>NC_140593.1:674182157-676582157 GCF_964204655.1 Triturus cristatus | reverse complement strand
TGCACAGAATATCAGAAAGACAAAAGGAAAAAGACAACAGAAGGGAAAGACGTCTGTAAGGAATAAGACAAAAATAGAAAGAAGGAAAGAAAGATGTAAAGGAGAAAGAAAGGAAGAACAAAGGTAGGACATTTCCTTTAGGGAAACAATTCTTGGGGACCTCAGGGTCGGCAATGCACGCTGTGCTCCCTCACTCAGTGGCAGCCATATAGTTGAAAGTGGGGGTATTTTATTTTTCTGGCTACTCCATTGGTTCAAGTTCAAATGTGAAACAAGGTCCGTTGAGCTCTATATTTAATTTTTCATTCCATCTTATACTGAGACATACTGTTCAGATTTTATTTTTTCATAATCTGTGTACTTTTGTACTATGACCAGATCACAATCAAATGGCCTTGAATTTTTAATTTTTAATAAAAAGTGTAGCAGTTCCCGAATGAAGAAACAGTCCCGGAGGGAAATTAATCTATTTTAGTCCCAATTCAAAAAGTAAATTTAAAGTTCAATTATTTAGTTTGTCTTTTATTAATTCACTAGTTTCTTCATTGGATTTGACTGATCGATAATGAAATTACATCATTCCATATTCAGATTAATTGGTGGCTCCATTCATTGAGCAATTCTTATAGTTTTGATAATCCCAATGCATTTTGGGCTGAGGTTGCCCTTCATCAGAGGGGAACAATTCTAAAAGGAAAAGTAACGAAGTGTGAACGAACTTCCTTAGCAGTAAACAACTAAGTATTTGTCACTCTGTGATCCCTACACTATATCAAGAACATATAATTCAATGTGAAAAAACAATCTATTGTGTACCATAGATGTTAAAGCACTATACACGTCGATTCCTCACGATTTGGGGATGGAAGCAATTGAGTATTTCTTGATTAATTCTGACTTGGATGAAGATTTTAAAGTATTCCTAATGGAACTTTTAGAATATACTTTATACCACAGCTATTTTCGTTGGGAGGATGAATTCTGATTACAACTCACATACACTTCTATGGGCAATTGTGCTGCCACAGGTTACGCAAACCTCATCATGCACAGGTTTGAAATAGACTGCATCCTTACCAATGACCTCTGGAGAAACAATTTGGTTATTTTTGTCAAATACATTGACAACATCTTCACTTCATAGAAAGGATCTAACCATGAATTTGTAATTGGCATCAAAGAATTTAATTCCATCAACAACAGGGTACAATTTACTTATAACATCAGTGAAGATAATAAAACCTTCTTGGATGTACTAATTTCTATTGCAGACAATAAGCTAGAAACAGATATATACAGAAAGGAAACGGATCGCAATAACTAACTGCATTACAAACAGCTTTCATCAAAACTCAATAAAAAACCCTTTACCTTACTCACAACTTTTGAGAGTCAAAAGAATTGTATCTAAACCTGATATACTTAAAATGCATACATCAGGTACGGTTGAAAAAATTCAGAAACAGAGGTTATCCATCGAAGTGCTAGATAAAGCATTGGAACTCTCAACCAAAAAACGTAAACAGCTGTTTACCTCCACACGCACACAAGATAAAACCAACAGAATGATTATGATATCCAGATATTCCACAAAGAGCCTTCAATTCAAGATCAGTTTTAAATCATTGGCTGATGGTACAAATTGAACCAGACTTAGAGGGTATTTTTTCGGATCCTACCCTCTTTGCATATGAGCGAGGCAAGAATATCAAGGAATTACTATCAACTAAAAGAATTCATGAAGAAAGATCTGACTACAAAGGAACTATACCTTGTTTGAATTGTAACAATTGTAATAATATCATCAAAGGCAACTACATCACTTCATCACTCATCCACGCAAGGGGACAAAAATCAAACTTCAGACAACTGCTAGTTGCGACATGAAAAATGTAATATACCTGTTGAAATGCCCATGTGGTTTGGTATATATCTAAATTAGACTAAACGAACATAAGAGTAACATAAGGACCAAAAACTTGAAATCAGTCATCGCTTCTCACTTTTTGACTTCCAATCACATCTCTCAACTATGATTCATGGTACTTGAGTCTGTTGACACCAGGGAAGGCAGAGACAACCACAAAAATCTACTAAAAAGGGTGATATATTGGATATAAAATGGGATACACTCATGCCAAACAGACTAAATGATCGCATGGTATTTACCTGTTATTTGTGATCATTCACACATCTCATACAGTGCCCTTGATGATTCTTAAGATGTTTTGTTTCAGTTCGATTTTAGGTTGTCTACATCCCCCCGCCCCTTCTGATTTCAATTCAGGGCAAAGCACGTTTTCTTTATTTATTTTTTGCCAAGAGTTTGATGTACTGTGCATATTTGAGATTTTTGATAACAGGATTTACCACCCATAAGATCTACCTGTTGGTTACCTATCCAAATTCAAGATGGCCGCGTAATTATTTTAGGAATAAGTCAGTTTTCTTTGTTTAATCTGGTTGCTTTCGACAAGCCAGCTTTCGCCTGCATTCAAACATCGCTATGGCGGAGGACTAGGACGCGGTGAGAAACTTTGAACAAACTACTAATTATAAGCTGTTTTACAAAGTCACAATTTAAGTGCATGTTTCACACGTTTCTGGATAGGGTCGTTCACTCTTTAACATACATCTCCAGTGGTTAGCAACGCATGTTACCTTTCAAAAGTTGTATTATAGAGACACAATTTAAGTGTATGTTACACGTTTCCGAACAAGACCGTTTACTTGTTAACATATGTTCGCAATTTTTAGTAATGCGTGTCATTTTTCTGCATGCTTATGAAAACGAGTAAAATATTTACACTAAACGCAAACAGACAACACACTCACAAGTTCTATTGCACTAATGACTTCAGCTAACAATGCTAGTCATACTTTTACACACGTGCGCATGAAGAATGCGTAGAGAGTTTGTTTACGAACGTTCATCACATGGGTGCTACTTCGGTGAAAACTGGTCACAGTGGTTGACACCATTGTTTACTGATTCGTGGTGAAGCACTATTATTAATTGGAGATTCCTTTATTTCCATCATTTTTTCACCTTGAGTTATATGTTCTATATATAGTGTAGGAATCACACGGTGACGGATACTTAGTTGTTTAGCGCTTAGGAAGCTCATTCACACTTCGTTACTTTTCCTTTTAGAATTGTTATCCCCTGATAAAGGGCAACCTCAGCCCGAAATGCATTGGAATTATCCAAACTATAAGAATTGCTCAATGAATGTAGCCACCGATTATTCTGAATATGGAATGATGTAACTTCATTATTGATCAGTCAAATCAAATGAAGAAACTTGTGAATTAATAAAAGACAACCTGAATAATTGAAGTTTGACTGACTTTTTGAATTGGGACAAAAATGGATTAATTTCCCTTGGGGAAACCTCGCAGTGTATTCAGGGGACTTTTTTCCATGAGGGGAATGCTACACTTTTTACACATTGGATACGCTTGTGGATCAGAATGAGATACCCTGCAGCATGTTTAAAAACAAAAACCGAATACGTTTATCAAATAGTATAAACATATTGATTAAACCATCCCAAGGTAATACTTGAATTTTTAATGCCATTACCAGTTCTTGGGTGTTGGGGAGCCTATGAACCTTATTGACTGAACGGCATGAAACTCAAACAGCCACCCCACAAGACTGAAGACATGACATATCACAAATAAAGGGGTGTGAGCAGCAAAGATCCACCCAATAGAAAGAGTCTCATTCAGGACTCTCATGCCCCTCATGCAGTGTACAAGAAAAGTATGTTCAACAACAGCATGCTTGAATTGTTCTCACCTGATGACTGTCTCCCCTGTGGCTGTGATAAGAAGGCAGCGTTCCACCCAAACAATATCAGCTGACATACCTGTCTTCCCACTTAACTTCACCTGTGCACAAACATGGAATCGTTAGTTAACAGTCCGGATCAAAAAAGAATGCTTAGTCACAAAATAAATGTATGCTTATGGCACCAACGTCCTTAACTGTGCTGCTTTATACACTGGCATAAGTTATTAGGTAGAAAAAAGACTGGACCAGGGCTCAGTTTCTTCATTTCTGTAAAAATGAGGCTCTGGGTGACTGTTGATGACATGTGGCACCCTACCTTTCACACTATCACCTCAGCTTACAGATGACAACTATGATAAGGCATTCATGTTCGAGAGGTCCTTTGATGAACGCTGCTTTAAGACAACACACCACATACCCAATCTTCAAAATCTACTATTTTCCACTCATCTCGTATGGCCCCAACATAGCCAGTGTGAGAACTGCAGTGAGATCCTGCATCCCAGAAGCTTCCACTAAACTTCCGCCCAGGTATTACCCTCCTCACGCACAGCACCATTTTGACTCCATCACCAATCACTATCTCAACCCTCCCTGCTACTTTCGCACCCTATTTCCTCTATCTATACTTCCAAGTCTTATGCCCACTGCTACTCTACTAACATCCTCACTACCTAGGTTGATTGATTTATTCCAACTCTTCTGATTACCCTTTCATAAGAGTTATCTGAGAAAGCCAAACCATTAGAGAGGTCCTCACCTATGACTGCAGACTTTGTGCATAATTCTCTGGATTAGTTCTGTCAATCACTCATCATCTGCCCTAGTCCAGAGCCTTTGGAACAGTAGAAACAACCCAAACATGTGCCATAGCTGCCAGGTGACAGTCTTGTGACCCTCATGTTTGACTGAAGCACTTGGTCAGTTCTTGCTTTGTTGCCTAGAGCACTTTGCTTTTCTTGGACTTGTAGTTTGATTTTTCCCATTGTGTAAGTAAGAGCTGAAGTCAGACTGCCTTTGAATGAAGGACAAGAGGGCCAACAAGTTTAACATAATTGTATTTCCAATAAAGGCAGCAGTGTGTATTATCAGTGCCTGGATACCCCTTCAGGTGATAAGTGCGCTATACAAATCATCATAACATCAAGGAGCATATCACTTTGAGAATGGTTGGTAACATTAATCAAAAATATGCCACTTGATATTGTTTACCTGCCTTACAAAATAAAAAACAAATTAATGGCAAATTAAAAAGAACAAAAGCAAATGTAAACCTCGGTAAAGAAGGCAGCAATTTTGATAAGATCCTTGGGATAGGTGCAAACAAACAACCATTAGGGGTGATTGGAAAACTAGAACAGTATTTTTTGATTCTGTTTGACCAGAATCACATATATTGATCTTAAATCCATCTGCCTTAATATGGTATTTATCGACCTGAACTAGATAGTTAATTCAGTTGATCGTTTGAAGTTATGGAACACCTTAAGCAATCTTGTGGATGACAGAGCTCTACTGAAGGCCATCTAGCCTCTTTGCCAGAATAAACTGCAAGGTTTTACTATGGGCCATGAAACAGTTTACATCATCATTGTAGTTCTGCATGGGCCCTGCCAAAAGTATGCATTGACTCCATTTCTCTTTAGTTTTTAATCAAACTTGAAAGAGACTTGCTAGACATACCCTTCTTGCACAAGTATCTCCTGCTATTTCCCAGTGGTGTGATTTTCCTTACCAGGAGCACCAAGCACCAAGTTATCTTTTGAAATACATTCTGGAGTAATTGAAGACCTTTTGCCCATAGAGGTCAAAAACAACGGCACCAGTCACTAGGAAACAGAGTTTCACCTCTTCTATAGCGAATACTACTCTTGAAAATATATGCTCCTTTGGTACCTTATAGCCAGGTTACCCTAGCTTGGTTCCAGTCAAGAAAATGGAAATGCTAAAGCTTTCTTTGTCCTGCTGCAAGCATCCCCAGGGCTGTTTCTAATAGGATGCCTAGGAAGGTGGCACCCATTCAGGCCCTGCTTGGCTGGCACAATTTTGTAATCCAGAGTGACCGGCAATAGGTCCTAGCTGCCCCAGGCCCCCAGCCTCCAAAAAAAGTCATACAGAATAGGAGAGTGGCAGCTGGCAGCTGCCATGGCACCATCTTTGAAATAACAAGGAAGGTGTCAGGGCAGGTTTCAGCTGTAACAGCACTATGTGGATCCCCCCCCCCTTTTGTAGCCCAAGTAGACTGACAGATCTCCCAAAAGTCTGTTTGCAATAGTGATCAAGCTAATGGGAAAGTTGTCAGCAGTCTTGGTCTTTCTTGGACATGCTATTTGGTTGAACAATGGAGCCCCGAACAGGTAATCCCAGTCTATGAGCATTGGTTGCAGTTGCAAACAGGGAAACTGGAAAGATGCTGGCTGTTCACCATCCAAAAAAAGAGGATAAAGGAGTTCTAAGGAAGCTGAGAGCTTCAGTAGACTGTTTGCGATATTAAACAAGTCTTTGGAGGGACATTATCAGCTACTCAACCACTGTGAACTTGTGTATCTATAAAACAAGGCTTAAAGTCAAGGTTGCCTTGAATATCTACAGCGGCTGTTGCAAAAAGTCTAGAAAAGACCAGACATTTACAATTGAAGGTACTAGCTCTAAAAGTAGATGTAGTCCTCTGCGCCTCGGGCTAGAGTCCTAATCAACGGCGTGCTCTCGGTGCCATTCCCTGTCCGGAGGGGCATTCGCCAGAGCTGTCTGCTTTCCCCGCTTTTATTTGCTCTGACAATGGAACCCCTGGCGTGCCTCATCCGACAGGACCCCCTCATCCGGGGTTGGACCTGGGATCAGACCCAGACGGACAAAATAGCCCTGTACGCGGACGACGTTCTCCTCTTCCTGGCTGATCCGGAGGGCTCCGGCCCGAGATGTCTGCAAGCTCTTGAGGCCTTTGAGCACGTTTCAGGGCTCCGGCTCAACTCGGCGAAATCCACGTTGGTCCCCTTGCACCCCTCACGTGCGTGCTTCGTCTGGCAAACATCCATCCCCCTGTGCAGGCAGTCCTTCAAGTACCTGGGGGTATGGATCGCTCTGCATCCGGAACTTGAATGGGCCTTGAATATCCCACCTTTAGTTACTAGGGCAAAGGCAGACCTCAGGAAGTGGCAGTCTCTTCCTCTCAACCCTCTTGGAAGAAGTGCCCTTTTTAAAAAGATGGTCCTCCCCCGCTTCTTATACATACTACAGAATGTTACCCTGTACCTCCCAGGGAGCTGGTTCCGGGAGCTGGATGGGGTCCTTAACCGCTTCTTATGGGGGGGGGAGGAGAGGCCGCGTATGTCTCTGGCACACTGTCGCATACCACAGTACGACGGGCATGGGGGTGACTAGTCTTCACCTCTACTATCTAGCCTCTCGGCTCATCGTGATCCACGATTGGTTCGAGGGCGGCTGGTCTGACCCGGCGTACAGAGTGGAACTCCGGACACTGGAGTTTCCACAGCTACAAGCCTACCTGTATGGGAGCCCAGTGCCACAAGATCTTCCCCCGGTCACCAGGGCGGTGTTTGTGGCCTGGCGTGCCGCACTGCGGCATGTAGGGTGGAACCAGAAACTGACCAGGCAGACACCACTGTGGAATGGGACGTGGCTTGCGGAGGTCGCCTCACTCCAGGACTTTCGCAGGTGGGACCTCATAGGGATTTCGCTCCTGGGAGACGTTTGGGTGGGGGACCAGGTCAGATCATTTGCAGACCTACAGCACCGGCATTCCCTCCACTCCTCCCAATTATATAGGTACTTACAGCTCCGGCACGCCCTCCAGGTCCTTATCCCCTCCTCCACATCCTTCCCTGAATTCAGCCCCCTGGATGCCCAAGTGATGATGGGAAACCTGGGTAGAGGGGGGGTGTCGCGGACTTATCGCTCTCTAGTAAACAACGGCCCTGCGACCCTCGACCACCTTCGCGCTCACTGGGAGGGGTGGCTGGGTCCCCTGGAGGAGGCCGATTGGAGGGACGCCCTTACGGCCCCCAAGCTTCTGACTACCTCCTCGAAGCTGCGGCTAGTCCAGCTCTTCTATCTCCATGCAGCATACCTCACCCCCGCGCGCCTGTACAGAGCTTGCTTGCGGACCTCCCCATGCGCTGCCATCAAGCCCCGGCTGATTTCTATCACATGGTATGGCAATGTCTGGCCCTTGCGTCCTTTTGAGCGGGGGTGGAGCTTGAGCTCACACAGGCCCTTGGGCGGGAGATACCCCATAACCCGCTGTGCTTGCTCCTGGGGGTGTTTGACGGCCTAGACGGCTCCCGGGCGGATAAACGGTTTTTGGGTACGGCTTTGGCGGTGGCCAAGAGGGACACTGTGGCACTCTGGTGCCAAGCTACACCCCCAACAGTTCGGAGATGGAGAAGAGGGGTGGACTGGTGCGGTACCCATGAAGAGCCTCTTTTCGAGGCTAGAGGTTGCCCTGAACTCTTCGGCAGGATCTGGGGCAAACAGTTTCATTTGTTGCGGGCCTGAGGTTGCCATGTCTCTCTCGTAGGTGGCCATAGATAGGCTGGTGGTCCCCCTACCACAAGACTTTTTGTAGATCTCTGTCATCCTTAAGAACTGTAATGTGGGTATCTATTGTGTCTGCCTTGTTGTCAATGAATTTGTTGTTGTCCTTTAAATACAATAAATTTGATTATCCAAAAAAAAGTAGATGTAGTCAGTGTACATTATTTGGTAGATCACAACATAGATGCTAGAAAGCTAAAGCATGCTAAACTTAACAAATAAAAAGCATTTCAAGGGAAGAAGAAAGACCATAAAGAGTTAGAAAACAACTGCAAATTGCCAGCAGCGAAGCAACGACTCAGATGTGACTACAAGATGCACATACTCTTCTTTTTCCAAGTCAAACAATAACAGTATACACTGCCTAGCGTTCGGAGACATTGCAAAAGGCAGACCTATTGTTGTGACTACCTCCCCTTCTAACTGCCATTTAAAATAGTGAAAAATACATAAAATGTTGGAGGGAATGTTTGACTGAATCTCAACCACTGGTATTACTTGGCCGCATCCCAGTCCATCCTTTTTTTGGGGCGCCATGCCCCCTCAGTTGAGACCATGGCCATATGTAACTGAGGTTTGTTCCTGTTCTAATTGGAAAAGCCCAGCCCGAACTGCCAAGCCGAGTCCCTCAGAGCTGAATGCAAGTATCTCAAGACTGGTTTCAACCTATTTGGGCCTTCGGTCAGGTGTCATATTAAGGAATATCCATAGCACTTGGAACATCACAATGAAAAATGCAAAAACCCGATGGATAGAATGCTTGAATTAATCTTATCCATTTGTTTATTCAGTAATGCCGACTATCTCCGGAAGACGGTTCCATGCTCACTTTGCCATAGGACACAAGTTGTACCTCACAAAAGAGTCCTAAGGAGGTCAAAACTGGTCTGAGGTTGCTTGTGCTCCCATCAGGAAAGAACTTAGACTGGCAGGTCAGCCTGGAATATTCCTATTCCAGACGGATAAAAACTTATTTGCGTAAGGCAGGACTTTGTCTAGAATGGCACAGTGGGGAACATATGATGGTCTGGAATGCGGCACAGAGCGATCGCCAGTGGCTGACATTAATTCAAGCATTCCTTCCAATACCTTGATGTTTTTGAAGTAGATGTCCTAAGTGCAACGGGTATGCCCAAACATAGGTCCCGTGCTCACTGTGCCTTAGGGCTCAAACTATGCCTCATTGATGAGACGTAAGTAGGTTGAAACCGGTTTGGAGTTACTTGTGTTCCCTTCAGGAGGGGAAACTGGCCTGGCAGTTCAGACTGGACTGTTAAATTGGAGCAGGACCAAGACTGATCACCATAATGCTGGTCACTGTCTAGAATGGCACAGTGGGTGAAAAACTATGGTTTGGAATATGGCACAGACCAATCGCCAGTGGCTGAGATTAATTCAAGTATTCCTTCCATTAATTTGTTGTTTTTGCAGTAGATGCCACAAGCGCAATGGGTATGTGCATACATGGGTCCCGTGGCCAGAGGACTCTTGCTATTTCGCAGTGATAAGACCTAAGTAGGTTGAAACCGGTCTGGGATTGTTTATGTTCCTATCTGGAGGAGACTTGGGCTGGGAGTTCAGGCTTGGCTGTTCCTATAGGAGTATGACTAAGACTGTAAGGGTTGTAGGGGCTAGACAACTGAGCTGAATCTTCCCACGCTAATTAATGCATGTTACTAAGGCTTTACCATCCTGAGGCAGGCAAACCAGCTTTGATGTAAAGTAAGAAGTAATGGAAATAAGTAGCAGTATGGAAGTTTGAGACAGAGACATGATTCATCAAGTGGGGTACACAGAACTCAAGAATGTTTACCATCCCCTTTCTTCTTCCTTTATTCCATGTTTCTATTTTTATTGTATTTTTCCTTGTTTTATATTTCTTTTCTACACTTTCCTGCTCAATTTCTCTCTGCTGCCATTCATGCACTCATCATCATACATACACTTGTGTGTATAGATTATAATGAATAGTGGGGACTTGAGTGATACATTTGGTGCTGGAAGCTTGCCTAGCATCATGTGTAGACATTTCCTGTTTTTGAGATTAATTGACGAGAAGTTGTTCTTGAAAACCTGAATTCATTATTGTATTACAATATTAGGTTACTCATTTTGAAAAAGTAACATAAATGTGGCTAAAAAAGGAATAATCTATGGGATAATGTCACAGGAGAGAGCGTAGTGGTGTGTATGTGGATTATTTGTGGCACCATTTGTTGTTTTCCCAACCATTTGAAGGAGTTAACTGAGGTTCAAGGTAAATGAGGAAATCAAACTAACAGAACACAGAAATGTTTGTAAACAATAAACTAATAAATAAAAGTACCTAAAGCTTTAGCACAAAACAAAACCATGCATTGATCACAATTCCATGTGTACTTCTACATGTAACCATTGACTTCTAATGCCATTTCTCCTCTACCACATCATCTACCGTACCTTCATAAGTTCTTCGGCTTCACCTTCTGGGCCGATGTTATACTGGGCCAGCAACAGGTTTTCTGTCACCACTACCAACACGTCCTTCTTCTCAATGAAGAGCAGTGTTCGCACTGGACTGTCTGTGCACAGTGCCTGCATTGTCCTGCCTTTCTCATTCACACAGTGCACAGATCCTACAACAAACACAAATTGTGAATTCACTAACAAGGCCCTAAGATTTCCAGGATACAAGAAAATACACACGTATTTTCGTGAAAAATTACTTTTTTTTATTTCGACTATTATTCACATATTCTTCCACTACGTTGAACAAAAGCTAATACAATCCACCCATTATTTTAGGCTACCTGACAGGTGGTCCATGGTAGTTAAAAATCTGATAAATGCAAACAAATGCAGATGCAATGAACAGGGAGATGAGATTCATTCATGGATGGAGGTTTACAAGTATGAAAGACAATAATCCCAGCATAATTCCCCACAACAATGGTTACAGCAGAAAGAAGAAGAAACACAGCAAAGTTTGGTTTTGGCACAGGATATCAACCTGGTTTCAATTTCTGGAAGTAGGATCTAGTAGCACCCTTCTCTGTAGGCTCTGAGTTTGACTGGTCAAACTATTCCTTTTACAAGGTTTGATTGTCTTTATGTTTTTTATTGACTCTAGGCGGAGGTGAGGGAAAATCAGACACCTCTGTCTACAGAAAATAAAGGTTTCTTATCTGTAATCTTTTCTCTCTGTCAAGGGAATTTCCACTGAAATCCTGAGCACTGAAATGTCCTTTTCAAGTAAGGTATCCAGGAGTACTTGACCAAAATGTTTTTGTTTTCCCAAGAAAAGTCATATTTTTCTTCAACAAATTAAAACAAATTGACAGCCAGATATCTTCTCTAAAAACAGGCAGGCAATTTTAAGTTAAAATAGCAACTAAATAAAGAACAGTGACAAGAAAAACTCTTTCACAAACCTTGTTTAAAAGAAAAGGAAAAAAGAGACCAATATAACTAAACAGGCTGCAGCCTAAATATGCTAGAAACCAGACACTGCTTTTTTAACAAAACATACTTTACCACTAATGTGGACTTTTTGGCGCTACGAGGATCACCATCTCTTAGGAAAATTCAGTCTGATGATTACTGATGGGATCAGGTGTATCAGCAGAAACATTTGTGGCCGATCTACAGAAAAGACAACCCCCTTTGCTCCTGGTTGGTAAATGCTGGAGAAGTATGGGAATTACTTGTTCTCTGAATACACAAATACATTTAGTTTGAGGATAGCGCCAGGCATAGAAGACTCCATGTAGCACTTTGTCATTTATGACCCATTTATGAATTGCTTGGATAATCCTGCCGAGTGACTTTTTGAACTTCTAGAAAGTAAACTGCTGCTGTGATTTGCAAGTCTCTCGCTATGATAATTGCTTGTGTTTCAAGAACCCACAGTCTAGATCTGGACTCTACATGCTTGTTTAGTTTATGCAATGTTGTCGTATTGTCATCAGAAGATGCAAATAACAGTTTTTTATTAATGGGAGAAAATATCTGAGAGCCGGGTGGACTCCACATCTCTAGCAGCTTGATATGAAACCGGTTCTATTTGTCAAATCAGGTCCTATATACTCTAGAATGATCCATCTGAGCTCTCCATCCTATTAAGGAGGTATCTGTTACCACAGTTTGATTACGAACGTCTTGATAATATGGGACTACTCTGAGGAGATTTTTGCCCTTGCACCACTACAGAGCAGAAAGTATTGCTGCCAGGGTGAGAATTAGTTTGCAATCCCACTAGTCTGAGTACTGGAACCACTGATTTTCCAGACACTGTAAAGTGGTCTCAAGAGGAAATGAGTGTAATGTACAAGGAAAATCAGGATGTCACGGAGCCTAGTAGGGAAGAGATCTAACAATTACTTGCAATGTCTTTGGAAGATTGGCACTTCAGGATAGAAAACAGTCTCTCCTCCGAAGGATACACTTTAACTGCTGGCATGTAAAGCACCATTTACAAGAAGTGAAGCACTCTCCTGGTACGGAAGTACACTTGGCTTGGTCGAATTATAGACCAAGCTAGTTCAAAACATCTAGAGTTTACTAAAAATGTGGTAAGACTTCTTGCGACTCTGATGTCTTTATCAGCCAGTCGTATAAACCTGGGTGGATTTTTTTTTAAAAACTATTCTCAGATATGTGGCTAGTATCATTATGCACTATGATAATGTCCTTGGGTTGGGTTTGAAACTGAATGGAAAGTCCAATTGGTAATGCAGATTTTCAATAAAATAAAAAAAGTCAGGAACTTTTGATATTTCTGCAATATTGAAACATGGAAGCACCCTGGTTACTGAATATGCATGAGATGGGGACTCTGTGCCCTCTATTGATTGTAGTTTGCAAGTTTCACATTGCTATATATATTTTTTTTTTTTAAGTATGCACCTGACTACTGAACATATTGTATCCCTTTGTTTGAATTGTGGATACATTTTTATAAAAAGGTTAGCATCAGGAATTTCTCCTTCTTTATCTATTTTTTTGCTATTTCCATGTACACAATGGGTCTGAATTCTTGCTTCAGTCCATGTTTGGAAATCACAAATTAACAGTATAACAAAATAAAGTTTTTCTCTTTGTTAAGATTGGTCCGAAGAGTGGTGACCTCTTGTTGAGGCTTTTCCAGCTCAAAATGGGAAAACTGCTTTGGAAGAATCGCTGGAGATGATGTGAATCTCAGAGAAAAGCCAAGCTGCAAAATATTAAACACTCATCTGTCTTTTGTGATGCTTAGCCACTCTTCAGAGTGGTTCATGATGCTTACTTCAACTAAGTGAGGTGCAGGAGAAGGGTAAGGGTGTAGTTACTGCTATCCTCCTGCCTGGGGATTTCCTATGGCAACTGATGATTGTTGGCCACCTCTGCCTCTCGTGTTTTTTTTAAGTTGGTATGACTTCTGATGATGCTCAGGACACTGAAGGGCTTGAACCTACTGCAGCATGAACCAGTGATCATAACGTCTGTAGTTCTTTTTGTACTCATTTTTCTTTTCAGGGGTTACAGCTTTCAAATTTTCCATTTTGGTCTTCATCCACTGCATTCCTGCATCGGCACGAGTGCCAAGAAGTGTGGGTTCAAAGAAAAGCAGATTTTGGACAGGTCTCTGCCCTTCAAGTTTCAGGCCTTTGGACCTCAGTCAGGAAGACTGTCGAATGGATAGGGAATGACAGTTGTAACAGATCACAAAGTTGGAGGAATCTGCAGCTGCACCTATGATCTGGTTTGAAATAAGCAGCTGCAGATTCTTCCAACTTTGTGATCTGTTACTACTGACATGGTACTTTCACTTTCATAGTGGCAGTTTTTATGGCAGTAGCCGATACGCCATACTTATTCCCACCTACAGAGTTGAGGCATTAGCTTTTTCCGTGATGAACTGCTACTTTTAGAGTAGCAGAATGATACTTTCTTGCCACCGAGTTAATCGTGGAATCTGGCTGTGGATCCGCCTTTGAGAAAAGAGATTGCTGATCCAGGGCCTTGTATTTCTAAGAGGAAGCAAGGTCTTACTGTTCAGCATTGATGCAGAGTTTCAAAGATAACAAATGTAGAAGTTATAACTGTAATCATTAGAATATTACATTTTACGGTCGCTCATCAAATCTCCATTGAATGTATTAATGTTGTTGATAGGTGAAAATCTGGACTGGGGTTAATCTACACGGGTTAATGAATATCTTCCTCGGTTGAGGGAAAAGCAGAATATAAATGTGTACATGTGGAGTACTCTGAGTGGCTGAAATGATGCCTGTGATATCAGGGTGGAGAGCTTGATTTTGTCCCAGGCACGCTATCTCTAGTCGGAGAAAAGTGGAGTTTGTGGAGGGAGATCAACTAGTAACTAGTTGTTGCGGTGATTATGGCACTGCCAATAAAAAACAAAACCAGAAACTGACCTGTGAAGAAGCCTTCAGGCAGAGCACAATTCTTTTTACTGCATATTTAGTTGGCTCTCCCCAATCTCTACATCATTTTAGTTCCAAATTTCAAAGGTGCCAGTGAAATCACAAAGGCTTTTAACATCCATGTCATAATGCATCAAACTTCCATGTATAGAGAACGTTAGCGGATAAAACTTTAAGATGAACTCCATTAATGGATGAGAGACAATGCTGCTATATTGTCAAATACAGGATTATTTATCATTGGTGGTTTAACACCCAAGATAATGAATAACATCCCAATCAAAATCAAAACTAACTCGTTCTTTCTCTCTCTCAAATCCAAACTGAAAAAATGCTTTCCTTAGACTTATTTAATCACTTACCAATCCTACTTAAACAGTCCTCTAATTTAGTTTGTTCTGCTATCATATACATTCAAAAATTGATCTTATTTCGATGTGGCTCTAATATTTGGTTTCATTTATTATGTATCATGAAGGACGACGGACTGTCTCACTTATTCCATAAAGCGCTGTAACAAACACCTGCATTATGTTTATGCTACTGAACATTCAAAGGCAAGAAGTAAAGAAATAAACAAATGTTAGAGAAGATAGGTACTCAAAGCTTGGCCAAAGCAGTAGGAGGAAGTTCCTCTAAAGGATTATCCTGGGGTGAAGTAATGTAAGAAATGTCAATTTCTCATTCAAGTCTGTTGTCCTTGGTAAAAGATTTGACTACTTGCTCAAGTAAAATTTGAAAGGATAAGGTCCTCATTTGGTTCACAAAACACTATTTGATTTATTTGCTTAGTCGTCACTGACTCTTGTCATGATTTCCTCTTCGAGGGATGTTTTTGTTCACAATTGCTACCACAAGCAGTGAGGATTCTATTTCTAACTTTCAAATACAGTAATTTTCTGTTTGATTCAACACCCATTTTGATCTCAGCTGTGGGTCCAAGATAACTTTAGATTTTTTTTTAACTCACTTGTATGCCAAGAACAGGCACAGTAATTGTTGCATACCTAATTTATCACTAATTGTTTGTC
Organism: Triturus cristatus; assembly: GCF_964204655.1. NCBI lineage: Eukaryota > Metazoa > Chordata > Amphibia > Caudata > Salamandridae > Triturus > Triturus cristatus. Next base: position 676,566,369 of record NC_140593.1, on the reverse strand, counting down.
ATTCCACTTCTAAATGGAGGTATGATTCCCATTTTGGTTCCATGCCACAGCTGATAACAAATCCTGACTTTATGTAACAACAACACAGTCTGTGAAGCCTTTCCTTGGGGTCCTAAGGCAGTAAGGGTTTATTGGGCAAAGTCCAGTGTAGGTCATGTCATTTGTCACTGATATGCTAAGAACAGCCATATTAATTAGCCACCTAACTCTCCAGGGAAGCAAAGATGAGCGACTAAGGTTTATTCATGGAGGTGGTGGCGATCAGAACCTCAGATACAGGATGACATAGTAAATTACATATAATCAACTCAATATATTCTCAGTGATATGACTTTAAAAAAGCCCCATATCAATTCTGTCGTCAAAAATGTTATTTTCAAAATAACAGGCTGAGATCTCTTCTCCCACTTCTTTCTCCAAAGAACCATGTACTTCTAACCGGTGTCAATGCAAGATTTGACAACAACGATGACCTTTGCACTGCCCTTCCTAAGGATCTTTTGATTAAGCTGCAACAAACCCACATTTCTACTGTTTGGGGCATTTCTGGTATCCGTAATGGAGGCCATGTTTCTACTGCAAAATTTTGAACTGGTTGAAATCTCTGACTCTAACACTTTAAAGATGGTATGCTTGGTAAATGTGTCTTCACACATTGACACCTCAGAACCTAAAATCCAATATCACCTCCTAGGTTTCTCAGTGACAGCGGCTCAGAAAGGAAAAGCTCCTTTTAAAGATTTCCAGATATACTCTTACAAGACAAGCAGGCCATTAGATTTCCAGAGATTGCCTGATGCTGTGAAATGTACTTCTCTTGGATATCAATAGCGCTACCTCAATCCTAAATTTTAGGCATTTGTTAACACCAGCACCAAGAGACCCTGTTTTGGGTGGTGGGGTCTATACATATTCACTCAATCAATAGGGTTTGAATGTACATGTCTGTAGCAAACAATTAAAATATAATTTCAAAACATGCTAGCATCCTCTGGAGCCAAGATACAAACCCAAAAGTAATTTAGCGCAACAGAGGCTTGGGACCTCTATACACAGCCGAGTAACTGGGCTCGAAAATTATGGGGTCTCTATTCCAGGGGTTCTTGACCTAGACAGATCCTCTGCTATAAATCCACAAAATCCGCAGAATGGGATAAACAATCTCCTTGGTTTACTCAAAATCTTTTCATTCTGAACAGACGCTGCCAATAATTGAAGAAAAAATGGCGTCTATTCCTGACCCCGTCTGACAAAGAGAAGTATGTTGAAAGTTTAAAAATCTATTATAAGAGAATCTAACTAGTGAAGTTTTTGTTTTTTACCTGTAAAATTGAGAAAGCTAAGGCCTTTTCTGGTATGGATGCCCAAGACTGACTACCTCTTCCTGATGTAGCACCTGTTATCTTAGATAGATTTTCTGAAAGACCGGATGCAGAAATTCTTGTTCCCATGGTCAGTTTGCTGAATTCCACTATTCCTTGCTCCTTGAATCAACAATCTTAGGCTATCCCAGCTAATACAGTAAATTCCGGTTTTATCCCGATTATAACTGATGATGACATAATGAAAGTTTTGACATGGGATATTGCCGGCCTAAAGGCAAAAAAGGGTGATGTCTCTTGCGAACTTTTTCTTACTACACACCACACTATAGCCCTACAGGAAACATGGGAGTCTAATGACCATTTCTACCTGGATGGGTTTATATCTTTTTGTAAATTCGCTATACCTTCCAGCATGGGCAGAGCAGGGGCAGGGGGCTATTACTGATGATCAATCTTAAGCTCTCTTATATTGCAAAGTTGATTAATTCCTGTTCTCCTCACCTGTTAGCAGTCGAATTGTGAGGGAAGAATTTACCAACCCTCCTAGTGGTTAATTTTTACAATTCTTTTACTAGAACTCAAGAGACAGAGCATCTTAGGGCTCTTACGGCCTTTTTAGAAAACTATGGAGATAGCTCAGAAGCACACTATGACATTAGTTTTGGGAGATTTTAACATTCATACTTACCACATTAACTGTTCAGCCAGGCTGGAGGAGGAATATGGCCCTCAGGGGCTAAACCATTTTGAACATACCTCGTCTGGTATTTTCTTAAAAAGTATTTTATCAGCTCATAACTTGACTTGCCTCGAACAATCGGACAGGACAGTTCCCATACCTATGTATGTTGGTCATGGTTGTCAAAGTATAATCAACCATATTTTGGTATCATCTGCGTTGTTGTCGGTAATAGGTAGACAAAGTGTAATAAAAAATGTTGTTAGTGATCATAACCCACTAATATTGGACCTTAACATAAATGCTGTCAATAAGGGAAGGATCATGAATCAGCTCACTAACGCTAATATTGCTCCTAAAGATAAGCTCGTAGAGTGAGGTGGGAAAGGATTACCCCTGAAAGTTTTTTTGTTAGCTTGTTCACTAATTGCACCCAGGAGTTTAGGATCTGCTCAGACCAGGATTCCCAACCAAGATCCGTTCTTAATGCCTTTGACCTAATCGTAAAGCAGGATGTCTCTAATTTAACTATAGCCAGTAGACCAAGGTGCTCAAAATATAAAAAATGTTTTGACAACACCTGTTTGACCACCCATAAGGAAATCAAGGGTGGCATCACGGGTCAAAAATGTAAGGAAGGTTTATAAACTTGCAGTAGAGAGTAGGAAAAGGCAACTAAGGGAGATGGCTTGGGAGGAGCTCAGCCAAGCCAGTGTGCTGGCCAACTGTTCTAGATTCTGGTCTGTTGTAAACAGTCCTTTGTTTGACGATACACCAAACTCCATTAAAGACGCTCTAGTTTCCGCTGAGATGTGGGTGCAAAATTTTGGAAAAATGTATAGTGACACAACCTCAGGGGTTTCCACAGAGAAATCCGCTCTTGGTCTAGTAGGCTCCCCTCTTGTTTTTACAACTGATGAAGTTCATAAAGCGATTACATCTACATCAAGCTCCAGGTCCTGATGGAGTACCGGCTGATCTCTACAAGGCAGACCCCAAGCTTTGGGCTAAGATCTTAACTCATGTTTTTAATGCAGCTTGTGTGTCTGGTTTTCCCCCGTCATGGGCAAAGGCGGTTATTATATCAGTTTTTTAAAAGGGGGCAAGGGATGATCCGGCTTGTTACAGGCCCATTTCCCTCCTTGATTCCGCGGTCAAAATCATGGGGAAAGTTGTTTTGGCACGTATAACAGAGTGGCTTGACCAAGCAAGTATAGTCTCCGATCTCCAATATGGTTTTAGGCAGGGGAAGGGCACTCTGGACCAATGCCTTAATCTCCATTTGGTGATAGGTAAGTATACAGTCGCAAAGCGCAGGGATCTCCACCTGGCCTTTATGGATTTAACCTTGGCCTTTGACCTTGTAAATAGGTCAAAGCTGTGGTTGATTCTTCAAGATATAGGGCTAGATGCTGATCTAATTTCATTTCTGGCTGCCATCCACGAAAACACAACAGCGGCAGTACGTTTTAATGAAGATGGCACCCTGACTGATTCTTGGTCAGTAAAAAGAGGGGTTCGGCAGGGGTGCAGATTGGCCCCCTTGCTGTTCACTCTCTATATTAATAAATTAGGGGATTCTCTGGCTTCCTGTTGTAAAGATATACCTAGAGCCGGCACCAAAATGATTCTGGATTCTGGCGCTTCTGTATGCCGATGATGCGGTCTTGGTGGCCAGAACTGCAAGGGGGCTGCGACTGCTTTTAAATTGTTTTATAGATTTTATGGAGTCGCTGGATTTAATTACTAATTTTTAAAAAATCGCATGCCATGACCATAGGCTCAAGGAAGGCAGCGAAGGCTAAATTCTATTGCAAGGGAGTTGAGTTAGTAAAAGTCCCTGCTTTTCCCTATTTAGGGGTTCTTTTTGATGATCAACGCTCATGGTGCACGCAGCGTGCGCATAAAAAGAATGTGTTAGCTAGAGCATCGGGGGCTACTCTAGACTTTGCAAAAAGAATAGGTTCAAAACCACTCCCTGCACTTATGAAGATTTATAATGCTAAGTGTGATCCCATGGCGACCTACGGCAGTGACATCTGGGGTTATACAGATGTGAAAGAAATTCAAGGGGCCGAGAAATGCGTAAACTGCTCTCGGTCCCCGCATCCACCCCAATCTTTAACATACATGAGGAACTGGGAGCGGGTTTTATTTCTGATCAGATTGCGGTTGTGCCTCTATTACATTGGCTGAGAATCTGGGCCCAACCGACCCCAAACTTGAACCAACTGATCATCTGAGACTGTCTTACCTTAGAAAAGGTGTTAAGACATTCCTTGGATGAAATACATTAAGGATCAGATGGAAATTCTTGGCTGCCCTGACTTATTGTGGAGTCCTATAGCATTAGGTAAACTGGCCATTAGAGACCTCAAGCAGCAGTTGTTAGACAGACGAAATGGATTAAGGGAGGAGAACGAATTGAAAAAACCTAAGGTGAGAAGATTTGTCACATTGACCTCGGGCCAACAGATGCAACCATATGTATCTTATATAAATAAACCTTATCATCTTTTTGTTTTGACAAGATTTAGATTGAATATGGTTCCTTGGTTACTTGCCTTCCCTAAAGGTTACTTTAAAGAGGGCACATTAAATCCCTGCCCCTGTGACAACTTCTTGGATCAAGATACTCTTCATATAACGTTTTTCTGTGTTTATTACAATCTATTGCGCAGAAAGTTTATCCTCCCTTTGCTTAGAGGTTGCAATCTTGTACAGATTAGGCCGGCATTGGTCTACTTACAAACGCTAGCGTCACCTATGGTCTGCTTTGGGGTAGCCACTTTCCTAATGGGGGCGATTAGACATAGGAATAGGCTGCCCTTGAGTCAGCCTGCGGATACTGTTCCTAATCATGTTATGTAATTATTATTTTTTTTCTTTTTTAAAGAACATATTTTTATTCTCTGTATGTTGCAGTCTTGTTTAATATGAATTCTTCTTATTTTTAATTGTAAATACGAGCAAGTGTATGTTGTGCAAATTTTATTTTGGACTCTCAGGTCTAATTATGCCATGGTGGGCTGATCTTTTATTCATGTATTCTTTTTTCTTGTCATGGTTTTTATGATGTGTGTTCTAATTATGTATGAATTGTCACATTATACGATGGTGTGTATCCTATTTTGTTGTTCCCCAAGGGGGCAGCAGACCATGAATTTCGTGTTGAGTAGGATTTTATGATGATTGTTAATTGTTTTTTGGTTTTATTGTTTACTTATTTATTCTATATGTTTGTTTTATGGTTGTTAAAACGATGGGACTTTAACTGACTATGGACCATATATCCATGTATTATAATGTTTGCAGAATGTCCCTCTTCTTTTTTGTTGTTGTACTTTTATGGCTTTAATTAGCAGAATACAGTTAATTTTGACTGACTGACTGAGAAAGCTAAATCTTCATCTAAGTCCACTAAGCTACGTCTTCCCCTAAAGTGGCTGCACTTACAGCTAATTCAATGCAATCTAGTTATGAAGCTGGCTGGTTATTTTAAGGACAAACTCCAATCAATTCAAACTAGGTTTGAGCCCGCAGGGTACCCAATCTACAAGCCAGGGACTCTTTTTGTGGGTACCAAGCTTAAGAAATGTGCTCAGTTTTCCAGCCTGGAAATGGCGTCCCTGCTAAATACTTGTTCATCCGGTTTTTTAAACGATCCTTGTCCCCCTTCTATCCTAAAATTAGGGGCTCCTACACTTAATTCAAACAATGTGTTCGCTGCTGACTTCTATGTCACATCCAGATTTCTAGACTCTTAGAAAGCTGCAGTCTTGATTCCCATTCTGAAAAAAGCTAACGCTGATCCTTCCATAAGGGCAAATTTTAGGCCCATTTCCCTCTTTACCTGCGCCTGTTAAAATGCTAGTCTCATATAAATTCTATGTCAGGACAGGAGGCTCGGATTATGCTTTAAGTCTTTACTTCGCTGCATCAAATTTTAACAGCAGCCATTTTAACATTAGCTTATTGAAAAGAATTCTAATTCCCAAAAGTCTTTGGGGCATATCAGAAACAATATCCAATGAAAGCCAGGCAGTCCCAACATAGTCCTTTGTCAATATCCATGCTGCCTCTTTTCGTCGCAGCTCTGCAGCCACAGATATGTGTTGCTCCCTTCTCTCACATGAAATGCCTTTATTTTAATGCTATTGGCTATGTGCAATGTTAATTAGACTGCGGGAGCGCTTAGTATTGCTTTTGGTACTTATGTAATTACTGGTTGGCCGCAGGACCGCTTTTGCGCTCCTTAAGTGGTGGTGTATTAATGGGGCAGGCTGAGAGGCTGCAGATGTGGTGCGGCCCTCGGACCGCCAGGTGGCACTGTGTAGACGAATATAGAGTGGCCCCTTCCCATTGCTATCTGCTTTACGTTGCGTGCGTCTGTCAGTTTCCTTCAGTGTTGCCAGATTGGGCTATTTCCCGCACAAATGGGCGACATTTTTCCCATTTGTGTGGGGAAATCCCATACCTGGCGAAGGCCTTTTATTTTGGCGGATACAAGCTCACTGTGCGTAAAATACGAGCGGGGTGGCGCCGACGACGAGTCTGTGCCTATCAGGTTGGGCAAGGTCCAGGATTGGCAAATGAGTGCACAAAGCACGCTGATGGCTGAGGTATGATTGGAGGAGGACCCAGCCAGTCTATGCGCGACTGTCCATGATGATGTTTGCAGTCATGGCCCCAACCACACATGCGGCGGCTGAGCAGCACATGTGTATGTTGTAAGTGCAAGCGCACCTGCTTGCAAATGTTGCACCCTAGCATAGTGGCGGAGCGCTGGACCGGCAGTACTGTGTTTGTGGTCCCAGGACCATCAATCTTGTAGCGGACGAAAGCACTACCAATGACAGTCCTGGGCATCAATTTCAGCCAGCCCCGCACGGTGCTTTTAAATGCAGCATTAACGCACCACGTGCTTTCTCTTGGCAGGCGGGAGACGGACGGAGCGTCGTTGGGCTTCCTTGGGCAGACAGTAGTGTCAGTGAGCTGGCCCGGCTGTGAATTGGTTGTGCATGCGGCTGGTAATTGATGGATAAGGATTTGCTTGCTGCGACACAGACAGTCCGACAGCCAGCGATCAGTTACACCGCAGCCCACTCTGAGAACCCCGACCGAGCCGGGACTTACTTCTTCTGGCTGGCTCACTCGGACGGAGTGGACTGGAGTCACGCTGCGCAGTCTGAGTCTGTCTGACTGAGGGAGTTGGAGTGTAGACCGGCCTGCATGCGTTCACTGGGCCTGGCATGTGTGCTGTTGTGGCCCCGCGGTTGTGGCCCAGCCTCAACCTTGAGTCGACTCGAGATCGAGAGAGACCCACTGGTGAGAAGCACGCCCTCACCATAATAAAGTAAGTGAGTGAACTTTGATGTTAACAAGCTCACCCTCAAGGGTTGAGCAAACAGTAGACTACACAGTTCTCGGCCTGTTCTGAAACTTCCATTTGACTATTAAGAATTCAGTTTAATGACTGTGTGCTGGGGAAACTATAACGAAGCATGATATAGGACGGGATTGGTAATCTCTTACTTCAAACCCCATTTGCCTTGTAATAAAGTATTGTTCATGTAGATTTGATCACCCTCCCCGCGCCGAAGCAGTTGTTACCTCTGACATGATAAAATATTTACCCTTGTCCTAAATCAACAGGACAGAGGCACGTGAACCTGCTCACCAGATCAGCTTAAATCAAAAGTCTAGGAGACAGACCCAGGCGGGGTGAAAAGTGCTTCACAGCCTCATCTGATAGTTGGCGAGAACTGTATTGGTAAAGCCAGCAGACGCACACCAGGAATAAGATACCAGACATGACCACACTTTAACTCCACTAAGCCTAGTCTCTCTACCAACCTGTAAATAAACTCTCAGTGTTTTTCTACAGCCCTACTGTTATAAATGTAGGGTTACAGTATTTTCCTCAGGAGAAACCGGGTTACTGCCTGTCAGCCTTTTGTCTCGAAAATGTAGGTGAAGTCAGGTGCTTCAGAGGGCGATCCCATTAAGGTCAATAGGGAATAAACGTTTTTTGGGGAGGGTAACGTAAGTTGCAAAAGCAGGTAATTACATTGAATCTATCTGGTTATTTTGTCAGGTGCATGAATACCAGCCAAATGCGGTTGGGTTGACAAGTATGGTATTGTTTGAGACTTTAGCATGGAAGCATGTGGACTTTTAGAGCAAACCGCACATGCCAAAAACCCTGCAAGTAACCAAATCTTGAGTAAATTACCCCTAAACCTGTGACCCTAAAATATCAAGCCAGCACAAAGAGCCAGTCAAATAAAATGGCAAACAAGGCAAGAAAGCAAATCAGAAAACTGCAACAGAGCAGACCTCTTTGAATGGAATATCAGTTACAGGCTGCCATACACTAGACGAATAGGCGAATTGCTGACCTCGCCCAGAAAGTCTACTCCTTCAGTCAGGCAGATGTTTCGGCTGTCGTATTGGTATGTACTGCCAATGTAATGAATGTATTGATCTTCTAATGTTTCAGTCAACATCCAGGGAGTACATTTTCAATTTCACGTGAGATCTAATGGAGATCAGTTTAACTTTAGGAGAGTTCAAAACTTTACTAGATCTTTCCTGTCAAAGTGCTGTTAGGGTCAATTATTTTCAACGGTGCTTAGTAACCAGAAATACTAAGCAATTGCCCACCCAGGCACAATATCGTCACTTAGATGCTCATGTTCCACCCCCCAGTCTAATCAAACACACATACAACCCCAGTGCACAAGTCAGAGCACCCACACTGAAATCCAATTGTGCCCAAAGTTTTAACCCACTTGCATCATCAATTTCAAAATCCACTGCTCTTGTGCACCACCCAATGCCAGCGCCTAGACATTAAACTCCCATGTACGCCACCCAGTCAGCAGGCATCCACATTTAAACACCTGTTACAGCAGCCAGTCAAAAGAACGGCTTTGTGCACCAACCAGTTAATACCTTTAAATAGAACCCCTCTGAGTACACTTACATTGCCATGTAGTCACACCTTCCCAAGCATAGAAGGACGCACAAATTCATTACCCATTTACATCATTCAAAATGCTCTAAAGCGTACCATACAATTATAGTACCTATTGAATGAGCCACCATGTGCTTCACTCTTTCACAGCACTCATGCACACAGAACTGTGATGTGTACTATCTAGTCACAGATAAAACATTGAGACCCAATTTGCTCTTTCAAATCACAATGCAGTAACTTCAAATCCTAACACCCCATTTATCCCAGGTGTACTAGTCCACTTCTCTACCATGTAGAGAGATCTCTGTGCTACACCGAGTCGTAGCAATCTAACTTTATTCACCTGTATGGCTCACCCAATCATATCTTCCACTCATATAAAACTTTAAACATTTGCACCCCCCAGTCCTACTGTTTACATAGTGAATCCCATTGATGCCATTATGTACACTAGTAAGTCACAGCATGTGCATATGCATATTCAAGGCCATACAAAGGCCCCTCTGTGCACTAGCCACACTTCTAAAAACCATGGCCGCAACCAATGGCAGGGCAGGGTTTTGTGTCAGGAACAAAATGCTTCTCAGTGGGCACCTTGGTCAGTTGTAGCTACTGAACTTTCAAAACAGATATCATAAAAGGCAGTTGTGAACAGTGACAGCTGGTGAAGTCTAACAAGGGAAGTTTAATTGCTCCAAGTGCTTTGTGTGAGGTAGTATAGTTGGTAGACTTGTGGATGTTTGTGAGAATATATTCTATAAATGTTTCTTAATATTGCTTTTTAGATTATCATTTATACGTAAACTGGTGGAGAAGTGTTCCCGCCAATTCAGGACATTGGTCAGTCACAGCTACTGAATTTTCAAACCAAGAGGATGGAAGGTTGATAGAAAAGGCAACCATTAACAGTGGTAGTTGGTGAAATAGTGGGGCGTAAATATGTGCTACTAATTTCACTAGCTCACAGTGGGTGAGCTATGCAAGTGAGACATTTTCCTGGGCTGCTTGGTGGAAGTTTGTCAATATAGTCAAGTTTTTGGGGGGTTTTTCAATTCATGATTCTTAATTACCATTGTCCAATCAGATTCAGTACATCATTTGAATTGAAACCATTATGCCAGGGCCAAAGAGGTGCACCACATGAAACCCTAGGTATTAGGACTCATTGATAGGAGCTACTGCATGTTGGAGGGGACAGACACACTTGCATTCGTTTTACTGTTAGCTGCAAAATAAATACTGCCAAAATTGTTCAGACAAAAGATCTCAGACATAACATTGAGTCACAACAAGTTAGGGCACTGATTCATTAAATCAATTAAAATTCAAGTACCTGGTGGCCAGCGCTTAAACCATTAACAAACTCCCTATGCAAAGAGCCTCATTTTTAGTAAGATGACCAAGTCCCTGCAAAGAAATCACACCCCTAGGTGCTTGTCACAAACTTGAGTCCAACATGGAAAGTTGAGTAAGCATGAGGGGTATTCCACTGGGATGTATTCATTTTTGCTGTGATCAATAAGACTTTCTTAAAATACAATTTAGAGGGAGCAGTAATTTGCACATAACACTATTGCTGCCTTTCTTAATCTCTTTGTTTTCTACTATTGTAATTTGAGCAGTGCCTGTTACACGTTGTAAAGTCACATTGAGGACTGGTCTTGAAAATGAGTAGCATTAAGACAGGTGCCCAGTTAACTCCCTCCCACTATCTGTATATTTAATAGAATGTATATTTGTCCTTAAAATGGTTTCTGATGACTATTTCTGCATAATTTGAAACTATCTACTTTGGGCTGGATTTTGGGCTGATACTCGTCTGTGTTGGGCTGAATTTGGGCTTATACTTGAGCGGCTTTGGGCTTGGGATGTTTCTCAAAATCTGGCAAAACACTGCTTTCCTTCGTGATGGACAGCGTGCGCAGTCGGAGCCCAGCATTGTCTTCCAGAGCCTGGAGATCTAGGCCCCTATCCTGGGGGTCTGCTTTGGTGTTTCTAAACACCGTTCTGCATGATACTAAATTCAACACCCCGTGGGGTCTCTAATTATTCCAGCAAGCCTTGAGGGCCCCGGGGGACGTACTATACTCCATTATTCCTCACTGCCAGGTACTATGGCCGACGGGGTCTGTATTCCGCCGCATATCATTCCAAGAGTGGAATCCCCATAACACGGGTCAGTATTTCCTACTATTAATAGCTATACAGGCAATATAAGAGACACTGTCCCAGGCTCAACCTTTGGTATATTGTGGGTGCTGTGTCCCTGGTGTTCTCTTCCCCCCAGATATATGGGAGTCCTCCAGTCTCCCCAAAATTCATTGGCCATCCCAGTACCACATATAGACAGCACCGCAATTCAGCTCTCCCTCGCCTGGATGCCATGTAGTTACCGTAAAGAATGTGTGTGGAGGAGGAGATTCTGCTCTTCCTCCCTTGGGACAATTACTTTTATGAGGCCGGGGATGACTCTATACACAGGGCGGTCACGGAGCATCGCCTCTACAGATAGGTCCTGGACATACGGGCAAGGTCCAAGGCTCCCCCAGAGACAGGACACCCACGCCCGAAACCAAAATTTCCACAGGTAAAGCAGGGCGCTTTTGCATACCTCAAAAAAGCCTTCCTAGCAAAGACCCAACCTCTCACTGGATCTTTTGGGTCCGCAGATGGGCTCTCAGAGCTCCCACAACCAATCCATTTACCCAGAAATGGGGGGAGGCGACAACTCACATGAGGACCTGGATGACAAGCCCGATCCCTCGAGGCCTTGGCGCAGTCCCGCAGTTCCTGACAACCCTGATGCATCATCAGGGATGCTGGATCTGGATGACATTATCCATCTGCGTTCAACGGAATGGACTCCAGTTCCCAAGGTAGCAAATTACGTCACAGTCCGCCTGTGCAAACCTCTGGAGCAGAAGGGATGCAGCCGCTTGCACGTGGAATGCCCCAGGCCCTCTTAGGATGGCAAGGTTGCACATACTCCACACACGCATGGCCACTTTTCTGGCAAAATTTGACAGAGACCCCAAGAAAAAGATAGACAGGTCCTGGCGCTAATGTCAGGACAAACCTCTGGACAGAGTGGGTCCGTTGGCAAAGATCCTGTGCATGGAAGAAGAGGCTAAAGTCTCTGATCTCACATGAGGTCCTTTCAGGCCAGAGAGCCATCATCTTTGTAGGTAGCACTAACTGTGCCTTTTCATAGAGCGTCGCTGCTCACTACTCATTACAGTCGACCCCACATTGGGTGTCCTGGGGGCCTCGGAGGCAAGGGCAGTAGCCCAAAGGGATCTCTTCGGAGACCCCTTCATTAACGAGCCTGGAAAATCTGTGGCAACCTTCTCATCACTCAACAAGGCCCAGACATCCATTAAAAGAATCTTTAACACCGGGGTTTTCCAAGGGGCCGGTCGTGGCAGGGGCCGCTCGGCCGTCCACTTCTCCTCTCAACTCCTCTCCCGGAGACAAGGCTTCAGTCGCAGGCAATTCCAAGACTAGGCCTGCTTCACCAACTTCTACCCCACCAGAGGCCAGCGTTTTTGAGGCAGAGGAGGCCCCATGGGATAAGCCTCCAACACCTCTAACAACAGTGAGCGTTTGACCTTCTTCCCGACAAAGAGTAGGGGGCAGGCTTGCGCAGTGTTTCCACTGGTGGAAGTCCCTCACGACGGATGCAAGGGTTCTCCAGATTGCTCAGGGTTTTCAGATCGAGTTCTATTGGTCCCCTCAACATGCAACACTACCGCATCCACTAAATCTTTCAGTAAGAGACTGACTTTATAGACAAAGAAGTTGAAGCCCTCCTTGAAAAAGGGGCCATCTACCCGAATACACCTTATCCCAAGGGCTTTATAAGTAACTTTTTCCTAGTCAAAAAGCGCAATGGGAGTCAGCGTCCCGTAATAAACGTTTGGGGTATCGCCACTTCAAGATCGAGGGATCCATCTGTTTCAGGACGTGCTCCAGCCACTCGATTGGATGGTGCATCTGGACTTGAAGGACGCATATCTGGTTATTTTGATCTTACCACCGGCGTTTCCTTCAGTTTCTATGGTGGAGCCAAACCTTTGAGTTCACCACCCTCCCATTCGGCTAGTCTTCAGCACCATGGTGCTTCACTAAGGTCCTCAAATCAGTGGTGAACCACCAGCACACGCAGGGATTGAAGATAATAATTTATCTGGACGACATGCTTATCATGAGCCTAAGTCACAAAACGTTGTCCACGCAATTGCAAATGGCTGTGAAATCCTAGAGAGCCTTGGGTTCATAATCAATGAGGGCAAGGCTCTACTTACAGCCTTTCAATTGGCTATGTTCCTCAGCTTCGTCATAGAGTCTTCAAAAGCCACTCTGAGTCTTCTGTCCCGGTAAATTGTGAAAATTCTCCACAAATTGAGGCAAACCCTCTCTAAACCTTACACCTCTCTTTAACAGATTCAAGTCTGGTTGGACTGCTGTCATCTTCCATTCAGGCCATCTTCCTGGGGCCACTTCAATACCGAGCACTGCAATGCCTCAAGGCCCACCACTTGCAGAAAGGCCTTATGTATTCTCAGGCAGTGCCATTGTCAGAGGAGGCAAAAGATGAAATTCAGTGGTGGCTCTCTCACATGGAGACCTGGAATGGAAGGGCAATATGCGGTTCCACTCCAGGTCTGATCATCGGAAGCCAACAGATCCAGCTGGGGCGCACAATATGGGGAATTTTCCACAGAAGGATTCAACACAAGAGACAAATAGTTAGTATAGTAAACTAGCAAACCGCTGGTACTCTTTCTCAAGGAAATATCCTGAGAATGGTTGTTCTCCATTGTACCTCAAGGGGCCCATTCCTTAGTGCAGGAGGGTCACTAGAACTTGAACTACAACCCACACATAGGGAGTTTAAGTTTGAGAAACAACTTATTCATTGGTGCTCTTCACAGAGGTATGGGTCACTTATTTCACAGCATATGGGCCATTTTCCACAGAAGGAAGTTGGTATCGACAAGAATAGAAATTACAATTAAACTGCCTAGAGCTCCATGCGGGGTTGTTCGCGGGGATAAGGATCTCCATACCCAGAAAAGATTAGGTACATTATACTAGGTCCTGATGATATGCCATTGATCCTTATGGACAGAAAAGGCATGAAACATATCTATCACTAAATTAATGTAACTAATCTTTCACGTATCATGTACCAAAGAATGGCTATTTAAAAGAGAACACTAGGAACATTATTTCCTGTGGTTTCTCACTTGCGCTTTTAACCTGGACATAGATCTTCTGTACAAATTTAAAGAATCAGCGTGGTATCCACAGTCAATTTTATTCATCCCACACCAATCTTTCAATCTTGATGCCGGCACTGGTTAACATACCTAGACCTCATTAGGTGAGCAAAAAAGATATCCAGCAAAGAGCCTTCTCGAGGGGCCCATTGGACATTGCAGTGCCAGCCCAATGAGGAGTAAATCCCAATGATGAAGCTTGCCACCCTTTGTAGTGTAGTTCCTATATCCCTGATAGGCTCTGCGCATTGGAATAACATACACTATAGATTTGACATAGGACTACGGTCAGTATGTCTCTATCAAGTATATAAAACTTAATTACTTGTGTGTGCCAGCTAACTCAGAGGTCACTAGAAACTTCTCGAATATATGAGAAGGGATTAGTCTCTTACAACCGCATAAACATGACACCTTTGTTTCCTTTTAGAATCGGAACAGTCTCAGAATAGTGGAAACAATAGATAACAGTTTCACTCAGTCAATCGTGCTTGCTTCGTTTCTACAGAGTTGCACAGAAATAGAGAGACGGGCATTTCAATAAAAGGGTTTATTGAACAGTCTTATTTCGCATGCAAGAGATATGAATTGCTACAATCGTAAGACAGACTGCAAAGTACAATATGTACGAGGTTAGCAGTAAGACAAAATAATACTGCAATAGCATGGTTTGTAGCTATGACATATATTAATCAAAATACATACATAAATAACATAAGCTAAAATTTGATACTCATCTGATGCTTCTAAATTGTTCTACCCCAGTGTACCTAACCTACGTGCAGTACGAGGTTTGAAGTAGGTGCTATTTCTAAAGTATAGGTAGCTATATTTTAGTTTAGCCAAGAGTTGCCAAATGTTTCTCTAAGTTCTTAGTCTGCTCCATACCTTAGAATGAGAGAGGTTGGAATCTCTTTTCTGGACTCGATAGTCTAACCCCCTCAAGGGTAGTCAGAGAGCACTGGAGCTGGATTCTCTGCGAGGAGGATGGCAGTGTCAGGTCAGTGCATCAGGCTGGAACTCGATCTCCTTCCGAACTTGCCGTGGCGAACCGCGTAGTCTGGTTTGGATCGAATCCTCCGGGAACCACAATTTGTCAGGGCAAGTGCTGGTATATTTATACCTTGAAGGTGTCTTGGAATCTTGGAATGCCAGTATTGACGTAAAAGTCGGGCAGAGGAACGTCATGAATGAACCCCTAAGGAATAGATGTTCATGCATACTTAATGAGTTCTTGGAGAAATCAATATTCAAGCTGAGGGAAATTCCTAAAGGCTTAAGGGTCTGGTTTTCCAAGAATTCGTTGTGACGTGGATGGACGGATGTAGGTGGCCATGCCTGTATTTGGTTTGTACGGACAATGTCTAAATAAGGGCTGGATTTCTATGTCCAAATAAGGGCAATGTGAATTGTACCTATATAAGGGCATAAATCGGGAAACCTATATACGGAATCAAAATCTGCACACAACACCCACTCCAGTTTCGTATGAACGACGTTACTAAGTCCTAAACGTTCTAAACATATCTTAAAACAGAGTATCGAATGGGTTTGCTAAAAACAAGCTAAAAATATATCTAACACATATGTACTAAAAATACATTTTAAAAACCATTGCTATGCATAAAGTGTTGTACATATTATTTTTTTTTATAGTAAACTTTATTGCATTTGTAGTTATCATTGCCAACACAAAATTACAGCGGTAGCAGATCAACACATTAATCAGGTGAGGTATAAGCAAGTTATCAAGGCTGAGGCTCACAAAACACTGATAGAATAGATAGACCATTAAATGAGGACTAGTACGGACTCCTACGCATTCGGATCCCTCACGGGGGAAGTAGATTAAACCATTTACCCCATACTCTGCCAAACATCTCTGGACAACCTCTGGCCGCAAAAAGGGGCTCCTCCTGGGCTCCGCACCAATCCACTCCCCGCCTCCAGCACCGCACAGAGGGTGTTTTGGCTTGGGACCACAATGCAGCAATGTCCTGCTTCGCTACACACGCAAGCTGGGGAGGGCCGCATATTAGCTTTATATAAACGCGCTGGAGTGAGGAAGGCCGTATGAAGGAAGTAAAGTTGGGTAAGGCGAAGTTTGGAGGAAGCTGTCAGGGTCTTGGGTGCCATAAGGGCATCTCTCCAGTCCGTCTCCTCCAGGGGGCCCAGCCACCCCTCCCACCGGGTGCGTAGGCGGGCGAGAGAAGCAGGACCATTGTTGACCAGGGATCTGTAAATCCTCGACACCCCCCCTCTGCCAAGGTTCCCCATCATCACCTGGGCCTCCAAGGGACTGAACGCTGGAAGGATAGTGGGGGCAGGGATGTGCGCTTGGAGAGCGTGTCGAAGTTGGAGGTATTTGTAAAATTGTGAGGGAAGGAGAGAGTGACGCTGTTGCAGGTCTGCAAAAGTTCTAATGTGGTCCCCCGCCCAGATGTCCCCCAAAAGCGAGATCCCCACGAGGTCCCAACGACGGAAGTCTCGAAGGGAGGAGACCTCCCTCAACCATGCTCCGTTCCACAGGGGTGTCTGCCTGGTGAGCTTCCGGTCCCACTGGACGTAGCGCAAAGCCGTGCGCCAGGCCAGGAACACTGACTTAGTGATGCAAGGAAGATCCCGCGGCACTGGACACCCATATAGGTGATCCTGGATCCGTGAAAAGTCCAGAGTTCTGAGTTCCACTTGGTACGCTGGATCGGACCAGCCACCTGTGAACTAGTCGTGGATTACGATAAGTCGTGTGGCTAGGTAGTAAAGGTGGAGGTTAGTGACCCCCATGCCACCATCATAGGGAGGGATGCGACAGTACGCTAAGGAAATTCGCGATCTCCCGTTACCCCACAGAAAGCGAATGAGGACACTGTCCATCTCCCGGAACCAGCTACTCGGGAGGTGAGCGGTTGTGTTCTGTAGAATGTACAGAAAACGGGGAAGGACCATCATTTTAAAAAGGGCACTGCGGCCTAATGGGTTAAGAGGGAGGGATTGCCACTTCTTAAGATCCGCCTTGCCTCTGGCGACCAGGGGCGCAATGTTCAGGGCCCATTCGAGCTCCGGAAGGAGGGCGACCCACACAGCCAGTATTTAAAGGACTGTTTACGTAAAGGAATATTCGTTTGCCAATCAAAGCATGACCGAGATGGGTGCAGAGGGACCAATGTAGATTTCGCCGGGTTGAGCCGAAGGCCAGAGACCCATTGGATGCTGAAAGGACGTCCAGGCAGCGTGGACCAGAGTTTTCCGGGTCTGCTAAATACAAAAGGACATCATCAGCGTACAGGGCTATCTTGTCGGTGTGACTCAGATCCCAGGTCCAGCCGCGGATGAGAGAGTCTTGACGGACAAGCGAAGCCAGAGGTTCCATCGCCAAGGCGAATAATAGCGGTGAAAGTGGACAACCCTGACGGGTACTCCTCTGGATGGAAAATGCCTCGGAAAGCACGCCGTTAATGAGGACCCGCGCCTTGGGTTGGGAGTAAAGAACCCGGAGAAGGCGCCGGAAGAGGGGGCCGAAACCCATCCTCTCCAGCACGTCGCCAAGGTAGCCCCAATCCACCGTGTCGAACGCCTTTTCAAAGTCTATGAAAAGCAACGCCAAGTACGGGGTGAGGCAATGGAGATGGGCGAGGGCGAGATGGAGGCGGCGTATAGAGTGCCGGGTACCCCGGTCAGGCATAAATCCGCACTGGTCCGAGTGGACCAGGTCATGTAGGTGGGGCCGAAGCCGTTGGGCCACAACAGTGGCAAATATTTTGATCTCATTATTGATGAGAGAGATCGGACGATAATCGGCACAGTCAAGGGAGGGTGGGTGTGTCTTGGGGAGAACAACAATGGTAGACACGTCGGCTTCGGGTGGGAAGGATCCTTCCTCCACTACATGCATGAACAGGGCCAGTAGATGAGGTACCAAGGTGTCGTGGTAAGTCGCATAGTATTCCTGCGGGTAGCCGTCAGGTCCAGGCGTCTTGCCAGAATGCAAGGTTGAGATAGCCCCATGAATTTCCTCCGAGGTAACGGGGAGGTCAAGGGTCTCTGAGGCTGCCCGGGAGAGACAAGGCAAATGGGTTTGAGTCTCGGCCAATAAGGCCGCCAAGGAGGTCTGAGGAGGCCAGGTCGCATAGTATTTAGCGAAGGTTTGGGCGATGGCTTGAGACGTGGCCTGGCAGGTTCCGGTCTCAGTCCGAATCTCAGGAATGATATGGGCGGCTCTGGGGTACGACACCAAATTGTGGAGCATTTTACCGTTCTTATCGCCCCATCCGTATATACGTGCCACCGATGATCGCCATAGCATCTTGGCAGATTCCAACGAGATTTGAGAGATCTCTTCACGGAGACATGCGAGTTACCGATCGGAATCCTCCCTGCCGTCAGTGGCCTGGGCACCCTCCAAGCGGGCCGCCTGGGCCTCCAGCCTCACGAGTCGAGCCGATCTTTCTGCAGGTTTCGCGTGGATCAGGCCTCTAGCAACACCCTGCACCACCGCCTTTCCAGCCTCCCATAGCGTTCCCGTGAGGAGACAGACCCCATATTAGTAGAGAAGTAAAGCTGCATTTCCCGCCCGAAGGGAGGACACAAAGGGCGCGTCCTCCAGGAACCAGACGTTCATTCGCCAGACCGGACGGGCGCCAGGGGCGAAGGGAAACGGGGGTATGATCCGAGATACCCCATGGCAATATAGTGACTCCGGATAGCAATTGACAGTCCGTAGCTGGCAGGAGGAAGAGGTCAATACTAGAGTGGGTGTGGTAGGCCGCAGAGACCCAGGGCAGAGGACCACTCAGAAAGGCGTCTTGCAGAGGTCAGGCGGGGAGCCGAGGGAGTACCTGTTGTGTCACACGAGGGCTGCAGGACGGCACTGAAGTCCCCCCCCACCGCCGTCAGGCCCGGAGGGGAGTGTGGGAGTGAGGCGGCGGAGTGTGGAGGTCAAAGTGGCAGGGGAATGTATGTGCATAGTAGACTAAGGGGTTGT
The DNA here is from genome assembly GCF_964204655.1 of Triturus cristatus. NCBI lineage: Eukaryota > Metazoa > Chordata > Amphibia > Caudata > Salamandridae > Triturus > Triturus cristatus. Next base: position 676,547,120 of record NC_140593.1, on the reverse strand, counting down.
CCCTCAATCGTGCCAGTCAAAGCCACAAATCGACCCCGCGTGTCCAGCTCGGCGCGAATCAGAGTGAAGGGAAGGTCACGCCGCAGTAGGATAGCAACCCCCCGAGAACCTCGTGCAAAGCCAGAGTGCCAGACCCTGTCAAACCCACACCGGGCGAGGAAATTACATTGTGAGCCCAAGAGGTGTGTTTCCTGCAGAAACAGGATATCTGGCGCATGGCGGTGGGCGCTACGCAGGACAGCAGTACGCTTAATACGGTCTAACAGGCCATTGACATTCCAGGAGAGGATATGGAGGGCTCTAGTGAAGGTATGTGCCATCGGGATGGGCGATGTGGAGGGGGGGTAGGCGAGCGCGAGAAAGCCTAGACCCCAGGGAAGTCGACAGGGCAAGGTCCGAGTCGTAGAGTAGGAGATTTGTGATCTAACGAGTCTCATGTCAACACCAAAGGCAAACAGGCGTGTGTAGCTACCGTGCAAAACTGGGAACAGCGGCCCGTAGGCGGCTAAAAACAACAAACTAGTGGGAGACAACGGTCTTCCCTCCCTCCCCAACCCCCCAACTCCCCCCACCCTATACTTCTGAAGAGGAAGCATCTGTCGCCCTGAAAAAAGAAACTAGGTCAAACCAACAACCCCACAAGGAGGCTAAGTGCTAAGCTAAAACGATTAGCAAGACAGGAGCATGGCAGAGATGGACCCCCCTCCATGTAAATGGATAAAGATACGTCAACTGCTGCCAGAATAATCAATTCCTTTTTGTGTGTAGTATGAAAGTGTGTCCGAAGATAAAGCAGAGCATACGCCACCCGGACCAACCAGCATGGAACAGAACCTCCTCACTACAAAGGTACAGAGACCAATGTCTCTGTAGAAGCTGCCAGGAGGCGAGAAAAAAGTCCCTCATGTGTGGTCCTCTCAATCGTTCTCATCGGATCTACGGATCTCGGGGCTCCGGGACAGGTCAGATTCCGACACAGTGTGCCGCATTGCGCCCGAGGGCCCAGGGAGACTGCTCAGGTCGATCAGAGGAGCAGCCGGGCCAGGGGAGGCAGACCCCCGACGCAGGACCTGGGATAAGATGTGCGACGAGGCCGCGCCCGGTGATCGAGATGCTGCCCCCGACGATCGTTCTTCTCACGGGACCTGGTCTGACGTCTCTGGGGCCAAGGCAGGGCCGAGCTGGGCAGTGAGGGACCCCGCCGGACAGGCGAGGGTTCCGGCCCCTGCCGAAGAGGCCACTCCTCCATGAGCCAGTTCCAGGCCGCTTGGGGAGTGTCAAAGAAAAATGTCTTGTCCTGGAAAATAACCTTGAACCGGGCGGGGAAGAGGAGACCATATCGGAGGCCCATGGAGCGGAGCTTCAGTTTGACATCATCACAGGATCGGCGCTGGGTCTGCACCCCTTTGGAATAGTCTGAGAATACCATAATTCGATGGTTTTGAAACTGAAGGGGACCGTGCGCCCTGGCCGCTTTGAGGATAGCGTCCCTGTCTCGAAAGTTCATTACCCTCAGGATTATGGGACGGGCGGGAACTCCAGGTGGTGGTTTTGGAGCCAAGGAGCGGTGGGCCCGCTCCACAGCGAACCAGGGTGAAAGGTCCACCTTGGGCATCCATGAACGCACCCAGGTCTCTACAAACGTGTCGGCGTGACCCTGCTCTGCGCCCTCGGGAAATCCAAGAAGGCGCAGGTTGTTCCTCCGCGATCTGTTTTCAGCATCTTCCGCCCTTCGGTGGAGCTCGGAGGCTTGGGTTTGGAGGCGGGCCACCTGAGTCTTGAGTTGGCTGTTGTCATCTTCTACGGTGGAAATACGGGATTCCGCCTCCGTGATGCGTGCCGTAGCGTTGCGCAGGTCCTGGCGGATGAGGGACACATCCACCCTCACTTCGCCGATCTTACTTTCAACAGAGGCCTGGGACGCGCTGATCGCCTGGAGGATGGTGGAGAGGTCGCCCCGGGAACCCCCGGCACAGCAGAAGCTCCCCCGCCTGAATCCTGCTCCGCCGTGGTGAACTGGTCCATTTTGGCTTGAGTCGGGGGGGACAGTGGTCGACGGGGCGCGGGTCTTGCCATCACGCCCAAGATAGGAAGCAAATATTAGCCGTGGGACCACGGGGGAGAGAGAGGGAGGGGACCCCCGACACCCAGGCGGTCAATACTCAGGCCTGGGCGGTTATTGCCGGACCAGGCCGAGGAAGCAACTAGATTGTCCGTCGCAGTAGCAGCCCTCCAGCGCAACCCGCACACCAGGAGTCAGAGGCGAGGGAGCGGAGGCGGCAGCGCCACACCCCGGCACCGCCACCCGAAATGATGGCCGATCCTCGTCCCACATGCGGTGTCAGGCCCGGGCGTCACCAGGAGGCAAGGGTGACCAGCAGGAGCCGGCCCAGTCCCAACAACAGCCGCGGGGACAGGCACCTCAAGGGGACTCCACTATTCCAATAGCCAACATGTACATGTCCAACAGCCATACCCAACTTGTCGGTCTCGGGCCAGCAACGGTGGAAGGCACTATAATGTCGGCGGGGAGGGGGGGGCGAGGGCAGCCAGCCACCCCCCGCCCCGTCACCCGATATGATGGCTGGCTCCTCCCACCACCGTCAAGGGAAAGGGGCACCGTCTCCGCTGGCCATCAGTGGGTCCTCAGTCCCCACTCCCCGCCGGTCCCAGTCCGCAGGTCCGAAGCGGGGCAGCAGCAGGCCGATAGGGCCAGGCCGTCCCAGCACATCAGCCTCCACCAGGTGAAGTCTGTTGCCGGCAATACCCCACTGACGATAGGGCCCCAGGGCAAGACCCAGTCCAGGGGAGAAAGCGTGCCCCTGGTATGTCCACACCCACCAGAGGACGTCCCGCCGCGGGCGGCCCCGGCACCTAGCCCCAGATCACCTCGCCCCCGCAGCACGCCGCCACCCTACTAGGTGGCCGAGCAGGAGCACAGCGCAGGGGCCCCAGGTCCCTCAGTGCCGATGCAGCCCCAAACACCCCGGCAGGCCCCAGGCACCTGGCCGCCCCAGCACCGCAGCCCCGGTCAGGGAGAGCCCGCCGCAGCAGTGAATCTCGGGCGGGAAGAGCCGAGGGCGCAGAAGGCCGTGCGCGAGGTAGTGGTCCGCACCCGTTGGGTGAGTTCGCGCCGCCGGCAGCACTTGGCAGCCGAGCAAGGCCCCAGACACCACCACAGGCCACAGGCACGCCGCTCACCACCTCACGCCGCTGCCCGGCCGCAGCAGCCAAGCTCAGCAACCCCCCGCAGGCAGCGACTCACCAGAGAAAAGGACAGCTGCGTCCATGGCCGCCTCCCCAGCAGCAGGGCAGCCCCGGCTCGGAATCACCACAGGCGCTCCGCAACCCACTCCGGTCCTCACAGCACCACCAGTCCACGGGCAAGGTCAGTCGTTGAAGGCGTCATGGGGGGAAGGCAGTCGAGACCACACAGCTCCAGAGCGGCCTACCAACAGGCCACCACGTTGGCGTGCAGCAGTCCTGGGCAGAGTTGGATCCACAGGGAGCAGAAACGCTGCCGAAACGGCTCCGTGAGCGGCCCGTGAGGTCCGGGAGGCGGTAAGTGTAATGTATCAGAAGGAATGGCAGCTGATGGCGGCGGATGCCAGGCGGATGACGGAGGGGGTCCGGAGCACTCTTAGAGTGTGACCGCCATCTTGACGCCCTAGGTCACGCCCCCAAGTGTTGTACATATTAAAGGCAATGTTCCATTCTAAGCATAGGATCACATTGGAATGCTAAATGAATGAACCAAAATATTGTCAGGCTCTGTAGTAGAGAGAGTGCCACTAACCTGGAAGCCGGGTACAGCGGGAACGATGAGATGCGTAGTAACCCCTTCCCCTAAGAGGTAACACCAGCGCGTGGTCAATATCTCACGACACCGGGGGCACCCTATCGGGGAAAGGGAAAAAAGGGACAAAGGAAACAAAAAGCAGTGTTGCCTCCCAACGTGGTAAAGGAATGAAGATTACGGTGATGACCCTTCTCTCCTGCACTCCACCCCAAGTGCCCTGTAAGAAAACACAAGATGCATACGTCAGTACTTAACTACTGCACATTCAAACCCCTCTTCCCCTTTTACTCTAAATGCGCCGTTCACTTACAGGTGTGAGTGTAATACTGCTGTGGTGGGTAAAAGGGCAGGTCATCAACTATAGGGAGCGGGTTAAGCAACAAATAATAGCGAGAGTACACAGTCTTGAACAGTAACAGAAAGTGATACTTATCAATCCGCCAAGATTCCGCTGTGTTCTTTCACACTGGAAGCGCGTGTGATAGACCTTAACTGTGGCAGGGCATTCCACGTACTTCCACGGTCACCAAAACGTGATATTCCATGCGCTATCATAAGCGCGGGTTCATGTACATATGGCAAATCCCAGTCTGGATGCAACCAAGCAAATGAGAAGTCAGCGACCCCTCCTAGAAACCCAAGCGTCAATATTCTCCCGAAACTTCTTCTCTCGCAGTATTGACCAGGATGCTGATTCGTCTCAGCATAGATTCACCGTTGACCTGAAAGCGCTGGCTCCGGGGGTAAAGCGTGTGCTGTGGCGTTTGAAGCCGGTTTCTCTGCCAAGTTCGTTTTCGGGGTTCTCTGTACCTTTACAGGTATGAACGGCAGAGTCTCTGTGTGAAACTATTCCCGCTAGTCGACTACCAGGTTTGTCGCGCTCGGGAATAGGGATAGTTTGTTTCTTCCGCCTTGCAGCCACAGCGGCTGCTGCGGGAGCGGAACTGGTTGGGGGCGCGCGCAGCACGCCAGATTCAAAAGCCCGTTATACGGGTTGCAGAATTGCCGGGCAGAAAAATGTCGTCGTCGATGCTCCTCGGTGCGTATCCCAAAGGTAAGGCAGGGTGAAGCTTTGGGACTGGCTCGTATCCTCCGTCGTACAAGGTAAATTCTCGAGTGACAAGCACTGGTTAGTATGGGGGCGTGGCTTATATAGACCAGGTGAATTCCTCCCCTATGCATCATGGGAGATGTAGTTCTAATACCCCCAGTCATACCGATCACCATGTACCTGCACTGTGGCGCCCTCCCCTTAGGGTCATGACAAATATATACATGTGATGAAATGGCTCGTAAATACAGAAGAAAAAAGGGGCCGATACCATTTCATATCAGGATACACAAGTCAAAATGTTATTCATGACAAGGTGGCATACTGTCCCTGGAAGTGTTATCAAAGAATTCTGTTCTCTATGAATGGTTCTACTATAAGCAGATTACTGTGCCAAAAAATGAAAATACAATTTTAGGATGGGAAGGAAAAAAATATATATAATCATAGAAATAGTTCCAAAGTCAGTATCACGTTTGAAAAAGAATGAAGTCCAAATTCAGAGTCTCTCCGGAACACTGTGTGCTTGAATCAAAAGTCAGTGTATGGGGATGGAGAAAACATCAAATTTTCTAATCCTGTAGACGACAAGTCATCTACCGTTGTGGGTGAGAGTTGGAATACCTTGTGTAGAAGATAAACAGCACATAGATGCGAACTATCGCCTTCAGCATGGGAAGCATCAGCAATGTCCGGATTGGATGTTACCTGCGCGCCTGGTGTTTCCTCTCGTACCTCAGCAGTAGCATGTTGCGCCTGTGAGATCTCAATGAATGCTGCCATCAGAATTGGTAGCCGCTGGGGACAACACATAGGAGGGGTCCAGCAGAGTATCGATATCCGTAGGCATGACTGATGGGAGTGTCAGACAAATGTCCAGCACGCATTCTTCACCGCATAGCAGGCAGCGTAGAACAGGTAAGATGCAGTCTTGCCAGATTGGTCTGAATGACAGAAACCAAGTGGTGTTTAATTCTCGTAGACGAGGTAAACCCAGAATTTGGACGATGCGCTCACGACACTTAATCTCCAAAAGATTTTTCCAAGGTGAACTAGGTGTCGCTGATGATTTGGCTTGCCATATCGTAGCAGTAGGAGCAAAAATAGTATCCCTGCAACGAGTGCTAAAAGGAGCGGCAGTCTGCCAAAAACAGAGTGCACAAAGTTTGGAAAAATTCCAGGGACTTCTTGAAAAGTTGCTAACAGTCCTGCACACACGTTCCTCAATACATGTACAATACTGCCCATATCAGACATGTTTAAGATACGACCTAACATTTCTGAGAAATGCACAGGGCAGTTTGTATCTCTGCAGAAGTTCTTGCGACTTGGAGATCATATGTTTCTTTGGCAGAGGTCAAAGGCACAGTTTTTTGTAAAAGAATAGCTTTCATTCTGCTTAGAGTATCAACTCGTATAGAAGAGATATTCAGTGAAGGCCATAAAGGCGACTCCCTGACTATGTCTATTTGGGGAAACAAGACCTGCATATAGCAAGTGACCCTGGATGTAACTGTTACTAGATACGGGATACCTGGAAGCCATTCAACATAATGTAACTCCCATTTGAAAGTTGACCAAAGATTGGATTAATCACTGCTACCGGTGAACCGTGCAGGTGGCAGGATATGTTTGTAGTGGAACCGTCACATGCCCCGTGTAAATTAATACCCTGACAAAGGAGAGAACCGCTTAGTGCGTGTTCACAGTTTTCACCGCTAAGAAACACTTCACGTCCCCCACTCCAACATCTATGTGTGTAAGGTAATCCCATGATGTCTTGATGTATTCTTTACCCAACCTTTCATATTTGCCTGCTGGTATATTTTTTAGGCAATACTGAAAATGGAAAGTCGTAACAGGCAGAGTAATCTTACCATGTATGATCCACTTAGTAGCTGGTTTTTCTGCCACTGTGAATGGTAATTTCTCCAGTTTTTCAATGCTCAGCACCGTATCGTCTGCTCCCCTTTGTGCCAGTCTGATCTGTTTATCAGTGAGATTGAATTCTGAAAACAGTGACATAGTATTGATTAAACGCCAAGGCACATAGCCAGAACGCAGGTTTTGAAGCGTCCAGCCTAATAGCATGATAGAACGTAGCTGTGACTGATCATGTTGCAACATGATCAAGTCTTGTTCCATGATGTCTATGACAGAGGATACAATGCTGTCCAAAGAATATATCCTGGACGACAGAGTTGTTAACCCATTGTCTACTACAGAGAGAGATTTCTCTAAATTGTTACGATCAATTTCTCGTATTCGTTCTGCAGTCTCTGCCTGGGTGACCTTCCATGCTTCATTATAAGCAGCGTAGATACCAGCATATATGAAACGTTTTTGATGCGGTTTTCTTGGTCCTAGCAAGAATTACCTAAGGTCAGCGCCTTCTTGAAGTAAAGTTAAATGTTGTTTTACATCCTCTAGTGTAGCTTTCTGTAGCCAATCAAGGGAAAGTTTCCCTACACTGTAAGTTGTTACTACCCCCGGATGCTGTCTTTGGACATAACGTGGGTCTGGCCTATGAAAGGTAAAACCTTGTGTTTTGTAAAGGAATCTATCTTGACAGTTGTTTGTGTCTAAGGGCCAGAGCAACCATTTTTCCCATTCAGGATCTGATCTGTTATTATTCAAAATAGTATGTACGTCGACCTCCCCCTGTGGAGTGCTTTCACTTGTAGGTGCAGGTATGGACAGAGTGTTCATGTCTTTTATCTTGGCTATTCCAAGGCATGATGTTTGTTGGACAGTGTCGTTCAAAAACATAATTTGCTCAGGGATGATACAGGCTCTAAACAAAGCTTCTATTCCCTGTACTTGCCAATCTTTAGTACCCCAGACAGTTTTCGTCTCAATGTTGTCTTTCCAAAAGTCGTAACACTGTCTAGACAGTTGGGCAATAAAGGCTGCAGAATAAATCTGTTTCGTATTGGTTAACATATTTTTCGATCCCGTCTTGTTCATATTCTTAAAATAAAATGATTCTGGATTTGAGAAGTTGAACTCTGAAAAATATGGAAATTTCATTGCAAATGTTTTGAGCTACCCTTTGGTGGCATAGGACAATGTTCCCATTGGTTATACATAAATACATTTCTAGGTGTTGCAGATTTATGCAAGAAATGATGACCATAGTGGTTATAACAATACAGTTGTTAATAGTCTGATGAACCTTGTAAATATTCATTATTAGTGAATGCAGTTGACATCTCTAGATCAGACATCATATTATTAACAGTCTTGAAGTCCCAATCATCAGAAAAGGTACTGGAGGTATTAAAGTCACTTAATGAAATTTTAAATAAATATGGAATCTTCAAAAGCTCCGACGGGCCAAAAATGTCATATTCGGTTTTGTCCCAAACTATACCATCAGATATAGGAATTGCTGTGATGTTCACTGCTGACATGTCTCTTGCTTCACGATGGGATGATTTGTGTGGCTGGAGAAGTAAGTTCACTCTTTTACTTGCTGTGTCCATTTGAATATATCTTCCATTAATTATCATACCCAGAGTTATTACCAGAGCTAACCAAAGTAGAAAGAAGAATATTCCCAAAACAATCCATACTTCAAACCATGGTGAAACCAGATATGTTTTTTCCAGTAGATGAAAAAGGTCTGTTGCTTGTTCTTTGAAAGTTCTTTGTACTGGCGTCGTTTCAGGCTCACTGGGATCCTCAAAAAATGTATCAAAGTTCATGAAATAGCCAGAAGCAGTTCTGTCAATGGTTGGAATTACATCCTTATTTGATGAAATTGCTGGAACCAGTTGATCATTTGTTACTTCGTTGTAAACAGGTGTATCTGGATGAACTGTTATTTGGGTCTCAAGAGGTACAAGGTCCATAGCATTGTTGCTTAGTCCTCTATTTCTTACTGTCGAATCTTCAAAGGTAATGAGTCGCTCAGTTTGAACCTCTTGGATTGTAGCTAGAGGAGTGCGTCTGCTACATTGGCGGAGTCCACTTGGCCTACTGTTCAGTATCGGCCACATAATGTGGTTTGATAAGGTCGATGGACACAAATCTTTTTTCCTTTTTACCAGCAAGGGGCGGCAAAAGTACTGTTCTTGATCCGTGGATTGCTAGGACAGGTACTGGTTGTCTGTATGAAGGCCCAAATTCCTTCTTATTCGCGATCCTTTCTCTGACTAGATCCCCAAGCATTGGGATCCAGACAGGCCTTGCTGGGACGGCTGGATTTTACTCAGTGGTGGTTGGCTTCAGGACCACGTTGCTTTGTTGCGTTCTTAGTTTATTTAAGTCCTGCAAAACAGCCATACGATCTTTGATATCAAATTGTTTTTTCCACCACTGTGCCTTTCATATCTAAGTCCGGAACCAACATTCTAGTCTAGAATTTCCCTCAGGATGGAATGGAGAAGAATACTGCAATGCTACGCCCAGACTGGCCATGGCTTCTTTGTAAGCCCTAGAGCTAAACGCAGGATCCTGGTCAGAATGTAGTGTGCCTATTGCGTATGTGCCGATAAAGACTCGCAAATCTTTTATAACAGTTTGAGCGTCAGCCGAGCGCTGATGCCACATCCATAGGAACCTAGACTTAGTGTTTCTGGGATTGCATTCGTCCATGAGGACGCATGTATATCGTTAGTCTGATGCTATCTAACAATGGTGTCTGAACTGGGCTGGCTACATTGTAGTCAGGTGTCTGGTGGCGTTCCGTCCTGCGATCTCTATTGCACGATATACAGTTATTAATGAAGATGTGAATGAAAGTATTCATCCCTGGCCACCAGTACATCTCTTTTAACTCTAAAATTGTCTTTGAGTTCCCCTGATGTATCAGACCCTCTCCCAGATGCGCTTCGTAAATCAAAGCTGCTCTACGTTCCCTGTTTGGAATTACTCTATCGCCCACTCCAGGGATTTGAGCAAACGGAACACCATTCGCATCAATTATATATGAGTATTTGAGTGGAAACTTTTTTGGTAATGCCGCACCGCTGCCTTTGATTGATGCATTGACAGCCAGCAATATTTCGCTGTCTATTTTCGTTTTTGAACGAGTGATTGCAGCTATGGAAGCCGTTTGCACAGCCCCTTTCGCGGCTTCATCAGCCAATGAATTCCCTTAATCGTGAACGCCATCACGTTGGTGACTCAGCGTGTGTCTCATGTGAGTGTTTTGTAGTCCGTTTCGCATCTGAACTACTTGTTCCCAAAGAAATTTGTGCTTGATTGTACCACTTTTTGCATCTTTGAAACCATTTTGAATCCAATTCTGTAAATATTCATTGTAGGATTGAACACAGTGAAAAGAATCGCACACTATCAGTGTGGGGAATTTGCGATCTGTATTTTCAAGTGCCATCTTAAATGCTTGTAGTTCAGCTCGCTGCGCTGTACAATCTCCTAGAGATTGGGTTTTTGTGACCATTGGTCTGAATTTGCCATCTCCCATGCGACCTTTAACGATAGCACACGCTGCACTGTAGGCTTGTTTACTCCCCGTAGCGGGCTGTGCAGATCCGTCAGTATAAATTATAAATTCGTACTGGTCAAGAGGGAGAATTTCAGTAGGCAGAGGACATTCGTGTTCATATTGCAGGAATGCTTGTGTTTTTAAATATGGATCAAAAACGTATTCAACATCAGTTGCAGCAAGAGAATTAACCCATTGTATACATCTCGGATGTAAAGCTTTTACATTTGGAATGCTAGCCTTTGTAACTGCCTCTAGGGCTGGTACAGGAGTCACAACCATAATGCGTTTCCCCTGTGCTAGGGCTCTTTCTTTTGCTACAGCGGTTTGAACTGCTGTCAGAATTTTTTCTGTAGAAGTGATTTTCATTTCTGCTTGTGTATACAAGTGGAATTTGTATGCAATTGGTACTTTTTCACCTTCGTTAAAAGTTAAGTAGGTGAATCCGCATTGACCCGGAATTATTCGGATCACTAAGTTGCGTACGTTTACGCGTGTTTGTAAGTATTTCATTGCTAACATGTGTGTTTGGAGTGAACGCAAAATTTCTGTGTGTTTTTGTGTCCAAGGATTTTAAAATCAGGTTTGATTAATTCGTAGAGAGGTTTAACCCTTTCTGCGTAATTTAAAATGTAAGTTCTTCCAAAATTCAGGAAACCTAGAATCGACTGTAAATTTCTCATTGTTTTTGGAGGTTGGAGCAGCACACACTTTTCTAAAAAGTTGTCTGTCAGGCTTTTGCCTTCACTTGATAGTTCATATCCTAGAAAAAGGACGTTGAGGTGGGCAATTCTTGCCTTTTTTTTTTTTAACAACAGATTTTTATTGTCAATTGCACAATATACGCAGGGCTCTGTACCCCAGAGGCCACTGCAGCATCAGGTTACACATTAATAGGACCGCAAAGGACATTTTTGTTTTTTAAAGAAACACAATCTTTGACCTTGAATGTCATCTCGGATATCTACCCCCCCCCCCAACACCCCCCCCCCCCCCAGTTGCGCAATTCCCACTGATGACCGCTCACTCGCCAATAATCAAGCACCAAAGGGGGTAAAGAAAAAGACGGCCTACCCGATCTGGTGGGGGACCATGCCACTCTGAGCACACACACAACCCCGGCAACCCCCCACCCCCCAGGTTTCAGACCCAACCACCCTAGCCCTATCCTCATCCCACTAGGAGATCCTCCGTCGCCGTTGGAGGCTCCAGCCACAGGCCCCTATAGTCAGCCCACTGCTTCCATATTTTATAGTGCTTACGCGGACAGCCCTGGGCCACAAAGATGGGCTGTTCCAGCCCCAGGCAGAAGTCTAGGCCATTTTTCTAAGCGGCCACTGAGGGCGCCCGCACATCCTTCCACATCCTGGCAATGTCGCGTTTCACCAATGTAAGGCCCATCCGCATAAGGTACCGTTTATAGATATTTCCCCCGATGCCATCCATTACATGCAGCAGTGCGAGCTGTGGCGTACGCGGGAGCAACCACCCCAGGACCTCAGACAGACAAGAGAAGACCCCCCTCCAGAAGCGGCCCAACGACGAACATTGCCAGCCGTATGCAGGAATGTGCTCTCCGCCCCACCACACCTGAGGCATTCCGGGGAGGCAACCAGGCCCGCCCGATACAGTCACACCCGAGTATAGTAAACCCGGTGAAGGTACTTGAATTGGATGAGGCGGAGGCACATCACAATGGCCGCTCCCCGAGGGGCAGCCAGGGCCTCCCTCCAATCCTCCTCCTCCAGCGTACCCACATCCTCCTCCCACACCCTCCATAGCTTGTCCAATGGAGGCACACTGTGGGTGACCAGGGACTGATATATCCGCGAAATCATTTTGGTTGCGAGATCACCCATGAAGACCTTCGCCTCCAACGGGCTTAACTCGGGAATGGAGCGTCACCCTCCAGGCTGGGGGAGAGCGCATGGCGGAGCTGGAGGTATTGGTAGAACTGTGTCCGGGGCATGCCAAATTCTTCCTGCAGATCCCGGAACGATTTAAGGGACCCATTCCGCATCATGTCGCCCAGGGTGGAAATGCCGATGGCATCCCGTCTGCTAAAACCTTATAGCGCCGCCAGCTCCGGCAGGCGTCCATTGTGCCACAAAGGGGTTTCTCCCGTCAGTATATTCCAACACCCCATTCTTCTTAGAGACTGCCGCCAGATCTGGAAGACCACCCTGGACACCGGCGGCAGCGCACTCCGCAGCGTCGCCGAGTAGAGGATTGTGTGGAGAGTGTAACGCCCCATTAGGTGCCTTTCCAGTGCATAAGCCAGGTCCCCCTGGTCTCCATACCACCACTCGTTGAGGACCAACAGGTGTGAGGCCTGGTAGTATGAAAGCATATCTGAGGTCGCCAGCCCTCCACAGTAGGTGGAGCGAAAGCACGTGCGCAAAGCCACCCGCACCACCCCCCGCCCCCATAGAAACCGGCCCAGCACCGAATTCACCAGTCGGAACCAGCAAGGCGCGATCAGGTACGGGTGATTCTGTAATTGATAGAGCAAGCGGTGGAGCGCAACCATCTTAAAGATTGCCGATCTACCATATATAGTCAGCGGCATATGGGACCAAGTTGTGATATCTGCACGAACGCGCTCCCACACCGGTGCCAAGTTCTGCTCCCACGGTATCTCCGGCACCTCCGACAGGAAAACTCCCAGGGATTTAAGTCCTCCATCCGCTACCTGTAGCGCAGATGCCCACGCGCCCACCCCCACCCGAGTACCCAAGACCCACAGTGTGGACTTGCGGGGGTTCATATACAGCCCGGACATTTCCCCGAAAATTTGCATTATCTCCAGTATGCGTGGTACCGACCTATCCAATGCTGTTAAAAAGAATAGGACATCATCGGCATATAATGCTATCCTGTCCGATAGGTCAGGGGCCCACTCAAATCACTTCAACTGTGCATCTATACGCACCCAAGCCGCCAACGGCTCCATGGCGAGGGCGAATAAATAGGGTGACAGGGGGCACACCTGTCTAGTACCCCGACGAATGGGGAAGCTGGACGAGAACGCTCTCGCCACGCGGACCGAGGCTGTCAGTTCGGTATACAAGAGCATCACATACGACCGGAACCGAGGGCCGAGATTAATCCGGCGAAGGAGGGCGAACAAATAAACCCAGCTTAGAGAATCAAATGCCCTGTCCATGCCCGCCAGTAGGAGCGCCGCCGGCTCCCCCGTCTTTCGGACCGCCGCCAGTGCTACATGTGCCCGCCTTATGTTGTGTCGCGTCGCCCTATGAGGCATGAATCCGGCCTGGTCCGGGTGGACCAAAGTCGAGATATGAGGCAGGAGGCGATCAGCCAGGGCCTTGGCCAAAACCTTGGCCTCAACATTGAGGAGGGAAATAGGGCGGTATGAAGCATGTTGTTCCAGAGGCCGACCAGACTTGTGCTACACCACCACCTCTGCATGTCGCCAGTCCTGTGGGAGCCGACCGGCCTCTCTGGCCTCCTCCACCGCCGCCCGATAATAAGATGTTAGTTGTAAATTGTATCGACGATGAAACTCGCTTGGGAACCCATTGGGTCCCAGTGCCTTCCCCGAATTGAGCTCCCCTAGGGCCTTACTCAGTTCCTCCTCCGAGAGGGGGAGTTCCAGCTGTTGGCGTGTCTCGTCAGGCACTGCTCTGGGCGGGAGGTCCTCAATAAACCTGACCACCATTGCCTCCGATAGGCACTCCCTAGGGGCGTATAAATCCGCATAGTAGGCGGCGAAACTCTCCGCTATGGTCATAGAGTCAATGATCGGCACTCCCTTCTCATCCAGCACCCTCGGGAGGATCTGGGGAGAAAAAACACCCTGGCAGAGCCGATGCAGCATCTTGCTCGACTTGTCGCCCCATTGATAAATTCTGCTGCACGTCGCAAGCCATACGTGGCGAGCCTCATCCATAAGGAGAGAGGCATAGGACTGCCGTGCCAGCAGTAGCCGTCGCACCTCCAGCCCGCCACCCGCCCCCCGGCTCCGACGCTTAAGCCCTTCCACCTCCGCCTCTGCCCTGACCAACTCATCTCGACGCTTTCTACGGGCCACCACGCACCATGCAATGTCCACCCCTCGTAGAGTGGGTTTCAACGCCTCCCATAGTATTACTGCACTGGGGGCCGACCCCGCATTAGCGACAAAATAATCCGCGATCGCCTCCCTCATACCCCTCTCGTAGTCAGCGTTCTGCAAGTTCCATACTGCTAGTCGCCAGCGAATTGGTTGCCGGCCCGACCTAACCGCAGCGCCACGAATACCGGTGAGTGGTCCGACAGCCCCCTAGTAAGGATCTCCGCAGACATTACTCGCGTTGCGATCGCCCAGTATACAAAGACATAATCCAACTGAGAGAAAGACTTATGAACCGCTGAGAGGTATGTATATTCTCTCCGATCTCCATGTACATGTCGCCAGGTGTCGACCCAATCAAGGCTCCCAACCAAGGAGTGCAATTTCGTGGGATGAGTGCCACCCAAACCCCCTCCCGCCCTGTCCCTGTCCTTACCAATATCCATAACATCATTCCAATCTCCACCCACCACTGCAGCCACGTCCGGCATGGCCACCCACAAAGAGAGCAACCGCTCCACCAGGGACCATTGTAAGGGGGAGGGGCGTAGACACAGCCGAGCACAAAAGACTCCTCCCCAATCTTACCCCGAAGAAACAGGTATCGCCCCTGCGGGTTAAGCCACTGCTGCGCATGCACGTATGGGACCCTACGATGTATCAATACCGCCACCCCCCTAGAACCCTGTATGAACCCAGCGTGAAAGACCTGCTGGAAGCCATAACGCTGTAGGCACAGGGCCTTAGAGCCCATCAGATGAGTTTCCTGTAGAAGGAGAATGTCAGCTCCGACCCTTTTCGCCTAACGCAGGACTGCACCTCGCTTAATTTTGTCCAGAACCCCACGTACATTCCAGCTAACAATGCGGAGGGTGCCCGGGGACATCCCAGCCTCTACGTTCCAAACAGCCATGGGGCGACCAGCCTGGATGGAGCATGGATATGAGGTCCCAACCGCAGGTGTGTACGACCAGATGGGCACAATGTAAAAACGCAACTCGTCCCCCTAACCAAACCCCTTCCCCATAACAAACTCCCCTCCCCATACCTCAAAAACACTGAAGTACCTGTTGCGGCGGGGTTGACTCCAGGCCCCCAACAGGGGGGCACGGTCTGCACCCGCCAATGGATCCCCAACTGACAGCCCATATCGCCCAGGCCCACCCCCCACAAACCCTGAACAGGTGGGGATACAGCCCTCCTAGGGGCTCCCTCCAGACCCATAAAAGCAAACAGTCACATAGTCTAAAGAAGGAAGCACCCCGGCACCACCCTCCTCACAGGCATCAAGGATCCAATGTCAGGGGCAGGGACCTCCCGAGCCGGGGCTCCACGGGAAGCAGAGCACCTCTGGGATCGCGATCGTCCATGCCCTCTCCGGCGCCGTCCACGAGCATTCCTTGACGGCCCCTCACTTAAGGATGAGTCTGACTGCAGCCCAGGCGACGTACGCACCCGCACCCGGACAGTTTCGTCGGTCCACTTAAAGACCTCTTCCGGAGAATCAAAGAAGTGGGTGCGGGATTGAAAGACCACTCGCAAGCGGGCAGGGAATAGGAGAGCATACGGGAAATTAAGGTCTCTCAGTCTGGCCTTCGCCGCCATGAACGATTGGGGTTGTTACTGCACGAGTTGTGTATAATCTGGGAACACCAGTATACGTTGATTATTATAGAGCAAGGGTTCTTTGGTGCGGGCCTGCTTCAGCACAGTGTCTTGGTCAAGGTAATTCAATAGTCTCGCAATCACCGGTCTTGGATGAGCCCCCACCGGGGGTTCTGTAGAAGTGGTCTGTGAGCCCGCTCCATGACGAAGCACCGGGACAGCGCATCAGGCGGAAGCCAACTCTCCAACCACTGCGTAAGGAAACGCTCCATGTTGCCATTCTCACACCCCTCCGGAAAGCCAACAAAGCGCAGGTTGTTCCTCCGGGGCCGCCCCTCCGCATCCTCGACCCAGAGCGCCAAACCCTTCTGGATGCTCTCCAAACCGGCCACTTTCTGCTTGAGGACCCCAACGTCATCTTCCACCCCTGATATGCGGGCTTCTGCCTCCGTGATGCGAGACACTGCGTTCCTAAGATCTTGGCGCAGTAACATACCATCCGCACCCACTACGCCAATTTTTGCAGCCAGCATATCCCCGGATTGGGTGATCGCCGCCAACAGGGCCGCGTTGTCTGGTACGGGATCCTGAGAAGCCCCGGCGGCCCCACCCGTCGCCAGTGAACTTGTCTATAGGCCCATGCTTCGTGGGTCCGCCACCACCCTTGTCTCTCGTCATGACAGCTTGCAGCGGACTCTCCGCACCTTCAGGCCAAGGTGGACGGGACACCTGCACCAGTGCCTCCCCTGTGTGGGCACACCGTAGGCAGAGCCGTTGCCCAGCCTGCGCCCAAGGAACGGAGGGAAGGAAGGGAGAGAGGTAGAAAAGCACCCCCGGCCCGAGGCCCGCAATCCACCGGCGTGAGCCTCAGCCCACAAACCGACCTCAGACCAATCCGCTCGTCAAGCACCCAGGCTGCGTGGCCCCGCCAGTAACGCCGTCCTCCTGACCCCCAACCGCTCGTCCGCAGTCTCAAAGGGCGCGGCTCGATGCAGCCGCCGATCCAGGCCCCGCCGCCACAGTCAGAGCAGGTGAACGTACACCAACACAGGCCAACCAACTGGTATTCACGCCCAGGGCTCGCACAGCAGCGAAGGTCCCTCAGGATACGCCGCCCTCTCCCTGTGGCCGCGCCGTCCCTCCTGATCTTTCTAACGCCACTGGCCCGTCACGGGACACCCCCGATGGAGCACACTTCCTGCCCGGTGAATCTCTGCAGCAGCCCAGGGCTCCCCCAAGGCCGAGGTACCACGGGGCCCGATCTCAGTCCTCACCCCGGGACCCCGAGGGGCAAAGAGCCGCCAGGTAGCTCCCGTGGGGCCTCCCTAGCCCCACCACCGCGGCCCGATGCAGCCGCTGATCCCCCAGCACCAGAATCAATCCCAAAATGGAGGGGGGGGGGAGGGGCACTCGCTCCTCCCGCTGCCACTCCCACACTGCGGCCACCAAATGTCCGGGAACCCCCGCACCCGGGGCCTCGGAGACCGGCCTCGCTCCCGGGCACACTGTTCAATCATGGCCAATATTCTCTGCTGGCGTCCCCCCTCCCCTCAGCTCCTCACCGGTGCTCCCTATGTCGACTTATGTAGTCCCTGGGGCCGACCTGCCCCGCGAAAATCACCGCAACCACCGGGCCGCCTGCTCCGCAATCTGCCGCCTCAGGCTCACAGGGGCCGCCGCGCAACTCGCGTCGGCTCCCGGATGCACCAAAACCGAGACCCCGGCTCTGCCTCCGATCACCAGGCCGCGCGCTGGCTTCCGAGTTCCACTACGCCGGTCGCCGCCGTCGCGCACGAATCGTCCTCTGCCAATGACCGGTGCCGCCATGCTCCCTCCAGGACTCAGCAAGGGTCCGAAGGAGCCAGGATAATCGTCGGATAAACGTGGGGCTGGACGGAGCTGGCTAGCACACGTCCGCCATGTCGGCTCACTAAGCCACGCCCCCCCAATTCTTGACTTTTTAAAGTTGAATTTGTAACCCTCTGAGGCGAAGCCCAATAGTATGGTGCTCACCCTGTTCAAGTGCCTATCCAGGTCATCATCTCTCAGATATATATCATCGACATATGACAATGCCTCGTCATCATAAGTTTGTAGTAACTCTGTTACCCTTGCTGAGAATCACCCTGGGCTGTTTTTGAATCCCTGGGGCAGTCGACAAAATTGACGCTGAGTCCCCATTATTGAGAAAGCAGTCAAAGGTCTGCTTTCTGGTGCAATATTTTGACAAAAGAAACCATTTGAAATGTCTAATGTGGTTTCATATTTTTTATGCACAATGTTATTCGTTAATGCTGTACCATGTGCATTTTGCACTGCAAATGTTTTGCAACAAGAATGTGATTGTCTGTAATCCAAAACTAAACGATATGTATTGCCTGGTTTGGAGACAGGAAACAAAGGATTGTTCATTGAAGAGGTGCATGTTTCATTCACCCCCCTGGTACTCAAGTTGATCTAAAATCTCCCTGACCTGTTTTTTAGCTTCTTGCTTAACTGGGTACTGCCTTTGTGCAGTCGGTTGATTTTTTAACTGGATTTTATGGTGAGGTGAGTCCTCATCCCATCCTACATGATTTTTATACAGTGCTGGGGCTTGGGCTACTGCCCATTTCCTGGCTAATGTATATTTTAAATGAACTGGAACATGGTTGGAGAAGGCAGGCATAATGATGTCCACGCCATGTGGGCACTCCCCGACACATTTTGGTTGCCAGTCTTGTTCTGCTAAAAGTATATCATAACCCTTTGAAAGATGCTCCCAAAAGAGTGCTTTCAGTTTTCTTGGTATGTCTCCCTCCATCCGGAGTGTTATTTCATATAACCTATGGGGAGAACTAACCCTGGTGTCTACAGTCTCAACTTGTATGTCTTCATTCAAGTTCACTGTCTCCAGAAGTCCCTTCAGGTTCTTGGCGAGCTATTGTAACTTCTGCTGCACTTTCCAGCATGGTCTGGGCCCATTCTCCGTTCGTGAGTTGGGTTCTCAGTTTTCTCGGCATGTCTGATCTTCATACCTGCTACCTTTTTCTTGGAGAATTGAGGTTTTGCTTTATTTTTATGAACGGGTGGATCGTCTTTGGACCTCACACGTTCTTCCTTGTTTTCTGACCGTCCTCTTCTTTCGGATGTCTGTAACGATATCTGAAAGGTACGAGAGGGACGTGTATCATTATCTTGATATCTGTCAGGTTTTATCAAATTATCCCGATTCCTGAGGTTGTACCTCCTTTCAGAGGACTCCTTCTGTGGAGGAGACCTGCCTCGGGAATGAGAACGCTTCTCTTTGGAATTCTGTTTACTATTTTCCCACTTCTTTTTAGAAGAGGTATGAGTGTTTTTAGGAAAGACCTTATCAGGACTTTCAGACAGTTGTGGTTTAACTGTATAGTTCTATTAGCTTTTGTATGTTATTAAGTAATTCCTCGTCTGACATTTATTCAATGTCAGGGTCAGGTGTATAGCCGGCTAAATTCGGCCACGTTGCTCCTGGTCTACCTAGTGGACCGAGCCTGGTAATGTGATTGTAATGTTTTAGGGTGCCTTTAAACCAGAGCTCATGTTACTGGTATGTGAGTGGAATTTCAATATCCTCGAAAGGCATATATTCCTCAGGTGGTTCATCTTCTTTCTAGAAGTGAAACACATGTGTTACTGGATTTGATTCTGGGAATACTATCCATGAATAGAATATCTCTGTCTGGTGAGATTCATGTGTCTCTATTACGAAAACTGCTCTACCACCTCTTGGTGTCAGACCATGTTTTAGAAGTTTTAGAGTGATGGCTCTCCTTAAATTTGGTGGGATGTGTATAACACCCACCTCGTCTTCATTAAGACCTGTAAGGTCAGCCGCAGCTTGACCGTTGACGATAGCATCGTCGTTCTCCGAAATTGTTTAATGAAAGTTGCAGAGCAAGTTTCAAGGAAACAAAGATAAGGTGCACAATATTTTGGAACACTGTATCCTTCAACGTTGAACAAAACCAAACAACTAATACATAGGACTTTTGCCCTACTCAACTATGATGGATATTATCCCTACCCACTCCAGACGTCTTATGGAGTTTTATGAGTGGAGGGTCTCTGAGAAAAGCACGACTGAGTTACTTCAGTGTCTAGCGTTAAATTAGTGCCTTACCAAACCGGTGGGAGCCATGTAGTGTAGTTCCTATATCCCCGATAGGCTCTGCGCATTGGAATAACATACACTATAGATTTGACATAGGACTAAGGTCAGTATGTCTCTATCGAGTATATTAAACTTAATTACTTGTGTGTGCCAGCTAACTCAGAGGTCACTAGAAACTTCTCGAATATACAAGAAGGGATTAGTCTCTGACAATCGCATAAACATGACAACTTTGTTTCCTTTTAGAATCAGAACAGTCTCAGAATCGTGGAAACAATAGATAACAGTTTCACTCAGTCAATCGTGCATGCTTAGTTTCTATAGAGTTGCACAGAAATAGAGAGAGACGGGAGTTTCAATAAAAGGGTTTATTGAACAGTCTTATTTCTCATGCAAGAGATATGAATTGCTACAATTGTAAGACAGACTGCAAAGTACAATATGTACGAGGTTAGCAGTAAGATAAAATAATACTGCAATAGCATGGTTTGTAGCTATGATATATATTGATCAAAATACATACATAAATAACATAAGCTAAAATGTGATACTCATCTGATGCTTCTAAATTGTTCTACCCCAGTGTACCTAAACTAAGTGCAGTACGAGGTTTGAAGTAGGTGCTATTTCTAAAGTATAGGTAGCTATATTTTAGTTTAGCCAAGAGTTGCCAAAAGTTTCTCTAAGTTCTTAGTCACCTCCATACCTTAGAATGAGAGAGGTTGGAATCTCTTTTCTGGACTCGATAGTCTAACCCCCCGCAAGGGAAGTCAGAGAGCATTGGAGATGGATTCTCTGCAAGGAGGATGGCAGCGTCAGGACAGTCATTAAGGCTGGAACTCGATCTCCTTACGAACTTACTGTGGCGAACCGTGTAGTCTGGGTTGGATCGAATCCTCCGGGAACCGCAATTTGCCAGGGCAAGTGCTGGTATATTTATACCTTGAAGGCATCTAGGAATGCCAGTATTGACGTAAAAGTCGGGCAGAGGAACGTCATGAATGAACCCCTAAGGAATAGATGTTCATGCATACTTAATGAGTTCTTGGAGAAATCAATATTCAAGCTGAGGGAAATTCCTAAAGGCTTAAGGGTCTAGTTTTCCAAGAATTCGTTGTGACGTGGATAGACGGATGTAGGTGGCCATATCTGTATTTGGTTTGTATGGACAATGTCTAAATAAGGGCCGGATTTCTATGTCCAAATAAGGGCAATGTCAATTATACCTATATAAGGGCATAAATCGGGAAACCTATAAACGGAATCTAAATCTGCACACAAAACCTTAGGTGGGTGAGGGCTTCTGCTCCTTGTGACTGAGTGGGCTCTGGGTATTTAATATACTACCTTGAATCAATATTAGAAAGGTATACTCTATTAAATTTGCTACAAGACAGGAGAACGTATACTGGACAGGAATCTCTCCTTTTCCTCCAACAATTAAGATAGGATTTGATAGCACCCTGAAGCTCTTTTCTGAGCAAGTGTTGCGCTCCACAAATGTATCTTTTCATTTAATTTCATTTCTCTGCGCTCAAGGGCACTTCACGCTCTTTCTCATGGATCATGGCAACAGAGGACCCCTGGAACAAGTTGTCACGGACCAGGAGAAAATAGTCTTGCTACCAGGTGGTTTTTACTTTGCCTATGTTATTCGTACCATTCACAGCACTTTAAGCAGAGCCAGTGAGGGTAACCTTCAGTAGGCAGAGCACAAGGCAGCATGCCTTTCTTCTTCACTGAAAGGAAGCGTGCTTGGTATCAGACCCAGCTGCTGAAACTCGGCATGCAATCCAGGAGGGTCTTGTGTGACCTTGTACCACTGGTAGCACACAGAGTGCAACCATGCACAGACTCTTGCACAGACTCCAGATGCAGAGGTTATGCACCCAATTGCTGCAAAAAGCCAATGGCAGGGTGCAATTGGCTTAAAGCTGGAACCTTACGGCATAAACTACCTAATCTGAAGGAAGGAGGAGAAGGAGAGAAAAACAGGAAGGAAGCAGGTTCCAAATCATATTGATTGATGGTAAAAAAGAAACCTGACAGCACTGGGGCATGCCAAATGTAATATATCTGGTACCAGGGTGCAGGGCTATGAATTTTAAACAGCTACAGAATCAGTTTCAGTCCTGTCACTATGCACTGCCAAAACCCACAATTTGAGAATAGAAGAGTCAAGGAAAAGGTGTAACAGACGGGACTGTATCTGCTTGAAAACGCTTTAGGATTAGGATCACGATGAACAATAGTAAGTTACTCTTCAACTGTTCCATCAGAAAGCATTTGTCAAGAAAACATAGAGGCACACTCTTTAGGTTCTTTCATCCATAAAATACACAAAGCGCAGAAGTTGAGTGGCTGTGTTACTGCAGTGAATTCTGGGATGAGGCAGCAGACTACTAAATTAACCCATTGACTGCTGGGGCTTCTGCACACTGGAGTGGCAGATAATGTTTCCAGTGTTTGCAGAGGATTTCAGGAAACAATGAAGAAGCATTCCCCATATGTGGCTCATGTCCATGATGATTGTATACATGCCACTAGGGCACACTTTGTACGCTTTTAAAGACATACATATAAGCAAATAGGCCAGTCAAGGGGTTAATGTGACAGTGCCAAAGTGTTCTTTAATAACACTTTGGATTATCAAAAATACCGGTATAAAAAGCTTTTATTTTATTTAGGTTGTGGTTTGCATCCTCTTTAATTAACATTGCTGTTTGAAATAATAAGTGTAAAAATGTCTTTAGAGAAGCAAAGTAAAATATTTTTAAAGAACATTTCTCTTTTAAATGAGTGTTTCCGGCATCTCACCCACAGGAGGAGATATTCTGATTTTGTGAAAACGGGCAATTGCTAGTAATTATTGGACTAGAGAAATTACATTTGTCACTTCTCCAGCACTACGTGACCATGGCGAGCGACAGAATTCCTAAACAAAATTTGATTTATATTTTTCAAATTTCATAGTTCAGGAAAATTCACAAACCTCTGGCTCTAAATAATTTTGCTTCTACACAAGCAACTGCCAAAATGCTGCCGTTCACACTCCCAGTTCCAATGCGTGTATCATAACAATTCAAGCTATGCGTTGGGCAGCAACTGAGGATACTTTAAGCCAGAAGATAGGACCCCAAAGTGTCGGAAATTACTTCTTGACAAACCTGAACCAAAGTTTACTAGAGCCAACTTGCTTATGACTCAGGACTTCTTTATACAGTTTGAGGTGCTCATGGTTTATAGAATCCTTCGCTCCTAAATCAAGGTCTATGGTCTATGGTATAGGAGAGATTCTCTTTAGTTGTTTCAAAACCTATTAACATATGTATTTTCGCTCACGGGTATGGAAAGGCAGGTCATGTAGGCTCCAAGACCAAGCCTCATATAGTGCTGCTAAAAAGGGATATTCTCTACATGCCCTGAGAGCCAAAGAAAACACAAAATCTTCTTCTTATTATTTTAATAAATCTGAAACTTACATCATATTTAGATGTCATAAATTTAGGGTTTTGCTACAGCTTGGAACATTTCAAGCTATCTATTAAACAGATGCCTACATATATAAATTGATCATGTTTCTTATAACAGAAACCTTCTGACATCAGACTTCAACTAAAGTAAGAACACTGCATCTCTAGTCACATGCAAGAACTTATTATTGGCATTACAATCCTCCCATCTGCCATATAAAGGCTGCCACATAGAGAAGACATCGGCCTTTCCTCAAAGTGTGTGAGGGAAGACCGTGTGGATGCGGCCTAGAAGCAGGAGGACAAGAGTGCCCTTAACACAATCGTACCTCACACACACTCACTGACACAAGGCAGACCTTCTGCCCTCGCCAACTGATACGGTCTGTAGCCGCCTAAGTCTCTGGGCCTACATTAGCAAAGCCAATAGGTCTCGCATATACAGGTGCAATGTATTTTAGCCATGCTGTACACCAGCGTGGCTGCTGCTCAGCATGACTAAAAGTTAGTGGAATGGAGTGGGGTGGGGTAGAGTGAAGTTGGGTAGATTAGAGGAGTTGGGCAGATTCGGGTATAGTGGGGTAGATTGTACGAGGAAGACTGGGGTAGAGTCGGGTAGACAGGAGCAGGGCAGATTGGAGTGGGGTAGATTGGAGTGGAGTTGAGTGGATTTGATTTGAGATGAGTGGGGTAGATTACGGTGGGGTGAAGTATATTGAAGCGCATTAGATTGGAGAGAGGCAGATTGCAGTGTGTGCAATTGGAGTAGGGTTGGTTGGAGTGGAGTAGATTTGAATCAGGGAGTGTTGTAGATTGGTGTGGTAGATTGGAGTCAGGTTGATTGGACTGGGGTGGAGTGGGGCTGATTTGAGTTGAGTGGGGTAGAATGGAGTGGGGTATATTGGAGAGAAGTCTGGTAGATTGTGGTAGACTGGAGACACATGGAGTGGAGTGGGGTAGATTGAAGTGGAGTGGCGTAAATCGGGCAGGGGCAGATTGTGGTGGGGTAGATTGTGGTGTATTGAGGTAGAATAGGGTAAATTAGCGTGGCGCGGAATAGGGAAGATTGGTGTGGGCAGAATGGAGTGGGGTAGACTGGAGCGGGGTGGGTTAGATTGGAGTGAAGTGGGGTAGATTGCGGTAGACTGGGGTGGAGTCAATTGAGGTGGAGTGGAGTGTGGTAGATTGGTGTAGACTAAAGTGGCATGGAGTAGGAAAGATTGGAGTGGGGTTGATTGCATTTGATTGAGTGGAGTGATTTAGACTGGAGTGAGGTAGACTGGAGCGGCGAGGAATAGATTGCGGTAGATTGGATTGTAGTGGGTGGGCTGGAGTGGGGTAAAGTGTGGTTGGATATAAATGAGTGTGGTGGAGTGGCTTAGAGTGAGGTGAATTGGGGTGGAGTGGGGTAGATTGGGGTGGAGTGGGTTTGGGGTAGTTTGGAGTGGGGTGGTCAGGGGTAGAGTGGGTTAGAGTGGAGGGGGTAGATAGGAGAGGACTGGGGTAGAGTGGATTTAGGAAAACTGGAGTGGAGTAGATTGGGTGGATTGGAGTGCGCTAGACTTGAGTGAAGTTGAAGTGGGGTAGATTGTGGTAGACTGGTGAGACACGAAGTGGGGTGGTTTTAGATTGGGGTGGAGTGGACTGTGGTAGATGGGGCAGACTGAAGTAGTGTGGAGTGGAGTAGATTGAAGTGGGGGCAGACTAAAGTGGGGTAGATTGGAGTGGGGTGGGGTGGGGTAGAGTGGAGTGGGGTCGACTGGGGAGGGGTGGAGAAAATTGGGTGGATTAGCATAGGATAGATTTGGGCATATTAGAGTTGTGTGGATTGGAGTGGAAAGGGCTAGATTGGAGTTGAGATAATTGGGGTAGACTGGTGTGGAGTGTGATAGATTGGAGTGGAGTGGAGGGTAGAGTGGTGTGGAGTAAACTGGAGTGGGGTGGATTGGAATGCAGTGGGGTAGATTGGAGTGGTGTGTATTGGGGTGAAGTGGGGTAGACTGGAGTGAATTGGGGAGCCCTGGGGTAGATTGGAGCGGGGTGGAATAGGATGGATTGGAGTGGAGTGATATGGTTGTAATGGAATAGGTTGTGGCATATTGGAGTGGAGTGTGGTAGATTGCAGCAGAGAGGGGTAGGCTGGGGTAAATTGAGTGAAGTGGGTTCAATTGAAGTAGGTTAGATTGGAGTGGAATAGGGCGGAGGGGAGTAGGCTTGATTTGAGTGGAGTGGGGTAGATTGGAGGAAAGTGGGGTAGATTGGACTGGGGTAGATTGTAATGAATTGGGGTAGGTCGGAGTGGAGTGGACTGAGGTATATTGAGTGGAGTGGAGTAAAGTGGCGGGACTTAGAGTGGAGTGGCATGTTGTATAGTGGAGTGGAGTGTTATGGAGTGGCGTGACATAGGGAGGAAGGGCATAGAGTGGAGTAGAAGGCTTTAGAGTGGAGTGGTGTAAAGTTAAGTGGCATAGTGTGGAGAATGCGTGGTGTGGTAGCGTACTGCCATTACAGACAACACATTTTCAATTGAAATTCCCATTGCATTTGCAGAGACATACAATTTTACTGCGCACAAGCGATGATGAGTGGAAATGTCAGCACCTCGTGTATATATGTGTTTAGATCATATTCAAATATTTGTTTTCACCACACTCCAGAATTTATAAAAATGGGCTCCATTTGTACTTTCCTAATTCTGATGTATTCTGAAATATCAGCACAGTTCATTTTTGTTGTGTGCTAGGAAAAACTATCCTTCAATAGCCTCTACTCTTACATTGGCACCCAGCACGTTTGTCACATACATTTTCACACTTTGAAGTCAGAGTAAGAAAAGTAAACACCAAGCTTCCTTGGAAGACAGAGCCTGACATTTGACCTCTGCCTTTGAATGCACAGCAAAACAAATGTGAAAAGATTTAAAGGCCTGTTTTTATAAAGCGAGTACTCTGAAGGCTTCAGTAAACAAGGGACGCTACATGGGAGGGACAAACTCAAGCTGGCTAGCCGAAAACACTAAGCCAGCAAACAGAAAGCAAGAAACTGTGTGTTACAAACCATAAAGCAAATAGTAAGCCAAGGGCGAAATGCATTCCCAGGGAAGCATTCAGAATGCCTACCAGAAGTCATTAGCAAACCAGGTAGCTGCGTTGTCTAGTAGACTTTGACCTAAAAAGACATACCAGTGCAGCTCTGAAAGTCAAAGCTTTGGAACTGGAAGGAAGGGTCAACAAAGTGCAGGAGAATGAAGTAATCACAAAAATGTATCATGGAAAGGAGAAGGAGGAGACTACATATAAAAAGGTAACTTTTTACCATGATGGGCAGGAGCACAATAACATAATTTGGGAAAGAAAAATACATCCCTAAAATCATAAGACATAAATACATTTATTCCCATTAAATATCGTTACAAGCTTTAGCATCTTTCACAGGGTAACATGCTTCAAGTATTCCTCACAGTCGGCCTGGGAATCCTCAGCAATCCATGTTTTAACAGCAATACTTACACATGCTAATATAACATCGCTACAGCAATGTACATTGGGCAGTCTAGCTGCAACTGTGACAATCAAGATGAAAAGACACTGCACTCCAGTCAACAAATTGCTCCAAAAGGCATAACAAAGCTTAGACTTTCATAGCAACGAAAGTGTAAACAATGGCGCCTCATGAAAGGGGTGTAAAGAGGGCTGCATGTGAATCCATGAAAAGTACAAAATCTTGAGAACTGTAGTTATATATTAAAGAGAATTTTATATTAAATGTTTTGTATTTGACTGACATTAATGCATAAGCACACAAATCTTACTAACCGTTCTGTTCACGTTTAGATTCACCACAGCTAATATAGGCCTGCACTTAAAACAGCTAACCTTGGCCGCCATCTTGTTTGGTGAAAAGTGAACATTTTATTTCTAGGCAAAGCTGGAGTTCCAATTAACTAACACAGTGTTTTCTTTTGCTTTCTTTCCCATGTGAAATGTTTTTTTTCCACTGTGATAATCGTGGAATTTTATATTTGGTAGACTACTAACGGAGGCACCTGCAGAATACAGGCTTGTCCATGTATCTCATGCAAGTTTGAAGGACAGATAAGAGATGCAAACATTTTTTAGAATTGTGTGATGTAAGTTAGTTCAGAGTATAATACAGTAGAGAATGTTTTAGTCTGTTTTTCGATGCAGTTTAGAGCAGAGTAGAAGGTTTTAGGGTACTCTCATTATGGGAGAACTGACTCTTCCTAATCCTTCACTTCGAGGAGACCTTACACGGGTTCAACCTCTCTTTCTTATATGACTGACTTGATTGAACTACATCCTACCTGCTGTATTAATATTTGAGTAACAGATACTAATTTCATGATTTTTGTCTTTTGTAAATGATTAACTTATAATAAACCTTTATGGTTTGAAACATTACCCTTCTCTTTCGTCTGGAGCCTAATGTGCTTCATGTTGTTTAAATGTATTGATGTATTGATTTATTGCGCGGCCTCAGTTTTGAGTTCCGATTCATCAGATAGCGCTTTATGGACCCCAAAAT
The DNA here is from genome assembly GCF_964204655.1 of Triturus cristatus. NCBI lineage: Eukaryota > Metazoa > Chordata > Amphibia > Caudata > Salamandridae > Triturus > Triturus cristatus. Next base: position 676,518,988 of record NC_140593.1, on the reverse strand, counting down.
CTGCAAATGTAAAGGTGCTAACACAAGGAAGTCATTATTCTCCAGCACTGATCCTTCACTGCTTCACAAGCTTGAATTGTGGCTACGAAAGCAGTACTATAAAGAGTAAAAATAGCTAAAGTTGGGTTGAGGTTCACATGAATGAAACAGGTTCCGCAGCACAGCTCGTCCAACGGCAGTGTACGATCTTGACTGGATAATAATGCTTGCTAAGGTGTGGTCAGTAGCCCATGTAGCTGTTTTACACACATCAGTAATAAACACCTCTATAATGCATGCCTCCCTTACGGCTATGTCTGGTGGAGTGGGCTCCCACCGTGCCTACTAGAGTGATGCATGTCATAATGCAGCGGGATATGCCTTTTTTAGAGAATGATTGACTTTTTGGGCATAGGCAAAGAGCTGGCTGGACAGTTGGAAGACGTTTGTCTTGGCCATTTAATATGTCAGACAAAATCCGAAATGAAGTAACCTTTCAGCCACTGCAGAAGACTGAGGAATCGAAATTGGTAAATTTAGTCTCACTGAAGTGAAAAATAGTTGCCACTTTAAGAATTAAATACAAGTCAGTCCACAATGTACTTTTGCTGAACTTTGTGAATGATTCTTTGACAGAAAAACGCAATAGGTAAGCAAAACAGCCATCTTCAAAGGAAGCATCTGCAGCGGAGCCTTGAGAATGAGCATGAAGGGCTCAGCATGGGCGCATACAGCACAGGTGACAACCCAGGCTGCTGGCTGGTTTACAAGTGATGCTAAAGTTAGGAATGGCCCTCTCATATCCTCTTTGATCACTCTGATGGAGAAAAGACATCAGGAGGCTGATGTATTGTGATACAGATACCATATGAACACATACAGATTGGTTACTTGAGTCTCACTCTGGCCAACTGCAGTAAGTGCGGGGAGATCTCGTTAGGCTGTATTTATTTAGAGGGTTAATATGTTTTGGACAGTGCCTAGAAACAGAATTTTTTAAACTTTAAGATTCAAAGGCTTTGAGTGTGAAGTCTGTCCTGGCGCCAGAGGACTGATCACTAAAACTCTATAGCCCCAGCGAAAGCCATTAGGCTAATCCAACAAGGTTCTTCTTTGCATTATGCAGAGAACACTGGAGCTCAGTGGTATTGGATGAAAGGCATAGGCAAATATCCCATACCGGAGAGTCAAAAGCACTTCACCTTGATTCCATGGACAGCACTATCTGCAGGCAAAGAACGGACATTTGGTGTTTTCCAGAGCTGTAAATAGGTTCAACAGTGGTAGTACCAGTTTCTGGAAGACCAGATTAAGGTGAGTAGGGTCTAGTTACTATTAATGACAACTGATATCTTGACTTTTCTAGGTGTCAGTAAGTAAACAAACATCTGTTGTAAAGCTCTTGAAACATGCCCTTCAAACAGTTTAGGAAGTCTGGAGACATACGTGTATATGTCACCGTGGGGCTGGTAGGGTTGCCATCAACAATTATAGGGTGGACATTTGTAATAGTGGTTTCCTTTCCCTGAAAGTAAGGCATGCAGTGCCTATTCAAGCCCTAGTGACAAAGGGCATGGAGGTATCTGGTCCCAGTGTGTCACATTCCTCATCATTACTGTCTCCTTCCCCCACTTGGAGAGTGGTTCGCCAAACATCGACTTGGGAGGCTCCGAAGATATTGCAATAGGAGAAATCCTGGGAATCAGAGCAATTGTTGAAGCATCAGCAGAAGTCAAAATAACAGTTGTTGATGCTTGACCTTCAACAAGAAAAGTTCATTGAGGTGGAGAGTTGAGATGAGAAGTTTGGAGGGGTATGATCATATGATGAGGTGTGACTTCAGGAGGACTGTCGGCAACACGTGAACTGCTGCAGAAAACACGAGCGTAGGCAGCCAATACTGATGCGAATACCTGGATTACTGAGCCTTTGATCATGGAAATTTTCTGGAAGGGGCTCAAAATGGCATGGTAAGTGTGCTTCTGCTGCTTTGGCAATAATGAGTCCACTGACTGGGTGTCCTCTGTGGCAATCAATGCTGTCGCCTTAGTGTCGTTGGAAGGTGCGGCCCTCCATGCTGCAAGGGTCATCAGTGATTATTTTGACACCAACGGCGGATATTAACCCAAAGGTGATTCATGCCACACCTTTATTTTAAGATTTCCCAATAGTTCCTCATCAGACACCAGAAGTCTGCTCCTTCGAAGCAGAGGTTGTAATGTGAAGGGCTGGATCTTTGATGGGGATGGGCTGGCAGGTAGTTAAGAAGCCATATTTCTTGAGGCCCTGGAACCATTGGTTTAGAGAGAGCTACAAACTGATTTGCCACCCGATTCGAGGGCAAAATGTAACAGCCTTTCCCTGTCCATCAGCGTACTGCCTGTGAAGGTTTTGCAGGTCTCAATACTAAGAGGCGGAGCGACTGCACGATTTGCGTGGATGGAAAAATATTAAAAGAGCGTATGTGAAAAGTGCTTTTAAACATTGGCAACTGAGGATTCCCAGCTCAACCGCAAGGAATAAATCAAGCGTGTTACAGGCAGGTCAGAGTTCCACAACGTTTCAAAGGCGATCCGCCACATTGAATTACTCGTAGACACCTCTGTGACTTGCACTATCCCCAAAATGCATTTCAAACCATATAATAATGTATTTCGAAGGAAATGTACATTCATAGATCATTTGTCTTTGCCTACAAGGAACACCAATGTAATGAAACTATGCGTTACAAGACCCAGCACTTGTGCCTTCAGTAACAACAGTGAACACACTTCACTCTTACATCAGAAGGCGGTGGCCTGTACCAGTGCCATGGGAGAACATTTCCCAGCAGGCTGCAATGGGTTGCTCTTACCATCTGCTGCGCTGACGAAGAAGCTGTGTCCGTCCTGGGAGCCGATTTTCATTTGAGCTCCTCTGCCAGACTTCCTCCAGTTGAACATGTCCAAGGCTCTCTCGTCACCACTAACAGCTGCCTTCGCCAGCAGTGCCAGGTCCCTGTGGGTAGTAAGCCTATGTTTAATACCAGAGCTTGGCTTTCCCTTCCCTGGCAACCACGGTCCCCAAGACATGAAAAATTATGACCATTAGGTCTCGACTCATGCACACCAGCAACTGTTAGACAACTTGATATAAGAGGTGTTCACATTACATTGGATAACAAGATTGTGTGTATGTGTGTGTATATATATATATATATATATATATATATATATTACCTACTGGCGGTCGCCAGTAGGTAGTTATAGTTAGGACCACGTTTCCATAGGAAATCCGCAACATTCTATTTTGAATAACTTTGGCGCCGGTCGACGAATCCTCGCAAATTTTTCAAAATAGGTGGGGCGCTACGCTCCGCTCCTTCCCTGAAAGTCTCGGGGGGATTCGTCAAGCGGGGGCTGAGATAAAAGGGGGGTCCCAAAACACGTTTTTCCCATGCATTTTTCCATAGGACCTTTAGACAGGGCTACAGCCCGAACGGCTGAACAGAATTACTAGAAATTTGGCAGAGAGGTAGTCCTCAGGTCAAGGAAGTGCCTTTTGTAGGTTTGGTGTAAATCTGTTCAGTAGATTCTGAGAAAATAGCCTTTAAATCAATATATATATCTGAGCCAGCTTACGGTGCGCTTACGGTACGCTTACCGTACGCGTACGGTGGCGTGCGCGAGCGCGATTCTGATTGGCTCTTAGATCTTAGTAAACATTCGAATCGGCCGAAACCAGGAAGCGGCGGCCGCCATTTTCTCTCTCGCACTGAGAGTGATATTTAAAATATAAAGCACAAAAACATGTAAAGGGGCTGTTTAGACAGCTCCCACACACATAGCAATGTTGAGGGAGTCCCCAAAGACCCCCAAGGCCAAAAACGGAATTTTTATTTTTTCGCTAATTTCGCCGATTACGCTTACCGTACGCGTACGGTAAAAAATTATAAAAAAAAAAAAAATTATCCACACTCTCCCCACCCCGTGTGCAATTGGTGCCCGAAGGGCACCAATTGTGCATGGCTTATTAAAGATGAGTTAAACTAAAATATTTAAAAAAAAAATAATAAAAAAAAAAATTATCCACACTCTCTCCACCCCGTGTGCAAATGGTGCCCGAAGGGCACCATTTGTGCATGGCTTATAACATATACGAAAAATTAAAATATTACCTTTCAAAACGAAGTGCATCATATGTCCTCCATGTGCGCACGGTGCGCGAAGCGCATCGTGCGTACATGGCCCATCTAGCGTAACGTGGGCACGCGGTGCGCGTAGCGCACCGCGTGCCCACCGTGCGTGCACGGCACTAACTGCGTAAAGTGGGCGCGCGGTGCGCGAAGCGCACCGCGTGCTCACTGTGCGCGCACGGAACGAACTGCGTTAAGTGGGCGCGCACGCCACGAATGGCGTAAAGTAACTTAGCATTTAAAAAACCGTACAAATTCACTGAAAAAACCATAGGTTTCACACACGTTATAGTTAGGAATTAGCATTTAAAAAACCTTGCAAATTCACTGAAAAAACCATAGGTTTCACACATGTTATAGTTAGCGGAAATTTTACTGATAAAAAACCAATGAAATTCCCCCGTTATAGTTAGTGCAGGCAACTATAACTCACGCGACCGCAATCTTCTGCTGATGACATATGTGTCTTTATGAAAAAAAAATATTTGTAATATATGTATAGCTAAAAATGTATGGAAGAAGACATGGGCAAATAAGTGTCTAAATACAGTATTAGCATCAGCAGAGGATTGCGGTCGCGTGAGTTATAGTTGCCTGCACTAACTATAACGGGGGAATTTCATTGGTTTTTTATCAGTAAAATTTCCGCTAACTATAACATGTGTGAAACCTATGGTTTTTTCAGTGAATTTGCAAGGTTTTTTAAATGCTAATTCCTAACTATAACGTGTGTGAAACCTATGGTTTTTTCAGTGAATATATATATATATATATATATATATATATATATATATATAGAGAGAGAGAGAGAGAGAGAGAGAGAGATATATAGATAAATATATCAACAGATAATCCTTGGTTCCACCACAAAGAAAAAACATATGGGCACAGACTCCAAGTTGAAGTGTAGATTTATTTATTTTAAAACACAGGGTCCAAATGACGCGTTTCGGCCACTGACCTGCGGCCTTGATCACATAATGCATTACGTGCAAGTAGCATTTTAAATAGTCAGGTAAGTTTTGTTTTAGCTATTTTTACGTTAAATTCACGTTCATTTCACCACAAAGTGCATTATGGCCAGGCCCCATGTGGTCACATCAGGATGACACATCACTAAAACAATAGCCATTGTAGACAGACTCGCTACAAGTCAATATAAATGCGAGACCCTTAAACAAAAATCAGAAACATGTGTAATATTGCTTAGGTCACCGAAATCGATAAACCGTATCTAACTGCACAATGCAAGATTTAAGGTAATTAACAGATGATTTCAACAGTCCGGATCACATGTGGCTTGAAAATACAAAAAAATAAAACAAAAACGGATGTTCAACAGTATAGGAACACAAATCAGGGAGTCCGAGGTTTACAGGGCAGTAAACTTGTTAATGCGTGTCATCATGGGATGGGCTGAGGTCTACTAAGTGTGCATACAATTATATTACATTATAACTAACATGCAAGTGAGTAATTGTAGAAAAAACGTCATGCTCAAGAGTGCAAAAAATGTGTATATACAAAACGAAAAACAAACTAATAAAGAAAACTAATGTGGAGTATTCATACTCAATGTGCAAATAAAAAAAATAAGAAAAAAAAAATATATATATATATATATATATTCACTGAAAAAACCATAGGTTTCACACATGTTATAGTTAGCGGAAATTTTACTGATAAAAAACCAATGAAATTCCCCCGTTATAGTTAGTGCAGGCAACTATAACTCACGCGACCGCAATCCTCTGCTGATGCTAATACTGTATTTAGACACTTATTTGCCCATGTCTTCTTCCATACATTTTTAGCTATACATATATTACAAATATTTTTTTTTCATAAAGACACATATGTCATCAGCAGAAGATTGCGGTCGCGTGAGTTATAGTTGCCTGCACTAACTATAACGGGGGAATTTCATTGGTTTTTTATCAGTAAAATTTCCGCTAACTATAACATGTGTGAAACCTATGGTTTTTTCAGTGAATTTGCAAGGTTTTTTAAATGCTAATTCCTAACTATAACGTATGTGAAACCTATAGTTTTTTCAGTGAATTTGTACGTTTTTTTAAATGCTAAGTTACTTTACGCCATTCGTGGCGTGCGCGCCCACTTAACGCAGTTCGTTCCGTGCGCGCACGGTGCGCTTCGCGCACCGTGCGCGCACAGTGACCACGCGGTGCGCTTCGCGCACCGCGCGCCCACTTTACGCAGTTAGTGCCGTGCACGCACGGTGGGCACGCGGTGCGATGACAAAGCAAGAAAGCACGTCAACAAATCTGTTTCTGCTTTCCTCCGTGACTATGGTATGGGTGCCATTTACCACAACAACTTGCGTTATGACATGCAAGACATTTATAGAGGAGATGGTGTGCACTTCAATGATGAAGGGAACAGAGTCTTCCTCTTGAACCTTAGACTCTGCATCGGTACTTACTTGTAGGTACCACTAAAAAATCATTTCATAAACACAACGGCTCTTTTTAGAGCCCCCTAATATCTAAACACTTAAATCTGATTTTCATTTTTTTTTTTTTTTTCTACCGTACGCTTACCGTAAGCTTACCGTACGCGTACCCCGTGATTTTTTTTAAAAATCAATAAATGTTTTTTTTGTACTTTTCTGTCCTTCTTTGACCCCCTTACAAATGTTAGGGGGTCTGTAACTCTCCTCATTGCCCCCTTTCCTTGTTTTCTCTCTTTTTTTTCAGAGTGAAATACACAAAATGGCGGCCGCCGCTTCCTGGTTTCGGCCGATTCGAATGTTTACTAAGATCTAAGAGCCAATCAGAATCGCGCTCGCGCACGCCACCGTACGCTTACCGTAAGCGTACGGTAAGCGTACCGTAAGCGGGCTCAGATATATATATTGATTTAAAGGCTATTTTCTCAGAATCTACTGAACAGATTTACACCAAACCTACAAAAGGCACTTCCTTGACCTAGGGACTACCTCTCTGCCAAATTTTGAGTAATTCTGTTCAGCCGTTCGGGCTGTAGCTCGTTCTAAAGGTCCTATGGAAAAATGCATGGGAAAAACGCGTTTTGGGACCCCCCTTTTATCTCAGCCCCCGCTTGACGGATCCCCCCGAGACTTTCAGGGTAGGAGCGTAGCGTAGCGCCCCACCTATTTTGAGAAATTCGCGAGGATTCGTCGACCGGCGCCAAAGTTATTCAAAATAGAATGTTGAGGTTTTCCTATGGAAACGTGGTCCTAACTATAACTACCTACTGGCGACCGCCAGTAGGTAATATATATATATATATATATATATATATATATATATATATATATATATATATATATATATATATATATATATATATATATATGCTTTCGAATGACCAAATATGCTGTACTGTCCTAATGTAAGTAAACATTTTTCTGCTTTATCTCCGTAGATATTATTGTAGTCCTGATGTGAATGTTTTCCCGTGACTTTAATCCTACTCTGGGCACATCCCTGTGACGATGAACAATTTCGTAAAAATGCCGCTACAGGATCCAGTTTATACTTCTGATCCCTCTGACCATCCCCGCCTATGCTGTCACATTTCTTCCAACTAGCCTTCATCTTGAGCACAGTGGTTAAAATAATTGACAACAAACAACAAACAAATATAAACAGGCAAATGTTGCATTTTCCACTCCAGTACACATTTCTAAAACATTAAATTTGTTTTAAACTCCACACAATCCTACCCACCATCTTAAAGCCATTCAATTCTCCCACTTGACTTAAACACACAGACCCTCAGTGGTGTAGTTAGTGACTCTGGCAGTGGGCACGTCCAGACAACACTGGTGCAGTACACATGCTGTGACATTTTCCAGTTATGCAGGTACCGATGGTTTCGGAGTCTGTGCTTGCAAGTCCCTGCGGTGTTTGGACACAGCACACCCTTGCTTGTTTGCGCGGTCATAATAGGTTTCTGGGTCGGTGAGGAATCTAACTAACTAATGTTTCTTACAGATACATCGTTACCGAAGGTAAGTAACTTGTTCATCTGAAAGAAACACGTTAGTTAGATTCCTCACCTTAGAATAGATACCCCAGCAATACCAACCCCGGAGGTGGGTCTGCGAACCAAGATCACACCAGAAAGTCCTGGAGAACAGAACGGCCAAAGCGGCCATCTCTCCGGACTTGGCTGTCCAGGCAATAGTGCTTGGCGAACGCGTGTAGGAAGCCCACGTCGCCGCCTGACAGATGTCCTGCAAGGGGACTCCCCGTCCCAGGGCAGTTGTCGCCGCTGTGGCCCGGGTGGAATGGGCTCTCAGCCCAACAGGAGGGACCTTTTTCGCCAAGGAATAGCAGACTTTAATACACAACATGACCCATCGCAAGATGGTCCGCTTGTGCACAGCTTTACCCTTCTTAGCACCTACATATCCAACAAAAAGTTGGTCGTCCACCCGGAACTGTTTTGTGCGGTCCAAATAAAAGGACAGCGCACGTTTTGGGTCCAGACGGTGGAGCCTCTCTTCATCTTTTGAAGGATGCGGAGGCGGAAAGAAGGTGGGCAGCATGACAGATTGCCCGATGTGAAAGGGAGTCACAACTTTAGGAAGAAAAGAAGGATGTGTCCGGTGGACAACCTTATCCGGATGAACCGAAATGAAGGGAGGCTTAGCTGACAGAGCCTGGAGCTCACTCACCCGCCTAGCGGAGGTGATAGCCACCAGGAAGGCAGTTTTCAGAGTCAGTAGACGAATGGGTCAGTTGTGAAGGGGCTCAAAGGGAGCGCACATCAGAAAAGTGAGAACAAGGTTCAAGTCCCACTGAGGCATTACGAATGGAACAGGAGGGAACATATGAGTAATGCCCTTGAGAAAACGTGAAACAACAGGGGACTTGAAAAGAGAAGGCTGATCAGGAAGCCTTAAGAAAGCAGAGATTGCAGCAAGATAAGCCTTCAAGGTGCCCAGAGCAGAGCCCTGCTGGGCCAAAGAAAGAAGAAAGAGGAGAACCTCAGAAAGAGGGGCAGAAAGGGGATCCACAGCCTTTCCTGTGCACCATGCCACAAATTTGTTCCACCGGCAGGCGTATACCGTCTTTGTGGAGGGACGCCTGGCTGCCAGAATGACATCACAGACTTCAGGAGGCAAGTCAAATGGCATCAACTGTCGCCGCTCAATCTCCACGCATGGAGGTGGAGGCTGGACAGGTTCGGGTGGAGGACCGTCCCCTGTTGCTGCGACAGAAGGTCCTCCTGAAGAGGCAATCGTATCGGGGGATCGATGGACATACAGAGTAGCTCGGGATAAGAGTACCTTCGTGCCCAATCCGGAGCCACCAAGATGACTTGGGCCCGGTCGCGCCTGATCTTCTTCAGCACTCTGGGCAGAAGTGGTATAGGCGGAAAGGCGTACATCAGACCGCAACTCCACTCGCGACGAAAAGCGTCTCCGAGCAAGTGCCGCCTTGGAAATTCCAATGCGCAGAACTGCTGACATTGCGCGTTCTCTTCGGTGGAGAATAGATCTAACCAAGGCTCTCCCCACTGCAGAAAGAGACCTTGCGCCACGTCCGAGTTCAGACGCCATGCGTGATCCATCATGCACCGGCGGCTGAGTTCGTCTGCTCTGGCGTTCAGAGAGCCCACCAGATGTTGAACCACCAAGGTGATGCCCTGATGTTCCAGCCATGTCCAGAGGCGCATAGCCTCCTGACAAAGGGTCCACGACCCCACCCCGCCCTGTTTGTTGCAATACCACATGGCGGTGGTGTTGTCCGTGAACACCTGCACGACACTTCCCCGGACAGAGGGAAGGAAGGCTTTCAGTGCAAGTCGGATCGCCCTCAGCTCCAATAGGTTGATATGGAGCTGAGTCTCCGCCGGAGACCAGAGTCCTCTGATCTCCGCCTCTCCCATATGGCCCCCCCATCCCAGGAGGGACGCATCCGTCACTACGACATGCTCAGGTTGGGGTAGGGAGAGGGATCTGCCGCTGACCCAATCGCGATTCGTGAGCCACCACTGCAGTTGGTTCACAGTGCCCTCCGAGATCAAGACATGGTCGGACAGGTTGCCTCGATGCTGGGCCCACTGATACTTCAGGTCCCACTGCAGAACCCGCATCCGACACCTGGCGTGAGGTACCAACAGGATGCAGGAGGCCATCATCCCCAGAAGCCGCAGCACCAACCTGACCGAAACCCAGGACAGAGGCCGGAAGATGGAAATCAGGGCCTGAATGTCCTAGACCCGCTGTTCCGGCGGATAGACTCGGAACTGCGCCGAATCGAGAACCGCCCCAATGAAAAGGAGCTTCTGGGAGGGACTCAGGTGCGACTTCGCCACATTGATGGAGAACCCCAGCGAGTGCAGGAGGTCAGCCGTAGTCTGGAGGTGGGAGACGACTTGCTGGGGCAAGCCCGCCTTCAACAGCCAGTCATCGAGATAGGGGGAAGACTGGAACCCCTGATCGGCGCAGATGAGCTGCGACCACCGCCATCACTTTCGTGAACACCCGAGGGGCACTGGTGAGGCCGAAGGGGAGCACGGTGAACTGAAAGTGCTCCTGACCCACCGTGAACCGCAGGTAACGCCGGTGGGCCGGCAGGACGGGGATGTGGAAATAAGCGTCCTGCAAGTTCAACGCTACCATCCAGTCTCCAGGGTCTAGGGCAGCCAGAACCTGAGCTAAAGTGAGCATCTTGAACCGGTCCTTCCGGAGGAAGGAGTTCACGCTCCTGAGGTCCAAGATCGGGCGTAGGCCCCCTTTGCCCTTCTTGGAAACCAGAAAGTAGTGGGAATAACAACCACGACCTACTTCTGGACCAGGAACGCGCTCGACGGCCTCTTTGGCCAAGAGGGCCGAAACTTCCTCTCGTAGAAGATGCAAATGATCCCCCGACATACGGTGGTTCAGCGGCGGCATGGCTGGAGGGGTCGTCTCGAAGGGGAGGGAGTAGTCCCTTCAGACGATTTGCAGCACCCACCTGTCCGACGTGATGGAGCGCCAGTGGAGCAGGTGATGGCGAACTCTGCCGCCCACTGGCGTTGAATGGGCCTGAAAGCTCGGACTAGGAGGGCTTTGAGGCGGATGTTGCCGGGGTGGATGTGGACTGACCGGCACGTTGACCTCCAGTACCGCCTCGGCGGAATCCACGTCCGCGTGCAGGTTGGTTCTGCGGCCGGTGGCTGGGCGGACGTGAGGAGGCACCCCTTCCTTGGCCACGAAAGGGATGAAAGGCGGAAGTTTGCGGCTGCGGCGCCGAAAGACCCAAGGACTTGGCCGTGGCTCGGGAGTCCTTGAACCGAGCCAACGCACTGTCCACCTTCTCACCAAAAAGGCGAGTGCCATCAAAGGGCATGTCCAGGAGGGAACTCTGGACATCCCCCGAAAATGACGTGGACCTCAGCCAGGCGTGACGCCGAAGCGCAACCGTGGTTGAAATCGCCCGACCCAGCGAGTCCGTGGTGTCAAGTCCACACCGTATGGCGTGCCGTGCTGCATCTCGACCGTCAGCAAGTGCTTGAGTGAGTCGTGCCCGGGCCTCCACCGGGCACAAGGGCAGCACGTCCTCCACCGTATCCCACAGAGAGTGGGAATAACGGTCCAAAAGGCAAGCAGTATTTTAAGACCGCTGCCCCAAACTCAGGGACGAGAACAGTTTCTTGCCAAACTGTTCCAACGTCTTGGATTCCCGATCCGGAGGAGCGGACGGGAAGGAGGATTGGGAGGTTGAGGCCTGGATAACCAGACTCTCGGGGTGGGGTGTTGGGAGAGGAAACTGGGGTCGCCCGGAGCAGGGCGGTGGCGCCGGGCAACATTCCGGTCCACAGGAGGAACTGTGGAGGGCTTGGACCAAGTGCCCTGCAGAACGTCTATGAGGGCCTCATTAAACTGCAGCAGAGGCTCAGTGGAGCTTGCTGTTGGATGAAGGACCTCTGTGAGGACGTTAATCCTCACGGCCACAGCAGGCAACTCCAGCCCTAGGGCTTCGGCCGCCTTGCGCAGCACCACTGAAAAGGCTGCACCCTCCTCCGAGGCCACAGTCGGAGGAGAGATGAAACCAGCGTCCGGGGAGGTATCCAGACCGCTGGCATCCCCCAGTTCGTCTGCCCAGTCCTGTGAAAGTTGACCCTGGAGGGCCATAGGGTCCTCAGACCCCTCCCAGTCGCCCCCGTCATCCGATTCCTGATAAACAGAAGGAACGATCGGAGCCGGACGGTAGATGAAACGGTCATCCATCGACGTCGGGTGCGGCGCCGGAAGGCGCCGTACCGGCGTCGGGTCCGGACAGGGGCTAAACCGGGGAACGGCGTCGTCCGGAGACGGCGCCGGAGGTGGAACCGGTGTCGGCGCCGGCGGAGGAGGCGTCGTGAGGCCGACCGAGATCCAGGCCTGGCTCCCTCGGGGACCTGCGGCGTCGGGGCCGGCGCCGTCGACGGCGCCGGGGCCGGAGCCGCCGGCACGCAAGGTCGCCCAGTCGAACCTGCGGGGTCCGAAGGTGTGTCTACAGGCGTCGACGGCGGAGCCAGGCCCCTCATGGCTGAGAGGAAGGCACTGACCTCCGCCGGAGTCGCGTCAGTCCCAGGGATCGGCGGGTATGGGGACGGAAGCGGCTCCTGCGGCTCCGATGGAGCCGCGGGGGTGGGACCACCCTGACCCTCAGCCGAGTCGCGCGACTGGCGATGGGAGTCCGAAGAGCGATGTCGTCTCTTGGACTTCTTGGAGTGCTTCGACTTACCCGAAGACCCCGACGAGCGATGACTATGGCTGCGGCTCCGCGATCGGTCCTTGGACCTCCTCCTGGACCGGGACCGAGAGCGGCGCGGAGCCGAATGCCAAAGCTCGAGAAGCTTACGGGACCGCTCCCGCCTAGCTTTCGACGTCAAGGACTGGCAATCGAGGCACGACTCCGCGTCATGGTCGGCCCCCAGGCAATAAAGGCACCGGCGATGGTGATCCGTCACCGACATCAGGCAATGACAGGCGTCACAGACCTTGAAACCAGGCATCCTACCGGCACCAGAGTCGAGTCGATAGACCAAAAGAAGTCAAAAAAGTTAGTCAAAAAATGACTAGGGGTAAGCTCTTCCCGGATCGGCACTTACTGGCGCGGAAAAAAAGAAGAACTGACGTCAGCGCGCGAGGGCGGCGTCTAAGTACTCTGACGACGTCATTCCAGCACATGACGCCGACGACGGACGCGGAGCCGCAGACGACGCCTACCGACGCACAAGGGGTATTGCTACAAAAATCTTTCCGGATCCAGCCTGACGCCTGGGGATATTCTAAGGTGAGGAATCTAACTAACGTGTTTGTTTCAGATGTGGCATATCAATGCGGTGAGCTTCAAAGCTTACAGCTTGCATCTGGACTTCCCTAAAAGGAGGAAACAGCCATCCCTCAGCCCATAGGCACATTTGCACCCGGGCTGGGGGGGAAATTGGGTAGTCAAGAGGTGTACACCCCAGGCTAGCAACACCCCTGTTCAGCCAAGGAAGGTTTCTGCCATTTTTAAAAGTGACAGAATAGAGGGTTCTGGGTAAGAAAGGTGGCACATACCCCCGGATGTGGTCACCTCAGGGGAGGATTAGCTGCTGGGGCTAGTAGCTCATTGGCTACTTGCACCGACAACTCTAGCACCCCTAAATCCCAGATTTAAGTGGCACCCCTGGCACTAAAACCCCAGATCTGATTTGACTTGAAACAAAGGACAAAGAAGAGACAAGGGTCTGCCACTTGAGCACCTGCACAAAGAAAAGGTGTGATAACCTGCACCTGTGGCAACCACCCTGCAATTGCACCACTGTGACTCGTCCCGGACCAAAGACCGATTCCCCTAGACCGAGGGACGATTTAAGAGTCAAAGGCAACTCCAGAATTCCCTTGGACTAGTGGCAATAGTCCCCTGCAGTACATAGGGGAAGCATGTTCACAGAACCAAAGAATCACTGGTCATCGGGCCTGCCGAGGGATCACCCAAAAGTAAATGGTTCAGTGCAATGTGGGAGACAATAGTCCTAAACTTCAGCAAGGTGTCTACCATTTTTCCCCTGACTCCCGGACATCGAAGTAACTCCAAGCTGAGCTTGCTGCTGCCAAGGCTTTTTTTTAAACTTTTTTTTATTGGCAGTACAGGAAGAGCATGTAATGCAAAATACAAAGTAGATATAGGCGCACTATGAACAGTTGATACAATAGTGAGTGTAACACAATCGTTACTCATCAAGTATATTGTTTACATTTCATGTTAACCAGACATATAGCTTATACAAGGCACTAGCAAAACAGATAGCATCACTGACCAGGCTTGTTGCTGGTAAGTCTGGTTACCACTAACTTTGTTCAATGCTGTGACTTGAGGGAACCCTAAAGCACCTCCAACCTACCATCTCAGTGGCCCCATTGTTGAGCTTTTGAATCCATTTCCTCACCAACACCATCTAAGCAGTAAAACGTTAACCCCCAGTGAGTTCCACACAACTTGACCTGCAAGTGAACAATTGTCACTAGTGCTTTTTCTTATTGATCGCAACATTAAAGCTTTGCAGTAGTGAATTGTAAAGATTTATTTTTCCTTCTAAAATCCATAACTATGATTATACTCATTCAATTGTGTTTGTTTTGGTGTCTAATTTTTGATAAAAATCGGCTTTATTTTTATAAATTGGTGTCAGATTTCTTTTGAGTAGTATCAATTACTTATCGTCCATGTTTGTACTCTGAAATATTTAACACGTGTTCCTCTGGTAAAGCCTGACTGCTGTGTGCCACTCTACCAGGAGTGAGCTAGGGAATTATTAGTGTGAATCTAAAGGACCTATTTTGGGGCATTGTGAGTACTGCATGTGAAGCCTAACCAGCCTCACTGCATAATACTCCACTTTCCTACAGCGGAGGATTATATTTCTTTAGTAGCTGCTTGTAAATCACACACTAAGCAGGGTAAAGAGATTCGGTCCATTTAGGACTAGGGTCCTATAAATCCTGGATAACCCCTTCAGATCTAATGTACGCACAGTCAGCTTCACCTTAAGAAGACTGAACTCAGGGACAGCCTACAGTGCTGTCTAATATATCGCCAGCAAACATCACAATAGCAAGAATAAAAAAATTAGGAACTTTTTTAGAACAAATTCAACACTTATATGTGTCAATGATTTGATGTGATTTGTTGCCCGGACTTCAAGATAATGAAATGGGCTGAAATCCATCAATGCTCAGACGTGCCTTAGCCATGTTTTGAACCAAGGTTATCTCCCAATCCCACCCAATGTGATGCACCACCTCATACGAGCATCAAGTAACTCCATTAATTGTTGCCCAGTGTATTTTATTGGATAGGCTAACTACATTGGCAGATTTATTTATTTATTTATTTTATTTTATAACACTTGTAAGGCGCACAGCTACCCACAAAGGGTTTCCCGGCGCCGGATCAGCGTCACGTACAAACATCCACTGGACAAGGAGCAAACTTGAAACACATTATTTATCGAACAACCAGGTCTTTATGCTTTTTCTAAAGCTCATGAGATTTTCCTCCTTACGTATATGGATGGGTAAGGTGTTCCACAGAACTGGGCCCAAATAGGAAAACGATCTTCCGCCTATTCTGGCCCGCTTGAACCTAGGTACCACAAAATTCGCAGCAGTGCCTGAACGGAGGCTGCGATTGGGAAAATAGAGTTTAGCAAGGTCCTGTAAATATTTAGGGGCGATACCAGCTTTGATTTTAAATAAATAAATCAGGGTTTTGAACCGAATCCGGTTTTCGACCCTGAGCCAGTGCAGGTCCCTAAGATATTTGGTGATCCCAGCGGATCTGGGGATTCTGCAAAGCAGTCTGGCAGCGGCGTTTTGCACCAGTTGCAGCCGTCTTATTACCGCTTTATTTGAACCCAGGTACAAGATGTTTCCGTAGTCAAGCCGAGATGTCACTAAGGCATTGACTACGATCTTCTGGGTGGAAGGGGGTAACATCCAGGCAATTTTACAAAGCCATTTAAGAATGGCAAAACATGTGCCAGCCACTTTGTTAGCTTGCTGTGTCATGGATAAACTATCATCTATGATGACTCCAAGGTTTCTGACCTGAGAGGCAGGAGGAGGAAGTTTACCAAACGATGATGGCCAGTGGGGATCGCTCCAAAGCTCTTTGCTATTTCCCAAAAGGAGGACCTCCGTTTTTTCCCCGTTTAGTTTAAGTTGGTTAACTGACATCCAATTAAATATTTCCTGGAGGCCTATTCTCAGTGCAGATGGAGCAGATGAATCGGATTTTGAGAGAGAGAACAAAAATTGAGAGTCATCTGCATAAGTCATTAAGACAAGGCCAAATTTTTCAACAAGACCTGCTAATGGACGAAGGTACAAATTAAAAAGCAGCGGGCTCAGTATCGATCCCTGTGGCACGCCGTGAGGAGAGTGGAATATCTCAGAGCATGCCTCCGAGGAAGAGATCTGAAAAGTGCGGAGGGATAAGTATGATCTAATCCATTCAAGTGCCTTGCCCTCGACACCACTCTCCCCCAGCCTGTCAAGCAGTATGGAGTGAGAAATGGTGTCGAAGGCCGCACTTAAATCCAACAGGACCAGTGCTACCGTTTGGCCATCGTCCATGAGCTCCCTAATTTTTTCTGTGACCCCAAGTAGGGCCGTCTCAGTGGAAAAACCACTCCTAAAGCCAGATTGGGACGAGTGAAGAAGCTCGTTTTTTTCCACATAGAATGAGAGTGCTTTGTGGATGTGCCTCTCAAGGATTTTTGAGAAGGCAGGCAGCAATGAAATTGGGCGGTAGTTGGCCAGTATCAAAGGGTCTGCGCCCGGCTTTTTAAGTAGAGGAGTGACCATAGCATGTTTCCATAGTGCAGGCACTGAAGCCTGCTCAATGGAGGCGTTCAGCAATTCCGCTATGGGGACCATAGCCGAGTCCTCTAATTTACTTAAAATACTTATAGGAATAATGTCACGTGGGGAGCCTGATTTAATCGATTTTAGGAGTTCCTTCAGTATATTCAGATTAATAGGAGGCCAGGCCCCGAGATGACAATTTCCTCTGACAACTTGAGGGATGTTAAAATGTTTATGCGTGGTTATACTGTCCCTATTGATGTTAGAGACAATGTTATCAATTTTGTCAGTAAAAAATGAAGCCAAGTCTTGACATTGCTGGGTGTTAAGGGGGGTAGGTTCCGCTCTTGAATTTTCACCAGCCAGCTCCCTTACGGTATTAAAGAGAGTCTGAGATTTATTTACGGCCATGTTAATGCTGGTGGTCACATAGCATGCTTTAGCTTTCATGCATGCTGAATGATAGCTATTTCTGGCTTTACGGTAGACTTCTTTTTGATGGAGTTCATAGTTTTTTCGCCACTGCCTCTCAAGATTCTTACATATGGATTTTTCTTTCTTGAGAGCTTCAGTATACCAGGGGGCAGGAGGGCGATGTATTTTCCCTTTACAGCGGGATAAGGGTACACAAGAATCCGCTGCATCATTTAGCCATCTTCGTGTGGCTTCTGCTATGCTTTCCATGTCTCCATCTAGGCATGGATGATCTTTCCTCAGCGCATTATTAAGATCCTCCAAGTTTAAGGATTTCCAATTTCTCCTACGGGATTCTAGCTCGGTCGTAATTGGGCGATGTATAGGTTTAAGTGAGATGGCAAAACGTAAAAGAAAATGATCAGACCAGAGAACGGGCGATGACAACAACACCCTACCTGATATCCAATATGGTTTTCTGCCGGGGAGGTCCACAGTGGATCAATGCCTGAACCTGTATTTGATCATAAATAAATATAGAGTTGCCCGCCTTGGTACGATCTATCTGGCATTCATGGACCTGTCTTCAGCATTTGATTGGGTGAATAGAAGTAAACTATGGAAAACCCTATTGTGTACCGGAGGAGACAAAAATATTGTTCTTTTTTTACAAGAGCTCCATAGGGACACCAAAGCAGTGGTTCGCTATACCAATGTTTGCAAGGTGACCCATCAGTTCCCAATTCAGAGAGGGGTACGACTGAGATGTATGCTGGTACTGTTCTTATTTAATTTATATATTACTAATCTGGAGCAGGAACTGACAGCCACACAGGCGGATTTTCCCCAGTTTGCCTTTTCTACTGCATGCGGACGATGCAGTCCTCATGGTCCGGACCGCAAAGGGGTTGCAAACATTACTTGACTCCTTCGTCACATTCATGGAAGACCGGGACCGGTTAGTGAACAATTCTAAGTCATACGTATGCAGTTAGAAAGTAGCTTAAAAAAATCTTTTACTTTAAGTTTGGGTCTATCCCTGTTCCTAGGACCAGTGTTTTTTCTGATTTAGGAGTTATGCTGGATGACAAGTTAAATTGGGGCCCTTTGAAAAAAGCAAACAGAAGGGATTTCAACAAGCTAACGCAGTTATTTTTAACTTTGCTTCCCGTTTGGGCAAAAATCCCATAGGTGCTATCCTGCAGATATATAGATCCAAATGTTTATCTCACGTGGTGTATGGAAGTGAGATTTGGGGTTATGCCCCTCATGATGAGCTTCAAATAATTGAAAACAGGTTCTTGAGACGGTTATGTGTACCACAGGGTACTGCCACCTTTATTGTCCACGAAGAACTGGGAGTGCCCTATTTGTCAGACTTGTTGTCTTTTCGCCCCTTATTTTATTGGCTTAAAGTATGGTTAAGTAATGGGACGGCCCTAAATAAAGAGATTCTAAGGGATTGTCTTGTCCTAGACTGTGCTCATCATATACCCTGGTCTAAATATATATGGGAAGGATTTAGGAAACTAGGAAGACCGGATCTCTTTTGTAACCCGGACACAATTAGAAGGAAAGATCTGTCCTGGGCTATGGAATCCTTTTTTTAGACAGCGGGTGATGCATAGGGAAGCATGTGAGTTAGGGAAGCCCAGTGTATGTAGATTTATCCCCCTGAAAACTGTATTATCAACTGAACCATACCTTTTAGGACTTCCTAGCTCACATGACCATTTTTATTGACTAGATTTTTGCCTTGATTTATTCTACCTCCTCCTTGCCCATCCACGAGGGAGTAAGAAAAGCGAGATCTTGCTGCCCTGTGGCTGCGATGGAACATCTCCACAGGACATGCTTCATTTTAAAATATTTTGTTGTAACTATGAAGTGCCAAGGAAGACCTTTTTAATCCCTATTTTAAAAAAAAGCTTATTTTAATCAAGTACGTCCTGCTTGTCCATTTTTTATTAATGTTATCAGGGAGCACAGTATGGCATGTTCTCAGTTTTTAAAGGCCGCAGTAAAGCTTAGATCGACCTGCGACTAATCATTGTGGGTGGGTGGAGACAAGAAATGTAGCTTTTTAGAATTGATTTTATTGTGTTTTCATCATGTGCCTTTGTGAAGTATTCTTGACTTTTATGGTTTTTCATTATAAAAGCTGAAAAAAGTTTTGTTGATTGATTGACCTGAAGGTTTCCTAAAAAGCACTCCTAGATTAAACCAAACCCTTGTTTAGTTAGATGTACAACTCAATTTATTTTCTTTTACCAAATTCAGTGAAGCCTTCATCTATCATTCAAGCCTTCATCTATCAGTCAAGCCTTCATCTATCAGTCACATGGCATTTAACCAAATCCTTGTTTGTCACTCAGGGTGACACCCCACCCTGATCTCCACTGGGAGTGGTCAGAAATGCCCCTTGCAGGGGAATGTACTGGGAGTATATGAGACCGTGGCACAGGTGAGATGCTTTCAGCCGTTGAAGAGCCCGAAATGTAGGGGCTTCAGAAAAATGGCCTGAATGGAGGATGAAAATAGGCCTACCACTCTGGCTATCTGACAGAGGAATATCAGTGGTTTTGCCAGCATTCGCCTCACCTCGTGTCGGATCTTGGCCATCTTCCTGGAGGGAAAGCTCAACATAGTCTCTACCAAATTGATCACAAACCCCAGAAAAGTGATTGAGCAAAAAGGGGAGAAACTTGATTTCACTTGGTTAATAACAAACCCCAGCGGCTGAAGTAGATCCACCGCCATCAGTAGATGACGAGACCGAGTATGCAGGCACCGACCCATCAGCAGCATGTCGTCCCAATACACTATCATTCGTACACTGGACACTCTCAGAGCTTGGTGAAACACCAGGGGGCTGACGGGAGGCCAAAAGGTAGAATGGTGAACTCGAACATTTGTAAATGCTATTGGCACTGAAGAAACCGACAATGCAACACATTTCGGGACCCTGAAATAAGAATCATTGAGGTCGAGCTGGACCATCCAGTCGATAGGCCTGAGAAGGTTGTGAAGGCGGTGGATGCCCTCCACCCTGAAGTGGCGGTAAACCTCCCACTCGTTGAATTCCCAGAGATTGATCACCGGGCCCTGACCCCATTATTCGGCTTCTGAACCATAAACAGATTGCCTAGAAACCCAGAGGGATGTGGACTGGAAGGAGGAATCGCCCCTTTGGCCAGAAGTTCTTGAACCTCCTTATAAATAAGGGTGGCCTCCTGTCCAGAGAAAAGGAAGGGACAGGGGGGTAAAGACTGAAAGGTGGACCTGCAGAACTCAACGCGGAACCCCTGCAGGGTTTGCAGCACCCAGGCGTCTGATTTGAGAGTCTGCCAATTGTCTATAAACTGTTCGAATCAACTCCTCAAAAAAGTGCAAGAAGTGATAGGACTCAACGTGTGAATTTGAGTTGGCTCCTCCACAGCGGGGTCCATTGCGGTGATCTCTGTGTTGCATATGCCCTCTGGTGGGGTAGAATTCCTCGAAGTGTGGGGAGTGCTGCAATTGACTTCTCTGGCTGGCCTCTGCCGGAGGCGAAGTAATGGGACTGGCTAGCGGACCACCCCCTACCATGGCCAGCCCCAGTGATAAATACGCGCATTGAAAATGCGCTTAACAGTTGACTGGGCCTTGTCGAGTAGATTAAAGGTTGACACAAATTCGCTGAGCTCCTTAACGAATGGGTCACCAAAGACCCCTCCCTGAGTCACCTAGCCTGCCTCGGACATCGCCAACTCACACCGAGCTTGGCATCAACTTTACTGAGTAATGACCTGCACCTCTACCTAAAGATGGCACAGTTGGCACTGCCGAGAAATATAATTGCACATTTGGCACAACTAGAAAGCACCTCTGAAGAGATCAATGCCCCAGATGCCTTGGCGTCCTTTGCCATATCAAAAATCTTTACCAAGGGGCTTGTTATGTCCAGGAGTTGTCCTGGCAAGACCATCAGGGGTGATTGATACCTTTCTTTGGATCTTTGATATATGGACAGAAAAGTGGCCATATGTGCGTCTATATTAGACGTGATGGACACTTTCCCCTCCAAAGACAGTCAGTGGCATTCTGCCTGAAGCTTATTTCTAATCTCCTGTCAAGGGGTTTGGGAAGCCTACCGTCCATGTATTTGGCTTCCTTGTCGCTGGGAGCTCATTCAGAGGAGCGGGGATGCATCCGTTCCTCTGGATGTAAAAGATCTGACTGGGAGTCAGCAGGCTCCTTCGTGGGAGGAGTGAATTAGGTACAGTCTCACTCGGGGGCGAAAAGCCAGTTGGGGCTGGCAGGTCAAGGAGTGTAGGAGGATTGGTGCCAAGAACATCTTTTTTAGCCTGGCAAAACCGTGCAGGTCCACCACAAAGATTGCGGAAAATTCTATAAGGGGTGGGGGGGAGGGGGACTGGCAGAGGCCGTCTCTGGAGGTTTTTGGGCCAAAGGCCCAGGAAGGTCTTCCCTCGGAGCAAGGGGTTGTAGGTACTGTTGCGCCATGTCCATGAGTCTCTTCTCCAGACAGGCCATTGCATCAGGGACTGCCTTAATTATGAAGGCATACATTATGTTGCAGAACTCATCTGTGACCGGGAAGTAACAAACGTCTTTCTCCTCCTTATAATAGTTCCAGTAATCCTCCATGAGATTTGAGGCAAGTATACCAGGTGTCAAATATGTATATACATATAGATATACTTCTGATACGGTGGCCACCCACCAGGTAGGAGGGGATCAGATTGTGAGGGACAGCAATGTGTAGAAGCCTGTAACAGACCTTGTGAGGCCTTTAGTAAAATATGGTACCAGCAAGTCACAGGTCTTAGCAGGCTAAAATAATGTCAGGCTGCAGGTCTTGCATGGACGTAAACATCTATATATGGCCCAAGGGATATGGGGATCACCATTCCAGTGAGGCTCAAGGTGCAGGAAGTGTGGGCCCAGGCAGACAACTTGCCCTTATAGTCAATATGGGCACAATATAGCTAGAAATAGCAGCCTGGGCAATGTCTGCACTTATGCAGATGTCACCGCTCCTGAAACACTCTTACCCTGAAGGGTGTTCAAGCTCCAAGCTGACTGGGGCTCTTAGCTTATTCTGGCAGTGAGCAGAGGTATCCAGTGATGTCTGAAACTGTTGTGCACCATGCGGCCCAACAAGGCAACGAGCGTCTGGAGTCTGACAAGAGAAGGGTATATGCCCTCTAGCAGTTGGAGGACTGCCACGCACCCTGGACCCAAAGACCTCAGATGAGGGAAAAATAATCAATGAGCGGCTGCAAAGGAGCGGAGCGGTGTTTGCACAGCAGCATGACCATGAGGAGCAAGTGCCTCACCAGCAAACAAACAAATTGAAAAATTAGCAAATTTCAACAATGAGAAACGTGAAGGGGACATAACTGCCACAGGCTACAAGCAGCAAAGGAAAATGACGATAGAAGAGGAACCGAAATTCATCAACAGAGGCTCCATTTTCACTACGTAATGTGAGGGACACCTCGCATATCCCAATATCACATCTAACTTCTTTTTAACCGTAACTTTATCTAAACTTTTCACAAAAGCACTTTTTCTAGATAAGAGGCAATATTAAGTCACAATTCCACATCTGGATCTCAAATAATCTCTCAACCAAAGAGATTACCTCCTAGTGGAGGAATTAAGACCCAATGATGACGCTCCCAACTATGAGTACGTCAATGGAAAAGCATATACCATTGACTGAAAATAGCTGTTGAGGGTCCCACATACTTTTTTCCCATTGAGATCCCTCCAGTTGAAACGGTTCCACTCCCTTCTTTGATTGTTAGATAGAAGAGGAACAACACATTAAAGAGGATGGCATCACCTGATTGGATATAAACTTGTTTATTTGTAATTTGATTGTTTCCTTGGAGTTATGGGAAGGAAAATGTTACTTACCCAGTAAGCATCTGTTCTTGGCATGTAGAGCTGCAGATTCACATGCTTAGCATACTCCTGCCATCTAGAGTTGGGTCTGGATGTTTGCAAGTTGTTTTTCTTTTTAGAAGTCTTTCCAGTCACGAGGTAGGTGACTCCTCCTTTCAGTGATAGTGCGCCTGGGCATCAACTCCATTGTTAGATTGTTTTCCAGCAGAGGGTGAGAACGGAGTTAGTAAAGGAGAGGTCCTTTCGTATGTATGTAAGATAAGAAAGAACTGTAACAGGTACAGGTACCCAGGAAGGCGGCTGGGCGCATGTGAATATACAGCTCTACATGCCAAGAACACATGCGTACTGAGTAAGTAACATTTTCCGTTCGAGGCATTAGAGCTGTAGATCACATGCTTTGCATAGACTATACAGCAGTATTCTCCCAAAGCGGTGGCTAACCTGTAGCTGTTGCAGTTGTTTGAAAAAGTGTTTTAAGTACTGCCTACATTAGCTTGTTGCCTCGCTAACACATCGATACAATAGTGTTTGGTGAATGTGTGCAGTGTAGACCATGTTGCTGCCTTACAGATGTCAGGTAATGGAATATCCCCTAAGAAGGCCATAGTAGCCCCTATTTTGCAGGTGGAATGAGCTCTAAGGGGTATTGGCAATGCTCTTTTTGCTTTTGTATAACATGTTTGGATACATTTAACAATCCTTCTTGCAATACCTGATTTAGAAATGGGATTGCCATTGTGTGGTGGAGAAAAAGCAACAAAGAGCTGCTTTATCTTACGAAATGTTTTTGTTCTTTCTACATAATATAATGGAGCTCTTCGAACATCAAGTGTGTTTAGAGCTCGTTCTGCTACAGAATCAGGTTGAGGAAAGAACACAGGTAACTCAACTGATTGACTGATGTAAAAAGTAGAAACCACTTTTGGAAGAAATTTGGGATTGGTTCGAAGATCCACCTTGTCTTTGTGAAGTTGAAAGAAAGGCTCTTGTGTAGTTAGAGCCTTGAGTTCACCAACTCTCCTTAAAGAAGTGATTGCAATAAGAAAAGCAACCTTCCATGAGAGAAATTGTAGTCGACAATTGTGCATTGGTTCAAAAGGCGGTCCCATTAGCATTGTAAGGACTATGTTTAAGTTCCACACTGGTGCAGGTGGAGCTCTTGGTGGTATTACTCTTTTTAGTCCTTCCATAAAGGCTTTAATCACTGGTACTCTGAATAGAGATAAGTGTTATCTGTTTTGTAAGTATGCAGCTGCTGCTGCTGCTAAATGTAATCGAATGGATGTATAAGCAAATCCAGATTGCTGTCAGGCGCTGATCCAATGCGCCTACCGAAGGTACAGCCGGACTAAATCTCCCAGAATACCCAGCGGAAGAAGGTGTGGCCACAGCTGATGAATACGGGCGACGAGAACCAATCGGAGAGCGTAATACTGGCAAATGGGTGTCAGATTGGTGAAGACCCAAACGGCTGAAGCGAGGAGTCGCCGGAGCTCGCAAGCGCGAGATTGAAGTAACCACGTTCCCCGTTGTATTCAGGATCCGTCGTGGGGTACGCGACTGATGTAATTCTGGTTCCAGCTTCTAAGAACTCGTTCGCGGGTCGCTGACGTAAGTGTCACCGCGTTTCATGTGCCCAGGATTATCGGGAGGTTCGAAGTGAACTCCGTCATCGAGGGACGCTGACCGAAGCGTCGCCGCGTTTCCTTAGCCAAGGATTGTTGTGAGATTAGGAGCGGACGCTTCATAATCGGACTTCGCAGCAGGAGCGCTGGGACTCTCCGCAGGGGCTGCAGCCCGTACAACTCTCAGGTAGCATCGGCAGGAAGGGAGGGGCTGCACTGTGCGGGACTATGTACATTGGCAAAACGATACACGAGTGTAGAGTGATGGGGTGTGCGTGACTCTTAACCTTACTCCCCGCTCTCACTCATCTAGGGTATCAGCAATAGACAAACCTTACAAGCCGTGAATATTCGAGTAGTATTGATAAGGTCCAGGACACTGAGCGATAGACAGTTACAAACGCTCCTCAATACTCATTAACGCTGGGGGAACAGAACGGGAACATCATAGTGTACAAAGTCATAAACGTGTTGTCGTTATTGGAAGGGGGGTGTCCCCTTGTTGAAGCAATGTTGCATATGGAGGCAAAGTTACTATTGCATGGGTATGACTGAGGTGACACATTTGTTAGGCATAAGTAGCGAGACCTAAATGAGAGTAGGTTGCCTTGTGTTCATAGTGCGTTGTTATATGATTTCCTTATGTTACAGGTATCCCTATCCCCGCTGTTCCCATCCTAAATCCCTTTCCCTCGCCGGATTGCCCTGGTACTCTGTGTTTCTATATTCAGAGCCGGGGACGTCTGGAGGTGGAACCCTTGTGCTTCACTTGACTCTACAGGAACCACAGTGGAACGCGACAGAATTACGCGCCCAAGAAATATTTCCGTGGGGTTCGAGTAAAGCACAAACATGGCCTCATTGGATGATGTGTTGCAAGCCCTCCTGTTGGAACAACAGGAATTGGCTGCCTCAAAGATAGAAACGGCCGCCCTGAAAGAGAGGGTGGAACGACAGGGGCGCAACCCGTTTGATGCCACGCAGTCATCGTCACCTATACAGGTGCACGTGTCTCCACTCATACCCCTGGCGAGCCCGGAGAGGTTCTCGGGTGACCCCCACAAGATCCAAACATTCCTGACACAAATAGCTTTACACTTTTCGTGCAAACCCGCTTCCTTTCCATCTAATCATTCGCGGGTGGCTTTCGCGATTTCGTATATGACGGGGGACGCTGCCAATTGGGCAGTCCCCTTGGTCAAGTACGACGATTCCCTGCTGTCAGACTGGAACGCCTTTAGAAGCGAGCGAGTTTCAGCGGGTGTTTGATCGAAGGGCCACCGCTTTGTCCGCGGACCGAGAATTATTGGAACTCAGACAGGGCAAACATGATCTAGTGACGTATCTTACTCAGTTCAACCGTCTCATAGCAGAGACGGCGTGGCCAGAAGAAAAACGTATGTCCCTATATTACCAGGGTTTACGTGACGATATGAAGGACGTACTGGCCCAAATCGATCCACAGCCCTCTACGTACACAGATTTGATGAACCTTACGTTAAGGTTAGACCATAGATTGGCTGAGCGGAAGGGAGAACGAGTCCCGAGATAGTATGGGCGGTGGATGGGAAGCCTCTTAAATCAGGGCCCATCACAGAAGTCACGGAAACTTTAACCCTGACCAAACCAGGACCCCTTTGGGATCATGTGGAAGAAGTAGCTTTAAACATTATTGAGGCTCCTAAATATGAAGTGATACTAGGCATGCCTTGGTTGACAACCCATAATCCCACAATAAATTGGAAGCAGAAGACGGTGGACTTTGACACCGAGTACTGTAGAGAAGAGTGTGCTGACGCTCACCGAACCCATCTTCTAGCCCTCACTCAGGGGTATCACCTCAGTACCGCAGCCGAGAAAGAGATGGTCCTCCCAGCCGCCTATGTCAAGTACAGGGAGGTGTTTAGCGAGAGTAAGGCGGAAATCTTGCCACCGCACCGTGTTTATGACTGCCGTATAGACTTATCCCAGGGGCATCTTGTCGAGTCTACGCCTTGTCAGAGCCGGAGACAGAGCATCTGCGACAATACCTAGAGCACTACGTAGAAATAGGGTTTATCAGGCCTTCCCGTTCTCCAGCCGCTTCGCCCCTTTTCTTTATTAAGAAAGCTAACGGTGACTTGAGAACGTGCATCGATTATCGTGTTTTGAATAAAAATACAGTTCATAACCGCTACCCTCTTCCACTCATCCCGGTCTTGCTGGACCAGGTGAAGGAGGCAACCATTTACTCTAGATTGGATTTGAGAGGGGCCTATCACCTGGTCCGGATAAGGGAGGGTGATGAGTGGAAGACGGCCTTTAAGACGCGGTATGGTCTATTTGAGTATAGGGTAATGCCTTTTGGGCTGTGCAACGCCCCGGCAGCGTTCCAATGCTTCCTCGATGACGTCCTAAAGGAATATATTGATAAAACAGCAGTGGTGCATATAGATGATATACTGATTTATTCCTCAGATCCTAGACAACACATCACGCAGGTGTCACAAATCTTACAAAAACTGAGAGAGAACAATTTGTTTTGCAAGTTGAGCTAGTGCGAATTTCATGTAGAGAGGGTGGAATTCCTGGGAGTGGTCCTGAGTCCTTCTGGGTTGAGTATGGCTGAAAGAAAAGTGGCTGCAGTACAGGAGTAGCCTATACCAAAGACTGTAAGAGACGTGCAGTGTTTTCTGGGCTTTTCCAATTACTATAGAAGATTAATCTCTCACTTTTCACAGCTCGTCTGGCCCCTCACCCGTTTGCTACGCAAAGGGCATCCGTTTTCATGGACTCAGGAGGCCATGCAGGCGTTCGGCGATTTGAAACAGGCATTCACTACCGCCCCAATCCTGCAACATCCCCAATCAGAAGTGCCGTTCGTAGTAGAAGCCGACGCTTCTGACATAGCAGTGGGGGCAGTGTTATCGCAGAGGGAGGCTCTGTCAGGACAGTTGCATCCAGTGGCCTTTCTGTCCAGGAAACTGACCCCAGCTGAAGCTAACTACACAATCGCCGAAAAGGAGCTACTGGCCATCAGAAAGGCGTTCCAGGAATGGAGGCACTACCTGTGGGGGGCTAAACATCCAGTAACAGTTTATACCGATCACAGAAATTTGCAGTACCTAAAAACAGCCAGGCATCTCACGCAACGGCAGATGCGCTGGATGCTGTTTTTTGCTGGCTTTGATTTTATCATCACATACCGACCAGGGTCGGAGAACAGGAAAGCGGATTCGCTAGCTCGACAAGAGGGGGGCCAGGAGCATCACCTAGAAGTCACCGAGGCCATCATACCCCCGGAGAAGGTGATATGTGTGGTCCGGGCAGACACGTTTTTGAACTCCATAAGAAAGCACCGCACAATGGTGCAATGGCTTCAATGGGAGGAACAGGAGGCGGATAGGCACATAAAAGGGGGATTGCCTTTTTACCGAGATCGTCTGTTTGTGCCTTCTGAGGAGCTGCAACGCCAGGCGTTCGTATGGTGCCATCAGGCGCTGATAGCAGGTCACCACGGTTGCACAAAAACTCTTCAACTTATGCAACGACACTTTTGGTGGGAACACATGGACAAAGACATCCGTCGATGGATACAACGGTGCGATGTATGCGCTCGGGCGAAAGGAGATCATTCGAAGGCGAAAGGCAAGCTGGTCCCAATGCCGACTCCCGCTGGGCCCTGGCAAAACATAAGCAAGGACTTTGTGGTGGGCCTACCACTAGACCAGGGATGGAATGCGATCATGGTGGTGGTGGACAGTCTCACCAAAATGGGTCATTTCATCCCGTGCAAACATCTACCCTCAGCCAGTCAGACAGCCCAGTTGTTGCTGTCTCATGTGGTGCGACTGAATGGATTTCCCGGAGTAATAGTATCGGACAGAGGCCCGCAGTTTGTTGCCCGGTTTTGGAAAACATGGTGTAAAGCCTTGAAAGTGGAGGTAGCCACATCCACCAGCTTCCACCCGCAGACGGATGACTAGACCGAACGTCTTAATCAAACGCTCAAGACGTACCTCCGTTGTTATACTAAAGAAGCAAGTGCATCGTGTGTGTCACTTCTATGGTTGGCCGAAATCTCCTACAACAATGCGTGGCACAGCTTCATCAAAGAATCCCCCTTTCGGGCTAACTACGGATATCATGCCAACGTACTCCCTTTATCCTTCCCCACGGAAGTACGGGATCAGCCTGTTATTGCTGCTCAGCTACGGGGTCTGGGTGACATGCACAAACGACTGAGGACAAATCTAGAGCGGGCCAAGGGTATGTACAAGGCCTGGGCGGACCGCCATCGGCAGGACGGACCCTTGTATCAGCCAGGCGATCGTGTATGGTTGTCCACGAAATATCTCCGTTTTAAGTTGCGCAGCATCTTCCATCCTCGTTTCATCGGTCCATATCCAGTGGTGCGCCGCGTGGGTGCCGTGGCGTACAGGTTGGCCTTGCCCGCCTCTTTGCGCATCCATCCAGTGTTCCACTGCAGTCTGCTTAAACCGGCTATGGGGGCTCGAAGGGTGGCTGCCCCGCCATTGTTCCGGGACGGACATTTGGAATACGAAGTGCGTAAGGTGGTGGATTCCCGGTATCGGAGGGGTCGGCTGTGGTACCTCCTAGCCTGGAAGGGGTACTCAGCTGAGGAGGATTCCTGGGTACCGTCTTCGGACGTACACGCTCCGACTGCGGTGCGTTTGTTCCACGCCCGTTTCCCGGACAAGCCTGGTTCTAGGAGGCGCGCGGGCGGGGGGCATACTGTCAGGCACTGATCCAATGCGCCTACCGAAGGTACAGCCGGACTACATCTCCCAGAATACCCGGCGGAAGAAGGTGTGGCCACAGCTGATAAATACGGGCGACGAGAACCAATCGGAGCGTGTAATACTGGCAAATGGGTGTCAGATTGGTGAAGACCCAAACGGCTGAAGCGAGGAGTCGCCGGAGCTCGCAAGCGCGAGATTGAAGTAACCACATTCCCCGTTGTATTCAGGATCCGTCGTGGGGTACGCGACTGATGGAATTCTGGTTCCAGCTACTAAGAACTCGTTCGCGGGACGCTGACGTAAGTGTCACCGCGTTTCATATGCCCAGGATTATCGGGAGGTTCGAAGTGAACTCCGTCATCGCGGGACGCTGACCGAAGCGTCGCAGCGTTTCCTTAGCCCAGGATTGTTGTGAGATTAAGAGCGGACGCTTCATAATCGGACTTCGCAGCAGGAGCGCTGGGACTCTCCGCAGGGGCCGCAGCCCGTACAACTCTCAGGCAGCATCGGCAGGAAGGGAGGGGCTGCACTGTGCGGGACTATGTACATTGGCAAAACGATACACGAGTGTAGAGTGATGGGGTGTGCGTGACTCTTAACCTTACTCCCCGCTCTCACTCATCTAGGGTATCAGCAATAGACAAACCTTACAAGCCGTGAATATTCGAGTAGTATTGATAAGGTCCAGGACACTGAGCGATAGACAGTTACAAATGCTCCTCAATACTCATTAACGCTGGGGGAACAGAACGGGAACATCATAGTGTGCAAGGTCATAACCGTATTGTCGTTATTGGAAGGGGGGTGTCCCCTTGTTGAAGCAATGTTGCATATGGAGGCAAAGTTACTATTGCATGGGTATGACTGAGGTGACACATTGGTTAGGCATACGTAGCGAGGCCTAAATGAGAGAAGGTTGCCTTGTGTTCATAGTGCGTTGTTATATGATTTCCTTATGTTACAGGTATCCCTATCCCCGCTGTTCCCATCCTAAATCCCTTTCCCTCGCCGGATTGCCCTGGTACTCTGTGTTTCTATATTCAGAGCCGGGGACGTCTGGAGGTGGAACCCTTGTGCTTCACTCGACTCTACAGGAACCACAGTGGAACGCGACAATTGCTGTAAGTGTAAGAGATAACAGATGATGTTTTGCACTGAAGCATCCAGGGGATTGATATTGTTATTGTTACAATATATAACAAAACATTTCCACTTTTCTGCATAACATGCCCTAGTAGTAGGTCTCCTAGCCTCCTTTAGGATATTCAAAGAGTCTGGTAGTAATGGTAAATAACAAAACTATATGATTTCAGGAGCCAAATCACCAGATTGAGTTCCTTGGGATTTGGATGGCTGATTTCTCTATAGCTCTGAGTGAGGAGACTGGGGTTGAGGTGCAGCTTTTGGTGTGGAACTACTGACAGCTCCAGCAGGGTGGTGAACCAGGGTTGACATGCCCATGTGGGAGTTATGAGAATCAGTGTGAGGGATGTTTGCCTGAGCTTCCGAACTATCAGCGGAATGAGTGGCAGAGCCGGAAAAGCGTAGGCAAATATCTCTGACCAGTTCATCCATAGGACAGTGCCTCTGGAAAGCGGGTGTGGGAACCTGGAGGTGAAGTTTGGGCATTTTGCATTTTGAGCTGTGGCGAACAGGTCAATGTGAGGAAATCCCCATTCCTGAAAGGAGGGAAGAAGAATTTGGGGATGAAGTTCCCACTCGTGGATGTAAGAATCTTACCGGAAGAGTTTTCTGCAGGAGCGTCAAGGAACTTCAGGACTCTGTAGATAGTGCCTCAACCTTCCACTATCACCAATTGCCTCTATCAAACACTAGAGCGCAATGGTAAATAGGGGAAAGAAGGGAAACAAAACAAGGGAAAGAAAGGGGAAGCAAGCCCTGGACTTCAGCCACCACTCCACAAGCAGGTAAGAGGACCTTAACGCCCTGAAATGGAAAGAAACAATGAGTGGTGTACTAAAAGACAAACCTATAGAGACCGGGAATTAACTCTGTTCATGAAAGTACCTAGTGCCTTAATCTTAATCTCTGATCAGGGGTACACAGAACTGGGCCTCTTGGTATGGCTGTAGACTTGGGTCCCAACAGGAGTATCACAGATAGGGAGTGCAGGTATCTTGGACAATGTCAGTTCTCCAATCGGCAGTCATATATATATATATATATATATATATATATATAGTTTCCCAAAGTGCCTGAAGCATTTTAGGAGGTCACTCGACAGAGCCTCCCCATACGGCTTTCAGAATGCAACCTGCTTAAGTACTCCTTGTCATTTTTAAAAGCCAACGCGTTTCAGGATTACACATCCCTTCTTCTCGGGCTGCCACAAATCAAACACCTGAGCCTCGCATTACATTTCAATTGTCAGCTTTATTTGTCATCGTTGCTTCCCTCTAGTGGGCGTTTGCTCAGTGCAGATCCAAAGTGCATACTGGGAAACAGAGTTCCTAATGCGGGCGTTTATTCATCACTCCTGGTGAGTTCAAGTGTTTGTTTGTAAAATTTAGGCTTACTTTATATCCTTAGTAGGTTCCGGATCCTTAGGCAGGTTAAATCGGCATATGAGGCTCTGTGCTGAAGGCGTAATGATCATTGCCAGACGACAGCCTCACTTCCTGGAATCTGTGTTTTCTCTTCCAGCAAATGATGGTGCTCCTCCCCACGGCCAGGCTGCCGTGAAATTATTTTGTTTCCCAAAGTGCCTGAAGCATTTTAGGAGGTCACTCGACAGAGCCTCCCCATACGGCTTTCAGAATGCAACCTGCTTAAGTACTCCTTGTCATTTTTAAAAGCCAACGCGTTTCAGGATTACACATCCCTTCTTCTCGGGCTGCCACAAATCAAACACCTGAGCCTCGCATTACATTTCAATTGTCAGCTTTATTTATCATCGTTGCTTCCCTCTAGTGGGCGTTTGCTCAGTGCAGATCCAAAGTGCATACTGGGAAACAGAGTTCCTAATGCGGGCGTTTATTCATCACTCCTGGTGAGTTCAAGTGTTTGTTTGTAAAATTTAGGCTTACTTTATATCCTTAGTAGGTTCCGGATCCTTAGGCAGGTTAAATCGGCATATGAGGCTCTGTGCTGAAGGCGTCTTGATCATTGCCAGACGACAGCCTCACTTCCTGGTATCTGTGTTTTCTCTTCCAGCAAATGATGGTGCTCCTCCCCACGGCCAGGCTGCCGTGAAATTATTTTGTTTCCCAAAGTGCCTGAAGCATTTTAGGAGGTCACTCGACAGAGCCTCCCCATACGGCTTTCAGAATGCAACCTGCTTAAGTACTCCTTGTCATTTTTAAAAGCCAACGCGTTTCAGGATTACACATCCCTTCTTCTCGGGCTGCCACAAATCAAACACCTGAGCCTCGCATTACATTTCAATTGTCAGCTTTATTTATCATCGTTGCTTCCCTCTATTGGGCGTTTGCTCAGTGCAGATCCAAAGTGCATACTGGGAAACAGAGTTCCTAATGCGGGCGTTTATTCATCACTCCTGGTGAGTTCAAGTGTTTGTTTGTAAAATTTAGGCTTACTTTATATCCTTAGTAGGTTCCGGATCCTTAGGCAGGTTAAATCGGCATATGAGGCTCTGTGCTGAAGGCGTCTTGATCATTGCCAGACGACAGCCTCACTTCCTGGTATCTGTGTTTTCTCTTCCAGCAAATGATGGTGCTCCTCCCCACGGCCAGGCTGCCGTGAAATTATTTTGTTTCCCAAAGTGCCTGAAGCATTTTAGGAGGTCACTCGACAGAGCCTCCCCATACGGCTTTCAGAATGCAACCTGCTTAAGTACTCCTTGTCATTTTTAAAAGCCAACGCGTTTCAGGATTACACATCCCTTCTTCTCGGGCTGCCACAAATCAAACACCTGAGCCTCGCATTACATTTCAATTGTCAGCTTTATTTATCATCGTTGCTTCCCTCTATTGGGCGTTTGCTCAGTGCAGATCCAAAGTGCATACTGGGAAACAGAGTTCCTAATGCGGGCGTTTATTCATCACTCCTGGTGAGTTCAAGTGTTTGTTTGTAAAATTTAGGCTTACTTTATATCCTTAGTAGGTTCCGGATCCTTAGGCAGGTTAAATCGGCACTTTGGGAAACAAAATAATTTCACGGCAGCCTGGCCGTGGGGAGGAGCACCATCATTTGCTGGAAGAGAAAACACAGATTCCAGGAAGTGAGGCTGTCGTCTGGCAATGATCAAGACGCCTTCAGCACAGAGCCTCATATGCCGATTTAGCCTGCCTAAGGATCCGGAACCTACTAAGGATATAAAGTAAGCCTAAATTTTACAAACAAACACTTGAACTCACCAGGAGTGATGAACAAACGCCCGCATTAGGAACTCTGTTTCCCAGTATGCACTTTGGATCTGCACTGAGCAAACGCCCACTAGAGGGAAGCAACGATGATAAATAAAGCTGACAATTGAAATGTAATGCGAGGCTCAGGTGTTTGATTTGTGGCAGCCCGAGAAGAAGGGATGTGTAATCCTGAAACGCGTTGGCTTTTAAAAATGACAAGGAGTACTTAAGCAGGTTGCATTCTGAAAGCCGTATGGGGAGGCTCTGTCGAGTGACCTCCTAAAATGCTTCAGGCACTTTGGGAAACAATATATCTATATATATGCAACAATAAGGCAAGGGCAAGAAGCAATGTTATACAACTATGTTATGCTATTCTGCAGCGCTGTTACCGTGACACCAAAAGTAGACTCCAGCGATGAACATGGTCTCAGGTGAGCTTCAGGGGTACCGTAGCACCAAATCCAGAAACACTATGTAGCACCCTTTCCAAAGATACTACATAGCTCCAAGGAGGAAAACAAAATATAACTGGTGGTCAAATAATAAAGGGAGCACACTCCAAGTGCAGCAGAACCTCGAACCTATCGTAGCTCACTGCAGCCAAGACCGGCTCCACGAAACCCGGCCAGCCGACGGGACTAAATCCGGCCGGCGGGTGGAGTACACCACAACCAGTTCAGCCCACTAGCTAACGGTGATGGTAATAGTCCGGCTACACCAAGAGCGGGGGGACAAAAGGGATACACGGGGTAGTTAAGAAATCCGGGCACCGGTTGGTGAGTCCAGTTAGCAGCAGGGGGAAAACAAGGAGACAAGGGCGTGGTAGCAAAAACCACCGCGGGATAAATCCGAGAAACACTTCGGATACCAAGAAATCAGGAACAGGATACGGGGCAACACTTGAACGCGAAGCCTCGTCTTCACAGGAAGTCAGGATTTCTACCTGCCCGACTTCCTCGCACATGCGTGGTGGCGGGCCACCATCTTGGGTCTGATATCGGCAATCCTGACAGTGGATTTGCTGTCTCTGTCTGCTGAGAAGGTCTGCAATTTGATTGTTTACTCCTGGACGGTGTTCTGCCAGTAGGTACATTTTGTGATGTATGGCCCATTTCCAAATGGCTTGTGCTAGGCGTGATAGTTGGAGAGAATGTCCCCCTCCGTTGTTGTATGTAGTACATAGCTGTCATGTTGTCTGTGCGGACTAGGACAGTTTTGCCTATAAGGTGACTTTGAAAGGCTTTTTGCGCTAGAAACACTGCTAGTAGCTCTAGGTTATTGATATGTAGGCTCCTGTACTTTAGAGCCCATAATCCTTGGATTGTGTGACTCTGTAGGTGAGCGCCCCAACCAGTGAGTGATGCGTCTGCTGTTAACATGGTTTGTGGAGCAGGTTCGAGAAAGGGCCGCCCTTTGGATACATTTTGTGGGTTCCACCACTGCAGAGAGCGATGGGTGTGGCCATCCACCAACTCTAGATCGGTTAACTGACCCTGCGACTGGTTCCACTGACTTGCTAAGCATTCTTGAAGGGGACGCATTTGAAGTCTTACGTGGGGAACAATTATAATGCAAGACGCCATCATGCCTAGCAGTTTCATGAAGACTATTGCTGGCAAAGATTGGTTGGGCTGAAATTGAGGGAGAAGGGACTGAATACTGTGAATCCTGGCTGTATTGGGAGAGGCTACAGCTTTGTGAGCATCTATAGTGGCTCCCAGATAAGTTTGTGTGTTGGAAGGCTGTAGATGAGACTTAAATGCATTCACTGTAAACCCTAGTTGGAGAAGTAAGTGAATAGTGGTTTGAGTGTGTTGGAGACACATTTGGTAAGTACTGGCTTTGATGAGTCAGTCGTCCAGGCATGGGAAGACATGGATTTGTTGTCTTCTTAGATGTTATACAACAAATCCTAAGCACACGCTCAAATGTTCAAATGAAAGTTCATCTTAGAGTCTAAGCACAAAACGAAAATTAGGAGTATTATAAATCCAGCCGGGACGGAATTACAATCGGCAGTAAGGCATTTGAATGTAGAACAAACAGAACCAGACTGCCCGGAAGAAGCTGAAGGGTAATCCCCATGACACGAAACATGTGTTGGCTGGGCATTATTGAATAAAAGACAAAGAAAAGAACATAAGAGACAATGCTGGATTTCGGTTTGTGCTTAGACTCTACGATGAACTTTCATTTGAACATTTGAGCGTGTGCATAGGTTTTGTTGCATACTATTTGACAGGCTCCAGGGTCCAACGGTTTGGGGGTTCCAGGGTGTTTTCCCTTACCTTTCGCACCGCAAAGACTGATAGATTAGTATATACTAACGCTAACTCAACAGGCGCCAATTTTCCTAGGAATTAACACCCCTGTAGCACTAAAGTCTTATCAAATGTGCTGCGACTACTGACAGACATTTGGTAAATACCCTGGGACCAGTGGCGACTCCTAACAGTAGTACTTTGAATTTGTAATGATGACCGGCTATGATGAATCCGAGGTATTTTGGATGAGGTGGATGAATTGGAATGGGGAAATATGCGTCTTTTAAGTCTAGAGTAGACATAAAATTGCCCTGCTGTAGAACCGGAAGCACTTGTTGAAGTTTTACCATGTGGAAATTCTCTGACAGTATGTAGAGGTTTAGTTCTCTGTTCTCTCTCTCTCTTGTTCTTCATCAGCCCCATGTGCGTTGAATTTGTGCTTGGAGCCTTCGCCGAAGATGTTCAGCGTGTATTCGAAGTTTTGATTCTGCATCTCGCGCCGTCAAGCCAGACGATCACGGAACGTTTTCTTTGATCGGAACGATTTGCACGCATCGAAGTCCTGTTTGTTGTGCTCCAGAAACAAACACAAGCTGCACACTTCGTGCAAGTCAGTGCAGGTATACTTTTCAGACACTCACCCCCAGTCACAGATCTGGGTTGAATCCCTCATCATTCTTTAGCTCACTTTGTCACCCCAGTTCAGACACAGCTATATGCAAATCAGTCTTGGCCCGACAGCTATATGCAAATCAGTCTTGACCCTGTGCCTCAATGGAACAGTCCTGCCCGAACTGCCAAGCCATGTCTTCCCTGGACCAGAAACAAGCATCCTGGGACTGGTTTCGGGGTAACACCCCTCATCAGCCAGGCTAGCTTGAATCCAGTGGCAAAGTAAGCAAGGGACCCACGTCTGGGCATACCCTGCCAACGTAGGGCGAACAAAGCAAACACAAGGAGATGATGGACGGGGCGCTGAAACTTTTCAGACACTAACCCCCAGTCATAGATCTGGGTTGAATCCATCATCATTCTTTAGCTTACTTCGCCACCCCAGTTCAGACACAGCTATATGCAAATCAGTCTTGACCCTGTGCCTCATGGGAACAGTCCAACTCTCATATGCAACCTGGCAAAAGATTTAGAAATCCCCTTTTACAGCAAAAATTACTCTTCCACTCACACATATAGACAGGGATTACTGGACTCTAAACAGACTATACAAGATAGGAACTATGCTGGAAGTGCAATGAAAAATAAGGTGACATGGATTATATATGTTCCACAAATGCAAATATATTGGCCACTAAGACGAA
Source organism: Triturus cristatus (assembly GCF_964204655.1). Classification (NCBI taxonomy): domain Eukaryota; kingdom Metazoa; phylum Chordata; class Amphibia; order Caudata; family Salamandridae; genus Triturus; species Triturus cristatus. The sequence goes on along the minus strand of NC_140593.1, from coordinate 676,481,407 downwards.
ATACAGAAATTTCTACAAAAAATATTCAAAATCCACCTACCTTTAGATCTACCCACTATTGCCTTAGGCATTTTTACTCACCCTCTACCGTTGGAACAGCAGCTACCAGATCTGCTTGTTACTCATCTGTTTTTGAATTTGAGGGTTAAAGTACTACTTGCTGACTGGAAAACAAAGACTTGGATACCTTTTGAGAAGCGGTGGGCCTGGGTGTCTGCCACTAGGAGCACTGACAATTTAATGTTCTCCACTTCACACTCCTTACACAAATCAAGGAAAGTCTGGGATACCTTTGATACTTACCCAAAAAATGCAAACCTCCCTAACCCACTCCAACTCACTCTGCACAAATACTAATCCCACCTAATCCCTACCCAACAAGCATATACTCAAGATTCCGTCCCATGTTAAGTTTCAACCATACTGCAGTAACTATTGTACTGTAAAGTATAAAGTGTCATTACTCACGTTTTCATTTTATAAATATTAAGGCTACACTCACCTCATTTAGGATTCTCTAGAAAAGAACCAGTTTAAATTTTGCTCCGCACCAACGTTACTTTGTAATGGTTACTTATTATATAAAGGCTTTGCAATCATGTATGCACAAGTGTATAATTCTATAAGCTATCAGTCTGCATCTCTATCCAATAGTTGAATGACTTTATTCGATATAAAAATATCATAAAAGTATGTACATTGTGAGGTCATCCTAAAAATCCATGATAGTACAACATAAGCGTTAAAAATATAAAAGGTAAATATGTACAATTAATAAACCGTAAAAACACTTCCTATTATAGCAGGGGCAGATGCTCAAATATCTCCAATGGCCAAATTCTTATGGGATCTTAACAGTTTGTTTTGAATCGACTAGGCACACCCCAAAAATGTGACTACCCCGCAATCCACCACCAGGGAAGAGACATCGGTTAAGAGGAAGCGAAGTGCCACCCTGTAATTCTCAAAGCCCAGATTCCTGCAAATGGGTCTAAGCCACTTCCTCCTAGCCGCCCTGTAAATTGGGCATGCAAAGAGGAAGTGGGAAACAGATTCGCTAGGAGCAGGGCACCCAGGGCAGTCAGCAGATGTTGGAGTCTGACAGTTCCAACCTGCTACCAAGGAGTTAAGAGGGAGGGTCCCGAACCTAAGCTTCATGTAGAGCGTTCTATCTCGGGGGCATTGGATGTAATCCAGGTATTGCTCGGCTTTTACCACCAACTTGTGCTCAAGGAACTGGTTAGTAAGAGTACCCCTTTTGGGGTTCCTATCTTCCTCTCCCTTCACCCAGACCCAGTATGCTTTTTTAATGACATGCTTTGCCGGTGGGGTCTGATTGAGCCATGCCTCCCCATAGCCAATATCGGTCACCAATCGCTTTAAATTGCAGATCCATTTGATCTTGTTGCCTGTGTTTACCTTGATGATCTCATCCAGGGCATCAGCGGACCCAGAAAAGCAGTGGGCGTAATCTTGCAATATCCCTAATGGAATGTTTACCCAAATCCATACGGAGTGGTAACAAAGGGGTGGAAGGAGGGAGAGAGACCAATCCTCTCAAAAAATGTTTCTCTGATTTCACCAGATCACATGAGTTCTCTAACCCCCATAACTCCGCTCCGTATAGTGCTGATGGTAGAGCCTTCCCATCATAAATCTCAAGGGCCGCAACAATTGGTCTGCTAAACAAGAGCCGCTGTTTTCTTAATATAGCACCCGCCACCCTCTTGTGATTAAGGAACATTTTGGTTAAATGGTCATTCCATTTCATCGACTTGTTGATCCTGATTCCCAAATAGTCAAAGGAGTCTACGATGTCTAGAGGCGTGCCATTAAGTGAAATGTCATTCTTGAAACAGTCAGTCAGTCAGTCAACAATAGCTTTATTCGGTTAATAATTAAAACCATCAAAGCATACACAAAATTTCATTTGCAAATAGTTACATGTAAAAATAATTAACAAAGGAATTTCAAACAATACACAGTGCACAAATATACATAAAAATATGTTTGAACAAATAATTGGCGAATGTGGACATTAAAAAGTAAGGCAGGCCAAAATTTATAAAACTATTTCATGATTTCAAGAGAAAAAGGTAAAATGGCCCGGTCTCGGACTGTCAAACACGCTGAAAAATAGAGCTAAAATATATTAAACTACATTCGATTTCTACTTCTAATTGCCCCCGAAAGATAGCTGGCGACTCCGAAACAGACAAAAGGAGAGCCCAGCATTTGCAGAAATACCAAGGCGGGCCTTACTTGGTCAAAGTGACAGTTCTTAAAAATGGGGCAAATAAATTTCTTACGTAACAGAGTGTAAAATTTACAGTAAAAAATCATATGCAGCGTATTTTGTTCGGAGGCGTTATCACAGGGACAGGGGCCCAAAGTGCCCTCTTTAAAAAAGCCCTTCGGGTGTGCTAGGAGCCAAGGTAACATGCCATGTTTAAACCTAATCAATAAGAACAAATGGAAAGGGTTATTTATATAGGTCAAGTATGGCTGAATCTCATTGCCCATACTTAACATGACAAATCTCCTAACAGACGGTTTACACACTTCCTCGCCTTCTCTCAGCAACTTTGCCCTGCACATGAACTGAGACTTTAAGTCTTTTATTTCCAATTTAGACAGCTCACATGGTCTCTCAAATAATTCTAAGCAGCCAAGAGTCTCCATCTTAGATTTAATATATCGTAGCCACGGAATACACATGGCTTTGTCAAGGGCCAGACAATCTTGTATAATGAGCTGGTTTAGGGTTGGTGGGTGCTGCACCCAAACCCTTAACCAACCCATTAATGGAGCAACGGAAATCTGATCCACTAGGTACTCAGCCCCCAAATCTTCATGGATATTAAAAATTGAAGTAGAAACAGGCAATGACAAAAGTTTCCGAAAAAAGGCATTCTCAGTTAATTGAATCTCCAGTGCCGACGTATAGCCCCAGACCTCACTACCATACAGGGCCATAGGCACGCACTTAGCGTTATATATCTTCAAAATCGCGGGCAAGGGCTTGCATCCCAGCCGTTTTGCAAAACCCAACAATGCTCCTGTTGCCCTAGCGAGAATATTCTGTTTCTGTGCGCGTTGCGCGACCCATGATCCTCGGTCATCAAAGGTGACCCCCAAATATGGAAAGGTCTGGACTTTTATTAGCTCCTGCTTATTGCAGAAGAATTTAACCTTTTTCGCAGCTCCATCTCCTATTGTCATTGAATGTGATTTTTTAAAATTTATTACTAAGTCCAAGGAGACCATAAAATCGTTAAAACCATTTAAAAGGGCTTGAAGGCCTCTTGCAGTTCTAGCCAATAAGACCGTGTCATCCGCATACAACAAAGCGGGAATCAACTTAGTACCTGCTCTTGGGATGTCTTTAAAAGATAAGGACAAAACTTCCCCCAGGTTGTTAATATAAAGTGAGAAAAGCAGGGGGGCAAGAATGCACCCCTGTCTTACCCCACGCTTCACCTGCCAGGCATCAGTTAGATTCCCGTCCTTATTATAACGGACCGCCGCAGTAGTATCTTCATGTATAAGTGCTAAAAAGGAAATCAGCACAGGGTCAAGACCCATAGCTGCCAGGGATGCCCATAGTTTTTGGCGATTAACCAAATCAAAAGCAGTAGATAGGTCCATGAATGCTAAGTGTAAGACCCCCTGCTTCGCAATCGTATACTTCCCAATGATGAGATGCAGATTAAGGCATTGACCCACCGTGCTCCTTCCCTTTCTGAAACCATACTGAAGGTCCGAAATAATGGAGTTGTCCTCCAGCCATGATGTTAACCTTGCTAGGACAACTTTACCCATTATTTTCATCGCAGAATCGAGAAGAGAAATAGGCCGATAACATGCCGGATCCTCTCTAGCACCTTTTTTAAATATTGGTACTATCACGGCCTTACCCCAAGAACGGGGAACACCCTCCTTTGCTGCCGCGTTAAAAATTAAGGTTAGAAGTTTCGCCCAGTAATTTGAATCTGCCTTGTACAAATCCGCGGGGACACCATCGGGGCCGGGTGCTTTGCCCTTTGCCATCGATACAATGGCGTCCTGAACTTCAGCCTCGGTAAAATTAATTTTCGATGACAGATTAGTATCCCCAAAATTTACTGGATTCTGGTCAGGAATCTCAGAATAAAGCCCACTAAAATGAGACACCCATTTATCTGGGGCAATAAGACAATCATTAATAGTATTTTCCATTTCATTAAAAAGTGGGCTGTTAATTACTTTCCAAAATTGGGAACTACTTTTTAAAACACTAGCGTCTGACAATTCTTCCCACGCCAAATTTTTCAGGCAAGTTTTCCTTGCCTTTAGTGTTTTCTTGAAGGATCTTCTTGCCTCCACAATCCTGCTGATATCTTTAGCACCATCTTTTAGGGCCAGTAAGAGAATAGAGTGCGCACTACTACATGCCTGATCAAACCAGTTTTTATGCTTCTTAGGTCTTGGTTTCCCAACGAGGGTTAGATTATCCATAATCTGGCTGGTTATTCGCTAAAAGGCACCAAGAATATCCCCTGGTTTAGATTCTATCGCTAGGCAAATATTAAAATCCTCCAACTTACTGTGATACAGTTTCTCAAGAAAATCACTAGGAGTAATAACCTCCCATCTCAAACGTGTTCCCTGTTTAATAGGGACTATGTTTGAATTAGAGATTGTAGACATATGGTTAGGCCTAAAGACATCATTGATATTTAATTCCAAAGATAGTGGATTGTGGTCACTAAGGACGTTTGCAGTGACACAAAATGGTCCTATCAGTCCCTTCATAGTACAGGAAATTAATATATGATCGATAATACTGTTGTGACCCTGACCAGTGAATGTAGGAACAGGAGATACTAAATTCTGCATTGGCACAAATAAATTAAAAGCAGAAACAATACTGTCTAGAAACATCCCACCTTTTGAAAGTTCAAAGTGGGCTTCCTCCTGCGGGCAATAAGCCTGCTTAAAATTTCCAAAACAATTGGATTGTCTTAAATGAATGTTAAAATCGCCAAACAATAACAAATAATAAGGGGTAACATTATTTGCATCAAAATCCTCTAAAAAGGTGAATAAGGCCTTTAAATGCTCCAATTCGTCCATCCTCGTAAATGAATTATAAAAGTTCACAACTAACATTGATGGAAGGTTGACACCTACAACTTTAACCGCCAATATATTGGGTGAACTAGTCTTAACAAGTTCTGTGCTATACAATAGCTTAAGACTAAATAATAACAAGAGACCACCACTGGGTCTCCCCGAGGATGAAGACACAGCATATTTAATGAAAGACTGGAACCCATCCAAATAAAAGGAATCTCTGGCCTCCCACGTCTCTTGTAAAGCAATTATATGAAAGGAAGAGAGAAATGACTTCCAACATGTATCCTCTCTTTTTGCTCTCAACCCAGCTATATTCCATGACAAGGCAGTAACCCTATTTGCTAAAACGTTAGCCACACTATTTCCCATAACCGAAGGTTGGGAGGAGGAGTCCGCTACCTCCTCCCTAACAAAAGCCCTTACAGGCACATAATTAAGCGTGCCAACGGGAGCATTAACCTGGTCATCTTGAGTGAACTTAATTTTTGGCCGAGTGATACCGTTAACCCGATAAATCATTCGGGAAGCGGGACTAACACCCGAACCATAAGAAACGGTATTATCATTGACAGGCATCACACTTCCCTCTTCTTCCATACACACCCCACTGGCTTCAATGTCCAAAGACTGGCTGTGCGCTACATGAAGTCAGTCATTTGTGTCCAGAGAACTAAGGACCTCATATCTGTTACTCAGGGCCAGTGTTCTAATCGCAGGGACAGGTTGAGCATTGAAACCACTATTCCCACCCCGTCTCTGTAAGTGAGGTGGATAGAAGAACCCCAATGGGAGGATATTCACATATTCCTCATGTAATCTAGACGTTCCTGCCTGCCTAAAAATGTTAGCTACCAAATCTGGGGAGCTAAAACTCACGACTACACAGTCGCCCTTAAGTGTCTTATTTAACTTCCCCACCCAGGGAACCCTTCTTACCATTTTAAAACACTCAAAAAGGTGGCTCCCCAGAACTGTCTTTTCAGCTAAAAAATGTAAGGCTTTGTTCCTCAAAGAGGACCAATTCTCTTCCTTTCCATCAGTAGATGGAGGGACATTTGCCAGAATGACAGTATACGGACAAGCCTCCGGTGGCAAATGCAAAGGGTATTCTTTAATTACCTGTGTGGGGGGCAAGCTTACTCTCCTTGGCACATCCCGAGAACTCAAGATAACACCCCCAGGTGGTTCAACGGCCACTGCAGATTGGTTAGTAGCACCTACAGTAGTAAGTATCATGGAATCAGCTAGGTCGGATACTCTGGAAATAGCTCCGGCTAAGGTGGGTCTCTCCAGTAGATTACGATTTGCTAAGATTGTTTCCTGACCAGCTATGTGGCGCTCAATCGAAGTAAGTCTGTTCTCAATTTTATCGAGCCTATTCAAAACCGGGGACAGAGAAACCTTCAATTGCTCATCCATAAGCTTTAAAATTTCAATCAAGTTAAAACCAGCAGAAACAACAGAAACCTGAGCAGCATTTACACCTGACCCAAGCGTCTTATTCCCCTGAACCAGAGGGGCCAATGTAGAATCCTGTGGAACTAACTCAATAACAGACTTTACAGTCCTAGATTGTTTTACTTTTTGACGCGTTCCATTTGGACCCTTGGTCGCTTTTCTTTTACCATTTTTTAAATTAGTAGTGGCGGACATTGATACTCGAGATTGTCCAGAGCGAGTAGTTCGGGGTGAAAGAGGAGGACCATCAGTACAATCTACTACAAAAGGAACAACAACATCTCTCACTTCTAGTGCAGGCTCTACAATAGATGGACAACTAGGCAAGCTCACATCAATGTCAGCAATAAGGGCATTCGATTGCGATCCATGGTTAGACAATAATACTGGTTCCAGGGAAAGCCTCCTCTCTACACTTGCGATTTCTCTGGCAACAACAGTTTCAGCTTTCTTCAGAAAGGCATCCAGGGTCCCCACGCCCCCCTTGGCCACAACTTTGATATTATTTTTAGCCATAGAGGCAAGCAAGCCGGACCGAGGAACAAAAACAACCAGTTTAAGCAGTAGTGCACACAGATACTGCAGCAGTTATCGTCACAATCCTTAGCAGCAGTACGAGCGTGGCAGTGCTCCCATTTACCTTCAAAGTAGAAGACACAGTTGGTCAAAATCTCCACGAGAGGTCCGTTCAGTGGTACTTTCAGACCCAAAGTTAGGGGGGTGGCCCAGCCCGGCCTCTTCCGACCCCTGACGGCCACAGACGGCCCGCCCTCTGCCCGGGCTCAGCCCGGCGACGCCCGCGCGCGTCCCGCGACGCGGAGGGAGTTCCTAGCGTTTAAGCGCCTCCGGGCGCGAACTGGCGGCAAGTGGGCGTGGCAAACCCCTGGAGCACGCTGGGAGCTGTAGTCTCCCCTGCAACGGCCGTGCGAAGCTGGAAGCTACGGCGGCGGGGGAGGACTAACAGCGTCCGGGACCCAGTTCCAACAATGACCGTGGCAGTGGCAGAGATTCGCAGCAGGTGAGAAGAGCCTCCCGCTCCACCGAGGGAGCTCCTTGCGTTTAAGCGCCTCCGGGCGCGAACTGGCGGCAAGTGGGCGTGGCAAACCCCTGGAGCACGCTGGGAGCTGTAGTCTCCCCTGCAACGGCCGTGCGAAGCTGGAAGCTACGGCGGCGGGGGAGGACTAACAGCGTCCGGGACCCAGTTCCAACAATGACCGTGGCAGTGGCAGAGATTCGCAGCAGGTGAGAAGAGCCTCCCGCTCCACCGAGGGAGCTCCTTGCGTTTAAGCGCCTCCGGGCGCGAACTGGCGGCAAGTGGGCGTGGCAAACCCCTGGAGCACGCTGGGAGCTGAAACGTTTGGAAGGGGAGAGTGTCATTAGTGGAAGTATTAATTACTAAACCCCGTGCGTCACAGAACTGACAGAACCTATCAAGCAGTTTTTGGAGGCCACTTGGACTTTTTGACATCAAAAGGGTTTCGTCGGCAAAAAGGAGTGGGGATTTTTTCCCCTACCAGGGCTGGGGTGTCTGAAGGCACCTCTCTCAAATAATCAACCACCCCGTTTACGTAGAGAGAAAACAGGGTTGGGGCCAGCACACATCCCTGGCGAACTCCCCTGTCTACCGCCACCCTGTCTGTCAGCTGGCCCTGGTTGCCCCACCTGATCTTTGCATAATTCCCCTCGTGGAGGCGCATGATGATATCCAGGATCAAAGGTGGAAAGCCCAAATCGGACAGGACCGCCCAGAGTTTGGAACGAGGGACCAGGTCGAATGCGGTCTTTAGGTCGATAAAGGCCAGATATAAACTGCCTTTCCCTATAACGACCGCTTTCCAGTAGATTGTAAAAAACCGGAAGACCTGGTCCATCGTGCCCACCCTGTGTCTAAAGCCCGCCTGGAAATGTGAAAGCACATTTGCTTCGTCCAGCTAAATCCTGACCCTCATAAGAAGGACCCTGCCAACCACCTTCTGAATTACATCAATTAGGCTTATCGGCCTATAATTGGCAGGCTCCTCCCTATTCCCCTTCTTGAATATGGCTACCACTTCGGCGCCCTTCCAGGAGTCCGGTACAGGATGACCTCTAGCAATTAAATTCAATATGGAAAGAATAAGGTCTGCCCAAATTTTTGGGTCATGGAGAAGGAGATCGCCCAGAATGCCATCTGGGCCTGCCGCCTTCCCATATGTCAGCCCTGAGATGGCAGAAGAGACCTCGCTAAGCTTAAAAAGGTCCAAAGCACTGACCGAAACAGGGGTCACAGCTGTTGGAGAATCCTCAGTGGGTGGGAGGGGCGCATCGCTGGGCAACTGTGAGTGGCGCTTAGCCTCACTGTACAGCCTAGTGAAGTGTGTGTGCCACTGTTGCGAGGAGATATGGTTGGGGATCGAAGCCTCACCCATGCAGCTACCCTTATCAACAAGTCCCCAAAACAGCGTAGCGTCCCGCGTAAGAGCTGCAGATCGAAGATCCTGCCAGTGCGCTTCCTCCAATATACGCTTAGCTAGCTCGATAGATTGGCCTATGCGTACTCTTTCCTAGCATGCCTAACAAGAGAGATGTTGTTACGTCTCTTCTCCCTACAATCCCTGGAATACCACGGGTTAGTGGACCCAATAATTGGTTTATTAGTGCGGGACTCTGGAATGGTGAGAAGAAGACCCATTTTATCGATAAAATCTTGGTAATAATGTGTGAGGGGGAATTCAGTGCACCCATAAGGGGCTCTTGAAGAAATCCAAGCTCCCTATACTTCTGCTCTACCAAGGTTCTTATTTTGCACAGTTTGTCCTCATCATGTGCAACCTTATGCCATTTAAGGCGTCGGTTACAGTGAGAAGGGACTACCTCTTTTGTTATCAGTTTTGTTGCATTAACAGATTTGGAGTCCGACCAGGAGTTGTTTAGGAGCATACAGAGCGGATTATGATCACTATCCTGAGTTGGTATAATTTCCATGTCCACTAAGTCATGCCAGAGTCGTATGTCCAACAAGATATAGTCTATCCTGGACGGGCAGCTAGCTCTGATGTATGTATTAGCCCGGCACATATCGGAGCGTGACCTGCCGTTTACGGCTCTGAGGTTATACTTCAGGGTGAGGGCACACAGTTGTGTGGCCCTTTGAGACCACTTCTTGATTGGAGCCAAGCTAAGGGGAGGGATTGCTAATTTAGTATCCTGATCACAAATACCCAAAATATCCACGGTACAGAGAGGTTCATAGGTGCAATTAAAATCTCCAGCCACAATAACCGCTGAGTTGGGGTTAATTTTGCATAGCTCTCTCTCTAATAGTACTATGGTTGAAGAGAATTGTGCCCCAGGAGACCCTCTAGCATAGACGTTAAAGATTTCCAGTTTGAGGCCTTTTTTTGGGGCTTTTATCGTCAAATGTAAAATATCAATCGAGGGGGTTGGATGGGAGGATACTGCCCAGTTTAGACAAACATTTATCCAAATATGGAAGTCCCCCCGCTGGGCGGCCTTTCCCAATTCTCGTAGCTGGAATATAGTGGGTGGCAAACCCATGCTTGTGGAGGGGCACCGTGCTCCAAGTTTCTTGGAACAAACAGATGTCTTGGCCATCTATGAATGTGTTCCACTCAGGGAGCAACAGTTTTTTTTGTAGCCCAGCAATGTTCCAGGAAAGGAAGCGTAGTGGCCCTTTGGAGTTGGCCATAGTTCCAATACCTCCTACGCTTACATCGCTGTTGTGGTCAGCCAATGAAATCCCCCACTCCACTTGCCCTACGCCCCTAAGATTTAAATAGGGGGCTATACCGTCCTTTTTCCCCTTTTTGTTTTTAATGTCGGGAGCTAATAGGAAAGTTTTGTCCAGTCAATCTACTGTGGTTAGGCCTGACTCTGTTTCCTCCCCAACAAATGACCATAAAGGAGAGTTGCGGAACTGAATTGTCGATGGCCCTGGCGGAGAAGTACGAAATTCTAGTGCCACCAAATTTTCAGCTATTTCAACATTGAATAACTTGATCTCAATACAATCTGTCCATGAGACATCTTTTTTGATTCTCGATACCTTTGCCAGATCCTCCCGTATTACTGACCTGCAACCCCTCACATATCTTATCCAATGAATTACTTTATTATGAAGCGATTCTTGGGTTTCATGACTGTGGGGGCTCATAGGTTTTGGGACCTTGGTCATAAAGATTGTGGGAGTAGGGCCCCTTGAATGTATATTGCCTTTGTTGGGCCTTGGATAGGGCCGGACGAACTGCTCTTCCCTAGTCAAAGCCATGTAGTCACGGTTGGCTCCCAGGAGGGGTCGATCCAGTAAGCCATCTCTACTACCCTTACTGGAACCCGGATCAAGGTGTAGTTTAGATTGAGTGAGGGGGTCAGAGGTAGCAGAGGAGGGCCAAACTTGGGACCCCTGGCCTTTCACTAGTCCTCGCCCAGCCCCTTCAGAGCTCTTTCCCCCCGAAACCTGACATGATCTAATAGTAGTCGGTGGGGGTGTGGGGGGGCTGGGCCAGGAGATCTATTCCCAAGTAGCATACCTATTAAAACAGGGTAATTGGGCAGACATGTATTCACTATTAGCAATTACGGGGACGCTTGGATCAACATTTTTAGGTGGAGGTGAAAGTCCACAAATGCTCTCCGCTGGGCTATGTCCCTCATGAGTAGAAGATTTATTTAATGGCTTCTTAGTAAACATAGCTGGAATAAGTCTCTCATGTGGAAGTGTCCGTGCTGGCGCAACCACAGGCTGATTTCCATCAATGGCTAAAGTAGTATCAATGTTAGTACCCAAAATCTCCTCACAATCATTCACTATGCCCTCGATCCTTGTTAGGACACAGTTACTGGCAGCATGGGCAACTTTTTTGGCTTTCCTCCCTCTTTTACTCGTCAGTGGGCCCCCACTCTCAGTTAACTTCCTCTTCCCCATTGAAAATGGGCCACAGAACCCGGAGATTGATGCACAGTCAACAAGTCGCAATGGACCGCAAGCTGAAGTAAACAGTTATCTCGTCCACAACCGCAACATTACTTACAGTTGTAAGCTCCTACTTCGGGTGTCAGAGGGCTTGCCCAGCCCGGCCTCCTTCAGCCTTAGTCGGGCAAGGACGGGCCCGCCCTTGGCCCGGGCTTCGTCCGGGCGCTGCCCGCGCTGCGGGGCAACTGCGGCACTTAAGTGGATCCCAGGCGCTGCCTGATGACTTCAGTGGCAGGCGCCTGGGGCAGAGGCTACTGGGAGATGTAGTTTGCCGCTGGCCGTTCCCCTCACGGCGGCGATAATGAAGATTAGTGGGCTGGAAGAAGTAGAATCCCCCAACGATGGCCGTTTCCCTCACGGCGGGCTCGCGGGTCAGTAGTATGGCACCAAATTGATAGCGCGCGTCCCGCGCTGAGGGGCAACTGCGGCGCTTAAGTGGGTCCCAGGCGCTGCCTGATGACTTCAGCGGCAGGCGCCTGGGGCAGGGGCTGCTGGGAGATGTAGTTTGCCGCTGGCCGTTCCCATCACGGCAGCGATAATGAAGATTAGTGGGCTGGAAGAAGTGGAATCCCCCAACGATGGCCGTTTCCCTCACGGCGGGCTCGCGGGTCAGTAGTATGGCACCAAATTGATAGCGCGCATAATGAATGTTATAATCATATAAAGGATTCGGTTTAAATGTTTTATATGCAAATGTTCTTTAATGCATGTTTGAAACAAATGCCTAGGGCAATGTATTTAAAGTATGGTGCCTTACAGCGGAGACACTGTGTGACTTCCCCGAGTTAGAAAACCGTTTCCTCCTGCCCCCTTACTAACTTTGAGAAATGGTTGCTCCGTAAAGATAGCGACAAGTATCTAATTACTGAACTCTATGCTCTGCTCTCTGACCGTGGCTCCGCTTCTAAATCTAAGGGCCAATTATGCTGGGAGGAGGAACTGGGGTGCTCACTCTTCCTCAAAGAATGGAATGATAATCTCTACAGGATGCATCACACTGCACACAACATGGCCAGTACAGAGTCAGCCTACAGGGTAGCCTCATACTGGTATCTCATACCTGCACGTATACATAGATGGAATAATGAGCGTTCGGAGAAATGCTGTTGGGGCTGTGGGCAGACAGGCTCTCTTCTTTGCCTCCTGTGGCATTGTACCAAATTGGCCAGATTCTTGGAGCAGGTTCTGACTTCTGAACGATATTGGCTTAGCATTCAATACTGGTATACTGCGATTCCCTGCTTATACTATCCTAAGGCTACCCAACCCCCTGACCTTTCCGTTACGATTGAACCGGGGCAGGTAAATGGCTCAAGCATTAAGCGCAGCGCACCAAGCAATCCTCTCGCATTGGGGGACTGAGAAAATCCCAAATCATGCCTCATGGTTTACCCGGGTGATGGAGCGTATCTCATACACTGTCTAGGACAGAGCGGCTGCCTATCCAGACTTGTGGGCCCCCTTTATCCGAATCTGGAGGAGTGGGGGGGGAGGAATGTGGTTTCTTACTGTTTCCCTTTCTTTTATTTGCTTTAATGTTTAAAATGGTCCGTTCATTGCTGCCAGCCTCAGGGTTGTAGGCATTCAGCTGTGTACTATCTTTCGTAAGCTGATCACGCTGCAGGCCATTGGTTGTAGGCAGAAAGCTGTGTCATTGAAATTGCGGACTCCAATAAATAGAACTGTTCCATAAAGTATGGTGTCTTAATAAAACAAGAACAGTAGATATTTTAAGGAGCATTCCAAAATAAACAATACAATGCTGGTGTGCATTCTGTTGAATAACTTTAATAAAGTATTATTACTACTGAACAATGGCCAAGCCCCTACTTAATGTGGACGAATCCTTCAGTGTTGTTTTGTGGTTGAGATGAAGGGAGATCAAGTATACAGGGATGTAAACTATGTATTCACATTGCAAAAAAGCATTTATATTTTGTAAATGACCAGTACTGTTCAGCAGAAGAATAACCTTGGAATCAAACACATTAATATGCCAGTGGAGTCAGTAGCAACATTCAGGAATACTTTTTCTCAGAAATGTAAAGTGATCCAAGCAATCACCACCCAACGTAAGTGGTGCAAGTACAGTGACAGACACTAGACAGAAAAGCTACAGCCCTGAAAATGTAAAAGCCAAACCGCAGACCATGTAAAGTTTGATTATTCCAACAAGGATTGAGAATTCACTTATTCAGTGTGTTTAGCAGTCATCAACTGCCATAAGATTGTTTGACAGGCATTCTGAAACAAAGCATTCACTATACTTACTCGCCAGGTGGGAGGGGCTTAAAGGTGCAATGAGACAACATCTTTCCATACTCATGTTTCATTAAAGGAGCGCCTTGTACCCGGCCTCGATGGTCCAGCCGCCACATGGCAAGAATACCGTTCTAAAAGAAAGAAAGGTTGTTTCAATTAACATATCTAGCAGTAGAACTTCAGAGTGTACTTGGAGGGAGTACTGTGCAATATGTAGTAGAACTACAGGATAATATATATATGTATAAAACCAACGCACTTCAGTCTCCACTGAGACCTTGCTCGCAATTCTTCTTGAAAATTTCACTTTAGTTAACTGTGTGTTATTGCAACATTTTGGCGACCAGTTGTAGCTGAAACCTACTGACCTGGGTTTCTTAAAACGGTCAGAGGATTTTGTTTTGCGGGCAGATGTCGCTGAGCGTTTGAGACGCTGGGGGAAAATTGGGTAGCTTTTTGCTTTGAAAATGCTGTCAACTTTCAAGGACTGAAAGTCTTCTCTGAGCATATTTGTTTGGAGATTCAGGTTTATCGTCCGCTCTTCCTGCCAAGTGATGACATCAGCGGGTGGGTAGCACTATAGTATCAGGCCGTATTCAAATGAGGTACATAAAAAACTAGTTACTTACCTGTACACTATGGTTCTCCAGTATTATCTTTCATAGATTCACATGCTTGTATCTTCCCCGTCGTCATGGTGGGAGTCTCACGGTAACAGAATGACCACAGCAGTATAAGAAAAACTGCATAGCAAAATCCCATAGGGAATCATCTTATTTGGTAACCAAATCTCATCATTATGTGGTCCAAGACTCAGCCAATCGGCTGCTAGCCCTGCCCTCACACTCCCCAGCAGAGCCTTCCTGCCTCAGATTTCCAGCCCCGAGTGCGAGACTAAGAGGTTCTGCCTGAGAAATGGGGAGGTGGGCGGGCCGCATGTGAATCTATGAAAGATAATACTGGAGAACCATAGTGTACAGGTAAGTAACTAGTTTTTTCTCCAGTATTGAATCTTTCATAGATTCACATGCTTGTATCAGAATAGTAAGCAGTACTTATCCCAAACTGCATTTCCAGGCTAGAACCCCTAATAAACGTGGGCTCTGCTCTTTTGGATAGAATGTTAACATACATTGCAGTATTTGAAAAATTTGCGTAAATATACATATATCTGTACATACATACATACATACATCGCTATAATCCATGATAAATACCTTAATGAAATAGGTGCCGTAGAACTGCTTGTCCCACTGCTGCATCCTTTCTCCACGCTGCGTCCAGACAATAATGTCTAGTGAAGGTGTGCGCATTCTTCCATGTCTCAGCTCTACAAATGTCTGGCAATGGCACCCCTGCAAATAGGGCCGTAGAAGTTGCCATCTTCCTCGTGGAGTGCGCACGTACTTTGGTTTGCAAAGGTTTTCCAGCTTTGACATGACACAAGGATATTGCTGACGATATCCACCTCGAGATACTAGATCTAGAAAGTGCCACCCCTTTCCTGGGGCCAGCAAAGGCTACGAAAAGCTGATTAGTCTTTCTGAATGATTGGGTCTTGTCGATATAGAATTTGAGACATTGTTTAATGTCTAAAGAGTGCAATGCTCTTTCTGCCGCTGTTGACGGGTCTTTAAAGAATGTAGGCAAAACTTTTGGTTCATTCAGATGAAAACTGGAAGGGACTTTAGGAATAAATTTGGGATTCGTCCTGAGAATCACTCTGTCCTGCCTGAATTGTAGAAATGGTTCTGCAATCGAGAACGCTTGAATCTCGCTGACCCTTCTTGCCGATGTGAGCGCTAACAATAACGCTGTCTTCCATGAGACAAATTGTAATTCCGCCTTATGGATTGGCTCGAAGGGCCGTTTCATCAACTGTGTAAGAACTGTATTCAGCTGCCAAGGAACAACTGGTCTTTGAACAGGAGGGAACATTCTGAAGAGCCCTCTGAGGAATTCCTTAATAACTCTCTGGGACCAAAGAGAGGGCTGATCAGGCATTCTTGTGTACCTTGAAATCGCGGCTAGGTGTACTTTTATGGACATATGAGAGAGTCCAGATTTTGCCAATGTCAGTAGATATGGGAGAATCTGATCAGAAGAGACCCAAAATGGATGCAAGTTGTTAGATGCACACCACTGACAGAACCTTTTCCATTTCGCCGCATATGTTTTGTTTGTGGAGACTGCCCGGGATCGTGATAGAATGTCTCTGCCGTCCTGAGGGATCTTTAACAGGTGGAATTCATGCTCGTGAGGTTCCATGCTGACAAGCTGAGCGATTTCAAATTTGGATGCAGTATCTGTCCGTTGTTCATCGTTATCAGATCCTGCACTAATGGGAACTGTATCCTGGGCGTCATTGAGAGGCTGAGCAGTTCGGAGAACCACGCTTGTCTCGGCCACGCTGGTGCAATCAGAATCAGATGGCACGGCTCTGATTTCATTTTCCTTAAGACTTTCAGTATGAGAGGAAAGGGGGGAAAGGCATACGCAAACATTCCTGTCCAGCACATCTGTAGCGCATTGCCCCACGATCCCTTCTGCGGAAACCTGCTTGCAAAGTTTTTGCATTTCGAATTGTGGCGGTCCGCGAATAAGTCTAGCCTTGGCGTGCCCCATACCTTGAAAACTCTGGAAAGGTGCTTCCGATGTAGTTCCCACTCGTGCGAGATTTCGGGAGATCTGCTCAGAATATCCGCTCTTGTATTGTCCACTCCTGCAACATGTTGCACCTGCAGCGAGATGTTGTGAGCTAGAAGCCATTTCCAAATGTCTTGTGCTTCCTTTGACAGAAGTTTCGACCTTGTGTCCCCTTGTTTTAGCAGGTAAAACATTGACGTGGAGCTGTCCGTTTTCACCATAACCGTAGATCCGCGAATTCTGGGTAGAAAAGCCTTGAGCCCCAAGAACACGGCCCTCAGCTCTAGCAAGTTGATGTGGAGCTGCGTTTCGGCCTTTGACCAGTGGCCCTGAATTTCAAGCTCCTGGAGATGCGCTCCCCAACCCTGAAGAGAAGCCTCCGTCATCATCACGAAATTGTAGACCTGTGATTCGAAAGTCAGTCCTTCCGCTAAATGATCCCTGATTTTCCACCATGACAGGGCATCCCTGATCTGAGGAGTGATTAATATCCGATCCTCGAAGGATCCCTGCGACTGAAGCCATTGCTCGTCTAGCAGTTCTTGTATAGGCCTCATGCGGAACCTGCAATTTGGGAGTACAAGAGGACATCATTCCCAACAATGACTTGTAGATCCTTACTGAAACTGACTTTTTTGTTTGCAATTGTGTTGACAACCGTATGATCTTTCGAATACGCTCCTCTGACGGGTAAGCCTTGGCCTCCTCCGTGCAGATTAGAGCACCCAGAAATTGAATGGACTGCGCTGGTCTGAAATGGGACTTCTCTAGGTTGACTCTGAGACCTAGCTGATCGAAAAGCTCCATGCAAACGTGAAGGGAGCAGAGGTTGTCTCTGAACGAACTTCCTTTGATAAGCCAATCGTCCAGATACGGGAAAATCTGGTGACCTTGGAGTCGTAGGTGGGCCGCAATTGGCGCCATACACTTTGTAAAGACTCTCGGTGCCGACTTTAGTCCGAAAGGTAAGACCTTGAATTGGTAATGACGCCCCGCCACCATGAAGCGTAGACATTTTCTGTGTTTTACGTGGATTGGGACGTGAAAATAAGCAGTTAAGAGGTCCAGGGATGCCAAATAATCTCCTCTGCCAATTAGGAGAAGAATTTCCTACAGGGATAACATTCGGAATGGTTTCTTTTGAATGAATTTGTTGAGACCTCTGAGGTCCATTACCTGCCTCCATTTTGATGTGTCCTTCTTTTTGATGAGAAAGAAATGCGAGTAATAGCCTTTCCCGCGTTGAAGATGCGGAACTTCTTCTATCGCCTCCTTTTGTAATAACGCTATCACTTCTGCCTTGAGGGCTGATAGATGTTCTTGCCTCCTGTGTATAGGAGGCTGAATTGGAGGCTTGTATACGAATTCCAGAGTATGGCCATGTTGTATTACATCTAAAACCCATCTGTCCGTTGTTATTGACAGCCAAGCTGGGTAAAATGAAGTCAGGTAATGGGTGCTGCTTCTCGGACAAGTGTTGGATGTGTTGGAGAAGTCATTGTCGTCGATTGGACTGCTGCGACTTCCCTCTCGTAGATGATCTTCCTCTGGACTGTTGTTGATAGTTATTGGAAGATCGAAATTGTTGATTGCTCGAGTACTGGCCAGATCCCTGCTGCTGGTACGGCTGATATCTGTTCGATTGGAACGAGGATCGTTGTGTAAATTGTCCTCGGGATCCTCTCCTCCGAAAGGACTGAAACCTGCCCTATTGCAGAGATCCCAGCGCCCGCGCTGTATCTGTGTCCATTTTGATACTTTGGAGGGCCTCATCGACATGCTTTCCGAACAGGTTCTCTCCATCAAATGGCATGTCCACTATTTTGGCCTGTACCTCAGGTCTGAACGAGGTGGCCTTCAACCATCCTTGTCTGCGCAGGGCTACTGCACCTGCCATTTGTCGAAAAGCCACTGAGGACAAATCCATAGCGATGTCGATGGATTCAGATGCTGCCCTAGCCCCATCCTGTAGAATAGCAACCGCTTCTTCTTTTTTATCGTCTGGAAGATGGGAGAGCAAGGGAGCTATATCGCACCACATCTGCTGGTTGAATCTGCTGATGAGGGCTAATGCATTAGAAGCCTTTATGGAAGACGCTGCCATCACTGCAAAGCGCTTCCCTGCGCCGTCCATTCGTCTTCCGTCTTTGTCCGGGAGAACCATTGTTGTTGAAACCGGATTTTTTGAGTTTCTTTGGGCGGCCTGCGTCCCCACAGAGTCTGGTCGAGGATGACCAATCAAACAGGCCGGAGACGATTCCGGAGCTCTATATTTTTTGTCTATTCGAGGAACTGAAGCAGCCACTGAAGCCGGGTTCTTCATAATCTTCAAGCCTTCCTCCCAAATATGGTCGATTATTGGAATGGATCGCATAGACTTGCGTGACTCCTCTTTAAAGTCATAAAGAAAACATTCGGCTTCCTGAACTGGAATGGGAAGATCAAAGCGCTTTGATGCTTTCTCCATGATGTCATGGAATCCTCCTATATCTTGCGGCAGAGAGTTTGCAGGTGTTGGAGATGGCGACGGCGTAGTTGGGAGAATATATTGATCCCATTCATCGTCAACCTGCTTATCTTGAAGGAGTTCTCCTTCTTCCAGTTGATCGCCATCACTGTCTTCTAAGTCATCTCTGATTGTCATAATCGGTGGAGATCGGATCTTCTGAGTGGAAGTTTTGGGAGAAGAGTGAGGTGGTCGTACATGTAGGAGAGTAGGGTCTGCAATCCTATGATCACCCAGATTTTTTGCTTTTGCTTCATTGGTTTATGACTTTCCCCGGCTGTGGGCCTGCCAATCAGACCCACAGCCTAGCTGTTCTCTCTCGAAATTAAAACACATGTACATTAGGTGCATCCACCAATTGGAACTGGGCCGCCTTGTCAGTCCCTGTCGCAGCATACCACAGGTATCCAGGGCATCGGTGTACCCAGGGCCTACCAGGGGCTGCAGCATGTATTATGCCACCCCTGGAATGGCCGCCCAAATCTGACACAACTGGCTGCACGACAGCTGGGGCAACGTGGTGTAATCACCCGTTGCTGTAGGGGTAGTATTCCTACACCTAACCCTAAAATGGACACATGGATTCCTATCAGTCACTCCTATGGCAGGCCTTATCAATCCTGAAGGCAGAGTGCAGGGAATCATGTGGGACGGTGCTCTGGCGCGAGCTGAGCCCGTCGACGGCTTGCGGAACCAAGTCCTAATAGCCGTTCCATGGTGACGCGGGCCAACTACTTTTAAATGCACTATAATCCTCGCGGTTATTTGCTAACTTTGGCATCGCATCACCTACACATGTCGAGTAAGGTGTCATACGAATCGGAATACGAACCCCTCGCCGGTTCTGGCGACGGGGTTAGCATTCCCCCCTTTTAGAGGGGCACGACATGGAAGTAACCTTGAACCCCGGTTAAAGTTGACTCAAGCCTCAGCATCACAAAATGGATGCTGCCACCAGACACAAGTCTGACCTCCTGCTGCTGGGAGACCTTCCAGCGAGGGGAGCTTGGACAAAGGGTTTCCTGTCGAGGGCGGTGTTAGCACCATCCCAGACAGGGTTTGTGTATCCCAGGTAGGCAGGGCTGAAAGGAAGGTGATTGCCAGTGGCACCCCGGTGCTCACTGTGCATAGCCCGGCTCAAACCAGTTTCGGGGGCACACCAGCCCCTGAGCTGGGGCGAAGCCGGACAAAGGATAGGGGTGTAACCACCCCCCTCCTGGCTCCACCCATAGGTAGAACCTAGTCACGGGCCAGCCCCTTTTTCTTAGAATAAAGGTAGGAGCGAGTCCCCTTCCCAAATTGGATAATTCTGAATCTTGAACTACTTTCCACGAAAGGAACTCTTGACTATTTCTGAAGACTCTCCCTTGTGGCTAAGGAGTAGCCACCCTGCACCAGCAGGCACCACCTAAGCGCTTGCGGTTTACTGTAAGTCTCTCCTACGGATCAAGACTGCCCAGCTCGACGAGACCCGAGTCCCTGCCATCTCTGACCTTTTACCTACCTCATCAGCCCAGCTGAGAGTCCTAGGTGTGACGAGACCTGCGGGACCGGCCATCTTCAGAACCTGCACGACGCTTATCTAGCACGCCCACCGAGGGACCCTCGAGTGAGTGCACCTAGGGTCTGAGAAGCCCTAACCCTGAGCAGCTCCAGCACCGAAGTCTGCCTCCCCAGCATCCACGAGATCTGCGTGGGGGCCCTTCCGCTCCTTGCTGTTCACCGCGTTGTTCGACCACTTGCCGACCGGCTTGTGGCCCTCTTCACGACGCACCACGATTGTTTCATCACTAGTCTGGTTGCTCCAGACTGGCTCTTGCTCCCCTTCAACAGAGGAGTACCACGGACCCTCCTGGTCCACTCTAGACGCCATCTTGACTCCACCGCGTGGGCTTGCCACTGCCAAGATCCGCTGCCCCATTCCTGGGCCCAGCATCATCGACAGCAGACACCTTCGTGGGACAGCTCACCCTCCATCCTGGTCGCCGCCGCGCCTGCTGGTCCGAGGAACAGCCGAGTCCGACGTCATCCACTCACCTGGTCGAGGTGACTTCAGCCGGTACCCTCCTGGTGCCCACACGATCGCTGGCTAGCGGTTGAGAACTGAGTCCCCTCTGCTTTCAGGTTTCCTTCATCACCGATCCAGGCTTGGATCTCGCTGAACATCGACACTGGTCGCCTGCCAGCAACTCTTCTTTCAGGCTCCTGAGACTACAACGAGGACTTCCGACATCTTGCCGAACCTTCCACAGCCGCAGCCTCTGGGCTAGGTAACTCGAGCATTTCGGTGCTCCATCGCAGGTTCGCTTTACAAGTGTCCAGTTCCTTTTTCGTTTAGTCCCACTGATCGGATCACTCCAGAATCAGTAACTTTAGACTTTCTAACTTCTCCCCTTCCACTTGCAGTGTAATGGTTCCGTGCCCTCGGGCATTTGTGTAAATTGTGCAACCAGAAGTATTTTCCTAAGAGTTTTGTATTGTGCTTAGCTCCCTGACTCATAAAGAGCCAGGGTAGTCTTGTTATAAATAAATATCCTTTATTTTCATAACAACTTGTGTGGTGTCCTTTCACTTGGTGTTCAAGGGGTATATGTGATGGTAAACAGCTGGCTTAACACGCCCTCTAGAGTTTAGCCTAAGACTGCTCGTATCCACGCTACTAGGATAGCTGGTCTATAAGGTTGACTTACAACCAATCATCAATAAGGGTTGTTTGGAATGATACACAGTGATCACTAGAATAGTGAGCACTACATATCAGGCCAACTTCTCACATTGGTGAGCAGCGGTTGGGATTTGAGCTTGCTGTTGTTTTACCACACACGTATCCTAAGAATATCGCAGTGAAAGATCACATAAGTACCCAGGTACATATAACTTAACTTAGAATACTCCGAGTTCTACTGAACCGGCTGTTGTAGTGTAACAGGGCTTAGCACACCCTGACTACAACTCTTAGCAAGGGATCAGTAGGTAAACACATAGTGTAGGTAGGTGCATCACTTACACCTCACTAGAAAAGCATGTCGGTCCACGGAGAGTCTTCGCAGACTCCCTTAGTGGTCAGTGACCCTCCACAGGTCGTGTCACGATATGCAGCTCTTAGCTTCAAGGAGATGAGACAACTGTGTGCCTCCAGGAAGCTAAACCAGGGTTCTAACCCTACCATCGCATTTCTGATAGGTCTCTTAGAGACGTACGATGCAAGGAGGTCCTCCCACACAGGTCCCCCCGATGCTGATGGGAACATGCCTCCCTTAGAGGGAACCCACGGTGACCCAGACCTCGACCTCCACACAGAGGAGGAGGACGAGGAGGAGTTATCAGGAGACGAGGCAGACAAAGGTCCAGTGGTAGTCGGCAGGCTTACAAGGACCAACTTAAGCAGGCATGAGAATGGAACTGGGGGAGCCCCGGGCCCACGCTCAAGCAGGCCTAACCTTGGGAACGGACGAGCTAGGTCTCTCTCCAGAGGCTCTGGCAGATCGGTTCATACACATGTCTCTCAGGCATCTTCTCAGAGAGGAATGACGTCCCCTCAGAGAAGGGAGCATGAAGCGAAGATGAGGGAAGTCAATCTGAGGATCGAGCGGGAAGAACTTGCCCTCGCCAAAGAAAGACTTGCCCTGGCCCGAGAGCAGAAATTAAGTGGGTTAGATCCCACTGGTGGCAGCATTCTCAATAGAGAGAAAGACAGGGGTATAGACACTAGACACCTGAGTAAAATAGTGCCCCCCTTTAAACAAGGGGACGACATCCACAAGTGGATAACTGCCTTGGAGAGGGCCTGCACTGTCCAGTGCGTCCCCCCAAGTCAGTGGGCAGCTATACTGTGGCTTTCCTTTGAAGGTAAAGGAAGAGACAAGCTCCTCACTACTAGAGCTGAGGATGCTAACAACTACCAAGTCCTGAAGAACACACTGATTGATGGGTTCGGCTTAACCACGGAACAGTACCGGGTGCTGTTCCGGGACACCCAGAAGATTCAGTCTCAGGATTGGACTGACTTTGTCGATTGTGCCACTAAGGCTTTGGAAGGCTGGTTGCTGGGTAGCAAGGTTACTGATTACACAGGATTGTACAATCTTATCATGCGAGAACAGATTTTAAACAACTGTCAGAACCAATTGTTGCATCAGCACCTTGTCGACTCGGATCTGACCTCTCCCCAAGAATTGGGAAAGAAGGCAGACAGATGGGTCAGAACAAGGGTCAAGCAGAACCAGAACCAGAACCAGGGTGGTCAGAAGAAAGCAGACCAGAAGGGTAGTAACAAGAATGAACAAAATGACCAGAAGTCTTCGACAGGTCCCCAACAAACCAAAGAGGGTGGGGGTCAGGCTTCACAGAAGAAGAAGAATCAAGAAGGCCAGTCAAAGAGGTGGTGCCAATACTGTAAAAGTAAGACTCACTGGTTTAGTGAGTGCACCAAGAAAGGAGGGCAAACTCCTACCACTGCAGCCCCTAAGGCACCTGCACCCCCTAGTACAGTCAGCAGTGGTAGTGCGCCTCCCAAGGCATTAGTTGGGTTAACCTTGGGAACCGAGGGGAGTGACGACTTAGTCGGCACACTCACTCAGGCCGTCCTTGTCTGTACAGGGGATATGGATATGTCCCCTGATGCCAGTCCCAATACTTTGGGCAAATACAGACAGACACCTTTGATTAATGGAAAAGTGGCTCAGGCCTACAGGGACACTTGTGGCAGTGTCACCATGGTGACGCCTAACTTTGTGGACCCTGGACAGATCATGCTAGGTACCAGTTACCTAGTGACCAATGCCAGCAACGTCACTACCAATCACAGTATGGCAGTTGTTGATTTCTCCTGGGGAGGGGTAAGTGGCCCGAAAAAGTTTGTGGTTAGTTCAGACCTCCCCGTAGAATGTCTGTTGGGCAATGATTTGGAAACGTCACAATGGTCAGAAGTGGAGCAGAGGACTCACATGGAAATGTTAGGCTTGCCAGCACATGTCCTTGCTGTGACCAGGTCACAGGCCAAAAGGTGCCCCACTGAACAGGTGCTGGATCCTGGAAGAACGGACCAGACACCTTCCAAGAAGAGGAGCAGTAAGGGTAAGGCTTCGCCTTCCCCCTTGCCCCAGGTCGTGGATCAAGTCTCTGAGGAGGCTGACCTTAAAGAACTGAGGGAAACTGAGTCGAAAGAGCTTGAACCTGGTCAGGTTGAGTTTCTGGGCTCAGGGGGACCCTCCAGGGAAGACCTGGGGAAGGCACAGTTAGACTGCCCCTCCCTTGAACCCCTCAGACAGCAGGCTGCTGCTGAGGCTGCAGGGAACGCCACAGGTACCCACAAGGTGTACTGGGACGATGGACTCCTGTACTCCGAGGCAAGAGACCCCAAACCTGGTGCGACCAGGAGGCTGGTCATCCCCTTGTCTCTGAGAGGTTTCCTTCTTACCTTGGCCCACGAGATTCCCCTTGCAGGTCACATAGGCCAGAATAAGACTTGGGACAGAATTGTTCCACACTTTCACTGGCCCCACATGTCCGAAGATACGAAGGAGTTTTGCCGCTCCTGTGTCACTTGCCAAGCCAGCGGTAAGTCAGGTGGCACGACAAAGGCCCCCCTCATACCACTACCGGTGGTGGGGGTACCCTTTGAACGAGTGGGGATCGACATTGTCGGACCAATGGAACCCCAGACAGCATCAGGGCACAAGTTTATACTGGTGGTGGTGGACCACGCCACTAGGTATCCTGAAGCTATCCCACTTAGGACCACTACAGCACCTGTGGTGGCACGGGCCCTACTTGGAGTGTTCTCCAGAGTGGGCTTCCCTAAGGAGGTCGTCTCAGACAGAGGTGCAAACTTCATGTCGGGATATCTGACTGCAATGTGGAAGGAGTGTGGTGTCAACTACAAGTTCACCACACCCTATCACCCACAATGCAATGGGCTTGTTGAGAGATTCAACAGGACCCTAAAAGGGATGATTCACGGACTACCTGAAAAGCTTCGGCGGAGATGGGATGTCCTGATACCCTGCCTCTTGTTTGCCTACAGAGAGGTCCCGCAGAAGGGGGTTGGCTACAGCCCTTTTGAGCTTCTGTTCGGACATCCTGTAAGGGGACCCCTTTGTTTGGTAAAGGAAGGATGGGAGAGACCTCTCAGAAAGCCGGCATCGAACATTGTGGACTATGTACTCGGTCTCCGCTCGCGGATGGCGGAGTACATGGAAAAGGCGTCTAAAAACCTTGAGGCGAGCCAAGAATTACAGAAAGCTTGGCACGACCAAAAGGCTGTCCTGACTGTGTACCAGCCTGGACAGAAGGTGTGGGTGCTGGAGCCGGTGGCCCCAGCAGCACTCAAAGACAAATGGTCTGGGCCCCACACGATCATTGAGCAAAAGGGAGAGGTCACCTACTTGGTAGACCTGGGAACTCCCCGAAGCCCCCACAGGGTGCTCCATGTAAACAGGCTCAAGGCATATGTCGACAGGGAGGGCATGGGCTTGCTCATGGCCACAGACGATGGACAGGAGGAGGAGAGTGACCCTCTCCCGGACCTGCTCTCTCAGAACCCTGACGATGGGTCAGTAGATGGTGTTGTCTTTTGTGGCAGCCTCTCTGTACATCAACAAAAGGATTGTAAACAGGTTCTTCAATCCTTTCGACATATGTTCTCTCTGACGCCCAGTCAGACCAATTGGTGTACCCATGAGGTCGACACTGGGGACAGTCTGCCCGTAAAGAGTAAAATCTATCGGCAACCTGATCATGTCAGAGACTGCATCAAGACGGAGGTGCAGAAAATGTTGGAGCTGGGAGTCATTGAACCCTCGGACAGCCCCTGGGCTAGTACCGTAGTTCTCGTGCCGAAACCTCACACCCAGGGCGGTAAGAAAGAGATGAGGTTTTGCGTGGACTACAGAGGTCTCAATGCAGTCACTAAGACTGACGCCCACCCAATACCAAGAGCAGACGAACTTATCGACCGGTTGGCTTCGGCCAGCTACTTAAGTACGTTTGACCTGACAGCTGGGTATTGGCAAATCAGGATAGCTGAGGAGGCCAAGCCCAAAACAGCATTTTCTACCCCGGGTGGGCACTATCAGTTCGTGGTAATGCCCTTTGGTTTGAAAAATGCACCTGCCACCTTCCAAAGGCTGGTGAATCGAGTTCTCACTGGGTTGGACGACTTCTGCGCGGCGTATCTGGACGATATCGCTGTCTTTAGCTCCACCTGGGAGGATCACCTGGTCCACCTGAGGAAAGTGTTAGAGGCCCTGCAAAAGACAGGCCTCACTATCAAGGCCACTAAGTGCCAGATAGGGCAGACACAGGTTGTATACCTGGGCCACCTTGTAGGTGGAGGCCAGGTTCAACCATTGGAGAGCAAAATACAGGCCATCCAGGACTGGGCTCCTCCAACCACCCAGACTCAGGTTCGAGCTTTCTTGGGCCTGACTGGTTATTACCGGAAATTTGTCAGAAATTATGGATCCATTGTGACCCCGCTAAACGACCTGACAAGTAAAAAGATGCCAAAAAAAGTTCAGTGGACAGCAAGCTGTCAGAAGGCATTCGATGACCTAAAGCAGGCCATGTGCACAGCACCTATCCTAAAGAGTCCAGACTACTCCAGACCATTCATTGTCCAAACAGACGCTTCGGAGCTGGGTGTGGGAGCTGTTCTATCTCAACTGAATTTTGATGGTCATGACCAGCCCATAGCTTTTATTAGCAGGAGGCTGACCCCCAGAGAGAAGAATTGGTCAGCTATTGAGAGGGAGGCCTTTGCGGTGGTTTGGGCCCTGAAGAAGTTGAGGCCATACTTGTTTGGCACTCACTTCAAGATTCAGACCGACCATAAGCCCCTCTTGTGGCTAAATCAAATGAAGGGTGAAAACCCCAAACTACTTAGGTGGTCCATTTCCCTACAGGGGATGGACTTCACAGTGGAGCATAGACCTGGCACTGATCATGGCAATGCAGATGGGCTCTCCAGGTATTTCCACTTAGAGCAAGAAGACTCACCTGGTCAAGGTTAGCTTATTGTCCCAAAGTTTGGGGGGGGGGTCATGTAGGAGAGTAGGGTCTGCAATCCTATGATCACCCAGATTTTTTGCTTTTGCTTCATTGGTTTATGACTTTCCCCGGCTGTGGGCCTGCCAATCAGACCCACAGCCTAGCTGTTCTCTCTCGAAATTAAAACACATGTACATTAGGTGCATCCACCAATTGGAACTGGGCAGCCTTGTCAGTCCCTGTCGCAGCATACCACAGGTATCCAGGGCATCGGTGTACCCAGGGCCTACCAGGGGCTGCAGCATGTATTATGCCACCCCTGGAATGGCCGCCCAAATCTGACACAACTGGCTGCACGACAGCTGGGGCAACGTGGTGTAATCACCCGTTGCTGTAGGGGTAGTATTCCTACACCTAACCCTAAAATGGACACATGGATTCCTATCAGTCACTCCTATGGCAGGCCTTATCAATCCTGAAGGCAGAGTGCAGGGAATCATGTGGGACGGTGCTCTGGCGCGAGCTGAGCCCGTCGACGGCTTGCGGAACCAAGTCCTAATAGCCGTTCTATGGTGACGCGGGCCAACTACTTTTAAATGCACTATAATCCTCGCGGTTATTTGCTAACTTTGGCATCGCATCACCTACACATGTCGAGTAAGGTGTCATACGAATCGGAATACGAACCCCTTGCCGGTTCTGGCGACGGGGTTAGCATTCCCCCCTTTTAGAGGGGCACGACATGAAAGTA
This sequence comes from Triturus cristatus, assembly GCF_964204655.1. Classification (NCBI taxonomy): domain Eukaryota; kingdom Metazoa; phylum Chordata; class Amphibia; order Caudata; family Salamandridae; genus Triturus; species Triturus cristatus. Next base: position 676,453,705 of record NC_140593.1, on the reverse strand, counting down.
ACCTTGAACCCCGGTTAAAGTTGACTCAAGCCTCAGCATCACAAAATGGATGCTGCCACCAGACACAAGTCTGACCTCCTGCTGCTGGGAGACCTTCCAGCGAGGGGAGCTTGGACAAAGGGTTTCCTGTCGAGGGCGGTGTTAGCACCATCCCAGACAGGGTTTGTGTATCCCAGGTAGGCAGGGCTGAAAGGAAGGTGATTGCCAGTGGCACCCCGGTGCTCACTGTGCATAGCCCGGCTCAAACCAGTTTCGGGGGCACACCAGCCCCTGAGCTGGGGCGAAGCCAGACAAAGGATAGGGGTGTAACCACCCCTCTCCTGGCTCCACCCATAGGTAGAACCTAGTCACGGGCCAGCCCCTTTTTCTTAGAATAAAGGTAGGAGCGAGTCCCCTTCCCAAATTGGATAATTCTGAATCTTGAACTACTTTCCACGAAAGGAACTCTTGACTATTTCTGAAGACTCTCCCTTGTGGCTAAGGAGTAGCCACCCTGCACCAGCAGGCACCACCTAAGCGCTTGCGGTTTGCTGTAAGTCTCTCCTACGGATCAAGACTGCCCAGCTCGACGAGACCCGAGTCCCTGCCATCTCTGACCTTTTACCTACCTCATCAGCCCAGCTGAGAGTCGTAGGTGTGACGAGACCTGCAGGACCGGCCATCTTCAGAACCTGCACGACGCTTATCTAGCACGCCCACCGAGGGACCCTCGAGTGAGTGCACCTAGGGTCTGAGAAGCCCTAACCCTGAGCAGCTCCAGCACCGAAGTCTGCCTCCCCAGCATCCACGAGATCTGCGTGGGGGCCCTTCCGCTCCTTGCTGTTCACCGCGTTGTTCGACCACTTGCCGACCGGCTTGTGGCCCTCTTCACGACACACCACGATTGTTTCATCACTAGTCTGGTTGCTCCAGACTGGCTCTTGCTCCCCTTCAACAGAGGAGTACCACGGACCCTCCTGGTCCACTCTAGACGCCATCTTGACTCCACCGCGTGGGCTTGCCACTGCCAAGATCCGCTGCCCCATTCCTGGGCCCAGCATCATCGACAGCAGACACCTTCGTGGGACAGCTCGCCCTCCATCCTGGTCGCCGCCGCGCCTCCTGGTCCGAGGAACAGCCGAGTCCGACGTCATCCACTCACCTGGTCGAGGTGACTTCAGCCGGTACCCTCCTGGTGCCCACACGATCGCTGGCTAGCGGTTGAGAACTGAGTCCCCTCTGCTTTCAGGTTTCCTTCATCACCGATCCAGGCTTGGATCTCGCTGAACATCGACACTGGTCGCCTGCCAGCAACTCTTCTTTCAGGCTCCTGAGACTACAACGAGGACTTCCGACATCTTGCCGAACCTTCCACAGCCGCAGCCTCTGGGCTAGGTAACTCGAGCATTTCGGTGCTCCATCGCAGGTTCGCTTTACAAGTGTCCAGTTCCTTTTTCGTTTAGTCCCACTGATCGGATCACTCCGGAATCAGTAACTTTAGACTTTCTAACTTCTCCCCTTCCACTTGCAGTGTAATGGTTCCGTGCCCTCGGGCATTTGTGTAAATTGTGCAACCAGAAGTATTTTCCTAAGAGTTTTGTATTGTGCTTAGCTCCCTGACTCATAAAGAGCCAGGGTAGTCTTGTTATAAATAAATATCCTTTATTTTCATAACAACTTGTGTGGTGTCCTTTCACTTGGTGTTCAAGGGGTATATGTGATGGTAAACAGCTGGCTTAACACGCCCTCTAGAGTTTAGCCTAAGACTGCTCGTATCCACGCTACTAGGATAGCTGGTCTATAAGGTTGACTTACAACCAATCATCAATAAGGGTTGTTTGGAATGATACACAGTGATCACTAGAATAGTGAGCACTACATATCAGGCCAACTTCTCACAGTACCTGCGTCGGCTTCTCCATCATCTGTGGCGCTTGAGAGTTTGCGTCCGGGAAACGCCGATAGTAATCGTTGATCATCAGGCGTAAGTCAGTCACCAAGGACACCGGCATGGAAATAGAGTCCTCTCTAGAAGTATGCTGAGGCTCTTCCTCTTCCTCGTAGGCATAAGACTCCTGAAAAGATTCATATCTCCGTGAATCTCTCGGAGGACGATCCTGAAATGAGAAGACTTTTGAACCTCATGAAATTCTTCCTCATCTGTTTCCTGACTCTTAATGCGAAGTTGGGAAGGACTATAAGCCACTCCTGAAGACTCCTCATCATCGGACTGTAAGTGTAGTAAATTTGAAGGCGGAAGCGGAGACATTTTTGTCCATGTTGTAAAATCCGTAGACTTAGTCTGCTTCGTCGACGAGCCCGTCGACGACGCCATAGACTTCAATGTTATTTTCTTTACCTTAGGAGATTTAAAAGTTCCCGTCGACGGGATTGTCGTCGACGGAGATCTCGTCGACGGAGTAAGCTGTATTATCGTCGACACCGTAGTTGTCGACGACAAAGTCTTCGTCGACGAAGGTAATGTGGCCGTCGACGGAATCGTCAACGGGCTTTTCTTCGACGACGAGGTTTTAGTCGCCGTCGATGCCGCTGTCGTCGTCGATATGGTGGTCGTCGACGGAGTCGTCGTCGATATGGTGGTCGTCGACGGTTTCAAAGCAATAATTGCCGGCGACGCCCTAATTTTCGTCGACGGGGCTGAGGAAACTTCTCTTGACTCTAGATTTTTTAAGAGGAGTATGAGGTAATGAAGACGCAGGGGCCCCTTTGTCTTTTGTCTTTTGCTTTTTCAGCTCTGAAATATCTTCCGAAGTTGAAGATTTTCTCTTCTTTGAAGACTTAGAATCCTCCTCAGAGTCAGAATCTGAAGTGACCTTTTTCTGAAGCCACAGCAGAAGACGTGCCTCCCTGTCACGTAGGATCTTCGCATAAAAGGTTCTGCAATGTTTACAGTCCTTAGGCACATGTTTTGGGTGCAAGCAATATAAGCAGTCCTTATGTGGGTCCTCGGAGAACAATCTAGGCTTTCCACAGGATCTGCAGGGCCTGAAAAGCCTCTTCTTAGAGCTTTCAGCCATACTGAACAAGAAAAGGTGAAGCACAATACCTTAAACCAGCCAGAAGAAGGTAATTTTAGATGAACCAGAGGTCAAAAGTTCACACAGGAACAAAACTGAGCAAGGCTCAGGGAGACTCCTCCTCACACGAAGGCGGTTGGAAATCTGAGGCAGGAAGGCTCTGCTGGGGAGTGTGAGGGCAGGGCTAGCAGCCGATTGGCTGAGTCTTGGACCACATAATGATGAGATTTGGTTACCAAATAAGATGATTCCCTATGGGATTTTGCTATGCAGTTTTTCTTATACTGCTGTGGTCATTCTGTTACCGTGAGACTCCCACCATGACGACGGGGAAGATACAAGCATGTGAATCTATGAAAGATTCAATACTGGAGAATTCAAGGATGACTTTCCGTATCTAAAAATGTATCTTCAGTTAAATCAACAGAAGAGTGTTCCTTATCTCAAACGAAGAACAGCCATGTAGAAAAACCCATTCGGTTTTTTAGAAAGACCTCACTCACCAACCTGGTTGGTGACATGCTTCCTCATCGGGCCCCACCAGGAGAGGCCGAATGCCACCCTGGTGTGCTGCAACACCAGAATTACTGCGGAGCTGGTAACAGGTGAATTGTGAAAGGTGAGGAGTGAATTTAAAAATGTCTAGACTGTGTCAAAAAAATCTTTTATTAGTTTTGCCAATCAGACATGAATAAAAATATAGTGTGGGATAAGGAACTAAATTAATTGTTCAGTTTTATCCCTAGAAGTGTTGTCAACATGTTTCTGCCTATGTGTGATTGTTAATCAGGCTTTGATCAGGACCAAGTGTAATGAACCTTGGCGGTATGGGCACGCTAAGGCCCACCCTAACCAATAGCTGGCTGGTGTAAGACTGTAGGATACGATAGGCATCCTTGCAATTTCAAACACCCATTGAAATGCAGAGTAGTTTAAGCCATGACCGCATAGGCCTAACATAAGCAGGACAAAAAACATAAGACGGGAGGCATGGCCAGGACTCAAATGGAGTGAGACGTGCTCCACTAGGTCTCCGCTTCGTCGCAGCCTGATGAAGTTCAATTCCCGGCCGCCAGACGAGCCAACTACCACCAAGGGGTTGACCTGGTGTGGGGGCACCGGCGGTCGTCTCCTACCTGCTGGGGAGCTGCCTTGGGAGCCTCTGAAGCTTGATGATCACCGAGGAGAGGTGAGGGAGGACCTGCACCCTGGCCTTAGACCTGGCCCTGTCTGCCTGCGATCCTGCCTGGCGGTGATCTCGAGGGCTGCTGGACCTCTGGGCGAGCCCTGAGACTTTTGGCTGCCGATCGAGAGCCTGGTCTGCCAGCGGCTGGGTCGGGCGTTGGACTCAGCTGCTTCTCTGGCGCTGCTGCTCCTCGCACCTGAGGGGTCACGGTCGAGAGACCTGACCCCCCCGGAGTGCACCTGACCGGGACGGCCTTGGCGACCGGCCCCCCTGTGCTGGAAAAACCCCTCAGTGCTACAAGAGTCCCTTCTGCTCCCCCGCTGGTTCGTTCTGCAGTGGGGGGGTGAGTCCGCTGATGCACCGGTGGGGTCTACGCCGCCGGAGGTCGATACTTCATGGCCTGGGGAGTAATTGAGGTCCCCCTGTCGCTGAGCTGAGGGGTGACGGTGGGGGCCTGAAAGACAACGAAAGGAGGACGCAATGCGACAGCGAGGCCTCCAACCTTCATTGAAGCTGGCCCACTCTACAGGCAACAAAGACTCTACCGCCTGAACACCAGGTAACGCATACTTGGCGGGTGCTGGGGGCCCCCATCTCTCCTAACTACTACTGGGGGCTCCCTTCCCGATCCTGCTTGGCGCCTGGGACCCCGCCCCTCCTGGACTATCTCCGACGCAGCAACTTCTGCGCAGCCTCTGGGCCTGGAACTGCTCTGGCACACACACTGGTGCGGGGGAGCAATAAGCACCATCGGCGGCCCTCCCCCCGGTTACCTCTCACCTAGGTACAGCTTCACCGCCGAACACGCAAATTAGCACCCTTGAGCCCTGCGAACTTGTCCTGAAAGACTCCACCATAGTGGGCTTCACTCAACAGCAAGTCCAACTGGCCGTCCTTGGTGAAGCCCCCTGTCTTGCAGAATGGGGAATCGAAGTTACCGCACTTGGCATGCCAAAATACCCTCACATTCTTATACCCAAACATGTTCAGGGGGAACCCGCATCAATCCTCAAAGGCACCATGAATAAATATTTAGGTGAGAGAGAGAAAGTTGGTCGACCAAGAACCCCAATAAAAATTCACATCACACACAGGAATACGCAGCGCAGAGTGCAGCATGGAACCGCTTCAGCAAGAGCAGGCCCACAAGGTGGAGTCTCAGCAACAGTGTCCCTAACCAAAGAAACGAGAACGATAGCAGATTACGTCCAATCCCACGTATTGGAGAACAAAGCAAACTAACCCTCATTTCATGGAACATCGCAGGGATAAGTACCAACCTCAATCATAAGGTTAACCAAGACTATCTCGCAAAGGGGGACATTTTGTGTTTCCAGGAGACCTGGGCCAAGTCAAATACCCCAATAAGCGGCTTCTACAAACATTATAAACCTGCCACTAAAAATAACATCGTTCGTCTGGTGGTCTTTCCATATTCCTAAAGCATGCACGCAAACTCAAACGACAATTATAAAAGTAGAAACACCAGATCTCCAAGTTATTACAATCGAAGGGCTAAGAAAGGGACCTCAGCCCCAGTCTCTACTATTAATTAATTGTTAAATTAACCGAACAAAACTTCAAACTCAACAGGCTTTGAAATCCTTCATTAACATCCTCGAAGATATACTCATAAGATTTGGGAAACGCATTGTGATAAATGCGGGAGATTTCAACACGAGGGGTCTAGAGCAAGTTCAAGTGTTACCCAGCTGTTGGAAGAAGGCTGGTTTGCTGCTCTCCCTTCTCAAAAACTTCAAGCTTCTATCCACCCAGGAAATAAAAAAAAAGGTTTTCTGCATGGAGCCCACTGACGACTTTCAGGAACGCATCCTCTATAGATTATATTTTAATCAAAAAAGAGGAGGCACTCAATCTAAGCGGCTTTGCAGTGGATGACAGAGATGAAAGAGACTATAGGCCACTTCGTGCCATTTTCAATCTGGCTCCGGAATCAGCGGATGTCCTAGAATCAATTGATGCATCCCTAGGCAAAGAACGACATCTGGTAAAAGATTAAAATGGACCGCTAACCTAAGCACCAACCTCATGGAGTATGTACCCGGAAGGGATGTGGCATTCCAGACTCAGCAAACTAAAAACATCATTGAACTCTGGGAAACGCTGACAATGGACCTACAGCGCTACCTGGGAAATGCCAACGGACCAAACAGGAACCAAAACGCTATTCAATCAGCGCCGGAATATAGAGCACCGTAATGCCTGCAACAATGCAAACGTGAGCTCAGAAAGGCTATTAAGGCAAAAAGGAATGGAGCCCCGCTATTGCCACCCCTTGTTGTTGTTCTGGTGGGAGTCTGAACATCAGCAGCCCCTTTGGGACGCGCTGTTTGCTACTGCCATAACTGCCAGTCTGTGGGGACTCCAAGCACCAGTGTGCCCTACTCCCAGGAGGGAGGAGTCAGCTGCCACCGTCGTGCTCAAAAGCGCCAAGAAACCCCGCATCGCGGGCCGTGCCCGGGCGAAGCCCAGTCCAAGGGCGGGACCGTCCTTGCCAGGAAGAGGCAGGGCAGGGCCAAGCCTCTAACATCTGCTGTGGAACTGGATTGATTTGAACCAACTCCAAGGTACTGTTTCATGTGTGTTAGGGACGCCGAAGGCAGCAGTCAGGGGACTTATTACCCAGGGCAGTACTGTGTATATAGGCCAACGTGTTGCCAGCAGTTACATAAGTGCGATCTAGTTTTATTTGGACTGTGGTGGGTACTGTTACCCTGGAAGAACTTACTTAACGGATATTGGTGGTTTACCCATGTAGTGGTTGACTGCATGTTGCCAGTAGATTTGGTGTAACATCTTTTACCATAGTCCATTTTTGTGTATTTGACTGTAGTAGCATGGGCAAAAGGAAGGCAGTGGAAGTATTGGGAGGTGGAGCAACAGGGAAGGTTAAGAAGCCAAAAAAAATCGGACAAATACCCCAAGCATGTAACAAAGAATTGTGTTATGACTCGCATAGACGCTATTATTAGTGATTGTGAGGAGATCCTAATCACTCCTCTGGGTATTGAAAGTGGGACTCTTGTCGTTAATCCTACAAAGCGGCCTCTATCCCCCGAGCCCGCCAAATCCATACCAGCTATGTTTAAAAAGGAACACACAAAGTGCCCCTTTCTTCGATCGAAGGTATCGCAACCCCTAGCGAGCAGATAGCACTCTCCCCCTTGTGTGCAAACGCACAAATCAATATAGTTAGTGAGCTGGAGTGTAGTAATAGATTTGCGCCTTTGGTGGGCGTAGCTGAGGACAATCTGCCCCCACAATTAATTAATCACACAGATCATACAGGGACTGCTGGGACCACAAAAGCCATAGCTCCCGTAAAGGTATGCAGTTGTCTTTGTCCAGGTCAGCTCAAAACACATGATAAAGTCTTAGATTCTAGCAGACCGGCTATGTTCAGGTGTCTAAATGACAGTGTCAACAACATGACTAACACTGGCAGATCGGGTAGAAATAATGATGGAAGTGCCGTCTCTTCAGCAGGCTTCCAACCAATCACTAATGAAAGGCATCAGCGAAATAACGATAGACCGAACTTAGAAACCAATTTAAACAATGCTAATCTAAATAGTCCCTGGCAGAAGCAAAAGAAAAATGGTTATTTGGCAAATTCATTCTCCAATTCATCGAGAAATTTAGGCCCATCCACACATAAGGACCATCGATTTACAAATTTTTCTTCAGTTGGTCCCTCAAAGGCACAAATCTTTCTAACATCCCCAAAATGTCATCTAATTCTTTCGGGGAAGATGAACAAGCTTTGATCAACAAGAGCATCCATTGGCTACGTCACTCGAGGAAGTGCAGATCTGTAATAAGAGAAGACATACTGTCAGTAAAAAGATGTGTGACTCATGGCCTTAATACAGATTATGTATGCTTAAAGTTGAAATCTGTGGATCTTGGATAATTTGGTGTAATTTGACCTAAGAACATCCCACCAGATTTCATCCAATATTAGGATTAAATATAATTCTCCTGCATTAACCAACAGCAATAATCACTCCAACACATCTCCAAAATGCAAAGAGGGTTCATCTCTAGATAATGTAGATTGATGTTTAATTCCAGCTCTTCCTCAATTGCCGTATGTGGATGAGGAAGCATTGGGGAGGGAACCTAATAACTTGCCTAATGACCAGGGAATTGGCAATCAGGTAGAAACCAACACTATAAGCTCCGAATTGTTAAACCCAATATTAGCTCTTGCTTCCTGGAATATAGCGGGTCTCCAATCGTAGACTGCGTCAGCCGAATGGTCAATGTTTATAGAAGGTCAAGACATAGGAGCTTTTCAGGAAACCTGGTCACAGTACCATTTTTCGTCCAGGGTACCTGAACTTTACCACACCTGCTATTGCTGGTCAAAAAGGGAGGCCCTCTGGTGGGCTTATCCTATGGGTACGGCAACATTCAGGTTTTAGGGTTGAGGAGATATCAACGGATAGCCCCGATATCCTGGCTATTATTCTACGGCTTAAACAAGATCGAAATATATTACTGATTAACATATATGCTAGAGGGATGGTGGGCGAGAAGCTCTCAAGTACAGTCTCCTCCTGGAAGCCTTTATAGAGAAACATAGGGGTAGATATAACATGGTGATAGCAGGTGATTTTAATTGCACATTTGAACCTCTCGACCATGAAGATGGTGGCCTCTGTAGTGAAGAGGACTCCCAATGGGGCATCCCATCTCTAACTCTACCCTCGATAAAAAAATGGACAGAGGCAGCACTTCAATTAAAGAGTTTGTCTATAGAGAGGGGCGTTAGGGCTGTAAATGGGAGAACACCATCGGATGGCAAGGGTTTGCACACCTATAACAATGGCCTAAGAAGTAGCCAAATTGACTACTTTCTCATTAATTTGGAGTTGTGGTCTTGCCTCGTTGATATGTTGGTTCAAGAGAGAAGCGAGAGTGACCACAATCCACTCCTGCTAACCCTGCAGATGCAGTGGTTAGCCACACAGCCACATTTAATTGAGAGGGTGACTAAAGACGTAATCCCATCAAACGATATGCGAGGGAGAAGTGGACGATGCTAACTGAAAAAGATAACACCCTAGAGCAGATGAAGGTAGAGGTGGAAAATACCCTAACAGCTATCTCTATTTTAGATACCAGGAGGACACAAATGATGTTATTTTACAGGCTCACGAAGAATTGTTTAATAAGCTTAAATGTTTTTTTTATCAAGACTAGTAAATCTAGTAGCTGAGATATTTTAAAGCCAGCTATTTGGTACAATAAGGACTGTAGAGTAGCCTACAAGAAACTGTCACAAGCCATAAGAACAAAATCAATGGAGGAGATTAAATTGGCTCGGAAAATGTAAAAAAACTCAACATGTAGCTAAAAAGGTGTCAGACGAAAAACGATGGAACGATCTTCACGCGAGTAATGAAAAAAGCATGCAGTAATTCTGGAAGACAGTAAAATGGGGCAGTGGTGAACCTAGACAAGCAATAGATAATTACGTAGCACCGGACCAATGGGTTTCGTATTTTGAGTCACAATTTGCTGCTACATCTGCTAGTTTAAACCACCGTCCCACATTAGAATCTGGTATTACTATGATCTTTGGGATTGGGGAGGTTGAAATCGCCCTGGATGCGATTCCAAAGGGCAGAGCTCCTGGCCCCGATTGCATCCCGGCAGATTTATTTAGGCATGATAGAGCCAACTGGCTTAAGTATATCCACATCCTTGTTAATGTAATAGCCAGTGGGGCTCCCATCCCAGAATCTTGGCACGGAGCGGAAATAATACCAATTTACAAAAACGGGGACCGCACATGCCCAAGCAATTATAGGCAAATAAGCCTAATAGATTCGATGCAAAGAATAATGCCCATGCTTTTGTTGAGCAGAACCCAAACTTGGATATGCGAACATGATATTCTATCAACACTACAGGCTGGATTTTGTTCGCATGTCAGCACCATTGACCAGGTTTTAAGATTTATGCTGCTCTACTGGCGTACTGTAATTATCGCAGGGGGTACCATGTATGCAGCGTTTCTAGACTTCAAATCTGCGTTTGATTTGGTCCCCCGCAACAAGTTATGGGAACCACTGAAAGAATTAGGGATGCCACTAGAACTCCTCGCCTTAATTGTCAAATTGCACGAGTCAAATTATGCTCAGGCTCGCTGGGGCTTTCAGGGAATAGTCACAGAAAGGTTTCCGGTAACAAAAGGGGTCCATCAAGGGTGCGTTCTGGCCCCTACTCTTTTTTCATTGTTTATTAACATGGTTGTCAACTATTTTTCCACATATTCCGCTGATGCACCCTGACTTGCTGGTATGAAGGTACTCCTATGATGTTTGCTGATGATACCCTTATTTTATCAAACACAGAAAGGCTTGCAACGAGCTCTAGATAGATTTAAGGTTTTTTGCAGTGATCACGATCTCGTAGTTAATGTAGATAAAACAAAATGTATGGTTTTACACAAACAAAGTGGTGAAAGGGAGAGTATATATGAATAATGTCCAACTGTAACAAACCAACATCTTTACGTATCTGGGGGTTACCCTGGGAAAGAAGTTAAATTGGAAACCCCATATTGATATATTGGCCCTAAGGCATGCCCAACTTGCAGGTGTCCTACTAAAAGAGCATTGGCTTTCGCAAACAAAGCCGGTTGGCTCTGCACTAACGATTTATAATGCTAAGGTCAGGGGCCTTGATCCTATATGGTGCCGAGCTCTGAGGTTTCGAATATATAACAACTTTAACTTAAGGCCCAGAATAAGTTCCTGAGAGCTTTAACAGGTCTTCCACAATCAACTCCTCTTAAACCCCTTTATCTAGACCTGGGCTGTTGTGCAATTGAGGAGATAGCTTGGTTTAGGCTCATAGCATATTGGAGAAGGCTCTGGACCACTCTGGAGCTGTTACCCTATGCCAATGCATTAAAGCATGTAAGAGAAGCTGATCCATCATGTAAAATCTTATGGTTACATAAAATCAAGTGCACATTGGTGGACATGGGGTTCAGCCATTTGTGGGAGGATCTAGCAGGCAGCACGTTTCCATCTAAAAAAGTTTACAAGGAAGCCTACCGGAATATGGCCAAAACAAAGTGTTTGTCATCCACTCAGAATACTTCCCTTACCCGTCGAGTCCTCCCTTGCTCGCCTGACATACTAAACAGCCCCCCACACCAGCCCGCGCACCCACCCCCTCCTAGGCGAGTGGTAGCTGCACTTTCGAGTAGGCAATAACAGACTCACAGCATACGCCTGGCCCAAACACTAAGAACCCCATGGAACTCCCCAGTTTAGTTTTCCCCCCCCAGTTTCTCTTACTGGCGAAGACCTGCTACAACACAGGCCGCATCTACACTGAATAAGACGCAAACGTACTCTCTATATTGATGATGGTCAAATTTGCTACCTATGTATCACAGTCATCTATATGGAATGTGATGTATGTACGCTTATACTAACAAATGCCAATAAAAAGAATTTTCCCAAAAAAAATCCACTCAGAATACTTCCCTTACGGGTATTTTCCTGGAACACAAGTATGATACCCAGTTTGAGGCCTCCTGGAACTTTATATCAAAACCATGCGACAGAAAATTGTATCATCAATTTAGAGTTGGCTCACTTCCGATAAAACCATTTACATTAAAATGGCAAAATACAACGAACACTAAATGTCCATCATGTCGAACTATGGATGAGTCAATCCCCCATATATTGTTCGTGTGTCCAACATACAAGTGCACCAGAGACAAATGGCTTAAGCAGATTTGTCTTAACCTGGGCACTAGATTAAGCAAACTTGCACTTCGTATTTTGAAGACTAATACGCATAAACACATAGCAATAGCTACAGCTAAGTTTTTGAGCTGGACGTGGGGTATCCAAACAAATAATTTGAAGAAATTAGGTGCAAGGAGTGGCAACCTTAACTCCTAGAATTGTTTAAGTATACAATATATACCATTTATTGGGCAGCTGTTGACTTGTAATAGGATCGCGTTGCATTCTTATTCAACTATGATAACGAGATTATGGAATTGTGTACTATATAGGCCGATTAAATTATGTTATTGAGAAACATGACTGTAATATATAATCAAAACTTAAAAACTTTCAATCTTTTTAATGTTTCCAGTTTTTTAAGTACTTTTTGTAACGATATTATATGTACTTGTGAAGGTCTGTATTGTATTGTTTTTTTTGTGTCTTTAATGATTGAAATAATCGAAATAAAGACTAATTTGATTTGATAATTTTATACCTCCTGCAATTTGTGGTTGGGACTATTTCCCAACTGTGCCCTTCTATGTGAGTATAAATTATTGAATAGATTTTGACTAGATCCTTAAAAAGTCAGATTGAGTAATATAATATGATCCATATTTTCCAAAATATTTATTATCCTAAACAATGTGATCAGTAAACGAAACCTATATTACTCACATTACACCTATCTACCAAACATTTGTCTACTTGCTCTGGTTCTGAAAATATTCTGAAATTTACTTGGCAGTTTATTCTGAGTGAGGATCTCAGCAATCAATGATACAGGAATCGAAAGGGCTTTAAACTCTGGAATAAGGGCCTTCATTTATCGATGCCTTGTAGCCTGTCTGCCAGGCCAGGTCCTGTAATATAAGGTAGGAACAGCCCTCCTGAGCAGACAATCTGTAACCCTCTTTTGCAATAGTGAGTATATTCTCTTTAATGTTAATGTAAAACAATAACAGTATATGTTTTGCAATCCAGTTTTGGAGAGCCAAATAGTACTGTGTGTGCTCTTGCTATTGAGATATCTTGATCAGGCCATTTGAAGGTGTATTTATCCCTTGACCCCCAATAACATGGTCTATTAGATTTGTAGTTATCTAGGTGATAACATAAGAGTTTCATCTTCAGTACCTTCCATTATGCCAATCACCCAGAGGTTGGATTATTATGATTTATTTTGTAAGTTTTCATATTTGTGTGTGAGTGTGTGTGTATATGATGCTCCATGGATTTTTGCTGCTCTTTGGTGGTGTTTTCCAAGTGCATAATTTTAGTCTCAGTATCTCTATTGACTTAGATGAAAATGGTCAATTGTTCCTCCTCTGAATGGACTTTTTGCGCTTAGGATTCACATTTGGAAGCTTGTTCCAACTGGCTGCTTTTGACTGGCTAATTCTGATCGCACAAACTCCTTCAAAATAGTTTGAAACATATATTTAGAGGACACAGAATTTGAGGATTGTCCAGAATAGTCTTTCGACTCCTCAGTACATGATATATTAGATGCAGATTCATGTCCATTGTAACAGATCAACAATTTGATTACTTTAAGTTTGATCTCTACTTTCTTTCATTTGTTTAGGTCCAAAATCTGAAAATGATTGTGACCGTTTAGCTCACAAGAAGTTACTTACCATCTGTAACTATCTTTCTGGTGGATAGCATTTCTAGCCACAGATTCCTCCCATTGTGAATATTCCCCAGGCGTCAGACTAGAACCAGAACCTTTTAGAGCAGTTATCCTGCATGCAAATTTAAGCACTACCCATGTGTGCTGATGTCAGTTGCTTTCTAGGCTGTCTGCATCCTCAGTAACAGAGGCTATCAGAAATTGGTATGACCCGTGTGCAGATCTCTAAATTGAGTCCTTTTAGATGGAAAAAAGTGCAATATACAAAAAGAGGAGGTGAATGAGTCAGTGAGGAATCTGCAGTTAGATAAGAGTATCCACCAGAAGGATTATGTTACTTACCCTGCCTTTGCTTGTTCTTGAATGTACTTCTGTAGGTTCACATGCTCTTCAAACTGCTGCAATCTAGTGTTGGGCTCAGACGTTTTCAACTTGATTTCTTCAAAGAAATCATTCGAGTCATGAGGTCACAGTGCCTCCTACTCTGGCCATAACTGTGCATGGGTGCTGACTCTACTATTAGATTGTTTTTCACCCAGCGAATGAGAGTAGGTATGAAATAGTGAGTAGAACAGAATAGTGACCATGCGTGTAGAAAAAGAAGAATGTGAAAGCTGAAAGATATCTGTAGCAAACAATGGTTTCCAAGGAGGAGCGGGGGAAGAACATGTGAGTCTATAGCAATACATGAAATGAACAGATCCTTACAAGGTAAGTAACATAAACTGTTTGTAGCATGTGTAGCTTTAGATATACATGCACTGCAAGGACTGGTATACAGTCCTCCACTAAGTGGTGGCTAGCCAGTGGATGGTGCAGAGGTCAGAAAACAGTCCTGAGGACAGTTTGACCAATTCTAGCTTGCTAACTTGCAAGAATGTCCACACAGTTATGCTTTGTGAATGTGTGCGGAATGGACCATGTGGCAGCTTTCCAAATGTCCACTATGGTTATGTTCCCAGTAAAAGCAATAGTGGTGCCCTGATTGCAGGTAGGAGGTGGCCTAGGAAATGTAGGTAGGATTCTCTTAGCTTTATTGTAGCAGGTTTGGATTAATTTAACAATTCACCTGGGGATTCCTGCCTTAGAAATGGCAAGACATTTAAGAGGCTGTGGGACGGTCACAAAAAGCTGTTGTGTCTTGCAAAAGGACTAATCCTAGCTATAGATTAATGAGAGCAAGTATGGCATCAAGTGAGTGGCATGCTCTCTCAGCAACCGAGTCCAGTCATGGGAAAAAGTCCAGGAGCTCAATTTTTTGGTTAAGGTGGAATGGAGAGACCACCCTCCGTAAGAGTTTAGGATTGGTTTTGAGAACCACTCCATCATTGTGGACCTGGAAAAAAGGTTCCTGTAATGTAATGGCCAGTAGTTCACTGATAAGTCTAACAGACATAATGGCTACAAGGAAGGCACATTTCCAAGAAAGAAACTGCAAAGGGCATGAATGTAGAGACTTGAAATGTTGATGATAAGGACACCATTGAGATTCTAGACTGGGGCTAGAGGTATCCTTGGTAGAATTACACATTTATGCCCTTCCATGAAAGCCTTAATTACAGGTACTTTAGAAAGTGAGAAGTGTTGCCTATACTGCATACATTCAATAATAGCAGCTAGGTGTAGCCAAATGGATATGTACGCTAACCCAGACTTTTGTAAATGTAAGAGGTTACAAATAATGTCCTGTACCGTAGACATAAGAGGAGTAAACAAAATGCTTCCAGTTAGCAGCATAGCAGGTGCATGTAGCGGGCCTATTGGCTTCCCATGCCCATGCACTCTTGAGTTAGAAAACAAATCTCTAAAACCTCATGAGCCAAATCACCAGGTTGAGTTGGTTGGCCTCTAGGTGTCTGACTTTGCAGTGATTTTGTGTGGGAAAGGTCCGTCCAGTTGTGGAGCTTCTTGGGAGGGATGATAAATATCTCCAGGAATGTTGAGAACCATGGTTGTCTGGCCCCTGTTGGAACCAACAGGATGAGGGTGAGAAATGTTTGCCTGAACTTCCTGACTACATAGGATATCAGTGGGAGACGAGAATAAGCTTATGTAAAAATCCCTGACCAATTCATCTACAGAGCACTGCCCCTGGACAGAGGGTGTGGAATTCTGGCGACAAAGTTTGGGCATTTTATGTTTTTTTTTATGTAGTGAAAAGGTGTCTAGAAATAAGGGACTAGGACTTGTGGGTGGAGTTCCCATTCATGGGCCTGTGGCTACGTCCTGCTGAGCAGGTCTGTAACGTTGTTATCCACCCCTGGAATATACTCTGTTTATAGATGTATTTGGTGATGGGAAGCCTAATGCCAAATTTGCTTGCTAGAACTGACAGCTGAGGGAAGAATATGCCCCCTGATTTTGTAGGCTGAACATGGCAGTCAAGTTGTCTTTGTACACCACAAGACCTTATTTGCCATTAATCTGTTTAAGAAGGGCTTTGAAAGCTAGATGAATGGTTAACAGTTCTGAGTGGCTGACGTGGAGACCTAGCTGATGAGCCCTGATGTGTTATGTCATTGAGATGAGCTCCCCAGCTGACTTTAAGTTGCATCTGTAGTGATGGTGACCTGTGGAACTGATCAGTGAAAGGCCTGCCACGCAACAGATTGCTGCTATTCCACCACAGCAGAGAGCAATATGTGCTGGCCCCTATCAACACCAGATCTTCCAACTGGCCCTCTGCTTGTGACCACTGTACTGACAGGTACTCCTTAAGCAGGCGCATATGGGGGTCTGACGTAGGGCACTATATCAATGCCTAAAAGGTGAATTACAGTGAGAACTGGAAGTGGACAGAATGGCTGAAAAAGAGGCAGAAGCTGTTGGAAGACCTGTACCCCTTCATGGGGGATGGAGTAAGCTTTGCCTAGGACTGTGTTTAGGAATGACCCTAGGAAAGGTTCGACTTGGAGCAACTCTAAGAGTCATTTGGTGGCGTTCACTGTGAACACAGGGCTGTAAAGAAGGGAAATTGTGGCCTGGGTATCAGCTAGGCATTCTTATCCACTGGTGCTCTTGATCAGACAGTCGTTAATGTAGGGAAAGACATGAGTTCCTTCCTCCTGAGGTGAGCTGCTACCTCCACTAACCACTTGGTGAAGGCTCTTGGGGGTCTGGTGATATATAAAGGTAGATCCTTGAACTGGTAGTGTTTACCATTTACTATGAAGCATAGGTCGCACAGATGAGCCTGATGAACTGGGATGTGAAATAGGCACCCTTCAGGTTTAGTGCGGCCATGAAGTCGCCTTGTTTCAGCAGAGGTATGACATCCTGTAGGGTAATCATGTGAACATGTACAGACAGGCTGCGTCTGTTACAAGACCAAAGGTTAAGTATTGGTCTGAGGGAGCTGTCCTTTCTGAGAATGAGGGAGTATAAAGTAAAGAGTCAACACCTTTTTTCTGGTGTTGAATGGGCTCTATTACTCCCTTGAGTTATAGCACCTGAAATGCCTCTTGAAGTAACATAAGATGTTCTGGGCTGAAAGGGTGAGTGCGTGGTGGAATGTTTGGTGGGGATGATATGAGCTCAAGGCAGTAGCCATGTTTAGCGATGGATAGAACCCATCGATCTGTGGTGATCCCTCCCAAACAGGGAAGAACCCCCTGAAGTCTCCCCCGAAAAGTGTAGAGTGATTGGGAAGTTGATAAGAGGCAAGCCAGTTCCTTGAGGTAGAGGCTCCCTTACTGAGAGTGCCTCTGCTCCGGCCCTTGGAGCTGTTCCCTCTGAAGGAGACCCCTGTGTAACAACTGCCACCCTGTTAGTGATAACCCTCTTACTGCCAGTGATAGGACTGGGTTGGCTCTAGGCATCCAACTCTTGCCTACTGCTTCCAGAAGGAGGCCCTGCTGGATGAAACCTGGAGGGCACACATTACCTGACTGTTTTGGTGTGCTGTTTTATTTTCTACTGCACAGTGTCAACCTGCAGTGTTAACTTGTGCTCTCCGTCGAAAGGCAGGTTGACAAGGTGCTGTTGCACCTCCGACCTGAAGTGGAACACACAAAGACAAGAGTGGTGCTGGAGCATCACTAGGTTTTCAGACTTCTGGCTGAAGTGTCTGCTGAACCAAAGAAGCACCTGATGGTAGCATTGGAATTGGGGGTTCCCTCAACTGATTCTTCCCCTCTCATGCGGTCTTGGTCAGGGAGATGTTGGATGAGGCCCTCTATCTCATCTCATCCAATGACCTCTATCATACTGGGAGAGGAGGCCCACTGAATTGACAATGCACCAGTGTGTGGTTGTACCCATTCTACTCTCTTACCTGAACCATTGATCTGCTTGCTCTCCTTGTCAGGATGCAGAGTGTTGACTGTGGCCTGGGCTGTTACCATGTTTCTGGCAGCAGTGACCACCAGGGAGACCGGGGGGATGTGACCCCTGATGTAAAGTGGGTACAGGGGTGCTAGCCTGTATTTTTTTCAAACTGGGGTGTTTCCACCCTGGATTTAACCATTTCCTTGAAGATTTCAGGGACAAATTTGATAATCTCCTTGAACATAGGGAGGTATTGGAAAGAACGCTCTGCTTTGGAAAGCATGTCGACCAAACAAATCATTATCCTCAGTAGTGAAATACATTTCCACCTTATGGTAGGTAGGCAGGCAGGTGCTGGATAATACTGTGGTATGCCGTTGAGTCATCTGGCAGGGAGGCCCTGACGGGAACGCAGTCGAGATCTGGGTACCCTTGAGGATCCACACAATAATCTTCCTGAAGATCATCAATGGGATGCGGGTAAACCGGGGGAAGTAGGAGAGGTTGGAGGTGCAGGAGGGGGAAGGTGGAGGAGAAGTAATAGGGGCAACGGTCTTATCCCTAGGCCTTTTGGAGGGCAGTGGAGACGCAGAACCGTTCACAGGTGAAACATCTTTGAAGGCCAGTCAAGAGTTTTTTAGGCGGAGTCTTTTCCGAAGTGAAGATCTTGCTTCTGTGTGGATAGATGATGACTGCTTACTGTTGCTGTCTTTCGAGAATAGGCCTTTGCTTGGAGTCAGTTGTCAACAGTTTCAGCATCAATTTGAGCATCGATGGAGGTGTCGGTCTCGGAGGTTGGGCATCGACACTTCCTTTTGGACTAGAAGCCTGTCTAGGTTCGAGACGCGTAGATAAATATATTCTTGGCTCCAAAGATTTGCTTCAGTGTCGACCAGGACCCAAGGGCAGTGGTGCACCTGGGCAGCAACAGCAGCTAGGAACAGGGCTCGACGCCCGTCCCCCCGGAGAGGCTCCGATGCACGTCCATTTCTGGGATTTGATACAGGCTTGAATGTCGACTGAACTCATGCATGGATTGGTTTTCAGGTGAGATGCGGGGTCAACAAACGTGGATGGAACATTCTCAGGGACCTCTAACTTCTGCAGCCGTTCTTCCTCCTCGAGCTCCGAGATGTCAGAACTGATTATTTCAGGACTGGGTTGGTGGGCTTAATGTCCAGTAACTCACCAGATTCTTTTTCTTTGGCACAGAGTGGGTCTGCCTCACTGAATTTGCCTGGCGTTTAGGAGGACTTGTACATGCTGCTGTGGACCCACAGTCTGTCTGATTGCTTATGCAGATTTTCTGAACGGAGAGCAAGAATCGCGCCCATTCTCAATGTGCTCCAGCGAGAGGCTCAAGTTAGATGGGGTGGATATCGGCTCATGTGTATTTGGCATGGCAATGCAGGAATCTACTAAAGAGTGTCTGTTCCATTACTTTAAGTGAATCATCATCCTCCAAAGTCGGTCAGGCGGGCGCAGAGCCCCGAAGGGCCTCAAGGGCCGAATGGCCCAGTCGCTCGACGATGATAAACTTGAGGAGTAGAGAGGGTGCAGTGAGAAGTGAAAAGGACTTAAAATTATTATTGGCGATGGGAAGGAAGGCAACAATCTTTGGTCCTGCAACAGAAAACACCAAACTCTTTGTGAATGGGAGCAACGCCGATACACATCCAAACCAGATGGCGGAGAAAAACGATCTATTAATAGAGTTGTCCTTATGTGCATTTATGATCAGAGAAGGAGTCACTAAGATCTTGTGACTGGAAAGACTTATTAGAAGAAAAACAAGTAGCAAATGTCTGAGCACAATACTAAATGCCAAGCCTATGCAGTGCATGTGTAGCTACAGTGACAAATGCTACGAACAAATTGTTAACTAAGATAAATAAGATGTTCTTCGGATGGATAACTTCTAACTGCAGATTCCTTACCTTGTGAACAGATACCAATTCAAGTCACACTGAGGCATCACAAAGGGGTTTGGTGAGAACAAATGTTGCAAACGTGTCAAAACTCTCATAACACTGATTGATTTGAATAAAGAAGACTGGTCAAGCAGCCACAAAAAAAGCCAAAGGAGCTGATAAATAGTCCATAATAATGTCCACAGCAAGTTCTGCTGGGCTAGAAACAGAACAAACACACCTTCAGACAAATTTGCCTGTAATGGGTCATTTGGTCGGGGGCACCACCAATCCGCAAACTTGTCCCAAAGACTGACATACACTGATTTTGTGGAGAGACGCTCCGCCGCCAAGATGATCTCAACAACCTCAGGGTAATTGTCTAAGGAGGTCAACTATTACAGCTCAATCTCCAAGCATGGAGATACAAAGTGTGCAGGCTTGGGTGCAATACCCTGCCCTGCTGCTGCGATAGCAGATCCTCATGAAGCAGCAGCTTAATCGAAGGACAGATGCTCATGCCCAGGAGTTTAGGGTACCACACTTTCCTGGCCCAATCCGAAACCATTAGGATGTTTTTGGCCTGGTGGGTCTTGATCTTCTTCAGAACTCAAGGCAGAGAAAGCAGTGGTGGGAAGACATACAGGAGTCCTGAACTTCACTCTAGATGGATAGATGGAAGGTATCTACGAGCAAGAGCTGCTATGAAACGTCAGCCAGCAGATGTGCTGACATTGCATGTTCTAGGCGGTGGCAAAAAAATTGAGCCAGGGTTCTCCCCATTGCTGGAAGACGGCCTGTGTCACCTCCCTATGTAACTTGCATTCGTAATCCGCTAGGCACCTACAACTGAATTAATCCACCCTGGCTCATAGCCATAGAAATACGGGGGTGGTCCAGCTACTTTCAGAGGCGCAGGGCCTCTCAAAACAGGACTCAGGACCCCATCCCGCTCTCAGGGCCGGCTTTAGGGCGGTGCAACCGGTGCCACCGCACCGGGTGCTGGCTTCCTGGGGGCGCCATGTTAGAAAGTTAATTATGCTTTTGAAGCACCTGCTGCAGCATTTCTTTCCCCCCGGCAATTACCAGGCCTCACATAAATGTCAAGATAACTCGTGTGATTAATTATCTTCCTGGAGAGAGATCAGCATTTTGTATAGTTGAGGTTTTGTCTTCGGTGAAGTTAGTGCAGAGGGTTAATATGCCTGCTGCAAAGAACGCGTATCAAGTAGCTTACAGAGTGCGTATGATGTAAACAGATCAGCAGGTTACTGCTTTCAAAAGAGACATCCTTTTGTTACTTGCAATTTATAACTTAAAGTCCTTATATAGAATAGTGAACTATTAACTTTCATCTTTGAACTACATACACACTGCAAAGTATACATTATTAGAACATTGATTAATGTTGCAAAAAGGGTTAATTTGGCTAGAAATCAATTACTATTATTAAAGAAAACTCCCAACTATGCTGTTTCTTTTTCGACTCTAAGTTTGTGCTTCTCCACACCAAGCACTCTTAAACTATACTGCCTACCAGTATGGATGACATGTGACTCCTACACTTTTAGTCCTTTGGCTTATGTAACATTTCCTATACACTGATTTACACAGGTATGATTGATTGTCTCTGTGTAATGTGTGTGTGATGCAAAGTGCTCGGACACCCTACACTGGTATGAGTGGCGCTATATAACTAATTCAATGCATCTGAGAGAGTGTGGTTATGGAGACTTGGTCACTGTTAAAGGGTGCTAGTGAGAGAATCCGTGGTGGAGGTGGTCATTGGGGGGGCGCCAACAAACATTGTTGCACAGGGTGCCACCAGCACTAAGGCCGGCCCTGCCCGCCCTGATTGTTGCAGCGCCACATGGTAGTCTGTGAGCAGACTGGTGAAAGCCAAAAGGAGCCCTGTGAACTGAAAGTGCTCATGGCCTACCGTAAACCACAGTTAGTGTCTGTGGGCCACGCAGGATGGGGGGGTGAAATCAAGAGTTCTGCAAGTCCAACGCCGCTATCCAGAGGCCTAAAAAAGACAGGACTTGAACTAGCATAAGCATTTTAAACTTGTCCTTCCACAGGAAGGCATTGAGAGAGTTAAGATCCAAAATAGGATGAAGTACTCCGACCTTCTTTGGTACAAGGAAGTAGTGGAAAGAACACCCAGGTTCCAATCCAGAGCCCGGAACCCTCTCTATGGCCCATTTGGCTAAAAGGGCCTGCACTTCCTACTGTAAGACAGGCAAATGGTCCTCCATCAGTTGTCCGAAGGCAGAGGAAGAAGCGGCGGGGTAAAAATAAATGGCCCCATTGGACCATGTGGAGGACCGACTTGCCTGTCGTGATAGCCTGCCATCCGTGGAGGCAATATCATATGCTTCCTCCAAAAGGGTGGCTGTGTGCCAGGAAGGTCACACTAAATCTGTTTTATGGCTACCGGAGAGATGAGAGACTGAGCTGGATGTTGTCCTGCTGTCCTCATTGTTGCGGAGACTGTGGCCTCTTTCATGAAAAGGCTGAAAGGCATGTTGGCCTAGAGGAGAATTGCAAAACACAACAATTGATGTATGGAATGCTGGACATTGCAAACATTAACCCCCAGTCACAAGGATTCAGGTTAAATCCATCATTCTTTTGCTCAACACATCACCCCAGTTTGGACCCAGCCATACAAATCAGTCTTGACCCTGTTCCTTGTGGGAACAGTCCAGCCCGAACTCCCAAGTCAGATCCTCCCTGGACCGGAAACAAGGATCCTGACACTGGGTTCAGGGCATCACCCTTCATCAGCCAGGCTAGCTTGAATCCAGTGGTGTAGTAAGCACGGGACCCACGTCTGGGCATACCCTTCCCACTAAGGGCGACATATGCAAAAGAAACAATTGATGGATGGAATGCTGGACAATGCAAACATTCACCCCCAGTCACAAGGATCTGGGTTAAATCCATCATTCTTTTGCTCACCACGCCACCCCAGTTTGGACCCAGCCATATGCAAATCAGTCTTGACCCTGTTCCTTGTGGGAACAGTCCAGTCTGATCTGCCAAGCCAGGTCCTCCCTGGACTGGAAACAAGCATCCTAGGACAGGTTTCAGGGCATCACCCTTCATCAGCCAGGCTAGCTTGAATCCAGTGGTGTAGTGAGCATGGGACCCACGTCTGGGCATACACTTCCCACTTAGGGTGACATATACAAAAGAAACAATTGATGGATGGAATGCTGGACAATGCAAACATTCACCCCCAGTCACAAGGATCTGGGTTAAATCCATCATTCTTCTGCTCACCACACCACCCCAGTTTGGACCCAGCCATATGCAAATCAGTCTTGACCCAGTTCCTTGTGGGAACAGTCCAGCCTGAAAGGCCTGGAGGAGAAGTCAGGCAATGTCGAAAAAACAAGCCTCTACCTTAGCAATGGAAAAGGCGAAATTGCTGATGAAATGCCTTATAGAAGCAGAAAGGCCTAAAGAATGTGCTGTGGATTTGCTATCCTTGAAACATTGCAAGACTGAGTCCTCTTTGTCACCAAAATGTCGAGAGCCATCAAATGGCATGTTCATTAATGAGCCTGGCCATCCTCGAAAAAGTCTGTAGGCCTCAGCCAGAATAAGTGCCAAAGAGGCAAATTGGTACTCATGGCGCATCCCAGACACTCAATTATGTACAGGCCAGATCTAATTGCAAATTTTGCAGCATCACTGCCATCTTGAATAGCATGGGAATGGGATGTCTGAAGTTCATCCGGAACAGTTAGTAAAATTTGTGCCACCATGTCCCACAGCACATGGGAGTAATGACCAAGGAGGCACCTAGCATTACCCTACTTCAGAGCAAGGCTTGTGGAGAAGAAAATCTGTTTGTCAAATGAGATTTCAATTTAACTCACATTCAGGAGAGTGGTAGGAAAGGCATTGGGCTAGCTCTGCAGGAGGATGCCTGTACCACCAGATTCTCGGACGCCGGCTGTTGTGTAGAAAGGTAGAGTAATCAGGAGCAGAACAAGGGTGACAAGCACTAGTCTATCACTGAGAGCAGGAATGTGGAATTCCTATTGCCTGACGCCCAAGACATATTGTTTGGGGTCAAGGGCAACAAGTTTTCATGTGTATTTTGTCCTTGGGACAAGCAGGCCCAACCCCCTGCAGCACAATCCCTTTGGCTGCAAGTTTGCAGTACCACATTCTGGATCATGGAAGGGAACTGTCTGCATTTAAGGTAATATTTTCGCCCATATGTTAATGCTGTTCAAACTGGTATTTATGGTTCATAAATTGAAAGCCTTTATTATAAAGATGAGCACTCTAAGTAAATGTTGTTAGCTCTGCCTGCACTACTGACAGTGGTTCCAGTATAAAAATGTGTGCACACGTTTTCAAAGTTTAGGAATATGAGGCTATGTATAATGCTCCCAGAATGCTCTGATTTGATGCAAATATTTGCAGAAGCTTGAAAGCAAAATTTTTTTTTTTTTTTGAAACCTTCATTACAGAAGTCAAAAGAGTTACAAAGATGGGCCTACAACCTTCGGGCCGGCCGCTAGCAAACGATAAGAACATAGAATACAAGTGAGAAACACACGCTGCAGCGAGAGAGAGATCACAGGAGTTAGAAAGAAAAAACATTGGCGGCCACACCGTCCGGACCCCCCAGATGGCGGTTCCATTTTTATGTAAGAGATAACAAACAAATCCACAAGGCAGCAAAAAATCGAAGCAGCAATATGCGCTCCCCCGGGGAGGACCCTACCGATACACAGGAAAAGCGGGGGGGGACAGGCCAGAGCAGAGACAAAGCGGACTCCGTACCCAGAGCCAAAGAGACAAGGAGACTAGGGAGACGGGGCCAGTGCCAGTTCAGGCGTCAGCGGCGGGGTACAAATTCCGCCACGGTAGGAGTTCCAGGGGCCCCACACTTTCACCCATTTCCCAGGCTTACCTCTCGCGACATACACCACTTTTTCCCGAAACATACACCAATCCATGTTGTCCTTCCATGCCGAGATCGTAGGCGCCCTCTGGGAGCCCCACAGTTGCGCTATGTCACGCTTTGCCACCATATAGCCCAGAGTCACCCACCACGTCTGCGGCACTGAGTAATCAGTCGGCTCCCACACATTTAGCAGACACCTCCTCGCTTCAGGAAGCAGCGGCACATGTGTGACCGCCCGCAACACCGCATGTACACCACGCCAGAATCGCGCCACCTCCGGACATTCCCACAAAATATGGACGAAGGTCCCCAATGAACCACACCCACGCTTACACAACCCATCCACGGAATATCCCATACGCAGCAAACCCGGCCCCGTAACATAGACCCTATGGAGTATTTTGAGCTGGACGAAGCGAAGGCGGGCCGGTATGGCCACCTCTTTCGGGGAGGCCACCGCAGACACCCAGTCCTCGTCGTCCAGCTCCAATCCATCGGCGACCCACGCCTCACAAAGGCTAGTCAACACTCCCGAGCGATCATTGATGAGCTTTTTATAAATCAAGGAAATCGTGCCATCCGGCACATGCCCATCTAGCACTCTATCTTCCAGAGGGGAGTACTCCGGGATGGAGGCAACATCCGGGAATACGGAGACCAGCGCGTGACGGACCTGTATATATCGAAAGTACTCCCTGTCATGCAACCGGAATTCCGTCTGCAGCACATCGAATGTCTTGAATCCCCCCCTCGTCCAGAGATCGCCCACCCTGCTGATGCCTATCATGTCCCACTTCTCAAAACCCTTCGAGGTCCACAGGGAGCCCAGCCGCTCAGAGGCATACAGTGGCGTCGCCCGGGTCAAGCGATCCTTCCACCCCATCGCCAAGTTTGCCGCGTGCCACACCCGTACCATGACCCGCGTAGGGGCCGTCAGACGCGCGTCGAGCGATCGAGAATAAAGCGCCCGATTGTAGTCACCACCCGGCAGTAAGAGTTTATCCATCTCAAAGGCCGGGTTTAAATCAGGCCCGTAAAGGCCGTGGTTTATCGCGGCCAGCTGGGAGGCCCAGTAGTACCGTTTGATGTCTGGGAGGGCGACCCCCCCGTCATACCACGGGAGTGTCAGCTTCGCAAGGGCGATACGCGGTCTCCCATCCCAGAATAGTTGGCGCTGCAAACTCTCTACCTCGCGAAAGTAGCGCGCCGGGACAACATCCATCGTGTTCTGTAAAGCATATAGGAAACGTGGCAGCGACATCATCTTAAACAATGCCGCACGACCAAGCAACGAGAGCGGCAGGCGCCTCCAACGCGCCACGTCCTCCTTCAGGCGCTGGAGGGGGGGGGGGAGCAAATTTTGTTTATATCGGGCCTCAGCATCCAGGGTAATGAAGATACCCAGGTATTTAAATCCCTGCGAGGCGACCTGGATAGGGCAGCCCCGCGGCAGGATAGGAGTCTCCCCGGAGAGGACATACACACAGGATTTAGCCCAGTTGATGACTAGGCCAGAATTACGGCCAAAGGAATGCAAGACATCCACTAATACAATCAGTGATTTATGCGGGGAAGCAAGGTATAAAAGGATATCATCCGCGTAAAGAGATACGCGATCCTCATACTCAGGGGTCCAACGGAGACCACGAATGGAAGGCTCCCACCACAGCCACTCCGCCAGGGGCTCCAAGGCAAGCGCGAAGAGGAGCGGCGACAGCGGGCAGCCCTGCCGCGTACCCCTGCCCAGCTCAAACGGAGCCGACACTCTACCGTTCACCACCACCTGCGCCAGAGGTCCGGAGTATAACAATTTCACCCAGCCAATGAATCCCGGGCCAAAACCAAACTTCGCCAGCATCGCCCAGATATATGGCCATTCAAGCGTGTCGAACGCCATAGTGGCGTCCAAGGACGCCAAAATGGCCGGCTCTCGCATGAACGGGACCCGCGCGAGCACCCCATGCAAACGCCGCAGATTAAGCGCGGTGTTGCGATGAGGGATAAAGCCGGACTGGTCCTGGTGAATCAGATCGCACACCACGCTAACCAGCCGATTAGCCAGCACCTTGGCGAGAATTTTGGGCTCCGCATTCAACAGAGAAATGGGCCTGTAGGACGTGACCCGATCCCGCGGCCTCCCCTCCTTATGAATAACCACGATAGTGGCCAGACGCTGGTCCAGCGGGAGGGAGCCCGCCGAACGGGCCGCGAGGAACATAGCGCGAAGATGTGGCGCCAGCGTATCCGGTCGCAGCTTGTACAATTCGATGGGAAGGCCATTAGGACCCAGGGCCTTGCCGGAAGCGACCGACCGTATGGCGAGGGCAATTTCCTCAGATGTAGGGGCGGCATCCAACGACACTTTATCCTCTTCCGAAAGGGAAGGCAGCGCAATGTCTTTAAGCAGGTCATGGGAATCTTCTTCCGAACGGGAAGATACCGGGGAATACACCCCACGGAAATGCTCAGCGAAACATTCAACAATTTCCTCCGGCTCAGTGACACACACACCATCCAGTCTCTCAATCGACGGGACAACTCAACTCGCTCTCTCCTTTTTATCCAGCCACGCAATCAATTTACCAGCCTTATCACCCACATCATACATTCGCCCTTGTTGCTCTCTACTCAGGCCCCTGGCTGCCTCCGTGACTAGGGCCTTGTAGTCCGCCTGTTTGAGTCGGAGAGCATGCAGTTTATCATCCGTTACCCCACACTCCAGATCACCCTCCAATTCAGTTATCTCAGTTTCAATACGGGTCACCTCCTCCCGCCCGCGCCTCCGGGAATGGGAAATGAGGGACAGGGCCTCCCCCCGGATTACCGTCTTAAACGCCTCCCACAGAGAGACCGCAGACAATACAGACCCCACATTATCTTCAAAATACCGCTCCAGAGATTTAACCAAATCTGCGCGAATTGTGGGGTCACGCAGATACCAGGGATTGACCGGGACCACCCTCCCCTCACCCCTCGGGACAATGTCGAAATGCAGCAGGAGCGAGGAGTGGTCCGAAATACCCCGCGCCAAATGTCGTACCTCCCCAACCCTCCCCGCCTGTGCCGCTGGCATCAGAACATAATCAAGCCTAGAAAGACTGCCATGAGCCCCGGAATGAAAGGTGTACTGTATCTGCGTAGGGTGTTTCAGCCGCCAACAATCCACCAGCCCCAATGTATCCAAGAGGCCGGAAAGCCACGCTTGGGCACGGGGGAGATCTCTAGGAGGGTGACGGTCCTCAGTACCGGAAACTACAGCGTTAAAATCTCCCCCAACCACTAGAATCCCCTCCGGAAGGCCGAGGAGGAGGCGTCCCAGATCAGCGAAAGTAGTTGTTTGCAACCCTGGCGGTACGTAAACAGAAACTAAAACAATCACTCTACCCTCCAATCTACCCACCAGAGCCGTGTATCGTCCCCTGTCATCGTGGAACACCTCATCCATCTCAAACGGGAGCGAAGTTTTAACCATAATTCCCACGCCCCTCGAACCAGAGGTGAAGCCCGAGTGGGCTATAAGGCGATAGCCCCGTCTATTCATAGCACGAAAGGCGTTTCCAATGAGGTGCGTTTCCTGCAGAAATATTATATCGGGAGAAATACGTTTTAAAAACTGCAGGACCACACCCCGTTTTATCCTGTCCCCCAGTCCATTGACATTCCAGGACAAAAGACTCAGTCCCCTACCCCCCATCATAACCGAAATCGAGCCATCTCCCCCCAGGGAGCACTGTAGAAGTAGCACAACAATACATCTGCCTTGTGGTACAAATAAACAATACCCAACCCCAACCCAACAGCCCCAACAAAACTCCCCCCTCCCTGCACCCCTGCATGAGCCCAAACAGCCCCCCCAACTTGCAGTGTGCCTGTCGCCCCTATATAGATGGAACTACTAAGACCCCCTAGAGGAGGAGGGAGAACCCCCTCGAGACCCAGCACAACCTCCCATGGAGGGGAAACAAGGCACAATAGGCAAAAGACCCTAAGCATGGCCAAAAGTGGCATCACCCGGGTTGAGCCACGGTGTCAGTACCTCAGACCCGGTCTGGTGAGCGCTCACCTCTCGTCGCCCCCCCCCCCCCCATCCCGACCGTGTCCCCCAGTCAAAGTGTCCAGCCAGTCCCCGGCCATTTCAGGACGGTCAAAGAAGTGAGTGCGACCATCCGCCTCCACCCGCAGCCTGGCCGGGAAGAGCATGGCATATTTTAGGTTCATGTCCCGAAGCCGCCGCTTGACACCCAGGAAACTCAATCTCTGCTTCTGGACTGCCTGCGTGAAGTCAGGATAAAAGTTCACCTCCATGTTTTCCAGCTTAATCGGCCCTTGCAGTCTGGAAGCTTGCAGAATCGCATCCCTGTCCCGAAAGTTAAAAATACGGGCAATAAGAGGCCGCGGAGGGGCTCCGACCTTCGGCCTGCCTCCGGGAACTCTATGGGCCCTCTCCACCGCAAAGAATTTACTCAGCCCCTTAGGCTGGAGATGGGTAGAGATCAGGTCCTCCACAAAGAGATCCGCCGCCGACTCCTCCCGTCCCTCGGGCACTCCAATAATGCGGATATTGTTCCTCCGGGCCCTGCTCTCGGAGTCCTCCAGGCGCCGATCCAGGAGCGCACTTGCCTGACGGAGTCGATGCACCTCCGTCTGAAGGGCCGCTACCTCAGTCGTGAGGCCCGACGCGGTGTGGGCCAATGAGTCGACCCGGTCATTCGTCTTCGAGAGATCGGCTCTAACAAGGTTGACATCGATGAGGACCGCGTCGAGTTTATGTGCCAAGGTGTCGAATTGCTGGCCCACTGAGGTCTTCATCTCAGCAATGGCACCCATAACATCCTGCAAAGTCAGATCCGCAGGCAAATCCGGGGCATCCGAGGGGCACTCGGAGGACTTATGCGATCCGCCGGGAGACCCCTTCGGGAGGGTGTAGCGGTCCATAATGTTGGCCTGATGCGCGGTGCCACGCCGGGTAGACTTGGCCTTCAACCGATCCCCTTCCTGCTTCGTGGCCATCGTCGTGTGGCTCGCGACCTCACCAGGTACGCAGTGGAGAGCAAGCAATCAATCAAGGCCGAGAGCCCCGGGGGTCACCCCAGGACGGCAGAGCGGGCCATCGCAGGCAGGCAGGCAGGGTCTCCCAGCGAGGCCACCCCAACACAAAGAAACGCCGTAATCCCACCTGCGATGACGGCAAGGGGAGTCAAAAGCGAAAGTGAAAGTGCGGGGTGCGCGACTCGCCAGGCCCAGCCCGCCGTTGTTGTTCACTTCGCCACTGGGTTACCCCCAAACTCGAATCCGGGGTCAGGAGGGAAGTAGGCCGCAAACTTCAGTCGGTGCTCACCCCGGCACCCGGGGTCCGATTCAAAAACAGAAAACGGGTACCACCTCGGCTCAGGCTCCCCGACACAGTCCCCTCAACCAATGCAGGATGAAGACTGGATAAACGTAGGAGGTTGCGGAGGTCCTCGGGAGCCTCGCACCTACGCGGCCATCTTGGTTGCGCGCTAGGCTCCTCCTCTTGAAAGCAAAATTGATGATTCTTTCAAAATAAAATGTCCATAAAAAACTTAAAGCAGGAAAAAAACATGTTGCTAAACTACAGTAACATTTCAGGTACCATTTCTTTGCAGCATCACTTAGTAACATGTGTTGATGCATGCTAGTATTTCCCAAAAATATTCATAATGGAAAAATCAGCGTAACCAGTTTCAATAGGATTATGGGAAACAAAAATAAAAAAGCATTGGCAAAGCCAGTAGGTCTGACATTGGTGGTCAGCTTTTTAGTTTTGTGAATGTGTGACTTGTTTGCATGGGTTTTATAAAACCTTATTGGTGTGGGAGTTGCCGAACATTTGCAAAAGCAAAAATTGTTTTTAGTCTCAAAAAGCACACACTGCCACAGAAGTTACTGGCACGGAACAAAGCTACTATGCTCCTTGTGAAAGAGTAGAATGCTGTGACTCAGTGAAGCCAGCCGATACAGAGAGAGAGAGACAACATTTTAATAAACACAAAAGGTCACAGCAACGCCAGAACAAATTAGGGGCCCAATTATCAAAGTAAGCCCCAAAAGTACACCCATGGTATATGTCCTTGCATTAAGTGCAGGTATACAGCTTTAGTGAATTCCCAAGAATGTACAGAAGTAGGACAAGAAATAATAGTTCTAGAAAATATTTGTGAACTGCATTTTAGCATGAGCAAATATGCATGTGTAGATTTGCTCATGCGAAAATCTGAGTGTTTGCAAGTTCACTTTCCCTTCAACCACTTTTTTTCCCAACTCTGGAAGCAGGTTTACGTCTGCCATTGTCAGGAGTAAATTTCCAATATTTCTCAGTATGGGAAAAGATTAGAGAAGAGTTGTTGAAAACCCTTAAAACATGCAAGTTAGTAGGTTTACACAGACTCAAAAGATCATTCTAACCCTGGAACTATTGCTTACCACTACCTTCAGCCCCAGTATGTAAATCTGCAGATACGTATCAACATAAGGGGATTGTAAGTACTCAAACACTACTATGGCATGAGCCCTGGTATAATCAGAGAGGCTATATCAGAGCTCCTATATAATGAGATTGCGGTCATAATTAGTCGCCGCACTACATGGCATCAAAGGGACAAGTGGATTTTGTTACAGGACAAGTAGATTTATGAAGCAACCTGCCCCATGGACAAGTAGATATTTTATAAAATTCCACACCACTGTGAGAGGCTCTAAACAAGGTTTAGCTCAGTGGCAGGTCCCAGGGGACCACATGGCCACTGTCAGGTGAAGTGTCAAGCCCACTGGCATCCTGAAGCTCTTTTCATCGTCGTACTGGAGAGCATAATCGTCCCCTTCATCATAGTTGTCATTGTGTGAATCAGTGGCAAAAGGATTGTGCGAGGTTCTTGGCCCTACTATTGGGTTTGCCAATGTAGAGTTGGTCTCATGGTCCCATATGGCCTTTGGATTAATCTGGGAGCAGTCGGCATAGGCCCTGGAGCCATGCTCCAACCTTTGGCACCATAAACAGCGTTAAAAAGTATCCATCACGGGAGGAGCTTAGCGCTTGACCAAGATGGCCGCGTGAGCCTTGAGCTCCCGCTACCCTCGCACCCTCCGGCACTCATCCTGTCCTAAATTTTCATGCACGGAATCCTGCAGATGAGTCACAGCTGGGGCGATTGACGTTGTCCGGGCCAAGATCGCCCACCGGGGACCGAAGTTGTGCACGGCGGAAGATTGCGGCCTACCTCCGAAGGATGCCAGGGGCTTGCGTTGGCAGGATGCCCGGCCACTAATTGAACAACAGCGGCCTTGGGAGGTGTGAACTGACGGACGGATGCCGTGGCACTTTCACTTTCGCTTTCTCGCCCTTTGTTTGCTCCGGGTTGGGAGTGCGTCATACAGATCCTCTGTTGTCTGGAAGACCTCCACCCGGTCCTGACTGGCTGTTGAAGACCTAGTCGTACCGGTCTCCTCTACCTGAGTGAGGGACGTCCTCTTGCGACTGACCGTCCTGCTGTCCGAGATGTCGACCAAATCGGAGGCAGACAGGTCAAAGTCTAAGACTACCAGGCGGGGAGGCTATATCCAATCCAACAATATGGATCGCTATGCCCAGCAGAAGGAGTCGCCTGGTGGATCGGGACAGTCGCTAGAAGCACAGAAGGCCGATTCATCCCCAGCCTCGGAGTTATCATTGCAGGATATCAAGGGGGCGATAGATGGGATGCAATCTTCGATTGGGCGACAGTTCGAGACCCTGGCGCACAAGGTGGACATGATATTGGTCGATGTCAACTTGATTCGCGCGGACCTGGGAAAAACCAATGAACGGGTCAAGTCCCTGGATCTCAAGACTACTGGCCTCGCGGACGATGTCTCGGAACTCCAGGCTGAGGTCCGCAAGCTACGAACCGCGAATGACCTCTCCGCTCGCCGGCTCGAGGACTTTGAAGGTCGGGCCCGGCGCAATAATGTGCGCATTATTGGGGTCCCAGAAACTTCGGAGGAGCTCTCCGTGGACCTCCTCGTCGAGGACCTGGTGGTGAATCATCTTGCGCCAAAGGGCCTCGGCAAGTTTTTCGCGGTGGAGCGGGCTCACCGAGTGCCTGGCGGACGGCCTAAGGTGGGAGCCCCCCCGCGGCCGATTGTCGCCCGGATCTTCCACTTTCGAGATCGGGACGCTATCCTGCAAGCATCGAGGGTGACAGGCCCGGTGCCTTTTCAAAATGCCTCTGTGAGCTTTTACCCTGATTTCACCCAGATGGTGCAGAAACAGAGGCAAAGTTTCCTGGGGGTGAAGCGGCGGCTTAGGGATATGGACCTGAAGTATGCCATGCTTTTCCCCGCTAAGCTGCGTGTGGTATATGAGGATCGGACTTTCTTCTTCGAATCGCCGGACATGGCAGGGGACTGGCTGGATGCACTCCCTCGGAGACAGCCGGGACAGCGTGGATGGGGTGGAAGGCGACCGGGATGGACAGCAGTGATACCTTCGGTGCTGGCCTGCTTTGATTCAGCCCTGGACAGTCACCTTATTGCAGTAATGGGAGGGCGGCGGGGGGAAGATAGGGGCTCTTTCCTCCTTTGGGGTGCTTTTTGTAGATTTGTTTTTGGTAGGGCGACAGGCACACTGCAAGTTGGGGGAACTTTGTAAGCTGACGCAGGGGTGCAGGGTGGGGGGGGTTTCAGGATGTTGGGGTTGTTGTTTGGGGTTGTTGTTTTTTCTTGCAAGGCGTAGCAATGACTGTCAGAATTGTCCGATTGTGGTACTCTGGGGGGGGGGGGGAGGTCTCTGTGTTCAGGGATGGGGGATAGGGGCTTAAACGTACTCAGCTGGAATGTTAATGGCTTAGGGGACCGTATAAAACGGGGGATAGTCCTGCAATTTTTTAAACGGACCTTGCCAGATGTGGTCCTCTTGCAGGAGACCCACCTTATAGGGAATATGTGTTATGCACTTAACAGAAAGGGCTACAAATTCATTGCTCACTCGGGGTTTTCTTCGGGATCCAGGGGTGCGGGCATACTTGTCAGAGCTTCCCTACCATTTGAGGTTGACTCCACCATTGCTGATGATAGGGGGCGCTTTGTGGCCGTGTCGGGGAGGTGGGAGGGCAGAAAGTTGGTTTTGGTTTCTGTTTACGTCCCTCCTGCCGTGCAGGCCTCCACGTTTGCTGATCTGGGCAAGGCCTTGTTGGAACTCCCCGAAGGGATGCTAGTGGTGGGAGGGGACTTCAATGCGGTTGGTTCTGGAATGCTAGATAGGTACCCGCCCAGAGACACCGGGGGGGCTCAGAAGTGGCTTCCCGACTTTATTGATACTTTTGGCCTGGTAGATTGTTGGAGGCTGCGGCACCCCACTCAGCGACAATACACCTTCCACTCCGGGGCCCACGGGAGTCTCTCCCGGATTGATTATCTGCTCACTCTGGCGGCACACGCCTCTTTGGTAACTGAGGTTAGGCACATGGCACGGGGCATATCAGATCATTCACCGGTGTGGGCACGTCTCGACATAGGCCGGGTGGCGGGGGGCAGGGTGGCTCCCGTTAACCCCTGGTACTTTCGGGACCCCAAGCTGCGCAGCGTGTTGCTGAAGACAGTTGACCACTACTTTCGAGAAAACCAGGGCTCAGTTGACTCCGCGGTGTCCTTGTGGGAAGCTTCTAAGGCTGTACTGAGAGGAGAAGCCTTGTCCCTGGTAGTGGCCGCCAAGCGGCGGAGAGACGCCGAGGTGATACAAGTGGAGGACGAGATAGCGGCTTTAGAGTTGGCCTTGGAAGGGGATGTTGAGACGTCCACGCTGCACAATTTGAGCCTGAAGCAATTGGAGTATAGGGATCTGGTGACAAATGCCGCCAAGACCCTTCACAGGGAGCAGCAGGGGCGGTTGTATGATGTTGGTGATAAGGCCGGGAAATTGCTGGCATGGCTGGACAAAAAGGAGCGTGTTAATCGTGTGGTGCCGGAGTTGTTGACGGACAGGGGAGAGGTTGTCACTGATCCCGACGGTATAGTCCGGTGTTTCTCAGACTATTTTCGTACGGTATACGCCTCGGTCTCGGATAGATCGACTGAGGACTCGTGTGATCTTCTGCGTGACATCGCTCTGCCCTGCCTTTCCGCCATTGATAGGGAGGACCTCGATGGTGATATCATTGTAGATGAAGTGGCAGGTGCTATCCGTGCTTCGCGCTCCTGCAAGTCTTCGGGCCCAAATGGTCTGCCGGTAGAGCTGTACAAGCTTTGTCCGGATAAGTTTGCTCCTCCCTTGACCGCCATGTTCGTGGAGGCGCGGAGGAACGGGTTTCTTCCGCTCGATCAACGGCTGGCGACGATCGTGGTAATACATAAAGACGGAAAGCCCCGGGATAGGTGTGGCTCCTATCGGCCGATCTCGCTCCTCAACGCCGAGCCGAAAATCCTTGCCAAGATTCTCGCGAACCGCCTGGTCCGGGTACTTGGCGACTTGATCCACCCGGATCAGTCGGGCTTTATCCCGCACCGTAACACTGCACTAAACCTTAGACGCCTCCACGGAGTGATTGCCAGGACGGGTACGATACGAGAGCCGGCTATTGTGGCGTCCCTCGACGCCACGATGGCCTTTGACACGGTAGAGTGGGCATACTTGTGGGCGGTGCTGGCTAAATTCGGCTTCGGGCCTGGATTCGTGGGGTGGGTGAGGCTGCTCTATGAGGGGCCTCTTGCAAGCGTCGTGGTGAACGGGCGGGCGTCGGCACCTTTCGAGCTCGGGAGAGGCACCCGGCAGGGTTGCCCCCTGTCGCCGTTGCTGTTTGCCCTTGCTCTTGAGCCGTTGGCGGCGTGGATACGGTGGCACCCGGATATACGTGGGCTTCGCTGGTCGCCTGACCACGAAGACCGTATTTCACTCTACGCTGACGACATTCTGTTATATCTTGCCTCGCCTAAGAAATCTCTGATAGTGGTTTGTGACGTCTTGACATCTTTCGGTAGAAACTCGGGCCTAGTCATTAATTGGGGGAAGTCACACTTGTATGTCCTGTGTGGGGATGTCCCGCCTGTTCCGCGTAACTGTTCGATCCAGATAGCCCAGCAGGGCTTTTTCTATTTGGGGATCTATATTTCCACCGACCCCATCTTGCGCTACGAGAAGAACTTGCTCCCTCCCTTGGTGCGCCTGCGGCGGGATGTGGCGGGCTGGCGGCGATTGCCGCTCTCCCTCCTTGGCCGCGCTGCACTGTTTAAAATGATGTCCCTTCCCCGTTTCCTCTATGCCCTGCAGAATACTCTTGACCTGGTCCCGGCCAGCTATTTCCGTGAGATCGAAAGCCACCAGCGCGCGCTCTTATGGGACGGGCGTCCGCGTATTGCAGTCGCTAAGTTGACGCTTCCGTGGTACGACGGTGGTATCGCGCTTCCAGACATTCGACGTTATTACTGGGCCACCCAGTTGAGCGCGATTAACCATGGTGTCTATGGTCCAGCGCTCAACCCTGGCTTCGCCATGGACCGCTGGTTGCTCCGTGGGGTAATTACGACAGAGCGTTGTATTCGAAATCGTCGGACCTCACCCTCACGGGGCCCACCAGAGTGGGCGTCCATGTGTGGAAGGTGGCGACGGACTCGCTGGGCTGGAGGGGTAAGCTTACCCTTGCCACCCCTCTGTTCGATTCCGAGATTCTGGGGAAGCTTTGGCGCACAAAAGGGTTCGAGAAATGGGATTTGATCGGTATATCCAGGGTTGGAGACCTTTTGGTTAAGGGTAAGATAAAGTCGTTCGAGGAGCTGCAGAAGGAATACGAGCTGGGGAGCACGGAGTTCTTCCGATATGCACAAGTGCGCCACGCCTTGCGGTCAGTCCTTGTGGAGGGGGAGAAGGTGCCAGAGTCCTCTCCGTTGGAGGATCGGATCCTGGATGGTCACATGCCAGAGAGCACGATTTCGCTCATTTATAAGAAGCTTATCAATGTTCGGGCGGATCTTCTCCTAGGGTTGCGCGCCCAATGGATAAGGGACGGCCTTGAACTAGATGATGAGGATTGGCAGTACGCAGTTTCTTCTCCCAAAGAGGTCGCTATCCCCGCGCGCCTGCGGCTGGTGCAGCTTAAAATACTCCATAGGGTCTACGTGACGGGGCCCAGGTTGGTTCACATGGGTTTTTCTGAGGAGGGCCTATGTAAGAGAGGCTGTGGTATGGTGGGTACCTTCCTCCATATTATTTGGGAATGCGGTGCGATTATGGAGGTCTGGAGGCAAGTCCACGAGGTGATGGGGGAGGTGACAGGAATTGTTATGCAGCCGGAGGCGCGATGTTGTCTCCTGAATGTCTGGAGTCCTACTGACCACAACGCGGCACAGACTCAGAGGGTGACCCTGGGGAACATGGTAGCTAAGCGCGATATCGCTCGGCTGTGGGGCTCCAATAGGCCGCCCACATTGACAGCGTGGATGGAAAACATGGACTGGAGTATGTTTAGGGAGAAGACAGTGTATTGTGCTCGGGGGCGCCCTCGGAAATGGCATGCTGTGTGGGGGCCATGGAACCAGTACAGAGGGGACATATGCCTGCCCCCCGACCCGGATCCGCCTGAGGAGCAACTCTCCCCTTAGTCCTTTTCCGGCTTTGACTTTCCCGCTGATATGTGATTGTTTCTAGAGTCTCTGCCTTTCCCTCCTTTCCCTTACTATAGATCAGTGCCTGTTGGACGTGATGGGGCTCGTCCCCCCTGATGGGAACCTCTCTTGGTGTTTACAGTACCTTTCGCCTTGCTTGTGTTTAGGGTTGTATTTAGGTTTATGCAAAATAGAACCTTTGGCTCTCCTGTCAGTGATATGTGGACGCAAGCATGTGTTGAACCTCTAAAGCTGCCGTACCTCCGGGATGACGGCTGAATAGCTGTGTCACTGATATAAAATTAAGGTTTTTTTTTAAAAAAAAAAAAAGTATCCATCACAAACATCTGTTTATGGCAGTCGCTGCACGGTTTGAACTCTGTAGTTTTGGTGGGGGGGAATATTTCCCCTGGCATACTGTTGAAGAATTTTGTGCTAAGAAGCTGGTCAAAGGACCAAGGATAAGCTCTGGATCCACGTCTGATAATGCGGAAATAAAGGAACTGACGTCAGGGCGCATAGATGACAGTTATATGCAGTTCCTCCCATCACTTTCAGAATAGAAAAATGTTGGCATGGATCCAGACCACACCACCTATCAGCGCACAGGATAACTGTTTTAAATGTTTCCAGGTCCAGTTGCCTGTGGAATTTTCACAGGGTGATGAATCTGCAATAAGAAGTATCCATCTGCCCAGCCCCTTCAAGGTCCAAAGACATCTGGGAGCCTTTAGTGCAATATTTACGATCCACTACGAGGAACACGTTAATCTGACAATGGAGAACAATAGTATCCATCCGAAAGTGAGATTTTCAGGATATTGGTTGCATAGTTCATTTCAATGATCTTGGCGACCTCAAATTTTTGCCTCATAGCAGAAACTTTTTCCTGCTGTATTTTAGCTTTTGTTAAGGTATCTTGGGCTCTGGTGGTCCATCATCTGCTCAAATCTAGCTCTTCCAAAGAGAGACTTAGGGGTTTCTTCAGGACATTATGTAAGCTTTGTTGTGAGATCATATTTGGTCCTTTATTAAGTTTGATGCCCATTTGCTTCTGAGAATCCGAGCCTGGCTTGTGCTGAATATTTGCCTCACTGGTTGTATGATCCGGATCGAGTCCAGCCACTGTTCGCATTGCAGAAGTTGGAGTCTGAGCATTTAGAGAAGCATAGACTTTTGTATCTACCACACAAGAGGTATTTTGCTCCAGTGTGCTTATTAATTGTTTCGTCTATGGAGTACATTGTTCAAAAGAGCAAGACTGAGATGGCATTCTCAGAACTATTACCTCCTTGTTTTCTTTTCCATTCTCAACTGTATCACCCATATCATGAGTGGAATGATGTGAGAGTAAATTTCTAATTTAGGTACTGGAGCCTTTGCTAATGATTGTTGCTATTGTTAATGTCCAGGTTATCCAAGTTATTCAAGTTGGACTTATATATGAAAACTAGGCTCCTAACAATAGGTTCGCCCCCCTTTTCAAATCATGGTAATGAGTTATCTTCGACAATCGAATATGTACACTCTAAAGTGAGACCTTCAACCTCCAAAATTGCAGTAGTATAGGCTTATTTTGTTTTTGGAACTTGCAATTACTCTATTGGTACTGCCACGTAAAACAGTCAAGTCAATCTCCTTCTCTTTTTGCCTTGAGAAATACATTTATAGCCACCCTGGCAGGACCTTGGATCTCTCATAGCTTCCTCTGTTTTACACATTAGCCTGGTAAGAGGGTCATTAACAGAAGACTTAGAAAAGCAGATTGCTCTTAGGGTTGAAGCCACAGTATTACATTTCTGTTTAGCACCCACTCAGGAGACGGGGAGAAAGCATGGATGTCAATTCACCAAAATGCCTGGGGTAGCAGGAGGGCCATCACAAACCCTTTGACTTTAATGGCATCACAGGAAGTGACATCATATGATCCTTGACCCTTATTTATTTTTCAAGGAAGGCATGTCACATGACACTAACATCACAACAATTGACACTTTTTAAATTCCATTATAACTGCATATTTAGTATAACAGCATAACACAGACAAACATGTATTGTAGATACCATATATATTATGGTGCTGCCTTTATCTCTGAAAGTTCTGGAGCATCATACTTGTCCTAAATTGTAGTGAGCAAAGCGAGTAAGCCAGACTTCTTATAGGGGGTTTCTCCTCTTGAGAGAAATATTTGAAAAGTAGGCAGTCAAATCAAGCATTTTAAAGAACAATTTTCACATAAATTTGCCTAAATGCCATAGGCACGGGAAGGGCACTCATGAAATGTTCAAATCTTTTCATGGTACGCCAAGCCAATGAAACCTGACGTTCCCCGGGAGTTGACATCCTTTTTTTCAAAATGTAGTATAAGTGCCCCCATATGCCAAAAATGACCATCATTGTGCCAGGACCAGAATTTGGCATGGTTGTCCGAATATTTTATTGGGTGCCACCTTATATCAAAAATGACATATCACATGTCCGTGCAAGAGTTTTGCAATTTACGCTGTCCATATACCAGAGGTGACCCTTTTGACAAAAATTACCTCTGTATATCTGGACCAGCATTTTGACATGGCTGTCAACCTCCCATATGCCATGTTGTCCACCTCTATGACAAGAATTGCCTCAATTTACGTTGGATAGTATCCCAAAGTAAGTCAAAGTTGCGCTCTGAGCATCTTTGCGTTATTTCGCAAGGGGGCATTCCCTGGGCGGTCGCATGGGTGTTTTGATGCAAATCCCCATGTACAAACATTGCTATGGACAGGAGTTTGCACCAAAATCTTATGACTCTAGTTTTACCAACTTTGCATGAGATCTGCACTGTACAGTACACATACAAAATGGAACAAATTTTACACCGCACAGCCTTCGAAGTTGTAAGGTTTAATTATGGTCCGGCCATAGACCGCCTCAATGGACAGATAGACCACTGGATAGCACTCCCACTGTCGATGGCCGGCCGTATTGCGATCATTAAGATGGTTATCCTACCCCAGTTTTTATTTGTTTTTAAATATCCCAATTCCACTCTCAGTCTCCTTTTTTAGTACCCTTCGGGGCATGCTCACGCGGCTGGTCTTGGCAGGGGGACAAGCAGGGGTGGGCTGGCAGACACTCACTCAACCCTTCGAGAGAGGAGGGTTTGGGGTGCCTGACTTTTATTTGTATTAATTGGTGGTGCAGGCGCATTACTCCTACTTTTGGTATCACCCAGATGTGTGACTACAATTCCTGAAGCCTGAATACACCCAGGCCCGCCCTTACCCCCTATCTACTATTCTCCCGCTTGGACTCAGGAGGACACCGGCTGAGATTCATACACTGCAGACCACAAGTTGGGCTTGGGGACGCCTACGTAGGTACCTAAAGGCGGGCCATTTATACTCCCCGCATTTGCTGATTCTGAATAATCGGTGGATATCCCCTACAACTGAAGTTCTAACGCAGCTTGTGCTCACTCGTTGTTGGCTGCAAACAATGGGAGGCATGTTTAGAGCCAGATAATTGCGTTCAGTAACAGACTTGACAAATGACCGGGATATGTCTAAATTAGACCCTTTTCTTGTGCACAGAACGCGAATGTCACTAGTTACTGCGCTGCGTCCTGAGACGGAGGAGCCCCCTGAGTTCCTCCCGCTCACTACAATCATTACTACACCTGACAGCGCACACCTGGTTTCCAGAATGTACTATCTAGCGCAGACACTTCGACCGGTGATGGGTGGTGGGGCGCGTGCCGTCTGGAAGGGAGACCTGGCGCATTCCATGACAGACAAGATGTGGGCCTATTGCTGTGAATAGGCTTGTCTGGTGTCAAATAACTATAAACAAGCTTTTACATTTTAAATATCTACATAGAATCTATATCACCCCCGTGATGCTTGCAAAAATGGACCGCACGCTTAGCCGGATAACCGTTAGAGATGTGCATTGGTGCATGCTGATTTTATCCACTTGGCATAGAACTGCCCCTCTGTCCTGGTATTCAGACATTTAGAACTAATGGTCGAGACTGAGCTCTCTGATATGCCCTTACTGGCACTTTTCACCGCAATTGCATTATTGCTTGCCAGGAGGAAGGTTTCTCTAAACTGGGGTGGAGTTGTGCCACCGATGGTGAGGCCCTGGTTGAGGGATTTAATATATTGTGACACTACCAGTGACATTTATGCGTCTTTGCTGCCACTTGCTTCCCGCCCCAAAAGTATCTGGCACCCACGCCGTTCTTATTTGCTACTTCATCCTGAACTTACTGACTGAACTCTCATTTATGGTAACATAACTGCTAGGTCAGCCAGCCTGTAAAACGGATCAGTTTTATCAAAATGTTATTACTGTATGAGCCTGTATTGTTGTCTTGTTGTTGATGTCTACGTAATTACTGCCATTATATATGACATTATGTCTGTCAACGATTAGTCAACATGCTTT
The DNA here is from genome assembly GCF_964204655.1 of Triturus cristatus. Lineage (NCBI taxonomy): Eukaryota > Metazoa > Chordata > Amphibia > Caudata > Salamandridae > Triturus > Triturus cristatus. The sequence goes on along the minus strand of NC_140593.1, from coordinate 676,411,944 downwards.
GATTGTATGAGCAGTAATTTTTTGTATATTCTTTTGAAAAATTACAATAAAAACAAGTTTAAAAAAAAAAAGAAAGGAGAGACAAACCTTAAAGCGCAGTTTTTGTTCTAGAAGGGACCCCTTCATATATTTAAAACTATTTTTACTAACCACAGCTGCCACCAAAGGTTCCATTCCGGCTAAGTACAATCCATTTTTTATTACACTAAAAGTGAATAACAGAACATTATTTACTATCAGTATAATGAAAAATGGGAAGAAAATAAGAAATGCAGGGCTTGTTTGTGTTATGTCAATGAAAAAGCCTGACCAAGCGGTTACCCAAGTTAATCTGTCACAGTATTTCAACTCTGATGGTAGGGTACAGGTTGGTCTACTAGGAAATGACAGCTTGCTTCATCGAGATGGGTTATTTGGAGCTGGGCTATCGAGTAAAAGGGACATTCTTTTAATTCAACCAAACCAGTGGTCTTGAAGCTTCACTTTACTCCCACTTGTTAAGAGAGTCTGAATCCTGTGTTGAACTGGGATCCACAAGAAGGCTTAGAGCTTACTACTCAAGAACATCTGGCATGGAGATGATTGGAGGAGCTAAAACAAGCTTAAGACCTTCTACAGTTTAGGGGGCGTGGTTTGGGTGCGGATGGAGTAGGCGGCAGAGCTTACGAGCTCCGTCCCGGCATCCTGACTTCCATAGTGGTGGAGATTCGCCTGAATAGTGGGCGCAACTGCCCTATATCGGAAACAGCCTAGAGGGAACACTTTATCTGGATCCTGCGAACAGAAATCAGCGAAAAAGGATTAGGCGGCTCAGGAGAGCAGTGGACAAAATGGCGGCGCCCATCCGTAGCGGAGAGCGAGATGGCATGGCGGCAGCTTCCGATACGCCTTGAACCGGACCTGATTTACTGAAACCACCCGGACCTGCATGAGCCCGTGAGGAACGGTGAGCCGGGTAGCGTGTGGACAACACGGGGGCGGAGGTGTAACTGGGACGCTGGAGTGCGGAGAATACACAAAGTGCTGAGGCAGTTCATACATCCGCATGCCAGCCTGCTTCCCCGCAGCGGACTGAAGAGGGGGGCGAGAAGTACTGCGGCCGGTGAGAGACCCCACTCACACAGCCCGGAGACCTCGAGACACAAGTGTGCAAAATGATACCCGCCGAGCCCTGAGACTGTGAGGTCCCCGAGGGATTGCCTAGACGGATCTTGCTGGCAGAGGGCGGGGTAGTAGATAATCCTGGAGTAAAGCACACTCCAAGACAGGCTATCACTGAGGCAACAGTTAGGAGGGGGGAGCTAAGCGCTATCTCCCCATATATGAACCCAGTCTACAGAATATTGAGAGCAGCGGAATTCCCTCAGCGACGACGGCTTGCTGACCGGGGAGCCGGGCTGGAGCCGCATTGTGGACCCCAGCTCTCATTGTGATTGGAACGAACCAGGAGCGGTGGGGCGGGCCTCCGGGCATAGCGGCATGCATCCCATTGAGCGCACTGAGAGACGGGAATCCACTCTACAACGACAGTTCAATAACACCTAGGAGAGCGCAGAGCTTAGAGGTTGGCCCCTCACCAGAATATGGCACGTAACCCTACCCCTTAACAATAAGAGCACTGAAGGGAAGGTGTGGGCAGGCTGCACCGCACTTATATACAGCACCTCAGACCTGAAGAAACTGAAAACATTTAACACATTTAGGGGGAACTGATTGTTCCCTTGCGAGGGAATAAGAAGCCTGCCCTCCCACCCACCCAAGCAACGGCAGCAAACAGCGTGGAAGGATAATGGGGAAGCAGGTCAAAAGGAAAGAAAAGGAGGATGCGCCGACCGTCAGTCACCCTGAGGGGAGTGAGCCACACACCTCCCCGGAGAGCCCAACTTTGCAGGACATTTTACAGGCCATAAATACCTCCAGTGAGAGGCTAGGGACCAAAATCGATTCGATAGGGGTGGACCTAAGCCTACTGCGAGACGACCACAAGCAACTGGTCGAGAGTCGCTACAAATGAACGCCAAATATCTGAATCCGGCCTGGTGCTCGCAGTGATGAAAACCCAACTAACTGTGCTGGAAGCAAAGATGCGTGTCTTAGAACTCCGAGCGGAAGATGCGGAGAACCGCTCACGAAGAAATAATATTCGAGTGACAGGATTGCCCGAGAAAATAGAAGGGATGAACATGGTGAGCTACCTGGAGGAGTGGCTGCGCACGGCAGTGGCACCAGAGGGACTATCACCTTTCTATGCCCTTGAGAGGGCACACCGAGTCCCAGCGAGACCGCCTTCCCCGGGAACTCCCTCAAGATCGGTGATAGCAAGACTGCTACACTACTGAGATAGGGACCATATCCTGGCAGAGGCCCGACGACGGGGAGAGCTGAGGGTCAATAATGTGGTGGTGCGATTATTCCTGGACTTCGAGGGAATTACAGCAACAAAGGAGCTCCTTCCAATCAGTCAAGTCTAAACTTTGACAGCTGTACTACAAATATGCCTTGCAATACCCGGCCAAACTGAGAGTGTCTACCCCGAGCGGGAATGGGTTGTTTACCACCCGACAGGAAGCATGGAGCTGGCTGGAACTACATCGAGGGGTGTCTCTTCCCAGGGACCAATGATGTTGCGGAAACCGCTGTGGGAGGTCCCACAGCAAGGGACCCAGTAGAGGTACAATGGCGCCGACGCAAGCAGAGACACAGATGGAGCGGCAAAGCACAATGCGAGTTGTGCCAAGATGACCGGGAAGTCGGCGGACCAGAAACCGACTCGAACTCGGAACAAGACTCAAACATTTCAGAGGCTCCGAGTGATGAGCAACCTGTAGTAACACCTGGAACGGCGGATGAGATCAGTGCAGGTAGGGGGGGATAAGAGAACAAGAAAGAACAAAGAGACAATAGGAGACAAGGGCGGCCTTACTCAAGTGGAGAGTAGATTGTTTGCTATGGAATGTAGTAACTAGGCCGAGCGGTGTGCTGACGGCCGGATGCACCTGACGCATCACCTGCCTTACCTCTCCCTCTGTTGTATGCTTTTACAAGACTTGGACTCTTAGTTTGGATAGGAGAGTACCACCTACTTGTCCCAGGGAAAGGGCATTAGGGGACATGTTATAATGTTTTGTTTGCAAGTTGGGGTACAGCGAGTCGCATTATAGGTTTACACCAGCAGTAATGGACAACACCATTAGGCCAGCGAGTTCAGCATGGAGGGATGCGGGAGGGAGGGGAAGAGAGAAGAAATACAAATGGCTACTGCGGTAAAGTACAAGAGTGTCACCTGGAACATTAGGGGTATGCATACTATGGCTAAACAATACAAAGTGCTTTCTTATCTTAACAGGCGTGGAGTGCAGATTGCGCTCCTTCAAGAAACTCATCTCACAGCTAAAGAAGGTCAAGCCCTACAGAAGCGATGGAGGGAACAAGTGTTTTACACAACCTATTCGGCCTAAGCCAGGAGGGTACTGATCTGTGTGAGGGCCGGAGTGCCTTTTCAAGTGCTAGATATGCTAATAGACCCCGAGGGTAGATATGTTGCAGTGTGAGGGAGGCTAGAAGGCAGAGAAGTGAACATTATGAGTATCTACGCCCCAAACACAGATCAAGCACAGTTTCTAACCAGATAGTGCCAACAACTTGCCCCATATCTGACCTCAACAGTGCTCATGGGTGGGGATTTTAATGCGGTAATAGACGCCTCCCTTGATAGGTCTCACCCCTTCCCCCCCCCTTTGCAGGACTCCCTGGTCACCCGAACTGAGCGTCTGTTTAGCGACTGGCAGAGACATTGGGGGTTACTGGACTCTTGGAGGACTCTACATCCAGATGACAGGGACTACTCATTTTTCTCAGTGACACACGACGTATACACACGACTGGATACGTTTCTATGCACTCCAGACATACATGGACAGATAGTCACCGCCGAATATTTGGCTAGGACGATCTCGGATCATAATCTGTGCTGCTAGGCCTTCGCTGGGCAGGCCCTAACCCGGCCATCCCCACCTGGAAACTGCGCCCTGAGGCACTAGAAGACCATGTTTTTAAAGAAGGAATTTGAGAAAAGATCACACAATACTTTCAAGAGAATGACGGAACGGCAACCTCCCCCTTGCCAGAGTGGGATGCTTTTAAGATAGTGATACGAAGCCCTTGTATAGCAGAAATGGCAGGGATTAGACGCACACTCATAGCTGAAGTACTGGCGGCTGAAAGAGTTCCCAGGGAGCTGGAACAGAAGCGACCGGGACATCCAGAACTGCAAGGGGAACTCCTAGAAGCCTGTGAGTCAGTAGCGTGTAACACAGAAAAGCTACGATGTTTTGATTATCAACAATATCTAGACCGTACACATGGGGAACGGGACAAATCAGGCTCTTTGGTGGCATGGCTAGTCAACCCGAAGAACAGGGGGTCTCCTATAGTGGAAATGGAGGATGAGGAAGGGAACAGACAAAATACCCAGGAGGAGATTAAAGGAATCTTCGCACGATATTATACTAAATTATTCCGTAAAACCTCCCAGTGCAGGGATGAGACAATAAGGGGGTACTTAGAGGGATTAGAGCTACCGCAGTTGGAAACGGAGGAAGCATAAGACCCAGGGGGCGACATCTCCTTGAGTGAGGTGAAGGTGGCCATTAAACACATGGCGCGTAACAAAATGCCAGGAATAGACGGGATACCTGTTGAATTTTATGGGACGTAAGTGGAAGAGTTAGCCCCAAAGTTGGTCCTGATGTATGAAGCAGCAAGAGAATTACAAACGCTACCGACCACCACCAAAGAAGCCCAAGAAGTCCCAATCCTTAAACCTAGAAAATCAGCTCACGATAAAACAGGATATAGGCCGTTGTCCATGCTGAACATGGACTATAAAATATTAAGCAAGATTTTAGCAAACAGGTTATTAAAGTACATGCCCCAACTGGTGCATATGGACCAAGCAGGTTTTATCCCAAATAGGAATACTGCCATCAATATTAGACGCCTTATGGCCATACTGAGGGCGAAAGACTTCCCCAAAGATGCCGCTTCAGTTTTTGGGGTAGACATTGAAAAGGCGTTTGATAGCCTGAAATGGCAGGTCCTTGAAAAGATGGGCCTAGGTGAGGGCTTTGTGAGGTGGGTGAAGTTACTGTATGCAGACCAAAGAGCCAGAGTGCGTACAGGAAAAGTTATCTCCCAGAGTCAGCGAATGGAAAGAGGAACTCGACAGGGGTGCCCACTGCCCCCTCTATTGTTCGAGCTAGCCATTGAGCCACTGGCATGCCGTGCTCGGATGGGGCGCGATTACGTAGGGTTGACAATAAGGGAGACTCATCACCAAATTGAGCTATATGCGGACGACCTGCTCCTCTTTCTCTCGGATACAGGGACGGACCTAGACGGAGCCAAATGTGTGTTAGAGGATTTTAGTTACCTATTGGGTTTGAGGGTGAATTGGCAAAAATCTAGATTGTTCCCTACAGCACCAGATAGACGACCACCAGAGGGTTTGGGGGAGGTTCAGTAGGAATCCACTTGCCTAGACTACTTGGGGGTGACAATATATCATAGAACTGCAGACTTAGTAGAAGGCAACGTGGGTAAGGGAATAAGGGCCCTCCGCTCTTCCATGGGTTTTTGGGGCTCACTACCGCTATCTGTGGCAGGCAGAGTGGCCATGCTAAAAACGGTGGCACTCACACGACTGCTATATATATTTGGGGCACTTCCGATGTGGATCCCGAACGCGGTATTTCGAGAGCTAACCTCACTCATAATAACATTTATCTGGGGAGCTAGTCCCAGACTTCGAGGCATATTACCTTGCAGCGCAGCTCCAGTGGTTTGTGAGGTGGCTGGGGGACAGTAGGAACCCAGAACGGACACAATACCCATTTATGCCAGAGATCTCAGTGCTGGCGAGAATCCTACTAAGATTAAAACAAAAGCCACACAGGAGAACAGAAGAGGAAAGCGTAATTATGAGGTGTTGGGCAAGATGGCTCCAGAGAGCTAGATGCAAGGTCCCCTACTCCCCAGAGCTGCCATTGGAAAAGCTCCGATACTTACCACATGGAAGAGACTGGACAGGGTTAGACGATTGGAAGGAAGCAGGGGTGACAGTGGTTGGGGACCTATTTAAAGACTCTCTTCCATTTGAGGAATTCCGGGAGGGGTTTGACCTTCCCCAAGGACACTTTTTGCTGCATAGGGAGCTCACTGAGGCACTCAAGAAACACTGGGGCACAGGAATGACAGAACCCAGAGCACTGGACTGTTGTAGATATGTGGCTCAGTCCACAGGCAGAATTAAGACAGTCTCCTGCATTTATAGGGCAATCAGAAGAAATGTCCAGAACCCCCTGGAGCAGTTGAGAACACAATGGGAGGGAGATCTGGGGGTGCCAATCCCAGAAAAAGATTGGGAAACCATTGTTGAACATACCCTTAAGATATCGAGAAACGCCAGATTTAAAGTCATAAACTATTCTGGGAGTGCCTGAGGCTGGGCGGTCTTTGGGAAGAATTGCTAAACATAGTTGAAAGCGTTATAGACAGGGAGGTACCACATACCCCAGGACACTGCATACTCCACTGGTTCCCACACACGGCCAAGACGGAGGTTACTGGGAGGTTTCAGGACCTGGCGTATGTCTTAGCAAAGAGAGAAATTGCAAGGAATTGGAAAGCCCCAAGGGGGCCAAATATAGGGACCTGGAAAAAAGAGCTAGAGAAATGGATAGACGCAGAAAACAGAATCTTGCAGACAGCAGCACAACGAGGTATAGGGAACCAAGAACCAGCAAGAGCATGGGGAGGACTGTTAGATGACATGCGAACACCAGACCTAGATGAGGCAGAAGAAGTCCAATCGAGGCCTCCAACACCGGAAAGGGATAATGAGAGGAGACCCTTAAGAGACTAAGATCAAGACAAGCTATACCCTGTCCCTCAGAAATCCCAGATAAGAATAACAGAAGATAAGATAACAGTGAACACATAACAACAGAACATCAAACTACAAGTAGGCGACCTGCTTGGGGGGGGGGGGGGGGGGGGGGGAGGGAGGAGTTGGGCTCTGGCCCTTTGAATTGTTTGTACGAACTCTTGCGGCAATGGGAATAATAAGAGAACACCAATGTATTTTCTACATGTACGTGCAAAGCCTATTATTGTAATACTGAAGAAGTATGTAACTCAAATGCTAACAAGCTCTGTTTAAAAAAAAAAGACCATCTATAGCTTAGTCAGAGTAACTATAGTTTTCTCCACCAACTCACAGAACCTGCAATTCCGTTAAATCTATTCGCTCCACTCACAAATAAATCCTATCATGACTTTTGTAAAAGCATCAGCCCAGCTGCATTATGTGCAATTATGATATCAAGTACAAAGAGACTTCCAACGAATCAGAACCTAATCTTAAAACTGGAAGTGAAACTCCCCTGTCTTGTTCACTCCCCAGAAGGTTATAGCAGACACTAAATGTACAACATCCGTCCCCTGATCAATTGCCACCTCAAGAGCAGCATACAAGCAAGGTGCTTGGAAAAGAAAAGAAAAGGAGACCAGATGAGGAGACACAGGTTAGAAGGAAACCTGCAGGTGTTCAAGGACTGCTCTCAAAATCCTATTTGAAGTTTAAAAAAATTTGAACAAGATGCAACAAAAGCTTAGCAAGGAGGTGGAGGAGATAAAAAAAATTGAAGGATTAGATTAGAAACTAGAAGTATTTTTAGCATAGAGTCAGTGTAGGAGAGGAAGCACAAAGTCTCTTGAAGAGATGTATCAAATTCAGAAAACCCATAAAAATGGAAACTGACGCAATGATCAAGAAACTATAATGGAAAAAACATAAGGATCTGGAGAATAGGTACATCAGGGTTTGGTTTGTGACCAGAAGGAATAGAAGGGCAGCAATCAATAGAAAACTTTGAGTAGTTTAATAAAAAAACAATTCTTATTCCAGAATGATCCCAAAATGCCTTAATATCTGGCAAGTGCACAGGACACTTGCTCAGATATCTTCCAAAGAAACATTTCCAAGTACGAAGACTGTATATTTTCAGGACTACCACTGAAAGAGAAAGTCCTGTAAAGGTCCAAAATGTTCAGTCCATTAAAGCTACATTTGCCTGCTCCTTTCATGTGCTCCCGAATCTTACATTGGATATGGCCAAGCAGTCAAGAGAAAGGAGATCCCTGATCATCGGTACGTCATGTTGTTGTGCATGGTCATAACAGCAGTACACTCTAAAGTTCTAAACCATAGTCCTCCGGACAAGAAACATGTTCATGCAAGGTAAATTGAGGGTAACATAAAAATAGAAATGTTGTCATTATCATTAATCTGTACATTTTGCATTTAAAAATGACGATTGAGAGTTGACAAGACTCTGTGCCTTTGCATCATTAAAAGATAGGACCTTCACATTTGCCTTTGTCTTGTGCTCCTCATCAGAGAACAATATTTAATAAAAAGGTTTAATTTTGCCTTTGTGGTGAAAATGTCTCTTTGTGGCAAACGTTCCAGCAGGATACAGTAAAAAAGGCACTTACGCTATCGCCAGACACTAGGCGGCTTCCATTGGGGCTCCATTCTAAGACAGTGACAGCTGACCCATGTGTGGTGGGCACAGAGTGCTGCTCCTTTTCCTGCTCATTGAACATCAGTACTTCACCGCTCTCCCAACCCACAGCCAATATGCGCTTATTGGGGTGCCAGGTAAAGGAGACAGCCAGGAAGGGGCGCTCCAGGTGGGCACCCGGAACATGCTCACCCTAACAGGAAGAAAGAACAAATGAAAACAAGCAATTTTCAAGCCAGTATACTTTATAAGCCTTTCACCGGCTTGTTCATTTTTGTGAGAACCAATCGTCAGAAAAGTTAGAATGTATAAGCAATACACAACTTTTTATATGGCATGTTTTACATCATTAAGTTTTTTCTATTCTTCCACAACACTTGACATAAATTGAGATATCAGGCATCTGGATGTTACACTGACTCATTTTAAGACAGTTTCATAATCATAAACTAAACACCACAATATGAATTACTCCTCATCATTTATCAGGATAAAACCAAGGCATTTGCAAAACCAAGTCCAGTGCTGCGCATGTTGTAAAACATTCTGTTGCAAACCACCTATCCGATCTTGAGCTAAAAGCATGGCTCCATGCCTCTCCATTGGTGAAGAACATCAGTTTTGGATGGGACACATCTGCATCTATGAAATTTGTTCCACAGCTGTGATAGTGCTGGGTGTTCTCAACCAACACAGTAGGAATTGAAGAACTTCCCTTTTTTGAGTTCCTTGCATCTATTTCCCTAGAAAAAGGGAGCAATACCATATTCAGCTGTGTGCCTGTCCTTGTTTATGAACTTCACTACAGAGCAGCTGTAGGAGTCGTTTACCAGACAGAATCTCTTTTACCCAGTATCAATGGCATCAATGGAGTCTAGGGATACGAGCTGCAATTGTATGCATCTACCCATGGTTTGTGGTATTCAGGAGATTGCAGGTTTTGAGAACAGATGCACACACACAGACCTATGTGGCTGTTTGTGGGTCTCGGTACTGAAAACAGCCTGGCATGGGGAGGAAACTCTATATAAAAAATGAAGTATACTGGCAAGAAGGGAGGTGGGGGGGTGATACTTGCATAATTTATCAGGATCAGAAGAGAGGATTATGCTTTCACTTTCTGAAAATCACATACAAATCACATTACATGACCTCCTGAGACATCCTGGATCATCTGACTGGTTTCAATCGCCTGAGTAGTAAGTTATGTCAAAATCAATCGAGTGAAAATCCCCATTTCCAGGATGGTGTTGCTGGATTACCACACAAGAAATGTTTAGAGAAATTGAGACCAAAAAAGGGCCTGATTTACTGTTTGATGGATGAAGAAAAGGCTTTCAAGGTGGCAGAGGACTTTACATCTCTCAAGCTGCCTTTACTCTGCCTACAAACTTTAGAGTTCACCGCCTGCCCTACTGTGAATTCTGTGGGTGCGTTTATATAGCAGTCACAGTGATTCATACAAAGCCTTTTAAAAGTTTTTACTTTTCAAAAACAGTCTCCCAAAACAGGAGTTTCTTTTTGGAAAAGTAAAAACGAATTTACTCAAAACCATCAGAGGTTTCTCCCATGGTCATTTTTTTATATCCCTCAGCAGTGTAAAAAAAAAAGCCTTATGACCGCCCACGCTAAATAGGGTGTTCGGGTGGCTTACCTTCGAAGATGGTACTTCCTCGGGCCGTCAAAGAAAGGTTTATGGCAACTGAGTACATTTTACTCTGTCTGCATAAACTTGTCAGTTGGCTTGACCCAAAATTGGGCAGTGGGACTGAGAGACTGGTGCACAGGGTACTTTGTCGCTGTAGCAATGGAGTACCCTGACTATCAAACTCTATATCGGGAGGTAAATCTTTCACAACACAATTTATCTAAGTATTGACTACAAAGGAATAGAGAACTAAATAAACATGTCAGTACTCCAGTATGTAACGCATGATAACCAGACTAGTATTGTCCCAGCATGTATCACTCCATATTCAAGCTAGTTTCTACAATGCACTTGTATACAACGGTCTATCACCCGGCGAATGCTCACAATTCCTAAGCATCTTCCATAGGACTATAATATCAATGAACCAGTACATAAAGCACCTTTGCTATGCCAGTACAGCAAATGCCCCAGTATGTAAAGCACTACACTTCAGCCAGTATTAGCAAGTACCTGTATGTAATGGATTACACCCAAGCCAGTATAAATAATGTCTCATCACATAAAGTAACAAAACTATGAAGGTAATCTATACAGCCTAGTATCTTGCACTGGATTCTCAAGTCAGTATTCACTATGTTAAAATGGTAGTTCACAATGATACAGTAAGTAAAGCATTAATACTACCCATTCCTCAGGCCAGTGTATGATGTGGCTCATCTATATAGCACCATAATGAGACTAATATAAAAACACACCCTATACTGATCAGTGATTCCCAGCTTACACCTGTAATTGGACCTCTTTCGATTTCTTTTGAGCATCACTGTCCTGCCCCGCACTTAGAACACAATCACCATATGGGCAGCAGCAGCACACTGTCACAGATTTACCTGCAAAACGGAGTTGCTTCCTGATGACTGACAGATCAAAGACAAGGGACACCATACAAAGGCTGACCTTTGGTGTAATGCTGGTAAATTCTAGAATGCTATATCAAGGACCAGAGGGGAAGATTATGTATTCTTTCTTCACTTCATTTTTACAGCAGCCATGTTTAACATATAACCATAAATGACCTTTCCCATGAAGCAACAGGAAAGGAAGACAAAAGGTATGAGACCAAAGGTAACCTTGCTAGTCGCATGATAGTCCTTCCTTGATTATCGATCCCCTTTTTCTTCGCTGCTGCAGCCATGATATGAGTGCCCTCTCCTTGTGTGATTTGCTTTCTGTGGTAAGGATTAAGAGAACCATGCCGCTGTTGGTTGTATTTGCTACCATTAATTACTCCCTTATAACAAGGGCCCGCGAGAACGCATTTCATCGCTCCTTTCACGGCACTGACGTCTGGGCCGCGGTCCCCACGGTAGAGGCCTCCGCCCACTAGAGAGCGCTCTTTCATAAGCACAGTGCGGCTATAGAGACGCTACAGCTCCTCTGTCAGACGGCGAGCAATCAACATTCAAACCAAACGGCAAGCCAACAAAGAGGGCCTTGGCCCTGGCCCCCACCCTGCATGGAGTAAGACACCCCGCAAGATCTCTAGGTGCTGGTATACACCTGTTGGGACCTGGCATGGAGGCGTATTGTGCTTGCGCATTCTTGTTTCTAGGTTCCCTGCGTGGAACACGGAATGCGGGGGTTTCGGCAGTTGCTGCCAGGGAGCTGGCGAGACTGGACAGAATAAAGCGACTTGGTGAACCTACCTGCGTGTCCACTTCATTTTAGTGGCGATGAGTGGTCCAGTCCCCAGTCTTCCCCACCCTGTGTTGCTGAATCCTGCTGATTACCTTGCCACTTCCAGGTGACGAATTGAAGACTAACCAACTATCAGAATCTGCTGAGCCTCACCGGAACCTGTCCAGTAGAGACTCCGACGGGGATTGTCTTCCATACCGAAAATTGAAGGAATTCGCACTTGTCTTTCCTCAGCGTTAACCCACTAGATTTGACAATGTCCAACACTTGTTTGACTCTGGTATCGTGTTCTAACTAATTTTTTCCATAAATAAGAATATCGTCTTGGAAGAACACGACTCCTGAGTCAAACAAGTGTTGTACATTGTCAAATCTAGTGGGTTAACGCTGAGGAAAGATAAGTGCAAATTCTTTCAAGAAGCCGTGGACTATCTGGGACACCACATTTCTGGTAGGGGGGTTGAACCCAAGGTAAAGCTTTTAGATTCCATCCAAAATGCACCTGAACCTCAGAATAAGGACCCGCTTCGTTCTTTTTTAGGTCTGGTTGAATATTACGCCACATTTGTAGCCAATTTCTCAGACATGACGGCACGCTTGCGTGATCTCCTCAAAAAGAATGCTAAGTTTGTGTGGTCTGTTGAGTGTAGTCTTGACTTCGAGCTCTTGAAGGAAGCAATTGTCCAAGCACGCCCCCTAAAGCTGTTTAACATCAATGATCGTTGTACTGTTACTACAGATGCCAGCAATGTGGTCTTAGGGGCTGTTCTTATGCAGAAGAGATGTGACAATAGGGAGGAGACCATAGCTTTTGCCTCAAGAGCACTTCGGGGGCGGAGAGCACTTACTCCACGTTCGAAAAGGAGGCCCTAGGTTTGTGGTGGGGTGTACAACATTTCCAGAACTTTTTGTGGGGGGAACAAATTTCTTTTGAGAACCGAACATAAACCTTTGGTGGATCTCTTTAACACCCAAGGTGGGGGGGGGAGAGCCACTACACGCATAGCCAAGTGGCAGTGCAGACTGAATGAGTTTAACTATTGTCTGGAGTATGTGGCTGGTGTTAAGAATCATGTGGCCGATTCTCTGTCCAGGTTACCCCTCACCGAGGTTGCTGCTGACACTGTGGTTGATGATCTGAAAATGGTGTGTGCTGTTTGTGCGGTTGCTGACACTGTCGAGGGTGCCCTGTCTGAAATCGATTGGAAATTGGCAGTCTCCGAGGATGCTGGGATCACCAGGGTATTGGACTTTGTGGTTCACGGTTGGCCCAGCGATATGAATTTGGCTCCTGAGCTGATTCCTTTTAAGAGAGTATGCAACGAATTGTCTCTTGTGGATGGAATTCTTCGGAGGGGTGGGTTGTTGGTTGTGCTTGAGAGCATGCGCATGAAAGTTTTGGATCTGGCTCACAAAGGTCATCTGGGCATTCGCGCCATGAAACGAAGGGTTAGAGAGGACTTCTAGTGGCCGGATGTAGATAAGTCCATCGAGCATTGTATTCGTGATTGTGGAGCATGTGTTTTGAGTGACAAAACACAAGTAACCTATCCTTCTTCCATCAATCCTATTGTTGTTAAGAACTCACCATGGAACAAGTTGGCTTTTGATGTAGCTGGACCTTTTGGTGTGATGGGTAGTTCTCCCAAATATGCCTTTGTGTTGATTGATTATACGTCTAAATGGCCTGAGGTGAGGTGTGTGGATGGGGTCAATTCTGGTACCATCATCAATTTTTTCATGGATGTCTTTCTTCGGGAGGGGTTTCCGGAAGTGCTAGTGACTGACAACGGGACTCAGTTCGTGCCTGTAGAGATGCAGGAGTTTCTAAAGGAGCATGGCATCAAGCATATCCTCACCTCACTTTATCATCCCGCAGCAATGGTCTAGTTAAGTGTTTCAACCGTGTTGTCAATGATCAGCTACAGTTGGCTTTGATCAATGGATTGCATTGGAAGGGGGCCATCTCTGAGATGTTGTGGGCTATGAGAACCCCTCCTTATGCGATTACTGGGATGTCTCCCTTCACCTTGCTAAGGGGTAGAGTAGCGGGGTTCTAAGCTTAATAAAGACTGGATGTCAAGAAAAGAGGTTGATCAACCGAAGTTGGGCAAAGTAGCTGATGTCAGAGCTGCTACACAATCCAAGTATGCGTCTATTTGTGCCAGAGTATCTCTGGTATGTGTCGGTGACTGGGTGAGGGTGAAGAATCCTGTCCTTGTTCGTAACGGATCCTCTCAGTTTTCTGCTCCGGTCAAAGTGAGGGAGGTGAGAGATCATCGGGTAGTTTTGGAGAATGGTAAAATCTGGAATACATGTGCAGTCTCTGTCGTGCCGAAGTCTAAGGCTGAGTATGTAAGAGGGAAATTTGGGGTCCATACACCCTGTGCTAGTGTGCATCCTGTGGGGTAAGTTTGGGGATACATGTTTCCTACAGGGAGATTGTTCCCCGGGAAAGCTCTTCTAGGGCAAGGGCTGCTCCCGCCAAATTTCAGGACTATGTCAGATATTGAACCTTGCAGAACTCTTTTGTCAACTCTAATCATCTTTACATTACTTTAAAATTTTTGTTTTGTATTTGTTTCTCCTGTTAGGTTTGTTTATATTTTGTTGTTTGCCATGTGAAGGAAGGGGTAGGTGTGTTGAGACCTGGCGTGGATGTGTGTTATGCTCGCGCATTCTTGTTTCTAGGTTCCCTGCATGGATCACGGAATGCAGGGGTTTCGGCAGTTGCTGCCAGGGAGCTTGCGAGACTGGACAACAATAAAGCGACTTGGTAAACCTACCTGCGTGTCGACTTCCTCTTAACACCACACCATTTTTTGACTGGATCAATGCCCCACAGGTGGGTCTGTATCAGTGCCAGTAGGCACTGACAACAAGTATGCACCAATTGATGCCCCTTTGGGGTCTGCATTATCATACAGGTGGGAGCCTGCATATTGATACCGTAAAAGACAAGCCCAGGTGTGAAGCCCATGAGATAAAAAAGGGCGTTTCTGTCCGAGGGGATCAACCCATACCTGAGCTCCCGGTTCTCTATACAGCTGTATCCAGCAACAGATCACAACTTTCAGCTGCCCATATTAGTTTATTGGCCTCTTTGTAACACCAGGACGCATTCAGAGATGAACTATTCAGAGAACAATAGGCCTCCCTACATACCTTCTGATGAAGAACTTTGCGGCCCAGTAGATGCATCCATTCACCAGGCCATTGCCTCAGCCATAACTCCTCTGGAACACAAACTGATGAAGTTAGCTTACTGCTATCCTGGGCCTCTGAATTTGGTGGATCCTCCCATGAGTCCTAGGAAACGCCTGCATCAAAGACCATATTCCTTCTAATGAGCGGAGCAAACTCAAGCATGTACAGGGCATGGACATGGATGTGTCTGACAGTCTGAAAAGCTCGTTCTTATCCCAATCTATTCCCCCCTCAGACAACCCTGACTCCCAAATTCCTTTTCTAGTGGGTAAGGCCTTGGGGGAGGAGATGATCTAACTAGACGAGGCAGTTACCCCTAACCCATTGGACATGGATGTCTACCATGGGGATTTGGATGAGGACCCAGGCCCCTCTAGACCTTTGCGTCCTTCCGCAGATGCAGGAAAACTTTCCTGAGCCCTTTATAACAAATGGGACAGACATGTCAGACATTCTGGACCCGGACGATCTCATGCACCCATATTCCTCAGAGTGGTCTTCAGCAGAGAAAGTAGCGACCTATGTCACAGCACGCTGATTAAGCCATTGGAAAAGGAGGCCCGGGCTTGCCTCAGGGTGGAGTGTCCTCATCCCTCTTTGGGAGGCGAGGTGGCCAAGACCCTAGAGGCGACACTCAAATGGCCACCTTCCTGGGAAGATATATCTGAGACCCCAAGAAAGGCATTGCTAAACACCACAGGGCCACTCACTAAAATCGTGGATATGGCTGAAGAGGGCAAACAATTGTGGTCCACAATTTTGCCGGATATTCTCTTGGGATGGGGTCACCGGGCCATCAACTTGCTAACTGTGCATTGTCCACAGAACGCATGAGGTGACTCCTTATTAAAGTGGATCACAAACTGGGAGACCTAGCTTCCTCCGAAGCAGGCCCAATTGCACAAAGGAACTCTTTGGAGACACGTTTGTCAAGGAAATGGGGAAGTGTGTAGCTACCTTTACTTACCTGTAAGTATACTTGTTCCTGAGGTTTTCTCCTGGGCCAGTCGTGGTAGAAGGCGCACTGCCAGCCGCTCCTTTACAACAGCTCCCACCCGGGCCAAGGATCTCACCGCTGACAATAGCAGGAAAGGTCCAGGCTCTGAGGCTTCTTCCCATCTGGAGGGCCACACCACAAAGAGGCCAGGGGTTGGAACTTGCAGAAGTTTCCACAGAATTACTCCCGGTATGTGTTCTTCCTTCTTCCCAACTTAGAGTGGCAGGGTGGCTGGCCTAATTCGTCTACAATTGAGAACGCACTACATCCGATGCCTGGGTCCTCCAATCAATATAAGGTTTTCATATGGAATTTTATGGGACTTCCCTTCAAAGACAGCTCCCTCGTCCTCTCCTGTTCTTAGAACGAGACTTCCTCCTGATTACACAGGAAGTGGAGGACCTATTAAACAAAGGGGCTATATTCCCTTCTGTCATCCACCCTTGGGCTTTGTAAGCAATCTTTTCTTGGTAGAAAAGATAGTTGGAGGTCAACGGCCCGTCATCAATCTGAGAGAATTCAAAGAGTGGCTGGTTTATCGCCACTTCAAAATGGAAGGAATTCACCTTCTGAGGGAAATTTTGAGCCAGCCGATTGGAAGGGAATCTGGATTTGAAGGACATGTACATCACCATCCCTATCTTCCCACCACACCACAGATTCCTTCAGTTTGAATGGAAAGACCAACTGTATGAGTTCACATCTTTGCCCTTCGGTCTTTCCTATGCGCCCTGGTGCTTCAAAAGGTGCTATGTCTGACCACGGAGACCCTACAGGATGAATGAATCTGCCTAATAGTCTATTTGGACAATATCCTCATCATGGACTAATGACCAATGAAACTTCGAAAAACGTCTCCCAACAGCAGTACACATTTTGGATGGTCTAAGCTTCATCATCAATGCAAAAAAAATCACTGCTCCTTTCAGCCCAATAAGCAACATTTCTGGGTTTCGGAATCAACTCCAGCTTCACCACTCGGAGCCTTCAGTCGAAAACGATTGCGAAGATCAGACAAGAGCTCTACAAGAATCTATCAAAGGAATGAACCTCACTGAGGCAAATGGCTTGAATAGGGGGTCTCCTTTACTTATCTATTCCAGCAATGTTTTCTGGGTCCTTTCCACTACAGGGCCATGCAGTGCAGGAAAGCTCACCACTTATGCAGAGGCTTGACACACTCAGAGAGGGTTCCTTTGACGGAAGACGCAAAGGAGGAAATGAGATGGCAGCTCACGCATATGGAGCCATGAAGTGGGAGAGCAATCTTTGGTTCCAATCCAGTTATCATAATAGAATCAGAGGCCAGCAGAAGCGGCTGGGGTATCCTTTGTGGCATCTTATACACTGGAGGGAAGAGGTCTTAAGAAGAACAGCGGTTACAAATCAACTGACTGGAACTTCAGTCAGGCTTATTTGCCGTATGGTGATGGACCAAAGAGACGGCATGGTGTTGTGTGCTGCTGAAGATGGACAATGTTTCGTCAGTTTGTTACATCAACCATCTCAAGCGGACTTGATCAAAAACCCCATCGGAGTTAGCCAAGAACTTCTGGCGTTTCTGCCTGGGCAACAACATCGTGGTGATAGCAGAACAATGAAGTGGCAGACTGGAACTCCAGATTACTCCAGGACATGAGTCTTTGGAAGTGTCACTCAGCAATCTCCAAGGCAGAGGAGCGATGGGCCTGTTCACGGTGGATCTATTTGCATCGCACCTGAATCACCAACTGGAGAGATCCTTCAGCTGAAGACCAGACCCTCAAGCAGTAGAGATTGGTGCTTTTCTCGAGGATTGAATTAGAAAAAAGAAGGATATGCATTCCCTTTCTTCTAAATGATCGCAAGACTATCAACAGAGGTAAGATGACATTAGGTGGACAGAAGGTGGAGTTGGTGGTAACGCCGAATTGGAGATCGCAATTTTGGTATCCAGTTCTGATGGAACTTTCTTGGGATTCTCCAATCCTTCTTCCCCCAGTGCCAAATCTCCCCCAGGGCCCTGTGGGAAATTCCCATCACTTAGTATTGAATGGACACCTGTTTCTACTGGCGTGGAAGATTTCAGAGAATGATGGAAAGTCCCAGGACTTTCGCAAGAAGCTAAACATCTCCTATGAAGGACCTGGGTGGAAGGAACAAGTAAGAGGTATAAATCCGCACAGAGAAGAAGGTAGGGTTGGTGTCTCCAGAGGGAGGTGGATCCTGTGGCGTCCAGTCTGTTTGAACTTTTTGTCTTCCTTGGCCTCAGAAGGTCTTGCTTACAGATCAGTGAATACCTTCAGGTTGGTCATCTCAGCAGAGCAGTCTCCAGTTGGGAACACCCTTTGGTGCAAAAACTGATTAGGGGTATACGCCTATCACCTCCTCCTGAACCAAGGTACTCAACCTTTGGGATGTGAACGATGTCCTTGAACTCTTTTTGTCATGGAAGAGCAATAAATACTTTCTAGGAAGGAGCTATCAGGTAAGCTGACCATGGTGCTGTGCCTCATATCCTGAAGAAGAGTTTCGTATGTTAAAGCACTGGAGCCGGGCAGAGTGTTTACCCCGGATGGAGTTACATTCCATGTATCTAGACAAGCAAAATGTAATTTGAGGTTGATTTCATACCCAGCGTTCAATGAAGATACCAAATTATGTGTGGTGAGATGCATAATGGCCTATTAAGACATGACTTCTGGGTTTCACCCGCTAAGTGAAAGACAACTCCTCATTTCCATTCTCAAATCATTGCAAGTGGTCTCCTCCCCTACTATAAAGATGGGTCAGATGGATCATGCAAGAGGCCGGTGTTGACACTTTCAAATTTGGGGCACATTCTGCTAGGGGTGCTTTGACCTCAAAATCCTTTGTTCTAGGGGCCCGGTTGGAGGACATCTGAATGCGCCAGATTGGTCCTTGGATTCCACCTTTCAATGTTTTACTTCAATCAAATCATAGACATGACAACCATGGTGGTCAATAAGCTTTGAACATGTATAATCGTCGCCTTCAGTTCCGACACAGAATTAAAAATTCCTAGGTTTTGTAACGGAAAGTTACAATTCTATGAAGGACTCTGAGGTGAGAATTATCTCTCCCAACGATCAGGGGATCATGACCCACCTGTATTGCGGGAACAGGAAGACCGACGTATTACGGGAAATAAAAAAAGATTTGTGTGGTTTGATATGCTATGATACATACTATATGATAACATAGATCTGTATTTGTAACGGTGTTTACAATATGATATCATAAAATTGTATTTGTAACGTTATGTTGTATACTGGTTGAGAGACATTACAAATCTGGTTTCTAAATTATGTTATTTTGTATGCTTCATAGGAATTGAAGTGTCCAAGCAAGAATACACATAGGACGGAGAAGATCTTGGCTGCGGGAAGAAAGAGGGGGAGGGGGATAATTGTCAAGTTGGACTATTATGGGACTTGCAGAGCTACCATTGGTTGAATAACTTTGGTCTTCCTTTCCAGTTGCTTCATGGGAAAGGTAGTTTATGGTTATATGTTAAACATGGCTGCTAAGATACGAAAGTTAGGACACTTTTAATTTCATTACAGAGCGCCGATAATATATATATATATATATATATATATATGAAACAAGTATTCGACTCTCCCCACTGCCCAGCCGGCGAAGAGAGAGTCACGGACTCCGAAACATCGTGGCAAAAATTCAGGTCTTTATTTGTTCTCTACAGCTTATGACGCGTTTCGGATAACAAAGTATCCTTGTTCACATGCGGAAACGCAGTCCGCCAACTGTTTTTATATCCTTATTTTTTGGTTGTTTTTTTGTTTCTCCCGTGTCATGTGTTCCCAAGTGAACATAGAAGACATACTATTTTACTAGTATTGCTCATGATCTATTTTACCAAAGCGTGTTATATGGTTGCTTACACATTTGCTTAGGCTTGACTAGCATATCCAACATTATTTGATAATTTTGTAAAGTGCAAGTGTTGATTAAAATAACTGCATGAATGCCGGTATCACTGACAATAGTATTGCAAAATGGTTCTGTATAAACAATGAACTTGATCATATTGTAGATTAAAAAATATTTTTTGTTACACACCTATACTTAAATATTGTGTCCTACATTACATGATATTAAATATATACTAATGGATTCATATATTTAAAATTCATAAAAATTCATTAAAAAACCTATTGAGCGGGGGGGAGGAGCCTAGCGCTTCACCAAGATGGCCGCGTGAGCTTTGAGCTCCCGAGACCCTCGTGCCCTCCGTCGACTATCCTGTCTCTAATCCTGTCTGTATGCATGGCATCGTGCAGATGACTTGTCAGGGAGGCGATTGATGCTACCCGAGGTCGGATCGCCCACCGGGAACCGGAGTTACGCATGGCGGAGGATTGAGGCCTATCTCCGAGGGATGCCAGGGGCTAGAGTTGGCAGGATGCCCGACCTCTAATTGAACAACAGCGGCCAGGCGAGGTGTGAACTACCGGACGGAGGTCCCCATCCTTTCACTTTCACTTTCACTTTCTCGCCCTTTGTTTGCCCTGCCCAGGGAGTGCTCTCGGCTGCTTTATTATCATTTGGACGCTCTGCACGCTACTCTGGCGGCCCATCGCAGGACTGAGCACTCCTGATTCCTTTCGCTGAGAGAGGGCCGTCCTGTTTGAACCGACCTGCTTGAACCAACCATGTCGGGCAAAGCAGAGGTGGATCGGCTGAAGCCTAAGGCCACCAGGCGGGGAGCCTATACTCAAGCCAATAATATGGACCGCTATGCCCAGCAGAAGGGGTCACCGGGTGGACCCAGCCAGTCGCCGGATACACAGAAGACTGCCTCACCCTTGGCCCCGGAGCTCTCGCTGCAGGATGTCATGGGCGCGCTCGAAGGGCTGCAGACTTCGATTGGGAGACAGTTTGATGCCCTGGCGCACAAAGTGGATACCATCTTGGTGGACGTTAATCTGATCCGCGCGGATCTGGGCAAAACAAATGAACGAGTTAAAACCCTGGACCTCAAGACCACGGGCCTCGCTGATGATGTCTCGGAACTACAGACCGAGGTCCGTAAGTTGCGGACCGAGAGTGATCTCGCCGCCCGTCGGCTGGAGGACTTTGAGAGCCGGGCCAGGCGCAACAACGTGCGCGTTATCGGGGTCCCGGAGTCCTCGGACGAGACTTCTGTAGACCTGCTCGTGGAGGACTTGGTGCTTAACCATCTGCAGCCTAAGGGTCTTGGGAAGTTTTTCGCAGTTGAGAGGGCCCATAGAGTGCCGGGTGGGAGGCCCAAGGTGGGAGCCCCACCGAGGCCGATTGTCGCCCGGCTCTTTCATTTTCGAGATCGGGACGCTATCCTGCAAGCATCGAGGGTGACGGGCCCGGTCCCCTTCCAGAACGCGTCGGTGAATTTCTATCCTGACTTCACCCAGCAGGTGCAGAGGCAGAGGCAGGGCTTCCTGGGGGTGAAGAGGCGGCTTCGGGAGAGGGAACTGAAATATGCCATGCTCTTCCCTGCCAGACTACGTGTGGTGTACGAAGACCGAACATTCTTCTTTGAGTCGCCTGTCATGGCCGATGAATGGCTGGACGCTCTGCCCCGACGACGGACGGGAGAGGTCACTGCCGCAGACGGGGACAGTGGCCGGGATGAACAAGGTTGATGTCTTCGGAGCCGGACTGACTCGATTTGTCTCTAGCTAATGACTTGAACAGAATGCAGTAAATACGGAGGGTTGTGGGAGGACGAGGGGAGCTCTTTCCTCCCTTAGGGTACTTTTTGTAGATTTTGGGTTTGGTAGGGCGACAGGCACACTGCAAGTTGGGGGGGCTTTGTAAGCTGCAGCAGGGGTGCAGGGTGGGGGGGATAGTTGGGATTTTGGGTTTGTTGTTGGGGGGTTCGTTTCTGCAAGGCGTAGTGATTATTTTCAGGACTGTTCCATGGTGGCTCTTCGGGTGTGGGGTGGGCCTCTTTACGTGTGGGGATGGGGGGTAGGGGTTTAAGTGTTATTAGCTGGAATGTTAATGGTTTGGGGGATCGCATTAAGCGCGGGATTGTTTTGCAATTCTTGAAACGGTCATTGCCGGATGTCGCCCTACTGCAGGAGACGCACCTTATAGGTAACACGTGCTATGCTCTTAATAGGAAGGGTTATAAATTCATAGCTCATTCGGGATTCTCCTCTGGGTCCAGGGGTGTGGGCATCCTAGTCAGAGCCTCGTTACCATTTGAGGTGGACTCCACCATTGTTGACGATAGGGGGAGGTTTGTGGCGGTGGCGGGGCGGTGGGAGGGAAGAACTTTGGTTTTAGTTTCGGTTTATGTCCCGCCGGCCCTGCAGGCCTCCACGTTTACAGATCTGGGTAGGGCCTTGCTGGATCTCCCGGGGGGTATGCTTGTGGTGGGGGGTGATTTCAATGCTGTCGGCTCTGGGCTGCTGGATAGATACCCGTCCAGAGACACAGGGGGGGCTCAGAAGTGGCTTCCAGACTTTCTAGACACACTGGGCCTGATAGACTGCTGGAGGCTCCGGCACCCCACACAGAGCCAATACACCTTCCACTCCGGGGCGCATGGTAGCCTCTCTAGGATTGATTACCTGCTCACTCTGGCTGCGCACGCCTCATTGGTGTCCGAGGCCAGGCACATGGCGCGTGGTATATCGGACCATTCGCCAGTGTGGGTCAGGCTGGATGTCGGCCGTGAGGGAGGGGGAAGGGTGGCTCCTATTAACCCTTGGTACTTTCGAGACCCCAAGATGCGCAGCGCACTGGTGAAGACAGTTGATAATTTCTTCAAGGACAATCAGGGATCCGTGGACTCGGCTGTGTCGCTGTGGGAAGCATTTAAGACCGTGCTGCTAGGGGAGGCCCTCTCCCTTGTAGTGGCGGCCAAGCGGCGGAGAGATGGCGAGGTTATGCAGGTTGAGGAGGAGATCGTGGCTTTGGAGGGAGCGCTCGAGGAGGAGGTTACAGAGGCCTCACTGCATGAGCTGAGCTTGAAGCAAGCCGAGTATAAGGACCTGGTGACGAATGCCGCTAAGACCCTCAGTAGGGAACAGCAGGGCCGCCTGTATGATGTTGGTGACAAGGCCGGGAAACTCCTAGCTTGGCTGGACAAAAAAGAACGGGTCAATAGAGTAGTGCCGGAGTTGACGGGAGAGGGGGGAGAGGTGATTGTGGAACCTGAGAGGATTGTACAGTGTTTCTCGGACTATTTCCGTATGGTTTATGCCTCAGTGTCGGATAGGCCGCCCGAGGACTCGCGTGACCTCTTGCGTGATATCGCTCTGCCCTGTCTCTCTGACGTAGATAGGGATGATCTTGATGGTGACATAACGGTCGATGAGGTGGCGGGAGCTATCCGCGCGCTGAACTCGGGTAAGGCCTCGGGCCCGAATGGCTTGCCGGTTGACCTGTATAAACTGTTTCCGGATAGGGTCGCCCCTCACCTGCGCGCCATGTTCATGGAGGCGCGGGGGAGTGGGACCCTCCCGTTGGATCAGCGACTGGCGACAATTGTTGTTATACACAAAGATGGTAAACCCCGAGATAAGTGTGCCTCATATAGGCCTATCTCACTCCTTAACGCCGAGCCGAAGATTCTGGCTAAAATCCTGGCGGCCCGATTGATCAGGGTACTTGGAGACTTGATCCACCCAGATCAATCCGGTTTTATTCCGCATCGTAACACTGCGTTAAACCTTCGGCGCCTTCATGGTGTATTCGCCAGGGCGGGCACGCTGCGTGAACCAGCTATTGTGGCGTCTCTCGATGCCACGATGGCCTTTGATACGGTGGAATGGGCATATTTGTGGGCTGTGCTGGCCAAGTTCGGCTTTGGCCATGGTTTTGTGAGCTGGGTGAGGTTGCTGTATGAGGGACCCCTTGCGAGTGTGGTGGTAAATTGCCGGGCATCGACTCCGTTTCAGCTTGGGAGGGGTACTCGGCAAGGTTGCCCCCTGTCGCCATTGTTGTTCGCCCTCGCCCTTGAGCCGCTGGCAGCGTGGATACGCTGGCACCCGGATATACGGGGACTTAGATGGTCGCCCGAACACGAGGACCGCATTTCGCTATATGCTGATGACATCCTGTTGTATCTTGCCTCGCCCAAGAAATCACTTATAGTGGTCTGTGACGTTCTTACATCTTTCGGTAGGAATTCGGGTCTCGTCATCAACTGGAGTAAATCGTATTTATATGTTCTGAGTGGCGAGGTTCCACCGATCCCGCGAACTTGTTCGATCCAGATCGCTCAGCAGGGCTTCGTGTATCTGGGGATCTTTATCTCCACGGACTCCGCTTTGCGGTATGAGAGGAACTTGCTCCCCCCCCTAGCGCGCCTGCGGCGGGATGTAGAGGGCTGGCGGAGGCTGCCGCTCTGCCTCGTTGGGCGCGCTGCCTTGTTCAAAATGATGTCTCTTCCCCGGTTCCTCTACGCATTGCAGAATACTCTAGATTGGGTACCGGCCAACTACTTTCGGGAGGTCGAAAGCCTCCAACGAACGTTGTTGTGGGATGGGCGGCCGCGAATAGCAATTGCTAAGTTGATGCTTCCATGGTATGATGGGGGTATTGCGCTTCCAGACATCCGACGCTACTATTGGGCCACCCAGCTGAGCGCGATTAATCATGGTCTCTATGGCCCTGTCCTCAGCCCTGGTTATGCCATGGACAGGTGGTTGCTGCGTGGTGGTAACTATCACAGGGCGTTGTACCCGCGGTCCCTGGACTCGTCCCTCACGGGGCCCACTGGGGTGGCGGTGCGTGTGTGGAAGATGGCAACTGACTCGCTGGGCTGGAAGGATAGGCTCACCCTTGCTACCCCGCTGTTTGAATCTGAAAGATTGGGTAGGCTTTGGCATACAAAAGGTTTTGATAAATGGGACTTGATTGGCATCTCCAGGGTCGGAGATGTGCTGATTAAGGGGAGGGTGAAGTCCTTTGAAGAGTTGCAGAAGGAGTATGAGCTGGGGACATCCGAGTTTTTCCGCTATGTTCAGGTGCGTCATGCCCTCCGGTCAGTTCTCGTGGAGGGTGAGAAGGTGCCTGAGTCCTCTCCTTTGGAGGACCGGATCCTTGATGGCCATATGCCTGAGAGCACGATCTCGCTCATCTACAAGAAATTGATAAATGTCCGGGCGGATATGCTTCTGGGGCTGCGGGACCAGTGGACTAGGGATGGACTCGAGTTGGATGACGAGGATTGGCAGTCTGCTGTTTCCTCTCCCAAGGAGGTTGCGATCCCGTCGCGTCTGAGGCTGGTGCAGCTCAAAATACTGCATCGAGTGTATGTGACGGGGCCAAGGCTGGTTCATATGGGATTCTCTGAGGAAGGCCTATGTAGGAGGGGATGTGGTATGGTGGGTACTTTCCTGCATATCATTTGGGAATGTGGTGTCATCACGGAATTCTGGAGGAGAGTCCATGCAGTGATGGGGGAGGTGATGGGCATTGCTATGCAGCCGGAAGCGCGGTGTTGTCTCCTGAATGTCTGGGGGCCCACTGATCACGATGAGGCACAGACCCAATGGGTGACTCTGGGTAACATGGTCGCTAAGAGAGATATCGCGCGATTGTGGGGCTCCGCGGGGCCCCCCACATTGACCGCGTGGAAAGAAAATATGGACTGGAGTATGCTCAGGGAAAAGACAGTATATTGCGCTAGAGGCCGCCCTCAGAAGTGGCACGCCATCTGGGGGCGGTGGAATCAATACAGGGGGGGAATATGTCTTGCCCCTGATTTGGATCCCCCCGAGGAACAGCTTTCTTCTTGACATTCTTTCCAGCTCAGTATATAAGATGTAATGGTTAATTGACTTCTTGGGCCTCTGCTGTCCCCCTTCTTCCTCTTATCACAGTACTGTGACTGTTAGATGATTGGGGTCCGGCCTCCCCTGGGGGGCTATCACCATGGGCATTCAGTGTTCTTGCCTTGCTGGGGTTTGTTGTGTGTTTGCGTTTATTTAAAAATGGAATCTTTTCACTGCTCCTTTAATGCAATGTGGACGCTTCTCTGTCCTTCTCTACCGAAGCTGCCGAACCTCCGGGTTGTCGGCTGAATAGCTGTGTCCAGACTCTTGAAGAAATAAAGGTTTTAAAAAAAAAAAAAAAAAAAAAAACCTATTGAGCATTTCATATATCTACATAATAAGAAGATTAAATATGAATAAATTCATGGACATCAGTGCAAAACTCGCAAATTGTAGGCTTATTGCTTATCTAAAATCTAAGCAAATTGTATGTAAATAACATCTAAAAATGTTGGTGCAAAGCTCGCAATTTGTAAACATAGAAAAGCACGTATAGTTTCTACATACAGTACTCAAGAGTGCAAAACGCAATACTTTAAAGTGCAATAATTGTGTTGGTGTGTTAGTGCATGATTAAAGTTATTGTGGAGGAGGTTTAAAAACAGGGACGGGGGGTTGCAGCTGGGGATATCTAAATGTATAAATTTAATATATTGTATACAGTGCACTGCGTTACAGGAAGTTATGTAGGTCCTCTGTATTGTTCAGCCCTCTAGGGTGTCTACTGCCTAATTCCAGGATCATTTTGGATTCTAGCTGGCATAAGGCTCGTTCCCGGTTCCCCCCTCTGTGGGGGTTTGGGATTGCTGCAATCACATAATATTTTAGACACTTTAGGTCATTGCCATGTGTCGTCCTGAAGTGCCTGGCTACTGGGTACGCTGTGTCGTTGTTGACGATTGCTCGCAGGTGATGTAAGATTCTGACATGCACCTGTGCCTTAGTACTGCCCACATATCGAAGGCCACAGGTGCATGTCAGAACATACACAGCGTACTCAGTCTTGCAGTTGTACCTACCTTTGATCTTGGTCTCAGTGGGGCTGATGGGTCTTTTATTTGGTGGTGGTTTCGCCAAATCTACATGCTTGACACGAAGAGCACTTGTAAAACCCTTGTCTCAGTTGTAGCAATGTTTTGTTTTTCATTACCATTTCAGGCCTGCTTTTCACTATTTGCGTTCTCATAGGGATACCCTTTCTGAAAGTGATGGTAGGACTATCTAGGAGATCAAGGGCCAAAACTGCAGCGGTCAGAACTATGGGCCAATTACGTCTGATAATGGAACTGATCTGCCGTTCTTTCTGGTTGAACGTGAGGATGAGTCTGGGCGCATTTGCTTCATGTGTCTGTTCTAGGCTTCTGTCTTTCGGCTCTAGCAAGGAGTTCCTTGGTCTGAGAGCTACTTTCGCCACTGCCTGATTGAGGATTGATGTACTGTATCCTCTCTGTCTAAACCTCATCAATGCTTCTTGTGTGCATCTTTCCTGCTCTTCTATGGTTCTGCATATTCATTTAATTCTTAAGAGTTCCCCGTAGGGTATGCTTTGTACCAAGTGCTGAGGGTGAGCACTTGACGCATAAAGCCTCGAGTTGCCCGCCGTTATTTTTCTGTGTAGAGTAGTTGTGATCTGTTCTTCATTTATATATACTCTTACATCTAGAAAATCAACACTTTTTTCACTTATGTGTGAGGTGAATCTTAAATTAGCAGAATTGTTGTTGATGTTGTTGATAAATAGAGTGGCACTTTCTTCACTACCCTGCCAGACAACAAAAACATCATCTATATACCGAAGCCAATGCTTCACATGCTTGTACATTGCAGAGTGTGTTGACCTCAGGATCTGCTCCTCCCACCAGCCCACCATGAGACAGGCGTAGCTGGGGGAGAAGTATATAGTATATATATACACACACACACACATATGCTTCACCGTCTCCGTTCCACTTCTTTGATGAGGACACACGGCACCACAGACATCGGTATGTTTTCATTCTTTCTTTATTTTTTCAACACCATAGTGCAACCACACAGACTGAAGATCTACGCGTTTCGGCTCCCAACCATCTACTGGACCATAAGAGATATATATATATATTATGACCTGTAAGTACATTCGAATTCCGTTCACTATATCTATTACTTGTTAAGCACTTGTCACTATAAAAGAGCCGATCTTATAGTAAAGCGTTGTCATGTGATCAAGGCCAGCAACGGCTGAAACGCGTTATGGCGGATAAACCTCATTAAAAAACTCACGCACTCAACTTGTGGTCCGTGCTCGTTTCTACTTATCAAGGAGGTGTATGTGGCGAGATTCCTGATATTGACAACCGGATTGACTTCCTCCGGTTTTCACAGACCACCTCCTCACAGACTGGCTCTGCGAACGGCAAGTCAAGGTCTCTGGTACACATGGTGTGTGGCGTCTGCGGCTGCAGCTCCTGCTTTGAACCGGAAGGCAACGCGAAACTTCCGGGTGAAGGAAAATCGCAGAGACCCCCTGACAGTAGTGAAACCAGCGTACCTTGGTGGCCCGCAGCGGGATTCGGGTCGGCTGATCGTGTCGGCTGACCGATGGTCCCGAGTGTACGCCGATCGACTGAATCGAGGTAGGCAAATAACTGTGTACCTGGCATCAGGCGGGGAGGTATGCTACCACAAAGCCCAATGCGGTCTAACTAACAATACACAGGCTGTCGGATCAATACAATAGAGGAAAAATGGCTGCTGACACGCTGCACGATCGGGAAGCAGCTGCAGATGAGATGTTTCAAGACCCTCCCACGAACCAAATAGAGTGGGCCAGAGGTGCAACAGGAGCAACTGGTGGCAATTCCAATAATATTAAAGAAACATTTCGCAAATTGGAAAAACTCATGAAGAAAGAGCAGGCCAAGTGGTGGGAGTATAAGTCCCTCCAACCATATCTAAAACATGGGCAGGATCCCGAGGGGGCTGAGGATAATGATAGCTCCCAGCTGTGAAACCCCAAACCCTCAAATAATGGTGGAGTGGGCAGAGTGTAACTTGGAGTAGTCACGCAAATTAGTGCAAATTCTAGTAAAGTACACCGAAAGTGACAGACTGGAATTACAAATGAAAATAGATGCCCTTAACAATAAAATCAAGGCTTTAGGGGATACCCAACCGTTACAAAAACTATGTGAGGAGATGATGGGGAGACTACGTAAAGAGGAGAACAAGATTAAGACAAGAAAATCTTACAAATTCCAACGCGACAAAGCGATTTGCGAAAACGGTCAGATATTTACGTTTTCGCACAAATACGATTCACTAAGGAATGCCAGGTCTAACAAACAAATGCACATTGCACAACAAATAGGCCACAATCAATACCATGAAGCTATCACATCAGCATCAGACCTCAGTTTGGCACTGGAAAGCGAATCTGAACCGAAACTGAGTGCCACAAGACCAAGCCAAAGTAAAACCAAATCGTCCTTGGTGGAGGAATTAGATTTTTTTTACGGCAAAGCAGAAGGGAGACCCTACACTCTTGGAACAGCAGACCAGGTAAGAACGCAACAACAAAAGAAGACGGTAAAGAAGAAAAGCTAGTCGAAAGCGGAGGAAACAAGAAACCAGTGTGCAGGAACGGACACTGGAAACGCAAGTAATTGAAAATCAACTGCATCACAGCACCAACCACAGCGCCAACACCATAATAAATTGGAGGAAGTGGACCTGAACGCAGCCGAACTACAACTGCTTGCATTAGGATTATCGTATTGCCCTGAAAGCAACTTTAATTACACACAAACTAGAACTGATGTGTATAAGTTCATACGAAAATTAAAGTTGAAGAAATATTATTTACTCCAAAGAAATCCACAGAATATGGACACCAGATCAGTAATGACTCCATCTCCAAATACATCGAATTTAACAGTGGGGGCCTAGCTCTGCTTCAAGATCTCCATGACATACAAGAGGAAAACACAGTCCAAGTCATGAAGGAGGAACAAAGGATACAACAAACAAATATCTCAAGTACACTACGATATTAAGTGTATGCCAAACCTGATACCCCTTTCAAAACCAAATCTAAATTTACCCCAATCATGCCTCGGGACTCCTTGGATGTTTTTAACAAACAGGTGGTAGCCCAAATCAAAACACTGAATGCTAATCTCCATAAGACCAAAAGAAGATACACAAATTATGAAAGGAAATATCATCAGTTAATTGAGAAACTCCAGAATGAGAAGCAAATAGTGGTCAGGAACTCTGATAAAGGAGGTAACATCGCCTGCCCACTAGATGACAATATGGAAGAAGCTCTATCGCAACTCAATGACAAATGTTATAGGAAAAGCTCATTACAAAAAATGAAAAGTACCCAAGATGAATTTTGCGTAAAACTTCTAGCGTGGAAAAGTATGGGCTTACTAAATTTGGAGGAATACACATTTTTAAAAAAAGAACATCCAACCATTCTGGTCATTTATTGTATTCCTAAAGTACATAGGAACTTGCAGAAGCCACCGGGCAGACCTATCATATCGGCATGTGATGGCCCCTTTGAAAACATGAACAGGTATTTAGACAATTTTCTGCAGGATCATGTGAAAAACTTTGAATTTTATGTACAGGACACCGGCGACTTCCTACGCAAAATTCTAAATATACAACGGCACCCGGGATACATCCAAATGGATCTTGATGTTACATCGTTGTACACGAGCATCAGACACAGCGATGGCATCAGGTCAGTGGAGTACTTTCTCAATAATCGTCCTTTAAAATTTGCACAGCATAGTAGAGTGCTAATAAGCATGCTTTTGTTCTGTCCTGAAAATAATTTATTTATGTTTAAAAAACAGATTTACTAACAGGTCTGAGGTGTGGCAATGGGGGCCAGCTTCTCTCCTAACTATGCTTGTTTACACATGGGCTGGTGGAAGGGTCTGGTCCTCAAAAATCAATTTAACCACATATTCCAAGAGAAACTAATAACCTGGCTTAGGTTTATTGACGATTTATTCATAATCGGGTACGGTACAGAGCAAAGTGCGCTGGAGTTTGTCTTGCAAATTAATGTAAATAATATCAATTACAATTTTACGGTTACCATCAGACCTGAAAAGGTGACTTTTTTAGATGTCCATGTTCTCATTGCAAATAATAAGATCACATCTACCTTACACCATAAGGAAACTGCAGGCAACTGTATTGCATGCTACGAGTTCACATCGTGCACATCTAATACAAAGCATTCCTTATGGCGAAATGTTAAGGATGAGGAGGATATGCAGAGATGAGGCAGATCTGGCCATTAAACAGCAAGAAAGCTAAGAGAGATTTTTGGCAAGGGGCTATCAAATCAAAACCATAGATGCCACCATAGCCAAATCCAGATTGCTGTCCAGATCTGACCTATTAGCAGGCAATACAAAGGAGACGGGCCTGGATGAGACAAACAAACTGATCACGAGAGTGAAACCCCTAGAATAATTTTAAAATATACAAAGCAAGAAAAACAACTTAGGGGCATTATAAAATGCAATTGGCCTATCGTTTTAGATGATCCAGTAATAGACCACCTTTTACCCAAAACACCATCCATCTCCTACAGAAAGACAGCTTCTATGGGCAATGCCCTAGTGAAGAGCAAAGCAAACACAAGGAGAGGATGTACGGGCGTTGAAACTTTTCAGACACTCACCCCCAGTCACAGATCTGGGTTGAATCCATCATCATTCATTAGCTCACTTCACCACCTCAGTTCAGACCCAGCTATAGGCAAATCAGTCTTGACCCTGTGCCTCATGGAACAGTCCAGCCCGAAATGCCAAGCCAGTGAAGAGCAGTCCAGAAGATATATGAACAGGGACTTGGCTCACTGCAAGAAAGGGTTTTCTTAAGTGTGCAACTTGCAAAGCCTGCAGATATGGGATCAACAAAACCACATATCAAACAGCACTCAGCGAGAAAGTGCAGGCAATAGATAAACATCTCATGTGTAAAACAGACCACGTCGTCTACGTACTGGAATGTAGCTGTGGTCTACAATATGTAGGCAGTACTAAATTGCAAGCACACAAAAGAGTACTGCAGCGCACCAGGGCTAAAATTAACCAAGATCCTAGCTACCCTGTAGCAAGACACTTTAGAGAAACCCACAACAGTGATCTTAAGCACTTAAAATACTTTTTAATAGATGCTCTCTTCATACAAAAAAGAGGAGGGAAATCGGGAGGAAAAAGTTGGGAGATGGGAAACACAGTATATTTTAGATTTGGATACAAAAATTCCAGGTGGATTGAATCCAAGCGAAGATCCTCATGCTTATCTGTAAATGATTGTTGATATTGTGACACAGATCATAACAATAACATGAGTATGTATCCTTATTGTCAAATGCTTAATAGGTTTTTTAAGGTTTTAATGTTTGTATTACTATAACAACTTTTAGATGAACTGGTTTTTATCTAAGAATAATGCATTTTAGTAATCTCAAAACCTTAATATGAATTTACTCCATGCACTTTATGTAAAACTACAGGGAGATAGAATTCTATAGTACATTCAGGTTTATATTGGTGTTCTAAGGGGAGATTGTATTATACTCTTAAGCGGCTATATATAATAATTTTTGGAAATACGCACTTTTTTGCACTATGCACTTTAACAGAAAATCCGGGCTGGGATAGATTTGTGAGCACACAGTCACTTTATTCACCATTTGTTATTTACACAAAATGTACGTTGAATATGGACTAATATGATAGTAATGGTACTGCACTGTTATTTGAAGCAATTTTAACGAATTACCTAGGATATTTACATTATATACATTTTTGGTAAACGTCATTGGTCATAAGCAATATGCAGAAAAATCAGTATTTATACAATTATTATGACCTGTAAGTATATTCCAAGTCTGTTGGCTATATCTATTACTTGTTAAGCACTATACTAGATCTCATAGTAAAGCATTGTCATGTGATCAAGGTCGGCAACGGCTGAAACGCATTATGGCAGTTAAACCTCATTAAAAAACTCACGCACTCAACTTGTGGTGTGTGCTAGTTTCAAGAAGGTGAGATTCCTGATTATATATATATATATATATATATATATACATATATACATATATATATATATATATATATATATATATACTACAAACGCCGTGGCAAAACACATGGAACAAGCCCACACGAATAATTGGAAACTCTTGAAATTTTATGGCATTGAAACAATTCCATTGAACAGCAGAGGCGGCAATAGAGAAAAAATCTTGTGCCAAAAAGAATCTCGTTACATCATTAAACTCAGGACATTAACACCTAATGGCCTTAATCAAAGTGAGGAATTATACAGCCACCTCTGAAAGAACAAACCCCCCCCCCCCCCCTTTTTCAAGACTTTTTAAACGTTATGTAACTGGACTGCTATGTTTCAACTCCTTGTTTACCATCAATATATATATATATATATATATATATTTTTTTTTGACATTTTTTCGTTTCTTTCTTGTCTTTCCCGTATTATTGTATTGGTGCCAATCTGCAAATGCATTAATGGCAGATGAGAGAGATCCATACATAAGACCAAGACACCCCACTGGAGGGGATTTAATAAACAGGTGCAGGAATCACAAATATGAAATCTCTAAAAAAATATAAATATAATAATTAGTAGAATAAATAATGAAGGTCTGGCATACAGATGCTGATAAATGCACTAGATTTCTGGACTATTTTTGTAATAATGGAAACAGAACAGGATGAGAAATACTGTTATTGAATTCAATGATGGGCACCAAAAAATGTTTGCAACTTGACACAACTAGTTTAATGATGATTTGTATTTTTTCAAACAGTATTGGCACCTGTGTATACAATTTATTCATGATTTACCGATGATTCGTTTAAATGTGTTTAAATTGAATTTTGAGAACTACAAATCCCATAATGCTCCTCCTATCACATGACAGGAAGTGCCGTAGGCTCTGCAAGAACCATTATATGTTGAGAGTTAAGTGGGGGAACATTATCGTGATCAAGGTCTTGGGTCAAGACCGAAACGCGTTGATTTTGTGGATTTTCTGTGATCACAAATGGGCGAAGAAATGAAATAAAAAGATTGTATATCACAAACCTCTGCGGAGTGCGACCCTGGACTTCTTCTTTTGAAGGCATGATTCCTTTAAGTCAGCATGCTCACGGTCGGTGCGAGTAGTGCGGTAAAGGAATCGAAACCCGCATTTATTATCACCAACAAAGAGGATCACTCGAACTGCAGGAGATTCGTTTTCAAGGCTTAAATAATCCAGTGCTTAACAGCCATTACCCTTGGAAAGCTCACAAACCAATGTTTGTCAGATTGGTCTTGATCACTGTTAGCGGTGAGCTACCTTTCGTGTATTTTTTATACACAATTACCCAATCAGCCTGTTATGATGCATTATGGGAGATGTGGTTTACAATTTCAAGTGATATAATACAAGGTGCAAACAAACAGATGAAAAATGTCCATTGTGAAACCCTATACAGTTTTATTGTTTTTACAGCAATAGCTGTTTATTTTTGAAGCGCATACTCTGGCTCTGTCGATTGAGTGAGTGGGGCTCAGTGCCCTGGGATAACTGAGATCATCTCCATCATTATGGTTTCATCCCAGATTTTCCTGTTCTTTACATGACAGTTTTAGTTCTGTAGCATACGTTCTTTCAATATTGGGCTCAGTGCCCTCGATCCAACTTCGACTGTCTATGTATCTTGATTCTGACGTCATTTCAGATATTTTCAATTATCTTTGAAGGTAACATTTTGTGATTTACATGTACACAACCTATGCCATGACTAAACATATGAAAATACATCGGAATCACAGTTGGCAACAAATGAAATACTGGCAACGATCCCGGCAAGCGTAAGAGGTGGAGACCGAATCAAGAAACTGAGGCGTCTTGAATCAAGAATGATAATCAGATTCCACACTAAACAACCGGCCAGTTTGAATGGGGATGAAGAATTACACGTACACCTGTAAATATGTACATCTAAATCACAAAAAGTGGCCTTCACAGATAATCGAAAAATAATAAGGATCTTTTCTTAGACTCAGGTACCTGGGTCAACCATTTTTCTAAACTGTATTCAGGGACTATAACCGATACAATAAATAACCAACAAGGTCATACAACAATCCCTGCTATAACCTCCCCTTTTTTTAGCTTAGAGGTCACCTTAGCAGCAATCGACGCAGTAAAGTCCGGGAAAACCCCAGGCCCAGACAAAATACCAGGTGACCTGTTGAGGCATGATAGATAAAGCTGATTGGGGGCCATATATCAATCTTCTTTGTAAGGCAGTGGCGGCGGGTGCCCCAGTGCCGGAGTCACGGAAGGGGGCTGAAATTATTCAAAACATTTTAAAAGGTGATCGCCAAGAGCCTGCAAATTACTGGCCTATAAATTTAATCAATACTCTACAAAAGATCTATGCTAAACAGATTTTAACAAAATTAAATGACTGGATTGAGGAGAATCATATTTTATCACAATACCAGGCTGGGTTTAGAGCTAGAACCAGTACAATTGACCAGGTCTTTAGATTCCTCTGTATGAGTTGGAAATATACGATTTTAAAAAAGGGCCACTTGTACATAGCTTTTATAGATCTGAAGGCCGCCTTCAACCTCATCCCCAGAGATTTGCTCTGGAGTTCCCTAACAACCAAGGTGTACCAGAGAAACTTCTTGTGCAAATAATAAGACTGCATGATGATAACTATGAAAAAAAAAGATGGGGTCCGAGGGGAGAGCTTACTGAGGAAATTCCCGTAAGGAGGGGTGAAAGACAGGGCTGTGTACTGGCACCCACCCTATTTTCATTGCATGTAAATGATGCCCCAAAATATCTTTTGGGGTGTACACACGATTCACGGAAGTTAGGTGGGGTGCCAGTACCAGCTCTTTTATTTTCAGATGACACTATTTTAGTATCTCAAACCCCGAAGGGACTACAATGTCTATTAGACTCCTTCGGCGTTTAATGGGATTCTAAGGGTCTAGAAATAAATTCTAGTAAGACAAAATACATGGCAGTTACTCCACATAAATCGTTTGAGAAGAACATAACTGTCCAAAAACAGAATCTAGAATATGTGTCGAACTTTAATTACCTAGGTATTACTCTCGACACTAAAATGACCTGGTACCCACATCTGCAAAAAAGCAAGACCACTTTGGTCCAAAATTCTTTACCAATATTAAAAAAACATACAAACAGTATTACTAAGACAGTGTCCCCTGCACTTAAAGTGTATAAATACACAGCACAATCCGCATCCCTTTATGGTGCGAAATTATGAGGCCCTACTTGCAGGAATACTTTTGCTGGGGAAGAAAATACGTTTTTTATGAAGTTGCTACGTCTCCCTGTGCGCACACCTGTTATTCCTATTGTTATGGATTTGAACATAAAACGCATTGACCACCAGGCTATACTGAGACCATTGTTGTTCTGGGTCCGATTGTGGACCAAACAGAACTAGCAAGTTATAAAGAAGGGCTAGAAGAGATTTTAAGGTTTGACCAAGATACTAGCTTTCAGTGGGTCAAGCATGTGCACTTATGGTTCTGTAAACTTGGGTTGAAGCATTTCTGGGAAGCACCTACACTATTGACATCAGCTTCCCAAAAAACTCTGAAAACTGCTTTTTGGGTGTACATACAAAGCAGTGTTTCCCAAAGCCCAGATATTGGTAGATTAACGTCTCAGTTCCTTTTTACGAAACGATCCCAGGTTTTTGAGCAATATCTGGATGAAGTACAGCCCCAGTTGGCGAAATCTTTGTACATGAAATTTCGCTCTGGTGTTTTGCAAATCAATTGAAACACAGCGAAATGGGGTCAAAGTAAAGGCATAAATAAGGACGATTGTTACATATTATGTCAATCCAATGCACAAGAAAATGATTTACACTTATTGTTATTTTGCCCAGCATATGCCATGACAAGGAAAAAATTTATCAAACCCATCTGTCGGAATTTGGGAACTGGGTCTTGTTTTGAGGCGGTAAGAATACTAAAAACTGACACTTCCCAGAAAATAGTTTTTAGTGTTAGCACATATTTGTTCGCTGTGGGTATTCTAAGAGAAAGAAAAGGTTTAAAATGTTATTGTTCTGAATGTTATGTGTTATCCTAATTTTTAATATGCACCTTCCTGCACCTGCATTTTAGAACTGTCTAGAGATCAGGCAGAACTTATTGGTGTGTATGCTACGTGCTGCTCAAGATTGCTATAAGCACTTTTAAACACTTGCACTTTTATCGCTGTTCAGATTCTATGAGAGAAAGCTCTATCTATTTATATGTACTCTTCTAGTATTTGCATCTTTCGAACCCAACCTGGATTTTATATTCTCTTCAATGTTTTAATTATATTAGACTGTATGCTATGTGCTGTTCAAGGTCGCTTATAAGCACTTATAAAGCACTTTCACTTTTGTCGCTGTTCAGATTCTATGAGAGGAAGCTCTATTCATTTATATGTACCCTTCTAGTACTTGCATCTTCCTAACCCGACCTGGATTTTATATTCTCTTCAATGATTTAATTATATTGGTCGGTAAGCTTTTTTTTTTTCTGTCCTCACACCACCTTTGTATGCAAATTAGTAGCCTGTTTACCAATCCGCACCTCTCCAGGCTATTGCATTACTTCCATAACTCCTGCGCTTGTGTCCTTCCAGTATCCTGGCTGCACAGACCACGCAGGTGTAATCATTGGACAGTAGGGGTTACTCACTTATGTCTTCATCCCAAATCTGGAAGGCCACCCAAATTTTAGAGTATAATCGTGTATTGGGCTCTAAATCAATATCTGTTTTCGCAGTTCTTCTTACTGCTTGCAACCAGTCTATCCCTTGTGGTGGAGAGGATTCCGTCCATTTCTTGCAGATTTCCCACCTGGCAAGAAGGACTAAGTAAAATAACAAAGCTTGTTTGTCCCAAATAATGTCCTTACAAGACGAATCTGTTACCCCGAACATTACTAATAAGAGGTTAACTTCGATGTTTATCTTAAGAATTTCGTTGATTATCCTACCAACCTCAGTCCAGTATTCTTCTAATAAGGGGAATTCAATAAACATATGCTTATCATCAGCACTAAGCAATCCACACCTGCGACATTTGGGAGGAATATCAGTCACAAACTATTGGTCGGTAGGCTTAGCATTTTTATTATATTTTATTTGATATACTGATTGCCAGTTTTCTTTTTTTTTTCCAAATGTAATTATTCTAGTAACTGCATTTGTCTAAGGTAGCACCAATGGGATGTTTTTGTATTTGTAACTGTGTTTTACTAATCAACATGTATGAATTGTTATTATGCATCTTTTATGGGGTTTTTTAAACCGAAATAAAGATTAATGAAATTAAATGAAAATAAAGCCAGAAAATAGAATGCCAGAAAATGTGAGGTACAAATCACAAGCCAATGGTAAACAATTGTTGGAATGCATTCCTGAGGAAGCTTTCAGAATGTCCCCAAGAGGTCTTTAGCAAACTAGACAGATGTGCTGTTTGATAAACTTTAACCTAAAAATGTAATAGAGAGGTGGGAAAACAGCTAATGACCATCACTTCAAAATACTGGCCCATGGAGATCAGGGTCCAAAAGCACAACCAAATCATTCAACTCAGTGCAAAAAGAGGTGATGGATAGAGTAGGGGAGGGAACGCAATGCAGACCAAAGGTCTTCAAACTTAATGTTGGCCATGCGTAAATGAGAGAAGCTTAATTTTCCCAACACAGTAAAAAAGCCATCAGAGTACTACCTACTAACAAAAATTACTATATACTAGTTGGTTTGAGGAAGAAAAAAGAAGTAAAATTCAATTACATTGGGGAAAACATGGACATAAATCCTTAAACTGTTAGAACAAATCAATCCTACCTGCCCTTGATAGATGTCCACGCTACCCGCAGAGGAATTATTCACTGACATGACTGCCAGAAGTGGATGAAGACTGTGCCATGAGATTTGTGATGGAGCCCCAGCGGTATCCGGAGCTTCTATTCTGTGGTCAAAGTAAACAGCCATTTTGAGGCACACTTACAGTTAGCATCCAGATCTGTAGAAAAGAAAGTAGGAACAAAATTAATCTTATGTCACTCATAGCTTCCAACAACACTTCAATGAGCTGGCATTCATAATACCAAATTGCTCTTTAACACAGTGTTACTCTGTGGGGATTTTGCCAGCAATGTTCCTGATTCTTATGTACTTTTTTCTGCTAATCAGCACTTTTTTCTATCTGAGTATCCAACCCATACACACCAGATAAAGGAACATTAAAGTCACTAATATGTTAAGATTTTGGCAGGACTTCTTATTATTTCCTTAATATGCATTTATTATGAGCCTTTATTTAAGGATCCAACATTGGAAATGGACTTATTTTACAGATTTGTAGTGCTGAAAAGTAGCAAAAACAGCT
The DNA here is from genome assembly GCF_964204655.1 of Triturus cristatus. Lineage (NCBI taxonomy): Eukaryota > Metazoa > Chordata > Amphibia > Caudata > Salamandridae > Triturus > Triturus cristatus. The sequence continues at coordinate 676,372,522 of NC_140593.1, read as the reverse complement.
TTTAGGCACACTGTAAACTAGACAAAATACACAACAGTGTTGTGAAATGGAGCAACAGAAATGAGGAAAAATTAAGTATCAAAGGTTTGTTTTAAATGTAAGAAAGGGGCTATTTAAGGTTTCTCTTGAAAACAAAATTATGTTTAAGGCTTCTTAACAGCAGAAGGAGTGGGTTTCATTGCAAGGACCCCAAATGACTAAATCTCTTTTGCATTGATTATTTTTGCTACCGGTCTTTAGAGCAGAGAGAACACTCCAGCTGTGAATGTGTACTTTTAAGTATATGGGCCCAGGGAAAATCTACTCCCAGCAGTTAACCAACAGAGGCTCCTCTGCTTGCCTCAAACTAAGCCTTCACACGTATTGACAGATTTTTCACTCAGAGGCTTATTAAGAGTGTTTTGCTCATTTTACCACCTTTCTCAAAGCTAGTACAAGAACATCCTCTGAAGAGTTTTCACCCAGGCTTTCAAATCAAGAGGCACAAAACAAGGGAAGCTCCAGTTGGGTCATAGGAAAAGAAAAGCGGCCTCTGCATCTCACAGCAGTTAAGCACCAATCATTAAAACCCCAGGTACATACTATCCATGTTACCATGCACCACCTCCACCATCTCACTTAAAAGAAACGGTTGTACGATGGTACAACGCAGGTAAATACATCTTATGCCTTTGCCACGCATTTTTTAGCACACATGTTTTTACTGCGAATATGCATTTACAACGCATGCCAATACCACGCATTGTTTTTAGTTTAAAAACAATGTATTTGTGGGGGAGACCCCTCACACCCCTCCCAACTTACCTTAACTGCGTGGTATTGGCAAGCATTGTAAATGCAAAGTTGCGGTAAAAACATGCATGCTAAAAATGCGTGGTAAAGGTACGAGGTAAAAACCTTGTTGTAAAGGCTGTTTCCGAAAAGCAACTACTCACTTTGAAAATACAGTCTAAGCAACGTCACCAGGATTCTATTTACCACATCAAACAAATTGAACATATATGTCATTTCATGCTGATAAATGCTCAGGCAACAGAAATGAAGTAGCAGGCATCTCAAACCTCATCCCTGAACAAAACTTCAATGCTCATTTTATTACAGACTTAGTAGTTCTAAAACCAAGCTCACAATCTCAATGACTTGGTTCCACAATATTAAACACCCTGTATATGGGGTGAATGAACAAAGCAGGATGAGCATTGTAGTTGCTGTCATTTCCAGCACATCCCTCTGACCCAAACACTGACATTGATGCACGCCAGTGAACATCCAAACCTCTCCCAATCTTCACTCCTTAATAGTCAAGTTCTGCACAACACAATAAAGCTAGGAGATTACCATCGGCAAACATGAAGTATGTCAAACTAGTAGCATTCTCAGGGAATAGCATAGCTCCTTTACATAAGGAAACCTGCATAAACGGACCATTGCATCCATGGTCAATACATTTCTAACAAAATCTACTTATGGCAAACCACTGGGTTTACCCCAGGGTCTGACCTGCTTTGCAGCAACGGCGAAAGCCAACAGTTGGGGGAGTAGGAGCTGGCCATGGACCAGATGTAGTTGCCCATGGAAGCAGACATTCAAAGGGCATGGCGCTGACACAAGTAGATTATTATATTTTTGTTTTACAAAGAACAGGCATACTTACTCATTATCACTGGGGGATCAAGGTGATACCAGGGAGCGGGCTGAGGGGGAGGAAACAAAGCCAAAAAGTGACAGCTGAGGTGGAGGCTAACAATAACAGAAATGTATGAGCCTGTCTATTTTGTGCATCAGTTGCAATGCAGCCCATGGGAGAAGGAAATTGGTCTCATATGAAAGAGGGAAAGAGCTGGGCTAAGATTAACCAAGTTGAGAACTACTAAATTGGTGACATGCTGATGTCTTGACCAAAGTCATGGAAGCATAGTAAGTCTCCTATCACCACAGTGTCTCCTTGTTGCCTTGAAATGTCATTTACTACTACTTATGAAAGTGGAAGCTGTTCTGGAAAAACTTCTAGTAGAGCAGGGCGATGCCTCATTACATAACCTAGAAAGAACAAGGGTCTCTGGGATCTAAAAAAGGTATTGAGCGAGCCTAGAGGAATTCTAATTTCTAATTTAAAACACTTGTAGAGCGCAGCATACACCTAGCGGTTTCTTGGCGCTGAGGGTTCATTGGCTGAGGGAAAGGAAGACCGGGGCGATAGTTTTTAAGCGGGGAAAGCCTGGCTGAATAGGAAGGTTTTTAAGTCTCTGCGGAAAGGAAGGTATTGGGTTGCGGAGCGGAGATTGTCAGGGAGGGAGTTCCAGAAGGAAGGGGCCAGAGTGGAAAAGTTGGACCCGCCCCACTTTTTGCGCGAAAAGCGGGGGATCTGGAGAAGGGACTTGGAGGAGGACCGGAGATTTCTAGCGGGGACGTAGGGTTTGATGAGTGAGGTGATGAAAGCAGGGGCAGTGCCCTGACGGGCCTGAAAGACCATGCACCCGATTTTGAAAAGGGAACGTTGTTTCACAGGGAGCCAATGGAGTTTTTTCAGGAGGGGAGTGGTGTGGTGATAACGTGGAAGGCCAAATATCAGTCTGGCCGCCTGGTTCTGAATGACTTGGAGTCTACGCAGGCTGTAGGCTGGGATTCCATGGAAAAGGGCGTTGGCGTAGTCCAGACGCGAAATCACCAGGGCGGCCATAATGGTCTTCAGAGCCTGGGGGGAGAAAAAACGGGATACAGAGCGAATGGTTCGAAGAGTGAGGGAACAGGAAGAAACCACGGAGCTGATGTGTGAGTGAAGGGTGAGCTGATTGTTCATTTTGACACCCAGTGTTTTGACAGTGGGGGAGGGGGATGGTGCGGGACCGAGGGAAGAGGGCCAGAAGGAAGAGTTCCAGGGGCTGGATGAACCACCAGTAAGAACCAACTCGGTTTTGTCAGGGTTCAGTTTAAGATGGTTGTGGTTCATCCAGTCCCTGATGAATGTCATAGTAGACTGGAAGTTAGTGACCGAGAGAGAAGAGGAGGACAGATCAAAGATGAGCTGGAGGTCATCCGCATAGTTGAAAACGGTGACCTCCAGCTGCTGAAGAGCAAAGATAAGAGGAAAGATGTAGAGGTTAAAGAGAAGAGGGGAGAGAGAGGAACCCTGGGGAACCCCGCAGGTGACAGGAAGGGGAGTGGAGGTGAAGTTGCCTAGACGGACCGCCTGGGTGCGGTCCCTCAGAAAGGAGGAGAGCCAGACCAGGGCTGATCCTCCGATACCAGCCGCCCTGACACGGTTAAGTAGGATGGTGTGGTCCACCGTGTCAAAGGCGGCGGAGAGATCGAGGAGGACCAGTGCCTGGTAGTTGTTATCGTCCATGCCCTTTCTGAGGATAGCAGGGTAACACTAAGCAGGCCAATCTGTTCTTTTGCTGTCAGGGCATCAACCTGTCAAACACTTGTTCTCTCAACACCACATGCGCAGGGTTGCCAGTATAACTAGGGTCTGACCAGGGCTTATCTGCCTTTAGAGAGCCTTCAAGACCCCGATAGGGATTTGAGGCATACACCCCTGCTCCAAATGATGGCTTAATTCGGCCTAGCAGAAGTATGTGGAATCTGGGCCTTTTAAAGCTTGTGTAGTTTCTGGGCAGATTGTCAGCCTTGGTTGCTCTTCCACATCCCTCCTTCTTTATGGGTGTATTGTTTTGGCAGTAGACCGCATACCTGCCTTTAAAAACACACATACAATAAAATGGTGCCTGGCTACTGCTAATGTCTCCAAGTTCCATTCTTGCCCTTTTTGGTATCCTTTCACTCATTTGACATCCTCTCTGCCTCTCGCATTTTGCTATATAGAATACTGGGAGTTCTCTGATTACCCACCCTCCTGGTGTACGGGCAAACAACATCCTGCTGCCCTTGTGGCTAATCTTGTTAGTCTGTTTTATAATTATAATTTGCACATCGATCTCTTGCATACCCTCGCCCAGCACAACGCTCCCTGTAACACGCTTACCACACCTTAGTGGTCATTACGCACGACAAGAAAACACTTATCATATAGGCTCAAAACAAAAACATCATTCGGATTGACTGTGCCTTTTCTTTTTCCCTTTTCTTTTCTCCCTTTTCTTTAAATGTAATTGTTGTTATTATCTTATATCCTTAATAAAAAGAGTTGAACAGAAAAAAAAAATACATAATTCCAACCACACACCCTACATGGTTTAGGTTACTATCCGTGTAGGTAAGCCCTTTCTGCATCCTACATAGTGGAAGTGATATATTAATGCTACAATACAATAGAATACAGTGAAATACAATACAACAACAGGGAGCACCGTTTGATCAAGCATTCTGTTCCTTGTAGGACAAGCTCCGTAAGTCAAGGAAGATTTGAGGCGAACTGTGTAAGTAAAAAGAGGGCATACAAAAACTTATTCTCCAATCATGATGACATCCCAACCTACCCATGTCCACATTTCTAAGCCCCATATAGGGCATTAGAGAACAACTCAACACCATACACATTTAAAATACACATTTAAAAGTGCTGTAATCACTCAGCCATCAAATCCCTTACTAAATTATTTGAAACTGCCAATAGATTTGTGTGGGGCGTGGATACATTACTACATCCTCTACCACTACATCGCCTTTCAGCATACCTTCCCCACAACATCCCCAGACATTAGAACATCTTGGAGGGAGAGTTGGGGGATGGGGCGGTGAGACACTTTCTGAATCCCTACTTTAAAAAAAAGTTGCCATGACCTTATTTTTAGCACTTAATTTAGGTTTTGTAGTTTGGATAAATAAAGCAAAAAACCTATATAACCAGAACAAATACAAACAATGTAAATAAGGCATAGTCATTTGTGGAGTGTTAGGTAATTCCGAAAGAAAAGAAGAGTAACAAAGGCTCTTTGCTTTACAGAGAAGAGGTCATCAGCTTTTTCTTCATTGTTAGAAGTAAAAAGGTCACACAGAGCATCCCAGAAGAAGGGAATAAAGCAAACAATACCCCTTGTATTGGTACTTGGCTGGAGAGAGATATGGTGCACAACATCAAACTATTTCAGAACCCTCAAGATGAGTCCCTTTTTGTGTAGATGTTTTCAGATGAGCCTGACATTCTATGTAATTGCCCTTTCCTCAACAGGTTAGGGATATGCCTTGCCGACCTCCTGTCCCCCTTCACATTTTTAACATGCATTTTGCAAGCTTCGCATGTTTTTTTCAAAAACAAATCAATTGAATAGATGTGCCACACTTTAGTTCACCATATTTTCATTGTGAGTGGCGTGTTTTGTTTACAGCATTGAGCTAGAGTAAGCATACTCGCCAACAGAAAATGTGCAATCAGTTTTTCCATGTGGGACTACATAAGATACATTCTATCTTCTCTGGGTGGCCTAGCAAGATCATAATGGGGTCTGATTGTAGATCTATATCCATGATGTCATCGATAAGGAGAGCAAGGGTCAACAAGAATCTGGATCTAGGGCCAGAACCACCAGATGTGCACCATAGTGCTTTTCATTTGACAATCTTTCGAACAGCTACTGAAGCCCCCAAACATTGGCCTGAGCCTGGCTGGGGTACAACTGGGTTAAAACCTCATAGGCGTTATTCCTTATACCTGGTTGAAATTGAGATTTTAGCACCTCTTAACCAGATGACCTCTCAGGCTTCCCTGTCCAGGTTCCTTTCAAGCTCCTCTTCCCATTTCGCTATGTAGCCATGAAATCTGCTTCCGGGTTAAGGCTTGTGCTGAAATAAATTCCAATGAGGTGAGATCTTAGCCCCCCTGAACAAATCTCTTGACCATAACAGCCCAGTGCAGTGCCTGTATTAGATTAAACCGAGATATCTGGTGAGACTGGTACACCTCTTCACACCTCTTACTAGTTTTAAGGTCACCTACTCACAGAAATCATGCTACCTTAATTGGCCTTGGCTCCTACTTATATAGATTGTGCTGAGCTGGTGGAAAGTCAGGGTTATATGACGGGAAATAGGGGTAATGAAGTTACACTATAGTTAAATAACACGTTGATAGTGTGTGGGAGTGTATCTTTGTTTGTCCTATGCCACATGGGAAGCCATAGAAGGTACAGCAGATGGATAGGAGAGAAATTCTGCATTGTTACCCAGAGTTTGGTCTGTTGTGTCCCAAGGTTGCTCAATTATGATTTTACCTTAAATTTTAAAAGAAGACAAGAGGTGTTTGGCAAAATAGGAACAAGTTGGTTTAATTAAACGCAGCAGCCCGGAGAATATTGACAGAGGCACATCTGAAGATAGTCTCAGAGTACAGACGTTTTGGCTACACATATATACATTTTGTGGGTTCAATAAAAAACTGACATTCTTTGAAAAACATCATAGTCAAAAATAACAAGAATAAACATCTGATAAGGGGGACACAGGTGGCTCTTGACCTCGGAGAGAGCTAGTGTGGGTCAGTGTGCGTTTGTCCAGATGTCCGGTGTGGTGAGCGCATGATCACCTCATGAGGTGAGCATGTCGTGTCCTGATTGGCTGAGTGTTCCTAGCTACATGTGGCATCTAAACTTTGTGGTATTTTGGGAATGGGTGCCTTTGGCCAAACGTGTTTTACTGGGGCCAACTTTCTTGGTCAGGTTTGTGGTGTGACTACATATCTGTGGGATAAATCAGGGTTTTTCATGGATGCGCGGCTGTCTTTGGGCAAAGTTTAACCCCACCTGTGACCTGTCAATCGGTATGCTTGGGTTTGGGTCGCAGGGCCTGTCTGACCACATATCTCTGACTTGGAATTGATGGAAAGGTCATCTCGGATGAATCTGACAGTAATGATACGAGTTTGTGTCAGGAATCGCAAGCAGTAGCACCTCCCTTATCGCACTAACCATGTCCGGAAAGAACTTAATCTCCCATGATGCCTAGCAGGATCTGAGGCTCATGGTATACAGGAAGCAACTGCACGCCAGCCGGCGTGCATAAGTCGTTTGAGGAGTCATTCGTCAGATGCACTTTGGCAGGTCGGATCTTTACTTGCCCTGAGTGCAGATCTTCGTGGATGTGTTCCTCGGTCTCCCTCTGCCAAGGGGAGATAGCAAATCAATCCGAGGTTGGCAGATAACTTCCTGCAGGCTGAGATTGATTAATTATTATTTTGATATTTTCCCTCCACGGTGAGACGTGCTGTCTTGACCACTTTGTGAACCGGAGTCTCCAAGTTTTGGGAGACCAGTTCATTTTTTGTTTCAGTTCGAGGTACGACAAGCAGTCTCTACTTCTCCTTATTATTCTTTCACCTCTCCTGGAGCAACGGAGCAGCATGACTTCCGGGTAGGTAGTCTTCAGGTATTCAAGTCATCTCTAAGGAACTAATTCTTTTGGATTATTTTGATGTAGTTATTTCTGGGTCTCATCTGGCATATGTTCATGAAAGAAGGTGGAGTGTATTGGACTGAGAACTCTGGCTTGCTCAATCAGGATATGGAATACAACTCTTGAGTAGGTAATTACTAACAGGAAAATTATTACCATAAAGAACCTTTTTTTACTTTTGTTGTTGAATTGTGGACTTTGTTGGCAACTGTGCATTTCTACCAGAAGAGAACTATATATGATAAGAGCGACCTAGTCAGGTGCAAGGCTCTTGAAGGAGAAGTATTAACCAGTATTTTCCATTCATCCTAGCCTTTTTCTTTTCTATTTATGTGGTATGTATGATTGTGGTTTAACTCCTAACTGAATGTTACCTTACATTTGGGTGATGAGGATGTGAGTTGATTCTGTTCTTCTTTTTCCTGGAGCATGCAGGGAAATAGATACTTCACATCTTCATTCAGATTTTGATGTCTGGTTGTGTTGGCGATTACTTTTTATCAAGGTAATACTCGGCTCTTAGTGAGAAATTAATGAGTGTTGAAAATAACCTGCGTTTACTGATCATTTGAATTTTTTATAGGTTAATTTTCCCTGCTGTTCCTTTCCTAATACCCTTTCCCTCACTTCATCGCCCTAATACTCAGTGTAGTAACTATTTTCACAGTTGGGGATGTCAAGAGGTGGATTACTTTGTGCATCGCTCCAATCCTGAGGAGTTCCTTTTCTCATGGACATGAGAACCTGACAGTTTGTTGAGTGTGTGTACGTGTAACATGGTGGTCATTGATATCATATTTGCCAATATTCTCATTATTATACGTACACCAACATTGCATTTACTGAAATTGATGTCATTATGTAGACATAAGTAACGGCGTACATCGACATTGGAATTACTGGTATTGACATCACTGTAACTGCATAGGTTACAGCGTACATTGGCATTGCATTTACTGGTTTTGACATCATTGTGAGTGCATAGATTACAGTGTACATCGATATTGCATTTATTGGTACTGCCGCTGATATGCGTGCATACATCAGGGTGTACATTGCCATCGTATTTATCAATCTCAACATTATCCATTTGAGTGCTGGGTGTAATTGCGAGGACAAGACATACTATGAGATGGCTGGGAATCCAAGGCCTCTTTCAAACTGAATCCTGGACAGGGTAGTATTGGAGCCCCAAGGGCAGCCGCGGCCCGTGCAGGTAAGAGCAGCAGGGCGGTAGGGCTGGGTAGGGGTGACTTCCACAGAGGACCATGAGGGAAAATTAAATAAATAAATAATTTTCCCTCATCGTCATCTGTCGAAATCCCGCCCCACCGCTCTTGCCTGCACCGGCCGCAGCTGCCCGCAGGCTTACCTGCTTATACAAAGAGTAGCAAGCAAGACTATATTTCGGTCAATATGTGTTTGGGAACTTTAAAAGAAGAGTTTGAGTTATATAGAGTACGCAATGATGAAAATCCATTTTAATATTCATTTGGCTGATCCAGGATAAATCTAGCCCTTACTAGCATAGAGGGTGCTATAATCAGCTGCTGTTTTTGGACTTCCAAGTTATGCAAGGAGTAGATGATGCCATTATTCAGCAAGTGGCATCTTGCACCTTGGCAAGGATCTGCTACACCGACCGCTGAAACCTTTGTGCAATTAACTCTGAACCCCGATATCTTTGAGAAGGGCTCCGATTCTTATCTTAATACTGGGATTGAGGTTGCTGGATTTGTTTATAAAAACATAGGATGTCATCTGCAAAGAGGACAATTTTGTACATTTTACCTTTACCCATCTTGCCCATTATTGCTTGGTTATCCCTCATCTTTTGAAAGAGAGGTTCCATTCTAAGTACAAAAATGAGGAAGAAGGGGAACACCTCTCTTTACTCATGACAGCCAGATGGGTTGCATTGCTTCCCCATTCATTTTAATGCGGGCTGATGAGGTTGCATAATTAGATGCAATAAGTGAGGTTATCGTCCGGCAGATAGGGGTTTTAGAAAGAACTTTGAATATGAACTGCAAATCGACCTTCTTGGAGGCCTTCTCTGCATCAAGTAAGAGAAGGGCTACCTGCATTTTGCTTTTGATAGCTAGTTTAATTAAACTGACTGCCAGAAAGAATAAGGGATACCAGTGATGGCCAGGTTAGGTTCAGAGTTGTAACAAGAATCTTTGTGAAGATTTTTGCATCGCTCTTCAGGAGTGTTATTTGCTTGATAGGTGCCACATTTCAAAGGGTCCTTTCCAGGTTTTAAAAGGAACATGATTACTAGCCCTCTTATAGTGTTCATAATCTTTTGAATGTCCCCAATGATCAGCCTTAGCCAGAGGTTCAGGCAGAAAATCTCAGAATGCTTTGTAAAAGGACACAGGAAAGCCAGAGGGCCCTGGTGCCTTATTTGTTGCCATCCCTTGAATGGCCACTAACTTCTAGGGGGGAGATAGAAGCTTCGAATTATTGTATAATATCTAGGGGTATATCTGGTGATCTATAATACATGAAACAGGCATCTTGTGTGTACGGATCTATGGCTTGGCGCTGATACTGCTCTATGTAGAAAGTAGAGAACAGTCTCAATTTATTTTAGGTGTGACATGCAATTGACCTATCTTCAACCTGGAGATTTTGTATATAATTAAGTCTGTATGGCCTTCAAATTGAAGGCTATGATTCGCTTTTCATAGTACGTCTGTCAGTATTAGAGCATTTTCTTGGCTCTCGCTCCTATTAAAAGTTGTTCTAGTTTACTACATGCTTTGCTTGCGCACGAAACGTACTATGCAGGTAATATGTTTTATGTTAATGCTCCAGGGTCAAGATTTGCGTTTGTAGCTCTTATTGTTTTTCCCTAAACAGCCTACGGAACCTAGATGTGTGCAAGATTAACGTTTGTCGCATTCCAAATTGTGCTGTGAATTTGTTCACCTGTGTCATACTTGAGGAAGCAATGGTAGAACAAAATAGCTGAATACGTTTAAGTGAGACGTCCCTAAAGGCTACTTTGTTGAAGCTCCAGGCCCTGACCACCGGGGGCTTTGGCACCAGAAGCCTGAGATTCTATGGCAGGACCAGAGGGGAGGATTATGCTCTTCTTCAGTTTCATTTAAACAGTAGCGTATATTTTTTTTAATAAAAAATAATTATTGTGTTTTATTCATTTTCAAACATACAAAAAAATACGTATCTCTAAGTGTCAACAATCCACAGCATTGTTACCCCAAGACATTCAGAGTTCATATTGTACACTAACATACAGTTATGCAGGACGGTATTACAATTTGTTTTTCATTTGAGTTTTGACTTTACGACTACATCTGGTGCGGCATCAGCAGCTGTTGACAACAGATATGACGTGAGAGGAGCCCAAATGTCTTTGGGTCTTGATAGCATTGGCAATTCTTCGGCATAATGCAACAGTTGGTCTCTACAGTATGTAACGATCTCCAACTAATTTTGTAATTAGGGCGCATTTTTACTATCCCAATTTTGTGCCACCCTTCTCTTTGCTAACAACAATGCAATCAAAACTAGCCTTCTGTTTTGCAGTTTTAAATGATTCACAAGACCCAGCAAGCACACCTACGGAGAGCATCTCACGGTTTCCAAAACCATATCTGACAGGGCCTTAGTGACCGATGTCCAGTATTTATGCACTTTTTCGCACATTTAAGCCAAGTGGATAAAGTCTGCCCCTTGCATGTGGCACCTTTTACAATTAGCTGCCTCTCTCAGACATATTATTTTTTTTACTGTTTAGAGGTATAGTACAGTTGTTGTAAATACTTGAAGTGGATTATACGCAGATTACAGTTGGCAGTCAGTAGTCCTGTGACAGAGCAGCTATAATCCCATTCTTCGTCTGAAAGTGTGTTACCTAGGATCGCTTCCCACCGTTCCCTGGCCGTGCTGCATTTAGGTGCAGTCTCCGCTTGCATAGCAGTGCATAGCCTAGTGACCAACTTCACCCGTAAGGGACCCGCTAGCAGTGTCTGCAGTGGTCGCAATGCTATTGGTTCTGCAGGCTGTCCGTTACTAAAGGCTTTAAGTGCTTCCCTTAGCCTATAATACGTGAATACTGACATAGGTGATCAGGGATGACAATCCTGTATGGCTGCTAGTGTAATAAAGTTGCCTTTCGGGTATGCGTCTCCCATTGTAACTATACCCATGTCTTCTAGTACTTCCATCGCTCGTTTGTCCTGCGACACTGAAATGTTGGGATGATGTGCCAATGGCAGTGCTGATGCATATATTGGGGATCTGCCCGCTCGTCCCACCAATATTCATCATGCCTGCGCTGTGCAGTCAGTAGTGCTCATTTCCCTAGGGGTATAAGTTGCTTGTGTCTTTAACAACAGCGCCATTAGCTGTTCTGGAAACAAGTAATTGGCCTCCACCGCTACATGCTGCAAAAATGGCGGGGAGAAAATCCAATAATGTGCAAACTGTGCCTGTGCACACAGGTAATACAAATGCAAGTCAGGTGCTCCAAAGCCACTCTGTGAATACGGTCTTGTGAGAGTCCCCCAACTGCATCTGGATTGTTTTCCCGCACAGATCATTCATATTAGCGCTGAACGCAGTCTAGTAAAGAATGACCCAGACAGTCTAATGGGAAAGGTTGCGAAAAGGTATAAAAATCTTGGGAGAATAGTCATTTTCATCACTGCGATTCGATCTGCCAATGATAGTGGTAACTTAATCCATCTATCCACCTGCTCTTCTGTTAGAGCCATCGCTTTCCTAAAGTTTTCCCTCAACACTGTCTCTGGGTCATTGTGTATCCGTACCCCCATATATTTAACTGGATCCACTGTCCATTCCAACGGATATTCCAGTGTAAATTGCTTCTTGCCAGGGGTTAGCGGAAAGACGGATGATTTGCCACAGTTTATTCTGAGCCCCGAGAAGCGCTCGTATTTAATGTATTCCCTGATTAACGCATGCAGTTCCTCCTACGGGTTGCGGATGTATAGTACCGTGTCGTCTGCGTACATGGATATTATGAGCGGGCGTTGCCTGAATTGCAATGAGGCACGAGCGTGCTTTTGCCTCACTATACATACCAGCGGTTCCGTTACAATAGCAACAAGCATTGGCATAGCCAATAGGTCTCGCTTTTGGGACCTTATAAGTATTTAGTTATGCAGCACAATATCCTGGGTGCAACAACATAAACTGTTGCATGGCTAAACACTTATAAGATCCCAAAGGCGAGACCTATTAGCTATGCCAATGCTTGTTTTATTAGGGTTTATGCTGCTAAACTACTCTTTTTGAAACCAAGGCAGGGTGCCTGGTGAGTGTTCAGAAGAAGATTTCTTTCTGCATGCAACCCCTTCGCATTTTTTATCATGGAAAGGCTGGGTGCTGTGTCGACTCAATGTTGTTTTTAGGTTGATAGGTTAAAGTCAGAAATAAATAAAGCACAAGTAGCCTCACCAGGACAAAGTGAAGGGTATGGATATATCACCATTGCGTGTATGGTTGGGGAAAGAAGTAATCGCATGCATGGGTAATCATGCTATTCCATTAAAAATAAATATGTAGAAAAGACAAAGAAATGTGCACCATGGTCAATAAGATATAGGCCCACTATTACGACACCAAGGCAAAAGAAAAATAAAGAAAGACGAAGACCCAAGTGCAATAAAGTTACTTGTAATGAGGACACCAATAGTCTTAAGAGAAGACAAAGATCTATAAACACACCTACTAGATGGAAACAGAGATTAAGTCGTGGTGATGATTCTTATGGCGGAGATGAGTCCGGGACTAGAGAGTAGTCCCTACTCAAGTGTGGATTCTAAGGATAAAGGGCATAACATAAGGCTGATGAGAAAGAGCCTACCATAAGGTACAGACGGCTCAAATATGGCCATATGTCTGGAGAAGATAGAGAATTATAAATAGGCCACATCGTAGGATACACACAGCCCTAGAGTTAATAAATAAGTGTGAATGGTTTAAAATAAGCTGATGTGAGTGATGAGAGATACCAGTGGAACACCTAAGCATGTATTTAATAAAAGAACGCTTACCTTTAAGGTGAAGCAAGATAGAGTACACTATGGAAAGGTACATAAAATGCCAAGTAGCACCGGATTAGGGGTCTGTAATAATAAAGAATGAAAAATTGAACCTCAAAGATAAAAGAAAAATTGCTAAAAGAGTACAAAACAAACATGGGCAGGGTCTTACCCGTTTGTTTCAGACGCAGTTACTAAGGGCTATCGAGAGAGACTGCTACGAGAGAATTGTGCACTCTGCGGGTTGGGAGGGTACTGCCCACTAGAAAGAAATTTTCTAAAGGAAAAAACGTACACAAACCATCAAAGGAGAAAAATGAAGAAACATGAACGCAAATCTGAAGGTGGAAATGACTACAAGGTTAGGACAAAACTTACTTCTTGACCAAGTCACAAACTCTGGGTCCACAAAGGAAGCCGAACATCCACCATGTAGTCGGTAATCACATGTTCCAAGGACGCTCTATAAGTAAGCAGGAATGCGCGGATGGTAAGCGGTAGATAGCACTCACTTGTGAAGTGATTAGCGCATGGAACGTGTAAACAGATGAAGCCGTCACACTATGGACGCCATCTTAAGCGTGCAAATAGGAAAGTGGCCACCATATGTAAATGTACAACCAAAAAGAATAGGCCAATCCGTAGATGTACTGAGCAAATTAGAAAATAACACATACTAAAGGGGATAGTGAAACCCATAAGTAACAAGCATTTGCAATGCAATAGGTCTCGCAATTACGCGAGTTTGAGCTATTGGCACTGTAAATGACAATGCCTTTTTTTGTTTTGCTTATTAAAACATAAATAAAAGGCATTGTGATTTACAATGCAACAGCTTAAACCCGCGTAACTGCGCGACCTATTGCATTGCAAATGCTTGTTCTTCTACTTGCCCACTGTGTAGACACTAAGTGATATTAATGGTTTATCTATGGAATTGATTTGGGGACCCCAAAGACCATATGGGCTGCAGGAGATGGATGGAAAGGCGCCTGCCCATTTAGCAGCACTAGGAATTTGAATATCGTTTGATAGTGTTGCACCAAGGCTGGGAAGTGTAATGATTCTATAAACATTTTTCGTCTTACATGCTCACGATTTCGGGTACATTATTATAATGTACACAAGTCTCATATAGAAACCTATTTTGTAACGGCGGTTGCCCTAGCTGCTAGACTGCCTTCGAAATTGATAAAAACAGCACAGGTGATGCAAGACAAGAACGCATCCGGTGGGCATTTTGTTTTTGTGCCCAGGAATATGCCCAAAAGTGTAAACAAAAGAAGGGAAGCGCCATGACAGTGCATCTTGACCACTTGTGTGTAAAGCTGCATTTATTGTGTAAAGTTGCTAAATGATGAATACACAGGCAATTGTTTTTTCTTACAAATTACCCACTTAAAAAGCAACTGTAGCTACGTGCTTAAAGCTACACACAAATAAAAGTTGCACCGTTAAAAATCAATAATGGTTTTCTTTGTAATACGCTTTAAACTTTCTTTTAAAATATATTTGCTTACACGTTGGTTTCGTAAGTGTATTCATATATTGTAATGTACTGGCATTTGTTTAGGAAAAAAAGGAGACTGCAAGTCTGCTATAGTGGGAAACATTAGCACGTTTCGCCACTTGCGAAAGAAAACCAGGACAAGCTAATTCAGTTCCAATAAGCCTTGTAGTAAAGATCGTAATCTTTTGTTCTGCAGCATCTGTGAGATGCAAATCAGCACACAGCAGGATACTAAGCTTGTAAAACAAACTGTAGGTCACTGCTGAAGTAAGGGGTAAAAGGAAAATAAATAAATAGTTAAGGATAACTAAACAAAAGTCTCGTAAGATTAACATATATCCTGTCATCGAAGTTGGATCATTGTCAACCAAAAGATAATAACGTGAATCATTTTAGTTCTGTTAAATAATTCAAAAATATTATCTTGTGTTTAATGATGACGCCATACACATTCACATAGCTCTTGTGAGCTTATCCCTCACCATGATGCAGATTCGCGCCAGGCACAAACATCTGTTTTGCATTAGGAGAATGTCCTGTAATCTCCTCGACTATACAGATGAAGACCCCTTTACATTCTATATAGTATGCCTGTCTTGAAGGCCTTACAATGTTTTGTGGAATAAAAGGAGCGCATCTTTTATTTTTTTCCTGACGTTTGACTGACTCTGCCATGTGGTGGACTATCATTACAGCCTGTGCTGACAATTAAGTGCTGGCGCTGAACAAAAGAAACCACCTACTCAAATTAAGCACTGGATCAAAGCTGACCAAGCTCTGCAGCTTCCATATGCATACTATATAACGACTGAGGCGTCCGAATGTCAGCAGACTCCTTCCCAGGGCGCCCGTTTTCATTGGCCTCGAAGCCCGGAGCCCGAATTTCCAGTTTTACCCCCGTGTGATGCTTTCCCAGGCACTTGATACAAGTGCCTGCCCTGTTTACGCTCTGTGTGCCTGGCGGACCTGCTATTACAACAAGAACAGAAGTAGGTCTGTACAGTGAGACCTTTTGTTTTACTTTTGGCACCTCTATTTCCCACACCTTGAGATCGGATTTTGTAGACTTTTTTGGGCTCATAGTAACTTTCCATTGTGTTTCCGGGACTTTCCATGCTATATAAATGCTATTCACATTGGAGCCTAAAGAACGTTATTAAATCAAATGTTTTTAATGCTCAGAAGATCCCTATTTAAATGGCATTTCATCATCCAGTCGAGCATGGCAAAGTATGTACATCTCAAGAAGCCTGAAACTTGATTACGCCCAATGAGCAAGTATTAAAAGTACACAGGTTTACAACACCCTGAACAACTAATACAAAACAAGCATTTGCAATGCAATAGGTTTTGCATTTCCGAGAGTTTGACCTATTGGCATTGTAAATGACAGTGGCTTTTATTAATTGTCATTTAAAATGCCAATAGCTCAAAGTCTGGCAAACACGAGACCTACTGCATTGTAAATGTGTGTTACTACAGTGGCAGCCGAGGAAAGCATGCCTACAGGAAGTCAAACATCAATTGCCACACGTTCTGACTAGGTGCAGCTCTGTTGCTCTGAAGAGATTGGCCCCTGTGCCCTGCCCCCTCCCTGTAGCATCGGCCAAACAGCCGGCACACAAAATGAAAATGGCGTGCCCTGCAGTTAAACAGATATAATGTTAAACAAGGGGCATCGAAGGAACTGTCCAAATATTAAACAGAAAGTGAAACACTTACTTGCAAGTGATGCCTGTCACAGCGGTTGGATTTCGTAGTGGGAGGCAGAGGCCTCTTCACTGGGCTCGTCACTGATGATGTTCACAGAGAACAGGGTTCGAGCCTC
This sequence comes from Triturus cristatus, assembly GCF_964204655.1. Taxonomy (NCBI): domain Eukaryota; kingdom Metazoa; phylum Chordata; class Amphibia; order Caudata; family Salamandridae; genus Triturus; species Triturus cristatus. The sequence continues at coordinate 676,355,796 of NC_140593.1, read as the reverse complement.
GGCATGGGCTGCATTATTTAAGTATTAAAAGATAAAAGCGATCTCGGGGTGGGGAGAGTCAAATTAAAAAAATAATACACATGGAGGGGGAGACAGATACAATTTAAAAAAAACACAGTTGAGATGGACAAATGTAGCATCTGAAACCAATTACATCAAACGGTGCGAGGTGGTGGCTCAACAAATAACGCTGCTGACTTTGGAGCAGGAAAACAGGGTTCGAGCCTTGGCGTGGGCTGCATCATTTAAGTGTAATTTAATTATGAATAAATTAAACATAATTAAATAAACAGGGTCGGGTAAGTGCAGGAACCTGCCAGATGTGGAAATGCCAGCAGCAAAGTAAACAAGCGGCGCGAAACTGAAAGTGATCGCAATCGCGATAAAACATCAAAGCGGCCGAGCGGCCGCGAAAGTGAAAGACTACGAGTGCTTTCAGGCTGCCAAATGGTGCGCGCGCCCGGCTCACATGCACAGTAGTTGGCGGCCTGAAAGCACTCGTTTGCACTTCCAAAAGTGCTTACTATAAGTCTCGCCAGAGCAGCGCTAAAGCGCTGTCTCAGGCGAGACATAAAAAGTACCACAGGAGAGAATAAAATATATACGGCCGACTGGATACGGCCAAAACTAATAAACATACTAAAGCAGAGTAAGGAAAATCGTACATACAATGAATCCCAATATAGGGAAAATAACTGGCTGAGTACATGCAGAACGAATCAACTGGAAGGCTGTGTTAAATATAACCAATAAGGAGGCAGACCCGAAGTGGAGATGTAGGGAAGATAACCGGCTAACTACCAAGGGAACACGATCACTGGGGCAACGTATTGTGCATTGCTGGTTTAAAGTTAAACTCAAAATGGTACAAGTAGCGGGGGGATAAAGAAGGAAAAAATGAGGAATGAGTGAACTACCTCTGCTAACAGGAAAGGATAGAGAGAATGAGGGAAAAAAGACAGAAATGGGGTCGGTGAAAATGTAGCAATGAACGGCGTGAGGGGATAATACTTAAGTGAGAAAAAACGAGAAAAATTAAAAACAAGCCCGGGAATGGTGTGCGCGCGCGCTCTAAAACGAATTTTTTTAAAAAAGCCATGGCGAACTAAAAACCATTGACAAAGCCAATAGTCCTGGCTTGTAGATGTAATGTTACTTATGTGGAGGCAATAACAGGAGTAGCAAAATACCAGTCGGGCGGCACACTGTGCTGAGCACAGATTTTCAGTTTGTGTTTTAAGCCACGCCTTTGATTAGATCGGCCACGCCACTTAGAGCGACCTCCCAGCGTTCTCATCCCACTTAAAGCTCTGGTTACACAGGTAGCTGAAATTTTAATTTACAAACTTTATACTTTCCAAAGGTTGCAATGATTTGTCAAGTAGCATTTTCCAGCAAAATCTCCTTTTTTGACAAACTAATTTTTCAGGATTTTCTTTTCCCCGTTTTATTTAAAAACGTGCAGCCTTAGTAATGTTTGTAAAGCGGCCCCTCCAAATTCTACGTCTACTGCGAGTTTTGCATCTAAAATCCTGGAATCTAATGGAATGAATGAATCATCAGTGATTACCCACTCTCTGGTTGCCGAAGGAAGCGCTGGTTCATTCCAGTCGGAACCCGGAAATGCCCTTTGCTTCATGGCTGATCCACTACTAACCTAATGAAACCTTTCCGGTGAATTATTTGCAGTTTTTAACATCAGTGGGAGTCGGGTTATGCAGTTGCTTCAGTGGTTATGAGCATTTCTTCATGTTCTCGTATGAGCCGGAACTAATGTGATTTCTGGGGTCTTGGCTTTCATTAGTAATGCATAGGCACCGCGCAGACTATGACTCAGACAGGCACGTGCTCTGCCAGCCAGAGGCCGCTCGCGACGCTTGGGGGTCTTTGAAGTGTGACACTGGAGGCCAGCTTAGGATCCGTGAGTCAGGAGAGCTGTTGCTGGGTCAGTGCTGCCACCGCTGGTTCATCTGCAGAGAATGCCGCCAATCACTAGTTTCGTGTGGGCGAGATACCGAAGACTATCACCGACCTGAATTAAAGGATGCTGATGCTGACTAGAACAATATATAAAATGTGCGCAATCTCACTTTGAACGATTGAAACTGCGACAAGTAAACTGCAATTCCTTCAGGGACATCAACGGAATCAGCACATTGAAATAAATTGGCTGTGGACACAGAAACTCCATGAAACTCCATGACACACGGACCAAAAAAATCTTACATTTAAAAAAACAAGTGCGCGCGCCTCGCGCTTGTTAAACATAGAAAAGAAAGACAAGCAACAGCCATGTTTAACAAGCGCGCGCACCTCGCGCTGCAAGTTAAAAAAAAAAAAAAGGAGGCACGTCTGGCGAGTGGTGTGCGCGCACCATGACGAGAGAGGAAAGCCAGATGGCGCCTCTGCTCGTCATTGTGCGCGTAACCGCACGCTCTATGCCACCCAAAAAGCTGTGGTCGGGCTTTTTAAGCCCACTCACTAAATGTCTCGCCAGAGCAGCACATACGCTGGCTCAGGTGAGACCTAAAAAGCAATGGAGAGACTGGACATCACTGCAATATTCCTTTACATATTGAGATGGGCTTTGAGTGGCAATTATTGATTTGCACCCTAGCGACTGGAGACGTATATAGCACTTCTATCCATTGAATAAAAGCAAATGGCAACCCCATCCTCCTCAGAATGTCAAACATGAACCCCCACTTGATAGAATCAAACGCTTTTGCCGCATCAAGCAGCACCGCCACGGCTTTAGTGTCTGGATCCAGCTGATCCAGTACAGCAAATAGTGTTCGTAAGTTATGCAAAGTAGACCGGGATAGAACAAATCCCGATTGGTCCGGAAAGAATAGAGCTGGCAACAAGGGACGCAGCCTGTTAGTTATAATGTTGGCAAATATTTTCGCATCAATGTTCAGTAATGACAACAGTTGATACGACTTGCAGCAGTCTGAACATTTACCTGGTTTTAGTAGAGTAATAATCAGCGCTTCCCGCAATGCTTGAGGCAGGATTAGTTTCTCGTATGCCTCACTGTACATATTTACGAGGTGGAGGGCCAACAGGTCTGCGTAAATGTAAATTAAATGTAAATTTGATACTTGTATAGCGCACTACTCACCCGCAAGGGTCTCAAGGCGCTTGTACGAATACCGTTGTGGAACCCATCCTGGCTTTCCCTGTGAGGCGTCCACTCCTGGGCACCCCCAAGGTGGAGGCCAGGCATCCTTAGTGTTGTGGGGGCCGTTGTGGAGATTAAGCAAGCTATTGCCCAGAGTTGCAGAGTGGGACTCCATGATTGGAATAGGCACCGAGGCGAGAATTATCAGGTCTGGTAGTTAAACAATCTGGTGGCGAATCGTCAGGACCTAATAAAATCAAATCTATCTACACGTGGGTGGTTGTATGGTGTGATCTACCCTTTTAAACCAACCTAACACATGCTATGTGTAGTACCTGATAGCATATGACCAACCTGGTAAAGGAATAAAAACAGTTATTAGAATCAGATGTACCAGTATAAACAAAACTCTTGTGTTCCCTGTGTGACAAGCTCACAGCACACAGTGGTGATGACTAAAAACATACGTAACGTGAGTGCCATGTGGGTGACTCTCACAAACATTTTATCGTGAGGATTACACAGGCGCATCTGGTGGAACACCACCATAGTTGCAGAAAGAATTTATGAACTCCCCCTTGTTGGGTTTCTCCATCAACTTCATCGATACCCAGCAGGTATCTCACAAGGAATTTCCTTGTGTGCTGCGTGGGTTGTGGATTAAAAGAAACAAAAATTAGAGCATATCACATAAACTATGTGATTAAGGTGTGTTAAGCAATGCAGGAGTCTTTCAGACTAGTTAAGATGTTACTAGGGGTTGACAATAAAATACGGTGAGTAACGGGCTTCACCACTACCACGAACAGCCTGGGCATGAGTTGAGTAAGTATTACTTTGCTTCAAAATAACAGCACTAGTATTGGTGTAGGTATAGCATATCTGTTCTATAAATAATCTGAAAAAAATTGTTTGTGGCGGGCTGTCAGAGCTGTGGGTGTCTAGTGTGATGTTGAGCAGACTAGTTATACAGCGGCTGAGGCTTCCCAATGTATGGGCAAATAATAAAGGTATCTGATCAATATTACCTACAAGAGCACAGTGTATTGTGCCATAGTGTACTCACGTTTTGCAAAGTCCGCAAAAAGCCGGCCGACCTACCCTCTTCTGCCAGGATCGGGAGGTGCCGGGACGTCCACCAGGCTTGTTCAAATACTGTGAGTGACTCACGTGGAACTGGCGGGAACCTTCCGGTCAAGTCACAGCCTGCACTAGACTGTTCCAGCTTTTGCAGAAATACTTGGAGGCCATCTTGGAAGATGTTTAATACTGGTCAAAAATGACCGCCATCTTGGAATGGTTTTTGAGTTTACCCGGTGATATGGAGCGGTTAGTTTGACTCATTGCGTGTTATATTCTCATGTATGCGAAATATTTGAAAAACTTGGGTCGTGATATAATCGTAAACCCATATTTGTATCAGCGGTGTGAGTCAATCGGTTAGTGTGAATCATTGCGTGTTATATTATCGTGTATGCCACATATTAGAGAAACTTAGGCCTTGATATAATCCATATTTGGATCAGTGGTGTGAATCACTCTAGGGTTTGCACACTGATGGTTTCGTTCCTTCCTTACGGATAGGTCATTCCAGGTGGCGATCCTGCCCGGTAAGTCGTCATCCTACCCGCTAGACCAGGGAGTCCCACAGGGGTCTTCACTGAGTCCCACCCTTTTCAATCTGTATGTGAGACCGTTGGCTGCGGTCGTCAAGCGGTGGGGCCTGACCATGGTCTCTTACGCAGATGACACGCAGCTGGCGGTCACACTGAGTGGGGACTCAGACCTGGAGGCTCCCAGGTTCTGTGATGGTCTGCGGGAAGTGGCTAACTGGATGAATTCCAACTGTCTCCAGTTAAACACCAAGAAGACGGAGATTATGGCGGTTGGTAAACAGGTGGCTTTGTGGGATGACAAATGGTGGCCTTCGGAGTTGGGTGTGACTCCCCTCCCAGCGGCAGAGATAAAAAACTTGGGGGTGTGGCTTGATCCTTCTCTGAGTTTCATCTGTCATACCAAGAAGGTGGCGGCTTCTTGCTATGGCATCATCAGAGGACTTCGACCCATCCTCAAATTCTTTGATGCACCCACAAGACAGCTGGTGGTCCAAGCATCAGTGCTGTCCAGGCTGGACTATGCCAGCTCCCTACTGGCGGGGATAAACCAGTCAGAATTTTTGCGGCTCCAGCGGGTTCAAAACGCTGCGGCCCGACTGGTGACAGGTCTGCCTAGGCAATGCTCGGTGTCCAACACTCTGCGCTCTCTCCACTGGCTCCCTGTGCAGCAGAGGATTAGATTTAAGGTTCTCTGCTTTGCATTTAAAATCCTAAAGGGTACTCCCCCACAAATCTTGGAGAAATTGCTGATCCCCTATGTCCCCTCTCGCACTCTTAGATCGCTAGGCCAGAACTTAGCAGTGGTCCCGCGTTTTAAGTTGAGCAGAATTGGTGGCCGCTCCTTTCGAGTCCTGGCAGCGAGTTGGTGGAATTCTCTTCCTCCACAAATCCGGGCCATCGATGAGCTCCTTCAGTTTAGACGGGCTATCAAGACCTTTTTATTTGTTTAGCTTATCTGTTGTGTCTCGTCTCCTTTTGTCCGCTTTTAGTGCTGTGTTGTGTTCACCTTCTCAAAGCGCCAGGACGCCCCTTTGCTGGGGCAGCTGTGCGCGGTACAAATAAAAATAACATAACATAACATAACATATTTCCTCATGTATGGTATGGGGTAGTGCTAATACATACTCTGGGGTTAGTTTATTTGTACTGGCATGACAAAAAGTTTTGCATTATGGGATTCTAAGCATGTCAAGTGTATAATACGCTCCAGGGAATATCTTCATTCAACCCTTGTGTGCTGGTTGATAAACAATAGAGCCATCTCTGTTCTTTCGCAAACAGGGCTCTTTTGTTAATCTTGGGGTACGCCCCTAGTATTACCCATCGCAGGGAGTTAGGTGAATGTTGAAGTTGGGAAAAATGTGCATACATTTTTGTGTTGAGCTTGTGACATCGGAAATTACTACGATGTTCTGTGATGCGTGTTTTCACAGATCTGTTGGTCATACCTATATATCTTAGATCACATGGGCAGGTGATCATATAGATACAGTTTGATGTATTGCAGTTAGTGTGCGCACGTATTTCTCATGTGAAAGAGACTGAAAAGGTTATGGTTTTGGTAATTGCAGTGAATGCACATACTGTGCAAGTTCCGCATGGGTAGTGGTCCTGAACTGGCGGCAAGTCCCACAATTGCCGTTGTGACATCTCTTTCTGTGGCTTAGGTCTCGTATGTATTAGCATATCTTTAAGATTCTTCGTGCGCTTGAATGCAAACCTAGGAATATCTCATTCCAAGGACCCTGTGTTCAATATGCCCCAGTGTTTTTTAATCACATTCCTGTTTTTGTTGGAATCAGGTGTGTAGGTGGTAACACATGTGAGAGAGTCAGTTTGTTCTTTCTCTCTAGGTTCAAGTAGAGCCTCGCGCTTGTTGTTCCTAGCTCTTTTTTTGGAGTACACAATGTTACGTTGTGGGTATTTTCGTCTGCTCAAATTAATAGCCAGCTTGTCTGCCTCAGTTTTGTAATCCTCTATATTCCAAGAGGAGGAATCCTCATCCTCCTACACTTCATAACCACATAAAATCAGTTTCCCTTGTCTCGATATTAGGAACAGCATACCTTTTGTATCTTTATAGAATATCCTAGCTTCCGCAACTGGTAAGTTGGAACAGAGGATGCAGCGGTGTAGCAGCAATCAGGAAAACAGGCGTCCCGCGCTGCAGGAACCCTGGCGTGCTTTTAAGCGCCTCCTGGCGCGTTCTGGCGTCGGTGGCGGCTCCCAACCGCAAGGAACTCTGGGGGATGTAGTCCTGCCCGCCCCACCGGTAAGTTGGAGCAGAGCATACAGCGGTGTAGCAGCAATCAGGAAAACGGGCATCCCACACTGTGGGAGCCCTGGCGTGATTTTAAGCTCCTCCTGGCGCGTTCCCAGCTCTCGGTGGCGGCTTCCAGCTGCAAGGAACTCTGGGGGATATAGTCCTGCCCCCCCACCGGTAAGTTGGAGCACAGGATGCAGCGGTGTAGCAGCAATCAGGTAAACGGGCATCCTACCTTTCCTTCGTGTGGCTGTTTTTCATTTTGATCACCATTACTGGAAGGGCATGAGGACTCTACATCTGGGCACTCTAGCCTACAATTTAAGTAACATCACCAAGAAAGAAAGGGCAGCACTTACAACAAAACATGGCAAAGGTGTGGGTATTCAACTAGTGAAAAAGTTGAAGGCAGCAATGTTTTGGTGGTGGTTAATGCTCCAGCATGCAGAGTCTTGGAGTTGAACGGACAGTCTGAATATGTGGCTGCTCTGACCATGGATGCAGCACAGATTGTGGTATAGGTTTTATAGTCATGCATTTCCTTAAAAGAATCTTGTAGGTCAGAAAGAAAAATGTGGTTGCTAGAAAGAACAGGACCATTACAATCTAACTGCTCTGGTCCACTATAAGATACAGGTCATCCTAAAGGCAGAGTTATCTGGCCTACACCCTCTGTAATTCTTTCCATCTCTATATTGATAGCTACTTCGCGACTTTTCCACCACTGATTCCCAAAATTCTTAAATACATCTACATTTTCTCCTCTATAATTTGTCACTAATATTTCCCAAAACATTGCATCCTATGCACTCTCTCAGAGTCCCTATGTAAGCTGCTCTTATCCTTTGTTGTTTCTTCATTTAGTCTTCTGTCCTACCGGTCCATCTCAATTGTTACAGCTTTCTCTGTATCAGTCTTTACTCTTTATTCCTCTTTTTAAACTGGCTAGCCTTGTGCCACAATTTTCATTTATGCGCTCCTTCTCAATCCTCTAGACATTTAAGCTCCTATCAATTCTCCATTCGTCCCAGCTCTATCACTCATGGATCCTCACAACCTCATATCCTCTCTATAATAGGTTTGTCCGCCCATGGAATTGGGAGAATTTGGCGACTCCACGTTACTCGTGTAACGCAGAGTTCTGGTCAAATTCTGACATATAGTGGAATTTTTCTCATGAGGCTCCAGATATGAGAGCGGGATTCGGCATCCCCTAGTGACATTTTCCAACTCAGCGGATTGCCAGCAGTCGTATTCAGGGGGCTGTTTCTCAAGCAGATCTGCTGCCACTTGCTACACTGCCGTTAAGCTGCAGCCTGAGCAACACGACGTGCATATAGAGTTTTTATGTAACTCAGCGGAATTACGCGGAGTGAAACTCTGCGAGTTCCGCCCACCTCTACCCTATATAACCATGTGCTCCATTAGCCCATCTCTATTTTTCCAGCTGTCTCTTTCTACACTCTTTTGCAGAACGAAGCTGCCAGGTTGTTTCTACAGAGAGTCTGGGTGTTGTGATGGGTGATAACTTTTTGGAAACAAACCAGTGGTTTGCTGCCTCAGCCTTGATGTATTTTGGGCATAAGCACAGACTCAGTTGCTTCTCATCCCCACTCAGTCCACTACAGGCGCTTTTCCCTTTTTTAGTTACCCTTCTCCATTTTTAGGTCTCGCCTGCGTAGACTGCGCGCATGCGCAGTCTTGCTGGCGAGATTTAATGAGATGTGGGTATTTCTGTAAGGGGCATTAAGCCCCGCCCCTCTTTTCCATTGACTGGTGTCACTGTTTATGCGAAACGGTGGCCAGCCACAGGAAAAGAGGTGTTGGTGACGTATTGGCTTGGCTTTGAGCCGTCCCATTTGGACGGCCTGGCCTGCTTTGCGTTCGTCGCAAAAGGTTTCTTATCTTTATGGGGCCAAACACATGGCCCCATAAAGACAAGAAACCCATTAACAGGCGAGGCCGTCCAAGTGGCTCGGCAGAGAAAAGCACGAGCAAATACGTCATGGCGTCATGGCGATCTGCTCCGTGCACGCGGTCGACACCCGCCACCAAACCGCCACAAACTGATGCCACCATGTTGAACAGCAGCTGCCTTCTTGGAGGAGCGAAGAGGAGCGCCGTGCTGCAGCTGAACGTTTCGAAGTTCCCCAAACACGTGGTGCAGTACACGGATTCTGGAAGGAGGAAATACAGAGACGGTTCGCCACCAGCCTTATCTTCGTTCTTTCATCGTGATCTGAACCTCTTCTGTTTGCAAATATTTTGAAGCAGATTAATTCATCAATGGAGCTATCCTTAGATTTCCGTGGTCTTTCGTGACAACCCATTGACTCTGAAATATCAGTAGAGCTTGGGGAAGGAGGAGGTGTGACTGACCCCGACCCAGCTTCATATGCCACCGACCATTAACGAGCAAACGCACTTTGCTTTCAGGGATTTGTAGTTTATTTTGCTACTAACCCATGGGTCTACAAGTCCCAGAATGCACAGGTAAATTAGCCGAAGGCCCGCTGCTGGGTGCAAGTGTCACACGCCGTGTGAGCCCTTTGCCAGCGACCTGGCAGAGACGCCCTGGAAGCAGAAACCGGGTGGGACTGGGCTCCGAGTCACCGCAGGGCGTGCTGGGAGTTTCAGGTGAGGCCGACAAGGCTCACCTATACCTGGAATCACCAGAGCTTCTCCTCAGCTGGTTTCCTTCATCAAAGGGTGTCAGTACTGTATGGTTGTAAATATAGCGCTTTCTAAATTCTATAACACATTGAGGCCTACAGCGCTTTTCGGGTGATCAGGTTGCGTTGTTTTTAAGGTGCTGCGGGTTTAGGGGCATTCTTTATTTAAACATGAGTGGGAAGAAACAGCTGGTTCCCGCAGCTGTCCGAGGCCTTCCTGCCCCCCCCCACCCACCCTCTGCACACAATACTGGCACTAGCGGCCCCTCCCGTGGGATGGGAGCCCTTGTCACAGTTTTAACATCAGCTTCCAGCTGCCGACGCGTCTTGTAAGAGACTTGGACCATGAGGAGGGCGCGATCAGTGGTGCGAGGGTCTCTCACGTGAACACAGCGCTAGATTTCTACGCTAAAATATCCAAGTTTATCATATATTCAAATATGTACTGAGAGGGCTCCGCAAATTCACCAGAGCGCAGAGATGGAGCGAGCTCACTGAACAATTGCAGGCCCCCATTAAAAAGCCTAACATACAGAGAGCACTAAGTCTTCCACTAAGCTCACGACATGTCCTCAATAAATGTAGTCTCAGTTGAACGCACACACCAGGCAGGCATGACTACCACCCCTGCCATTCTAGCAGTTGATATAGGTAACATGGAGGAGCTGCTGGATAAACATAGGTGGAGCGAACAGCCTGCTCGCTCAGTCTACCTGGACGTTCTCAAAGAAGTCTCCATTTGTGGCCTTCCATTCTCTCCTCCCTTACTCCAGTGCCTCAGATGTGAACGCTTCTGACTACTGGTGTACAGAAGTGAGGTCAGATGAAGTGCTCTTTATTTGTTATCTTTTCACAGAGTTGGGATTATGGGTTGGTTTTCCTGTTCATGTCGCGTACAATTGCTGACGTCAGCTGACAGTATGAAGATGCAATGCGCAACTCACTAAATGTGATGAAAAGGCGCTGCACAAATGTAAAGATTGTACCTACGTACTACTTGGCTGTTAATCACCAATATGTACCGTCTATACATGCTCATGCCAATTAAAATATATATATATATAATTATAAAAAGATATATTCAAAAAGGATATGAAAATACTGCTTCTCAGCTGAAACCTACATCTAGGATGACAGGAAACCTTTGCAACCCAAACCGGAGTCACTGATTCAGACACTAATAACAGACTTGATACTACCCACTGACACATCGCTGAGAACATATCAATGAATATATTAAACAACTGTGTTAACCTCCCGCTATAACATGTTACCGGGTCCTTAATTTGTCAGCAAGTGCCCGACCCGGTTTGCGAACCCATCTGTGCGTCCTGTAATTAACATACTCTCCGTGTCGAATATTGAAGACTGTATGACACTGCTACCCCTCCTTGATCCCTTATCCTGTGCCCTTTTCCAGAGGTCCTCTATTAGTTCGAACTCCATTTTTTTAAAAGTGCTCCGACACCTACGGGTTAGTTCACACTACATAAACCTGCAAAATAATTAAGTAAATTAACACCATTGTGTTTCAGCTTAAAAATGCCTTTTTGGACTAGGCGGAAACATTTTAGCTGACTCTATGGCAAGCCACGTTAGGCTCATGTGGGGATCCAACACATGATGAAATATCCAGAGGCAAAAAAAGTAATTGATACTGTCAGATTTTGGATATGCACAGAAGAGGAGTCTCAAGGAAAAAACATTGGCAAAGTTTAATCTGGTGAGTATAGAGCAGTCGTCCACCCTTTAAACAAGGAATAACAAATAATATACGTGCTCTGCAATTCTAAGTAATATACCATAGAATTAAAGGCATTATGATCAATATTTTCCCAAGTCACCCACTACATGAGTAACCACCTGAAATTATGCCTTCTGGGCATAACGGAGGTAACTGTAGATAGAGCCAAGATAACTGTAAAATACAGATTGTGCAAAGAAAAAACAAGATATTTTTGACTTTGCAGCCAAATCATGGAAACATTTTACGCATTAAGTTTTCATGGTCTGGTAGACAACCTTTTTAAAGACGTAGAACATTAGGAGTGTCATTGCTAGCGAGGGAATAGCCCTCAAGATGAATTCTGAGCTACAGTTATTATAGATGCTGCAAACCACTGTCAAGTCGAAACCTTCAAAAACCTACCATTAAAACTGTGCATTCGGAGCACACTAGATGTAGATGCAGATGTAAAACAGCTGGGAAATGGAAATTTTATCAGGAGAGAAAAAATATTCCATTTAGAAATCTACATATTGCCTAATAACGCTGAGCAGAAACAACTTAAATAGTTCATTTAACTACCTGAGTGAGGATTTCAGCAGCTAAAGCGCATTATGAATGGCATGCCTGGAGATGGTAACAATCCTCAAGATGAATTTTGTCCATGATAGTTCTGTTATGCGAACCCTCCTTATTCTAATTCCTAACTCAACTAGCTTTCTAATACAAAAGTATATGTTTAAATTCATGTGGTCTAATAAAAAGTCCAGAATGAGGGCAAAATTATTTATATATACGGGAATATATCATATGAAGAACATTAAATTGTGGCATTTCAGATTCCAGCATTCTGCAGAATCGCTATGAGAAGGAACAGACAAGGCACAGTGCAGAACTGAAAATCATTCAGTACAAATGTCTCTAAATAAAATTATTCTGGCTACCCCTTAGAATTAAGAAGTTAATACTCTTGTTCCACAGTGTCTGGTGCGTTTTCATACTGGGATGTACATGTATCTAGATAGAAAGTCACTTCCAAATCCCCTCTCTTTTCTTAAAAAAAAATAGCTTTATTAACTTTGCATTTATTTTAAAACAGGTTGCCTTACCAAATTTTGAAAACAACTGTCAGAGGTGACCCTGGGAAAGGAAAAAAGAAAAGTCAACAAAAAAGAAAAGGAAAATATTTAACAAGCATTGGCATAGCCAATAGGTCTCGCCTTTGGGACCTTATAAGTGTTTAGCCATGCAACGGTTGATGTTGTTGCACCAAGGATATTGTTCTGCATAACTAAATACTTATAAGGTCCCAAAAGCGAGACCTATTGGCTACTCCTATCACACAAGCTGGTATCACACCACAAACATTCTTTAATACTAGGGCTTCCAACTAAGGGGTGGAGGCCCTGCTCAGTCCCAATTGCATAATGCCCAAATCCAAGTAGGTGTTATACAAAACCACACATACATAAATAACGTCGTAGTAAATTAAAGGATGTAACAGACAGATAAAAGGGGGAAAAGTATTGGAAGTGTGCTCACGAAAATAATGGAGGGGGAGGATGTAAGGTGGACGGTTAAGAGATCTCCGAGGCAGGAGCCAAAGAGGATAGAAACGAAGAGAGAGATGAAACTAAGAGATAAATGTGCCCTGAGGCCACTGTGGAGTGGTTAATAGCACTTTACAACAATCCTGCATAAAACAAATTAAACTCAAATAAAGGGAGGGAGGATGAATGCTTGAATTGGTGCCCTCTGGAAAGCACTCTATCCATATCTTCTGAATAAAAAACTGGCTAAAAGTAAAGAAACCCCATTAAAATAGTAAGAGGCACAGTCAGAGCGCTAGAAAAATATGTCGACAGTCAGGGAAACAAGTATGTCAGAATGACTTACGGAAAAATGCAGTACATGATGCGTGTAACAACGAGCGAGGAAACCCGTCCAGGAAGTTATACGCCTACCTCCGTGTTACAGGCTTTCTATGCGCTTTATTGCGCCGCCAGGAGCATTGCGCGCTGAGTCGAGTTTAGAATCGGCGGCCCACTCACAAAAACAGTTGTTTGTTCGCAGAAGCGACAACGTGTCCTTTGTGCAACCCTTATTATCACAGCTTATGTTTCTAAGCGCTGTGCTGCTTTCACAAGTTTGGAAGTGGTGGTAGGTTTTGATAGAAAATTCTGGCATTTAGACCTTAAAGTAGCGTAATTTTTTCATTAGATTTTTTGAAAACATAAAAGTTTTTTTTTTATTTGAAAGGATACAAGTTTTGTATTTAAAATTGCAGGGATGTTTGTGTTTGAAATTCCGTTTATTTTTAAATATAAAGTACAGCCGGTGTGATTGAAAAGACGATTATTTTCGAAACGGAAAATCCTGCATTGTTGATGTTTGGAAATATTTTTACATTGGAAAGTGCAGCGGGTGCTTGTGTTTAAAGGTACGTTTGAGACTTTTTAATTTTAAACGTTTGGGTATTTTATTCATAAATGTACTGTGCGTGCAGTGTGCGGGTCTGTCGCAGTACAGAGGGCTCAAGATGTTAGTATGGTGGCGGGGAGCCCGGAGGGGCCCTATTAAGACGGGTCAGTCAGTACTGTGGTGGCTCCGCCTCCCTTTGAACCTGTGTTGCTCTAGACACCAGAGGTGGCATTTATTTGAAAACACATCTTATTTAGATAAATGCGGTTTACATTTAAAAAAACCCAGTTACAGGCACATATTCCATCTCTCGTAGTGTGACAGGCACAAAGAGGAGGGTGCGGTGGGCAAATGACTGGCGACAATATGTCTTCTCTGTCTAGCGCCTTGAACCAATGCTTCATGTGGCGCTATTAAACAACAATACTTGCACTAACACCAGCAATTACAGTAGCAATAATATAAATAAAGGATGTGCTGTGGTCATTACTGACATAAGCACTATCCTGTCACAATAGCTCAATGAGTTAAATGTTCACCGCTGAGTTCAGAAAATTGAGCGCCATCAGTTAATAATAAGGGCTGTCCGATGTTGCGCAAAGTTTCATGTTGAGGAGGATGAGAGAGCAAGTGTAAGGCGGGTGAGGATCAAAGGAAGGAAGATAAGTTTACTGTTTTTGCAAGTGGGGGAAGTGTGCTGTGTCTGCCTGCTGGAAATCTTAAACGCGCGGACGCGAAAGTGAAAGCGCTCAGCTGGGTAAACATAAGAACTGTAACGTGATCCTGGAATGCAGCTGGCACACTGTGTGCCGCTGCTCACTCCGCTCGCTCCCGAGACACATAGGCTAGGGGAGTAAACATTTAAAGAAAAGGCGGGACATACCCACACCTTTGGCCATTTGCATGCTTTCCTTAGTGAAAGCCAGACGCAATGGCCAATCAAATGTGTGGGTGTAAACAAATCCAAACGGAAAAGTTGCAAGGAAGTTGGGAGTGCTTACAAGAAGCCTCCCATAGAGCAGCACATGCGAGCTGCGCTAGGCTCGACCTAATAAAAACAGCTGTGCATGTGAGAGCATTGAGCACCAATTAGACACTGGGGAAACCTAGCTAATCTTCTTCTTGAGAAGCCTCAATGTGAAGTATCCGAGGAGCCTGGTTAAAGGCATGGAACCAGGGTTTGGGAAAGCGTGGTCTTTTCATTTGGGCAGTGTAGCAAGCTGGCTCTGTATATACTATACCAAAATGAGGTATAGTGTGCACAGAGTCCAGTGGAACCCCAAAGGTAGGCAGAGGTAAAAGTAGATAGCACCTTACTATTTGTGGTAGGGTGGGCGAGCAATAAGGCTTTATCAGAGGGTAGTGTTAAGCATTTGTTGTACACACTCAATCAGCAAATGATGTCACACACTCAAAATCTGAACTCAGACCAATTTGATTTGTATAAAAATATTATTTAGTTGTCTTTATTTCCTAGAACCAAGCAAGCCTGGCACAGGTAAGTGTATATGATACTTTTCAAGGCAGGTTGAATAACACAAGCAAGCTGAAGGAAAATGACTTTGTTAAAGGTTTGTAAATGCTTACAATACAGTAGAAATTACTGTTAGATTACTTTGCATTACTTTACAGATTACTTTCTGGATTACTTTTTCTACTCAGTGTGATACACCTAGATATCACACTGGGACATTTCCTAGGGAAAAAGTAAGTAAGCATTTTTTAATTCTTGGCAGTTTTTCAAAGTTCTATACAACATCAATTCCACACAACATTTTTCATGGAAAAACAGTCAATGTATTCCTATGGAGAGGGGGCGTGGCTAAGCAAGCCACGATGGCGGCCATGCATTGCTGAGGCTCCGCGCTTGGGCGCCTCTCCTAATCACTACAGAGCGTCGCTGCGGTTGCTCGGCGGACCTGGGAGCACCGGAATGTGCCTGCACGGCGGTGCGGTACCTGTGGACACCCAAGAACGTCTTCCGCCTCAGGAACGGGGCTTCCCCAGACGGAGCCACTTGCGCCGCAACCCGAGACCCAAGATGACGCCGGGGCTCCTTTAAGTGAGGTGGGAGACGGTGCGGGGAGAAGCCCCGAGAACATCAGCGCATCGCGCTTTGCCTGCTCCGATACCCGCGCTGTGTGAACCGGGAGCGGACCCGAGAAGAACGGTGCGGAACGCCGCGGCACGGACGAGCATCGGTGCCCCTAGCCGACCCGCCATCTTGGATGCTGTGTGCCCACCGCGCGCCGGGAGTGGACCCCGGCGCTGACATCGGACGTTCCAGGTGCTTCTCACAGCAGATTCCTGGGGGGACCGAAGGGGAGCGTTGGGTCCCGGGGGGGGCGGCGTAGCCTGGAGGTCCTCCGACCCTTACAAACAGATCCTGCCTGACTTTAACATGGCCGCCCGGATGACACCAGACCCTTCCATGCACCACCGGTGAGGCCCCTACCTCCGTGGCCACCACAGCGACAGCCTCCCCAGCGGCATCCGAGACAGTCGATACGCCCCCATCTGGCCCACCCGCCGCCTGCCCACAGCGGACCGCTTGAGAGCCCCCTGGTGCCCCGGGGGCCCCAGAGATCGGCGAGGGCCAGCGCAACGAGCCCTACACCCTGAAAGGGGCGCCCCAGGTACCGGGCGCGGTGGACACACGGGGAAACTCGGAGAGGACGGTGGCTCTTGGCGGGGGCGACGCGAGCCCGAGCTCCCCCACCACTCACAACTGGACCTCGTCAATTCCATAACTAAGGACTGTGGGGGTCTTGCCTCCGCTGTAGGCTCCTGGAGGGGGCTTTGTCTACGCGGCAACCACGAAGATAGCTATCGAATCGTGTGGAGTGCACCCCCTAACCCACGGGGACGACGCAAGTGATTTCCCACCCGTACCATCGAATGCAGATGTGGTCTCCGTGTGGGTGGCCTACTACTGGGAGCACCTTGCCCGTGGCTTCTTGCACCTGACATAGGCGACTCCTGTGCCCTGCCTGCAGAGGGAGACCCAGAATACTGGCCCGGGCTGCTGTCCTCCGGTGCCGCTCTCCCGCCATCCATCACCACCGTGGGGACCCACGCCTTCCTCCTTTCGCGGACCCCTGGCGCCACTGAGGGCTCTTGAGACCTGATCGATGGCACTGGCCCTTCCCTCCCACGTGGGGTGAAGATGGGGAAATCAAGGCCTGCGCAGCACCACGCGGACCCGGAAACAGCCCCGAAGAATATGCCAAAGACCTCGACCTGGTCCCCCAGTACGGCGCCCTCCACAGATCTATCAATCTCGGATAAACTGGATAAGGTCCTCGTCGCCATCGAGCTATCCCGCTTGTCTATGGAAGAACGCCTTGGTACCCTGGCGACAGACGTCAACCTTCTCCAAGATGATCACCGTAAATTAGCTGACCGGGTGCGCACAGAGGAACGGACACTAGAGGAAATACAGCCAATGCTAAAGGAACACCAGATGACGCTCCAGGGGGTCCTCACTCGTCTAACCGCGGTGGAAGAGCGCGCACAGGACTTGGAAGGCCACTCGAGACGCTGCAACATCCGAGTGCTGGGACTACCGGAGGGTATCGAGGGTGGAAACCCCATAGACTATATGGACACATGGCTGAAATCCTTTACCCCAACATCACACCGTACAGCATTCTTCTCCATAGAATGAGCTCACAGAGTGCCAGCCCGAAAACCCCCGCCTGGTGCGGCTCCTCGGCCACTCCTTACTAAGTTCCTACACTTCCGGGATCGCGATGCGGTATTTCGAGCGGCGCGACTGGTGGCGCCACTACGGGTGGAAAAATAATGATCTTCCCGGATTATGCCCGAGCGGTACAACAGCAAAGATCGTCCTTCCTGGACGTAAAGCGGAGACTACGGGACAATAAGATTCAATATGCTCTGTTCTTTCCAGCCCGCCTCAAGATCCTCCACAACGGGTCTTCCCTTTTCTTCACATCTGCGGAAGCCGCACAAGACTGGGCAGATCAACATTGCTCGCAGGCACTCAATCCTCATCCCCAAAGGGGCTCGCCTCTCAAAACTTTCCGCACTCGGAAACGCCCCACGAAACTCCGCAACATCGAGTCAAGAACAACGAGCGGCTCCCACGACTCGCCCGATCTTGAACAGATTATGCGAGAGAGACGCGAAGCTCTGCAAGCAACAATTGATCTGCGCTCCACGCAACCCTCGGAACCCATAGACCGACCCCCGCACCTGTTCTCATCAGAAGGCGAAAACGACAGTGATGGCACCGTCTCGGGGGTAGACCTGGCGGCACCTCCCCATGCCACTCCACAAACTGCAGATGGACTGCTGGACGGACCGACCTCTCCTACCTCGCCCTGAGGCAACTCAGGCATACAGACTGCCAAACTGTATCCTTATATGTAATGTCCGCCTCACACCCATTGTCTAAAAAACGGGGACTGACACCCTGCATATGACGCGCATTGCTCCTTCGACATGCCCATTCAGCGGGTGGCTTCGCACTTGCATGTCGTCACACCCTATCACATAGAGCAGTTATCCCCCCTCGTGTTACGGGAGGATGTTTGGACACACTGTTTCCTAAACGATGAGTCCTGTGTATTGGGACAGTTTCCCGCACCCCCACACATTGTTTATACCTCGGTTCATACATGTCCCACTCCGCCATGGAGCTTCACACCACAGAATATTCGATTGGCCAGGCTTCCCCTCCGCCTACTCCCCCCAGACGCAGCGCATCTCTAGGAGACCACTAAATGATTTATCTAATGGGCACCTCACCCAACCCACACGCAGCACTGGCTACTCATGGCGAAGCTGACGAAAAACGCAGACATTAACATACTCACGCTAAATACACGCGGTCTACAGACCCCGTAAGCGCTAGGCGATCTACGCCTACGCGAAGCGACAGAAAGCGTCTATCCTCTGCCTGCAGGAAACCCACCTTAACTCAACCGAAGCGGGCAAACTGTGTGTAAAATGGCGCAGACTTATCTGTGCCACAACCTACTCCTCGTTTGCCCGTGGAGCACTGATATGGATCCGCCCAGGAACCCCATTCCGGGAACTTAGGCGGGTGGTGGACGAAGGAGGCAGAGTCGCCCTACTGGAGGGACTTTTAGATGGGAGGGCTATCCTCTCGGGAAGTGTGTACGCCTCGAATGTCGATCAGGATACATTTTGGGACCGACTCACAAACACTCTGGCCCAATTCACACATGTACCCTGGATACTAGGCGGGGACTACAATTGTATCCTGGATCCGAGACTGGATCGATCGCACCCCCCCACTCCCGCACTACCCCACCCACAGACAAACTGAATGATTCAAAGCATGGGTCGCACACTGGTCACTCACAGACGCATGGAGACTGCACCACCCCCAGGCCCGCATTTACTCTTTCCACTCCATCCCTCACAACCTGCAAGTCCGGCTTGACCGATTCTTATGCACAGCAACGCTTCTCCCGCAAATATGCCACTCGGATTATCTAGGCAGAGTCGTCTCAGACCACGATGCACATCTTCTCAGCCTCCAGTGGAGACCCTCACACCCCCCTGTCCCCACATGGCGATTATCGCGGGACTGCCTAACAGACCAAGTGTTTTCACACGAACACCAACGCAGCATTCAAGAATACTTTACTCACAATACGGGGACCGCATCGTCAACCCTGGTCGAGTGGGACGGCTTCAAGGTGGTAGCCCGTGGGGAATGTATTCAGCAGAGAGTCGGGGTAAGACGTACCTTGGAGCAGGTCCTTGAGAATGCGGAACAGCGACTGGCCACAGCCACTAAGGCCGCGGATCAGTCGGTAGCGGCGGCGACCCAAGTCGCCCATGCTAAATCAGAATGTCAAGTGGCGTGCATGGACCTCCGGCGTCACAATTTTCGGACCTATGCGACTCGAATGCATAAGGACCGTGATAAAACGGGCACACTCCTGGAATGGCTCGCTAAACAAGATACTGAAGTTCGGCCCATTACCGCAATTATAAATCCCCATGGCACCCTGGTACAATCTCAGGATGAGATCCCCCAGGCATTCTATCAACATTATTCAGCAGTCTACACTGTCCCCTCATCACTCGACCCGGGGGCCGTCGACCACTTCCTAGACCCTCTCCCCCTCCCCCAGATATCTGCCGCGGACAAGACGGGGTTAGATGCAAAGATACAAACCACTGAGATTACAGGCGCTATACGAGCACTGGCCCGTGGCAAGGCCCCAGGCCTTGATGGGTTTCCACTCGAATACTACGCCACCTTTGCCCCTCAGTTGACTCGCTTATCTACAGTGCTGGACGCGGCGCTCCGAACCGGCAAACTGCCTAGCTCCATGAGAGCGTCGGTGATTGTGACATTCCCAAAACCCGATCGGGACCCCCAACTCCTAGCCTCGTAATCGCCCCATCACACAACTCACAGCCGACTGCAAAATCCTGGGGAAAATCTTAGCGGATAGATACTCACAAATTATACGCCCATTAGTACATCCAGACCAGTGCGGTTTTGTCCCGGGTAGAAATACTTCTCACAACATTCGGCGCCTCTTTCACATCCAGGATCAGATTGGCGATCGATTCCCTCAGGCGGCGTGTCTGATCCTGGACCTTAAGAAGGCTTTTAACACCCTAACATGGCAGTTCCTCTTTACCGTCCTCGGACGGGCGGGACTAGGCCCCACACTCATAGCCTACACTTGCCTGCTCTACACCAACCTTACATCCCGGGTCCGCCTTGGTCGCTACATCTCCCCGGAGTTCGCAATACACAGGGGCACACGACAATGGTGCCCCCTCTTGCCCTTATTATTCGCGCTCGCTGTTGAACCCTTAGCTATCCGGCTTCGCAGGGACGGGCAAGCCTGGGGTATTCCACTCGCGGACGTCACGCACTGCGTATCCATGTACGCAGACGACCTCCTCATATACATACGGGATGTAACAGCGGCTCTCACCACACTCGAGACCGCCCTGATGGAGTTCACGGAGGCCTCGGGCTTCAAAGGGAACTGATACAAGTCAATGGTGTACCCCCTCCATCCAGACGCCTCTTCCCAGGATATCTGGATCGGTGACCGGAAAATGCATTGGGCTGCAGAGGGCCCCCGATACCTCGGGATTCGCTTATACCATTCCCCAGCCGACATCTTTGAGGGTAACCATCGTAGGGCACTCGCCGGTATACGATCCACAATTGGGTTCTGGCGGAGCCTCCCGTTGGCCTCGATTGTTCGGGTAGCTCTCGCAATGATGATACTGGTCCCGCGGCTTTTATATTACTTCCCCATCTCCCAGTAGTCCCACCCCGCTCCTTTTTCAAAGATTTAGACACACTCCTTAGGTCTCTAACATGGGGTAAGGGGCGGCACAGGATCGCGTTAGCAAAGCTAAAACTACCCACAACACAGGGGGGACTTGGCGCTCCATCATTTGAAGCCTACTTCCTGGTGGCGCAGCTCCAGTGGCTTTCATATTGGACAGCAGAAAGATACACATCCGAAACATGTACTGCCACGGGTCTTATGCCCATACCAGAGTTGCGTCGCCTACTCCTACCGGGATCCCGCCCCACGCGAACCTACCCCCTTCAAGTGGACATTGCCCGGAAGTACATCCAGCGCATACACCGCATGGCACCAAACTGTCCCCCATACACACCATTACTACCATTAGTCGGCTGGCCAAGACACGGGGGGTTCTTCACTTCTGCTATGCTTCAGGAATGGACGTATAGAGACATCGCCGAAGGAGAAATACTGTTTGAAGAGGGACAGCTCAGGTCGTACCGGCAGCTTATGGACGACTATGACCTGCCCCCAGGCCAGTTCCTGCTTCACCGCCAACTCCTCAGCCACTACCGACCATATTATGACCTCACATTGGGGGAACCTCCCACACACCCAGTTCTTCACACAATATTACGAATGGGACTGGGTCGCCACCTTACCACATGGCTGTACAAATCGATTAGGGAACTGACACCCCCACTGCTAGCATCCCTATGATCCCTCTGGGAGGAGGAAGCGGGACGACCATTTCATGATAGCGAGTGGGAAAGAGCGATAGAATTCCCCAAAAAAGTATCCAGGAACGCCCGATTTAAGAATATACAGTTTCACATCTTACATAGGGCCTACCTAATGCCAGAGCGCCTACAACGCTTCTACCCCGACACGACCTTCCTCTGTCCTCGTTGTCAGGTGGGGGATGCAGCCTTTTCCCACATGTTTTGGACCTGGCCGGGCATTCAGAACTATTGGTCATCTATCCACTCGACACTTAGAGATCTCACCGGACTGACCCACTTGACTACTTGGGAGGGTTGCGCGTTGGGCATACTCGGACGGAGGAAGCGTCACAAAATACCAATGCGCTTTGTTTTCAAGCCCACCTGCTGACCAAACGCTGTATAGCTATGCACTGGCGTTCCCCGTCGGGCCCTCCGATTGCGGCATGGGTGGGGGCGGTACTTAAATGGGCTGCAGCTGAGGAGGATGCAATGCGTGAGGAAGAAGCTAAAGGTATCCGCAAAGTCCCAATCTCCCTAGAATGGGCGCTTCTATTGCACCAATTCAGACAATCCCAGAGCCCAAATGTCCCGGTCACCGACATACATACCCCCGACACCGCACGGCCACATGCTGTACATGCTCCCAGGGCAGGGGATCCCCCCCCGAATATCCGCGCCACCCCTAGATCCGTCGGGTTCGCCTTCGCTCGCCTGACATACTGAACGGCCCCCCACACCAACCCGCACACCCACCCCCTCCTAAGCGAGAGGCAGCTGCACTGTCGAGTAGGCATTCGCGGACTCACAGCATTCGCCTGGCCCAACCACTAAGAACCCCATGGCACCTCCCAGTTTAGTTCCCCCCCCCAGTTTTTTTTACTGGCGAAGACCTGCTACAACACATGCCGTATCTACGCGGAATAAGACGCAAACGTACTCTCTATATTGATGTTGGTCTACTCTGCTGCACATGTGTCACAGTTACCTGTACGGAATGTAATGTCTTTATGCTTATATCAACAAATGCCAATAAATAGAATTAAAAAAAAAAATGTATTCCTATGGAGAGAAATGAAGTTATTGGTTAACAGATAAGTACTTTGTTGTGGGAGTTGGTATTCTGGGGTTAGAAAAGGGTTCCCCCAGGGTCAAGGATGCACTCTCAAAGCACCCTCAGCAGCACTAGGGCGGCGAGGTGCAGAGTGCAGAGGCCTAATGTTATCCAATGGGGAATAGGGGGCCTCGGGTTGGTGGCTGCTCACAAGCAGGCCACAAGGCTGTGGGAGCAAAGCACCTGGGGTCTAGCTCAGGGCAAAGGGGGATCCGATTGAGCATCCAAAGTACACCCGCAGCAGTGCAGGGGCGGCTAGGTGCAGGGTGCTGTTTTGGCGTCAGGTGTCCTGTTGATTTCAATGGGGATTCTCCGATTTCAACAAAGATGAAGGGCGAAGATGGGGGACGAATATCTTTTGGAGGTGACCACCGGTTGAAGAGGTAGGTTGGGATGCCTGGGGATGCTGGGACACCGTCGGTTGGGCCAACCAAGGCCGTAGGGCGTTGAGTGCAGGGGTGTCTTTAGGCGACGGGTTTTCTAACCAGCTCCGGTCACGGTCAGGGGGATCTTCCAGAAAGAGGCTGCAGGCTTTGCTTGGAGATTCGAGGCAGGTTGGAGAGCACCAGCTCTCAGGTCTGGACCGCCGGAGAGACCTCCTCGTTGTGTTGGGCCACTCGGGCCATGGGCATTGGGTGCTGACTCGCGGATTTGGCAGGAGCCAGAGTCTGTGGGTGAGCAAATCCGGTGCTCACAGGAGACAGAGTCTTTTCTGTGAAAGGCAGGATAGGTCCTCGGGGCTTTTGAGGTTCCTGGCTGCAGGACACACCGGAATTTCGCTTCTGCAGGTTTAAGGTGGGGACAGGCCTATAGGGCTGGGGCCAAGTCAGTGGGCGTCCTCCTCTTCTTAGCTTTGGTACAGCTTTTTCGGTCCTTCTTCTTCTTTTCTTCTTAGTTGATTCTTGTCTAAGGAGGCACGGTTCAGGGGTGCCTCTAAATACTATATTTAGGGGCGTTACAGGTAGGTAAAGGTTGGGGCCAATGGGTTTCTTCCTTGGGGTGGGTACAACCGCTATTATGCCACCCCCCCGTGCGAGGGGGGCATATGCCTAACTCTGGTTGGCTGGGTCCCCCCATCTTCAAGATGGCGGGGACTGAGAGTTGTGCTTCACCTCGCTTCCCCGCCTGAGGGGTGGGGTTGGCAAAGGTGTGCACACCTCCCTTCCACACTTGGTTTTCCCACCGATTCTTCCGCCATAAGTGGGGGTCAGAACCGGTGGGGGCCAGTTGCTGGAAGCAGCCAAAAAGCCTGGGGAAGCTCACACAGATGGCAAGCCTTTGAAGCTTCCCCTTCGTGAACCCTGCTCATCCTGGGGGAGGAGGCTTGGTATCTCGTCTCAGGTTGTGCACTGTTTCAGACCCCCGAGAGCAGCAGGCTCTCGACCCAGGGATCCAGAAACATGTCTGGTGGGGGCAGCTGGTGAGCAGCCACTCAGCCTGGACACTAGTGTTAGGTCGTTTTTCAGGAGGCATCTCTAAGATGCCCTCTGTGTGCATTTTTCATTAAATCCCACACTGAGGCTGTGGAGTTAGTAATGACAAACTCCCAGTACCATATACTCTTAATGGCATTACAGCACTTACAATGTCTAAGAATTGGCTTAGACACTGTAGGGGGTACAGGGCTCATGCACCTGTGCCCTCACCACTGGTATAGTGCACCCAGCAAGAGGGGTGGCTGACCTATGCCAGGGCAGTGGAATGTAGGCATGGCACACAGGGATGTGTGCCATGTCGACTCTTCACTTTGTTCTGCACCAAAACACGCTGCCTGCAAAGGCAATGTGTGGGTGTAAAGGTACAGGGCCTCTAAGGGTGGCACAATAAGTGATGACACCCTTAGAGGCCTTGCCTGGCGACAATGCCCTTGGTACCTGTGGTACCATTTATAAGGGACTGACCTGTGGCCAAAGAGTGCCAATTGGGTTTTGTTTTCAATGCAGTTTAGGGAAAGAACATAGGCCCTGGGTACCTGTTGGGCAGGAACCCAGGGCACACTCATTCAAAGCACATCAGCAGTTTAGCAAAAAGTGGGGGCAACCATGCAAAAATAGGGCACTTTCTTACAGGCAGCCTCAAGGTCTGATCACATTGGAGGTAAAAGAAGGGAACTCATCTCCATGTGTTCCTACGTTTAATTAGACAGGGACAATGCAAGCTTAAGCTGGATACCATTTAGATGTCCTCTTTTCAGACTGGGGTATCAAAGGTGAATATGGGTTATCCATAACATCCAGTGTTACAGGCTTTCGATTAATATTCCCCCGATAAGTCTGACAATCTACGAAACCCCACCCTTTTCTTCATGAGCTCAAGAACATGCTGTGCTGTTCACCTCCCCCCAGATTGACTCTGGACACACAAACTGAAGGACTTAACCTTTTCGAAATGTTGCATTTTATCCAACAGTATGGCTGTCAAGTTCTCCCTCACATAGATGTGCTAGACCTTTGTCCAGCAGACCCCCAAGGGTGGGAGAGATTCATGTTAATCTTCCTGCCAAAAGCAAATGTGATATAAGACTGCCCTGTGTAGTGGATACATTTTATCATCTCCAGGATGGCCCATTAATCATTAATATCACTGTGGCGCAATCCGCAAGGAACACCCTGTTAAATCCTGGATTTAAGTCAATAGATCAACCCAGTAGCGTTTTATCTGGGGACCCTACCCAAGAGTCAACCTCTCTGCCCCTTCCCCCCCACAACTGTTGCAGCATAGGTCAAAGCCTCCACACAAAGCCCATATGAAGGCATGTTTTAAATGCCACTGTGCCACGATTTTGTACGTATTTTACTTGCATTGGGCGCAAACTGAATGTTTTGAAGCCCTCGTCCATATAACGACCCACTCTTCCTTGGCCAGGGTAGGCCAGAAATCTTCCTCCCACTTACCCAAATAGGTATGCCTAACAGTGGGAGTCATGACCAATTCGGCATATAAGGATTTTATGCCTTCTCATGGGAAGGCTTAAGTAACAATGCTTTCTAGGGGAGTTGCTCTCTTCCCCCACCAATGAGTGTGGATTTAGCACTTTCCCAGGAGAATACTAGCAACGGTTTGTCTTTGTCGCCTCTGTTGATCTGGCACAGTTCCTCACATTTGAGTTCCAACCCACTGAAGAAGTCTCCCAGATTTCATGGACCATATCTAGTAGTATGTAAAAATGTAAAGTCAGATAGTGATAGTTCCAGCAGGAAATAAGGATTGTGTGTGAGTGGGGACAAGGTGCACCTCTTCTTTCTCCAAATGCAGACAACCCTGAGCCCTCCAAATGGAAGGCCACTACACAATGAGGAATGCACAATACAATTTAACATACCAGCAGAAGTAGAAAGTGGTTTAAATATATAAAATATAATTACTTTTTTGGATTGTAAAAGCAGAAATAAAAAAGTTGGGGAAGAACCATACAGAGATCAAGACAAATATGGCTCATGTGCCCCAAGATAATATACATCGTCTTCCTATATAGAGCCTTAGAAGTATCTTCTGCCAAAGATAAGTTAAAATATATGAGCAGGTGTCACATTTATCTGCAGATTACATATGAAATTACAGAATCATTACGGTGATGGAAGGGCTAAGACTCCACTATACCTTGTCAACACAAAGTGAATATTTATAAATTCAATTTTCTCGGCTATCTTAAATCTAGACAATTTATCACAGAATATCTCAATTATATTACAGAAACTGCTCTCAGAGAGGCAATATCTTCTTTATTTGGCGGCCTTGAAATATTTTGGATGAAGATTTTATGGCAAATAATAGTGAGCAGGAAGGCTAACATATACAGGTTAATTGCATTTAACAGTGGTACAAAAGTGATCCTGGATGGGCCAATGAATGGCACCGCCGGAGCACTGGAATGCCTGTGCCTGTCTTTCCCAATCCTTGTTGGCCCTCTTTACTGTCCCCACACACTTTGTATTCCCCCCGGCCCTGCTTCTATGTGGTGTGTGCAAAGGGGGTGGGGGTTTCTAACATCAGAGAAATGTTACTATGGTCACCTGCTGTCGCTGCTCATTATTATGTTTTCTTCAGATGTTCAAACTGTTTTTTGTGTACTGCTTCTTTTAGGTACTTTTGCAAACTTTGCTGTTTTTGTGTTGATTCTACTGTGGGAGCGGACAATCCTCCTCTATATTGACATCATATGTATTGTCACATTGTGCCTTGCTTTTGTACCGATTATAATAAAAACATGTTATAAAAAATAAAAACAACTGTGGTAGAAAATGAAACAGAAAACCTACTGGCAAACAAAGTTGGTGGGTTACAGTTTGGAACACACAAGTGTATGAAAAAATACTGGGTTATTTATCCCCCTGACTGCTATGCTCATGTGTACATGTCACAAAAAGGCGTTTTTAGTTTGCCACATGATGTAGACAAAAAACTAGAAAAACTGTTTCCCTCACATAATGTACAATACTTATTCCACAATATAGGTTCCATTCTTACTAATATGCCTTTTTATTCAATCACAAGCAAAACATAATTCCAAAAAGATTGCTCTAAAGTATATATTTGAACTTCATCATATCCATAATATATAATCAATAGTCAAAATATATCAAAATTACACAAATCACCAATTACCAACCAAGCCCTACAATTACCAGATCAATATACTATAAAGTCCATTGTCTATGTTAAAAACAAGGTCTCTTGTGGTATGAGACGTGGTTCTGCATCCTCCTTAGTAGGCGTACAACAATGGGCAATTGAAAATGTTGACATACGTTTCGGTAGAACCATCCTTTATATGGCTCCCCCTTAATCTGGACTGTATATGATCAAGGAATATCCCATAATGGAAGAGCTTGAATCACCCAAATTGATGGACAGAAATACAAATGAGCTGATCTCAGCATAGCCTATTACATAAGGAATAGGAACTAAGTCCCCATCTTCCACTTTAGCAACATCAGGAGACAACAGATATTGAACCATATATGCTCAACTGCGTAACTTCCTCGCCATAACGGTGTCTAAAGTAAGAGCCTCTGATATAGATGCAGCTTATCTGAGTATTTTCAGTTTGAACAAATTGCCTTTAGCGCCATAGAAAGCAATGAGATACTTTGAAGCACATATGTGGAAATGTTATGGTTTACAGAAGATAACTTTCAAATGCCATCAGATTAAACGGATTAAACAGATCACACCAAGCGCTTCCACTCGTCATGGGTAGTAAGCGCTACATAAATACAATTAAAGTACCAAACACATTCCTGTTCATCTCAATGAAATAGCGATCACAGAGTACTTCAAAACTACACACAAGTCCTTTAGTCAGCTTCCTAAGCAACACCCATCCAAAGTCTAAGAGAGTGGGACTGGAGTGCAACATTTGCCTTGCAAGCCTTGTCTCTTTATTAGTCAGAAAGCACAGTAGTGAATTTTAAATTACACAGATGCATCAGGCAAGGCAACTCCATGAAAAGCAAGTGCAATAAAAAAGCAACAAGCATTGGCATAGCCATTAGGTCTTGCCTTTGGGACCTTATAAGTGTTTAGCCATTGTGAGGAGGTGGGGCCGGGGCCACGATGTCCAACCCCTTTCTCACCTGGTTTACGGGGAATACGAGCGCCAGAGGGACAGCGGAGGTCTAGGGACGCAGCTCCGAAACGTCCGTCTTCCACACCCCCCTCTCCTCTCTTCCTACAGACAGACCAGACGCGGCAAGAGGGAGGGGCTAACCCCGGAAGCAGTCCGGCTCCACCACTCATAGGAGACCTGAACCAGGAGGTGCTCTCGGTGCGGAGCAGGAGGAAGCCGAAGGACGACGCGAGTGGAGCAGGGAGAAGAGGAGCAGAACAACCGCGAACCGGACCAGGACGAGAAAGAGAACGAGATCGAGGCAGAGGAGCCGGAGGAGTTCTGGAGCGAGGACTGGTGGTGTCCCCCGGAGGAGGCTGTGGAGCGGCCGCAGCTCTGGAGAGTTGCGGCGGGGCTGGGTGAGTGACGAAACTCCAGGGGAAAGGCCGGTAGGGTAGAGGGCGGAGGGAGGACACTGAGGGTGGGGAGGGCGGAACTGACACGGGCGGGACCCCAGGGCACCGTTAGTTTGTTCTTCCCTGCACTTTTGTTGTCCTGAGCACCTCTCCGTGGTTTCCCTGAGCACAGAGTGTGTCCGGCGGATCTTTTATATCGAAAACCCGGACAAAATCCTCCTCACAAAACGTACCAATCCCTACACGACCTTTTGGTCTGTTTTTTCCTTTTCTTTTATTCGTGTGAGCTGAATCATCCCGGTTATTGTGTGACTGGGGAGGACTAAAAACCCCTTACTGTCGGTCTCAACCTACACCACCAAGCTGAGGCACGGTGTTCCCAGGAACAGGACCAACCCAAATAGAAACACGGGTGAGGTGACGGGTAAAGTAACACCTAGACCTTATTGAACCTGACACTGATGGCCCACTGTTTCTTCTTTTCATGAGCCTTCGGGAGGAACCAACCACGGCCGAAGAAGCGAAGCAGACACCTTTGAGGTCCAGCTTTGAGAAAGAAGACGACGACCAGCGTTACCCCAGTACCTCTTCGGGAACGAGAACCGATACCTTTCCAACCCCCATAGCAAAGAGTGGCCTACCTGACAATAAATCATTCTCACTTGGAAAATATATTCAGCCTCCGCGTCTGTATATCCGACCCGCCCTCCCACAGCCATGCAACAGTTGATGTTGTTGCACAAAGGATATTGTGCAGCATAACTAAACACTTATAAGGTCCCATAGGCGAGACCTATTGCTTGTTTTATTTGGGCTTAGCTACGTTGTATTGCAGGCTTTATTCCCCCAGCCGCTGTATTTTACAACATTTAAGGCAAATAATAGGGCAATAGTGCACTTGGAGACCATTTGAGCTTTTTGATGAGCTTTTTGATGAATTCAAGGAGAAATGGACAGTGCTATGGGCAGTATGCGCTACCAGGGCACCCCGTGTGCGCAGTTACTTACAGCCTGGCATAGCTGCGCCAACCTTCCGGAATTCGAACCCTTCTGGGAAACTTACAGAACACCACAGTTTAAAAGAACATGAAAATACTCTGCAACCATGGAAAGCATCCTTCCTCCTTAGAACTCTCAAACTTTATTTGCAATACTGGTCGATAAATACAATACTTCGTTGGTTTTTTTCTGATTTTTTTTTATATAGCGTGAACTCAACCCGAAGATATCAGGGCGCTCTATGCGATCACCAGTTGCGTTGCGGACAGACACATTCATTTTAGGTACGGAGAGATTTGTCCAGATTTACAGGATGCTGAGCCTCCCGCCGAGACCGGAACCGTTTCCTCAGCTTCTCAGTCGGCCGCTCTAGCCGTTACGCCTCTATTAATAGGCTCTGCCAGTGACACTAGAAACTAGTGCGGGGAAACTATCCGCAAGTGCTTCAAGCTGACATTCGTCATTAGGAGGAGCTGCATTAGTTGGAAATTGAAACAAGCATTGGCATAGCCAATAGGTCTCGCCTTTGGGACCTTATAAGTGTTTAGCCATGCAACAGTTGCATAACTAAATACTTATAAGGTCCCAAAAGCAAGACCTATTGGCTATGCCAAGCGGCCGTGCGGCCGCGAAAGTGAAAGTAATCGCGGAAAAGCGCGGCGCGCGCGTCAGCGCACATGCACTGTAGCTCTAGGCTGGCCTGGTACCACTTTTTGGAGCCCTCTCAATAAGTCTCGCCAAAACCAGCGCATGCGCTGGGTCAGGCGAGACCTAAAAAGGTAAACCCGCTGCCCACCTACTAAAAAGTATAAAAGCGCAGAGTTCACTACTGATTTCACTTCTTGGTATAGAAAGCGGAAACACACACAACAACCAAACTGCTCACAAAGACACAAAGACACCGCACACAGGTACACGCATACACACCCGCACGCGCACACACACGTACGTTCTACTAGAAAGTTGTATGCCTAAATATATTGAAGTACAGGGCCCACATAGATATACCTACAAGGCATAACTATGGCAAAGACACAAGCAAACACACAGTCAGAGAGGCACTAAAGGCACACACAGTCAAACATGAAAAAAGACACAGGTGCAGGC
Source organism: Triturus cristatus (assembly GCF_964204655.1). Lineage (NCBI taxonomy): Eukaryota > Metazoa > Chordata > Amphibia > Caudata > Salamandridae > Triturus > Triturus cristatus. Next base: position 676,324,782 of record NC_140593.1, on the reverse strand, counting down.
AAACAGGTGAGGGCACAGGCATCCAATCTTCACTTCCCCGGAAGCACCAGAAAGCTAGAATTACACCAGCATAAATATTAATGGGCCTGGGGATATCAACTTACTGTACAAGGTGCGGACAGTAATACTCCTAATTACAGTAAAAACTAGAACTGACATCTTTAAAAGTAATACTGTACTGTGTCAGTGCTTGAAGGTCATTCAAGGGGACTTCCCAGACAAGTACAGAGACTGCACCAGGCCAGTAGCCCATGGCTTCAATCTGCCAACAGATTACTTTGTTAGACAGGCTTCACTTTACAAGATACATTCAGGCAAATGTATAACAGGTCAGGGCGTGTGACCAGTTCGCCAAGAAGTTCGGAAGTTTAAGGGATAGAGATTTGTTTTATACCCACGTAATGGAAGCATGATCAGTCACAGAGGAGACAGTTTGCATTTCTATGGCAATTGCAGGGTTCGGACAGAACCACTGAAGGCATCACGTTTCCTAAGCAGGTCGGCGTTTAAAGACTTTACCCACCTCCATAGCTGTGTGGTAGGTGTTCTGGAGCCAAAGTGTGAAATTCTACCGGGCCATGTTCACCACGCGCACCCCAGACTCTGAGCACATCTCCTGCACGTGCTTTAGGGCACGCGGCCTGACCGCGGGCTAACCCTCGTTGCCATGGGAGCAAACCTCCACCCTTAACTCCGAGTCACTTCAAAAACGCGTCGCAGATTGTTTTGGCGTTTTGTGCAGTGTAAAATGTACCTCACAGCTGTCCGTCTCAACTTTTAGAGACAACGCAAAGATACAGCAATGGGAACAGAAGTGTCTAAAAATATAATGTATTTGAATCTTTTTTTTGTTTTTTATACAGCACAGTTGAGACCTTTGCCAAGTATTTTAAGTGCTCTGTATATTTGAGAAATATATATAAAATCCTTCAATCTTCAACATACCAAGAACACGTATGCAAGGAGGTCACGAGAAACATTTAAGTGGTAAGATGTATGCAGTAGGTCATGCTCGTTTACAAATGATGTCAGGCACACACGGCAAGAGCTCTAAACCAGCAGCGCGAGAACATTCAATAACAGGCACGCGAGTGGTGCGCGTGTGCGCGCCACAGCGAGACATCTGTTTTGCATTATCACGCACGCATCTGTGCACGACAATGGAAAACAGATGTGGCCTGTGCGGTTAACCGCAAGCAATAGGCCGTGGGCGGAGCAAAGGCGGGACATGCACCCGCCTTTGCCCAATTGCGTACTGCCTTTCTTAGAAAGACGCACGCAAAGCCCAATAGCCTGTGAGAAAAACAAAAACACACGCACGAGCATGTGGTGAGATTTCTGAAGCCCATTACTAAAAGTCTCACAGATGTGCGCTGCTCTAGGCTCGACCTAAAAAGTCCTCTCAGGCACACAAAAAACATTTCATCATCATACATCTGAATGAGTTCTGCAAATCGCACTATACAATATAATACAAGTCTGGAAAATCTTTCATTTCTGATATCTTTTGTTGGTGTTGCTGGGTATTGTTGAGTTTTTTTTTATAAATCTTTTTATTAAACCGACTCGACATATAGGTACAATTCCACAAAAGTCAATAGGAGGGATTACAATGAAATCAAATATACATACAGGTACGGTAGGATAATGCCTTGGAAATCAGGAGGAGGGGGGATCATCACAGTCAAAATTACAGGAGGGGGGGGGGGGGGGGAGTACATATAGTGCCACGGTATTCATTCCAGGAAGCCCATATCTTGGACCATTTTCGGGGGCAGCCCCGGGCCATGTACACTGTCCTTTCCCTCAGAATACACCAATCAAGGTCTTTTTCCCAGTCGGTGATCGTGGGCGCATGCGAGGCTCCCCAGAGCTGAGAGATATTCCTCTTGGCGACCATGCAGCTGAGTGTGACCCATTGTGTAGTGTGTGTGTTGAGGTCAGTGGGTTCACAGATGTTGAGGAGGCATCTAGGGGCTTATGGCTTGATTTCGACCCCCATTGTTTCGCTCATTACTTCGTGTATCTTACGCCAATAGTCCTGGATTGGTTCACAGTGCCATATTATGCACATGAACGTGCCCATTTGGGTGCATCCCCTCCTACAAGAGCCAACCGCCAGACCACCCATGTGTGCCAACTGGGGACCTGTTATGTAAATTCGATGCAGGATCTTTAGCTGCATCAGGCGGATACGCGCCGGGATAGCAACAGTTTTGGGGGAATAGACCGCCATTTCGTCATCTAATTCGATGCCATCTCCAGCCCATTTTTCTCGTAGTGACAGCAGCGGGTCTTTCATGTTGTTAATGAGTTTTCGGTAAGTTAGGGAGATAACTTTTTCAGGTAAATGGCCATCTAGTAGCCTGTCCTCCAGTGGGGTGAAATCTGGTGGGGAGGAGTTACAGGGCAACACTGTTTGCAATGCGTGTCGGACTTGCAGGTATCGAAAACGCTCCAAATCTGCCAGTGCATACTGACGTTGTCAAAGGGGCTCCACGCCCTCTTTGTCCCAAAGGTCCCTAATGTGGGAAATGCAAATTAAATCCCATTTGTCAAAGCCTTTAGAGTTTCCCAGGTCTCCTAGTTTTTGTGAGTCCCACAAAGGTGTGGCAATGTTGAGTTTTATTAAGGTTTTATCGCAGCACTGAAATGTTTAGCCTTTGCATGTTTAAAGGATCAACATGTGCTTTTGCCACACTAAAGCATCAACCACAATGTTCGACATGCACAACTATGTTGCGTGTGATGAAATCTGCACAACATTACATGATGAAAGATAATGTGACACAAACGTTGTAATACAACATCATGTTTATAATCTGAACATTTTATCGTGAGTTTAAAAGAGTACTGAAACAAGCCAACACGTGTTTCGCAACCTCTCCAATAAATTGTTGCTTCTTCAGATATGATACAAAGCTTTTTAATGCAAAGATTTTTTCATATTTATAACATCAAGGAACATCAATATAACAAGAATGAACCAAGAACGATGATATAAATCAAAAAGTTGGAAACAGGATAAAGAGAAAGTAAGAAATAAAATTAAAAGAAAAAGAAAAAATGACAAAAATGTTTCAATGGGAATCACCAGTTTTTAAAGTAAAATTGGGCTTCTCAAAAAGTCAAAAATAACTATCAGGAATATTGTCACAAAATATTGGCAGATTCTAAGTGATTGCCACAAAGTTTACTACTGCAGTCAGTATAACTATCATTAAATAAATGCAAATAACATAAATTATGGGACCAGTTAAAGCAAGATTAACCCATTGTAAGGATGTAGCCAAGAAGAAAATGATGATATTGTGAGAAGCAATATTATTAATAAATTAAGAGGATTCAAATTATTATATACATTGGTCAAAATAAGATCTTAAAATCCATAAATTAATTAACTGGACAAATCCTAAAATATTATTGTTAAAATATATAAAGGGAATGGAACTGATATGTATGAAACAGCGATTTGTCAAATGTAATCCCAAAACTGGCAAGGTTGTGTTCCAATAACTCCTAGTTTAAGAACTTAACAAATCAGCGAAACGGAGCACATTCCACATAGTTTTGCTGGACAGTTTTTAAACTACCGCCTCAGTGAAGCAAATGCCTACTCCGTTATTTAGGCTGCCAAGCAAGCATCTCCTCCAGAGAAGGAAAACCTGTTTCAGAACCAGTTTTGTAGGGGAAGTTGCTCAGTATTTAAGGTTCAACGTAGGGGTGTGCCCAGGGCACCTTACAGGGGAAGAAGGCTTGTGCCATCTTGGATTTTGTAGAGAAGGGTATCCTGGGATAGTCTGGTGGTTAAACACCCAGGAAGTGATGTAAAGTGATTATGTTTGCCTTGTGGGAGCTACTGCTCCATTGGCTAGCGAGTCCTCCCCTCACAAAAACATGAAGATGGCATAAAAGTGGCAACCCAGACACATAGTCTTCAGATCACTACTAGACTGAAAGTAAGACAGGAGGAGGACTGCTGTGCTGCTCCTTTGATCCAGCAAAGGGAGGCTGCACCAAAGACTGGACTCACCTGCTAAACCTCGTTGACCCGCAAAGAGAACTGTGTCTGCTGTGCCCACTCATGGAAAATAGCTCCACTTGTGCCAGGACTGAAGAAGTGAATCCAAGGGCTTAAGTGAATCAACTCCCCGGTTACGCACCAGGGCTATAACAGCTAAAACAAGCCTGCACCCTCAAGAGCCCAGCTGCCTAGGAAAGCTTGACAGCTTCTGGACACTGAAGTTCTTTTTGGGAGACCGAGTCCCAACCCTCACGAGGTGTCCTCAACTGCGTTGGGCCCATGGGTGACCAGCTGACCAGAGGTGACGGTACCTGCACGGGGCTGCACTGGTACATTGTGTGAGATCGAATCCTGAGGATGGAGATGACCCCTGATGCTCGTGGATACCACGGTGGCCCCAGGAACACTCACTGCATCTTTTCCGTATCTTCAGCATGCTCATCATCAGGACCACTTCTTTGCTGGACCGAGGTAAATGATTTAAAAAAAACAGAGAGGACTCTGAGACTGCTGGACCTGACTTGTAACTGTCGCCCTGGACCTTAGTGGTCCCCGTGACTGGATCCCAATCCACTGTGGCCCATCCAAGAGAAGATTGTTAGTCTTCCTGAGCCGGTGGCTCAGAACCCATTAAGCTGTTTACAACTATTTATTGAATTTAAGAGAATTTCATTAGCTTAGAAAAATCATAATTCCTGTTCCCCTCAATAAATTTGTGTAATTTTGATGTCTATTTGGGATTTAAATCTATTTTATTGATTTTATAATAACACGATACACAACAATCCGCCTACATCCAGTCGCCGGCGGTGTTCCAGCGTTAAATAGGAAGTGTGCATCATATGATAACAATAGTAACAAATGAAAGAGGACAGGGAGGATCAAGCCCGTGTGGAGGGGTTAGGGCGCAACAGGTGTCTAGTCATCTAGTATGGCATCCATGTGCTAGTGGTCTGCAGCTGTGGTCTGTGCCGTTAAGCATAGGATCTGTAGGTATTGGGGGCAGGACAGCTCGTGACATTCCACCAACAGGTACTGTATGCAGGGTTGCCACATTTTATGAAAGCGGGGCAGTTTTTGCGTGGCTATTGTAGTTAGCTTTTCCATCCCGAATAGGTCCTAAACTTTATGTAGCCAATCCGAATGTGATGGCACAACTCCTGTTCCCCAGCTAGCAAGTAAGATTTGTTTTGCTGCCCCCAGCAGTAAGGTAATTGGTCTGCCTCTGTGTGATCGTAGCAGGTATGTGAGTGGGTTAGAAAGACCCAGAAGTATATCGCTAGGGAATATGGGCATATCTGTTTGAAACATGGTGTTTACTGCCTCCAGGACTTTGGACCAAAAGGAGTCTAGTTTAGAGCAGTGCCATGAGATATGTGTGAGTGTACCCTGTTGCCCATAGCGTCGCCAGCACTGCCCGTCTCGTGGAAGGTCCCAAGTAGCTATCCTGAGCGGGGTAAGATACCAGTAGAGAGCAATTTTTAGGAGCATTTCTTTACTAGTTGTGTTGAGTGCTGAGGTACATGATCGGTGAAGGAGATCACTGCATTCCTTGTCCATGAAGGTACGTTTGCATTCTCTCTCCCATCGGGCACTGGCCGGTGAGACAGGGGGGAGGAATGGCATTATTAAGGAGTAAATATCCGAAAGTAGCTTCCGATCAGTGGCTCGCACAAGGATCCACTTCTCAAAAGTTGCCAGTGTTCTTCTGGCAAGAAGGCATATCCAGGCCTGAGTGACTCAGTGAGCCACAGTCTGGTATTGCCAGCGTGCCGTGTCGGCAGGCCATAACAGGATTGCAGTGTGGGGAAGGCCATGAGCCCTTCTGCACCAAACAAGTCTCCTATGCGCTTACAGTTGGCCTCCTGCCATGTCCTAAATGCTACCCGCGTAGATGCTGATGGGAAGTCTGGGTTTCCTATCAAGGACATCTGTGGTGAGATAAGGTGGGCGAGACCGTGTCACTGCTGTATCCTGTCCCACACCCCAACGACTGGAGAAACGTACACGCCCTTTGGCCTGTGTGGTTTTGGCAGCCATGGTATCTTCTTGCCGCTATAGCCTGGTCAATAAAGCACCAGTGTTTTTCTGTAAGTGTACAAGACCATTCTACCAAGTAGCAGAGTTGCGCTGCCTGATAGTAGCATCACAGGTTCGGAACACCCAAGCCCCCTGCGTACAAGGAGAGGTAAGCACGGGCCTTGGCCATCCGCACTCACATTCTCTCCCAGATGAAATCCCACATGAGTGATTGCATCCTGTCTAGGATCCGTGGGTGGGGGGTGGAGGGGCAGTAATAGCATGACGTATATGAGCTTAGGAAGGAGCGTCATTTTGACTGCTGCCAAGCGTCGCAGCCACGAGAGTCTGTGGGACTTCCACTTGGTGAGGTCGCTCCTCACAAGCGTTAAGAGATTCCCATAGTTGTAAGCATGGGTGACTAAGTGTGGGGTATATCTGTAGTCCTAGGTACGAGATACCGCTCTCTGCCCACTGGTACAGGTATTGTCCACGGAGTCGAGTATGCTCTGTCTCTCGGATGGACAGACCCAGACGCTACCCGGAACGCACTTAGCTCAGTCGAAACAGACTCCAAAGAAGTGTCCAGTTCAGTTAGAGTCAAGATTACATCATCCGCATAAAGCATTATCTTGTGTTGCTGCCACCCATATCGCGATGCCAGAAATATGCAGGTTGGTCCTTATTCTTTCCGCAAATGGCTCCATAAAGAGTGCAAAGAGTAAGGGGGACAAGGGGCAACCCTGTCTGGTCCCTCGTTCTCTAGGAAAAGTTGACGATCTTATCCCGTTCACCCATATGTTCACTTGGGGAGCGGTGTAGCATGATTTGATCCAGCTGCGGAGTCGTGGCCCAAAGCCTACTCGCTCCAGCACCCGATATAGGTACGGCCAGTGTACTTGGTCGAATGCTTTCTCTGCATTGACGGTCAACAAAAGTGTTGGTACACGTGAACGATGTATCTTGTCCAAGAGGTGGCACAATCTTTTTGTGTTGTCACTACACCCTCACTCTAGGATAAATCCGGTTTGATCGGAGTCGACCAACCCTTGTACAAAAGGGGCAAGCCTGTGCGCTAGAATACTGGTGAAGATTTTCACATTTCAGAGGGAAACCGGGTGATACGATAAACAATCTCTAGGATCCTTACCCAATTTCGGAATCACAGTAATGGTCGCCTGGAGCATTGACTCCGGTAGCCTACCTTCCTCACTCAGTGAATTATATAGTCTCGCTAAAGCTGAGGCTATTTGAGGGTCAAAAAGTTTATAGAATTCCACACCGTATCCGTCTGGGCCCAGTGCCTTGCTAGGTTGTAATCTATGTATTGCAAGGAGGACCTCCTGTGTGGTGATGTCCTTTTCCTAGCACCTCAAAGGTGGCCCTTTCCGCAACAGGGGGGAATGCAGATGCTTAATAGGTTTCCGCGTCCTGGAGTGGCTCGGCCTTATAGAGAGTCTATTAGAAATCCCTGAACATGTTAGCTATATTTGTGTCAGAAGAGCATATGGCACCATCTTCCCTTCATATCTCAGATACCCTTCGGTCCACCTTCTGCGCGTGAAAACAGTGCGCTAGCATGCGCCCTGCTTTTTTACCCCCAGCATAGTATTTCTGGCGTATTCTAAGAAGGGCATACTCCGCTCTTCCCATGTCTATTGCGCGCAGTTGCTTCCGTGCTGTAGTCAGTTGGCGATGGGCTGCCACAGAAACTGACCGGGCGTGAGCTGACTCTGGATCGTTAATCTGAGTTTCCAACTGGTGGCATTTCTACTTTCGCTCTCTGTTGTATCCTGCAGTTATACCCAGGAAGTGTCCTCTCAGGACCACCTTCAGGGTTTCCCAAAATATGTTGATGGACATCTCTGGAATATCATTATGTTCCAGGTAGGAGTGTAGTGCTATCTGCGTGTCTGTCCGTATTTTAGAAGTTTTGTGTTCAGTCGCCAGTGGAGGGAAGTGTGCATTTGTCCTCCGGGGTTAAACTGCAGGACTAGGGGGGTATGGTCTGAAAGTGACGCCACTCCAATTTCTACTGAAAGTGTGTCACAGGTAACCCCAGGTGTATGAGGAAGTAATCTATATGTGCATACGTCAGATGTGATGCCAAGAAGATGTGTAGTCTACCGCCATAGGGTGTATATGCCTCCATAGGTCTGTGAATCCTGCCTCGCTTAGCCATTGTCTGGTATCTGGTGTAAGACCCCCAACCTGTCCTGTCCTCAGAGCGGACCTGTCCTTACTAGCGTCCATTACAATGTTAAAATCTCCTCCCACCACTAGTTTCTTATCTGGGGAGGTTAGCAGCCGACCCAAGGCTTCACTAAGAAATGCTTACTGTCTCTCATTTGGGGCATATATTGTGGCGATTGTGTACCTAGTTCCCTGTAGTGTAACCTACAAGGCTAATAACCTGCCCGGTATCTCCGTATCACACTTTTCCCGCAAAGTGTGTCGCAAACAAACTTGCTACCCCGCACTTTTTGGTGACCCCTGAGGAGAAGTACTGCTGATCAAACCAGCGGGATCGCAGTCCCCGCCAGTTACTTTGGAGCAGGTGGGTTTCCTGCAGCGTGCAAATATCAAATTTTGAGTCCTTAAGGAGGGAGAGGACTGCCAGCCTCTTGGCAGGGGCATTAAGGCCTCGAACACTGAGGCTAAACAGGGACACCACCATGGATACCCATACAGGGCAACCTCCGTTCCTTCCATCGCTGCCTAAGCCCACTAAATTCCCCAGAGAAAGGGCCTGGGTTAGGGACAAACAATCTGTGAGTGAGAGGGAAGATGAAGAGAAGAAAAGTACAGATACAGAGCAATGGTAGTGGATCAAAGAACTTCCCCCACTGGGGGGGGGCACTCAATAGGAACTGGGGTCCATGTCACTGGCGAACACCATCTCTGTAAAGCACCAATGAGATGGAGCCCCGCCAGACTTGTCGCCTGCACCTGGCAGAGGAGGGGAACGTCCAAGCTATCCTTGGCTATTTCCATTCCGCCAAGTGAGGGGGACCATATTAACAAAAGAGGATCAGTTCTCTTACGCCAGTCATCAGTGGTCGTCCGTGTCGTCCAGGTGGCCGTCTCTCTGCTGCAGTTGGTGGAGTAACCTTGAATGCTTCTCCAGACTGTCGGCCTCTGTGGGTCTGCTCAAGGTTTTCTTTCTTCATCGCGAAGGGCGAAGGGAGCCCTGGTTTCATTTCTCTGACCTCCGAATAGGCTACTCAGACGGCCCCTCCTGTCGGAGATCCGAGATGTCTGGCAATTTCCGAGCCTCTTCAAGTGTGCGGATCATCCGGACTTCCTCCTGCCACACAAACTGGAAGCGAAAGGGATGGCCCCATTTGTACCGATCCTTCTGGAGGAGCAGGACGGCCCTCGAAGTCAATGTCTTTCAAATCCAGCGCCATCGTCATGATTACTTCCTTCTGCCGCTAGTAGTATAGGCAGGTGAGTATATCTTGTGGTTGGCCTGGTTTTGTTTCTGGCCTGCCCGCTCAATGCGTGGATCAAGGACAATTTCCTGATCCTGCAATGATGGCGCCACGTGTTTGAACAGGCGAGTGACAAAGTCTTCTAGGCTGCCAGTAACTGCCTGCAAGGGGACGCCTTTAATTCGGATATTGGAACGTCTGGATCTGTTTTCCAAGTCCTCTATCTGGTATTGGAACTCTTAATTCTGTTTGCGTAATGCCAATATTTCCTGATGGTGATCCTCTAGCTCCTCCTCTCTGGCATCCTGGTTCTGTTCCATTGTGGTCATCCTTTGATCCAGCATTTCAAGATCTTGTCGGATCCCCTTAATGTCACAGGCTATGTCATGTTTGAGGCCCGCAAAATCTCCGCGGAGGGACTCGAATAGCTGTTCATGGAATGCCTTGGTGATTGGGGATTCACCTCTTCCATCCTCTCCATTTCGAGCCATTTCCTTCGCTGGTTCTGAGTCATCTGCCTCTGGGGTGTGTCTATACTTTTTGCATTGAATTTGGCAAACATATCATTCACTGATATGTCTCTTTTTGCTGACTGATGGAATGACATGACTACAATCTGGCCAGCGATGACTCAGTGCTATGCCTTGGGCTACTATTATGGCGACGTGGCAGACAATGGCTCTAGCTATTGTCGAAGCTCCTGGCCGCAGGACAGCCCGGAGCCTGCAGGGCAGGAACTGCACTAGCTCCCAGGGTCCAGCCGCTCACTTCTGCCCCACCTCCTCTTCATCGAGGCCTCATAGCCGCAAACTCAGCCGCCTCAGGTGCTCCCGTCACCAAAGCTCCTCAGACAGGCGGCCATCCACCTCTGGGGGGCAGACTCAGACTCCTGACACCGTGAGGTCGCCTCCTCTGCTGCAACGCAGTTCTAGGGCCTAATCGTCCGGCGGAGCTCTGGCGGCTGCGTCCTACTCCGCCACCATCTTGGGCACGCCCCCATTATGTCTATTTAAAGCTAAAATTACACTCTAATGTTATGAATTTGTGTTGGACTTGTATTGCATCTGGTTTCTTACTTATTGACTGTTGTGGTACTTCCAAATGCTTTACACTTGTTCCTTTTTTTAAACCAGACTGCTCTGTGGAACACTGAGCTAAGGGTTTTATTAAAGAACCCTAGCTGGACCTGAAAAATATTGTGACATTATTGCATCGTGAAGTTTCAGAAACCACGCCATGTAATAATCTACTTTCCTGCAGGGTGGTTGACGCAGACGAGGAGATTAGTGATGACAGAACGTGTGGCTGGCTGATATCAAGGACAGCTTTAACCCAATGACTCCTGCTTTCTTCATTCACATAAAACCTCTCTTTTCACCCTAGAAGTGGATGGATTGTGGTACTCTAACATGTGACAGGTGCCCCATTGCAGCCAATTATCGCCCGAATTTTGAATCACATGGACAGGGACACGATCCTGAGACTGGCACGAGACAAGCAGCAGATCATGTACCAAAATAACAACATCTCATTTTACCCTGATTTTACACTATCAGTACAGACAGCAAGAAAGGAATTCGCAACGGTAAAAAAAAAAATGCGATGTTATACCCCGCACAACTTCACGTCACCTACGAGGGACACTCGAGTATACTGACCACGCCGATGGCTGTGCAGGAGTTCATAAAACATGCATCCACCAGAAAGAAACCTCCGGTGCAAGTGCCCCCATCGTCTCAGAGCGACTGAAGTGGTGAATATCTGTCTCTTATATTGCACTGTACGATAAAACTGAGACTACTTCAATGAACTGTTGTTCGTGGACGAATTCTCGCCTGGTTTAAGGTCCATCAAGGTAGGACGTATCCTCCTTCCCAACTACGTGGACATTACTAAAAACAATGCCAGATTACTGGGACATGATAAGTACCTTAAAGCAAGAACTATGTAGTGCTGTATTGAGTTAGATTCCCCATGTATAATGGCAACATTGGTACTGTAATTAACTGCGGCTCAATGTGTTAGGACATATTGTCATGAAGGTCTAGGTATGGAACGACGGTGGACAGACACTGGAACTGTCAGCCCACTGACGCTAAATTCAGAATTTATAGTTGGCGCCGGTACTAAACGTCGCACTAAACTCCATAAATGGAGTAAAAGTATACAAACTATGGCAGCTGACTACATTCTGTACCCTCCGGCCGCATCTGCTCTGCGGATGTGAAATGCATGCACGTAGCGGCTCCCAGTGGGTATTCCCCATCACAGTTGAGATGTTACTATTGTTTTTATACTGGGTATGTCTCTGGCATAATTGGGATGCCGAAGTGGGTGGGGGGTTAATGGGGTTGTTTGTTTTCTGAGGTACAAAAGACATATATAATAGGTTGTGTGAACTGTTGAAATGCACTACACGGTGGAATACAAGATATCATCACATGGGACAAGTTTTGCTTAGTGGCAGACATATGGCACAGTTACAAATCTGATATTTTCCATGTGGATATGAGTGCTAAAAGGATACATCACAGATTCGCCTGCTGACATGAAACATTTGTTGCCTCAATAACCCACAGAAATATAAGACCGGTCTTAGCGTACTTGGATAGGCACCGCATTGACATAGTCCTATTGCAGGAGACCCATTTGGTAAAAACTGCGAAATGCACGGTGGGGAGTAAATGGGCAGACACTGGGTTGTCAGCAATGTATTCATCATACTCTAGAGGTGTTATGATTCTTATTAAGAAAGGAACACAATTTACCGTAGACCAAACGATTTTAGATGAACACAGCAGATTTATCATATTGACAGGCTGCTTGCGGGGTACCAAGATAGGACTGGTGAACACTTACGGTCCAAATATAGATGACCCAGAGTTCTTTCAAATTCTATGGAGTAAACTGCGAGACCTGCCGGCTATGGAAATATTGTGGGGCAGCGACTTTAATCTCTCCATTAATGACAAATTAGATAGATCTGGTACAATGACAGAACCCCACAAACACGCTGTAAAAACTGTACAAGATGGCATGGCTGAATGTGGAATGGTTGACGTCTGGCGACTGCACAATCCACAAAATTGGAGGGCACACATACTTCAGCAGCAGCAATGGCTAGTACATGGGTGCATAACATCTCATCTCCCACCTACCGAAAACATTATCTGATTATAAGCCGGTGCTGCTCTCCATGAATCTACCACATTACATACCGCCTCCATTTATGTGGCGCTTAAATGCTAAGGCCCTGCTAGATCCAATCTATAACTCCACGATACATGCATACATGCAGCAATAGAGGAATACTTTCAATTAGATGTGAAGACTGTTCAAGATGCCAGTATACTGTGGGAGGCTTTTAAAGCCACCATACAGGGCGTATGTATAAGTAGGAACAGCTGAATTTTACGTGATATACGTACCCAACTGCATAGATGCGAAGACAAACTCTGACAACTGGAGGCGGACTTTGAAACACAGCGCAACAATACAAAGTGAAATAAAGACTGCTTTATCCGAATATCAGGAATTCGCTGAAAGCGAGATTAAATATCTCTCAAAACGCTAGATCGCCCAAACATATGGGGAGGGAGGTAGGTCAGGTCGGATATTGGCACACAAAATATGTTACAAGAGTAAAACACACATAGTTACCCATATCAAAGATGCCCAGGGTTCCCACAACTACGACACGGCGAACATACTACAGTCCTTCATGGAAATGTATGCAGATTTATATGCAACACGCCACACAGCCCCAGCCACCGAAATACTTGACTACTTAGAAGATATAGCCATAGCCTGGCTCTCTGACAATCAGCGGGAATATTTAACACAACCAATAACTGTAGAAGAAGTGACAGAAACTATAAAAACACTCCCCAATGGAAAAGCCCCGGGTCCGGATGGATTCACGGGGGAATTTTACAAAGAATATGTAGAGCTGCTGAGCCCATATTTGGTAGAAATGTATGGGGACGCGTATGAGAAACAAATCTTACCACCCACCTTACGGGAAGCATTAATAATAGCCCTCTTAAAAACAGATAAAGATCCTATCACCTGCAAATCTTACCGTCCCCTATCCCTAATTAACACGGATGTTAAAATATTAGCCACAATTATAGCAACTAGACTCCAGCCATTGATGCAGAATATAATTCTACCGGACCAATCGGGCTTTATACCGAATAGGTCGACAACACACAATATTCGCACCCTATTCGCACTTTCCCATGAACTAAACCCGGAGGTAAAGGCGGCAAAAGCATTCGACTCCGTGGAGTGGATGTATCTTTTCACAGTGATGCAGAAAATGGGGCTTCCACCCGGCCTGTTGGCATGGATAAAACTTCTATATACTAAACCAGTGGCGAGAATAAAAGTGAACCAGCATGTATTAGATGCAATCTCAATACCACGTGGTACACGACAAGGGTGCCCACTATCACCCTTATTATTCGCCATAGCGCTGGAACCACTGGCGTGTAAAATACGCCAATGTCACGCAGCTACAGCAATGCGTTTTTACCAGCATCAAATAAGCATATCACTATATGCGGACGATATGATGCTATATGTTCGCGATCCAGTCGAAAACCTATCCCCATTATTGCAGGAATATATTAAATTTAGCAGAAAGTCTGGACTCCAAATTAATTGGAGTAAGTCCACGATCATTCCACTGACGGACTTCAACGCACTGCACCGCACCCAGTGGAATATCCATTGGAATGGCAAACTGACCCTGTAAAATACTTGGGCATCTGGTATCATAGCGACACAGAGACGGTGATAAGGGAAAATGATGGTAAAGTAATTGCTACTCTGGAAACCCAGATTGAGCGATGGATCCGACTACCTTTGACCTTGGCGGATAGAATAGCCATTGTTAAAATGGTTGTTTTACCAAAGCTCCTATATTTATTTAACAACATCCCAATACTACTCCCGACACCAGTGTTTAAGAGAATAAATTCCAATGTAACCAGACTTATCTGGGCAGGAAAGCAGGCATGAATTGGGCTACATACATTGACACTGCCATACCACAGAGAAGGATTTACAGTGCCGGACTTCCTGCTCTATTATCTCTACGCACAGGCCCAATATGCGCATTTTTGGTATCACCCGATACGTTATATGCCGCATCTCGCTGTAGAAGACAGAGATGCGCATTCAATTCCCCTACGCTGCATATTGCCACATCAGCGCACACACGTAACCAAGCATGAAATCAATACCATCAAAACGACAAACTCGGCGCGGCAGCGCATGGGTGCGCTGGCACAAAGAGTCCCGCTATAATAGCACTAAGTCACATGTTATGTCCCTGGGTATGTGTAAAAACAGAGGAAAAACCTTTTATTGCAATGGAGTTGAGGTTACAAAGGTAAAGGTATTTACATACCTGGGGGTCCTGTTTGACGATAGGTGTTCATGGACCCCCCAGCTTTTAGCTAAGAAGAATAGCGTAGGTAGAGCCTCCTCAGCTATATTAAGTTTTGCTCGACGGTTGGGTGGCAAACCATGTGAGGCAGTTCTTGCCATCTATAGGGCGAAATGTCTGGCCTTAGCGACCTACGGAGCTGCCATCTGGGGGTACAAAAAAGCGGAGGGTGTACAAACTGTAGAAAATAAATTTTTTCATTCTATCCTCTCCGTCCCCCAGTCCTCCCCGACCTTTTCAATACATCAAGAATTGGGAATGGACTATGTTTCTGACCGTATTAGTCTGGCCCCTCTGGTATTCTGGTTGAAAATATGGCTGAACCCCGAACTTTCCCTGAATCGACTGATTTTAAAAGACTGTATGGGACTAGATAGAGCTCTAGATATTCCGTGGCTCCTGTATATTAAGAAATCTTTTTACAATTTCGGGCGCCCTGAGCTCTATGACAACCCAGAAACAATTGCTAAGGGGGATGATAAGCAGATTAAAGCCCAATTCTTGATTCTAAGGTCTTTAGAGCGGGAGGGGGAGGAACTCAATTAAGTATCAGTAAGGACACATTTTTTATTAATAACTTCCCCCCAGACTGAGCCTTATCTTAAGATAGTCTTGAATCATTTTCACCGCTGGCTGCTGACAAGATTCCGTTTTAATTTAATACATTTTAATTTAGGTAGCTTTCAAGGTTGGTGCAAACCAGAAGATGCACCTTTGTGCAATTGCGACGACAGTTCAATTCAAGACACTGCGCACTTTATCCTATTCTGTAACCATTACACAGTAATTAGAACAAAGTATATTTTACCTTTGTTACAAGGGAGAGGTTTTTACCAAGTAAAACCAGCACTGATGTACCTTCAATTACTTGACTCCCCATGGATAATTTTTAATATTGCTAACTTTTTAGTAACTGCGGTAAGGAAAAGGAAAAAACTTGATGCTCAGTTTGTATACTGTTGTTAGGGGCATATTTATTGGCTTGGTCGACCCCTATGTGAACTATTTTATACTGTATTTTGTAATGTTTCTATGTGTATGAATTATTGTGATGTACTTTTATGATTTTAATTAATCGATTAAAGTGGTTATGACTGACTGACTGAGTCCCGCTATATGTACCGGAGCTACCATTGCAACATCACCCTGCACTATCTGTGACACATATTGGGGATAGCATATCGCTGCTGCAACAAGTTGGAATAGACACAATGGGGGATCTATTCATTGATGGGGAATTTATAGATCAATCAGACCTTGACTATATCAGTAAGCAAACGCTTCTATTCAAATTTGCATACTATAGACTAAGAAGTGCAATGTGTACATTGTATCTCACATTCCCCGATGAACCACCATCCCTAACAGCACTGCAAATGATTATCACAAACCCAAGTAACATTCATATGGTATCCAAACCCGATAAACTCCTACAGGAGGATATAGCGTGTGAGGCAACAACAGAATATGAGCGCTGGAACGCTCACTTAGATCCACCTCTCAGCGAAGAAGACTGGCATAGCTGATGCGCCTTGACTGCGATGCTTACCCCTAATGGCAACCTGCGCATCATCCACTATAAATATATACACCAAATTTATCACAATCCACTCAAGCTGCAAAAGTGCGGGCTCAGAGATAACACGCACTGCAGACGATGTGGGGACGATGATGCAGACTTCATACACCTCGCATGGAGATGTACTAAGATTAGCAAATACTGGGAAGAGAGAATGACAACATTAAGCCACATGCTGGAAACGCACATAGAATGTTCAGTGTCAGTCTGTCTCCTGGGCATAGTGCCACAATTGCGAGCTAGAAGACGTAAATTGTGTGTAATAGCATTACTAGCAAAACGATGTATCTCTATATGTTTGGACAGTAAGCTCTCACCTAGCAAACAACAATGGCTGATAGATATGGCATACTGTAGAGACAGTCTACATACACATGAGGAAGAACTCCAGAGGGCATCCAGGCCCAGAGAATACTGGTGGTATCTGACAGACTATTTAAGTTCTAACCCGGACTTGCTTACTAAGACCGCAATGTAACTGTGCCTGCTCGGTAAAAGAAACAAAGCTGTTATGTGATATATTGCAATCTGTATTCCTATATCTATATACCAACAAAACTACCAAGAACTGTACTGTACTTGCCTGAGGTGCTTCTATTATGCGAAGTTTGTGTTCTGTAGGATACAATAAATTCAATTAAAAAACATTATTTTTTTCTTTTAAACTACAAAAATACACGTTATGTTAAATAGGAGTGCTCAAGAACACAGAACATTTGATAAAATCAAGAAGACAAAATGGCGTGCCTAGTTTAGGAAGCACATACAACAAAGATGCACTTCAGAAAAACCTTCAAGGCTCTAGGTAGTGTTGGTAATTACCAGAAATATCAAAGTAAGCTGCTCCTGTGCCCATGGTGGCATGACACATGGTAAAGAAATATGGATCTTTGGGAGTATAACTGTAAGCACAACCAGGTAAGCTGAAAACATGGCAAGGACTAGATATATGATGTAAGTAAACGGCCGATCAGACAATACTGTGAAAACCCTAACTCGCAGGCCAAACTTACACTACTGGTCTCCTCTTAAAAAAAAAAAACTTTTCCTACATTAAAGGCGCACGCCCAATTCATTCATGTAAGTGCAAGTGCTTAAACAGACCACTGTGCTTGCGATGTAACAATTACAAAGTGCTTCTACAACTAGAAAGGACCAAAAACAAGATTTAAAAAAAGAATACAAATAATATTCCATGGCCCTTCTGTCAATAAAGTGTTATTCCAGGGATATAAAGTCCCTACACTCTTTAGTGCAACTCTACACAGTTGACATAAAAAGTGATGACAGAAAACACTGTAAACATATTCTTATAAAACTACCCCTGTGGGATATCTCTTCCCCTACGGGGCACAAACCCGTTTGGGAGATATATTAAGTCCTAGCATTGATATATTGATGACGTGTTTCTTATCGGAATGCCCCTGAGAGTATCCTCATCCAATTTTATGAATAGTTAAATAATAGGTTGGTTAACCGTAAATTTACCATGACATATAACAAGGAAAGATTGAATTTACTCGATATGTGGATCTTCACAGAAGACAATAAGCTTTTGGTTAGTCTGTATACCAAACCCACGGACATAAACAGGTTATTGCACTTAGGGAGCAGTCATTAAAAACTCTCAAGGAGAACTTGCCCTATGGGCAATTTTTGAGGATCCTGAGAAATTGTTCTAAAAAAGATGACTATTTCCAGAATGGAGAAATACCAAGCTAAAAGTTAATAGAGAGGGAATAACCTAAAAAACTTGTGAAAAATTCCATGAAAAGTGCATGGTTTACACCTTGGGAAAGCTTTCCAACTCCTAAAATAAGACAAGAAAACCACACCATTGATATGTGTGCTTACATTTTCCCTTATGGCCAATAAGATAAAGGAAATTGTTAATTCTAGGGGGGCGCTAGGTGGCGCGCAAGCAATATGGCCGCACAAGAGTGAGACTCCGGCAGCCTGATGCTGAAATCCTCTCATTTATCCTGCTGAATGGTCCCGCTGATGCCTGGAAACATTAATCATCGGCAAATAACACCTGGCTCCTGACTCGGTGCGACTTTCGGCTGGTTTGGTAGCACCCTGCCCCTGATTTGACGGACTATCGAGACGGCCGGGGATAGGGGTGTAGCGGTGCGGAACCCCTGAGTGGCCTTGGCAGCTACGAGAGCGCGCGGCCGCACACGTGGTGTCCAGGCCGGAAGTGGAGTAACGGGCAGCAGAGACGAAGGTGCCGTGCCGGACTCCTGAGCGGCATCTGTGACGACCCGGTGCTGGGCAGTGAGGGGCCCTTCTGCCCCTCGGTGACGGAGGATATCGCAGTTGGATGCGGTAGGTGGGCGCCAGAAAGGATTGATAGCGGCGGCCGCGCTGCTTGAATAAATGAAGAGCGGCCGTTGACGAACATTACCCAGGGTAAGGTGCGGAGATCGGAGGAGTGCCGGAACGATCGCAACGCTCCACGGGCCTCTTTTTTTTAAACTTACTATGCGGCGCTGTCGCAAGCGCATTCAACTGCCCCCCCCTGCCTTGCTGAGACACTAACATTGCCCTGTTGCCGCAGTTGGAGGCCTGTGTGACCGTGAATGAGCCAGGGGTCTATTTTGAACACACTAAACGGCGCCACAGCGCGCGCCTTCAACTGCCCCCCTGCCTTGCGGAGACACTGTAATTGCCCTGCTGCCTTCATCGGAGGCCTGCGTACCCGCGCTTGGGCGGCTGATTGCCCGTGGACCCACTGCAGTAAGGAGGGGGCACAATATCATTGGCAGCGCAGATCACGCATCTGACACTTCCCCCAAGGGGCTGCCAACTGGGTCAGCTGCGTAACCGGGGGTAATGTTACAGCCATCCCGTTGAGCGACTGGAGACGGCCGGGCCCCACTGGTTGAAGGAAGTGCTGTAGCTGAGCGTTGCGGGTTGCCGCTCTGGGGTCTACGGGACTGCAAAGATATTTGTGACATACCGCTGCCCCTTCTGAATTGAGGTATAGAGGATCCCATTTTAGCTGTGAAGTGCAACTGCAAAGTTGGGGCGCCCGTTATGCGCACTGTTGCTGACAACATATAGAGCTTGCCCCAACGAAGTGTGCTGGGACCGTGAGTGTTGCTTGAGCTGGTGTCGGAGGTCTTCAAGATATCGCACTGGCGATCTGTGAGTCACCCGCATTGCTTGATTATGACTGTGATGCCTGAGGGTTGCCCCCATCGCATTTAGACCTGGATGTGGACCTTGCATAGGCGGTGGACTGTGATCGCTCTGATATATGTGTCTTGGCGTGAAGGGCCTGGCGTGGCACTTCCAGCGCCAGGCGATCATGCTGCCGGTGACACGCCTACACACGTAACTGAGAGCAAATTTGTGAGTTTAGGCTGGATTGCTGTTGGTCACGTGAGGTGACTGAGATTTCTTTGCACTAAGCCGTTGCCCCATCCTGCGCTGGTCATCTAGCTGGAGACTTCAGGCGTGGGGGGCTTGCGGCCTGCTCCACCGAAGAGACGAAGTATACATGAGCTGTGGGGGCGCATCGCCTAGCTACATTTACGCGACGTCATGGGCAAGACAGACAACAGACAACC
The DNA here is from genome assembly GCF_964204655.1 of Triturus cristatus. NCBI lineage: Eukaryota > Metazoa > Chordata > Amphibia > Caudata > Salamandridae > Triturus > Triturus cristatus. Next base: position 676,304,696 of record NC_140593.1, on the reverse strand, counting down.
AAAGTTAACCTTTGAGGCCACGAAGCGAGGACCCCGGACCTCGCAGGCAGATCGGGATGCAGACAGGAGAGATGAGGATCAAGGGGGAGCGGTCCCACAGACATGCAGAGTATCCTCCAGGAGGTCAGGCAGGGATTCGCCACCATTGTGGACAAGGTGGACAGGATGTCGTCACGGATGGACGCCATTGCGCATAAGCTGGAGGGGCATGATGAGCGTATTAAGGAAGCGGAGAGGCGTGTCTCGGACGCAGAGGACACAACTTCGAGACATACAACGCAGCTGGCACACATAGATAAGCTCTTGAAGTTTATTGCAGCAAAGAATGAAGATTTAGAAGCGCGCAGTAGGCGCAATAATATTTGCATAATAGGCATTCCGGAATCGACTAACACAGGGAAAATTGAGGAATTCGTCGAGAAGCTGCTGCTGTCTGCAATTGGAACTGAATCCTTCTCCAACCAGTTTATTGTAGAACGGGCCCATCGCACTCTTGGACCGCGCCCGCCGCCCGGCAGTGCACCACGTCCTATAATAGCGAGACTTTTAAACTATAGGGATGTGGTCTTGCAGGCTGCGCGAAGTAAACAGAATTTGTCATATGACGGGACCACGTTCTCCATCTACCCGGATTTTACAGTTATCGTCCAGGAGGAGAGGCGCAAATTTATGGACGTCAAAAACAAGCTGCAGAAAGCACAAATTGATTATGTGTTACTATACCCTGCTAGGCTTAGGGTTACCCATCAAGGCAAACAACATTTTTTCACCAAGCCACAGCAAGTGGAGGAATTTTTCAAACATGTGCGGCGCCAGAATCGTTCAGACGGCTGCATGGCGGCATCACAGCGGTCACCATCGGCGGAGGCAGAAGATGATTCGCAATGAATAAATCCTTTTTGTGAATAGCCCCTATCATCATAATCCGTGATAAGCTGAACAATTGACAATCCGGTCTACCCTCAGGAACACGTACACTGATCACATGATGGACCATTTTGGGATATTGACATGATGCATCGGGCACCCTCCGCCCTTGGAAGCCCGTCCATTCCAACAGAGGAGGACTCCGGGGCCCGAGGTACCTGTGCTGCCGCCTGGAAATGACCCCCAATGGGTATCCCCCTGTGAATGTACATTGCACACTTGCTGCAGGGATTGTTGTGTTGGTATTGTTTAGCATGGGAGTAGGGGAGGGTGGGAGGGAGTACTATTCTGGCAAGGTGGGGCTGCTTCAGTGGGTGGGGGTGGGGAGGAGGGGGGACAGTTTGGTTTTTTGTATGACATCTGTGCATCAAGACTCTAGTTTGGTAGATACAGTTAAAATGACAAAGGAAATAGAGTTTGAGCACCCTAAGGGTATTAAGGAACGGGCTTTTGCTTGTGTACAGGGGTTGAATTCCCCTTTTTTGAGCACAGCACAGGCGGATAGTAAATGGTACGGACTATGGCTGATACAGATGCTGGGAAATTAAACATAATCACGTGGAATGTTAGGGGCATGGGGGATCAGAGGAAGAAAAGACAAATATTGGCTTATTTGGACAGGCATCGAGGGCACATAGCCATGTTGCAGGAAACGCATTTCGCTCCTCAGAAACCAAATAATTTTGCATGCAAATGGGCGGAACACAAAATCCTCTCTTCTTATTCGATGTATGCGAGAGGAACGGCAATTCTTATAAAAAAACAGACACCATTCCAGTTAGCGGGAGCCGCAAGTGATCCACATGTTCGATACTGTCTGGCATGGGGATGGTTGGGGGCTTCCTCTGTCACTCTAGCTTGTTCTTATGGGCAGAATGTAGATGCACCGGAATTTTGCACTTCGCTATGGGCTAAGATATTTGATATAGGCTCCAGTCATATTATTTGGGGGGGGGGATTTTAATGTTACATATAATCCTAGTATGGCTAGATCACACCCCGCTCCTACCACTACTCAAAGGCGCGCGCGATCCTCCATGACACTATCACAGCTTATCAATTAATTGACGCTTGGAGACACATTTACCCACACATGCTGGAGGGTACGCATTACACAGCGCAGGCGGCGACATGGGCACGCTTAGACTATTAGTTGGTGTCCCGTGGGTTGGGTCCGGCGATATTCCAAGTACAGCACCTGACCAGAATTTACTCGGACCATGCCCCGGTGAAGCTCACGCTGTCATCCTCAGAATTTGACATGCCGCACAGGTCATGGCGACTCCATGCCCCCATCTTGCTAGACACGGTCTTTCAGGCGGAACTGCGAGAGGAAATATTAGATTTCTTTGCACGCAATAAAGGCTCAGTGGATAATGTGGAAACCATCTGGGAGGAGTTTAAAGCCACACTCCGTGGAATATGCATATCGAAAGGGACGGGTGTCTTAAAAGTCATAACTAACACATTGCGCAGGTTAGAGGCAGAGCTTAAGGCCCTGGAGGGGCAATTAGCAGCGGACCCGAACAGCATTGACCGCCTCAAGTTTCGGGAGACTCTCTCAGAAAATATGGATGCAGCGCAAATGGAAACGCGGTTCCGAGATAGATTATGGGTGGCCTGTCGCTACGGAGAGGGAGAGCGACCTGGTAAGACACTGGCACACGCGATTCAGAGACCTCGTCACTCTAACTATGTGTTGGAGCTCGAGAATCCGAACGGGGAGATCTTTCGCGACACCACTAATATCCTCAATGCATTTACACAGGATTATAATCACCTCTATACTACCAAGAGGAGTGATGACCTGGACCTGGCAGGGTATCTCAATGATGTAGTGCTGGGCTGGTTGAGTGATAGGCAGGGGGAATTCTTGTGCGCCCCGTTTGAGCTGGACGAGGTCAGGGACGCTATTATGAGCATGCAATCTGGGAAAGCCACAGGTACCGATGGTATTCCTATAGAATATTACAAGACATATATAGATCTAATGACCCCCATTCTGCGTGAGGTATATGAGGAGTCGCTAGAGGTTGGCTGCCTACCTGCGTCCATGAGGGAAGCTATTATCATCTCACTCTTAAAACCAGGGAAGTCGCCCCGACAATGCGACTCCTATAGACCTCTTTCCCTCCTTAATTGTGACGCCTAAATTCTGAACAAAGTCATAGCCGCTCGACTGAGTCTACTGTTGGAAAATCTGATACTACCGGATCAGTCGGGATTTGAGCCCGGGAGAGCCACATCTCATAATCTGAGAACACTTTTCACCGTTCTAAATAACATCTCGCCCGAGCTGCCTATGGCCGCGATTTTTTTAGATGCCACCAAGGCTTTTGATTCCATTGAGTGAGATTATATTTTTGGGGTAATGCTGCGGATGGATATTCCACCCCTCTTCTTCTCCTGGATTTGGCTACTGTACCATATGCCAGTTGCTAAGGTTCTGGTTAATGGCCACACGTCTCACACTTTTCAAATTACCAGAGGCACCCGGCAGGGGTGTCCGTTATCCCCCTTGCTCTTTGCTCTTGCAGTGGAACCGTTAGCGGCAAAACTGAGACAACATCACAATGACAAGGCTTTGCGTTGTAATTTGCGGCAAATACTTATATCATTATATGCCGATGATGTTACGTTATATATACGAGACCCGCAACAAAATCTAAATCCAATCCTTCAGGAATTTATAGTATTTGGGAAACTATCAGGGATCCAAATTAACTGGGGAAAATCTTGCGTTTTCCCCTTGAAGACTGCAACAGCTCGCTTCCCGCTAGATTATCCCTTGGAGTGGTGCGATGATGAAATGCGGTACTTGGGAATTCGGGTCACCAGAGCTAAAGAGGAACTAATGCGCTCGAATTATGGCACTACATTGACCCGTATAACGGAATATGTGACCCGCTGGATTGCTCTTCCCCTTTCTATGGCGGGACGCGCATACCTAATTAAAATGGTAATACTTCCTCAATTGCTTTACCTGTTTTTAAATATTCCGTATTATCCAGGCACCTATTTTTTTAAAGCACTCAGAACAGAATTAACGTGCCTTGTATGGGGGGGTAAGCAACCGAGGTTACAGTGGCAGGTCCTCATCAGACCTTATTCGCAGGGAGGGTTTGGAGTACCAAATTTGAACTCTATTACCTTAGTGCACAAGCTTATTATGCATGGTTTTGGGTGAAACAGCCAAGGTATATGCCGCAGGTTGCGGTGGAGCACTGGCTGGCACACCCCATTCCAATAGAGGAAGTGTTATATGACTCGATCCAACCTCGAGATAGGGCGCCGACTACTCTCACATGTATAACTGTAGCATGGCAACGTATAGGGCGTATGTTAAATGTCACCCTATTATACTCCCCGTTAATGCCTCTCGCTTACCATCCGAATATGTCTCTTCTTCAAGAAACACAATTTCACAATTTTAAGGAGCGTACTCGCATCACCACTTGGGGGGATTTATATCATAATGGCCGCTTCCGCACTGCTGACCATGTATTTCAAGGAATACAGCAGACCCCGCTGGAGAGTACAATGAACAAGCGCCTTGTCTCCCTGATATATCGGACGGTGCACACACAGAGGGAATTGCCGGCTACGATGTCCCGCACAAGGTGGAATGATGAGCTGGGGCTGGTCCTGACGGATGATCAATGGGAATACTGCTGCTTGCAGACCGAGAGGATCTCGGCCAGCAGCAGGCTTCGCATAATACATTATAAGTGTCTACATAGATTGTACTATACCCCAGCCAAGATGCACAGGTATCATTTGCGGGATTCAGATAGGTGTGACAGGTGTCGAGCTCCTGCGGCAGACTTTCTTCATTTGGCCCGGGTGTCAATGCATTTTGGGGGCGTGTGTCTTTGACGCCCTACCTCTACTGACGAATACACACATTGATGCCACACCCTTGCTGGCTCTTCTCGGCTATGTTAAACTAATACAGGCGGCACATCGCAAATACGTTGCACTTGCTCTACTCATGGCCAAGAGGCGGGTGACCTGCCGATGGGGCCGGGGACGGACGTCCAAATTTAAGGATTGGATAGATGATTTGGTGGTCTGCCAAGAACGACTCACCACATATGCTAAACTGTTACCTAGTGCTTCTAGACCTAGGGATATCTGGGCCCCCTTGAAGTGTTACCTGCTGGCGCTACCGAATGGGACTCCCTCCCCTGTCGCAGAAAGACTTGCTCAATAATACCTCTGTAATGTAGAGAGCAATGCGGAACCACTCTTATGAGGGGATTACAGGACCTTAAGATAGACTGCTAGTAGGGGGGGGGGTACAGCTGGGTGCCAATATCTCATAGCAAAGTGCCTCACTTGCGGTGTAAGCATCACGCTACCCAAGTGTCCACATCCTTTTATAGCTCCTGAGATCTGGTATCTACATACACGTTTAAAAAGGTTTACTGAAACACGCCATAAGGATGCCTTCCCCATAATAGATATAATGCATTTTAATAACAGCTCACATCACCATGTGAATGTACAATTGGGTGGTAATGATGTACTGGGAACACGGTTTATTTTGAGAATCTGTAGTAACATGCTAGATGCGGGTCTTGCTGCCTCTGTATGCTTGGACAGCGTAGTGAATGGTAGAGATACGTTCTGTGATATGGCCTAATGCTATCAGTGCTGGAGATTTATATATGCTGGCAATGTACTAATTGTTGATGGAAATGATGTACCGGATGTCATTGTTCGGTTGAAAAACAATAAACAGAATTAAAAAAAAAATTGTTAATTCTAATTTTAAGGTATTGGATGCATTTAAGATTCATAAGCATGACGAACCCAATTTGAGGTTTTTGTTCTCCCCTCTTGCATTAGTTACGCTTAATCTTGGCCAACTGTGCCACGGAAATTTGTGCTTATGTTCCTTTTCAATTTGAACGTACGACGAAATTGGTAAATTCATTTACACAAATGTGAACTTTTAATTGGCTGTACGTGTATGTAGGTCTATGCTGTTTTAAACCCTCTTCCTATTTTAGAATCTCACTGTTTTTAATTGTATTTTTATGTATATATTTTTGTCTTACACTATGAATTGTATTTTTACGCTTGTTTTGTACTGTGTGATGCTTTTATGGATGCTTAATGCCTCCGAATAAAGTTTATTGATGATGATGATTCAAAAGCCGCTATTTGTTTTTAAAAAAGATAAGAACCTTCACCAACATTTGTGAAAGCTGTGAGAAGAACAGAAACTAAATCAATACTACAGTCTCTTGGACTGCCGCCAGTAACAGGACACTATAAATGCTGTAAATGTATAGCATGCAAATTTACAAAAAATAGCAAAAATATAACAGTTAATGGAATAACTTGGAATCAGATTGCAATGTCAAATTGTAACACCAAATATGTTGTTTATCACACTACATGCCCATGTCAGAACACATATATTAGGCAACCTACTCAACCTGTAAAAAACAGGACTTTGCAACCTCGGTCAAGAATAAGATGCAGAACACAGGGGGCACCATTGGTGACACACTACGAGATGGCAGGACACACTGAAAACGAAATAGAGTGGTCAGTCCTATATGTAACACCGAGAACCACCAAAGGAGATCGGATTGAGAATTCACTCCTCAGAATGGAAGACCGTCTAACTGAAAAATGTCACACCTCTATACAAGAGTTAAATGAAAATTATAAGGTTTTGGGCGCTGATTAACATCTAAATTCTGAAAAAATACTACCTGTGAAAACGCTCTAAAAAAGTGGGGAGGACATCCATGAGTTGCAATTCAAAAGAAGAAAAAATGGTCAGAGCTGCCCCCTCTCCCCATACCTCTTCGCGTTGGCCATGGAGCCCCTTGCGGCCTGGGTGGCAATCGACGCGCAGATCTACGGCTTTGAGTGGTCCAGAGAGATATTTCCAACCCCATTGCACTTTATGCAGACGATGTTCTGTTTTTCCTCATGCAACTAGACAGGTCGGAGCCCAGACTACTCCGAATCATGCAAATCTTCGGAGATACATCTGGTCTCTTTATGAATACCCGCAAATCATATCTGTGGCATCTGCGGGGCGGAGGGCATGTGGGCGAATGGGTACGTGGGGTGACGACAGTGCGCAAGGGATTTAAGTATCTTGGGGTCTTTCTGTCGTCCTCCCAACTTATATCTTGGGAAAAGAATATGGCCCCGTTGTGGACGCAGATCAAGGAGCAGACCCATTCCTGGTCCCATCTGCCGCTCTCCTATTTAGCAGATTCGCCATCTTCAAGATGGTCTCACTGCCTCGTTCATTATACCAGCTTCAAAATCACCCATACCTGATCCCACCCGTCTGGTTTAGACAACTCAATTCAATTCTCCGACATTTCCTCTGGGGAGGTGGTGCAGCTCGGGTGGCACTGAAAACATGCTTCCAATCCACTTATTGTGGAGGCATAGTGACACCAGATGTCCAAGCATATTATGCAGCCTCACATCTTCTTATCCTGAATGATTGGTGGTATGGGGACAGGAGAGATCCCGCTTACGCAATTAAACGCCTGCAGATGGGTAATATGTCACTCCACACAATTCTATATACGAGCTCAGCCCTGAAAGCACTGCCTCCGGCTACTGTTACGGTATTTAAGATCTGGAAGAGATCACTGCAACAAATAGGATGGTGGGGCAGGCTAACAAAAGAGAGACCTCTTAAGCACAATGGTCTCCTCCCTTCCCTGGCTGGGCTATCTGGGTTCTCCAGCTGGGAGGCTATAGGTATCTCTAGGGTGGGTGATGTCCTCCATGGTCAGACCCTGAGGACCTTTCAAGAACTGCAACAAGAATATAAAATGCATAAATCACAATTCTATAAATACCTTCAGTTCTGCCATGCCTTTTCCCCCACATCTCACACACCAGGGTACCGTACCGGACTTCAGCCCCATCGAAGCTAAAGTATTTATGGGGGACCTAGGAGAACATAAAATTACCAAGATTTACCAAACACTAGTAGCAAACAGCCCCACTGCCCCTGATAAAACACGAGCGGCTTGGCAGTAACATATTGGCCCACTAGACGATGAAGACTGGGCAGAGGCACTGGAATCCCCAAGAGCTGCAGCTATTGCGGCACGACTACGATATATTCAATTTAAATATCTTCATAGAGTTTACTACACCAGATATAAGCTCTGGTGGGCCGGACTGATTGCATGTCCACTTTGCCTGCGGTACCAAATGTCCGATGGTACTCCACATCACCGATGACATCGGGGGTAACATTTATAAACGCCATTTATTACTTTTGGGCCTTACATTGGAAAGCGCGACATTGCAAGGGCATGGAAAGACGCGTCCCCACCACTGGTTGGGGTGCGGAAAAAGGGTCTCGATTTTTGTATGGAGTTAGAGTTGCCAATCTTTAAAGCGAGAGAATGCCCGCAGAAACACCCATAGATTTGGAAGAGGTGGGCGGAATACCGTGGGCTTCTTCTGGAACCCATTCAGCGGCCTCCATAGATTAATACAAGACAATGCATGTGGAGATATGCGATGGACGTCGTTGTGGGTGTATGAATAACAGAGCAATGTGGTTAGACCTGATATGTGATGTGCAATGTAGCAGTAACATGTCACTACAGCTCCCTGTTGGGGCATTATGCTATATCGTTGTTGTTTTTCGATTGCTTGATAAATAGCAAAAAAGCCAACATCTTATTCATGTACATGCATCTTGTATTGGTTGGCTACCGGGCCTCGCCAGGCCCATTGTGACTGCTGACAATAAAATCTGTTGTAAAAAAAAAAAAAAGATGAAAAAATGTATATATGCCAGTACATGCGAAGGAACTTGCGCCTGACATAATAGAACTAGAAGGATTAGATGGCTGTGATATAAGCACACTGGATGACGAGTTATGAGCTAATGGATCGTACATACCCTCATTCTCAGTCAGAATGGTCCTTGAGTATGGAGAGTGGACACTCATATTCATAGAAGCCCGCTATACAAAGTCTGGTTGTCAACTTTTCTTGAAGTTGGAGACGACATGGTAACATTTGATGATTCAGTCATAATCTTTTGTGGGAGATAGATGCATGCTAGGCAGGTGTTTGAATAAAGTTTAGAATCACACCCACATTACTAGTAGAATTCGACACTACAAGATGGCTGCAACAATAGCATCAGCTGACTCGCTAGAAAGTATGGGATAATTGGGAAGTCATCACTTCCGGTTTGAAAGTCTTTTGAACACGAGGGTGCAATCCCCCATATACAGCTGCCTGTAGTATAGGTCCGGTGAAGAAAGGGATCAACTCCGACCCACTTGGTGAGCATGAGATGTTTATATTCTTAATAAATTACTGGCATCGTATTGTATTTTAATATGTGAAATTGGTGCTGCCTCGTTGTTATTTTAGATAGGAGTTAGACGCATCAATTTAAAATTTGCGGCGTCCTACAGATAAAGGGTGATATCCCCAGGACGGATGATTAATTGACTTTATCCCTTTATCGAGAGGTGTTTATCTCTTCATTTGAGGTAAGATTTAATTATTTATTTATATACAGATCAGGAATATTGTATAGAAACAATGACCCAACAGGCAGTGCTATAATAATCCATAACTCCTCCCTATTATTTTAGATACTTTAAACAAAGGTGTGGTCTGCCAGCCCACGATTAGGGGAAGGACGTTTATCTAGATATGAAACCTAAAGGTATGGGAATGAAGCTTGCGGGGTCCCCCCTCCTCCCCCCCAATTTCTAACTTGCGCAGACCCTGGTGACGGACCAAATGAACACAGAGGATATATATAAATATATATGCACCCAACCATCCAAAGTATGGTATTAACGCGGCACAAATTCAAACAAAATGGCAAAATGGAGGACCCGGCATGATTGGTGCGTGATTGGTGCATGTACACGCTATAGAGTCTGAACTTTGGTGCACACAACTGCAGGATCATCCTTACATAATAGGGGATACTTTATATGGTACACACATTCGAATGCATGTGTCTTAAAATATTTTTTAAAAGATTTTTTCAAGTTTATGCGCCTTAATATGGGTAATTCACTATATATTTTAGAACACAGCACAGACAGCATTTTGCATAGATGTCGAATAGACACCCCTTCTGACAGAGGGTATTTGTTTAAACTTTAAAGGAACACTCACCTTATGCAGTCCTGAAGGGGCCAGAAACTAAATAAAGGTCGAAACGTGTTGACTTTACATACATATAAGGGGTCCACAGGGGATGGAAAAAGTTTCTTGTGACAACCTCAACCCAAGATAAACAACTGTAGGGATGTGAATTTGTATAGCCCGACGCCCAGGACATATTGTTTGGGGTCAAGGGCAACAAGTTTGCATGTGTATTTTGTCCTTGGGACAAGTAGGCCCAACCCCCTGCAGCACAAACCCTTTGGCTGCCAGTTTACAGTACCACATTATGGATCAGGGAAAGGCATTGCCTGCAGTTAAGGTAACATTTGTGTCCATGTGTTAATGCTGTTCAAACTTGTAATTATGGTTTATTAATTGAAAGCCTTTATTATTAGGGTGAGCACTCCAAGTAAATGTTGTAAGCTCAGACTGCACTACTGACAGTGGTTCCAGTAAAAATGTGCACACATGTTTTCAATGTTTAGCAACATGAGGTTATGTATCATGTTCCCAGAATGCTCTATGATTAGATGCAAATATTTGCAGAAGCTTGAAAGCAAGATTGATGATTCTTTGCTTTCAAAGTAAAATGTTCACAAAAAAATGCTAAAACATTTCGCTAAACTACTCTAAACTTTTAGGTACCATTTCTTCGCAGCATCATTTAGTAAAATATGCTGATGAATGCTAGTATTTTCCAAATATATTCATAATGGAAAATCAGTGTAACCAGTTTTAATAAAATTATGGGAAACATAAAAATAAACAAGCATTAGTAAAGTCAGTAGGTCTGAAACTGTTGGTCAGCCTTTTGGTTTTCCCAATGCGAGGCTTGTTTTGGCATGGTTTTTGTACAAGCTTATTGGTTTGGAAGCTGTCGGACCCTCACCATTATAACAAATATTGGCAAAACCAAAAATTGTTTTTGTCTCAAAAAGCACACATTGCCACACTAGTTCCTGGCACTGAACAAAAGGACTGTGTGTCGATATGCTCCTTGTAAAAGAACAGAATGCTGTCACTCAAAGTGAAGCTAGCCGATAGACAGAGAGAGAAACTGAATTTTAATAAACACAAAGGTCATGGTTAACGCCAGACCTGATTAGGAGCCCATTATTAAATGAACTCTCAAAAAAGCACCCATGTCCTTGCATTAAGTACAGATATACAGCTATTGTGAATTCACAAGACTTTACAGAAGTAGGCCAAGAAATAGTACTCCCAGAAAATATTTGTGAACTGCATTTTAGCATGAGCAAATATGCAGTTGCAGATTAGCTCATGTGAAAATGTGAGTGTTGGCAAGTTCACTTTCCCTCCAACCACTTTTTTCCCAACTCTGGAAGACGTTTTATGTCTGCCATTGTCAGGAGTAAATTTCCAACCTTTTCCAGTATGGGAAAAGATTAGAGAAGAGTTGGTAAAAACCCTTAAAACATGCAAGTTAGTAGGTTTGCACAGACTCAAAAGGGCACTCCAACCCTGGAACTGTTGCTTACCATTACCTTCAGCCCCTGTATGTAGATCTGCGGAAATGTGGCAACATAACGAACTATGGAAGAAGCACTGGCATAATCAGAGAGGCTATTTCAGAGCTCTTATATAATGAGATTGTTGCCCTAATTTGTCGTCGCATTACAAGGCACAAAGGGACATGTGGATTTTGTTACAGGACAAGTAGATTTATGAAGCAAGCTGCTCCATGGACAAGTAGATATTTTATTAAATTCCACACCTCAGTCCGAAAAAGTTGAACCTTTTGGATATTTGAGGTGGTGTTAACTGTAAACACATGTGGCCTACCTATAGGATAGATCCAACGTAACAAATAGACAGCCCATATTGCTATCAGTTTGAAAAAAATGTATATGAGGAAAGAGTGTAAAAAACTTTTGGGATTTGTATAAAAGTAAAAATTAAATCACGAGAGATCAGATATGCATTTATAATGACAAAAATAAAAATATGAACAAAGTGAGTTACAACTGTCTAGAGCATTTTCTTTGAACAGAATCTCAGAAGTAAGATATGCAAAGCGATTGCAATAACCCAATAGTAAATAAAATACTATTGTGGATGAACTAATAGAGGATTTGTCCATTGATGGCCATCATTTGTACGATTGTTATGAGATAGACTACAAGGCCGTCCAATCATGAGCAAAGGCCTGACCCAAAACTCACTTTTAGTAATGTTATGCATTAGAAACAACAGGTTTGCCAACAGACAGCTAAAGGTTCCTTTAAACGAGACATGAAAATGAGTCCCAAGATTTATTTATTTGTGTTACTAAATATTTCCATCAAGGGGCGTAGCCAAGATGGCGGCTCGATAAGATGTGCCGTTTGCTCTCTCCCGCTGGCCACCCGATAAAAGCACCGTCATTTCGCAGTAGGACGCAACCGGCGGTTTCTCCGCAGTGCCCCATCAACGTTGCAGCGGTAGGGGCTTGGCAGAATAGCAGCATTTTGGCTGCGGGCAGCTGGACGGTGCCAGGCCTGCTGCACCGCGACCTTGCACGGCTGGTTATTGCTCCACGGCAGCGGTCGCAGTGAGACGTGTCCGGGACAGGGTGAACCTCACTGGGGGCCTGAGACCTACTCCCCAGGCTGGCGATCGGAGGCCCGGGAGCCCCCAGAGGACAGCGACATCGAAGGAGCCCTACGGGCTTAGTGGCGTGGGAGCTCCCTCACAGCAGAGAAGAGGGCCGCCATCTTGGGTGATCGGATCCGGCAACGGCAGGGGACGAGCGGAAGGCTGCGACTTGCCCGCTTTTCCCTGTAATCACTCGGAGCCTGGCGGACGCACTGCGCAGGGCCACTGCTGGTGGCGGCAGTGGCCACATCGGACTGAAGACTACTGGGGGTTGCCCACTGTGGCCAGGCCACCGCCAGCTGCCCACTGTGGCGTGGCAGCTGGCGGTGGCGTGATGGCCCCGCCATCTTGAGTTAAGGCCCGGCAGTCCTGAGAGAAGGCCCAGCAGCACCCCGACAGCTCCGGCACCGGAGGAGGACACGGTAGGTGCTCCATTCGCCACAGATCCAGCGGAAACTCAGGCAAGTGCCAGCGCGAAAGTCGCAGTGCTCTGTCGGCACTGGGAGACCGAGTGTTGGGGCTGTGACGGCGGCAGTGAGAGGAGAGCTAGGCCGTGACGGGCCTCGCTTTGGGAGAGCTATGCAGGGTCTGGGGCCCGGTGGGTCCACCGGAGGCGGGAGCGGAGTGGCGGTAGGTCCCCACGTGCCTTGGGCCGTTCCCTGCCGCAGAGTGCCTACTCGTGGGACCCTGTCTACCTCCCGCGGCAGACTACATCACCCAAGGCCCCACGAAGAGAATGTACATTAGCGGTGACCCCGCAGGGACCCCCACTAGTGGGAAGCATACTGCTTGGACAGACTCAGCCTCCGAGTGTACCCTGCTAGGCGTGCCAGACAAACCTGCACCTGCTTGTCTCCCCCACCAGATTTGCTTGCAGCTACCTGCCCGGCAGCGGCTTTGCCTCGAACCTGCGATGGCCTCTTCCTGGGGGTGGAGAGACAAGACCCTCAAGGACCTTTTTGCTAAGGCCCAGCACAGCCAACAGCCGGGTGAAATCCTATCGGACGCGGAGGAGGTCAGCTCCATGGGTGCTGCAGGGGGGGAGGTGATCACCAAAGCATTCCTGGAATCCCTGTTTGTGACCCTCCGGGAAGGCATTCAAACGCTTAAGCGCGTCCTCACGACAGAACTCAAAGACGTTCGCAGAGATATCGACAGCATTGGCGAAAGGGTCGCGGAGCTAGAGGACAAGACTGACAAGCGGGATGTGGAGATGGCCACTTTGCAACAAGAAGTCATTCGCATCCACGATCAACAAGTGGATCTCCAGTCCCATCTCGAAGATTTGGAGAATAGATCGCGACGGCATAACATTCGGATCCGGGGGGTCAAGACTACTGAAGAAGCGGGTGACATCTTTGAATATACTAGGGAACTCTTCAATCATATTCTAGGCAACCCAACAGGTACGGACATTAAATTGGACCGAGCGCACAGAGTGGGGCCACCGCGCCATGACGCAGGTCCGCCTTCCGACATCTTGGTCTGTGTGCAGGATTTCCGTACCAAGGAGGAAATCTTACGGAAACCGCGGCAGATGCACCCTTTTTCATTCCACAAACAATCCCCAGTCTTATACCAGGACCTCGCTGCTCTGACCCTCCATAAACGAAGGATCTTCAGACCGGTCACCGCCTACCTCCGTCAACGCCACATCCCGTACAGCTGGGGTCACCCTTATCGATTGATCTTTCGCATGGATGAAAAGCTGTATCAACTCCGCTCCCTGGCGGATTCCTGCCGTCTACTGGGAATAACTCCTCCGACAGATGACAGCGGTGATTACGGCCCCACGCCCAACATGGATGAGGCCAAGCCACTCTGGAGGCAGCAGGGAAGGTGGCGCCGCGGCAACAAACCAAACCCTTCGGGAAATTCCAAAGGCCAGAGTGCTGTGCTGGAGTCCCTACCAGCAGAAATCGCAAAGACACAGCCAGATTGAGGCATCCATAGCACGCTGACGTCCTGGAATCTGCCCATATACGCTGGGCTTGGCCGGCGGGGGAGGAGAGGGTCGCCCCTGGCTACGAACAGTTCCCCATAGATCCTTTTCCACGATCATCGGATGATGACTGACTAAGACTCACTTCACATGATTTTCCATGTTTTCTTCTCCCGGTTTTTACAGGTTTTACCTTGGACTTTTTTGGGGATCTTTTTGTGGGGGGTTTTAGGGTTCCGTGTCCACTTCCTCCTGAGAGATAGCATAGACCCACGTTAACCGCGATGTTCTAGAACGAATGGCAGTCCCTCGGCCCTGTACTGCCAGAGCTTCTACCTCATGTATGCTTACAGTTTTCTTACCACCGTAAATGCCTGTTAACGCGCTTAAAATTCTTACTTTAAATGTGAGAGGCCTTAATAACCCGGTGAAACGCAAGGCGGTTTTGTCCTGTTTAGAAAATGCCCAGGCAGACATTTGCCTTCTGCAGGAAACGCACCTCCTACCTAGAGACTGCCACCGCCTTAAGTCACGAAAGTTCCAGATTCAACTCTTTTCCTCAGGCCCCACTAAATCAGCCGGGATGGCCATTCTGGTTGCCCAGCAGTTTAAAGGGGAGGTCTTACATAAGGAAGCTGAACTTAAGGGGAGACTCTTGACTTATAGATTTGCCTTTGGTAATTTTACATTCACCTTTGGCTCCCTGAACGATGGCCAGGAACAATTCTTACACTCTGCCCTCACTGAAGCAACAGCCACAACGGACCGCGATATCCTCTTGGGGTTAGATTTTAACCTAGTTTTCAATAACGCCAAAGACAGATCAGGTTAACGCACGCACCAAATGGGCGCACTCTCTGCAGAGAGGTTGGCCCGTTTACAGGACCTAGGCCTCCGGGACTTATGGCGCTGCTTCTACCCCCACAGCTGTGAGTATTCTTATTATTCCAAAGCACACAAAACCTACGCTAGGTTAGATTACCTATTAGCATCTGCACCAGTACAAGTGCTCACGACAGAGGTCGAAATCGGGGTTGCCTCCCTATCGGACCACGCACTGATCACTGTTACCCTTACCCACCCACCCATACAACAGCCCTCCAGGTTGTGGCGTCTCCGGGACACTGTTCTACACTGCCCGGCAGTGGCAGAACGGATACAGCGCTCCATCACCGATTACCTTTCCCACTAACGCGGACACCTCTCTTGCAACACAATGGGCAGCACAATGGGCAGCACTAAAGGCGGTTGTACAGGGGGAATTGATAGCCACCTCGGTAGCAGAAAATGCAGAACGCAGGCACAAATGCGACAAACTCACCCAAAAAACTAAAGAACTGGAGCAGATGCACCAGCGGACGGGTGCCCCCCGGGTGTGGCGCCAATTAAAAACCATGCACCAGCAACTTGCGGCACTTGACCAAGATAGGGCTGAGTTTGCTGCTTTGCGACTGCGACATGCATACTACACGGGGGGGATAGGTGTGGGTGCCTTCTCGCCCACAAACTGCGCGAGACCCGGCAAAAACAGGGGGTCCAGGAGATTTGCAGAGGGGATGGTGGACGTATCTCGTAGGATGGAGCAATCGTCGAGGCGTTCCACAACTTTTATGATGGCCTCTATGCCAGCTCCCCACTAGATAGCCCAGATGGGGCTGCCTTCCTCGACTCCGTCGACTTGCCAGCACTGACTAAGGCTCAAGCCGACCCCCTTGATAGAGACATACGAATCGATGAGGTCATTGCCGATATCGCTCGCCTCAAACTAGACGGCTTCTCTGCTATTTTTTACAATACATTTTGTGCTTTGATAGCCCCTCTCCTCACTCAGCTTTTTTATTTCTTCGCCGACCCCGGTGCAATCCCTGGTGACCTCCTAGAGGCCTCCATAGTGGTGATACCCAAACCGGGGAAAGACAAGACCACATGCGGTGCATATTGCCCCATCTCCCTTCTTAATATAGACCTCAAATTGTACACGGGGATCCTAGCTGCCCGTCTCACTCCCCTTATGCCTGGCCTTATAGACTCGGATCAAGCGGGCTTTATTCCAGAGCGCCAAACCACTGACAATACGAAACGAGCCCTCCACCTCAACGAGAAGGCCTCGCTAACACAAGGAGAATACATGATGATCGCTATCCATGCCGAGAAGGCTGCTGGTGCGAGTGGGGATCGGGGAGAAGTTCCGCACATACATCTTGAACTGTTACAAGTTCCCTACAGCCACAGTCCGAGTGAATGGACACACGTCCTCCCAGTTTCCCATAGAGAGAGGCACTAGGCAGGTATGCCCCTTGTCGCCCCTTCTTTTTGCGTTTTATATGGAGCCCTTGGCTCGAAGGCTCCAACATAATCCATTGATCACCTGGATAAAATTCTGTGGCTACACTCATACGATCAGTCTTTACGCCGATGACGTTTTGATCTCACTGTTCAACCCCTGTCTCGCGCTGCCAGCGTGCCTGACCGATTTAGAATTCTTCGCACGGGCGGCGGAGTTTAAGGTGAACATGGATAAGTCGATAGCCCTGGATCTCTCCCTGTCGCGTCCCACCTGCGAACATCTTCAGGGCCTTCATCCTATTCAATGGGCGGTGGACCCGATCCTGTATGTGGGGATTCAGTTGGCATCCTCTCTACCAAGCATTGTTACCACCAACTACGCACACTTGCGTCAGAAGATTTGCGGGGAACTTGGTCAGTGGAAACATTATCCTCTCTCGTGGCTAGGGAAAATAGCTGCGGTCAAAATGACCATCCTGCCCCAGATCCTTTATTTGTTTTGCTCTCTCCCTCTTCAACCGCCTCCAGGTTGGATACAGCAAACCCAGTCGGTACTTGCACAATTCATCTGGAACGCCCGGAAACCGCGCATGAAACAGATGCTGGCGACGCTCCCACCGGAGAAGGGTGGACTCGGCATCCCCAACCTCCGACTCTATTTCCAGACGGCCCAACTGCGACACCTGGTTGAGTGGAGCAGATGAGAGTCGGAGAAACACTGGTTGTTCCAGGATCAGGCAGTAGCCGTTAGACCTTTGCAAGAAGTCCCATTTCTTCGCAAGCGCTATAGGCCCCCCAATTTATATGCCTCTCATATCACACGAGTCACCCTAGACGCATGGGATCATACTAATATCAGGCACGATCTCACCACCTTCTGGTCTCCGCTCACCCCGCTATTAGATAACCCTGATTTTCGCCCGGGCACGGACACGGTTGCCTTCGCAAGATGGAGATCCTCTGAATGCCATTTCTTATACCACATGTTTGATGCGGACGGGGTTATCCAATTTAAACAGGAATATGGGCTGCGTGAAACGAAAAGACTCCGCTACCTCCAGGGACGGCACTGGGCACTTCACGCTCAGGTCGGGCCCGAGGCCGGCAGACGCCTGTCCATATATGAGCGGTGGCTAATCACTCGCACATCAGATAAAAAGCTAATTTCAGATTCATACAAAATGTTGCAGGCCAGGAATGCTCACACCTACGGCTGGGCGCACTAGGAAAGGGAACTAGGCAGGACACTTAGTCACAAGGAGTGGGAGGGGGTATATTATAGGGCCCGCCATTCAGCATAACATATGGGGCTTGGGGCTAACGGAGACCCTTAAAAAGTAGCGACTTATTGGTACTATATCCCGGAGCATCTTCATTCAATGGATCCCACTCAGGGAGCGATATGTTGGCGGGGCTGTGACCGCGTAGGCACCCTGGTACACCTATTATGGGAATGTGAATATATCCAACCTTATCAATCAATCAATCAATCAATGAATTTGTAAAGCACACTACCTACCCGTGAGGGTCTCAAGGCGCTGTGGGGAGGGGGGTGCTGCAACTGCTCGAAGAGCCAGGTCTTGAGGAGTCTTCTGAAGGTGAGCAGATCTTGGGTCTGACGTAGGTGGGCAGGGAGGGTGTTCCAGGTTTTGGCGGTGAGGAAGGAGAAGGATCTGCCGCCAGAGGTCGTTCGTTGGATGCGGGGGACAGCAGCGAGGATGAGGCTGGCGGAGAGGAGCTGGCGGGTGGGGGTGTAGAAGCTGAGTCTGCTGTTGTGGTAGGCTGGTCCGGTATTGTGGAGTGCCTTGTGTGCGTGGGTGAGGAGCTTGAAGGTGATCCTCTTGTCTACAGGGAGCCAGCGTAGGTCTTTCAGGTGAGGGGTGATGTGGCTGCGGCGAAGGACATTGAGGATAAGTCGGGCGGAGGCGTTTTGGATGCGTTGCAGTCGTCGCAGGTGTTTGGCCGGGATTCCTGCATAGAGTGCGTTGCCATAGTCTAGCCTGCTGCTGACGAGGGCCTGTGTCACCGTTCTTCTTGTTTCGGTGGGGATCCACTTGTAGATCCTGTGGAGCATGCGGAGGGTGTTGTAGCAGGAGGAGGAGACGGCATTGACCTGCCTCGACATGGAGAGGGAGGAGTCGAGGATGATCCCCACGATCGCGCGTGGTCAGTGGTTGTCGGTTCCCATCGCGGTCGGCCACCAGGAGTTGTCCCAGGCTGAGGGGGTCGAACCGAGGATGAGGATCTCCGTCTTGTCTGAGTTCAGCTTCAGTTGGCTGCTCCTCATCCATTCAGCGACGGCCTTCATTCCCTCGTGGAGGTTGGTTTTGGCTGTGTGCGGGTCCTTGGTGAGGGAGAGGATGAGCGGGGGGTCATCGGCGTAGGAGATGATGTTGAGGTCATGCTGGCGGGCAACTTGTGCGAGGGGGGCCATGTAGACATTGAACAGTGTCGGGCTGAGGGATGAGCCTTGGGGTATGCCGCAGATGATGTCGGTGGTTTTGGATCGGAAGGGTGGGAGGCGGACGCTCTGTGTTCTGCCGGAGATGAATGATGCGGTCCAGTCGAGGGCCTTCTCTTGGATTCCGGCTTCTTGGCGGCGTGTCTTTAGGGTACGATGGCAGACCGTGTCGAAGGCGGCTGACAGGTCCAGGAGGATCAGGGCTGATGTTTCGCCGTTGTCTAGTTGGCGCCTGATGTTGTCTGTGGCAGCGATGAGGGCTGCCTCGGTGCTGTGGTTTCTTCTGAATCCGGACTGGGATGGGTCTAAGATGTTGTTGTCAGTTGTGTGTTGACGATTTTCTTGATGATCTTCGCCGTGAATGAGAGCAGGGAGATGGGCCGGAAGTTCTGGAGGTCCTTGGGGTCCGCCTTGGGCTTCTTAAGAAGGGCGTTGATTTCGGCGTGCTTCCAGCTATCCGGGAATGTGGCAGTCTCGAGGGAGAGGTTGATGACCTTCCGTAGTTGGGGTGCGATGGCTGCGTTTGCTCTGTTGAATACGTAGTGTGGGCAGGGGTCTGATGGTGATCCTGAGTGGATGGAGTTCATGACCTTGCATGTCTCGTAGTCGTTGACATTGGTCCAGGAGGTCAGGCCGTTGATGTGGGTGGGGTTCGTCGTGCGGGTGGGGATTGGTGTTGTCGAGATGTTGAAGCTGCTGTGGATGTCAGTGATCTTGCGGTGGAAGAAGGTGGCCAGCGAGTCGCACAGTTCCTGTGAGGGCGGGATGTCGTTGCTGTTGGCGCTGGGGTTGGAGAGTTCCTTCACGATACTGAAGAGCTCTTTGCTGTTGTGTGCGTTGTTGTCCAGGCGGGGTTTGAAGGAAGATCTCTTGGCTAATCTGATGAGGTGGTGATGCCTGCGGGTGGCGTTCTTGTGGACTGTGTGGCTGTCCGGTGTTGGTTCCTGGAGCCATGTCTTCTCCAGCTTCCGGCATGCTCGTTTGGAGGTCAGTAGCTCTTCGGTGAACCAGGAGGCTTTCTTGCTGGTGCGGCTGTATAGGGGTTTCTTGAGCGGGGTGAGGGTGTTGGCGCAGTCGGTGATCCATTGCCTGAGGTTGCGTGCTACGTCATCTGGGTCGGTGGGGTCGGTGGGAGGGTTCTGGGCGAGGGTGGTGGTCAGCTGGTTCTCGGTGACTTTGCTCCAGCAGCGGCGGGGCAGCTGTTAGGTGCGGTGGTGTGTGGTGGATTTCTTGAAGTTGAAGTGGACGCAGCGGTGGTCGGTCCAGTGGAGTTTGGTGGTGTGTTCGAAGGAGACGTGGGTGCTTGTGGCGAAGATGGGGTCAAGCGTGTGGCCGGCGGTGTTGGTGGGTGCTGTGACGAGTTGTTTGAGGCCGAGGTTGGCAAGGTTGTCGATCAAGGTGACGGAGTTGGCGTCGTTGTTGTTCTCGAGGTGGAAGTTCAGGTCCCTGAGAAGGATGTAGTCCATGGAGGCGAGTGCGTGGATGCTGGCGAGATCGGCGATGGAGACGCTGAACTGAGCCCGGGGTCCGGGGGTCTGTATATGAGTGTTCCTCTTAGGGTGGTGATGGGGTCGGTGTGGATCTGGAAGTGCAGGTGTTCGGCGGTGCGGAGGGTGTCGTCTGAGTGGGTGGAGACCTTGAGGCTGGACTTGTGAACGATGGCAATTCCTCCTCCGATTCCGTTGGTGCGGTCTTTGCGGGAGATCTTGTAGCCGTCTGGGACGGCTATGGCGATGTAGAGCGCCGAGGAGTCGTTCCACCAGGTCTCGGTCAGGAAGGCAATATCTGGGGCGGAGGTGGCGAGCAGGTCCCAGAGCTCGACGGCGTGTTTGCGTGCGGAGCGAGTGTTCAGGAGTATGCAGCGGAGGTGGTTGGGTCCAGTCTTCGGGGGTTTTGTGACTCTGTCGCAGGTGAGGCTGCAGGTGCGGCAGGAGAAAGGTCCGTGGGTGCGTTTCGGGTCGGCCTGGAAGCAGCTGTGGTTTCGTCCGTTGTTGAGTGCGTGGAGGATGCTAGTGTCGTAGAATAGTCTGGCGTCGTCGTGGCTGTTGCGGGGTCCAGGGGTTCTGGCGCTGGGCGTGGTCCAGTGCAGACGGGCTTGCCTCTAGCGCGCCCGCTGCACGCCGCGCAGCGGCCTCCATAAGTTAGGGAGGTGGGAGGGAGGGAGGATCAGCTGGGAGGAGGGTGGGAAACAGCCAGTGGGAGCGGGGGGCGGGCCCGCAGGGGAAGCAGCGGCGGGAAAGGCGAAGGGAAAGGAAGAGAAGGGGGCGGGGACACAGGGGGCGGCGGCGGGAGGGGGACAGCGAGAGCGGGGACACAGGCAGGCAGAGAAGTAAAAAGAAACAAAAAACAGGCACAGTGAAAAGATTACAAATGTGATACAGTAGTTACACAACAGCACAGTCCAAACAATACCAAGAGCGACAAGTAGCAGCCCAGGGGGGCCTCGAACACTGGAGCACTGACACTCTCAGCAGCAGCGGGGACGGGCGCAGTCAGGTGGAGCTGCACGGTGTGGGGAGCGACCCTTGGAAGCAAGTCTTAGACGAAGTGGATACACACTTCGGTGCGGAAATCCCACGTTTCCCAGCATATGTCCTCTTGGGCCTCCCAAATCCCCTAACCTACCCACTGGGATCCCGTAGAGGCTGCCTGATGTCAATAGCGTTAGGCTCTACAATACAAAATATACTCACACACTGGCGCACTCCCCACATACCAACCTTCACAGGCTGGCTACATCGCCTGTGGCATGTACTCAGAATGGAGAAACTGACCTTGACAATAGCAGGGGAGGGGTCCAAGTATGCTGAACTGTGGAAACCCTTCCTGTTTCTCTTAACCTCCGAATTCCGGGAAGTCACTTGCCCCCGGTACCTCCGACTATTGCGCCTCTCCGATACACAGCAGATGTGATGGGGGACAAGTACAGGCTTAGACAGTCTAGTTAGTGGACACGGAACACGGGTGGGGGTGGGGAGGGGAGGGAGGGTGGGGTGTATGAGTTTTTCCCCTTCCTTTTTTATTGCTATTCTCGGAGGGTCTCCTGCCTTGTTACAAGCCTGGTGTTATGTTTTTGCTGACCTTGGTGGGCCAGATGGGCCTTCTGCTACGTAAAGCCGCTGGCGTAATAGCTAACCCTGCATTGTTATATCCGTGTATGTTGAAACTTCAATAAAGAGATTTAAACCATAAATAGTTCCATCACATGATCAGATAATGCTCAGAGTTTCCACAGAATCTATTTGTGCATGACTTTTCATTTTCAATTGTATTACAGCTACTGTGTAGCTACTGTTTTACTTTGAGGCATCTAATTTATAATCTATGTTAATTTACTACCTTTGCCGCTGCTTCACATTCATTCCAGCAAGTGAAAAGGTCACTACATTTTTTATAGTTTGATCTCTATATCCATTCTACCTTTAACCTCCTCCCTGTTAATCACTTGCTGCCCCACTCCACCCATCATTTGCTTCCCCTGCATATCATTTCTCCCTTGTAAGCATTATTGGAATCTTTCATTATGTTTCTACTCATACTTCTTAATCTGTGTTTCAATCATTTTAAGAACTACCAATTGATAATGTTTTTTTTAAAGATGTATCTTCCACTCGTGTGGATCTTTTTCTTCCCTGCATTTTGTTTCGCCAAGTACTGTCAGATTTGCAATCTATAATTTCTTTGCGCACCCTCCCCCCCCCAAAATTAATACTGCAGAACTAGTGGCACAGCAAGGGTCCAGTGGGCCCTCGTGCAAGCAAGAGATATGGCTCCCATTAATTAACATCTCAGTACCTCCCACGCACAAGCCATTCCTCAAATACCTTAGATGTAATCTATCTGCACATTCTACTTATTCACCCTTTATTTCACCTACCACAATATTGTGAAGCATGCTAATAATGTTGTTTCATTCTGCAGTTTAGCATGCAATATCAATAAGCTTTCATAATATTCCTAAAAAACCTGCATGAAAATTGACTTAGACTTGAAACGTAAAATTTCTGATTGTCTGCTCTCCTTTTTCTTTCGAACGACTCTCCTTCCTTTCCATCCTCTGCATGCCTCCTCTCTGCAAAAACAGTCTACTCTAAATCACATGTATGTTTGCCTTAATCCCTATTGCTGTACCTCTACATATTTCCCACACCTCATTTCAAACATCACAAACTCTCCCTTTAAAAGGCATACCTCTGCAATCTAATGATACCTAATCCCCTGGAGCTCATCTATTAATATCGGCAACCAAGCAGGAATTTACATATCCCCCTCTCCCACTAAAGATCACACCTAACTCCTATTAAATTATTCTACCACATAGAAACTGGAGTAAATGCATTGATCGGTTCCCTTAAGAGTGCAAGACTAATCCCAATAAGCCAAAAAAGAAAAACCTACTAATCTTAGGTTCCAGAGTAGCATGCCTCCCGACATAGAGTACTACAATACCTCTTCAGGGGTAGTAAAACCTATATAAATGCAATTACAATGCAATGCAATATATAACACCCATCACAAACTAAAAAGGCACGGAATAACTGAAGAGATCTGTCACATGCTGCTGGCCAGCAGAGGGCTTTCATTTAGTTCACCATTGTGGGTCCCAACTAGTTACATGATATTCCTGTCTTTTGACATCTTACAATAGCAATCAGATATGCGATGATATTAACAAAGTTCATCCCAGCAGATCTCTGATCAATGTCTTCCTCCAACCTATGCCTACTCAGGAACATAAACTTTACATAAAATATATATCAGAATAGACAACCCAGCACAGTAACCAGCTTAGTGAACTGTGAAAATAAGAAATACTATAAAATAACCTGCAGAGCAGCTCAAATCTGCCAATTTATGGAAAACAATAAACTGTGCACCTGTCTTACACACTTCGCTTCGGTCAATGATCATATCCTAATATCTGCCAATGCACATAAGTAGTGTACCATACCAAGGGTTGCCTGTCTGGGCCTGAGCGACCATAACTGTATTATATTGACAGTTTTGTTCTGGGGCAATGTCGGTGGGACAACTCCCCAGTTGCGCTACCGACATTGCCCCAATAAGACCTATTGGAGTCCGCATTAAATGGGATGGAGTGGACCCGAATGAAGTTTTACACAATATTTGTTTCAAGGCTTTTAATAATATTATTTGCTGCGTAGATGATGTGGTTACTCCTAAGCATTTACTCTATAGTTTAACTGGTATCACCAAGACAATAAATTACCTTCTGACTCGCCTATTTATGACAGGCCCCGCCAAACATAGAGGTTGGTACGACCATGCTTGTACCGCTGCCTCTAGTGTTCTGAAATTGGCCCTTTGCGAACGATCTAGAGATAATTCGATGATTAAATCACTTAGATTTAAATACAAAGAGGTGCTTTCAGCTAGAAAAAAGGAACTACAAGATGTGGCACGGTCTAAACTGTCACGCGCTGCTGACATAGGAGATAGTAAATTATTCTGGTAAACTGTTAATTCCCATTTTTTAAAAGATGACTGCTTCCCCGAATTGTTGTCACATGTCACCTGGAAAGCTCAGGGCCGGACTGGGAACCGAAACTGGCACTGGCAAACTGCTCGGATGGCCCCCCTGTGGGTAGGGGGGGTGCAGTCGAGCTGTTTGCTAGGGCTGGTTTTGGACGATTTTGTTCCAAGGGGACAATATGGTTTGCCCGGTAACGAAAATGGCCCACCAGGGGTCCAAAACCGGCCTCCACCCTGGCAGCCCACCAGGAAAAAGCCTGGTGCTCACTACGGCCAGTCCGGCCCTGGTGACGCTTGGGTTGTTCACTTCTTTGGAATTTTTAACTCCCGAACGGCTGAAATGGTGACCACTTCGATCAAGGAACAGCCGACTTGGCCCCCCTTATCTCTGGACATTACGAGCCAAAAAGTGTCATGGGTCCTGAAGGGAAGTAAAGGGGGCAAGGTCCCAGGCCCAGATGGGGTCCCAGTCGATGTTTTTAAGATTGCCACTGACCTTCGGGCCCCAATCCTTAATAGAGTTTTTAACTTGGCTGCGACGATAACAATCCTGCCTTCATGAGGGACGTCAATTATAGTACTCATCTTCAAGAAGGGTAATAAATCAGACCCCAAGAACTATAGGCCAATCTCATTGTTAGATTCATCTGCAAAAGTAATGATCAAAATCCTGCTCAAGAAACTAGAAGAATGGGCTCAAGATTGCTCAATACTTTCACCGGCACAGTTTGGCTTCAAGAAAGGTGCAGAGACCCTTGAGCAATGTTTGAATCTGGATTTACTTATGGGGAAGTACACACGTGCCAAAGGCGGAAGATTATACCTATGCTTTGCTGACCTGAGCAGTGCTTTCGACCTAGTAGACCATACAATTCTCTGTACCACTTTGCTCGCTATGGGGGCCCTTTACCAATCATCTGCTGTCTTTCAGGACTATATGAGAATCTGGCGAGTAAAGTACGTTATGGGCCTAGGGGTGAATGTACCACCAACTTCACAGTAAAACGTGGCATTCAACAAGGCTGTGTACTTGCCCCCATGTTATTTTCTTTATTTATAAATGAGGTGGACCAGACTTTACAATCTGTGCATGCAGATGCCCCAAAAGTGGCAGGGAGACCCACACCAGTGCTCTTGTATGCAGATGATGCTGTCCTGCTAGCCAGGACTCCAGTGGGGCTGCAATGTATAACAGATTTTTGCTTTTTTTGTAAACCATTTTATTCGTTCTTCAATGTGCATACAGAGTATACAGTTCATAACATCATTGATAGCCATGTAACATTTGTCTAGTTATATTGCCATTAGAACAGAGAAACATCAGGGTCCATATTTGTTCTGGTAGGCATCTTGTGTCTGATCATGTACGGGTGCCTAGCTAGACCGGGTCTCCTCCCAGCATGTTAGTTACCGGGGTCTGTTCAGTGCAACTTACTACTCTTAAGATTGACTGTAAAGAGTTTACCTGTTTGAACCCAACTGGGGTGTATAACTCGGGTCTGGAAAAAGGGCGGGCTGGGAATGAGGGCATTGGTTGCTGCTGGTCTATGGGTACTGGGAACCACTTATACACCGGGACTGATAAAAGAGTGGGGGGGCCGTTTGGGGTGTTCCTGTGCTGCTCGGGGTGCTACGGGGTCGGGCTCTGTCTGCGTGACTCCTGGGGAAGTCGTGGGGGTGTTATGTGTCTGTTTGAAGCTGTGGAGGAGCAATGACCACTCCATAGATATGGGACGTCTTCATGCTCCCCGCGCATCCTCCAGCCTGATCGCATCCACTTTGGCCGCTCCCCATTTTTGGACTGCCCCCCTCCATGCTGCTATCAGGGGGCGCTTGGAGAATGCCAGTGTAATGTAATATTGCGCTTAGTGAGGAGTAGGTCCAATATCACAAAGCGAGTCTCCGCTTTCCTCTGTTTTTTCGGTTTAAAAATCCCCAGGGCGCTGGCTTCCCAGGAGGCTAGGCCTGTCAGACCCGTGACCGTCAGTACTGCAGCATGAACCTCTGCCCAGTAAGGCTGTAGGGTGGGGCAGGACCATAGCATCAGAACAAAGGGAGCCTCTGGTGTGTGGCAGTGTGGGCATTCGAAGTGCGTTAC
This sequence comes from Triturus cristatus, assembly GCF_964204655.1. Classification (NCBI taxonomy): domain Eukaryota; kingdom Metazoa; phylum Chordata; class Amphibia; order Caudata; family Salamandridae; genus Triturus; species Triturus cristatus. Next base: position 676,277,744 of record NC_140593.1, on the reverse strand, counting down.
AGGGAAGAAGCGCTTGAGCCGCTACGTGGTGAAGTACGGGCGATGTAGTATGTTAAATTGGAAGTTTTTAAAGCGTTGGTTACGCGACACTTATGATGCTCTAGTGCTGTTAACCATTCCTTTTCATGTTATGCCCGGCCAAATTCCTCTTCCCATTTGAGCTGTAATCTCGTTAGTGGTACGCATGTGAGGTCTGTGATTGATTTGTATATCCAAGTGATGAGGTGTCTCCCTGCTCCCATATTCAATATCGTGTGTAGTGTGAGGTGTGTTTTAGGTTCTCCCTCCGTTAGGTCCCACGTCCTCCGACAGTCTGGTATGAGTTGTCTGTGAAGCAGGAATTGTCCTGCAGGAAGTCCGCTTCCCTCTATTAGACCTTCAAACAAGGTTAATCGGCCGCCTGTGAACAGGGAATCCACCTCTGTGTGTGCATATTCTGTCCAAGTTCGCAGATCCCTAGATGTGTAGAGGCTATGTCCCCGGGGAAGACCCGCTAATGGCAATAATGGGGAGTACATTTGCGTCGTTCGGGAAAGCCGGTGCATCTGCATTATACAGGATATGGCTATCTTCACCAAAACAGAGTGGGAGGGATTGGGTTTAGTCCCCGGGAGGAGCATTCAGGTGATCTCTGGAGCTGACAGTGTCCCCGCTGATGTTTCCGTTTCCTCTAAATGACGCCCGCTGTCCAACGCAAAATCCACTGCAGCTGTGCTGCCAGGAAGTAGGCCTCAAAGGAAGGGGCTACCAACACGCCGCGGTCTCGTGGGAACTGTAGTGTCGCCATAGCCACTCTGCGGGGACCTCCACCCCAAACCAGGAAAAAAAAGGCTTGTGGAGGGATCACTGAGACATTCGCAAAAAGGAGAGAAGACGCGGGACTATGATCATTTTTGATAAAGCCACCATCTCTATGGGTGCAAATGGAAGCGTTCACCAGAAGGCGACCTGGGTCTTGATCCCCCGCAGGGCTCGAACGTGATTGCCCTCAAGGAGATCTCTTGGAGTATGGTACAGCCTGATTCCTAGATATCTAGGAGCGGCCCCATTCCATGCCAACCTAATTTCCCTGGCCGTTATCTCCCAATGGGGGGTGTCTGGATGAAGGGCATAGATAATGGATTTGACCCAATTCTCCCTTAAGCCCGTGGCTCTCTTGAAATCATTGAGTGTGGCCCCACAAAGGTGTGAGGTACGCTGTGATGTCTCTCACGTATATTAGGAGGTCATCCGCATAGAGAGATACAATGTGGATTCACCCCTAGAGTGGTATACCCCAAAGTTCGTCCCCTCCCTTAGTGTGATTGCCAGCGGTTCCATTGCAAGGACGAACAGCAACGGGGGAAAAGGGCATCCCTGACGTGTCCCATGGGTCACCTGAATAGGTGGAGAGATATGTTGGCCTATGCGGATCCGGGTGGCGAGGCCAGTGTATAGCAACTTAATGTATGCCAGGAGTTGGGGTCCCATCACTACTCATTGTAGAACCGCGAATAAATACTGCCATGCTAAGGTGTCAAAGGCCTTTTCTAGGTCCGGTATAAGGCACGCCGCACTCGGGAACCGGTCTCGCACCCCATCCTGAATATGAAATAGCCGACGTATATTCTGCAAGGTGTTTCGTCCTGGCACGAACACACACTGACCCGGGTGTACCAAACGTGGGAGTACCCCTGTTACTCTGCCAGGATCTTCCCCAGTATTTTGCAGTCTGCCGTCAGTAGGGTAATAGGTCGACACGATGACCTAAGCAGTGGGTCTCAGTCTGGTTTGGGGAAAGTCACTAGTATTGAGTTCTGCATGGATTGGGGGAGTGTTTCTGCCTCTCGTGCCGCCCTATATACTATGTCCAGTTGTGGGGCTAGTTGCTGTGAGAATGTGTGGTAGTATTCTATGGGGGAAGCCGTCATGTCCCGGGGCTTTATTTTTGGCTAAATGATTGATCGCGTGTTTGATCTCTGTTATCGTGATGTGTTTGTCTAGTGAGGTCTGGTCCTCTTCCGTCATCTGTGTGATAGTAATGGAATGTAGTACTTTTTGGATGTGCTCTTCTCGGTCTGGGAACGGTTCCCTATACAAAGCGCTGTAATATTCATGGAAGGCTAGCATGATATCTGCCTGTGTGTAAGTGACCTCGCCTTCTGTGTTTCTGATACTGGTGATGGGTTGGGTGTTCTGGTCTTGCCGGACTAGCCGCGCCAGCAGGGTTCCGGCTCGGTTTCCCTCCCTGTGAGCTCTGGCGGCGTAGGCGCGGACGATGCATCTACTCAAATCTGCGCAGGCCTCTGCGTATTTGGTATTGCTTCTGCTATTTGTGTATGGAGATTAGCCTGTGTGTCTGCTTCTTTGGATAGCTGCGCTAAGCATTGCTCTGTCGCTTGTACCACCTGCTCTAGTGTTTTCCGCACCCCCGCTATTTGTCGGATGAATGCACCCCTCATGACCAACGTGAAGGCATCCCACTCTATGTCCTAGAGTCCTTGAAGTGTGCATTGTCCGAAAAGTAGTTTTGTATGTTCTCCCTCTGTTCGTGTTGGAACACCGGATCCTCCAGGCAGTCTCGTGGGAGCCGCCAGGGAGGGACTGGCGGTGCGGTTGGATGCCATCTAAGCATCAGAACGTGTGTGTAGTGATCTGATATCACCCTACTGAGATAGTCTGAGTGTTGTGCTAGGGGGAGGATCATGCGCGAGCACATGAATTGGTCCAGCCGTACTCATAGGTCGTGAGGGATTGAATGGAAGGAGTAGATTTTAGTTATTGCATGTGCATGTCGCCATGCGTCCGTCAACAACCAGTGATTTCCCCAAGCCTGGAACCGGGCTGTGTACGCGTGGGCTTGTGACGTTAAGGTTGGTGGATACGATCTGTCTAAATTGAGATCTAACGCGCAATTGTAGTCCCCTCTCAGAGACTCACCACCACAGAATACCTAACTGGAACTCCATCCTGAGATTTATGCTGGATGTTTACCAACTCCACAGGCCCAGACCATTTTGAATTTCTATTATACTAAGGCCGTCACCTTCTATCCAAGTCCTGATGAAGACCCGCACTGACCTATCAGTAGTACAGTACCAGGGTTGAAACGTCGACTTTACGTTTGGACCAGTATATAGAACCTGCGTTAAAACGAATTCTCTTATTTCGCAGTGTTACTACTAAAAATATTCTACCCACTGGCCAAGTTGAAACTTTCAAGCTTTTAAACTATTGTGTATATATCACGCACGTTGTCACTGAGCACCAATTGTCACTGTGTCACTTATTGTTATCACATTTTTACCTGACGGCCTCTCTAAAATATAGATGTATAAATGAATGATGCAATTTATATAAACAATCAGATTAACATACAAACTGTTTGGTGTGTTGCTTACGATATGACATCGAATATTATTCTGATAGCGTTTGACTAATGCTTTATGCGCAAAGAAATTTTTTCACCCAACGGAACCACTGTTTTCCTAACAAGCACCATGAGTGGCAGAAACGTATGGTACACCTTCCACAGGGATACTGTCCCAAAGTCAGTGTTCCCCAAGCGTGGGCCCTGTCCTGGGCTCGCCCGCAATACCACCTTAATTTGAGATTGTCCCCAATAGCCCTGGCACCAGTGTGCAAGGGGGAAGCCCCACTTTGGGGCCCTAGGCACCAAACTTGCCCCCAACGTTGCCGCTGTAGGAAAAAGGGGTAATACGGGCACTCCTGTGCCCTGAGACCCCCAACTGCTCTGGCAGGAATGGCACCACTGTGCCATGAGGTGAACGACCACAGGGGGGGAGGGCACCAACAATGTGCCCCGACACGCCCCCTCACCGGAATTCGCAATACGGCCCCACTCACCGGGCTCCTTTGTTGTCTGCTCCGTTTCCCTCCGGTGCCGCCTCTGGCATCCGCACTGCTTTGTGGAGCCCCCCTTCACTGGGGTTCCTCTGGCAACGTCGCTGAGGCAGCGGGAGGGCTCCGGCAGTGTGAATTGGTCGGCCCGCCTCTCCTCAGCTCTGGGGATGCCTCCTTCTTTTCAGGCATGTAGCAGGGCTCTCCCCTACTCATGGGGGCCCCGTCTCGGCCGGCAGGACGCACAGGGCTCACACTGCTGCCGCGGGAGCCCTGCTTCCAGGATCCCTCAGCGCTTCGTGTGTGCTGATACCGCGGGGCTCTCCTTACTTCACCCGGGGCGCAGTCACGGCAACACGTAGGCGGGGTGGGCTACCGCCAGACCCAGGCTTTCCTTGCCGGAACACGCGGGGCTCTCTACGAGCACGGGAGCCCTGCTGGACCACACGCCAACTTCCGGCTGCACGCGGCAGGCCCCGCCCACAACCAGGCGGCCTGCCTTGCTTCCTGCTTTCGCCCATCCCGGGCCGCGGCGGTGATTCCATTAATGTGGAGGCAATACGGGGTGGGCTCCCGTTTAAATGAATACAAAAGCGGGGTGGGTACCCGCACAATTTGAAAATAACTTCGAGAAGCGGCAATAACACGGGGTGGTCTCCCACTCTGTCTCAGGCACGGGGGAACCCCTCACGCTGGGGTTCCCTCCAGGAAACTTCCTGCAGCACAGCGCTAAAGGGAAAACAGGCTCCTCTCTCCTGGGAGCAAAAGAAAAGCGCTCACGAGGCGCTAGGAGCCACAGCTCAGAGCAGTGTCTCCAAAGAGGCCAAAATAAAGAGTCCTTGGTGCTGGGGGGACCACAGCGCAGCCAGGCAGGCCAGCACGCAGGGACCCTCAGGAAACAGCAGCTGAGTCCCGCTGAGGTTCCTCCTGGAAGAGTGTCCCCTGCAAGTCAGCACAAGCACACCCATCATGGGGTCACAGCCCCTTCCTTTATAGGACACATTTCCTTTGTCTGTAGGACAGGGCATGGGGGAACCAGATGCAACTGTTTCAGGGGGGATTTGGAGCACTTTGTTTTTCAAGCTCCTCTTCCCCTTTGACAGGTGGGGGCTAGGTGCTCAGACACACCACAGGGGGCGGAGCCAGCATTCACTAGGGCAGGCACCTTCCTATTCAGGGACCAGGGACTTCTCCTCCCACTACTCAAAATGTAGATGTCCCATTCAGCCAAGCGCTGACTCACCCTGCCCCTCCTGGAGCCACACACCTCCCAGCCCCTGTCACTCACAAGCCAGACATGCAATTCACATCAGGCAGGCAGACAAATAGCACACAGAAATGCCAACTTCTAAAAGTGGCATTTCTAAAATAGTTATATTAATTCTGTGCACACCATTGCGTAGCATTTATTATCGCCATTCCACACATACCAAACTTGACCACGCTGCTCCTCTCATAACAGGAATTACCACTGAAACACTTATTAGGGTATCCCCAATACATTCCTATGGGAGGGCAGCCCCACAGTAGTAAGAAACCAAAATGGATGTTTGTCACTACCAGGACATTTCAAACACTTAAGGTACATGTCCTATCTTTTACCTACAATGCACCCTGCCCATAGGGCTAGCTAGGGCATACCTTAGGGGTGACTGACATGTAGTAAAAGGGGGGGGGGTCACAGACATGGCACACACTTTAGGTGCCACGTCACAGCGGCAGTAACAATGCATGCACAGGCCCTGCAATGGCAGAGGCCTGGGATAGGTTTGGAAGGCTACTTTGGTGGGTGGCACAATCAGCGCTGAAAGCCCACCAGTAGCATTTTATTTACCAGCCCTGGGTATATGAGATACCACTTTACAAGGAACTGACAGGTAAATTAAATAGACCAAAACAGGTGTAGATCAATCCTTATCATATTTAACACAGAGAGCACATGCACTTTACACTGGACAGCAGCGAAGAAGTGCCCAGAGTCCTAGAACCACCAACACCATGTCAGAACAAGCATTGGCATAGCCAATAGGTCTCGCCTTTGGGAGCTTAGAAGTGTTTAGCTATGCAACAGTTGCATAACTAAACACTTATAAGGTCCCAAAAGCGAAACCTATTGGCTAATTGCGGTAAAAGTGGCACGCGCGCCCGCGCACATGCACTGTAGCTCTAGGCTGGCCTGGTAGCACTTTTTGGAGCCCTCTCAATAAGTCTAGCCAGACCAGCGGATGCGCTGGGTCAGGCGAGACCTAAACAAGGCTAGGAGAAAGGCAAAAAGGTTTAGGGATGACCCTGCAAAAAGGGCCAAGTCCAACAGCACTGCATTCCGTAACAGGATAACTGCACCTCGTTGCTCCTCTCACGTGATATGGAAACATTCCCCACACAGGATCAAAACAAAGACAACACCCTTCCAACAAACCACACACCATCCTCGATATAGTGGGCTACCCAAGTAGGCGAGTGCTTCTGCGTCCCACATAGGGGTAGGTAGTGCTATATAAATCTTGCAATACAATACAATAACCATTATCCTTCCTTCAAGATATAAACAATCTCACGTTAATTAGGACAGCAACGACTTCCTGACAGTCTGGACATCGGTCTTAAAGTATATGACAGGAGACAACGGAGAGGCGACCTGCTCGGTTAATCCCACATACTCGAGTTCTTTATGTATACCAGGCAATAGACGGGTATCCGTTTAACCCAAGCCACAAGTAAGTCCATAACTGACGATATATTTAGTCCTGGTATGTCTAAACGTCAAAGGGGAGGAGAGTACACTGTAGGTGACGGAATGTTTTTGTTTCCATTCCTGTTTGGAGATGCTGGTTTGTGAGACCACTGTTACTAGTGGCCAAGTTTATTCATCTCGAAAGAGGTAAACGGAGACTACAGATTGTGTTGTATTTGAACCAAGGCAAATTCAATAAAATGGTTTTGCCAAAACAAAAACAACAAAAACAAAAAGTATCTCTCCCTAGAAAACACCAACTCTCCACCAGCAGTAACCAACAAAACTTCAGCCATGCCGTCAAATCCCCTTCGGCATTAGAATTATGTGTTATCCTGGTTGACCAAACATAGAAGTGCTGAATTCACGAAAGCACCCCGTCAACTACTATACTCGAATGACAGTTGTTTTTAAAGTATCTCTGCAAGGCACCACTACCGGACTGTGACCAACTGGGGTCAGGGAATGAAACGTAGCATGGCAGAGATCTAGTGTAAGGGAAATAGGTTCGCAGACGTGATGGAACTCTGATTCTAGATATTTCCTGGCCCTGCCCGTTTGTTCACCCGAGGTGCCCCACTCACAGGCTTTATCCTAGTTGCTGCTCGTCCTGCACACTCGGATGCAGCGACTCCCGGGGTCCTCACGTTCCTGGAAGTGTTTCCGGGGCTCCTGAAGTGCAGAATCGACGCCTCCTTTCAGGACGCGTCGGACGTTGTTACCCCTAACAACAGCCTAGCGAAGGATGGCGACGACCAACGGAGATTATCGAGTGGTGTAATCGGCAACCGCCGAAGGTTTACGGAAATTAGCGAGGCTGCCTGACTGGTCCAGTTCGCGCAGGCGCCGTACAGCGGCAGACGTGCCTACTTTACTATTTTTTGTTTCAGTTTTACATGGGCGAACTCTACCCGAAGCGTTTATATAGGTACCAGTTGCATTACAGACGGACACATTAATTTTATGCACGGGGAGATTAAGCGATTGATCTTCCAGTCACTGTCAGACTCAAACCTTGTTCCTCAGTGTCAGCTTCAAAGTCCGCTGCTCTAACCGTTAAGCCAAACTTGCCGGAAACAATTGTTGTGAACAAATTAAACAAGTGTTGGCAAAGCCACTAGGTCTTTTTCGCCTTTGGGACCTTATAAGTGTTGAGCTATGTGGTAGAGCAGTGTGGCTGCTGTGCAGCATGTTTACCGTTATAATAAAAACGTGTTATAAGCATTTTTGTTACCTCATACACAACCAAGAAAACTTTATGTTCAACTGAGCAACCCTATTAAAAAAGAATTAACAAAAAAATTATTTTCTAGTGTTCTTTTGACCTTGCAATGCTGGCAACATCGTCCTGCCTGTTTTAATACTTGTTTGTTATAGCTTTTTTTTGGTATGGGGGTGGAGGTTGAGGAATAGTACCTGAATTACATCAGCAGAGGACGGATTCCAAGGGAGAATCAACAGATGCCAGATTCCAAGGGCAGACTGAAGTGGTACTGAGTTATGCCGAGGTGGTGCTGAGGTGGTGGTGTGCTGGTGTGGAGGTGATGCTCAGGGAATGCTGAGTGATGCGGAGGTGGTACTAGGTGATGCTGTGTTGTTGAGTCGTGCTGAGGTGGTGGTGCTGTCTGGTGCTCAAATGGTGCTGAGTTGGTGCTGTGCTGATGCGGAGGTAGTGCTGTGCTGATGTTGAGATGGTGCTGCGCTGGTGCTGAGGTGGTGCTGTGCTGCTGCTGCACTGGTGGTGGTGCACTTATGAGGAGATGGTGCTGTGCTGATGCTGAGATGCTGCTGTGCTTATGCTGTGGTGGTGCTGAGTGATGCTAAGGTGGTTCTGAGTGATGCTGAGGTGGTGCTGAGTGATGCTTTGGTGGTGCTCAGGTAGTGCTGAGTGATGCTGAGTTGGTGGATATGACTTTATTCCAAAGTTACATATTTAGAAAAGGAAATACATTGTAAAAATACATGCGTAAAAAGCCGGACAATTAACACAATAGCGAGGGAGCTGGCCAAATCAATAATAAAGTGCAGTAAAATTGTCTGAAATGCTTACAAATAGCCTTATGCTGTAAACATTAAAAGCAGGTATGATTAAAGTGCTATGACTAAGATAATTTAAAAGTGTAGCCTTTTATCACTGCAGCCAGGGTCTGTGCCCTGTCTTGACGTTAAAGTGCCCTGACCAGATGTTATCAGCTTGCACCTATTATAAACTGTTTCAGAGGAAAGTGCATTCAGACAAAAGTGCCTTAAGGGGCCCAGTACCAGGCACGTTAACAGCCTAATCAACTCCCAGCCCTTCAGCTGCATGATCGGAGGCCTCAACCTTTTTTGAGAAACAATTAATACATTTAACCAGAGCACAGTTTAGAATACTGGATGGGTCGAAACAGGCCAGCACTGCTTCCCTGCAGGATCTTGTGCCCCTGGCAACCCACCCTGTTCAAAACAGCTCCTCCTATACACCAGAAGGCTGGGGCACAAGCACAGTAAATGTATTATGTCCTCTTTTTGTTGTTTGCAGAGCTGACACATTGCCTGGTCTCAGTGACGTAACGAAACATGAGGGCCCCCCTGCAAATTACAGGGAGGGGCCCCCCTTTCATACTCAGTCAAGATATCACAGGTCAGGGAACTGTGCAGAGGGGGCCCCATGGAGCTCGGCCCCCCCCCCCCACTGCAGTGGCTGCGGGACTATGTTACACCACTGCCTAGTCTACACACCCCTTTGCCAGACAGGATAATAAATTGGGAATCGTATTACCCCCATCCTTAGTTTCATGAACTGTGCCTTTGACGAGTCATTGTAAAGTTCCTTTAGGTAGCACTGTGGTTGCAGGTGTTTCTAGGTGTTCAACGTCATCCAGCCATGTTTACATAGAGAAAGGCAGGTCTTGTCTTCGATTAGTGAGAGCTGTTTTGTGCTGATCTTTGCCACCCTTTTAAATTCCAAGTGGCTGATAGTTAAGTCCCAAATGGTTGTTAAGCCAAACGTGCTCAGAGCTTGAGACAGGTAGCACTTACTAGTTGACCCGTGCTTTGTTTCAAGTACAGGCCATAGGTGGTGGCCCAGGGGGCCTTCTTTTGCAGCCCTGAGCTTGTGACAGCTTATCACAAAAGCCGTTTTCCGTGCCAAGGCCTGCCTGCATATGCCAAATTCCAATCTTATTTGAGCTGGTGATGTATGAGAGGGGAGCTGAAAAACTGTTCTATATACCTTCACGAGCATTCTGTCGAGAGTCGTACTGTCCCACCCTTTAAGAGCCTCTCTCCCATAGGCTAAAGTCGGGAGAATCTTCGGTTGGGCCACCTGGATGATAGGCATGTGCGTAGGTCCTTTTAGCTTTGTGTATACAGATCTGAAAACAAACGCTAGTGCAATGCACGCCTTCAGCAAGGACCTCAAAACCCTGCTCTTCACCTGAGTAGGAGGTGCCCCCCCCCCAGCGCCTTGAGACCCTCACAGGTGAGTAGCGCGCTCTATAAACCCCCTCATTGAATGATTGATTGAATGCCATTCTTCTTTATTTCATTCATCTGGTTCCTGTATCTGCCATTGTCGTTGAAGTGGACTCTTAGGTACTTGAAGCATTTGTTTTCCCCCAGTTTCTCCTGTTCCAGAAATCACGTCAGTTTTTGTGTTCTAGCACCTCGGGCCACAAGAATCTTTGGTTTCTTATTGATAATCAGGCCACTCCTAATTGAAAAAGCAGATGTGGCCTCCAAAAGGAGTTGCAAGCTGACTCTGGTTTTGCTGATAGGAACCAGATTGTCTGCATACAGTAGGTTGATGAAAGATGAAAACCCCCCCAATTTGGAAGGATAGGAGTTAACAGAGTTCGGAGCTGGGGTCAGGTCAGATAAAAACAGGTTGAATAATGTTGGTACAAGGACGCAACCTTGCTTAACCCCTTCGCTGCGGCGGGAATTCCGCCGCAGCGCTGGGAGGGTTTGGGGGCAGCGCGGTGGCGCTGTGCTCATGACGGAGCCACTCCGTCATGAGCCACGGTTGAGCTGTGCTCATGACGGAGTGGTTCCGTCATGACTCCGCCCACTGCGCTAATCGCCCGCACAGGCGGGGAATTAGCGCCGCGTGGGCGGAGCAGCCGCCAACGGCCGCGGCCTGACGGAACCACTCCGTCATGAGCACACGGCGACCGTGGCTCATGACGGAGTGGTTCCGTCATGAGCAGGGGAGGGGTTAAGGCCTTGCAAGGTGATTGTTGGCATAGACAGGCGTGATCCATCTCCAATTTTATTCTGACCCATGTTTCATGGTGCAGCAATTGCAGGGCCCTGAGCAAGCTGCCCGGGATGTTAAGGAGAGCGAATTTCTGCCAAACCTTCCCCCTGTCAACCCTGTAGAATGCAAATTTATAGTCAATAAAAAGGAGGTAGACAGGTTGATTGTTGGATTCCGCCTGATCAAACAGAAGGGAGAGTGCAGCGAGGTTCCCAGATATCCCTGTATGCTTCATGAACCCAGTTTGGCTTGGCGGAATGAATATGTTTGTTTAAGCCCATAACTATAGTGTGTCTAACAGCACACCAGCAAAATATTTAGTTGGTCATAGATATAAAGGACAGGAAGAAGAGGCACCCAAGGCCGTTTGGCTAGAGTCTGGGCTTGGGCAGCAGCGTGGTAAGAGGATGTTGCCTAACAGCTAGGGCGGTTTATCTCAAATCTGGGGAACCGGGTTCGAGCCTCGGCAATGATGCTCAACATCCTGTGATTCTGGGCAAATCACTTAATCTCCCCGTACCTAACACAAATGAATGCGTCCTTGTGTAATGCAACTGCTGCTCATGTAAAGCGCTCTGATACCTGATACCTTCGGGTCAAGTTTGCACTATATAAAACTCTGGGGGGAAAAACAAAAGTGAAAAGAGCCCTGGTCCCCCAAAGTAAGGGGTGGTGATGCCCACTGGCAACCACCAGCATAAATGAAGTACTGGCTCCACTGAATGGACGGATCACACTCAGAATTGACAACCTTTGACCAACTGGATTCCAAATGTTCACAGCGCATCCTGCTAAGACTTAAAGTAGAAGAGAAATAGGCAGGGTGTTATAAAAAAATGAGTTGAATATGAAAATGACCCACTGAAAGACAGACTTACGATGAAGCAACAATTTAATGTGACTGGAAACACATCATTAATCTATTTATACAGCAGCACACGTCATCCACATGAAACGTGAGGCTGCATATTTTTTCATTATGTTGAACCAAAAAAATGCTATATAAAATTGAATCACTGGACTCAGAATAAATCTACATTTAAATTTAACATACTCATTATCTAGTGTGTGGACCCCTTATTTGCCATATCGGCTCTGCTGCTGATACAAAAGTAAATCTTAAACACAACAGCATGGCTTCTGTAGAACTGCCATTCAAATGTATGAGAAGGAAGACGGCTGGTTGCTAAAAGGAGAAACAAACTAAAAATCTAGCAACGGTCACTTTGAAAGGGTTCTGTTTCCCTGATGAGAAAACACTGCTAATATGCATCTCTGTGTCATAACTGTTGAAACTGTGTGTGCTCCTTTGTTAGTTGAAAAAATAAGTGACTATTGGTTACACACACTCTCAGTAGAAGAATGGCTTAGAAGGGGAGCTTTAAGGGGCCTGTAATGCTATTAAAAGGCACTCATCAAGGAAAAACATACTTGCAAGGCCTCCTTGGAAATCTTTTGTTCTTCTGTAAAAATGTGTCTTCCTACTTTGTGGTGAGATATGCTGCTGGCAACCACAAAGGAAGCCATTACAAAGAACGGGGTAACCCAAAGGGAACCGGTCAAGGACCTGGGTAGTGTTTGATACAAAAGACAATGGTCCTGGACCAATATTTCAATTCAATCAATGATTACAAATTAATAAGTTTGTAAATTAAATACACAGCATGAAATTAAAAAAATGCAAAGACAGACCACATTCTGGATCACCATATATTTATTAGAATCAATTGGTGAGACCCAAAACAAAAGTATTCAATACAAATGGCAATTTAGAAAAGGTTGCTCAGCTGTCTGTTAGAGGGAACTTTGAAAAATTGAGGAAGGACCCCACCCAAGAAATCGGTTACATCATAAGGCGTGTCACTCATGAGGCTTTGGAATCAGGTTTTCTGAGTAGACCTGAATACGAGTACCTCAATAATAAACACCCTAGGATGCCCACGATCTATACCCTCCCTAAAATACACAAACGCATGGAGGATCCACCGGGTAGACCCATAATATCAGGATGTGGCTCCATTTTGGAACCACTTTGCAAGTACATTGACGTATTTTTGAAACCCATTGCCGAGAATACTTCCACCTATCTAAAAGACACCATGCAGACGATTCAATTAGTGGATGAGCGTCCTTATGATCCTAGTACTGACATGTTGGCAATCACAAAGGAGGCTGAGACACAAAAAACATTTAATTAAGACTATTTCCGAATCAGAATACCCCCTAGCTGTCTTGTCAGATGATGGGTAGTAAGGGAGAGAAAAAGATACCCACTGGCTATAAACAGGGTAAAACAAATGTCCCATACCTCCTCACCAAATGGGAACAAGGGCTCTGTGCTGCTCGGTAATTGGGAGGAAGTTACCTCCCACAGACTGGAAAGGGTTATGTGCATTAAGTGAGCAGCAGACATGGCACAGGGAACACAAGCAATGGGGCATATGGGGTAAGGTGCAGTATAACAGGAAGGAATGGGAAGATAAAAAGAAACAAGCAGTGCTTTCAAATACATGATCATTTGCAGAGCATGTAAGATATTTCCGGTTCAAAAGCCAGTGCGCTTCTAATACAGCCATTGCAGTAGTTTATCTTGAGCCTACGGTATGACTGTGGGCTCTGTTATGAGCTTTGAAAAGCCTGTATTCTCTAACTGCGAGAAGTACAGTGAAGCGATGTTGGGACCCCTCGAGTCCGATGTCATTTAAAATATGGCCCAGTAGCTGTGTGAGGCACAGCACAGCAATTTGTTGACTGCTCGGATGGCGGTGTGCAAGTTGGGTTGTGGGAGGGGTAATGGAGTGTTGGGGACGGCACAGGAAGATTAAGTAATGGGCGAAGCTGAAACACCGAACACGGGAAAACAGCACAGCAAATAAGGCGGCCGCAAACGTTTCATGCACAAAGTAAACAAAATAAAACTCTTAGCACGAGCAGAGGCAAGCCAACAAAAAAAGATTGATCTCAAATTATCCTAAATAACCTCAAGAGAAAGAACACATGTAACAGGGCAGTCCTCATAAAGAACAGTACGAGGAACCAATGAAAAAGATGGGTTGTGCTTCAAGCCCACATTGTAGATACCCCATTACAAACTAATGGGATAACCCAAATGGTCAAAAGACCTGGGCATAGTTTGATACATTAAACAAAATGGTCCTACGGCAGAAATGAAAAGAATATTAAGATATAAATAACGTTAATTAATATCGTATTATTCTTTTCAGTTTAGCCATTAGAGGCATTTTGTTTTATGTATCATTTTGTAGATACAGCATATCTCGAAGAGACTGTGTGCACGCGCTGCCTAGGCAACACCTAAAAAGGGTTGTTCGTGTGTTATGTGGTTGTAACTTGAGATGGGCAAGCTAGGAAATTCATAGGGAGACCTGAGCCATGGATCTTAGTGCTAAAGCAACGAGGGCCACCAAATGATTCGGTCTATAACTGATGCTGTGAACTTAATGTTAAAACATGATAAAGACTTAGATAATAAATAAGCTAACTCTTGAGCGCCTGTTCTTCACTTTTGTACATCAGATTATGTCACTGCATTGAAATTTGTTGAAAGTAATAGTTTTTTAGGTAAAGCCTTCATGCACTAGCACATACACTCTCACATGCGAGATTCTGTCAGGACTGGAGGCTCTGATTATGGTTCTCGTTCTTTACTACTCATTTGACAGCAGCTAATAAAAACAGTTTAAACATATAAGAAAAACTACACATCCCATGATGCTCTCCATCAACCCCACCAATCATGTCCCATTTGACCTCTCAAATACAGCCAGCACCATCTTGACTGCCTCTTTCGTTGCTTCTTGGAAGTCAAGATAAGTGTTTTTTAATTATGTTTACCTTGTGATATTATGCCATTAGTTTGTTTTGCTGTACATGTGTATGGGACTATAGTTTGCAGGTTATTCCTTTGTGACCCTTAGTAGACTTGATACTTGGGGCCTTCCTGCCCGACAGTCCTGTGGTGCTGGCCGAGCACAATTCTTCATTATCGTATAGCACGTCTGCCCACCCGCCATAGCTTGTTTTCTCTGCCTCTCTGGTTTTCAGCACTTCTCGCTTGGGTTCTCCATGGGCGTCGTGAGGCCAACATTTGATCGGAGTCTCCCCTAGTTTAGGCCCAATTTCGGGAGCATGGGGGATGCACATGTGTAGCACAATTGGGCTTCTTTGTGTAGCCAGTTGGGTGTCGCACACAGTCCCTTTTCTAATTACAGCACCAGCACGTACAGAGACCGCTCGGCATCACAATTCAGATACAACGTAGAGTGACGCCTCACACTAAGGCTGAAATAACAAAGACTGTCTTTTGTGGTGAGCGAAGTGCACACTTTTGGTTTGATGTTTCTTAGGCTCCCCCCAATGCCCTCGTTCACAGAGTCGACATGATCTGCAATAATCTAATATATACAGCTCATACTGAGCAGCTAAGGCCTACGTGCCTTGTATTAAGGTCTATGCACATGTGGTCAGCTCCCCCCTCATTACCCTTTTAGGCAGACTTGGCATTCTCCATCATTCAAATCACAACAGGAGGGCCAGAGGAGATTTAGAGACCAGCAGGAGTTAACTCCCCTAAAATATTCATATGAACCACAACAGAGACTCCTGGGTCTACAACAAAATAATATTTACCTATCCATGGTGGAGTATCACTTTTAACCCCTCCGCTGCTAGGCCGACCTCCCCCATCCCCGCCCCCCCTCCCGGCTAAGCCTTTTTTTGGCTATTTAGGGTAGTGCGCGCTTAGGCCCCTGTAACTTTTTGACCACATAAGGTATCCAGGCAAATTTGCGTCCTTTTCTTCCAACATCATGGGGATTCTAAAGGTACCCAGGGTTTGTGGATTCCCCTGGAGGGGACCCAGACATTAGCCAAAATACAGCTACATTTAGTATTTTGGGGGGAAAATGCAAAAAAAGGGGTGCAAATGAAAGCGTCTGGGGTGTTCCCTGCAAATGGTATCAAAAAAGGGTTTGTGGGGCTGAAATCACAATTTTTCCAGCTTTTAGGGAATGACAGACTTTTGTCAGAAAACCACCATGTTTTTACACAGTTTTGGCATTTTTCTAGGACATAGCCTATTTTTGCTATTTTTTGTGCTTTCAACCTCCTTCCAGTTAATGGTAGAAATGGGTATGAAAGCAATAATGAATCCTGGAAAGCTATACATTTCAGAAAGGTAGACAAAATTCTGAATTTAGCAAGGGGTCATTTGTGTAGATCCATCAAGGTTTCTTTATAGAAACTAACAGTTAAATATAGGAAAAATTGAAAATTAGTTGAAAAAAACAGCCTTTTGTGTCAACGTTTTCACCTGTAACTTCTTCTAATTATAATAATAATAATAATAATACAGATGCTTGTAGAGGGCCAACAGCTACCTCAGGTGAGGTGTCCCGGCGCTAGCGAGTCCTACAACCAAGAGCGAGTAGTCAGGGGGAAGATCAAGATTATTGCATAAAGAGCCAAGTTTTTAGGAGCTTCCTAAAGCTAGCTTCTGTAGTGGCAGATTGGATGGCAGGGGGCAAGGTATTCCATAGTTTAGCCGTGCCGGCAGAGAAGGACCTGCCTCCAAGTCTAGCTTTCCTCACACGCGGAGAAGTTAGCTTGAGCAAGGAGTTTGAGCGCAGCTCTCGTTTTTGGTGGTAACGGGGAAGTCGAAGTTTTAGATAGTTGGGACACGTGCCTTTTAGTGCTCTGAAAGCCAAGGTAAGCACCTTGAACTTAATTCTGCTTGCCACTGGCAACCAGTGCAGCTCGTGCAGATGCGGAGAGATATGCTGCCTGAAAGGGACACGTTTTATCAATCTCGCAGCCGCATTCTGCACGATCTGTAAGCATTGCACCGCATATTTGGGCAGACCAAGAAAGAGGCCATTAGAATAGTCAAGTCGAGATGTGATTGTTGCGTGAACAACCGTTTTTCGACACTCGACTGGTAGCAGGGGCAGAAATGTTCGCAAATTTCTGAGTTTGTGCAGGCAGCCAGCGGTAAGCTGTTGTATATGCGGCAAGAAGGACAAATTCTCATCCCATCTTACTCCTAGATTTTTTGCATGGGTTCCGGGAGGTGGGGCAGGGCCCATTTCCGTTGGCCACCACAAGTCCGGAGGGGGGTGTTTGAGATTTCCAAAGAATAACACCTCTGTTTTGCTCGCATTCATTTTGAGTTTATTAGTGTTCATCCATTTGGCCACGTCTCGAAGACAGCCCCTGATTTTACTAAAAGCTGCCTCTGACGTGTCTGTATAGGGGAAGACCAATTGAGTGTCATCCGCGTATGA
Organism: Triturus cristatus; assembly: GCF_964204655.1. NCBI lineage: Eukaryota > Metazoa > Chordata > Amphibia > Caudata > Salamandridae > Triturus > Triturus cristatus. The sequence goes on along the minus strand of NC_140593.1, from coordinate 676,260,628 downwards.
TATTGCCTTGACCCCCCATTTAGCAATCAAGGTGAAAAGCGGGGCCAGATAGACATTGGACAGCAGAGGGCTGAGTGCCGACCCCTGTGGGACACCACACCAGAGGCCTTTAGGTTCAGAAGAGAAGGGGCCCAGAGCCACTTTCTGGGACCGATCTGTGAGGTAGGAGTGTAGCCAGTTAAGAGCTTTGTCTCCAAGGCCGATGTCCTTAAGTCGAATCAGCAGTCTGCTATGATCTACCGTATCAAAAGCAGCGGATAGATCCAGGAGCACCAGCATAGCTGATGCCCCTGAATCTAAGGACCACCTGATTGACTCGGCAACCTCAATGAGGGCCGTCTCGGTGCTAAAGCCGGCCCTAAAGCCAGACTGAGTTTCATGTAGGGAACCGCTTTCTTCAATAAAGCTGTTAAGCTGCCGTTGGATCAGTTTTTCGAGCATTTTGCCAGGGGCTGCTAAAAGGGAGATGGGTCGGAGATTGTTCAGATCATCCGGCGCGCCTTGGGATTTTTTTTTCAGCGGGAGAAGAGTGGCCTGTTTCCAGCAATCCGGGAACATGCCTGTTGTAATGGACGTGTTCCATATGTGTAAGAGGAGAACTGCGATTGCGTCAGACATTAATTTCCACAGTTTAGGAGGGCATGGATCATCAGGTGCCCCAGATTTGCATTTTTTTATTTCTTTCAATGCCTCAGAGAGAGTGATGGGCTGAAATTGATTTAAGGAGGAAGCGGGTGGCTCAGAAACTCCCAGCTCATCCATAGATGTCGGCTCGGGGTTCGTAAAAGTATCATACACTTTTAATATTTTGGTGTCAAAGAAATCTGAGATGGTTTCACAGAGTCTTGCGGATGGGATAATATCCGTCTCGATGGCTCTGGGCTTGAAGAAAGATTTAACAATCTTAAAAACTTCTTTACTTGATTGTTCTGCCTGCTGGATGGAGGTCGCAAAGAAGATTTTTTGGGCTTTTTTTATGGATAAATGTAAGGCATGGAGGGCTTTTTTATAGCTGGTTTTGGCTGATTCGCAATAATTTGCTCGCCAAAGGCGCTCCAGCTTTTTGCATTTACTTTTTTCGGCCATCAGCTCAGGGGAGAACCACGGAGCAGAGGGAGATTCTCTGCGCGACGTAGCGATTCTGGCCGGAGCGATAGAGTCCACTACATTGCCAATCCACGAGTTCAGTGATGCAGCATCGGAGTTTACATCCGAGGTAAGGGGTAGGGGGTTTGCTCGAAGTGCTGGGCATAGAGTGTCCGCTGTTAAATTATCCCATTTTCTCCGCACATAGGAGCGTTTCCCTGTGATCTGAGACTGGGAGGAGATGGACATAGTGATTAAGTAGTGATCCGTCCAGAGCAGTAGTAGCGGAGAATTAGCTTTTGTGTTCGATATGTTGGAAAAGAAAAGGTCCAGCATATGCCCCGCCCGATGCGTGGGGCCTGCAATAGCTTGAGTTAAATTGGCCGATTGCAGGGTTGAGATGAGGTGAGTAGCCTGTGGACAATCAGGATTGTCGGCGTGAAGATTAAAATCACCGGCTACGATATAATGCGGGTGGGCTAGAGAGTTTAGGACTATAAAGTCCATAAGCTCACTCAAAGATGATGCCGGGTAGTCCGGGAGTCTGTAGATAATTAGGCCTGTAAGAGACAATTGGGGGGTAGTTTGGAGGCAAAAGTGTAACCCCTCTGTGCCCGGGAATGTAGTAGGAGTGGAGGACAACAATGTGTATTTCTCGTTATAGATAAAAGCCACTTCACCACCTCTTCGGCCTTCCTTTCTATTAGAGAAGCTCAGTTTAAAGCCTGGCGGGATTGCTAGCGAAATGGATGCCATGTTGTCCTCATTGAGCCATGTCTCCGTAAGGCACAAGGCGTCTCAATTAGAGTCCGCTATTAGTAAGCATAAATCATCAGCATGCTTGGGAAGGGATCTGCAGTTCAGTAGACCGATCCTAAGTTGGGTAGAGGAGGTGTTGCGAGATGGTTTACTTGCTTTTTTGAGAGGTGATACTATTTGGGGACAGACAATGCCAAGAGACTTTTGGCAGCGTGGGCAGTGGGGCGGGAGATCCTGAGTCGTTAGATTGAGCTCAGGCGACTGACAGGGAGTGGCAGCGTTCAGTGACCGTAGCTCCGCACTGGACCAGACAATCCTTTGATTGTGTGAATGGACACAGGCAGCATGGCTGGCGCTGGACGCGAACCCGTCGCGGACGGGCGCAGACGGGCTTGCCTTAGGCGCGCCATCGGCGCGCAAACGGCGCGCCCGCTGCGCCCGTCCGCTGTGCTTCCGGAGGAAGCACATGTTTTTATGTTGGGGGGGGTGTGGCCTGAAGGGGGGGGTGGGCGTGGCCGCAGTCTTCCCCTCACCCAGCGCCGGTGTGTCAGAATCCCTCGTGAGCGCTCAGTCGGCTCGTTGGGAAAGTGCACGTGATAGCAGCAAGATGTTTGTTAAAAGCACAAAGGTATTACACAAACAAAGCTTAAAATGCAGTTTTCAAAAACCTCCCGGCTTTTCGCCTCAGGAGCTTGCAGGACAGTGACCGCGCTTGTGGATCAGCGCGCTCTTTTATAGCTACGGGAAAAGGGGGCGTGGCCTGAAGGGGGTGGGCGTGGCCGCAGTCTTCCCCTCACCCAGCGCCGGTGTGTCAGAATCCCTCGTGAGCGCTCAGTCGGCTCGTTGGGAAAGTGCACGTGATAGCAGCAAGATGTTTGTTAAAAGCACAGAGTTATTACACAAACAAAGCTTAAAATGCAGTTTTTAAAAACCTCCAGGCTTTTCGCCTCAGGAGCTTGCAGGACAGTGAAAGCAATATACCGTTACATCTGCTGGACCTTACTGGTTTTGGGGATATATATGACTTGTAGGGTCACCAAGAACCCGACGAACCCAGAGTCAAAAACTGAGTAGCAATTTGCAATGGCTTTTTATTATGTACCGGGTATATAGCAATTATTGTGGGAAAATGTATACATGGAAAAATCAGTATGAAAGACACCCAAGTATTTCTGAAATGGGAACAAAATATAGAGTTTAGAAACAGTAGATATTTGCACATTTCCGAAATGGGGAATATTCATACTGGCATGAGAATTATCGGTCATTTTTCAAAATGACTTCTTTTTTACACAATGTCTTTCATTTGGAAGGCAGAAATGCATCGAAAGTCAATAGGTATTAACAGTTGCCTTACAAATATGAATTACCCTAAGCCTCCCGATAAAAATGGTACCTCACTTGTGTGGGTAGGCATAGTGCCCACGACAGGAAATGGCTCAAAACCCACCGTGAACACACCACATTTTCACAATGAAAAATTACCCTTTTTTTGCAAAGGGCCTAGCTGTAGTTTTTGAACCCTAGCTCTGCCGGCACCTAGGGAAACCTAGCAAACCTATACATTTTTGAAAACTAGACACCCAGGGAAATCCAGGATGGGGTGACTTGACTGCCTTCCACCAGGTTCTGTTACCCACAATCCCTTGCAAACCTAAAAAAATGTAAAACAAAAAACACATTTTCCCCACATTGCTGTGGTGGAAAGTTCTGGCATCTGCGTGGATCCACAAATTTCCACCCACCCCGCGTTCCCCAAAGTCTTCCGAGAAAAATGGTACCTCACTTGTGTGGGTCGGCCTAGTGCCCGCGACAGGAAACGGCGCAACACGCAACGTGGACGCACCTCAATTTCGCAGTGAAAATTGACCCTTTTTTGGCAAAGTGCCTAGCTGTAGTTTTTTTTTGTTTTGTTTTTTTAAAAGCTTTATTGTGCAAAATAGCATCATTACAAATATGGGCCTACAACCACCAGGGCCGGCCGCTAGTATATGCATTTCAATTGCGTGACATCACGAAGCAGCGACTGATCCCCAGAGGCTCAGCAGGGTTACAGGAGATATTCTCGGCAACTCAGAAGCTAGGCAGGATACAAATATTTTAAATTTTAAAAGAAAAGAACAAACAAAGAAACAATAAAACAAAACTCAAGGCGAGAAACAGTCTAGACGGTGTTGAGCGCCGATGGGGGGATCCCACCACATCAGGTAGAGAATCAGGAGGACAATAGAGATGACCAGGGGGGGGGGAGGCAGCGGGGAAGTCAGAACAATCAGCCAAAATGGTATAGTATTCCAGGAACCTCAGGATCAGGGGGACAGAGAAATGTCCGGGGTATCCACAAAAGGGGTCGTACAGATGTTACCTCGGTAGGTGTTCCACTGACCCAAAATTCTACCCCACGCCCCAGGCTTGCCCCGAACCAGGTACACCGTCTTCTCTCTGAACATGCACCAGTCCATGTTCTCCTTCCACACTGACACGGTGGGAGGCCGTCGGGAACCCCAAAGCTGCGCAATATCCCTCTTTGCAATCATGTTCCCAAGCGCCGCCCACCGGGCCTGGGCGACGTTGTAGTCATTCGGCTCCCATACATTCAACAAACATCGACGAGCCTCAGGCAACAGAGCGACCCCAGTGACACACTCCATTACAGCATGCACAGGGTGCCAATACGCCGCAACCTCGCGGCACTCCCAAAGGATATGAAGGAAGGTGGCGCTCATTCCACAGCCGCGCTTACACAACCCATCACAACCAAACGAGGACCCGTCACATAGACACGGTGAAGAATTTTAAGCTGGACGAGACGGAGACGGGCAGGAATGGCAACCTCTTTCGGGGAGGACAGTGCGGACTGCCAGTCTTCGTCATCCAACTCCAACCCGTCTCCGGTCCAGGCCTCCCTAAGACGCACAATGAGGTCCGCCCGATTGTTGATTAATTTCTTATAGATCAAGGAAATCGTACTATCGGGCAGATGACCATCAAGTATACAGTCCTCGAGTGGTGAAGATGCAGGGACTGTGGTACCGGCCTCGAAGACCGACAGCAAAGCGTGGCGAACCTGTGCATATCTGAAGAACTTCCCTCTCACTCAACTCATACTCACTCTGAAGCACCGCAAAGGATTTCACCGCACCTTTCACCCAGAGATCACCCACTCTGCTAATGCCAATCGTATCCCAGTTCTCAAAACCTTTCGTTGTCCAGAGGCATCCCAATCTGTCCGATGCAAACAAGGGGGTCGCTCGTGTCAGGCGATCATTCCATCCCACAGCCACATTGGCATCCTTCCACACACGTACTGCAATCTTAGTGGGTCCCGTTAGGTTCCTCCCCGCCGTCCGAGAGTAGAGCGCTCTGTTGAAGTTGCCACCAGGCAACTGATATTTATCCATCTCGAAAGCCGGATTTGGACCGGGTGCATACGTAGCATGGTTGATGCCCCCGTCATACCAGGGGAGAGTCAGTTTTGCGAGAGCGATGCGTGCGCGACCGTCCCAAACAAGTCTCCTCTGTAAACCCTCCACCTCCCGAAAGTAGGCCGCCGGAATAATATCAAAGGAGTTTTGGAGTGCGTAGAGAAATCGGGGCAGGGACATCATTTTAAAAAGTGACGCTCGACCGAGTGGCGACAACGGCAATCTACGCCACCGAGCCACGTCCAACTTCAATCGCCGGAGAGGAGGAAGGAGATTATGCTCGTGACGGACCGCCGGGTCCAACGATACGTAGAACCCCAAGTACTTGAAACCGGATTGCAAAATTTGAATGGGAAACCTATTCGGTAAGGGGGGAAGGCCACTGGAGATAACATACACACACGATTTAGACCAATTAATGATCAAACCGGAGTTTTTACCGAAAGAAGTGAGGACGTCAAATAGGACGTTAAGGGATTCACGCGGGGAGGTGAGGTACAAAAGAATATCGTCAGCGTACAACGAAACCCGGTCTTCAAATTCAGGGGCCCACTGAATGCCCTTTATCGATGGTTCCCATCGGAGCCAGGCTGCAAGTGGTTCCAGAGCAAGAGCAAAGAGCAGGGGGGACAACGGACACCCCTGCCTAGTACCCCTCCCGAGAGCGAAGGGCTGGGACACCCTACCATTGACAACAACCTGAGCTAGCGGATCCGTATATAGAAGTCGCACCCAACTAATAAATCCCGCACCGAAACCGAACTTCGCCAGAGTGGCCCAAAGATATGGCCATTCTATCGTATCAAAGGCCATCGTGGCGTCCAAGGAAGCCAAGATGTCCGGCTCGGAGAGAAACTCCGCCCTGGCGAGAACGCCGTGTAGGCGCCGCAAGTTGAGAGCAGTGTTCCGGTGCGGAATGAAACCAGATTGATCCAGATGAATCAGGTCACAGATGACAGCGAGTAAGCGATTAGCAAGGACCTTGGCGAGAATCTTCGGTTCAGCATTCAATAGGGAAATAGGCCTGTATGAGGCACAACGATCACGAGGCTTGCCCTCCTTAGGAATCACAACTATAGTGGCCAGACCCTGGTCGCAAGGGAGGGAACCAAGCTCACGCGACTCCAGAAACATATCACGGAGAAACGGTGCGACTTTATCCGGACGCAATTTGTACAATTCAATAGGCAATCCATTGGGGCCCATAGCTTTGCCAGAACGAAGGGAACGAATCGCGGTAGCAATCTCGTCGGCCGACAACGATGCCTCCATACGCTCTCGATCCTCTTCAGACAGGCAGGGCAGCGCAATATCCCTCAACAAGAAACGAGAGTCATCCTCATCTCTATCGGACACCGGGGAGTAGACCACACGAAAATAGTCAGCAAAACACTCCACAAGCTCGCCAGGGTCAGTCACATGCACACCGTCAGAATTCTGAAGCACAGGGACCACACGGTTCGCTCTCTCCTTCTTATCAAGCCATGCAATCAATTTACCCGCCTTATCCCCGACATCATACAGTCTACCTTGCTGTTCCCTGTACATTGTCTTGGCAGCATCCGTAACAAGGGATTTATATTCAAACTGTTTCAAGCTAAGGGCGTGGAGCCTATCCTGGGTGACACCTAAGTCTAGATCAGCCTCCAACTCCAGTATTTCGGCCTCCAGCTTCACGACCTCCCCATTCCTCGCTTTCTTGGTCTCGACTATTAAAGATAGGGCCTGTCCACGAATAACAGTTTTGAAGGCTTCCCACAGGGACACTGAGGACAAAACAGACCCCTCGTTCTCCAGCAAGTAGTGGTCGAGCGACTTAATGAAGCTGTTGCGGGTCTTGGGGTTGCGCAGATGCCAAGGGTTAATAGGGGCGATCCGCCCCGCGGCTTGCGTCCCCATGTCGAAAAGAAGCCACACAGGGGAGTGATCTGAAATGCCCCGGGCCAAGTATCTTACCTCCACAATGTGGGGGGACTGGGCCGCGGGCATGAGGAAGTAATCAAGCCTGGAGAGACTCCCGTGAGCCCCGGAGTGGAAGGTGTATTGACATTGCGTCGGATGCATTAACCTCCAGCAATCCACCAAACCAAAGGTGTCCAAGAACCCACCAAGCCATGATTGGGAAACGGGAAGGGCCCTGGGGGGGTGGCGATCCAGATCGCCGGACAGCATGGAGTTGAAGTCCCCACCCATGAGGAGAAGACTATCGGGGAGTTCCAGCAACATCCGACCAACATCAGAGAAAGTGGAGGTCTGGAGGCCTGGGGGAACATATATCGTGGCTAAGGAAAGAGTCTTACCCTCCCACCTACCAGTTATGGCGGCATAACGCCCTCTGTCTTCAAGGATGACATTATCAATCTCTAGTGGGAGGGAAGACCGGACCAGAATACCAACCCCTCTGGAACCAGTGGTGAACCCAGAGTGTGCAACCAATCGGTACCCCCACCTATTCATAGCATGACACACATTGCCGACCAAGTGTGTCTCCTTCAGGAGTACTACATCAGGAGTCAAACGACGCAAATATTGCAGTACAACACCCCGTTTAATACGATCCCCCAATCAATTGACGTTCCAAGATATCAACCTCAACCCACTACCCCCCATCCCCACAAGAGTTGCATGAGTCCCCCCACAGAGAGCAGGACACCTGATGCAGAGAAAGAACCAATATGCCGCCTTGAGAAAAGAAAACACAAACACAAACACCCCCTCCCACCCCCCAACCAAAACCCGTTACAACTCCCCCCTCCCTGCACCCCTGCAGACTAAAAAGCCACCCCAAAATGCAGTGTGCCTGTCGCCCTAACAATACCATTCTACAAAAAGACCCCGGAGGAGGAGAGAGGCCAGTCTCCACCCGCCACCCGGACGCGAACTACTATAAGGCAAAATATACAAAAGAAGTAGAACCCAACTGAGCAATGTCCGATTGTCAGGGTTAGGGACCAAAAGGTCACTTCTGTGTAGGCTCACCACCCTCGGCACCGCCAGGGTGCCCCGTTCGATCGCCCCGACCAGGCAGGGAATCCAACCAGTCACTCACATTGTCCGGTCGCTCGAAAAAGAAGGTCCGTTCCTCGTATTCCACTCGAAGCCTGGTAGGGAAAAGCATAGCATAATTCAATCCCAGGTCCCGGAGACATCGCTTAACCCCTGAAAGCCCATCCTCTGTTTCTGGACAAGTTGAGTGAAGTCTGGGAAAAAATTGACAGAGGAGTTTTCAAATTTCGCCGTGCACTCTCGAAGCCTGCAAAATCGCATCACGGTCCCTGAAATGAAAAAGTTTTGCGATGATAGGCCTCGAAGGCGCGCCAGGCTTGGGCTTACCGCCCGGGACACGATGTGCACGCTCCACAGCGAAAAACTTGCTCAGTCCAGAAGGGGCAAGATGGGTGAGGATTAAATCTTCGACCAGGAGGTCAACCGAACGAATCTCGGGGTTCTCCGGAACACCTATGACGCGAATGTTGTTACGTCTTGCCCTGTTCTCAAAATCCTCCAGCCGATGGGACATCAGGTCGTTGGCCGATTTCAGATTGCCAAGGTCTGTCTGAAGTTCCGACACATCGGCCGTGAGGCTGGAATTCTTCAAATCCAATGACTGCACCTTCTCGTTAGTCTTAGACAGGTCCGCCCTGATTAGAGTGACATCAATGGCGACCGTGTCAATTTTATGAGCCAGAGCCTCATATTGCTGGCCGATGGTCTCCTTCATGCCGGTGATGGCGCCCATAATGTCCTGCAGGGACAAGTCAACAGGGGCAGAAGGGTCGTCTCTGGCGTCCTCCGGGGTACTGCTGGAGAGCCCGGGGGATCCTTTGGCTTGAGTGTAACGGTCCATAACATTTGTCTGGAACGGTCCCCCACGAAGAGACGTTTTGGTCTTCCGCTTCTCGGGTTCACCCCTGCCCGTCATGTTGGAAGATGCACCCCTGAGGGGCCCGCAAGACCTGGTGAAAATGGCCGCTGGCAGGTCGGGCACCAACAGGCCAAGAAGCTGGCTCGTATGGTCCGGAGAAAGTCACGACTTGACCCAAGAGGCTATAATGAGGAGGCAGCGATGACACTAAATGGGGGGTGGATTGGTCCCCGGCCGAGCGAAACGGTCTCTCAATCAGACCATGTCAGGATCCGGAAACGAAACCGAAAGTGGGGGTACGGCCACGATGAGGTCCCACTGCCGTTGTTGTTCAACTACGTCCCGGCTCCACAAATCACCAAGTCCCTGGCAGGGCCTCCAGGTGGGCCTCAAAAGTTCAAAGTGCTATAATTCTGGTCGCCCAAGTCCGATTCAAATTCTGGAAAGAGTTATGGACTCAGTCGAGGTTCACCTTCAAGAGTCCGTCCGAGAAATCAGGATATCATCAGGATAAATTGCGAGGAGTGGCGAGGGTCCGGGGAGCCCTGTGCTCACGCGACCATCTTGGATGCGAGCTAAGCTCCTCCCTAGCTGTAGTTTTTGAACCATAGCTCTGCTGGCACCTGGGGAAACCGAGCAAACCTATACATTTTTGAAAACTAGACACCCAGGGAAATCCAGGATGGGTTGACCTGACTGCCTCCCACCAGGTTCTGTTACCCAAAATCCCTTGCAAACCTAAACAATTGTCAAAAAACCCACATTTTCCCCACATTTCTGTGGTGGAAAGTTCTGGAATCTGCGTGGATCCACAAATTTCCACCCACCCAGCGTTCCCCAAATTCTTCAGAGAAAAATCGTACCTCACTTGTGTTGGTCGGCCTAGTGCCCGCAACAGGAAACGGCGCAAAACGCAACGTGGACACACCCCAATTTCACAGTGAAAAATGACCCTTTTTTGGCAAAGTGCCTAGCTGTAGTTTTTTAACCATGGCTCTGCCGGCACCTAGGGAAACCTAGCAAACCTATACATTTCTGAAAACTAGACACCCAGGGGAATCCAGGATGGGGTGACGTGACTGCCTCCCACCAGGTTATGTTACCCAGAATCCCTTGCAAACCTAACAAATTGTCAAAAAAATCACATTTTCCCCACATTTCTGTGGTGGAAAGTTCTGGAATCTGCGTGGATTCACAAATTTCCACCCACCCTGCGTTCCCCAAAGTCTTCCGAGAAAAATGGTACCTCACTTGTGTGGGTCGGCCTAGTGGAGACCTGGGGGACCGCTGGGTGGGAGAAAATGTGTGGATCCATGCAGATTCCAGAACTTTCCACCACAGAAATGTGAGAAAAAAGAAACATTTTCGGCGAAATTTGAGGTTTGCAGGGGATTCTGGGTAGGAGAATGATGGGGGACCCACGCAAGCCATACCTCGCTGGACTCCCCCGGGTGTCTAGTTTCCAGAAATGTGTGGGCTAGGTAGATTTCCCTAGATGGCTGCCGAGCTCCGGGCCAAAAACTCATGGGACTCCCCATGCAAAACCAGGTTGGTTTGGATAGGAAATTTTGATGTCGCCTCAATAGGTTTTAGGCCCTTGCCTGTCGCGGGTCCTAGACTCACCCACACAAGTGAGGTACCATTTTTATTGGGAGACCTGGGGGAACGCTGGGTGGGAGGACATTTGTGGATCCACGCAGATTCCAGAAGTTTCCACCACAGAAATGTGAGAAAAAAGTGAATTCTTCTGCAAAATTTGAGGTTTGCAGGGGATTCTGGGTAGGAGAATGATGGGGGACACACACAAGCCATACCTTGCTGGACCCCCCCCCCCCCCGGGTTTCTAGTTTCCAGAAATGTGTGGGTTAGGTAGGTTTCCCTAGATGGCCGCCGAGCCCCAGGCCAAAAACTCATGGGACCCCCCTTGCAAAACCAGGTTGGTTTGTCATAGGGAACTTTGATGTCGCCTCAATAGGTTTTGGGCTCTTCCCTGCAGCGGGTACTTGGCCCACCCATACAAGTGAGATACCATTTCTATTGGGATACTTGGAGAAATGCTGGGGGGTTGGAAATTTATTGTTACTTTCTGCAGTGTGAAAATAAATGTGGGCACAATAATGCAAGGAAAATGTCACAGTCACATTTTGAGGTTTGCAGGACATTGTGGGTAAGAGAACTTGTTGGGATCCACAAGAGAGACATCAGCATGCACTCCCATGGGTGTTTAGTTTACGACAAAAACTACAGTTGTTAGGTTATTCTTAGATGAAATGTACAGCTTGGCAGAGAGACAAAACAGACAAAGATTACTACACAGCCATCTATTCCTCAAGCACACACACATACTGGTTGGATTTGGCACGAGGGTGAGTGATGGTTCAGTATATAACATTTTACTAACAAGAGATTTCACAAAAATGAAATGCACTGTCAATAATTGAAAAGACAAAAAACTGAACCAGTGACTCGCAGCTCGTGAGCTGTAAAGCCACATCAAGGCACCAACCGCTTTACAGGCCATTCACACACCTTTCATACATGATACACACAAGACCATTCACACCACCAAGCACAAAACCAACACATTACACATTCACAAAAAAGGACAAGGTACACCCTGCTTGACAAAAACAGAAAAGGCACATTTTTATGCACAACCACCTATTCCTCAAGCACACATACATACTGGTTGGATTTGGCACGAGGGTGAGTGATGGTTAAGTATATACAGTTGTATTAACCAGAGATTTCACAAAAATGAAATGCACTGTTAATTGAAAGGACAAGAAACTGAACCATTGACTCACAGCTCATGAGCTGTAAAGCCACGACAAGGCACCAACCTCTTTACAGACCATTCATACACCTTTCATACATGTGACACATACAAAATCATTCACAATGCCAGCCGCGGGCCCAGCACATTACAACATTCACACCAGCAGACAGCGCCATTCAAGGGCCCACAACTTTCACACGCCCACATTCCTGACACAGCAACCACACCAGCTCACAGATTGCGTTGAGTGGCGTTTGGCTAGCAGTGTGTGTAGTGACCAGCAGCTAATCACTACTCACACACCGCCAGCCAAGCGCCAGTCCACGCACACCGCCAGCCGAGCACCAGTCCACGCACAACGCCAGCCAAGCGCCAGTCCACACTCACCGCCAGCCAAGCGCCAGTGCAAACACACTGCCAGCCAAGCGCCAGTACAAACATACCGCAAGCCAAGCGCCAGTACAAACACACCGCCAGCCAAGCGCCAATCAAAACACACCGCCAGCGAAGCGCCAGTCCACGCACACCCCCAGCCAAGCGCCAGTCCACGCATACCGCCAGCCAAGCGCCAGCCCATGCACACCGCCAGCCAAGCGCCAGTACAAACACACCACCAGCCAAGCGCCAGTATAAACACACCGCCAGCCAAGCGCCAGTCCACGCACACCGCCAGCCAAGTGCCAATCCAAATACACCACCAGCCAAGTGCCAGACCACGCACACCGCCAGACAAGCGCCACTCCATGCACACCGCCATCACATTTAGGATTTTTTTTTTATTTAAATAAGAAAACACAAACAAATTGCACATAGATACAAATCTACTAACACAAAATCTGAAACTAAATACACTACACAAATGCCAACCTTGAAACTGAAAAAAAAATATTAAACAATAGAGGCCGGGCAGATTACTTTACCACTCATGGATTCTCCCTAAAATTATTTTGCGTGTGGTACATTCTAAAACAAGCAGGCACACAGCCCAGGGTTAGAAGGACACTCGGGGCAGTACATACGAGTCTCCTTCCGCATACGTCTTCACCAACAGACTCTACATCTCCTACTGGGAAAGTCTTTTGAGGGTGTGGGAGGAATGTGATCAGGAAAGTGGCGATCTTTCAATCTAGCAACATCCTCCACCACTCCAACTCTAGGAACACTTGCCTGTTCCACTAAAACAAGGCTGCCTATTACAGACTCCTGAAACTTATCAAAAGTCATCTTTGACTCAGGACAAGAGTCCTAGAACACAACAAAAGCATTAAAGGTTGCCAAGTGGAAAAGATGGATAGCCAACTTCTTATACCAAATGTAAGCCTTACGAAGAGCAGCGTAAGGTTCCAACCTCTGATCTACTCTGTCAACACCACCCATGTTCCTATTATAGTCTAAAATGCACACAGACTTGCGCGCTTCAGCAACCTGACCCCAAACAGTCACAGGTGCAGTGCTTTCATCATGGATGGTAGTCAGCATGTAGACATCTCTCCTGTCTGAAAACTTCACAGCTAGAAGCACCTCGCAACACAACGCACTGAACTGTCCCCGCACAAGCTTTTGACAAACAAGTTCTTTTGGGAAACCTTTACGGTTAGAGCGGATTGTGCCACAAGCAACAGTGTTCACTTTGGCCAATTCACTGAACAACCGCACACCAGTCTAGAAGTTATCTACATATAAATGGTGGCCTTTGTTAAAAAATCCTCTACCAAGTTCCCACACAATTTTCTCAGTCACTCCAAAAGCAGATGGTCAACCAGGGGGGTTAATCCTGGATTCCTTACAGGTGTACACCCTGAAATTAGAGACATATCCAGTCCAACTATCACACAGCATATACAGCTTAATTCCATAGCGTGCCCTCTTACTAGGAATGTATTGCCTAAAAACCAAGCGGCACTTGAACAACACCAAAGACTCATCCACTGCAATTTCTTTCCCTGGAGCATAGATCTCAGAAAATCGATCAACAAAGTGATCAATGACAGGCCGAATCTTAAAAAGACGGTCACAATCAGGGTGATCTTGTGGCAACGCTAAACCATTATCGACAAAATGCATCATCCGAAGCAGAAGAAAATACCTATCATGACTCATGACTGCTGGAAATATAGCCGTTGCCATTAAGGGACTAGTACACCAATATGAAGACATTGATGGCTTCCTTAGCAAGCCCATCAAAAAAGTTAAACCCAAGAACTTCTTCATCTCTTCTAGATTTGTGGGAGTCCACCGGGTAGCTCTAGAGGGGGAACAACCTTTACAACGCAACTTTTACAACGCACTACACTTACAACGCATTTTTTACAACGCAAAATCCATTACAACACATTCCATTACATAGCATGACACTACAACGCATTTTTAAAAACTACCTTTACAACGCATTCCATTACAACGCATACTACCTTTACAATGCATACCATTACAACGCATTATATTACACTACACTATCCAACACTTACCCTACTGTTGCACCCCCTGGAGTTAGAATAGTAATTTTTACCCCTATACTATCCAACACTTACCCTACTGTTGCACCCCCTGGAGTTAGAATAGTAATTTTTACCCCTATACTATCCAACACTTACCCTACTGTTGCACCCCCTGGAGTTAGAATAGTAATTTTTACCCCTATACTATCCAGCACTTACCCTACTGTTGCACCCCCTGGAGTTAGAATAGTAATTTTTACCCCTATACTATCCAACACTTACCCTACTGTTGCACCCCCTGGAGTTAGAATAGTAATTTTTACCCCTATACTATCCAACACTTACCCTACTGTTGCACCCCCTGGAGTTAGAATAGTAATTTTTACCCCTATACTATCCAACACTTACCCTACTGTTGCACCCCCTGGAGTTAGAATAGTAATTTTTACCCCTATACTATCCAACACTTTCCCTACTGTTGCACCCCCTGGAGTTAGAATAGTAATTTTTACCCCTATACTATCCAACACTTACCCTACTGTTGCACCCCCTGGAGTTAGAATAGCAATTTTTACCCCTATACTATCCAACACTTATCCTACTGTTGCACCCCCTGGAGTTAGAATAGTAATGTTTACCCCTATACTATCCAACACTTACCCTACTGTTGCACCCCCTGGAGTTAGAATAGTAATTTTTACCCCTATACTATCCAACACTTTCCCTACTGTTGCACCCCCTGGAGTTAGAATAGTAATTTTTACCCCTATACTATCCAACACTTAGCCTACTGTTGCACCCCCTGGAGTTAGAAAAGTAATTTTTACCCCTATACTATCTAATACTTACCTTAAATGCAATTTAATATTATGCGTTGTAATGGTATGCGTTGTAAAGGTAGTATGCGTTGTAATGGAATGCGTTGTAAAGGTAGTTTTTAAAAATGCGTTGTAGTGTCATGCTATGTAATGGAATGTGTTGTAATGGATTTTGCGTTGTAAGTGCATGTGTTGTAAAAGTGTGCGTTGTAACGACATACATCCCTCTAGAGTGGGGCTTAAGGCTGGCACTGTTGTCCCTCAAAAACTGTCCGACATACAAATTAGTCTGCTCAACGATCTCTACCAAAAACACATCGTCCATAAACAGCTGAAAAAAATGTATTGGCAAAAAGTTTTTAGTATTCACTCTACACCCTGGAACACCAGTAAAGTCTGGCAATGCCGGCTGCACCATGCCTGGGGCAACCCAGAGGTCAGCACTTTCAACGGAAAGCCTTGCAGCCCTAGGCTGCAGCCCAGATGCCTCTTGCCGCACTATACCAACGGGAAGCCTTGCAGCCCCAGATGCCTCTTGCCGCACTGCACCAACGTGAAGCCTTGCAGCCCCAGGCTGCAGCCCAGATACCTCTTGCTGCACTTTTTACCCCTATACTATCCAACACTTATCCTACTGTTGCACCCCCTGGAGTTAGAATAGCAATTTTTACCCCTATACTATCCAACACTTATCCTACTGTTGCACCCCCTGGAGTTAGAATAGTAATGTTTACCCCTATACTATCCAACACTTACCCTACTGTTGCACCCCCTGGAGTTAGAATAGTAATTTTTACCCCTATACTATCCAACACTTTCCCTACTGTTGCACCCCCTGGAGTTAGAATAGTAATTTTTACCCCTATACTATCCAACACTTAGCCTACTGTTGCACCCCCTGGAGTTAGAAAAGTAATTTTTACCCCTATACTATCTAATACTTACCTTAAATGCAATTTAATATTATGCGTTGTAATGGTATGCGTTGTAAAGGTAGTATGCGTTGTAATGGAATGCGTTGTAAAGGTAGTTTTTAAAAATGCGTTGTAGTGTCATGCTATGTAATGGAATGTGTTGTAATGGATTTTGCGTTGTAAGTGCATGCGTTGTAAAAGTGTGCGTTGTAACGACATACATCCCTCTAGAGTGGGGCTTAAGGCTGGCACTGTTGTCCCTCAAAAACTGTCCGACATACAAATTAGTCTGCTCAACGATCTCTACCAAAAACACATCGTCCATAAACAGCTGAAAAAAATGTATTGGCAAAAAGTTTTTAGTATTCACTCTACACCCTGGAACACCAGTAAAGTCTGGCAATGCCGGCTGCACCATGCCTGGGGCAACCCAGAGGTCAGCACTTTCAACGGAAAGCCTTGCAGCCCTAGGCTGCAGCCCAGATGCCTCTTGCCGCACTATACCAACGGGAAGCCTTGCAGCCCCAGATGCCTCTTGCCGCACTGCACCAACGTGAAGCCTTGCAGCCCCAGGCTGCAGCCCAGATACCTCTTGCTGCACTATCGGCACATCAATGTCCTCCTCTAACATAGGCACTTAATCCGCACTAAGAGTAGCTTCCTCTGCACTGAGAGTACCTTCATCATCCGATGATTCCATGTGGAGAGAAAACACACTGCCTTAATCATCCCCTGCCTCCTCTGCCTCAAATGCAGAGTCACTCTCTGAACCATGGTCAGAGGAAGACACAAAAAGCTTACCAACAACCTGCTGAGCAATAATCCTGCGGCTAGCCATTATCCTTACTAAGGAAGGAGACTGCACAAACAAGTCTACAACAACCAACACTGTGCAAAACAAGTAAGTAAAAAAATGTGTGCCTTTATCACAAAGATCTATATACTCAAAAACTATACGATTCACTTACAAGAGACAGCTACACTCACCAGCACTTACTCTGCAGAGACACAGCAAAAATCAACGATATCCCGTGATTTCTGGTTCCCTCCATTACAGAGCCCTTCAGAGGCTCAAGATTTAGCATTTGAGGAAAGGATTATCTTACATGGAGTGGGTTCCTTCGACGGACGAGTGAGAAGCAGAGCTTCAGTGGTGGTTGGGACACGTAGATGCATGGTATGGCAGGCCAACTAGAGGTAGTTATGGAGTCCAATGTAAGCTGATGGGGTTGGGACACACGTTGAAGAGTGTCTCAACAGGTGGCAGATGGTCTCTCCAGGAGCGGAATCTCCACATCAATTGTCTAGAATTACTAGCGGAGTCCTTTGCCATCACAACGCTCTCCTCCAAGAAGATGTTCTGTTGCATTGTTCAGAGAATGGACAATATCTCAGTTGTACAGTACATGAACAAGTTGGGGTGTACCAAATCGAAAATGTTTGTGGGGATAGATAAGGACTTTTGCCAATACTGCCTGAGTCACAAGATCTTGGTAGTGGCGGAGTACATTCTAGGGAAAATCCAATGTCATAGTGGAATGGAAATCCAGATATCTGACAGATCACAGCGATTGGTAACTTCTTCTGCAGATATTCAGGCTAATCCAGAATGATTAGGGTCCTTGCAGTATAAATTTTTTTGCCTCCCGCTGAATCATTAACCAGACAAATTCTTCAGTTGGAGACCGGATACTCTGGCAAAGGTGACAGATGCTTCTTGGTTCCCTGTGCTCTAAGGATTGTTTTGCAATCTCCATCTTCTTCTTCCCTGGTCTCGGATACGACTGCAAAATTAATTAGACAAGCATGGGTCCCAGTGGCGGCTGCTATGGGGGTGGTAGGGCGGGGCAGAAGATTAAAACAAAATTAAAAATACTTACCTGATAACAGCTGCATCTTCTCCTCCATCTTCTTCTGTTCTTTGCGCCAGGCAGCACACAGGCTCCCCTAAGCCAATCACGACGCTGCTGTCACCAGCATGACAGCAGCGTTTTGGGTGTGTGAGCGGCCTGTTTGGTCACTCAGACAGCACCTGGGAGCCTTGGGACTGTTCTCCACCCGGCTGTGAAACACAGCTGGGTAAAGAAATGTTAAGTGCGTGTGATAGTTTGGCCGGCCCAAGACGGCTGGCCAATCTGTCATGTTACCTTATGGTGAAAAAACCACTCCTCCTCCCTGTGACTCCTGCCCCGCCCACCCTAACATAGGCCTGTAGCCGGTACGAAAAGTAAAATGATAATGGCGTTATTATCATTTTATTATTCCTTTTTCCACTGCTCTGAGAGCAGTGGGGCGGCGCTCTTCCGCCTTAGCAGAGGAGACGTCACTGGTGGGGCCCCTCTACGAGAAAGCAATATTCTTCTGCATGGAGATGCTGGGTGGGTTGGTGCCTGGAATGGCACGTAGATACTGTGGCAGTGTATATCTCTGATGTCTTAAATTTTCTGTAACAAAAAGTGGCAGAGGGTATGTCTTACAGTTCAGTAAGCAATTTTCACTCAGCAATTTCATCAGGATGCACAGGTAGGTAATGCTTCAGTGGGCATGCACCAGGTGATATGCAAACTTCTTAAAGGTATCAGAGTGACAAATCCCCCAAAGCCTAAGTATTCTTACTTATGGGGTGTGAATGTGATTCTAAATTTCTTTGAAAAGTGACCTAGTAGAGATTAGTTGACCAGGAAGCAGTTGTCAGCCAAATTAGCCATGTTGCTATGCCTGATTTCTTGTAGAAGGACTTCAGATGTGAAAGCTCTTGATCTTGCAGGTAGAGTAATAACTCCAGAAGGAGTCTCATTTTAAATTACCAGGAGAACAAAAACGTTTTCTAACAGTATTGATTATCATGTGTTTCCTATCAATGAAAAATTGTGTATGGTCAAATGTTTAAAAGCCTATACGGATAGTACTAGAGCATTTACAAATGCTCTTTCAGGTCAATTATTGATTTATCTGCAGAACCTTTTAAACCAGTTTCAGCTGCCACTATAGCTGCATAGTTGAAAGTGGTGATGGTTTAGGCTAGATTTGATTTGGGAAAAAGGGGGTGGTGATGGACAGAGTTTCTGAATGATGCAGAATACTCTTACCAAGTCAAGAGATCATGGTTTTAATCCATCACCGTTTTTAGCTCACTGCACCAACCCAGCTCAGAACCTGGCTACATGCAAATTAGTCTGTACCTGTCCCAGTGCATAATGGGAACAGGGCAAACCAAACTACCAAGCCAATTCTTATACTGGGAAGGAAACAAGCTTCCGGGGACCGGTTTCTGGCATCACAGCCTTCGTCGGCCCGGCTTGCCTGAATCCTGATGGTGCAATGAGCAAGGTACTCACGTCTGAGCATACCCTCCCACACTAAGGGGCATATTAACAAGCCAGGCGATACAATTATCGCCGCTTTAGCGGCAGAAAACGGCCGCTAAAACGGCGATAATGGGCTTGATAATATGCTCTATGGAATTCCAATTGATGCCCATGTTAAATGTGAAGGACATCTAACATGGGCTTCAATTGGAATTCCATAGAGCATATTATCAAGCCCATTATCGCCGTTTTAGCGGCAGTTTTCTGCCGCTAAAGCGGCGATAATTTTATCGCCTGGCTTGTTAATATGCCCCTAAGTGTGGATAAAATCGGTTTGGGAAAAAGGGGGTGGTGATGGACAGAGTTTCTGAATGATGCAGAATACTCTTACCAAGTCAAGAGATCATGGTTTTAATCCATAACCATTTTTTAGCTCACTGCACCAACCCAGCTCAGAACCTGGCTACATGCAAATTAGTCTGTACCTGTCCCAGTGCATGATGGGAACAGGGCAAACCAAACTACCAAGCCAATTCTTATACTGGGAAGGAAACAAGCTTCCGGGGACCGGTTTCTGGCATCACAGGCTTCGTCGGCCCGGCTTGCCTGAATCCTGATGGTGCAATGAGCAAGGGACTCACGTCTGAGCATACCCTCCCACACTAAGTGTGGATAAAATCGATTTGGGAAAAAGGGGGTAGTGATGGACAGAGTTTCTGAATGATGCAGAATACTCTTACCAAGTCAAGAGATCATGGTTTTAATCCATCACCGTTTTTTAGCTCACTGCACCAACCCAGCTCAGAACCTGGCTACATGCAAATTAGTCTGTACCTGTCCCAGTGCATGATGGGAACAGGGCAAACCAAACTATCAAGCCAATTCTTATACTGGGAAGGAAACAAGCTTCCGGGGACCGGTTTCTGGCATCACAGCCTTCGTCGGCCCGGCTTGCCTGAATCCTGATGGTGCAATGAGCAAGGGACTCACGTCTGAGCATACCCTCCCACACTAAGTGTGGATAAAATCGATTTGGGAAAAAGGGGGTGGTGATGGACAGAGTTTCTGAATGATGCAGAATACTCTTACCAAGTCAAGAGATCATGGTTTTAATCCATCACCGTTTTTTAGCTCACTGCACCAACCCAGCTCAGAACCTGGCTACATGCAAATTAGTCTGTACCTGTCCCAGTGCATGATGGGAACAGGGCAAACCAAACTACCAAGCCAATTCTTATACTGGGAAGGAAACAAGCTTCCGGGGACCGGTTTCTGGCATCACAGGCTTCGTCGGCCCGGCTTGCCTGAACCCTGATGGTGCAATGAGCAAGGGACTCACGTCTGAGCATACCCTCCCACACTAAGTGTGGATAAAATCGATTTGGGAAAAAGGGGGTGGTGATGGACAGAGTTTCTGAATGATGCAGAATACTCTTACCAAGTCAAGAGATCATGGTTTTAATCCATCACCGTTTTTTAGCTCACTGCACCAACCCAGCTCAGAACCTGGCTACATGCAAATTAGTCTGTACCTGTCCCAGTGCATGATGGGAACAGAGCAAACCAAACTACCAAGCCAATTCTTATACTGGAAAGGAAACAAGCTTCCGGGGACCGGTTTCTGGCATCACAGCCTTTGTCGGCCCGGCTTGTCTGAATCCTGATGGTGCAATGAGCAAGGGACTCACGTCTGAGCATACCCTCCCACACTAAGTGTGGATAAAATCGATTTGGGAAAAAGGGGGTGGTGATGGACAGAGTTTCTGAATCATGCAGAATACTCTTACCAAGTCAAGAGATCATGGTTTTAATCCGTCACCGTTTTTTAGCTCACTGCACCAACCCAGCTCAGAACCTGGCTACATGCAAATTAGTCTGTACCTGTCCCAGTGCATGATGGGAACAGGGCAAACCAAACTATCAAGCCAATTCTTATACTGGGAAGGAAACAAGCTTCCGGGGACCGGTTTCTGGCATCACAGCCTTCGTCGGCCCGGCTTGCCTGAATCCTGATGGTGCAATGAGCAAGGGACTCACGTCTGAGCATACCCTCCCACACTAAGTGTGGATAAAATCGATTTGGGAAAAAGGGGGTGGTGATGGACAGAGTTTCTGAATGATGCAGAATACTCTTACCAAGTCAAGAGATCATGGTTTTAATCCATCACCGTTTTTTAGCTCACTGCACCAACCCAGCTCAGAACCTGGCTACATGCAAATTAGTATGTACCTGTCCCAGTGCATGATGGGAACAGGGCAAACCAAACTACCAAGCCAATTCTTATACTGGGAAGGAAACAAGCTTCCGGGGACCGGTTTCTGGCATCACAGGCTTCGTCGGCCCGGCTTGCCTGAATCCTGATGGTGCAATGAGCAAGGGACTCACGTCTGAGCATACCCTCCCACACTAAGTGTGGATAAAATCGGTTTGGGAAAAAGGGGGTGGTGATGGACAGAGTTTCTGAATGATGCAGAATACTCTTACCAAGTCAAGAGATCATGGTTTTAATCCATCACCGTTTTTTAGCTCACTGCACCAACCCAGCTCAGAACCTGGCTACATGCAAATTAGTCTGTACCTGTCCCAGTGCATGATGGGAACAGGGCAAACCAAACTACCAAGCCAATTCTTATACTGGGAAGGAAACAAGCTTCCGGGGACCGGTTTCTGGCATCACAGCCTTCGTCGGCCCGGCTTGCCTGAATCTTGATGGTGCAATGAGCAAGGGACTCACGTCTGAGCATACCCTCCCACACTAAGTGTGGATAAAATCGATTTGGGAAAAAGGGGGTGGTGATGGACAGAGTTTCTGAATGATGCAGAATACTCTTACCAAGTCAAGAGATCATGGTTTTAATCCATCACCGTTTTTTAGCTCACTGCACCAACCCAGCTCAGAACCTGGCTACATTCAAATTAGTCTGTACCTGTCCCAGTGCATGATGGGAACAGGGCAAACCAAACTACCAAGCCAATTCTTATACTGGGAAGGAAACAAGCTTCCGGGGACCGGTTTCTGGCATCACAGCCTTCGTCTGCCCGGCTTGCCTGAATCGTGATGGTGCAATGAGCAAGGGACTCACGTCTGAGCATACCCTCCCACACTAAGTGTGGATTAAATCGATTTGGGAAAAAGGGGGTGGTGATGGACAGAGTTTCTGAATGATGCAGAATACTCTTACCAAGTCAAGAGATCATGGTTTTAATCCATCACTGTTTTTTAGCTCACTGCACCAACCCAGCTCAGAACCTGGCTACATGCAAATTAGTCTGTACCTGTCCCAGTGCATGATGGGAACAGGGCAAACCAAACTACCAAGCCAATTCTAATACTGGGAAGGAAACAAGCTTCCGGGGACCGGTTTCTGGCATCACAGCCTTCGTCGGCCCGGCTTGCCTAAATCCTGATGGTGCAATGAGCAAGGGACTCACGTCTGAGCATACCCTCCCACACTAAGTGTGGATAAAATCGATTTGGGAAAAAGGGGGTGGTGATGGACAGAGATTCTGAATGATGCAGAATACTCTTACCAAGTCAAGATATCATGGTTTTAATCCATCACCGTTATTTAGCTCACTGCACCAACCCAGCTCAGATCCTGGCTACATGCAAATTAGTCTGTACCTGTCCCAGTGCATGATGGGAACAGGGCAAACCAAACTACCAAGCCAATTCTTATACTGGGAAGGAAACAAGCTTCCGGGGACCGGTTTCTGGCATCACAGGCTTCGTCGGCCCGGCTTGCCTGAATCCTGATGGTGCAATGAGCAAGGGACTCACGTCTGAGCATACCCTCCCACACTAAGTGTGGATAAAATCGATTTGGGAAAAAGGGGGTGGTGATGGACAGAGTTTCTGAATGATGCAGAATACTCTTACCAAGTCAAGAGATCATGGTTTTAATCCATCACCGTTTTTTAGCTCACTGCACCAACCCAGCTCAGAACCTGGCTACAAGCAAATTAGTCTGTACCTGTCCCAGTGCATGATGGGAACAGGGCAAACCAAACTACCAAGCCAATTCTTATACTGGGAAGGAAACAAGCTTCCGGGGACCGGTTTCTGGCAGCACAGCCTTCGTCGGCCCGGCTTGCCTGAATCCTGATGGTGCAATGAGCAAGGGACTCACGTCTGAGCATACCCTCCCACATTAAGTGTGGATAAAATCGATTTGGGAAAAAGGGGGTGGTGATGGACAGAGTTTCTGAATGATGCAGAATACTCTTACCAAGTCAAGAGATCATGGTTTTAATCCATCACCGTTTTTTAGCTCACTGCACCAACCCAGCTCAGAACCTGGCTACATGCAAATTAGTCTGTACCTGTCCCAGTGCATGATGGGAACAGGGCAAACCAAACTACCAAGCCAATTCTTATACTGGGAAGGAAACAAGCTTCCGGGGACCGGTTTCTGGTATCACAGCCTTCGTCGGCCTGGCTTGCCTGAATCCTGATGGTGCAATGAGCAAGGGACTCACGTCTGAGCATACCCTCCCACACTGAGTGTGGATAAAATCGATTTGGGAAAAAGGGGGTGGTGATGGACAGAGTTTCTGAATGATGCAGAATACTCTTACCAAGTCAAGAGATCATGGGTTTTAATCCATCACCGTTTTTTAGCTCACTGCACCATCCCAGCTCAGAACCTGGCTACATGCAAATTAGTCTGTACCTGTCCCAGTGCATGATGGGAACAGGGCAAACCAAACTACCAAGCCAATTCTTATACTGGGAAGGAAACAAGCTTCCGGGGACCGGTTTCTGGCATCACAGGCTTCGTCGGCCCGGCTTGCCTGAATCCTGATGGTGCAATGAGCAAGGGACTCACGTCTGAGCATACCCTCCCACACTAAGTGTGGATAAAATCGATTTGGGAAAAAGGGGGTGGTGATGGACAGAGTTTCTGAATGATGCAGAATACTCTTACCAAGTCAAGAGATCATGGTTTTAATCCATCACCGTTTTTTAGCTCACTGCACCAACCCAGCTCAGAACCTGACTACATGCAAATTAGTCTGTACCTGTCCCAGTGCATGATGGGAACAGAGCAAACCAAACTACCAAACCAATTCTTATACTGGAAAAGAAACAAGCTTCCGGGGACCGGTTTCTGGCATCACAGCCTTCGTCGGCCCAGCTTGCCTGAATCCTGATGGTGCAATGAGCAAGGAACTCACGTCTGAGCATACCCTCCCTCACTAAGTGTGGATAAAATCGATTTGGGAAAAAGGGGGTGGTGATGGACAGAGTTTCTGAATCATGCAGAATACTCTTACCAAGTCAAGAGATCATGGTTTTAATCCATCACCGTTTTTTAGCTCCCTGCACCAACCCAGCTCAGAACCTGGCTACATGCAAATTAGTCTGTACCTGTCCCAGTGCATGATGGGAACAGGGCAAACCAAACTATCAAGCCAATTCTTATACTGGGAAGGAAACAAGCTTCCGGGGACCGGTTTCTGGCATCACAGCCTTCGTCGGCCCGGCTTGCCTGAATCCTGATGGTGCAATGAGCAAGGGACTCACGTCTGAGCATACCCTCCCACACTAAGTGTGGATAAAATCGATTTGGGAAAAAGGGGGTGGTGATGGACAGAGTTTCTGAATGATGCAGAATACTCTTACCAAGTCAAGATATCATGGTTTTAATCCATCACCGTTATTTAGCTCACTGCACCCACCCAGCTCAGAACCTGGCTACATGCAAATTAGTCTGTACCTGTCCCAGTGCATGATGGGAACAGGGCAAACCAAACTACCAAGCCAATTCTTATACTGGGAAGGAAACAAGCTTCCGGGGACCGGTTTCTGGCATCACAGCCTTCGTCGGCCCAGCTTGCCTGAATCCTGATGGTGCAATGAGCAAGGGACTCACGTCTGAGCATACCCTCCCACACTAAGTGTGGATAAAATCGATTTGGGAAAAAGGGGGTGGTGATGGACAGAGTTTCTGAATGATGCAGAATACTCTTACCAAGTCAAGAGATCATGGTTTTAATCCATCACCGTTTTTTAGCTCACTGCACCAACCCAGCTCAGAACCTGGCTACATGCAAATTACTCTGTACCTGTCCCAGTGCATGATGGGAACAGGGCAAACCAAACTACCAAGCCAATTCTTATACTGGGAAGGAAACAAGCTGCCGGGGACCGGTTTCTGGCAGCAAAGCCTTCGTCGGCCCGGCTTGCCTGAATCCTGATGGTGCAATGAGCAAGGGACTCACGTCTGAGCATACCCTCCCACATTAAGTGTGGATAAAATCGATTTGGGAAAAAGGGGGTGGTGATGGACAGAGTTTCTGAATGATGCAGAATACTCTTACCAAGTCAAGAGATCATGGTTTTAATCCATCACCGTTTTTTAGCTCACTGCACCAACCCAGCTCAAAACCTGGCTACATGCAAATTAGTCTGTACCTGTTCCAGTGCATGATGGGAACAGGGCAAACCAAACTACCAAGCCAATTCTCATACTGGGAAGGAAACAAGCTTCCGGGGACCGGTTTCTGGTATCACAGCCTTCGTCGGCCTTGCTTGCCTGAATCCTGATGGTGCAATGAGCAAGGGACTCACGTCTGAGCATACCCTCCCACACTGAGTGTGGATAAAATCGATTTGGGAAAAAGGGGGTGGTGATGGACAGAGTTTCTGAATGATGCAGAATACTCTTACCAAGTCAAGAGATCATGGGTTTTAATCCATCACCGTTTTTTAGCTCACTGCACCATCCCAGCTCAGAACCTGGCAACATGCAAATTAGTCTGTACCTGTCCCAGTGCATGATGGGAACAGGGCAAACCAAACTACCAAGCCAATTCTTATACTGGGAAGGAAACAAGCTTCCGGGGACCGGTTTCTGGCATCACAGCCTTCATCGTCCCGGCTTGCCTGAATCCTGATGGTGCAATGAGCAAGGGACTCACGTCTGAGCATACCCTCCCACACTAAGTGTGGATAAAATCGATTTGGGAAAAAGGGGGTGGTGATGGACAGAGTTTCTGAATCATGCAGAATACTCTTACCAAGTCAAGAGATCATGGTTTTAATCCATCACCGTTTTTTAGCTCACTGCACCAACCCAGCTCAGAACCTGGCTACATGCAAATTAGTCTGTACCTGTCCCAGTGCATGATGGGAACAGGGCAAACCAAACTATCAAGCCAATTCTTATACTGGGAAGGAAACAAGCTTCCGGGGACCGGTTTCTGGCATCACAGCCTTCGTCGGCCCGGCTTGCCTGAATCCTGATGGTGCAATGAGCAAGGGACTCACGTCTGAGCATACCCTCCCACACTAAGTGTGGATAAAATCGATTTGGGAAAAAGGGGGTGGTGATGGACAGAGTTTCTGAATGATGCAGAATACTCTTACCAAGTCAAGAGATCATGGTTTTAATCCATCACCGTTTTTTAGCTCACTGCACCAACCCAGCTCAGAACCTGGCTACATGCAAATTAGTCTGTACCTGTCCCAGTGCATGATGGGAACAGGGCAAACCAAACTACCAAGCCAATTCTTATACTGGGAAGGAAACAAGCTTCCGGGGACCGGTTTCTGGCATCACAGGCTTCGTCGGCCCGGCTTGCCTGAATCCTGATGGTGCAATGAGCAAGGGACTCACGTCTGAGCATACCCTCCCACACTAAGTGTGGATAAAATCGATTTGGGAAAAAGGGGGTGGTGATGGACAGAGTTTCTGAATGATGCAGAATACTCTTACCAAGTCAAGAGATCATGGTTTTAATCCATCACCGTTTTTTAGCTCACTGCACCAACCCAGCTCAGAACCTGGCTACATGCAAATTAGTCTGTACCTGTCCCAGTGCATGATGGGAACAGAGCAAACCAAACTACCAAGCCAATTCTTATACTGGAAAGGAAACAAGCTTCCGGGGACCGGTTTCTGGCATCACAGCCTTCGTCGGCCCGGCTTGCCTGAATCCTGATGGTGCAATGAGCAAGGAACTCACGTCTGAGCATACCCTCCCACACTAAGTGTGGATAAAATCGATTTGGGAAAAAGGGGGTGGTGATGGACAGAGTTTCTGAATCATGCAGAATACTCTTACCAAGTCAAGAGATCATGGTTTTAATCCATCACCGTTTTTTAGCTCACTGCACCAACCCAGCTCAGAACCTGGCTACATGCAAATTAGTCTGTACCTGTCCCAGTGCATGATGGAAACAGGGCAAACCAAACTATCAAGCCAATTCTTATACTGGGAAGGAAACAAGCTTCCGGGGACCGGTTTCTGGCATCACAGCCTTCGTCGGCCCGGCTTGCCTGAATCCTGATGGTGCAATGAGCAAGGGACTCACGTCTGAGCATACCCTCCCACACTAATTGTGGATAAAATCGATTTGGGAAAAAGGGGGTGGTGATGGACAGAGTTTCTGAATGATGCAGAATACTCTTACCAAGTCAAGATATCATGGTTTTAATCCATCACCGTTATTTAGCTCACTGCACCAACCCAGCTCAGAACCTGGCTACATGCAAATTAGTCTGTACCTGTCCCAGTGCATGATGGGAACAGGGCAAACCAAACTACCAAGCCAATTCTTATACTGGGAAGGAAACAAGCTTCCGGGGACCGGTTTCTGGCATCATAGCCTTCGTCGGCCCGGCTTGCCTGAATCCTGATGGTGCAATGAGCAAGGGACTCACGTCTGAGCATACCCTCCCACACTAAGTGTGGATAAAATCGATTTGGGAAAAAGGGGGTGGTGATGGACAGAGTTTCTGAATGATGCAGAATACTCTTACCAAGTCAAGAGATCATGGTTTTAATTCATCACTGTTTTTTAGCTCACTGCACCAACCCAGCTCAGAACCTGGCTACATGCAAATTAGTCTGTACCTGTCCCAGTGCATGATGGGAACAGAGCAAACCAAACTACCAAGCCAATTCTTATACTGGAAAGGAAACAAGCTTCCGGGGACCGGTTTCTGGCATCACAGCCTTCGTCGGCCCGGCTTGCCTGAATCCTGATGGTGCAATGAGCAAGGGACTCACGTCTGAGCATACCCTCCCACACTAAGTGTGGATAAAATCGATTTGGGAAAAAGGGGGTGGTGATGGACAGAGTTTCTGAATCATGCAGAATACTCTTACCAAGTCAAGAGATCATGGTTTTAATCCATCACCGTTTTTTAGCTCACTGCACCAACCCAGCTTAGAACCTGGCTACATGCAAATTAGTCTGTACCTGTCCCAGTGCATGATGGGAACAGGGCAAACCAAACTATCAAGCCAATTCTTATACTGGGAAGGAAACAAGCTTCCGGGGACCGGTTTCTGGCATCACAGCCTTCGTCGGCCCGGCTTGCCTGAATCCTGATGGTGCAATGAGCAATGGACTCACGTCTGAGCATACCCTCCCACACTAAGTGTGGATAAAATCGATTTGGGAAAAAGGGGGTGGTGATGGACAGAGTTTCTGAATGATGCAGAATACTCTTACCAAGTCAAGAGATCATGGTTTTAATCCATCACCGTTTTTTAGCTCACTGCACCAACCCAGCTCAGAACCTGGCTACATGCAAATTAGTATGTACCTGTCCCAGTGCATGATGGGAACAGGGCAAACCAAACTACCAAGCCAATTCTTATACTGGGAAGGAAACAAGCTTCCGGGGACCGGTTTCTGGCATCACAGGCTTCGTCGGCCCGGCTTGCCTGAATCCTGATGGTGCAATGAGCAAGGGACTCACGTCTGAGCATACCCTCCCACACTAAGTGTGGATAAAATCGGTTTGGGAAAAAGGGGGTGGTGATGGACAGAGTTTCTGAATGATGCAGAATACTCTTACCAAGTCAAGAGATCATGGTTTTAATCCATCACCGTTTTTTAGCTCACTGCACCAACCCAGCTCAGAACCTGGCTACATGCAAATTAGTCTGTACCTGTCCCAGTGCATGATGGGAACAGGGCAAACCAAACTACCAAGCCAATTCTTATACTGGGAAGGAAATAAGCTTCCGGGGACCGGTTTCTGGCATCACAGCCTTCGTCGGCCTGGCTTGCCTGAATCCTGATGGTGCAATGAGCAAGGGACTCACGTCTGAGCATACCCTCCCACACTAAGTGTGGATAAAATCGATTTGGGAAAAAGGGGGTGGTGATGGACAGAGTGTCTGAATCATGCAGAATACTCTTACCAAGTCAAGAGATCATGGTTTTAATCCATCAACGTTTTTTAGCTCACTGCACCAACCCAGCTCAGAACCTGGCTACATGCAAATTAGTCTGTACCTGTCCCAGTGCATGATGGGAACAGGGCAAACCAAACTATCAAGCCAATTCTTATACTGGGAAGGAAACAAGCTTCCGGGGACCGGTTTCTGGCATCACAGCCTTCGTCGGCCCGGCTTGCCTGAATCCTGATGGTGCAATGAGCAAGGGACTCACGTCTGAGCATACCCTCCCACACTAAGTGTGGATAAAATCGATTTGGGAAAAAGGGGGTGGTGATGGACAGAGTTTCTGAATCATGCAGAATACTCTTACCAAGTCAAGAGATCATGGTTTTAATCCATCACCGTTTTTTAGCTCACTGCACCAACCCAGCTCAGAACCTGGCTACATGCAAATTAGTCTGTACCTGTCCCAGTGCATGATGGGAACAGGGCAAACCAAACTATCAAGCCAATTCTTATACTGGGAAGGAAACAAGCTTCCGGGGACCGGTTTCTGGCATCACAGCCTTCGTCGGCCCGGCTTGCCTGAATCCTGATGGTGCAATGAGCAAGGGACTCACGTCTGAGCATACCCTCCCACACTAAGTGTGGATAAAATCGATTTGGGAAAAAGGGGGTGGTGATGGACAGAGTTTCTGAATGATGCAGAATACTCTTACCAAGTCAAGAGATCATGGTTTTAATCCATCACCGTTTTTTAGCTCACTGCACCAACCCAGCTCAGAACCTGGCTACATGCAAATTAGTATGTACCTGTCCCAGTGCATGATGGGAACAGGGCAAACCAAACTACCAAGCCAATTCTTATACTGGGAAGGAAACAAGCTTCCGGGGACCGGTTTCTGGCATCACAGGCTTCGTCGGCCCGGCTTGCCTGAATCCTGATGGTGCAATGAGCAAGGGACTCACGTCTGAGCATACCCTCCCACACTAAGTGTGGATAAAATCGATTTGGGAAAAAGGGGGTGGTGATGGACAGAGTTTCTGAATGATGCAGAATACTCTTACCAAGTCAAGAGATCATGGTTTTAATCCATCACCGTTTTTTAGCTCACTGCACCAACCCAGCTCAGAACCTGGCTACATGCAAATTAGTCTGTACCTGTCCCAGTGCATGATGGGAACAGAGCAAACCAAACTACCAAGCCAATTCTTATACTGGAAAGGAAACAAGCTTCCGGGGACCGGTTTCTGGCATCACAGCCTTCGTCGGCCCGGCTTGCCTGAATCCTGATGGTGCAATGAGCAAGGAACTCACGTCTGAGCATACCCTCCCACACTAAGTGTGGATAAAATCGATTTGGGAAAAAGGGGGTGGTGATGGACAGAGTTTCTGAATCATGCAGAATACTCTTACCAAGTCAAGAGATCATGGTTTTAATCCATCACCGTTTTTTAGCTCACTGCACCAACCCAGCTCAGAACCTGGCTACATGCAAATTAGTCTGTACCTGTCCCAGTGCATGATGGGAACAGGGCAAACCAAACTATCAAGCCAATTCTTATACTGGGAAGGAAACAAGCTTCCGGGGACCGGTTTCTGGCATCACAGCCTTCGTCGGCCCGGCTTGCCTGAATCCTGATGGTGCAATGAGCAAGGGACTCACGTCTGAGCATACCCTCCCACACTAATTGTGGATAAAATCGATTTGGGAAAAAGGGGGTGGTGATGGACAGAGTTATTGAATGATGCAGAATACTCTTACCAAGTCAAGATATCATGGTTTTAATCCATCACCGTTATTTAGCTCACTGCACCAACCCAGCTCAGAACCTGGCTACATGCAAATTAGTCTGTACCTGTCCCAGTGCATGATGGGAACAGGGCAAACCAAACTACCAAGCCAATTCTTATACTGGGAAGGAAACAAGCTTCCGGGGACCGGTTTCTGGCATCATAGCCTTCGTCGGCCCGGCTTGCCTGAATCCTGATGGTGCAATGAGCAAGGGACTCACGTCTGAGCATACCCTCCCACACTAAGTGTGGATAAAATCGATTTGGGAAAAAGGGGGTGGTGATGGACAGAGTTTCTGAATGATGCAGAATACTCTTACCAAGTCAAGAGATCATGGTTTTAATCCATCACTGTTTTTTAGCTCACTGCACCAACCCAGCTCAGAACCTGGCTACATGCAAATTAGTCTGTACCTGTCCCAGTGCATGATGGGAACAGAGCAAACCAAACTACCAAGCCAATTCTTATACTGGAAAGGAAACAAGCTTCCGGGGACCGGTTTCTGGCATCACAGCCTTCGTCAGCCCGACTTGCCTGAATCCTGATGGTGCAATGAGCAAGGGACTCACGTCTGAGCATACCCTCCCACACTAAGTGTGGATAAAATCGATTTGGGAAAAAGGGGGTGGTGATGGACAGAGTTTCTGAATCATGCAGAATACTCTTACCAAGTCAAGAGATCATGGTTTTAATCCATCACCGTTTTTTAGCTCACTGCACCAACCCAGCTTAGAACCTGGCTACATGCAAATTAGTCTGTACCTGTCCCAGTGCATGATGGGAACAGGGCAAACCAAACTATCAAGCCAATTCTTATACTGGGAAGGAAACAAGCTTCCGGGGACCGGTTTCTGGCATCACAGCCTTCGTCGGCCCGGCTTGCCTGAATCCTGATGGTGCAATGAGCAATGGACTCACGTCTGAGCATACCCTCCCACACTAAGTGTGGATAAAATCGATTTGGGAAAAAGGGGGTGGTGATGGACAGAGTTTCTGAATGATGCAGAATACTCTTACCAAGTCAAGAGATCATGGTTTTAATCCATCACCGTTTTTTAGCTCACTGCACCAACCCAGCTCAGAACCTGGCTACATGCAAATTAGTATGTACCTGTCCCAGTGCATGATGGGAACAGGGCAAACCAAACTACCAAGCCAATTCTTATACTGGGAAGGAAACAAGCTTCCGGGGACCGGTTTCTGGCATCACAGGCTTCGTCGGCCCGGCTTGCCTGAATCCTGATGGTGCAATGAGCAAGGGACTCACGTCTGAGCATACCCTCCCACACTAAGTGTGGATAAAATCGGTTTGGGAAAAAGGGGGTGGTGATGGACAGAGTTTCTGAATGATGCAGAATACTCTTACCAAGTCAAGAGATCATGGTTTTAATCCATCACCGTTTTTTAGCTCACTGCACCAACCCAGCTCAGAACCTGGCTACATGCAAATTAGTCTGTACCTGTCCCAGTGCATGATGGGAACAGGGCAAACCAAACTACCAAGCCAATTCTTATACTGGGAAGGAAACAAGCTTCCGGGGACCGGTTTCTGGCATCACAGCCTTCGTCGGCCCGGCTTGCCTGAATCCTGATGGTGCAATGAGCAAGGGACTCACGTCTGAGCATACCCTCCCACACTAAGTGTGGATAAAATCGATTTGGGAAAAAGGGGGTGGTGATGGACAGAGTGTCTGAATCATGCAGAATACTCTTACCAAGTCAAGAGATCATGGTTTTAATCCATCAACGTTTTTTAGCTCACTGCACCAACCCAGCTCAGAACCTGGCTACATGCAAATTAGTCTGTACCTGTCCCAGTGCATGATGGGAACAGGGCAAACCAAACTATCAAGCCAATTCTTATACTGGGAAGGAAACAAGCTTCCGGGGACCGGTTTCTGGCATCACAGCCTTCGTCGGCCCGGCTTGCCTGAATCCTGATGGTGCAATGAGCAAGGGACTCACGTCTGAGCATACCCTCCCACACTAAGTGTGGATAAAATCGATTTGGGAAAAAGGGGGTGGTGATGGACAGAGTTTCTGAATCATGCAGAATACTCTTACCAAGTCAAGAGATCATGGTTTTAATCCATCACCGTTTTTTAGCTCACTGCACCAACCCAGCTCAGAACCTGGCTACATGCAAATTAGTCTGTACCTGTCCCAGTGCATGATGGGAACAGGGCAAACCAAACTATCAAGCCAATTCTTATACTGGGAAGGAAACAAGCTTCCGGGGACCGGTTTCTGGCATCACAGCCTTCGTCGGCCCGGCTTGCCTGAATCCTGATGGTGCAATGAGCAAGGGACTCACGTCTGAGCATACCCTCCCACACTAAGTGTGGATAAAATCGATTTGGGAAAAAGGGGGTGGTGATGGACAGAGTTTCTGAATGATGCAGAATACTCTTACCAAGTCAAGAGATCATGGTTTTAATCCATCACCGTTTTTTAGCTCACTGCACCAACCCAGCTCAGAACCTGGCTACATGCAAATTAGTATGTACCTGTCCCAGTGCATGATGGGAACAGGGCAAACCAAACTACCAAGCCAATTCTTATACTGGGAAGGAAACAAGCTTCCGGGGACCGGTTTCTGGCATCACAGGCTTCGTCGGCCCGGCTTGCCTGAATCCTGATGGTGCAATGAGCAAGGGACTCACGTCTGAGCATACCCTCCCACACTAAGTGTGGATAAAATCGGTTTGGGAAAAAGGGGGTGGTGATGGACAGAGTTTCTGAATGATGCAGAATACTCTTACCAAGTCAAGAGATCATGGTTTTAATCCATCACCGTTTTTTAGCTTACTGCACCAACCCAGCTCAGAACCTGGCTACATGCAAATTAGTCTGTACCTGTCCCAGTGCATGATGGGAACAGGGCAAACCAAACTACCAAGCCAATTCTTATACTGGGAAGGAAACAAGCTTCCGGGGACCGGTTTCTGGCATCACAGCCTTCGTCGGCCCGGCTTGCCTGAATCCTGATGGTGCAATGAGCAAGGGACTCACGTCTGAGCATACCCTCCCACACTAAGTGTGGATAAAATCGATTTGGGAAAAAGGGGGTGGTGATGGACAGAGTGTCTGAATCATGCAGAATACTCTTACCAAGTCAAGAGATCATGGTTTTAATCCATCAACGTTTTTTAGCTCACTGCACCAACCCAGCTCAGAACCTGGCTACATGCAAATTAGTCTGTACCTGTCCCAGTGCATGATGGGAACAGGGCAAACCAAACTATCAAGCCAATTCTTATACTGGGAAGGAAACAAGCTTCCGGGGACCGGTTTCTGGCATCACAGCCTTCGTCGGCCCGGCTTGCCTGAATCCTGATGGTGCAATGAGCAAGGGACTCACGTCTGAGCATACCCTCCCACACTAAGTGTGGATAAAATCGATTTGGGAAAAAGGGGGTGGTGATGGACAGAGTTTCTGAATCATGCAGAATACTCTTACCAAGTCAAGAGATCATGGTTTTAATCCATCACCGTTTTTTAGCTCACTGCACCAACCCAGCTCAGAACCTGGCTACATGCAAATTAGTCTGTACCTGTCCCAGTGCATGATGGGAACAGGGCAAACCAAACTATCAAGCCAATTCTTATACTGGGAAGGTCACAAGCTTCCGGGGACCGGTTTCTGGCATCACAGCCTTCGTCGGCCCGGCTTGCCTGAATCCTGATGGTGCAATGAGCAAGGGACTCACGTCTGAGCATACCCTCCCACACTAAGTGTGGATAAAATCGATTTGGGAAAAAGGGGGTGGTGATGGACAGAGTTTCTGAATGATGCAGAATACTCTTACCAAGTCAAGAGATCATGGTTTTAATCCATCACCGTTTTTTAGCTCACTGCACCAACCCAGCTCAGAACCTGGCTACATGCAAATTAGTCTGTACCTGTCCCAGTGCATGATGGGAACAGGGCAAACCAAACTACCAAGCCAATTCTTATACTGGGAAGGAAACAAGCTTCCGGGGACCGGTTTCTGGCATCACAGGCTTCGTCGGCCCGGCTTGCCTGAATCCAGATGGTGCAATGAGCAAGGGACTCACGTCTGAGCATACCCTCCCACACTAAGTGTGGATAAAATCGATTTGGGAAAAAGGGGGTGGTGATGGACAGAGTTTCTGAATGATGCAGAATACTCTTACCAAGTCAAGAGATCATGGTTTTAATCCATCACCGTTTTTTAGCTCACTGCACCAACCCAGCTCAGAACCTGGCTACATGCAAATTAGTCTGTACCTGTCCCAGTGCATGATGGGAACAGAGCAAACCAAACTACCAAGCCAATTCTTATACTGGAAAGGAAACAAGCTTCCGGGGACCGGTTTCTGGCATCACAGCCTTCGTCGGCCCGGCTTGCCTGAATCCTGATGGTGCAATGAGCAAGGAACTCACGTCTGAGCATACCCTCCCACACTAAGTGTGGATAAAATCGATTTGGGAAAAAGGGGGTGGTGATGGACAGAGTTTCTGAATCATGCAGAATACTCTTACCAAGTCAAGAGATCATGGTTTTAATCCATCACCGTTTTTTAGCTCACTGCACCAACCTAGCTCAGAACCTGGCTACATGCAAATTAGTCTGTACCTGTCCCAGTGCATGATGGGAACAGGGCAAACCAAACTATCAAGCCAATTCTTATACTGGGAAGGAAACAAGCTTCCGGGGACCGGTTTCTGGCATCACAGCCTTCGTCGGCCCGGCTTGCCTGAATCCTGATGGTGCAATGAGCAAGGGACTCACGTCTGAGCATACCCTCCCACACTAAGTGTGGATAAAATCGATTTGGGAAAAAGGGGGTGGTGATGGACAGAGTTTCTGAATGATGCAGAATACTCTTACCAAGTCAAGAGATCATTGTTTTAATCCATCACTGTTTTTTAGCTCACTGCACCAACCCAGCTCAGAACCTGGCTACATGCAAATTAGTCTGTATCTGTCCCAGTGCATGATGGGAACAGAGCAAACCAAACTACCAAGCCAATTCTAATACTGGGAAGGAAACAAGCTTCCGGGGACCGGTTTCTGGCATCACAGCCTTCGTCAGCCCGGCTTGCCTGAATCCTGATGGTGCAATGAGCAAGGGACTCACGTCTGAGCATACCCTCCCACACTAAGTGTGGATAAAATCGATTTGGGAAAAAGGGGGTGGTGATGGACAGAGTTTCTGAATGATGCAGAATACTCTTACCAAGTCAAGATATCATGGTTTTAATCCATCACCGTTATTTAGCTCACTGCACCAACCCAGCTCAGAACCTGGCTACATGCAAATTAGTCTGTACCTGTCCCAGTGCATGATGGGAACAGGGCAAACCAAACTACCAAGCCAATTCTTATACTGGGAAGGAAACAAGCTTCCGGGGACCGGTTTCTGGCATCACAGGCTTCGTCGGCCCGGCTTGCCTGAATCCTGATGGTGCAATGAGCAAGGGACTCACGTCTGAGCATACCCTCCCACACTAAGTGTGGATAAAATCAATTTGGGAAAAAGGGGGTGGTGATGGACAGAGTTTCTGAATGATGCAGAATACTCTTACCAAGTCAAGAGATCATGGTTTTAATCCATCACCGTTTTTTAGCTCACTGCACCAACCCAGCTCAGAACCTGGCTACAAGCAAATTAGTCTGTACCTGTCCCAGTGCATGATGGGAACAGGGCCAACCAAACTACCAAGCCAATTCTTATACTGGGAAGGAAACAAGCTTCCGGGGACCGGTTTCTGGCAGCACAGCCTTCGTCGGCCCGGCTTGCCTGAATCCTGATGGTGCAATGAGCAAGGGACTCACGTCTGAGCATACCCTCCCACATTAAGTGTGGATAAAATCGATTTGGGAAAAAGGGGGTGGTGATGGACAGAGTTTCTGAATGATGCAGAATACTCTTACCAAGTCAAGAGATCATGGTTTTAATCCATCACCGTTTTTTAGCTCACTGCACCAACCCAGCTCAGAACCTGGCTACATGCAAATTAGTCTGTACCTGTCCCAGTGCATGATGGGAACAGGGCAAACCAAACTACCAAGCCAATTCTTATACTGGGAAGGAAACAAGCTTCCGGGGACCGGTTTCTGGCATCACAGCCTTCGTCGGCCCGGCTTGCCTGAATCCTGATGGTGCAATGAGCAAGGGACTCACGTCTGAGCATACCCTCCCACACTAAGTGTGGATAAAATCGATTTGGGAAAAAGGGGGTGGTGATGGACAGAGTTTCTGAATCATGCAGAATACTCTTACCAAGTCAAGAGATCATGGTTTTAATCCATCACCGTTTTTTAGCTCACTGCACCAACCCAGCTCAGAACCTGGCTACATGCAAATTAGTCTGTACCTGTCCCAGTGCATGATGGGAACAGGGCAAACCAAACTATCAAGCCAATTCTTATACTGGGAAGGTCACAAGCTTCCGGGGACCGGTTTCTGGCATCACAGCCTTCGTCGGCCCGGCTTGCCTGAATCCTGATGGTGCAATGAGCAAGGGACTCACGTCTGAGCATACCCTCCCACACTAAGTGTGGATAAAATCGATTTGGGAAAAAGGGGGTGGTGATGGACAGAGTTTCTGAATGATGCAGAATACTCTTACCAAGTCAAGAGATCATGGTTTTAATCCATCACCGTTTTTTAGCTCACTGCACCAACCCAGCTCAGAACCTGGCTACATGCAAATTAGTCTGTACCTGTCCCAGTGCATGATGGGAACAGGGCAAACCAAACTACCAAGCCAATTCTTATACTGGGAAGGAAACAAGCTTCCGGGGACCGGTTTCTGGCATCACAGGCTTCGTCGGCCCGGCTTGCCTGAATCCTGATGGTGCAATGAGCAAGGGACTCACGTCTGAGCATACCCTCCCACACTAAGTGTGGATAAAATCGATTTGGGAAAAAGGGGGTGGTGATGGACAGAGTTTCTGAATGATGCAGAATACTCTTACCAAGTCAAGAGATCATGGTTTTAATCCATCACCGTTTTTTAGCTCACTGCACCAACCCAGCTCAGAACCTGGCTACATGCAAATTAGTCTGTACCTGTCCCAGTGCATGATGGGAACAGAGCAAACCAAACTACCAAGCCAATTCTTATACTGGAAAGGAAACAAGCTTCCGGGGACCGGTTTCTGGCATCACAGCCTTCGTCGGCCCGGCTTGCCTGAATCCTGATGGTGCAATGAGCAAGGAACTCACGTCTGAGCATACCCTCCCACACTAAGTGTGGATAAAATCGATTTGGGAAAAAGGGGGTGGTGATGGACAGAGTTTCTGAATCATGCAGAATACTCTTACCAAGTCAAGAGATCATGGTTTTAATCCATCACCGTTTTTTAGCTCACTGCACCAACCTAGCTCAGAACCTGGCTACATGCAAATTAGTCTGTACCTGTCCCAGTGCATGATGGGAACAGGGCAAACCAAACTATCAAGCCAATTCTTATACTGGGAAGGAAACAAGCTTCCGGGGACCGGTTTCTGGCATCACAGCCTTCGTCGGCCCGGCTTGCCTGAATCCTGATGGTGCAATGAGCAAGGGACTCACGTCTGAGCATACCCTCCCACACTAAGTGTGGATAAAATCGATTTGGGAAAAAGGGGGTGGTGATGGACAGAGTTTCTGAATGATGCAGAATACTCTTACCAAGTCAAGAGATCATTGTTTTAATCCATCACTGTTTTTTAGCTCACTGCACCAACCCAGCTCAGAACCTGGCTACATGCAAATTAGTCTGTATCTGTCCCAGTGCATGATGGGAACAGAGCAAA
This sequence comes from Triturus cristatus, assembly GCF_964204655.1. NCBI lineage: Eukaryota > Metazoa > Chordata > Amphibia > Caudata > Salamandridae > Triturus > Triturus cristatus. Next base: position 676,221,523 of record NC_140593.1, on the reverse strand, counting down.
CCAAACTACCAAGCCAATTCTAATACTGGGAAGGAAACAAGCTTCCGGGGACCGGTTTCTGGCATCACAGCCTTCGTCAGCCCGGCTTGCCTGAATCCTGATGGTGCAATGAGCAAGGGACTCACGTCTGAGCATACCCTCCCACACTAAGTGTGGATAAAATCGATTTGGGAAAAAGGGGGTGGTGATGGACAGAGTTTCTGAATGATGCAGAATACTCTTACCAAGTCAAGATATCATGGTTTTAATCCATCACCGTTATTTAGCTCACTGCACCAACCCAGCTCAGAACCTGGCTACATGCAAATTAGTCTGTACCTGTCCCAGTGCATGATGGGAACAGGGCAAACCAAACTACCAAGCCAATTCTTATACTGGGAAGGAAACAAGCTTCCGGGGACCGGTTTCTGGCATCACAGGCTTCGTCGGCCCGGCTTGCCTGAATCCTGATGGTGCAATGAGCAAGGGACTCACGTCTGAGCATACCCTCCCACACTAAGTGTGGATAAAATCAATTTGGGAAAAAGGGGGTGGTGATGGACAGAGTTTCTGAATGATGCAGAATACTCTTACCAAGTCAAGAGATCATGGTTTTAATCCATCACCGTTTTTTAGCTCACTGCACCAACCCAGCTCAGAACCTGGCTACAAGCAAATTAGTCTGTACCTGTCCCAGTGCATGATGGGAACAGGGCCAACCAAACTACCAAGCCAATTCTTATACTGGGAAGGAAACAAGCTTCCGGGGACCGGTTTCTGGCAGCACAGCCTTCGTCGGCCCGGCTTGCCTGAATCCTGATGGTGCAATGAGCAAGGGACTCACGTCTGAGCATACCCTCCCACATTAAGTGTGGATAAAATCGATTTGGGAAAAAGGGGGTGGTGATGGACAGAGTTTCTGAATGATGCAGAATACTCTTACCAAGTCAAGAGATCATGGTTTTAATCCATCACCGTTTTTTAGCTCACTGCACCAACCCAGCTCAGAACCTGGCTACATGCAAATTAGTCTGTACCTGTCCCAGTGCATGATGGGAACAGGGCAAACCAAACTACCAAGCCAATTCTTATACTGGGAAGGAAACAAGCTTCCGGGGACTGGTTTCTGGTATCACAGCCTTCGTCGGCCTGGCTTGCCTGAATCCTGATGGTGCAATGAGCAAGGGACTCACGTCTGAGCATACCCTCCCACACTGAGTGTGGATAAAATCGATTTGGGAAAAAGGGGGTGGTGATGGACAGAGTTTCTGAATGATGCAGAATACTCTTACCAAGTCAAGAGATCATGGGTTTTAATCCATCACCGTTTTTTAGCTCACTGCACCATCCCAGCTCAGAACCTGGCTACATGCAAATTAGTCTGTACCTGTCCAAGTGCATGATGGGAACAGGGCAAACCAAACTACCAAGCCAATTCTTATACTGGGAAGGAAACAAGCTTCCGGGGACCGGTTTCTGGCATCACAGGCTTCGTCGGCCCGGCTTGCCTGAATCCTGATGGTGCAATGAGCAAGGGACTCACGTCTGAGCATACCCTCCCACACTAAGTGTGGATAAAATCGATTTGGGAAAAAGGGGGTGGTGATGGACAGAGTTTCTGAATGATGCAGAATACTCTTACCAAGTCAAGAGATCATGGTTTTAATCCATCACCGTTTTTTAGCTCACTGCCCCAACCCAGCTCAGAACCTGACTACATGCAAATTAGTCTGTACCTGTCCCAGTGCATGATGGGAACAGAGCAAACCAAACTACCAAACCAATTCTTATACTGGAAAGGAAACAAGCTTCCGGGGACCGGTTTCTGGCATCACAGCCTTTGTCGGCCCAGCTTGCCTGAATCCTGATGGTGCAATGAGCAAGGAACTCACGTCTGAGCATACCCTCCCTCACTAAGTGTGGATAAAATCGATTTGGGAAAAAGGGGGTGGTGATGGACAGAGTTTCTGAATCATGCAGAATACTCTTACCAAGTCAAGAGATCATGGTTTTAATCCATCACCGTTTTTTAGCTCACTGCACCAACCCAGCTCAGAACCTGGCTACATGCAAATTAGTCTGTACCTGTCCCAGTGCATGATGGGAACAGGGCAAACCAAACTATCAAGCCAATTCTTATACTGGGAAGGAAACAAGCTTCCGGGGACCGGTTTCTGGCATCACAGCCTTCGTCGGCCCGGCTTGCCTGAATCCTGATGGTGCAATGAGCAAGGGACTCACGTCTGAGCATACCCTCCCACACTAAGTGTGGATAAAATCGATTTGGGAAAAAGGGGGTGGTGATGGACAGAGTTTCTGAATCATGCAGAATACTCTTACCAAGTCAAGATATCATGGTTTTAATCCATCACCGTTATTTAGCTCACTGCACCCACCCAGCTCAGAACCTGGCTACATGCAAATTAGTCTGTACCTGTCCCAGTGCATGATGGGAACAGGGCAAACCAAACTACCAAGCCAATTCTTATACTGGGAAGGAAACAAGCTTCCGGGGACCGGTTTCTGGCATCACAGCCTTCGTCGGCCCGGCTTGCCTGAATCCTGATGGTGCAATGAGCAAGGGACTCACGTCTGAGCATACCCTCCCACACTAAGTGTGGATAAAATCGATTTGGGAAAAAGGGGGTGGTGATGGACAGAGTTTCTGAATGATGCAGAATACTCTTACCAAGTCAAGAGATCATGGTTTTAATCCATCACCGTTTTTTAGCTCACTGCACCAACCCAGCTCAGAACCTGGCTACATGCAAATTAGTCTGTACCTGTCCCAGTGCATGATGGGAACAGGGCAAACCAAACTACCAAGCCAATTCTTATACTGGGAAGGAAACAAGCTTCCGGGGACCGGTTTCTGGCAGCACAGCCTTCGTCGGCCCGGCTTGCCTGAATCCTGATGGTGCAATGAGCAAGGGACTCACGTCTGAGCATACCCTCCCACATTAAGTGTGGATAAAATCGATTTGGGAAAAAGGGGGTGGTGATGGACAGAGTTTCTGAATGATGCAGAATACTCTTACCAAGTCAAGAGATCATGGTTTTAATCCATCACCGTTTTTTAGCTCACTGCACCAACCCAGCTCAGAACCTGGCTACATGCAAATTAGTCTGTACCTGTTCCAGTGCATGATGGGAACAGGGCAAACCAAACTACCAAGCCAATTCTTATACTGGGAAGGAAACAAGCTTCCGGGGACCGGTTTCTGGTATCACAGCCTTCGTCGGCCTGGCTTGCCTGAATCCTGATGGTGCAATGAGCAAGGGACTCACATCTGAGCATACCCTCCCACACTGAGTGTGGATAAAATCGATTTGGGAAAAAGGGGGTGGTGTTGGACAGAGTTTCTGAATGATGCAGAATACTCTTACCAAGTCAAGAGATCATGGGTTTTAATCCATCACCGTTTTTTAGCTCACTGCACCATCCCAGCTCAGAACCTGGCAACATGCAAATTAGTCTGTACCTCTCCCAGTGCATGATGGGAACAGGGCAAACCAAACTACCAAGCCAATTCTTATACTGGGAAGGAAACAAGCTTATGGGGACCGGTTTCTGGCATCACAGCCTTCGTCGGCCCGGCTTGCCTGAATCCTGATGGTGCAATGAGCAAGGGACTCACGTCTGAGCATACCCTCCCACATTAAGTGTGGATAAAATCGATTTGGGAAAAAGGGGGTGGTGATGGACAGAGTTTCTGAATCATGCAGAATACTCTTACCAAGTCAAGAGATCATGGTTTTAATCCATCACCGTTTTTTAGCTCACTGCACCAACCCAGCTCAGAACCTGGCTACATGCAAATTAGTCTGTACCTGTCCCAGTGCATGATGGGAACAGGGCAAACCAAACTATCAAGCCAATTCTTATACTGGGAAGGAAACAAGCTTCCGGGGACCGGTTTCTGGCATCACAGCCTTCGTCGGCCCGGCTTGCCTGAATCCTGATGGTGCAATGAGCAAGGGACTCACGTCTGAGCATACCCTCCCACACTAAGTGTGGATAAAATCGATTTGGGAAAAAGGGGGTGGTGATGGACAGAGTTTCTGAATGATGCAGAATACTCTTACCAAGTCAAGAGATCATGGTTTTAATCCATCACCGTTTTTTAACTCACTGCACCAACCCAGCTCAGAACCTGACTACATGCAAATTAGTCTGTACCTGTCCCAGTGCATGATGGGAACAGAGCAAACCAAACTACCAAACCAATTCTTATACTGGAAAGGAAACAAGCTTCCGGGGACCGGTTTCTGGCATCACAGCCTTCGTCGGCCCAGCTTGCCTGAATCCTGATGGTGCAATGAGCAAGGAACTCACGTCTGAGCATACCCTCCCTCACTAAGTGTGGATAAAATCGATTTGGGAAAAAGGGGGTGGTGATGGACAGAGTTTCTGAATCATGCAGAATACTCTTACCAAGTCAAGAGATCATGGTTTTAATCCATCACCGTTTTTTAGCTCACTGCACCAACCCAGCTCAGAACCTGGCTACATGCAAATTAGTCTGTACCTGTCCCAGTGCATGATGGGAACAGGGCAAACCAAACTATCAAGCCAATTCTTATACTGGGAAGGAAACAAGCTTCCGGGGACCGGTTTCTGGCATCACAGCCTTCGTCGGCCCGGCTTGCCTGAATCCTGATGGTGCAATGAGCAAGGGACTCACGTCTGAGCATACCCTCCCACACTAAGTGTGGATAAAATCGATTTGGGAAAAAGGGGGTGGTGATGGACAGAGTTTCTGAATGATGCAGAATACTCTTACCAAGTCAAGAGATCATGGTTTTAATCCATCACTGTTTTTTAGCTCACTGCACCAACCCAGCTCAGAACCTGGCTACATGCAAATTAGTCTGTACCTGTCCCAGTGCATGATGGGAACAGAGCAAACCAAACTACCAAGCCAATTCTTATACTGGAAAGGAAACAAGCTTCCGGGGACCGGTTTCTGGCATCACAGCCTTCGCCGGCCCGGCTTGCCTGAATCCTGATGGTGCAATGAGCAAGGAACTCACGTCTGAGCATACCCTCCCACACTAATTGTGGATAAAATCGATTTGGGAAAAAGGGGGTGGTGATGGACAGAGTTTCTGAATCATGCAGAATACTCTTACCAAGTCAAGAGATCATGGTTTTAATCCATCACCGTTTTTTAGCTCACTGCACCAACCCAGCTCAGAACCTGGCTACATGCAAATTAGTCTGTACCTGTCCCAGTGCATGATGGGAACAGGGCAAACCAAACTATCAAGCCAATTCTTATACTGGGAAGGAAACAAGCTTCCGGGGACCGGTTTCTGGCATCACAGCCTTCGTCGGCCCGGCTTGCCTGAATCCTGATGGTGCAATGAGCAAGGGACTCACGTCTGAGCATACCCTCCCACACTAAGTGTGGATAAAATCGATTTGGGAAAAAGGGGGTGGTGATGGACAGAGTTTCTGAATGATGCAGAATACTCTTACCAAGTCAAGATATCATGGTTTTAATCCATCACTGTTATTTAGCTCACTGCACCAACCCAGCTCAGAACCTGGCTACATGCAAATTAGTCTGTACCTGTCCCAGTGCATGATGGGAACAGGGCAAACCAAACTACCAAGCCAATTCTTATACTGGGAAGGAAACAAGCTTCCGGGGACCGGTTTCTGGCATCACAGCCTTCGTCGGCCCGGCTTGCCTGAATCCTGATGGTGCAATGAGCAAGGGACTCACGTCTGAGCATACCCTCCCACACTAAGTGTGGATAAAATCGATTTGGGAAAAAGGGGGTGGTGATGGACAGAGTTTCTGAATGATGCAGAATACTCTTACCAAGTCAAGAGATCATGGTTTTAATCCATCACCGTTTTTTAGCTCACTGCACCAACCCAGCTCAGAACCTGGCTACATGCAAATTAGTCTGTACCTGTCCCAGTGCATGATGGGAACAGAGCAAACCAAACTACCAAGCCAATTCTTATACTGGAAAGGAAACAAGCTTCCGGGGACCGGTTTCTGGCATCACAGCCTTCGTCGGCCCGGCTTGCCTGAATCCTGATGGTGCAATGAGCAAGGGACTCACGTCTGAGCATACCCTCCCACACTAAGTGTGGATAAAATCGATTTGGGAAAAAGGGGGTGGTGATGGACAGAGTTTCTGAATGATGCAGAATACTCTTACCAAGTCAAGAGATCATGGTTTTAATCCATCACCGTTTTTTAGCTCACTGCACCAACCCAGCTCAGAACCTGGCTACATGCAAATTAGTATGTACCTGTCCCAGTTTATGATGGGAACAGGGCAAACCAAACTACCAAGCCAATTCTTATACTGGGAAGGAAACAAGCTTCCGGGGACCGGTTTCTGGCATCACAGGCTTCGTCGGCCCGGCTTGCCTGAATCCTGATGGTGCAATGAGCAAGGGACTCACGTCTGAGCATACCCTCCCACACTAAGTGTGGATAAAATCGGTTTGGGAAAAAGGGGGTGGTGATTGACAGAGTTTCTGAATGATGCAGAATACTCTTACCAAGTCAAGAGATCATGGTTTTAATCCATCACCGTTTTTTAGCTCACTGCACCAACCCAGCTCAGAACCTGGCTACATGCAAATTAGTCTGTACCTGTCCCAGTGCATGATGGGAACAGGGCAAACCAAACTACCAAGCCAATTCTTATACTGGGAAGGAAACAAGCTTCCGGGGACCGGTTTCTGGCATCACAGCCTTCGTCGGCCTGGCTTGCCTGAATCCTGATGGTGCAATGAGCAAGGGACTCACGTCTGAGCATACCCTCCCACACTAAGTGTGGATAAAATCGATTTGGGAAAAAGGGGGTGGTGATGGACAGAGTGTCTGAATCATGCAGAATACTCTTACCAAGTCAAGAGATCATGGTTTTAATCCATCACCGTTTTTTAGCTCACTGCACCAACCCAGCTCAGAACCTGGCTACATGCAAATTAGTCTGTACCTGTCCCAGTGCATGATGGGAACAGGGCAAACCAAACTATCAAGCCAATTCTTATACTGGGAAGGAAACAAGCTTCCGGGGACCGGTTTCTGGCATCACAGCCTTCGTCGGCCCGGCTTGCCTCAATCCTGATGGTGCAATGAGCAAGGGACTCACGTCTGAGCATACCCTCCCACACTAAGTGTGGATAAAATCGATTTTGGAAAAAGGGGGTGGTGATGGACAGAGTTTCTGAATCATGCAGAATACTCTTACCAAGTCAAGAGATCATGGTTTTAATCCATCACCGTTTTTTAGCTCACTGCACCAACCCAGCTCAGAACCTGGCTACATGCAAATTAGTCTGTACCTGTCCCAGTGCATGATGGGAACAGGGCAAACCAAACTATCAAGCCAATTCTTATACTGGGAAGGAAACAAGCTTCCGGGGACCGGTTTCTGGCATCACAGCCTTCGTCGGCCCGGCTTGCCTGAATCCTGATGGTGCAATGAGCAAGGGACTCACGTCTGAGCATACCCTCCCACACTAAGTGTGGATAAAATCGATTTGGGAAAAAGGGGGTGGTGATGGACAGAGTTTCTGAATGATGCAGAATACTCTTACCAAGTCAAGAGATCATGGTTTTAATCCATCACCGTTTTTTAGCTCACTGCACCAACCCAGCTCAGAACCTGGCTACATGCAAATTAGTCTGTACCTGTCCCAGTGCATGATGGGAACAGGGCAAACCAAACTACCAAGCCAATTCTTATACTGGGAAGGAAACAAGCTTCCGGGGACCGGTTTCTGGCATCACAGGCTTCGTCGGCCCGGCTTGCCTGAATCCTGATGGTGCAATGAGCAAGGGACTCACGTCTGAGCATACCCTCCCACACTAAGTGTGGATAAAATCGATTTGGGAAAAAGGGGGTGGTGATGGACAGAGTTTCTGAATGATGCAGAATACTCTTACCAAGTCAAGAGATCATGGTTTTAATCCATCACCGTTTTTTAGCTCACTGCACCAACCCAGCTCAGAACCTGGCTACATGCAAATTAGTCTGTACCTGTCCCAGTGCATGATGGGAACAGAGCAAACCAAACTACCAAGCCAATTCTTATACTGGAAAGGAAACAAGCTTCCGGGGACCGGTTTCTGGCATCACAGCCTTCGTCGGCCCGGCTTGCCTGAATCCTGATGGTGCAATGAGCAAGGAACTCACGTCTGAGCATACCCTCCCACACTAAGTGTGGATAAAATCGATTTGGGAAAAAGGGGGTGGTGATGGACAGAGTTTCTGAATCATGCAGAATACTCTTACCAAGTCAAGAGATCATGGTTTTAATCCATCACCGTTTTTTAGCTCACTGCACCAACCCAGCTCAGAACCTGGCTACATGCAAATTAGTCTGTACCTGTCCCAGTGCATGATGGGAACAGGGCAAACCAAACTATCAAGCCAATTCTTATACTGGGAAGGAAACAAGCTTCTGGGGACCGGTTTCTGGCATCACAGCCTTCGTCGGCCCGGCTTGCCTGAATCCTGATGGTGCAATGAGCAAGGGACTCACGTCTGAGCATACCCTCCCACACTAAGTGTGGATAAAATCGATTTGGGAAAAAGGGGGTGGTGATGGACAGAGTTTCTGAATGATGCAGAATACTCTTACCAAGTCAAGATATCATGGTTTTAATCCATCACCGTTATTTAGCTCACTGCACCAACCCAGCTCAGAACCTGGCTACATGCAAATTAGTCTGTACCTGTCCCAGTGCATGATGGGAACAGGGCAAACCAAACTACCAAGCCAATTCTTATACTGGGAAGGAAACAAGCTTCCGGGGACCGGTTTCTGGCATCACAGCCTTCGTCGGCCCGGCTTGCCTGAATCCTGATGGTGCAATGAGCAAGGGACTCACGTCTGAGCATACCCTCCCACACTAAGTGTGGATAAAATCGATTTGGGAAAAAGGGGGTGGTGATGGACAGAGTTTCTGAATGATGCAGAATACTCTTACCAAGTCAAGAGATCATGGTTTTAATCCATCACCGTTTTTTAGCTCACTGCACCAACCCAGCTCAGAACCTGGCTACATGCAAATTAGTCTGTACCTGTCCCAGTGCATGATGGGAACACGGCAAACCAAACTACCAAGCCAAGTCTTATACTGGGAAGGAAACAAGCTTCCGGGGACCGGTTTCTGGCAGCACAGCCTTCGTCGGCCCGGCTTGCCTGAACCCTGATGGTGCAATGAGCAAGGGACTCACGTCTGAGCATACCCTCCCACATTAAGTCTGGATAAAATCGATTTGGGAAAAAGGGGGTGGTGATGGACAGAGTTTCTGAATGATGCAGAATACTCTTACCAAGTCAAGAGATCATGGTTTTAATCCATCACCGTTTTTTAGCTCACTGCACCAACCCAGCTCAGAACCTGGCTACATGCAAATTAGTCTGTACCTGTCCCAGTGCATGATGGGAACAGGGCAAACCAAACTACCAAGCCAATTCTTATACTGGGAAGGAAACAAGCTTCCGGGGACCGGTTTCTGGTATCACAGCCTTCATCGGCCTGGCTTGCCTGAATCCTGATGGTGCAATGAGCAAGGGACTCACGTCTGAGCATACCCTCCCACACTGAGTGTGGATAAAATCGATTTGGGAAAAAGGGGGTGGTGATGGACAGAGTTTCTGAATGATGCAGAATACTCTTACCAAGTCAAGAGATCATGGGTTTTAATCCATCACCGTTTTTTAGCTCACTGCACCATCCCAGCTCAGAACCTGGCTACATGCAAATTAGTCTGTACCTGTCCCAGTGCATGATGGGAACAGGGCAAACCAAACTACCAAGCCAATTCTTATACTGGGAAGGAAACAAGCTTCCGGGGACCGGTTTCTGGCATCACAGCCTTCATCGGCCCGGCTTGCCTGAATCCTGATGGTGCAATGAGCAAGGGACTCACGTCTGAGCATACCCTCCCACACTAAGTGTGGATAAAATCGATTTGGGAAAAAGGGGGTGGTGATGGACAGAGTTTCTGAATCATGCAGAATACTCTTACCAAGTCAAGAGATCATGGTTTTAATCCATCACCGTTTTTTAGCTCACTGCACCAACCCAGCTCAGAACCTGGCTACATGCAAATTAGTCTGTACCTGTCCCAGTGCATGATGGGAACAGGGCAAACCAAACTATCAAGCCAATTCTTATACTGGGAAGGAAAGAAGCTTCCGGGGACCGGTTTCTGGCATCACAGCCTTCGTCGGCCCGGCTTGCCTGAATCCTGATGGTGCAATGAGCAAGGGACTCACGTCTGAGCATACCTTCCCACACTAAGTGTGGATAAAATCGATTTGGGAAAAAGGGGGTGGTGATGGACAGAGTTTCTGAACGATGCAGAATACTCTTACCAAGTCAAGAGATCATGGTTTTAATCCATCACCGTTTTTTAGCTCACTGCACCAACCCAGCTCAGAACCTGGCTACATGCAAATTAGTCTGTACCTGTCCCAGTGCATGATGGGAACAGGGCAAACCAAACTACCAAACCAATTCTTATACTGGGAAGGAAACAAGCTTCCGGGGACCGGTTTCTGGCATCACAGGCTTCGTCGGCCCGGCTTGCCTGAATCCTGATGGTGCAATGAGCAAGGGACTCACGTCTGAGCATACCCTCCCACACTAAGTGTGGATAAAATCGATTTGGGAAAAAGGGGGTGGTGATGGACAGAGTTTCTGAATGATGCAGAATACTCTTACCAAGTCAAGAGATCATGGTTTTAATCCATCACCGTTATTTAGCTCACTGCACCATCCCAGCTCAGAACCTGGCTACATGCAAATTAGTCTGTACCTGTCCCAGTGCATGATGGGAACAGGGCAAACCAAACTACCAAGCCAATTCTTATACTGGGAAGGAAACAAGCTGCCGGGGACCGGTTTCTGGCATCACAGCCTTCGTCGGCCCGGCTTGCCTGAATCCTGATGGTGCAATGAGCAAGGGACTCACGTCTGAGCATACCCTCCCACACTAAGTGTGGATAAAATCGATTTGGGAAAAAGGGGGTGGTGATGGACAGAGTTTCTGAATGATGCAGAATACTCTTACCAAGTCAAGAGATCATGGTTTTAATCCATCACCGTTTTTTAGCTCACTGCACCAACCCAGCTCAGAACCTGGCTACATGCAAATTAGTCTGTACCTGTCCCAGTGCATGATGGGAACACGGCAAACCAAACTACCAAGCCAATTCTTATACTGGGAAGGAAACAAGCTTCCGGGGACCGGTTTCTGGCAGCACAGCCTTCGTCGGCCCGGCTTGCCTGAATCCTGATGGTGCAATGAGCAAGGGACTCACGTCTGAGCATACCCTCCCACATTAAGTCTGGATAAAATCGATTTGGGAAAAAGGGGGTGGTGATGGACAGAGTTTCTGAATGATGCAGAATACTCTTACCAAGTCAAGAGATCATGGTTTTAATCCATCACCGTTTTTTAGCTCACTGCACCAACCCAGCTCAGAACCTGGCTACATGCAAATTAGTCTGTACCTGTCCCAGTGCATGATGGGAACAGGGCAAACCAAACTACCAAGCCAATTCTTATACTGGGAAGGAAACAAGCTTCCGGGGACCGGTTTCTGGTATCACAGCCTTCATCGGCCTGGCTTGCCTGAATCCTGATGGTGCAATGAGCAAGGGACTCACGTCTGAGCATACCCTCCCACACTGAGTGTGGATAAAATCGATTTGGGAAAAAGGGGGTGGTGATGGACAGAGTTTCTGAATGATGCAGAATACTCTTACCAAGTCAAGAGATCATGGTTTTAATCCATCACCGTTTTTTAGCTCACTGCACCAACCCAGCTCAGAACCTGGCTACATGCAAATTAGTCTGTACCTGTCCCAGTGCATGATGGGAACAGGGCAAACCAAACTATCAAGCCAATTCTTATACTGGGAAGGAAACAAGCTTCCGGGGACCGGTTTCTGGCATCACAGCCTTCGTCGGCCCGGCTTGCCTGAATCCTGATGGTGCAATGAGCAAGGGACTCACGTCTGAGCATACCCTCCCACACTAAGTGTGGATAAAATCGATTTGGGAAAAAGGGGGTGGTGATGGACAGAGTTTCTGAATGATGCAGAATACTCTTACCAAGTCAAGAGATCATGGTTTTAATCCATCACCGTTTTTTAGCTCACTGCACCAACCCAGCTCAGAACCTGGCTACATGCAAATTAGTCTGTACCTGTCCCAGTGCATGATGGGAACAGAGCAAACCAAACTACCAAGCCAATTCTTATACTGGAAAGGAAACAAGCTTCCGGGGACCGGTTTCTGGCATCACAGCCTTCGTCGGCCCGGCTTGCCTGAATCCTGATGGTGCAATGAGCAAGGAACTCACGTCTGAGCATACCCTCCCACACTAAGTGTGGATAAAATCGATTTGGGAAAAAGGGGGTGGTGATGGACAGAGTTTCTGATTCATGCAGAATACTCTTACCAAGTCAAGAGATCATGGTTTTAATCCATCACCGTTTTTTAGCTCACTGCACCAACCCAGCTCAGAACCTGGCTACATGCAAATTAGTCTGTACCTGTCCCAGTGCATGATGGGAACAGGGCAAACCAAACTATCAAGCCAATTCTTATACTGGGAAGGAAACAAGCTTCCGGTGACCGGTTTCTGGCATCACAGCCTTCGTCGGCCCGGCTTGCCTGAATCCTGATGGTGCAATGAGCAAGGGACTCACGTCTGAGCATACCCTCCCACACTAAGTGTGGATAAAATCGATTTGGGAAAAAGGGGGTGGTGATGGACAGAGTTTCTGAATGATGCAGAATACTCTTACCAAGTCAAGATAGCATGGTTTTAATCCATCACTGTTATTTAGCTCACTGCACCAACCCAGCTCAGAACCTGGCTACATGCAAATTAGTCTGTACCTGTCCCAGTGCATGATGGGAACAGGGCAAACCAAACTACCAAGCCAATTCTTATACTGGGAAGGAAACAAGCTTCCGGGGACCGGTTTCTGGCATCACAGCCTTCGTCGGCCCGGCTTGCCTGAATCCTGATGGTGCAATGAGCAAGGGACTCACGTCTGAGCATACCCTCCCACACTAAGTGTGGATAAAATCGATTTGGGAAAAAGGGGGTGGTGATGGACAGAGTTTCTGAATGATGCAGAAAACTCTTACCAAGTCAAGAGATCATGGTTTTAATCCATCACCGTTTTTTAGCTCACTGCACCAACCCAGCTCAGAACCTGGCTACATGCAAATTAGTCTGTACCTGTCCCAGTGCATGATGGGAACAGAGCAAACCAAACTACCAAGCCAATTCTTATACTGGAAAGGAAACAAGCTTCCGGGGACCGGTTTCTGGCATCACAGCCTTCGTCGGCCCGGCTTGCCTGAATCCTGATGGTGCAATGAGCAAGGGACTCACGTCTGAGCATACCCTCCCACACTAAGTGTGGATAAAATCGATTTGGGAAAAAGGGGGTGGTGATGGACAGAGTTTCTGAATGATGCAGAATACTCTTACCAAGTCAAGAGATCATGGTTTTAATCCATCACCGTTTTTTAGCTCACTGCACCAACCCAGCTCAGAACCTGGCTACATGCAAATTAGTATGTACCTGTCCCAGTTTATGATGGGAACAGGGCAAACCAAACTACCAAGCCAATTCTTATACTGGGAAGGAAACAAGCTTCCGGGGACCGGTTTCTGGCATCACAGGCTTCGTCGGCCCGGCTTGCCTGAATCCTGATGGTGCAATGAGCAAGGGACTCACGTCTGAGCATACCCTCCCACACTAAGTGTGGATAAAATCAGTTTGGGAAAAAGGGGGTGGTGATTGACAGAGTTTCTGAATGATGCAGAATACTCTTACCAAGTCAAGAGATCATGGTTTTAATCCATCACCGTTTTTTAGCTCACTGCACCAACCCAGCTCAGAACCTGGCTACATGCAAATTAGTCTGTACCTGTCCCAGTGCATGATGGGAACAGGGCAAACCAAACTACCAAGCCAATTCTTATACTGGGAAGGAAACAAGCTTCCGGGGACCGGTTTCTGGCATCACAGCCTTCGTCGGCCTGGCTTGCCTGAATCCTGATGGTGCAATGAGCAAGGGACTCACGTCTGAGCATACCCTCCCACACTAAGTGTGGATAAAATCGATTTGGGAAAAAGGGGGTGGTGATGGACAGAGTGTCTGAATCATGCAGAATACTCTTACCAAGTCAAGAGATCATGGTTTTAATCCATCACCGTTTTTTAGCTCACTGCACCAACCCAGCTCAGAACCTGGCTACATGCAAATAAGTCTGTACCTGTCCCAGTGCATGATGGGAACAGGGCAAACCAAACTATCAAGCCAATTCTTATACTGGGAAGGAAACAAGCTTCCGGGGACCGGTTTCTGGCATCACAGCCTTCGTCGCCCCGGCTTGCCTCAATCCTGATGGTGCAATGAGCAAGGGACTCACGTCTGAGCATACCCTCCCACACTAAGTGTGGATAAAATCGATTTGGGAAAAAGGGGGTGGTGATGGACAGAGTTTCTGAATCATGCAGAATACTCTTACGAAGTCAAGAGATCATGGTTTTAATCCATCACCGTTTTTTAGCTCACTGCACCAACCCAGCTCAGAACCTGGCTACATGCAAATTAGTCTGTACCTGTCCCAGTGCATGATGGGAACAGGGCAAACCAAACTATCAAGCCAATTCTTATACTGGAAAGGAAACAAGCTTCCGGGGACCGGTTTCTGGCATCACAGCCTTCGTCGGCCCGGCTTGCCTGAATCCTGATGGTGCAATGAGCAAGGGACTCACGTCTGAGCATACCCTCCCACACTAAGTGTGGATAAAATCGATTTGGGAAAAAGGGGGTGGTGATGGACAGAGTTTCTGAATGATGCAGAATACTCTTACCAAGTCAAGAGATCATGGTTTTAATCCATCACCGTTTTTTAGCTCACTGCACCAACCCAGCTCAGAACCTGGCTACATGCAAATTAGTCTGTACCTGTCCCAGTGCATGATGGGAACAGGGCAAACCAAACTACCAAGCCAATTCTTATACTGGGAAGGAAACAAGCTTCCGGGGACCGGTTTCTGGCATCACAGGCTTCGTCGGCCCGGCTTGCCTGAATCCTGATGGTGCAATGAGCAAGGGACTCACGTCTGAGCATACCCTCCCACACTAAGTGTGGATAAAATCGATTTGGGAAAAAGGGGGTGGTGATGGACAGAGTTTCTGAATGATGCAGAATACTCTTACCAAGTCAAGAGATCATGGTTTTAATCCATCACCGTTTTTTAGCTCACTGCACCAACCCAGCTCAGAACCTGGCTACATGCAAATTAGTCTGTACCTGTCCCAGTGCATGATGGGAACAGAGCAAACCAAACTACCAAGCCAATTCTTATACTGGAAAGGAAACAAGCTTCCGGGGACCGGTTTCTGGCATCACAGCCTTCGTCGGCCCGGCTTGCCTGAATCCTGATGGTGCAATGAGCAAGGAACTCACGTCTGAGCATACCCTCCCACACTAAGTGTGGATAAAATCGATTTGGGAAAAAGGGGGTGGTGATGGACAGAGATTCTGAATCATGCAGAATACTCTTACCAAGTCAAGAGATCATGGTTTTAATCCATCACCGTTTTTTAGCTCACTGCACCAACCCAGCTCAGAACCTGGCTACATGCAAATTAGTCTGTACCTGTCCCAGTGCATGATGGGAACAGGGCAAACCAAACTATCAAGCCAATTCTTATACTGGGAAGGAAACAAGCTTCTGGGGACCGGTTTCTGGCATCACAGCCTTCGTCGGCCCGGCTTGCCTGAATCCTGATGGTGCAATGAGCAAGGGACTCACGTCTGAGCATACCCTCCCACACTAAGTGTGGATAAAATCGATTTGGGAAAAAGGGGGTGGTGATGGACAGAGTTTCTGAATGATGCAGAATACTCTTACCAAGTCAAGATATCATGGTTTTAATCCATCACCGTTATTTAGCTCACTGCACCAACCCAGCTCAGAACCTGGCTACATGCAAATTAGTCTGTACCTGTCCCAGTGCATGATGGGAACAGGGCAAACCAAACTACCAAGCCAATTCTTATACTGGGAAGGAAACAAGCTTCCGGGGACCGGTTTCTGGCATCACAGCCTTCGTCAGCCCGGCTTGCCTGAATCCTGATGGTGCAATGAGCAAGGGACTCACGTCTGAGCATACCCTCCCACACTAAGTGTGGATAAAATCGATTTGGGAAAAAGGGGGTGGTGATGGACAGAGTTTCTGAATGATGCAGAATACTCTTACCAAGTCAAGAGATCATGGTTTTAATCCATCACCGTTTTTTAGCTCACTGCACCAACCCAGCTCAGAACCTGGCTACATGCAAATTAGTCTGTACCTGTCCCAGTGCATGATGGGAACACGGCAAACCAAACTACCAAGCCAATTCTTATACTGGGAAGGAAACAAGCTTCCGGGGACCGGTTTCTGGCAGCACAGCCTTCGTCGGCCCGGCTTGCCTGAATCCTGATGGTGCAATGAGCAAGGGACTCACGTCTGAGCATACCCTCCCACATTAAGTCTGGATAAAATCGATTTGGGAAAAAGGGGGTGGTGATGGACAGAGTTTCTGAATGATGCAGAATACTCTTACCAAGTCAAGAGATCATGGTTTTAATCCATCACCGTTTTTTAGCTCACTGCACCAACCCAGCTCAGAACCTGGCTACATGCAAATTAGTCTGTACCTGTCCCAGTGCATGATGGGAACAGGGCAAACCAAACTACCAAGCCAATTCTTATACTGGGAAGGAAACAAGCTTCCGGGGACCGGTTTCTGGTATCACAGCCTTCATCGGCCTGGCTTGCCTGAATCCTGATGGTGCAATGAGCAAGGGACTCACGTCTGAGCATACCCTCCCACACTGAGTGTGGATAAAATCGATTTGGGAAAAAGGGGGTGGTGATGGACAGAGTTTCTGAATGATGCAGAATACTCTTACCAAGTCAAGAGATCATTGGTTTTAATCCATCACCGTTTTTTAGCTCACTGCACCATCCCAGCTCAGAACCTGGCTACATGCAAATTAGTCTGTACCTGTCCCAGTGCATGATGGGAACAGGACAAACCAAACTACCAAGCCAATTCTTATACTGGGAAGGAAACAAGCTTCCGGGGACCGGTTTCTGGCATCACAGCCTTCATCGGCCCGGCTTGCCTGAATCCTGATGGTGCAATGAGCAAGGGACTCACGTCTGAGCATACCCTCCCACACTAAGTGTGGATAAAATCGATTTGGGAAAAAGGGGGTGGTGATGGACAGAGTTTCTGAATCATGCAGAATACTCTTACCAAGTCAAGAGATCATGGTTTTAATCCATCACCGTTTTTTAGCTCACTGCACCAACCCAGCTCAGAACCTGGCTACATGCAAATTAGTCTGTACCTGTCCCAGTGCATGATGGGAACAGGGCAAACCAAACTATCAAGCCAATTCTTATACTGGGAAGGAAAGAAGCTTCCGGGGACCGGTTTCTGGCATCACAGCCTTCGTCGGCCCGGCTTGCCTGAATCCTGATGGTGCAATGAGCAAGGGACTCACGTCTGAGCATACCTTCCCACACTAAGTGTGGATAAAATCGATTTGGGAAAAAGGGGGTGGTGATGGACAGAGTTTCTGAATGATGCAGAATACTCTTACCAAGTCAAGAGATCATGGTTTTAATCCATCACCGTTTTTTAGCTCACTGCACCAACCCAGCTCAGAACCTGGCTACATGCAAATTAGTCTGTACCTGTCCCAGTGCATGATGGGAACAGGGCAAACCAAACTACCAAACCAATTCTTATACTGGGAAGGAAACAAGCTTCCGGGGACCGGTTTCTGGCATCACAGGCTTCGTCGGCCCGGCTTGCCTGAATCCTGATGGTGCAATGAGCAAGGGACTCACGTCTGAGCATACCCTCCCACACTAAGTGTGGATAAAATCGATTTGGGAAAAAGGGGGTGGTGATGGACAGAGTTTCTGAATGATGCAGAATACTCTTACCAAGTCAAGAGATCATGGTTTTAATCCATCACCGTTATTTAGCTCACTGCACCATCCCAGCTCAGAACCTGGCTACATGCAAATTAGTCTGTACCTGTCCCAGTGCATGATGGGAACAGGGCAAACCAAACTACCAAGCCAATTCTTATACTGGGAAGGAAACAAGCTGCCGGGGACCGGTTTCTGGCATCACAGCCTTCGTCGGCCCGGCTTGCCTGAATCCTGATGGTGCAATGAGCAAGGGACTCACGTCTGAGCATACCCTCCCACACTAAGTGTGGATAAAATCGATTTGGGAAAAAGGGGGTGGTGATGGACAGAGTTTCTGAATGATGCAGAATACTCTTACCAAGTCAAGAGATCATGGTTTTAATCCATCACCGTTTTTTAGCTCACTGCACCAACCCAGCTCAGAACCTGGCTACATGCAAATTAGTCTGTACCTGTCCCAGTGCATGATGGGAACACGGCAAACCAAACTACCAAGCCAATTCTTATACTGGGAAGGAAACAAGCTTCCGGGGACCGGTTTCTGGCAGCACAGCCTTCGTCGGCCCGGCTTGCCTGAATCCTGATGGTGCAATGAGCAAGGGACTCACGTCTGAGCATACCCTCCCACATTAAGTCTGGATAAAATCGATTTGGGAAAAAGGGGGTGGTGATGGACAGAGTTTCTGAATGATGCAGAATACTCTTACCAAGTCAAGAGATCATGGTTTTAATCCATCACCGTTTTTTAGCTCACTGCACCAACCCAGCTCAGAACCTGGCTACATGCAAATTAGTCTGTACCTGTCCCAGTGCATGATGGGAACAGGGCAAACCAAACTACCAAGCCAATTCTTATACTGGGAAGGAAACAAGCTTCCGGGGACCGGTTTCTGGTATCACAGCCTTCATCGGCCTGGCTTGCCTGAATCCTGATGGTGCAATGAGCAAGGGACTCACGTCTGAGCATACCCTCCCACACTGAGTGTGGATAAAATCGATTTGGGAAAAAGGGGGTGGTGATGGACAGAGTTTCTGAATGATGCAGAATACTCTTACCAAGTCAAGAGATCATGGGTTTTAATCCATCACCGTTTTTTAGCTCACTGCACCATCCCAGCTCAGAACCTGGCTACATGCAAATTAGTCTGTACCTGTCCCAGTGCATGATGGGAACAGGGCAAACCAAACTACCAAGCCAATTCTTATACTGGGAAGGAAACAAGCTTCCGGGAACCGGTTTCTGGCATCACAGCCTTCATCGGCCCGGCTTGCCTGAATCCTGATGGTGCAATGAGCAAGGGACTCACGTCTGAGCATACCCTCCCACACTAAGTGTGGATAAAATCGATTTGGGAAAAAGGGGGTGGTGATGGACAGAGTTTCTGAATCATGCAGAATACTCTTACGAAGTCAAGAGATCATGGTTTTAATCCATCACCGTTTTTTAGCTCACTGCACCAACCCAGCTCAGAACCTGGCTACATGCAAATTAGTCTGTACCTGTCCCAGTGCATGATGGGAACAGGGCAAACCAAACTATCAAGCCAATTCTTATACTGGGAAGGAAACAAGCTTCCGGGGACCGGTTTCTGGCATCACAGCCTTCGTCGGCCCGGCTTGCCTGAATCCTGATGGTGCAATGAGCAAGGGACTCACGTCTGAGCATACCTTCCCACACTAAGTGTGGATAAAATCGATTTGGGAAAAAGGGGGTGGTGATGGACAGAGTTTCTGAATGATGCAGAATACTCTTACCAAGTCAAGAGATCATGGTTTTAATCCATCACCGTTTTTTAGCTCACTGCACCAACCCAGCTCAGAACCTGGCTACATGCAAATTAGTCTGTACCTGTCCCAGTGCATGATGGGAACAGGGCAAACCAAACTACCAAGCCAATTCTTATACTGGGACGGAAACAAGCTTCCGGGGACCGGTTTCTGGCATCACAGGCTTCGTCGGCCCGGCTTGCCTGAATCCTGATGGTGCAATGAGCAAGGGACTCACGTCTGAGCATACCCTCCCACACTGAGTGTGGATAAAATCGATTTGGGAAAAAGGGGGTGGTGATGGACAGAGTTTCTGAATGATGCAGAATACTCTTACCAAGTCAAGAGATCATGGGTTTTAATCCATCACCGTTTTTTAGCTCACTGCACCATCCCAGCTCAGAACCTGGCTACATGCAAATTAGTCTGTACCTGTCCCAGTGCATGATGGGAACAGGGCAAACCAAACTACCAAGCCAATTCTTATACTGGGAAGGAAACAAGCTTCCGAGGACCGGTTTCTGGCATCACAGCCTTCATCAGCCCGGCTTGCCTGAATCCTGATGGTGCAATGAGCAAGGGACTCACGTCTGAGCATACCCTCCCACACTAAGTGTGGATAAAATCGATTTGGGAAAAAGGGGGTGGTGATGGACAGAGTTTCTGAATCATGCAGAATACTCTTACCAAGTCAAGAGATCATGGTTTTAATCCATCACCGTTTTTTAGCTCACTGCACCAACCCAGCTCAGAACCTGGCTACATGCAAATTAGTCTGTACCTGTCCCAGTGCATGATGGGAACAGGGCAAACCAAACTATCAAGCCAATTCTTATACTGGGAAGGAAAGAAGCTTCCGGGGACCGGTTTCTGGCATCACAGCCTTCGTCGGCCCGGCTTGCCTGAATCCTGATGGTGCAATGAGCAAGGGACTCACGTCTGAGCATACCTTCCCACACTAAGTGTGGATAAAATCGATTTGGGAAAAAGGGGGTGGTGATGGACAGAGTTTCTGAATGATGCAGAATACTCTTACCAAGTCAAGAGATCATGGTTTTAATCCATCACCGTTTTTTAGCTCACTGCACCAACCCAGCTCAGAACCTGGCTACATGCAAATTAGTCTGTACCTGTCCCAGTGCATGATGGGAACAGGGCAAACCAAACTACCAAGCCAATTCTTATACTGGGAAGGAAACAAGCTTCCGGGGACCGGTTTCTGGCATCACAGGCTTCGTCGGCCCGGCTTGCCTGAATCCTGATGGTGCAATGAGCAAGGGACTCACGTCTGAGCATACCCTCCCACACTAAGTGTGGATAAAATCGATTTGGGAAAAAGGGGGTGGTGATGGACAGAGTTTCTGAATGATGCAGAATACTCTTACCAAGTCAAGAGATCATGGTTTTAATCCATCACCGTTATTTAGCTCACTGCACCAACCCAGCTCAGAACCTGGCTACATGCAAATTAGTCTGTACCTGTCCCAGTGCATGATGGGAACAGGGCAAACCAAACTACCAAGCCAATTCTTATACTGGGAAGGAAACAAGCTTCCGGGGACCGGTTTCTGGCATCACAGCCTTCGTCGTCCCGGCTTGCCTGAATCCTGATGGTGCAATGAGCAAGGGACTCACGTCTGAGCATACCCTCCCACATTAAGTGTGGATAAAATCGATTTGGGAAAAAGGGGGTGGTGATGGACAGAGTTTCTGAATGATGCAGAATACTCTTACCAAGTCAAGATATCATGGTTTTAATCCATCACCGTTTTTTAGCTCACTGCACCAACCCAGCTCAGAACCTGGCTACATGCAAATTAGTCTGTACCTGTCCCAGTGCATGATGGGAACAGGGCAAACCAAACTACCAAGCCAATTCTTATACTGGGAAGGAAACAAGCTTCCGGGGACCGGTTTCTGGCATCACAGCCTTCGTCGGCCCGGCTTGCCTGAATCCTGATGGTGCAATGAGCAAGGGACTCACGTCTGAGCATACCCTCCCACACTAAGTGTGGATAAAATCGATTTGGGAAAAAGGGGGTGGTGATGGACAGAGTTTCTGAATGATGCAGAATACTCTTACCAAGTCAAGATATCATGGTTTTAATCCATCACCGTTTTTTAGCTCACTGCACCAACCCAGCTCAGAACCTGGCTACATGCAAATTAGTCTGTACCTGTCCCAGTGCATGATGGGAACAGGGCAAACCAAACTACCAAGCCAATTCTTATACTGGGAAGGAAACAAGCTTCCGGGGACCGGTTTCTGGCATCACAGCCTTCGTCGGCCCGGCTTGCCTGAATCCTGATGGTGCAATGAGCAAGGGACTCACGTCTGAGCATACCCTCCCACACTAAGTGTGGATAAAATCGATTTGGGAAAAAGGGGGTGGTGATGGACAGAGTTTCTGAATGATGCAGAATACTCTTACCAAGTCAAGAGATCATGGTTTTAATCCATCACCGTTTTTTAGCTCACTGCACCAACCCAGCTCAGAACCTGGCTACATGCAAATTAGTCTGTACCTGTCCCAGTGCATGATGGGAACACGGCAAACCAAACTACCAAGCCAATTCTTATATTGGGAAGGAAACAAGCTTCCGGGGACCGGTTTCTGGCAGCACAGCCTTCGTCGGCCCGGCTTGCCTGAATCCTGATGGTGCAATGAGCAAGGGACTCACGTCTGAGCATACCCTCCCACATTAAGTGTGTATAAAATCGATTTGGGAAAAAGGGGGTGGTGATGGACAGAGTTTCTGAATGATGCAGAATACTCTTACCAAGTCAAGAGATCATGGTTTTAATCCATCACCGTTTTTTAGCTCACTGCACCAACCCAGCTCAGAACCTGGCTACATGCAAATTAGTCTGTACCTGTCCCAGTGCATGATGGGAACAGGGCAAACCAAACTACCAAGCCAATTCTTATACTGGGAAGGAAACAAGCTTCCGGGGACCGGTTTCTGGTATCACAGCCTTCATCGGCCTGGCTTGCCTGAATCCTGATGGTGCAATGAGCAAGGGACTCACGTCTGAGCATACCCTCCCACACTGAGTGTGGATAAAATCGATTTGGGAAAAAGGGGGTGGTGATGGACAGAGTTTCTGAATGATGCAGAATACTCTTACCAAGTCAAGAGATCATGGGTTTTACTCCATCACCGTTTTTTAGCTCACTGCACCATCCCAGCTCAGAACCTGGCTACATGCAAATTAGTCTGTACCTGTCCCAGTGCATGATGGGAACAGGGCAAACCAAACTACCAAGCCAATTCTTATACTGGGAAGGAAACAAGCTTCCGGGGACCGGTTTCTGGCATCACAGCCTTCGTCGGCCCGGCTTGCCTGAATCCTGATGGTGCAATGAGCAAGGGACTCACGTCTGAGCATACCTTCCCACACTAAGTGTGGATAAAATCGATTTGGGAAAAAGGGGGTGGTGATGGACAGAGTTTCTGAATGATGCAGAATACTCTTACCAAGTCAAGAGATCATGGTTTTAATCCATCACCGTTTTTTAGCTCACTGCACCAACCCAGCTCAGAACCTGGCTACATGCAAATTAGTCTGTACCTGTCCCAGTGCATGATGGGAACAGGGCAAACCAAACTACCAAGCCAATTCTTATACTGGGAAGGAAACAAGCTTCCAGGGACCGGTTTCTGGCATCACAGGCTTCGTCGGCCCGGCTTGCCTGAATCCTGATGGTGCAATGAGCAAGGGACTCACGTCTGAGCATACCCTCCCACACTAAGTGTGGATAAAATCGATTTGGGAAAAAGGGGGTGGTGATGGACAGAGTTTCTGAATGATGCAGAATACTCTTACCAAGTCAAGAGATCATGGTTTTAATCCATCACCGTTATTTAGCTCACTGCACCAACCCAGCTCAGAACCTGGCTACATGCAAATTAGTCTGTACCTGTCCCAGTGCATGATGGGAACAGGGCAAACCAAACTACCAAGCCAATTCTTATACTGGGAAGGAAACAAGCTTCCGGGGACCGGTTTCTGGCAGCACAGCCTTCGTCGGCCCGGCTTGCCTGAATCCTGATGGTGCAATGAGCAAGGGACTCACGTCTGAGCATACCCTCCCACACTAAGTGTGGATAAAATCGATTTGGGAAAAAGGGGGTGGTGATGGACAGAGTTTCTGAATCATGCAGAATACTCTTACCAAGTCAAGAGATCATGGTTTTAATCCATCACCGTTTTTTAGCTCACTGCACCAACCCAGCTCAGAACCTGGCTACATGCAAATTAGTCTGTACCTGTCCCAGTGCATGATGGGAACAGGGCAAACCAAACTATCAAGCCAATTCTTATACTGGGAAGGAAACAAGCTTCCGGGGACCGGTTTCTGGCATCACAGCCTTCGTCGGCCCGGCTTGCCTGAATCCTGATGGTGCAATGAGCAAGGGACTCACGTCTGAGCATACCTTCCCACACTAAGTGTGGATAAAATCGATTTGGGAAAAAGGGGGTGGTGATGGACAGAGTTTCTGAATGATGCAGAATACTCTTACCAAGTCAAGAGATCATGGTTTTAATCCATCACCGTTTTTTAGCTCACTGCACCAACCCAGCTCAGAACCTGGCTACATGCAAATTAGTCTGTACCTGTCCCAGTGCATGATGGGAACAGGGCAAACCAAACTACCAAGCCAATTCTTATACTGGGAAGGAAACAAGCTTCCGGGGACCGGTTTCTGGCATCACAGGCTTCGTCGGCCCGGCTTGCCTGAATCCTGATGGTGCAATGAGCAAGGGACTCACGTCTGAGCATACCCTCCCACACTAAGTGTGGATAAAATCGATTTGGGAAAAAGGGGGTGGTGATGGACAGAGTTTCTGAATGATGCAGAATACTCTTACCAAGTCAAGAGTTCATGGTTTTAATCCATCACCGTTATTTAGCTCACTGCACCAACCCAGCTCAGAACCTGGCTACATGCAAATTAGTCTGTACCTGTCCCAGTGCATGATGGGAACAGGGCAAACCAAACTACCAAGCCAATTCTTATACTGGGAAGGAAACAAGCTTCCGGGGACCGGTTTCTGGTATCACAGCCTTCATCGGCCTGGCTTGCCTGAATCCTGATGGTGCAATGAGCAAGGGACTCACGTCTGAGCATACCCTCCCACACTGAGTGTGGATAAAATCGATTTGGGAAAAAGGGGGTGGTGATGGACAGAGTTTCTGAATGATGCAGAATACTCTTACCAAGTCAAGAGATCATTGGTTTTAATCCATCACCGTTTTTTAGCTCACTGCACCATCCCAGCTCAGAACCTGGCTACATGCAAATTAGTCTGTACCTGTCCCAGTGCATGATGGGAACAGGACAAACCAAACTACCAAGCCAATTCTTATACTGGGAAGGAAACAAGCTTCCGGGGACCGGTTTCTGGCATCACAGCCTTCATCGGCCCGGCTTGCCTGAATCCTGATGGTGCAATGAGCAAGGGACTCACGTCTGAGCATACCCTCCCACACTAAGTGTGGATAAAATCGATTTGGGAAAAAGGGGGTGGTGATGGACAGAGTTTCTGAATCATGCAGAATACTCTTACCAAGTCAAGAGATCATGGTTTTAATCCATCACCGTTTTTTAGCTCACTGCACCAACCCAGCTCAGAACCTGGCTACATGCAAATTAGTCTGTACCTGTCCCAGTGCATGATGGGAACAGGGCAAACCAAACTATCAAGCCAATTCTTATACTGGGAAGGAAAGAAGCTTCCGGGGACCGGTTTCTGGCATCACAGCCTTCGTCGGCCCGGCTTGCCTGAATCCTGATGGTGCAATGAGCAAGGGACTCACGTCTGAGCATACCTTCCCACACTAAGTGTGGATAAAATCGATTTGGGAAAAAGGGGGTGGTGATGGACAGAGTTTCTGAATGATGCAGAATACTCTTACCAAGTCAAGAGATCATGGTTTTAATCCATCACCGTTTTTTAGCTCACTGCACCAACCCAGCTCAGAACCTGGCTACATGCAAATTAGTCTGTACCTGTCCCAGTGCATGATGGGAACAGGGCAAACCAAACTACCAAACCAATTCTTATACTGGGAAGGAAACAAGCTTCCGGGGACCGGTTTCTGGCATCACAGGCTTCGTCGGCCCGGCTTGCCTGAATCCTGATGGTGCAATGAGCAAGGGACTCACGTCTGAGCATACCCTCCCACACTAAGTGTGGATAAAATCGATTTGGGAAAAAGGGGGTGGTGATGGACAGAGTTTCTGAATGATGCAGAATACTCTTACCAAGTCAAGAGATCATGGTTTTAATCCATCACCGTTATTTAGCTCACTGCACCATCCCAGCTCAGAACCTGGCTACATGCAAATTAGTCTGTACCTGTCCCAGTGCATGATGGGAACAGGGCAAACCAAACTACCAAGCCAATTCTTATACTGGGAAGGAAACAAGCTGCCGGGGACCGGTTTCTGGCATCACAGCCTTCGTCGGCCCGGCTTGCCTGAATCCTGATGGTGCAATGAGCAAGGGACTCACGTCTGAGCATACCCTCCCACACTAAGTGTGGATAAAATCGATTTGGGAAAAAGGGGGTGGTGATGGACAGAGTTTCTGAATGATGCAGAATACTCTTACCAAGTCAAGAGATCATGGTTTTAATCCATCACCGTTTTTTAGCTCACTGCACCAACCCAGCTCAGAACCTGGCTACATGCAAATTAGTCTGTACCTGTCCCAGTGCATGATGGGAACACGGCAAACCAAACTACCAAGCCAATTCTTATACTGGGAAGGAAACAAGCTTCCGGGGACCGGTTTCTGGCAGCACAGCCTTCGTCGGCCCGGCTTGCCTGAATCCTGATGGTGCAATGAGCAAGGGACTCACGTCTGAGCATACCCTCCCACATTAAGTCTGGATAAAATCGATTTGGGAAAAAGGGGGTGGTGATGGACAGAGTTTCTGAATGATGCTGAATACTCTTACCAAGTCAAGAGATCATGGTTTTAATCCATCACCGTTTTTTAGCTCACTGCACCAACCCAGCTCAGAACCTGGCTACATGCAAATTAGTCTGTACCTGTCCCAGTGCATGATGGGAACAGGGCAAACCAAACTACCAAGCCAATTCTTATACTGGGAAGGAAACAAGCTTCCGGGGACCGGTTTCTGGTATCACAGCCTTCATCGGCCTGGCTTGCCTGAATCCTGATGGTGCAATGAGCAAGGGACTCACGTCTGAGCATACCCTCCCACACTGAGTGTGGATAAAATCGATTTGGGAAAAAGGGGGTGGTGATGGACAGAGTTTCTGAATGATGCAGAATACTCTTACCAAGTCAAGAGATCATGGGTTTTAATCCATCACCGTTTTTTAGCTCACTGCACCATCCCAGCTCAGAACCTGGCTACATGCAAATTAGTCTGTACCTGTCCCAGTGCATGATGGGAACAGGGCAAACCAAACTACCAAGCCAATTCTTATACTGGGAAGGAAACAAGCTTCCGGGAACCGGTTTCTGGCATCACAGCCTTCATCGGCCCGGCTTGCCTGAATCCTGATGGTGCAATGAGCAAGGGACTCACGTCTGAGCATACCCTCCCACACTAAGTGTGGATAAAATCGATTTGGGAAAAAGGGGGTGGTGATGGACAGAGTTTCTGAATCATGCAGAATACTCTTACGAAGTCAAGAGATCATGGTTTTAATCCATCACCGTTTTTTAGCTCACTGCACCAACCCAGCTCAGAACCTGGCTACATGCAAATTAGTCTGTACCTGTCCCAGTGCATGATGGGAACAGGGCAAACCAAACTATCAAGCCAATTCTTATACTGGGAAGGAAACAAGCTTCCGGGGACCGGTTTCTGGCATCACAGCCTTCGTCGGCCCGGCTTGCCTGAATCCTGATGGTGCAATGAGCAAGGGACTCACGTCTGAGCATACCTTCCCACACTAAGTGTGGATAAAATCGATTTGGGAAAAAGGGGGTGGTGATGGACAGAGTTTCTGAATGATGCAGAATACTCTTACCAAGTCAAGAGATCATGGTTTTAATCCATCACCGTTTTTTAGCTCACTGCACCAACCCAGCTCAGAACCTGGCTACATGCAAATTAGTCTGTACCTGTCCCAGTGCATGATGGGAACAGGGCAAACCAAACTACCAAGCCAATTCTTATACTGGGACGGAAACAAGCTTCCGGGGACCGGTTTCTGGCATCACAGGCTTCGTCGGCCCGGCTTGCCTGAATCCTGATGGTGCAATGAGCAAGGGACTCACGTCTGAGCATACCCTCCCACACTGAGTGTGGATAAAATCGATTTGGGAAAAAGGGGGTGGTGATGGACAGAGTTTCTGAATGATGCAGAATACTCTTACCAAGTCAAGAGATCATGGGTTTTAATCCATCACCGTTTTTTAGCTCACTGCACCATCCCAGCTCAGAACCTGGCTACATGCAAATTAGTCTGTACCTGTCCCAGTGCATGATGGGAACAGGGCAAACCAAACTACCAAGCCAATTCTTATACTGGGAAGGAAACAAGCTTCCGAGGACCGGTTTCTGGCATCACAGCCTTCATCAGCCCGGCTTGCCTGAATCCTGATGGTGCAATGAGCAAGGGACTCACGTCTGAGCATACCCTCCCACACTAAGTGTGGATAAAATCGATTTGGGAAAAAGGGGGTGGTGATGGACAGAGTTTCTGAATCATGCAGAATACTCTTACCAAGTCAAGAGATCATGGTTTTAATCCATCACCGTTTTTTAGCTCACTGCACCAACCCAGCTCAGAACCTGGCTACATGCAAATTAGTCTGTACCTGTCCCAGTGCATGATGGGAACAGGGCAAACCAAACTATCAAGCCAATTCTTATACTGGGAAGGAAAGAAGCTTCCGGGGACCGGTTTCTGGCATCACAGCCTTCGTCGGCCCGGCTTGCCTGAATCCTGATGGTGCAATGAGCAAGGGACTCACGTCTGAGCATACCTTCCCACACTAAGTGTGGATAAAATCGATTTGGGAAAAAGGGGGTGGTGATGGACAGAGTTTCTGAATGATGCAGAATACTCTTACCAAGTCAAGAGATCATGGTTTTAATCCATCACCGTTTTTTAGCTCACTGCACCAACCCAGCTCAGAACCTGGCTACATGCAAATTAGTCTGTACCTGTCCCAGTGCATGATGGGAACAGGGCAAACCAAACTACCAAGCCAATTCTTATACTGGGAAGGAAACAAGCTTCCGGGGACCGGTTTCTGGCATCACAGGCTTCGTCGGCCCGGCTTGCCTGAATCCTGATGGTGCAATGAGCAAGGGACTCACGTCTGAGCATACCCTCCCACACTAAGTGTGGATAAAATCGATTTGGGAAAAAGGGGGTGGTGATGGACAGAGTTTCTGAATGATGCAGAATACTCTTACCAAGTCAAGAGATCATGGTTTTAATCCATCACCGTTATTTAGCTCACTGCACCAACCCAGCTCAGAACCTGGCTACATGCAAATTAGTCTGTACCTGTCCCAGTGCATGATGGGAACAGGGCAAACCAAACTACCAAGCCAATTCTTATACTGGGAAGGAAACAAGCTTCCGGGGACCGGTTTCTGGCATCACAGCCTTCGTCGTCCCGGCTTGCCTGAATCCTGATGGTGCAATGAGCAAGGGACTCACGTCTGAGCATACCCTCCCACATTAAGTGTGGATAAAATCGATTTGGGAAAAAGGGGGTGGTGATGGACAGAGTTTCTGAATGATGCAGAATACTCTTACCAAGTCAAGATATCATGGTTTTAATCCATCACCGTTTTTTAGCTCACTGCACCAACCCAGCTCAGAACCTGGCTACATGCAAATTAGTCTGTACCTGTCCCAGTGCATGATGGGAACAGGGCAAACCAAACTACCAAGCCAATTCTTATACTGGGAAGGAAACAAGCTTCCGGGGACCGGTTTCTGGCATCACAGCCTTCGTCGGCCCGGCTTGCCTGAATCCTGATGGTGCAATGAGCAAGGGACTCACGTCTGAGCATACCCTCCCACACTAAGTGTGGATAAAATCGATTTGGGAAAAAGGGGGTGGTGATGGACAGAGTTTCTGAATGATGCAGAATACTCTTACCAAGTCAAGATATCATGGTTTTAATCCATCACCGTTTTTTAGCTCACTGCACCAACCCAGCTCAGAACCTGGCTACATGCAAATTAGTCTGTACCTGTCCCAGTGCATGATGGGAACAGGGCAAACCAAACTACCAAGCCAATTCTTATACTGGGAAGGAAACAAGCTTCCGGGGACCGGTTTCTGGCATCACAGCCTTCGTCGGCCCGGCTTGCCTGAATCCTGATGGTGCAATGAGCAAGGGACTCACGTCTGAGCATACCCTCCCACACTAAGTGTGGATAAAATCGATTTGGGAAAAAGGGGGTGGTGATGGACAGAGTTTCTGAATGATGCAGAATACTCTTACCAAGTCAAGAGATCATGGTTTTAATCCATCACCGTTTTTTAGCTCACTGCACCAACCCAGCTCAGAACCTGGCTACATGCAAATTAGTCTGTACCTGTCCCAGTGCATGATGGGAACACGGCAAACCAAACTACCAAGCCAATTCTTATATTGGGAAGGAAACAAGCTTCCGGGGACCGGTTTCTGGCAGCACAGCCTTCGTCGGCCCGGCTTGCCTGAATCCTGATGGTGCAATGAGCAAGGGACTCACGTCTGAGCATACCCTCCCACATTAAGTGTGTATAAAATCGATTTGGGAAAAAGGGGGTGGTGATGGACAGAGTTTCTGAATGATGCAGAATACTCTTACCAAGTCAAGAGATCATGGTTTTAATCCATCACCGTTTTTTAGCTCACTGCACCAACCCAGCTCAGAACCTGGCTACATGCAAATTAGTCTGTACCTGTCCCAGTGCATGATGGGAACAGGGCAAACCAAACTACCAAGCCAATTCTTATACTGGGAAGGAAACAAGCTTCCGGGGACCGGTTTCTGGTATCACAGCCTTCATCGGCCTGGCTTGCCTGAATCCTGATGGTGCAATGAGCAAGGGACTCACGTCTGAGCATACCCTCCCACACTGAGTGTGGATAAAATCGATTTGGGAAAAAGGGGGTGGTGATGGACAGAGTTTCTGAATGATGCAGAATACTCTTACCAAGTCAAGAGATCATGGGTTTTACTCCATCACCGTTTTTTAGCTCACTGCACCATCCCAGCTCAGAACCTGGCTACATGCAAATTAGTCTGTACCTGTCCCAGTGCATGATGGGAACAGGGCAAACCAAACTACCAAGCCAATTCTTATACTGGGAAGGAAACAAGCTTCCGGGGACCGGTTTCTGGCATCACAGCCTTCGTCGGCCCGGCTTGCCTGAATCCTGATGGTGCAATGAGCAAGGGACTCACGTCTGAGCATACCTTCCCACACTAAGTGTGGATAAAATCGATTTGGGAAAAAGGGGGTGGTGATGGACAGAGTTTCTGAATGATGCAGAATACTCTTACCAAGTCAAGAGATCATGGTTTTAATCCATCACCGTTTTTTAGCTCACTGCACCAACCCAGCTCAGAACCTGGCTACATGCAAATTAGTCTGTACCTGTCCCAGTGCATGATGGGAACAGGGCAAACCAAACTACCAAGCCAATTCTTATACTGGGAAGGAAACAAGCTTCCAGGGACCGGTTTCTGGCATCACAGGCTTCGTCGGCCCGGCTTGCCTGAATCCTGATGGTGCAATGAGCAAGGGACTCACGTCTGAGCATACCCTCCCACACTAAGTGTGGATAAAATCGATTTGGGAAAAAGGGGGTGGTGATGGACAGAGTTTCTGAATGATGCAGAATACTCTTACCAAGTCAAGAGATCATGGTTTTAATCCATCACCGTTATTTAGCTCACTGCACCAACCCAGCTCAGAACCTGGCTACATGCAAATTAGTCTGTACCTGTCCCAGTGCATGATGGGAACAGGGCAAACCAAACTACCAAGCCAATTCTTATACTGGGAAGGAAACAAGCTTCCGGGGACCGGTTTCTGGCAGCACAGCCTTCGTCGGCCCGGCTTGCCTGAATCCTGATGGTGCAATGAGCAAGGGACTCACGTCTGAGCATACCCTCCCACACTAAGTGTGGATAAAATCGATTTGGGAAAAAGGGGGTGGTGATGGACAGAGTTTCTGAATCATGCAGAATACTCTTACCAAGTCAAGAGATCATGGTTTTAATCCATCACCGTTTTTTAGCTCACTGCACCAACCCAGCTCAGAACCTGGCTACATGCAAATTAGTCTGTACCTGTCCCAGTGCATGATGGGAACAGGGCAAACCAAACTATCAAGCCAATTCTTATACTGGGAAGGAAACAAGCTTCCGGGGACCGGTTTCTGGCATCACAGCCTTCGTCGGCCCGGCTTGCCTGAATCCTGATGGTGCAATGAGCAAGGGACTCACGTCTGAGCATACCTTCCCACACTAAGTGTGGATAAAATCGATTTGGGAAAAAGGGGGTGGTGATGGACAGAGTTTCTGAATGATGCAGAATACTCTTACCAAGTCAAGAGATCATGGTTTTAATCCATCACCGTTTTTTAGCTCACTGCACCAACCCAGCTCAGAACCTGGCTACATGCAAATTAGTCTGTACCTGTCCCAGTGCATGATGGGAACAGGGCAAACCAAACTACCAAGCCAATTCTTATACTGGGAAGGAAACAAGCTTCCGGGGACCGGTTTCTGGCATCACAGGCTTCGTCGGCCCGGCTTGCCTGAATCCTGATGGTGCAATGAGCAAGGGACTCACGTCTGAGCATACCCTCCCACACTAAGTGTGGATAAAATCGATTTGGGAAAAAGGGGGTGGTGATGGACAGAGTTTCTGAATGATGCAGAATACTCTTACCAAGTCAAGAGTTCATGGTTTTAATCCATCACCGTTATTTAGCTCACTGCACCAACCCAGCTCAGAACCTGGCTACATGCAAATTAGTCTGTACCTGTCCCAGTGCATGATGGGAACAGGGCAAACCAAACTACCAAGCCAATTCTTATACTGGGAAGGAAACAAGCTTCCGGGGACCGGTTTCTGGCAGCACAGCCTTCGTCGGCCCGGCTTGCCTGAATCCTGATGGTGCAATGAGCAAGGGACTCACGTCTGAGCATACCCTCCCACATTAAGTGTGGATAAAATCGATTTGGGAAAAAGGGGGTGGTGATGGACAGAGTTTCTGAATGATGCAGAATACTCTTACCAAGTCAAGAGATCATGGTTTTAATCCATCACCGTTTTTTAGCTCACTGCACCAAACCAGCTCAGAACCTGGCTACATGCAAATTAGTCTGTACCTGTCCCAGTGCATGATGGGAACAGGGCAAACCAAACTACCAAGCCAATTCTTATACTGGGAAGGAAACAAGCTTCCGGGGACTGGTTTCTGGTATCACAGCCTTCGTCGGCCTGGCTTGCCTGAATCCTGATGGTGCAATGAGCAAGGGACTCACGTCTGAGCATACCCTCCCACACTGAGTGTGGATAAAATCGATTTGGGAAAAAGGGGGTGGTGATGGACAGAGTTTCTGAATGATGCAGAATACTCTTACCAAGTCAAGAGATCATGGGTTTTAATCCATCACCGTTTTTTAGCTCACTGCACCATCCCAGCTCAGAACCTGGCTACATGCAAATTAGTCTGTACCTGTCCCAGTGCATGATGGGAACAGGGCAAACCAAACTACCAAGCCAATTCTTATACTGGGAAGGAAACAAGCTTCCGGGGACCGGTTTCTGGCATCACAGCCTTCGTCGGCCCGGCTTGCCTGAATCCTGATGGTGCAATGAGCAAGGGACTCACGTCTGAGCATACCCTCCCACACTAAGTGTGGATAAAATCGATTTGGGAAAAAGGGGGTGGTGATGGACAGAGTTTCTGAATCATGCAGAACACTCTTACCAAGTCAAGAGATCATGGTTTTAATCCATCACCGTTTTTTAGCTCACTGCACCAACCCAGCTCAGAACCTGGCTACATGCAAATTAGTCTGTACCTGTCCCAGTGCATCATGGGAACAGGGCAAACCAAACTATCAAGCCAATTCTTATACTGGGAAGGAAACAAGCTTCCGTGGACCGGTTTCTGGCATCACAGCCTTCGTCGGCCCGGCTTGCCTGAATCCTGATGGTGCAATGAGCAAGGGACTCACGTCTGAGCATACCCTCCCACACTAAGTGTGGATAAAATCGATTTGGGAAAAAGGGGGTAGTGATGGACAGAGTTTCTGAATGATGCAGAATACTCTTACCAAGTCAAGAGATCATGGTTTTAATCCATCACCGTTTTTTAGCTCACTGCACCAACCCAGCTCAGAACCTGGCTACATGCAAATTAGTCTGTACCTGTCCCAGTGCATGATGGGAACAGGGCAAACCAAACTACCAAGCCAATTCTTATACTGGGAAGGAAACAAGATTCCGGGGACCGGTTTCTGGCATCACAGGCTTCATCGGCCCGGCTTGCCTGAATCCTGATGGTGCAATGAGCAAGGGACTCACGTCTGAGCATACCCTCCCACACTAAGTGTGGATAAAATCGATTTGGGAAAAAGGGGGTGGTGATGGACAGAGTTTCTGAATGATGCAGAATACTCTTACCAAGTCAAGAGATCATGGTTTTAATCCATCACCGTTTTTTAGCTCACTGCACCAACCCAGCTCAGAACCTGGCTACATGCAAATTAGTCTGTACCTGTCCCAGTGCATGATGGGAACAGAGCAAACCAAACTACCAAGCCAATTCTTATACTGGAAAGGAAACAAGCTTCCGGGGACCGGTTTCTGGCATCACAGCCTTCGTCGGCCCGGCTTGCCTGAATCCTGATGGTGCAATGAGCAAGGGACTCACGTCTGAGCATACCCTCCCACACTAAGTGTGGATAAAATCGATTTGGGAAAAAGGGGGTGGTGATGGACAGAGTGTCTGAATCATGCAGAATACTCTTACCAAGTCAAGAGATCATGGTTTTAATCCATCACCGTTTTTTAGCTCACTGCACCAACCCAGCTCAGAACCTGGCTACATGCAAATTAGTCTGTACCTGTCCCAGTGCATGATGGGAGCAGGGCAAACCAAACTATCAAGCCAATTCTTATACTGGGAAGGAAACAAGCTTCCGGGGACCGGTTTCTGGCATCACAGCCTTCGTCGGCCCGGCTTGCCTGAATCCTGATGGTGCAATGAGCAAGGGACTCACGTCTGAGCATACCCTCCCACACTAAGTGTGGATAAAATCGATTTGGGAAAAAGGGGGTGGTGATGGACAGAGTTTCTGAATGATGCAGAATACTCTTACCAAGTCAAGATATCATGGTTTTAATCCATCACCGTTATTTAGCTCACTGCACCAACCCAGCTCTGAACCTGGCTACATGCAAATTAGTCTGTACCTGTCCCAGTGCATGATGGGAACAGGGCAAACCAAACTACCAAGCCAATTCTTATACTGGGAAGGAAACAAGCTTCCGGGGACCGGTTTCTGGCATCACAGCCTTCGTCGGCCCGGCTTGCCTGAATCCTGATGGTGCAATGAGCAAGGGACTCACGTCTGAGCATACCCTCCCACACTAAGTGTGGATAAAATCGATTTGGGAAAAAGGGGGTGGTGATGGACAGAGTTTCTGAATGATGCAGAATACTCTTACCAAGTCAAGAGATCATGGTTTTAATCCATCACCGTTTTTTAGCTCACTGCACCAACCCAGCTCAGAACCTGGCTACATGCAAATTAGTCTGTACCTGTCCCAGTGCATGATGGGAACAGGGCAAACCAAACTACCAAGCCAATTCTTATACTGGGAAGGAAACAAACTTCCGGGGACCGGTTTCTGGCAGCACAGCCTTCGTCGGCCCGGCTTGCCTGAATCCTGATGGTGCAATGAGCAAGGGACTCACGTCTGAGCATACCCTCCCACATTAAGTGTGGATAAA
This sequence comes from Triturus cristatus, assembly GCF_964204655.1. Taxonomy (NCBI): domain Eukaryota; kingdom Metazoa; phylum Chordata; class Amphibia; order Caudata; family Salamandridae; genus Triturus; species Triturus cristatus. The sequence continues at coordinate 676,185,752 of NC_140593.1, read as the reverse complement.
ATCGATTTGGGAAAAAGGGGGTGGTGATGGACAGAGTTTCTGAATGATGCAGAATACTCTTACCAAGTCAAGAGATCATGGTTTTAATCCATCACCGTTTTTTAGCTCACTGCACCAACCCAGCTCAGAACCTGGGTACATGCAAATTAGTCTGTACCTGTCCCAGTGCATGATGGGAACAGGGCAAACCAAACTACCAAGCCAATTCTTATACTGGGAAGGAAACAAGCTTCCGGGGACCGGTTTCTGGTATCACAGCCTTCGTCGGCCTGGCTTGCCTGAATCCTGATGGTGCAATGAGCAAGGGACTCACGTCTGAGCATACCCTCCCACACTGAGTGTGGATAAAATCGATTTGGGAAAAAGGGGGTGGTGATGGACAGAGTTTCTGAATGATGCAGAATTCTCTTACCAAGTCAAGAGATCATGGGTTTTAATCCATCACCGTTTTTTAGCTCACTGCACCATCCCAGCTCAGAACCTGGCTACATGCAAATTAGTCTGTACCTGTCCCAGTGCATGATGGGAACAGGGCAAACCAAACTACCAAGCCAATTCTTATACTGGGAAGGAAACAAGCTTCCGGGGACCGGTTTCTGGCATCACAGCCTTCGTCGGCCCGGCTTGCCTGAATCCTGATGGTGCAATGAGCAAGGGACTCACGTCTGAGCATACCCTCCCACACTAAGTGTGGATAAAATCGATTTGGGAAAAAGGGGGTGGTGATGGACAGAGTTTCTGAATCATGCAGAATACTCTTACCAAGTCAAGAGATCATGGTTTTAATCCATCACCGTTTTTTAGCTCACTGCACCAACCCAGCTCAGAACCTGGCTACATGCAAATTAGTCTGTACCTGTCCCAGTGCATGATGGGAACAGGGCAAACCAAACTATCAAGCCAATTCTTATACTGGGAAGGAAACAAGCTTCCGGGGACCGGTTTCTGGCATCACAGCCTTCGTCGGCCCGGCTTGCCTGAATCCTGATGGTGCAATGAGAAAGGGACTCACGTCTGAGCATACCCTCCCACACTAAGTGTGGATAAAATCGATTTGGGAAAAAGGGGGTGGTGATGGACAGAGTTTCTGAATGATGCAGAATACTCTTACCAAGTCAAGAGATCATGGTTTTAATCCATCACCGTTTTTTAGCTCACTGCACCAACCCAGCTCAGAACCTGGCTACATGCAAATTAGTCTGTACCTGTCCCAGTGCATGATGGGAACAGGGCAAACCAAACTACCAAGCCAATTCTTATACTGGGAAGGAAACAAGCTTCCGGGGACCGGTTTCTGGCATCACAGGCTTCGTCGGCCCGGCTTGCCTGAATCCTGATGGTGCAATGAGCAAGGGACTCACGTCTGAGCATACCCTCCCACACTAAGTGTGGATAAAATCGATTTGGGAAAAAGGGGGTGGTGATGGACAGAGTTTCTGAATGATGCAGAATACTCTTACCAAGTCAAGAGATCATGGTTTTAATCCATCACCGTTTTTTAGCTCACTGCACCAACCCAGCTCAGAACCTGGCTACATGCAAATTAGTCTGTACCTGTCCCGGTGCATGATGGGAACAGAGCAAACCAAACTACCAAGCCAATTCTCATACTGGAAAGGAAACAAGCTTCCGGGGACCGGTTTCTGGCATCACAGCCTTCGTCGGCCCGGCTTGCCTGAATCCTGATGGTGCAATGAGCAAGGAACTCACGTCTGAGCATACCCTCCCACACTAAGTGTGGATAAAATCGATTTGGGAAAAAGGGGGTGGTGATGGACAGAGTTTCTGAATCATGCAGAATACTCTTACCAAGTCAAGAGATCATGGTTTTAATCCATCACCGTTTTTTAGCTCACTGCACCAACCCAGCTCAGAACCTGGCTACATGCAAATTAGTCTGTACCTGTCCCAGTGCATGATGGGAACAGGGCAAACCAAACTATCAAGCCAATTCTTATACTGGGAAGGAAACAAGCTTCCGGGGACCGGTTTCTGGCATCACAGCCTTCGTCGGCCCGGCTTGCCTGAATCCTGATGGTGCAATGAGCAAGGGACTCACGTCTGAGCATACCCTCCCACACTAAGTGTGGATAAAATCGATTTGGGAAAAAGGGGGTGGTGATGGACAGAGTTTCTGAATGATGCAGAATACTCTTACCAAGTCAAGATATCATGGTTTTAATCCATCACCGTTATTTAGCTCACTGCACCAACCCAGCTCAGAACCTGGCTACATGCAAATTAGTCTGTACCTGTCCCAGTGCATGATGGGAACAGGGCAAACCAAACTACCAAGCCAATTCTTATACTGAGAAGAAAACAAGCTTCCGGGGACCGGTTTCTGGCATCACAGCCTTCGTCAGCCCGGCTTGCCTGAATCCTGATGGTGCAATGAGCAAGGGACTCACGTCTGAGCATACCCTCCCACACTAAGTGTGGATAAAATCGATTTGGGAAAAAGGGGGTGGTGATGGACAGAGTTTCTGAATGATGCAGAATACTCTTACCAAGTCAAGAGATCATGGTTTTAATCCATCACCGTTTTTTAGCTCACTGCACCAACCCAGCTCAGAACCTGGCTACATGCAAATTAGTCTGTACCTGTCCCAGTGCATGATGGGAACAGGGCAAACCAAACTACCAAGCCAATTCTCATACTGGGAAGGAAACAAGCTTCCGGGGACCGGTTTCTGGCAGCACAGCCTTCGTCGGCCCGGCTTGCCTGAATCCTGATGGTGCAATGAGCAAGGGACTCACGTCTGAGCATACCCTCCCACATTAAGTGTGGATAAAATCGATTTGGGAAAAAGGGGGTGGTGATGGACAGAGTTTCTGAATGATGCAGAATACTCTTACCAAGTCAAGAGATCATGGTTTTAATCCATCACCGTTTTTTAGCTCACTGCACCAACCCAGCTCAGAACCTGGCTACATGCAAATTAGTCTGTACCTGTCCCAGTGCATGATGGGAACAGGGCAAACCAAACTACCAAGCCAATTCTTATACTGGGAAGGAAACAAGCTTCCGGGGATTGGTTTCTGGTATCACAGCCTTCATCGGCCTGGCTTGCCTGAATCCTGATGGTGCAATGAGCAAGGGACTCACGTCTGAGCATACCCTCCCACACTGAGTGTGGATAAAATCGATTTGGGAAAAAGGGGGTGGTGATGGACAGAGTTTCTGAATGATGCAGAATACTCTTACCAAGTCAAGAGATCATGGGTTTTAATCCATCACCGTTTTTTAGCTCACTGCACCATCCCAGCTCAGAACCTGGCTACATGCAAATTAGTCTGTACCTGTCCCAGTGCATGATGGGAACAGGGCAAACCAAACTACCAAGCCAATTCTTATACTGGGAAGGAAACAAGCTTCCGGGGACCGGTTTCTGGCATCACAGCCTTCGTCGGCCCGGCTTGCCTGAATCCTGATGGTGCAATGAGCAAGGGACTCACGTCTGAGCATACCCTCCCACACTAAGTGTGGATAAAATCGATTTGGGAAAAAGGGGGTGGTGATGGACAGAGTTTCTGAATCATGCAGAATACTCTTACCAAGTCAAGAGATCATGGTTTTAATCCATCACCGTTTTTTAGCTCACTGCACCAACCCAGCTCAGAACCTGGCTACATGCAAATTAGTCTGTACCTGTCCCAGTGCATGATGGGAACAGGGCAAACCAAACTATCAAGCCAATTCTTATACTGGGAAGGAAACAAGCTTCCGGGGACCGGTTTCTGGCATCACAGCCTTCGTCGGCCCGGCTTGCCTGAATCCTGATGGTGCAATGAGCAAGGGACTCACGTCTGAGCATACCCTCCCACACTAAGTGTGGATAAAATCGATTTGGGAAAAAGGGGGTGGTGATGGACAGAGTTTCTGAAAGATGCAGAATACTCTTACCAAGTCAAGAGATCATGGTTTTAATCCATCACCGTTTTTTAGCTCACTGCACCAACCCAGCTCAGAACCTGGCTACATGCAAATTAGTCTGTACCTGTCCCAGTGCATGATGGGAACAGGGCAAACCAAACTACCAAGCCAATTCTTATACTGGGAAGGAAACAAGCTTCCGGGGACCGGTTTCTGGCATCACAGGCTTCATCGGCCCGGCTTGCCTGAATCCTGATGGTGCAATGAGCAAGGGACTCACGTCTGAGCATACCCTCCCACACTAAGTGTGGATAAAATCGATTTGGGAAAAAGGGGGTGGTGATGGACAGAGTTTCTGAATGATGCAGAATACTCTTACCAAGTCAAGAGATCATGGTTTTAATCCATCACCGTTTTTTAGCTCACTGCACCAACCCAGCTCAGAACCTGGCTACATGCAAATTAGTCTGTACCTGTCCCAGTGCATGATGGGAACAGAGCAAACCAAACTACCAAGCCAATTCTTATACTGGAAAGGAAACAAGCTTCCGGGGACCGGTTTCTGGCATCACAGCCTTCGTCGGCCCGGCTTGCCTGAATCCTGATGGTGCAATGAGCAAGGGACTCACGTCTGAGCATACCCTCCCACACTAAGTGTGGATAAAATCGATTTGGGAAAAAGGGGGAGTGATGGACAGAGTGTCTGAATCATGCAGAATACTCTTACCAAGTCAAGAGATCATGGTTTTAATCCATCACCGTTTTTTAGCTCACTGCACCAACCCAGCTCAGAACCTGGCTACATGCAAATTAGTCTGTACCTGTCCCAGTGCATGATGGGAACAGGGCAAACCAAACTATCAAGCCAATTCTTATACTGGGAAGGAAACAAGCTTCCGGGGACCGGTTTCTGGCATCACAGCCTTCGTCGGCCCGGCTTGCCTGAATCCTGATGGTGCAATGAGCATGGGACTCACGTCTGAGCATACCCTCCCACACTAAGTGTGGATAAAATCGATTTGGGAAAAAGGGGGTGGTGATGGACAGAGTTTCTGAATGATGCAGAATACTCTTACCAAGTCAAGAGATCATGGTTTTAATCCATCACCGTTTTTTAGCTCACTGCACCAACCCAGCTCAGAAACTGGCTACATGCAAATTAGTATGTACCTGTCCCAGTGCATGATGGGAACAGGGCAAACCAAACTACCAAGCCAATTCTTATACTGGGAAGGAAACAAGCTTCCGGGGACCGGTTTCTGGCATCACAGGCTTCGTCGGCCCGGCTTGCCTGAATCCTGATGGTGCAATGAGCAAGGGACTCACGTCTGAGCATACCCTCCCACACTAAGTGTGGATAAAATCGGTTTGGGAAAAAGGGGGTGGTGATGGACAGAGTTTCTGAATGATGCAGAATACTCTTACCAAGTCAAGAGATCATGGTTTTAATCCATCACCGTTTTTTAGCTCACTGCACCAACCCAGCTCAGAACCTGGCTACATGCAAATTAGTCTGTACCTGTCCCAGTGCATGATGGGAACAGGGCAAACCAAACTACCAAGCCAATTCTTATACTGGGAAGGAAACAAGCTTCCGGGGACCGGTTTCTGGCATCACAGCCTTCGTCGGCCCGGCTTGCCTGAATCTTGATGGTGCAATGAGCAAGGGACTCATGTCTGAGCATACCCTCCCACACTAAGTGTGGATAAAATCGATTTGGGAAAAAGGGGGTGGTGATGGACAGAGTTTCTGAATGATGCAGAATACTCTTACCAAGTCAAGAGATCATGGTTTTAATCCATCACCGTTTTTTAGCTCACTGCACCAACCCAGCTCAGAACCTGGCTACATGCAAATTAGTCTGTACCTGTTCCAGTGCATGATGGGAACAGAGCAAACCAAACTACCAAGCCAATTCTTATACTGGGAAGGAAACAAGCTTCCGGGGACCGGTTTCTGGCATCACAGCCTTCGTCGGCCCGGCTTGCCTGAATCGTGATGGTGCAATGAGCAAGGGACTCACGTCTGAGCATACCCTCCCACACTAAGTGTGGATTAAATCGATTTGGGAAAAAGGGGGTGGTGATGGACAGAGTTTCTGAATGATGCAGAATACTCTTACCAAGTCAAGAGATCATGGTTTTAATCCATCACCGTTTTTTAGCTCACTGCACCAACCCAGCTCAGAACCTGGCTACATGCAAATTAGTCTGTACCTGTCCCAGTGCATGATGGGAACAGGGCAAACCAAACTACCAAGCCAATTCTAATACTGGGAAGGAAACAAGCTTCCGGGGACCGGTTTCTGGTATCACAGCCTTCGTCGGCCCGGCTTGCCTGAATCCTGATGGTGCAATGAGCAAGGGACTCACGTCTGAGCATACCCTCCCACACTAAGTGTGGATAAAATCGATTTGGGAAAAAGGGGGTGGTGATGGACAGAGTTTCTGAATGATGCAGAATACTCTTACCAAGTCAAGATATCATGGTTTTAATCCATCACCGTTATTTAGCTCACTGCACCAACCCAGCTCAGAACCTGGCTACATGCAAATTAGTCTGTACCTGTCCCAGTGCATGATGGGAACAGGGCAAACCAAACTACCAAGCCAATTCTTATACTGGGAAGGAAACAAGCTTCCGGGGACCGGTTTCTGGCAGCACAGCCTTCGTCGGCCCGGCTTGCCTGAATCCTGATGGTGCAATGAGCAAGGGACTCACGTCTGAGCATACCCTCCCACATTAAGTGTGGATAAAATCGATTTGGGAAAAAGGGGGTGGTGATGGACAGAGTTTCTGAATGATGCAGAATACTCTTACCAAGTCAAGAGATCATGGTTTTAATCCATCACCGTTTTTTAGCTCACTGCACCAACCCAGCTCAGAACCTGGCTACATGCAAATTAGTCTGTACCTGTCCCAGTGCATGATGGGAACAGGGCAAACCAAACTACCAAGCCAATTCTTATACTGGGAAGGAAACAAGCTTCCGGGGACCGGTTTCTGGCATCACAGCCTTCGTCGGCCCGGCTTGCCTGAATCCTGATGGTGCAATGAGCAAGGGACTCACGTCTGAGCATACCCTCCCACACTAAGTGTGGATAAAATCGATTTGGGAAAAAGGGGGTGGTGATGGACAGAGTTTCTGAATGATGCAGAATACTCTTACCAAGTCAAGAGATCATGGTTTTAATCCATCACCGTTTTTTAGCTGACTGCACCAACCCAGCTCAGAACCTGGCTACATGCAAATTAGTCTGTACCTGTCCCAGTGCATGATGGGAACAGGGCAAACCAAACTACCAAGCCAATTCTTATACTGGGAAGGAAACAAGCTTCCGGGGACAGGTTTCTGGCATCACAGCCTTCGTCGGCCCGGCTTGCCTGAATCCTGATGGTGCAATGAGCAAGGGACTCACGTCTGAGCATACCCTCCCACACTAAGTGTGGATAAAATCGATTTGGGAAAAAGGGGGTGGTGATGGACAGAGTTTCTGAATGATGCAGAATACTCTTACGAAGTCAAGAGATCATGGTTTTAATCCATCACCGTTTTTTAGCTCACTGCACCAACCCAGCTCAGAACCTGGCTACATGCAAATTAGTCTGTACCTGTCCCAGTGCATGATGGGAACAGGGCAAACCAAACTACCAAGCCAATTCTTATACTGGGAAGGAAACAAGCTTCCGGGGACCGGTTTCTGGCATCACAGCCTTCATCGGCCCGGCTTGCCTGAATCCTGATGGTGCAATGAGCAAGGGACTCACGTCTGAGCATACCCTCCCACACTAAGGGGCAGATTTATGAGCCCCTTGCGCCACTTTTGCGTCACTTTTAACATGGGAAAAGTGACGCAAAAGTGGCGCAAGGGGCTCATAAATCTGCCCCTAAGTGTGGATAAAATCGATTTGGGAAAAAGGGGGTGGTGATGGACAGAGTTTCTGAATGATGCAGAATACTCTTACCAAGTCAAGAGATCATGGTTTTAATCCATCACCGTTTTTTTAGCTCACTGCACCAACCCAGCTCAGAACCTGGCTACATGCAAATTAGTCTGTACCTGTCCCAGTGCATGATGGGAACAGGGCAAACCAAACTACCAAGCCAATTCTTATACTGGGAAGAAAACAAGCTTCCGGGGACCGGTTTCTGGCATCACAGCCTTCGTCGGCCCGGCTTGCCTGAATCCTGATGGTGCAAGGAGCAAGGGACTCACGTCTGAGCATACCCTCCCACACTAAGTGTGGATAAAATCGATTTGGGAAAAAGGGGGTGGTGATGGACAGAGTTTCTGAATGATGCAGAATACTCTTACCAAGTCAAGAGATCATGGTTTTAATCCATCACCGTTTTTTAGCTCACTGCACCAACCCAGCTCAGAACCTGGCTACATGCAAATTAGTCTGTACCTGTCCCAGTGCATGATGGGAACAGGGCAAACCAAACTACCAAGCCAATTCTTATACTGGGAAGGAAACAAGCTTCCGGGGACCGGTTTCTGGCATCACAGGCTTCATCGGCCCGGCTTGCCTGAATCCTGATGGTGCAATGAGCAAGGGACTCACGTCTGAGCATACCCTCCCACACTAAGTGTGGATAAAATCGATTTGGGAAAAAGGGGGTGGTGATGGACAGAGTTTCTGAATGATGCAGAATACTCTTACCAAGTCAAGAGATCATGGTTTTAATCCATCACCGTTTTTTAGCTCACTGCACCAACCCAGCTCAGAACCTGGCTACATGCAAATTAGTCTGTACCTGTCCCAGTGCATGATGGGAACAGAGCAAACCAAACTACCAAGCCAATTCTTATACTGGAAAGGAAACAAGCTTCCGGGGACCGGTTTCTGGCATCACAGCCTTCGTCGGCCCGGCTTGCCTGAATCCTGATGGTGCAATGAGCAAGGGACTCACGTCTGAGCATACCCTCCCACACTAAGTGTGGATAAAATCGATTTGGGAAAAAGGGGGTGGTGATGGACAGAGTGTCTGAATCATGCAGAATACTCTTACCAAGTCAAGAGATCATGGTTTTAATCCATCACCGTTTTTTAGCTCACTGCACCAACCCAGCTCAGAACCTGGCTACATGCAAATTAGTCTGTACCTGTCCCAGTGCATGATGGGAACAGGGCAAACCAAACTATCAAGCCAATTCTTATACTGGGAAGGAAACAAGCTTCCGGGGACCGGTTTCTGGCATCACAGCCTTCGTCGGCCCGGCTTGCCTGAATCCTGATGGTGCAATGAGCATGGGACTCACGTCTGAGCATACCCTCCCACACTAAGTGTGGATAAAATCGATTTGGGAAAAAGGGGGTGGTGATGGACAGAGTTTCTGAATGATGCAGAATACTCTTACCAAGTCAAGAGATCATGGTTTTAATCCATCACCATTTTTTAGCTCACTGCACCAACCCAGCTCAGAAACTGGCTACATGCAAATTAGTATGTACCTGTCCCAGTGCATGATGGGAACAGGGCAAACCAAACTACCAAGCCAATTCTTATACTGGGAAGGAAACAAGCTTCCGGGGACCGGTTTCTGGCATCACAGGCTTCGTCGGCCCGGCTTGCCTGAATCCTGATGGTGCAATGAGCAAGGGACTCACGTCTGAGCATACCCTCCCACACTAAGTGTGGATAAAATCGGTTTGGGAAAAAGGGGGTGGTGATGGACAGAGTTTCTGAATGATGCAGAATACTCTTACCAAGTCAAGAGATCATGGTTTTAATCCATCACCGTTTTTTAGCTCACTGCACCAACCCAGCTCAGAACCTGGCTACATGCAAATTAGTCTGTACCTGTCCCAGTGCATGATGGGAACAGAGCAAACCAAACTACCAAGCCAATTCTTATACTGGGAAGGAAACAAGCTTCCGGGGACCGGTTTCTGGCATCACAGCCTTCGTCGGCCCGGCTTGCCTGAATCGTGATGGTGCAATGAGCAAGGGACTCACGTCTGAGCATACCCTCCCACACTAAGTGTGGATTAAATCGATTTGGGAAAAAGGGGGTGGTGATGGACAGAGTTTCTGAATGATGCAGAATACTCTTACCAAGTCAAGAGATCATGGTTTTAATCCATCACCGTTTTTTAGCTCACTGCACCAACCCAGCTCAGAACCTGGCTACATGCAAATTAGTCTGTACCTGTCCCAGTGCATGATGGGAACAGAGCAAACCAAACTACCAAGCCAATTCTTATACTGGGAAGGAAACAAGCTTCCGGGGACCGGTTTCTGGCATCACAGCCTTCGTCGGCCCGGCTTGCCTGAATCGTGATGGTGCAATGAGCAAGGGACTCACGTCTGAGTATACCCTCCCACACTAAGTGTGGATTAAATCGATTTGGGAAAAAGGGGGTGGTGATGGACAGAGTTTCTGAATGATGCAGAATACTCTTACCAAGTCAAGATATCATGGTTTTAATCCATCACCGTTATTTAGCTCACTGCACCAACCCAGCTCAGAACCTGGCTACATGCAAATTAGTCTGTACCTGTCCCAGTGCATGATGGGAACAGGGCAAACCAAACTACCAAGCCAATTCTTATACTGGCAAGGAAACAAGCTTCCGGGGACCGGTTTCTGGCAGCACAGCCTTCGTCGGCCCGGCTTGCCTGAATCCTGATGGTGCAATGAGCAAGGGACTCACGTCTGAGCATACCCTCCCACATTAAGTGTGGATAAAATCGATTTGGGAAAAAGGGGGTGGTGATGGACAGAGTTTCTGAATGATGCAGAATACTCTTACCAAGTCAAGAGATCATGGTTTTAATCCATCACCGTTTTTTAGCTCACTGCACCAACCCAGCTCAGAACCTGGCTACATGCAAATTAGTCTGTACCTGTCCCAGTGCATGATGGGAACAGGGCAAACCAAACTACCAAGCCAATTCTTATACTGGGAAGGAAACAAGCTTCCGGGGACCGGTTTCTGGTATCACAGCCTTCGTCGGCCTGGCTTGCCTGAATCCTGATGGTGCAATGAGCAAGGGACTCACGTCTGAGCATACACACTAAGTGTGGATAAAATCGATTTGGGAAAAAGGGGGTGGTGATGGACAGAGTTTCTGAATGATGCAGAATACTCTTACCAAGTCAAGAGATCATGGTTTTAATCCATCACCGTTTTTTAGCTCACTGCACCAACCCAGCTCAGAACCTGGCTACATGCAAATTAGTCTGTACCTGTCCCAGTGCATGATGGGAACAGGGCAAACCAAACTACCAAGCCAATTCTTATACTGGGAAGGAAACAAGCTTCCGGGGACCGGTTTCTGGCATCACAGCCTTCGTCGGCCCGGCTTGCCTGAATCCTGATGGTGCAATGAGCAAGGGACTCACGTCTGAGCATACCCTCCCACACTAAGTGTGGATAAAATCGATTTGGGAAAAAGGGGGTGGTGATGGACAGAGTTTCTGAATGATGCAGAATACTCTTACCAAGTCAAGAGATCATGGTTTTAATCCATCACCGTTTTTTAGCTGACTGCACCAACCCAGCTCAGAACCTGGCTACATGCAAATTTGTCTGTACCTGTCCCAGTGCATGATGGGAACAGGGCAAACCAAACTACCAAGCCAATTCTTATACTGGGAAGGAAACAAGCTTCCGGGGACAGGTTTCTGGCATCACAGCCTTCGTCGGCCCGGCTTGCCTGAATCCTGATGGTGCAATGAGCAAGGGACTCACGTCTGAGCATACCCTCCCACACTAAGTGTGGATAAAATCGATTTGGGAAAAAGGGGGTGGTGATGGACAGAGTTTCTGAATGATGCAGAATACTCTTACCAAGTCAAGAGATCATGGTTTTAATCCATCACCGTTTTTTAGCTCACTGCACCAACCCAGCTCAGAACCTGGCTACATGCAAATTAGTCTGTACCTGTCCCAGTGCATGATGGGAACAGGGCAAACCAAACTACCAAGCCAATTCTTATACTGGGAAGGAAACAAGCTTCCGGGGACCGGTTTCTGGCATCACAGCCTTCGTCGGCCCGGCTTGCCTGAATCCTGATGGTGCAATGAGCAAGGGACTCACGTCTGAGCATACCCTCCCACACTAAGGGGCAGATTTATGAGCCCCTTGCGCCACTTTTGCGTCACTTTTAACATGGGAAAAGTGACGCAAAAGTGGCGCAAGGGGCTCATAAATCTGCCCCTAAGTGTGGATAAAATCGATTTGGGAAAAAGGGGGTGGTGATGGACAGAGTTTCTGAATGATGCAGAATACTCTTACCAAGTCAAGAGATCATGGTTTTAATCCATCACCGTTTTTTTAGCTCACTGCACCAACCCAGCTCAGAACCTGGCTACATGCAAATTAGTCTGTACCTGTCCCAGTGCATGATGGGAACAGGGCAAACCAAACTACCAAGCCAATTCTTATACTGGGAAGAAAACAAGCTTCCGGGGACCGGTTTCTGGCATCACAGCCTTCGTCGGCCCGGCTTGCCTGAATCCTGATGGTGCAAGGAGCAAGGGACTCACGTCTGAGCATACCCTCCCACACTAAGTGTGGATAAAATCGATTTGGGAAAAAGGGGGTGGTGATGGACAGAGTTTCTGAATGATGCAGAATACTCTTACCAAGTCAAGAGATCATGGTTTTAATCCATCACCGTTTTTTAGCTCGCTGCACCAACCCAGCTCAGAACCTGGCTACATGCAAATTAGTCTGTACCTGTCCCAGTGCATGATGGGAACAGGGCAAACCAAACTACCAAGCCAATTCTTATACTGGAAAGGAAACAAGCTTCCGGGGACCGGTTTCTAGCATCACAGCCTTCGTCGGCCTGGCTTCCCTGAATCCTGATGGTGCAATGAGCAAGGGACTCACGTCTGAGCATACCCTCCCACACGAAGTGTGGATAAAATCGATTTGGGAAAAAGGGGGTGGTGATGGAGAGAGTTTCTGAATGATGCAGAATACTCTTACCAAGTCAAGAGATCATGGTTTTAATCCATCACCGTTTTTTAGCTCACTGCACCAACCCAGCTCAGAACCTGGCTACATGCAAATTAGTCTGTACCTGTCCCAGTGCATGATGGGAACAGGGCAAACCAAACTACCAAGCCAATTCTTATACTGGGAAGGAAACAAGCTTCCGGGGACCGGTTTCTGGCATCATAGCCTTCGTCGGCCCGGCTTGCCTGAATCCTGATGGTGCAATGAGCAAGGGACTCACGTCTGAGCATACCCTCCCACACTAAGTGTGGATAAAATCGATTTGGGAAAAAGGGGGTGGTGATGGACAGAGTTTCTGAATGATGCAGAATACTCTTACCAAGTCAAGAGATCATGGTTTTAATCCATCACCGTTTTTTTAGCTCACTGCACCAACCCAGCTCAGAACCTGGCTACATGCAAATTAGTCTGTACCTGTCCCAGTGCATGATGGGAACAGGGCAAACCAAACTACCAAGCCAATTCTTATACTGGGAAGGAAACAAGCTTCCGGGGACCGGTTTCTGGCATCACAGCCTTCGTCGGCCCGGCTTGCCTGAATCCTGATGGTGCAATGAGCAAGGGACTCACGTCTGAGCATACCCTCCCACACTAAGTGTGGATAAAATCGATTTGGGAAAAAGGGGGTGGTGCTGGACAGAGTTTCTGAATGATGCAGAATACTCTTACCAAGTCAAGAGATCATGGTTTTAATCAATCATCGTTTTTTAGCTCACTGCACCGACCCAGCTCAGAACCTGGCTACATGCAAATTAGTCTGTACCTGTCCCAGTGCATGATGGGAACAGGGCAAACCAAACTGCCAAGCCAATTCTTATACTGGGAAGGAAACAAGCTTCCGGGGACCGGTTTCTGGCATCACAGCCTTCATCGGCCCGGCTTGCCTGAATCCTGATGGTGCAATGAGCAAGGGACTCACGTCTGAGCATACCCTCCCACACTAAGTGTGGATAAAATCGATTTGGGAAAAAGGGGGTGGTGATGGACAGAGTTTCTGAATGATGCAGAATACTCTTACCAAGTCAAGAGATCATGGTTTTAATCCATCACCGTTTTTTAGCTCACTGCACCAACCCAGCTCAGAACCTGGCTACATGCAAATTAGTCTGTACCTGTCCCAGTGCATGATGGGAACAGGGCAAACCAAACTACTAAGCCAATTCTTATACTGGGAAGGAAACAAGCTTCCGGGGACCGGTTTCTGGCATCGCAGCCTTCGTCGGCCTGGCTTGCCTGAATCCTGATGGTGCAATGAGCAAGGGACTCACGTCTGAGCATACCCTCCCACACTAAGTGTGGATAAAATCAATTTGGGAAAAAGGGGGTGGTGATGGACAGAGATTCTGAATGATGCAGAATACTCTTACCAAGTCAAGAGATCATGGTTTTAATCCATCACCGTTTTTTAGCTCACTGCACCAACTCAGAACCTGGCTACATGCAAATTAGTCTGTACCTGTCCCAGTGCATGATGGGAACAGGGCAAACCAAACTACCAAGCCAATTCTTATACTGGGAAGGAAACAAGCTTCCGGGGACCGGTTTCTGGCATCACAGCCTTCATCGGCCCGGCTTGCCTGAATCGTGATGGTGCAATGAGCAAGGGACTCATGTCTGAGCATACCCTCCCACACTAAGTGTGGATAAAATCGATTTGGGAAAAAGGGGGTGGTGATGGACAGAGTTTCTGAATGATGCAGAATACTCTTACCAAGTCAAGAGATCATGGTTTTAATCCATCACCGTTATTTAGCTCACTGCACCAACCCAGCTCAGAACCTGGCTACATGCAAATTAGTCTGTACCTGTCCCAGTGCATGATGGGAACAGGGCAAACCAAACTACCAAGCCAATTCTTATACTGGGAAGGAAACAAGCTTCCGGGGACCGGTTTCTAGCATCACAGCCTTCGTCGGCCTGGCTTCCCTGAATCCTGATGGTGCAATGAGCAAGGGACTCACGTCTGAGCATACCCTCCCACACGAAGTGTGGATAAAATCGATTTGGGAAAAAGGGGGTGGTGATGGACAGAGTTTCTGAATGATGCAGAATACTCTTACCAAGTCAAGAGATCATGGTTTTAATCCATCACCGTTTTTTAGCTCACTGCACCAACCCAGCTCAGAACCTGGCTACATGCAAATTAGTCTGTACCTGTCCCAGTGCATGATGGGAACAGGGCAAACCAAACTACCAAGCCAATTCTTATACTGGGAAGGAAACAAGCTTCCGGGGACCGGTTTCTGGCATCACAGCCTTCGTCGGCCCGGTTTGCCTGAATCCTGATGGTGCAGTGAGCAAGGGACTCACGTCTGAGCATACCCTCCCACACTAAGTGTGGATAAAATCGATTTGGGAAAAAGGGGGTGGTGATGGACAGAGTTTCTGAATGATGCAGAATACTCTTACCAAGTCAAGAGATCATGGTTTTAATCCATCACCGTTTTTTTAGCTCACTGCACCAACCCAGCTCAGAACCTGGCTACATGCAAATTAGTCTGTACCTGTCCCAGTGCATGATGGGAACAGGGCAAACCAAACTACCAAGCCAATTCTTATACTGGGAAGGAAACAAGCTTCCGGGGACCGGTTTCTGGCATCACAGCCTTCGTCGGCCCGGCTTGCCTGAATCCTGATGGTGCAATGAGCAAGGGACTCACGTCTGAGCATACCCTCCCACACTAAGTGTGGATAAAATCGATTTGGGAAAAAGGGGGTGGTGATGGACAGAGTTTCTGAATGATGCAGAATACTCTTACCAAGTCAAGAGATCATGGTTTTAATCAATCATCGTTTTTTAGCTCACTGCACCGACCCAGCTCAGAACCTGGCTACATGCAAATTAGTCTGTACCTGTCCCAGTGCATGATGGGAACAGGGCAAACCAAACTGCCAAGCCAATTCTTATACTGGGAAGGAAACAAGCTTCCGGGGACCGGTTTCTGGCATCACAGCCTTCATCGGCCCGGCTTGCCTGAATCCTGATGGTGCAATGAGCAAGGGACTCACGTCTGAGCATACCCTCCCACACTAAGTGTGGATAAAATCGATTTGGGAAAAAGGGGGTGGTGATGGACAGAGTTTCTGAATGATGCAGAATACTCTTACCAAGTCAAGAGATCATGGTTTTAATCCATCACCGTTTTTTAGCTCACTGCACCAACCCAGCTCAGAACCTGGCTACATGCAAATTAGTCTGTACCTGTCCCAGTGCATGATGGGAACAGGGCAAACCAAACTACTAAGCCAATTCTTATACTGGGAAGGAAACAAGCTTCCGGGGACCGGTTTCTGGCATCGCAGCCTTCGTCGGCCTGGCTTGCCTGAATCCTGATGGTGCAATGAGCAAGGGACTCACGTCTGAGCATACCCTCCCACACTAAGTGTGGATAAAATCAATTTGGGAAAAAGGGGGTGGTGATGGACAGAGATTCTGAATGATGCAGAATACTCTTACCAAGTCAAGAGATCATGGTTTTAATCCATCACCGTTTTTTAGCTCACTGCACCAACTCAGCTCAGAACCTGGCTACATGCAAATTAGTCTGTACCTGTCCCAGTGCATGATGGGAACAGGGCAAACCAAACTACCAAGCCAATTCTTATACTGGGAAGGAAACAAGCTTCCGGGGACCGGTTTCTGGCATCACAGCCTTCGTCGGCCCGGCTTGCCTGAATCGTGATGGTGCAATGAGCAAGGGACTCATGTCTGAGCATACCCTCCCACACTAAGTGTGGATAAAATCGATTTGGGAAAAAGGGGGTGGTGATGGACAGAGTTTCTGAATGATGCAGAATACTCTTACCAAGTCAAGAGATCATGGTTTTAATCCATCACCGTTATTTAGCTCACTGCACCAACCCAGCTCAGAACCTGGCTACATGCAAATTAGTCTGTACCTGTCCCAGTGCATGATGGGAACAGGGCAAACCAAACTACCAAGCCAATTCTTATACTGGGAAGGAAACAAGCTTCCGGGGACCGGTTTCTGGCATCACAGCCTTCGTCGGCCCGGCTTGCCTGAATCCTGATGGTGCAATGAGCAAGGGACTCACGTCTGAGCATACCCTCCAACACTAAGTGTGGATAAAATCGATTTGGGAAAAAGGGGGTGGTGATGGACAGAGTTTCTGAATGATGCAGAATACTCTAACCAAGTCAAGATATCATGGTTTTAATCCATCACCGTTATTTAGCTCACTGCACCAACCCAGCTCAGAACCTGGCTACATGCAAATTAGTCTGTACCTGTCCCAGTGCATGATGGGAACAGGGCAAACCAAACTACCAAGCCAATTCTTATACTGGGAAGGAAACAAGCTTCCGGGGACCGGTTTCTGGCATCACAGCCTTCGTCGGCCCGGCTTGCCTGAATCCTGATGGTGCAATGAGCAAGGGACTCACGTCTGAGCATACCCTCCCACACTAAGTGTGGATAAAATCGATTTGGGAAAAAGGGGTGGTGATGGACAGAGTTTCTGAATGATGCAGAATACTCTTACCAAGTCAAGAGATCATGGTTTTAATCCATCACCGTTTTTTAGCTCACTGCACCAACCCAGCTCAGAACCTGGCTACATCCAAATTAGTCTGTACCTGTCCCAGTGCATGATGGGAACAGGGCAAACCAAACTACCAAGCCAATTCTTATACTGGGAAGGAAACAAGCTTCCGGGGACCGGTTTCTGGCAGCACAGCCTTCGTCGGCCCGGCTTGCCTGAATCCTGATGGTGCAATGAGCAAGGGACTCACGTCTGAGCATACCCTCCCACATTAAGTGTGGATAAAATCGATTTGGGAAAAAGGGGGTGGTGATGGACAGAGTTTCTGTATGATGCAGAATACTCTTACCAAGTCAAGAGATCATGGTTTTAATCCATCACCGTTTTTTAGCTCACTGCACCAACCCAGCTCAGAACCTGGCTACATGCAAATTAGTCTGTACCTGTCTCAGTGCATGATGGGAACAGGGCAAACCAAACTACCAAGCCAATTCTTATACTGGGAAGGAAACAAGCTTCCGGGGACTGGTTTCTGGTATCACAGCCTTCGTCGGCCTGGCTTGCCTGAATCCTGATGGTGCAATGAGCAAGGGACTCACGACTGAGCATACACACTAAGTGTGGATAAAATCGATTTGGGAAAAAGGGGGTGGTGATGGACAGAGTTTCTGAATGATGCAGAATACTCTTACCAAGTCAAGAGATCATGGTTTTAATCCATCACCGTTTTTTAGCTCACTGCACCAACCCAGCTCAGAACCTGGCTACATGCAAATTAGTCTGTACCTGTCCCAGTGCATGATGGGAACAGGGCAAACCAAACTACCAAGCCAATTCTTATACTGGGAAGGAAACAAGCTTCCGGGGACCGGTTTCTGGCATCACAGCCTTCGTCGGCCCGGCTTGCCTGAATCCTGATGGTGCAATGAGCAAGGGACTCACGTCTGAGCATACCCTCCCACACTAAGTGTGGATAAAATCGATTTGGGAAAAAGGGGGTGGTGATGGACAGAGTTTCTCAATGATGCAGAATGCTCTTACCAAGTCAAGAGATCATGGTTTTAATCCATCAACATTTTTTAGCTCACTGCACCAACCCAGCTCAGAACCTGGCTACATGCAAATTAGTCTGTACCTGTCCCAGTGCATGATGGGAACAGGGTAAACCAAACTACCAAGCCAATTCTTATACTGGGAAGGAAACAAGCTTCCGGGGACCGGTTTTTGGCATCACAGACTTCGTCGGCCCGGCTTGCCTAAATCCTGATGGTGCAATGAGCAAGGGACTCACGTCTGAGCATACCCTCCCACACTAAGTGTGGATAAAATCGATCTGGGAAAAAGGGGGTGGTGATGGACAGAGTTTCGGAATGATGCAGAATACTCTTACTAAGTCAAGAGATCATGGTTTTAATCCATCACCGTTTTTTAGCTCACTGCACCAACCCAGCTCAGAACCTGGCTACATGCAAATTAGTCTGTACCTGTCCCAGTGCATGATGGGAACAGGGCAAACCAAACTACCAAGCCAATTCTTATACTGGGAAGGAAACAAGCTTCCGGGGACCGGTTTCTGGCATCACAGCCTTCGTCGGCCCGGCTTGCCTGAATCCTGATGGTGCAATGAGCAAGGGACTCACGTCTGAGCATACCCTCCCACACTAAGTGTGGATAAAATCGATTTGGGAAAAAGGGGGTGGTGATGGACAGAGTTTCTGAATGATGCAGAATACTCTTACCAAGTCAAGAGATCATGGTTTTAATCCATCACCGTTTTTTAGCTCACTGCACCGACCCAGCTCAGAACCTGGCTACATGCAAATTAGTCTGTACCTGTCCCAGTGCATGATGGGAACAGGGCAAACCAAACTGCCAAGCCAATTCTTATACTGGGAAGAAAACAAGCTTCCGGGGACCGGTTTCTGGCATCACAGCCTTCGTCGGCCCGGCTTACCTGAATCCTGATGGTGCAATGAGCAAGGGACTCACGTCTGAGCATACCCTCCCACACTAAGTGTGGATAAAATCGATTTGGGAAAAAGGGGGTGGTGATGGACAGAGTTTCTGAATGATGCAGAATACTCTTACCAAGTCAAGAGATCATGGTTTTAATCCATCACCGTTTTTTAGCTCACTGCACCAACCCAGCTCAGAACCTGGCTACATGCAAATTAGTCTGTACCTGTCCCAGTGCATAATGGGAACAGGGCAAACCAAACTACCAAGCCAATTCTTATACTGGGAAGGAAACAAGCTTCCGGGGACCGGTTTCTGGCATCACAGCCTTCGTCGGCCCGGCTTGCCTGAATCCTGATGGTGCAATGAGCAAGGGACTCACGTCTGAGCATACCCTCCCACACTAAGTGTGGATAAAATCGATTTGGGAAAAAGGGGGTGGTGATGGACAGAGTTTCTGAATGATGCAGAATACTCTTACCAAGTCAAGAGATCATGGTTTTAATCCATCACCGTTTTTTAGCTCACTGCACCAACCCAGCTCAGAACCTGGCTACATGCAAATTAGTCTGTACCTGTCCCAGTGCATGATGGGAACAGGGCAAACCAAACTACCAAGCCAATTCTTATACTGGGAAGGAAACAAGCTTCCGGGGACCGGTTTCTGGCAGCACAGCCTTCGTCGGCCCGGCTTGCCTGAATCCTGATGGTGCAATGAGCAAGGGACTCACGTCTGAGCATACCCTCCCACATTAAGTGTGGATAAAATCGATTTGGGAAAAAGGGGGTGGTGATGGACAGAGTTTCTGAATGATGCAGAATACTCTTACCAAGTCAAGAGATCATGGTTTTAATCCATCACCGTTTTTTAGCTCACTGCACCAACCCAGCTCAGAACCTGGCTACATGCAAATTAGTCTGTACCTGTCCCAGTGCATGATGGGAACAGGGCAAACCAAACTACCAAGCCAATTCTTATACTGGGAAGGAAACAAGCTTCCGGGGACCGGTTTCTGGTATCACAGCCTTCGTCGGCCTGGCTTGCCTGAATCCTGATGGTGCAATGAGCAAGGGACTCACGTCTGAGCATACCCTCCCACACTGAGTGTGGATAAAATCAATTTGGGAAAAAGGGGGTGGTGATGGACAGAGTTTCTGAATGATGCAGAATACTCTTACCAAGTCAAGAGATCATGGGTTTTAATCCATCACCGTTTTTTAGCTCACTGCACCATCCCAGCTCAGAACCTGGCTACATGCAAATTAGTCTGTACCTGTCCCAGTGCATGATGGGAACAGGGCAAACCAAACTACCAAGCCAATTCTTATACTGGAAAGGAAACAAGCTTCTGGGGACCGGTTTCTGGCATCACAGCCTTCGTCGGCCCGGCTTGCCTGAATCCTGATGGTGCAATGAGCAAGGGACTCACGTCTGAGCATACCCTCCCACACTAAGTGTGGATAAAATCGATTTGGGAAAAAGGGGGTGGTGATGGACAGAGTTTCTGAATCATGCAGAATACTCTTACCAAGTCAATAGATCATGGTTTTAATCCATCACCGTTTTTTAGCTCACTGCACCAACCCAGCTCAGAACCTGGCTACATGCAAATTAGTCTGTACCTGTCCCAGTGCATGATGGGAACAGGGCAAATCAAACTATCAAGCCAATTCTTATACTGGGAAGGAAACAAGCTTCCGGGGACCGGTTTCTGGCATCACAGCCTTCGTCGGCCCGGCTTGCCTGAATCCTGATGGTGCAATGAGCAAGGGACTCACGTCTGAGCATACCCTCCCACACTAAGTGTGGATAAAATCGATTTGGGAAAAAGGGGGTGGTGATGGACAGAGTTTCTGAATGATGCAGAATACTCTTACCAAGTCAAGAGATCATGGTTTTAATCCATCACCGTTTTTTAGCTCACTGCACCAACCCAGCTCAGAACCTGGCTACATGAAAATTAGTCTGTACCTGTCCCAGTGCATAATGGGAACAGGGCAAACCAAACTACCAAGCCAATTCTTATACTGGGAAGGAAACAAGCTTCCGGGGACCGGTTTCTGGCATCACAGCCTTCGTCGGCCCGGCTTGCCTGAATCCTTATGGTGCAATGAGCAAGGGACTCACGTCTGAGCATACCCTCCCACACTAAGTGTGGATAAAATCGATTTGGGAAAAAGGGGGTGGTGATGGACAGAGTTTCTGAATGATGCAGAATACTCTTACCAAGTCAAGAGATCATGGTTTTAATCCATCACCGTTTTTTAGCTCACTGCACCAACCCAGCTCAGAACCTGGCTACATGCAAATTAGTCTGTACCTGTCCCAGTGCATGATGGGAACAGGGCAAACCAAACTACCAAGCCAATTCTTATACTGGGAAGGAAACAAGCTTCCGGGGACCGGTTTCTGGCAGCACAGCCTTCGTCGGCCCGGCTTGCCTGAATCCTGATGGTGCAATGAGCAAGGGACTCACGTCTGAGCATACCCTCCCACATTAAGTGTGGATAAAATCGATTTGGGAAAAAGGGGGTGGTGATGGACAGAGTTTCTGAATGATGCAGAATACTCTTACCAAGTCAAGAGATCATGGTTTTAATCCATCACCGTTTTTTAGCTCACTGCACCAACCCAGCTCAGAACCTGGCTACATGCAAATTAGTCTGTACCTGTCCCAGTGCATGATGGGAACAGGGCAAACCAAACTACCAAGCCAATTCTTATACTGGGAAGGAAACAAGCTTCCGGGGACCGGTTTCTGGTATCACAGCCTTCGTCGGCCTGGCTTGCCTGAATCCTGATGGTGCAATGAGCAAGGGACTCACGTCTGAGCATACCCTCCCACACTGAGTGTGGATAAAATCGATTTGGGAAAAAGGGGGTGGTGATGGACAGAGTTTATGAATGATGCAGAATACTCTTACCAAGTCAAGAGATCATGGGTTTTAATCCATCACCGTTTTTTAGCTCACTGCACCATCCCAGCTCAGAACCTGGCTACATGCAAATTAGTCTGTACCTGTCCCAGTGCATGATGGGAACAGGGCAAACCAAACTACCAAGCCAATTCTTATACTGGGAAGGAAACAAGCTTCCGGGGACCGGTTTCTGGCATCACAGCCTTCGTCGGCCCGGCTTGCCTGAATCCTGATGGTGCAATGAGCAAGGGACTCACGTCTGAGCATACCCTCCCACACTAAGTGTGGATAAAATCGATTTGGGAAAAAGGGGGTGGTGATGGACAGAGTTTCTGAATCATGCAGAATACTCTTACCAAGTCAAGTGATCATGGTTTTAATCCATCACCGTTTTTTAGCTCACTGCACCAACCCAGCTCAGAACCTGGCTACATGCAAATTAGTCTGTACCTGTCCCAGTGCATGATGGGAACAGGGCAAACCAAACTATCAAGCCAATTCTTATACTGGGAAGGAAACAAGCTTCCGGGGACCGGTTTCTGGCATCACAGCCTTCGTCGGCCCGGCTTGCCTGAATCCTGATGGTGCAATGAGCAAGGGACTCACGTCTGAGCATACCCTCCCACACTAAGTGTGGATAATATCGATTTGGGAAAAAGGGGGTGGTGATGGACAGAGTTTCTGAATGATGCAGAATACTCTTACCAAGTCAAGAGATCATGGTTTTAATCCATCACCGTTTTTTAGCTCACTGCACCAACCCAGCTCAGAACCTGGGTACATGCAAATTAGTCTGTACCTGTCCCAGTGCATGATGGGAACAGGGCGAACCAAACTACCAAGCCAATTCTTATACTGGGAAGGAAACAAGCTTCCGGGGACCGGTTTCTGGCATCACAGGCTTCGTCGGCCCGGCTTGCCTGAATCCTGATGGTGCAATGAGCAAGGGACTCACGTCTGAGCATACCCTCCCACACTAAGTGTGGATAAAATCGATTTGGGAAAAAGGGGGTGGTGATGGACAGAGTTTCTGAATGATGCAGAATACTCTTACCAAGTCAAGAGATCATGGTTTTAATCCATCACCGTTTTTTAGCTCACTGCACCAACCCAGCTCAGAACCTGGCTACATGCAAATTAGTCTGTACCTGTCCCAGTGCATGATGGGAACAGAGCAAACCAAACTACCAAGCCAATTCTTATACTGAAAAGGAAACAAGCTTCCGGGGACCGGTTTCTGGCATCACAGCCTTCGTCGGCCCGGCTTGCCTGAATCCTGATGGTGCAATGAGCAAGGGACTCACGTCTGAGCATACCCTCCCACACTAAGTGTGGATAAAATCGATTTGGGAAAAAGGGGGTGGTGATGGACAGAGTGTCTGAATCATGCAGAATACTCTTACCAAGTCAAGAGATCATGGTTTTAATCCATCACCGTTTTTTAGCTCACTGCACCAACCCAGCTCAGAACCTGGCTACATGCAAATTAGTCTGTACCTGTCCCAGTGCATGATGGGAACAGGGCAAACCAAACTATCAAGCCAATTCTTATACTGGGAAGGAAACAAGCTTCCGGGGACCGGTTTCTGGCATCACAGCCTTCGTCGGCCCGGCTTGCCTGAATCCTGATGGTGCAATGAGCAAGGGACTCACGTCTGAGCATACCCTCCCACACTAAGTGTGGATAAAATCGATTTGGGAAAAAGGGGGTGGTGATGGACAGAGTTTCTGAATGATGCAGAATACTCTTACCAAGTCAAGAGATCATGGTTTTAATCCATCACCGTTATTTAGCTCACTGCACCAACCCAGCTCAGAAACTGGCTACATGCAAATTAGTATGTACCTGTCCCAGTGCATGATGGGAACAGGGCAAACCAAACTACCAAGCCAATTCTTATACTGGGAAGGAAACAAGCTTCCGGGGACCGGTTTCTGGCATCACAGGCTTCGTCGGCCCGGCTTGCCTGAATCCTGATGGTACAATGAGCAAGGGACTCACGTCTGAGCATACCCTCCCACACTAAGTGTGGATAAAATCGGTTTGGGAAAAAGGGGGTGGTGATGGACAGAGTTTCTGAATGATGCAGAATACTCTTACCAAGTCAAGAGATCATGGTTTTAATCCATCACTGTTTTTTAGCTCACTGCACCAACCCAGCTCAGAACCTGGCTACATGCAAATTAGTCTGTACCTGTCCCAGTGCATGATGGGAACAGGGCAAACCAAACTACCAAGCTAATTCTTATACTGGGAAGGAAACAAGCTTCCGGGGACCGGTTTCTGGCATCACAGCCTTCATCGGCCCGGCTTGCCTGAATCTTGATGGTGCAATGAGCAAGGGACTCACGTCTGAGCATACCCTCCCACACTAAGTGTGGATAAAATCGATTTGGGAAAAAGGGGGTGGTGATGGACAGAGTTTCTGAATGATGCAGAATACTCTTACCAAGTCAAGAGATCATGGTTTTAATCCATCACCGTTTTTTAGCTCACTGCACCAACCCAGCTCAGAACCTGGCTACATGCAAATTAGTCTGTACCTGTCCCAGTGCATGATGGGAACAGGGCAAACCAAACTACCAAGCCAATTCTTATACTGGGAAGGAAACAAGCTTCCGGGGACCGGTTTCTGGCATCACAGCCTTCGTCGGCCCGGCTTGCCTGAATCGTGATGGTGCAATGAGCAAGGGACTCACGTCTGAGCATACCCTCCCACACTAAGTGTGGATTAAATCGATTTGGGAAAAAGGGGGTGGTGATGGACAGAGTTTCTGAATGATGCAGAATACTCTTACCAAGTCAAGAGATCATGGTTTTAATCCATCACCGTTTTTTAGCTCACTGCACCAACCCAGCTCAGAACCTGGCTACATGCAAATTAGTCTGTACCTGTCCCAGTGCATGATGGGAACAGGGCAAACCAAACTACCAAGCCAATTCTAATACTGGGAAGGAAACAAGCTTCCGGGGACCGGTTTCTGGCATCACAGCCTTCGTCGGCCCGGCTTGCCTGAATCCTGATGGTGCAATGAGCAAGGGACTCACGTCTGAGCATACCCTCCCACACTAAGTGTGGATAAAATCGATTTGGGAAAAGGGGGGTGGTGATGGACAGAGTTTCTGAATGATGCAGAATACTCTTATCAAGTCAAGAGATCATGGTTTTAATCCATCACCGTTTTTTAGCTCACTGCACCAACCCAGCTCAGAACCTGGCTACATGCAAATTAGTCTGTACCTGTCCCAGTGCATGATGGGAACAGGGCAAACCAAACTACCAAGCCAATTCTTATACTGGGAAGGAAACAAGCTTCCGGGGACCGGTTTCTGGCAGCACAGCCTTCGTCGGCCCGGCTTGCCTGAATCCTGATGGTGCAATGAGCAAGGGACTCACGTCTGAGCATACCCTCCCACATTAAGTGTGGATAAAATCGATTTGGGAAAAAGGGGGTGGTGATGGACAGAGTTTCTGAATGATGCAGAATACTCTTACCAAGTCAAGAGATCATGGTTTTAATCCATCACCGTTTTTTAGCTCACTGCACCAACCCAGCTCAGAACCTGGCTACATGCAAATTAGTCTGTACCTGTCCCAGTGCATGATGGGAACAGGGCAAACCAAACTACCAAGCCAATTCTTATACTGGGAAGGAAACAAGCTTCCGGGGACCGGTTTCTGGTATCACAGCCTTCGTCGGCCTGGCTTGCCTGAATCCTGATGGTGCAATGAGCAAGGGACTCACGTCTGAGCATACACACTAAGTGTGGATAAAATCGATTTGGGAAAAAGGGGGTGGTGATGGACAGAGTTTCTGAATGATGCAGAATACTCTTACCAAGTCAAGAGATCATGGTTTTAATCCATCACCGTTTTTTAGCTCACTGCACCAACCCAGCTGTGGTAAATAAAATAAATATTACCGGACTGAATTTCATACGGAATCTTAAAATAAAGTAAATAGCTCAAAATAACAAGAGGCAGAATCCGTGGTATAAGAGGTTTTCTAATGGGCTTTATTCCATTCAAAATGGCCGACTCGAGTCGCGGCCTTCAGGTTCCGTCACCACGAGGGTTCAGGAAGTGAAGTACAATAATTTATTAACAGACATGTATTTTTATAATAAGTGCATTACAATGAAACGAATGTAGAAGGCGTAACATTTGATAAGAAAAGTGACAAAACAGTGACATAATCGAAACTAGGCGTAATAAGGAATAAAAGAAACATGATTGGTTAGAATTATCAGACATAGGTGGATCTATAAGATAATACTTGGCATAGATGCGCGCGCG
Organism: Triturus cristatus; assembly: GCF_964204655.1. NCBI lineage: Eukaryota > Metazoa > Chordata > Amphibia > Caudata > Salamandridae > Triturus > Triturus cristatus. The sequence continues at coordinate 676,159,224 of NC_140593.1, read as the reverse complement.
GCAGCATGACGTGTAATTGACGTGCAACTAGGGGGTGAAGGGGACTTGACATTTAGCTCTACATGTGGAGACGAGAAGTCTGGGGTCAAGTCAACCTAATCCCAAATCATATCTAACATCCTATGTTTAAAGAACTATGTTATCCACAAGGAAGAGACTCTCGGACAGAATCTATTCTATACTGACTGTGTACGTGTACAAGCGTCTAAGTGTCTATATGAGATGCGAGGGGCAGAAAACTTTCCATGGCAACAGGGCTATGAATCACTTGCAGGAGGACGGAAAGCTGAGTTCCTTGCTTGTGAGCTAAAGGAAATGTTTACCTAAATCACTGGACAGGAATGCATCGGCTGGAGAGCAAAATAGATAATTCGAAGGTGAAATACAACTTCTTGGCAGACAGGCGAAAACTGGCCGAGGCAGGCACCGTTAGCTGCACAGGGAGTAGGACAAAGTTCATGGATACAGATGCGAGCTCAAGCTGAAGCTGTCAGAGACAGAAAGCAGGGAAAGGCTTTGAGGACAGAATCGGGCCTACTTGCCTGAACTGTAAAAATGAAGTAACTTAGCCATATAAAGTCGGTGGCCTGTCACACCTAGGAATCGAATATCCAGCCCATTGATGGCGGATCTGACAGAGAACATGTCGACGGTAGACACACATATGTTTGCGTCTTAGAAACTGGAACTGGAGGGAACATACATGTACTTGTAACATGCATATAGAACCGTTGGGGTCCAAGATAGGGGACATAACTGATCAGGAAAATCCACATTTCCACACAGCTCAGAACTTGGCTACATGCAAATTAGTCTGTACCTGTCCCAGTGCATGATGGGAACAGGGCAAACCAAACTACCAAGCCAATTCTTTTACTGGGAAGGAAACAAGCTTCCGGGAACAGGTTTCTGGCATCACAGCCTTCGTCGGCCCGGCTTGCCTGAATCCTGATGGTGCAATGAGCAAGGGACTCACGTCTGAGCATACCCTCCCACACTAAGTGTGGATAAAATCGATTTGGGAAAAAGGGGGTGGTGATGGACAGAGTTTCTCAATGATGCAGAATACTCTTACCAAGTCAAGAGATCATGGTTTTAATCCATCACCATTTCTTAGCTCACTGCACCAACCCAGCTCAGAACCTGGCTACATGCAAATTAGTCTGTACCTGTCCCAGTGCATGATGGGAACAGGGCAAACCAAACTACTAAGCCAATTCTTATACTGGGAAGGAAACAAGCTTCCGGGGACCGGTTTCTGGCATCACAGCCTTCGTCGGCCCGGCTTGCCTGAATCTTGATGGTGCAATGAGCAAGGGACTCACGTCTGAGCATACCCTCCCACACTAAGTGTGGATAAAATCGATTTGGGAAAAAGGGGGTGGTGATGGACAGAGTTTCTGAATGATGCAGAATACTCTTACCAAGTCAAGAGATCATGGTTTTAATCCATCACCGTTTTTTAGCTCACTGCACCAACTCAGCTCAGAACCTGGCTACATGCAAATTAGTCTGTACCTGTCCCAGTGCATGATGGGAACAGGGCAAACCAAACTACCAAGCCAATTCTTATACTGGGAAGGAAACAAGCTTCCGGGGACCGGTTTCTGGCATCACAGCCTTCGTCGGCCCGGCTTGCCTGAATCGTGATGGTGCAATGAGCAAGGGACTCACGTCTGAGCATACCCTCCCACACTAAGTGTGGATTAAATCGATTTGGGAAAAAGGGGGTGGTGAGGGACAGAGTTTCTGAATGATGCAGAATACTCTTACCAAGTCAAGAGATCATGGTTTTAATCCATCACCGTTTATTAGCTCACTGCACCAACCCAGCTCAGAACCTGGCTACATGCAAATTAGTCTGTACCTGTCCCAGTGCATGATGGGTACAGGGCAAACCAAACTACCAAGACAATTCTAATACTGGGAAGGAAACAAGCTTCCGGGGACCGGTTTCTGGCATCACAGCCTTCGTCGGCCCGGCTTGCCTGAATCCTGATGGTGCAATGAGCAAGGGACTCACGTCTGAGCATACCCTCCCACACTAAGTGTGGATAAAATCGATTTGGGAAAAAGGGGGTGGTGATGGACAGAGTTTCTGAATGATGCAGAATACTCTTACCAAGTCAAGAGATCATGGTTTTAATCCATCACCGTTATTTAGCTCACTGCACCAACCCAGCTCAGAACCTGGCTACATGCAAATTAGTCTGTACCTGTCCCAGTGCATGATGGGAACAGGGCAAACCAAACTACCAAGCCAATTCTTATACTGGGAAGGAAACAAGCTTCCGGGGACCGGTTTCTGGCATCACAGCCTTCGTCGGCCCGGCTTGCCTGAATCCTGATGGTGCAATGAGCAAGGGACTCACGTCTGAGCATACCCTCCCACACTAAGTGTGGATAAAATCGATTTGGGAAAAAGGGGGTGGTGATGGACAGAGTTTCTGAATGATGCAGAATACTCTTACCAAGTCAAGAGATCATGGTTTTAATCCATCACCGTTTTTTAGCTCACTGCACCAACCCAGCTCAGAACCTGGCTACATGCAAATTAGTCTGTACCTGTCCCAGTGCATGATGGGAACAGGGCAAACCAAACTACCAAGCCAATTCTTATACTGGGAAGGAAACAAGCTTCCGGGGACCGGTTTCTGGCAGCACAGCCTTCGTCGGCCCGGCTTGCCTGAATCCTGATGGTGCAATGAGCAAGGGACTCACGTCTGAGCATACCCTCCCACATTAAGTGTGGATAAAATCGATTTGGGAAAAAGGGGGTGGTGATGGACAGAGTTTCTGAATGATGCAGAATATTCTTACCAAGTCAAGAGATCATGGTTTTAATCCATCACCGTTTTTTAGCTCACTGCACCAACCCAGCTCAGAACCTGGCTACATGCAAATTAGTCTGTACCTGTCCCAGTGCATGATGGGAACAGGGCAAACCAAACTACCAAGCCAATTCTTATACCGGGAAGGAAACAAGCTTCCGGGGACCGGTTTCTGGCATCACAGCCTTCGTCGGCCCGGCTTGCCTGAATCCTGATGGTGCAATGAGCAAGGGACTCACGTCTGAGCATACCCTCCCACACTAAGTGTGGATAAAATCGATTTGGGAAAAAGGGGGTGGTGATGGACAGAGTTTCTGAATGATGCAGAATACTCTTACCAAGTCAAGAGATCATGGTTTTAATCCATCACCGTTTTTTAGCTCACTGCACCAACCCAGCTCAGAACCTGGCTACATGCAAATTAGTCTGTACCTGTCCCAGTGCATGATGGGAACAGGGCAAACCAAACTACCAAGCCAATTCTTATACTGGGAAGGAAACAAGCTTCCGGGGACCGGTTTCTGGCATCACAGCCTTCGTCGGCCCGGCTTGCCTGAATCCTGATGGTGCAATGAGCAAGGGACTCACGTCTGAGCATACCCTCCCACACTAAGTGTGGATAAAATCGATTTGGGAAAAAGGGGGTGGTGATGGACAGAGTTTCTGAATGATGCAGAATACTCTTACCAAGTCAAGAGATCATGGTTTTAATCCATCACCGTTTTTTAGCTCACTGCACCAACCCAGCTCAGAACCTGGCTACATGCAAATTAGTCTGTACCTGTCCCAGTGCATGATGGGAACAGGGCAAACCAAACTACCAAGCCAATTCTTATACTGGGAAGGAAACAAGCTTCCGGGGACCGGTTTCTGGCATCACAGCCTTCGTCGGCCCGGCTTGCCTGAATCCTGATGGTGCAATGAGCAAGGGACTCACGTCTGAGCATACCCTCCCACACTAAGTGTGGATAAAATCGATTTGGGAAAAAGGGGGTGGTGATGGACAGAGTTTCTGAATGATGCAGAATACTCTTACCAAGTCAAGAGATCATGGTTTTAATCCATCACCGTTTTTTACCTAGTAGAGATTAGTTGACCAGGAAGCAGTTGTCAGCCAAATTAGCCATGTTGCTATGCCTGATTTCTTGTAGAAGGACTTCAGATGTGAAAGCTCTTGATCTTGCAGGTAGAGTAATAACTCCAGAAGGAGTCTCATTTTAAATTACCAGGAGAACAAAAACGTTTTCTAACAGTATTGATTATCATGTGTTTCCTATCAATGAAAAATTGTGTATGGTCAAATGTTTAAAAGCCTATACGGATAGTACTAGAGCATTTACAAATGCTCTTTCAGGTCAATTATTGATTTATCTGCAGAACCTTTTAAACCAGTTTCAGCTGCTACTATAGCTGCATAGTTGAAAGTGGTGATGGCTTAGGCTAGATTTGATACACAGGTGTTAGGGGCTCATTCAGTCAGAGGAGTGATGGACTCGAAAACGTTTGTGTTGGGTTCCACTGTTCAAGATATTATGAAATTGGCTGATTGGTCCTCAGATTCAACTTTTAAACATTTATATTATAAGCCAGTGGCTGATATTGCCTCAGTGGTGTTGAATAAGGTTTAAACTAGCATAATCGGAGCCTTCAGTCCTGAAATAGAATAAAAGATTTGCTAGCATTCGCATCAAGAATTTATATTCTATTAAGGACATGGTGGCAAGGATTAACAGTTTTTGTAAATGCGACTTATACATGATATTGATGTTTTTTACACTTGACATTCCTTTTAGTTCTGTTTTAGCCAACACATATCTCAATGTCTTGTTTCTTCTTAGGGTCTTATCAAATGACGGAACGAGAAGGATTCCGGACACCGTGTTCCAATGTTGATGCTTTGCACTTCAGTCACAGGTTGAATTGTTATTTTCGGATTGGTGGCACCTGATGGAAATCGTGAGAGCTGGTCCCGTTTCAGTTATTGTTCTTCTTGAAGTTCTTATAGACTGCTATTGTGCAAAGAAAGAGGCAGTCAATATGGTGTGTATTTGAGGGGTCTAGTGCGTCATGATTGGTGGGGTTGATGGACAGAGCATCATGGGATGTGTCGTCTTTTTTTTTTATATGTGGAACTGAGGGAGTTCAGCTGCCAAGGTCATGAAAATTCCATTAAGAATAATTGGTTGGGGGCATGGCCTGGGCCGTATGGAGTCAGCTGCATGATTGCCGAGCTCAGGTAACCAAGGCCACAAGAAACACAATCCTGCCCCCCCTATTTCCCGCCGGTGACAGTGAGCAAGGGACAGGCAGCGGCAAGAGCGAGTGGATGCCCACAGACAAGAAGGTGCCTGCACCATATGCTGACGGTAGGAGTACGGCAGACCAGAGTGGAGACAGAGAGAGGCCATCTTGCAGCAGCTGTGAAAGGCCGGCTTTCAGCGGAAAGCGCTGCGGGACAGCCAAGCTGGCCTGAAGCAACCCCAATGGTCGAAGCTGGGATCCACAATAGCCAAGGCAGCAGAAGAGGCAGTCCACGGATTACAGTGGGCCAAGTGGGCGGACTGACCCAGGCAAACAGCTGAGACCCAGTCAGCTTGTTGGGACCCAGTTGGCTTGGGCGGCGGTCCTGTTGGGTGGAGTAGCCCCCGAGAGGAGGCAACGCCACGCACAAGACAAATCAAAGGACATAAGTTAGGAAATCATGCAGCCTCACAGACACGCCTTGAATTATACTTTGGCAATTCATGAACTGGTACCGTGGTGGTTTGGCCCCCTGAAATATAAAAAACATATGACCTACAGCTAGGAGATCAGCCCTAACTGCTATAAATGGGAGGAGGAGATCTAAATCACCTGATTGTTGACCTGGTTACTGGTGCGTTGTTCCCCTGGGGCCTTCCCCCTTTTGCTAGAACATTAGAACCATATGCTGTGGAACACTGAGAGGAGGGGGGAGATACACAGGTTGCAGACATGGGAATTACGGAGGAGCCTGTAGACCCTACAACCAACATTGGACCGCGAAGGATCACAGAGGAACCCACTTGTGGAGTTGTGAAGAAAAAGTGGGGGTGCTTGTGCCTGGGGTGCCACTCTTGGAAAATGAGGAGTGTACAGAGGAGTCAAGTGGTGGCCATCTCACACCCCTCCCTCCCAATGCAGGCTAGTAGGAGGACCGGGGAAGGAAAACCTCCTTTCTTACGGAACGTGACACCAGCCAGTGGCGGCATGGATGATCAGGATATCCCGTATTTGTCCTTCCGGAAATACAGGCCAGAAAAGGCTGCATACAGTGAAGCCTCTTGACAAGTAGAGGGGGTGTGGGTACAGGTAACAGACTGCAGATGGGAAAGAATGGTCCAGCCCAAGCCATGGGAAAGAATGGTCCATCCCAGGCCTGTCAAACCCTTCACAGCGGCGGGTATCCCCAAATTGGGTAGCCGTGGAAATGAGTGGAAGGCTGCAATGGTGGACCAAGGGCTGGAAGCACATACAATGTCCATATTAACAGCAATTGAGGAGACTAAGAATCTAAAAATCAACACAATTATGCACAAGGTTAACCAACTACAAACCGACCATAGGAAGCTAGTGGACAGACTCTGGGAAGCGGAGTCCACCCTTGCACAGGTTCAGTCCACAGTGTCTGAGGGTGCAACCCGAATAGGAGAATTGGAGAAAGTGAAGGCAAGCCTCACGGAAAAAATGGATGATGGCAAAGGCAGACCCCGCCGCAATAACGTCTGAATAGTAGGGATCCCAGCGAAAGAGCAGAAGGCCTCAGCATGGAATTGTCCCTAGAGGACTGGTTGGAAGCAACGGTGCTGGGGACAAAATATCAAAATGGTTCACAGTGGAACGGGAGCACAGAGTGCCCGGTAGACCACCAACCCCTAGTGCCCTCCCCAAGGGCAATGTAGCCAAACTGCTGAACTTTAGAGACTGGGATGCTATCCTGCAAGTGGTGCGAACACGGGGACCATGGGAAAAGGAAGGAGCAACAGTAAATATCTACGCGGACTATATTGCCATAGTGTAGTCCAAATGGAAGCCTTCTTGGGAGTTAAAAGACACCTGAGAACATTGGACCTTCACTATGCCCTTTTCTTCCTCCCTGCTAAGCTTCACATTATAGCCCAGGGAGAGGCATACCTCTTCTTAACAGCAAAGAAAGACTGGGACTGGCTGGAAAGACATGGCTGCCCAACCCTGAGGTCAAGAACTCTGCATAGATGAAGGGCTGGCAAAAGCATAGGAACTGTCAAAAGGCAAGACAAAGGCCATGCCTAGTCCCAATGAAGTACCAGAAGGAGACAGAAAGTGTCAAAGACATGGCGAACATTCCAAGAACAATGAGCCCTGAAAACCACCAACAGATGGGAAGCACTGGCGAAAGATACAGAGGGATCACTCAAAGATAACTCAGACCAGGATGAAGATAAGGATGGCACGACTCCCCCAGTGGCCACTCTGATTACAGTTGAGGAGATTATTTGATACCGGCCTTGAGAACCATAGGAGAATGGGACAGGAGCGGGATCTCCAACCGTACCACAGAGGGAATAGATAAAAACGCTAATTATTACTCGCAGGCAGCGCTTCCCCTCCACGGAATATCGATATCAACATGGAACACATGATATTCTCAACAATGTTGTTACATAAAGTTGGACAGTTCAGGTGACGGATATACCATGCACTGGGGTGACAACCAGATCAAAGACTGCAACATGGTAGGTTGGGTAAGGGAGGGAGTTGGTATAGAGTTAAACAGGCAGCAGTTACACAGAGGCACAGAGAACAAGTAAGGGGAACACACCACCTGGGAGAGAAAGATACACACAATGAGAGGGTCAGGAATGGCAAAGACAGCGGCACTTAAGATACTAACTTTGAATGTTAACGGATTGGAGAACCAAATTAAGCAAAGCCTGGTGACCAAAGCCCTGATAAGATATGAAGCAGATGTGGTGTTTCTAACTGTGGATTCTTGGGCAGGGGGAAGTACACAGTGGCCAGTCACTCTGACTATACCTCTTGTTCAAGAGGGGTCACAATGCTAACAAGCAGAGTAGTAGCATTTCACATGACAAAGGTCAGGACAGATGACCTAGAATGATACACAGCGGTCAGTCTCCGACTCAGAAATTACTTTATTTGAGCTGTGTTTACAGAGCATAAAAGTTAATAAATAAAAAATACATAATTCATCAATAGTTTCATAAAACTATAAAAAGGAAAACAGTTAAAAACAATCAAAACACTAAAAGAGAAGCTATGATTAATTCCAGGGGATTGTACAGTCTTCTGGTTTTTAAGGAAAAACATAAAAAGGATGCAACACAATGACAAACAAAATGATCTAGCAATGTTTTTAAAAACGACAGACCAAGGTGACATTGTCTAAAATTATGTTTACGCATGATTGGCAGAATAAATCTTTTGCGCTGTTCCAGATAAAACTTACAGAAAAACAAAATGTGTGAGTCAGATTGGGTAGACACCCCATCACAAGGGCAGGGCGGTAAAGCTTGTAATGAGAAAATGCCCGATGGGTGCCCCAACATGCAGGGAATTAAGTTTAATCTGAACCCCAACAGTACAAATATGTGGCGTGAGTTTATCACAGCGGTCAGATATGAAAATTGCCCCTCGATTAATAATGGTCCCGCACAATATAATCGCACCAAGTATTTAGAACTGTTAAGTCGATTCCTTTTTTCTCTTAAAAAATTAGAGGGGACCCTTCGTGAAACCAAAGGACTAGCGTTCAATCTATAAAAAGTAACAGTGTATCCCTTGGTTGGCAAATACTGAGAGAACTCTTACTCATTCAACCATCCAAATCACACACATTCAATCATGGGGGACACAGTAACAATTGAAAAAGCAGTATGCCAGCACACAAGAACAGAATTGAAAATATTATGTATCAATGCCAGCCAAAGGATATATGATTCCTTTTTTCTACCATTAAATTTGAAAAGCGTTCCTTAATCGCTTTTTTTTGGGATATTCGGACAAAACCTCTGGGTTTCAAAAATGGTTTCTAGAACGAAAGAGATCAGGTTAGTTTTAACATACAATAGCCAGGAGATCTTTTTTGCCCGTTCGGAAGTAAGGCAGTCCACCAGGAACTGCTGGGTTAGATCATCCGAGTTCCTTCTCCAGGTAGAATGACATAACAATATTGGGGCCAGGGAGACCTGGTCTGATATGTAAGGAACGTTCAACTCAGTATGACAATTGTGGTTAGAACTACTTTTAGGGAGGCCTAGCAGATTCTTCCAGAAAATATCTCCCACTGATTGCAGTGAAGTGTGCTTTGAATGTCCTCAGACACCCGCTCCATAGGTTGCTACTGCAGTGGGCTTAGCTAAATAAACCTTTTTTACATCGTCTAAGGGTTTTGAACCTAACATTTTGGTAAAGGAAAGTAGAGCTCCAATACTTTTTTCTAACATTAAGCCCCTATTTCTCACCATGTGGGACCATGATAGCGCTCTTTCAAATGCCATCCCTAATTAGGAGAACGTATCTGTCTGAGCCACTCTCCGGCCCACTATAAAAAATGATGGGGCTTTGTTTGCCTTCGGCCCAGTACTAAAATAAAAGATTTTGTATCGTTAGTTTGCAAATCTAATTTATGCATGAAGTTAACTTAGGTGTCTAAAAGCTTCTGAAGATCCAGGCTTGTACGTGCTATTACACAGCAGTCCTGGGACGCCTGGAGAGGGAAACTTAGCACTAGTAAATGTCTTCAACCCTCCAGGGCTACAAGTTAATTCCCAGCAGCAGCTGGGACGCTTGCTCCGAGAACTGCCACAAGCCACAACCACTCTGGGTGGAGACTACAACATGACACTACACTACATGGACAGATCCCACACATCACAGGTGCATAGCCCCCTGGCAGGGGAACTAGTTAGCTTTACATGAACCCTTGGACTGTGCAACATTCGGAGACACCTGCAGGAGTCTCGAAAGGAGTGCTCATGTATTCGGGAGCCCACAACACCTCCTCCAAGACACATTACATCTATACACCACAGGCAATGCTACATAGATTCCCAGATGCTGAATACAAAGCTAAAGGTATCTCAGACCACTCACATTTAGGCATTACCTGAGCAACGACACACAAAAAGAGAAGGAGGAATGGAGAATGGCAGTGCAGAGACTCATGAATAGATACATTGCGGAACACCGAAAAAAGGCCATAGAACACTATTTCTAAGACAATAACCTCACAGACACAGATGCTGTGACATGCTGGGAAGCGTATAAGGCCACATTAAGAGGGTGATTATAGGGGGGAGGAGCCTAGCGCGCAACCAAGATGGCCGCGTAGGCTTGTGGCTCCCGGGGGCCTCCGCAACCTCCCACGTCTATCCTGTCATAATCCTGATTTTTTCGATGGGCTTTTGTTTATAATCTTGCGCTAAGGTACCACTCGTTTTCCAAATCGAAATTGGACTCCGGGAACGTGTTTTTTGGCGATCTGAAGTTTGCGGCCTTCTCCGGCCTTGGTGCCGAACTCGGGTTGGTGAGGTGCCCGGCTGCGAATTGAACAACAGCGGCATGCCAGGCTGGGCCTGCCCCGGACCCCGTGCTTTCACTTTCGGTTTCGAGTTAAGCTACCGAGACTGATGCGTGGGACATTGGGAGAGCTGCGCGGAGTACGGAGTGCAAGGCCTAGTCTTTTTTTTTTTTTTTTTTTTTTTTTGAAACCGTTTATTACAAGTCTTAAAAGTATACAAGTATGGGCCTACAACCTTCCGGCCGGCCGCTAGCAATGATAGGAACATACGACATACATTTATGGAACACGTGGTGTTACGGAGGAGCACTTCTCAGTAGGTAACAACGTCAAAAGCCACATCATCCAGACCCCATTATGCGGTTTCATTTTAAATTAAGAACAACAAAAAAAACCACACCCACAAGGCAACCCACAATCGAAAATAGCAGCACGTGCTCCCCTAGAGGGGGGATCCCAACTATCCACAGAAGTCTAAAGAGGGGGAAGAGAACAGAGCGAGGACTGGGGGAACCCAATGCCCGGCAGCGGGGGAACGAGTCGGCTAAGGGGATGGGGCTGGCGAGGTATCAGGCAGCAACGGTGGTGCACAGATACCCCCGCGGTAGGCATTCCAGGGGCCCCATACTTTCACCCATGTCCCAGGCTTACCCCTCGCCACATACACCACCTTTTCTCGAAACATGCACCAGTCCATGTGTTCTTTCCAGGCCGAGACCGTCGGGGGCCTCTGGGATCCCCACAGTTGAGCAATATCACGCTTGGCTATCATATATCCCAGAGTCACCCACCATGTCTGCGGCGCCGAGTAATCAGTCGGTTCCCACACATTCAACAGGCATCTCCTCGCTTCAGGCAACAGCGCCACATGCGTAACCAGTCGCAGCACCTCATGTACACCACGCCAGAACCCTTCCACCTCCGGGCACTCCCATAAAATATGCAGAAAGGTCCCCAAAGCACCACACCCACGCTTACACAACCCATCTACAGCATAGCCCATACGCAGAAGCTTTGGCCCCGTCATGTAGACCCGGTGGAGTATCTTGAGCTGGACGAAGCGAAGGCGAGCCGGTATGGCCACCTCCTTCGGGGAGGCCACCGCGGAGGTCCAGTCCTCGTCGTCCAACTCCAGCCCGTCGGCAACCCAAGCCGCACGAAGGGCAGTCAACAGGCCCGAGCGGTCATTTATCAGCTTTTTGTATATAAGTGAGATCGTGCTGTCCGGGACGTGCCCATCCAGCATTCTATCCTCCAGGGGGGAATATTCCGGGATGGAGGCAACGTCCGAGAAGACGGAGCCCAGCGCATGACGGACCTGCAAATACCGAAAGTATTCACTGCCCTGCAACTGAAATTCCGTCTGCAGCATATCGAACGTTTTAAATCCTCCCCTCGTCCAGAGATCCCCCACTTTACTGATACCTATTATGTCCCACTTCTCAAAGCCCTTAGAGGTCCACAGGGAACCTAACCGCTCAGACGCGTATAGTGGTGACGCCCGGGTCAAACGGTCCTTCCACCCCATAGCTGCATTGGCCGCGTGCCAGACTTGCACCATGACACGCGTGGGGCCCGTCAGACGAGCGTCGGGCGCTCTAGAATAGAGCGCTCGATTGTAGTCGCCACCTGGCAGGAGCATCTTGTCCATTTCGAATGCCGGGTTTAAGGCGGGCCCGTATAGGCCATGGTTAATTGCAGCGAGCTGGGAGGCCCAATAGTACCGTTTAATATCCGGGAGGGCAATCCCCCCGTCATACCATGGGAGCGTCAGCTTCGCCAGGGCAATACGCGGCCTCCCGTCCCAGAACAGGCGGCGTTGCAGACTCTCCACCTCACGGAAGTAGCGCGCCGGGACTAAGTCCATAGTGTTCTGCAAAGCGTACAGGAAACGCGGCAGAGACATCATCTTGAACAATGCCGCCCGGCCGAGCGGCGAAAGCGGCAGGCGCCGCCAGCGTGCGACATCTACCCGCAGGCGCTGGAGGGGGGGAAGCAGGTTCCGTTCATACCGGGCCTCCGGGTCCAGAGTAATGAAGACACCCAGGTACCGAAATCCCTGCGGGGCGATCTGAATCGGACAGCCCCGCGGGAGAATAGGAGCCTCCCCAGAGAGAACATACACGCACGATTTAGCCCAGTTGATGACGAGACCGGAGTTACGACCAAACGAATGTAAAACATCAACCAGCACTATAAGTGATTTACGTGGGGAGGCTAGGTACAGAAGGATGTCATCAGCGTATAGGGATACGCGGTCCTCATACTCGGGGGTCCAACGGAGACCACGGATGGAAGGCTCCCACCGCAGCCACTCCGCCAGGGGCTCCAAGGCAAGCGCAAAAAGAAGCGGCGACAAGGGACAGCCCTGTCGCGTGCCCCGGCCCAGCTCAAACGGGGCCGATACTCTTCCGTTCACGACCACCTGCGCCAATGGGCCCGAATACAACAGTTTGACCCAACTGATGAATCCTGGGCCAAATCCGAACTTCGCAAGCATCGCCCAGATGTATGGCCACTCAAGCGTGTCAAACGCCATGGTGGCGTCCAAGGACGCCAAAATGGCCGGTTCCCGTATAAATGGGACGCGCGCGAGCACCCCATGCAAACGCCGCAGGTTAAGGGCTGTGTTGCGGTGGGGAATAAAGCCAGACTGGTCCTGATGAACCAGATCTCCCACCACACCGACCAGCCGATTGGCCAGTACCTTGGCGAGAATTTTGGGCTCCGCATTCAGTAGTGAGATAGGCCGATAAGAAGTAACCCGGTCCCGAGGTCTCCCTTCCTTGTGGATCACCACGATTGTAGCCAGACGCTGGTCAAGCGGGAGGGAGCCCAGCGAGTGGGCCGCCAGGAACATTGCGCGGAGGTGAGGCGCCAATGTATCCGGTCGCAGCTTATACAACTCGATAGGGATACCATTCGGGCCCATGGCCTTGCCAGAAGCGACCGAGCGTATGGCGAGGGCGATTTCGTCGGAGGTGTGAGCGGCGTCCAGCGACACCCTGTCCTCCCCGGAAAGGGAAGGCAGCGCGATATCCCTGAGCAGGGCACGGGAATCCTCTTCAGAGCAAGAAGAGACCGGGGAATACACCTCGCGGAAATAATCCGCGAAACAGGAGACAATTTCTTCTGGCTCAGTTACACACACACCATTCGTTTTCTCAATCAGCGGGACCACACGATTCGCTCTCTCCTTTTTATCCAACCACGCTATCAGTTTACCAGCCTTATCACCCACATCATACAGTCGCCCCTGTTGCTCTCTACTAAGGCCCCTGGCCGCCTCCGTAACGAGGGCCCTATAAGCCGCTTGTTTGAGCTGGAGGACATGTAGTGCAGCATCCGTCACCCCATCTTCTAGATTACCCTCCAACTCAGCTATTTCAGCCTCCACCCGGGTCACCTCCTCCCGCTCGCGCCTCCGGGCGTGGGAAATAAGGGATAGGGCCTCCCCTCTGAGTACTGTTTTGAAGGCCTCCCACAGGGAGATAGCCGAAGGCACTGACCCCACATTCTCATCAAAATAGCGCTGGAGGGATTTAATCAAGTCAGCGCGAATGGTGGGGTCGCGCAGGTACCAGGAATTGATTGGGACCACCCTGCTCTCACCCCTCGGAAAGACATCGAAATGCAACAGAAGCGGGGAGTGGTCCGAGATACCCCGTGCCAAATGGCGCACCTCCCCCACCCTCCCGACATAGGCCGCCGGGACAAGGACATAATCAAGCCGTGAGAGACTACCATGGGCCCCCGAGTGGAAAGTGTACTGCAGCTGCGTGGGATGTTTTAAGCGCCAGCAGTCCACCAATCCCAGTGTATCCAAGAGGCCGGATAGCCACGCCTGTGCCCGGGGGAGGTCCCTAGGGGGGTGACGATCCACAGTCCCAGAAACCACCGCGTTGAAATCCCCCCCCACTACCAGAAGCCCCCCCGGAAGGCCAAGGAGGAGGCGCCCCAGGTCTGCAAAGGTGGTCGACTGCAACCCCGGTGGGACGTACACTGACACAAAGACAACCACTTTGCCCTCCATTCTCCCCACCAAGACAGTGTAACGTCCCCTATCATCGTGGAGCACCTCATCAATTTCTAACGGGAGCGAGTTCTTTACCATGATACCCACACCCCTTGAGCCTGACGTGAAGCCCGAGTGGGCCACGAGGCGGTAGCCACGCCGATTCATGGCGCAGAAGGAATTGCCAATAAGGTGTGTCTCCTGCAGAAAGACTACATCGGGCGAGAGTCGCTTCAGATACTGCAGGACCACACCTCTTTTGATCCTGTCCCCCAGTCCATTAACGTTCCAAGACAACAAAGTTAATTCCCTACCCCCCATCATACACAGAAACCCTCATTCGTCCCCCCGAGAGCACAGTAGAACCAACACAAAAAAAGGGTTGCCTTGTGATAATAACGAACAACACCCCATCCCTGCCCACCCACCCCAACAGAACTCCCCCCTCCCTGCACCCCTGCATGAGCCCAGACAGCCCCCCCAACGTGCAGTGTGCCTGTCGCCCCATAGATAGGTAAACTAACTAGACCCCCAGAGGAGGAGGGAGAACCCCCAAGAGACCCCACACAACCTCCATAGGAGGGGACTTAAGCGAACCGACGTATGGTCAAAAGTGGCATCATTTTTGTCCCGAGCGAGGCCTAATATTAGTCCCTCAGTCTTGATCCGGCGAGCCCTCTCCCCCGGCCGCTCCCCCCCCGCCACCCCGATCCCGATCCCCAGACAGAGTATCCAACCAGTCCCCGGCCGCTTCGGGACGATCAAAAAAGTGAGTGCGACCATCCACCTCCACTCGCAGCTTAGCTGGGAAAAGCATGGCGTATTTGAGGTTTAGGTCCCGAAGACGGCGCTTGACACCGAGGAAGCTCAGTCTCTGCTTCTGGACCGCAGGGGTGAAATCAGGATAAAAATTAATGTCCATATTGTCAAGTCTAATCGGTCCCTGTAGTCTGGAGGATTGCAGGATAGCGTCTCTGTCCCGAAAATTAAAAATCCGGGCAATGAGAGGTCTCGGAGCGGCTCCGACCTTAGGCCTTCCCCCGGGAACCCTGTGGGCCCTCTCCACAGCAAAGAATTTACTCAGCCCCCGTGGCTGGAGATGGGTAACAATCAGGTCTTCCACGAAAAGGTCCGCCGCCGCCTCCTCACGTCCCTCAGGCACCCCGATGATACGGATGTTGTTCCTCCGGGCCCGACTCTCGGAGTCCTCCAGGCGGCGATCCATCAGCGCACTCGCCCGAGCAAGCCGGCGCACCTCCGTTTGTAGGGCCGCCACATCTGTCGTAAGGCCCGATGCGGTGTGGGCCAAAGAATCGACTCGGTCGTTGGTCTTGGAGAGATCGGCCCTTACCAGGCCAACATCCACGAGGACCGAGTCGATCTTCTGCGCCAGTGTATCAAAACGCTGGCCCACCGAGGCCTTCATCTCGGCGATGGCGCCCATGACATCCCGCAGAGTCACATCCGTGGACAGATCGGGGGCATCAGTAGGGCCCTCAGGGGACCTGCGTGGCACCTCGGGAGATCCCTTCTGGAGGGTATATCGATCCATGCTGTTGGACTGATGGGCTGCGCCACGCCGGGTCGATTTTATCTTTGCCCGGTCACCATCTTGTTTCGTGGCCATGGTCCCAGTCTCCCGGTCGCACCAGCCACGTCGTGAAGGGCAGGCAAGCCGGTCCACGGGCTCCGGGGGGGTGCCACCCCAGATCTGCGGGGCGGATCACAGCCGGCGGGCAGGCAGGGTCCCCCGGCGAGGCCACACCAACACACAAAGCCCCGCGACCCAACCTCGCCGAGACAGCAAGGGGGGTGCGAAAGCGAAAGTGAAAGTGCGGGGTACGCGAGCCACCAAGCCCTGCCCGCCGCTGTTGTTCACTTTGTCACTGGATCGCCCCACAGCGCAAATCCGGGGTTCGGCTAGGAGTAGGCCGCAAACCTCAATCGGTGCTAAAGCCGGTGTCCGAGGTCCGATTTGGAAGCGGAAAACAGGTGCCACCTCAGCTCAGGCTCACCAACACAGTCCCCTCATCTAGGACAGGATATGTTCAGGATAGTCATAGGAGGTCGCGGAGGTCCTCGGGAGCCTCGCACCTACGTGGCCATCTTGGTTGCGCGCTAGGCTCCTCCTCTGCAAGGCCTAGTCTTGAACTGTAAACAGGCCTCTTTCAGTTGGCGGCCCGGATCTCCTGGCCTTCCTCCGGGTGCTGGAGGGTGCTGACCTTGCTGATCGCTGACGATGACGACGAGAGTGGATGGCGACAAACTGAAACCCAAATCTACCCGGAGGGGAGCTTATTCCCAGGCCAACAATATGGACCGCTATGCACAGCCAAAGGGATCCCCTAGTGGATCGCGTAAATCGCCTGAGACACCCAAGGAGGCCTCGAGCGCATCATCCGAATTGACCCTGTTGGATGTCATGGGGGCCATTGAGGAGATGAAGGTGACTGTGAACCAGCAATTGGATACTCTGGCTAACAAATTGGACTCGGTGCTGATTGATGTCACCTTGGTCAGAGCGGACCTGTCGAAAACCAATGACCGGGTCGACTCATTGAACCAAGCAGCGTCGAGCCTAACGGTAGATGTGGCTGCCTTGCAGTCGACGGTGCGGAGGTTGCAGCTCGCCAGTGACCTGACCGAGCGTCGCCTTGAGGACTCCGAAGGTAGGGCCAGACGGAACAACGTTCGCATTATCGGCGTGCCCGAACGGTCGGAGGAGTCTGCTGTGGATCTTTTTGTGGAGGATCTAGTGGTGACTCATCTAGCACCCAAAGGGCTGAGCAAGTTCTTCGCTGTGGAACGGGCCCACAGGATCCCGGGGAGTGCGCCCAAGGTGGGTGCCCCCCCGCGGCCTATCATTGCCCGACTTTTTAATTTTCGGGATAGAGACGCTATCCTGCAGGCGTCGAGGGTGGCTGGGCCATTACGATTTGAGAACTCTAATGTTAGCTTTTACCCAGACTTTACACAAGTGGTTCAAAAGCAACGGATGGGATTCTCGGCCATCAAACGGCGCTTGAGAGACATGGAGTTCAAGTATGCGATGCTGTTCCCGGCTAGGCTGCGGGTCGAGTTGGATGGTCGCTCCCACTTCTTCGACCGGCCGGAGGCGGTGGGAGAGTGGCTGGATGCCCTGCCCAAGAGTCGGGATCGGGAGGGTCGGATGGCGGAGAGCGGAGAGGGTTTGACGGAGCAGGAATGGAACTGTGATCCTGGTGATGGACTGTATTGGTAATGTTTTGCACCTGTGGCTGCACTGGACTCCAGTTTGTAACGATTTGCCCCGTGGTATTTGGAGGTTGCGGGGGGCTTGCTGGGGCCCTTTCCTCCTTCTGGGGTTTTTTTTTTGTCCTTTCTTCATATTGGGGCGACAGGCACACTGCATGTTGGGGGGGCTGTTCGGGCTCACGCAGGGGTGCAGGGAGGGGGGAGTTTTGTTGGGGTTGATGGGGGGGGGTTGGGGTTTGTTTGTTTGTTTCACAAGGCGGGGTAATAATTTTTGCTGTGCTATTATGATTGTGCTCCCCGGGAGGGGGATATTTTGTGCTGGGAGGGATGGGGGGTAGGGGACTGAGACTTCTTTCCTGGAATGTGAATGGGCTGGGGGACAGGATAAAGCGGGGGGTAGTCCTGCAGTTCTTGAAACGTATTTCGCCTGACATTGTGTTCTTGCAGGAAACGCACCTCATAGGGAACTCTTTTCATGCCATGAACAGACGAGGATATCGCCTCCTGGCCCATTCTGGTTTCACCTCTGGCTCGAGGGGAGTGGGCATCTTGGTCAGGGCTTCTCTCCCGCTGGTGGTGGATGAGGTGCTCCACGACGACAGAGGGCGCTACACTGCGCTGGTGGGGAGGTGGGAGGGTAGATTGATTTCGCTGGTCGCGGTCTACGTGCCGCCGGGCCTGCAGACGGCCACCTTTGCTGATTTGGGGCGCCTGCTACTTGGGCTTCCGGGGGGGGTTTTGGTGTTGGGGGGGGATTTTAACGCAGTGGTTTCCGAAGTTGAAGATCGACACCCCCCTAGGGACCTCCCTCGGGCCCAGAACTGGCTGGGGGGCTTTCTGGATACCCTGGGACTGATAGACTGCTGGCGGTTGAAACACCCTGGACAGGCGCAATATACCTTCCACTCTGGGGCCCACGGTAGTCTTTCGAGGCTTGACTATATGCTAGTGCCTGCGGCCCCAGCTGGGATGATCGGGGAAGTGCGACACTTGGCACGCGGTATATCTGATCACTCCCCTCTTTTGCTATACCTAGATATCGCCTTGGGGGCGGAGGGGAGGGTGGCGCCGATCAACCCCTGGTACCTACGAAACCCCACGATCCGTGCAGACCTGGTTAAGTCTTTGGAACACTATTTTAATGATAACGTGGGGTCGGTGTCTTCCGCCGTCTCCCTTTGGGAGGCCTTTAAGACGGTGCTCCGGGGCCAGGCCCTATCTCTCATTTCCCACACCAAAAAATGCGAGGCGCAGGAGGTTGTTCGGCTAGAAAATGAGATCACCGAGTTGGAGAGTGATTTGGAGCAAGGTGTTACGGATGACGGATTGCATGTGCTGGAGCTTAAGCAGGCCGACTATAAGGCGCTGGTTACTGAATCTGCTAGGAGTATGGGCAGGGAGCAACAGGGGCGATTGTACGATATGGGTGATAAGGCAGGGAAGTTGATTGCCTGGTTGGATAAGAAGGAGAGAGCGAGTCGAGTGGTGCCGGAGATTGAGAGGGTGGATGGTGTGCGTGTGACGGACCCCGGTGACATTGTTGATTGCTTTGCGGAGTATTTTCACGGGGTCTACTCTCCGGTCTCAGAACGATCGGAGGAAGACTCTCGACTGCTGCTTCGAGATATTACTCTGCCTTCCCTATCTGAAGAGGATAAAGTATTGATGGATGCGGCCCTATCGCCAGATGAGATTGCTTTGGCCATTCGCTCCATTGCCTCGGGTAAGGCCATGGGTCCTAATGGACTTCCCATCGAATTGTATAAGCTGCGCCCAGATGCGATTGCCCCGTATCTTTGGGACATGTTCCTTGAGGCTCAGGCGGCGGGCTCCCTCCCTTCTGACCAACGTCTTGCTACTATTGTTGTTATCCATAAGGAAGGGAAGCCGCGGGATCGGTGTACTTCTTACAGGCCTATCTCTTTGTTAAACGCGGAGCCCAAAATCCTCGCCAAGGTACTGGCCAATCGTCTGATCCGGGTTGTGGGCGACCTGATTCATCAGGACCAATCCGGTTTTATACCCCATCGCAATACCGCTTTGAACCTGCGGCGACTGCATGGCGTCCTTGCTCGCGCCCCATTCATTCGTGAGCCGGCCATCTTGGCGTCCTTGGACGCTACCATGGCGTTCGACACCTTGGAATGGCCATACATCTGGGCGGCGTTGGCGAAGTTTGGGTTTGGCCCGGGGTTTATCGGTTGGGTGAAATTGCTTTATGACAACCCACTGGCACAGGAAGTGGTCAACGGACGGGTGTCGGCTCCCTTTGTTTTGGGTAGGGGCACCCGACAGGGATGTCCACTGTCGCCTCTTCTCTTTGCGCTTTGCTTGGAGCCCCTTGCGGAATGGTTGCGGTGGCACCCCTCGATACGTGGCCTTAGATGGACGCCGGAATACGAGGATCGTGTTTCCCTGTATGCGGACGATATCCTTTTGTATCTTGCATCTCCGCGTAAATCGCTCATTGTATTGGTGGATGTGTTGAGCTCCTTTGGTCGCAACTCCGGATTGGTAATTAACTGGGCTAAGTCTTGTGTATACGTTCTCTCCGGGGAGGCCCCCCCCTTCCGCGGGGGTGCCCTATCCAGATTGCGGAGTCGGGGTTCACGTATTTGGGTATCTTTATAACCCTGGATCCGGTGGCCCGGTATGAACGGAATCTTCTCCCCCCCCTTCAGCGCCTAAGGGCGGATGTGGCGGGTTGGCGGCGGCTGCCGCTCTCGCCGCTCGGCCGGGCAGCATTGTTCAAAATGATGTCGCTACCACGTTTTTTGTACGCCCTGCAGAATACTATGGACGTAGTGCCGGCCCGTTATTTTCGGGAGGTGGAGTGTCTCCAGCGTCGATTGTTTTGGGATGGGCGACCGCGGATTGCTCTTGCTAAACTGACCCTACCGTGGTATGACGGGGGGGTCGCCCTCCCTGACATTAAGCGATATTACTGGGCCTCCCAGTTGGCTGCCGTCAATCACGGGATGTATGGCCCTGCATTGAACCCGGCTTTTGAGATGGACAAATTGCTACTGCCAGGCGGAGACTATAATCGAGCACTATACTCGGGGTCCCTTGATGCGCGGTTGACGGGCCCGACGCGGGTCGCGGTGCAGGTGTGGCATGCAGCAAATGCGGCGATGGGGTGGAGGGATCGCTTGACTCGGGCTACGCCATTGTACGCGTCCCAGCGTTTGGGTTGTCTGTATACTACGAAAGGCTTCGAGAAGTGGGATACGATCGGTATCAGCACGGTAGGGGATCTCTGGACGAAAGGGAAATTTAAGACGTTCGACATGCTGAAAACGGAATACCAGTTGAATGATGGGAATACTATCGGTATGTTCAAGTTCGTCATGCCTTGTGTTCCGTGTTTTCAGACGTGGCGGCTATTCCGGAGCATTCCCCGTTGGAAGACAGAGTACTGGACGGCTATGTGCCGGATAGCACCATTTCGTTGATTTATAAAAAGCTTATCAATGATCGAATGGGTTTGCTGGCCTCATTGCGGGAGACATGGATTGCAGACGGTATAGAACTGGACGACGAGGATTGGGTGTCAGCGGTGGCCTCCCCGAAAGAGGTGGCTATCCCGGCCCGATTACGTTTCGTCCAGCTTAAGATACTGCATAGAGTGTACGTCACGGGGTCTGGCCTGATGCGTATGGGGTATTCGGTGGATGGTTTGTGTAAGCGAGGCTGTGGGCTGCTGGGGACTTTTCTCCATATCTTGTGGGAGTGTCCGGAGGTGACTCGGTTTTGGTGCAGAGTGCATGCGGTGTTAGAAGAAGTCACGCATGTTGCCTTGTTGCCGGAGGCACGTAGATGCTTGCTGAATGTCTGGGAGCCGACTGATTACAATGTGACGCAGACGCAATGGGTGACTCTAGGCTATATGATAGCGAAGCGTGACATCGCACAACTGTGGGGCTCCCAGAGGCCGCCAACGGTCTCCGAGTGGAAGGAACACATGGACTGGTGTATGTTTAGAGAGAAAACGGTGTATGTGGCGAGAGGCAAGCCTGGGAAGTGGATTAAGGTGTGGGGTCCCTGGAACTCCTATCGTGGAGGTATTTGCGCCCCGCCCCAGACGCGTGAGATGGATGCCGCTCTGTCTCCCTAGCCCCCGCATTCCTGTATGCTCCGGCGACATGCGACTTTGTCGCTTCTGCCTTGCCCCCCTCCCCCCCCCCCTCTGTCTACCCGGGTTGGTTTACTCCCTCGCTACGAGGAGCACATGTTTCTGCCATTCACCTCCTCTGCCTTGTGAGTTTGATGTTTTCTGTTTTTCAAAAATATGAAACCTTTCCTGTTTGTTTAGGGACTGCGGCTGTGGCTGACTGCGATGATTAGCACTTTAGTAACTCTTTTGCTGCTTCATTGATGTGCATGTTAAGTCGTGCCTATGTTTACACTGCGTTTAGCGGCCGGCCTGTTTGTTGTAGGCCCATACTTGTATCTTTTCGAAATTGTAATAAAGGTTTTTAAAAAAAAAAAAAGAGGGTGATTATATCAGATGAAAAAGGGGAAAAAAGAGAGAGAGCTCAAAGATGCCTAGTGCTAGAAAAATAGATAACCGACCTTGAAAGCGCATGGGCCCAGCAACCCTCAGATGAAATGAGGACCTGTGTCCTCCTTAAGACAAAAGAGCATTGAACATGGCCATGGATGAAGTAAAAATAACATACCTGGTCAAACAAAAGCGACTATACAAGGGGAGAAACAAGGTCGAGAAATTCCTGGCATGGCTTCACACTAGAGAATTGGACAGGAGCTTCATCAGGGACCTTATAGCACTAGATGACTCAAGAATAGTTGGTAGTGAGGAGGAGCCTAGCACGCATCCAAGATGGTTGCGTGAGCACAGGGCTCCCCGGACCCTCGCTGCTCCTCGGAACTTATCCTGACTCTATCCTGACTTGGTTGACGGATTCTGGAAGATGAACGTTGGCTGAACCCTAAACTCTTTTCAGAAACCAAATCGGACCTGGGAGACCTGATCTATGGTGGTTTGAACTTTTGAGGTCCAACTGATGGCTGTGCCCGGTGCGAAGGTGAACTGTGGAGCCGGGGCATAGTTGAACAACAACGGCATCGGGGCTGTGCCGGCGGCCGTCTCATCACTTTCGGTTTCACTTTTGGATCTCTGAGTGGCTGGACAGTGGAGTTGCTTTGTGCGGCTGGGTTTTTACTCGGCCTTCGCTTCGTGCCTTTGCCTCCGCCTGAACCCAGTGTGCCCATTGACTTTGATCCTCTCGCACCGCCACATTGCGGTCCCTGGTACGGCTCGTGTCGGCTTCGCCCGTGCCACTTTGACGCTTGCTCGGTGGTCCCCTTCGGCGAGCGTGGTTCCACATGGGAGGCAGAGGGGATCCCGAGAGGCGTAAGACCAAGACATCCCTACGTGGGGGACCGGTCCAGACCAACAACATGGACCGCTACACTCAGGGTAAAGGGTCCCCTGGGACGGCCAGTGTTCTCCCGGATGACGCTGGGGGTGTTCCGTCCGCCCCTCCGGATTTGTCCCTGCAGGACATCATGGGCGCCATTAATGGCATCAAGGAGACCATCGCTCAGCAGTACGAGGCCTTGGCCCGTAAAATCGACATGATGGCCATTGATGTTACGCTAATTCGGGCGGATCTCTCTAAGACCAATGAGAGGGTCCAGTCGCTGGATTTGCGGACGTCCACCCTTGGTACGGATGTGTCGGACCTGCAGACTGCTCTCGGCGACCTCAAGTCGACCAACGACCTGATGGCCCGGCGGCTGGAGGACTTCGAGGGACGGGCTCGACGCAATAACATCCGCGTCATAGGTGTTCCGGAGGCCTCCGACAATCGCCCGGTGGATCTTATGGTTGAGGAACTCATCCTCAAACAGCTTGCCCCCGCTGGCCTGAGTACGTTCTTTGCCGTGGAGCGGGCCCATCGAGTCCCAGGCGGTCGGCCGCGACCGGGAGCTCCCCCAAGGCCTATTGTCGCAAAACTTTTTCACTACAGAGACCGAGATGCGATTCTGCAGGCCTCACTGGTTCATGGCCCGGTCCGATATGAGAACTCATCCGTTAACTTTTTCCCGGACTTCACCCAACTGGTCCAGAAACAGCGGATGGGTTTCCAGGGGGTGAAGCGCCGTCTCCGAGGCCTGGGTCTTAAGTACTCGATGCTTTTTCCTGCTAAGCTCCGAGTGGAATACGAAGACCGGGCTACCTTTTTTGACTGTCCTGCGACTGTGAGTGACTGGCTGGATTCTCTGCCGGACCGGGGTGACCGGCCTGGGCCTTCTGGTGGTGCCGAGGGTGGCGGGCCTCCTTCGGAGTGACTTTTGGTCCTTGACTTTGACATTTTGTTTTGTTCGGCTGGGTTCTACTTCTTTTGTACATTTTGTTTAATTATGGTCTATGTTGGGGGCGGGCAGGGACGGGTCCCTTTCCTCCTTCGGGGTCTTTTCGTAGAATGGGGTTTGTAGGGCGACAGGCACACTGCAAGTTGGGGTGGTTTTCTGGACCGCAGGGGTGCAGGGTGGAGGGAGTTGAATTTGGGGGGGGGTTGGTGGGTGGGAGGGGTTGTTTGGATTTGTGTTTTTTGTTTTCAAGGCGAGGTATTGGCTCTGTTTCAGTTTCAGGTGTCGCGCTATTTGCTGGGGGACCTTTGATCTATTGGAGGGGATGGGGGGGGACGGGTTGAGACTGATGTCTTGGAACGTCAACGGATTGGGGGATCGTATCAAACGGGGTGTTGTGCTGCAGTATTTGCGTCGTTTGACTCCTGATGTGGTATTCTTACAGGAGACGCATCTGGTTGGTAATGTTTGTCATGCCATGAACAGGGGGGGATACCGACTCGTGGCCCATTCCGGTTTCACCACTGGCTCTAGAGGGGTGGGCATTCTCCTACGATCTTCACTTCCGCTAGAGATCACCAGGGTTGTCCTAGACGATAGAGGGCGCTATGTGGCTCTGATTGGGAGGTGGGAGGGACAGTCCCTTTCCTTGGTTTTGGTTTATGTTCCCCCGGGCCTCCAGAACTTCACTTTCTCAGACTTGGGTCGTATGCTGCTTGAGCTTCCTGACAGTCTTTTGCTTATGGGTGGGGATTTTAATTCGGTTGTTTCGGGTGATTTGGATCGCCACCCGCCCAGGGCCCTCCCTGCTGCGCAGGCGTGGCTCGGCGGACTCTTGGATACCTTCGGTCTGGTGGATTGTTGGAGGTTAATGCATCCGACACAGTGTCAGTACACATTTCACTCTGGGGCCCATGGGAGTCTCTCCAGATTGGATTATTTTCTAATGCCCCCAGACTGCCCGGATTCGAGAGGTCAAGCACTTGGCCCGGGGTATCTCTGATCATTCCCCACTGTGGTTGCTTTTCGACACCGGGATGCGGTCCGCTGGGCGGATCGCCCCTATTAATCCTTGGTACTTGCGAGACCCCAAGATTCGTGATAGCCTTGTTAAGTCGAGTGATCAGTATTTTCTCGAGAATGAGGGGTCGGTGTTGTCCTCAGTGTCCCTGTGGGAAGCCTTCAAAACAGAGCTCCGCGGGCATGCCCTATCCCAGATAGTGGAGGCTAAGAGGGTTAAGAATGAGGCAGTAGTGAAGCTGGAGACTGAAATATCGGGGCTGGAGGCGGCTTTGGAGACGGGTGTCACTCAGGATGGGCTTCATGCCCTCAGCTTGAAGCAGTTTGAATATAAGTCTCTTGTCACTGACGCGGCCAAGAGCATGTATAGGGAGCAACAGGGTAGGTTGTATGATGCCGGGGACAAGGCGGGTAAACTGATTGCTTGGTTGGATAAGAAGGAGAGAGTGAATCGTGTGGTCCCGGAGCTTCGGGTTTTGGATGGAGGGTGTGTGACTGACCCTGGTGAGATTGTGGAGTGTTTTGCTGACCACCTCCGGGCGGTGTACTCCCCGAATAGAGATGAGGATGACTCTCGTCTCTTGCTGCGGGATATTGCCTTGCCCGGCCTATCCGTCGAGGACCGTGAGCAGATGGATGCCTCCCTGTCTGTCGCCGAGATTGCTACCGCGATTCGTTCCCTTCGCTCGGGCAAGGCTATGGGCCCCAACGGACTGCCGATTGAACTGTATAAACTACGCCCGTATAAAATCGCGCCCTTCCTCCGTCGTATGTTTCTGGAGTCGCTCGAGCGGGGTTCCCTTCCCGACGACCAGCGTCTGGCTACTATAGTTGTTATTCCCAAGGACGGTAAGCCACGAGACCGCTGTGCCTCATATAGGCCTATCTCCCTACTAAATGCCGAACCGAAAATCCTTGCCAGGGTTCTCGCTAATCGCTTGCTGGGAGTTATCTGTGATTTGATACATCCGGATCAATGCGGCTTTATCCCTCATCGTAATACCGCTCTCAACTTGCGGCGTCTACATGGCGTCCTCGCTAGGGCGGAGTGCTTCTCTGAACCGGCCATATTGGTTTCCTTAGACGCCACGATGGCCTTTGATACCATCGAGTGGCCATTCCTTTGGGCCGTATTGGCGAAGTTTGGCTTTGGGGAGGGATTTATTGGTTGGGTGAAGCTCCTCTATGCTGGTCCAATGGCTCAGGTGGTTGTCAATGGGCGGGTTCCTCGGCCCTTCGTGCTCGGGAGGGGTACTAGGCAGGGGTGCCCGTTGTCCCCTCTGCTCTTTGCTCTCGCCTTGGAACCGCTCGCTGCCTGGCTCCGCTGGGAGCCCTCGATCAGAGGGATCCGGTGGGCCCCGGGCTTCGAGGATCGGGTCTCGTTGTACGCGGATGATATTCTTCTGTACCTCACCTCGCCGCGGAAGTCGCTCAATGTGCTTTTTGATGTCCTTACTTCCTTCGGGAGAAATTCGGGTTTGATAATTAACTGGTCCAAATCTTGCGTGTATCCTATCTCCGGTGGCCTTCCTCTCTTGCCGCCTCGGCTTCCGATCCAAACATCTCAATCCGGCTTTAAATACTTGGGGGTATACGTTTCGTTGGATCCGGCGGTCCGCTATAAGCAGAATCTCCTGTCTCCCCTCCGGCGTTTGAGGGCGGACACGGCTCGGTGGTGTAAGTTGCCCTTGTCTCCACTTGGTCGCGCAGCACTGTTTAAAATGATGTCCCTTCCCAGATTTCTTTACGCTCTCCAGAACTCCTTCGATATCATTCCGGTGGCCTACTTTAGGGAAGTGGAGAGTTTGCAGAGGAAGCTGATTTGGGACGGTCGTGCGCGTATCGCTTTGGCAAAGCTGACTCTTCCCTGGTATGACGGGGGCATCGCGCTTCCTGACATTAGAAGGTACTATTGGGCCTCCCAGCTGTCTGCCATTAACCATGCTACGTACGCTCCTGGCTCGAACCCGGCATATGAGATGGATAAATTCCTGCTTCCCGGCGGTAACTATAACAGAGCGCTTTACTCTTGATCTGCCGGAGGGACCCTCACGGGCCCTACTAGGATTGTGGTACGTGTGTGGAAGGCGGCGAATGTAGCTGTGGGCTGGAGTGGGCGGTTAACGTGTGCTACTCCTCTATTCGCCTCAGAGCGCTTGGGAAGCCTCTGGACAACGAAAGGCTTTGAGCACTGGCATACGATCGGCATTAGCAGAGTGGGGGACCTATGGGTTAAAGGCGCGGTTAAATCCTTCGCGGCGCTTCAGAGCGAGTACGAGCTTAGTGAAAGGGAGTTCTTCCGCTATGCCCAGGTTCGGCACGCCCTACTCTCGGTCTTTGGGGAGGGGACCACGGTCCCTGTTTCTTCGCCTCTCGAGGACCGTATACTCGTCGGACACGTCCCCGACAGTACTATCTCCCTGATTTATAAAAAACTAATAAATAATCGGGCTGATCTCTTGGTGCGTCTTTGGGAGGCATGGACGGGAGATGGGGTGGAGTTGGACGACGAGGACTGGCAGTCTGCGCTGTCATCCCCTAAGGAGGTTGCCATCCCGGCCCGTCTCCGTCTGGTCCAGCTTAAGATTCTCCATCGTGTCTATGTGACGGGTCCCCGTTTGGTCTCGATGGGGTTTTCTGACGACGGGCTCTGTAAGCGTGGCTGCGGGCTCAGTGCCACCTTTCTCCACATCCTCTGGGAGTGCCGCGAGGTGGCGGAATATTGGCGCCAGGTGCATGATGTTATGAAACGAGTCACTGGGGTCGCTCTGCTGCCGGAGGTGCGCCGATGTGTTCTGAATGTGTGGGAGCCCAATGACTATAATGCGGCCCAGGCTCGGTGGGCGGCCCTTGGGAAAATGATCGCAAAGAGAGATATTGCGCAGCTTTGGGGTTCCCAACGGCCTCCCACCGTGTCCGTATGGAAGGAGAACATGGACTGGTGCATGTTCAGGGAGAAGACGGTGTATGTGGCTCGTGGTAAACCGGGGGCGTGGGGTAGAATCTGGGGTCAGTGGAATGTGTATCGAGGGACTATCTGTTCTCCCCCCTGGTGGATACGTCTGAGGTTGCCTTGTCCCCCTGATCCTTGAGGGTTCCTTGCTTACTTTGTTCATCTGAGTATAGATTTGGTTTTCCCGTGCCCCCCCCCCTCCCTCTCAGACCCCCCTTTTATTGACCACCCTAGGGTGGTCCTATGTGGAGTTCCTCTGCTATGGTTAGACGCCCTTTCAATGTTTTTCGCCTTGCTTTTTGTTTTTCTTTATTTTGGTTGATAGTTATGTAAAAAGGGTGTATCCTGACTTCCTTTATGTGCAGCCTGATCTCCTGTCATTTAGCGGAGCCCCTGCGGGCCAGTCATTGTTTTTGAACTGCTTGATCATTTCTGCATACTAGCGGCCGGCCCAGGAGGTTGTAGGCCCGTGCTTGTACCCTTTTTCTCTGCACAATAAAATTTTTATAAAAAAAAAAAAAAGAATAGTTGGTAGCGTAGAGATATTGACTGCTATGGCCAGATATATGCAGGCTTTCTATGCTACACATTCAACCCCTCTAGGCAGGTTCTACAGGCCTTTGTACGGGGATGCCCATGTAGACGACTTGATAGGGACAAAACCAAGGAATTAGAGGAGGACCTGATGAAGGACGAAATACTTCTAGACCTTACACACATTCACTCTGGGAAAACACCGTCCCCAAATAGGCTACAGCAGAATTTTTCTAAAGAATGGCAAGCAAGGTAGCAACCCCACTGCATGAAATGTATCTGGAGGCATACCAGGAGGAAGAACTCCAGAGGGACTCGTGCACAGCGACAATTGTTCTGATCCCAAAGGAGGGTATGCCCAGAGATAGATGGGACTCTTACTGGCCAATATCACTCCTAAATGTGGACACCAAAATACTTGCCAAAAGCATTTACAAACAGACTTCAGGGGTGATCCTGTATCTGGTCCATTCCGACCAGAACGGTGTCAAGCTCCAATGATCAATTAGGCTAAATCTCCAATGCCTTTCAATAATATCACAGTGGCAGAGGGGCTCAGGATACCGTTACATCTCTGGATGCCGACAAAACATTTGACTCATTAGAGGGGCCCTTCATGTTCGCTATCATGGAGAAAATGTGAATTTGTCCCAAATTCTTGAAATGGGTCAAGCTCCTCTACACAAATCCTAGTGCTAGAATTAAAGTTAATGGGATCCTATCCATAGAGATTCCTATCCGCAATAGTACAAGTCAAGGTTTCCCCCGTAACAGATGCTATTCCCCTTGGCAACAGAAGCCCTGGCTGAATGGATTCAGATAGATGCACAGGTGTGGGACAGGTGATGTGAAGACCCTTGGGAAGAATGGATATCATTATATGCTGACCACATCCTGTTATATTTGGCGGAACCAGAGACCTCCCTTATATGACTTAAAGAGATTTTCACAGTATATGGAAAATACTCCGGCCTAGGTACAAACTGGGAAAAGTCCCTGAATTTTTCCAATGGGCAATTGGGAACCTAAGGATACCCTTTTCTTACCACTAAAAGTGGAAACACAACATTTCAAATACCTGGGATTAATCGAGGGCAAGATGGCGGCCGTAGGCTCGGTCATGTGAGCTGGTTTCTCTCCTCTGAACCACCCCTCTATTGAGAATTTGTCAGAGACTGGGTCTCTCCTTACCGTTTTCTAGCCGGGGAAAAGCAGTGGCATGCTCAGGCTGATCCTCCGTTCTTTGCCGGAGCACGGATCGTGCAGTTTCTTCTGGTGTCCTGCCGCCTTGTATCTTGCGGTGTCTCTGAATTCAGACCTTGCTCTCGGGGAGATTGTCCGCGGGAGGTACTGGCCTGGAATTATGCCTCCGAAGGTCAAGACGGCCACGGCGGCCCCAGCGAGGGCGCGATCCGCGTTGGCTGCTCCAACATCTGGAAGTAATTTTGGGGACACGAACAGCGCGGGAGGTTTACAAAGCGTGGTGCGGAGCAGCGGGAATACCGCTACGGAAGGCACCTCTACTCGCAAAGGCTCTCACTCTAGAGGACCCGGGAAGGGTAAAGCTGTATTGCCGGTTACGGTGCCGGCTCTTTTTAAAAATGTAGCGTCAAAGAAACTCCTATATGAGTGTGGACCCGCTGTCGGGGTAGCTGGGCAAGCATTGGCAGAACCGCAGGTACTGAGTGAATCATCCCCAATCTTGTCTGGTTCTCCTTCGGCTGATAATTCTATTATAGGTCAAGAAGTTACCGTGGTGGAGCAACAGGGTGCTATTGACAATGTTGGGAATGAAGATGCAGGAGGAAATGGTCATCTGTTACCTGGTTCAAATATCATAGTGAATGGAATTATGGGAGATGTAGTTCAGAGCAGTGAGAATTTTACAAGCTTTGGGCACTCTCTCTCCACTTCTGCCACTTTGGCTTTAAAGGTAATGAATCCTCCAACTTGTTATGTCTCAGCTGGTAATGAATCCTGTAAGGAGCTTGAGGGGGATACATTTTTTCCTTGTCAGAGCACACTGGCTCTTCTCTGGTCGAAGAGGATGAGAATGACCCTGAATGGACTGATGATGGTAGCGAAGCTGGAGATTGGCGGCAGAATGAGGTTCTTAAGGAAGGGCTAACTTCTTGTCGTATTGGCACGGTACGTAAAATAAATGGGCCAGGCTCTCTGGATTCAGAGGTTTTGGGACTACCCCCAGGGGAAAGCTCTTTTCAGCAGCATGGTCCAGGGGGCGTTTATAACACCTGGCTCCTCCACTGCATTGAATCAGATTGAGTTGCCGCCGGGAGAAATCTCACTTGTGTTAATTTATCAGACGATGATGGTGCATCGGGAGGAGGTTAGGCAGGAAAACATCCGAACCCAGGGGGCATGCAGGAGAGTTCAGAATTCCATTCGCAGAGTCGCTAAAACCTGTACTGATATTGCTACCAGAATTGGAATAGCCGAGGAGAGGATTTCAAATCTAGAGGATGCCTTAGCAGCGCAGAAGAGCGCAACTGATCTGATGGGTGCTCAGAAAGATGACATTTTCTGGAAATTAACTGACTTAGAAAATCGAGCCAGAAGAAATAACCTCAGAATCCTAGGGGTACCTGAGGGTCTTGAAGGTGGAGATGCTAGGCAATTTGTAGTCAAATTATTCTCTGAGGCATTCCCAGAAGTAAAGGAGTGGGATTGGCAGCTGGAAGTGATGCGTGCCCACCGCTCTCCGCTAAAACAGCGGCAAAAGTCTGGAATTCCTGGGGGTAAACCTCGTGCAATATTGATATGCCTTAATAATTGTTTGGCAAGGGAGAAGATATATGATCTAGCGAGGCCTGACAGAAAGAGGAGGGGAAAAGATTGTGATTTTTTTGTGCGGCCAGATTTTTGTCCCGCAACAGTTGAGCAGAGGTGGCAGCTTCGCCAGCTGATATCCCCTTTTCAGGCGAAGGGCGCACAAGCTTTTTTGCTTTTCCCGTCCAAATTAAAAATTGTTTTCCAGGGGCAGACAAGATTTTTTCTGTCAGAAATTCAGGCCAAGGAGTATCTGTCCACTATATAGTCAAGGTTTATCTCTGCTGCTTTCTCTCTGCTTTTTTTTTCTCTTGCCTCCCCCCTCTTTTTTGGGGGTGGTGGTGTCTTCGCCCAATAGTTTTGTTGGAGTTTCGGGGGTGGAGTGATGATAGGCAAGTGCGAGCTACTGGGGTGTATCTTGGGCTTCATATAAATAGTAAGAGTGAATGAAATAATAAATTTATTCTATTGGACATGAATGTATGTGAGATTAATTGTCTCTGGTTTCGTCTTATTATTGTTATTGAGGGGTGAGGGTTGTCAGGGGAGTCTGTTGAACCAGCTCGCTCATCACAAGGACTTCGGTCCTGCTGCCATATAAGGGTATTGTTAGGGGTGGGTGGGTAATGGGGGTGGGCTGTATTGGGGAGGGGTTGGGAATGGGGAGGGGAGGGCGGGACCGTCGGGGGGTACGGATGTATTGGTATCGGAAAGATGCTGTAGTGATGGATTCAGTTTGTTGTATGTATTCTTCTGCGCTGACTATTGTTTTTCTAAATTTGGAAAAAGCGCAGTCCAGGTGGAAATGTTACTTTAGGTCTAATGGGGCAGGATAGAATTATTTTTAGTTCATGGAACATATGCGGTCTTAATGATCCCAAAAAACTAGCATTATTTTCAAAAATTGTGCATGCTATGCATGTAGATGTAATATGTATACAGGAGACACATATACCCTGGGGGAGGCATGTTTGTCTGAAGTTGCCAGGGTATGACTTAATAGCGTGCACTAAACAGACATCTATGATTAGAGGAGTGGCTATTCTTATGAAGACCGGGGTAGGGATATGCAAAAAATCCCGAGAGGATAAAATGGGCAGATGGATTATAGCAGAAATTCTAGTAGGTCAAAGGTCACTAACCATCTGCACAATTTATGGCTCCAATAGTGATGATCCGGAAGTATTTACATTTTTAAATATCGAATTGGCTACTTGGCCTTGTCCACTCCTTATCTGTGGAGATCTGAATATCAACTTACTTAGTAATTTGGCAGCTGATCTCAATTACAGTGGTAGGAAACCTAAAGTGTTCAAGGCACTGCAGGCATTGGTTCAAGAGCATGGGCTGATGGATTTGTGGTATCGACACAATAAAATGGATGATGGGTATACATATTACTCAGCCCCTCATAATAAATTGGTCAGGCTTGACTATTTCTTGGTCTCAGAGCAGCTCGCCGAAGTTTCTTCTATTCATGTCTCTCCTAGGATCATATCCGATCATAATTCATTAATTGTCGAGTGTTTGTGGCCCCGAAATAGGAAGCCTCCCAGGCAATGGTCTTTCGAAAGGAAGCTTTTGCTTGACGAGGCTTACCAGGCACATATGAGGAAATGGCTAACAGAATTTCTTGATATCAATAGGGGTACAGCCCCTAATGAGGTGGTGTGGGATGCCCTAAAGGCCGCAGTGTGTGGGGAGACTAAAAGTGTTTCCTCGTTCCGGTGGAAGCAAGGGCAAGAACAAATGAAGTCTCGTTTGGAGGAGCTTAGAATAGCAGAATTAGAACTGGCTTCTAAAACTAAGAATGGTAGTGATGTAGAGCAGTCCCAGCAGGCTGTTGCTATAATAAAATCTAACCTTTTGGAGTTCTTTGGTCTGGATCTGGCCGCCAAGTACCTTTTATATCGGACGATTATGTTTGAATTTGGTGAAAATTCTGGAAGGGTACTGGCGAAGAGGCTTCATCAGAAAAGTGTACAGAGTCGTGTTACTAGAATTCAGGATGAAAACGGCATGGTTCAGGATACCCAGGAAGGAGTGAATGGGGTATTTCAAAAATACTATACAAAGCTTTATTCCGAAGATATTGACAGTGCTCAGGTAGAGTTTGAGATTGAGGCCTTTCTATGGGGTAAGGATACTTTGAAGATATCGCCAGAACAGAATGAAATACTATTGGCCCCTATTTCGTGGGAGGAGGTGGTGTCAGCGGTCAATGGCAAGGCCACAGGCCCAGACGCGATACCCCTCGAGTTCTACAAGACTTTTTAGTAGAGATTCGGCACGATCTACTTGCTGTTCTTAGGGCAGCTCAGAAAGGTATGGTTCCTGACTCATGGCGGCGGACTACGATTGTTCTGTTTAAAAAAAAAAAGGAAAGCCAGAGTTGAGCCCGTCATCTTTTCGGCCAATCTCTCTTATCAATAGTGACTCTAAAATTTATTCTAAAATACTGGCCTCTAGACTTGCTGAGGAAATAGTTCCATTAGTATCCCTGCGTCAACATGGATTTATCCCGGGCCGTGACACAACAGACCATGTTCGGCGTGTTATTGCCTTATTGGAATGGGCTCAGGCCACGGCCTCTCCCCTCAAGGTGATCCTGTTAGACGCTGAGAAGGCGTTCGACAGGGTCTCCTGGGGGTTCTTGTGGGCTGTGCTTAGTTGGAAGGGTTTTAGCACTGAGTTCACACAAGCTATCCGGTCATTACATATCTCTAGCTATTTCAATATCAGTAGGGGCACTCGACAGGGGTGTCCGTGCTCACCCCTGTTGTTTGCCTTATATATCGATCCGTTTTTTAGGCAGATTGAAGGGGATAGGAGTATATTACCTATAAGAGTTGGGGCTACAGAATATCGGGCTTTGGCCTATGCAGACGATATCGTCGTGCTAACCTCCGACGTTTCCTCTGCACTTCGGGTACTTAAGGTGTCTGCTGCGCAGTTCGGTGTAATATCCGGTTATAAGTTAAATTTGGCTAAAACCCAGGTAGTTCAAACACCAGATATGCCACACTCCGGCAACCCAGTGGTTCCTGAAGCAGTGTATCTTGGGGTAAGAATTTCAGCGGCAGTCGATTCTATACCGAATTTAAATATTCTACCGGTAATAGATGCAGTAAATACCAAATTAGAACGATTGGATCACCTACACTTGTCTCTCTATGGTCGCTGCAGTGTCCTTAAAATGCTTATGCTCCCAAAGTTTTTATACCTTTTTAGGACAATTCATTTAGTACTGTCACAAAGTAGTCTGCTAAAGGCAGATAGGATATGCCACAGGTTTTTGTGGGGGTATAGGCGTTCTCGAAGGGCTGCTAAGTGGATGTGTCTCCCTCGGAATCGAGGCGGGTGGGCAGTACCCAATTTGGTGTTATATTATTGGTCGGCAATGGTACAGGCTTTTGGAGCGCCGCTTTTAGGAGATAGATTTGAAGTTCCGCTATGTAATTGCCCTACCATTTTTGAGATCGGCTTAGGTACTGCGGCTAAGGGTATCTTGGTCGAAGTTCTTGAGCCGAGTTATTTTAAAAGGACTAGATTCAAGGTAATTAATGCTATTAATTTGGCAGAAAATTCGGCGGAAATTATCAATACATCAGCTTAATGTATATACTCCATTTAAAGCATCTCGACTCCTTCCTCCCCTTATTTTTCAAGATCAGGTAATGTCTAGATGGCAACTACAAGGGCTGCGGGCTATAGGAGATTTGGTAGGGGATGGTCAATTATTACCTTTATCCTTGAAGGACAAATTTCAGTTGCATACTCATGATTTCTTTAAGTATTTGCAGGTTAGAAGTGTTTTGTTTAAACATCTTGATGCAACTCCCTCTCTATTCGATAAAATAGCTATATTCGAACTTATTCAAAAAAAAGCTAGAATTGGAATGATATATCGGTATGACCTCTCCAGTCTACCGGATGACTAGACATTTGGAGGGAGTGACGCTTGGGGTGTAGAACGCTGAACTTAGGAATTGTATTTTTACATGTGACCTTGCACATTTTTAAATAAAACATCCTGCTGCTGCTTGTTATTCTGCGATTTTGCACATAAAATTGTGACATTGCACATTTTTAAACAAAACATCTTGCTGCTGCTTGCTATTCTGCTATTTTGAACATAAAATTGTAACGCTCTTATCGGAATTTGCATATCCGAGTCCGACCGGAACTAGCGTTGCCTCGCTAGGAGGTCAGCACTCTAGTCTTTTTGCAGTTGGCGCCTACTTAACGTCGCTCTGGAGCGACCGCGCACAACTAGACATTTGGAGGGAGTGACGCTTGGGGTGTAGAACGCTGAACTTAGGAATTGTATTTTTACATGTGACCTTGCACATTTTTAAATAAAACATCCTGCTGCTGCTTGTTATTCTGCGATTTTGCACATAAAATTGTGACCTTGCACATTTTTAAACAAAACATCTTGCTGCTGCTTGCTATTCTGCTATTTTGCACATAAAATTGTAACGCTCTTATCGGAATTTGCATATCCGAGTCCGACCGGAACTAGCGTTGCCTCGCTAGGAGGTCAGCACTCTAGTCTTTTTGCAGTTGGCGCCTACTTAACGTCGCTCTGGAGCGACCGCGCACAACTAGACATTTGGAGGGAGTGACGCTTGGGGTGTAGAACGCTGAACTTAGGAATTGTATTTTTACATGTGACCTTGCACATTTTTAAATAAAACATCCTGCTGCTGCTTGTTATTCTGCGATTTTGCACATAAAATTGTGACCTTGCACATTTTTAAACAAAACATCTTGCTGCTGCTTGCTATTCTGCTATTTTGCACATAAAATTGTAACGCTCTTATCGGAATTTGCATATCCGAGTCCGACCGGAACTAGCGTTGCCTCGCTAGGAGGTCAGCACTCTAGTCTTTTTGCAGTTGGCGCCTACTTAACGTCGCTCTGGAGCGACTGCGCAGCGGACGCGCGCAGCGGGCGCGCCAAAGGCAAGCCCGTCTGCGCCCGTCTGCGCCTCGGTCGCGCCGGTCGCAACCTATAATGTCGTATCTTCTTCCTTGCCAGGTGAGACTCTGACCACCGCGCGGCTTTGTTACTCTCGGACTGAGCTGTATGAGCTTGAGAGGGGCAGCTTGCATTTAGAAGTGCCGGAGATCGAGCTCCCACTGAGGAATGTATCCTCACCCCTTGAGGTTGGATTGCAATGTGGACTCCTTAATGTTAGGTCTCTCCCTAGGCACTCCACAGAAATTCAATTGTTAATCGATGAACACAATTTAGACATACTGTTCATGACGGAAACCTGGCTAGCGCCTGGTCTAGATTTAGAACTGGGCGCTGTATGCCCCTCTGGCTTTAAAGCTTTTCACAAGCCTAGATCTAGTGGTAGGGGTGGAGGAATTGGGATCATCTACAAAGAAATATGGGATCTCTCGCAACTGGACATTGATGAGATTATGCAGTTCGAAACTCTAAGCTTTTCTTTAAAAGACAGGTCCGGTCATGTCGTGACTAGGATACTTTGTTACAGACCCCCGGGGACTGTAAGTGAACAGTCACAACAGCAATTCTTGGATGTGATTAGCAATTTGGCACTTACTCATCATAGACTGATGATTCTGGGAGATTTCAATCTCTGGCCTAATGCAATGCTGAAAACAGCATTTAACAATATTTTACAGTCATGTGCTAATTTCAATCTACCACAACGAGTGCTGGAGCCCACCCATACGGCAGGACATGTACTAGATCTGATATTCGCGGGAGAAAAAGTAGTGACTATAGACAATATCTTACCGGTGGATTGGTCTGACCACCATCTGATCACCTTTCGATTGCTTTCAATCCCTAGAAATAGGTCCCCCCCTATCAAGGAAAATAGTGTCCAGATTAGGGACTGGAAAGCCCTTATGAGGATAGCTCAATCTGCACCTCTTTTTGACGCGGCTCCCCTCCCGGACCCAGGGAAGTCGGTTGACGCTAATTATGGGGAGCTATGCAGTTATATAGCTAACACCATTAAACTGTCTGCCCCTCTGAAACGGCGCAGGAAACGAGGATCTCCCTCCGCACCATGGTTCTCGGAGGAACTCCGGGCCTTCAAGATTCAGTGCAAACACGCTGAGAGGCAGTGGCGCAGTCAGTATCTAACCAGTGACAAGATTGCCTGGCGGGAACTGTTAGTCAGGTACAAACAAGCCATAGTAGCTACTAAGGCGTCGTATTTTGTGGACCTTATTCTGAAAGCCCCTAACAGTGTTAAATGTGTCTTTAATATCCTAAGAGGCCTTATCAACCCAGAGTGCCTGGGTAATAAGATCACCCCTTCTCAGGATCTTTGAGATGGGCTGACAGCCTTTTTTCATAACAAAATAAAGGGAATCGTAGAGGGTCTGCAACTTGACCCTGTGATTAGTACTAAGGCTGGAGCGGACCTACTGAGAGCCGACCCGCCCTGTGGCGCAGACCCTATGATAAAGCCAGAGTCCTTGGCAGGGCCTTGCTTGGATCGTTGGACCTGCCCTTCCATGGAGGAGTTTTCCAACATGGCCAAGAAAGTTTGTTCTGGCTCTCCGTTGGACCCCATGCCGCAGAAACTCTGGAAGGAACTAGGGTCGGAAACTTTTCCGCACCTTTACCAGATTATTAATCAGTCACTAATTTGTGGTGTGGTTCCGGCTTGTTGGAAGGATGCATTGGTCTCTCCTCTTTTGAAAAAACCTTCGCTGGACCCCGCTTGTTACGGGAATTATCGTGCTATTTCCCTGCTGCCCTTCCCGGTTAAGATAGTTGAGCACTTGGTCATCCAGGAGCTTTCGGGGTTCCTGGAGAGCAATTGTAAACTGGAGGAGAATCAATTTGGTTTCCGCCCAGGGCACGGAACCGAAACTGCACTGATTACCGCCTTGGATGACCTTCGGATGCGTGCGGATAAGGGGCATTCCGCAACTTTGATTTTGTTAGACTTATCCGCTGCATTCGATACGGTTAACCACAACATCCTCCTGCATAGGCTTGAGGAGGTGGGGGTTACTGATCTGGCTCTGAAGTGGCTTTGCTCCTATCTTTCGGACAGACGGCAGGCAGTATCTCTGCCTCCGTATCAATCAGATTTTTTGCCTAATAAACATGGTGTCCCTCAGGGCTCTTCAATCAGCCCGATTTTGTTCAACGTATATATGTGACCATTAGTCAAAATTATCAAATCTAGCAACATCATGGCAGTCAACTATGCTGATGACACGCAGTTGATTATTTCCCTGGAAGGTGACCAGGTGGACTCTTTAACTTCCTTCCACAACTGTATGCTGGAAATGACGTTGTGGTTGAAAACGAATGCACTGCAGTCTAACAGTGCCAAGACTGAGATTTTACACTGTTCAGTAGGCAAAGTGCCACAAGCCTTGCCTGCTAATTTTTGGACCCTTCCCTTGGACACACCCTTGGTTCCTGTGAAAACCGTGCGCAATTTGGGGGTCTGTTTCAATGAGAAGCTGAGTCTAGAGTCGCATGTCAACAAAGTGGTCTCGAATTGCCACATGATCATGAGGGCCTACGTAGACTTTACCACTGCTTCCCCTCTATGTTAGAGGAACAGTGGTTCGCTGCACTATTCTCAGCCGTTTGGATTACTGCAACGCCTTGATGCTTGAGTCCCCAGGATATTTGATCCAGCGACTTCAACGTATTCAGTCAGCTGCTGCAAAACTTGCCCTTCTGAGACCGCGCATAACTTCTAGCACTAAGGCTTTGTCTGATCTCCACTGGCTTCCCGTGCAACAGAGAATCCTGTTTAAATCTTTGTGCATAGTTTTTACAGCTCTTCATGGCCTTGGCCCTGGGCCGATGCAAAATCTATTTAGTTGGTATGTTCCCACGCGTAGCCTGCGCTCTTCGGCAGCTAGGCTGGCCAAAATCCCTAAGACGAAGAGATCCACTTTGGGGGGACGAGCCTGTAGCGCTGCGGCCGCTCGTCTGTGGAACAATCTCCCCATGGAGTTAAGACAGGTCCAGGAATTGACATCGTTCCATAAGCAGCTCAAGACCTGGCTCTTCCCTAGAGCATAGTCCCTTGTCCTCCTTCCCTTCACTGTGTCGCTAGCGCCAGGATGCCCGTAGGGTTGCAGTGCGCTCTATAAATATTTTATACATACATACATTTGAGTGCACAAGGATTAAGCTGGGCGGATAAATTGGGAAAGACCGCTATGGATTTAAATCCGGCCTTGGAGTTTGCCAGTAAAGTTTTGGTATCTAGCAGTCTTCGGACTCAAAGCTATATGTCGATGTTCGATCTTTATTACACACCTGCAAGAATTGCAAAATGGGGTAGCAAAACAGGGGACCATTGTTCTAGGTGTGGGTTATATGCAGCAAATACAACCCATATGTTTTATTTTTGTCCAAATTTGAAAAAAATGTTGAGAGGACATAGAATGTTTATCAACTTTACACTCAAGATTCAGTGTACTTTGACATCTGAGATGGTGATAATGGGTTATGACGGGGCAGCGTCATCGGGTAATTCATGGTACACCTCTGCGTTTCTGTTCATCGCTATGTCTATGATTCGGCTTTGTATAACTTCACAATGGCTTTCCCCTGAAGCCCCGACATTTATAAATTGGAGAACTAGATTGCTTGCTATCCATAAGTTGGAATCCTCAGTATACTCAATAAAGGGTAGGCGGAGGCGGAAGCTTGCTTCTAAGATTTGGTCTCCGGTGGAGGAATGGATTAAATAGTGGTTTTGTCTATATTGTCGATAGGATAAGGCTCTGCAGTGTGTTCCTCTCGTCACACTTTTGCCTGGATATCCTTTCTGTGTTTTTTCTGTTTCTCCTCTTTCTTTTTCCTTTTTCTTTTTTTTCTTTATTCTATTGCTATTGAATATGTTATTGTATATGAGATGTAACGTTTAATATATTTACATGTTTGGACTGAAAGCCATGACTGTATTGTCTTATGTCAAAAGGAAATAAAATTAATAAAAAAAGTTTAAAAAAAACAAAAATCAAATACCTGGGATTATGGCGCTCCAGAGATGACCACACACACTACAATGATAACCTGACCCAACTACTGGCCCGGCTAGATAAAGATATAAAACACTGGGGTTCCCTACTGCTCTCCATCACGGGGAGGGCAGTGATATTTAAAATGATTGCACTATCCGGATTTACTTATATACTGCAGAACAGCCCCTAAACCACCCTCAGCCCATTTATTTCAGGATATATAGGCTGATACGATCCCTACTATGGCGAAGCGGCCCACCACGAATCGCCTTGACCATCCTTCAAATTGGGGTTTGAGAGTGGTATAGCATTGCCAGACATACGCAAATGTTATGAGGTGAGCCATGCTGGCATAGTTAATGAATGCGCATATACTCCACAAGACAATCCTGCCTTTAGAATGAACCAGGAGCAGCTATGAAAAGGAGGCTATCTCCATATATTGTACGGAAGGAAAATGGCAAAAGATACTCCACCAATGACTTTAACAATTGTAAACACCTGACATAAACTTAATAGAGAAATGTGCTGGGACAAAAGACTGACACCTCTCTGGCGGGGCACGAAACTCAGCTTGGTGACAGAACTATCTGGATTTAAACAATGGGACCTCATTGGATTATCGGCACTAGAGGGTGTATGGCACACCTCTAGACAAAATACAACATGGCTGTGGCACAAGTCTTTAAATATTTACAACTGCATCATGAACTCCAAACAAGGATTCCTAGGTGGGTGGAGACAATGGAAGAATCCACATTGGAAAGGAGACTGTTAGATGGATACATGACCAAAAAAGCTCTCTCCTTCACATATGCCACACAGATGAGGAACACAGGAGGGGACCTTGAATGATTGAAGGTCTAATGGCAGCGAGATCTAGGGGAGTTGGAGGATGAGGATTGGAGAGACGTGCTGCAATTTCCAAGGTTGAAGGCAATAAAGGAGAGTTTCTGCCTAATCAAGTTGAAAGTCCTGCACAAAATATACTACACTCGGACATTATTATACAAAATGGGTAGAGACAAAGAAAATCGATGTCTCTGGGGAATGTCGGAAACTACAACCCTTCTGGAAGAGAGTAACCCACATGCTTGAAGAGGCCATGCGACTGACTATGGAGGCAACCACCACCCTGACATTTGGGCATATGGAATAACTCTGAAGAATCATCTTACAACAAACTATTGAATAACCTTGGGCTGATAGGGGCAAAGAGGGAGATAGCCCAGAAATGGGGCAGCAAAATAGGCCCAAAATTGCATGTCTGGGAACTGGGAATAGAGTTGTGTAGGGTAAGGGAAAAGATGGTGAATATGAAAAATTATGGGGTAGATGGGATACAGGATATTTAAAGGGAGAAGCCGGGAGGCATACTGTGAGCCATGGGCTGGTGTGGGTAGGGGGGGGAGGATGCGGGAGGCAGTCAGGAAACAGGAACAACAGGCGATATAGGAGATAAAACCCAATCTGTGAACAGTCGAACTTCAAGGGGGACTCAGCACCAATCAGATGGCCATAATGTAGACTATATGAGAAGGGAGGTGGGAATGAGAGGAAAATATGCATCACTGCTGCATTTGTTTTAAACTGTTGGTCTGTGTTTGAGATCTTGTCTCATTTTTTAAAGAATAATTGGGTTGGGGGTTTTAGGTGAGGTTCTTAATTCTAGGTTCGTGGAAGCGAAACAACCCAGAGCCAGTTGAGATCAATTGGGAAAAACTGGCAGTTTCAGTGCAAAGCATAGAAATTTATGTCTGGAGTGGGAAAGTCTGGCATAGTAGAT
Source organism: Triturus cristatus (assembly GCF_964204655.1). NCBI lineage: Eukaryota > Metazoa > Chordata > Amphibia > Caudata > Salamandridae > Triturus > Triturus cristatus. The sequence continues at coordinate 676,117,189 of NC_140593.1, read as the reverse complement.
AGAATTGTAGGTGAATAAGGGTTGCAACGTTGAGCTGTGAAGCCGTGGTTAGACCTGAGCTGTGGAAGCAGAGTTTGCAAGTTATAATACTATTTTTTAGAGCAAGCTCAGTGGAGGTTGCAGTATTTTGCTGCTTGAGTAAACAAAATATTGATAGATGAGGAAAGATGGCGCCCAGCTAGGTGCAGCACAACTCTCCCTCACTTTCCTCACACCCCTCCACCGGTGAATTGTTTTGGGAAAATTGCAAGGGTGGAAAAGTAGACATATAAAGGATAATAAATTATTATGAGCTGCCCTGTGTGAGTTAGAGTGGCTGGTTGAAGGTTTAAATTGTGCTCTGTGCCCTTGGAGGAGGACCAAAGAGCCTCTTGGATGGGGTCCTTATTGCGGGCTGTGGTTTTTTATTGGGGAAGAGTGCCCCAAGAAGCGTAAAAGTACAAGCTGGATTTGTGGCTGCCAGAGTCGAATGTGGAAGAAAGACCAGGTCCTCATAAGTTGTGGACAATAACAGTGAAGTAGCTCTGAGGTAGCAAGAAACTCAATCTAATTGTTCAATGGACCATGTTCAATCGTGGCAGTGAGCTAGAGGGCGCCACAGAGAGGCCTGGAAGGGATTGTATCTTCCAAAAGCGCACAAACCAGCAAGACGCCTAGCAGAGCAAACAGCTTCAGAGGCAAGCAGCCTCACTAGGGCTTTATTGTGGGCTGATGGAATCCTGCAGAGGAAAGAGACAAATTGGTTAGGAAACACTGTTGATTAAGAGGGGCTGAAAAAGCAACCTAAAGATATTGTCGGAAGGTACAACCTGTCTGTGATCTCACATAATCCTAAAGCAATCACATAGCACACGTCACTAAGTGGAGATCTGGAACTTCCATAAGAAAAAAGCTGCAAACTCTTACACTCCTAGTGCCTTCTCAAATGATTGAGACTGGCATTCATATCTTGCGGGGCGCCCCCGTGGCGGCTCCTGAGAGACTTACTCTCTGACGCAATTGCAGTCAAAATGGTGGGAACAGCACTGACATATTTTGACGGAAACTAGGGAACTGCTGCCTTCCATGGTAACGAATGAGCTGCTAGGAAGGCTGTGATCAGGGGAAGATGTATTGGACTGGTTTGCAGGCTTAAGGGGCAATTGAAAAAAGAGGTTCAGGAGACAAAGGCGTCACTGGCAGAGCTGACACGGGCCTCTCCCACCCTACTTACCTACAGGCAGGTGCTCTTAGAAGCGGAGAGGACCCTCCGCGAAATTTAGGACAGGCTAGAAAAATATACTCTCACAGAGTACTGGCAGAGAAGATATACTGAGTTGGCTGTTAGCCTGGATAATAAATAGACACAACAGACCCCGATACTGGCACCGCACAACCCAGACAATATGATAGTTGCTACACAACTTTCCGTCCATAAGGCACTTGCACACCACCTACAGCACATATATACCAGGGGGCCACCGATAGTGCCTGACATTATTGCTCAGTACTTGGATGCACTTTCCCTTCCTGTTTTGGCGACCCTCCCCCACTACAAAGAGGAAATTAAGGGGGACTTCACACTTGAGGAGCTGTGAGAAGCCCCCCAAGTACTACCAAAAAACAAGACACAGGTGGAAGACAGCAGAACTATATCAAACGTTTCCCTGGCAGGTAACAGAGCACCTGCTGGAGAGACGCCAGGTGGTGCTTAGGGCGAGGATCCTCTCACCCATAAAGAAGGAAGGGATCATTTGCATGATCAAACAAGCATTTGCAATGCAATAGGTCTCGCATTATTAAAGATTGAGCTATTGGCATTGCTAAATAATGCAACACCAATAGTAAATGTCTTTTACTTATGCGTTTTGGAGTGAAGTGGAATTATGTGGTATGTTATGCAGTGGAATTATGTGGATAGAAAGGATGTGGTATTTAGTGTATAGGAATTATGTGTAGTGGGATTGTGTGTTATGGAGAGTAATGATGTGGGGCGGTATTGTTGTGGAATTTTATGTAGTGAAGTTTAAATATGTGGTATGCTGTTTAATTTTGTGGTGTGATGCTCACTTGTGTAGTGTGGATTGTATGTATGTAGTGTGTTATGTAATTGTATTGTTGATTTGTATAATGTGGTTTCTGGTTGAATTATGTGGGGTGTAATGTAAAAGTATTGGGGTGATTAGTGTGACTTGGGACTGTGTGGTGATGAGTGAAATTATGCTGATTGTAATTGTGTGGTATGCTGTGGAGTGTATTTATGTGGATTGTTGCTATGTGGTATAGTTTGGTTTTATGTGGCATTATTAACCTCATCTGTCTAGCTATGGAACTAATTGACCATTGTGTGCGTATCATCCCTGCCAGTTATGTACATATTTATTACTGCGCTCTTGCAGCGTAAACATTTATAAAGGAAAGCCAACAGTAACCTTTAAGTGAGCAGGCGCAGGTTAGTAGGGCACTAATTGTCAGATTTGACTTTTAAAATTATGAAATTTCAAATCGCTCTGGAGCCCTTTGTGATTGTCAAATTAGGAGTCAGTTTAATGAGGGGCTGGGGACTGAATGGTATAATGGCTTGAATGGGAATCCGGCTTAGAAGCAGCTTTCTTTAAATTCAGAGCTGCGTGCAGCAGAGTTCAAAGGCTGAGAGTCCAATTTCACATTCAAAAACAGATGTCGCTCACCTACAGTAGTAATACATGCCCACACAGCAGGGAAGATATGCATTATGTTGCAAAGAAGGTGCTCCAAGGAGTACGGTGTGAGATGTGGAATACTATCTCCTGCAAATAGTAACAGCTGAAGGGGGGAAAATGACAGATATTCAACAGCACCTGTGCAACTGAATGCACACACATCAGTTTTTGCACAGGTACACTTTGTTCATGGTAGGATCCTAGTGCAGTAATTCCGAGTTACGTGGATAAACTTTAGCCACATCAGCCCCCTCTTAGGAAGACCTGGCATGAAACATTGTGGGCGCTCGCTCATTGTCGGTGTGCCTTTGTGCGCAACAGTGTGTTTGTGACTATGCTTGTCTACCTGTCGATTCATTTATGTGTCGGTGACGCTCTATTAGGCAAAACAGCTGTGGCTCGAGTCCTGTGGTGTCTGGCGGACAACTTATTAGCCAGACTTTAAGAAGCACTTAACACATTTTAGCTCAGCTAAATATGCACTTTATTTAATCTATTTGGGAAAGATAGAAAGAAAACAAATAAGAACGCACTTCAGCACGGAATGTTCTATTTGCATACCGATGGGGTGTTCATGACCTGGGTTATTTTCTGCAGTCTCTCTGCTGGAATACAGCCGGAGCTGGTGTCAGTAAGTCCGCCTCCCAGATAGCTGGGGCACAGAAGCTGCAGTGTCACCAAAATCAACTCTTCTGTCATACCTAAAGCCACCGTTTCCATAATGACTGCCAGGCACATAGATAGTAGCTGGACATGTACTCCAGCCCACATTGACAGCCTTGAACACCACCCCTTTGTTAATAGAAAAATGGGTGCCGTGCTGAAACATAAAGCACTGCGCCCATGAGTATAGCTACTTGTTCCTGCACAACGCTCTCTGGCAGAGGAAATTAACAATTAAAAAGCAGACGGGGTGGCGGTGCCGATAGAAGTCCACGTCAGGCGGAGAGCAATAATTTAACAAGCAGCAGTGAAAGCGATCGTGAAAGCGATCGCTATTGTAAAAAAAGAAACAAAAAACATGCCCGCGAGTGGTGCGCGCGCGCCACAGCGAAACATGTGGTTTCAATTATCGCGCCCGTGTCTGGGCACGATATTTGAAACCACATGGCCTTTGGTGCGCGTAATAGACACCAATAGACCATGGGCAGAGCAATGCGCCCGCCTTTGTCCAATTGCGTGCTGTCTTTCATAAAAAGACGCATGCAAAGGCCAAGAGTGTGGCACAAAAGGAATCGCACACGCACGAGTGTGTGCGATTCCTTGGGCGATTTTGAAACCCCCTACACGAGGTCTCTCACTGCGCGAGCAGTGTTGCGCACTGCAACGCTAGGCGTGAGACCTAAAAACCAGAGGGGAATAAACCCCAACTCATACGGGCCGAACACAATGATTAACCCCGACACAAAAATACTATGTAAGACTTTATCAACCAGGTTAAGCCATGTGGTGGGGGGCTTCTTGCAGGACGACCAGTGGAGATTCGTACCACGACTTAATACGGCCATGAACATATGACGTCTGATACATGTATTACACTCGGTAGAGGACAGAGATGGCCCTTGTAGCGACAGACCTAGAAAAGGCTTTTGATATGTTTGACTGGGGCAACCTTTGGGAGGTGATGAGACACATGGGATTGGGCTCGGGATTCAGTAAATGGGTCACAATACTCAATTAGCAACCCGCGGCCATGGTCTCGAATACGTGCACCATACAGAGGGGGACACAACAGGGGTACCCACTATCCCTGCTGTTATTTGTGCTGGCTAAGGAGCCACTGGCAATCCACATCTGCTCAGAATTGGAAGCATGAGGAGACATGACTCACCTGGTATCACTGTATTCTGAACATGCGCTGTTTTACCTACGACTCCCACGGGTGTCGGTTCCTATTTTGTCGCGTTGTTTGAAATCATTTGCGGAGGTCTCGGGCCTCTGTACGAACATCCAAAAAAGTCTCCATTGTGCCCTTGGGGCTCTGACCGCGTGACCTCTTGCAAAACTCCCAGACCTGGGACTAAGATGGGAAACAGATAACATTTGTTATTTGGGGATAGAGATAGCCCCCTCCCAAGAAAAAATACAACATGGCGAGTGTGAGCCGGGAACTCCAGGCCTCGAATGGTTTCTGGACATCGCAGCCGCTTAAAGTCATGAGGCAGGTTGCAGTGGCAAAGATGGTGGTCCAGCCGAGACGTCTCTATATCTTACAGAATTCCATCTGCCCCCTAAATTTAAAAGGCTGGATAGCCTCCTAATTAAATTGGTCTGGGCTAGTAGGGGAAGCAGAGTTTTCCTGACATTATTCATACTTGTGGAGGGGAGTTGGACCCCTGTACTTACAAGCCTATTATTGTGCATCCCATGTACAGCATGCAACTACATGGGTGGCAGAGGAGGACAAATGGGAACTGAGATTACTGAGAGGTACGCATGGGGATTATTCCCTGTTAGAGCTCCTAACAAGGGACCCAAGCATACTGGCGGAATAAACGTACATTATTATGCACACTGGGATTATTATGTAACAGATCATAAAAAGAGTGCTTCGGAGACCACCATTTGCCAGAACCCTGTCTATGTGGGTAGTCCAGCATTTTAAACAGACAATCGAAACTATGACGATGACCAGACAGAGGGAGGGTGTTGTAAGACCCTCGGGGATGTGTATCCATGAGATACTTTTCTCCCATTTTATGAGGCGCAAGACATGTTTGCGGTGAGCCCTGGACACTTCCTCCAGTACGCAAAACTGGCGAGGACGGTCAGGGAGATTTGGATGGTCCTAAAATTGGGCACCTTGCAGCACACCATACCACGTTAAAGCCCTACATAGTGACAAATCCTGCATAAAGTAAAAGGGAAAGTTAGGCTGGGTGGCTGATATAGGACGACCTTCACAGATAATGTCTGGGACAAGGCATGCACACAGGTGAGAGCAGCCTCCAGAAATTCAAGGCTCAAGCTGATACAATCCAGTTTCCTTCACCACACATACCTCATGCCGGTGGCCCTTAGTAACATTTTCCCGAGAAGAGTGCCACCTGCCTCAGTTGTCAGACAGAGAGGGGCCTGTTTCTGTATTTGGCTTGGGATTGCCACCCTGTGCGACGCTACTGGAAATTGAGCCTTCCCACCTTAGAGACAGTAATTGGGATCCCACTGGAGCCCAAACCACCTAAGGGCATACTAGGAGTGATTCCAACAATAAAGGGAAAACATGCATCATAAGTTCTTGAATCTTGCACTGGAGTTAGCATGCAGGAGGATTGGGATGGTTTGGATGGGGGACAGGAGGCTCCCGGTTCCATTATGGCACAGGGATGTAGGGAAATGGGCCCTTGTGGAAAGAAGCACATTAGGTTCACTAGACATGATGAAATGTTCTAGGAGGACTCGCAGATCTGGGCGGACCTAATGGACAATTTCATGGGCGAAGAGGAGGGTATGATGGAACCTACTGGAGGAGGGTCTTCCCCCTCTGTCACTCCCAACAATTGTGAGAAGTTGGCCTGGTATATGCTGTCCACTAATTAAAGTGGGCACCTTGCATCAGTCCAAATGACCCTTATGATGTATGAGGTCGAAGATAACCTTTAGAAAGCTATCCTAATGGTAGCTGTGGAGAGCAGTCTTCAGGCTTAATCTTGAAGGAATGTAAAGCAGCTTGTTTTACCAGAATATCACTTCTTATATTGACTAAATGAAAGGAGAACCACACAGTAGGTATATAAAAATATGTATTCATTAATATAACACTCTCTAGTATCCTCTACATGAGGATAGAATACAAAGCACACAATACGAGATCAATAGAACAGTTGTAAGCAGCACAATACACAGTGGGCTCCAGGGGGAGACCAAACCATATACTAAAATAGTGGTATAACAATCACGGCGTGTAGCTCCCGGAATATGCACCCCTGGAAGGCAGGCTCCTGCAGGAAGAACTTATAAGCAAGGCAGTCTCCTTCACATGCAAAACCATCAATAACAATATCACGGACGTGTTATTAGGGCTTCGATCACGATGGGAGGGGGACGTGGGGCATCTAGAAGATATTGACTGGGAGGCGGTGTTAATGCACCCGAGAGAAGTCGCCATAAAGGCAAGGCTCCGGCTCATTCAATTTAAAATATTGCACTGTACATAGATAGGTTACACAAGATGGGAAGTGCGGAATCGCCTTTTTGTCCGTCTTGCACCACAACTAGAAGCAACTTTTTTCACACGATCTAGGCGTGCCCAGACCTCCAGTCATATTGGACACAGGTAATCGGATTATTGGGTACGCTCCTGGGGGTGACGCTATCAATGGAACCCAGCTTTGCGATACTAGGGATTGCAAGCGAGGTGGCTATCACCAGAACTTAGTTAGTCTTTGCTTCTTTGGAAATGGTAGTTGCCAAAAGAGATATAAGCTAGGAGGTGGGGGGGTGGCAGACAGGCTGACCATTCAGGCTGACCATTCAGGAATGGACAAGGGAAATGGATATTTATATGACGGCCGAGCAGACCACATACCGTAGAAGAGGGTGCCCCAAAAAATTCCATAAGATTTGGGACCCATGGAGACGACACTTTGGGCTTGATGTGGGAGACAACACGCAACACTCGATCATGTAAGGCGTAGGGGAAACAGAGGCAGGGGGGACCGAGAACGAAGAAGTACTGCTGCCGCGAAGGTGAAAAGGGTTCAGAGGAATCCAAGCCTGGATTCTGGGAGGAAGGAACCTGAAAGCAGAGGGGACAGAGTCTGGGTCACTTCAGGGTGACCAGGGGCTCGGTAGACGAACGCCCACTGATTTCGGGTACTTCAGGTGAGAAGAAGGGATGCTTGACTCTGCAGTCACGAGGAACAGGAGATGTTGAGGATGAACAGGAGCTGGAGATGAGCTGTCCCACAAAGGATGTCGAGTGCTGAGGGGTTGGTGTCTGGCTGGAGCACCAACAAGCCTTGGCAAAAGCAACCCATGCAGGAAGGTCAAGCAGGTTACGGTGTGGACCAGCAAGGTCCTGGGGACTCACCAAGCAATGGGGAGTCAGGGCACGTCTGGAGCAACCAGGAAAGCCCAACAGAAATCAAGATGACCCTCAGGAGGACCCACAGGCTGAATGACCAGGTGCCGCAAGGGGACCTTGAGCAAGATTGCAAAGTACCAGCCCACGGAACACTTGGTGTGAGGAGGCCGGAGTTCTTTGGTGCAAATACTGCTCAGGGTCAGGACTACATGGATGCCAATGCACAAGCTCAGAAATCATAAACAAGCATATGCAACTGCAAATGGATGCAGTGCACAGGGGTTTGAGTTATGCAGTCCCCACGAGGGATACTTTCCCCAAACTTGATGAGGGGGCAGATGAACTTCAGGGACTTTTGAAAACCCACCTCCTTTGTTGCTGAAATCTTCAGAGTCCGCAGGAGCTCAGGAGCAGTAGACCGGTCAGTTGCGTTGAGGTGCCTGCAAGTCACTCCTTCACTCCAAGGGAGATTCTTCAGTTGTCCTTAGTGCACCACAGGTCCTGCACAGAGACGGTATGGAGCAAGGGCACAGACAAAGCTTTGGACAGAGAGGGAGACAAAGTCGGGCCCAGTCGAAGTCCTTCGAAGTCCAGAGTGTCCAGACGGTCGAAGGTCAGTGGTTTCTTCTTGTAGAATCTTGTCTACGTAAAATCTTAAATCTTACAGCCAGGTAAGAAGGTAGGACTAATTTGGGGGTCCCTCCTAGGGGAGGGTCAGGAAAGAGGGGTGGTTACACTCATGCCCTTTGTCCAGCTTCGCGCCAGAGCGGGAGTCACCGGCTCCCAGAACTGGTTTGAGCTGGACTATGCACAGGGACACCAAATGTGCCCCCAGTGCTGACTTTCACCCACCCAGCCCCAATACACTAAATCCTGTCTGGGAGGTGGTCACACCTCCCTGTGACAGGATACCTATTGTGCTGCCTTCCTCTGCTCGAGCTTGGCTCAGCGGCAGGAGGGCAGAAATGTGTCTCTGGTCTGCAGCATCCATTTTGTGCTGTCCGGGTCGAGAAGGCTGGCACCGGACAGACCAGTGACCCCACGAAGCTCGCTTATGAAGGGTGGAATCATACCTCCCACACCAGTTACCCGTGTGGAGGTATGATTCCAGGGTGTTTGATACCAAACACAATATGTTTCTATGCAGCCGTTTTCAAGATAGCATTTACTACAAGGTTATAATGCACCTCTACCTTCACGACAATCGCTGTCTCCCGCAAGGACGACCCCCAAGCTGTGGATCAGGTGGATGAGCCCCAAGCTGTGGATGGGGACCCAGAGACTCACACCATCGAGGCTGGACGAGGCCCGTTTTCACCCGATTTGTTCTGTGTCCGCCTCACACCGGAGGTGCGCCCGCCATCCTCTATGGTCAGACGAGGCCCGCAACTGGCAACCGCCGCACATCGGAGGTGCCCCCCACATCCTATGTGGGCTATCTGATCATATGCCCAAGCTCGTTGCTTCGGAGGTGCAGGTGGTGCAGGGCTGCACGTGCGGCCCGCGACTGTGATCTGCTGAGGCTTCGCAACCCACACCATCCTCGAACCGCTCCATCGGCTCTGAGGCTTGGCGAGGCCCGCTCCAGCTCACTGGGTGAAGCCCACGTTCCCCACCCTCCGCTTGGATCGCCCTGGTACAGGACAGGGGGGGTGGTCCCCGGCTCGCCCAATGAGTACGACCTAAATCTGGAGGCCTCCTGGTGACCCCTGGCCTTTTCCGAACTGCCACGCCACCTCCATTTGAGAGACACAACGCAGTAGAACCACCCGAATACTCTGCCCCAGCCATTTCCGGGCTGCCATGCCTCCTCCACAGGAGCGGCCCAGTGCAGAGCAGCCACCTAAGTGCTCTGCCCTACACTCACGACAACGCTCGTTACTGGGCCGGGGGGGACATTGGTCCTCGGCTCGCCGCTACGATTGGCGGGGCGCTAGCGATTTCGGATGAGCCCAACTCAGCGGAGATGCCACATCGCCCATGCTCATGCCCCGCTGTGAGACAGTAGGAACACCCCAATGGCCACTGCCTCACCTTCCAAGATGAATGGACTACATGCTGGAAGTATGGCTGCACAACTGAGGACCTGAAAGGAGCATTTAGGTGAGCCTTTTTGGAGGAGGTTTCTGTGAGGCTAATGGTGTGGCAAGACTGTTGCCCCAGACATATTGAAATACAGTATTTCTCCTCTGTATGAGCACATTGCACTCTCTCCCTCTACAAAATGGCTTCCATCCGATCACCCAGTTCAACAAATAGCAAGGGAAAGAGGACTAAACAATTGAAACTAACAAAGGACTACATCTGCTAGGTAAAGCTAGACCTGACCAAATAGTGGCCATCTTGGAATGGCTTTGACCAACTCAAGCTGTCACTGAAGGATTTATGGCCTGCGATTCAAATTCAGGAAACTCACTACCTACCTATATATATTTATATATATTCCCAAAACAGCAGTCCAATGACGTACGCTCTCAGGACAAAAGGCAGGACACCAGTCTGTAGTCCAAGGGGAGAGGAGTTGGCCTAACGGTTAGGGCGCTCGACCTCGGACCTGGGGGAACTGGGTTTGAGTCTCGGTAACGACGCTAAACCTCCTGTGATTCTGGGCAAATCACTTAATCTCCCCGTGCCTAACAAAAAAAAAGAATGAATGTGTGTCCTCATGTAACGTAACTGGTGCTATGTAAAGCGCTCTGATATCTGATTGGATTCGGGTCAAGTACGCGCTATATAAAACTGCTAAAAAAAAATGTTTTTAAATGCGTTTCGGCTAGAACAGCCTTGCTCATGTGTAAGGTGCACATCAATAACAGTAACTGATAAGGTTTCAAACGAGTAACCAAAATTAAGGAAGGACTATATCTGCTGACAAAACCATGGCCGCCATGATGTAAAGGTAAAATACATATTACATTACATGTGTTGAACAGAAATACCATCATTATAAGAAGAAGATATGTACATTATATATGTGCTAGATACACAGTAATGTCTAATGCGTTTATGTACAAATGGGCACAAATACAATGTTTCTTTGATGAAATTGGATTCCTAGGCAAATGCTATGCCTATACAGTCCACATCAGATGCACGCTACTATTGGCCGATACAATAGTGGACAGACCAAGAAACTATCTTAGTTTGTGTACCTTGAAAGGCGTCAGTTCAACATATGCTCCCAGAGGGAAAAGGCACTGCGTGGGTTGTCGTCAATACAAGAAGGGTATCGAATGGTGGGCCAGTGCCCATCCGATAAGAAACACAATCATGTGGGAAACTGAAGGTTACCGTCAGCGCAAGTGCGTATACCATCAGTGTCTAACCAAAGAGAGCAAAAAGATATAATAGAAATCAAATCCATAGGAACAATATAATAGATATATTATTTACCTGGTTGTCCTGATGGTGCACGCTGGGTACTGTAGTTCACCGACATGGGCTACAGGGAGGCAGGACATGCTAACTCGGCTCAGCTGGACTGCAATTCATTGCGGGAGTGATTGGTCAGTTTTAAAAGGAGGTGGTCAGGTAGAAACTGCGATGTTATAGGCATTTGATAAAGGTAGTCCACCAAAACGCGTCATGCCTCTGCCACATTAAAGATCATTCCTGGTATCCCCGCTGTGTCCCCTTGATTGCTTCATCAGAAGAGATTGTGTTTTTCTTATATATATATATATATATTCACTTAAAAAACCATAGGTTTCACACATGTTATAGTTAGCTGGACATTTCACTCGTAAAAAACCAATGAAATTCCCCCGTTATAGTTAGTGCAGGCATCTATAACTCACGCGACCGCAATCCTCTGCTGATGACGTCAGATATTACATCACTGTATTTAGACACTTATTTACCCATGTCTTCTTCCATTAATCTTTAGCTATACATATATTACAAATATTTATTTTTCATAAAGACACATATGTCATCAGTGATGTAATATCTGACGTCATCAGCAGAGGATTGCGGTCGCGTGAGTTATAGTTGCCTGCATTAACTATAACGGGAGAATTTCATTGGTTTTTTACGAGTGAAATGTCCAGCTAACTATAACATGTGTGAAACCTATGGTTTTTTAAGTGAATTTGCAAAGTTTTTTAAATGCTAATTCGTAACTATAATGTGTGTGAAACCTATGGTTTTTTCAGTGAATTTGTACGGTTTTTTAAATGCTAAGTTATGTATTTATTTTTTGTATTTTTTTTTCAGGTTTTTCACCGTGCGCGCACGGTGCGCGCACGGTGCGCTTCTCAAAATGTTTTGCAGAAGGCACCACACCAACAACGTTTTTCTTCAGTGGTGAGGAAATGTTTTACTTTTTCCAAGGAGCAAACAAAGACCAATGCCACCTTCGTCACTCGCAAGATTTGCCAAAGAGTTCTGTTACGAGGAGATCCTAACAAAAAATACTCGTGCGGCACAGCAAGTATGATGAAACACCTAAGGACCCTTCATCCAAACAATCTTGCACGAGAAGAGTGCAAACAGATGAGAAACACTCATGTTCTGTATCTGTAAAAAAGAATCACAAATAAATGTATATTAATAACTTTCAAATGTATACTATTCCATTACTGTACAAACACATTTTATATAAAAACTGACTATGAAACTATAGCCCTGAACCACAAGTGTGACAATCATTAAAACACTACATGCATAGTGCATACTACTTTGAAGCAGTTCATGCCCTAAAGCCTACCTCACTAAAAGACTACATGCTCACTGACTAAATGATTACAGTACTATAAGGAGACACACTGGGTGATTCACAGGGTGTTTGCTAGAAGAGTATGAATACTAACTAGGGAATAGAAGGTGTGAAACACAACTGTGTAGGCGATTAGAGGACTGCATCCATACTGCATAGGCATTTAAAGCAGTCCATGTGCTAAGGCCTGGCTCACTGCATGACTACTTGGGTACTGACTGAATGATTATCGTACAGCAAGGAGAGTGCCTAGGTGAATTTATAAGTGCTAGGCTTTTCGCACAGGGAATAGATTAGTACTTGGAACTGAATGGGTCACTAGAGGAGTGCAAAGGCAGTGACAAGTGCTGGACTGTATGGATACTGACTAGGAAATTGAAAGTGTGAAAGACAAGTGTCTAGGTGGTTAGAAGACTGCATGCATAGTGCATAGGGGTTTGAAGCAGTCCATGTGCTAAGGCCTGGCTCAGTGTATGAATACTTAGGCACTGACTGAATGATTAGAGTACTGCAAAGATAGTATCTTGGTGAATTTATAAGTGTTTGGGTTTTAGCACAGTGAATGGATTAGTACATGGTGCTGAATGTGTCACTAGAGGACTGCAAAGAGAGTGACAGGGTATTTCCTGGAATTGTATGGATACTGACTAGGGAATTGAAGGTGTGAAAGACAATTGTGTAGGTGGTTAGAGGACTGCATACATAGAGGATAAGGGTTTGAAGCAGTCCATATACTAAGGCCTGGGTCACTGGATGAGTACTTGGGTACTGACTGAATGATTAGAGTACTGCAAGGAGAGTGCCTGGGTGAATATATTAGGGTTTGGCGCTGTGAATGGATTATTACATGATGCTGAATGGGTCACTAGAGGAGTGCAAGGGCAGTAACAGGGTGTTTGCTGGAAGTGAACGGATACTGACTGGGGAATTGAAGGTGTGAAAGACAAGTTTGTAGGTGGTTAGAGGACTGCATGCATAGTGGATATGGGTTTGACGTAGTCCATGTGCTAAGACCTGGCTCAGTTCATGAATACTTAGGCAGTGACTGAATCATTAGAGTACTGGAAAGAGAGTGTCTAGGTGAATTTATAAGTGTTTGAGTTTTGGCACAGTCAATGGATTAGTACATGCTGTTGAATGGGTCTCTAGAGGACTGCAAAGGAAGTGATAGGATGTTTCCTGGAAGTGTATGGATACTGACTAGGGAATTGAAGGTGTAAAGGACAAGTGTATAGTATGTCAGAACACTTTTATTTGAAGCAATCTATTTGGCACTTAGAAACTGACTAAATAATCAGACTACTTCTAAGACAGTGCTTAGGTAAAACTTTTAAATTTTCAGTTCTGCCAAAGTGAACAGAATAGTACATGGTACTGCACCTCAGTGTCAAACCCTGACTCATTTTATCAATGCATAAGCAAAGACTAGCTTCTAATACTACTAAAACTTGACAACATGAGAGGTTTTAAATTAGTTATCTGTCAGCAAATACACGATGTTACCAAATGCTTCTCTCACAGTGGTTCTCAAATACACACAGACTCCCAGTGTAATTCTAGACAACAACCACTATACCTAGGAGTTTACCAAAAATCATTCACTACTGTGGAAGTGGTAAGCGAACTGCACACAATCTTCATATTTCAGGACTGCACTTTTGTGTCAAAACCTGACTCATTTAATCAAAGCATAAGCAAAGACTGGCTTTAATGCTACTAAAACTTCACAACATGACCGGTTTTAAAACAGGTATATGTCAGCAAATACACGATGTTACCAAATGCTTCTCTCACAATCCTTACCCAAATGCACACAGACTCACAGTGTGATTTTAGACAAGCAACACTATCCTAGGAGTTTACCAAAACTCATTCACTACTCTGGAAGAGTTAATGGTACTGCACACAATCTACATATTTAAGTACACCACATCAGTGTCAAACCATGACTCATTTAATCAACGCATAAGCAAAGACTGGATTCTAATCCTACTAAAACTTCACAACATGACAGGTTTTAAAACAGTTATCTGTCAGCAAATACATGATGTTACCAAATGCTTCTCTCACAGTGATCCCAAAAACACACTAACTCACAGTGTGATTCTAGACAAGCACCACTATCCCTATGAGTTTACCAAAACTCATTCACTACGGGTGCAAGTGGTAAGGGAACTGCACACAATCTACATATTTCACAACTGCAATTTACTGTCAATGCCTGACTCATATAATGAAAGCATAAGCCATAACTGTCTTCTAATGCTACTAAAACTTGACAACATGACTGGTTTTAAAACAGTTATCTGTCAGCAAATACACGATATTACCAAATGCTTCTCTCACAGTGGTTCCCAAATGCACACAGACTCACAGTGTGATTCTAGACAAACAACACTATCCCTAGCAGCTTACCAAAACTCATTCACTACAGTGGAAGCGGTAAGGGAACTGCACACAATCTACATATTTCACGACTGCACTTTAGTGTCAATGCCTGACTCATTTAATCAACACATAAGCAGAGACTGGCTTCTAATGCTACTAAAACTTGACAACATGACAGGTTTTAAAACAGTTTTCTCTCAGCAAATACACGATGTTACCAAACGCTTCTCTCGCAGTGGTTCCCAAATGCACACAGACTCACAGTGTGATTCTAGACAAGCACCAGTATTCCTAGGAGTTTACCAAAACGCATTCACTACACTGGAAGTGATAAGGGAACTGCACACAATCTACAAATTTCACGACTGCACTTTAGTGTCAATGCCTGACTCATTTAATCAACACATAAGCAAAGACTGGCTTCTAATGCTACTAAAACTTGACAACATGACAAGTTTTAAAACAGTTTTCTGTCAGCAAATACACGATGTTACCAAACGCTTCTTTTACAGTGGTTCCCAAATGCACAAAGACTCACAGTGTGATTCTAGACAAGCACCACTACCCCTAGGAGTTTACCAAAACTCATTCACTACAGTGCAAGTGGTAAGGGAACTGCACACAATCTACATATTTCACAACTGCAATTTACTGTCAATGCCTGACTCATATAATGAAAGCATAAGCCATAACTGTTTTCTAATGCTACTAAAACTTGACAACATGACAGGTTTTAAAACAGTTATCTGTCAGCAAATACACAATGTTACCAAATGCTTCTCTCACAATCCTTACCCAAATGCACACAGACTCACAGTGTGATTTTAGACAAGCAACACTATCCTAGGTGTTTAACAAAACACAATCTACATATTTAAGTACAGCACATCAGTGTCAAAGCATGACTCATTTAATCAACATATAAGCAAAGACTGGATTCTAATGCTACTAAAACTTCACAATATGACAGATTTTAAAACAGTTATCTGTCAGCAAATACATGATGTTACCAAATGATTCTCTCACACTGATCCCAAATACACACTAACTCACAGTGTGATTCTAGACAAGCACCACTATCCCTATGAGCTTACCAAAACTCATTCACTACAGTGCAAGTGGTAAGGGAACTGCACACAATCTACATATTTCACGACTGCAATTTACTGTCGATGCCTGACTCATATAATGAAAGCATAAACCATAACTGTCTTCTAATGCTAATAAAACTTGACAACTTGACTGGTTTTAAAACAGTTATCTGTCAGCAAATACACGATATTACCAAATGCTTCTCTCACAGTGGTTCCCAAATGCACACAGACTCACTGTGTGATTCTAGACAAACAACACTATCCCTTGCACTATATCAAAACACATTTCTTCATCTAGAAGTAGTACTACATTTTAGTATAGAAACATAACATAACTCATTTCACAAATTCAACAATGACTGGTTTCTAATTCTACCAAAATATAAAAACTGCACAGTTATCTGTCTACAAACACATGAAAAACACAAATGCCTATCACAGAATGGTTTCGACATGCACACACATTGTAGAGAAAAAAAGTACTCCCTACACTTTAGCAGGAAAAATACATTACTCTGATTAAAATCAAAATACTCTACATACATCCCCTCACAATTAAATAACTCATTTTTCAAGTTATTTTGTAGATTAAGGAGTATATCAATCACTCACCATATTTTCTTTTACAGAATCTCTGCACTGTGCACCTCTCAGCAAAAGCAAAGAATGAAAAAGTTTCCCTTTCATTTTCCACACATATACATGTAAACATCAAATCACAATCCTTCGCACATAAATTTAAAAGCAAACACACATTTCTATTGGTTAAACATTTCAACCCTTTCCAACTGAAATACATTTCAACCCTTCCCCCAATCTGCCTTCTGCCTGTTACCATAGAAACAGCTCATGGAACACTGCACTGAGCTCACAGGTCACAAGTTCAGCACACAATGTTCCTACACAAGGCAGGAAGTGTGCTTGACTTTTCAACATATCAGCTTATCATATATAATGTTCCTTACAATCTGTTTTTGTTAACCAATAACAATCATACCTTTAAAAAACAAAAATATACATCCTACCTTTCAGTGTAGAAAGTTGTTATACAACCAATGATTTCTTGTCTTTTTTCAAAATTGCATCTTAGCCACCATTTTAGAAACATCTTACTTTCCAAACTGCCATTTCATTTACAGAGACCATCTGAGTGCATCCAGACCTCCTTACAAGATGCTTACAGTGTGGATTGTGGGACACAGCTACATTTTCTGGAGCCAAAGGTGTACAGAAAACAAAGGCATTCACAAAGACCTAGGTTTGCCAAATGTAGACATTAAATGGATTGGACAGAGAGGGTTAAAGTGGCACCAATTGATGCCATTGGTGAAATCCTTCATGCAAATCCAACACCCTGACCTCATAATAGTGCACTGTGGTGGCAATGACCTAGGCACTTTGACTGGGGTAGGTCTGGAAATGCTTATGAAGGACACCTTTGCACAACTGATTTCACTTTTCCCTAAAACTGCCTTTGTGTATCCTAACATATGCCAAAGGCAGAAATGGAACTGGTCCGATCATTTTTGTCCACAGATTGAGAAAGCTAGGAAACATGTGAATAAATCTGTTTCTGCTTTTCTCCGAGACTACAGAATGGGGTCCATTTACAATAACAATCTGCGCTTTCATATGCAAGAGATGTATAGGAGAGATGGAGTACACTTTACTGATGAAGGAAACAGAGTCTTCCTCAACAACTTTAGACACTGTATAGGTACTTACTTATAAGTACCAAAAACTCTCAATGAACACAACGGCTCTTTTTAGAGCCACTCACGAACAAAACAATTAAGCTTAATCTTTATCTCCCAACAATTTCATTTTTTTCCCCTTGGATCCGCGAACCCACCGCGAGAGGATCCATGCATCCAACGCGATAGGATGCGCGCACCGTGCACGCATTTTGCCGCTTTTTTTTTTTAAAAAAAGGGGGGGCCCCAGGGGGTCCTTCTGGGACCCCCTAAGCACCTCTAGAGGGTCAGAGTATTTCCACTCTGCCCCCTTTATATGTTTTACGCGCTTATTCCCCTTGCTTCTTCAGCCTCGCTTCTACCAAGGCAGAAAATGGCCGCCAACAGTTCCTGGTTTAGAATGTAGAGAGATGCTCGACAGCCAATTAGCATTCAGCGCGTGATCGGGAGGGTGCGCGCTCGGTTCGGGGAGGGTTCGCGTACGGTGCGGGTAGGGTCCGCGGATCCTCCGCGGCCTTAGATATCACTAACTTTTTTACCCTCATTTTCTCAGGAACTACTGAACAGATTCACACCAAATATGCAAAAGGCACGAGTCCAAACTGAGGACTACCTCTTTGCCAAATTTGGTGTCATTCCGTTCAGCGGTTCGGGCTGTAGCTGCGACAACAGATCCTATGGGAAATTGCATGGGGAAAACGCGTTTTGGGACCCCCCTTTTTTCTCGTCCCCTGCTTGACGAATCACCACGAAACTTTCAGGGTAGGAGCGGAGCGGAGCTGGCCAAAAGTTTGGAGAATTTCGCGAGGATTCGTCAACCGGCGCCAAAGATATTCCCAATAGAATGTTGCGGATTTCCTATGGAAAATAGGTCCTAACTATAACTATCTACTGGCGACCGCCAGTAGATAATATATATATATATATATATATATAGATATCCACAAGAAACAGGATACCCATACGAAGAGGCCACAGGAAGATTAATTTGCTCACGTAGTTTATTGGGCAGCTTGCAAGCAGGCAGCATGACAGAAATCCCATCGGTAAAAGTCCTTACGCCATGCTGCCTGCTTGCAAGCTGCCCAATAAACTACGTGAGCAAATTCATCTTCCTGTGGCCTCTTCGTATGGGTATCCTGTTTCTTGTGGATTTATTACGGCTGTTCCCGGTCGTGAAGTTTGGCCCACCGCCGGCGTGGCCATGCATGTGGCCACGCCCACTGGGGCAGGTGTTTATAATCGAGCCGTGCGTAAGTAACAGTGCTTTCTGCTCTTCAACCACACGCCACTGATGAAGGGACTTTGGGATTCCCGAAACGCGTCTGGCGTAAGGACTTTTACCGATGTGATTTCTGTCATGCTGCCTGCTTGCAAGCTGCCCAATAAACTACGTGAGCAAATTCATCTTCCTGTGGCCTCTTCGTATGGGTATCCTGTTTCTTGTGGATTTATTACGGCTGTTCCCGGTCGTGAAGTTTGGCCCACCGCCGGCGTGCGGGTCCGAGCTGGCACCACTCCGGTGCTGGAGAAGGAAGGAAGGAGGTCTGGCACCATTGCAGGGTGGCACCTGATCGCTCGCATTGGCAGCAGGAAAGCAGGGCAGGCTACTGCCAGCATTCGCACCCACCCACTTGGGGAACAATCATGGTTTTATTTGAAGAAAGAAATAGCGCGCCCACTTGGGATAAATCACTGCGCACTACAACATCCAGAAGGCCATGCATGTGGCCACGCCCACTGGGGCAGGTGTTTATAATCGAGCCGTGCGTAAGCAACAGTGCTTTCTGCTCTTCAACCACACGCCACTGATGAAGGGACTTTGGGATTCCCGAAACGCGTCCACCCACTTGGGGAACAATCATGGTTTTATTTGAAGAAAGAAATAGCGCGCCCACTTGGGATAAATCACTGCGCACTACAACATCCAGAAGGCCATGCATGTGGCCACGCCCACTGGGGCAGGTGTTTATAATCGAGCCGTGCGTAAGTAACAGTGCTTTCTGCTCTTCAACCACACGCCACTGATGAAGGGACTTTGGGATTCCCGAAACGCGTCTGGCGTAAGGACTTTTACCGATGTGATTTCTGTCATGCTGCCTGCTTGCAAGCTGCCCAATAAACTACGTGAGCAAATTCATCTTCCTGTGGCCTCTTCATATGGGTATCCTGTTTCTTGTGGATATATATATATATATATATCCAAAACACAAGGTAGCCCCAAAGGAAGAAGCCTCGAGGTAAGTAAAATGCTCCATACTTTATTGAAGGCAGCTGCCTACAGGGAACAGGCAGGTAACTGTCATCAGAATCACGTCAGCCAGACCGGTTTCGGGAATCCTTTCCCTTCTTCAATGGCGTTCTGTTGATAGAAGGCAGATTTCTCTTGTGCACTTTTATATTTGAAGAGCCCGCCCCAGTGGGCGTGGCCGTATTCACAGCCTTCTGGTTCTTGTAGTGTCACGATAATCTTCTCAAGTGAGTCTGTCTTACTCAATCAGCAGAAGAATAAAACGACATAGCACCCCTGTGGGTTGATGACGCCACAATGGTGCCATGTGCATACAGGAGGTAATCTCCAAAGGCAACTGAACAAGACATCAGGTGTTTCCAGCAGGACTGAACATCAACCCACAGGGGTGGTATGTCGTTTTATTCTTCTGCTGATTGAGTAAGACAGACTCACTTGAGAAGATTATCGTGACACTACAAGAACCAGAAGGCTGTGAATACGGCCACGCCCACTGGGGCGGGCTCTTCAAATATAAAAGTGCACGAGAGAAATCTGCCTTCTATCAACAGAACGCCATTGAAGAAGGGAAAGGATTCCCGAAACCGGTCTGGCTGACGTGAGTCTGATGACAGTTACCTGCCTGTTCCCTGTATGCAGCTGCCTTCAATAAAGTATGGAGCATTTTACTTACCTCGAGGCTTCTTCCTTTGGGGCTACCTTGTGTTTTGGATATATATATATATATATACACACACACACACACACACACACACACACATACATATATATATATATATAAATATATATAAATATATATATATATATATATATATATATATATATATATATATATATATATATATATATATATATATATAATTTATATTATCATTAATATACCAAAGAACTAAGGACCAGGCTACTTCTTCCCACCAAAACCTTCTCGAAAGCCCTTTAAGGGACAGCCTTCCTGAAACGATCCGTGTGACTACACTCCTACACCTTCAACCCCCCCAAACCAGATCAGACAAAGACATGAAAATGCCCTCTGTCACTCACCCTACCTAACCCACCCTCACCCCTCCTCCCAAACGACCCTCTACCCTAGCCTTGCCCCTCACCCAACCCCTCTGTGGCCCCCATCCCTGCAGTTACCCATCAACCTAGAACCCCCACCTGTATTTCCCCTTCCTCTCTACCCCCTTAATTAGGATGTCAACCAACATAAGAACCCACCAGAACTCCCCATTAACCCCCACCCCCCTACTTCTCACCAACCTTAAACCACATGGCCCCCACTCCTTCTCCATCACCTACCCACCCAACCTCTCAGCTAACGCCGCCAAAATCTTTAAGCACAGACTACTCAAGCAGCACCCTGAAACACTCATAGCTGACCTCTACCATAACCCCTCCAAAGGCAAGACAAAAACAGATCTCATCTTCTACACCACCCACCAGGCCAAATGGAGAAATAACCTAGCTAACCTCCTGCAAATTACCAAAACAACCAACATCCCCCACGGCCAAACACTGGTTGTCTCCAAGTTCTCTCCCTTCAGAATCAACGCCACCATAACAATATACAGAAATGGCGAATTCATGAGCCAAGCCAACGACTTCAACCTGCGCCAATTTGAACTTGCCTTCCCCAAGCTGCGTAACTTCATCTCCGCCCCGTCCAATCAACCCACCCCTTCCCAACACACCCCCAGAACCCACCCCAAGACGAAACGCCCATGAAACCTGACGCAAGCCCCCAACTACTGAAACCCTCAGACCTCCACTCCACCCCCACGCCAGAACCCTCTCCACCTCCCACTCCCATCCCCCCAACCACACCTCCCACCCCGAGACGTCACACCCTGAGCCACCTCCTCACCCCACCCAAAACATCTACCCCAATCTCCCTACCCGCGTCAACCCGAACACCCGCCTAACCGACGACCAACCCTCAGACAAAACAACACCAATACACTCGAGACGCACCCTCCACAACCCCCCCACCACCGACCATCAGGAGACGCATGTCTCTCCACTTCCCCTAATCCTACCCACCCTCGACCCACTTGTCCCAAGCCCCACCCTCAGCAGATTCTGCCCTCCAACCCCTCCCCCTAATAATACCTCCCCTCAACCCCCCTGTCCCAACATACACCTTCAGCTGAACCTCTCCCCCAATACCTCCCCTCCCCCTAGCCCTACCAACCCCCAACCGTCCTGTCCCAACCTACACCCTCAACCCGATCGCACCCCCAACCCCTTCCCTCCCACTACCCCAAACCTAGAGTCTATGGCAGAATTAACTAAACGCCTCACACCTATTGAAACACAACTCAACACCCTCTTACCAATACACTCGAGACCCACCCTCCACAACCCCCCCACCACCGACCATCAGGAGACGCATGTCTCTCCACTTCCCCTAATCCTACCCACCCTCGACCCACTTGTCCCAACCCCCACCCTCAGCTGATTCTGCCCTCCAACCCCTCCCCCAATAATACCTCCCCTCAACCCCCCTGTCCCAACATACACCTTCAGCTGAACCTCTCCCCCAATACCTCCCCTCCTCCTAGCCCTACCAACCCCCAACCGTCCTGTCCCAACCTACACCCTCAACCCGATCGCACCCCCAACCCCTTCCCTCCCACTACCCCAAACCTAGAGTCTATGGCAGAATTAACTAAACGCCTCACACCTATTGAAACACAACTCAACACCCTCTTACCAATGACCCCCAAGCACTTCATAACCATAACCGAAAACCTATGCCTTCTCCATAGCCAAATCAACACAATCTCACAGGGCATAAACACAATCCTTCTCAACACTAAAGTCCCCCCCTTCCCCGCCCAACATCCAATACTCCACTCCCTCATAAACATCAACGAGCCACCTCAACTGCCCAATCACCAGACGACCAGCTGGCACTCCACCCCCAGAAACACCCTATCTCTCAGACTAAGAAGAGCGAATCCTGAGATGTCTCTGAAAGAGGCAGCAACCCTCGCTAATACCTACAACCCCACAACTACCCAAACCCCTCCCTCCAACATACAGGTAATCACCGGGATAGGTAGAGCCAAAAAACAACCTAGATCTACAAGACTTCCTTCCCAACGCACAACCATTCCCCAAGCTTCCCCCTCCTCCCAAAACCTTTCCAACAACGGCAAGATAAACTGCATGCTTATAAACTGCAGATCTGCAGTCAAGCATGAAATAGAGTTGGCTGATGCCACACTGAATCATGACATTGACATCACATTCCTCACCGAAACCTGGCTCAATAAAAAACATCCTATCCGCTCCTTGACCTGCTAGTCCCCCCGGGCTTCTCCATCATTAAAAAAGATAGAATTGACCAACGAGGTGGTGGCATTGCCATCATCCATAAGAACAACATCAATCTAGTTGAAATCCAAACCCACTCCTTCTCTACCTTCGAATACCTCGAAACACACATCCTAACACGCCAAAACAACAAAGTAACAAAATGCCATCTCATCTACCACCCCCCAGGAAACTCTCCTGCATTTGGAGAACAAATATCAGACCTACTTACACACTGCTACCTAGCCAACCCCGACAACATCATCCTGGGTGACTTCAACCTCCCCTGGAATAACGAAAAGGACACTGTCATTCAGTCACTAAATGAACTCCTTCTCACGATTAAGCTCACCCAACACTGCAAGGGTCAAACCCACAACAAGGGCTCTACCCTTGATGCAATCATAGCCAAAAACGAACCAATAACCATCAATAACATCCTCCCAATCGACTGGTCAGACCATCACATCATTATATTCAACATCAATCAAACTGCAACTCCTCCAGCCAAAACTCAAATTACCCATCAAAGGACCAGAAACCTCAATGCCATCCCCCTCCCTGTCCTCGAAGAAACTTCACTTCTCCCTCCCTCCACAGACAACCTCAACACGATCGAGCTCACCACACTGTACAACAGGACAATGACAATTGCTCTTGAGCAACTAGCCCCCCTGAAACTGAAAAGGGTCAGAGACACCCCCTCCAGAGCCTGGTTCAACAAAGACCTCAACTCTGAAAGAAGAAAAGTAAGAGCTGCTGAGAGACTCTGGAGAGGGAACCCATCTAGATAAAGCCAAAAACCGCCCAGAGAACTTTTCAACATCATCCAGAAACAGACCTCCAAGCCCACCAAAGCAAACCCCCCTGCCTCCAAACTACAGTGTAACAACCTGGCCAAATTCTTCAATGACAAAATCGCCAATATCGAGCTCTCCCTAGACCGGAGCCCTCAATCCCAACACAGCAAATCCTCACCCACAACCAAACCTAACTCAACCCCAGTTTACAACATACTCCCAGAAGACAAGACCCCTCTTCTCTCAACCACCAAAATAAACTTTCACCCTAAACCCCCATCTTCCCCCAAGTGTTGGAAGGACTTCAAACCTCTCTCCGAAGAGGACATCTCCAATGTGATTGCCAACTCCAAACCCTCCAACCACTATGCTGACCCTCTACCCGCCTCCCTGGCTAAGAACCTCAACCTCACCCTAACCCCACTGTGGACAAAGATCATCAACAGCTCCCTAAACAACAGACTGATGCCAGACTGCCTCAAACAAGGCCAAGTCACACCCCTTCTAAAAAAAACAGATGCTGACCCAAATGACCTCAAAAACTTCAGGCCCATCACCAACCTTCCTTTCCTAGCCAAAATCCTGGAGAAATGTGTTCTCGCCCAACTGAACCAACACCTGCAATCCAACAACCTACTTGACTCACACCAATCCGGATTCAGAAAGGGATGCAGCACAGAAACCGCTATACTGAGCATAACCAATGACATTCATAACTCCCTAGACTCAAACAGATGTTGCCTACTTGTCCTCCTTGACCTATCAGCTACATTTGACACAGTAGACCAGAAGCTACTATTAGACGCCCTACAAAAGCGCATCGGAGCAGATGGCAATGTTCTGAAATGGTTGTCCTCATTTCTACATAACCGCTCCCAATTCATAAAAATCTAAAATTCGATGTCCGACACCTCCCACTCAACTCGAGGTGTCCCCCAAGGTTCAGTCCTCTCCCCACACTCTTCATCATTTACATGGAACCGCTCACTACCATTCTAAAACAAGCAAACATCGACTACCACCTTTATGCTGACGACACCCAGCTATACCGCAAGATATCCTCCCGCAATGACATCCTCCAACTCAACTCCACACTATCAAAAGTAGAAAACTGTCAAACACTCAATCACCTCAAACTCCACCAAGAAAAAAAAGAAATCCTTGTTTTCTCCAATCACGAACAACCCCCTCAAATCCAAGAATGGATAAACAACCTTGACCCTCTAAACTGCAAACTTACTCCAGCAATCTCAGCCAAATCCCTAGGGATCTCTCTAGACTCAAATCTCAACATGTGCTCCCACATAAACTCCACAGCAAAAGGCGCCCTCTACAACCTTAAACTTCACAATGAAATCAAACCTTTCATATCCCCCAATGACCTACAAATTGTAACCCAATCTCTAGTTCTCTCCAGACTGGACTATGGAAATTCCACACTAACTGGGACAGCTAAAACACACATAGCCCCCATGAGAACCACCTTAAACGCAGCAGCAAGAATGGTCACTGGGACCAAGAAATTCGACCACATCACCCCTGCATTACAGGACCTAAAATGGCTTCCCATCGAAGCTCGCTGCACTTTCACAACTGCCTGTCTCACCCATAAAGCCCTACATACAGGCAAACCGGACTACCTCGCAGCCAAACTCACGAAAGCAGGACAATTAACAAACCTAAGAAGCTCCAACTCGCTCCTCTTAATCCCCCCAAAAAGACATAAACAAAAAGCCCTCTCCCGCTCTTTCTCTGGAACGCCCCAAAAATCGGGAACTCTCTCCCTACCCACATCAGGACTAATCCCTCCTTCACGATCTTCAAGAGACAACTAAAAGAATTTCTCCTCAACCGTCATCTCTTTGCATCTGGCCAATGACTGCGATCTATGTGACCTCCAATACTCTAGATAGTAGCCACTTTCCTTATTGTTTATGTTTCTATTCATGTATGCTACTGTAAAGCGCTCTGATACCCTTCAGGTCATGTAAGCGCTATATAAAACTCCAAAACAAAATAAATAAATAAAATGTCTGGCTGAGTCACAGACAACCCAGGAGAATGGTCTCCGAAAGCTGCAGAGGAGCTCTGCTCATGCAGGGGCACCCTCTCACTAAAAACCCAGCACCCTGCCTTCAGGATTGATAAGGCCTGCTATAGGGGTTACTTACAAGTTTTAAGTGTAGTGACCTATAGATATAGTGAACCTATATCTAACGTAAGTGGTGCAAGCACCATCTTACACAGGTTGCAGTAGCCGACCAGTAGTTCCATTTTGCATGGCCTCTCATGGGTGGCATAATTTTTTTTTTTGTTTGTTTAAACATTTTTTTATTGTTTTCTTACCAACATACCAATCCAATTCCCACAAAAGCACCAGCAACTCACCAGAGAATATTACATACGACATTTCAACCATTTATGCATTGGAGAAGTTACCCTTCCCGCTGGGGCCCCCCCCTCCCACTCCCTCCCGCAACCCATGTCAGTGTGCCCCCGTCTTCCTATCCTCCCACTGATGTGGCCCTCCCTATTACTATGATGCATATAGGGGTATTCAAACCTGTCTCTCATGGGTGGCAAAATACATGCTTCAGTCCATGGGAGGCCTCTGGGGTACCTATGCCCTTGGTACATGTGTACCATATACTAGGGACTTATAAGGGTACCCCAGTATCCAATCTGGCATGTACCAAAGTACATGTATGTCAGTTTAGAGGAGAAAGCAGATATGCTGGGGTCCTGATTAGCAGGATCCCAGTCAGACTAGTCAAAAACTGTGAAACATCAAGCAAAAAAAGTGGGGGTAACCATAAGAAGCATATCCTACTTTCCTACAACAATAACACACAAGGTGCGGGTGGTGCTCAGGAGGGAGACTTATAACGTGGCTGGGAACACTAACTTTTTTCTCTCAGGAACGTATTGAGGGGGGGCTGGGTGGCTCCTGTGCCGGATGGGGATTGATCTACATGTATCATTGGAGGGTTTTGTGATGAAGAGATGTGTAATGTATTGTGTACCCTGCTATGCCACTGCTGTGACTTAAATTTATTAAAGAAACATTTTTTTTTAAGTATATGAATGAATGGTCAAGGTGAGCAGTTGAATATATGGTGGAGTCTATTCAATTAGCATTTAAGAGTGGTGTAGAGCAGAGGAAGGCTCTTAAATCTACCTTGCTATCCTAGAGGATCATTCCCAATAAGGTTGTAGGAGTTTCTCCTTTCAAATTGTTGCGAGGGAGGAAACCCGGTTCAGAGTTGATGTCCTGGTGGTTCAGGAAGAGGAAGGTTAATTATTCTATAGTAGATTTTGGAAGGATAGGAGAAGCTGTCATAAAATATCATTTGCATTATGTGAGTAGCTGAGATTAGTTCAAGCATTCCATCCATTAATTTTTAGTATACTTCAGTGTGATGCCCTAAGTGGGATCGGTATGCCCAGATGTGGTTCCCGTGCACACTGTGCCACTATAACCAAAATATACCCAACTGATGAGCCCTAATAAGGATGAAACAGGTCTTGGATTCCAGTTCAGGGAGCACCTGGCTTGGCAGTTTGGGCTGGACTGTTCCCATTGGAGTAGTGTCAAGATTGATTTGCATGTGGCTTGGCTCCAAATGAGGTGGCATGGTGTGCAAAATAACGATGGGCTGGGATGCTGACTGAGTAATTACCAAGGCTGAGATTAATTCAAGCATTCCATCCATCACTTTTTTGAATACCTCAGTGTGACACAATGGTAAGGTGACACTGCATATAAGTTATAAAATACAAACAATCAGACTGAGTGGAAGTTCAGTTGTACACATTAGGCTAAGCTTTTCTAGGGCATTTCAACGTGCTATTTCACTTTACCCCCTAGGTTCTATGGGTGTGGCCTCCACATCATTAGCGCTCCCAACCGGGCGCTATGTACATGAATATCACATTCCTAAACACACCACTGGGGCAGCAGCTGCAGTGTGCTGTTCCAGTGCTCCACCTTGTGACACCACTCTGGGTAAGAACGGGAGACTCTTCTGCTCCAGCTTATGGTAGTGTCACTCTTCTGCCAATGACATAACAATCACATCATTGGCAGGATGGTGCCCAGGAAACCACTTCCTAGTTTCTCTGGGAGAACAGAGAGGTGGAAAACAGACCTGTTCTCCCACTCCCAGGATATTGTGCTGAAAGGGAGGTGTTGTTTGAAAGTTGAAAAACTCAGCTTTCAAACAACTCCCTTTCACATTAGAGTGGTAGGCGAACACAGTAGGATGTGATTGTCTGGGGCTCCCCCTGGGCACCAGTAATTGTTGTTGGGGGAACGGTCCTTTGGGCAAGAGACTGTGCTCCCCACCACCATCCCTAACACCGTTAGTCTCCCTGCCCCAATGGGGAGTGGATGGGGTGATTACCACCAATCTGCCCCCCCACCCCTGCGGGAGGGTAGAAAGCCCACTAGACACCAGGGATTTATATTGAATGGGGAGGGCCATGTCTCCACCCCACAAAAAGGCACACCATGTTTTATGCCCCTGGGGGGCGGGAGTGTAGGGAGATTTATCCCCAGTTTTCCTCCCCCTGGGGGGCTGAAAACCCACTATGCACCAGCTGTAATAAAAGATAATAAAGTAAAGGGATGGAAATAACACACCATGCATAGGGCCCATCCCCAAAAAGGGCACTGAAGTCTTTCTGTCACCAGTCTGCCTCCCAAAGGGGCAGCAGATATCCCACCAGACACCAGAAATTATTAGAAAAGAAAACAAATGGTTGGGGTGTCGAACAGGGGGCAGGGCAAAGCCGCACCCAAAAAAGGAGCAGAACAGTCTTTCACCCCCACTCACCCCTCCAGGGGCAGATTGGGGCATTTGCCCAGGGGAGAGCAGCAAGACCACTATGCACGTGGAAAAAGATTTTTTATTTAAATAATGGGGATGGCTCACCAGAAGCAGGCTTATGCCCCCACCCAACAAGGCCACAACAGTTTTCCTGCCCGCCTGGGGGGCAGATAGGGGCATTTGAGGTTTGCAAGGGCTTCTGAGTAAGGAAACCGTGTGAGATCCACGCAAGCCATACCAACATGGACACCCCTGGGTATCTACTTTCAGCAATTGGTACCGGCTGAGCTAAGGCCCAAAATCCACAGCTATCCAAATTGCAAAAAAAAAAGGTCGGTTTCGAGTGGAAAAATGTTATGTGTCCATGTTGTGTTGTGGGCCTATTTCTATCGCAGTTGCTAGGCCCAACCACACAAGAGGGGTACCATTTTTATCAGGAGACATATGGGAACGCTGGGTCGAAGGTGAATCCCCGCAGATTCTAGAACTTTTTTTCACAGACATATGAGGAAAATGTATGTTTTTAGCCAAAGTTTGAGAGTTGCAAAGGCTTCTGGGTACGAAATTCTTATGATATCCACGCATATCACACCGCCCTGGACTACCCCGGGTGTCTACTTTTAAGAAATGTATGGGTTTGGTAGGATCCCCTGGGTGCTGTCTAAGCTACGGTCCAAAAGATCAATCTTCCCAAACTGTAAAATAAGGTTGGTTTTAAGTGGACACATTTGATGTGTTCATGTTGCATTTTGGGCCCTGTGCTACCGTGGGCCGTAGGCCTACCCCCACAAGTGGGGTATCATTTTATCTAGAGACGTGGAAACACAGGGTGGAAGAACATTTGTGGATCCTTAGAGATTCTGTAACTTTTCTTCATGTAGAGGTGAGGAAAATAGATTTCTTTAGTCAACGTTTGATGTTTGCAAGGACTTCTAGGTGAGAAAAACTTGTGAGATCCAAACAAACTGCAAAAAAGGGCTGGTTTTGAGTGGGAAAAATTGATGTGTCAATTTTGCTTTTTGGGCCCTTTCCTATCCCGCGCGCTAGGTTCACCCACACAACTGTGGTACCATTTCTATTGGGAAATGTGTGGGAATGCTAGGTGGTAGGAACTTTGAGGATTCCTCCAGATTCTGGAACTTTTCTTCACAATGTTTGAGATTTGCAAGGGTTTCTGGGTATGAAAACCTTGTGAGATCCATGCAGGTCACACCAACATGGACTTCCTCCAGGTGTCTAGTTTTAAGAAATGTCTGGGTTTTGCAGGCTTTCCTGGGTGCCCTCCTGAGATAGGGACCTAATCCCGCAGCCACCCACATTGCAAAAATGGCGGGTATTGAGTGAACAAAATATGATCTGCCTATGTTGCGTTTTGGGCTCTGCCCTGTCACTAGGCCCATCCACACTAGAGCACCATTTGTATCGGGAGACATGTGGAAACTTAGGATGGTAGGAAATTTTTGAATCCCTATAGATTCCGGAACTTTTCTTCATAGAAATGTGAGAAAAATCTGTGTTTTTAGCCAGAATATGAGGTTTGCAAGGGTTTCTTGTTAACAAAACCATGTGACAACCACACACGTTATATAGCCTTGGACTCCCCTGAATGTCTAGTTTTCAGAAAAGTCTGGGTATGGTAGGTTTCCTTGGGTGGTGGCTGAGCTAGGGCCCATAATCTGCAGCGTTATTTTAAAAAAGCATTGATTTTGCTGGGTGAAACGTGATGTTTCCATGTAGCGTTTTAGGGCATTTTGTGACCAAGTCATACAAGTGAGGTGCCATTTCTATTTGTAGACGTGGAAACAGAGAATAGTAGAACTATTGTTATTACCAATTGGATTTCTTTGGATTTGTGACTTTCAAATGTAAGCCAGTGTGCAAGAAAGAAGACATTTTGTGACATGCCCTTAGAATCACACAATAGTATGGGTGGGTAACCACAAATTCAGAGGTGTACAAATAGCCACTGTTCCTAAGCTCATCTTGTGTACATTTCAGAAATACAAAGGTTTTCTTCATTGTCGTTTGCTGTACAGTCAGTATACAAAGAAAAATCATTAAGCTCAGTTGTTTGCACTGGGTATTGCGTGCTTTTGGAGAACCTACAAACCTTACATATCGCCGCCATCAAAAGAGTCTGTCGGACGTAAAGGTATATAAAACAGCCATTGTGAAAAGCTGAGGGCTATTTTTTCCCACTCATTTTTATTATTTTTTTATTACAACAGTTAGGTTTTATGGGAAACCCTGAAGGGATCCACACAAATGACCCCGCTGTTGAATTCTGAACGTTGTATACTTTTCAGAAATGTATAGCCTTTCAGGATTATCCATGGGTTTCACACCTGTTTCCACGACAAATTGCAAGCAGGCTGAAACCACAAAATTAGTACAAATGAACAACATCTTGGGAAAATTCAAAAACTGTGGTACAAAATGTTTTTATTGACACAAGTCTGCTTGTTCCTGAACATTTTTAGAACAAAAATAACCTCTCTTGCACAGCACTTTTTCAACATTTTACCCACAAAAGCAAAATGTAGCTATATTTTGGTGATTTTCTTGTTTCCCCCAGGGGAGTCTAAAATAACTACAATATCTCTGGGTACCTTTACACTATCCCTACATTCCTTGCCCTCGTCCCAGTGATTATTATTGAGGTGGACTCCAATACAACCAGGAGAAAAAAACAGGAAGCAAAGGACTAACTCGCTCGCCATTAGGGTAGTATAAATACCCTCCTACACACATCACTTCTCTTGCCTGACTACGACAGGAACAGGAACAATGGGACCCTTGCCGCGCTCAGGTTTCCTATTCTGCACACGGGATCGCCTTGAACCGGTCACAAGGGGATTAAGGGGTACATTGCATTCATATGACTGGATTAGGAGGTAGAATATGTCCCTACTCCCCCTCGGAAGTCCCCTGACTGTAGCCCGCTGCTGTGGTAAGGACACGGGTCTCCTGAATACTGCCCGCTGCATTAAATTGGCTCCCTGGGGACTGACCAGCTTTTGGTTGCGGGTCCAATATTTGGGGGGAATTATTGCCTTGTACAAGGTTGTGTTCCTGGATGCACATTTGGGAGGCTCAATTTGGGAAGTCTCCGAATGCTAAAGGATTTAGAGGCACACATGTGCGGTAGAGGTTAATACACGCATGCGCATGAGCAGGGACTCCGCTCTTGTGCTGTACAGGGTGTTCTGTACAGTAGCAGAGGATTTGTACTTTGCTCTGGTGCAGTATGGAGTGCTGAGCGCACATGTGTGAGTCAATGAACGCCACTTGCAGGTTTTAAAAGTCAGCCAGAGTGATACATTGATGCACTCTGGCCTGTTTGGCATTTTTGTGTTCAGGAGAATGATTAATAGCGTGCTTTTTTGCTGTTGTTGATGGGAAGCATTTGATTTAAAGGTGAGGTGTGTGGTGCTGTGATTGTGGGCAAGCATTCTGGAAAGAGAGGAATATCAGATTCTTCCTCTTCTAACCCTTCAACCTTATAGAGAACAAGAGGTCAAAATATGATGACAGGTCTTAGGAGAAAAGAAACAAGAAAATTGTCCAGGAGTCTCTGTCAGCTATTAATGCCCCTTATACTCCTAAACCTTTGAACGAGGACCAATATTGTTCTATTTCAAGTTCAGGAGCAGAGGAGGATGGCGTAGAAATTATTCCTGTAGATTTTAAGGGCAAATGATTCGACAAAGAGATGCTGCTATAGATTTTGACAAGGATAAGGCAGAATGTGGTGTTTTCAGTGGGAGAACTACCCAGAACCTTGTTGGAGCAGTTCTGCCAGAATTCCAGCAGCCCAAGGCTCTGGGTCTACCTATACACCAACTGCTGATGTGGTAAAGAGGGAATGGAAAGACCCGACTAAGATCAATGTTCCTAATTTTAATTCTAGACTATATCCCTTTGAAGAGGTAGACAAGTCTATGCTGGAATCAGTATTAGTGGATTATTTTGTTGGTAGTCTGGTGGAATGACCATTGATGGTGGAGGAGGGTATGCTTAAGGATCAGACAGAAAAGAAGATTAAGTCGGCTATGAGCACATTTAGTGATGAGGGTTGGAATTTATGGGCCATATACCTCCCAATCCTTTATTCATGACAACACGAGTCTCTTTAAAGCAGTTCAGGATAATATGGAGTGCTCAGAGCTTCTGGAAGCATTGAAGAAGCAGGTAGAGTTTTTATCTGATATCTCTCTCGGCATAGTGAGAGCTTTGCAACTGGCAGGAGCCACAATTTCAGCAAGAATAAATCTTTACCTGAAGGAATGGCTTACAGATGCAGCACAGTAGTCAGTAGCCCTTTAAAGAAGTGGACTGTTTTTGGACAGATTTAGAGGGAAAGTTACATAGAATTTCCAACGAGAAGAAACATTTGAAATCCTTTCGACAGAATGTTGGTGCATCCAGTTCTTTTCCTAAGTCCTCCTTTCGCCAGCCTAAAAGAAGGTCTGTGCAGCAGAAACAACAGTTCTCTTTCTTTAAAAGAAAGATGGGCCCGGGAAACAGGAATCAAGGAGAGCAGAAGGTGAAGCCAAGTTTTTCTAGAAACCAGTGTTCCTGACTATGCTGTGGAAGTTCTTTTCCAGCTTGTGGGAAGAAGGACACATTATTTCCTAGAAGCATGAGAGGACCTACTTCCAATGAGTAGGTGCATCAGGGGGTCAAGGAGGAATACCATATAAAGTTTATGGAGATGCCTTTGGACTCTGGAACCATTCCTACGACAGGGCCTCTGGAGGGAATAAGGAAGATGGCCACAGAAGGAGCCTTTCTCAGCCTGGCGATGAAATGAGTTCTGGTTCTAGTTCTAAGATAGGTGAGGAGCAAGGGACTGTATTCAAGAATTTCCCCAAACTGTCTGGACAGGCCCAGATTAATTTAGACCTAAGACGAGTGAACAAATGGATCAGAAGAATTCCTTTCAAAATGGAGACCGTACAAAAGATAATTCCTTTAATTTGGAATAGGGCCTTTGTGATTAGCCCAGTGCTCTGTCATTAAAGCATTTAGGGAAAATTGGTGTGATTACAGCAGGGACTTTGACTTGGTAGTTAGACTCTTAAAAGAGTTTCTCTATTTCAAGGCCCATGTCTAGACCCTCTGTTCTTCCTTGGGATCTGACTTTAGTCCTTAAGGCTCTACAGGGGGTAGCTTTTGAGACACTTATTTCAGTTGTTTTTTAGAAATTGTCCTTAAATATGGCATTCCTAGTGGCCATCACCTCAGCAAGGAGGACTGCCAAGCTTGGTGCCTTGTATCGAAACCCTCTTTTTGAAAGATTTTGGAGAATGTGGTTTTGTTTAAACACAAAGAGCTTTCCACCCCAAAGTGGCTTTTGGGTTATATAGGGAACAGGAGGTATTGTTACTTGTGCTTTTCCTTCTCTGTCTTCCAAGGAGGAGAGATTTCTTAATTTCTTGGATGTGAAGAGAGCAATGGAGATTTACCTCCAAAGGTCTGAGTGGATAGGAAATCTGATAATTTTTGTAACTTTTGGAGGTGTCAATCATGATCACAAATGTTATGTCAAGTAAATCGATGAGATAAAGAATTATTTTAAGCTCATACATTATATTTGTCGCTCTACCTGAATAAATACAGTGAATATCTGTTTGTTGGCTGAGGCACATGGAGTTCCCCTGTAAGAGATTTGTAGGGTGGCCACACAGGCTTCAGCTCAAAATGTTGTTAAACACTATCATATTAAGAGTGTCACAGAGGGTAAAACCTTTGGAGAAAATGTGTTGAATTAAATATTTTCTGCATAATTTAATTCTTTTTGTTGGTAGACTATTTAAAGATTTGTCCTCAAATATGATGACTGGTACAAGGACTTAGGATGTAGGAATAATGCCCGGTTACTTACTCGCAAATTCCATTATACTTAGTCTCTGTTGCCCTTGTCACAGTCATAATGACCCACCTTTCCAACCCTGACACCTGGCATTCAGACAGTTATATAGTGTCAGAAAGTGATGTTGGTAGGTGGTTGTTTTTAACAACCTAAGAGTGGATGTGGGTTTACTCTTCCGCTTTTTTTTATCTCGTGGTTGAGGTGGAGTCCACCTCAATAGTATTGACTGTGACGAGGACACTAGGGACTAAGGAAAATGCTCAGATACTTACCAGTAAATCTCATTATACTTAGTTCCTGATATCCTCATCAGTAATGACTTCCATACTACTGGTAGATCCCAAGGAGGAACAGAAGGGCTAGAAAAATGTCTAGTAAAGTTAAACTCTTTAATAGTCTAACCACCAAATCGAAGACTTTGTCCGAATTGCCCCATGGCTCCCTAAATGCTCTAATGGACGTCCATGGAGCTCTTAATGTAGTTACAGCCAATTGCCTCTGGAACCCATCTGGGAGGAATTAAAACAATGAGTGTATCTCACATTCCACTGGAGACAAAGATCGACCAGAACACCATTCCATAAAATTCCTTAGGTGCTTCGATTAGAACATTAAAGTAGAGAGGCACCTAGATCCCTAAATAATTTCTACTAAATGCTCCGAATCCCTTTCCTCTGGAGTTCATGCTTCTGAACTTTTGAACAGATATGGCTAACTTCTGTACAGTTAGACAACACCCTGGCCTTAGAGGATAAGGTGATAGAGAAGTTCTCCTGTGAAGGACTAGTGCCAATGTCTTTAACAGAGGAAACCGTGAACAGCGTGGCCAAAATAGCACCAATACGATAACCACCACCGCTTCCCTTTGAATGCTCATCAGCAGCTGATGAATGAGCGGAAAAGGCAGGAGACCATATAGTAGTTTTAGAGGCCAAGGGGAGGTCAGAGCATCTACTCCCCATGCCAGGGAATCATGATACTGAGAAAAAAAAATGTCAGGAGTTGAGTATCTTCTCAAGATGCAAACAGTTCTATAAAGGGCTCCCCGATCTTAGGCAAAACTTGGAAAACTGGGAAAGTTTTGGATGAGGTAAACACTCTACTCAGATTGTGCAACCTCTTTTGGGAAAGGATATGTCTTCCTGTCCATCCCCAATCTTTAGTGAACCCAGGTTGAGAGTACAACCTCACCCCTGTCTGTTCACATATAATAATTTTGAGGTGTTGTCTGTCCAAATGATTAAATGATTACCACCACCGTCCTCCTTGAAAAATGTTAATGCCTGGAATATTGCAGATAGCTCTCTCCAGTTTGAGAACCTCAGTCTGTCTTTTAATCACAATATCTTCCGAGCATCCTTATTTAGTATAGTTGCCACCCCCCCATCCTATGGAGCTGGCATCGGTTGATATTACCCTCTCTGGAGTCGAGCTCACTGGAAACCCCATGTTTAAGGAGTCCTGTTTTAGCCACCATACTAGAAGCCCTCTGTTCAGATTTGTTACCGGAATCTCCTTCTCCCACTCCATAGAAGGTCTCAAATTCTTTGCTAGGTGTGCTAGAAATGGTCTTATGTGAAGTCTAGCCTATGGCACCAGGAACACACACATGATGCTATGTGTCCCTATACCTTGTGTAACAACCTTAATAGGACTGTTGACCAGAGGCGGCTGCTATTTAAATAAAGTGGTTAGGCAGGGGGTGGGGGTGCAGGGGCATGGGAGTGGGAGCGCATGGGGAAGGGAGTTTAAAAATGAATACAAAGTTAAACGTACCTGCTGCAGGCCGCCTCCCGTGCCTCCGTGTTGGTTTTTACTGGTCCCAGCAGACACTGGAACCACGTCAAAGACTCCCTCTCCAATCCCTGCACTGCACGCAGGGATTGGCCTAAGCGGGCTGGAAAGACGCTCCGCTCAGGGAGTCTGTGGGGTTTTCTCCAGAGAGAAACCTAAGTGTGCATGTGTGTTTTGATTAGCCTGAGACGGCTTGCCAAACACACATGCTCACTTAGAGAGTACACATAGCACTCCTTCTCTTCCCTCTCATGCCCCCACCCCACCGCTCCCTGCACATGCTGGCTGAGCCAACTGCTTAAAAATTAAAACAATAATGAAATATTGTTTTCTTTTTTAGCTGCTATCTCTGACCAATGGGGTGACACTCCTCCACCATTGCGTGGATCCACCCCTGCTGTTGATCAGGATAACAAAGAGTTGAGTGTGAACCTTAGCCATTTTTCTTTCTCCTCCAGTAGGATCACCATACCCATGTCCGTCCTAAACTGAGCTCAGATAAAGTCTGTCCTGAGAAGTGTCTAACTTGCATTTAGCTAGATTGATCAACAAACCATGCTGTCGAAGGCAGTCCTTCATCACATCACATCCCCTCATCACTTCCTTCTTTGACTAAGCTTGGAAGAGCCATTCATCCAGGTACAGATAAAGATTCAATCCATGCAGATGTAGAAGTGCCACCAAGGAAGCCATCATCTTGCCAAATACCTTTGCACCAGACTTAATGCCAAAGGGCTCCAACTGAAACTGAAAGTGCTTCTTTAGAGCAAGGAACCAGAGATATTTCTTGATGGGCACTCACAATGGGAAGGTGAAACTAAGAATCCATCAGGTACCTTGTTATCACGAAGGAACTGTTGATAATGTTATGTTATTGGTATTTTAATAGCGTGCTAATCACCCGTGAGCGTATCAAAGCGCTCTGTACCTAGTGTGTGAGGCAAGTCCTGGAGGGCTTACTCGAAGAGCCAGGACCTCATCTTCTTGCGAAAGTCAAGAAGAGAGAAGGAGACTCTAGTGTGCTGTGGGAGGTTGATCCAGGTTTTAGGAGCCAGGTATGAGAAATCTTGGGGTGTGTGCCAATGACAGACCGGCAGAGCATAAGTGTCTGGAATGTTGGTGGAAATTAATGCGGCTATTCAGGTAGGCAGGGCCTGTATTGTGGAGTGCTTTGTAGGTGAGTCTGAGAAATGCAAAGCGTGTGTGATTGTGCATTGGGAGCCACTGGAGTTCCCAAAGTTTTTGTGTGATATGGCCTCGGCATTGGGAGATTGAGCACTAGTCTGGCGGCTGCATTTTGGACTGTCCGCAGGCTTCCTGTGAGCTGGTTAGTTATCCATGAATACAAGGTGTTCCCATAGTCTAGTCTGCTGGTGATGAGGGCTTGGGTGACAGTTTTCCTGATGCTATCAGGCAGCCACTTGAAGATTTTTTTCAGCACTCTTAGATTGTTAAAGCAAGACGAGGCCACTGCATTGACTTGGGTGGCCATGTCCAGTTTGTTGTCTATGATGATTCTGAGGTTAATTGCGTCTGACCAAATCGTGGGTGTGGGTATGAAATCTGTGGGCCACCATTGGAAGACCCATGGTGAGGCATCTTTCCTACAGACCACCACTTCAGTCTTATCCGAGTTTAGTTTGAGGTAGCTGGATTTCATCCACAAGGCCACTTCTGTCATGAGTGTGGTGAACTTAGTGTTGAGTGTTTTGTCTGAAAGGAACAGTATACGTTTTTTGTCATTAGTGTATGTGAGGATGTTTATGTTGTGAGTCGGTATAATGATGGCCAGTGGAGTCATGCAAATGTTGAGGAGTGTCAAGCTAAGCGAGTACCTATAGGAGTCTGCAGATGAGTTCTCGTGCTTCAGAGGAGTAGGGGGGCATGTTGATTGTTTGGGTTCTTCTGATGAGGGATGAGCAGATCCAATTGAGAGTGCATCACTGGATGCCTGCTTCATGAAGTTGTTGGATTAGAATCGGATGGAAGACTGTGTCAAAGGCTGCTGATAGGTCTAGAAGGATGACGGCTGCGGTTTCCCCCTGTCGAGGATCATTTGGATGCCATCCGTTGCTGCTATGAAGGTGGTTTTCATGCTGCGACTGGGTCTAAATCCTGATTGTGTGGCATTTATAAGCGGGTGATTGACAAAGTGGTCAGAAAGGTGCTTGTTGATGTTTTTGGCTGGGTAGGGAAGGAGGGATATCAGTCAATACTTGGCAAGTTTGTTTGGGTCATCTCAGGCTTTTTTTAGGCCGCAGATGACTCTGTGTTTCCATGGTTCAGGAAAGATGGCTCTACTGATGTAGGTGTTGAGGATGGGGATGAGGGCTCAGTGCCAAGGATCGCTACTTTGTCAAAGGCCTTATGGGAGCAGGAATTCATTTGGGCCCCTGATTGTATGGTCTTCAATATTTCTGTGTTTTCCTCTGTGCTGATGGTATCCCATGTGGCGCTTGTGTAGTCTTCGTTTGTCACTGGGGGACTTCTGGAGAAAGTCAGGGGTCTGGTTGCAGGGCAAAGTTGCAGTACACAGTTATGATTTTGCTGCCAAAAAAAAAATGTTTGAGAGGTTGTTACACAGATCATGAGTTGGGCTGATGTAGTCCATGGCAGCTGTAGGTGTGGTGAAATCCTTGACGATTAGCCTCTGTAGCACCTCCTTTTTATCCATTTGTTTACTTCTGTTGGACCTATTGTCAGTTTGAACTGGCCAAAGGGTTTGGGTACCAGGAACAAAAAAGAGTACACACTGATCCTCTCCTCCCTTGGCTCCGGAATTAAAGCATTCTTTACTCTCAGATTTTCTATATATATCTGCTCTCAGCAAGATAGGATCTCGAGGTTCTGGTGTAGGAATGATCCTGAAATAAAGATTAGCATTTTCTATTAAACTGCCTTTGCCTATATAAGCACATAATTTAATATACCTGGACCAGCTTTCTGAAACTTGGACTGTAACGTTTATTTACATTATGAATTAAAAATGAGGGATCATTACATGCTCTGGTGTGCCACTCCTATGTTGTGTACAAATCTATGGAACACCCTCAGAGCAGATCTTATCCGGAAGGGAAGAAACTGAAACTGGAAGCGATGAACCTCTGATGACAGGGGAACATAGGCACATAAAGGTATGCAGCCTCCAAATCCTTTGTGATGAGAAAGTCTCCTTTCACCATTAGAGGGATGATATTCAGGAGGGTTCCCATCTCAAGTGGAATTTTTAGGATGGACTTGTTGACCCCCTCCATCCCTCCCGAGATAGATAGTCATTCTGTATTTTTCAGATGGCTTTGGAACCAAGAAAACTATGGAATAGCACCCTTCTCCCTCCTTGTCTTTAGTAACTGGTGCTATTGCCTTCTCCAGCAGCAAAGTTTGTACAGCCTCCAATATAGCTTCCTTCCTGACCGTATCTGCAGGATAGGGAGTAATTATGGTCCAAGTCACTGGAGAGGGAGAGGAAAACTCTATAGTGTAGTCTCTTCTTACTACATTCAGGGCCCAGGTATCTGAAGTGGATATTCCTCGGACTGGAACCAAATGCCTTAATCGATCTCCCACTGAGAAGGCCCTTCCCTCAGCATAGCCAGGACCAGTGCTGCTTGCTTGGCGACTTGGTCTTGGATTTTGGAGTCTGCAGAATTCTTCTAGTTCTAGTTCCTCTGTCTCTTGGATAATCCTGAACACTGTAGTTGTGTTTTCTTGGTGTTCTGTTGAAAGGGCAATTTCCATGATGACTGAGAAGTCTTAGAAGGCATTGAAGGATGTCTAAATGATGAAGAATGTTTTTCTCCTTGAAGAGACAATAAAGTCTGTCCTCTAGCAGGACTGGCTTTTGCGCTAGTGGCACTTGGTGCAACAGTCTTTTTTGCCCCCTGTGACCTCCTTCTCCACAGATTTCCTCTCTACCCCTTCCAACAGAACCCCCCATTTCTCCATAGACTCTCTCAGACATGCATTTTATGTTTTTTATAGCTCTAAATAGTTCATTCGCATTCAGTTCTGTGATCTGCATGGTAGATGTTCTTGGCAGCAGGCACATTAACCGCCTGCAGTATTGTAGGATGAGTGAAAACTGCCCCTAGACAAAACTCTGATCTCTTT
Source organism: Triturus cristatus (assembly GCF_964204655.1). Classification (NCBI taxonomy): domain Eukaryota; kingdom Metazoa; phylum Chordata; class Amphibia; order Caudata; family Salamandridae; genus Triturus; species Triturus cristatus. The sequence continues at coordinate 676,076,612 of NC_140593.1, read as the reverse complement.
CCAGCAGGAACCATAATCAAAACAAGCCCAAACGGGTAAAAGATAGGAAGGGTGGGCAAGTCATAATGAATCTGACGAGGATATTATGGACTAAGGATAACGAAGATTACCAATGAGCAATAATAGCATTATCCCTACGTCCAACTTCCTCGTCCCAGTCATTACTATTGCGGTGTACCAAAGCACTGATGGCAATCAAATTTTACAAATAATAAAGAACACCATTAAAAGCAAACACATTTAATAGTGAACCATGAGTAAGCAAAACAAATCACAGTATTCTTTAACATTTAGATTTAGCTGCTCTAAGCATGTTATGAGCACAATTTCCATTATTTGTCTCCAACCCCTGAATCCTATAGTGATTCAGAAATCTATGGGAAGATGCCCATTTGCCGGCTCTGCATATCTCTGTTATAGAAACTCTATTCAGTTCTTCCCAAGATTCAGCTATGCCTCTAGTAGCTCTCCCAGTAACTACTTCTGGGGGTGGAAATTTAGCCAGATCATAAGCTGACATAATAGTGTCCTTTATTCATCTAATGGGGGAACGTTTTGATGGTCTATTCTTCTTAGTACAAATACCAAAAGAGATAAACAAATAAGCAGATTTCCTGAAAGACTGTGTGCATTCTAAATAGATCAACACAGCTCTCTTAACATCTAAAGCGTGTAAAGAAAGAAGATCTTAAGAGTCAATACCAGGAGAGATAGATGGTAAAAATATCTCCTGGTCCCTATGAATCAAAGATGAGGTCTTAAGGTAAATGCTTTGTAATATGTCTCAAAACTATGCCATCCTTCAAAATCCAATAAGGGGGCTTACCTAAAAGATCAAACAATTCTCCAATCCTCCTTGCTGATGTGACGGCAACTAGAAATACAAACTTTTAGGTAAGGAATTTCAATTAGTCAGATCTGAGAGGTTCAAAAGGAAAGCCTTGAAGAGCTTGAAGAACAAGAGGTAGCTCCCAAGCAAGAAAGAAGGGATGAATTGTAGGTCTCGAAAACAAACATTTTCAGTAATTTAAAACTTAACGCTTAATCTTGAGAACATCCACCCCATGGTTCTCTAAAGGCTCTGACTGCAGCCCATTGTGCTCTTAATGTTGAGACGGACCAAACACTTTTGAGTTCCATCATATAGGAATTGAAGAACAACATTAATCTCACAATCAAGAAAAGAGAAATTTCTATCAGAACATCAAGATTGAAAATTGTTCCAATGTTTTGAATGTGCCTTTAAAGTGGAAGGACGTCTGGGTTGTTGAATAGAGGAGACTAGGTGAGGAAGAATACTCTTGCTCAACAGCCCACTCTTTTCAGCTTCCTTACTGACAGAGAAAGAGTCTGAAGTAGAAGAATCCACACAAACAGCACTGGCGATGGAAGAAGATGGATCTTCCGATGGGGAGCTATTGACATGAATAGAAGAAGAGGAAACCAAGACCTCCTGGGCCAGAAAGGTATCACCACAATTATCTCTATTGTTTCCCTCTGAATTCTTGTCAGAAGATGAGGACTTAAGGGAAAAGGTGGGAAAGCATTAAGAAGAGGAAGCCAAGGAATAGACAGGGCATCCACTCCCCAAGCACCCAGTGTTGGAAATCGAGAGCAGATGTTTTCCAGCTGTACATTGTGAGGAGAGGCAAACATTTCTATGAGAGGAGTCCTGAATCTATGACAAATCGCCTGAAACTCACACTGGGTGAGGCACAAATCTTGAGAAGCCAAGAACTTCTGGCTTCTCCTTTATGTATCTGTTAGTTAGGATTGTGCTCTGACTGTGCTTCTATCCTCAACGCAACAGAATTCAGGAAATAGGATCTTGATCCTCCTTGTCTGTTGACATAGGACATAAGAACTGATTCTCCATTAGACTGAGAACATGATTGTGCAGCAGAATGTCCTGAAGGTGAAGCAACACTTTCGATATGGCCGTCAGTTTCGAAGTTTGTTGACGTTTCAAAAAATTCAATTTTCCGTGTGCCAATTGATGAGACAATGCTGCACCGCATCCTAGTAGACTTGCATCTGTAGTCACCGTTAGAGGGGAAGAAGAGGAAGTGGAAACACCCTTTCCAGAGATTCCAGCTTCAGCCACCACTGAAGTTGTTGACAAATGAGAGGAGTTAGCAGAATTTGGCTTTTGAAAGTCATTGAAGAAGGTTTCAAATACTTTAGTAGATGTATTAAGGGGGATCATAAATGGAGTATGGCCAATAGTACCAGAAATACACAAGAAGCCATGTGGTCTTGACCTCTTAGCCAAGTCCTTGCCAATGCTTGCTTCATAGATAAGAGGTGTGTCAAGGCATGTAATCGTCTGATTGCTCCCTTCTGAGGAAGAAAAAACCTTCTAAGATCCATACTGAATTGTGCTCCTATAAAGACCAGATTTTGGCTGAGAATAAGATGACATTTTGGAACATTCAGCAGTAGACCATGACAATCCGTCATAACCTTGAACCCTTCAAGGGCTGCTTCCTTCATTGGAGCTGTCAGCAGCCAATCATCCAGGTATGAAAAAAACATCAACCTTTGTAAATGAAGTAGAGAAATCAAAGGAACTATCCTCTTTGTAACAAATCTTTGGTCAAATTGAATACCTGACCTGAAACTGATAATGTTTCCCATAAATGGCAAATCTTAGAAATTTCTGGTGATCCACATTTATAGGCATGTGAAAATAAGCGTCCATGAGATCTAGAGAGATCAAGAATGCTCCTGGTTGAATTAGGGGAATTATCTTCTGTATCGTTTCCATCTTGAAATGTATGACTTTGATCCATTTGTTCAGATTCCTTAGATCTATGATCAATCTTAACCGTCCCTCTAGTTTCGGGACAAGAAATATCCTTGAATAACTTACTTGTGCCCTCCTGATTCATAGGAACCCGAGAGATAGCGCCTTTTAGAATCAAGGAATAAAATGATGATTCCATTACTTTTAGCTTCACCTGATTGAGAGGATTTGGGGTATAAATGGTCCCAGATGGAGGGGGGGGTCGAAGAGAACTCTAACCGGTACCCTTCCTTGACTACTGACAGTGCCCAAAAGTCTAAAGTGCATTCTGTCAATTCCAAAAAGAAATGTTTTATCCTTCCCCTAATTTGCCGCAATGGGCCATTTCCATCATGATCAAGACTTCTGTGAATTCTGGTCAGATTGACCCCTGAACGGCTGAAGGAAGATTGTTGCATAGAATGTCATCTGACGGAAGTCTTAGAGGTATTGAATTTTGAAGACAAAGGTTGTGTTAGTGACTGCCTGAAGGAAGAAGAATGCTTTTCTCCTTAAATATCTTATGGAGTCTATCTTCCAAATCTGCCTCAAAGAGCTTGACACCCTCAAAAGGAAGACGCAAGGAAGTATTCTTCTATGCTGAGTCAGTGTGCCAGTCCTCCAAAAAAATGTTGCGTCTGGCAGCTATATCCGCACTTTCTGAAGGAACCGCTGCTTTAACAACATCAAATTATTTGTCAGAAAGAATATATAGCCTGATTACGATCTTGGTGAATTGGATCTCCGTCACAACGATGAAAGATATCCAATCTGCCAATGTATAAATCCCACTGGATTTATATTTCAGCAGATGGGATATCCGTCACCGTTGTAATTGAGTAACCTGTCCACGAAGATCATAATCAGGTCCTCTGTCTGTTTCTCTAGACTTTCTAGAATCTCAGTAAATTCTGTACTCCCTTGATTGGCCTTAAAAAAGTTCTTTAAAATATGATATAAGGCTATGAGCAGTATAGACCCCCATATATACCGGCTAGCAAAGCCAAATTGGACCCACCATAGTCTTTCTTAAGAGCAGACAACTATTTTGTCAGTGGAATCCTTCAACATATTTTCTTCAGCATTGGAAGATCTACCCACCAGACTGGCACCCAGTCAATCAACTTACACAGTTTCAGGTATTTTTTAATCCCTATCTTCCAAGGGATATAGTTTGGACATAAAACGAGGAACCACTATCTTATCTGGATCCTTCCATTCCCGTAGAATGACATCTGAGACATATTGATGTAGAGGCAAAGATGGTTTGCCAGATTTCAGTAGAAGTAGTATTTTCAGCTGGAAACTTCATATTGCATCTAATCCTAGTGTGACTCTCAGGAAGGAGTTCTTTAGCGATGTATTTTCCCTTTTGTTTTGAAGGGAAGCTAGTTTCTAATCCTTAGAATCAGATGAAATATCCAAGAGGTCTCTCTTCCTCATAGTTTTATCTGTAGTCTTCACAGAGGATAATATCTCCAAAAGAATTCTCTTTACTCTGTACCCAAATTACTATTCTGCATTACTGCGCAGAAGGTTTTTAGATCTTTTCTTAGGAAGGGGAGCGGGAGATCAAGAACAAGACATAGAAGAATTGTCTGAAGAGACATGCCTTGTCTTCCTATAGTGTCTCCTCATTTGAATGCCACAAAGCGCAGGAGAAAGAGAAAAATACACCCTTATCTGGTTCAGTCAGCCCTAATATGCAGCGTAACCAGGAAATAATTGATTGCATGCGTGGAGGACTAGCCTCTCATGCAAGCGTGCACCAAACCCCCATAAAGGAGGCAGATAGGAGCGTGGTTGTCCCAAAGAACTCCCCAGGAGAGAATGCCATTACCTCCACATAATAGTACGTCACTCACCTCTCTTGCCAGCTGACCAGTGACCATCCAAGATGGCAGGCTACTGTACGGCACACCACCGGGAAACAAACATCTTTACCAAATGGCTCTGTTATAGAGGAAATGAAACATGAAGAAATTGCGCTACAGCAGACATCAGTAGAAAAAAGTCTAAAAGCATTTGTAGTGAAAGGACAGTGTAGGCCTAAAATCCGTGCTGATGCCAGAGAGGTGAAGAGTTCACTTAATGCCATAAAGGAAGAACTGTGTACCATGAGGATGATGATCAAGCAGTATTGTTATGTACGTGACTTTATGATGCCCATGGAAGGAGGAGTATGTGTGAAGATTGGGACTGCATGCTGTACTTTTATCCCAGCGAATGATGCAGACAATAGAACTTTATAAGCAGGTATACAAACTTTGCATAATCTAAAGAAAAAAATGGCAGATAAAGGTGGTGCCCTAGATAAGTGGGTGGTTTGCTTTACTACCATCCTGGATGCTAGGACTGTTGGGAGCCTTGTTACCAGCTCTTGTGGTCCTGCAAGTGATATATTGTGGTATTCAATGAATTCTCTCAGTATGGCCAAGTCATAGCGACTTGGACAAGGCATGCATCACAATGAAATAAATACACCAAATAACAATATTTCTCTTTACAAATTATCACACTTCAAAATACAATATTGGTATCCTTTGTATTTCCAATGTTGACTCCAACAATAAACAATATTATAGTACATTCATATGTGCATATTCTATCTCAAAACATCATAACAAAAGCAAAAAGAAAACCATATTTGCAGGTACACGTTCAAAGGTTATACATAACGCCCAATGCATTTTGGGACTGTGTGTCCCTTCTTCAGGAGCAAATCCACTGTGGTATGCAGAAATCAATCCATCTAAAAGCAAACTTGAAACACCCTGCTTTTCATTACTGGTGTTCCTCTGCTTTACTGCTCGTGCTAATAATGCCTGCTGGCACTTTCTGAGCTCCGTGCTTCTACACCACCAGACTAAATCACCACCTCATCGTGAGGAGTGTGTGTCAATTCGTCTGTGGACGCCGTCCCGTGTTCAAAACCAAGAACGGAGCTCAGAAAGTGCCAGCAGGTGTTATTAGCGTCACTGCATCTCTACGTCCCTGCAAGCCAATTGGAGAGTCACATTCAAGAGTCTATAACCTACTTTTTTTTCCGGTAGTTGTGGATATATGCCCAACAGGCACACTTCAGCTGAAAAATGCATACTTCTGCTTAATGTCGGCTCCAACTCATACTCTACCATTTGCCAGTATGAGCTCAACACTGGGCAGCTCCACACCATGTGTTTGAAACTAATATCAACCTTTGCACATCCAGGGCAACTTTTGTCATCTGTCTGCGACATTAAGTTAAGCAAGGTCTGTTCTATGCAAGTAATTAAATTGTGTATACTTATATATTTATGTGTTTCTAGAGACCTTATGAACCTGTTCTACAACCCGCTTCCACTCTATCCCTTGAAATTGTCGCCCAATCTCTTCCTTCCACTTATGGCGTGCGGGTAGCATTCCATCAATCACCATTCCTAAAAATGTTGTGTACAGTGAGGAAATATTCCTCCATCCCCAGCCAAATGTTAGCAGTACTTGAAACAGTTCAGTGGTTTTCTTTTTTTGGGTGTCTTTTAAGGAAAAAAATATGTATGAAGGTTTAAACGCTAGTTACACCAAACATTTTTTTTAAAGTGCTTTGAACGGTGTGGGGGTCCTGGCAGTCAGGAGGTTAGTATTTCTTAATGCCCAAGTTAATCTGGATAGGGTTGCTACCTGGCTGATCTTATACTGACATGGCATATTTCAATGTCCCAAAAATGAGAAAAAAACATCTAAATCCAGTATTTTTTCCCCCTTATAGGCACATACTTTAAACTGTACATTTTAAAAGAAAACACTTTTAAAGGGGTTCTACAGTTGCCTTAATTATCAAGGTCTGGTAATTCAAGTAAATAAAGACAGACAGTTCATGTTAAAAATAAATACAAACAATTTCATATAAAGTTCTACTGGAGAATTGTGTCCGGTCCTTTGCAGAATCTTAAAAAGTGAGCAGAGGGACGTTTTTTTCTGTAGGAAATGTGGCAACCCAAATTCGTGCACTGATGCCCATATGTAAAGAAAAAAAACACAATACTAGTTATGTCTACCCAATAAAACCTCTAAAATATGACTCGTTTTCTCCCGTATTTCTAAAAATTGCAATAAGTCTATCTTGCATTGGGCTTGATCGATGTCCATTGTTCATGATGTTCATCTCTGGACGTCATGAACAATGTCATTGATTTAGAATGTTATGGAGTTCTACTCATAGTCGTTATTTGTATGATTATATGCTGTTTCTCCCTGCGAGTAACACCGTTCTTGTGGTGTTGGCTTGTGGTCCTGTAATTTTATTGCATTAAAGTTTAATGCTTTTAAACACATCTTCACCTAGCGGATTCATGCATCTCAACAATTTTGGCAACGACCGGTGAACTTTCTCAACATCGGGACCACCAAGTTACAACGACGCGAAGAGTACAAGAGACAACGACATGCAGATAACACATCAAGGAAAGTAAGGCGTTTGTTGTGAGGCGCGTAAGCTACACTTAAAAAGACTCTGAAGATTAAGGCATAAGTTAATCATTTTTCGAGTACCGTTACTTCAGGAATGAACGTTCGGGAACGGCACTAGCGCGCAGTTAAAGCTGTACCTTCGTGTTGAGCTCCTCTTCAAGCGTGTGACTGTAACGTCATCGCCTAGCGCGTAATTAACTTGTGCACAGGTGCGCGCAGAGTTATCAGCTGTTTTTCAAAGCACGTGTGCGTTCAATGCTTGTGAAGCACGTTTTCAGCACGTACACAGGTGCGTGCAGGATTTTCATCAATTTCAACAAGCGCATGGGCTTTCTGCGTAATTGACGGCCGCATCACGTTCAGCTTCAGCTGGTTTGGTATCTCCATGGCAACAAGAGCGACCTAGGAAAACATCACAGTCGTTTTCTTGTTCGTTTCAATTGTTCTTTGGCATTGTTTAAAGAGTGAAGAATTGAGTTTTAATAAATATTTCAAGGATTTTAACTCCTACTATTTTGTTTATTTAAAAAAAAGCCTTGCCAGAATTTTTATTTATTTTTTAAATAAAAAAAGGATTAACTAATTCAATATTTCAAGCAGTTCTTAGGGTGCATTATGACAAGTTCTAACTCATTTCAACAGCCAAATCAAGTGCAAGGAAAACCTAACATTAAATGGCAAAACTAGCATAGAGGGTTTGAGAAATATTTTGTGGCAATTGATGGCAAAAAATTCGATCCTGAAAGGAAAACTGCCTAATGTATGGTCTTTAAGGCGTTGCTGGCCAAGAAAGTTTCGACCATTTACCAGAGTTTGAAGTAGCTCCAAGGAAATTGGTGCCTTTGAATGAGTATGAAGAGGCTGTGAAAAGGCTGGAAAAGCATTTTACAGAGGCACCCAGTATAATGGTGGAACGGCATACATTTTACATGAGGAAGTAACAGGAAAATGAAACTCTGGAAGAGTACATGGCTTGTTTATGCATTTTAGCATCGTCTTGCGAGTTTGGTGATATGTCAGTCAGTCAGAATAACTTTATTTCGCCAACACAATGTAGGCATAAAAAGTATATTACATTTAAAAAGAAACATTTCACAGCATTACAGTAAAGTTAAAATATAAAAGATGTTAAAAAATTATTGCATTAAAAATACAAATTCATAGTTATTTACACAATACAGTAAAATCATTTCATTTTTCGGGATATAATTTTAGCCGATTGTACGTCTCCTTTTTAATGCAGATAGCAAAAAGGACGCCAGAGAGAAACAGATAAAAGGGTCAGATAGTAACTGCAGGTAATAAAGGGCTACACAACACTGTTTGAAGTTCATTTTACACATAATGGGGATAATAAATTGTTTCCTTTCATCGCAATAAAATTTACAGAAGAACAAGAAGTGTATATCATTCTGTACAGATCGTTCATCACAGGTTCAAAATGGGAGGTCAGAAGCAACATAAACGTTACAGGGGGAGCCCAACATAAGAGGAATATAATTTAAACGAAATCTCACCAGGATGTACCTGTGTTGTAAATTAGTGACGAAGGATAGATATATTGTGTTTATGTCCATTTGCATTATACTAGGGGAAGCCAGGTATGTTTTACTGTTGACAAGTTGATATTTTTAGTCTTCCTTCTTATCTGACGATTAGAAAGCAATTATGCTTTTAAATCAATTTGAGAAATAGAACAATTAGTAGGATCCAAAAAAAGGTGATGTAGCCCAACTACTTTCAATGTGGATTCAACATAAGTTAACCAGGTGATGTTACCTACCCCATCTAATTTCAAAACATCCTTTATAATGTCTCTTGTCAAAGCAAGGATCTCCTTTCGCCATACTGAGTGCCACATTAGAATCTGCGCCATTGCAATTTAATCGGTAATATAAGGGGCTCTCAGTTCCATGTGGCACTTATAGTTGGCACATGACTTTGGTAGAGAAAGGACCCTTTTTAAAAAGTTATCTTCGATAATCTGCAGTTTTGCACAATCTCTCGTTCCCCAAACAGCTGCTCCATAGGTGGCAGCAGATACAGTCTTAGCTTGATACAGTGTTTTTATTAAATCTATTGGTTTTAAGCCCGTTTTTTTTAATGAATTTAGTTATGGCCCCAATATTCTTTTCCATCTGAGCCCCTCTATTAACAATTATCTTTTGCCAATTAGTTTGGAAGTCAAACATAATGCCTAGATAGTTAAAAGAATCGACAACTCCCAATTTTCCCCCTTCAGTAGTAATTTGCGGATGATTTCTCTGTTTTGTGCCTGCTACTAGAATAAAGGACTTTGAATAATTAACGTTCATATCTAGATTATTCATAAACTGCATGTATTCCAGGACTAGACGACGCAGTGCGTTACTAGTATGAGCTAAAAGCACTGCGTCGTCCGCATATAGTAGAATTGGCACCTGTGCTGAATTAATAATAGGGACATCCGGAGTAGAATCCAACAGTGCAGATTCTACACCGTTGGTGTAGAGTGCAAATAAGAAAGGGGCATGAATGCACTCCTGCCTCACACCTCTTGCAATTTTAAAAGACCTGGTCCACGCACCATCCCTTCCATAGTGGACACAGGCTGAAGCACCTGAGTACAGGTCACGGTTGATATTAATAATATTCAGGTCATACCCATTGCCTCCATGATCTGCCACAGCCTAGGCTGTGCCACGCAGTCAAAGGCTGCGGACTGATCTATGAGGGCTAAATGGAGATGACCTTTTTTTGCAGCCGTGTATTTTGCTATAATTAGGCTCAGGTTCAGACACTGATGCACAGTGCCTTTCCCTTTTCTAAAGCCGAACTGACATGGAATGATAATATTCTTTTCTAGGGCCCAATACTCCAGTCTGTTTAAAATCAGTCGACTCTTTAATTTTGCAGTAGAATCTATCAAAGAGATAGGTCTATAGTTTTTCGGAATCAACCTATCCCCCTTTTTAGGTCTCCCGCCTAGCGTTGCACTGCGCAGCAGTGTTCACGCAGCGCAAGATATTTAGTAGGTGACAAATGGGGATTTAGCACTGACCTAGGAATTGCACATGCTCGTGTGTGTGCGATTCTTTTTGTGCTACCCCATTGGCCTTTGCGTGCGTCATTTTATAAAAGACTGCAGGCAATTGGCCAAAGGCGGGCGCATTGCTCCACCCATGGCCTATTGGTGTCTAATACGCGCTTGGTACGCGTAATAGATACCAATAGGCCATGTGGTTTCAATTATCGTGCCCAGACACAGGCGCGATAATTGAAAGCACATGACTCGCAGTGGCGCGCGCGCGTGCACCACTCGCAGGCTTCTTTTTTGATTATTCCATGCGCTGTTAGTAACAGGTCTTTGTATTACTACTCAGTTTAATAGCACTGTTGCCACGGAAGGATAGACTGGTTTTATTGGAGTCGAACTCGGGAACAACTGATTACAGCAGACATCAGCGACGAGCGTTTAGCTCACTGCTGCACCTTTCTGAAAAGCAGCAATCCCCTCCTCCCTCCGGGCTGAGCCTTGGACGTTAGGAGGTGCGGTACCCACTGACCTCATGCTTACCTCTGGGAAGTTGTCACTCGTCAGGAAGTAGGTCACGTGACTGGATTCATTGCTCGAGCCCGTCAGCTCTCGCAGGGTGTCACCCTGGTCCTTGGCCCAGTGCAGGGGGTTTCCTTGTCCTTCGTCTGTCCCATCGGTGCTCTGCGGTCTCTTCAGCGCTTCGTGCTCTAGCGCCTCATTTATCACAGCACACAGCTATCCCTCCTATCCGGGCTACTTTTCACCCCGCTCCTCTCTGCTTGGATGCCTCTGCTCTCCTAACCCGAGTGTCCGCCCCTGCTCTTCTTCTGTCCGAGATATTTGGTCTGCAGCACGCTCCTCTCCGCCTCCGACTCCAGGTGCAGGAGCCTCTTCGTCTCTAAGCCCTGTGGCGCCAGAATCACGCCCTACTGCTGCGCCTGCCCTTTCACCCTTGAGCCTTGCTGCACATGTTCTCCAGTACCATGCTGCAGCTGCCCTTCCATCTCTAAGTCCTGCTGCATCTGTTCTACAGTGCCCCGCTGCACCTGCCCTTTCACCCTTGAACCCTGCAGCACCTGTTCTCCTCCCTCCTGCTGCAGCTGCCCCTCCACCCTTGAACCCTGCAGCACCTGTTCTCCTCCCTCCTGCTGCAGCTGCCCCTTCACCCTTGAACCCTGCAGCACCTGTTCTCTTTCCTCCTGCTGCCCCTCCACCCTTGAGCCGTGCTGCACCTGTTCTCCTACCTCCTGCTGCAGCTGCCCCTCCACCCTTGAACCCTGCAGCACCTGTTCTCCCTCCAGCTGCCCTCCACCCTTGAGCCGTGCTTCACCTGTTCTACTCCCTCCTGCTGGAGGTGCCCCTCCACCCTAGAGCCGTGCTGCACTTGTTCTCTTTCCTCAGCTGCAGCAGCCCCTCCACCCTTGAGATGTGCTGTTCCTGTTCTTCTCCCTCCTGCTGCAGCTGCCCCTCCACCCTTGAACCCTGCAGCACCTATTCTCCGACCTCATGCTGCCCCTCCACCCTTGAGCCGTGCTGCACCTGTTCTCTGTCCTCCGGCTGCAGCAGCCCCTCCACCCTTTAGCTGTGCTGCACCTGTTCTGCTCCCTCCTGTTGCAGCTATCCCTCCATTCTTGAGCCGTGCTGCACTTGTTATGCTACCTCCTGCTGCAGCAGTCCCTCCACCCTTGAGCCATGCTGCACCTGTTCTACTTCCTCCTGCTGGAGGTGCCTCTCCACCCTTGAGCTGTACTGCACATGTTCTACTCCCTCCTGCTGCAGCTGTCCCTCCACCCGTGAGCTGTGCTGCACCTGTGCTACTCCCTGCTGCTGCAGCTGCCCTTCCACCCCTGAACCCTGTAGCGCCTGCTGTCCTCCCTCCTGCTCCCCCTCCACCCTTGAGCCGTGCTGCACCTGTTCTCCTGACCAGTGGTCCCGCTGCCCCGTCTTCCCCTCTTGCCCATTGCACCCCTCCGTGTGGAGTTTCTCATCGTCCAGAGAAGCAGGGCGTACTGCCCCCTTGCGGAGGGACAGTCTCCCCTCTTCCCCATGGCCCTCTCCCCTCCCTAGCTGCGGCTGTACCTCGCCCATACCCCCAGCTGACGCACACCCGGCTCAGCTTCTTCTGCGGCAGGGGCCCGCTACCCCATGGCCCCCTGGCACAGACCCTGGAGCAGGGACCGCTCCCTCTGCCCGCTCAGCTCCAGGCGACACCACGAGCGGGTCTCGTCGCCAGTCATTTCCTGCCCAAAGATGACATACAACCCCCGGGGCTGTGCTTCCTTCCTTCCTCCCGCCTCGGCCGCCTCCGTCTTCGGGTTCTTCCGCTGCAAGGACATATGGGGTCTCTCAGGGCATACCTCGTTTGGCATTCTGAGCATGATTTGAGAGTACTTTAACACTGCATTTGGACGGACTACAAGCTTTCTGCATGACTTGTGAGGCCTGCCTTAAATGTTGTCTGTAACAATGACTGTCATTGCTGCATCTTTCATAAATGCAGTACCTCTGGAGGTAAATGTGGGACTTATTAGAGTCTAAAGCATCGACAAAACACTGAAAGAGCTGTTGGCACAGGCCCGCCCACGGAGATGGGTCCTCAACTTTGTTCCACAGAGATTGTGGCTCTGAACTCAATCACTAAGGGTATCCAGTCTGCTGGCAGAGGTCCTGTGAGAAGTTGGCCTGGCATATGCTGGTCACTAGTTATAGTGGCCACCTTGCACCAGTCCAAGTCGACTCTTAAGGTGATAGGTTAAAGACAACCTTTAAAGAAAGCTATCCTAGTGGTAGCTGTGGAGAGCAGCCTTCAGGCTAAGTCTTGAAGGAGTGTTAAGCTTATTATTTTACCATGGATAACCTCTTGAATGACCAAATGAAAGAGTAGTCCACACAGGTATATATATAAAATATATGTATTTATTCTAAACAGAATCCCACAAGTCTCTTTATGAGGCTAGAGGTAAAGTTACAATTCAAACAAGCATTTATAGATACAATAAATAGCACTGGAATCACAGGGCCCCAGGGGGGGACCAAACCATATATTAAAAAAGTGGTATAAGAACCACGACAATTCTACAGACAATGCCTAGGGCATTTAGGATCGCTGGCCCCTTAAGAATCCACCCCAGGTGATGAGGAAGGGGACCCACGGGAGGCGCATGCAGTGGTAATAGCTGCTATCGGGATCTCTATTAAAGCCTATGAAGAATGTCGGGGTTTGATTTTTAAAGATAAAAGACACTTCTAGCAGGAGTTCAAAGTTAGGAGCTTAGAGTTAAGCTTTGGAGGAGCCCACTACCATGAGAGTACCGAGGTACCACTGTTACCTGCCCCAGGGAAGCCGGGTGCATAGGTCGTTTTCGATGTCGGGTCGCGGGCTGATTTTCAATGGGAAAATGTACAAAGCTGCTGCTAGCCAAAAGCGTTGATGATGTCGTGAAGACTGAAGTCATAGATCTTGTAGAGGAGAACCTGAAAGCAGAGGGGACAGAGTCCGGGTCACGGTACAGTGACCAGGGAGCTCAAGGAAAAGAGCCCTTCAATGTCGGGTGCTTCAAGTGGAAAAAGGTGTAGCTTGGATCTGCAGCCACGGGCTCCGGGAGGATTCAAGGAAGGCCAGCTTCTGGAGGGCGACTGTCCCACGAAGGATGAGGGTCGCTGCGGTGTTAGTGTCCAGATTGGATCCACTAAGCCTTGGCAACCGCAACCCACGCAAGATGAACAAATCAGCTACTGGTGCAGACTCACGAGGTCTGAGCAAGGTCCCCTTCAAGGAGACTATAGAGCAGGCCTAGAGCAACCAGGGGAACTCTTAAAAGTAAAGATTGACCTCCGCTAGGGCAAAACAGATTTGCTAAACCAACATTTAGAAAAAATGCTGTTTGTTATAGATGTGGATCTAAGACTCACCTGGGTAATTTTGTAAATTGTCCAGCGTAGGGAAAGAAATGTATGAGGTTGTGACGAGGGGCTGCTCACGGACGATGTCTCCTCTTTAGAGACACCTCATGAACAATTACCTCCTTACCTCTCCCCCGAACCCCTCCTCTATTTTCAGGCCCCAGCTCCCGCGGAGGATGGATACTGCCCCTTTAACTTCCCTCAGCAACCTGCCTTGAACGCTGATCATGTGACATGGTCACATGACTTCCTTCCCTTCAAAGAGGAAGCAACTCTGGGAATCGGCGCGCCACACCGGAATCCAGCGAGGGAAGCAACAACACCGTCTAGAAGAGACTGCGACATCCAGACCTTCTTCGTCGGCCCAGGACTCACAAAACCGTGGAGTGGCCCCATTACGGAAGGAGAAGCAGGAACTCCGCACGCCGAGAACCCGCCAGATAGAGACCTGGAAAAGAAGGAGCCGGACCTCCTCCGGCAATGCGCTGAGCCCCGCCTTTTGGACTAGCGTCAGCCACTGGTGTTTTTCAGCGCTTGATGGAAATGTTGTTTGATGGTATGCGGTGTGTTCAAAGCTTTCAAGATGAAATTATGATCCACGCCAAAACTAAGGATGAGCATAATGTACTATTAGACAAAGTTTTAAGTATAAAACCAATTTAAGCTGTTGCAGCACACCCTTTTATTTATTTGTCAGTCCAAACATAGTATAGGATGAATTCAAGACACAGACCAGATTCATATATGAATCTAAACAACTCAGAAAAATTTGATTCGATCAGTATTATACATAACCAATAGACAGTCCAAACCAGGTTAAACAATTTTCAGATCCTTGTCTTTATTGGTTCTTTTTATAAAGATTCCCAGCACACGAGCTAGCCGACATGTGTTTCGTCTGTACTCAGACTTTTCAAGGCTGGAAGAGTAAATATCATACAATAAATATTCCATGTATATATATATACAAATTACAAAAAATTTCCTATTTACAAAAAGATAAGGATTCACAACCATCTCGTTGTCAGAGCCATTAAGATGAAGTTAACAAGGATTCAACCTTAAATGCCTCATCATTTATAACCATTTCACTGTGGAATAACCATTATGTACCAAAAACAATCTATGGAGAAAAGAGATCGAGGTGACATTTGGTATAAAAACCCTCTAGAGGGCAGGAGAATAGGAGCATAGCAGAGAGTACAGCTAATCTCATATGCATGCAAAGAGATTTGCAAAAGGAGTCAAACAGACACCGGTGAAGTGTTCCCAAAAGGAGGACTATGTGAGTATTACCTATAGTTCAACTGTGTGCCCTGGCACCATACACCGCTGTGAAAACGTCCAACAAAAAATCAAAAAAGACCCACCGGTATGGGAATATAGCAACAGTTGATTGAAATATCGAAAAGGCACGAAGTACATCCGACTGCATGTTACGTTTCCCAAGAGTATCCGATGGAATTCCCGCAGATCTAATTGTACTGAGTAGAGAGATTAAGTGGATATGTCCATGGACAAGTAACACAATAATAGAAGACTATATGAAAATAGCCACATGTTTGTCACTAAAAACCTAAGTGTAACGCGCGCCTGCGTATTGTTACCCGGCCTATCAAGAATGTGATAGGTACAGCTCTAGTCTCATCAACGTAACCCTTGTTCCGTTCCATCCTGAGTGCACACGTAATAAAACGGTCAGGAATGGGGCAAGGGCAAGGGCAACTGTACCGTTGCTAGGACAGCGGAGAAAGGGCCTCCACTGCACCTAGGCATATATATTAGAAGCAATAGCATAAGCATAAAACACAGTGTTACCAAATGTTTATAGACAAGAGACTTCAGTGTGCGAATATATTGGAAGCAATGACAAACGTCTAGAGCACAGTATTGACAAGCGTTAGTAGACAGAAGACCCCAGTGTGCTAATATATAGATCGGAGGTACGCGTCACAGTGCCTGCATATATGTCTAGTGGTCACACTCGCCCAAAAGAACTATATGTCGTATTCATCTAGTAACAATGGTGAGTCATGGGTTTCCAATGGACAGGCTCACTGCCAATATAATATTGTCCTAATGCATGAGAAAATAATAGAAATTAACAATGTCTTGAAGATCATTGAAAAAAAGAGACGTAACTCCAAATGAAGACACAACCCCCTGAAAATCAATTGGCGTACCTCTAAAGAGCTCTGGCCCCTGTATATGTATGACGTCTGGCAAATTGATTGGAGTATACTTAATCAGGTTGGTGATCAACAGTAAGGGTGCAGATCCATGATAAGAATGTACCTGACAATAGAAGACAATGTCCAAGTGAATGGGCATATTAACAGTGAGTGCGGCAATGGAAGTGCGTCCTTAGAGACGTCGCAATGTACTCACCCAAGTTGTAAGAGTGTCCACAGCACCTAGTGGCATGGAGGTCCGCTCGCATAAAGTGAAGCAAAGCACCTGTAGCCATCTTGGAAATTTGAAGTCTCGATCACGCGTCACATGATCTGTGAAAACGTAATGATCATGTGACAGGGGCCGAAGTCTGCGCTGTTGCTAGGAAAAAGCAACCGCCATCTTGTAGTGTTACTCGATTAGTTAAATGTATAAAGTAAGCACCGAACGGGAAGCTTGATAGAACGTTATACCGACGTGGTGTTTTAATGGACACCGCATTTCATGAAAAACATTGTTATGGCCAAATATGCTCGGCGTCACTGTACGTGTACATGCATAAGGATAAAAGTTATCTCTGGCAAATTATGTTGAGCGCATGGTGTAAGCGAGCACCGGGCGGAGAACTTGATTGTGCATGGTACCGGAGTGGTGCCTAAATATACACCACATAATTATGTATAACATTGTTATAGCCAAGTATGTATAGCGCCATAGTGCATATTAGTATAGGTGGGTGAGTAGTCTATCTGATCGTTTGTGGTTTAGTAATGGGTCACACGACCCATAGGTGTGTTGACACCCATACAAATCACCTGGAGTCACTGAAAATAAGGACAATATAAAATTGGGTTGACCTCGAAACCATTTGGCTGTAAGACTTGGGGTGCCAATGAAATAATATTGGGTCTTCTGTTTCCATCAGTTATTACAGTCTTTTACTATGTGTTTTTATTTATTTGTAAAATTGAATTTTTGATGTACACTCTGGATGTGTTTTTATGAATTTATTGCACGCACGTTTTTGTATTTTATACCAGAAATATCTATATATATAATATAATAAAAACAGAACTTTATATTATCCTTTTCTGGTTTTTTATGATTGCTGATGATTTTGTATGTTGTATGTATGAAAACTGTGGGTACCCGTATGCTTTGAATAGGAGCCCAAATGGATTTTGTTTGTGACAGAAGTGTCTTTTTTCGTGTCCTGTCCCTTTGGCGAGTAGGACTCCCCCTCTCCTTATTTTATACTGGTGCCTGGTAAACAGCCAGACACCATTAATATGTTAATATCCCAGGATCTGACCAGTCCCTTAGGAAAACATATAGTTCTCTATCAGTGTTAAGCCCTAAGTCAACCGTTGTTAATTTGATTAGCCACTTAGATTCAAGTTTTCTATATATTTAGTATTGCAATTCATAAAGTGATGTATTTGAGGTATCTGCCCGGTGTTGTAGCTGAAGCTAGTCATTTTGTTTTTAGCGAATTGGCATACACTGCACATTGAACATTTGTGAAAACCCTTGGGTTTCGCTGGTAACCATGATCGATTTTGGTCTGTACCTCTGTTGCCTGTGTTTGATGGACTAAGTATGTTACACAGGGTTCTACCCCTTTTGTATGTGATACGGGGTTTGTTAGAAATATATGGATCTAAATCGTGATCCAATTTCAACAGATGCCAATGTCTTTGCATTGTCTTGAATATATTATTTCTGTGTGAATTGTATTGTGTTATCAGTGCAATTTTTTTCCTCTCTATTTCATTCCTCTTTTTTGGTTTCAACTTGAGAAGTCCTTTAAGTTTCATTCTATTGATCCTGGTGTGAGCTCTATCTAATGTGGTATGATCATATCCTCTGATAAGGAATCGATGTTTCAGATTGGTTATCTCCTGCTGAAAAACACTGCCGTTACTGCAATTCCTCCTTAGGCGAGTCATTTTGCCAAAAAGTATTGCACGAATTTGAAAACCAGGGTGGGCATTGCTGGCGTGCAACACAGAGTTGCATGCTGTAGTTTTGCGGAATAGTTTACACTCCAATTTGCCATTCTCGACAAGCAGTGTGATGTCTAAAAAAACAATCTGATTTGTGTTAATATTGTGTGTAAAACTCAAATTATAGTCATTGTCATTGAGACATTCAATGAAGGTGTCTAGAGTTGGGCTGCCACCCCCCCCCCCCCCCAAATCATTAGGATATCGTCAATAAATCTACCCCAATATATCGGAATTTGTCAAGTTGGGTGGACATAGTTTCCAAATGTGATGTTCTTCAAAGAAGCCCATATAAATGTTGGCGAACGATGGGGAAAATTTAGCACCCATGGCATCCACAGAGTGTTGTTTATACCAGGTCCCATTGTGCATGAAGTAGTTGTTATTAATTGTTAGCCACGTGAGTTCGAGAAGCATGACAGTGTGTTTGTATAGGGTCGCATCATGTTTGGATAGAAAATACGAGAGTGCTTCCATCCCTTTGATAAACGGAATGCTAGTATATAGTGCACTCACATCTAGGGTGACAAAGGTAAGGTTGTTAGTCCAAACTAGATCTTCCAGTTTGTTGAGAAGATCCTTAGTATCCTCAATGAAGGCAGGTAGATTCCTTACTATTGGTTTTAAGTATATATCTATGTACTCAGAGATACGCTCTGTTGGTCCCCCTATCCCTGATGTAATGGGCCTGCCAGGAGGAGCAGTAAGATTTTTGGGTATCTTTGTCAGAGTATACATGTAAGCTGCTCTTGGTGTTGGATTAAACATGTATTTGACCTCGATGTCTTAGAGCAAACCGGAGCTCTTGACTTCCTGCATTGGGTGTTTGGAGATCTTGGTGTATGACTCTTTGTCGGACAACTGACTATCGATTTCTCCAATATAGTAGTCATTGTCCATCAACACTATATTGCCCCCTTTGTCTGCTTCCTTGACGGCTAAATTAGGATACTCTGATAGTTTATGAAGGGCAGTTCTTTCTTCCCTATTCAAATTATCTTTGAATCTAATGGGTGCACTTGGGGGGCGTGGCTTAGACGCCGATGAGGACGGTCGTGTGAGCTGAGAGCTCTGCGCCGCCCTTGCCAATTATCCTATATTGAGCACCGGTTTGTCGCACCGGTGACCCTGGGGGGGAGCCCTCCCGGAGGTGGGGATCTCTGCCGAGCGCAATTGAGGGTTCCGGGGCCCCTAGTTGCTATGCGCGTACTCCGAAGCGGAGGGGGTCCGCTTGACGCATTGACAATATGGCAGCCCGAGCTCTGAGCTGATCCAGAGGAGACTTCCTGGGAGCGTTGCTGACCGGACTCCTGCGGTGGGCTCCCTTGTGTTCCTGCCTCCTATATTGAAACGTGTGGCGAAGCGCACGGGGTCGGAGCACAGACGTTCTGAGAGGCGCCCGGCTGCGGCGCAGAGTGGAGCGGTGGTGGAGGCGTTACGGAGACGGCTGTGCGGTCCTGACGCCGGATCGCGGGAGACGACTCAGCGCCGGCAGCGATGCTGAGAAGTGCTACCATTGGACGCCGCCCCGGGTGCGATTGCAGCTTAACGTGTGCACCTCCTCTGAAGTGAACCTCGTCTGTGGCGATAACGTCCGTGATTATTAACCGCCTGCATGTAGGAGGCATACAGAGAGGTGAGCTCCCCTCGGCAGTGTGCGCTGATCACTGAAAACCTGCAGATAGGCCTGATTGAGGGGTATGACGATGGCAGCTGCTACATACTATTGAGACACTGAGGCACTGCAACGTCACTGTGGGGGGGTGACCTTGGCCCTTAATTGACTTTGGGGGGTCGCAGGGTTGCCTGTAGAGTGGCTCTACATTGCGCTACATCCAGGAGAAGAGAGGGAGGCCAGGCGGAGTACTCGGAATCCCTGGCTGTGGGACTGCAGGGAGCTGTTTGGCCCAGTGGGGATATGATCGTTGACCTACAGTGGGGCGGAGCCGAGGGACCCACTTGAGAGGCTGTGTGGTGGTGAGGCCGTTTTGAACCCTGGAGTTGGCGCACTGGTGGCAGGAGCCGGGGGTGGCGTGGGTGCTCGGCTGATGTGGAGGCCACAGAACTGAAGACATGGATGGCTGAGCACCCTGCGGGGCGGTGTGGGGCAATTGCTGTTCTCTGGAATTGGGCTTGCCATAGGTGAGGATTGACTGTGCAAAGGCACCAATTACAGGCACGCTGGTCTTCACAGGATAAGTAGCATGGAGTGTCTCACTGGATCATCTGTGGCTTGAGCAATGCGACCAGAGCTATAGAGGCGCTGGTGGGACTGGAGCACTGGAGATTGAGAACTGCATGACCCACTGGAACGTACTCTTCTTCGTGGGGGCCCCGAGAGCACAGAGGGTGTAGACGGCGCTTCCAGCAGTGCGTTGACCACCGGGGGCTAGAGACGTGTCGTGTCTGCGGTTTGGACAGCTGCAGGGATCAGCGTTGTTGAAGCACAGGAGGTGCGAAAGGAGGTCGCTAGAGTGGGGGTATTGATCAACTTGCAGCCATGGGAAAACCGCGTGGTCGGCAGGGAGGGGCGCATCCGGAGCCGGACAGCAACCCAGTGGAGCAGAGAAAGCAAGTCATGGCGGATTCGCAACCTGAGGCGCTGATGCAGCAGCAGGTGGATCAGATACTTCGAGCGATCACGGACACGAAAGAGGCGCTTCAACAGGATATTGCTCAGGTGTTGCTGGGACTGGGGCTCCTGCGGGCTGATCATGCAAAGCTTGTAGACCGGGTGAAGCAAGCTGAGACTACGTTGGAGGTCTTAGTATCATCGCAGAAAGCATTGGATGTTCAAATGAGTGATGTCACTCGCAGGCTTCAAGTGTTGGAGAAGAGGGCCGAAGACGCCGAAGGACGTAATAGGCGGAATAACATACGGGTGGTGGGCCTGCCAGAAGGAGTCGAAGGAGATAGTATGGTAGACTATCTGGAGCGGTGGCTGCGCACTGAGGTTGCCCCGGAGGGCTTGACGCTGTTCTACACACTGGAGCAAGCGCACAGGGTCCCTGCCCACCCACTGGCCCCTGTGAGACCGCCTAGGCCTGTGGTGGCCCGATTGCTCCACTATAAGGACAGAGACTTCCTGTTGCATAAAGCACGCACGGGTGGCCCATATAAAGTGGACAATAGCAATGTATCGCTATTCCCGGATTACACTTTTGAGGTGCAGCACCGGCGCGCCTCGTTCCTGGCGGTCAAGAAGGCATTCAATAGTCCTTGATGTTCCCGGCACGGCTGCGGATATCATTGGATGGCAAAACGAGCTTTCATAATGACCCTGATAAGGCCTGGAGTTGGTTGGAATCCTATCGGGCAGGAGCGAATGCAGCGGGACGCACTGGGGGACAGACGGCGGAGGCTCCACAGCCGTGCCGATGGCGGCGCTCCAGGAGAAGACGACATGAAGCACAGAAACCCACCACTACTCAAACGGAGAGTGAGAGATCGGCGGTACTGCAGGCCGTGACAGAGATCTCCTGGGCCAGCGACACTGCGCTGTTGAGACTGACGGATTCTGAGGAGGGGTCGGCAGGGACTGATTCTGATGGAACAAAGGTGGGGAGTGTTGTTATGCCGCACATTACTCCGGGGACGGCGGATGAGATTGTAGATGCCTGAACTTATGTCATAGATAGTGAGGAGGGCTGATTAATCCTGGTGGCGGTGTTCTTGGGGGGAGCTATGGGGAGACACTAACTGATTTACTATGCCTAATGGAGGATCGATCGGGATGTGTGGGTGCCCGCTTTCCGGGGGGCCCCACCCTGGGGGGGGGGGGGGTTGGGGTTTCCTTTATAGCGGGGTTTGGCGCTGGGGTGCAACAACGCAGCAGACCGGAACTTCTTGCCGTTGGGCTCCCCCCCCCTTCGTTTCACTTTAGAGTGACTTTCTGGTAGCTACCAGAGGGACTGTAAGTGGATTGCTTGGATGGGTACTAGCTGTTTAGAGCCTGTTCTGGGGAGGGGTGTTAGAGGGGTTTGGAGTGTTGTTGTGTTTTTGTTTTCAGGGGTAGTTCACACCACCTGTGCGCCAGCACAGAGAGTGCAGTTGCGATATGAGAACAGGTTGCATAATGGGACCGTTACCTGAGTTGAAATGTATTACGTGGAATGTACGGGGGATGCGTACGACGCCACAGGGTTCATGCTTATCTGGTGCGTCGAGGGGTGCAGATAGCTTTTCTCCAAGAAACCCATATGGACCGAAGTGAAGGCCAGGCGTTACAGCGCCGTTGGAGAGGGCAGCTTTTTTATACAACGTATCCCGCTTTTGCCAGGGGTGCCCTGGTTTGGGTGAGGGCGGGGGTTCCATTTCAACCGCCCCGGCACCTAGTTGATCCTGAGGGGAGGTATGTGGCTGTCATGGGAAGATTGGATGGGAGGGATGCTACGTTATGCAGTGTGTATGCTCCTAATGTGGAACAGAAATCCTATTTTGCTAAACTGTCAGGGAAACTGGCGTCCTTCCTGACAGGTTCAGTGTTATTGGGGGGGATTTTAACTCTGTTACGGATACTGAGCTGGATAGATCACACCCACCACTGCCTCAGGCGCCTGTCCACAAGTTTTCGAAACTTAGAAAGGATTGGCAAACCGAGTGGGGTCTGATTGACACATGGTGTGTGCAGCATATAGGAGAGCGAGACTACTCTTACTATTCTTTCCTGCATGATTTACATGTGCAGCTGGACGCAGTATTGTGTTCCCCGGATGTTCATGCATTGGTCCGCAGTAGTGAGTATCTGGCTAGGACAATATCAGACCATACCCCACTGCTTCTGACATTGAGGTGGTCCCGAGAACGGCCTGCTATCCCCACTTGGCGTTTACGCCCGGAAGCACTGGAGGACTTGGTGTTTCGCACTGCGGTCTGTGCGGGGATAGAACACTGTCTCCACGAGAATGAGGGGACAGCAACGAACTTGGGTCTAGAATGGGATGCATTTAAAGTGGTGATAAGGGACCTATGTATCGCTAACATGACAGGAATGCGGAAGACGCTTTTGCAGGACATAGAAAGGGAGGAACAGCGGTTGCATCATGCGGAGAAGGCCGATCCGGGGAATCCGGGGATGCGGGATGAGGTTATAGCTGCACGAGAGGGGGTAGCAGCGCCGGTGGAGCGGCTACGCTGTTTTGATCATAAGGAGTATCTAGTGCGGGCGCATGCGGAGAGAGATAAGGTGGGATCTCTCCTAGCATGGCTGGCGAGTCCAGTTCCGAGGGGCACGCCCATCGTGGCTTTGACCACCTCGACGGGGTGCCAGAGTATACCCAACGAGGGATTAATGAGATGTTTATGGCATACTATGCGGAACTCTATGAAAGTAAGCTACAGGGCACGAACGATGGGTTGACTGAGTTTCTAGCTCAGGTACGACTGCCACACCTCGAGGAGGACCAGGGGGAGCTGCTGGGACAGGAGATCATGGAAGGAGAAATACGTAGTGCGATAAAATGTATGGCGCGCAATAAAACCCCGGGGGTAGATGGATTGCTGATAGAATTTTACTCAGCATATGTTGATACCCTGGCTCCCAAGCTTTGGGCGGTATACCGAGAGGCCAAAGAATTAGGGAGATTGCCGGCTTCTACTCGAGAGGCTATCATTATTCCACTGCTGAAACCGGGTAGGGATTCACTGTCTAGATTGGCATATCGCCCGTTGTCAATGTTGACGACGGACTACAAGATTTTAAGCAGGATTCTTGCGACCCAGCTTCTTACCTATATGACGCACCTGGTCCATAGCGACCAGGCGGGCTTCATCCCGAAGAGAACCACTGCGATCAACGTGCGACGACTCTTACAGATTCTAGGAGAGGACCATGCTGATACACCTGAAGCGGCAGTTCTCTCAGTAGATATTGAGAAGGCGATTGACAGCTTAGAATGGCCGTATTTGCACCGAGTCCTTCATGCGTTTGGACTTGGAGATTCTTTTGTGCAGTGGACGGAGCTTCTATACAGATCGGCGACGGTGCGAGTGCGGACGGGTGCGACGATCTCGTCGGCTTGCCGGATAGGGCGGGGCACGAGGCAGGGATGCCCTCTCTCTCCGTTGTTATTTGCCTTGGCCATTGAACCTTTGGCGAAGAACCCTCCCCAGCTGACGGGTGTACGCTGGGAGCCCCATTGCCTGCCTTATCTAGGCACTAATATCTATCACACTGCTGAGGATCTTTTGGAGGGTAACTTGGGCCGGGCCATACGTGGCCTTAGAGGCAGTATGGCGTTCTGGAATACGTTGCCATTATCGGTAGCAGGGCGGGTGCACTCCTGAAGATAGTAGCGCTACCGCGATTATTATATTACTTTCGAGCATTGCCGCTTTGGGTCCCGGGCTCAATCTTTCGGCAGCTTCGCTCTATGACTAGTGGGTTTCTTTGGGGAACATGCTGGAGACGAGTGGCAATAACTACAATGGTACGGCCGAGAGCAGATGGGGGCATGGCAGTCCCGGATTTTGAGTGGTACTATTTGGCAGCCCAGCTACAGTGGCTCACGCAGGCTGTGGTGCGGGAGTTCCGGGGCCCGGATGGCCCTGAGGGTCGCGGGGTCCCGCGTTATATCTTATCCTTTATAGTGCTACAGCACAAGATGTGACTCGAACTGCTCACGACTGAGGAACGGACGATGAGGATGTGCTGGAATCGGAGCCAACGTCGGGCTGGATTTGCTCGCCCATATGCCCCGGAGATACCGCTGGGTATGTGTACGGCCTTCCCCACATGGAGGGGACTGGACCACACTGGCGAATCGGGAGGATCTGGGGATACAAGTGTTAGGGGACTTGTACGAGAACAAGACCCTGTTGTCTTTCCAGGCCCTACAGCATAGATATGACCTCCCAAGAGGGGATTATTTGCTGCATTCAGCGCTTATTGCTGCAATCCAATGCTATTGGAGGACAGGACTGTCGGAACCATGAACCTCAATGGCATGCCCGTACGTAGTAATGGCTGCGGGGACTTTCAAGGCTATAACGTGCCTATACCGCCGAATGTTGACGGAGAATTTAGAACAATTGCGGGCATTGCGAGGGAAGTGGGAAGTGGATCTTGGCAAGGAAATCCCCGAAAAGACGTGGGCTCAGTTGGTTAGGAGGGCCTGGAGGAGCACGAGAAATGCTAGGTTCCAATTGATACATTTCTATGTTCTGCATACAGCGTATCTAACACCTGCAAAGCTTAACCAATATTTCAGGGCGGCGACTGCTCAGTGTCCGCGGTGTGATCTAGAGGGAGCGGACTTCCTGCACATGATGTGGGGATGTCCGAGCTTAGGAACATATTGGGAGGAGGTGTTGGATCTCTTAAGCAGTATCACTGATCGGATATTAGACTTCGAACTGGGTACTTGTCTACTGCATTGGTTCCCGCACACTGCTAAAACAAAAGTGACCAGTAAATTTCTCGATTTAGGCCTTGTATTGGCCAAACGAGAGCTCACTATGCATTGGATATCTAGAAGAGGACCTAGGGTGGGGAGATGGAGGGCGGAGTTACTTAAATGGGCGCGGAGTGAGGGCATACTTAGATTGCAGCAAGCCTTACGCACAAATAACGAAAAAGCACACAATGCGGCTAGGGCGTGGGAGGCCCAAGTCGCAGCACTCCAGGCTCCAGACACAGAATCGGAGGAGGGTTCAATTGAAGAGGGACGGGGGATCCTACCTACCGCATCTGAGTAAATTGTTTAAACAACCACAGGCAAGTGGCAGTGACGTAATTTTTTTTTTTTTGCCTCAATGCCCCTAGTGCTATATGAACAATGTTTAATGGCGGTCCCGTACTAACTATAGAAGCATGTAATTGGTCATAAAGTAAAGGTCTCGTAGGCGCACTGGTGGTAGGGGCAGAGGGAGGGGGGGCGGAGGGGACTGGGGGAAGAAGGGAGGATTATAAAGTATTGGAAACGATGTTGTGTTAATGATGCTGCATATGTGATTGTTGGTAGAAAATCAATAAAAAAGAAATTAAAAAAAGAAAAAAAAATCTAATGGGTGCACTTTGTAACTTATCCTCAAGTTTGTACAAGTCCTGGGTTACAGCCTCATAAAAACAGACGATCATGTTGTCTGGGGTAGTACTGGCGTAAAGATAGACTTGGTTCTCAACCCACTGCCAGTCTGAAAGTTGGTTCCTATGTCTAAATCTTGTAGTATTTCACCTATGCTGGGTACAGCGTCTAAGCTATCATCCAATGATAGTAACATTTGTATGTTTTGAATATCCTTAATTGTTTGTCCACTTTCATCAACTATATATATATAGGTACTGTACACAGTTTTTTGTTGTTATCAAAGATTTTTTTTTATTTGAGCTTGCGAACAAAGTTGAACAGATCTATATGGATCTGTGTACAATTAGGTCTGGACAGCGGACAAAAGCATAGCCCTTTTTTGAGTACATTGATTTCAACATTGGTTAGTACTTTTTGCGACAAATTGACAATAAACACATCATTCTTTTCTTCAGAAATAGTCAACATAGTGGATGAGTTGGTAACAATAGATGCTGCATTTGCTTCACCCCTCAGTTCTTCTGTATGCGTGTTACTGACTTTGCCACTCTTTTGTTCTCTTCTAGGTCCTTTCTTTCTACCCCCCTGCCTGGTTCTCTTCCTCCTGTGTTCTTTTTGTTGTATCCTAGTCATGTTCCTTTCCTGTACCCCTCCAGCCCTGATAAAAAAGATGAACCTGTGGCATTTGTATCGTTCTGTCCTGCATATGATAATTTTTCACTTCTGGCCTCACTTGTTTCACTTGTGATGCTTGTTAGGTCTGATTCGCTTACCGATACCTGGGTATCTGGTCTCTTGTTGTTAAGAGCATTGGCCCCCCGTCTCGGTTTGACTTCGTCAAACATTTTCACAAAGGTAAAGATTCTGCTGCTTTTGTAATCGTTTCATCTCTCTTCAGTTTACGGATTTTTTTGTCCCTGATGTATGTTTGGTGAGAGTTAAGAACTTCTTTTAATATTTTGAAGTTCTTATCCGTGGCTTCTGTAAGATTACGTAGTTTGATTTCCTCCTCCACTTGTTCAATTTCGTTAAGTAATTTAGATCTTTTTCTCTCGGCATGTCTGATGAGTAAGTCCATCATGCCAAAGGATAAGGATGAAATTAAGTTCTCCCGCTTCGAAAGGAGATCGGGATCAAGATCCTCAAAAGTTGGAAAAATAATTACTCTAAGTCCCCTCGGAACTTGTCTGATCTCATTGTATTTTTTTAAGGTTGTGAGATCCCACCATCGAGAGAGTTCTAGTGTATGTAACCTCTCTAGTTTGACGGAGAGTTGTTTTAGTCCCTGAGGTTTGTCCTCACTGATGGTAGCTTTTTTGGACTGAATGCCCTGTCCTAGATTTGCCTGACGTCATACATATACAGGGGCCAGGTCTCTTTAGAGGTACGCCAATTTATTTTCAGGGGGTTGTGTCTTCATTTGGAGTTACGTCTCTTTTTTTCAATGATCTTCAAGACATTGTTCATTTCTATTATTTCCTCATGCATTAGGACGATATTATTTTGGCATTGAGCAGGTCCATTGGAAAGCCATGACTCACCATTGTTACTAGTTGAATACGACATATAGTTCTTTTGGGTAAGTGTGACCACTAGACATATATGCAAGCACTGTGACGCTATGACTTGACCACATGCATCACGTACCTCTGATCTATATATTCGCACACTGGGGTCTTCTGTCTACTAACGCTTGTCAATACTTTGCTCTAGACGTTTGTCATTGCTTCCAATGTATATTCGCACACTGGAGTCTCCTATCTATAAACATTTGGTAACACTGTGTTTTATGCTTATGCTTTTGCTTCTAATATATCTGCCAAGGTGCAGTGGAGGAACTTTCTCCGCTGTCCTAGCAACGGTACAGTTGCCCTTGCCCCATTCCTGACCGTTTTATTACGTGTGCACTCAGGATGGAACGGAACAAGGGTTACGTTCATGAGACTAGAGCTGTACCTATCACATTCTTGATAGGCCGGGTAACAATACGCAGGCGCGTGTTACACTTAGGTTTTTAGTGACAAACATGTGGCTATTTCCATATAGTCTTCTATTATTGTGTTACTTGTCCATGGACATATCCACTTAATCTCTCTACTCTGTACAATTAGATCGACGGGAATTCCATAGGACACTCTTGGAAAACGTAACACGCAGTCGGATGTACTTCCGTGCCATTTCGATATTTAAACTAACTGTTGCTATATTCTCATACCAGTGGGTCTTTTTTGATTTTTTGTTGGACGTTTTCACAGCGGTGTATGGTGCCGGGGCACACATTTGAACTATAGGTAATACTCACATATTCCTCCTTTTGGGAACGCTTCACCGGTGTCTGTTTGACTCCTTTTGCAAATCTCTTTGCATGCATATGAGATTAGCTGTACTCTCTGCTATGCTCCTATTCTCCTGCCCTCTAGAGGGTTTTTATACCAAATGTCACCTTGATCTCTTTTCTCCGTAGATTGTTTTTGGTACATAATGATTATTCCACAGTGAAATTGAAGTGACCTGGTTCCATAGGTTGATGTGACACAGCAGACGTAGCCAGTATATATCTTTAGGTTATTTATTAAGATAATAAAGTCCATAGTATAGCCCCACCAGGAGCAGCCTGCTCGCTGCTCAGCCCATCCTCTCAACTGTCTCACACCACACCAACATTCCAGTCACGTCATCATTCCACATGGAACACTCACACTGGCTGAGCAGCTAGTTACAAGATACAGGAGAACAGTTAACCTTATATGAAGATACTACAATATCTCCCTTCTTTCCAATTGACAATAAAACAAGGAATACAAAAACTACATAGCAACTAGACACAAAATATAAACATGAGATAAATAGTCCAAATCCCAAGGGTAAAATGAATAAAATATAGCACGAAAGGGAACCAGACTATAAAACAAAAGAAAAGGATAAGAAAAGGATGAAAAATAAGAATGAACTATCACCATCCTCCTCTTATATTAAGACACAAAAGAGAACATTAAACTCACACACTATCACCAACCTCCTCCTTCAATGAGACACAAAAAACAATAAACTACCAAACGGAGATTGCAAAGACACCACATAAGATAAATGTGAAAGAAAACACAGAAAATCACAATAGAGAAACATACAGGAAAAATCACTTCCAA
Source organism: Triturus cristatus (assembly GCF_964204655.1). Lineage (NCBI taxonomy): Eukaryota > Metazoa > Chordata > Amphibia > Caudata > Salamandridae > Triturus > Triturus cristatus. Next base: position 676,047,108 of record NC_140593.1, on the reverse strand, counting down.
ACGAATACACAATGGGTGGATGTCACCCATCACTAAGACGTAGGTGGGACTAACACCCCCTAAACTCTGAGAATAAAGGACTAACAACGAAACGTACAGAATACAGAAATGGGACTACAACCCACAAACTAGTGCAGCAAGAAAAACAGAAATGCAGCACAGTGAGGCATCAAAAGACAGATACCCACACACACAACCGCTAATAATTAAATGAAGGGACTAACACCCAACACAAACATGAAAAAGGTGGGACACACACCCCCTTAACATTTAGTTAAAAGGACTAATACCCATAATTAATACATAGGAGGGACTAACACCCCCTGTACACAGAGTAGATGGGACTAACACCCATTACCAATGACGTAGGTGGGACTAACACCCCCTAAACACTAAGTATATGGGACTTAACCCATAAACCATGACCTAGGTGGGACTAACACCCCCTAAACACTATGGGATTAACACCCATAACTAACATCAAAATTGTGAACAACACACACACACCAGAAACCCGTCGTGCAGAGCAAAGTCACAAATACACACACTATCACAACCAAAATGCAGCCCAAAAACTTGAAACCAAACATGCTCATAAATATGTCACTGCAACCACCCCTTCCATTTGAAAAGCAACCATTGATGTGTGCATAAACATAAACACACCAGTAACACCAGGTAGTCAAATCCACAGAAAGTATGACCCTTAAGGAGATGAGCAAATAAAATGGCATTCGTAATACACTACATTTTTTTTAAATGTTGAACGACAACCACCAGAGAAAAACTTAAAAAAAAAAAAGAATCACTGTAAACTTAAAATGACACTGATGTGCCTGTCAGCGCAATGGTTAAACAAGTGTGTGACAGTACATGGTGACATCCCAGAAGAAAGTAATCTGCAATCGACACAGTGCCCACTGAAACCGAAGTACATCTGTGCATGAACAAAGCATAGTACTCGCCAGCAAATCGAAGAACTTAACATCAAATGGCAGCGCCAGCTAAAATATCCATAGAAGATGGAAAAAAACCAAAGACGAGTGTCCGGTGACGTAAATACAGGACTCACTACTTGAACGATGAACTGAAGAGATGAACACTCCATTTTGAGAAAGAAAGAAAGTCCTCCGTTACGACGCTGCAGAGATGCTTCGAAAACTTTATTGATTGAGCAATGGTTGGCAGAGTACTGGCGGGCACTATCATTATGCCGGGATGCAAAATAACTTGGATCCGCCAACTCCAAAATGGCGGCACGCTGAGGAGACGCACGCCGAGTGGTTCACGGCGCGCTCCTGCACCAAAACGTCCTTAGGCAGCATGGAAGACCGGGACGGAAAGAAAACGTCATGGGAGACTCCTGAGCTGCTCCGCGTGACTCCACTAACCAGGTAAGGCGCGAGCAGTATTTCAAATTCAAATTAGAAAGTAACTGTCGCTCTAGAAACCAGAACGTATGAAATACCCCGTTTTTCTCTCTATAATCAGGCAAAAATGGGGTGTACAAGCACTATTTGAAGTCTTCAAATCCTGCACTCACACGGAAACAGATTACTTTTAAAAATGTCACTCAAAAACGAGGCAAGATGCAGAACGGCAACATGACACAGTGCACTCATGAGGCATCGCTTTAGATATAACACGGTTCGCTTGTAGCGCTAACACAGGGGAGCACTGAAAAAAAAATGACTCACAACCAAAACCAAATGAAGGGAAAACTTGAACTGACCCGCTCGCTTCCTAAAAACTTGACAGCTTGCATTTTACCGCATCCCTTAGGCTGTCACTTGTTACTTTTAGAACACTCTACTTTGGTTGAGGCACAGTAGACGTTATTGTGGTGCTGCAAAACACCATACTTTAACACCGGAGCTCGATTTTTGCCCCCGAACATATTTTCCCAACACAACATCACGCACTCTGTGATTAGCCATTTCAGTTGTGGGTCGACTGGGGAACTCCTCTCGATGGAGACACTCTCCCAAAACAGCAAAACAGCACAGACAGTCACAATTACCTTGACTACAGGGGCACGTTGTCCTTTATTACTTTTGGCTTGAAGTTGGTTGTTGTACTGACCCTCCACAGACCAGCAGGTATGTCTACACAACTGTCACAGGGGCCAGCAGTGATCATAAAACAGCCAACTTGGTCGCGAAGACATCCAGAAGACAACTCAGGGAGACAACACGCTGTAGTTGAAACAGAACTGAGGCAAACTTCTGTGCTGCACTAGGGAACAACTTACAGCTCCACTCCTCACTCCACCTGGCACACAGAGGTATGGGCGATGGGTGTTGTGGTCACTGGTGGGGCTCACGGTGCCAGGAGATTGCGCCAGATGAGGAGTTTCTTCACTTTAGCTCAAGTTTCTTCAAGTCACACTGGTTTAGTTAAACAACAGGTTACACGCATGGTTTCTTTAGTCCAACTCATCGCCAATTGAAGTGACCTGGTTCCATAGGATGATGTGACACAGCAGACGTAGCCAGTATATATCTTTAGGTTATTTATTAAGATAGTAAAGTCCATAGTATAGCCCCACCAGGAGCAGCCTGCTAGCTGCTCAGCCCATCCTCTCAACCGTCTCACACCACACCAACCTTCAACATTCCAGTCACGTCAACATTCCACATGGAACTCTCACACTGGCTGAGCAGCTAGTTACAAGATACAGGAGAACATTAATGACCTTACATGAAGATACTACAGAAATGTTTATAAATGACGAGGCATTTAAGGTTAAATCCTTATTAACTTCATCTTAATGGCTCTGACAACGAGAAGGTTGTGAATCCTTATCTTTTTGTAAATAAGACCATTTTTGTAATTTGTATATATATGGACTATTATATGATATTTATTCTTCCAGCATTGAAAAAGTCTGAGTACAGACGAAACAAGTGTCGGCTAGATTGTGTGCTGGGAATCCTTTTAAAAAGAACCAATAAAGACAAGGATATGAAAATTGTTTAACCTGGTTTGGACTGTCTGTTGGTTATGTACAATACTGATCGAATCGAATTTTTCTGAATCGTTTAGACTCATATATGAATCTTGTCTGTGTCTTGAATTCATCCTATACTATGATTGGCATGACAAATACATGAAAGGGTGTGCTGCAACAGCTTACATTGGTTTTATGAATATGCATGTTATTGTAAAATGTGCTGACAGCACCTCTAGGTAGTAGGTGTTACAAGTTGCCCTAGCACCCCGACTAAACTCTAGGAACAATAACGTTACACGCTCATGACTATCAGATATACACATATTGTCATTATTTGATGTGCGGTTTCTCCCTTAAGGGATCACTACTACCTATCTTCTATTTTGTTCAAAGTTTTTTTTTTTTAAATAATTCTTTTTATTAACAATCATCGACATTAAACATGCAGTACAAAGGATTGGACATGTGCGTATACAGTGGAGACAGACAGTGATGACAAATACAATATTACTTTCCATTGGAAGCTACGGAGTAGGGGCCTCATCGTTCTCGATGCTACAGGGTGAGTTACATATTTTCCCCGGTACGAATTCCAGGGGTTCCAGATTTTGGACCACTTTTGGGGGCAATCTCGGGCTATGTGAACTGTCTTTTGCCTGTATATGCATCAGTCGAGGTCCTTTTCCCAGTCTACAATCTTAGGTGCGTGTACCGCTCCCCAGAGCTGTGCAATATTCCTTTTGGCTACCATTAGCCCAAGTGTAACCCATTGCGTGCGATGATTATTTAGGTCTGTGGGCTCCCAGATGTTTAGGAGGCACCTAAGAGGCTCCGGGCGGAGAGTGACTGTTAGTACGTTATTGATTACATCATGTACCTTTCACCAGTAGAGTTGGATGTGCTTGCATTCCCAAATTATATGGATAAATGTGCCTAACTGTGTGCATCCCCTTCTACAGTGCCTCCCCCCTCCCCCGGAGAGGCCCATGTGTAGCAGTCGTGGTCCTGTGACTGGGACTCTATGGAGGATTTTGAGTTGTACCAATCTAAGGCGTGCTAGGATCGCCACTATTCGCAGGGAGGACACTGCCTCCTGCCACTCCTCATCGTCCAATTCAATGCCATCCCGCACCCATTTTTCCTGCAGTGCGTGGAGGGGGTTTTCCATGTTGTTTATCAGTTTTTATAGATCAGAGATATGTTTTTTTGGGGTAAATGACCGTCAAGTATCCTATCTTCCAGGATGGGGGGCGTGGCCAACCGGGCAACATGGCGGACGCGAGCTGCTGAGGCTCCGACCGTAATCCCCTGACGATCCTGACAGCGATCCTGTGAGGGGACAGGACGTGGCGGCGAGACGCGGGCCCAGAGAGAGGAGACCGCGAGGAGTCCGCGCAGCCCAGCGGGCGGTGATTTCATAGCGCCGGGACCCGGCGCGGCTCGGGAGACGAAGACGCGCGCGGCGGCCTGCGAGGAGGGGCCGGCCGCTGGAGCCCGCGCTGGCACTTGACGGAGGCCCTGTGACGGTGCCTCGGAGCGGAGAGACCTGCAGGCTGCGAACTGCCGGCGCCTGGGGACGCGACCTGACAGGACCCCTGCCGGGTGCTGGGGCATTGTGAGGGGCCCAGAGGAGGCGGCACGAGGCGGTGCCCAAGACTGCCTGCTGGAGGCCTGCTGCACCCTGTGAGGCGACTGGAGACGGGGCACCGTGGGGCTGTGGCCCGTGCGGACGAAGAGACCCGGACTGCGAGGGGGAGCCTGAGGCCACGAACCGTCGCCGAGCACTGGACAGTACGGTGAGCTGGGGCCGGGGGCCTGTGCCGGTCTCCCTGATGAATGTGAGCCCGCCATGACTGCGACGGCGATGTGAGGTGCGGAAGGCCCTGGCGCCGGGGGGTGATCCACGGTCGCGCCTGAGGCAAGACGTGGGCGCAGGAGCCTGGACTGGAGTGGCCTAGAGCCGGTGCACATTGAGGGACGCCGGGCGGTGAGGGGTACAGCGAGCCCGGAGGACCCGGAGGCCGCGCGCGGGCGGCCGCTGCTGAACCTGAGGCCGGGCATAAACAGGGGCGGACGCCATTTCGTCGGAGGCGCCATCTTGGGTGCGGCTGTGGATGCGCCTGGCCCGCTGGACGCTGCGGGGGTCGCCGACCGGCACACAGCGGAGCAATCTGGGGCCCCCCCCCATGAGCCGGTGAGCTGGGGAGTGGAGATCGCGGGAGTGGGACCCCACCCGTGGGACTGGCTGATGGGACTGGACTGACTCACGCCCCAGTGGGCACGAAGACGGCGAAGGCAGAGTGCTTCGGGGGGTGCAGCGGTCTGCTAGCGGGCACCGGTCGGGTGTACCTGGCAGGACTGGAGAGGGCCTAGACCGGAGGACGCGCCAGGGACAAGTGCTGTGGTGCGGTGCCCTGAGGAGTGAGGGGTGACTGGTCCCGAGAGCCCCACCTGGGCGGGGAAGCCTTGCTGGTGTGTTTCCCTTTGGAGCCTGTTGTCTGAGCGGACTGTGGGGTGCTCTCTGTCCTCCTCCCGGTTGTTCGCGGCCTGGCGACTGCGCCCTCGGAGGCCGAGGAGGACCCCGGCGGCCGCGCCGGGCGACGTGTCGGTGGGTCCGGAGAGCCCACGCCTGGCTGTGGCCGCGACGCCTGGGGCCGAATCGTGAATGCCGTCCGCCCAGCAGTACGCAATGGGCCGGCTTCGAGACAAATCGCAGCAGGGACAGCTGCGCGCTGGGAGCCTGGACCCCCCGCAGGGGCGCTCGGAGGGAGGTGCGGAGCCGCAAACGGCGGCCCTCTCCGCCAAAATGGACACCATGCTCGCGGCGGTGGAGAGACTCAGCACCACCCTGGACCAGACACGGGAGTCCCTTGAAACAAGGATAGACAAGGTCGCATCGGACTTCACCCTCCTTCATGCTGACCATCGCAAACTGGCCGAGAGGGTAGCGGCTCACGACCAAACGCTCCAGGAGCTTCCGCCTGTTGTCCAGAGCCACAGCGCGGCATTGCAGGATGTGCTGGACCGGGTCCATGCCCTTGAAGACCGGGTGGACGATGCGGAAGGGCGCTCCCGGCGCAACAACATCCGCGCAGTGGGCCTTCCGGAAGGAGTGGAGGGTAGGCACCCGGAGCGCTATGTGGAGACCTGGCTGCGTGATCTCCTGCCCCAAGGGGTACTGTCCCAGCACTTCGTGGTGGAACGGGCACACAGGGTGCCGGCGCAGAAGCCCAAGCCGGGGGCTCGGCCCCGGCCGTTCCTCTTCAGGCTTCTCAACTACCGGGACAGGGATGCAGTTCTGAGTGAAATCAGGAAGTCTGGCGACCTGACAGTGGGCAGCAGCCGAGTCATGCTGTTCCCGGACTACACTGCAGCCGTGCAGCGGCGAAGAAGCAACTACATGGCAGTGAAGAGGCAGCTCCGGGAGCTGGCGCTACCCTACTCCCTGCTGTTCCCGGCCCACCTCCGAGTGGTGGCGAAAGAGGGGGCCCGCTTCTTCGACTCCCCGGCGGACGTGTGGGACTGGCTGGAGGAGACGGGGCAGTGGACGGGGGCGAGACCCGATGGTCCGGACAGCGAAGGCCGCCCTAAGCGACGATCCAGAAGACGGGGGCGCAACGGGGCACGGCAGCTAGCGCATCCAGGACAAGTGGCGCCTAGTCCAGAAAGAATGCGGATGGAACGGCAGGAGGCACTTGAGGCGGTGGCGACGCTTGGGGCATCGCCTGCCAGTGGGCGAATGGAGACTGGTGCGCACAGCGCCCCGGGCACGAGTGGGGCGTCGTCCCCGTCCACTGTGGTCTCGGAAGACTTGCTCTTGCCTGTGGTGACCCCACAAACTGCCGACCTAATGGTGTGATCAGCTGTTGCAGTGTTGCGGACTGGGTGGGGACCATGCAGGTTAGATGGTGCAGAGTACTTGCAGTGGCGCCGCGCTGGGTGACCCTGGGGACCCTAAGCCCGGTTGGGGGGGGGCGTGGGACAGGCGCGGGGAGCGACTGGCCTTGTGGGGGGGGTGGCGCATGGCGCGCCCCACTAGATGTCACAGCCGCGGGCTCCCTCCGTTGCGCCTTGCGCTGGGTCTGCGCGGCAGTTTGGTCCTTGCCACGATGCTGCCCCTCCTTCTATCAGCGGCGATAGGGGAAGGGAACCGCCACTAAAGCGTAGTTACACTCGCGCGAACCCCATTAGGCACCACCCTGCCATAGCCTAATCTTACTTAGCAACTCAGAAGTTTGGACGGATGCCCCGTTGGGAATACGCCCCATTTGTTAACTTGTTCATAGTAGTTATATTGTTTGTATGGCAGCGCATTAACATGCCCCCTCCGCACTGTGGCCCGCCTTCCTCCCCCGGCGCTGACGCTTTGCCCCTGGCCCGGCTTGCTCGACTGGCTTCGCAATGGCGCACACCAACATTGTGACCTGGAATATACGGGGCATGCACACGCCGTCCAAGCGGTACTCCATCTTTTCCTACTTACAGCGACATTCCGTTGGGATTGCACTCCTACAGGAGACGCATATGACCCAGACGGAGCTAGGCAGACTCTCCAGGCGTTGGAGGGGGCGGACTTATGGCACTGTTTACTCGGCGCACGCACGGGGCACGCTGATCTGGGTGCGGGCAGGCGTCCCCTTCGACTGCAAGGAGGTGGTGGTGGACAGGGAAGGCAGATACACGCTTGTGCGAGGGAAGCTGAATGGGCAGGAGATGTTGCTGGGCTCACTCTACGCGCCTAACGTAGATCAGGCCTCCTTTTTGGTGCACTTGACACAGCTTCTACATCCTTATGCTGGGCTCCCCTGGATGTTAGGGGGGGACTTCAACATGGTGTTGGATGTCCAGTTAGATAGATCCTTCCCTCCCCTCCGTGCAACGACGGCAGAGTCCGGTGCCCGGGCGCTGGGAGACTGGCTCACACACTGGTCGCTGCTGGACCTGTGGCGCATACTACACCCTCAGGACAGGATATACTCTTACTATTCAGCAGTTCATGACCTACACGTACGGCTGGATAGGATCGTGGGCTCCCGGTCCTTGCTCCCGCTTATCGAGCAGTCTGAGTACCTGGGGCGGACACACTCCGACCATAACCCCTTGTGGTTTAGGATTGGCTGGGTGGCGGATCGCCCGCCTGTGCCTACCTGGCGACTCCAGCCGAGCGCGCTGGAGGACCCGGAGTTCCGCTCTTCTCTTGGCACGGCTGTGCTGGAATACTTTGACACCAATGAGGGGACGGCGGGTAGCGCCTTGGTGGAATGGGACGCCCATAAGGTGGCCGTTCGGGGGCACTGCCTGGGGGCCCAGTGGAACATACGTAAGACCCTGTCCGACTCCTTGGCGCGCCTGGAGGACGAACTCCTGCAGTATGAGAGGGAGGGAGAAGGAGGGGGTAGGTACTCCCGTAGCCTGGAGGACCTCCGTGGGAAACACGCGGAGCTCTTGGAGCGGCTCCGTTGCCACAACTACGCAGCGCACACAGCCAGAACGCACGCTAGAGCGGACAGGGCAGGCCGCCTGCTGGCCTGGTTGATCCGCCAGGACGACCGTCGTGACCCGGTCGGGGCGATCCGCACGGAAGAAGGGGTGGTAGTGTACACGCAGCATGAAATACACCGGGCCTTCACGGCTCATTACAGGCGACTGTACACGGCCAGGGGGACGGGTCCTCGACACCTTCTTGGGGAGTTTATGGCTTCTGTCCACCTACCGGTGGCCTCCAGGGAACACAACGCAGCGCTCGGTGGCCCCCTTTCCCTAGAGGAAATTGGGGAGGCGATACAGTCCATGGCGTCGGGAAAAACGCCGGGGCCGGACGGACTGCCCGCGGAGTACTACAAGGCTTACCGCAAATCTTTAGTGCCGCTGCTGCGAGCACTCTACAGTAAGGCGCTGGAGGACGGGACGCTCCCACCCTCCATGCGGGAGGCGTTCCTGGTTTCTCTGCCTAAGCCGGATCGTGACAGCACATCCCTGGGCTCCTACCGACCCCTGGCAATGCTCAACGTGGATTACAAAATCCTAGCAAAGGCTCTGGCGGACCGGCTGGCGCCAGTGGTTCCTCACCTGGTGCATCCGGACCAAAACGGGTTTGTCCCTGCGAGGTCCACGTCATTGAACCTTCGGAGATACTTTCGGGTGGCTAGCGAGGCCGTGCACAGGTGGCCCAGAGCGGGGTGCCTTCTTCTAGATTTGGAGAAGGCGTTCGATTGCCTGGAATGGGGCTACCTGTCCACGGTATTGTTGCAGTACGGACTGGACTGGGAATTCCTCCAAATGGTCGACCTGCTCTACAGGAACCCCACGGTTCGTGTCCGGCTGGGCCCCTATGTCTCGGAGGCGGTGCCGGTGGGCCGGGGCACCCGGCAGGGATGCCCTCTGTCCCCACTGCTGTTCGCCCTAGCGATGGAGCCCCTGGCGGCGGCCATGCGGATGACCCTGGGAGATGGTATACCGCTGGGGGACGCGGTTCATCAGGTGTCGCTCTATGCCGATGACCTGTTGGTATACGTCAAGGATGTGGGGTGCATCCCGGAACAGTTGGCCCAGTTGTTGCAGACCTTTGCCACCGTCTCGGGGCTCCGCGTCAATGCAGGCAAATCTTGCCTATACGCTTTCAGCGCAGAAACGGAGAACCCGGGTTACCGCCTGCACGGCACGCCAGTTCAGTGGCGGGAGGGCACCTTTCGGTACCTGGGGTTGCAAATATACCGCTGCCCGACTGACCTCTTTGATGGCAACCTGGGAAGGGCGGTCACGGCGCTCCGGTCGCAGGTGCGTTTTTGGAGCACGCTCCCCCTGACGACCACGGGCAGGGTGGCACTCGCCAAAATGGTTATGCTCCCCCGCCTCCTGTACTTCTTTGTTAACCTGCCGACGTATGTTCCCCCCGCCTTTTTCGGTACGCTCACTAGGATGTTGCGGGATTTTGTTTGGGGAACCGGGAGACACAGGCTTGCGCTCGCAAAACTATATTTGCCGACGGACAGGGGTGGTCTGGCGGCTCCTTGCTTTGAGCACTACTACCTGGCCGCCCAGCTGCAATGGGTAGCACGATGGTTGGCTGATCGAGGCAGGGACGACACAGCAGCGGCGGAGGCACCCTACTCGCTGGAACGTGTGACCGGTCTCTTTCACCCCCTGGCCGCGGTTGGGGGGCCGCTGCCGCTCCTCTTAGCTGTAGCACACAGGTGCTTCCGGAGGGCACTGTACCTCACTCGCGCGGTCGTTCCATACGCACCGGCCATCCCCCTGGAGGGCTCCCCCGGAGGCGGGGGGGTGCTTGCGGCCTCTGCATTGGCGGGCTGGTGGGAGGCCGACGTGCACACGCTGGGGGACCTATATAGGGACGGGGAGCTAATACCATATGAGACTTTGGTGTCGGAGGATGGGCTCCCGCCCGGTGGGTTTCTTACACACCGCTCGCTCCTGGCGAGGTTGACCGCTAAATGGGGGAACTTGACTACGGAGCCCCGCCAGCACCTGACCGTGCAATACCTGCACGTCATGGGGAGGGGCGGGCACCTGGTCCGCTGGTTCGCGGCTTCGATGCGGGAGCACGCGGCGATTGATCTGGGCCCACTCCGCGTCAAGTGGGAGCGGGACCTGGGGCGGCCATTCGCCGATAAGGAGTGGGAGAGGGTGCTTAAAGGCCCAGTGCGTGTCCCCAGAAACATGCGGTTCCGCCAAATCCAGCTGTTCATAGTGCACAGGGCCTACCTCACCCCCGAGTTGATCAATAAGTACTTTCGCCGTGATGACGCATCCTGCCCGAGGTGCGGAGAGCTGGGGGCGGGGTTCTTACACATGCTGTGGAGCTGTCCTGGGTTGAGCGCCTATTGGAGGGAGGTCAATAGGCTACTGCAGGGGAGCGTGGGCCGCAACATCCCATTTGACTGGCCCGAGCACATTTTGCACCTCTTCAAGAGACCACCCAAAGACAAGGTAACGTCCCGATTCATGGACCTGGGGCTCGTAGTTGCAAAGCGCCTCATTACCAAGAGATGGAAGGCACATGACTCGCCACACACGTGGGCATGGACCTCCTCATTCCAGGCGTGGGCTAGGGCGGAGGGGACAGCCATCCGTAGGGAGGAGACTCTGGGGCTGCGGAGGGAACCTATGGCGGACCGCTGGGAGCAATTACTTGCTGAGCTCCGGCGTTTAGAAGGGGAGGGGCGCACAGACCAGGAGGGGATGGATGGAAATGCCTGCGCGAGTGACGGCGTGCGATCAGCTGCCCCGTAGATGGGATAGCATAGTCCCTGATGCTTCTGACCCGTAGACAGGGGCGCCTGCGGCCATATGGAGACAACTGCATTCTCAGGGCTGGGGGGGGCGGGCTTGGGGGGGGGGAGGGGGTCGCGGGCGAGAAAGGGGGGGGGGACTTTCCGTGTACAACTGTTCAGGCTGCCACTGTTCTGAGTTTTTTCCGTTTGATCAGTTTGCGATTCATTGGTTCTCCATGTCTAAGTTGCTTGGATGGCTCACACTGGCTTGTATGGCTAAGTGGCTGATGTGTGGTGGCTGCTGCCCCCTTTTAAGAGACACCACTGGAACTGATGAGACACAGGCATCCAACCCCCGGGCAGGTTGCGACTGGTACATTTCTTAACTGTGGGGATGTCTGGCTGGCTAGGCCAGACACGGATCGGCGACCCGCATATGTTTATATACTTCCATGTGTAATGTATCCTGTTGAACCACGTATGCTTTCTTTGTTATACCTTAAAAAAAAAGCAATAAAAACAGATTTGCAAAAAAAAAAAGTATCCTATCTTCCAGCGGGGAGGCTTCAGGAGGGGAGGAACCCCTCGGGAGAAGCGATTTAACTGCATGACGGTCCTGTGTGTAGTGAAAATGTTCTGAGTTCGCCAGTTCGTGTTGTTGTTGAAGTGTGATAAAGGGCTTCACCTCTCCCTTATCCCAAAGGTCCCTGATACGGGAGATCCCAATAAGTTCCCATTTGTCAAATCCCTTTGATTTCCATAAGTCACCCAGCATTTGGGAATCCCACAGCGGTGTTGCTAGTGTGGGTACCCACCCCCACCCGAGTGATATGTTGGCCGCATGCCAGACATCGGCCGAGTGTTTACTAGGACCCGTAAGTGGAAATCTACCCTGCTTTGAATAGAAAACCCGATTGTCGATCCCCCCGGGGAGGAGCCACCTATCCATGTTGTATCAGGGGTCATCAGATCGACCATTTATGCCGTGATTAATAGCTGCAAGATGCGCTGCCCAATAATATTTCTGGATGTCTGGTAGACTGATCATACCAATTGAGTGTGAGTTTATGTAGTGCGATGCGTGGTTTCCCGTTCCACAATAGATCTCGCTGGAGCCCTTCAATTTCTCTAAAGTATGAGTTTGGGACTGGATCTGACGAGTTCTGCAACGCATACAAAAACCGGGGTAGCGACATCATTTTAAAAAGAGCTACTTTGCCCAACATCGAGAGAGGAAGTGCTTTCCAGCTAGTTATATCTCGCTTGAGTCTTTGTGGTGGTGAGACAAGATTACGGTTATAGCTGAGTGTCTGATCTAGGGAGATGAATATTCCCAAATATTTAAAACCTTCTGTAGCAATTTGTATTTTGCATTTTCGCGGTGGCAGGGGCGGATCTCCCCTGAGGACATAAAGGAGGGATTTCTGCCAGTTGACACTGAACCCAGAGTATCTGCCAAATATAGCCAGGATGTCAAGGGCCACAATCAGGGATCTCCTGGGGAAGGCAAGGTACAGCAGTATGTCATCGGCATACAGGGAAAAACGGTCTTCCCATTCAGGGGACCAGTGCAGTCCGCGGATAATTGGATCTCTTCGGATCCATACCACGAGAGGTTCCAGGGCCAACGCAAATAGCAGGGGTGAGAGAGGACACCCCTGGTGAGTCCCACGACTAAGTTGGAATGTGTCCGATTTTTTGTTGTTGACTATGACTTGCGCCATAGGCTCGTGATATAGAAGGCGTATCCACTGTATAAGACCTGGACCAAATCCCATCTTCACAAGTACTGCAAAGAGATAGGACCACTCAACAGTATCAAATGCCATGGTGGCATCCAGAGAGACAATTATAGCCTGTTCTTGGATAGTGGCTGCTCTGCCCAGAACACTATGGACCCTGCGTAGGTTCAGTGCTGTATTTCTATGCGGCATAAAGTCGGATTGATCCGGGTGGATTAGGCCCCCTATTACTTTTACTAGACCAGAGAACTGGAGATTCGCTGCCTACCTGCTGGTTTGGATTGCCGCGGAACTGCTCCCTCATTGCTGCCGGCTCTGTCGCGCCCTGGGCTCCTGTGCTGCTGTGTGTCTCCTGCCGCCGCCATCACTGCCCTTGCGGCTGGAGACTTCATTACCCACACTGCCTAGCGCCGCACACGCGCACGAGTGCGTATAAAGCTCCGGCGCTCCTCCCGCGTCGCGGGACGCGCGCGGGCGGCGCCGGGCTAAGCCCGGGCAAAGGGCGGGCCCTCTTAGGCCCTCAGAGGCCGAGTGAGGCTGGGCTGGGACCTGTCTCTTTGGCGTGTGACATTGGGACACCATCTGACAATCGAGAACGGACCGAACGAAGTGGGTAATACTGAGTCAGTTTCACTGTTATTATTGAAGTGGTGATTTCAGGGGGTTGGTTGTGTTTCCCACGGCACGTTATTGTACATTATCTTAGTAGAAAATGAATTCTAAGACATGCAAAAGGACCGTGGGTTTGGGGACTCTTGACAGCTACTTGAAACATGCTGAATCTGCAATTGTTAAAGAAATTGCGTCAGTGGAACGTAGACTATCACTTGAACCACCTAGGCTAGCTGTGTCTTGTACCCCTCCCACGACCATTGCTGTTGGTGCACCCCCTGATGTTGCCAATTCTCGTATGTCCCAAAATGGGTCAGGAACTGTGGAGACTTCCATAGTTACACCTGCCTTGCTATCTAATTCGAGTTCTGCCCCCTCTCCTGTGGCTGTTAGAACAAGACAATCAAGAGGCATTTCAAATCAGCCATCATACGGGGGCAAAACCATGGCTGGTAAAAGAAAGGCAAATAACCACATGGGAGCACGGAAACAGGCAAAAATCCCTAGAAAGAGCAATTTCACTCAGGGGTTGGCTCAGGGTAATCCTAGTGTCCCCCATTTAGCTGGTGAGTCATCGTGTGGGGAAACAAATAACTGTATAACTCAGGGCCCCGATATTGGTAATAAAAGTATAGGGCTAGAAATAGCGACAATCATCGATGCCCGTTTTAAGTTACTGACTGTACCGCTAATGGCTACATTGAAACGAATAGAGGATCGCATTACTAAAATCGAGTTACACCTTCAAACTAAGGTCTTAAACGTTGAGCCAAGCTCCGCGGTAGTTGATTCTCTAATTGCGTGTACAGCTACAGTTGATAATATGTTGGATTCTATGATCACTGCACCAACAACCAACATTTCCCTGCACCACCCCGGCTATAGGTCCTATTACCTCATCCCGACCTCCAACTGTTGCAGAAATAGCTCAGGGTAGGGAAACGCATAAGCAGAACGCAAGGGGGAGGCTCTCTTCTCCTGATCGGCCCCTAGGGAGGGATTCGACTCTACACTTACCACCAGAGGCCTGCCCCTACTCTATCATCTTAGCCAATGTCCCAAAGCTTGTGGATGGGAATAGGGAACACTGGTCTTCATTAAAAAACAAAGCCCTCCACTACTTATCGAACAAAACTGTTTTGGGGCAACATTTACATAGTAATTTTTTGATGATAAGACGAGTTCCTTGGGTGGGTAAGATTAACAAGTGTTTTGATGGTGACTGTATTGTCATAAGTTTCAGATCCCCCAGGTTGGTTGAGGACATTTTGAGGCAGGCAGGTTCTGCTAGAATTCACCATGATTATGTTAATGTCCTCCCTTTGGGTTTTTTCTATCCCCCAGCTTTTGATATGAGGATAACCAATAACTTCCCAAAGAGTCGTGCCCCCCTTGATTATGCTGTCCCTATCTCTAATAGATACTCTGCCCTATCCACCTTGGACGAAAATGAGTGACTAGGGCAGCAAGAATTAACTATAGTGCCTGAAACTCAGCCGGCAGTTCCAGATATAGTGCCATTGATAGTCAATGGCCCTAGTCACGGACCCACGGGTCCTTTAACTAAATTGGTCACCTGGAACATAGCTGGGCTGAGAAATAAGACAGATGACCCAGCCTGGAGAGATCTCATCTGCTCAGGCGAAGTAATCTGTCTCCAAGAGACTTGGGATACGGATAACACCCTGTGTATAGATGGATATAAAAGCTTTTTTGCTTCTGCTGTACCGTCTAATATGGGGAGGGCTAAGGGGGGGTTGGTTACCTTGATTTCAGCTAGCATCTCTGGCTCGCTGACTCAACTTGATACAGGTTCATGCAATTGTCTGGCAGTCCAAATTTCCCTCAACGGGGGTAGTAATTTTTTAATTGTTAATTTTTATAATTCTTACCACAGAGATACCACGGTTGATCACCTAACCGCATTAAATTGTTTTTTGGTTAAATTTAAGGAGGAAACCGAGATAATATGTCCCATCATTATCATGGGCGATTTTAATATCCATAGATGCCCAGAGAAATGTCCTTTGACGGATCCCCTAGGTCCAACAGAATCACAGGAGGCCCATTTTGAGCACTCACTTCAGGGTGCTCTGTTGGAAGTAATCCTTGCTGACCATGGCTTGCTACTTCCCGCCATGGTGGATGAGAATACCCCAACATTCAAAGGGAACGGGAAATACTCTGTGATTGATTATATTTTCATCAGCACAGCACTGAAGGACAGGTCTATGGAATATTCAGCAGCCTGGACATATTTTAGTGACCATAATCCTGTGGTCCTCATTTTGTCCGAACTCTTTTCACAACCTGTTACGGCCCCTGATAGAACGGACAAATCTCACATTCGCTCCACAGATCAGGATCGCAGGATCAGATGGAACAAAATAATTCCTGATGATTTTTTTGCTAATTTGAAAAAGAAGGTTGGCCCCGAGTTGACCATGTGCCTTGACCCAGAAGCAGGGAACGTGGAAGTACTAGGGGCGTATTCCGTAATCTGCTCCCAGATCTCAGCAGATCTTCGGTGCCCAGTTAAAACAACGGACAAGACAGAGTTGGGTTGGTTTGACAAAAACTGTTCATTGGCCAACAGAAAGTTAAGGGCGGCCTTGAGCAGCAACCCTCTGAATCGGTCTAACATAGCCCAACTCAGGAAAGAATATACTAAAACCCTGGCAACCAGGAAAAAGGAGATCCGGGAGGACGCGTGGGAAGAACTTTCTTCCGTTGACGTCCTTCGTAATAGTGCAAAGTTCTGGTCTGTCGTCAATAAACCCTTCTTTCGTGATCCCTGTAATAATCAATTAGATTGCGGCATTGGGGTACACCAGTGGTATTCTCACTTTAAATCAGTCTACGAAGTGGGTATGAATGGTGGATTGAATCCCCCTCTTCCCACTGTGAAACAATATACTTTATTCGTAACCAAGGGCGAGGTGGTTGAGGCCATCGGCAAGATGACGAGCAATAAGGCTCCAGGACCCGATGGCGTCCCATCGGACCTTTTTAAATCAGATATTGAGACTTGGTCTACAGTTTTAACGAATATTTTTAACAGGGTCTGTGTCGCAGGCATTCCGGACACCTGGTCCGAGTCCGTGATCATACCTATTTTTAAAAAGGGTAATAGAGGGGACCCATGTTGTTACCGCCCTATCTCACTCATTGATTCCGCAGTAAAAGTCCTGGGCCGAGTAGTCTTGGGTAAATTAACAGAATGGTTGGAGGATACCAACACCCTTTCGTGCCTACAATATGGGTTTCGTAAGGGCCGGGGCACCATAGACCAAAGCTTGAATCTTTACCTTTTAATAGGTAAATACACCATAGCTAAGAAAGGGACGTTATACCTTGCCTTTATGGACTTATCCTCGGCCTTCGATCGAGTGAACCGGTCGAAACTGTGGGAACTTCTTCTCAAGCAGGGAGTAGATGAAAACATTGTCTATTTTTTAGCAGATCTTCATAGAGATCTCTCTGCTACTGTTAGATTCGACCGATTGGGTAACTGCACAGGCAAGATCGGAATCTCAAATGGTGTCAGGCAGGGCTGTATTTTAGCCCCCCTGCTTTTTACACTTTATATCAACGACCTAGCCACTGCCTTAACTGAGTCATGCAAGGATATTCCTAGGGCGGGGAAGCACCATATTCCTGCATTATTATATGCAGATGATGCTGCACTGTTAGCGCGTACAGCAGTAGGGCTTCAAAGTCTTTTAGACACATTTGCCGATTTTATGAAAAGACTTGATTTAAGCGTGAATTTTGCCAAATCTCACGTTATGACTGTAGGTTGTAAACCCAAGAAAACCAAGACTATGCCCTGTGAGGGCCACGTCTTATCTAGAATCACCAGTTTTCCTTACCTGGGGGTTATTTTCGATGATAAGTTATCTTGGGTTCCTCAATTAGCTGCAAAACGAAATGCCTTTGCCAGATCAATCATAGGGGTGTTAGACTTTGCTCGTAAACTGGGGGTGAAACCCATGCAAGCTATATTGAAAATTTATGCAGCTAAATGTATCTCTATAGCTACGTATGGTGCGGACCTGTGGGGATTTAAAAATGTGAAGGAACTTCAGGTGGTAGAGGATAAGTTCCTAAAATCCATCCTATCACTTCCCCAGGCAACCTCTGGTTACATTGTACATCAAGAATGTGGGGTTGGTTATTTAACTGACCGGATAGCACTAGCCCCCCTATTAAAATGGTTATCAATCTGGCAAAATCCGGAACTTGAGCTAAATCGTGAAATTATAATAGATTGCTTATCGCTCGAGTACGGAAAGGCTATTCCCTGGCTGCGCTATGTCAAGAACCTAAGTGACGATATAGGTCGCCCAGACTTATTTGATACTCCTAACAATATATCAAAGGGAGACTTTAAATGGGTAAAAGATACATACAAGCTTAGAACCATTTTAGCTAGAGAAGAAAAGGAGTTAACAAAACCCACAGTAAAGGCCCATCAGTTATTAATAACTACAGGCAGCATAGAACCCTATTTGACCATAGTGAATAACATGAATCATCGCTTTTTATTGACAAGGTTTAGACTGAACAAATACCATCTTTTGCTCACTGATTCTGATGGTTGGATGAAGGACGGGGACCTGGAGATCTGTTCTTGCAACAGATTCTCCCTCAAGGATACTGCTCACTTTCTTTTCTTTTGTAAACATTTGTCCCCTCTCCGCAAAAAGTTCATCATCCCACTCATTAAGAACAAAGGATTTAGACAAGTCAAACCTGCTCTTTTGTATCTCCAGCTGCTAGGTACTACTTGGGAGATTTTTAATATAGCAAATTTTTTGGCTATTGCGATGAGATTAAGGAAAAAAATCAAGTGGACATAGTGTTGTTTAAATTAATTGTGAATTTTGACTAAACTTGACCTAGTCTTATTTTAAGTAGTGTTTTAAAATTATGTGTAAATGTCTATCTTAAATGTTATTTATTGTATATATATGTGATGTTTTGCACTTTTATGGTTCTTGATATGAGCCGAATAAAGTAATTTTGACTGACTGACTGACTGACAGTTAGCTAGTAGTTTGTCCAGAATTTTAGGTTCCGCATTAAGGAGCAAGATAGGGCGGAATGATGCACAGTCGGTTTTGGATTTACCTTCTTTGTGGATGGGAATTATAGTGGCTACTCTTTGGTCTAATGGCAATAATCCCCGCTCCCGGCTCACCTCATACATTGCCTTTAAATATGGGGCTAGTTTATCAGGTCTAAGTTTGTAAAGTTCAATAGGAATGCCATTGGGACCCAATGCCTTACCGGAGTTTAGTGATCGTATCGCAAGTGCTATTTCATCTGTAGTCAGGGCGCTATCAAGAAAGTTTCGGTCATCAACCGAAAGTGTGGGGAGAGAGATATCCCTCAGGAGTTCAGCAGAATCGTCTTCATTATATGGTGCTATGGAAGTATAGATGGTGTGGAAGTGGCCAGCAAATTGGTTGACAATGGCCTGCAGGTCTGTTATGGGAGTCATCTCTGTGTTTCTAAGCTTAGGGACCAGTCTGCTAGCCCACTCTTTTTTGTCCAGCCAGGCTATCAATTTCCCTGCCTTCGCACTCAGATCGTAGATTCTGCCCATCTTTTCCCCTCCTCAGCATTTTGGCTTTATCGGTCACTAGCTCCCTATATTCATCTTATTTAAGGCGGAGTGAGTGGAGTGCCTCAGGTGCGATGTCTGTTTCGAGTTCTCGTTCTAATTGATAAATCTCCGCCTCAGCGCGTGAGAGATCTTTTTGTCTGTCCTTTTTCATCCCGGATATTAATGATCGGGTTTGTCCCCGGATCACTGATTTAAAAGCTTCCCACAAAACTTGAGAAGAATCCACCGTCCCCTCATTCTGCTGGAAATAGTCATCCATAGATTTGATCAGAGCCTTACGAATTTTCGGGTCCCGTAGATACCACGGGTTGATGGGAGCAATTCTCCCCACTTGTGTTCTGTTAAGGACTATATGTACCCATAACGGGGAGAGGTCGGAGATGCCCCTGGCTAAGTGTCTGTTTACATGAACGTATGTGATTTGTGGTGCGGGGACTATAATGTAGTCGAGACGGGAGAGACTGTTCAGCGCACCGGAATGGAATGTATGTTGTATTTTATCTGGGATGTATGTTCTCCACCCATCAACCAGTACCATGGCCTCCAAAAAATCCGGCAACCAGCGTGACGATTGCCCTATTTCCCGGGGGGTGGGGGCGATCTTATGCACCTGAGACTACGGAGTTAAAATCACTCCCAAGCACTAGCAACCCATCAGGTAGTGCCAGTAGAATAGAGCAAAGGTCTTTAAATGTGGTGGCTTGTAGACCTGGTGGTACCTAGATTGACATAAGCGGGATAGTCTGTCCCTCCCATGTGCCCTTGACCCCAATATATCTGCCCCGATCATCGGACCAAGTCGAGTTGACCGTGAGAGGAAATGATCTTTTCATCATAACACCCACACCTTGTGAATTAGATGTGAAGCAAGCGTGTGCGATCATCATGTAGCCCCCATCTGTGCATCGCCTTACACAAGTTCCCAACCAAGTGTGTTTCTTGGAGCATGACAATATCGAGGGCAAGTCTCCTAACCTGTTGGAGGACAACACGACATTTGATATTGTCCCCAAGCCTGTTAACATTCCAACTTAGTATTTTAGCACTCTTGTCCCACTGCGCACACATTATTTCTAAGATAGGTTTCCATGTCCTCTACAGCGAGGTCTACGTGCACTGTCAATGCAAAAACCACAACATTAAACAAACAACATTTCCCCACCCAACAAGCCCCCTCCCTGCTTCCCTGCACTTTGGGCGTGGAACTGCCCATTGACAACTTGCAGAGTGCCTGTCGCCCTGGTGAGTACCTAAAGGTAGATAGATGTGGGGTGTATTGTCCCGTTCCCCTGTTCTCCCCCTTCAAATTGTCGTAGTATTGTCCCTAAAAAAGGAAGAAGCCATTCTCAAAAGTGTCAGGTGGCCGGCCCCAGAAGAGGTCCCCCAACGATCAGTAACCACCATTGGACCCCAATACCAGAGTAGTAGTCCCAACGTGTCATGTATGTCCGTGGGTGTCAAATCACTTGCCATGGCACCTCAGCCTCGCGATTGGGAGGCCTGATCGTCGCCGCCGTGATTGTCTGTGAGTTGGTTTATCCTGCCTTCAAGCCAGTCGGATGCAGCCTCTGGTTGCTCGAAAAACCAAGCTCGTCCCTCGGATTCCACACGAAAGCGTGCCAGGAAGAGCATCGCATATTTAAACCCCTTCTCTCTGAGTTTCTTCTTTACCATCAGGAAAGAGCATTTCTGTTTCTGCACCATTTGTGTAAAGTTCGGGAAGAGGGTGATAACGGCGTTGTCCAAGTGGAGTGGCGGTGCTGTTCTGGCAGTCTGAAGGATCACATCCCTGTCCCTGAAATTTAGGACTCTTGCTAACATTAGGCGCGGGGAGCCCTGGCCTAGGCTGCCCCCCTGGAACCCTATGTGCCCTCTCAATAACAAAAAATTTGCTGAAGCCTTTGGGCAGCAGGTGGTTAAGGATGAGGTCCTCTACGAATAGATCCAGTGCCGGCCTCTCTGCTTTCTCCGGCACTCCCAGTATGGGCAGGTTGTACCGCCGAAGCCGCCCTTCATAGTCATCTAGTTTGAATTCAGCGAATTTGCGAAAGGACTAAAGGTCTTGGATGTCACTCTGGATTTGCAAGACATCTCCAGCCAGGCTCGTTGCTGTGATTTCAACTTGTTTGACCTTCTCGTTCAGTTTATTGAGATCTGCACAAATTAGGTTTACGTCAATGGAGTGGGTGTCCATCTTGTGCTCTAGGGAGGTCTTTATGCCAGTTATGGCTTCCATGACGTCTTTGAGGGTCAATTCTGGACTTTCACCTGTTGGGTCAGTCCTAGATTTACTCCTGGTGTGGGGCTCCTGCGGCGAGTCTCTGGGAAAGTTGTAGTAGTCAAGTCTGTTGGTCTGGACGGTCTTGGAGCCCTTTGACCACGTGGCTTGGTCCTGTCCATGGCGGTGTCCGCCCGTGTCGAGTATGGCTCAGCTCAGGTTCCGTTCACCTCCGGGGACCGGGTGACAGTGCTTTATGGCGCAGTTTATGGGTGCCGGACGCTGGTGGGTCCACTGAGTAAACGGAACCCAAGATGGCAGTGCATTCTTCTCAACTCGCACACGAGCAGCTGCTGGGATTTGAAAGCAATACTAAGTCCGCTCGCTCGGTGCACTGGCGAGAAGTCGTGAATCCCAGTGTCTGTGACCTTGAGGGTGTTCTGGAACTCGTCTCGTTCCAGCAGGTTATTGCAAGGTACCGTACATTTGGTACACGGCTGTTTCAGGCAAGGAGAGACACCTTTACTTCATTCCATCCCCTCAACTCTCTGATTACTGGGGTGGCAGTGTGGGTGAGGAGGGGAAGGGGCCCGCGGGGGGGGCAACAACTCCCGATGGATCCCACCACGGCTATGCCCCCTCCTCCTCACCGTTTCTCCAGGCGCGTTATGATGGTGCCTGCGCCTCCTCGATGTTATTCAGGCCCCTTTTTTTCAGCCCCACTGCTCCGTAAATATTGGGCCCCATCGCTTGCTGTTTTGTCGTCTGGGAGGGCCGTCGGGCGTCACCCCGCCTCGCGATGGATCCGTTGCGGGCCACAAATTCGGCCCCGGGTCTCGCCACAGCAGCAATCCGCCCCCCCACCCCCCGGGCCCCTCTGCCGGTCACACGCAATACTCCAGGCCCCGGCTTCAGTGGTGCAGCAGGCCCAATCCGAACGGGGCTCTGTCGTACGTGAGTTAACGTACTAGTCTTGCGACGTGGAGGACAGTCCTCTTTCCCTTGTATGTTGCCTCCTGACGTCACTGGCCAATCCGATGTCGAGGATGGCTGTGACGTCAGGGGGCGGCGGGAGGAGGACAGAAAGAGCGCGAGGACGCTGCCGGCGGTTGTATCATCCGCTGCTCCTCGTGGGCCACAGTATTTACCGAAGTTAATAAAAGCTCAGTTTATGCAAGTAACCTGTCTCGCCTCCCTCATTCATGCCACTACAAATGGCGACGAGGGTTAAAGCTTTTGTTGCGGCCCACGAGTGAATTCCGACGTGCCTGATGTTCCTGTGATGTTGCTGTGGCGCGCCGATGTCTCCTCGCTTGCTCCTGCGCGGTGGACTCCATCGCGGATGACTCCTTGCCTCTACTCCTGCCAGCTGGATGCTCTGCCAGTGAGCCCTGCTGTGCTGTCTGCTGCTGTCTGCTGATGATATGATGTGCTATCGCGCCCCGACGACCCCGTGAGCTGCCTTTGGTGAGCTGCTGTGGTGGGAGCACCATTTCTGCTGTTCCTTAGTGCTTCCTGTCGCCTGTGGCTCAGGCTGTATGCTGTAGCGCCAGACCCCTGCCAGCCCCTGCGTGTTCCGCTGGTGTTGCAGCCGGTGTGTTCCTGGTCCCCTGCCTTCCTGCGCCCTGTGGTGTTCTTCTGCGCTGCCTGGGAACTGTCTGAGTTCTGCGCTCCTGTTCCACGTGTGCCTGCTCTCCAGCCATGGCGCAACCTATCAATATTTGTGTGCCGCCCCTCTTCCTGGACTCCCCTGGTAAGCCATGCATGAAATGGAAGGGGGTGGCTGCGCGCATTTGAAAATTATATTGTCTCCATTGATGGTAAGGGGTATAGCCCCGAGCGGAAGAAGTCACTTCTATTCGGACTGTTGGGGAAAGCTGGTCAAGAGGTTTTCGACAGCTTACCGGTTTATGTGGACCCTCCGGGGGCCCTCGCCCCCCTGAATGAGTACCAGGAGGTGGTTAAGCGGCTTGAACTGCAATATTCTGAGGAGGGTAACATCATGGTAGGGCGCCATAAATTTGCATTGCGGAAGCAGGAGGAGGGAGAGACTATCTAGGAATATATTGCTTGTCTGCGCGTTTTGGCCCAAGACTGTGAATTTGCGGAGATGACTGATACCTACATCAGGGACCAGGTGGTGTTCTACTGCCATTCTAAGAAGGTGCAGGAACGGTTGCTTTCTTGCAGGAACCCTTCGCTGAAAGATGTGGTGGCCTTTGCGAAGGCCGTTGAACGCTCCATGGTATCCACGAAGGAACTTGCGAGCACCAGTCAGGCTTCAAACGTGTTCTATGTGCAGGACAGACAGAAAAGTGCACCCAAGACTCTAGACAGGGCGGCTGGTGATAGAGGGGGGGGCAGGAGGCCGCTCGCTTGTTTTAGGTGTGGGTCGAGGGAGCACTTGGCGGATAGCAGGACCTGCCCAGCCCTGTCCAAAAGCTGCTCTAAGTGCAAGAAGGTGGGCCATTTCGCAGCAGTGTGTAAAGCCAGGAGACCTGGTGGGGGCATGAAAGTGAGCTCGGTGAGCGATACTGATGTGGATGCGGAAGCAGACATCGTGCTGTCCATAGACGCTGAGGATGGTAGAGTGAAGGGGCCTATTGGCTCCGTCCTGATTGGTGCTGTTGAATTGCCATTTACGGCCGATTCTGGTTCCCCTATTACCCTGATATCTGATACTAAGTTTGATTCAAAATGGCAGGGTGTGCGATTGCATGAAACGGATGTGAATCCGAAGGCCTTTGGGGAACAAGACATAGAGATGTTGGGATACTTCTGGGACTCCCTCACCTTTAGGGGGAGAACAGTGCGAACGAAGATATATGTGGCTGAGAAAGGAAGGAGCCTGGTGGGGTGGAAGGACCTGGCGAAGCTGGGCGTGATGCTGGTCCCGGGGGCGGATGATCCCATAGTTCTGAGGGATGATTGGGTCAACTACGTGCAGCCCGACAATGTGCATGAGGGTTTGGCTGCGGTCATCGGCAAATTTGAGTCT
Source organism: Triturus cristatus (assembly GCF_964204655.1). NCBI lineage: Eukaryota > Metazoa > Chordata > Amphibia > Caudata > Salamandridae > Triturus > Triturus cristatus. The sequence continues at coordinate 676,022,722 of NC_140593.1, read as the reverse complement.
GTTTTTGAGAACAAAGTAGGATGTGTGAGAGGATTCGTGCATGCCATAAGGTTGAAAGAGGGTGCCGTGCCTATAAAGCACAAGGTCAGGTCGGTTCCCCTATCTGTCAGAGGGGAGCTGAAGGCTGTTCTGGATAGGCTGAAAACGGAGGGGGTGATAGAGGAAGCAGGCGCATCAGAGTGGGTGTCAGCTATCGTGGTGTCCAAGAAGAAGAGGACAGGGGACATTCGGCTGTGTGTGGACCTGCGATCCTTGAACAGAAATATTCTGGTGAACTGCCATCCACTGCCCAACATTCAAGAGATCTTGTCTTCCACGTCTGGCTCGAGGTTTTTCACTCTTATAGACCTGAAGTCCGCGTACCACCAGGTGTGCCTCACGGAGGATTCCAAGAAACTGACAACCTTTATTACTCCATTCGGAGCGTACAGGTACGTCCGTCTCCCATTCGGCCTTGCATCGGCCTCCGGTGTCTTCCAGAAGTTGATGGACCTGCTCTTCTGCGACGTGAAGGGGGTAGAAGCATTCCAGGACGACATTCTAGTACACACGCGAGATGAGGAGGGGCACCTGGAGTTGCTGAGCAAAGTGCTGGAGGTGCTGCGAGAAAAAGGGATGACAGTCTCCCAGGACAAATGCAAGTTCATGGAGGGGAAGGTCGAATACTTAGGGCACGTGCTGACCCCAGACGGCATTGCGCCTAAAGAGGATTTGGTGAGGGCTATACGCGATGCTCCATGTCCAGGGGACAAAGACGCCTTACGATCATTCCTGGGGCTCAGTGAATACTATTCCAAATTCATGCAGGGGTACGCAACCATGGTGGAGCCCCTAAGGAAGTTGCTGCGCAAGAACGAGAAATTCACGTGGGCGCAGGACCAACATGATGCTTTTAACTCTGTCAAACAGGCCATCGTGGCGGCCCCAGTGCTACAACCATACAGCAAGGACCTCCGGAACGTGATCACAGTTGATGCTAGCGCCAAGGGCATCGGCGCAGTGTTTTGCCAGTTTCGAGGGAAGAAGGAGAACACAGTCGCTTTCATATCCCGGTCACTGAGTGACGCTGAGAAGCACTACAGCACTATCGAGCGGGAAACGCTCGCGTGCGTCTGGGCGGTGGAGAAACTGAAGAACTACCTGTGGGGTATGGAGTTCGAGCTGGTCACTGACCACAAACCCTTGATCTACATGATGGACGGCGAAGGTCGCGGTAATGGGAAGGCCAGCTCGAGGCTTCTACGTCTACTGTCCAAGCTGCAGGAGTATCACTTCGTCATCAGACACATCAAGGGCGGCCTCAACTGCAGGGCAGATTGCCTATCGCGCATGCCGGTCATTGATGAGGGGGACGGTACCCTAGATGACACGGAATGCGTGGTGGCGATGGTGGACGCTACGGTCCTTTGCGAGGGATCCATTACTGAGGAAGAGTGGTTGACGGCCCAGGAGAAGGACATGACTATTCGGAGGGTGATGGACCACCTGACGGCTCGTTGGCCCCCGGTCCGGAACTTGCATGGGGCACTCAGGAGTTTCCAACAGGTTAGCCCTGAACTTACCATCGAAGGCGGTTTTGTGAAGAGACATGAGTTGTTTGTGCCGCCGGAAGGTTTGAGAGAAAAGCTAATCAGGATAGCTCACAGGGGCCATCCCGGCGGTACTGCCACAAAGAATCTCCTCAAACAATACTACTGGTGGCCTGGGATGTGCAGCGACGTCGTCAGTTTCATTGATCGATGCGGGCCGTGCTTAAGGGCCGACAAGCACTGGAAGACGGCGAAGGGGGAGCTGCAATTGGTGGACATTCCTGCCGGCCCATGGATCAAGGTTGCCATTGACTTCGCCGGCCCATTTACCCTGCTGCCAGACGACTGCAGACATCTCATCGTTCTCACGGACTATTTCTCCAAGTGGATCGGGTACAAGTTCGTCAGGGAGGTCACTACTGACCGGGTGATCAAGATGCTGACGAAAGTTTTCGCTAGTGAAGGACAGCCGAAGATGTTGGTGTCCGACAACGGCACCCAGCTGGTTTCCAGACAGATGAAGGACTTCTTGGCCAGATTAGGAATCAAGCAGGAAAAGACTCCGCTATACAGCCCTAAGAGCAATGGGCAGGTCGAGCGGATGAATAGATTCCTCAAAGAGGGCGTACAACAGGCCGTTGCCTCCAACTTGGACGTTAAAATGTTTCTGGCGGACAAGGTGCACACTTTCCATAACACGCCTAATGAGGTTACGGGGCACACTCCGTTCTACCTGATGAGGGGGAGAAGATGTATGAGTGAGCTTACCCCCAAATTTGATAAGTGGTATGACATGAGGGAGGAAACTGAGGAGTTGACTGAGGAGAGGTTGAGAGTCAAAGAAAGGATAGTGGCTAAGCAGGAAAGCAACAAACGGTATGCTGACATGGTAAACAGAGCCAAACCCAAGGATGTAGTACAGGGGGATTGGGTGTTGGTGAAGAAACCTAACAAGGTGATGAAAGGAGAATCTGTATTTCAGACCCCTGTACGGGTGCAAGGAGTGACAAAGGGAGCTGTCTGTTTGGAAGGAGGGGGATGGCGTAGCAAGGACGACATTGTCAGGCTCAAGGCTGGCCAAGAGGAAATCATCATGAGAGGCAACCAGGTGCGCGAGGCCGAGAGCGATGATAGTGTGTACGAGTGGCAGGTTCATGAAGCCAATGATGGTGCCACTGGTGATGGTATGAGTGGGGATACGCCTCCCGTACGAGGGCGGACTGGACATGGGAGTGCAGACCGGTGTGAGAGTACGTGGCACGGCCTCGGGGATACCGAAGGCCGGAGTGGTAGCAGCCCCAAAACGGTGAAGAGTGACAGTCACAATGTAATGAGTGCAAGCCAAGATGGTACGGGCACTAGCGGCGGGGGGTCCACCCTGTATGTTACTCCCCGCAGGCCAACAAGGCATATCAGGGCTCCCAAGAGGTTCGAAGATTTTGTTATGAGATGAAGTTATGTATGTTTCTCAATTTGTTAAGAAAGGGAGATGTCGTACGTGAGTTAACGTACTAGTTTTGCGACGCGGAGGACAGTCCTCTTTCCCTTGTATGTTGCCTCCTGACGTAACTGGCCAATCCGATGTCGAGGATGGCTGTGACGTCAGGGGGCGGCGGGAGGAGGACAGAAAGAGCGCGAGGACGCTGCCGGCGGTTGTATCATCCGCTGCTCCTCGTGGGCCGCAGTATTTACCGAAGTTAATAAAAGCTCAGTTTATGCAAGTAACCTGTCTCGCCTCCCTCATTCATGCCACTACAGGCTCGCAGCGGCAGCAAACACAAAGTCGGCTCTCGGGATTCCTTGACTGCAGCTCCGCACACCTTCCGCTGTGGTTTACTTCTTATGGACCTTGGATTACATGAGCGGATAGACGTTGGGTAGATATGGGTTGCGGAGCAAACGAGTTATGCGGCCATCGCGGTCCGATGCTTGACCACGCCCCCTTGTTTAAAGTTTTAAGTATACTTGAAAGGAAGGGTATGACTGTAAGCAAGTCCAAATGAATGTTTCTTAAAAAAGAAGTTGAATATTTGGGACATAGTATGTCTGCTGCAGGAATAAAAATGAAGGATGATCTTGTTAAAACGATCCGAGAAGCACCTATTCCCAAATCAAAAGATGAGGTAAGATATTTTCTAGGCATGAGCTAATATTACGCTAGGTTCAAACATGGTTATGCTTTTATTGTGGAACCATTGAGAAGGTTGCTTAAGAAAAAAGTGGACTACTTCAATCAAAGCATTTATATAGCGCACTACTCACCCAGAGGGTCTCAAGGCGCTAGGGGAGGGGGGTCCGCTACTGCTCGAACAGCCAGGTCTTGAGTTGCTTCCTGAAGGCGAGGTGGTCCTGGGTCAGGCGGAGGTGGGTCGGGAGGGAGTTCCACGTCCTGGCTGGGAGGAAGGAGAAGGACCGTCCCCCTGTGGTGGCTCTTCGGATGCGGGGGACGGTGGCGAGGGCGTGGCCGGTCGATCGAAGCTGGCGTTTGGGAGCGTAGAAGTTGAGGCGGCTGTTGAGGTATCCTAGGCCTTGGTTGTGTAGGGCTTTGTGTGCGTGGGTGAGGAGATGGAAGGTGATTCTCTTGGTGACCGGGAGCCAGTGCAGGTCTCTCAGGTGTCCGGAGATGTGGCTGCGACGGGGGATGTCCAGGATGAGTCGTGCTGAGGCGTTCTGGATCCGCTGAAGTCTTTTCTGGAGTTTGGCGGTGGTTCCGGCGTAGAGGGAGTTGCCGTAGTCCAGACGGCTGGTGACGAGGGCCTGGGTGACCGTCTTCCTGGTCTCGGTGGGGATCCACCGGAAGATCTTTCGTAGCATGCGCAGGATGTTGAAGCACGACGAGGAGACGGCGTTGACTTGTCTGGTCATGGAGAGGGTGGAGTCCAGGATGAAGCCCAGGTTGCGTGCGTGGTCTGTTGGTTTGGGTGCGCTGCCTAGGGCGGGGGGCCACCAGGAGTCGTCCCAGGCGGAGGGTGAGGATCCCAGGATGAGGACTTCCGTCTTGTCCGAGTTCAGTTTCAAGCGGCTGTTCTTCATCCATTCGGCTACCTCTTTCATCCCTTCGTGGAGGTTGGCTCTGGCGGTGGTGGGGTCGTTGGTGAGGGAGAGAATCAGCTGTGTGTCGTCGGCATAGGAGATGATGTTGAGGTTGAGCTGGCGTGCGATGTCTGCGAGGGGGCTCATGTACACGTTGAAGAGGGTTGGACTGAGCGAGGAGCCTTGAGGAACGCCGCAGATGACTTCGGTGGCTTCAGATCTGAACGGGGGGAGGCGGACTCTCTGTGTCCTTCCGGCGAGGAAGGAGATGATCCACTCCAGTGCCTTTTCCTGGATTCCGAAGTTGCTGAGACGCTGCACTAGTGTACGGTGGCAGACAGTGTCGAAGGCCGCGGAGAGGTCTAGGAGGATGAGGGCCGCTGTTTCTCCGTTGTCAAGCAGAGCTCGGATGTCATCGGTGGCTGCGATCAGGGCGGTCTCGGTGCTGTGGTTGGCCCGGAAGCCAGACTGCGAGAGGTCGAGGGATCCGTTCGTCTCGAGGAAGGCGGCCAGCTGCTTGTTGACGGTCTTCTCGATGACTTTTGCAGGAAACGGGAGCAGCGAGATGGGGCGGTAGTTCTTGAGGTCGGTGGGGTCGGCTGATGGCTTCTTTAGTAGAGCGCTGAGTTCGGCGTGCTTCCAGCTCTCCGGGAAGGTAGCGGTGTCGAAGGAGGTGTTGATGATGTCCCGCAGGTGGGGTGCGATGACAGCGTCAGCCTTGTTGAAGACGTGGTGAGGGCAGGGGTCGATAGGAGATCCGGAGTGGATGGAGTTCATCGTGCGGACGGTGTCTTCGGTGCTGATCGGGGTCCAGGCGCGGAGGGTGGTGGTGGGGGGCGGTGGTTCGGTCGTGGCGTGCGTCGGTTGAGTGCTGAAGCTGTTGTGTATGTCCGCGATCTTGTTGTGGAAGTAGGAGGCGAGGGAGTTGCAGAGGTCTTGTGAAGGGGTGATGTCGTTGTTACCGGCGTTGGGGTTGGAGAGCTCTTTGACGATGTTGAAGAGTTCCTTGCTGTTGTGTGAGTTGTTGTCCAGTTGTTCCTTGAATGCGGTTTTCTTGGTGGCGTGGATGAGTTGGTGGTGTTTTCGGGTGGCGAGCTTGAGGGCAGTCATGTTGTCCGGTGTTGGGTCTCTGCGCCAGGTTCTCTCGAGAGCTCGGCAGTTCTTCTTGGAGCTCTTGAGTTCGTCGGTGAACCATGGGGCTTTCTTGCTACCGGGTCTGCTAGTCGGGGTCTTCAGAGGGGCGAGGTCATCTGCGCAGTCGCTGATCCACTTCGTGAGGTTGGTGGCCGCTTGGCTGGGGTTCGTTGCGCTGGTGGGTGGGTTCTTGCTCAAGGCGGTCGCGAGCTGGTCGGCTGTGATCTTGTTCCAGCTTCTGCGTGCAACCTGTTGCTGGTGGTGGTGGATCGTGGTCCTTCTGAAGCTGAAGTGGACGCAGCTGTGGTCCGTCCAGTGGAGTCCGGTGGCGTGGCTGAAGGCGATGTCCTTGCTGGATGAGAAGACGGGGTCGAGGGTGGAAGGACAGGATTTAACTTTTAAGGAGATTAAAAAAGCTATTTTGAGTGCACCTGCTCTTAGACCTTATGATCCGTCTGGCATGAACATTATTACAGTGGATGCGAGTGGAGTTGGTTTAGGTGCGGTCTTCAGTCAAGTTGTTGATGAAAGAGAGCATACTGTGGCATTCATTTTAGGAGCTTTGAAGGATGTTGAGAAGAGATACAGCACCATAGAAAGGGAGGTGTTGGCAAGTGTATGGGCTGTTGAAAGGTTGAGAACTTACCTGTGGGGCAGAGGTTTTGAGCTTGTGACTGATCACAAACCATTACTTTATATATTTGATGGTTGTGGCAGGGGATCCAACACAGCTTCTTCAAGATTGATCTGTTTAATTTCAAGATTGCAGGAATACAACTTTGAGGTTAGGCATATTGCAGGCGGTTTGAACAAGAGTGCTGATTGGCTGTCTAAAACACCTACTTCTGAGAAGCTAGAGGAAAGTAAATCCTGTGAAGATAAATGTGTGGTTGCTGCTCTTGATGCTGTTAATTTTTCAGATGGTGTGATCTCGGAGCAGGTAGTGGGTTATGGAAATGCATGGACACTACTTTACAGTGAGTGTATGAGTACGTAATGAATGGATGGCCTCCCATACGTAACTTGGATGTGACGTTGAAAAGTTACTTACCGGTTGCTGATGAGCTCAGTATGGAGGTTGAAGTTCTTGTCACGCATGATTTGTTTATACCACCTTTCGCATTAAGGGAAACATTTGTGAATTTAGCTCATAAAGGGCACCCCGGGGCAACTGCTACCAAGAGGATGCTAAGAGAGCCCTATTGGTGGCCTGGAATGGACATGTATGTAAATGATGTTATCGACAAGTGGGTGGCATGTGTGAGATCCGATAAATACTGCAAGGTCAGTAATGAAGATATGCATCTGGTTAAAATTCCAGACGGACCTTGGAAAAAACTGGGTTTAGCTTTTGCTGGACCTTTCAGTGTTTTGAAGGAAGAAATGGGTACATTATGAGTTTTGTTCTTCGATTATTACAGAATCTGTGATCGATTTTTTGAGTTGTGTTTTTCCCTTTGAGGGTTATCCTGATATTGCTGTGTCTGACAATAGTACCCAACTCACCTCTAAGAAAATGTTGGAGTATCTGAACAAGTTGGGGTCAAACAGGAGAAGACAACATTGTATAGTCCCTCTTCCAATGGCCTTGTTGAGAGAGTCAACAGGTTTCGGAAATAGGGAATTCAATTGGCACTTGCCTTTAATTTGTGTGTTGGGGTGGTTTTAAAGGATAAAGTTTTTGCTTACAACAATACCCCCACGCCATTAATAAACAAACTCCTTTCTTTTTGATGCGTGGGAGAAGTGGTTGCAATTCATTAACACCTGACATGAGGAGAGTTTCTGGTAATTTCTCTGAAATCAATGACGCTAAGCTTGGCATTAAACAGTTGTTTACTGAAAAACAGTTTAAGGTAAAGAGCTACCATGATAGGATTCACAGAACATTGGGGAAAACATTTGCTATTGGTGATTGGGATCTTGTTAATAAGCCATTTAATGTACAGAAGGGTAGTTCTGCTTTCTGTCTACCCAAACAAATCATTTGGGTTACAAACAGTGCTGTTTTACTCAAAGACAAAGGTTGGTGGAACAAGAGCGCTGTTGTTTCACTTAAAGCTGGGCAAGAACTTATGGTCAGTAACACGGAAGACTTTGTCAATGATCTTGATGTGCACAATTTTGTGAAAATACCGGATGAGGATTTGTGTCTTAATGGAGATTTGGTTAACAAACAAGATTGCAGTGCTAATTCAGACGTTAATAACTTTTTTGCAGTGCAGGAGTCTCCCAGAATTAAAATTGAACAAAGATGTTGTTCTACTGGTGGGGATTCATTAGATTTACAAAACAATGTGGTGCTAAGCAACTAAAGGAATGTTGTTTTACTTGCTAAGTTGAATGATTACGTATTGTATTGATTTTTGTTTTCTTTCTTTCTCTCTTTTCTTCACTTTGTTCACAGTGTTTTGCTATGTTACAATTGGATTGTAATTTTGCCTGTTTAGTTTAATGAGCACTTGTATTGGGGTTTTTTGTGCAACATGGGGAGGTGTTGCATTGGGTTTGATCGATGTCCATTGTTCATGACGTTCATCTCTGGACGTCATGAACAATGTCATTGATTTCGAATGTTAGGGAGTTCTACTCATAGCCGTTATTTGATTGTATGTTGTTCCTCTCTGCGAGTAATACCGTTCTTGCGGCGTTGGTTTAATGCTTTTAAAAACATCTCCGCCTGGCGGATTCTTGCATCTCAGCAGTCTATATACCCAGTATGTAATAAGTTTATATATACGCAACACTAGCTGAAAATAGGGTGTCGCAGATTGGTGACGTTGATTTTGTTATTTTGACCTCTGTAGCCATTCGCCAGCAGAGAGATTGTATCGGCGTTCTTGATCAACACAGTTCTTGTAATGCTCGATTGGTCTTTCTTTTATGTCTATCATTTGACAATTAATTGTAGGGAAGCTGTCAAGGAGAACATCAATCAAAGAACTCAAAGCCAATTAGCGGCCGGGCCTAATTCTTCGTCGCCTACGAAGGATGTCTTGTATTATGTTCCATGAAGGACTAAATAACATAAACTTTCGAGTTTAGCGCGAAGCCCACGCTCACTCGGCGTTTACCCTGCGAATAGCAAAAAACAGAAACAAACATTAAAAAAACAAAAAAGGCACCCAATCGGTGCGTCTGTGGATTCTTACCGTCCATTCACGAAACACTTCCTGTTTTACTCCAGCGCGTGTCGCCAGCAGAGAGAATTTCTATTGGCTGGAATGGTAGCCCTCCCCTTGCCCAGAGCGCACTCTTCACATCTGTCTTAGTCACAACCAATCGTGTAGTTTGTTTGGTAGCTACAGGAAGTCTGGGCAGGAAGCTCAGTTCTCCTGGAGGCGGGTCTCGCGCGTAGTAAGCTGCCTCCAGCCTGTCTGCGGTGCTGAAGGGACACAAGTTGTGTTCGTTTCAGTGTTCATTGAACCCGAGTGGGGCTACGAACATAAAGAGAATTGCACTCGGGGTTCGCCCCCAACCTGCCCGGGTCGGGTATTGGTCCGCCGGGCAGGGCGGCGAAGCCGCAACCCGCGCTCAAGGCATTGATGAACAAGGTGAGGCGCTGGAAGCTAGACCTGCTCTACTTTTCATTATGTATTGCATGCATTGGTGTCTTCTGATTGATGCCCCTGAAGGGCAGCTTTTGCTGTCCTAATCTCAATGTATACTCCTTACCTCAAGTGGGCTATTCTTCCAATGTGTCTGCAGCCTGATTCTTTCCAGTGACTTTCTTCCCAATACTACTTGCCTTCACTCCACGACCCAGATGTTTGCTTTCCGTTCTTTCAGCTCCACCCTAATCCAGTAAAGCTCGTGTTTGTAAATGCGGTGCCCTGGAAAAATTGTTCTGTGGTCGTTTAGTTGGGTGACTGTATTTCATTTGTTTAGCTTTGTGTGCTAAAGAGGCAAATACTTAAGAGGTAATTGACAAAGATTATACATATACAGGGTCATGATGTACTGTTTCGACACATAAATATGAAAGGGTTTGCAGTATATAACCGTTCTTATCGTATTAATACATTTGATTGTACCTGTTATTTATGCATAGCTATATTATCATTTTTCTTGCGCTGAACCTACTTTTCAAGGACAAAGATGGGCTCTGTTTCCAAACGCCCCTAGTTTCTAAAATGGACTTCAAAATCGCAGTCATTAACCGTTATAATCTGATCTGACAGATTTGTCACCGGTAGCTGGCTGTTAAGTTATTGTAATCTCTAACATTCACAGTTACTTTTAAATAATGTATTTTCAAAATGTAAATAACGTAGACGCTGCGTTGGATTTACGCTGGCACGATCTGTTAATTACATGTCATAAGTAGCATGATTTAAAAAAAACACGATTAAGTTAACGTTTCTCTTAACTGTAGTATATAATAAATGTGTTTAATGTATTCTCTTTATTATGAGTGTGTGTGTGTATTTTTGTATTCTTCAAAAGTCAGGAAAAGTCCTTTTTAACACCATTATTTCATTGCTATGGTAGCAACGTTTGAATAATGTATCGTCTGACCTCGTAGTGCTTCCTGCAGTCAACTGACTTTCCACCTGGTTCTTGGTTACCGTCTCGCTCAGGCTGAGGTACAATTCAGCTTAAGTTGTGCTATGGTATTGTGTTCTAGTCGTGTTTTTTTGTTATGTTCTACTCTTGAGTTATGGGGTTGACTGAAGTTACCCTGCATATCTCAGTTAAATGACCCGACTATAATCCAGTTTATACGACGCACCTCTGCAGTGTTGGATGGTTACAATGTGTTTTGTCAAATGTTTTCTTGTGGAAATTTGCGTTTGACACCTATGCGGTAGCACACATTGCTGTTTCGTGACTGACGTTTGGGGTTCTCGTTCGCTTATCAGCATCCACACATAACAAATACAGCCAGAGCAGCAGCAGAGAGCTGTATTTGTTTACGCCAGAAGGATGTGATCATCGTAAACTGACTAATACAGATGATGACTTGTGGTACACAAGTGGTGCCACTTTTTAAAGCAAAGATACACCCTGCAGCTGTGCATTATGTATGGATTTTAACAATGCTGCTTGGCATATACACAATCTTCGTTAATAGAAAGGAGTGGCTGCGTTTTGATATAAACCAATTATAAAGTAAATTTGGGAAATGAAATCTCGGCAGGGTTATTACAAATCTGAGTTGTATCTAACTTTTACAATTAAAACCTTAGCTGACAACCATAATCATCACAGGCCTTACTCAAGAATCAAGATGTACGGGAAAAGGGTTACTCTTTGAAATCGGCGTTATGCCTGGTTTGTCACATGAGATAGGTCCCCGACCGAGACACTTGTTTTACCATGTACTGCATTTCCTTTATTTGCTCCTGAAATTGATTGCATCTTAAGAAAATAGGGAATGCAGTCAAGCTTCCGTTGTTGCGGACATCAGTCCTTGTTGCATTTTACTTTCATGCCCACATAAGAGGCTTGCTGTATCAATAAGTAGCGCGCTCCAATAATATTCAAGTAGGATCATATAACCTACAAGACATGAAGTTGCATAGATGGTACATTTTAGTGAACGAACAGGGCACACTTCCTTGTGGAGAGCAATCATGGTGGGAGATCCTACTGTGTAATGCTTACACTGATCAGTTGGCCAAATATGGCAACTCTCTTTAGAGCAGTTAACACGAGTCATCCAAAAAGCCAGGGGGGAGCTAAAGTGTAACTCAATGGTCACTGGACCTTGAATTTAGCAAATGTGTTTTTCGCGGTAGGAGAGAAGATATATTCAGCTATGGGTGCACAAGAATTTTGGATCGTTTGCATTGCGTACCCCTGTAGACACTAACTGCACTGATAGTTGTCATTCTGCCAATGTTTATCTGCTACTGGATACTCCGATTTACCTTTTTACGTTGTCCTCTAAAGTACATACATTTGTTTCCTTACGATTGGGTTGCAGTAAGTTGAGAATGCATTTTGGCAAACTCTTTATGTTTAAGGTACATTATATGCCGTATCGTTAATTTGAGCTAATTTTAAATATGTGGTATTATTTACATTGTTCTTTGGCCGTTAAGTACACCTTGAGATACATCTCTCGGTTTTACTATACTTCATTAATGGTATGTGAGGACTCTTACATAGATTAATATGTGGTCATGTGCTGATTGGGTGTATGGCAAACGAAACTATAGTCTTGAAAGTTTAAATAGTTAATTTTGAAAGTAATCAACTTTTAATGTGTCCTGGCTTGGATTAGAGTAGGTAAACGTACGTGGTGCCAAGAAAATTTCCCCCAACCGTCTTAAACAAATACATCTGCTCCCACCGACTACTACTAAAAATTGTTTTAGCCGTTACGGTCACTGCAAATGCTATTCTTGTCCTGGTCGGTTGATGCAGATTTAACAAGTCAGTACAAAATCAATTACCCGGGTGATGACGCAGCCCCCGATGTGCCGTTAAAACTCTTGATCCCTATTTTTTGTTGATGTGTAGATGAGCGCATTTAAGTGTTAGTATATTTGTCCGTTACTGGTGCTTCAAGAGATTTTATCTAATACTTTATCTGTTTTTGAAATGCGACAGGTTGGTATTAAATGCTTTAACAGACTATGGTTCTCCAGTATTTGTCACGGGCCTGTCCATAACGGATGGCGTGTTTTGGTACATTATCTTTAGGGCTTTTTGCGTGCTTTAACATAGCCTGAAACACGCTTCAAAGTTAATCTCTGAGAAGTAGGTGCCCCTCTGAAGCACGCTTCATTGGGGCAAATGCCGAATTACTTTGCCCGACTCTTTCAGTGACTCCTGCTCCTCCCAAGCCCGTTTTGGGGTGCCCATGCTTTGGCACTTTTTGGACCGTGCAGGTTGATGACGTAGTCGGAGTTGCGCCGAGGAGTCGCCCGTAGTGGAAGGCTTTGCTGGGAACATTCAAGGGGCGATCCGAGATGGGCAGAGCGGGTCCCGAGGTCCGTGGCTGAGGGACCCGAGGGCCCGCGAATGCTCGAATAGGGAGCCCCGGAGTGGGAGTACAGAGAGGGGAATCCGGGCCATGCAGCGTCCCTGCCTAAATAGGAGCAGCGCGGGGCCCTTGTGAGTATGGGTCGGGGGTGGGGGTCATTCCCCGGTGATAGGGTCAGAGGCAAGAGTGGAGCAGGGACATTAGGGGGTGCGTCCCAGAGCCATATCTGTAGTTAGACATCGGATGCGCACACCATGGTAGCCACCAGGCTTCACGTCCCTGCGCCTTTCCCATCAGCGCTGTCCCGTTTCTTGTGGGACTTAACTCCCCAGACGGGGTTCAGATACGCCAGGGGACACCCCAGCTCTGCACCCGCTCCCCAGTCCCTACACTCAGCCCGCCCGCCCGGGACAGCGGCGGGGATTGTCACAAACAACGGCCGCCATGTTGGGAAGAGCCCTCGTTAGAACTTGTCTGGGTTGGATCCTGAGGGAATCTTAACTCCTAACCCTTGTCAGCCCTGACCCCAGTCACCCGCCCCCATCTCACGCCTATGCTCTCTCTTTCTCAGAATGACTGTAAAGCTGGGCCAGGACGAGGCCGCCAAGAAGCTGCTGGGCAAAAGGTGTGCGGCCGCAGCGCTGGGAGAGGAGCCCACGGAGGAGGAGGAGGCAGCTTCCCGGGACCCCCAGGAGGAGGGGGAGCAGGATTTTCAGCCATCCGTTCAGCCCTCCCCGGACCAGAGACACTTTCTGCGTTCTAGCGTCCGACCGCACAGCAAGAAGGCGAGGAAGGAACCCGCCGCCCCCGCCGGAGTAAACGGCGCCAGCGCCAGAGGCAGAGGTAAGGGAGTTTCATTAAACTCGCACACATGCACCCTAAAAACCCTGTGCGCCTTTGAAATACAGCAGTCCAAAAGTTCAGCATCCACCTGCGTTCGCAACTCGCTATTCCTCATCGCGTTCCCTGCCACACACACATTTCTTGTCTGCATACGCCCAGGCCTGTGTAAACTATACACATACCTGTACCCTTTTGCATCCCAACTCCACAGAGAGTTCCTTGCACCCTAACAGGTCTGTGGCCAAATTGTCACATCCAGACTGATCACACCCCCCATACATTAATCCCAGTAAATTTGTTCTAACATCATCGTTGGTGTTATTAATGCATTGGAACCTGAGTGGCAGTTGTACACCTGATATGATGCCTTTGTCAATGGAATCTATTTTTTTAATTGCCTTTATTTTATTTTCCAATATACCCATTTAGAGAATCTTTACAGATGTATATTTATGTGGCAAGTGCAGTAACAGGTATTATTCAAAGCGAACTAGGTTTCTGTTTAAGGTTAATGTAAGAAACATCGCATGATTTTCATGTCACCTTGTTCTGTTTATCAGTTCTTTGCATAGAAATATCTTGGGACAACGGTAAAGACGAACCGTAATTCAAATAGTTTCACCCCTTTGATCTACACACTCTATTCCCATAATATACACAATAAGAAACTGAAGTGAAGGTCATAGCTTTCAATGCATTGTTTGTTTTTTGTTAAATCTTAAATTGTTCTGCTTCCTTTTTAGCAGGTGCACATCATTGCATACGTAATTTGTCCGTTTTCAGTTGGGATTTCTTTAACATATTTCAAAAGAGCCTTTCGTTCTCTGGGCAGTTTTCATGATTTCCTGCCCTATATTATTTAATTAGTGGTTTATTAAGTGGCGCTGGTTCAAGATTCGTAGGTATCTTCCTTCGTCCTAACAATTTCAATGCCACTTATCATAAGTTAATCAGTCTGATTTCATCGCTGACCCTGGTATTTGTGTGCTTTTACAACACTCCCTGAGGAAAACGAGGTATAAATACATTACATTTTTTTTAAATAAAAAAAAAAGAAACTGTGGAACAATGTGCACTATATAAACGGTGTTAGGCAGCCAAACGCCCCAGATTGAGATTATCTCTATACATCGAACAGCTTGTTTGGAGGATCACCAACAATAGGGATGTCTACCAGTTTGAGGAAGCTGATGGCATTTAATGACATATTTCTGTAATCTTGATCTAAGGAACCAGTGTTTCCTCCAGTTATCCATAATCTCTGGATATATTTAAAATACTCCAGAAACTGACAAATATCTGAACTGCTAATTCCATAATTATTTCACGTACGTTTTATGACTTGGCTCTAAACATCTAGACGTCCCTTCTGTGATCCACCAAAAGTTGCAGAATAAAGGCGGTATTGTTCTGTTACGTTCTATTAATTTAGTCATCACCGTTACACAGCTGAATGATTGTTTTCGTGTGAATGGTTTGCAACAATTAGAGTTTGGATCATGGAACCCTTTTGGTCTGAGAGTTTGGATTCAAATCCATTACTGCTTATGAGCTTCGTTGTCAAGGTGACATAATGGTTAAGTCTGTGTGTAGTTTTGACTAATCAGATGAACTTGTGTTTTGTTATGATTCATCATTGATTAGTTGTGTTTATTTAGTTGCCTTCTGTAGTCCTAATAAGTAGTTTAAGAGGCTGACAACTACAAGCAGAGTGATAATTTTTTGAGGGTAGGTGGTGGTGAGAAGTTTTTAACGGGAAGGTATGGCAAATATACTTAATGACGAAGAGTCGAAAATTCTGCTGTATTTATTAGATTCGTGCAAAATTGGTTATGGTAATACAACATTTCAAGAAGCACTGTATGATATCTTTGTAAAGGCATAAGCATAGGTAGTGACCAACAGTTCTTTACCTTTCATCATGAACGCAGTTGTACAACATATGAAAAACCATCTCTTTTTACTAACAGTTACGTTTACCACTTCCTTATGTGCACTATTTGTATATCCCTTTTAATTTTACAATACACCTACCATACTGTGTAGTCTAGTTAAATTCATTTATTTTCATTAGTATTCAAGTACTGTAATACCTTCTTAATTAAGAACATCTTCATTTTGCACAGCAGCAATTGGGACTAATTGTGGCATCGCTCTTATGTTGTACCCTGTTTTTTTTTTCATCTGTAGTTGCTTTTGCGTAATCATTACACATTCTTGTTGTAGTATAACCTTTTCAATTGACTGGGTGTAGTGGCAAGGTTAGATTTGACAACCATCGCACCACAGGAAGTGGACTTGAAGGAGGGGGATAGGGAAGAGGTATTACCCTCCTCCACCCTTAATAGCAGCGGGTTTGAATATGAGGCAAAGGGGCATGTAATTCCGGATAGCAGGAATATTCCTTTTAGAATCGTGTTGTGGAACATAGCGGGTATCTGTACAAAGTTGGTCAACGAGGACTGTCTGAGTTACGTGTCAGGTTATGATGTAATTTGTTTACAAGAAACTTTGGGTCTCTGATATGTTTTTATGTTGATAACAAGCATTTTTATTACTCTTGTGCAATATTTAAAATTACACCAAACTGTGCAAGTGACCATATCCCTCTCATAGCGCATCCTAATGGAAGTTTTGGAACAGGGCGACCTGAAGAACCACCTATCCAGCATTATCAAAATAAGGGAATTAGGCTGAAATGGGACTAGGTAGATCCCCAAAATGTTGAGCATAATATCGTTTCTGGAAATCGGAAGCTGATAGCCAGTTTTTTGGAACAGGAAAGGACCCCTTCAGAAGTAGTACAGAACTATGAAGCACTTTGCTCTGCAATTTCTTTGGCCCTTGTAAAGCGGAGCCCCCCTAAAAATTTACCATTGGCGCAATAGCTTAACAACGAATGCACAAAAGACCATAAAGATATAAAAGTGGCTCTACACACTATCCCCCCAGGGTATATAGCAAATAAAAACCCTTAGGAATACTTACAAATCTGTGATTGAACAGAGGAAAAGGGAACTAAAGAACGGGGCATGGAATGATCTGGTGTTAGCAGTGTCCTTAAAGGATACGAAAACCTTCTGGGAAGTTATAAATGGTCCAATGTTCTCGGAAGACTCATCCCAGATTAATTCTTTGATCCTCGGTGACATCTGGGAGGCTCATTTTACCTGCATTTTCAGCCCTCTAAACAGGTGGTAGGTCCTGGGATACATTGGGTGGAGTTGATCCATAATCCACATCAAGCCATACAGCTACGTAATTGATGTAAGATATGCAACCCATTTAGGTTTTATAGTGTACAAAATTTCTATATTGTTTAATACTGCAAGTGCACAATTTTATCGTAGCCATCCCAGGAAGTTGTAGAGCTGCCCCTATTAGAAAATAATACAGATAATTCTGGGTGACATAGCGAACGCTTTAAGAGTACATTTTCACGGGTTCTCTTGTTGAGCGTTTTGTCCCGCTGGTTCTGATCTTCGTTTTGGGGGTAGCATTTTGTTAATTGATGTATTAGATGACTGGAGTTTTGTTTTAACATCTTAGACTGCCTTTGGGATGTGTTTTATACCTATGAATAAAAAAATAAAAATCTATTTAAGATGTCTTTGTACTGTGCACTTTTATGGTTCACTGAACCGAAATAAAGTTAATATGACAGACTGACTGGGAGTGTTTTTCACCATATAATTTAACAACAAGAGAGAGAGGGAAATTTTATTGGAGCCACTCTTAATCCCCCGGAGCTAGTATATATAAACAAAAAAAGAGTGTATCCGTTAGGATTTGACAAGTGCTGAGATATTCAGAAAAGCACAGGGGTGAATCACTTTGTTTTTAGAAGAACCCTCACTCACCAGCCTAGCTGGTGACATGCTTCATCATTGGGTTCCCACCGGAGAGACCGAATGTCTCCCCGGTGTGCTACGACGCCTGATTTACAGCGGAGCTTGTTTTTTTGTGTGTGTAAGGGTAGTGCGATCCGTGATGGTGCTGTTTTAAAATGTGTCGCAATTTAAACCAATAAACAACTTTTAATAGTGGTCAACTGGACACAGTTAAAAATAGTGTGGTGGACGTGAGAACTCTGGTAATAAATGGACCAGCTACGTCCTAAGAAAGGTGCAATGTGAATAAGATGGTCAACATGTTTCTGCTTCTCACGATACTACATGAAGCATTCTTCAGGACCTAATGGAGGACCACCACGGTGGTATACGCTCGCTAAGGCGTACCCTGACCTGTGGGGTCCAGAACCGCTAAAACTTACGGTTGTTGTAAAATAACCATTCAGGATTTCTGAGAGCTTTCAATTCTGTTGGAACAAGGCAGAAGTAAAAGAGAAAACAAAACAAACAGTGATTCACAACATACATAAATATTCACAAGGAACAGACCATGGACATTCAAACAGATTTGTGAATGAACTTCATGCTCATAAGCGGTGAATTTTAAAAGAACCTGAAACACCGGGAGTTAACACTTGTATCAGCCCGTGCCGGTATAGTGGATTTCTCGTGCTGCTAATAAGCACTAGTCAATTGTGCCAAAGAGTGCTGTGCCCTAGTGATAAGTAATTGCAACAAGGGTAAACTTTCACGTGAGGTGCACTCTAGGTACAAGAGCTTCCTGCCCTCACACTATTAATCAGCGTTAAACTCTGGCTGACTATGGGAGGCAGAAAAAAAATAAAATAACGCTTGGCTTTGTGAATGGAGACGCGAGGTATTGGCAAACTGATTGGTAAACACCCACACGGAGCCACAGAGATGTAGAAGCTTACGTGATGTTGAATTCAACGTCACTGCATGAGTCCGGGTGGGGGGCGGGACTTATAGTCACACGCTAAACAAAAAGTAAATAATAAACGTAAGTAACTTACATGGTAGATGTGGAGCGGGATTGGGCAAATCAGGACCTCTACTTACTACTCCAAAGTCACCAGCCCACGGAGAACCTATTTGGTCCACCTTCAGAACTCGAATGTTAGCGTCTGGGCCGGGAGGTGTACTGAAATAGAAGGCGTTCTTCCCATCGAGGAACGTAGCGTCATCACGCACAACACGTGATTCTGTTAGTGCGAGAATAGAAGACTAGACTGCTACCCTCAGTAAAGGGACGTAGCGTGCTTCACGCCGATCATGTGATGCGGGAGGGGAGGATTAGATTGCTGCGCTCGCCTCCTGTGTAAAGAGTAATACGCGGCCACAACGGTTTCCTAGGAAACCAATAAACACCAAGAGTTCCATTAGTGACGAGGTTATTTGGATGAAGTCGGTTAGAACGACACGCAGAGGAATGAGCATAATGATGTTAATGTTCATTTCACTGGAAAATGTATAAAAATAAAGTTACATGATTAAAAAATAAATAAATCAGTAAACACCAGGAGGTCTGTTGTTAACGTAATCATTTGGGTGATGTCGATTGTTGGAATGACATGCCGGGAAATGAGCATAGTGGTGTTACTGTTCATTTTACTAATAAATTGTATGATACAAGTGATGTAATCTAATGTAATGTAATGTTCAGCGTTTTAGTACTGTACCCCAAGGAATATTATCATTGAATCCCATAATGTGACTTGAAAGGCGATAGATCCAGCGTTGTTCTTTTTCAAAGAGGATATTCGCAGACCTATTCCCTGGTCTAATCTGTTCAATAATTGTCCATTTCAGGTCGTCAGGGGTATGTTTGACAAGTGCATAATGTTCTGTCATTTTAGTGATGTTTTTCCCACAGCGGATGTTACTTCTATGTTCGACAATACGCTGTTTTATTTTACGTGTGGTCATACCAACGTATCTGATGCCACACGGGCATGTTAGTAAATAGATCACGTTTGATGAGTTACAATTCGTGTGTGCCCGCTGGGTCCACACTTTGTCCTGTTCAAGATCTAAGGTCTTACTGGTTTTCGTAAGATGGCATACACTGCACTGACCACAGGGGAAATGGCCTGTCACTTTTGGGAGCCCCCAAACCTGTAATACAGAAGGAGTATTGTCAGATGATGTTTGCCTTGGTCTCGTGTGCACAAGGGCATCCTTGATGCTTCTTGCCTTTTTGAATGAAAAGAGAGGTTTCTGCCATTTCAGATTATTACTTACAAGGATGCCCCAATGTTTCCGAATGGACTTAGTCACTGCATTGGAAGCTGTGCTATAAGTCGTAACGCATGTCAAGGGTATTTCTTCCGCTGGTTTTTCTGAATCCTCAAGGAGGGCTTGTCTATGTTGGTTTCTTGCCCTCTTGTAACTGCGATTCAGGATTTTGTCTGGATATCCTCGTCTCTTCAGTTTTGAGTGTTGACTATTGGATTGAGAACGATAGTCTTCCACGCGACTGCAGTTGCGTCTGATACGCAAAAATTGACCAAAGGGAGATTTTCTCTCAGGGGTCGCGGGTGGAAACTAGAAAAAGCTAAAAGAAGAGGGCAAGAAACCAACATAGACAAGCCCTCCTTGAGGATTCAGAAAAACCAGCGGAAGAAATACCCTTGACATGCGTTACGACTTATAGCACAGCTTCCAGTGCAGTGACTAAGTCCATTCGGAAACATTTGGGCATCCTTGTAAGTAATAATCTGAAATGGCAGAAACCTCTCTTTTCATTCAAAAAGGCAAGAAGCATCAAGGATGCCCTTGTGCACACGAGACCAAGGCAAACATCATCTGACAATACTCCTTCTGTATTACAGGTTTGGGGGCTCCCAAAAGTGACAGGCCATTTCCCCTGTGGTCAGTGCAGTGTATGCCATCTTACGAAAACCAGTAAGACCGTAGATCTTGAACAGGACAAAGTGTGGACCCAGCGGGCACACACGAATTGTAACTCATCAAACGTGATCTATTTACTAACATGCCCGTGTGGCATCAGATATGTTGGTATGACCACACGTAAAATAAAACGGCGTATTGTCGAACATAGAAGTAACATCCGCTGTGGGAAAAACATCACTAAAATGACAGAACATTATGCACTTGTCAAACATACCCCTGACGACCTGAAATGGACAATTATTGAACAGATTAGACCAGGGAATAGGTCTGCGAATATCCTCTTTGAAAAAGAACAACGCTGGATCTATCGCCTTTCAAGTCACATTATGGGATTCAATGATAATATTCCTTGGGGTACAGTACTAAAACGCTGAACATTACATTACATTACATTAGATTACATCACTTGTATCATACAATTTATTAGTAAAATGAACAGTAACACCACTATGCTCATTTCCCGGCATGTCATTCCAACAATCGACATCACCCAAATGATTACGTTAACAACAGACCTCCTGGTGTTTACTGACTTATTTATTTTTTAATCATGTAACTTTATTTTTATACATTTTCCAGTGAAATGAACATTAACATCATTATGCTCATTCCTCTGCGTGTCGTTCTAACCGACTTCATCCAAATAACCTCGTCACTAATGGAACTCTTGGTGTTTATTGGTTTCCTAGGAAACCGTTGTGGCCGCGTATTACTCTTTACACAGGAGGTGAGCGCAGCAATCTAATCCTCCCCTCCCGCATCACATGATCGGCGTGAAGCACGCTACGTCCCTTTACTGAGGGTAGCAGTCTAGTCTTCTATTCTCGCACTAACAGAATCACGTGTTGTGCGTGATGACGCTACGTTCCTCGATGGGAAGAACGCCTTCTATTTCAGTACACCTCCCGGCCCAGACGCTAACATTCGAGTTCTGAAGGTGGACCAAATAGGTTCTCCGTGGGCTGGTGACTTTGGAGTAGTAAGTAGAGGTCCTGATTTGCCCAATCCCGCTCCACTTCTACCATGTAAGTCACTTACGTTTATTATTTACTTTTTGTTTAGCGTATGACTATAAGTCCCGCCCCCCACCCGAACTCATGCAGTGACGTTGAATTCAACATCACGTAAGCTTCTACATCTCTGTGGCTCCGTGTGGGTGTTTACCAATCAGTTTGCCAATACCTCGCGTCTCCATTCACAAAGCCAAGCGTTATTTTATTTTTCTTCTGCCTCCCATAGTCAGCCAGAGTTTAACGCTGATTAATAGTGTGAGGGCAGGAAGCTGTTGTACCTAGAGTGCACCTCACGTGAAAGTTTACCCTTGTTGCAATTACTTATCACTAGGGCACAGCACTCTTTGGCACAATTGACTAGTGCTAATTAGCAGCACGAGAAATCCACTATACCGGCACGGGCTGATACGAGTGTTAACTCCCGGTGTTTCAGGTTCTTTTAAAATTCACTGCTTATGAGCATGAAGTTCATTCACAAATCTGTTTGAATGTCCATGGTCTGTTCCTTGTGAATATTTATGTATGTTGTGAATCACTGTTTGTTTTGTTTTCTCTTTTACTTCTGCCTTGTTCCAACAGAATTGAAAGCTCTCAGAAATCCTGAATGGTTATTTTACAACAACCGTAAGTTTTAGCGGTTCTGGACCCCACAGGTCAGGGTACGCCTTAGCGAGCGTATACCACCGTGGTGGTCCTCCATTAGGTCCTGAAGAATGCTTCATGTAGTATCGTGAGAAGCAGAAACATGTTGACCATCTTATTCACATTGCACCTTTCTTAGGACGTAGCTGGTCCATTTATTACCAGAGTTCTCACGTCCACCACACTATTTTTAACTGTGTCCAGTTGACCACTATTAAAAGTTGTTTATTGGTTTAAATTGCGACACATTTTAAACAGCACCATCACGGATCGCACTACCCTTACACACACAAAAAAACCAGCTCCGCTGTAAATCAGGCGTCGTAGCACACCGGGGAGACATTCGGTCTCTCCGGTGGGAACCCAATGATGAAGCATGTCACCAGCTAGGCTGGTGAGTGAGGGTTCTTCTAAAAACAAAGTGATTCACCCCTGTGCTTTTCTGAATATCTCAGCACTTGTCAAATCCTAACGGATACACTCTTTTAGTGTTTTTCACCATCCATACCATGGCAAGTTTATAGGATATTGACTTCTGCACACATTTCCGTGCCTGTGTTACACTTCATTTTCCTAAATATGCCCAGTACATATCTCAATGTGGTAGTTGTAACTTAATGTACATATATCTATCTATCGAAAAAAAACAAAGGTTAAAGCAGCGTTCTGGTTAGGTGAATTTGTCAGTGACATTTAACGTTTTGAACAAAAAAAACCAGAAATTCACCAATTATAGTTAGTAGCGTTAATTATCACTTGCGCCACCGCCGTGCACTGCTTATGACCTCATTGATGACATCACTGATGACATCTCAAATGTAATCTTATTGACATCATACAGTGAGTGTGCTAGTTTGTTTTAAAGTTTACATAGTGGTGAGCAACTACCATATTACTTTTCTGCGTATTTTTGTACAGCCAGGGTCCAGCTAATAGGTGTCATTATTTACAAAATGCATTTGCTACTAATGCATCATAGGTGTGATGAGGTATTGCAGACATTATAAATGTAATGTTGGCATTGAAGACTAACCCTGTGTGCAGATGACAGTTGACAACTTGTGTCAATTATATTCACACGTTTTTTGGCTCTGTAGAAAAGGTTTGCAACAGGGCAAAGGTTCTATATGCAACATCCTACGTATTGTAAGCACCCTTTGTTTTGGCTAAATATTTTTTATTTGCATTTTTGTTAAACATAACATACTAATCTACATAATACAATGGGGACTGTGGGGGCTTACAGAGAAGCAATCAATAATGGATCAATTAGGAAAGGCGCGTGTGGTGTCAAAGTAACTATCAATACGGCACTGTAAAAGAAGACCAGTAGGGGGATCTCATTACAAAGTTCTTAACAATGAGAATTAAGTGTAAAAACTTCCCCACTTCGACATTCAGGTGTCCCACGCATCTATACCCATCCACCAGCCCAGAGTCAGACGCACCATCCTAATCTCAAGAGGTCAAGGGGACGCTGGTGGGGTGGAAACCCCAAGGAGTGCCTCCCCCTCCACGATCTGCCCTCCCTGACCTATTCAGGGGCAAGCAACTATAACTGTAACCCAAGTGGGGAAGATCGGCACTCTACGCAGCCCCTATTTTCTTTCTTTCACATCGCTTCTCTCTCATTCCGCCCATTTCACTACTTCCAACCCCCCTTTTATATATACACCAGGGCCACCGGCTGATTTCCAGCTCATCGTCGGCTATCTGCGAGGCAGAACTGTAAATGTATCCACCACCTTTCGGGACTCTTTGCTGTCATGGAGGCCTAATTAACACAGTTGGGGGAGTGCGCTCAAAACTCCCCATCTGTGGCTCGGCAAATAACTTTTAGAACAGTCATCCATACCCTATGAAAGAATGGCATCGAGGACACGTTGGTGCCGTGGTATGGAACATGGTGGCACGCACTCATGGGGGGTGGGGGGGGGGGGGTGGCGGGGGAGTTGGTGAAGTTGGTGAAGATTTTCGCATGTGCAAATATACACATGTACATTTGCACATGCTAAAATGCAGTTCACAAATATTTTCTAGGAGTACTATTTCTTGCCCTACTTATGTAAATTCTTGGGAATTCACGAAAGCCATATAGCTGCACTTAATGCAAGGACATATACCATGGGTGCACTTTTGAGACTTTCTTTAATAATTGGGCCCCTAATTTGGTTTGGCGTTGACCGGGACCTTTTGTGTTTATTAAAAGTCTGTCTGTCTCTCTCTCTCTCTCTCTCTCTCTCTCTCTCTCTCTCTCTCTCTCTCTCTCTCTGTATTGGCAGGCTTCACTGAGAGTGACCGCGTTCTGCTCTTTCACAAAGGAGCATATCGGCACACAGGGTAGTTTTGTTTAGTGCCAGTAACTACTGTGGCAGTGTGTGCTTTTTGAGACCAAAAAACACTTTTTGCTTTTGCCAATGTTTGCTATAATGGTGAGGGCCTGGCAGCTCCCACACCAATAAGGTTTTACAAAAACCATGCTAAAACAAGTGACACCTTGACTAAACTAAAAAGCTGACTACCATGTCCAGACCTACTGGCTTTGCCAATGCTGGTTTATTTTTGTTTTCCATAATCTTATTGAAACTGGTTACACTGATTTTCTATTGTGAATATTTTTGGAAAATACTAGCATGCATTAACACATGTTACTAAATGATGCTGCAACGAAATAGAACCTGAAATTTTACAGTAGTTTATAAAAATGTTTTTGTTCCTACTTTCATTTTTTTATGAACATTTTATTTTGAAAGCAAAGAATCATTAATTTTGCTTTCAAGTTTCTGCAAATATTTGAATCAAATCAGAGAGCATTCTAGGAGCATTATACATAGCCTATATTGCTAAACTTTGAAAACGTGTACACATTTTTATACTGGAACTACTCTCAGTAGTGCAGTCAGAGCTTACAACATTTACTTAGAGAGCGCTCACCCTAATAATAAAGGTTTTCAATTAATGAACCATAAATACAAGTTTGAACAGCATTAACATATGGAAAAAAATATTTCCTAAACTGCAGACAATGCCCTTCCTTGATCCATAACGTGGTACTGCAAACTGACAGCCAAAGGGTTTGTGCTATATGGGGTTGGGCCTACTTGTCCCAAGGACATAACACACATGAACATTTGTTGCCCCTGACCCCAAACAATATGTCCTGGGCCTCGGGTTATAGGAATTCCACATCCCTGCATGATGGTCGGTGGTGATCCAAAATCCTCCTCCCAGCGCTGTCGCAACCGCACCAAGCCCTGCTGTGCCCCTTTCTACCTAGCTCTGTAGAGTAACATGACTGCCCTTGTTCTACTCATAATGAGGAATAAATAAAACGGGCACTCATGTTCTGGAGGTTCTGCAGTGCCACAGACCACCCTCTTGTGGACCTTGTGCAACAGAGCCCTGTTGAGCAAAAAGGGTCCCGCTGGAAGGTCACACGTCTCCCTTAACTTCAGAAAGGAACAAGCTTCGCCCACCACAAACATGTTGTCCGCTATAGTGAGTCCTGCCTCAGGCCACTGGTGTAGTCCCACCCATACTCCAAGTCTCCTTCAGTGCTGAACAATCTGCAAGGGTAGTTTACTTGTGTATGGTGTTCTTGTGCATGTTCTTTGTAATGCCCTTGCCCAGACATAGTGTGTTGTCGTAGCCACCACAGTCTCATCGCGAACCATGGAGAAGGGGACAGGTCTTAGTAAAATGCTAGTCAAGACATCCCCTGAGGGCAGTCCACATTCCTGATGGCTCACCCCATTCCATAACATGGATTTCCACCGGGCCACCCATTGCAACTGCGCTGCCAGATGATATAGTTAAAATTCTAGAGCTGCTAACCCTCCCTCCTCCATTGGTAAATGTAATTTCCGCAGAGCCACCCGACTCCTCGAAGTCCCCCAGTATAAAGTCAGGAGAATACCATCTAACTCCCGAATGAACCCACGCGGGAGCTCCTTCAGCAGGGCTGCAAATAAATAGACTAGTCGTGACAGCACCACTATCTTACAAAAGCTATCCACCCACCGACAAAGGCAGAGTGGACCACCGACAAAGGCAGAGTGGACCAGACGTCCAGAGAGCATCTCATGATGGCAGCTACCCAGCCAAAATTGCCCTTGTACAGCAAGGCCACAGTACGATAAACGGCCACTCCCAAATAACGAATAGTGACTGATTCCCAAAGCAAGGAAGTGGCAGCTGGGAGATGTCTAGTCCCCACGCCCCCCATCCCCTGGTCTTTATGCAAAGAGTATATGCAGTACTCGTTACAGTTGACCTCTAGACCAGATATTCACCTGAAATCTGTCAAGGCTGCCACCGCTCCTTCCAGGTCAGAGCCCCCCCACCTCCCCCACCGCCCCATGTATAAGAGACAAGGGCAGTTACAGGAGATTTGAAATCTGCATTAATGTCCACCCTGTCGGACTGTCCATGAAAATGGCTTTACATCTAGAACAAAAAACAGAGGGGATAGCAGGCAACCCCTGTCTGTTGCCCCCCTTCACCTAGCAGGCCTCTGAGATCACCGAGCCAGTATGGACCCGAGCCCTTGGGCAAGTAAGTGTACAGTAGCTTTGCCCACCTGACAAAGCACAGACCAAAGCCCATACCAAGCAAAGTAACATAGAAGAACTCCCAACGGAGTGAGTCAAACGCCTTCTGGATAGCCACGGAGAGGACCACAGAGTCTGACTAAAACCTTTCTCGGTGGTCTAGGATATGAAGCAGTTAACAAATATTAGGCAGAGCACTACAGGCAGGAATAAAACCAGTGTGATCCGGGTGGATCAGGGCACACATGCAGTAGTATCTGGTTCGCCAACACTTTACTCAAGATTTTATAGTTGGTATTTGGCATTGAAAGAGAGCGATATGAGTCAAGGAAAATCTGGTCCTTTTTAGTCAGTGACACACTCGTAGCCTCACGCAGAGTGGGTGGGAGCGCACCCGCCTCCGGTAGTCGTTAAACAGGGCCACCAGTTAAGGAATAAGATCTGCGACATACATAGCATAAAGTGCCATGGGCAGTCCATCCAACCCGGGAACCTTCCCTCTAGCCATCTCCTTGATCGCATCCCATGCTCAGTAATATCTGTACGCAGTTGATCTACCACTGCAACTTCTAATATCACTGGAGCAGAGTCTGCGATGCAGTTCAGAACATCATCCTCTTTTACCCCGATTCTCGCGGAATACAAGTCTCAGTAATAATGGAGGAATGCAGCGTTGATCTCATCTTGGGTTAAGACATCCAGTCCAATACGTTATGGACCTGGAGGATTCTGCAAAAGCCAAGCTAGCATACTCCCTGATTTGGCCCTCTCTGCATGGGCTTTAGTAACAGATGCTCTATATCATATTGTCGCAGACGCTTCACCATAGTGAGCAATTTCTCTCCATTCATTGAGGCTGTGCTCCCTGCCCTCTGGCGTCCCCCCTCGGCCACCAGGTTCTGGGGAAGCCCATCAAAAACCACGTACTGCCGCTTAATATCAGAGTGTACCTGTGTGCCACCCCAATCTTGTAATAGCTGCAGTAATCTCTTATCACCACCTTCATAGCCTTCCATTCAATCCACGAGCGGCCGAACCTATGTTATCCAGGCAATAATGGGCAATTTAACTGGCCAAAGATGCACGGAAGGCCTGGTCATCAAGCGGAGCTGGGTCCAAATGCCAAGTGGAAACACCTGACCTTTGTGGGAACCTCGGCAGGGGGGGAGTGGTCGGAGTATGTTTTTGCCAAATATTCTGCATCCAACACTCTTCCACACATCGCGTTGCAGCCCAAGACTCCCATCTAGTTTTACTTCCAAATTCATGCAGGTCAGAGTGGAAGGAATACACCTGTGCTTCCAAATTCCGCACCCTCCAGCAGTCAGTAAGGCCCCACTGCTCAGCTCGGGCGTGGAAAGCCGCTGCCAGCTATTGCATTGGCACCGGGGCAGCATGCAGTGGGGGATGTGATGTATCTTAAGTTAAGGTCGGCTACACAATTAATGTTGCCCCCCATTTTCATCAAGTAAGGTCACGTCGGCGGGAGGAGAGAAATCAAGCTGGACAAAAAAGACAAATTGTCCACATTTGTGGCGCATACATTCAACAGCGCAACATCCCTACTATTAAGTCGACCCAGCTCAAACACATAATGACCAGCAGGGTCAATAACTGCCCTATGTAATTGAAAGGGCACTCCAGGCCTGATCCATACTAGGGCGTCCTGTGCAAATGCATAATAGGTAGTGTTATACAGGTGGTCCCCCTGCCGCTTACTCCACCGCTTACTAAGGGCCTGACCCTTGGGTTCAGTCAGATGGGTCACCTACAAAAAATGTGACCTGGACCCCTCTCTTTCAAATACGCCATGATCTAACGTTTGGAGGGAGTGGACATGCCCTGCACATTCCAAGTAATAAACCTAATCAAATTCACCATTCAGCCAGTATGATTCGCAGACCCATGAGTCTCCCCGCACTGGGCCATCATATAATATGAGCCACTCCCATCTGCCACACAACGCAACTCCCTCCTTTATGTGCACCCCACAAAATGAAAGCAAAACGTACAACAAGTCAAAACAATCAAGCCCCAACCCCACCTGCACCCCCCGGACTGTTATATAAAGACATTCTGTGCATGCAGTAAATGACAACTAGCGTGTCAACAAGCCAACTAAGGCCCATCGAAGTGTCTAACTGGTTCCGTAATGGAAAGGTGCAGTTGGGTGAAGGAGAACAGCCTGCCGGATAAGGGGAAAAAAAGTAGAGAGCAAACTAGTATGACAGGTCACTCAGCACGACCCTCCCTTCCTGTTCCCCTCCAGCTCGTAAACGTTACGAAACAAGAGGAATCGGCATTACAAAAACAATGCAGACACCACATCACAGTACCACAGTTGTTTGCTACATCACTATACTCTATCGTCATCCAGGTAAGTATCAAAACCAGGTCGTCGGCCAAGCCCAGGGTAGCCCCAGGAATTGTATTTTCCAGGCCTGGCACCAAAGTCCTCTGAGCTGGTGATAGAACTTAGATGGACAGAGGATGCACGCCATGGAGAACCTTCACCATCTCCCATAGACGTAGCAGTATCCACCGTCCTTGTCTTTTCCAGAGCTGCCTGTGACTTAGTAGGCCTGTGGGTCCCTCTGCGGCGAGACCATTGCTGCTGTGGGCATGGTGTCCTCCGCTGCTCTGTCATTTATGGACTTGCAGTGCCTTTGTCATACAGCTCCAACCAATCCCATCCTGCAGCCAGTTCCGTGAAGAAGTGCACCTGATGTCCACCTTAATCCTCAGACGTGCTGGAAACCGCAAAAAGTAGAGCAATCCCAGTTCACACTGCTTTTTCTTAACTGCATGAACCTGGACCTGGAGAGTGAAGTATAGTTACATATAACATTTGCATTTTCCACCACAAAAAGGCCACGATTGCAAGCCTGTTGCAACAGGTGGACTCTGTCACTAAAGTGTTGGCAGCGGGTCACTACCAGGCAAGGTGGGTCCCCTGGTCGGGGCGGATGTGCGGGTACCCTATGAGCCCGCTCCAGGGCATAGAACTTGGACAGACCCTTCGTATGTTGTTACATCGTGCCCTCCCTTCCTGATCATTTAGCCTGGCTGCTAACCAGCATGTATGGGCCTCCAGTTCACTGAGATGGCATTTTGTATTTTGAGATAAAGGTGTCATGGTCTGTTCAGAGACCTCTAAAGCGGTTGCCCTCTCAGACAATTTTCTAGAGTCCTCTTTTGATGAGATGAGGCCCAACTTCACAGTGATGGAGTCTATTTTTCATTTTAGGCACTCCCCAAAGGCGTCAATCGCAGTTAGGAGTTTGTTGAACGTACTGTCAATATGAGGGGTATCCCCTCCACTCACGCCCTACTTGATCCTCTCCTGGGGTGCGCCGTCCGATGTATCTTCCTTGTCTCTGAGTGTGACCCATGGCTGCTCCAGACACTTGCGGACCAGGGGCGAGAGCTAGACAGTGGCCAAAGTCTACAGAACCTGGGCCAGAGATTCAGGCCAACCAGTCGCTAGCACCAAACGAAGAATCTATAATGGCAATGGAAGCAAGATGGACCCTACCAGCATATAGCAGAGTCTCTGGACAGCTAAGGAGGCAACACCAATCCAAAATCCCAAGCCCCCAGGTGACAGGGCGGCCTTCTCCACCCCGGGTATCAGCAGTGTATTGCGAAAGAGTTTGCTTTGAGCTGCTTTTAAGAGCCCACTAGGCTGCAAAGTGTCCATGGGGTCCCAACCCAGACCTCCTAACAAAAGGCACAGGGTTCTCCAATCAGTTATGCCCAGGCCCTCACCATTCATATGTAAAGTGTCACTCCCCAAGTAGATTGAGGCTTTTGTAGTAAAGCCAGGGATGCAGTGCTGAAGGGGGGAGGAGAGGAGGTCCAACAGAGGTACTTCGGCCTCAGCGTCTGTGCCCTGTGAGGCCTCTACAGCTCCTCTCCCCTGGGTCTCCGGACCAGGTATCAGTGCGGATCCTCCGTGTGAGTTCTGGTCGCTCCCGTTCGCACCAGTGGACCCTGCCATACCTGGTAAGGCTGAGTGCATTGAGGGTAGGCCTCTGATTTCTCCCATTTGAGGAGGGGAAAAACCCCTATCCAGGGGCACTCATGGCGGTGGCGCCATGTTTGATTCCACCCCCCCCCCGCCCCATCTAAGCCGATTCCTGGCTGGGGACCTTCTTTGGCTCCGCACAAACACCCTTTAGTTATTAGATAGAATTGTGTCAGCATGACAATTCTTCATAACCTAGAAGACTGTGCATCAGGTATTAAGCTATGTGCACATGGTTCAGAAGATGGGCATCTGTAAAGTTTTGGCTGTACGTAGTATGATCTTTAGCACCTTCACACCTTGGTTATTTGAAGTGAATAGTCTTTCTTTGGACAAGTTCTGCATAGAGTGTGCACTGGGGTTAGTAGATAATTTTTAATATTCTGTGGTGTGTTTCTCATGAGAATTTCACTGTCTGCAAACAGTGTTAGAGTAAATGCTCACCGTAGAGTAAACCGTGTTAACAGTACCTATCATTCTCCTTAAATCCACTTAGTTTCTCAGTTTAGGTTCAGTGATTGTAAGGGGTTTGATACAGGCAAAGAGTGTTTGTAGTAGGGCATTGGTTATGTTGCAGAGCTTGAGTATCTCGAAGAACCTTTTTTCTCCTGAAAAGTTGTATACAGATTGAACACTATGTGCAGGATAGGTGGCTGTGGATGTGGACGTGGTGGATGTGGACGTGGTGGATGTGGACGTGGTGGATGTGGACGTGGTGGATGTGGACGTGGTGGATGTGGACGTGGTGGATGTGGACGTGGTGGAGGTGGACGTGGTGGAGGTGGACGTGGTGGAGGTGGACGTGGTGGAGGTGGACGTGGTGGAGGTGGACGTGGTGGAGGTGGACGTGGTGGATGTGGTGGATGTGGACGTGGATGTGGACATGGACCTGGTGCATGTGGATGTGGTGGACGTGGTGGATGTGGTGGACATGGTGGATGTGGTGGACATGGTGGATGTGGTGGACATGGTGGATGTGGTGGACGTGGTGGATGTGGACGTGGTGGATGTGGACGTGGTGGATGTGGACGTGGTAGACGTGGTGGATGTGGACGTGGTGGATGTGGACGTGGTGGATGTGGACGTGGTGGATGTGGACGTGGTGGATGTGGACGTGGTGGATGTGGACGTGGAGGATGTGGTAGACGTGGAGGATGTGGTGGACGTGGAGGATGTGGTGGACGTGGACGTGGTGGACGTGGACGTGGTGGACGTGGACGTGGTGGATGTGGACGTGGTGGATGTAGGCGATGTGGATGTAGGCGATGTGGATGTAGGCGATGTGGATGTAGGCGATGTGGACGTGGTGGATGTGGACGTGGAGGATGTGGTGGATGTGGACAATGTGGATGTGGACAATGTGGATGTGGACGGTGTGGACGGTGTGGACGTGGTGGATGTGGACGTGGTGGATGTGGACGTGGTGGATGTGGACGTGGTGGATGTGGTCAATGTGGACAATGTGGACGTGGACAATGTGGACAATGTGGACGTGGACAATGTGGACGTGGACAATGTGGACGTGGTGGATGTGGTGGATGTGGACGTGGTGGATGTGGACGTGGTGGATGTGGACGTGGTGGATGTGGACGTGGTGGATGTGGACGTGGTGGATGTGGACGTGGTGGATGTGGACGTGGTGGATGTGGACGTGGTGGATGTGGACGTGGTGGATGTGGACGTCGTGGATGTGGACGTCGTGGATGTGGACGATGTGGTGGATGTGGACGTGGTGGATGTGGAACTGCTTGGCGGCACATTAAAAAAACATAATGAAGAGTGGACTCTCGAAAGAAGTTCTTGGCGGCACATGAAAATAATGAACAAGTGTGAGGGAGAGTGGCGTGGCCCCGCTGCTGCGAAAGAGCAGGAAAATACACTAGTGCTTGCGCTGGCATCCGCCTTGCGGGAGCGAGCAGCGGCGGCGGCGCGAGAGCCATATGTTTTCAATTACCACGAGCGCCACTGCTCACTCCCGCAAGGTGGATGCCAGCACAAGCATGAGTGTGCTTGAAAAGGAGCAGACCGATGGCTAAATACCCTCCTAGGGCGAGACCTAAAAAAGCATTAGAACAGGCAGGGAAAAAGTTACAGCATTGCATAAACAAAAAAACTAGAACACATTTTTGGTGTTAATTCTGGTTTTTATTAGGGTACTAGTTGTATATAATGTTTTCTAGGATAGATATATAGTGACAAAAATGGTTATAACACTTTTTTTATTATAACTTCTAACTTTGAAACATGCTGCACAACATTCACAATGCTGTACAACACATATTAAAAACGTTAACAAAGCCAATAGCTCTGTCTAAACACTTAGAAGGCCCCAAAGGCGAGACTTATTGGCTATGCCAATGCTTTTGTTTATTATTATAGGGAAGGGGTGCCGCGTGGCCCCCCTTCCCATGGCCACTATTGGCCCCGGGGACCCCATCCCCTGGGGCATGACCAATATTTATTTTATTGTTGAGGGGGGGCCACGCGTCTCCCCATACCCCGGGGGCCCGGCCATATGTGTTTTGTTTTAAAAAGGGAGGGCGCCGCGTGGCCCCCTTCCCGGGCCTCATCTGGCCCCGGGGACCCCATCCCCTGGGGCCGGCTCTTTACTGGCTCTGTAGTTGGGGGACCATGGGGGGAGCCCCAATGCCCCCATGGCCCCGCCGGCTCCCCGTCTCCTGCGGGAGCTGGCATTGATTTTGCACAAGGGGAGCTAACATGCAGCTCCCCTTGTGCAAAAGCAATTCTGCTTTGATTTTTGGAAGCGAGAGCAGGTTTCCTGCTCTCGCTTCCAAAAACCAAAGTAGTGTTTGCGGCCTGTCAAAGCAAACCGCAATGTCCCGGGGGTGGGCCCCTCGAGACATTGCAGGATCCGGCCCAGGGGGGTGGCGGTCCCCAGGGCCATCAAGGACTCCAGGAGGGGGGCCGGGTGGGATTGGGTGGGAGGTCTTGAATAAACAGTGCTCCGGGGAGGTGGTAGTCCCTGGAGCAGTGAGGCGGGGCTCGAGTCCCCCACCTTATTTATTTTAGCCCCAGGGAGGTCCCCGGGACTTGGGTGGCCCATGAGGCCCCCCACCTTATTATAATAAAACTCCAGGAAGGTGGTGGTCCCCGGGGCTGCGCGGGCCCCCACTACAGAATTCAGGATTTCCCTCGGGACCTGGCGCACCCGGGGGCTTTAAAAAACAAAGAGCGTGAGACCGCGCTTTATTTTTTTTTTTCCCAACAGGGTTCGCGCACCCAGCACGACCCGGCCGAATTAAAAAAAAAATACTATTTTGTGGGCCTGGGGTGGTCAGAGTGTTCCTTCCCTGCCCCCTTTTTTTGTTTTTTGATGTTTCTATTACCTTTTTCCCTATCCCTCAGTCTGAAGCACAAGGTGGCTGCCATAACACTTCCTGGTTTGAAGTGATGGCAGCCAATCAGAGGCCAGCTTGCGCTCTGGAGTGCTCAGCCATGCAGATCTCAGAATTCTCAAATATCGATATCTGTAAATCTTTAAATATCTCAAACTACTCAACGGAATTACACCATTTAAAAAAAGCATGCTTTCTGGACCAAGAGCTGTCTCTCTGCCAAATTTGGTGTAATTCCGTTCAGCAGTACAGGCTGTAGCCGTGTCTAAAGTTTCCTATGGAAATTAACATGGAGAAAATACGTTTTGGGCCCCCCCTTTTTTCTCGGCCCCCTTCCCTTGATGAATCACCCCGAAACTTTGAAGACAAGAGCTGACCTGAATGAACAGTTAGTTTTGAAAATTTGTAAAAATTCGTCAAACGGCGCCAAAGTTATTGGCAAATCAAAAAACGCTTTTCCTATGGAAACTAGGTTCTAACTATACCTACTGGCGATCGCCAGTACGTAAAAAACAAATCTGTCTCTCTCTCTGTCTCTCTCTGTCTCTCTCTCTCTCTCTCTCTCTCTCTCTCATTTGTTTCGTCAAAGGTGCGGTACTGCGATGGGCACTTGCTTCACCCCCAACTATACAAATCTGCATATGTGCTGGTGGGAGGAGCAGGTGATCCAATCGCAGTATCATGAAATATGGGGCTATAATGTGGTTCATTGGTATAGATATATCGACAACCTGTTTGTTGTTTGGAGGGGCACTAAAGAAGAAGCAGAAGACTTCCTAAAACAGACTGAGATCAATAATCTGAATCTGCACTTCACTAGTACAATCAATACACATAGTGTTAATTTTTTTAGATCTGACAGTGTATGTGGGTGACAGTCGATTTGAATCCAAATTATACAGAAAGCCAACTGCGGGCAGTACCCTTTTACATGCATCAATCTTTCACACAACAAGTCTAGTGAGAAGTATCCCGTACGGGGAGGGCTTAAGGGTGAAGAGGAATTGCAGTGAAGGGGTTGAAGCACAAAAGGAAATTAACACTCTTAAGACCAGATTTTGCAAAAGAGGCTACCCAGATGAATGGTTAAATACTGCATTAGCTAAGGTAGACAAACAAGCCAGAGAGCAAGTACTTTTCAAGGAAAAGGAAAATCATAAAAAAGAGCAACAATATTATTTCAGATTAATAACTGCATATAGTCTAAAACAAGGCAGTAGAAGAGGGATCATCAATAAATATTGGTTTCTGATAAGAAACAATCCAATTTTGGGAAGATTGGCTCCTCGGAACCCATCAATAACCTTCAGAAGGGCTCCCAGTATGAGACCGAGTTCACCTAACTATAACCCGCATACCCGCAATGCACTGCTCATGACGTCACATATTATATCATTCAGGACCTGGTCAGGGACATCACTGATGACGACATCTGATGACCTCATCCACGTGATAATCTGATGCACCACCTCACGCTCCAGTATAACCTTTGATACACACACTGTAAAGTATAGACTACCATTTTCTAAATCATTGACACACCAGTACCAGTTACTACATACGCACTCACCGATTCCTAGGTCTACACACACATCCACTCATTCATCCATACAATCACTCATACATGCAGTCACTCATCAATACAACACTGTCATATGCACTCATAACCTATACAGACACTCACACACCGCCACTCATCCATGCAGTTACTCACACACCTAGTCAGTCATGCTAAGAATCAATCCCACTCCCATTTACTCACCTGTACAATTATACCACAACACCTCACTTATTCATACAGATATTAACACATACTTACTCTCTTATATAATCAGTGATACAAGTACACACTCAGTACACACTTGGAGGAGGACAATATAGGCAGTACTCAGATTTATCCATGGAGTAGTAGTACATTTATTTAAGCATATTTAGGCAGGTGTAAACAGTTTACATTTTTCATCAGGAGATCAAGAATAGCAGTAAGCTGCCAATTGATAATTAAAACAGAAAATTATCTCTTAAGAATATTCTTGAATTTGCGATGGCGATAATCTTGGTTCCTAGTCAGAAATTTGTTGAGATTAGGGATGTGGGGGGGGAACATGGCGGCCACTGACTGAACGGCCGCGGGTGCTCCTCTCCGGGCTTCGGGTTTTCGGGCCGTAATTTTCTGGTTTTGAGGCAGAATTAATTTATTCTGGTAATCCCCCGTATCGGTCTTCAAAATATGGTGTGGTCCCCCGCAAACAGGAACCTTTGTTACTACTCACCGGAGCCTGTTTTCCTGACGAAGCCTCCGGCTGCTGCGACGCCGGACTTGGTGCGAATAGTCTGTTTTCGACTTTCTGATTCCGGCTCCAGTGTGTGTGGTGGGGCCGGACGGCACAGAGGCTGGGCTGTGCTTGAGGCCCCGGCGAGGAGGAGCGACCGTGTAGTTGTTGAACGCCCGAGTTGGAGGTGAGGAAACGCGGCGGATGTACTGAGACGGAGCAGGCGGCTCGCTGTACCGTCGTGTCACAGTCCTGATGGTGTTTTCGGTCCGGATTTTCCTTGTTTTACTGCGGAACACGTAGAGAGGATTGGGACAGGGTGCTGGAGGGGCTGGCGAGGATTTCAGGCTGGAGTGAGTGCGGTGTGCTTCCTAGAAGATTCCTGGCCATTCGGCTTGTCGGTGGGAGAAATATCCAAGAGTGTAGAAGTGATTATCTTAGATACATTTAAGAACAAACTACCCTTGCTCGTTCCCAGCAATAGAGACAACAATAGGAACAGTACATTGGAAAAAGCAGAGGGGGTTATTCTAGGAGAAATTCCCCCCGAATGCTTGGAGAGTAGGATCCCTGTGCAAGAGAGTGCTTCTCCCCCTAAACTTACCAGATACTCACTAAGGGCTAGGGCGGCACATTTAGTCTCTAATAAATTGATCACCCACTCGATTTTCCCACAGAGCCCCTCCCCCCCCAGTGGCGGAGATCAACATCTTGACCAGGAAGGAGAAACAGATCAAGCAGGAGGGGATTTTTGGGGTCTCAGAGGCACCTGTTACTTTCCTAAAACCTCAAAGGGGTAAGGTGAAACTAAAAGAAAAGAAATTGGTGGGTACTAAAGTAAGAACTACACCCTCATTGAAATCCTACTATCAGGTTATGTCTCAGACGTCTACAAAAATGAACCCCCGACCTCAATTACAAACCTCTGTTAGCCCTAAAGTGCTACGTTTACTAGAGTCCACTGTGTCCCATTTGCCCGTTTCCGCTCCCCCCCTCCTCCCCCTTCCCCCCGAAAGGGAGGAAAGGGGCAATATTGGAGGCCATTGACTGTAAGCAGAACAGTACATACAGGGAAAACTCCCTATCGGAGCCAAAAGGATTAGTTAATTTGGCAGAATGTACTGGAAATTTAGAAGTACATCCAGCTATTACCCTTGTTAACAGGTACTCCATTTTGGATCAGCAGAAAGAGGATGATCAGGGGCTCGTCCAGCTACAGGGAACGCAACAAGTTCAAGGCCGGGAGGAAGGAAATGGAATGGACAAGCAAGAACTATTAGAGCAATTAATAGGGGAACAAAATAAAGGAAAGGTAAAAGGACAATCGGAGGATCCGAGTTGTTCCACTAGCCAGTACATCAAAGGCTCAACTCCCCTTCCTATGGAAATAAAGGCTGCTCCAGTCCCAAGCTCTCACTCGTTGGCTGATATCCTCTTGGCGCTGAAAGACGAAATGGCAAATAGATTTACAGTTTCCTAGGCAAACCAAGCTGATCTAGCGAATAGATTCTTGGTCTCCGAGGCAAATCAGGCTGCCATTCGATCTTCGTGTGAGTTGCTGGCCCAGAAATTGGAACTGGTAACCGCAAGGACAGATGCAATTGAGTAGAAAATTCCCAAGATTAAGAACGTAATCGAGGCCACCACAGCACAATTGGAAAAAATATCTATCCAGAACAAAGGTCTCAAAGATGACCTTAAGAGGTTAGAGAGCCATTCAAGAAGAAATAATTTGAAAATTTTGAACATTCCTGAAGCAATGGAGGGAGACTATATCAAGAGTTTTCTGATCTCCTTATTGAAGCGCACTGTATTAAAAGATAACACTGGTATAGATTTAAGCTATGAAATCCAGAGAGTTCATAGAGATCCATTCAAAAGAAATGCGGGTCGGTTTAAACCCCGAAACATTTTGGTCAACTTCTTATCCTATTCAGTGAAAGAACAGATTTTATCTGCTGCCCTAAAGGAAGGCGCTATCCCCTCGCCATTTGAAGAACAGTCTTCTTTTTCCTTTTTTATTAGAACAGACATTTCTCACATAACCGCGGAAAGGCAATGGGAACTGGGGAAAAGACTATCGGAATTGAATGGGTTGGGGGCGAAGGCTCCACTAAGGTTTCCAGCTACATTGCGGGTTATGTGGAATAATCACATGCACATGATTCGCTCATCACAAGAAGTTGACACCTTAATTGCAAAAATTCAGCACGACAAACAGGGAGGTCCGTGAGGGGGAAGGGTAGGAACTCATTGTGATGCCTCAGTTAAGTCAAGCTGTTAGTTAACGAACGGGCTATTCCCCTCTCCGGGCAACATTGAACAGGCATTTGCCTTTTGGAAGGTAGGGTTCTTCAGGGCGTAAGGGGGTTAGGGGAATCACGAGGGGTTAGGGAGGGAAGGGGGAGGGAGGGCGGGGGGAGGGGGGAGGGGGGAGGAAAGTAGTGGGGCACAGGGTGGCAGGAAAAATGGTTAAAAAAAATTCTCATCTCACCGACTATTTAGATCAAATTGTAAGTGTTACCTGTTAACTAGAGAATCCACCTCGGAGGGATAAAAGAAAAGGGGGGGAGTAGGATCCAAGTTATTTCATGGAACATAAATGGTTTAAAAAAGATTTAAATATCTAGAGATGTCACCATTTCAGGTTTGCTTATTGCAGGAAACCCACCTAAACCAAGAAGAGTCTAGGAGTATTTTCTCCAAACTCCCGTGGATACAATCTTTTTGCCACTCTCAATAATCAATGAACTGCCGTGGGGTGGCAATTTTGGCCAAGAGGGGACTTTCCTGTGAAGTAAAATCGGTCTTAACAGACCAAACCGGAAGATGGATTATCGCCCCGTTGGATTTTGGAGAGGAAAAGTTGACCTGTTCTTCTTTCTACGGCCCCAACGTGGATGATCCCTCTTTCCTGGTTAAATTACAGGATAATCTTATCTCAGTATCTCCCCCCCCCCCCCCCCCCCCTTATCGTGGGAGGTGATTTCAATGAGCGGCTTGACCCGGTCAAGGATCGGTCTAATCAGAGTCATACCATAGGCTCTCCAAGATCACGAAGGGTCCTGCAAAACCTCTTACTAAATATTAACTTGGTGGATGTATGGAGATCTAAGATGGATAGTGTGCAGGGCTTTACTTCTCGTAGTAAAAAGTATTATCATTCTGCCAGGATAATGTCCTGATAAATAAAGAGGCCCTGGACAGGATCCTCAATATCTCCATTCCTCCAAGTCATCTTTCAGACCATGCACCTCTACTCCAGCAATATTCTATCAGTAATCCACATCCGCAATAAAGGTGGACTCCGAATAGAGCATTCTTGTCAGATTCAGGGATTATTCAGGCAACCAAAGAGGCTACTACTGAATTTTTTGCTTTTAATATAGGCTCTGCCTCAATAGATCAGGTTTGGGAGGCATATAAAGCTAATTTGAGAGGGGTGCTAGGTAGTCAAATAGGAATTAAAAATAAAAAAAAGATTAGGGAATTACAGTCATTAGAGTTAAGAATATCTGCCCTTGAAAAAGAAAGGAATCTCATTAATCAAGAAAATACTAGGGATTCGGACAAACTAGAAAAGGAACTCGAGAATGCTAGAGAGAATCTTAGGATATTTTTAGACGGAAAATGTAAGGCCCAGTGGCAGGCACGGAATATGGAGAACTTCGAATATGGGGGAAAAAGCCAGAGCATTATTGGCCTGGAAAGCTAGGTTAGATCGGGCAAAAAATGATATAAACGAACTCATCATAGATAGCGAGGGTACTAACAAGTAAGCATGAAGAAATGCAGGATTGCCTTCGGTCCCTTTTCTCAAAGCTGTATAGTGAGGACATAACTCCTTCTACAGAAGAAATTAGTTTATGGCTAAGGGATAAGTCCCTACCTGTGTTAACTGAAGCCGCTAAAGATCTGTTAGAAGCGCCTGTCTCTATTGAGGAGATAAGGGTTCAAATTAAGAGGGCAAAAAATAAAAAAGCAGCCGGTCTTGACTCTCTCCCTAATGAAGTCTATAAATTGTTAGTAAATGAACTCTTGCCTATTCTCCACACACTTTTTAACTCAGTCTATAGCACCTCCGGGGTGGTCCTTAGATCTTGGAAAGAGGCCATAATAGTCTTAATATTGAAACCAGGGAAAGATCCCCTGGCGGCAGACTCCTACCGACCAATATCCCTGCTGAATGCCGACTATAAGGTCTTCATGGGCCTTTTAGCAGGGAGGCTGGCAAAATTGGCACCAAGCTTAATAAATATTGACCAGAAAGGCTTTATGGTCGGGAGATCTATCCAAGAGCAAACCCAAATTTTGATTGGGAGTATTGACTTGGCAGAGATTAGAGGTGATCCCTTAGCGGTAGTGGCCTTAGACGCCGCTAAGGCTTTCGATCGAGTATGTTGGAGTTACCTATGGGGGGCTTTAGAGACTGCAGGTATAGGCCCGATATTTGTCCAGACCCTAGAAAGTTGTTATGCTGGGGCATCGGCGAAAATCTTGCTAAACAGCTCTTTGATCCCTAGTTTCGAAATACGGAGAGGAACAAGGCAGGGATGTCCTCTGTCTCCTCTTTTGTTCAATATATACATTGAACCTTTGGCACAGATGATTAGGCTGGATAATGGCATAAGTCCATTTGAATCACAAGATTACCATTGTAAAATCGCACTCTACGCCGATGATATCATCATCTACACTAGTGACCCCAACATTGCCATCCCCTGGATTGAGATATTGTTACAGGAGTTCGGCTTATTGTCAGGATATCTAGTTAATTTGGATAAAACCGAAATTATGTGTTGGAACACAGCATATAGGCGAGGCCCTGAGAGTAGGGAGTTCAGATATCTAGGGATAAAAATAGTGAAGGATCTGAAGAAAATACCCCTCTTAAATCTGGTCAAAATTGAAAAGGATATAGACTACCTCTTTGCTAGGTGGAAAAACCTCCCTATGACGATCTATGGAAGGGTAAACCTAGTAAAGATGTCGGTCCTCCCTAAATTGACCTACCTTTTTAACACGATCCCCCTTACTTTTCTACAAAAAATCATTATTAAAATTCAGGTCAAAATCGGAAGTTTTATAAGGGGGCAAAAGAGTGCAAGATTATCATGGAAGAAACTAAGAAGGAAGCTTCTGAAGGGTGGTCTGGCCTTACCAGATATTAATTGGTACCTAGTGTCATTCCAGTTTAAGGGCACTAGGATGTTATTAACAACTCCGGCAGAGACTAAATGGGGCAGGCTTTTGGGGGAAATGGTATCAGCAGAGGGGGGCAATGGGCAAGGTGAGTTTTTGTTTAAATTTGGAGCCCCCAGATTTTTCAAACATGTACGCCTCAAAGTTTTAAAAACTGCCCTGTCAAATTGGTACAAAATGAGGCGAACTCTGGGTATAGGCTATTTTTCCGATTTTGCTCCGATATGGGATTCACCGGGGACTCCAGAATGTCTGAAGGACAGCCTAGCGATTTCAATAAGGAAGGCTGGTCTGTGGAAATGGTCGGGCTTGGTTGATTCAGAGGGGGTATTACGATGGGAGCTGTTAAGAGGTTAAGATTGGTTCCACCTTTTCAAGGTTTAAGTACCTCTAGTTAAGATCATGGTATGAGGCGGAAGTGAGTGAGATTAAAGGGAACTGGGACCTGGAGCAGTCATTTCAAGATCCGCAACCAAGGAAAAAAGAAATATCCCTTTTGGTATGCAAATTTGCTTGAAGCGGAGGATAGTGAGATCCCGCCCCAAGCATCGGTGTGGAACCCTCTTCCCCAAGCCCACCCCACAGAAGCCCGATTTGAATCCTCTCTTAAATTACTTTATAGATTTATAAAGCCTGCTGGCCTAAAGAAGAACAACTTTTTTGTGCTGAACAGGCTTTATTATACCCCGGCCAGAATCGCTAGGTTTGCCCCGGTCCCGACCCCACAAAGATATAAAAGTGATAAAGCTGACTATATTCATATGTTTTTTGAATGCACAGAATTGTGTCTATTTTGGAAGAATGTGGGGGATATCTTGACAGCTATTTTTGATATAGGATTGGAAGTTGATGTCAACCTTGTGATTTTTGGTTCAAACAATCTTATAAGGGAAGCGCTATCGCAATTAGAAATGCGACTTTTACTATATCTTATTATTTTGGCTAGGAGGGAGGTCTGCCTAAGGTGGAAAGATCACATTCCCCCCAATAGAGAAAATTGGGTAAAAGCTGCGCTGAATATGGCATGTTTGGACCAGGGAGATGGGACAGAAGTAGATGGAAACATCTGGTCTACCCTTTTAGCGTGGGGAGGCCGTCTACAACTGATTAACTGGTAGAAATATGGTGGTCGAATCCTGGTCCAATGATTACACCGATCCTCAATAACGTGAGGAAGCCCAAGGGGGGCAGAGACCTATGCAGTGAACCGAAGGGTGCCCAGATCCTTAGCTCTCGGTTTGTAAAATCTGCCTTGGTCTAAGGTGAAATGAGGACCAAAAAAAAAAAAAAGAGATTAGGGATGTAAAAAACTTTAAAAAAAAAAAAAAAAAAGATTTGTAGGAAAGTGTGGAATGCAGCGATTGTTTTGGTGTCCATACTCTACGTTCTCCCTCCACCACAGTTGCCTCACTGCTTGGTTCATGCAAGGGTCTGAAATTCAATAGCAATGTTTTGGTACATTTTGGAACAAGTCTAGCATGTTGGGCGAAGACTAATTCTCCATTTCTTTATGTAATTTGTAGCTGTCAATGGTTGTTTCTCTTTGAGGTGAAGCAATGCATCTTTGAAAAAAAATTGATAGGTTATTTGTTGTGTATATATGTATGTATACTATCCTCCTTACGGTAGGTCAGCACAGATGTTGAACACTAATATCAGGTCGCTATGGGAAGTCGACATTTCCATCATAATTCGGGATTTATTGTCTCGTGTCTGCCTGACCTATCTCACACTGGTGTAGTTGTGGCAATAGGGGCAGCGATAATACTCCTTTGTTTTCTAGTTTTATTCTATATTTTTAAACATATTTTGCTAACCTTTCCAATAAAAAATATTCAGGTCACAATTATATGTGTTTATTGATACCAGAGACCTGCATTGCTCATCATTTGACCTGTCAGTGTGTATTTCTTGGGTCAGTGCCATCACACCAGACTCCCTTCTCTGGAAGCTTATGTTGTACCCCAGTAAAGCGTATTTCTCCTTGCCACAATTAAGCCTACATTTTTTTGTATTTTGGCATACTTCATTACCCCTCATCTCCCCAGATGTTATCCATTAGTAATGTGGCCTCACTTTGTATTTTAAAACCTACCACGTGCCCTAAATATTTGCATACTCCTTTCCAGAAGCAGTGTATCCGGGGACAGGACCAACTAGTTGTACTGTTTAACAACTTTTTTTTTCCTTTCACTATTGCAGGGAAATAGAGTTTATATTACAATACTTCATTACAAATCCTTGATATAGATTCGTCTCAGTTATTCCAACCTTTAATCTTCCATGTGCTCTTCTGCGCTTCTCTGTATTACTCATCAAAGATTTCTCTTTGAGTCTATCAAGCTTTTTTGGAGTAATTTT
Source organism: Triturus cristatus (assembly GCF_964204655.1). Classification (NCBI taxonomy): domain Eukaryota; kingdom Metazoa; phylum Chordata; class Amphibia; order Caudata; family Salamandridae; genus Triturus; species Triturus cristatus. Next base: position 675,979,040 of record NC_140593.1, on the reverse strand, counting down.
TTTTTCCTTCTGTGCTGTTTAAAGATGTAGACATTCCACATAGTAAGGAGCTTCTGAGTGTGTCAGATATAAATGTTGCAGCCTCAGCCCAAAACCAGAGTTTTTTTCATATGGGTCTTGAATGGCATCCAGACTTTTTCGAAATTATTCATTCTTCAAAACCAAAATGGGTCTAAATATTCCCAAGTTAACCCATCACCTCCTTCTCCGAATGTGGTTAAGGACCGGTCTAACGTACAGCCTATAGTAGCCTTTTATGACTAACATTATGAATCACTTAACAATAATCCACAAATGTCCCCATCTACTATAAATTTTGCGAAAATTCCGACTAGATCCCATCGCATTATACCATCACACATTGAAATTACTACCCAAGTGTATCACAGTTCTACGGATAACTTGGACCTACCAATTCTACAGCTCTCCTGTCTTTTATCCGAGCAATATCTTGCCAAACTATGTTTAATAGATCTAATAATTCTGGAAGCTTTGCATTGGACAGTTCTGATGCACAACACTTGGATGATTTGTCCATAAATAATAACACATTAACTCATGACCTGATAATTGCTCCAACTAACATAAATAGCAGCTAGCTCAATGAATTTCTCCATCAAGGTGCTGAACTGGCAGTCCTATAAGCTGGAAATCTAAATAGATCTGTTACAATCTATTGGTTCTTCCATTTCCACACTGGTGTAGCAAGCTTAACAATATAGGATACAGATTTGATTCGGTTTCATGCTACTTGCCAATCCTAACCACACCTGTGTATGCACTCCCACTGTCAATAAACTGTGTACTCTTCCAGAAATGTTGAAACAGATAATTGATAACAATATAGCACTATGTTCAAAAACTGCACAAATGTCAACTGAGACCGCAGTCAGTGTGCATAAATCCACCATAGAAGAATAGTGTAAAAATTGCAACATCATATGTACCAATAATTGACTATATCAAGCCTCTAGCACTAATAACCTCATGGAAACAATTGATTCCATCATAGAGGAAAATCAAAGTACCTACAATCAATGTCACTCCCAAACCTTCAGGTATGAGGAAACAAGAAATTAAAGAAACAATAAAAATATATTTTATCTTTAAAAGCTGCTTGGTGCCTGGGAAAACCATAAAGAGGGATTATAAATTCTACCCAATTATTGCAAACAAATCAAGTGCGAACAAAGCACAGACCTCAGATTATAAAAGTCAGAAAATCCAGACTCCTACGAATGAAGGAAATCAACTGGTAGTCCCAGATACTGGGAATTTTATATCTCCACTTGTCCCATCTGTCAGACATAAATCCGATATAATAGTGCAGAAACAATATACTGTGATAAAGCAGGGTTATGTCATTCATATTGCTTTGGTAGCACAAACATGAATCATTCAACAGAAACAATCATAGAAATATTTGTCATATATACTTCTTCAACTTTGATGCCAGAAAATCATACTCCCAATACAGTGATAGGCACTCAAGTTTGTAGACCTATAACGTGACAACAAGGCATAACATATCGCAGTTGGATAACCAAATGTCTACTTGTTCTCTTCCCAACTTGATATCACGACAAAATCAGCTATGCATTGCCTTCACTTAAAATGTAAAGAACGCTTATGGGAAAACGCAGGTATTTAACAAAGTAAAATGACAAATTCTCGGAATACAGAGATGTATCACTTGGCAGTTATAGTACACTACGTGATACTTCAACTGAAACAATGCTAGTGTTTGTACTGGAAGATAGATCAAGATGAAAATAAGGCATCTTAAATTGGAGCAACATACTATTTTTGTTTTCTAATAACCAATCTTTATTTAAAACACAAGACCTAGTAAGCATTAATTTTGCACCCTTATGTTCCTCTTCCAGATTTCAGACAACTCGCGTAGTAAAGAGCTCAACCAAAATTGCAGGTCTGGTGTTCTTTTTAAAGGAATTGCTGACTGGGGTACACTTATCTCAAGAAACTAACTTGTGCCCTCAGGTAACTGTAAATCTCGCCCTCAGGTAACTATAACTCGCGCCCTCTCCATGCATTGCTAATTACCCCACATAATGCATCAGTCATTGTATGTTCTATGACATCATTGATAATATCACTGCAACATTTGAAATAAAATAATTGAGGAGTAATCTGTGCATGGCGGGGGCGTGAGTTGTAGTTACCTCGGGGCACGAGTTATAGTTTCTTGAGAAAAGTAGAACTATGGCTGCTGAATTTTAGATGGTTTTGTGTGTGTAAAGTCTGAACCTAACTATAACGTACTTGAAACCTTTGGTTTTTTTTTGTGGTGAATTTATAATCAGGATTTGTGACTCAAGTATATTGTTTAGTTATTTCACTATCCGTGTCCAGTATCAGTCAATCAATCAATCAATCACTGCATTTGAAAAAGCGCGCTACATACCCGAGAGGGTCTCAACGCGCTGGGGAGTGGGGGGGTGCTACTGGTCGAAGAGCCAGGTCTTGAGGAGTCTTCTGAAGGCCAGCAGGTCCTGGGTCTGTCGTAGGATGGTGGGGAGAGTGTTCCAGGTCTTGGCGGCGAGGTAGGAGAAGGATCTGCTGCCGGCGGTGGTTTTTCGGATGCGAGGGACTGTGGCGAGGGCGAGGTTGGCTGAGCGGAGGCTTCGGGTGGGGGTGTGGAAGCTGAGTCGGTTGTTGAGGTAGGTGGGTCCGGTGTTGTGCAGTGCTTTGTGTGCGTGGATCAGGAGCTTGAAGGTGATCCTTTTGTTGACGGGGAGCCAGTGCAGGCCTCTCAGGTGGAGTGCGATGTGGCTGCGGCGGGGGACATCGAGGATGAGTCGGGCCGAGGCGTTCTGGATGCGTTGGCGTCGTCTCAGGAGCTTGTTTGTAGTTCCTGAGTAGAGGGCGTTCCCGTAGTCTAGTCTGTTGGTGATGAGGGCCTGGGCAACGGTTTTTCTCATGTCGAGGGGGATCCATTTGAAGATCCTGCGGAGCATACGGAGGGTGTTGAAGCAGGACGCGGAGACGGCGTTGACTTGCCTGGTCATGGAGAGAGTGGAGTCGAGGATGACCCCCAGGTTGCGTGGTCCGTGGGTTCCGGGGCTGTGCCTAGTGACGTGGGCCACCAAGAGTCGTCCCAGGCTGATGGGGTGGGTCCGAGAATGAGGACCTCTGTCTTGTCTGAGTTCAGCTTCAGTCTGCTGTCCTTCATCCAGTCGGCTACGGCCTTCATTCCTCTGTGGAGGTTAGCTTTGGCGGTGTGGGGATCTTCGGTGAGGGATATGATCAGCTGGGTGTCGGCGTAGGAGATGATGTTGAGGTTGTGTTGTCGTGCGACGTGGGCGAGGGGGGCCATGTAGATATTGAACAGCGTCGGGCTGAGGGAGAATCCCTGTGGGACGCCGCAGATGATCTCGGTGGTTTTGGAGCAGAAGGGTGGGAGGCGGACGATCTGGGTTCTGCCGGAGAGGAAGGATGTGGTCCAGGCCAGGGCCTTCTCTTGGATACCAGCGTCATGGAGGCGTGCTGATAGGGTGCGGTGGCAGACCGTGTCAAAGGCTGCTGTTAGGTCCAGGAGGATGAGGGCGGCTGTTTCTCCTTTGTCCATCAGGGTCCGGATGTCATCAGTGGCGGCGATGAGGGCGGTCTCGGTGCTGTGGTTGCTGCGAAAACCGGATTGGGAAGGGTCCAGGATGTTGTTAACTTCGTGGTAGCGGGTCAGCTATTTGTTGACAATCTTCTTGGTCACTTTTGCCAGGAAAGGGAGCAGGGAGATGGGCCGGAAGTTCTTGAGGTCCTTGGGGTCCGCCTTGGGCTTCTTCAGAAGGGCGTTGATCTCTGCGTGCTTCCAGCTTTCTGGGAAGGTTGCTGTCTCGAAGGAACAGTTGATTGTTTTCCGGAGGTGGGGCGCGATGGTTGCGCTGGCTTTGTTGAAGACGTTGTGAGGGCAGGGGTCCGATAGGGATCTGGAGTGGATGGAGTTCATGGTTTTGATGGTGTCTTCGTCGCTGACGCTGGACCAGACGGTCAGGCGACTGGTGCGAGTGGTAGTCGCAAGGGTGGTGGACTCGGTGGAGGGTGCGGGGGGAGGTCGGAGTTGAAGCTGTCGTGGATGTCGGTGATCTTGCGGTGGAAGAAGGTGGCCAGGAAGTCGCACAGGTCTTGAGATGGCGGGATGTCGTTGGTGTTGGAGCTGGGGTTGGAGAGTTCTATCACGATGCTGAAGAGCTCTTTGGTGTTGTGTGCGTTGTTGTCTAGGCGGTCCTTGAAGGCAGTCTTCTTGGCGGTCCTGATGAGTTGGTGGTGTCTGCGGGTGGCGCTCTTGATGGCTGTGTGGTTGTCTGGTGTAAGGTCGTGGAGCCATTTCTTCTCCAGCTTCCGACAGGTCTGCTTGGAGATCCGGAGGTCCTCGGTGAACCAGGCGGCTTTCTTGTTGGTGTGGTTGGTTGTAGAGGTCTTGAGAGGGGCGAGGGTGTTGGCGCAGTTGTTGATCCACTGTGTGAGGTTGGTCGCGGCGGTGGGATTGGTGGGTGGTCTCAGGGCGAGGGCGGTAGTCAGTTGGTCCTCTGTGACCTTGCCCCAGCAGCGGCATGGTAGCTGTTGGGTGCGGTGGTGTGAGGTGGATTTTCTGAAGGTGAAGTGGTCGGCGGTGATGAGGGTGTCATCGGTGTTCGTTGAGATTTTGATGGAGTCTTTGTGGATGATGGCGATTCCTCCTCCCACTCCGTTGGTGCGGTCTCTGCAGGAGATCTTGTAGCCCTGTGGGATGGCTATGGCTATGTCTCGTGCTGAGGTGGCGTTCAGCCAGGTCTCCGTCAGGAAGGCGACGTCGGGGCGGTGGAGTCTAGGAGGTCCCAGAGTTCGATGGCGTGCTTGCGAGCGGAGCGGGTGTTGAGGAGGATGCAGCGGAGGTGGTTGGGTTCTCTGGCTGGTGGTGTGGAGGGTTGGATGCTGGTGAATCTGCAGTTCCGGCAGGTGAAAGGCCCCTGGGTGCGTTTCGGCGTGGCCCGGTAGCAGGGGTGGTCTCGTCTGGTGTTGAGTGCGTGGAGGGTGCTTGTGTCGTAATGCAGTCTGGCGTTGCGGGTGGTGCGGGGTCCAGGGGTTCTGGCGCTGGGTGCGGTCCAGGCGCGGACGGGCGCAGACGAGCTTGCCTTAGGCGTGCCTTCGGCGCGCCCACTGCGCCCGTCCGCTTCGCGGCCTCCATATGCGGACAGAGGGAGGAGCAGCTGGGAGGTGGGAGCGGGGCGGCCAATGGGAGTGAAGGGGGCGGGGCCGCAGGTGTCACGAATATCCAGGCTCCTCGGGATCAGGGTGATGCTCAGAGGGGTTCACCTCCTGATTTCCCCACACTCTGACTACACAGAGCATAGAGGTAATCAAGCGAGGGATATGGTAGGGTAGGAACAGCAGGGGAAGGGATACCTGAAACGAGATAAGCAAAAAGGTTAACCACATAGGCTCCCTGTCTATCCTCATTCAATTCTCGCTATGCCAATTTCGCACCTAAAATAGTTTGTCGTTCTCTGGAGGTGAACCCTTCTCTCAGTCTTGTGTATGGTAAGATGCGTCTCTCACCCATGGGAATCTGGCAACCCTAAAAGACAAAACACACATTAACAACTCGTTCCTTCAAAGTCCCTAGTAGCGATAGACACTCATTCCTCCTCATGCGTACCACAGTTCCTGCCCCTACAAATCATATGAGAACCTGGCCAATCTCCGGGAACCAGGAAAGGAAAAGGGAGGTCCCCACCACGAGTGGAGAGCGGAATGCCAATCAAATGAGTTTCACCGCCGGAGTGCGGAAAACGGTTTGGCCAGTCCCAGGATGGTCCTCCCCTCGACTGTCTTATGCAGCAATGGCCCCGGACACTGTCTGCATGAATGACCCCTGGGCTCGTTAGTCTGGGATGCAAGGAAGTTCAAACAAACAAAGGAGTAGTCTTTCCTCCTGACCTCCTTACCGGATGTCAGGAGGCTTACCGGTCTTCACAGGAATCTTCCGGTTCCAGGAACCACCCGGTTTTCGCTCCCCCACTGAGAGCAGGCTCAACCCTGGCGATTCGTCTCGCCCAAGCGGGAGAAAATGGTGTGGGCTCGGATGGAGTCCTTCACACCCGTGGGACACAACGGAGTCCGCGGCAACTGCCAAGGGCTCTCAGATAGTGCCCGGAGCTATCGCGTCTCGATCGGCAGAGCGGGCGCGTCAATCGGCTCGGAAAGGAGCCCGGAATCGATGATGTCCAATCTTCGCGTCTCTCTCGAGAACGCAGCTATTCAACGAACACACCCTGGCCAGAATCCAGCGCCACGGTGTAGGACGGGTCAGAATCACGTACGACGTTCCCAACGCCGTACGAGAGTATATGCCCTTGGCTCCTCCCATAAGGGAGGTCTGCTGGGAAACGTAGTTCTCAGTGCTAGCCGCTGAGGTAGGCGCGCTCCGTCATTTCCTGACAGCAGGGGCTCAGCAGCGGGGGGAAACCCGGGGAAAAAACGGCGGGAAAAGACGGCGGGAGAGGGACAACAGAGCACAGGGGCACAGAATGAAAAAGGGAGCGGGCAGTCAGGCGGCAAAAGTGGCAACGGAGGTTCAACCCACAGGGGGCTGCGTGGCGGACGGGGGGAGCGACCTGCCTGGTGACAGGGTCAAAGGTCAGTATCTATGTATTATATGGCAATCTCATGAAGTATAAATATAGGAGCCCCTCTCTGTTTTGCACCGTAAGCATTCTGGCGTCTCGGCTAACCCCATTGCGTGAAGTCTCGCCCTGTCATGGTTCACTCTGTAGTATCTTGAACTGGATCAGTCTTAGCCTAAGTTTTATCGCCACTTCTCTGGGGTGCATATGGGGCGTTTCCCAGTCTATGTTCTCTAGCTTGCCTGTCGTAGCCTCCCATTTACTTCTAAGTACTAGCAGATTGTCGGACATGTTGTTTATTAAAGTCTTATATGTCCAGGAGACTTCCTTTTCAGTAAAGAAAGAATTTTTAATAACTAACTTGATGAATCCTGGAATTGTGTTATGAGATTTCTTTTAATTTTTTGTTGATTTGATTACAATTACAAGCCTCGTATAATAGGAATTTTTGTCTACATATGGTAAAAAAGGGGTACTGAATCACATAAGCTGTTGTTGTGATTGTGGACTTCGTCCCACATGGGAGTATATCGTGGCTGGCATCCCAGATTTGTGCACCAAGTGTTGTTTGGTTCGCTGACCATGTATCCACTAATGTGATAAAGTGTGAAAAAATGCGACTCAGCCACAATCTCTAGATGATTTGTTGTACTTTTATAATAAGGTTGCAAGACGTCATTTGGGAGAAAAGTTACTTTTTAATAACAATGTATAAAAATTTGTTGTACTCCAGTATGAAACATGAATATGGAATGAAAGCCTGTAGGCACTTAAAGATCTAGGGGGCTTAATCAACTTCAACTTTCATATATGTTTTGGATATGTTCCGAACCTGCCTTACTGAGATTATTTTTATTTTTAATAACCATCATTACAGGCAAATCCAGGGGACCGTGGTAGGCTCCTGCTTTGCTCCAGCTACTCCCATTTCTTCCTGGGCTGGTGGGAGGAGCAGATGGTCTGGAAGGACAAAATGGAGAAATATTCAAAGGATGCAGTATCATGGATGCGATATTTTGATTATCTCTTCTTACTATGGAAAGGGTTGTAAACATCACTAGACCGTTTTATAACTGTGCTTAACAACAATGAACGTAATTTGAAATTTAATTGCCAATATAGCTATATCTCCATAGTATTCCTAGACCTGAAAATATAAAAGTGGATATGGTAAAAGCATCTTTGAAAAGGAAGAACATCCTTCATACACTAAGCAGCCATCCCACCTTCTTTCAGATCAGCAATTCCATATGGTGAATGTATACACACCAAGAGGAATTGTAATTCCAAACTATCTTGCACACAATGCAAAAATGAGAGGCCATGAGATTCAAGTCCCCAGGATACTCCAATAATATCTTGCTGGAAGGTGTTGGTAAAGTTGATAACTTAACATAATGTTTAAATTGAGGAGGTTTGAATCACGTATGATCATTGATGTAAATACAGTGGTGCTTTACTGTTTGAACTGTGAGGGGGGAACTAGCCAGGCATTTATAGACAGAGAGGTAAAGTTAAGCTCTGTATCTCTGCTCCTTATGACTTACATAATGTGATCAAGCTTTGATTGGCTTTTTAAATCTTTTTTTAGAAATACACTTTTAAAAAAATGTAGGCACTGTACTATTTTTATTTTCTTACATATAGAGCAGATGTTGACATATTATGAAATTCGATGACTGAGTTTGATTCAGACTGTGAAGTCTGCTAAATGCAGGCATGGAAGTTTAAGTAGTATTTTTTGTTGCCCGATCAAAACAGAAGTGCTCCTGTTAGGCTCTGACACCTCCTTCTGGACACAGAACTTGTGGCCTTCAAATATGGGATCGCTCCCGGCCCCAGTCTGTAAGGTGAGGAACCTGGGCTTCATCCTCGACGATAGACTCACATTTCAACATCCGGTCAGCAAGGTCTCCTCCTCTTGTCTTTCTGATGCTGAAAGCAATTAGAAAAGTGCGTAATTTTATTCCCTGTGAAGCAGTAAAAACCCTGCTAACAGCATTAGCCCTATACAGACTTGATTATTGTAATGCTTTGTAGCCTATTGTCCATGGCTTAAAGAAACTTCACTGGCTTGCCATGATAAAGGGGACAGAATTCAAATCCCTTTGTCTAGTTTACAAGGCTCTGCCGGGAACTGGACCAATGTTTCGGAGACAACACTTTTCTTGGTAGCAGCCTGCTAGAAACCTTCGTTCATCTCAGAGCAAACTTCTTCAGACACCCAAATATAAGAAAGCACGTTTGGGAGGAAGAAGCTTCATTTTGGGTACAGTGAAACAGTGGAATTTACTCCCGATAGAGAACAAGAACAGCCCGACATTACTCGCGTTCAGGAAATTACAAAAAATCTGGTTATTTGCTAGCTAAATTCCACTTTCATTATCCAGATGCAGGTTGACTATCCTCGTAGCGCCTAGACGCCCCCCACTGGTGGGCCACAAACTGTTTTTTGCGGGTTGGGAAAGTCTGAGCAATACATAAAGATAAATTCTGTATTTATCTTGTCACATTTGCCTGTGCTTCAAAGAAGGAGGTTAAATGTCAGACTATGTATTCTGACAAATTGGTGCCTATTTTAATTTTGGATTGGTGTTATCTTTTCTTTCTCCGACTGCAAAGTGAGAGGAATTTTTAAAGTGAATTATGTTTTAATCTTGCTAGACTACATGGAGTGTTAAAGGACAGGCTGTAGGATGTGTTTTTTACGCAACAATTAACAAAATGTAACTATCTGTAAACGAACTGTATGCATTCAGTAGTTAGGATAGCAAAAATGAAGCACATCATTTTTTTGTAACTCTGAAGTGTCCTAGAACAAGATATTTTAATAGGATCAACACAAATCAAGCCACTTGGCGTTACACAAATGATAAATAATCACAGAAACCCAATTACCACACATCATTTGTATGCAATATAGTTTAAGCAGTGGAACTGTATATATGTGCAAATTTAATAGCCTTTACAATGAATAATGTGCCTTCTGTAAACGGCTACCACACAACGTTTTAGTTAAATTAAAAAGTTGCCTCGCTTAAGTGGGATAGGTATGCCCAGACGTGTGTCCCTTGCTCACTGCTACTGGAGTCAAGCTAGCCTGGCTGATGAGGTGTAATACCCTGAAACCGGTCCCAGGATGCTTGTTTCCGGTCCAGGAAGGACCTGGCTTGGCAGTTCGGGCTGGACTGTTCCCATCAGAAACATGGTTTGACTGATTTGCGTATGGCTGGGTCTAAATTGGGGTGGCATGGTGAGCAGAACAACAATGAATTTAACCCACATCTCTTGACTGGGGGTGAATGTGTGATTTATTCACCATTTCGTCCATCATTTGTTTGCGTAGCTGCCACATGGTGGCGCTGTTTGTGTAATTTAGAGAGGTGCTGAACAACAGTTGTTTACTAATTTAAATACATTATAAACAACTAAAACCTGCCCCAAGCCATTCTGATAGCTTTGGGGTTCTCAAACAGTCAGAATGTTCACACTTGTTGCAATTTGTGACTAGTAGTTGTCAGTGGCAGCGCTGGCTGTAGCAATGGGTGGTGCAAGCTGAGGTGGTCTTCTGACGAGGACCCTGGCACTTATTTTGTTACAAGTTAAGTATTGAACAGAAGGCCACTAGACCAAATGTATATCAGGGTCATTTAAAATTGAAAATACAATACAAGTCCTTGGTGTGTGGAAATTGACCTTCATCCAGCTTTGACTACACTATAGACCAGGGGTCACCAATCTTTTCTGTACTTCTGTAGAGCTACTTATGGTCATTGAAAATCATCCCGAGCTACTAATATTAGTGATGTAAGAGTGACCATCCTATCCAAGGTTGTCAGCAGTGATTACAACAGTGCACTAGGCAGGGTTCGAGCAGTAAAGTATAAAAGGATTTGACAAATTGAATCAAAATATTACACAGATAATACATAAAAGCCATAGCTGCAATCCCCCTGGCACCAAGTAAAAATATGAGTAAGAAATCTCTCCAACTCAAACAATAACTTTAAATACATTTGTATAATTCAACCATTTGACTCCAAACATCATTTACGAGTTCTGAAAAGGCACGTATTTTCATCTTGAATACATTCTTTTTAATTTTAGTATACATGTAATAATTCAATTTAGCAAAAGCTTCTATTTTAATAGGCTGGGCTGCACACAGGACAGCTACTCACAGGTAGCTGGAGAGCTACTGGTAGCTCACGCGCTACTCGTTGGAGGCACCTGCTATAGACAGTCTGAATCTATCATATTCAATCAGATGGACAATTGTGGGATATCCCATAGCCTAATTTACAAAGAAAGGGCTACGGTATGGTTAATAAGACACCAACGTTTTTATTTTATGTCTTTGATTATAGCGTAACAAACGCAAATATTTTTTGTATGACTTTATAGTTGATACTTAATTTTCTGCATTTAATATGCCACTTAAAGTTTAATATTCTTTTGAAGCCAATTCCATTACTGCTCTCTGTTGTTTCTTTTACACTGTATGGTGATCACGAGGACAAGAAATGGAAGTCCCATTTCTATTGTGATGGTGAAAGAAATGTGTAAATAGCCCAGTAACGTAATCATGATAATGTGCTCAACACGCATTTCTGGTTGGAACGTGTTGTGGCCTGTTGCAGTTATAGTTGGGGTTCTCACAGTTGAGAATTCCTGGGGTCTTGCGCCCATTTGACGTATCTCCTCAAAACCTTTCAGACCTATAGCTTCTTTTACATTGTCAGATGATAGAACGTTTTGTAGAGATCCTTTTTATTAGGTTATATGGCATTTAAAATTATTGATATCTGTTGTAGTGTTCGTTCCACAAAATCTCATGGTATTTTGCAAAACCACCATGGATAAAGCGAATACAAGGCATTGTGTGATTAGCTAATGACTGCCCTTACAAAAATTAAAGGCAGCCATGTTTTTTTCAGTCTGCTTTGAATGTGTTATGCTTTACAATTTTATATATATGTAAGTATTAGGTTTATACTTTTTCCTTACCTATTACCACTTTATTAAAGTGGCAATAGGTAGGAAAAATTACCTATGTTTGTATGTGTATATATATATATTATATATTTATATATATTTTTTTTAATTAACAAAATAGTTTTTCTTTTATTTTCATAATATCAAACATGGTTGTCAAGTTACAAAAATACATGAATAAAACATACAGAATTATTTATAAGAATATAAATAAATGTGTCCCACATATAACAATCATAGCTGTCAATTATACTTACACTCACTCATAATGATATACACATTCATTCCTCAAAACAAACACATTCCTAGAACATCACAAAACAATCCAGATGGTAAGACTGCCACTTGATGATAAGATGAAACATTCTCGTGTATCCTCCAGGTGGTGGGTGGAGACCAGCTCAAGGGCACGAGAGAAATTAAACGCCAACGCGCGTTTCGGTGTAATGCCTTTAAAGGGGCGACACCTTCATCAGGGCAAAAGTTGATGAGTAGTGTGGGACACACAAACACGCCGAATATATCTTGAAAAGGTAAGAATATTCGCTAGGGTTCTTTTTACAAGGACCAGGATAGGACCTAAATGTGAAGGGAAGACTAGATCAAGGCCCAAAATGGATTATAACTTAATCAAGAAGTTAATCCAAAGAATTGTAAGCGCAGTCACGGACTCCAAAAAGGGATCGATAATGAATTTGTTTGGGGAGCCCGTCAAGGGATGCATCAGAGAAGGCTCAAAACAAATGTCTATGGGGTGTCCGTCCTATGCGGAGTTCGTCCAGTTGTCGGCCTGGCAGAGCAAACAGGCCTACAGAAGCTTTGAACAGGGAAAAGGTAACTTTCTAAAAGTATATTTTCCTTATTTCGTTAAAAATCCAACTTCACTGTTCATTTGGATTTTTTTTTAGATATCTTTTTATTATAAGAAATATACTATCACATAGAATGCAATCATTGTAACATAGCAGTCATGCATTTCCACAGTTTAAGTCACAATACAGTGCATCGATTTCTGCCACAATATTAGTGCGTCCCCACAATTTCACAATCCAAATAATCGAAAAAGTTACCTCCCGTGGCTGCTCCGCCGTGGCACACAGAGGCCTGTGCAGATTCCACACCTATGAGTGTTTCATTTACCCCAGATTTGTTCCCATTTCCTGGTACAACCCCTACCTTCATATACTGCCCTTTCCGTGATCATGTACCAGTCCATATCTTTCTCTCACTCCACAGGAGTTGGAGCAGCTTGCCCCCCCCCCCCCCCCAATATCTAGCTACGTTGTGCTTCGCAGTTATCATTCCAAATGTTACCCATATTTGGCCTGTGTGACTCAGATCAGTTGCTTCCCATATGTTGAGGAGACACCATTTTGGCTCGGGTTGTAAGTCCACCTCACACACGTCATTATGGTCAACACAGCCTCCCAAAATGATCTGATCTTCAGACATTCCCATAATAGGTGATAGAATGTGCCTTCCAGCCCAGATGGTCGTTGACATATCACGGTAGCCTCCCTGCCTATTTTGACCAACGTTATTTTAGGGACATAGGATCTATGTAGAATTTTGAGTTGGATTAGTCTTAATTTCGAGGAGATGGCCACTTCTTTCGGGGAACTAAGGGCTTCCTGACAGTCCTTGTCTTTCCATGTAATCTGTGAGAAGTCTATCCTCAAACGGGGAGGCTTCAGGGAGAGTACTACCCGGCGGTATGGCTGCCATAAGAGCATGTCTCACCTGTAGGTATCTGAATGTTTCAGCTGCGGCAAGAGTGTATTCCAACTGCAGGTCAGCAAAGAGGACCATTCCCCCCCCCCCCCACCCCCACCCCCATGCCCATAGATCTCCAACTTTGGAGATTCCTTTAAGGTCCCACTTGTTGAATCCTGTGCTGTTATTCAACTGGCCCAGTTTCTCACTCTCCAAAAGTGACATGGTTTTAGTTATTTTATCATGCCACCCCAACTGTTTGTGTACTTTTTTCCCAGTAGTATGTCTTCAATTGGATTTTTTTTTTTCCAATTTTTATTTTCTTTAGAGCAGTATAAAATAACATTTGAGTATGCAGTTTTCTCATAGCGTAGAGCAGTACAACACATGATTTCACAATCAGCCCCTTGAAATCACCTCTCTACAACTGTATATCTCTGATGTCAATGCCCCTGACGTCCGCCCGAAGTCTCCCCTATCAGTCTGTGTCTGAGGTTTCATCTATGTTTGTTTGTATATATTTAGAAAAAAAAAATACTAAGTACTGAGGTACTTCCAAAGAAATACTGGGGTCCCAAAATAAAGAAATAAAAGTTTTTTAAAAATTAATAATACACTCTACTACACTATATTCCACAAAAACTTTTGTATTTTTTTTTTTTTACATATTTAAATCTTTACAAAAAGTCTACGGAGTACCACAGTGTTAACTAAAAATAACTACACTAACTGATAGTGTTGGCTAAGCGTAGAATCGCCATCACCTGGATTGGGCAGAGAGGCCCTGACACAGCAGCTTGGCTTAGAGTTGTGAAAGAGTAGACTCTAGCAGAAGATGCCCTTATGAAATAGAACCGTAGGGACGATAAGTTGTAGGCAGATCTGTCTGAGTGGGGTAACTGTGTAACTCTGCCCTCAACACCGACACTGCCGGAGATGACCGGTATGAGCCCAAAGCGAATCTGCATACATCAGGCGGGGATAACAATGCGACGGGAGAGCAGTAGATGTGTATGACAGTTGTCAAACACCCCCTGATTCAATTTTTACAAATCCAATGTTATACATTGCCTCATTGTCACCTGTATTCTCCATGCGAGAGGCTGACTCCGGTGGTATACCCGATACTGTGCATAAGATACTTGTACCTCAGTGATTGCTGGAATGTTTGTTAAATCCCCCCCCCAATAAAAATGAAAAACATTATTGCACTACCTAAAAACAAATTTGCAAAAAAACCACAGTTCTCTGTAAAGTGCTGTAAAAATATATAGAAAAATATAAACACATGGGGTGTGGCTAGCCAGCCAAACATGGCAGACACGAGTTGCTTGAGCTCTGTCTCCGCACCCCTAATTATCCTGCTGAACATTAGTATCCCTCGCTATCTGGGCACAGCCAGATGACGCAAAAGTGCCTGTGCAGTGGCGGCCCAAGTTCGTGGCCGGAGAGGAGCAGAGGAGGCGAGGAGAGCTACGACTGCGAGCCCCACAGTACCCAACGAGGATTACGCGAGCGGTGCAACGCCGAGGCCTTCGAACGCAACCCACGGGATGCTGGCCCGCGCCACCGGGCTCACCCAGAAGTGAGAACAGTAATCATGAGGTGCCGGGCTCCCCCGGCCAGAGAGCCTGTGCGCGTCCAAAATACCTATGAGCCACCGTGACAGCTAGGAACCTTGCAGAGGCCCTGCGGTGATGCACTTATAAACAGTGGAACACTGAGGCCTACAGACATGGCCCATGAGGCGAGGGCCCGCACTTACAAGACCACCAGAGTGAGAGTGAAGCGGTAATGAATGACCAGGCTCCTCCGGCTTAGGAACCAAAGTGCCCTCCGCTGAAAGGGAGCAGCGGACGCCCGCCATTGGTGTGCGCCTAAAACACCTGAGCGCCGCCGCGAAGGCAGGGAGGGAAATAAACTGAGGTGGCTCAGCGACCCCTGAGAAGAACTGTGAGTGCGTCGGAGCCGAGTTGTGGAGCCGTTGGGGTAAGGCTGCCGCGTGCATATAAAGGTGAGCAACCTGCCCCTGACCCACTTCCCCCTGCCTGAAATGATGCCATGTGTGTGTGGCCGGGGGAAGTTGCTGGGGCCGCTGCACAAGACGGTGAAGAATCGGACACCACCTGACCCTGAGCTGGGCCCCGTGGTCGAACTGGGCCTAGACTGCACGGACACGGTGGGAAACAGCACAGCATCTGAAAAGATGCGGACTCGCCCTGGGCTGGGCCCGAGGGCCAGATCGGGCCTAGCCCGTCAGCATACGGAGGTGGGATGCGCAATAACCCCCCCCCCCCCCGGCCGCCTGCTCGGGAGTAGGCACTGCGCCAAGAGATAAAACACCATCAATCCTGCAAGCCCCCAGAGCTCCAAGCTGGCCTTTGCTAGGGAGAGAGACAACAAGCTGAGACTGTTAGGGGAAACCTCTTGAGCACAGCAAGACGCCACACTGAGAGTGCTGCATGATGCCCACCCCTGGCGCCCCCCCTCTTCTCTCAGGCCCACCCAGCGAACAAGAATGCCAAATGCACGGCCGGGTAGGTAGAGGGAGGTGAAACAACCCAGTCACGGAATAAAGTGGAGGGGGCACTACACGACAGCACACCTTCCCTGCTGCTAATGGGATGATGAGGCTAGAGAGAAAAAGACACTGAGACGCAGTTGTGGAGCACCAAAGAGGTCTAGTCCCACCTTGAAGCGACTCTCTCCACATACCCTGAAGTAAGCACCGCTACTGGGAGGTGAACAATCCTGCAATATTAATGCAAAGACGTGAGGAGGCAACGCAGACCTGCCCTGCACTGAACACGGCGGTGGAACCGGATCCGAAACACGTCAAGGTAAAGAAGACTGAGTTGACCAGTGAAAATGGCAGGATTGCCCCCCCGCACTGAAGCATAAACGGGAAATAAAACCGGCGGATAATGCCCAGAGACATCTAAACGCATACCAGCAAGCCCGCAACTGAGACCAGAACCAGAGAAGGCCCCTCTCACTTTAAATGAGCAGACTGGATCAGGCCCAGGCCACAACAACACAAGGCAGAGGCACTAACCAGAGATTAAAAGACGAGTGCGTAAAGTCGCACACGCCCACTCCAGTAATCGATAGCCTAATATAGCGAGTGTGCAGCTCCTCCACGAGATTGGGCCTACTGTACAAGTGAAGCCGCCGTCCAGCCCTGATACTGCCTATACGTACTAGTGACAAACGCTGACAGCGTAGCAACCAGTAATGGGCCACCTATGTACGAATACTCAAAAGCTAAAAGCACGCACTGGCAGTTCAGAATCGACCACTGCGGAAGGCGACATAACCGCAGAGATGCCACGCGCAACACTCGCTGCCAAGCTGAACTGTGTTCTGGCAGCGGTGGAGAAGATAGGATCTGCGTTAGACCAGACCCGCTCCTCGTTGGAGTAAAAAATTGACAGTCACCTCGGATTTAACCCTTCTGAGAGCCGACCACCACAAACTTGGGTACAAAGTGCGCTTACAGGAGCAAATGCTTGCAGAGCTAAAATGAGTCACACAAAGCCACACCGCAGCCCTGCAAGACTTAATAGACCGTGTGCACAACCTAGAAGACAAAGTAGAAGACACAGAAGGGCGCTTGCGCCGCAACAATATCCGCGTCGGAGGACTTCCAGAGGGTGAAGAGGGACGAAAACCAGAGGAGTATGCCTAGCACTGCATCAGAGAATTGGTTCCCGTTGGCACCCTGCCCCCCCCCCCTTGTGGTCGAAAGTGCGCACCGAGTCCCTGCGCAAAATCCAATCAATTATAGGGACAGGGACTTGACTCGAAGTTTGGGACTGGCTGGAGGAATCGGGAATGTTGAAGGGACGTAAGCCGCCTGTGGAAGTGGAGCCAAGAAAATTCAACCGGAAAAGATGCCGACAGGGTGGACACAGTAGATACTGATCAGGAGCTGCTGCGGACACCACAGCCCCCAACCTAGAGCAGAGGAGAGCGGAGAGGCAGGAGGCACTACATGTGGCCGCGGCGCTAGGAACTGCAACACCAGATTTAGCCGCCACTTGAGCCCATCCAGATCCTTGGTAACTGGTGACTCCACACCCTCTAGACTCTAGGACCCTGCAGAGTTTCCATTGCCAGAAGTTACGCCACAAACGTCTGACATCATATGACTTTTCCCATGATCTCCAGTGAACTAACAAACCTAATCCACGCAAGTACCTGCCATGCTGGCAAAATGTTGTGTAAAATATGTCGATTAAGTAATTGTTATTTGCAGAACGTGGCACCGCCCTGAACACTGCTGTACACAGCACATACCGAACATTATGTCGGTGATCAAGTGCGGCTCGCACCCCTCCCCCCGTCCCCCCCCCCCCCCCAACGCTACGTACTGGCTGGGGGGATGCACAACCACTACAAGACATTGAGGGGCAAAGCATTCCCTGCCGCTGGCACGCCGCATAAACCTACGCCACACGTCCGTTTGACACAGTTTTAGCCTTATGTTGGGCAATATAGTTTGGACGAACACCCACTCAGAACTCGCCCTAATAGTTATGTATAGTTCAGTTCACACATACACTCTGTTATTAACAGTACTGAGCTGGAGCGCACCCACACGGATCAAGAGTCGCAGCGCCTTGCCCCCCCTACTTCGACGTGGTTATTTTAAGAAGGAAACATGGTGCAGGTCAATGTAGTCACATGGAACGTGCGCGGTATACACACACCGGCACGTAGATACTTGATCTATGCCTATCTGCGGCGCAGACCACTGACCTCGCGCTGCTCCAAGAGACGCACATGTCCCAAGTGGAACTGGGGAGCCTACGCCACAGATGGAGAGGCCAAGTGCATGGTACCGGCTACTCAGCCTACACGCGGGG
The DNA here is from genome assembly GCF_964204655.1 of Triturus cristatus. Classification (NCBI taxonomy): domain Eukaryota; kingdom Metazoa; phylum Chordata; class Amphibia; order Caudata; family Salamandridae; genus Triturus; species Triturus cristatus. Next base: position 675,960,841 of record NC_140593.1, on the reverse strand, counting down.
TGTCCTCATCTGGGTGAGAGCTGGGGTCCTGTTTACAAGTGAGGTGGTGCTGGTCGACCCTGTAGTCAGATATACATTTGTGAGCGGGCGACTCAATGGGCAACATATTTTCCTTCGGTCCATCTATGCCCCGAATGTCAGCCAGCCCTCCTTTTTAGAAGGCCTCACAAAGATTTTAGCAGGGTCCAGCGGAGTCCCCTGGCTCCTGGGAGGGGACTTTAATTCTGTGCTTAACGTAGACTTGGACAGATCGTTTCTGCCCTTGACCAAGACCGCAGCGACATACAGTGCACAGGTTCTCATGGACTGGCTGGCACACTGGGCGCTATTAGACATGGCGTGCCATCAATCCGGATGCTCGATCGACGCACACTACTCAACGGTACACAGACTGCATGTACACCTAGGTAGAATAGTGGGATCCCCCGCTCTGCTCCCTCTGATCCGCTGAATAGAGTACCTAGGCTGGACACACCCTGACCATAATCCCCAAATTCTGCAACTCACCTCGGAACCTGAACGCCCCCCTGCCCCCACGTGGAGACTGCAAACGGCCGCACTCGAAGGCCCCCCCAATTTCGCTCCTCTCTGGGTACAGCGATCCTTGAATATTTTGAACTTAACGACGACACAGCAGGGGACACGCTAGTGGAATGGTAAGCTTTCAAAGTTACGACAAGGGGACACTGTATCGGAGTGACCTGGAACATACTTAAGACTCTCACCTCCAACCTGAGCAAAATAGAACTGGAAATACTGCGATATGAGACAGCGGGGGAGGGGGAGGGAAGAGACACTGCGCACACAGCACGCAGAGTTGATAGAAAGCCTCCGCTGTCACAACTGCACCGCAGGGCTTCTAGTGCACACGCAACAGGACATTCACGCGGCCTTGACTCGGCACTGTCAGCGGCTGTACCAATCCCAAAGCCACTATGAACCACACGCCCTCCCAACTTCCCTAGATCAGGTGCAACTGCCTAAGGCTACGCGGGCACACAACGAGATACTAGATGCGCAGATTTCACCGAAGGAGATTACGGAAGCAATGAGGTCCCTGTCTGAAGGGAAAACTCCGGTACCAGACAGGCTCCCGGCAGAATATTACGAGGTGTATCAGTTGTCATTGGTGCTACAACTACACACCCTCTATGCAACCGCTGTGGATGAGGGACGACTCCCTCCTTCACTGTGCGAAGCACACCTGATTTTACTGCCCAACCCTGACGGGCACCCAACAGACATGGGTTCATACAGACCCCTTTCCCTGCTTAATACTGGCTACAAAATCTTAGCGTAAATCCTAGCGCACAGATTAGCGCAGGTGGTCCCCACGGTCCAAAATGGCTTTGTGCTGTTCTGAAACACCTCACTCAACCTGTGCCGCTTTTTTCGAATCGCAACCTATTCCATATGCGAATGGCCGAGAGCAGGCTGCCTCATATTTGACCTCGAGAAAGCATTTGATTCTCTCGAATGGAATTACATGTTTGCAACTCTCAAAAGGTACAAATTAGGGCCCGCTTGCTTACAGTTGACCCGCCTACTTTACACGAACCCTATGGTGAGAGTGAAGGTGGGATCATACGTGTCGGATGTGATCCCAGTGCGGCGAGGGACGAGACCAGGCTACCCTTTGTCCCCTCTCTTTTTCGCGCTTGTGATGGAGCCAGTGGCTGAGTCGCTAAGAACACATCTACATGATGGCATACCGCTAGGCGATGGCACGCACAAAGGGTCACTATACGTTGACGATCTGTTAATCTACCTAAGGTACATCACTCAAGTACCAGAACGACTAGCCAAAATTCTTCGGGAATTCGCGGCCATATCAGGGTTAAAAGTAAATGTGGCCAAATCTAAACTACATGCCTTTAAAAAGGAGTACCGCGACCCAGGCCTTGTATTCAATGACGTGCTGGTGCAGTGGCGTGCAGATACATTCCGCTACCTAGGCATACTAGTGTATCGCTAGCCGCTAGCCCTCTTCGACGGTAACCTAGGCAGAGCACTAACGCCCGTGAGATCCCAGATGCGATTGCGGAGTACACTCCCTTTTGCAGACGTGGGTAGAGTGGCACTGGTCAAAATGGTGGCCCTACTGAGATTCCTGTATTACTTCGCCAATCTACCCATTTATATACCTGCCTCGGTCTTTGCCACGCTGGAAAAGATGACCAGAGACTTCCTCTGGGGCTCCAATCGACATAGGGTGGTGGTTAAAAAACTATATTTACCTACAGACCAGGGAGGCCTGGCAGTGCCCTGCATTGAGCACTAATACCTGGCGGCCCAACTTCAATGGATCGCCAGATGGATGGCAGACAGCCAGCGTGACGACACTGCGACCATACGCCCATCGTATACACTACCCCAGATCCTTGCGCTCTTCCACCCGACATGCGAGTGCGGCCACCTGCGCCCCCAATTTCTGAACGTGGCTTACAGGTGCTACCGCAGAAGCCTCTACTTAAGCCGGGGCACAACACCCTACGCTCCTGCGCTCCCCTTGGAGGGTGCCGCAAGGGGCCAGACAACACTCACAGCTGCCGAACTGCAACACTAGCACGAAGCGGGTATACAAATCCTAGGACATCTTTATTGTGAAGGCTCGCTTATTCCCAACACTACTCTGGTAGAAGACGAGGGACTCCCTGCAGGGCAGTTCCTCCTACATTAGTCATTTGTGACTAATCTCGCGGTGAAATCTGGAGACCTTGCCACTGAGCCACAAACGCACCTCACCGTGCAATACTCTCATTTCATTGGAAGTGGTAGGCACCTTATGCGGCGGTTCGCAGCCTGGTTGCGACAACATGCAGCGGTAAATCTAGACCCCCTCATCAGACACAAATAGGAGCATGACGTGGACTGACAATTCACAGACAAAGCATGGGACCGGGTGTTAGCCAGTCCAGTTCAGATCCCCAGGAATGCGACATTTAGGCAGATACAATACCACATCACACAGAGGGCGTACCTCATGCCAGCCAACCTCTACAGATACTTTCACCGCACCGACTCAGCCTGCCCCTGGTGTGCCGCCATAGATGCAGACTTGGTGCACATGCTCTGGGGTTGTGCCAGACTGAGCAGGTATTGGGGCGGGGTAGCGAACACACTTCGCACCTGCACCGAGAGATACCTTTTGACTGGCCAACATATCTACTGCACATATTCCATAGGACTCGAAACACTAAAGTCACCTCCAGGTTCCTAGACCTGGGCATGGTGACAGCCAAGAGGCTAATCACAAAGAGATGGAAGGCACCCGATCCCCCGCTCATACAAGCATGGAGGTGCTCTACTCTTGCATGGGCAAGAGCTGAAGGTATAGCGAATCGGTGTGAGGAAACCATGTGCCTCAGGAAAATACCTATATCCACATGCTGGCAGCGCTACAGCACAGCGCGGACCAGCCAGATCAGTCCCTGCAACACCTGACCTGGTGGAGTAATTCAGTATGCGACCAACACCCTTTGGCCATTCCTAGACACTAGACTCGTTGCCCTTAGCCGTGCACTGGCACTCGGCTGCGCACATACACTGGATACCAACCGTCAAGGCTATGGACTGGGGCGCCCGAAGTGATGCACAAGCACTAGTAGACACATGGGGTTGTTCCAGCTCACGTCCAAGTATTATACCCCATCTCCTTGTTTTTTTTTTTTTTTTTTTTTTTTTTGAACCAACTTTTATTGATTTTAACGGTCGTGCAAAAGTCCATACACAGCTTGTTCGCCTACAACCACAATGGCCGGCAGCAGGTGACTAGTCATTGGCAGGAATAAAGGCATATGCATTAGCACAAGTAACAATATCTATAGCCCAGAAACCGGCCCCCACAGAGACATTTACTCTCAGAGGCTTTTTGCCTTAGTGGCGTTAAGCCCTCAGTAAACCTCCCGCCCAGCAACCCTGCAGAGACAGCTCTTAAAGGCCAGAAACCATGGCTAACAAAATGTCACACTCATCCCAGGCCAGCCGGGCAGGTAGCGTTAGGGTAAGACTGTGAGGGCGCCCCAGTTGTGCAATGTAAGAGTCACAGCATGTGATAGCGAATATCGCCTAGAAGAGACGCTGTACAAGTCAAGTAACTTTAATCAATGATGTACAGGGCAGTATGCAAGTCGGCTTCCGGCATGTCTCCCGCTGCAAGCGTACCTAGGGGTAGACCCTCCACCCCACTATCCAGCCGCCATGCCGGGGCGAGGATATCGCCCCAATCCCTGCATCAAAGATTGCCAATGTGGCGACCAAACAACCAGGGGGATAGAACAAGGGAAAAGGGAGGGGGTGTGGACCATCGCAAAGGGCGACAGTCATGGCGAGGGAGAAGAGATATGCGCTCGGTTATCACCAGCAGATGGGGGCCTTCCAGGGTGTAGTCCGCTAACAGCAGGGCCTCCTCCCCTCCTTCCGGGTCGGTGTTCACTAGTGGGTTATGTTATACACCCCCTGCGGGGTTCCAGAACCCCCCCGGGTCTGTGGGATCTAGCACGTCATCGAAGAGCTTCAGGGCTCGAAGTCGTGGCGGCTGCAAGCGAGCGTGTTCTAGCCGCCCCAGGTAGTCTACCAAGGGCTTCCAGAGCTTCTTATATTTGGCGTCTCGAAGCTGCAGACGCGCCGTGAGAGACTCCATCGCCACCACTTGCCACAGACGGGTAAACCACACGTTTACGGAGGGCGACTCTGGCTTCTTCCAATAAAGGGCTACTGTTTGTTTTGCAGCGCCCAGCATATGGAGGCTAAGGTGCCGATCACGACCCGTCATGGCTCTCAGGGTTGTTGGTCTAATTCCCAGAAGGACCACCAGCGGATCCTCCGGAAGGGGGAACCCGAGTACCCTTTTTACATGGCTGAGGACCTCTTTCCAAAAGATTTTCAGAAGTGGGCATGTCCACCAAATATGTACGAAGTCTCCCTGCGCCTGAGTACAACGCCAGCACAGGGGAGAGGAATTGGGGAACATTTTGTGGAGTCTGGCGGGGGTGTAGTACCATTGGGTCATTACTTTGTACGCCGATTCTTGTTGAGGGATGCTACGTAGTATTTTAGGGATGTCGCCCCAAAGCCGGGCCCATTGGGCAGGGGTGACGCCCGAGCTAGTATAGGAGTGCCATCTCGTCTGATATGGGTGGGGGTCAAGCCGGTGCGAGCGCTGCAGCACCTTGTAGATGCGAGATATGAGCCCCTTGTAGTTGCCGAAATCCCGCGCTAGCTGTTCGAACTGCGTGTAGGGTCGCGTGGCCGCCGGCGTCGGGGACGAGCCCTGTATCCAGTGCCGCAGTTGTAGATATTGGTATTTGTCACCGTCCAGGAGCCCAAACTCCTGCTTGCACTGTGCAAAAGTTTTGAGAGTGTCACCGCAAAACAGGTCTCGTATCGTCCTGCAGCCCGACTCTGTCCAGTTCGCGAAGTGAGGTGTCCGACATGCCGGCGGGAATGGCGGATTTCGCGCAATCTGGGTGTGTGGGGATGGAAAGGTGGTCAAGCCCCTACTCACCGCCACTTTATCCCAGATCTCCAGGACCGTTTTGGTAGGGACGGCCATGTAGGCGCTGCGATGTCGGGCCGCCCAGGGAAGCCAGGCATGGTCCCATAGCGGGCGACAGGTGACTGCCCTGTCCATGTGGAACCACACCTTTTCACTCTCCCACGCCCCCCACTCCAGGATACAGCGAAGATGCGACGCCCAATAATATTCGAGGAGGTTAGGGCAGGCCAGGCCACCCCTGTCCCGGGGGAGACTCAAGATTTTATTCGAGAACCGTGGCTTTCCCCCCCCCCCCCCACACAAACGCGGTGAGCTCGCGTTGGAGCCCCTGTATTTGATGTTCCGCAATCGGAGTTGGCAGTGTTTGAAATAGATAGAGGACCTTTGGCAATATCGACATCTTCACTGTGTTAAGGCGGCCCAACCAGGAGAGCGGCAAGGCCTTCCACGCCCGCAGGTCAGCTAGGACAGAGGTTTTGTACTCTTGCCAGTTGGCCTGCGTCCAAGTGGCCAGGTCTGGAGTCAGGTTAAGACCCAAGTATCGCACTGACGCGTCCGCCCACTGGTACGGGGCCGAAACTTGAATCGCTGGGAGCTCCTCGGCCGGGATCGAGATATTAAGGGCCCAGGACTTGGCATGGTTAATTTTGAGCCCAGAGGCGCGTTCGTAGGTGCGGAGTAGCGAGTGTACCGCCGGCAGGGGCTCGGAGAGGGTGAGAAGGAGATCGTCCGCGAAGAGAGCAATCTTGTGCTGCACTCCGCGAAGGGGTATACCACAGATATCAGGGGACCGCCGAATCATAATGGCCAGGGGCTCCACCACCAGGGCGAACAACAGGGGCGATAGGGGACAGCCCTGTCGAGTGCCTCTGCAGATGGGAAAGGGTTGCGTGAGCTGTCCGTTAACCCGCACCCTGGCAACCGGCGAAATATACGGGGCCATAATGCGCGCCACCATCTTAGGACCCAGGCCTATTTTCCGCAGCACTGCTCGGAGAAAGGTCCAGTCCACCCTGTCGAACGCTTTTTCCGCGTCGAGCGACAACAGGCAGGCCGGGATCCTCCAGTGTTTGGCCTTCCCGACGATATGCGCAATACGCCGTACATTATCCGCGCCCTGGCGTTGATGGATAAACCCCACCTGGTCGGGCTCGATGAGATTAGGTAGGTGAGGGCTAAGTCGCTTAGCTAGGATTTTAGTGTAGAGTTTTAAATCGGTGTTCAGCAGGGCAATGGGCCGGTAGGAGGAGCACAGCGTATGGTCCTTCCCGGGTTTCGGGATGAGAGTTATGTCGGCCATTGCCATATCTGCTGAAGGCCCTACCGACTCCTCAAAGGAATTAAAGAGGCGCAAGAGGTACGGCTGCAATTGCGGTAAGAAGGCGCGGAAGAACGACACCGGGAGCCCGTCCGGGCCGGGCGCCTTGCCAAGCGGGAGGTCGCGTAGAGCGCCAACCAGCTCTGCCGGGGTGATAGAGTCCTCTAGAAGCCCGGAGTGATGCCCACTCAACGGGTCCCAGTGACAAGCGTCTAAGGCCTCCGCAACCAGCTCCGCCGCAGGGGGGTCGCCAGTATAGAGGGCTGCATAGTAGTCGTGAAACGTTTGGAGCTTCGCCGATTCCGCAACGGCCCAGGACCCGTCCGCCTTCTGTAGTTTCGCGACCTGCGCCGTAGCTGCCCGCGTCCGCAAACGTCGCGCCAGAACAGCGCCCACCTTGTCGCCCCCCGCATAGTAGCGTTGCTTGAGTGCAAGCAGAGCGCGCTCAGCCTTGTTGACCCTGTGTGCGCGGAGCTGCCCCCGAAGGACGGCCAAACGGCGCTTGTGCGTCGCCAGCGGGCGCTCTTTGTCCATCTGCTCGAGCACCTGTAACTCCCTCGTAATTTTTGTCTCATAGAGCTGGGCCTCACGCGCTCGAGCAGCCGCCAAGGCTGTGAGAGTGCCCCGTATAGTGGCCTTGAAGGCGTCCCAAAGAAGGGGGAGAGGGGTCCCCGGCTGGTCGTTATCCTCGAAATATGCCAGGATAGCTGTCTGGATCTCCTCCCTATCCACTGGGTCCCGGAGGACGTGGTCCGGGAAACGCCAGCGGCGCGGTCGCAGCGGGTGGGGAGGACCCTCCCGTAGAAGCAGCTCGACATGGGCGTGGTCCGAGACCGAGATGGTGGAGTGGGACACCGAGATGGAGTCCTTGAGTAGTGAGTGCGATACGAGGAGGAGGTCAATGCGGGAGTAAGTGCGGTGGACATGGGAGTAAAAGGTGTAGTCGCGCAACCCCGGGGAGTGGTACCTCCAGACATCCACTAAGGTTAAGGCGGTTAGGAAGCGTTTCACCGCCGCAGACATGGCCCCCACCCCGTGAAAAGCGCCCCCACATCGGTCAAGCTCCGCGTCCCACACCCAGTTGAAGTCCCCCCCCGACTATGAGGTCTGTGGTCACCGGCTCTAGGTGTTCCCTGATTATCCTACGCAAGAAGAGATCCTGACCCTGGTTGGGGACATACAAATTACACAGTGTCAGAGCGCGGGAGCCCCGCCTGATCTCCACCCGCAGAAACCGCCCCTCCGCATCCCTATGTACCTTGGTATCACCCCGGGATATCCCCGCCCTGCACAAGATCGCCACCCCCGCCGTCTTCGAAGGAGCCGAGGACCAGAACTGAAGGGGGAAGCGCGGATGCGCCATCCGGCCCACGTCGGACTTGAGGAGGTGTGTCTCTTGAAGAAGAATGATGTCGGGGTTCTGCAGGAGCAGGTAGCGCCAGATTAGGCGTCGTTTGTTGGGAGAGTTGAGCCCTTTCACATTGAGAGAGAGAATCTTCCAGGGAGAGGAGGTAGTCATTGTCATAAAATCCCCAGTAGGGCACTTCCCGCTTGAGCATCCCACCCATACACATGTCCCCCCCGCCAAGGGGAATGAAGGAAAGAGGGTACTGAGGGGAGCAAATAAGAACAAATACAACCATGTAAACCTGTAGTCGGCCAACAGGGCCGGAAGAGCCTATTCCAGTCAAGAGAGTAGCCAGGCACCACGGCACAGGCTGTCTCGGAGATGTCACTCTCCCAGAAATAGGAGGGGGGTGCGCCATCGTTGAACCGCAAAGTTATGGTGTCGAGGGTCTAGTCCGGGCCGCCGCCCAAGCCTGGGAGACAGCGCCCCGTAGAGGAGACGGCGGTGCGCCTCCGAGTGAGGCGTCCAGGGCGCTAGCAATGGGGGAGAGATGCAGTCCACAGCCGGCCGCGCCTCCAGTCGTCTCAGCTATCTCAGTTGTGTGAATGCAATCAGGTGAGAAGATCCGCAGTGGCGTCGGTCATTTAATGGCAGAGGCCTGGGAGCCCAGCGGCGAGGAGGAGCCCTCCAGGGATTTGATATGTTCGATAATGTCCTGCTTGTCCCGGGAGGCCCTGCTGCCCTCCGGCGACGATGGGTGTCTAGGGCGTCGCACTGTGGACCATTGCGGCTTCACCGGGACTCTGAGTTTGGGTGGGCGCCGCGCGGGGCTGGCCGGCGGTGAATCGGGAATCTGCAGGAGTTGGGCCGCTTCCCGGTATGAGCGCAGCACCCGCCGCCTGGACTCCCACTGAAACATGAGGGCGAAGGGATGGGCCCATTGGTAGCGGATGTTGAGCTCCCTCAATTTGTCAGTGATGGGCTTGAAGTCCCGACGTCGCCGGAGAGTGGTGGAGGCCAAGTCCTGAAACAGTTGAATGGGCTTCCCTCCGCAGAGGATTTCGGATTTGCCTCTGGCCGCCTTTAGAATGGCTTCCTTTTCAACAAAGAAATGAACCCGTGTCAAGATGTCAGGGATAAGGCCCGGCCTCCCCATCGGCCCTGAAACCCTATGGGCGCGGTCCAGGGTGGGCGGTGAAGTGTCGTCATCCCCTCGGATGTCATGGAGTAAGTCCGCCACGAAGGACATAATATCTGCCCCTTCTGCCCCAGGCGGCACCCCCCGGATGCGTATGTTGTTCCGGCGCCCCCTATTTTCCAAATCCTCCTGTTTGATCTGGAGCTCAACATGCTGTTCTTCCAAGGTCGCCAGCCTTTGCCATAGATGTTCTTGGTCTTCCGTGCGTGCATCCAGGGTCTTTTCTAAGTCATCCACTCGGCCACCCAGCTCTCCCACGTCCTTCCGAAGGTCCTTCACGCATGCCTGGACTTCAGAGCGGAGGGACCCAATCTCCGACTTAAGTTCTTGCATGAATGCCGTCATGAAGGATTGCGTGACGGGGGCTGTCGAGGCCCCTGCCCCCGATGGCTCCGTGCTCTGTGATGTTGTGGCAGGCTTATTCCACAAGTCCTTGACAGAGGCGTCTTTGGGGGTTGCCGGCGGCTCCTTCCCCTGTTTCGTACGGGTCATGGTGTGGCCGCGCTCAGGATCGGCCTCACAGTGAATGGGGGTAGCAGCCCCCAGCAGCTCAGGGGCCCGCAGTCGTGTGGCGAATGTTCAGCCCCAACCTTCCCGGCTCAGAATCACAGGGGCGCAGGGGTGAGCGCACACGACAGTGCCGTGGCGCAGGGCGCCGCAACGCAGGAGGTTCTCGAGGCCCAACTCCACGTAGCGATGCGGCCGCTAGACTGCCCCAGGTTCGAGCTCCCACGCTGTCCAAGAGAGGCCCTCCAGCGCTAGGAGTGGCCGTCGCGCCTGTAGCGAGCGCCACCAGCAGGCTCCCAGGTCAAGGCGCGTTAGCGGACTTCACCCAGCCCAACGTTAGTCTACCGTCTCCAGGTTTGCGGGCGCAAGCAGTAGGCCACAGACATCAGGGCGCCGGTCGTCCTCTGGGCGCGTTTCCTTCTAGAGCACCTCCCCGGTCCAGGCCCAGGCCCCAGTCCAGTCGCCGTGTGGGCCAGGCCTCTCCTGCGAGGCGAGTCAAGGTGGCGGCCAGCTTCTCACAGCCCCCGGCGTCCGCCAGGCCACAGCCACACGCACACCCTGCGTCGTTCGCCTTTACCTTCGGGCCCCCGCCTCCGCTCTGACCCCCAGCGGTCACCCAGGTCGTCCGGGAGGTCCCGGCCTACCAGCTCTGGTCGTTGCAGGTGTCGTCCGCCGTTCCGCTCGTGGCTGCTCGGTGGCTCTTCGCTTCCTCGTTCCACAGATGGCCGGCGCCTCCAGGCTCAATGTCCTCACAAGCCAGCAGGACGACGCTTCGGTCAGGGCCCGGCCGGGCCAGTCCAGGGGCCCCAGTCACCAGCAGCAGGGCCCGCAGCGCCGCCACGCGACAGAAGCTCCACGTATGCAGTGGGGTTTAAGTTATGGCCAGGTGCCCCCAGGGCAGCCCCAGCAATCCGCTCCGAGTACCAATTTCAAGGCCGAGGCCTCAGCACGGTCCGCCTCCTCCTTGGCACCACGAGGCGGGCAGCCGCAGCTACGGGCCAGGGCCAGCCGCAGACCACAAGATGGCGGCCGCGCCCGTCCCCGAGTCCGATCTTCCTCGAGTCACCTCGCCGTCGGCCCCAGCCGCCTCAATGCCGCCGTTGCTCTGCCACACGGCCGCGCAGCTCCTCCAGCGTTACTCCTCCCGGGTCAGCCAGGCACAGTCACACCACCTCGCGGCGGGTCCGGGCAGCCAAGATGGCGGTCGCGGTCTCTCTCGCCGGCGCCTCGCCTCGTATGTCGCCCCTGCTCGCCACAGCCTGTGCCAGGAGTCTCCAATGCGCCCGGCAGCTGCCCGCTCTCAATATCCAGCCGGTCCCTCCCAGCTGATTCGTCTCCGCATCCACTGCCCTGCTTTAAAGGCTGTTTTCCACGGCGGCGGCCCGGAGCCTTAGCGATATGCGACTCACATCGTCCGCGGCGAGACCACGCCCCCCTCCTTGTTTTTTTAATCGAATGTACATACACTGGATACCAACCGTCACGGCAATGGACTGGGGCGCCCGAAGTGATGCACAAGCACTAGTAGACACATGGGGTTGTTCCAGCTCACGTCCAAGTATTATACCCCATCTCCTTGTTTTTTTAATCGAATGTACAATATACCAGATTTACCTAAGCTGAACTAGACTTAATGTGATACTCACTATGTGGCAAATCTGTAGGACAAAAAGTTTACTTGGGCATGTGCGATATGGCCAGACAAATGTAACGCACAAGAACTGACACGCCACCATACCTACTACATAAACACCTGTGAAGTACTAACTATTGTTTTGTTTTTTTATAAACTTCTTTTCATTAAACCGGTGTCCGCATTTCAGAACTGTTACATATGCATATTTTGAGGTACATGTTTCCCCGATGATCTACACAATCTGCAACTCGTAAACATAGTAGTCATGATACCTCCGGAGTCCACCTGTCGCTTAGGTCCCATCCCAGCCCACCCCCCACTTTAACTAGTCCGTATCCCCTATAGTCTACCCACAGCTGCCAAATTTTCTCCCATTTCTTGGGGCATTCCCTGCTTTTATTAATTGTCCTTTCAGCCGCACAACACCAGTTCATGTCCCTTTTCCATTGAGGTACTTTAGGCGATTGAGTGGCCCCTCATGCCCCCGCCACATTCCGTTTGGCGACCATTGCCGCCCCTTTTAACCATTTTTAAAAATATTTGTGCCAGTTTTGTTCCCCAGAGGCACACAATATATGCCACCTAGCATCCAGGGGGACTTCTTGTTCTAGCACTTTCGACATTACCCGAATCACCTTCTTCCAGTTTTAATCGGACAGTCCCATAGGATATGAAAAAACTTTCCCCTCTGAGTGCAGCCCCTCTGATATTCCTCTGTGGAAATGCGTCCTATCTTAAACATTAGTGTGCTGGTGTAATAGGACCGGTGCAGTATCCTCAGCTGGACCAACCTAAATCGTGCCCATATTGTCACCTCTCTAGGACTCTGCACTGCCTCTGCCCAGTCATCATCCTCTAGTAATCCCACCTTGGATTTCCACGCCTCTCAAAATTTATTAGTAAGTCTGGGGAGTTATTTATTATTTTTTTATATGTATAGGACAGTGCCTTCTTTGGAATAGGGTCCAGTAACAACCTGTCTTCTAATGGGCTGTATTCAGGAATCTGGTCTCCGTCTTTAAGGTACCTGCTCAACGTGTGTTTCATTTGCAAATATCTATAGTACTACATGTGTGCCAATTGAAAGTCCTCTTGTAGTTCTGCAAACGTCATCGGTGCCTGTCGCCGCCGCACATCACCTAATCGTGTGATGTCTATTCGCTTCCACTTCGAGAAGCCCTGTAGACGACCCACCTCCCTAAGTGTCACGCTGGTCCACAAAGGCGCCTGGTCCGTCAGACGGCCTGCCCAACCCAGGAACCTATTGGCCTTGGCCCATACTGTTAGCACCGTCTGGGTATGCTGGGGCAGTCTGACCTGTTTCTCGTGGCCATACAGTGCCCCCAGGAAAACGTCAGCCCTCTTTGCCCAGTGGTCAACCCTGTATGCCGGGTCATTCCGATCTGCAAAAGCCCTATCATTGATGACCATTAAGTGCGATGCCCAATAATATTTTATAAAGTCTGGGATAGCCAGACCTCCCTTGTACACCCCCCTCTGTAACTTGACCAATGCGATCCGTGCGCCCCCCCATGTCCCACAGCAACGTCCTCAACTCACTATTCACATCACTGAAAAATGTGTCTGGTATCTGACATGGGTTGTTCTGTATGACATACAGTAATCTGGGTAGAGACATCATCTTGAAGAGGACCGCCCTTCCCATCAGGGAGATTGGTAATGTCCTCCAATGGGCGACCTCACTCCTCAAGCGGTCTAGTTACAACTTTAGATTCCTCGCCAGAAACGCTGAGTCAGTTCTTTCTATCTGTATGCCCAGGTATCTAAAACTGTCTTTGATCTGGAGCTTAGAGTTGGCACCCAGCTGTGGCGGTGGCCCACTCGATCGCATATACAGGAGGGCCTTATCCCAGTTGATTTGATATCCTGTGTACCCCTCAAAGAGTTTAAAGATCTGGAGCAACTGATTGATTGTGAACCGTGGTCTCGTTGCATACAAAAGAACATAGTCGGCATATAACTATATCCTTTCGTCCCACTGATCACCCCCCGGGATCCCCAATATTATCAGGCCCCCTCTGACCCACGCCACCAGTGGCTCAATAACCAACGCAAATAAGATCGGCGATATGGGGCACCCCTGCCTCGTGCCCTTCTGTAGGGTGAAAGAGCGAGACACCGAACCATTGACCTGGACTCTGGCCAGAGGCAAGTACTAACCATTGTTTATTCGAAGAAATAAAGGAGAGGTTGTTGCTACATGTTCTAACTGCTGGTGATAAAAGTGTAAAACCAAAAATCAATCAAATATTTACAAAAGAAAAATAGAGAAATCTAAATACATTTCTCTACTACCAAATTAATAAAGCGGAAATAGGTATGTAGCAGCAATAAACCCCACTACTTGCATAAATCTAGAGCCCTAAACCAGAATGCAGCCAAAGTGTGCTGAAAATGAAATGGCTGCGTTTTTATGTTTTTTTAAAGACCGTAAGTAAAGTGAAAGGATCTGAAAGAAAATCCCCAAAAGCCACTCTGTTGTTTTTCTTCAGAGTAATGAACTATGGATGGCAAGGGCTCCAGCTCTAATCCCGATTCTCTCCCCCCCCCCCCCCCCCCCCCCCCCTAGCTAGATGAACCGTGAATGATTCACTGTATCAAACCCTGCAGAGAGGTTGAAGAATCAGCGCAACCTTGCCACCTGAGTCTACCTGCCTACGAATCTCCTCAGTGGTGACCAACGATGCAGACTCAGTACAATGTGGCAGCCTAAACCCATGTTGTGAAGTATCCAGAATGTTGAGAGTATTGAGGAAGGCCATGAGGTTTGCATTAAGTGCCTTCTCTAGTATTTTAGTTGATAAAGGTAGTCTTAATATAGTATCGCCGGGATCCAAGGTAGACCTTTTCAGTAGCAGGCAAATTGATGCCCTTTTCCATTCTACTGGAAAGTGACTTAATGTCAAAACTCTGCAATATGGTACTGTGTCTAACCACAGTTCTGGAAACCAAATGCAAAATAGAACGTGGGCAGTGGTCCAACCGAGACCCTGATTTAATGATCTCCAAGAGACCCATTGTTCTATCTTCAGTTAAGGGGGTAAAATGATCCAAAGTTGTCTGGCTTAATCCAGCACCATCTCTGGATTCTTGAGATAAGGAAGAGGCGACAGATGTCCTATCTGGGCTAATCCTTTTAGATATGGGGAAGAAGTTATCATAGACCCCAGACACCTTTGGTTGAAAGTACTACGCCAATGTTTTGCGGAACACTTGCATAGGTGGGATGAGTTGCAAGCTATTATAGTTAGAGAGGGTAGTGACTGTCTTAAAAAGTCTTTAGCCGCAAGTATTTATGCGATGAAATATCTAGATTTCTCCATAATGATCAACGTTTCATACTCCTCAAGCACTGCTTCATATTTAATTGTATTCTCCTCATTGTAGTCAATTCTCCACCTTCTATCCAAGGCCCTGCATTTTTGCTTAAGCTTTTTAAATTCAGGAGTATACAATGGAGCAGTGTGAGTTCTCCTGAAACATCTGAGAGCTTTTTCAGGCGCATGCCTCGTGGCAGCAGATTCCAACCAGTTATTGAAGTTGTTTGTAACTAGATCAATATTACCATTTAAATCCGGATTCTGTGATTTCAACATCTTGTTGAATTACGCACTCAATTTTCCGCTGAGGCTGCCTCTTTATAAGTCAATGGGAGTTAGAGTTACAGCTGTCCTTATTGGAACTGCAAGGTTGAAGCAAACTGCATTGTGATCCATCTAAATCAGCGGAATGACTCTATCAAAACTAAGCCCAGGATTACTGGTGAATATGCCGACCAACGTATGGTTGGCTGTATGCGTCGGAAGATTCACAATTTGGTGCAGATCGAAACTATGAAGACAATTAGATACGCTGTTTTAAATTATCGATGAGCTCCGAATGGAAATTAAAATCTGCAACTCAATCCTGGACTCCATAAAATTCTGGACAGATGTTACAAAATTCTCTCATGGACCAGGTGGATGATAAACTAATGTACCATTAAAAATGGTAACTTCATTGAATTTAAAAGTGAACAGGGCTTCACCACATAAATGCATAGCCAAACTGAAGGATGCCTTAAAATGACTGCAATATTCCACCGCTATTCCCCCTCCCTGTTTGCCTTGTCTGTCTACTTGAAATATTTCATGTCTGTCTGGTATAGCGTCCCTCAAGTCAGGGTCAGATGAGACGTCCAACCAAGTTTTCGCGTGAGGAATACTAAGTCAGGACAAAAGGTGCCCACAAAGTCAGCAAAATCCTGTTTATCCTTTACTAATGATCTCACATTCAGAAGTACACAGCTAAATAATTCAGCTGTGATCCCTAAGAGTTGAGTCCCTCCAGCTGAAGAGACCAACTGTTCGCAATTCATGTTGGTGTTTAGACCTGGTTTAAGAATAGGATGGCAATTCAGACACCTAAAACGACTCGCAGTCTACAGCTATAGATTTCGCAGCCATTGTACTTGCATCAATGACCGATGTCAATAGCTCCTTCCTGGTGTACGGGGGCAAGCGACCAGGGATCCTGGTGTTTGGCGCTGTCCGGCCACAGACGTGCTAGTTGGGCCACTAAGAAGTCCGGTATACAGGGCTTGGCTGTGGGCGTAGCCAGCCTGTGCGAATGCCAGAACACCTTGGTGGTGGGAAAAACAGAAGGACAATAAAACAGGACGAACTGGGATCCAGCAACCCCTTCCTCATCAGTGCAGGCTCCCCTACAAGTAAGGGTACTGGTAAATCAAAGTATAACTAACATAAAGTAAGAATAACCATTTGCAATGCAAGAGTTTGAGCTATTGGCATTGTAAATGACAATGCTTTTTATTTATCTTTTTTGATAATTAACTCATTTACAAAGGCAATAGCTTAAACGCTTGTAAATGTGAGACCTATTTCATTTAAAAGAAGCGGCCTCCATTGTCCCGGGCTGCTTGGAAATTGAAAGCACGCATGGGTGTGCTAAATGTTGCAGGAAAGCATGTGGTGCCTGCAGTAGGAGAAAATAGTGCTTACAGACTAAATAAGAAATACTGAGTAACAGAAGTAAAAGGGCCAGTCTACATGGGAGGTTACAAATACAGGTAAGGCGGGACTAACAAGCCTATTAACTAATCCGAAGCCAGCATTTACAAAAGACAATGACACAAGCCAATGGAAAAATACAGCATGCCTCGCTGTGCAGCGCATGCGCTGCCCAGGCTCGACCTAAAAAGGAGTAAGGATAAAAGTACTAAAATGGGCAGCGTACACCCATCATACAGCACGTTGTTAAAAAGGGAGCCAGACACCTCCCAATGATGGTACCTGATCGGAGCCTACAAGGAAAACAAAAGTGCCAGTGTCTAGCTATGATTAGCAGCACAGGGAAACGCTCAGCCAATCAGATATTGCCTTCTCATCTGCATGTACTGCAAAGTTACTGCTGTATTCCGTGGCACAATATATAACTATTTTAACTTTCATAACTAACACTATTTACACATACTACCAGAAATTGCCATTTAGACCTTATGTTTATGCTTAGGTATTTGTAAAGCGCATGGCTGCCCGAAGGCTTCGCATTGCTGGTTAGCCGAGCTGCAACTGGGAACTTTGCCTGTTGAGGTTACTGGGAGAATAACCATGTTTTAAGCTTTTTCCTAAATCTGAATTCCTCTTCTAGCAGTCTCAGTTCGGGGGGTCAAGGCATTCTAAAGCTTAGGGACCAAATGTGCAAAAGACCTGCCGCCCTCTCTTGCTCTCTTGATTCTTACGGTTCTATGGAAGCATTCTTGGAACGATCTTAGACTTCTAGTGGGGACATGGGGCAGGACCAGGCCTCAGATTTTAGGGGACCCTTTTTGTTATTTATTGCTTTATGTGCAATGCAAAGGGCTTTGGATTTGATCCGTGCATCAACATGCAGCCAGCAGAGCAGTTTTAAGTACTCCCTCACGGATTCATGATTTGGCGTTTTGAGAAGAAGCCTAGCTGCCGCGTTCTGCGCGATCTGGAGTCGCTTAACATATTTCGATGAACCAAGTATAGGGAAGACCACCACAGATTGAATTACAGTTTTCCGTAAATGATCAGGGATAAGCACCAAGACCTTCCGGATAATGCTAAGTAATCCAAAACATGTGCCTGCTAACATTTTTGCTTGGTCGTCCATTGTTAGTGCATGTCCATTCATATTCCCAAATTCTTGACGGGGGAGTTGGGGACAGATGTGTTCCGCATAGACAGAGGTATGGGGACGGAGTTGTTCCCCAGAATCATTAGCTCCATCTTGTCACTGTATAATTTCAAGGAGCAGTTAGTCATCCATTTAGCTACTTTTTCAAAACAGGGTCCTAATTGTTGCTGTTCTAGGTTTGCGCCGTTTTCAAAGGAGACCACTAGCTGCGTATCCTCTGCATAAAAATGTATGGACAGGCCTAACACTTGCACAATTTTTGCAAGCGGCCTCATGTACATATTAAATAATGGGGCTAAGTGATGAGCCCTGTGGCACTCCCCATACCGATGGCATGCTGTCAAAGAAGCATGTGGTTTCCATACCTTAGAAGGCAGGCCTCAAAAAATCATAAAAATGTTAATAGACCTGTAGGTCTAGTGACTTAAATAATCTACTCTACCTATTTGTAATGCTCTTGACCCATAAACTGGTTTCAAATGTTGTGATTGTGGGCAAATAATGAAATTTATTGAGCTGCCATTTTATTCATTATCACATATGAGAGCATCTTCAAATGTGCAAGTTCAGCATGTCTGTTGTACAAAAATCTCTTCTTGGATTCGACAGGTTAAACGTTTTTTACAGATAGAATACAAATCTAGCCACAGTACACACACGACCCCTAACTTGCCTCTTAGTTCATTAACAGCCTTGTCATCCGAGCGGGGGCAGAAATGTTTTCTCAAATCAGGTTTAAAAACTATCACTTTAAATAAATACATAACTAAAGCATGAAGTGGTTGCACACTGTCATTTGTCAGCAGATTTTACATTGAAATGGCCGCAAACTTTCCCACTGACATGCGGTTTTACTGATAAAACTATATAGTGTACAAGCAATAATGTTTGGAAATGGAGTTTCTGCAAAAATGTGTCACTTGCTCATCACCAAGGAAAGTGTTCTGGTTTGTTTTGCTCCTATTTAACTCTGTGTTTGCATCACACTTCTTCATTATGAAAAATTGAAATTTTGTAATTCCTGATCTATTTTGAAGTATTTGCAATATGTATTTACAGGCTATTTATATAAATGTTATGTGTTAGAGAAAAATAACTAAACAATGAGTTGTGAGTGGTGCACACCTGTTTTAGCTATGTTTATCAGCGTTTCTACCACCTATTTAAAATGTTTGATTTTGGGACATATCAGGATCCCTGGATTACTAGGAACGGTTGTTAAGGACGTCACGAGATACAGAAACCCTTTGTGGGTTGGAATTATCACCACAAATAAAGTAGGTACTCAGTTTAGTTTTACACTGTGAACGTTAGAGAGTGCATTATTCGGCAGAATGATACGCTTACCTTTTATTAATTTTGATTTTACAGAGGTTTCGACACAAAAGACATAGGTATTTATGGTGTCTTCTCACGGCTTGGATTATATAGGGACACTATAAGAATCTTTCTTCCCTCACTGTGGTAATCAGACTTCAGGAGTCTTACTTATTTTGATCACTTGTACTGATTCACGGTCACAACGTCTGGTTGACTCACATGTTTTAAAGATTACTCACATGTTGAAATAAACGCACATTTTTGATTACACTGATTTGACTCATGATTTCTTTTCCTCCATCTTCCTTTTGGTTATATTTGGTATCTCATAGTTTAAAAGGAACTACTATTTGGCATCTGTGAGGTATAGACCATCTTGTGCATGAGAATCGGTGGAACTGCTGGTTCACTTCTCACAAATGTTTGACATTTTTGTACTCCTGATCTTTACAGTAGTACATTGGTTTGTTTTTTTTGTTTATATCTGTACAGCCTTGAAAAAGTCGCGGGACAATTTTCCCCTGTAAGTGACGATACACGTGTCGGTTGTCTGAAGACCTACAAAATAAAAGGAAAAAGAAAAGAAAAATAATCTTAATTCTTTTGTATAATTTGTGCTGATACTGTGCACAGTGTAACAATTGTGACACACCTCTGACGTGTGCTGGGGATTGTCATTCTATTTAAAATGTTTGTGTGCTGTACTAGGCCAGGGAGCTGCCTGTCTCCCTTTTCGTGTTAATGTAATATATTTCAAGTAAGTGTGTACCTGAATCCTAGTGCGCACAGCATAATCTATTTTACTTGCACATTAAACTTAAGTTCATATAACATTTATTTGCATTAACTGAATTAGGTTTTTTTGGAAGACACACTTTTTATTTGTTATATCATTTTTCAACTTTTTATGTGTGTACCAACAGCATTGCAGTAACAGAGAAAAATAACACACATCTTCGGACAGCTCACTTGACAAAACCTCTAACTCTAGAAGGAGAGAGAAAAATAAACCTAATTTTCCATGCAGCGATTAGTTAAAAAGCAAACTGACATTTGACCTCCTTCCTTGATGAGACAGTAAATGTTTCCAGAATAAAAACAAGATTTAGTGGCATCTTTATTGCTCATTCACTTTCTGACTGAACAGAACACCTGTTCCCTTCCAGCCTAAATAAACTCACCAGGTGGGACTAGTAGGTGCTAAAAATAGCTAAAAATAGCTCGACCTGATAAAATTTTACTTGCAAATGCGAGTGGGTGAGTTCAGTTTTCGAGGCCTGGAAGGATCTGTCTTTTAAAAAGGAGCTGGGCCAGTCCAGAGCTTTTTCCTGGATCCCCATCTCCCTCATCCTATTCAACAGAATAATGTGGTCTAAAGTATTCAAAGCAGCGTTTAAATGAGGGAGCAGCAATGCGGCTGAGCCACCTTGGTCATGTATGCTTTTGAGCTCCTTGGCTACCACCAGGAGGGCACACACTGCTTCACATTAGCCTTTGGCTGTGGTAGCAGTGATAAATACTATACTTTTTATTAGTTCGCAGTTACTGTAACTTAGAAAAGAAATTGATAGTTTAATTAGTTGCGTTTTTATTTACTATTTATTAAGTGCTGCGTTGATAGGCTCCTCTGCTCTAAAAACACATACAAAACAAATTCTCTCAAAGGCACAAGATAAAAGGGGAAACAATCCTTATCTAGCTAAAGGGGAGAGGGAACACAGAGTAGCACACTATTCGTCCAGACGGATTATGGTAAATGCAGTGCATGATAACATCCACTTTAGTTGAACGTCTTTGACATTCACTATTTTTGGTGCAGCTAGTGCTGTGTATTTCTAGACCAGTGTTTCAGGATAGGAGTTATTTTTTAGTAGAGAGTAAACCTTTACATTACGGGGTGCTGACAATGCTGCTTAGTCTTTTCAGTTTCTGTACCACTCCCAGAGTGCAAGTGTATCATAACGAGCTTGTCAGCTCAGGCTGCCTGATGGACAACATTCTTATGTTGGAGAACGCACCCTCGAGCCTCGAGTGGTGGCGGTCAGATATCTTCCGGACTTGTGGCAGACCATTCTCTCTACCATATCCAGATCTCACTGTGATGTGTATGCATTGTCTTTCGGTTGGGGCAATCATCTGGGTGAGTTCGAGATCCACTTTCTTTGGTCCCGTGGCGTAGCATACACACCATATCAATCTGCTTGAGCTTGACGGTTGCTTCTGAAGGCCTTCCTTCTATCCATCAAAGACAAGCCAAGTCTGGTTCTGACTAACAGGACCCCTGTGTGTTACTGAAACAAACAGGTCACTGTGGGGCAAGTGTCCTGTGTCAGCTTTGGAATGGGTTGAACATAATGGGGATTTGTCTGAAAGTAACTATTTGGCAAGTTCACTGATTGCCATGACAGACAGCCTCAGCAGCCATTATCCAGTGGAGCACGGATGCCATTTTCACCCAGATGTTGTTCGAGGCTTCTTTGACCGGTGGGGCTTGCCTTGGCTACCGAATCACTCCGAGTACGCATAGTGAATATGACAGAGAAAGCACTTGCACATGACTGGATATCACAGAAAGAAAGTGATTTCCTAGTCAACAAGTTTCCTATCACCTCTTATTTCTACACCATCTTGAAGATGCACAAGAATCTAGAAAATCCTCCAGGGCGACCCATAGTGTTTGGGATCGGCTCAATACTGGAACCCATTGTGATTCCACCCAAAAATATGTGGAAACTGTGGGGTTTTTTTTCCAGCTAATTTTGAGGTTTGCAGGGGATTCTGGGCAGGAAAATGTTGGGGGATCCACGCAAGCCATACCTCGCTGGACTCCCCCGGTCTAGTTTTCAAAACTGTGTGGGTTTGGTAGTTTCCCAAGATGGCCGCCGAGCCCATATCCGGTGACTTTGGATGATAATGACCATGAGGAGTGGGAGCTTCCAGATGCACACCAAGAATGGGATGATTGACTTATTCCCACTCAGTCTTCCCCATCACCAGTTCCCATCGATTCACCGTCTGAGGACATCGGTGGTTTTCACAATTTACTGAAAAGGGCGGCCAAGAGATTCGAATTGCCTATGCCAGCTTCCCAAACGCAGTGCTTTCTTTATGATTTCAAAGAACCCCTTAGGAAGTCAGTACGGGCCATTCCCATTGTTAACTACATATGGGAGGAGGGCCTTTAAGTCATGAAGATCTCAGCCACAGTGACTCCGGTTCTTCCCAGGTTAAAGAAAAAATATAAGGCTCCAGAAGATGCTTCTGCCTTCCTTGTGGGCACCAGAAACCTGACTCTGATCTCTCGGGCTACTCAGAGCAAATTCAAGAACCTGTCTGCTCTAATCACACCACCTCTGGATAAAGAAGGCAGATGCCTTGATAATGCAGGCAAACGCTTCTCATCAATGTCCGGTCTTATGGTCAGGACAGCTAATGTTCTAGCGATCTTAGGGTGCTATGATCGTCGGATGTGGTGCGGTCTAGCTTCATACATTGATCAGCGTCCGGATGACGGTAATACAGAAGCCAAAAAAGATCTTCCATGAAAGTGAGCGGGCATCCTCTGAGGTAATAGACTGCGCAATGAACATTGCTACAACAGCCTTTAATTCGCTGGGAAAAGCTACAGTCCTAAGTCGCCAAGGTTGGCTCAGGGCCAAATCTTTCTGCCCGGAAGTGCAGAACAAAATACTTGGATCTTCCCTTTGATGGAGAGGCCCTTTTCGGGAAACATATTGATGAGGCTCTCCAGGATATAAAGAAGGGCACTGACACGACCAAGTCGTTGATGACGTTTTAGTACCGTAAGGTAGCCCTCTTTCGTCTCCTTTACTCAACCATATTGGCATCAATTGATCTGCACCCAGGTAAAGAGCAGGGTGTCAGGGTATGGTTTCCTCACGTCGCCAATAACTGTTTTCAGGCTCTGGCTATCCCTTCCACCCACTCTCAGGTCACCTTGGGGGGGGGGGGGGGGGAATGTTATGTTATAGTGTGTTTATATAGCGCACGGCTACTCCAGAGAAGTGTCCCGGCGCTTTCCTCAGGCAGCTAAGTGTAACTCAGCAAAACAAACAAACAGCAGAGCACAAGGCAACAGGGAAGAAAGAGAAACCTAAAGGTTAAAAAGCCAAGTCTTCAAGCTCTTTCTGAACTGCAGCAAATTAGCAGAGCTGCGTAGAGCCAGCGGAAGCAAATTCCAAAGCTGGGGCGCCTTAAAGCTAAAAGAGCGCCCCCCAGTGCGCGCCTTCCTAACCCACGGCACCACGGCCAGAAAGAGAGAATCTGACCGCAGTGTACGGGCTGGACGGTAAAAAGACAACCTCCTTTGCACCAGTGCCAAAGAGTGCTTTGTGCATCAGCGTCAAGGATTTAATCATAATCCGCTTCCGGATAGGGAGCCAGTGGAGCGTCTGCGGCAGCCCAGATACTCGCGCTCTCCTGTGAAGGCCAAAAATGGCACGAGCAGCAGAGTTCTGGGCCACCTGCAGGCGCTGTACCAAATAATCCGGGAGACCAAGGAAAAGGGCATTCGCATAATCCAGCCTGGATCCAATCAAAGCTTGCACAGTAATCCGCCTGTACTCCACAGAAAGTAATGGTAAAAACTTGCGGAGCATCTTCAGAATGCCAAAACAGGAGCCAGCCAAACCAAGAACATGTGCTCTCAGCAAAAGTTTATTGTCCAGCTTAACTCCCAAGTTTTTGGCAACCAGCGATGACTGTGCAGGAGGACACATATCCGGCGGTCACCAATCCTGCCACTCCGGGTCGGTGGCACAGCCGAAGAATAGGACCTCCGACTTACTGGAATTGGCCTTCAGGCTATTCTGTTGGAACCAGTCGAAGACCATCCCCAGGCACCCCCGAATGCTCTCTCCATCAAATGCCTGATCTTTCCCGCATGTGAAGAGGAGTTGCGTGTCATCTGCGTAGGACACGATCTGGGCCCCATGAGCCTCCACCAAGGCCGCCAGGGGAGACATGAAGATGTTAAACAATGTCGGGCTCAACACAGAACCCTGTGGAACTCCGACTCCCAATGGCGGCATCTCGGCGGCGCTCTGGGAGACCCAAATCGTCTGGCGGCGGCCCTCAAGAAAAGATGTAAACCATTTGAGCACCGTCCCCCTGAGGCCGATGGCATGGAGCCTGGCAAGGAGCGCCGCGTGGGGGACGGTGTCAAAGGCCGCCGACAGGTCCAGCATGACAAGCATGGCCTTACCTCCAATATCCAGAGTCTCGCGAATAACCTCCGAGACCTCCAACAGAGCTGTTTCCGTACTCAAATTAGGGCGGAACCCAGATTGGGATGGGTGCAGTAGATTATTGGTTTCGAGAAAACCCGACAAGATGCCATGCACATGTTTTTCTGTGATCTTCGCCAGAGCCGGAAGAAGAGAAATAGGCCTGTAATTGGCCAGGACCTCAGTATCCAAACCGGGCTTTTTCAGGAGGGGGATCACCATCGCCCTTTTCCAGGTGCGTGGGACACTCCCTTCCCTCAAAGAGGCATTAATAAGAGGATTGACCAGTGGATTCACCACCGCTGCCATCCTAGCCAAAAATTTGGCAGGGCAGGGGTCTAACGGCGAGCCTGATTTCAGGCCGGCCAGCAACAACAGGGACGCATCACTGGAAACAGATGGAAAAACCGACAGTGCAGCGGCAGATATGGGCGGTGGAACACAACCGGCCCTAGGGCCGCAACACCCCTCCTTTGGCCTGTCCAAGAAAGAAGCCTAAATCGCCTTAATCTTGTCAGTAAAGAAACTGGCCAGATCACGCGCCCACAGGTCAGGTGAGACTGGTAGGGGTAGGTTGGAACTGGGGGTCGTGAACTCCTTCACAACAGTGAAGATCTCCTTACAGGAGTTCCCCGACTCCTCAATCCTCCTAGCGAGATAATCCTTCTTAGCACACAGGATATCCCGGTGATACGCCTTCATAGCCAGCCTATAGGTGGATTTGGCCTTCTCGTCATACTGACGGCGCCAGGCCCGTTCGGCAACCTTACATTGGCTGCGCGCCAATCGCAACCCCTCCGTAAACCACGGCGCAGATCGCCGGATTGCCGTGGACCGGGGGGCCGTTCCAGGGGCAAGATCGTTTAGCCTTTCAGTCAGCCAAAGCTGCAGAGCCTCAGTGTCCTGTTCCAGAGCGCCCGAAAAGGGGCAAGGATGGTTCACAAGCGCCTGCTCCAACATATCGGGCGTTACTCTATGCAGCGCTCTCGCAGCTGTTCTGGGCAGTATGGGGGCACTACTGTTCGTTCGCCCGTTCTCCACCACGGAGAACCTGATCAACCTGTGATCCGTCCAGAGCATAGGCAGAGTTTCAATATCCGCAATCGGGACCGACAAACACTTGGTCCAGGGTATGCCCTTTCTCATGTGTAGGACCAACCACAAAAGGTACAAGGCCCATCGAGGATGTAATATCCAGCAGTTTAATTGAGTCCGCGTCCCCCGCCACATCGAGGTGGCAATTGAAGTCGCCAGCCACCACACAATGCTGTGTGGACAGCGCCAGATCAGAAATGGCAATCTGCAGGTCCTCCAGAAAGAAGCCCATAGGACCAGGAGGCCTATAAACCAATAACCCCTTCACGGCTTGGCATGAAGACAATCTGAGCGTGAAAGCAAGGGACTCAGAACCCCCGATAGAAATCAGGGGGAGCACTGAACAAGACACGCTCTTCTTCACCACCACAGCAACCCCCCCACCCTTCACTCTGTCCTGCCGAAAGATATTATACGCCGGCGGGATGGCAGAGAAGATGTCCGGATTAGATGCCTCGCCTAGCCAGGTTTCAGTCAGTAGCAGACATAATGGATTTTCCCTGACAAGAATATCGTAAATGTACAGGGCATGGCTACCTACTGACCTCGTATTGAGCAGCAGGCAGAGATGTTTAACACGAGCCGCGGCTGGTCGGCAACCGGTGACCGAAGTCCACATAGGGGACCAGCCACATCCCGGGCAACGCCTTTTGCCCTTAACACGGCCCGGAAACACAGAGCGACAGGAGCAAGAAAATGTCTGTACACATCCAGCATTAGCGGAACATAACAGATCAGTGGGTTCTCAACCTTATTCAGTTTGACCATAGCCTGCCAGGTCCAAAATCCGTTGTCTGTCATAAACTCGACCGCCACCAACGCCTACAAGGTAGAAACAAGGAGACTTGTTTTGGGGTGGGGGGTGGGGTCGGCAATGCTAAATCTGGGGGACAAGCTCCCAACTGGCTTCTCTAGCTAGCTGGCTGCCATGTTGCAAGTCATCGGAATTCTGTTCTCAAGTTAAGGGACAGAAGACCTATCTTGCTCAAGATAGTCAGCAGAAGCCCACGGTGGACAGAACGAACACTGCACTTAAGGTACAATCGACCTCAATTTTCGCACCTGAACAATTGAAGTTAATTCATGTAAATCCTTATACTTCTATACGAGACCCAGATAAAGGTGCTGAAACTTGAACTAAAAGACTGGACTACTTCAAAAGGAGCTTGGCCTCCACACGGCAGACAACCCTTCTTTTTTTTTTGTTTGTTTCATAACGTTTTCATTGGCATTTATAAAGGACATATAGTGCATTACATATTACCGCAGCCTGCACATGGCTCAATAGAATGCTGATTCAGGCATCATAAGAGGAAGAACATTATTATCCAGCGCCCCAGCTTATCTCATGCCCAGCTAACCCTGGAGGTCTGAAATCGACAAGGTAATCTATACCGCAGTCAGGGCAACCTCGCTAATAATGACACCTCTGTGCTGTGTCACTATGGCATTGTTATACCAATTTACTGTACATCATAACTCGCAAGTTGATGAAAAGAAACCAGTCAATGTGGGGGGGGGGGGGGGAAGGGTAAGCAGGGGGTAGTGGGTAGTGGGGTATGGTGAATGAGAGCGGCGGGGGGGGGGGGTAATAGTTCCCTGCTACCTCTATCTAAGACCGCTGCCATGCAAGAGAGTGTCGCTGCAGTTAACCCAGACATCGCCTCCGATAAAATGTATAATAAGGCTAGAGGTGGTGGCAACGGCTCAGGCGTTAGGGGCAAGGCTGTCTAAGTCAGAAGGAGTGTCTAAGAGCGGTATATGATGCACGCGATCCGCAGGGTTCCAGAAACCCCCTGGGTCAGCGGGGCAAACTACATCATCAAACAACTGCAGGGCTCGAAGTCTAGGTGGCTGCAATCTAGCGTGTTCCAGTCGCCCCAGATGGCCAATCAAGGGCTTCCAAAGTTTCCGGAATTTAGTATCACGGAGCTGTAGACGTGCCGTGAGCAGCTCCATCGCCACCACATGCCACATGCGGGTAAACCACACATTTATGGAGGGTGCTTCCGCTTTCTTCCAGTATAGAGCAACTGTTTGCTTTGCGGCGCCCAGCATGTGAAAACTAAGATGCCAATCCCGACACGTCATAGCTCTCAGATTAACCGGTCTAAGGCCCAGAACTATTATGAGCGGATCCTCGGGCAGCGGATACCCTAGCACCCGTTTAATATGGCTAAGGACCTCTTTCCAATAGGTAGTCAGAAGAGGGCACGTCCACCAGATATGGATAAAATCTCCCAGAGCCTGTGCACAGCGCCAACATGTGGGGGAAGTGTTGGGAAACATTTTTTGAAGTCTAGCAGGGGTGTAATACCATTGAGTCATTACTTTGTAGGCAGATTCCTGTTGGGGAGTGCTACGGAGGATTTTGGGAATGTCTCTCCAGAGCCGCGTCCATTGAGCAGGGGCAACGTCTGAGCCGGAGAGGGACTGCCACTGCTGTTGGTAGGGATGAGGATCCAAACGCTGTGAACGCTGGATCACGCGGTATATGTGAGAGACTAGCCCCTTATAGGTGCCGAAGGTACGCGCCAGCCGCTCGAACGGTGTGAAGGGTCTTGTGGCCGTCTGCGCCAGAGAACAGCCCTGTATCCAGTGCTGAAGCTGAATATATTGAAATCTGTCTTTTTCTGTTAAACCAAAGTCTTGCTTGCATTGAGCAAAGGTTTTGAAATCGCCTCCTATAAATATATCCCGTATCGTTCTACAACCGGTTTCCGTCCAATTTGCAAAGTAAGGCGGGTGGAAAGCAGGGGGAAACTGCGGGTTGCGAGCAATTGGAGTGTGTGGGGACGGAAAGGAGGTAAGGCCCCTGCGAGTCGCCACTTTGTCCCAAACCCCAAGCACTGTTTTAGTAGGAACAGCCATGTAGGCGCTGCAATGCCGCAGCTCGCTAGGTAGCCAGTCGTGATCCCAGAGCGGGCGGCAAGTGACCGCCCGGTCCATATGAAACCACACCTTCTCGCTCTCCCATGCTCCCCACTCCAAGATAAAGCGGAGGTGTGACGCCCAATAGTATTCGAGCAGGTTGGGGCAAGCGAGTCCACCTCTGTCCTGTGGGAGCATTAAAATTTTCCTAGAAAACCGTGGTTTCTTACCTCCCCAAATAAAGGCCGTCAGTTCGCGTTGTAACCCTTGGATCTGGTGCTCAGGGATGGGCGTCGGCAGAGTTTGAAAAAGGTATAGGAGCTTCGGTAGTATGGACATTTTTACCGTGTTTAGACGGCCTAGCCAAGAGAGCGGCACAGCCTTCCATGTGCGCAGCTCAGCCATAACAACATTTTTATAATCCTGCCAGTTATCTTGCGACCAGGTGGCTAAGTCCGGCGTTAAGTTGAGACCGAGATATCTTACCGACCTGGTCGCCCATTGATAAGGAACGAGAGTCTGTAGGGCTGTAACCTCCCGATCGGGAACCGTGAGGTTAAGAACCCACGATTTCGTGTGGTTCATTTTTAGCCGGGAGGCCTGCTCATAAGTTTGGAGCAGCGTATGTACCGCTGGGAGTGAATGCCGTGAGTCAGATAAGGTAAGGAGCATATCGTCCGCAAATAGTGCAATCTTATGCTCCACACCTCGGAGAGAGATGCCATGAATATCAGGGGACCGGCGTATCATATGGGCAAGAGGCTCGATCACCAAGGCAAACAATAGGGGCGACAGGGGGCAACCCTGCCGCGTGCCTCTGCAGATGGAGAAGGGCTGTGTCAGTTGACCATTGACTTGTACGCTTGCTCGCGGTGATATATAGGGAGCCATGATGCGCGCTATCATCATAGGACCGAGACCCACTTTCTGTAACACTGCACGGAGGAACATCCAGTCCACCCGATCAAATGCTTTTTCAGCATCGAGCGAGAACAGGCAGGCCGGGATCTTCCAGTGTTTTGCCTTCCCAACAAGATGGGCTACTCGGCGCATATTGTCAGCCCCTTGGCGTTGGTGGATAAACCCCACCTGATCCGGGTCTATGAGATTGGGCAGGTGAGAACTGATCCGTTTGGCTAGGAATTTGGTGTATAGCTTAAGATCTGTATTGAGCAGGGCGATAGGGCGGTAAGAGGAGCAGAGTGTGAGGTCTTTCCCTGGTTTTGGGATGAGAGCAATTTCAGCCATCGCCATGTCTGGGGAGGGCCCCACCGATTCTGTGAACGAGTTAAAGAGGCGCGAGAGATAGGGTAGTAGTTGCGGTAGAAAGGCGCGGTAGAACGAGACCGGGAGTCTGTCGGGGCCTGGCGTTTTACCCAATGGAAGGTCCTTTAGAGCACTGGCTATTTCTTCCAGAGTAATAGGCTCCTCCAGCAACTTGGAATGATGCTCGCTCAAAGGCTCCCAGGTGCAGGTGTCTAGGGCGGCCGAGATCAAGTCGGGCGCGGATGGGTCATTAGTGTTAAGGGATGCATAGTAGTCACGAAATTCCTGAAGTTTAGCCAGTTCTGCTACAGCCCATGATCCGTTCCCCCTCCGTATTTTTGCAATGTGAGCCTTGGCCGCCCGCATTCTTAAGCGACGCGCCAGAACACTTCCCTTCCCACCTTGTCCCCCCCCCTCGTAATAGCGTTGCCGTAATGCGAGTAGAGCATGTTCAGCCTTGTTTGTTCTATGCACCCGGAGCTGACCCCGGAGCACAGCCAGCCGCCTTTTATGCACCGCCAAGGGGCGCTCCTGATCCATCCTCTCGATCGTCTTGATTTCTCGTGTGAGCTTAATTTCGTATAGTCTAGCTTCCCGTGCCCTAGCGATGGCCATTGACGTAAGGGTACCACGTATCGTGGCTTTGAAAGCGTCCCGTAGGACAGGGAGGGAGGTCTCCGGTAGGTCATTGTTATCAAAATAAGTGGAGATAGCCGCCTGTAGCTCTTCCCTGTCTACCGGATCTCTTAGGACATAGGCCGGGAATCTCCATCTATTAGGTCACGTTGAGCGGGAGAGATGCTCGTGTAGAAGTAGCTCCACGTGTGCGTGGTCAGAGTTCGCAATACTAGAGTGAGACACCGAAAGAGTATCCTTAATCAGGGAGTGGGACACGATAAAATCAATGCGAGAGTAGGAGCGATGAGCATGAGAGTAGTAGGTGTAGTCTCGCAGTTCTGGGGAGTGATATCGCCAGGCGTCTACCAAGTTTAAAGCAGTGAGGGATTTTTTCACTGCTGCGGACATAGCCCTTACCCCATGAAAGGCGCCTCCACAGCGGTCTAACTCTGCATCCCACACCAAGTTGAAGTCTCCTCCGACTATGAGGTCCGAGGTTACCTGCTCCAGGCGTTCCCTAAAAATCCTGCGCAAGAAAGCGTCCTGGCCCGGATTGGGTGCATATATATTACAAAGGGTAAGTGGACGGTGCCCTCTCCTTAGCTCTACCCTCAGAAATCTGCCCTCGGTGTCCCGGATCACTTTGGTATCTCCCTGTATGATGCCCGCCCTACATAGAATGTCTACACTCGCTGTCTTAGTGTCTGCTGAGGACCAGAACTGTTGGGGGAAACGTGGGTGAGACATACGTGTCACATCAGCCTTGAGGAGGTGTGTCTCTTGCAAGTAAATTATATCCGGATTCTGCTGTAGTAAATACCGCCATATTTGCCGTCTCTTGTTAGGGGAATTGAGCCCTTTCACATTAAGGGAAATAATCTTCCAACAGGGTGTTGTGTCCATACTCACCTATCGTCAGATATAGCTGCCCCCTTGCAACTGTTTCCACATGTCGGCGTACCCCCCCTGCCAAGAGGATATATAGGGAAGGGAAAGAGAAGGGAAAAAGTGGGAACGGGAAGAATAACCAAAATACAGCAATGGCCAACATGGCCAACAGAGCCTATTCCAATCAAGGGAGGAGCCAGGCACAACGGCACAAGCTGTCCCGGAGATGTCACTCTCCCAGAAATAGGAGTGAGGGTCGGTCATCGCGCAGGTCATGACGCCTGATCACCGGTGGGCGTCTCCGGGCCACCACCCCAGCGTTGTAGACAAGGCGCCCATTAGCGTGGCGTCAGAGGCACAATGAAGAAGGACAAAACAACCACAGGTCAATCAGTCATGTCGTGCCCCTAGTCCGGAGACAGATGGTAGACTATTCGCCTCCACTTGAACTGCTTAGACTCTGGGTGGACGCCTGTGATCCGGTGGGTGACGGGCCCCCCTCGAGAGACTTTATATGCCGTATAATGTCTTGATTATCCCGCGATGATCCGCTACCCTCAGGAGAAGATAGGTGTTTGGGGCTGCGCGCCGTGGACCATTGCGGTTGCGACGGGACTCTGGGCTTGGCTGGCCGGCGTGCAGGGCTGTCTGGCGGGGTGTCCGGGATTCGAAGCAGTTGAGCCGCCTCTCTATAGGATATCAGCACGCGGTGTTTAGATTCCCATTGGAACATGAGCGCAGAGGGGTGACCCCATTGATAGCGGATGTTAAGTTCCCGCAGCTTGTCAGTAATGGGTCTGAAATCCCTCCGGCGTGGAAGAGTCGTGGGGGCCAAATCTTGGAATAGCTGGATGGGCGCGCCTCTGCATAAGATCTCAGGCTTTTCCCTGGCTGCCTTGAGAATGGCTTCTTTTTCAACGAAGAAGTGAACCCGTGTCAGTATATCCGGAATGAGACCAGGTCTTCCAGGCGGTCCCGAGACTCTGTGCGCGTGGTCAAGTGTTGGTGGCGAGACGTCGTCGTCTCCTCTGATGTCGTGAAGTAGGGCTGCCACAAATGACATTATGTCTTCACCTTCCGCCCCGATAGGCACGCCTCGTATACGCAGGTTGTTCCGGCGCCCCCTATTTTCTAAGTCCTCCTGTTTGATCTGCAATTCAACATGCTGCTCTTCCAGTGTTGCGAGCCACTGCCACAATTGCTCCTGGTCCTCAGTGCGCGCGTCTAAGGTCTTCTCCAGGTCATCAACACGCCCCCCCCAGCTCACCCACGTCTCTCCGAAGGTCCTTAACACAGGCTTGCACTTCCGTGCGCAGAGACCCGATTTCTGACTTAAGCTCCTGCATAAACAAAGCCATGAAAGCTTGCGTGACCGGCTCTGAGGGGCCCTCCGCCCCTGCTGGTGCAGCAACCGTTGGGGTCAAACCTGGCTTGTTCCACAGGTCCATTACCGTAGCGTCCTTGGTGGCCGCCTGGGGTTCCTTCCCCGGCTTGGAGCGCGTCATGGTCTGCGGGCGCCGTTGAGTGGTCCAATCGTGTGCCGGAGAAACTGTTTCCCCGCTGTTAAACCCCCACGTGCCCAAGCGCCGGGAGGGCCGCAACTGTCAATCCAGAGGCCTAGAGAACTATACTCCACAGAACCCCCACTGGCCGGCACCGTGAGGGCGCGGCCACCAAAGACCCCCGCAGTCAAAGGGAGGGCGATATAGGTTTCCAGTCCACCAAGTAGCTCGCCGCCTCTAGGCCTCCAACGAACTCCACAAAGAGCCCTCCAACGCGTCCATCCTCCCTGTAATCCACTCGTTGCTCCGATCCTGTCGCTTGAGAGGGGCGTAGAAGAGATAGGCCAGCGCCGGAAGATCCACAGGCTCACGTGCAAGTGTCCAGTGCTCCAGCCTTAGGGAGGTGTGTCGCCGAGGCTGGCTGAGTCGGTGAGGCGGCACTGTTTGCCAGACACCCCGTGACAACCTCAAGATGCAGCCCTGTTCTAGTGGGGGGCTGGCAGCTGTAGATTGCAGGGTAGCCGCTTCTGCAAGAATACTGTCAACTGTCCATATGCATCGCCCTCTCCCCAAAGTCTATCCGGCAGGGACACCCCAATGCGGCTCGAAGGCTGGGCAGAGTACCACCACGTGATGCCAACATCCCTAGCACACCGTGGGTGCGACTTTGACTGCTTGCAAGTGTCTAAGCCCAGATGGTCACACGGTGGAGGGGGCCCTCCTAGATAGTGTAGATCGTGAGAGGGGTGCCCTTCGCGCCAGCCACTCACCGGAGTTCCTGAGCGCTCCCGGGCGATCAGCGTCCTCGATCCGGCCCAGCTGCGGCTAATGACATTCCCACACAGTTCGAAGCCGTCTGCCGTGCCGTATAGTAGCTCAGATGCCCAGCCGTGCTTTGTGGGGTCCCACCAGGGCAACAAAGGTGGCAACCAGGCCGCTAGCAGCGGCGGGGGTAGCGAACATTCAACCCCGCATCCCAGCCGATATGCAGGCCAGTAGGGTCAGGTGTCAAGGCGTGCTTCCCGTTATGCCCCTATGGGAGTAACCACAGTTTCGATGTCTCACTCGCTGCCCAGGGGTGCACTGAGGCTTAAGCCCACTCTGCCTGGGCGCAGGGTGACAGCGAGGAATCAGTGGTGGCAGGTGGGCTAGGGCTTGTCAGTGGGGACCATCGACCAGTCTTTCCAAAAGCAGTGAAACGCTGGATTGATGCGCCCGGGGGCTGCAGGCCGCCGCTGCCCGGAAACCCACCGGGCCTCTGCAGGGTCAAAGTCAATGGCGGTAGCGGCGGAGCGTCAGCGGCAAAATGTGGCGCCCCCCGGTGAGGCGCTCCCCAACTATCGATGGCAGCATGCCCCAAGCCCGTTACCTCTGTAGTTCTGATGTCCACCCTGACTTCGTTGGCTCCAGGCGGGGATCACGCTCCGGATGAAGGTCTCAAAATGGCAGTCTCTGTCTCCCCCGCCTCCGCAGCCCGGTCTCATCCGCAGTCCAGCCGGCAGAGCAGGAGGGTCGGGACGTCGGCACAGTCCGTCTGTCTCCCCGCTCCGCAGTCGTCCGATTACGCTTCACCGGCGGCCCCTATCCCGTGCAGATGGGGCTCGGCTCCTCTGCAGCGCTCTGGGTCTGTACGCGCAAGATGGCGGGCGCGCTCTCCCTGGCCTCCCCTCCGTCGCAGCGTTCACCGCAGTCGCTCGATTCTGGGATTCCCGAGCCTCCAGATAACTGCCCACTCGCTTCCGCCTGCTATGCGCCCCCAGTTGGGGTGCCCCTGTGGCCGTTGAACCGCTTTCAAATGCTGATGTAACCGGCGGCGGCCCGGAGCTCCAACAGCGCACGTCTCACTCCATCAGCAGCGAGACCACGCCCCCCTCGACAACCCTTTTTCATATATTTTTATTTTTTTATTTTTGAGTTTTCAAAATACAACAGTTATACATCCGCTTCAACGCTGTCATAGTGCAGAAAACATAGCATCAAGATGGTACACATCTCTCACAGTTAAAGAAGTCATGAAAGCAGTTCAGAGCAGTGCAAAATATAGAACAGAATACCATCAGTCATGCGATTTGGCCAACACATATGCTGTGAATGGTCCCCAAATGTTTCGCGGTCTGGAGGCCGCTAGCAGCTCCTCTCCAATACACAAGAGTTGATCTCAGCAGAAGGCTATATCCTTCAGCCAGTGCTTTAGCTGTGGTGCCGGCCTACCATCCCAATGTATGGAGACCCTACGTTTGGCCAATAACAGCAGCAATGCCACCAGTTTACGACTACTAGCCTTTAGGTGCAGCACATTACCCAGCAAACAAACCTACATATCACATGCAATTGTTTCTCCCACCATTTCTGTCAGAGCCCCAGTTACCTTCTCCCAAATGTCAGCCACCTTAAAACCGCTCCATGCTAAATGCTGAAAGCCAGCATTTTCTGCACCGCAGCGTCTGCAACAGTGTGAATCCCTCAAACCATATTTATAGAGCTGCACTGGTGTATAGTACATTTGATGGACATATTTATAATGCAACAGATGAAGATTTCCATTAGCAGTGAATTGACCAGTCAACTTACAACAGGTTTCCCATTCATCTTCAGTTAGGGGCTGCGGTAGTATAGCATTCCATTTACCCAGTGGGCCTGCACTTATCTTCCCCTCATCAGTGTGTGATGCATTATATAACTGAGATATCAGTTTAGTTATAGTTTTCAGGAGGTAGAGCAATTGCAAAGCCGCCAGAGCAGGGGGCTCTGCGGGGAAACCAGGATTTAAGGCTCTAATTGCAGCCCGGAGTCTACTGTATATAAAGGTTGACATAACAGCCCCGTCGCCAGCATTTAAAAAGTCTTGTAAGGTAATAAAGGTACCCCCAACATAGACATCCCCCATAGTGTGCATTCCTGCCTTCTGCAAAATCTTTACGGAACCCACTTCACTAGTTACTGATATTTTCCCATGATGCAATAATGGCATTGCTGGTGCATACAGTGGCAAACGCTGAGCGCGCCTGTCAAGCTCTCTCCAAGCATGACTCGTACATTGCACCGTATCTACCTCATCTCTCTCGAAGACTGTGGTGTCGTTAACAATCATGGCTTTCAATGGGATCGGACAGACCGCTCCTGCCGCCACATGTAGCGTGTATGGTGGCGCACACTGCCAATAAGAGGCGTATTGTGCATGCGCACAAAGATTGTACAACTGCATGTCAGGCACACGGAACCCACCCTTTTCATACGGCAACGTCAACACCTCCCAACTGACACAAGGTTTCTTGCCACCCCAGATTAAGGTGATCAATATCCCACGCAGTGTAGTAAAAAAGTGCTGGCGCAGTATAATGGGTATGTTCACAAACAGATATAAAAATGTAGGTAGGACCACCATTTTGTTTAAAGCCACTCTATCGGCAAACGTCAGAGGCAGCTGCAGCCACCTAGAGACCCTCTCCTCCAGGCGGACAATCACAGGCCCATAGTTTGCACGGATAACCACCTGTGGGTCTTTGTGTATCCAGACGCCCAGATATTTGACGGGTTCATCACACCATTCCACCGGGTACGCCAGTGTTACACGTTTCGTGGACTCCGTCACAGAAATCACAACTGATTTGTTCCAATTAATACCCAGGCCAGAATGCCACTCAAATCTAAGATATTCCCCGAATGAGTTGCTCCAAGTATACCTCCGGTTCACGCACGTACAAGACCATGTCGTCCGCATACATGGACATAGCTAATGAAAGCGGAGTGCTGCTCAAGAATGCCTCTGACGCACTATACAGGCCAGGGGCTCCAGCACCACCGCGAACAGGAGAGGCGACAGGGGGCAAACCTGCCGCGTCCCTCTCCCAATTGGTAACATGTCCGAAGTCCTACCATTAATACGCACATGAGCCACTGGAGCTGTATATAACAATTTAATCCATTTAGTGAATACAAATGGCACCCCCATCCGATGTAACACCGCCAGCATATACCGCCAAGAGATAGTCCAATGCCTTTGCGTCTTTCAGCAGGACCGCCGACGCAGGCAAAGTTTGCCCCAGAAGATGCATCACTGCAAAAAGCATCCGCAGGTTATGAGCTGTGGACCGGGCAGGGATAAATCCCGATTGATCAGGCAGCACCATCACAGGAAACAATAACTGCAACCGTTTTGCCAACACTTTCGCTAAGATCTTAACATCCGTGTTCATCAGGGATAATGGCCTATATGAATCTCACTTCTCAAGAGTCTTTACCTGGCTTTAATAGGGCGATGATCAGAGCCTCACGAAGTGTGTCTGGCAGTATTTGTTGCTCGTAGGCATCCTCAAACATGGCATGAAGATGCAGTACCAGAATATCAATATACTCTTTATAAAACTCTGCCGGGAGCCCGTCCGTTGTCGTAGCTTTACCATTTGGCAGAGCAAGGACAGCATCCCGTATCTAGTCTATGGTCAACGGGTGCATTAAAAAGTCTTGCTGCCTTTTGGATAACCACACTAGAGCAACATCATTCAAGTACTGTGCTATTTCATGTTCATCAGCGGTCTGTCTACTGCTATACATATCTGTATAATAATGTCTGAAGGTGTCCAAAATACTTGCAGTGTCACAATACCTCTGCTCCCCTACCACTATCGATTGCACTGTGTTGCTCTTTGCCCATGGTTCCGCGATTTTAGCTGCCAGGGCTCGCCCTGGTCTGCCCCCTTCCCCATAATACCTTGCTACCCAACGGCGAGACATATGCTTCACCTCCATGTCTGCCAGCTCATTGTATTCAGTAATTTTCGAGCGACATATTGCTAACGTGGCATCATCTGGTACACTGTCATACTGACGTTCAAGGCTCTGTAGGTCGTGTTCAAGGGTTTTCATAGACCCCCGGAGTGACTTAAGCACCCCTGCCTGCAGACCAATACATACACCTCATATGGTCACCTTGAACGCCTCCCACAGGATACTCAAACTAGACACTGAGCCAGTGTTGACCTCGAAGTATTGTTCAATGGCGTCCCGTACCACCTCCTGAAACACCTGATTTTGAAGGGCAGAAGACTGCAGTCGCCACTGGAACTGCGGCGGTGCGTACATTGGGAATAGCATTGTGAATAGTGATGGCGAATGGTCAGAAAGCGTTCTGGGCAAGTGGACTGCCTTCGTGACGAGGGAGCTCACGTCATGTGTAGTCAGCCAATAATCCAACCTAGAACATGATTTGTGCACATAGGAGTGACATGTACCCTCCCGCTCCCCTGGATGTCGCAACCGCCAAATGTCAATGAGGGATAAATTATGTATACCTGCTTGTACCGCTTGTGCAGCCTTTTTTGCTGATGGGTCCGCACTAGTATGACGATCCAACTCCGTATTCAACACTGCATTGAAATCACCTCCACAAATTATAGCAGCTGGTTGTAACCTATAGACCTTGTTCCACAGTGCTTCAAAGAAAGTAGGATCATCGACATTGGGACCATATAGATTTACAATACTCAGCAGCATACCACACAACTTCCCCTTTGCTATAATATAACGTCCCTCGGCATCAATGTCCACATGGGATGGCACAAAGGACAGACTTTTCTTCACCAAAATCAGAACTCCTCTCGCATAAGAGGAGTATACCGACGCCAATTTCACCCCCGCCCACCTAGTGGCCACTTTATCAGCTGCATACTTATTCAAGTGCGTTTCTTGTAATAGGCCGACTTGGACATTATGTCGGTCCAGATAGGCCAACACCTGCCTTGTTTTCTTTGGTTTGTTGAGACCTCTGACATTCCACGTCACCCACGTCACACTACCACCTCCTGTGGACATCTGTACTAGACTGACTCTGATCAGCGGCAAAAAGCACTACATCCGCGCTATTCAACATACCTCTATGACTTTCATGCACTCTGCACTGCACATTACAGCAAAGAAAGAGTCCCCCAACTAGTCCCCCCTCCCACCTAAGCATCCCAATCATGCTAAGGAACCCCGTCCCCCACATAAGAAACAAGCACAAAAATATCCCCCCACTAGGTTATAAATCCCCATCCATTCTACAAATTCCCACATGAACCGTTTGGGTATTACCCTCATGGAGGACACCAGCCGCCCTACGACCCCCTTGTTGGAACCAGGGGGGGTCAGGGCAGATCGTTTAGTCTCCTAACCCATCTTACTTCTATGCGTCATAACCAGATTCATCCAGTGACAGATGAGACTCCTCTCAACGGAAGCGTATTATAGAGAGAGAATGCCTATATTCACATCACTGCCCATTGGCAGAGGACGCAAAACGTCATCATCAGTGATAGTGTTCACACACCCTAATGGCACCGTTACAGTCCTGGCGCCGAAGGGCACATCTTCAGTGGATATGGCACAAACAGAGGGAGAATAGCCGTTAGCGCCATCCGGTCTGTCCTATACTTAACTACCAAATGAACCGGTCAGGCACAGTCAACGGTAAGCTTCCACCATCTCTACATATACACCCGCCCCCTTCCGAAAATATTCATTTAAAAGAAGTCACCATCGCTACTAATATAACAGCCCTCTGCAACAATCAACATGAAAGGACCCCATCGCCTCCAGAGATATTCAGTCTAGGTCAGACAAAGAAGATACAAAAGAGTACAAAATTCAACCATATTAGCGCAGTCAGAATACCCGCAAACATAATCATTTTACAACAGCACAGCTGCTGTTCAATCTTCGTTGTCCGCATCTTCTCCAGCCATTCTAGAGGCTTCTTGCGCTCCAACTGCTTTACAAATTGCATTGCATCCTTCGGTGTCGAGCAGATGCGTGGTTTGCTGCCGCACATTATCTTGAGGCGAGCGGGGTACAGCATGGCAAATTGGATCTTCATATCTTGCAACTTTTTCTTGACCTGGGAAAATTCCCGCCTGGCCTGCTGTACCGCCGCTGTGAAATCCGGAAACCGCGCCACCAGCATCCCCTGATGTTTCATAGTGCCCTTTTCCCTCGCAAGGCGGAGTGCCACATCTCTGTCACGATAGTTGCGGAGTCGCGCAATTATTGGGTGCGGAGGTGTCCCTGGGACAGGGCGGGGTGCGAGTGATCTGTGAGCTCTTTCAACTATCAGCACACTGGAGAAGTTTTCAGCCCCCAGCATATCTTTAAGCATGCCTTCAACGTACAACTCCAGC
The DNA here is from genome assembly GCF_964204655.1 of Triturus cristatus. NCBI lineage: Eukaryota > Metazoa > Chordata > Amphibia > Caudata > Salamandridae > Triturus > Triturus cristatus. The sequence goes on along the minus strand of NC_140593.1, from coordinate 675,921,194 downwards.
TTGCCCTTGTTCGTCGATTCAGGCACCCATGTTATACGCAAGTTATTGCGACGTGACCTCGCTTCTAAGTCTTCATTTTTGGCCCCGATGACCTCCAGTATTCTCTCCACCTCAGTACACGACTTTGTGACGCTTTCCACCATGTCTTCCGCGGTCGAGATGCGCTGCTCCGCCTCCGTCAACCGCACGCCATGCTTGTCCAACTTCGCTGTCATAGTCTTCATGCGCAAGTTGAGATTGTCTATTTTACTATCTATGGTGCGTAAGCTCTGTTGCATTGCCAGCATCATCTTTTCCAATTTTGAGCTGCCCCCAGCCTCCAAGTCCGTTTCAGTGTCCGACGTCGCCGGCATTGACTTTGTTTTCTGGCGCTTAGCCTTAAATGTTAATTTTGACTGTAAATGTTTATCTGGCTTGCCCATCACGCTAATATTGGCTCAGGCCTGTCAGTCCCGCCGTGAACCACCACCTGTAACCACTCGCAGATAGACAAGCCAATCACTCCAGAACACCTCCTCCACTGCCTGGAGATGGGAGAAGCAATACAGCGCCGTTTTGATCAAGGGAGCATTTCAAAACGGCACACGCTTCACAGGGCACAAGTTCTATCCCAGCAACTGTAGAGTCTCAGCCCAGATCAACACCTCGCAACTCTCCACGCGCAGCACCAGGCGGTCAAGACTGGTCCTGGCAATTTGCCCTCCAGCCGTCTACACCCCCTCACAGTCTATGCAGTCTATGCAGTGGCTATCTTCACTTGTACGTGTGCGGCACAATGTGCACTGCCCCCACCTGCAAGCTTCTTTGTTCAGGCGACAGCCCAATGCAGCCGATCAACATGCAAGAGGCCCTCCCAAGGCACATCAAGCACAGCAGTACATGTGACACTAACGTGGAGCCCCTCTTCCAGCCAAAAACAGTCAGGACAAGCCAGGGGTCTCAGCACACATTTCAAGGCTGCTCTGCGTGTGCCAGCAGCAATGCACGGGCCGGGAAGGCCGCCCGAGAGCGCCGCCACTCCAAAGTGACGTCCCGCGCTCAGGCCCCTCCACTTGATCCGCCTGCCTGGTAGCAAGCCGCGCTCACCGCTCAGCTTCGGCCCAACAAGACCGCTGTCATCCGCCTGCGTCAATGCGGGTCCGCCGCGTATGCGGTGAGTTCACGCTGTGTCCCAGTGAGCGCCTCACAGCAGCGCGGCCGTCCCCGGCCCCACAGCCGCAGATCACGGCGCCACCCGCACGGCTCCGGCCGCCCAACCAGCACGGTGCACAGAACGAGCCCGCGCCGCAGCGAATCTCATGCACACAGCCGTATAACGTTATGATCCTTCGACAGTCTACAGGCAGACACCGCATCCGCAGGGCGACAGAACCTCCTCAGCAGCCGAAGCTTGCGGCGGACGGCATTTTCTCCCCTGCAGGCACAATCACCAGTTTAAACAGGAACCCAAGGGGCACGATGTCCAAGAAGGGCAGCAATCTACTCAGGAGGCAAGTCTCATCAATGCACTGGCTCTCCACAGTAGATGGGCAGAAAATAAGTAGGATATTGTACGGATTGTGACCCTGACCAGCAGAGCTGCACTAATGTGCGGCCATCTTGCTTCGGGCTCGCTAGCGCCCCTTCACGGCAGACAAACCTTGAAAAGAAATTTGGCTTTAAGATGAACATCAACACCAAAAATGTGGCTTGAGATTTCTACAAGCATCGGCTTCAAAGTATACTGCGTTCTACAAGACTAGTTATTGAATAAAGAGGGTCAGAGTAAAAATGAGAGACCCTGAAATAAAGTTATTGACTTGCATAAAAGCAGGGCCTACTACGCCACTGGCGGCTGATAACATCATGTGTATGTATCAGCCAGTGGAAAATGTATTTTTTTTAATCCAGAATCTGGCCATGAAGTGAAACATTCATTCTATGTGTACCTTTTTGGTTGGTGCTCCTTGTTTTAATCTTTTATATGCTTTTGTGTATCAGTCTATTAACCAAAGTATGCGTGAGTATGGGGGTTGATTCTACTGACCATTGAACTTGTACAGTATTTCATAATGCCAAAAAGCACCCACGATGTAGTATGAAAGGAGGCTGACACCCAGATGCGTAGAGCGCATTATGGAACAATCGCCAGATCCCCATAAATGGACATTGAACTTTTAAAGAGGCAATTTGGAAGGAATTTGAGACTCTTGTTATACCTCAGAAAATAAAAACCTGCACCATCAACACAGGTGCAGTCCCAACAGCCTCTATCACCACACTAGACAGACCATGAACTGAAAAAAGAAGCATAACTAGAGAACCAGGATGATGCATGACATCTGATCAGGCTGAGCCACCAGATGGTGGGTTTGGAGCCATATCCTATTACAGTTTCTGCTCCTGTTGAGACTCCATCATATTATTTGGAGAACATCTTTCCATCATGGAATATCCATGTAGGTAGAGGAAGCAAAAGAGTTCTTCCTCAAAGTCTTACAAGAAAGTAAATCGATACATATTATTGCTCATGATATTGAAATCAAAGAATTTTAGGAAACCTATAACAACTATATGAGTAACCCCATGGAGTTGAGAGGTAATATCTTGCTCAATATCAGGTCTCGATGTACAAGGGCAGAAAAAGAACAATTGATGGACGGAATGCCAAATAATGTCAAACACTCATTCAGAGTACAGAGATCTGGGCCTAAATCCATAGTTTTTTTTACTTACCACATCACCACTAGCATGCATGTTTCTGGTGCAAGGAGGACCTGGCCTGGCAGTTCAGGCTGGACTGCTCCCATGGGGGGGGGAAGGGTCAAGGCTGATTTGCATATGGCTGGGTCCAAACTGGGGTGGCATGGTCCGCAAATAAAAAAAGGATTTAGGCCCAGACCTTTGTACTTGGGTTGAATGTTTGACATTGTTCAGCATTCCGATCATCAATTGTGCACTTTGCATTTGTCACCCCAAGTGGGAAGGGGATACCCAGATGTGGGTCCTGTACTTGGCAAGCCACTGGATTCAGGCTATACTGGCTGATGAGGAGTGATCCCCTGAAACCAGTCCTAGGATGCTTGTTTCCCGTTCAGTGAGGACCTGGCCTGTCAGTTCAGGCTGGGTTGTTCCCATGGGGAGCAGGCTCAAGACTGATTTTCACATGGCTGGGTCCAAACTGGGGTGGTGTGGTGAGCAAAAGAACAGTGGATTTAGGCCCAGATCTCTGTACTTGGGTTGAGTGTTTGACATTGTTCAGCATTCTGTCCATCAATTGTTTTTTTCTCGATTTACAAGGGGCGTGAAATTCCAGACTCCATCATAGTGCATACAGCTGGGAGGAGATCTTTCTGTCACAGAACAGTGGACTGTTCCACACCAGACAAGGAAAGCAAAAGATTGGATGATGTCTTCAGGGTTGGCAAGGAAATTGACATTTGCCAATTGACTAGCTTTTCTCAGCAAGTGTAACCACTACAGTGAGTATAGGTGGGGGAACATCTGTATTCCAGAGATAAATAGAAAGAAAGCCCATGAGCTAGTAGGCGGGGAAGCCAGTCTCCAATGCAGACATTGGATACAAATTAGATGCAACAGACACATCTTGCCACCAAATTAGTATCTGCATGCTGCAACACCTACTTATTAAATAGGTCTATGTATGGCAAGTACAGAGGATTCAGGTTCATCTTCTCTCAGAACATGTATCATTGGCCCTTTTTCAGGACTAATAAACAGAAATAATCAGATCAAAGAGAGAGCATTTACTCTAAGACCGTTAGTATGGTAATAACAGTAAATGGGGACGCAATGGGAAAAGGGGATGGGGCGGGGGTCGAAAAGGATAAGGGAGAAAGGGAGATAAAACAATGGCAGTAGGCCGCAAACCTCATGGCACTATGGTTCATGTATATGTTCCTGTGCAACATTCAGCAATGACATGATAGCAACAGTGAATTATGGGTAGCTCAAAAGGAGACTGTAACAGAGGCACGTGTGCAATGAAATTGAACTGCAGTTCCCTTCACAAATGAACACAAAATAGGAAACACAAAAGGAGAGGACTCCGTTGCAGATAAGGGAGTATGAGTTGACAATTAGGTGGCGAAACACGGTACCTCCCCGTATGCACCCCAGCAGCACCACAAGAGGCCAGCATCTGCACAGTGATACTCCTCATGTGCCCTATAGAATGGAATTCTAAAGTTGCCGAGCGTAATGGGAGTAACCTAGTGGACCGCAGATCAGCTTGGGAGTTAACACTTAAGGGGACAGAGAACTAGAGTTGAACACAATGCACCTGTATCATCCTAGAATTGGATGGCAATAAGAGGTGTTTCCAAAGCGATGGTAAAACAGCAGGGCAGTGAAAGATTAAGTACACTGAGTATCCACCTAGAAAGACAAAAGGAACAAGCCCCATACCCTGTCATAGGTGTCCAGTTTGTCGTTAAGTTTGTATGTATTGCATTCGTGCTGTGCTATCCATTTCAATATGATAATCAACTGCTGGCCCGTGGAACTCTTGGTCTGACGCTAGTAGCAGAGCATACATACCTTTGTAAAGCGCTCTGATACCCTTGGGTCCAGCCAGCGCTATATAAAACCTTTTAAATAAAAAAAATAGATAAATAAATACCTTAGCAATTGACAATCAGCGGTGAACATGAGAATCTGTTGATATCAGACGTTCTGTGCAGCAGCGTGAGATCAAGTGGAGAAACTAATGTCAGGGGGCTTTAGAGTCTCAAGTGGGTCCACGCTGATGCCTAATAAACCTGTTAAATTGAACAGGACCATAGAATATGATCGAGATTACAGTTGTCGTCCCAAGATTCCAACACAGATCATGAGCTAATAGTTGCATCCGGTGCAACCTTCGGGATGTCCAATACCAGTCATTAAGAATCTTAAAGGAATTTCAGTCTAAATTCTCAAAGGACTCTTTCATAGTCTTAAAATAAATGTCACCCGTCCTTTTGTGAATATTCCTTCACCAGCAGTACCTGCCAAAGAAGTCTGGTTGTACTGAGGGATGGACCTGAGTGCTGAGTTTTAATAAGAACCCTATATAGCCTGGAAACCAACCTAATGAATTGGCCCCATAATTTTGGATTTCAGTGAATGGGCCACTGATGAGTCCAAAACGGCCTTAAGACAGATGCTCAGTTGCATGCATCTTCAATGATCCGCAGATGGGAGGTTAAGTTCCCCCACAATGCCTGATATTTAATGAGGCTGTCCCGATATAGCTTGTTTATGCATTGCACCCCTCTGTAATGCCAGAAGCCCAGTAGAATGGAACATTGGCTAAGCGTAAGGCAGAATTGTACCACAGGTGTGCTTTACTTTGTAAGAATGGAGATATCCCTAGAAGCTTATGTGCAGAGCCCCATACTGCTGCTGTGGCATTGAGAACCGGATTCTGTGCCAGAGGTCTGTCTGAAGTAGAGAAGTACACCAGCAGTCAGATATCAGGTCATGTGATGTTCAATGCGGACCTACATTGGGGCATCCTGCGAAACACGCATATTAGGGGACAGTTGTGAAAGATGGGAGGCCACACTGTATAATATCATGATGCAGGCCCCTACTGTGGTATCCATCCATAACTGCTGTACATAGACCCGAGGTCTGACATACGGCCTGATATCTGCTTTTATCCCTTGGAGGATAGCACAGGGTACGCTGAGGTTGCATTCCCAATATATAGTTGTAGCAGGGGCCACCATCATCTTAACTGTCTGCACCTTCCCCCCACAATGAGCAACTCTGATGTTTCCTCTTAAGAAAATCACATCTAGACCTCTCCACCATTGGAAGTAAGTTGTCTTCCACCGTACCGACAAGCCCTCAATTACTATGGACACCCAAATATGAGCGCCCTTAGGGATGCACCGTATGTCATAGTCCTGTATGCAAGCACTGGTGGTAACCTTGGACATAAGGAGTGCCTCATATTTAGTCAAGTTAATCCCCTAACTGGATAGAAGTGAGAAGTGATCAATGAGAAGTGATCAGTGATGGACATCTGTTAGAAATGAGGATTTCTGGTTGGCTAGGGCTTGCGCCAAAGCCAGGCAGAAACCACCACTCTAGTCAGGGCAAGGAAGTTACACGCCAAAGATAACCCCTGCTCACCCCCTTGGTAGCTTGGCACGAGCAGTCAGGCTTATCTCTGAGGCAATGTGTAAAGCGTTTGTGCGCGCACCCAGCAACAACACCCAAGGCCCACCACAAAGGAAACTCCACACAAGGCATTCTATAAAAATAGCCTTTGTATTACACAAAACACATTAGATAAAAACACACACTTTACAATGTGCCAGCAGGCACAGGCAGAATTTACAAGGGATTATATGTACAGGGGACAGGGCCACATGGACCACTGTCAGGAATTAGCACTCTTAGAACTTAGGAATAATAATTTTAGAACATAGCACAAAATATATATAGCACACAACCAGTACTTACTGGTATCAGGTAAGTACCACCTACGCAACCCTAACCACCTTAGGAGAATGTCACGCAGGGAACTCGGACCTCACTAGCACCACCTGTACTGGGAGAAAACAAACAACCACCTAAGTATCACAATACCTGTAGGGGTAAACGCACATTACACATGATGCCTAAAACATTCAGAGGTGTAGGGAAGGAAAACACATGATGCATAAAATACATTCAGCGGTGTAAAGCAAGGCACATGACGCATCAAAATACATTCAGAGGTGCAGGTTAGGAACATTAGCGAGGAACTCACATGAGCCACCACCTGTGGCAGTCCCTGGGCCAACTGGCCTGGTAGGGGCTAGGACGCCCTGTCCCTGTAAGGCTGCGCAAGCCACAAGCGTAAATATCCCAACCTAAACGTTGCAGCTGCCCACTAAGTGCTGGGCAGCTGTAGAACTGAGCGTGGGCACCACTGTGCCCTTCAACGCAAATCTGTCATTCTCGTGGGGCCTCTCTGGGCTCTAAAACAATTGAAATGCCCCCTAGAGCCTTCGTGGCTCTAAACAACTCATGGGGCAAGGTGGGAGCGGCCCGCTGCCTTCTGGGGCCGCTCTATCAAGAAGCAACTGGTGCCCCCTTCGTTGGAGCGCCACGCGCTCGGAACCCAATGCGGTGCACTTTAGAGCCCTCTAGGCTCTTCAAACAAGGGGCCACGTCAGAGCCTTGTGGGCTCGGAAAGAAGGGTGCCCCCAACGTGGGAGCGACCTCGGCGCTCACGAAGTACTGCGCCTCGCTGGAGCCTCACAGGGCTCGTGGACACTGCCCCTTCACTCCCTCCCCATGCGCGGAGTCCCCCAGCCCTTCCGTACTCACCGGGCTGTTGCTCTGGGGACTCCCGCGTCGTCTTCTCTCTCTCCGCTCGGGGGGGGGGTGGGGGGGGGGGGGGGGAAAGGCTTCCGAGGCTTCTTCTTAACGCGGAGGGGCAGGCACCGACAATGTGCCTCGCACCCCCTCCGCACCGGCTCCTGCCGCACTCCTCTCTTGGGCAGAGTGCCCCGGGGCGCAGGGTAGGCTCCTGCCTGCTCTGGGGCCCTGAGCAGCCGCGATGCTTCGGTAGGAGGCGGAGTAGGCTCCCGCCCTCCTATTCTCAGTTCCGGCTGTCCCGGAGGCCCGCCCCCGGCCCGCCTGACTTCCGGTCCGGGCTGCAGTGGTGATTTCTTCGGCAATGCAAGGGGTGGCTCCCTCGCAAACGAGCCCAACGGCGGGGTGGGCACCCGCCGAACTTGGCAGACACCGGCAGAATCGCGGGGTGGGCACCCGCTATCAGAATCAAAGCGCCCACAGCGCTATAAAGCCGAAAAGCGCTCCCAGGCGCTACAAAGCCAAAAATGTCCAGCAATAAAGTCTTTCAAGAGCAGGGGGGCAAAGACTGGGCCCAGGGCCAGCTCACAGGGCCCTCCAGCAGGGAGGCAGTCCCCAGTGGCGGTCTCTCCTGGCGCCCAGCAGCAGCATGTCCCCCCTCAAGGTGATCCTGCAAGAGAACAGTTTCTGTGGGGACACAGCCCCATTTTTATACAGTAAAAACCCTTTGTCTGAAGGTGCAGGGAAGGGGCGAACCAGTTACAACAGGTTCCTGAGCACTTTGTTTTGCTCAGCCCCTCTCCCTATTCACTGGACAGGCCAGGGTCATCCGACGCACCACAGGGGCCGGAGCCAGCATTGTGTGGGGAAAGCCCTGTCCCTTTCAGGACCCAGGTGTACTCCTCCCCAGCCATCAGTATGCTAAACTCCCCATTCACCACTGGGTGACTCCTCCTGACTCTGGGGATTTCCCTAGTCCGTCACATGACCTCAACCAGCCAATCGCCAGACAAGCCACACATTTCATACTGCACACCGAAGTGCCCACTTCTAGAAGTGGCACTTCCACACTAGGTACATGCACGCCGCACACATCATCGCGCAGCATTCAATCACACGAGTCCGCACATACCAAACTCGGGCCTGCACACCCCACGCATCAGGAACTACCAGGACACATACATTCCCCCATGCATTCCTATGGGAGGGCAGGCCAACCTCACTACACGCACGCACTTTACCCTGGGACACAGCGGTAAAGTGCGCAGAAACCAAAAATCACTACACCAGGTCACCAAATAAAAAGCAAAAAGTTCAGGGGTGAACCTGCCAGAAGGGCCAAGTCCAACACAACCCCCTTCCAGCCAAAACGCAGGGTAGACCAATCACCACCGTGAAGGTCTTCCCTGCTTTGGGCGATAAAACACGGACGCAGGCCCGCAACGGCAGGGACACTCTCCGGTTTTACGCCACTCTGAACCCACGTGGTTCCCTCTGGAAAAACCCGGCGGACCAACTGGGCTACCCCACTGGTACTCCTCAGCTGTCCGCGGCCAGGACCAGGCCCTAGGCCATCTAGGCGCCACTGGTCCTTGCCTAACCACAGAGTGGGGGGTAGTAACCCCTGGCACATAGTGACCATTTTCCACTCTTCCCCTCATCAGGGCTATTCTAAACATCCACTGATCTTCCAGCCCAGGGTCTGTACCCTCAAGCTGACCAACAGTCACAGGTGAGGCTCTCCTCCCCCTACCTCTTCTTCTAGGGTTCCGTCCTCTCCTCCTCTGAGAGGCACCCTCAGAAATCAACTTTCCCACCAGCTCAGGACCTCTCCCTGAGAACTGGTCTCCCAACCTAGGATTTAACCCCTCAGGTTGCACCGGGGTCAGAGGTGGGCTCTCCCACCCTTTGCACCCCCTTCCAGAGTCCTGCTCCCCACCAACTGGGGCGGTACCTCTGGAAGAAGAACCGGACAGGACACTGGTTACAGTCATCCTACCCTTCAGGTCAGGCTGATCCTGAACCTGGCCTCCCAACCTCTGGTCTAGAACCTTTGGTGGAATAGTTGCCTGGCACTCCAGGACTTCTGGGGACTCACACAGTATCCCCCCCGAGGGTAACATATGCCTCATTTGTTGCGTGACAGTCTGCATGGCGCAGATCTCCCGCCCCCTGTTCACCTGACTGTGCGCGAAGATCCCCCAGGACAGACGTGTAGTCACCATGGTCACCTCTAGGAGACCCAGCCCTCCCGGCTGGTCCCTGACCCACTGGCTCCTCCACCGGGGAACACAGCCCCATGCCACCCCTCTCGCTGGACTTCCGTACCCTCCCTACTGGAGCGGTACTGCCTGACACCAGAACCACTGGAGCTCTATTTACAGAGACTCCAGGTTCTCCATACACTGGGCGATCCTCCTCAAGTGGCCTAACAGGACAGCCTAGGCCCCCAACCTGGTGTTCCCTGAAGAAACCATCCAGGTTCTGAGACTGGGTTTCGGGCCTCTGGGGACTCCAAGTCACCCGTTCACTCCTACTCCACTGAGATAGGCCGTGAGCCCCTACACCCCTCTCGCTACTCTGGGACCTCGCTGGGCTGCTCTGAGCCTCCACCCCATCCAGGACGGGCAGATACCTGAGCCACTGCTGTTGGAAGTACTCTCCCATACCTCATCAGGACCTTGGGCACTCTCCCAACGGTCTGCTTCCTCTGCCAGCTCCCATGGGCAAAAAGAGCCATACCTCAACAGGTGCTGGCGCAACCCGGGATAACAACTACCGAGCAGCTGCTCTTTGATAATCAGAGCATACAGTCCGTCAAAATCCCGTTTCGTGTTTACCCTTAACCAATCATCCAGTGCATCCTCACATTCACCCACAAACGTGTCCCAAGACTGGTGAGGCAGTTTCTTACTGCCCCTGAATTTCAACCTACATTCCTCCTCTTGGAAAACAGGTACCATACTCTGGGAATTGGGAATGGGACTCTCTGCACTGGTCTCTCTATCGCTGCCACCACTGGACTCCACCCTCCCTGGGGAATCCAGAAAACCAATGCGCTCAGGGGACAACTTACCCTCTAGAGCTAATCTCTCCCTGGCGAAGGCCCTCTCAGCCTCCGCCATCCTCTCCTCCACCCCCAGCTGCGCCATCTCCTTGGCATGCTCTAACCTGAGCTTCTCCATGGCCAGCTGATGCTCCCTTTCCTCCCTCCTATCTATCAACTCCTCTGGGGACAGGGAAAGGGATGGGGTGCTGCTCCTGACACTGGACCCAGCAAGGGACTCCCTATCTATGGGGTCCTCACTCTCTACTGGCGTCCCTGTCAGGTAATCCTCCTCCTCTTCAGATTCCTCAGGGCTCCCCTCAGACCCACCACCCTCTCGGCGTGCGGCCCGGGCCCTATCTTCCTCACTGCGCTCACGTTCCCATTCATCCTTCTGCCAATTGATCAAGTTTTCCCTGAGTTTTGACTGGGAGTCTGACATACTCACTGCTATGTCTCTCTCCTCACAAAAATCAACCAACTCCCCCATACTGTATCTAAACAGCCCACAGAAATTAAAACCAGACTCCATTTTGGCAAGACGCTCAGGGACACGTGCAACACAAGGGACCTAGGTATCTGAGCTAACACAGGAGTACACAATCCACAAAGGACACCTTTAGGAGAGGAAATAATGGAACTCCAAAACAATAATTCCCAAAAAGGTAATTATCTAATGCAGAGTTTTGTAGTGCAGCGAGTTGCCGCTGCGGTACAGCGCAAACGCAAGTCCAAATCCCACCGCTGATCACCAAAGTTAGAAATGGGGATTTCTGGTTGGCTAGGGCTTGCGCCAAAGCCAGGCAGAAACCACCACTCTAGTCAGGGCAAGGAAGTTACACGCCATAGATAACCCCTGCTCACCCCCTTGGTAGCTTTGCACGAGCATTCAGGCTTATCTCTGAGGCAATGTGTAAAGCGTTTGCGCGCGCACCCAGCAACAACACCCAAGGCCCACCACAAAGGAAACTCCACACAGGCTATTCTATAAAAATAGCCTTTGTATTACACAAAACACATTAGATAAAAACACACACTTTACAATGTGCCAGCAGGCACAGGCTGAATTTACAAGGATTATATGTACAGGGGACAGGGCCACATGGACCACTGTCAGGAATTAGCACTCTTAGAACTTAGGAATAATACTTTTAGAACATAGCACAAAATATATATAGCACACAACTAGTACTTACTGGTATCAGGTAAGTACCACCTACGCAACCCTAACCACCTTAGGAGAATGTCACGCAGGGAACTCGAACCTCACTAGCACCACCTGTACTAGGAGAAAACAAACAACCACCTAAGTATCACAATACCTGTAGGGGTAAACGCACATTACACATGATGCCTAAAACATTCAGAGGTGTAGGGAAGGAAAACACATGATGCATAAAATACATTCAGCGGTGTAAAGCAAGGCACATGACGCATCAAAATACATTCAGAGGTGCAAGGAAGGAAAACACATGATGCATAAAAATACATTCAGCGGTGTAAATCAAGGCACATGACGCATCAACATACATTCAGAGGTGCAGGTTAGGAACATTAGCGAGGAACTCACATGAGCCACCACCTGTGGCAGTCCCTGGGCCAACTGGCCTGGTAGGGGCTAGGACGCCCTGTCCCTGTAAGGCTGCGCAAGCCACAAGCGTAAATATCCCAACCTAAACGTTGCAGCTGCCCACTAAGTGCTGGGCAGCTGTAGAACTGAGCGTGGGCACCACTGTGCCCTTCAACGCAAATCTGTCGTTCTCGTGGGGCCTCTCTGGGCTCTAAAACAATTGAAATGCCCCCTAGAGCCTTCGTGGCTCTAAACAACTCAGTGGGGCAAGGTGGGAGCGGCCCGCTGCCTTCTGGGGCCGCTCTATCAAGAAGCAACTGGTGCCCCCTTCGTTGGAGCGCCACGCGCTCGGAACCCAATGCGGTGCACTTTAGAGCCCTCTAGGCTCTTCATACAAGGGGCCTCGTTGGAGCCTTGTGGGCTCGGAAAGAAGGGTGCCCCCAACGTGGGAGCGACCTCGGCGCTCACGAAGTACTGCGCCTCGCTGGAGCCTCACAGGGCTCGTGGACACTGCCCCATCACTCCCTCCCCATGCGCAGAGTCCCCCAGCCCTTCTGTACTCACGGGCTGTTGCTCTGGGGACTCCCGCGTCGTCTTCTCTCTCCCCGCTCGAGGGGGGCGGGGAGGGGGGGGGGAGGCTTCCGAGGCTTCTTCTTAACGCGGAGGGGCAGGCACCGACAATGTGCCTCGCACCCCCTCCGCACCGGCTCCTGCCGCACTCCTCTCTTGGGCAGAGCGCCCCGGGGCGCAGGGTAGGCTCCTGCCTGCTCTGGGGCCCTGAGCAGCCGCGATGCTTTGGTAGGAGGCGGGGTAGGCTCCCGCCCTCCTATTTTCCGTTCCGGCTGTCCCGGAGGCCCGCCCCCGGCCTGCCTCACTTCCGGTCCGGGCTGCAGCGGTGATTTCTCCGGCAATGCGAGGGGTGGCTCCCTCGCAAACGAGCCCAACGGCGGGGGGGGCACCCGCCGAACTTGGCAGGCACCGGCAGAATCGCGGGGTGGGCACCCGCTATCAGAATCAAAGCGCCCACAGCGCTATAAAGCCAAAAAGCGCTCCCAGGCGCTACAAAGCCAAAAATGTCCAGCAATAAAGTCTTTCAAGAGCAGGGGGGCAAAGACTGGGCCCAGGGCCAGCTCACAGGGCCCTCCAGCAGGGAGGCAGTCCCCAGTGGCGGTCTCTCCTGGCGCCCAGCAGCAGCAGGCCCCCCCTCAAGGTGATCCTGCAAGAGAACAGTTTCTGTGGGGACACAGCCCCATTTTTATACAGTAAAAACCCTTTGTCTGAAGGTGCAGGGAAGGGGCGAACCAGTTACAACAGGTTCCTGAGCACTTTGTTTTGCTCAGCCCCTCTCCCTATTCACTGGACAGGCCAGGGTCATCAGACGCACCACAGGGGCCGGAGCCAGCATTGTGTGGGGAAAGCCCTGTCCTATTCAGGACCCAGGTGTACTCCTCCCCAGCCATCAGTATGCTAAACTCCCCATTCACCACTGGGTGACTCCTCCTGACTCTGGGGATTTCCCTAGTCCGTCACATGACCTCAACCAGCCAATCGCCAGACAAGCCACACATTTCATACTGCACACCGAAGTGCCCACTTCTAGAAGTGGCACTTCCACACTAGGTACATGCACGCCGCACACATCATCGCGCAGCATTCAATCACACGCGTCCGCACATACCAAACTCGGACCTGCACACCCCACGCATCAGGAACTACCAGGACACATACATTCCCCCATGCATTCCTATGGGAGGGCAGGCCAACCTCACTACACGCACGCACTTTACCCTGGGACACAGCGGTAAAGTGCGCAGAAACCAAAAATCACTACACCAGGTCACCAAATAAAAAGCAAAAAGTTCAGGGGTGAACCTGCCAGAAGGGCCAAGTCCAACAGACATCACTGCCAAAATGGAGGTCTCCAGCTTGGTCAGCGAGAGTAGAATATAATCAGCATAAAATAACGCCTTCACTTCACTGCCACCCAACTAAATGCCCTCCACCTCTGGGAAGTATTGCACTGCCAGAGATAGGGTTATGAGGGCCAAGATTAAGAGGAGTGGAGATTGGGGTGGGGTGGGGGGGGGGTGGCATCCTTGGGAAATGCCTTGATGAATTGGGAAGGTAAGGGACCGGACGCCACTGCAGTGACATTTACTGCGGGAAAATCACACAGTAATCTGACCTTGCTAATAAAGTCCTCACCTAGCCCCATCTTGGTCATCACCTGAAACAGGTAGGGTCAGTCCACACGGTTAGATGCCTTCTCGGCATCCAAGAAAAGTGACAATTTGTGCTCCATATCATTCTTCTTGTGCCAGAGTAGTTGTGCTAGCTTGTGGAGATGATTATAGGCGTTCTGACCAGAGAGAAAGGCACCTATGATTCATGAATAAGTTTTGGTATCACCATACGCAACTGGGTAGCAGGTGTTTTGGCCATTATTTTTCATTCAAAGTTGGTCAGCTAGCTAGGGATGTAACTAGCACAATCTAAGGGATCCTTATCTTCCTTAAGGAAGAGTGCTATTGAAGCTATATTAGAGATCATCCTCAAGGAGCCAGCAACTGTGGCTTCTTGAAAGGCTTGAGTTGAAAGTGGGCACAAGTAGGGGTTCATCAATCTTATAAAACTTGCCAGGGTAGCCATCTTCTCCAGTTGATTTACAAGTCGGTAGCGGAGAAATGGCTTCTTCGACCTCGTTTCCTGTAAGTTGCCCTCCAGGTATTTCCGGCCCTAAGCATTAAGGGTGGTGAGGCTCAAAGGCTCTAAGAAGGCATCTGAGTTCTCAAGTATAGTTTGGAACTTTGAGGTGGTTAGGGAAGAATAATATGAAGGAACTAGATCAGCAATGCCTATATGATGGATTAGGTTAACGCAGTGTGCGTCGCAGATCGCCGCTATAACCATTTGGGGCCATTGCAGTTGGGCAGCCAGGAGACTCCCCGTCTCTTCTCCGCGATCATATCTCTGCCACTGCAGCTTAACAAGTTCTTTTTCAGATGCTCACAAAAAAGATCCCCAATGCAGGGCTCGAAAAATTGTACTAGTCCTGCAGGTGTAGTCCCTTGGAAAATCCCCTTGACCTCACTGCAACCTACTTGACCTCCGTCTCTGAAAACGGAGCAAAAGTGACAAGATAACAAGATTTAAAGGCATCTTTATTGCTCATTTCCATTGTGAGCAATAAAAATGCCTTTAAATCTTATCTTGTTACTTTTGCTCCATTTTCAAAGACAGAGGCCAAAAGTTAGTTTGCCTTCCTAGCTCGTCCGCATCAATTCTCCCTCACAAATGCGAGCGGGCAAGTGGATTTGTCGAGCCGTGCACTGGGCACGCGGTGCGCCAAGGCTGCGTGCTGGATCCTCTACTGTTCATTCTGGATATAAACAAGCTCGGCACACATTTAACATCATGTACGCCAGATGTTCCAATGGTCTGTGGCACTCCATGCCCGTTTTTGTTCTATGCAGAAGATGCAGTTTTAATGGCACATACCCTGGAATCCCTTAGATTATTGGTCAAATCATTTGTAGAGTTTATGGGATCCCTCGATTTGCTGACTAATGTCTCTAAATTACTAACGATCCAAACCATTTTCGCCCTATTTCACGCCTTCCTTTACCGGCGAAATTGGTGGAAAAGCATATGAATATTAAGCTGAGTGCCTTTCTGCGTGACACCAATGTTTTGGATCCCACCCAATTTGGTTTTAGAGAAGGGCACAGCACTGAGACCGCCCTTCTCAAATCTACGGATGAGATTAGGAGAGGGCTGGATCAGGGTGGTAAGGCAGTGCTGATCCTACTCGACCTCTCCGCGGCCTTTGACACGCTCCATCATGGAGTGTTGATGGACCGGTTGTCTGCATGCGGAATACAGAATAAAGCATGGTCTCTCATAAAGTCCTTCCTTTCTGATAGACAACAGTCAGTGGCTTTGGGTGACTTTGTCTCCAATTCCTTTTCTCTTCCTTGTGGGGTTCCACAGTGTTCTTCCCTTAGCCCCACGCTCTTTAATGTCTACGTATCTCCTTTGGCCCCTTTGATTGAGTCGTTCGGCTTTTGTCTAACATCATATGCTGACGACACTCAAATAGTAATTTCTATGCAACCAGGCCAGGAGAGGGCATCAGGGGAGAGGCTACATGACTGTATGGGAGCAGTGGGAAGTTGGATGTCACAGAATTGCTTAAACCTTAACGCAAGTAAGACAGAGGTGATGCTATTCGGCAATAATGTCAATCTCTGGACTCCTAGTTGGTGGCCTAAGACTATGGGCACTCTTCCAGTTCCTTCAAGAAAAGTAAAACATTTGGGTGTAGTGCTGGATGGGTGCCTTTCTATGCAAGCTCAAGTTAATACGGTAGTCTCCACCACCTCTTACATACTTAGGAGCCTGAGGAAGGTGCTTCCGCTTTTGCCTTCAGATTGCAAATTTACAGTGGTAACAGCTTTGATTATGTCACGTCTTGACTACTGTAATGGTCTCTATTTGAACATGCAGGAGGGCAACTTACGTAAACTCCAAATGCTCCAGAATTCAGCAGCCAGGCTGCTCACTGGAACGTCGAGGTCTACCCCGATTTCCGGCTCAATAAGAAAACTTCACTGGCTGCCTGTAAAAAAGCGAATTCTCTTCAAATCCCTTTGCTTAGTTTTTCGCGCTCTTCAGAATACAGATTCTCTACATCTGAGACAACAATTTCGCTGGTATGTACCGGCAAGATCTTTGCGCTCCTTAGGAGCAAAACTGATTGTTCTCCCCATCATAAGGAAAGCCAGATGGGGCGGTAGAAGTTTTGTCGCAGGGGCGGCTAGGGCATGGAATGAGCTTCCTTTTAATTTGAGAAATTCGAAGGATCTTCTATCCTTTAGGAAAGCGCTTAAAACATGGCTTTTCTGATTCTCCTTGCTTTCTGGGTGTTGGGAGAACTACAGCAAGCGCCGGGACACCCTAGGGTAGCTGCGCGCTATAAAAGTTCTACTAACATAACATAACATAACATAAATTATTTGTCATGGCATGCGGACTGAAGTGCAAAGCCCTCTTAAGCATTGTGGTGAAACAAATAGTCTAGTTGGCACCAATACATGTTCCTATCTAGGGGTGGTTTTTAGCTCTAAGTGTTCATGGATACCTATCATCGAGCGGAGAACCAAGCTCTCCAGGGAAGTTGGTTCACTCTTCAGCATACCTTCACCACCTGGCATCCGCGCATTCATGTCCATGTTGCAAATGTACAGTAAAGAAAACCGCTTTTGTCATAAGCTTCTCTCAGTCCCTTTTTCTTCACCGCACCTCATTTGTCACAATGAATTTGGCTTTCAATCTGGAAAACGAAGAGGCATCCCTCATTAAAGACATCATAAAATATTGTTCATTTTGCGATGAAGGTTAAGATATACCGTGGCTAGCGTTTGTTGGAAACCCTTTTATCGCCATTGGTCTTCAAAAAGCATTTATTTACGTTGAAACCTGGGTGTCACTGGGCAGGAGCTAAGTTCGGTCCTTTTTGTTAAGTCATACTCCAGAAAAGAGGTTAAGTGCAGAAATATCGGGGAGGGGGGTCCGTTCAGCCGAAGAGCCAGGTCTTGAGAGCCTTCCTGAAGGTGTTCAGGGAAGGGGGCGTGTCCGTTGTCGGTTGGTAACTTGTTCCAGGTCTTTGCCGCGATGTGTGAGAAGGATCTTCCCCATGCTTTGGCTCTGTGAATGCGTGGGGTTTCGACGAGGACGAGGTTGGCGGATCAGAGGTTTCTTTTGGGCCTTTCCCTCCCCCTGACAAGGAGCGCTCTGCTGCAGGAGCGTTACGGCGCTGCTGAGCTATTTTAAAATCTCACCTGTTTATTTTCTTTTTAGGTATCGGACTCGCGCTTCACTGCTCCCCTCACTCGCACTGTAATCGTGCCCCTCACCACCGTTTGGCGGGCTGGTTCCGGGGAGGCGGACATCTTGGGGTGGTGAGGATTGGGCTGACAGCGCTCATTGCGCATGCGCCAGCGGGGGAACGCGCATTTAATGCTCCTCCCCTAGCGCAGCGGGATCGCGCAGCGGGCGTGTCCTCGCGTGGCCGGAGTCGTGCCCGTCTGCGCCCGTCCGCGCTAAGGCCGTGCGGGACGTGGCGGGCTCTGGCTCGGGTACGTGAGAGTTTAACAACGTGTCTGTTGCCATGCCGACATATTCTAGGGAGAGCTTGATGTCCATCAATCAGGTGAGTTGCTGCTGTGCACGCCCGCCTGTTCATCCTCTCTGTGGTCTGTACCGTTGTCCATGCAATGGCCTGACACTTGACCTCCCTATGCCTCTATCTCGGAAATCTGTTTCTGCTTCTCATCATAGCAGGGTCTCTTCTTCCTCTTTGCGGATAATGAACCTGAATGTGAGGTCGATTTTAAAACATCAGCAAAATCTGTATGATCTCATTGAGGATGAAGCCCCGGACATCCTGGCTATAACTGAAACATGGCTTCAGGAAGCTGACACTGCCATTCTCAATCTGGCATGCCCCTCTGGCTACTCGACGTACACCTTGAACAGAGCATCTAGAGGGGGGGGAATAGCACTGATAGTTAGGTCTTGTTTTCCCTGTGTGTGGAACAGCCTTAAGATCGCTGGCTGTGAAAGTGCCTCCTTCAAAGTCTCTGTCAATCCTGAGTTTACACTGTCTGGGATGGTGGTTTATCGTCCGCCAGGCAGTGATGTGTTGTTTAGAAATGCTTTCTCTGATACGGTCGGTACTTTGATCACTGACTGCGCCAACTTTTCTATACTGGGCGATTTAAATCTGCATTTCGACACACTGTCCAGTTTGACAGCTCGTACTATCGCTTTGGACCTAGAGGCTTTTCAACTGCTCCAGCTGGTTTCACAGCCTACGCACATCGGGGGACATACCTTGGATCCTTTCTTTACCAACTTAATTGAGGCCAAAGTCACTGCAGTTACCCCAGTAGAATGGTCTGACCATCTCCTGGTGTCTGTTCAGTGTCCTGTATCAGTGACTCTTCCCATTTCTTCAGCTAGACGGGTATTGAGGAGATCTTGGAACAAACTCAGGTTGGAAGACCTTCACCATCTTTTGTTGGTGGAGCCCTTGGGCCCATTGAACAATGTGGATGAAGGGTACGATCTCTTCTGCTCCTGGCTTACAAGGGCTCTGGATGCTTTGATACCCATTGTATCGATTAAGATCAACCCTCGCGAGTCTAGTCCCTGGTATGACGGGGCCTTACGTGCCTTGAAGGGAGCCTGTAGACGGGCGGAGAGGGCCTGGCGGAAGACATATGGGGCTGATTTAAAAGCCGCATATGCCGCTTCGGTTAAACTCTACCACCGGGCCATATGTCGTGCTCGTGCGGCCTTCTATGCTGAAGAATTTCGGAACAGCACCAACCCGTCGAAGGCCATCTTCAAGGCGGTTAAAGATCTTATGGCCAAACGGACTATCTCTTTAGCCGAGAGTTCTGTTTCCCATTGCGAATCCCTGGCTTCCTATTTCTTGGGAAAGGTCCAAGCTATCTATCGGACCTTCCCTAGCATTGGGGTTCCGCTGGGAAGTTCCAATGAGGCACTACGTCAGATCGCCCTGCCTTCATTTCCCCCTCTCACCTCTGACGGGTTTGACAAACTTGCTCTGCAAGTTAAATCAGGATCCCCATCTGATCCGGTAAACCCTGCTCTCTTTCGAGACCAGACCTTTCTGGGGCGCCCTGTGGTGCGCTCCCTTGTCAACCTCTCCCTAGAGTCGGGGGTAGTTCCAGCCAAATGGAAGCAGGCGGTAGTGTCTCCGATCATCAAAAAACCCTCTCTAGACCCGTCTAAGCCTGAAAGTTTTCGCCCCATTTCGCTGCTACCTTGGCCGGCAAAGTTGACAGAGGCCCATGTCAATCTGGCCCTGTCGGAACATCTAGCCCGGACCAACGCACACACAGAACGGTTTCCGTGCTGGTCACAGCACGGAGACCGCTCTCCTCGCAATGGTGGAATATCTGCGTGCTAGGTTGGATGCGGGTCAGACGGCGGCGCTGATATTGTTGGATCTCAGCGCCGCCTTCGACACTGTATTTCATGGCATCCTCCTGCATCGGCTTGAGGAGATCGGTGTCAGTGGTCTGGCGTTGCAGTGGTTCCGCTCCTTCCTGGACAATCGTTCCTTCTGTGTGGCCATTCCTCCCTTTTCGTCCAGTTTCCAGCCTCTGGCCATGGGGGTTCCGCAAGGGTCTTCGCTAAGTCCCACGTTGTTTAATCTTTACGTGAGACCGCTGGCTGATGTCGCGAGGCAGTGGGGCCTTACTTTGGTCTCATATGCCGATGACACTCAGCTGGCGGTTACCCTTAGCGGAGATGTCCACCAAGACGCCCCCAGGTTTCAGTCCGGTCTGAAGGCGGTGGCTTGCTGGCTGACAGAAAACTGTCTCCAGCTTAATGCCTCAAAAACAGAGGTGATGGTTGTTGGGAAGAAAGTGGAGCTCTGGGGCGATCAGTGGTGGCCTTCGGAGCTGGGCCCCACTCCGACCCCTGTGTCGGAGGTGAAAACCTTGGGGTCTGGTTGGACGCTGGCCTTACCTTTATAGGACATACTAAAAAAACGGCAGCCTGTTGTTTTGGTCTATTAAGAGGTCTTAGACCAGTCCTTAAATACTTTGATGCCCCTACCAGACAGCTTGTAGTCCAGGCTACTATCCTCTCTCGCCTGGACTACGCTAGCTCTCTTCTGGTCGGGGCCAATCAGGCTGAGTTAACGCGCCTACAGCGGGTTCAAAATGCTGCGGCTAGGGCCATTGTTGGCCTACCCAGATTTTGCCCGGTGGCGAATGTCCTTCGCTCTTTGCATTGGCTCCCTGTAAGGAAGCGTATTCTTTTCAAGGTCCTTTGCTTTACTTTTAAGATATTAAGAGGTATAGGCCCTGAAATCTTGTCCAATCTTGTTTCTTTCTATGTCCCCACTCGTAGCCTCCGATCTCAGGGCCAG
Organism: Triturus cristatus; assembly: GCF_964204655.1. Lineage (NCBI taxonomy): Eukaryota > Metazoa > Chordata > Amphibia > Caudata > Salamandridae > Triturus > Triturus cristatus. The sequence goes on along the minus strand of NC_140593.1, from coordinate 675,900,311 downwards.
GCCCTTGCTGTGATCTCTAGATTTAGACTCTGTCGGATGGGGGGTCGTTCCTTCAGCGTGAAAGCTGCACTAATTTGGAACACCCTCCCAGTCGAAATCCGTCAGTTAGACGATTTGCTTTCTTTCCGAAGAGCCATCAAGACCTTTTTGTTTTAGTTGTCTATCTTGGCGTCCCCGTTTCTGTTGTGTTGTGTTCCTCCTTGTCTGTGCGCCGGGACGCTCCTTCGCTGGAGTAGCTGTGCGCATAATAAATCAATTTAACATAACATAACGTGGAGGGTGATTCTGTCGTTGAGGTACTGGGGTCCGGTGTTGTGTAGGCATTTGTTGGCGTGAGTATCTTTTCTATGGGGAGCCAGTGAAGCTTCCGTAAGTGTTTGCTGATGTGCTCGTGTCGAGGGATGCCGTGGGCGAGTCTGGCGGCGGTGTTCTGTATCGTCTGGAGCTTGCGTAGTAGGGACTTGTTTATGCTGGCGTAGGGGCGTTTCCATAGTCCAGCCTGCTGGTGATGAGTGCGTGGGTGACTGTCTTCTTTGACTCGGGGGAGGATCCATTTAAAAGTCTTACGAAGGATGTGGAGGGTGTTAAAACAGCTGGAGGCGACGGTATTGACCTGTCAGTTCATGGAGAAGGAGTCGTCGAGTTTGATGCCAAGGTTTCTGGCGTGGTCTGTGGGGGTCGATCTTCAAGTGGAAGTAGGATCCGAGCTTGTCGCAGAGGTCCTCGGAGGGGGTGATGTCCATGGCTTCGCTGCGGGGCTTGGTGAATTCCTGTATGATGCTGAAGAGTTCCTTGGATTTGCTGGAGTAGACGAGTTTTTAGTTGTGGATGAAGGTCCTTTTGGTGGTCTGATGCGTTGGTGGTATTCTGTCATGGCGTTCTTATAGGTGGTGTGGTTTTCGGGCGTCTTGCTGTTTCTCCAGTTCTTCTCCAGATGTCTGCAGGCGCGCCTGGCATCTTGGAGGTCGGTGGTGAACCAGGCGGCTTTCCTAGGGTGCTGTGTATCAGAGTTGCGTAGCGGGTGAACTTGTCTGCGCAGTTGGAGATCCAAGTGTTGAGTTCCCTGGCTGCGAGGTTGGTGTTGGTTGCAGGGGTGGGGGTGTTGCGGTTGAGGGTGGAGTTGAGTTGCTTCTCTGTGACTTTGCTCCAGTTCCTTTGCGGGGGAGTGAGGAGCGGGTGTGGGTGGCTTGGGTTTTTCAACATGGAAGTGTAAGCAGTGGTGGTCGGTCCATGGGGGTTGCGTGGTGTGACTGAAGTGGACGCTTTTTCCTCCGGCGAAGATGGGGTCGAGGGTGTGTCCTGCCTTGTGGATCAGTGTGGTGACTAGTTGTTTTAGTCCGATGTTGGCGAGATTGTCAAGGAGGGTGGCGGAGTTGGGGTCGCTGGGGTTGTCGAGGTGGAAGTTCAGGTCTCTGATGAGTATGTAGTCCATGGCGGCGATGGCGTGGGTTGCGATGAGGTTAGTGATGGTGTCGGCGAAGAAGGGCCGGGGGGGGGGGGGGGGGGGGGGTCTGTAGGCGGGGGTGCTGCGTAGTGTCGAGTTGGGGCTGGTTTGGCCCTGGAAGTGCAGGTGTTTGGCGGGGAAGGTTTCGCAGGAGGTGGTGAGGCGGAGGGAGTTTTTGTGGTCTCCCATCCCTTAGCAATTACTTGCGGGGTGGGAGAGGAAGATCGGAATGTTCTTTGTTTTGCTTTCAGGCTGATACAATAAAATATATGCTTTTTTTCCCCTCCGGTTTCTAACACAATTTAGAATCAGTGGTGTGTCCCTGTAACAACACTTTTGAACAGTCAAAGATGCATTCCGCTTTTTTCTGCGTTTTTTATTAGAAATATACCAAAATGTTTTTAATGCCTTTTATTAAATTGAGAAACCGGACGCACTGCACTCAGTCAATGCTCTTTCTGAAACAATTACACGACGACGAAACATGATTTCATTTTAGTTTATTTTTGAAGGCCGCTGTACGCTCTAGATCATTGATACTCAAAGTATGGCCCGGGGGGCCGCATGCGGCCCTCCTGACTTTTACATGCGGCCCCCTGGTCCACTGCAGCACCGATCTACTCTTTATTGGACCCCGCACTGAACCTTGAGCAAATGCTAATTAGGGAGCCCTCCACTGCTCAACTTTAGGAACCCCTTCAAGACATCTTGCAGCAAGTGTTAAAATATTGTAGAGTCTCTTCAAAATTCAAAAAGTGTATTTTATTAACATTCAGAACTGTTACACTTTAGATTATATTAGTGCATAGAGAATTTTCTTTTTTTAAGTGATAGTTTTCAAACAAGAATTTTAAAACTTTAATGTATCCCCCACACCCTGACAATTATGCAAATTGTGAAATAAGAGGCAAGTCAGTTATGTGCACTCTTATTGTGGCCTGGGTTATTACTGTACGCGAACAACATTATACTTAAATCAGTCAGGGGAATGTTTTGTTCAGCGCACATCCTAATGTCATGTATTTAGAGGTCCTCTTGTATATGACAACGAAAAAAAGGAGAGAAAGTGAAATAAAACAATTGCCTAGGATTACACAGTTCGGTTAAGTGGGGACACAGTGGTTAATCTCAGGTTTTCTGGTTTCTTATTGTGCAATTATAGATGTATATGCTCCAATTCTCCTATGCCCACTTTACCACCAACCCCTCTATCCCCAACTGCCACTGCCGGCATCAGTGTGACCCTCGGTCACATCAGAGACCAAACATTTTGGCCCCTGGGAAAATGTTTGCGAGTACCCATGCTCTAGATTGCTAATGCATTCTGATTAAGTTGTCTGATTAAGTCGAGAAATACTTTAAATGTTGTTTCTTTTGACCTTGCAAGGGTGCAAGCTTAGATCAATGTACCGTAATAATTCTCTGAAGCACATTGGACTTTATATTAAGTGAGATTGTATTGAGCAAATTTGACCGGTTTCTGGTTATTCTGTATATTTTTTATGTTTTGTCTTTTACGGCTGTATCCCAGCTGAATAACTATGAGATTGATTCGTGAGAGATTTGTTAGGGGGGAATGTGCGTTTTCTGGACAAGGGCAATATCGACATGTTATGCATTGAGGAAATGTAGGATTTACACTTAATGTTATGGTACATAACATGGACATTTCAGGCCAAGATAAGGGTTTGGACATCCTTCACATACACCTAGTTAATTGACAAGGAAGAATAAATCCAACAACCCACTACACAGGGGTGAAGTAGGAGGATGAGATAACTAGAGGGCCTAGAAAGGATGATATCCTACAATCACCCGCACAGATCTCCTAAGCACTGGGAAGATGTAACCTGCCTAGAAAAAGGTTCAGGAAGTGAAGGGTAGCATAGTAGGGAAGATGAAGGAAAGGAGAAAAAGGAAAAGGGAGTAACTGAGACATGTGAACGGCTCTAGTAAATGCCCAGCCCAAGTGTGAAAGGGGAATGAATGTCCCCATCTATAATCATGGGAGCATAGTACTAACCAGCTAACAATGCTTTGGTGGGGATACAGCATACTGTGAACGGAAAGTGAGAAAAGAGACGAGAAGCAAAGGGAAATGTAGTCTGGGAACCCACAATGAGACATGCATAAGCAGCAGGCGGAGGGCAGCTGAAAAGCCAGATCCATGGGTTGGCATGCAGAAGGGTGGCCTCAAACGTTGTTGGCCCTACAGGCCAGGTCTATCCCTTGGAGAAAGGGTTGAGGGAGAATGGAATAAAGAGGGCCTACCCGCCTCCACAGAAAACAGAGACATTCACTGTTTCCTCCAGCCCGCTGTGAATAAGCTATTCTCAATCATGGACATCCATATTTGAGTTGTCTAACTCATCCAGAAAGAACTCTAGATCATCTGGCTAAAAAAAATCCTTAGTCTTACCATCTATGGTCACAAGCATGTGCGCACGATCCAGGAGTCTTTTTTTTTGTTGTTTTTTTTTGAACCAGAAGGTTGGAGTTTCGTTCGGTCTGACGGCTAGGAACGTTTTCCGCTTGATGCTGGTTTCCTAATACTAGGCTGCAGAGAAAGAGATGCAGTGCTTCTCAAAGAGCAGCTGATATTTGGAGCTGCGTGCTGATTGGATTATGACCCTGTTGCGTCCATAACGCAGCGTCGTTCAGGCAGGAATTGGCTGCAGGGAGGACAGGATTAAAAGGCAACATCACGTTGCTAGCATTCAGGTTACTCAGTCAGGTCGTACTTGTATACTGTGGCTTATCACCGGAGAGGGTATCAAGGTGACAGGTGGCAGTCGAAGAGCCAGGTCTTGAATCCCTTCCTGCAGTGTGCCTGTGTGAGTGTGAGGCTCGTAGGTGGAGAGGCAGGGCGTTTCAGGATTTTGCCTCGAAGTGGGAGGAGCGTCCTCCAGATGCCTGGTATCTGGGTGTGGTGTGAGGAGCGGAGGTTTCTGGGAGGTTGTAGAAAGGCAGGTGGTGGTTCATGTAGTCAGGACCTTGGTCATGGAGGACTTTGTAGGCATGGGTTAAAAGCTTGAATTGGCATCTGTTCTAGACCAGATCCAGCGGAGGTCCTTCATGTGCTGCTTGATGTGGGTCTTCTTTGGCAAGTTGAGGATCAGTCCGGTTGCTGCGTTCTTGATTTTCTTGAAGTCTTCATGAGTTTGGTGGTGGTGCTTGCATAGAGTGCATTGCCTTAGTCCATTCAGCTGCTGATGAGGACCTGAATCACTGTTTCCCTGGTGCTGATGGGAGAGATACTTGAAGATTTTGCAGAGCATGGGAAAGCAGGCTGCGGAGACTGCATTGGCCTGACATTTCACGTAGAGCTTGCTGTCCAGGATGATGCCGAGGTTGTGGCCATGGCCTTTCAGGGTGGGGGTGGGTCTGAGTTCCAGTGGCCACCAGGAGTCATTCCAGAAGGCGGTGTGTCTGCCGAAAATCAGGACTTCGGTTTTGTCAGTTTTGAGCTTCAGGCAATTGTTCTTTATCCAGGCGGATACGTTCTTCATGAAGCATTGGAAGTTGGTCTTCGTTGAGGTGGGGTTTATTGAGAGTGAGAGAACGAGCTGGGTATCGTCTGCGTAGGAGATGAAGTTGATGTTGTGCGATCTGACCATGTCTGCGAGTGGTGTCATCTAGATGTTGAAGAGGTTTGGACTGAGGGATGAGCCTTGGGACACGGCGCAGATGGTGTGGTTGTGAGGTGAAGGGTTGGCGGACTCTCTGGGTTTGTCCCTTGAGAAAGGATGCCATTCATCTGAGCGCATTGTCTTTGATTCAAATTTGGCGAAGTCGACCAATGTGTGTGGTGGGAGATGGTGTTGAAGGCTGCGGAGAGGTCAAGCAGAATCTGGGTTGCTAATTCTCTTCCGTCGAGTAGGGTACGGATGTAGTCTCTTGCGGCAATCAGGGCAGTCTTGGTGCTGTGGTAAGCATTAACATTATGAGTACCAATGTTGTACTTTTCAGCACATTTTTGTACATCTTTTTTGTACATGTGTCGGGTGTCTCACAAGACTTACCTTTGCTTGTGATGCAATTCCGCAGAGACGACAGGAGCACCCGTCACCGTACCCACCTGACCCTCCTGGATAGTAGGAACCAGCAGGGATGAGATGGACGCAGGGAAGGGAGCCAGAAAGAACGTAGTGGCCTCGTGTGTGGGGTATCTCGGTGCCTTCTGGAAGACAGAAAGGACCAGATCACTAAGAGCCCCACTCCTGTTCTAAAGCACCCTTAAAACACACACACAGAAATTGATGTTTTCCGGGGGACTCACCAATGCTATTGTGGACCACGGCACCCAGAATCAGCGCTGCTCCAAGGAAGGCTGCTCCAGGCGAGGTGCTCCTGGACACGACTACCTCAGCGACACCAAAGAAAAGCGCTCCTGCGCGATCAGGCCAAAAGTAAAAGTCAAAATCATGCGCCTTGATGTTCTTGCGCACTCTTTGCTGAAACTATAGGGGCAAGCTATAACAGTGGCATCCCAAAATGAAGTGGTGGGTATAAGAACAATGCTCCAGTTCTGTGGAGTTCTCTTTTCTTGTAGCGCGCCTGCGCTTTGACAACAAAGTAACCTACAAGCGCTCCTGCGCTTACTGAAGCAAAACAACCCCCAAGCGCTCCTGCGCTTTGTAAAGCAAAACAACCCCCAAGCGCTCCTGCGCTTAAGGTAAAGTAAACCACCAGCGCTCCTGCGCTTTGTAAAGAAAGGTACCCCAAAAGCGCACCTGCGCTATGGGAACTAGGCAACCCACAAGCGCTCCGGCGCTACGAAAACAAAAGTATCCCACAAGCGCTCCTGCGCTATGGGATCAAGACAACCCCCAAGCGCTCCTGCGCAATGAAGGCTCTAAGGCGGGAGAGGATCACAATACTCGTTGTGCGCTCCAGCGTGGCGAAAGGATCTACCGGGGACGCCTCGAAGTAGAAGGCAACAGGTTTCTTGAGTCGCGACTCGACTCGGGTAACAGCACTCACGTCGCTGGGGGAATCCAGTAGAATCCGAAGCACTGAACCAGCGGGAAACGCGAAGGTTAAGCGTTTCCCCCGGAAGTGCTTCTGCGACCTCCAGTGTGCTGCAACGACTAGACCGGGACTCGACCTCCAGCCGGAAGTGAGTCTCCCGGCGTTTCTGTGTGTGCGTTGCGGGGCTGCGGCAAGCGGCGCGGTACCTGACAACATGTGGGCAGTACCAACTCGGAGTTCCTCAATAAAGCAGTAACAAGATTCAAAATAGAAATTCACTTTTTTTTTACTTTTTCAACCTGTTCATTTTTTTGTACCAGCCATATTTTTTACTGCCAGATATGTTAGCTTTTTATTCCCCAGAAAAAACGAATATTCGTTTTTAGAGTATTTAGAGTATAGATGAGATCTACATTTTTTCTTGTCCTGTGACAGGAATAACATGCCCCCTTGTTTTTTGAGTAGACCCTACCTTTCTTCCCAATGAGGCAGACCGCCCTGGTCTTCATTTTGAGATTTATTTGTATTTTTGCCTTGTGTACCCCATATCAGTAGGGAGTAGGTGGAGTTCAGATCTACATGACATTACCTTACATAGCCCGTCCATATGAAGCATGCCGGTACAGACGCACACTAGGGGAGTGGCTATGGCGGAACATGTTGGCATGGCGTTTTCAAGCTCCAACAGTGGTCTTTTTCTTTAATATTCAGGGCATGGAAGTAACACTAGGTCATCTGACCAGGCTGGCACCCTTGATGAAGTAATTAAGCTTGCGGGGGGATGGACGCAATTCTTGTTGATGACAATTTCCTTACTAAAGATAATGTTTCACACGATTTTGACACAGTTTGACTACAGGGTTCACATGCCTCCATTTGTTGCCTTATAGGGTCGAATTTGAGCCCATGTCAAGGTTCTTGTTTCCCCTGTGTTTTCTTCACCCATTACAATAATAGCCTTTTTTTGCTTGCATGAATGTGGCTTTCACATGGCCAAAATATCAATACCACTTAAAAGACCTTGTGGGATTGACACACAAAAATCATCTCCAAGTATGTTGTCTGTGCCATAACATTTTCTCATTATTTTAATGTAGTGTTTGCGTTGCTCACTATGGATGGAATGGGTATGAGTTCACAGAGCAAATTGCCAAAAGTGTGATAGTTTCTAATTTCCAAAAATGTCTTATTATATTGCCTGTGCTTCTTCTCATCTTTCGCAGGTAGAGGGCGATTTTCCCAAGGAAGATGCAAGTTAATTACTTGCATGAGTTGAAAGATTCATTATAGACCTCATCTTTATGTCACAAATTGTGATTATATGTACACTAGGTATAGGACAGTATTCACAAACTTAGGAGAATGAGGATCTGCTTAGATAGATTCTGAAGAATGATACGAGACCTGGCTGGGCTAAGGTGGCTGAAATATGTAGACCTCAACAGTTGGCTATGCATGGGTCCATTAACACATCCCTAATTTACATGTCTTTTTTTTTTTAGGGAATAAATGTAGAAGGGAATTTAAGGTATTTTCAATACCCCCCCCCCCCCCCTCCCCCCCTCAGATCTCATTGACGATTGTACTTGGAAGTGCTCCCTCCTCAAGGGGATTGAGCCCGCTCTGTCACAGGTGTTTTGAGTGCCGACCCGATGATGAAGCATGCCACTAGAGATTTCTAGTGGGCGAGGGTCTCTAAAAAAAAAAATACTCCTAGAGACTCCTGATTAAGACAGAAGTTTCTGCCCCCGTTGATTGATTGTTTACCTTTGAAAGTTGATTGGTCACACCCCTAATTCTTCTATTTACGCCACGTTTAGATTGTTAATTATCTTTAAAAGCCTCGACATTGGTGCTACAGATCAAAGTCATGGCTTCATATTGATGTGCAAATTTTGACACGTTTGTTAAAACAATATTGTACACCTGATCTACACTGTGGTAATATATGTTCGAGGCATATGAGCTGCAGATAACACACTTGTGCATAGATCGCCATCTGGTGTTGGGCCCGGATGTTTGCAGTTTGTTTTTCCTCTTGCAAAGTCTTTGGAAGTCACGAGTTCGGTGACTCCTCCCTTGGATCGTATTGCGCATGGGCTTCGGCTCCATCCTCAGATTGTTTTTTTCCGCCATCGGGCTCGGATGTAATCTTCGCGCTCCGGTTCCGAACCGCTTCCAGTTCGACGATCGACACGCAATCCTCACCCCAATTCGCGGTATTGTTTTCGATCGCGATCTCCCCACTCGGCGCACCTCTCATCGGCAAGACCTTGGGTTCCAGTCGTCGACGGCGGCCTTCGGGCCTACCCAAGCTCCGGTCCTGGCTAATGGAAAGGACTCCATTATAAAGTGTCGTCGATGTGGGTCCAAATTCCCCCACACCGATCTCCATGAGGTGTGCAACCTCTGCCTCTCCCCTGAACACGAGGCTCCTTCCGGTCCAAGAAAACGATTCGGGACCGAAGAGCCAGACGAACCATGGCACACTCTTCGGCGATCCCAGACGACATCTTCGGGGAAGGCGTCGACGCTCCAGAAGAACACCACACCGACGAGGGACTCGTCCTCGCCTCCGAAGCAGACGATTGAGATGTGGAGGACATCACTCCGGCACAGAGGGTTGTGAGTACTACTTTACCCCCACCACACCCTCGCCGGCACCGAAAAAGGCTTCGGTCACTCCATCGGGCCTAAGCAAGACCAAAGACACTGCTTCCCACACCGCACCTTCGGGACCGGTAAAGAAGCCAATTAAGCCTTCAGGCGGCTCGGGCTCGAGCCAGCTCCCCGTCGGAGCCGATAAACACTCTTCGGCACCGAAAAAGAAACCGGCCTCCATCTCGACACCGAGCCCCACACCGAAACACTCGGGGTCGAGACCCAGCTCCTCATCACCGACCCCATCTTCGGTACCAACAAAAGCCCACAAGACCACCGGCACCGACATTTCGAAGCCGAAATCCATCTCGGCGCCTACTAAACAATCGGAGCTTTCCAAGCATGGTTCCAAACAACGAACCAGCACCGACAAGCCTAAATAATCAACGGCCCCGACGCCTTTGGTGCCGACGGACCAACCAACCTCTCCAGAACTATTTACACCGGATCCCTTACAAAAAACATTAACTAAGGATCCCAAAACTGGACATTTAATGCTCTCTATCAAAAAGAGACAGTTGACAAACCTGCTCCGCCTCCACCTCCAAAAAGGAAGGACTCTGCTACCTCCCCTTTCAGACTACCTTCCCCACCCCCACCACCTGCTCCACCTTCCCCTCCTCCACCCCCACCTCATCATTCCCCCACCCTATCCCCGGAGGATGATGATCAAGGGGATCCATACGACGACATAGGGGATGTACCACAAGATATACCTACAGGGGACCCCACTCCCACAGGATCCCCAGATCCATGGGACGATTATAATATCCCTGATGTCCCTAACGTCCCACAAGACGATCTTTACTCTTCCAGACCTTCTCCACCAGAAGACTCCTTGGAGTTCAACCATTTATTGCAAAGGGCGGCATACTACCACGGGGTAGATTTACATACCGACCCAGTGGGGGAGGATTTCCTCCTAGATACATTTGACACCACACATAGGACAACCTCCATATTGCCTATGCTAAAAGGTGTTATAAAACATGCGCCAGAGGTCTTTAAAGACCCAGTCAGGGCCAGGGTCATTAACCCGCGCATTGAGAAAAAATATAAAGCCGCCCCAACAGATCCCTCCTACATCAGAGGGCCAGCGCCACTAGATTCCTTGGTGGTATCTACAGCACGGAAAAGGGCCAACTCCCAGGCGTCAGGTGACGCACCACCACCTGACAAAGAGTCTAAACTCTTGGACGCATCAGGCAAATGTACTGTATCTCAAGCGGCCAATATATGGCGTATCACCAATACACAAGCACTACTAGCGAGGTATGACAGGGCCCATTATGACGAGCTAGAAGCCATAATGCACCATCTCCCTGATAAATACAAAGATAGGGCCAATGAGCTAATTCAGGAGGGCAAAACAATTACCAATATCTCCATACGTTGTGCCTTAGATGCAGCAGACACAGCCTCTAGGTCTATCAATACTAGTGTCCTCCTCCGTCGCCATGCCTGGCTAAGGATATCCGGTTTTAAACCGGAGGTACAAGCCTCCATCCTCAACCATCCCTTTGACCAGGAACATCTGGTTGGCCCCAAAGGGGATGCCGCCGTAGAGAAAATGAAAAAGGACACTGACACGGCAAAATCCATGGGAGCCTTACAATCTCACTCTCCCAGATGCTCCTTTCGCCGCTCTTCCTTTCGGAGCACATCCAGAGGCTACTCCTCACACACCGCTTCCCCTTCATACAAATCCCCTACTCAGTCCACCTTTACAAGGGGTTACCAAAGAGGCGGCTACAGGGGCAATAATAACAAAGGCAGAGGCAAAACAAACACCGCCCGCTCTGCCACCGCCCCTACCCAATGACTTACCTCCACTTCCCCCAGACCATCACACTCCGGTCGGGGGCAGACTCCAACATTTCCTTCCGGTCTGGACTACCATCACCTCAGACAAATGGGTAACACAAATAATTCGGTCAGGCTACTGCCTAGAACTAACATCTACCCCCTCAAACAATCCACCCAGACAACGCCCGATGTCACCAGAACATCTGCGGCTGCGAACACGTTCCTACCAACCAACAAAATATAGGGGTCTACTCCCTGTATTTTCTCATACCAAAAAGGGACGAGACTCTACGGCCCATCCTAGACCTTCGGCCCCTAAACAAATACATACACTCAGACCACTTTCATATGGTGACGCTTCAGCAGGTACTTCCGCTACTTTCCCAAAACGTCTTCCTCACCACTTTGGACCTAAAGGACGCTTACTTCCACATTCCAGTGAACAATGCTCACAGGAAGTACCTCAGATTTGTAGTGGACGGCCAACACTACCAATTCAAAGTGCTCCCGTTCGGAGTCACAACCGCACCACGAGTATTCACCAAGTGCCTAGCAGTGGTGGCAGCACATCTGCGAAGACAACACATTCATGTCTTCCCATACCTAGACGACTGGTTGATAAAAGCCAGTTCATACTATTAGTGTGTACAACACACACCACCATCCAGCTACTTCATCAGCTGGGCTTCACGGTAAACCACGAAAAGTCCCATCTCCAACCATCCCACATAAAACAATACCTAGGTGCCACCATAGACACCTCAAAAGCGCTCGCCTACCCCAATTCTGCCAGGATTGCAAGCATTCAGGCTCTACGCGCAAAATTCATAGCACAACACTCCCTTCCAGCTCGGGTGTTCATGCAACTAATAGGGATGATGGCCTCTTGCATCTTCATAGTACCTCACTCAAGACTCCAGATGCGTCCTCTCCAAGAGTGCTTAGTGCACCAATGGAACCAGGCCCAGGATCAATTAACAGATCTGGTGTTGGTAGACGGTTGTACCCATCGCTCTCTGCAGTGGTGGACCACCACAAACCTTTCCAAAGGTCGACCGTTCCAGGACCCGGTTCCCCAGATAATACTAACAACAGACGCATCACTCTCCGGCTGGGGAGCTCATCTATTACATCTCGCCATGTAAGGCAAATGGACACCTCAACAGAAGCTACTCCATATCAACCATCTGGAGTTACTAGCAATCTTCCTAGCCCTAAAATCCTTTCAGACACAAATTTCGGGCAAAACAGTCCTAATCCGCACAGACAACATGACAGCCATGTATTATATTCAAAAAGAAGGCGGCACACACTCCCCACAGCTCTCTCAATTAGCACAGAGCATATGGAGATGGGCCATACCCCGGAAAATCTTTCTCCTAGCCCAACATGTCCCAGGAGTACAAAACACTATAGCAGATCTACTCAGCAGACAAACACAACAACTCCACGAGTGGGAACTTCACCCGCAAGTTCTTCACCCATACTTTCAAATGTGGGGGCATCCAAAGATAGACCTCTTCGCCACCCACGAAAAGAAAAAATGCCCAAGCTTCGCCACCAGATACCCACACTCATTGTCCAAAGGCAATGCGATATGGATGAACTGGTCAGGCAGATTTGCGTACGCTTTTCCGCCTCTCCCACTCATTCCACTAATAGTGCGCAAACTACGACAGCACTCCCTCATACTAATATTAGTAGCGCCAACTTGGGCCAGACAACCGTGGTACACCACACTGCTGGAACTATCGGTAGTACTGCATCAAAAATTACGCCTCTCTCCACACCTCTTAACCCAGAACCATGGAGAGATCAGACACCTGGACCCAGCCCAGCTCAACCTTGCGATCTGGCTCCTGAAATCCTAGAATTCGGGTACCTAAATCTTCCCCCTGATTGTATGAACGTCATCAAAGAAGCTAGGCGCCCTACCACTAGAGTGTGCTACGCCGCCAAGTGGAAACGTTTTGTTATCTATTGTCATAACAACACCATCGATCCCCTAGATGTGTCCATTCAACACATCATAGGCTACTTGCTCCACCTACAAAGGTGCAATCTAGCCTATACGTCCATTCGACTACACCTCGCAGCCATAGCAGCTTACCTACAAAACAGGCAACATCTCTCACTCTTTAGAGTACCTGCCATTAAAGCCTTCATGGAAGGCCTTAAAAGAATAATTCCCCCAGAGTGCCACCCTCACCTGTGTGGATCCTAAATATTGTTCTCACCAGACTAATGAGACCTCCTTTTGAACCCCTACACAAATGTGAACTTCAATTCTTAACATGGAAAACTGCTTTTCTTGTAGCCATCACTTCCCTCAGAAGGGTCAGTGAGATACAAGCATTTACTATTCAAGAACCTTTTCTACAAATGCACCATAATAAGGTGGTTCTCCGTACCAACCCAAAATTACTCCCCTAAGTCATTTCTCCTTTTCACCTAAACCAATCTGTAGAACTACCAGTAATCTTCTCGCAACCACAAACTGTTGCAGAAAGAGCTCTTCACACATGAGATGTCAAATGAGCCTTACTCTACTACATCGAGAGAACACAACCTTTCCTTAAGACCAAACAACTGTTTGTCTCTTTCTCTCCACCACACAAGGGCAACCCCATCTCCAAGTCGGGGATAGCTAGGTGGATTGTCAAATGCATTCAGATTTGCTACCATAAAGCAAAACGAACGCTATCCGTTCCCCCTAAAGCCCATTCTTCACGTAAACTAGGGGCTTCAATGGCCATTCTAGGTAACATCCCATTAGATGATATCTGCAAAGCAGCTACATGCTCAACACCGCACACTTTCACCAAACACTATTGTGTAGATGTGCAAACTAAGCAACAAGCTAGTGTGGGCCAGGCTGTACTCAAAACATTATTTCAAACCACTACAACAGATACGGGTGGTCGCCGCTAACGGTGGGTACTGCTATATAATCTATGCACAAGTGTGTAATCTGCAGCTCATATGCCTCGAACGGAATATGCTACTTACCAGTATGCATCTGTTCTTGGCATGTAGAGCTGCAGATCTACACACGTCCACCCGTTTATCTTATTTAGATAACACACACATGGGCATCTTCACTGTTATTACTGCGCTCCATCTTTCCCTGCTGGCGAAAAACAATCAGAGGATGGAGCCGAAGCCCATGCGCAATACGATCCAAGGGAGGAGTCACCGAACTCGTGACTTCCAAACACTTTCCAAGAGGAAAAACAAACTGCAAACATCCGGGCCCAACACCAGATGGCGATCTATGCACAAGTGTGTAGATCTGCAGCTCTACATGCCAAGAACAGATGCATACTGGTAAGTAGCATATTCCTTTCCTTGATTTGTTCACAAATGTAAAACTATTAAAGCTATAGCTACTGTTCGACTGGAAAACATTTTTAGATATTCGTTGACAAAAGCATGAGGTCTTGCCAAATTCCTCCCTCTTTTTAACAGTTGAATTGCTGGAATTTTAACACTTCTCTATAGTTATGTTTTTTTTTTCTTCTTCTATTCTGATTATATAGATAATGGAGGACCATCCTCTGGCTGCACTTCAACAATCCCGCTTTGTACTACATCTACGGGTGTATCCAAATCGTCTTCTCGCAGTCTTTGCTCGTCGACCAGCGAAAAGGAAGAAGGTATCGCAAAGAAAGTCCGACGGCAGTGGGAGTCATGGAGCACCGAGGATAAAAACACATTTTTTGAGGGGCTTTATGAGGTGAGTGAGAAACTGCAAGTAATGGCACTGGTTTATCTTCAGGAGTGTTCGGCTATGTGCCATCCGACAGCTAGTAATTGTCTGTTTATCTTGTTTTCACATTTCCATGTGAACCACACATGCTTTTAGTATACTTTTAAACAATGCCCATTCCTGCTTTATTGTTTCTTTGTGCCCAACCTACAGTAAAATGTGTGGTCTCTGATGGTATAAGCTTACTCCTGATCCTTCTTGCCTCAGAGAGGCCTATAATCAGTTGATCTATGATTTGGCCAAGTATTGTCATGGCTGGAAGGGATTGCTTTATGGAATGGGACTTATTTTTTTGGCTCTCTTTTTTGTTGCTGGACAGGCTGCTTGAATGCAGATCTTTTCTCTCAAATTCATAGTCCCTTGCATTGTAGCCAGAGGTTATGTTGAGATGGACAAAAGTAAGAGGGGTGTGGATTTCTAGTTTGGAGCAATTGTATGACTTCTTCACCGCCATTAACTGATGGGACACCAACAATAAGTGGTTTCTGTTTGACATTGCATCTTTACATCAGTAGAAACATTTCAGAGAATCGTGATCAGCTACAGTGGGCTTAAATGTGACCACCTGTATTCTGCATATATCAGGTGTCTGCCAAAACTGTACCACACTAGTTTCCAGGTTCAAACGTTATACATTTCTACTGTTTCCAATGGTTAGTTAGCATTTGATTCTATTCATTTCAAACTCATTTCGTTATATGTTGCCTGGGAAATACCCAAATCCTTAGATGTTGTTTTGTAACTTCTTTAAATTTAAAACAGAGAAAACATGCTTTCAATAATATGCACATTGACACAAGTGAAATTTTGTTGGTGTTCATCAAATTCACACTAACATTTTTTTTTATTGTAAATGAGACATTCGGGTCAATATTGCTTGGATAAATAACAGAAAAGAACAGTTTACTTCCTTATGCTTGACAAAGGCAAAGCAAGTGTGTTTTCTCGACATTGAAAGACAATCTGAAATGCTTTGTGGACACTCAGACTCATACAGCCACTCACACACCCACTCACAGATCCATACAGCAACTCGCACATCCACTCAGAGACCCATTCAGCTTATCACACACCCACTCTCAAAGGTTACAGTTAGGAAATAAAATATAAAAAACCTTCTAAATTCACTGGAAAAACCAAGGTTACAGGGAAGTACTAGTTGGGCTCAGATTTCACTCGTACAAAACCACAAAGATTCAGCAGTTCTAGTTACCTGAGCTAACTATAACTTATGTCCCCGCCATGCACTGCTTTGACCTCACATATTACATGGTCATTGATATCATTGAAGACATCTCTAGAAAATTCTTGTGAGTTGTTTATGCCCTACTTGTTAATTTCTATGTTTAATTATTTTGATAATTTCTGTTAAGTTAAACCTTTAAATTCAGTTCCCTTCCATGGGATGCAATAACAGTGGTTTGTCATCCTTAGTGAGAGATAAAGCCAGTTAGTATACGTTGAGTAAATATAGCTATTGTCCTTAACCCTTTAATTTATTGTATGTGCAGCAGTATTGTTATTTTTTGCAAATCTTTTTTAAAAACTTCTGTTGCCATTTTTTTATTTGGGTAGCTATATTTGCCTATGAACTGCTGCTTTATCTTCTGATATAGACTTTAAGGTTTATGGCGAAGAAGAGCAGTCCTCTTTAAACAATAACACCTGGAGGTGTGGCCAGGCTGGGAATGGAGTAGAATGCAGAATGCCACTGCTCCTCTCTAATCCGATTAAATATCAACGTTCCATTTTCAGTGCGCAAGCCACCCTGGACTGCATTGACTGGAACTTGGGGCCGGCAGCAACAGCAAGGCCCTGCCTGCCCCTAGTTGACACACAATCTACATTGAACTGCAGGAGGGAGGCATCAGGCTACACAGCATTGAAAGTAGTTGCCTGGGGTCCTTGGTCAACCGGAGTCCACAGAACAGCTGGGAAGCAGAGTGGCTGCCTTAATAAGCCACTACATGAGCAATTCTTTAGTCTGTGCTGGTTCTGGCAAGGCCGTTCAACTCTGTGGACTTGAGACCCCTGCCTCTTGAGAGCCCATTCTGGAGTGCCCAAAAATGCCTGGGCCCTCCCAAAGACTGAGTTGTTGAGTGCCCCAAGGGTATTTCTGGGCTCAGGCTTTGTCAAGCAGAGTATGAATTAAAAATAGCTGAGCCCCTCCAGACCATGACTTGCTGGGCTGGCCCTATGTATCGTAACATCGGTGGCTTGCTGGTTACTACTCTCTGCCAGATGGACACAGATGTGCAGCCCACCCTTTGGATGCCACACCTTTTTTCAATCGCCACCGACTATGAAGTAGTCGCCGTGCTACAGTGTTGACTGCGGAGTGGGCCCCTAACACTGCCTTGAGGGAAATGGAAGTGGACACGACAAACTTGCTCCCCCTGCTCCAGAGAGGACCAGTGCTACCTCCTACATCAAATATGGAATGCACATCTGGTGCTGTACTCCATTGAGAGGATGCTAACCCACTTAAGAGCCCCTTATATTATTTGTAGTGCACCACTTGCAGTACAAGTAGCAGTAACCTCTGCTCCAAGAAGTGGCCACACACTGTGTGTTGGTGATTTGATGCCACTTAGTACTGTTATGTTCTGGAGAGTGAGGTCTCAACTCCGATCACAGTTGCATTGTCTTGTATTTACATATGGGGTGTACTGGCCCATCTTTGATGAACTAATGCTATTTAGCACAGAGAATGTGTTACACTGCACAAACCTGTGTGCTCGAGCCCCCCGCCCAACAACCCAAGAGAAGGGTATGTGGAAGCACCGCCCAACCACAGGACAGCTCACGTGATCAGCTTGGCAAAGAGGGCACTGGGAGCACAGTGCGAGTACAAGTACGCAAAGGTCACCCTTTGAGGGGCTTGCTATAAGGGGAGTGCACTGGGCAGGGCAGTAGAAGCGGCCATGCCAGTACTTTGTGTAGCATGGTGCCTTGTGTCATCTGCTTCCTATTGCTTTGACACTCTCCTCACGCCGAGTCGTCCTTCATCCACCAGCCGAGGGTGCTTGTGCCACTCGCCCAATAAACAAGCATTGGCATAGCCAATAGGTCTCGCCCTTGGGACCTTATAAGTGTTTAGTTATGCAGCACAATATCCTTGGTGCAACAACATCAACTGTTACATGGCTAAGCACTTATAAGGTCCCAAAGGCGAGACCTATTGGCTGTGCCAATGCTTGTTTTTTTGTATACTTTGTTTTATGAAAGGCTGGATTTAATAATGCGATTCCCAGGCCTTACTGTTGTGCTGCACTGACGCATATTGGTCATCCTATAGGAGGCAGGGGTGTAGTGTTTTTGGTGAAATACAAATTAACATTATAACGTTTAACAAGTCTAAATAATGTTAAGTAAAATAAAATTTAGTTTTACTAGATTGCAATCCATGGCATTTAAGTCCGTTTTTCATTATACTGAAGTATTCTACTTAATTTTTTAATGTTAAACTTACGTTGACACTATTTCAGCACAAGCAGGGCTCAAGGAATGACTGTGGTGACGGTATTTCAATCCATAATAATTTTGGTACCAACATTTCTTGAGGAACTTAAAAATATATTTGGTTCAAAACACATTTTTGCTAAATCCATATTTTTCTGTTTGCTATTATTTTACTTAAATGAGAAGGTGTATTTTTCCCCTCTCCTGACAGCTACATTAGTTGTGCACCTTCTTGTAACATACAACTGCCTATGCCAGTTATATTATCCTGCTACTAGAGTAGCAATGGAAGTGAAAGCAGGGGTAGACCCGTCAATAGCTGCAGGTACACCATCAGTTACCTGGTGTTCTCCACATGAAGACCACATTGGCTTTCTTGAATGTATTGTGCTGTTTTATTGCATTTTTCAATTAACTATTTGGTGTAGGCGGTTTGACAAATACATCTTTAATCGATTTGGTAGACCAAGCTTGAATTGCATGTATTTAGCTTGATATCTGGTACAACTCCACAAGTATTTTGCCCTTCTATATACATATGTTAATAGCGGATTGCTTCCGGATTTGTTATTTATTATTGAAGAATGTTTTGGTGAAAGTATTTGTTGATTTAAATGCAATTGCCAAGGCATAATGTTAAAAGCCGAGTTTCAAAGAACTGTGACCATAGGACTCCTCAGAACATGAAATGACCTTCATTGAAACACAGCTGACTTGGACAAGCTTTCAAGGACATGGAGAGGATCTTTGGCTGTCAAACCTGTTTGGCAAGCCAAAGAGTGATTTTGATTTGATATAAAGATCCAAACGGGAGCATAACAGTACCGGCAGTCCTCGCAAATTCAATTTAGCCATCCATGGAAAAGATCTGAAATATCTCCGTGCCTTCAGTATCTATTGTGCTTCCCGTCCCTGCAGCCTGCACTGCTGTTACTCAAGTAGAACGGAGTTGAGAAAGCCGCCCTCGGTGGAAGAATACTGAAAGTAAACATACAATCTAGCTTGGGCATAGGCAGTATGCTGCAGTCCAAAAGGATGATTCCTGCATGAAAATACAATTCCAAGAATTAAAACGACAGTAACCATTACAACCTCCCTAAAAGCAGACACCCCGAACAGTGCAAGTTAAGTCGCTGACATGCAGCTCAGAAAAACAGTGGAGTAAGTTGAAGCATTGTCCCTGGGTCTAAAAAGAGCAAAAAGTAAACAAGCTACAGTGTTGATGGAGTCGCGGTGATTAGAACAATCCTCTTCTTGCAGCTTGATATGCGAGCTTCCTGCTGAGTAGTAGTAATGTCCCACAAGGCAGCCATTTACAGATGGGTGTGCTCACTGCAAATGCTGAGTAAACACCGGCTGCTGTTATCGCATCTGGTCATTATCTGGTAGTTACTGTATGGAAAAAACGTTGTACCTTTTGAACTTAGCACTGCAAGACTGAGCCCGCAAAGCTGATCGGTGTATGTAGAGACAAAAGTCGTGGCATTTAATGAAAGTTGTTACTCTGCCCCTGCTTGGCTTTGTCTCGCCTGCCCTGTGATGCCTCCAGTCCCCACCCCCTTCCGCGAATTTGAAGCGGCCAACACGGTCTTGCTGAAAGGCCAGGGAGGGAGAGGCCGGGGAAGGGAAGAGTGTTGGGGGGAGGCGGGAGGAGAGCTCCTGCCCTTTATGAATCCTCAACGTGCAGCCACAAGATCGGGCAAACTGGTCTCTATGCATATCCATCGCATAGCCACACACCATGCCCAGCAGACCGTCCCAGAAACGTGGATCTCACCAGGAACACGTGCATTGTGGCTATGCCTAGAAGAGCGTCCATTGCACATACGACACTGAGGAGGGGACACACACACATTGCACAGGTTTTACCAACATGCATACTGGTTAAGCTCATACTGCACATACACACAGTACAGGTACACTGTTTTCGTTTGTAATCATAAACCTTGCACACAAACCTAAACGTGTCACACAGACAAATGCCTACAGAGATTGCGCAAGTGCATGCGCACTCACACTTGATGCGCCTGTACACATGTACGCGGGGACGGGCACATATTACTGTAGTTTTCGCGATTGAAAACCGAACTGGAATTTAAATAGATTCTGTAGTGTTTAGCCGACTGGAAAATGGAAGGGTTCATGGGCATGTCGATCCGCCTCCATTGATAAGGTCATGGGCAATGTTTTGTGTAGACAGCTGCTTTCTTGTAAGAACGTACGAATGAAAGGTTGCATTATGGGCGGTTGTGTAAATAGGATCTCTTTGAGGTGCTTTGCATTTTAAGAGTGGCATATTCAACAAGCATTGGCCGCACGGCCGTAAAAGTAATGCAGCCGCGAAAGCGATCGCGGGGACGCGCGGACGCCCTCTGTGGTGGGGGAGGGGCGGAGAGAGGCGTGAGGAAAGCCAGATGGTGGCTGCTCACGTGCTCGCGCGCGTAACCGCAAGCTTGAGGCCAGCAAAAGCGTGTGGTCGGACTTTTAAAAGCCCCCTCACTAAATGTCTTGCCAGACCAGCGCATGCGCTGGCTCAGGTGAGACCTAAAATTGTTGCATTTTTAGAGCTATTGCTTGGTCAGGCGGTAAGGTGAGCAGTAAAATTAAGGTCCTAAGAGGGCGGTGCCATTCTTGAATGGCGTTGCCAAAGGGGGAGGGTCAAGTGGTCTCTCATAGAACTCCAGGGGCAGAAAGTGAAAGCGATCGCAGGGACGTGCTCTGTGGTGGGGGAGGGGCGGAGAGAGGCGCGCTGTAAGGGTGCTGCGAGAAAAGCCAGATGGCGGCTGCGTGCGTAACTGCAAGCTTGAGGCTAGCAAAAGCGTGTGGTCGGACTTTTAAAAGCCCACTCATTAAATGTCTCGCCAGAGTAGCGCATGCGCTGGCTCAGACGAGACCTAAAAATTACTTGTGAGGGTGTGTTTGCGCTGCCAACTAAAGAGCAACACAAATTTTTCCAATTTGCCTGGACTTGTGCCCAATGAGAGAAGTGTCCTAAGTACCAGGCGCCGATCTCAATGGTCAAAAGGACAATCTCCGATGAGGTCAGGATGAATAAGGGGGCCTTTTCCCAGCAAATCAGTGGGGGGGAAGTAGAAGAGGAAATCGCAGTCTGCTCCAAACCACACAAAATGCAGTCTGGCTCCCCACGCATAGAGCTTGAGCCAGACAAAGAAGACACAGCAAGCAGTAACGCTGGTGAGGCAACAGCCAAATGTAAAGAAATAGTGTAATAACTAATTTCAGCCAAAAATGTATTCAAAGTTCTGCATTTGGAAAGACGCAGTCGCAGCCCTCTTCTTGAGCAGCAGCAAGACTCGACCTGCAGCCTCCTCTTCAACCCTTAGAAGCTAGCACTCAAGCGAGGGGAAGCCCCCCCACCCCCCCTTCAACAATCCAGTGCTAAGGCAGAATGAGGGCCGGGACCCAGAACTATTGCTGCCATAAGCCGGCCAGTCAACGATCAGGCACTGTCAGTGTCAAGACAAAAGGTGTCAACAGAGCGGGTGGATGTTATTGGTGCCCAAGAGCAGGACTCGAGTTCAGAATCACCCAGCAGAGACAAATCATGCCCTAATATAACAGCATGGGACCCAGTCCCCCTCGTGTCAAGACCCCAAAAAAGGATCACAGAACATGACACACAAAACGGCAAAAGGCCTAGCAAAAGGATTCGGAACTGTCAACTAAACAAGACTTTAACCATAACCCAGGAGGATAATCCATCCCCTTTGAAAACTAAGGTTCTGAACTCACGACCAACTAAAAATTCACAGTTATTTTCGCCATCAAACTGTGACAAACCATATCCCTCATTCCCCATGCTTCAAGCACACCAGGAGGAAATTCAAGGGAATCCAGCGGAACAGCAAGTTTTGCTATCATACCAGGGCATGCAAGAATGGGGGGGGGGGGGGACATGTTAACACTCTACTCACAGGAGGTGCCACTGACACCCAACCCAACAGTTTTCACACAAGGCAGGGTAGCAGCCTCCAGCCCAACTTGAGGATTAAAATTACCAAGGCAGAGATGACCGACCAAGCATGGACCAAACCAGTGCAGACAGTGCCTGGGCTTCTCTGTTAAAAACCATGCAACTTCAGGTGGAGGCTCCCCAATATCAATCAGACAAAATGGGCTTTCAGCCAACACTACTTAACACTTTGGCTGTGTTTGTTGCAGTCATTGATGGGAAGCTGGGGGATCTGAACTTAGTTTTCAAACAGGCACAGTCTAACTGTCATGGTGCACAACTTCATCCCTCCCCTCCATGCTGAGTAGCTTATGAAAGGATCTAAAAAAGGTAGTCACAGGAGGCACTGCTTCAAAAAAAAGTGCTAAACATGCAGCCCCAAGCAAAGCAGGATCCTGCTCTAACCACCCTCCCTTTCTCCCACCCTCCAACTAGCCGCGTGGAACAAACTGGAATAACAGGTGACAAAGGGATAAGAGGTCAAGACCCGCAAACGGGTTTCACAACCGCCATACCTCTCTCAGGCCTCAAGACTGGTTCAGACACAACTGTCGAAGGAGATCTGCCTCCAGAAGACACCTCCAAAACAAATTCAAGGCAAAGGCAGGCTCAAAGGAGGAAGGGCCGGAACAAAAGACGTTCAAACCCACGCAGATATCTACCCAATTGTCAGGCCCATAATGGAACAAAAAACAGATATAGCAACCAACAAGTCAGCCGATTGCCAGAGATCCCAGGGGGCCCCAATCAACATCCAACTGAAGAAGCCCCTCATCAGCAAGTCTCTGTGAAGAATCACTCCGCGAACCCGGCTATTACCCACATCAGCTCCACACTTTCCTCCAGCACACAAACCTCGTGCGAAATAAAGTTACTAGCGATGTGAGCACAGGAGGTGGGTGGAATAAAGTGGCTCTGTATATACTGCACCATAATAAGGTTCAGTGTGTACAGAGTCCACAGTCCCCAGAGGTTTGGCAGAGGCTCAAGTTAGATATAACCTTACTCTCTAACGTGGTAGCTTGGTTGAGCAGTAAGGCAGCATCAGAGGACAGTGTAAAGCATTTGTTGTACACACTCAGTCAGCAAATGGTCTCACACACTCAAGAACTGAACTCTAGGCCAATTGTTTTGTATAAAAATATATAGTTGTTTTATTTTAGAACCACAAGTAGGTATCAAAATACTTAGTCAGAATAAAATGCTGTAGTTGTATACTTTCAATAAGCAATATACTTTTAAATGCAATAGTTACAGGTGTTGTTATAGGCAACATAATTCAAACACAATTATAACATTGAGCTCAATGGGGATTTTTAAGTAAATGCAATTTCAATTACTTTGCGTGTGATTTTCTTACTCTGGGTTGGATCCTGGAAGCAGCCCTGGTGCATTTTCCTGTAAACAGTTGAAAGAAATCGTTTTTGTTACACAGGCGATTTTAAAGGAATATTTGTGAGTTTCAAAAATCGACACTTAGAAGAATTTCTGGCAAAAACCAGGCAATGTTATCCTATGGAGGAAAATCAAGTTAGCGGTAAGTACGGTTGTAATTACTTTTCAGGGTCAGCACTGGGATCTCTCCTGATAGCAGGTGAGTAATTTCGTTTTCGTTGTTTGGCTGATTTTTAGTGAATACTTTAAAGTTTCAAAACTCGACACACAGAAGAATTTCCAAGTGAAAACCAGTCCATGTTACCCTATGGAGAAAATGGAGGTTATCGGCTTTCAGGTAAGTACTCGACTGGCGGAGTTAAGGTTCTGGGCATAGACTCAGGAGTCTCCCAGGGTCAGGTAGGTACAGTTGTTACACCCTCAGCGGCACTGGGGCAGTCGGGTGCAGAGAGAGTAGGCCCAATGTTAGCCTATTGTGGGTAGGGGGCCTTTGGTTGGTGGCTGCTAGCAGGCAGGCCACACGGCTGTGGGAGCTGGGCTCCTGGTCACGCACACAGGGCAAGTGGGGAAGTAAGATAGGATAGAGGTTGAACTTCCAGGGGCCCTCGGGCGGCTGGGTACAGGGTGCTTTTGAGCCGTCGGGCGCTCAATGTATTTCAATGGAGAAGCTACCAGATGAACAAAGGCTGCAAGCTCGGGGACGGAGATTCTTCAGGTGAAACCACCACTTTGAGAGGTAAGTTGGGAAGCTGTAGGTTAGGTAGGCACCCAGGAGCTGGTTACAGGGGGCCGCAGGGCGCCGGGTGCAGGGGTGTCTTTTCGCGTCGGGAAATCTTAATCTCTGCTGGTCGCAGTTGGAGCGGTCCCTGGTTCTGAGGCTGCAGGCATCGTCAGGAGCGTCAAGGAGGGTCCTTGGGTGCTGGATTCTTGGTCACAGTCGCCAGGGGGACGTCCTCGTGGTCTTTGTCCACTCAGGCACAGGCCGGGCTCGGCGGGTGCAGAGTACCAAGGAGTCGCGGTTCCTGGCACCAGGGTTTTTTTGCTTGCTTTGAGCAGAACCACTGGTTACTAGTTATTTTAGTCTTCGAGGTGTGGGGAAACCAGTGTAGCAAACAGGGACCTATACCGAATTAATCTCCCTGTCCGTAACTTCGCATAGCAAGGTCCACACCTCCCGCCAGTAAGCCCCGATCCGAGGGCAGCTCCACAGCATATGACGGAAGTCAGCTCCCTCTTCGTGACACCGGGGGCAGGGCGCCGCAAGTGTGTGGAAATAGTGTTGAATTTTGACTGGAGTAAGATATGCCCTGTGCAAAATAAAAAATTGTATCTGTTGGAATCAGGCGTTCCTAGAACATTTCCAGGGCCGCTCCAGCAATTCAGCCCATATTTTATCAGGTATTTCCCCCTCAATATCCGCCTCCCAATGCTGCTTCAGCCTTATAAGGGGGGCCAGCTTTTCGCAGGTCATCCGTCGATATAAACAAGCGACGGCTTTAATGGTTCCAGCCACCAGCACCACATATTGGCAAGCCATGGATGTTCTAGGCTCAGATAGCCCTCCCCTCCATCGACGCTGAATAGCCGACACCAGAGCCGCATCCAGCAGATAGTCCCCGCGAGGGAGATCAAAACGTTCACGGATTGTCTCATAGGGCAACAGAACATTATCTTCGTATAAATCTCCCACAGCTGTCAATCCAGAATCATGTCACCTCGTAAGTGCCGACCAGTTGCCCCCATGAGGCAACTGCCGACACTAACAGCGGAATCTCTGGCGCATATGGGCAAGTGATCCGTGCCCTTTGTTGACTCCTATTCCAGCTCAACCGAAAGGTCTGCACTTCACTAGGGACACCCCCAGGGCGCAGCGGCTGTTGTAAGATAATCCTAGATAACAGGCAGCCAGAAATCCGCCCCCCCCCCCCCCCCCGAATCCTCCCCTACTCCCCGAAACACTAGCCACCGCCTGGGTCAACCATTGCAGCTGGGCGGCTAAATAGTAGGTCTCCAAGTCCGGAACTGCTAACCCTCCCTCCCCCCGTGGTCTCATCAATGTATGCAAAGCTACCCGACGCCTGCCAGCAAGCCATAGAAACCCCGTTATCATCTGCTGGAGCCTCTTAAATGTCGACGCAGGGATCCACACCGGAAGCGTCCGAAAATAATATAGCAACCTGGGGAGTGTCACCATCTTTAAGGAGCGCTACCCTCCCCATCAGGGACAGCGGTAACGACTTCCAAAAATCAATACTGCCCTGAAGACCTCGCACCGCCCTGCCAATATTACCCTCCACCAGATCTTTTTGGTCATGGTAAATACGTGTCCCCAGATATGTCATACAGGTGTACTCCCACTGTACCTCCTCCATATATCGAGGGCCCTCAGCTGTCTTGGAGGTGGGGAAAAGACCTGATTTTGACCAATTCACTTTCAGTCCTGCCAATTCTTCGACACATCGAAGCAGTCGCCTAGCTCCCATCAGCTCCCCCTGAGTATCGGCTAAAAACAGGAGGATGTCATCCGCATAAAGGGCTATATAATGGGTATCGTCGTGCACCTGGAGTCCCTTAAACCATCTCCCTGTTCGGGCCTGGGCAGCCAGCGATTCTCTATAGCGAACGCAAACAAGAGCGGGGAAAGAGGAAACCCCTTACGCGTCCCCCTACCCACCGCACAGGGAGGTGATATTAGACCCCCTGACTTAGTTCGGGCCGTGGAATCCCTATATAACAAAGCCGTCCAAGCCACGAAACGCTCCCCCAGCCCAAAGGCACGCAGGACCTGACTGTCGGAGGCCTTTTCTATATCAGCCGAGAATATGGCAGCAGTATGCGATGCGTACGTATCGGCCTCCAAAACACGGAGCAAACGACGAACATTACCAGTTGTATTTCGTTTGGGTATAAACCCCGCCTGGTCTACATGGACCAGTCGGGTCATATACGGCAGAAGGCGAGGGGCCAATATGCGACTCAATATCTTATAATCGGTGGTAAGCATGAATAGTGGCCGGTAGGCAGTCATATCAGAGGGAGCCTTCCCAGGTTTCAATAGTGGGATTATAAGCGCCTCACGCGTCGTGGCAGGAAGCCATCCCACTTTCCACGCTTCATTGTAGAGGGTCACTAGCCTAGGGGCCAGTAACTCGGCATAAGACGCATAAAACTCAATCAGCAGACCTTCTACCACTGGTGTCTTCTTCCGCGCCATGTGTTTGATTGCCCCTCTTACTTCCCCCAGCGTGATGTCGTGACCCAACACATCCGCTTCCACTTTGTCAAGGGTTGGTAGATTCCCCCCAGCTAAGAATCCCCCCAGTCGGTCCTCATCCAAGTCCACTCTACTGGAGTAAAGCTCCTCATAATAGCCAGCAAAAAGATGATTAATGCCCTGCTGGGTGTAACACATCCCCTCCACTGGGTCGTTTATTGCCAATATAGGGACCGTCCGTCTCTTGGGATTCGCAAGCCATGCCAGCAACGTACCAGATTTGTCACGCTCTTCATGGGCACGCACCAAATACTTCTTATAATTAGAACACCTTAACTTCTCAACCCCCACCGCTACTGCCTCCCGGGCCGTGAACACATCCTCCTGCCCCTCTGGATGTTCTGGACGAGCACGCTCTAAGTCGCGCAATTGCTGGTCCGCAGTATCTATGTCCTGAAGCAGAACTTTTCGCACCCCAATCTTATGAGCGATGCCACTTTAAAAGCGTCCCACTCTACAGCCAAT
This sequence comes from Triturus cristatus, assembly GCF_964204655.1. Taxonomy (NCBI): domain Eukaryota; kingdom Metazoa; phylum Chordata; class Amphibia; order Caudata; family Salamandridae; genus Triturus; species Triturus cristatus. Next base: position 675,873,091 of record NC_140593.1, on the reverse strand, counting down.
GAAGAGGCGAAACCTGTGTTCTCCCGAAAGTACTGGGTTACCCCTTCTCCTATCGCCGCTTGAAACACCGGATCCTCTAGCAGCTCCGGGTTTAGACGCCATGACGGGATCGCTGGACGCTGTTGGATCCAACATAGCCTCAGCAACAGGGGGTTATGATCCGAGATCGTTCTGGTCAAGTATTCACTGTGCTGAACCGCCGTGTGTATATCCGGGGAGCAAAGTATCGCGTCTATTCGAACGTGCAACTCATGAAGCGGGGAGAAAAAGGAGTAGTCCCTCTCACCTGGGTGATGCTCCCTCCAAGTGTCCACCATCCCCCAATTCGATTGCAATGCACCTCGGGCCCTAGCAATCGTAGCAGTTGGCGCCGTCAGAAGCGGGGGATGATACCTATCAAGGGCAACATCTGTTACTGAATTAAAGTCACCCCCAATCATGATTGGGCCAGACAAATAGGAAGACAATTTACGGGACAAGGAAGTAAAAAAGGCCTGCTGTTCAGTGTTCGGGGCGTAAATACTGGCCAAGGTAACGTCCCTCCCATCCACCCTACCCTGCACTATTACATAACGCCCTTCTGGATCTACAATTTGCTGCATCATTTGAAAGGGGACCCCAGCTCTTATCCACACCAACACTCCTCGCGCAAATGCAGAATACGAAGTATGGTAAACCTGTCCCCTACGCCGCAGCGCTAGACCCTCTGGGCCTGTAATATGTATCTCCTGTAGGAACGCCACCTGTATACCCCTCCGCACCAGATATGTATGGATCTTATGTCGACGGCTCATGGTGTGCAGTCCCCTTACATTCCACGTTATACACTTTAAGTCATTCAGTGACCCCATGGTATACAATATGTCCATCGCCTCATCAAGAAATCACAATTGTCATGCTAGAGACATTGGTGAACATACCCCAACTCCCAAACCCCCCTCCGAAGGACCGTTACCTTAAAACTAGTGCCCATCCAAACAAAGTACAACATTAACAATTAAGCAAATTCCTCCGACTACTTCAAAGGCAAGGGTGAACGCAGCTGTCGCAGGGCCGGCTCTATAACCGACCAAATGACACCAACCGCATATAAACAGGCTACCATCCCATGAACGTCCCATCCTGCGCACAATCAGTGCCTTTCAACGAGGCACCCAATACTTCCCAACCCCCCCCCACCATAGATTCAGATTATCTCATCCACACTTTGGGGCGTAATCACCGGGAGTCTCGTACTACTAACAGTAGAATCGTCTGTTCCACTTTCTGCAGAGTCCTCAGCAGAACCCCCCCCCCCCCTCCCCCCCAGCCAGCAGAGGTGGGCTAACAGAGCCCGACATAGACTCCACCGCCCTTAGAGCAGCCACCCTCTCCAGCCCTGTCTGCACAGTGGTGAGCCTCGTCCGGGACCCCCGTCGCAGCCGCCGCAACCCACGCCTGCCGGTCAATCCACCGCGGGGCGCTGTTCTCTCACGTCTGTCCGTGGCTACCAGACCACCTGTGTACCTCTCCAGCCACTCCCAAGCCTCCGCAGGAGAGTCAAAAAAATGAGATGTGTCCTCGAGAGTGACTCGTAACCGTGCTGGAAACAGAGGGGAATACTGCAAGTTTTGCAGCGTGAATCTTTCTGGATTCACTATGCTGTGCATTATTCCGCGATCTTGTGGTTGGGTCCGGATTTGTAGTCTTTTCTTTGTTTTTTTTGTTTGTTTTTTTGTAGCCCAGGTGGGCGGCAACGACCCACCATTTGGTGGTCCTCCCGTGCCGTCGTCGTGCTTCCTGCGGAAGTCCCACCTTTGGGGCGCCATCTTCAGATTCTTTTTTCCGCCGTTGGGTCTGGATCGTCATCTGGAAGCTCCAGAGTTACAATCGAAGGAAGAAGAAAGAAAAGCGAGTTTCGTCGATAACTACTACGAAGAATTCACGGAAAGGAATAGATTACATCAGGAGCGCGAAGAAAGGAAGTTTTCGACTTTTTCTTCGACGCCAAAGGAGAATGCGCACTCAGAGGCCCTAAGCGCAATGGACAAGACGCCATTCAAGTTCTGCCCCAACTGCCACCACAAGTTCGCGCAGAAGGACCAGCATCCGGTCTGCAACCTCTGCCTACCGGTCGACCACCAGAGTAAGGACTGCAACGCCTGCTCAGCCTTCGCGCCGAAGACGCTCCGGGAGAGAGATCGGCAGAGATGAGCCAACGCCAGCATGGATGGCAAGGGTAAGGCCCCGTCGCTCTACGATCTGGGCCTATCCACGGACGATGAGGACAACGTCGCCGTGGGACCCGAAAACTTCACGGTCGTAGAGACCGACAAGAAAAATGAAGACTAGGTAAGAGAATCGTCGAGCTCAAAACAGAAAATACCTCGAAAACCCGAGGGTGACTCGAGAAAATCAGAGTCCAAGTCCTCGAAGGGAGCCCCGGCGCCGAAAATTTCGACGACCAAGGGGGGAACCATGGACAAGAGGCCAAGCGGATCCTTCGAGAAGGACTCCCTGGTGCCGAAAGACGCCGAAAGGCAAGGATCGTTGAAGTCAACCCAGGAAACGGGTCGCTCGACGCAGAAAGAGCGGTCAACGCCGACGCAAGTTCCGTCGAAAAGGGCCGCGGTCGACGCCGAAAGCATCTCCGAGATGGAGAAAAAGAAGAGGCGGCTCGAGGCCGAAATGGAGAACATCCTTCAAAGGAAGAAAGAGTTCGACGCCAAGATGAAGGAATTCAAGATTCCAACCGCTCCGCTGACGAACGTCGTCGAAGTCGAGGACGATTTCGACACCGAGGGGCTGACCAGAGATCTCGAAGAGGAAGACGAGACCTACTATGAAGGCGAAGCCGAGGAAGAAGACCAGCAGTCGTTCTACAGCTCGGCGCCATCTACCAGCCACGACATCGAATGGCACGATCTCGACACCGAAAACCCGGAGGAGCCCGTGGACACGTATCCTTCGAGGCCTTCGCCACCCAACGACATCGGGGTGTACAACATGGTGGTCAGGAGCGCAGCGACAGCCTTTGACGTCAAATTCGACGAAGAGAAGCTGAAAGCAGATTTCCTCCTCGAGACCCTGCTCCCCATCCAGACGAGGAGCCAATTCCTCCCCATGCTACAAAGTGTGATGAATCAGGGGAGAGAAGCCTTCAAGGAACCAGCGACCTGCCGTTCGATCACGCCCAGGACGAAAAAGAAGTATAAGCACTCTTCTCTGGACCCCCCTTACATCAAGGGTAGCATCACCGCCGACTCCATCATAGCTTCGACGGCCAGGAGAAGGGCCAACGTATCGGCAACTTCGGGGCCACCACCTGATAAAGAAAGCAGGAGGATAGACCTCACAGGAAGAAAGGTCGAGCGGAACGCCGCAATGCACTGGCGCATGGCGAATTCCAATGCACTTCTCAATAAGCACCAGTACCAACACTGGGACGAGATGGGGGAGCTAGTAAAGCACCTCCACGAAGAATACCGCCAGAGAGCCTCGCACCTGGTAGACGAGGGTAAGAACATCGCCAACTGTTGTATAAAGACGGCGTTGGACGGGGCAGAGACTTCAGCAAGACTAATGGCCATAGGGGTCACCGAGAGAAAGCATGCATGGCTAAGAATCTCGGGATTCAAGCCGGAGGTGCAGAACAACATCCTTGGCACCCCCTTCAACGGAGAGACACTGTTCGGAGCAACAGTAGACGAGAAACTCACCCAGCTGAAAAAAGAAAACGAAACGGCGAGGTCCATGGGGGCCCTACAGCTGAGGGGAATGAGGCGAGGCAATCCCTCGAGGAGACCCTACGGTAGGGGAGGAAGCCAGCAGGGCGCGTCGCACCAGACGTTCCAGCAGGGTGATAGTCACGGACAACAAGGTCAACAGAAGCAAAACTGGCAGTACCAATCGCGGGGTCAGTCCTTTCGCGGGAGAGGGAACGGACGTGGCCAGAGGAGGAGAGGGGGTGACCAGCCCTCATCAAAGTGACTCAGCACGCAAGAGGACGCCTACCCTCGACATGCCCCCAAGGGTGAGGCGCGGTACAGTAACATCAGGGGGGAGAGAAGATTCAAAGGCCTACGAGCATACAACACCAGTAGGCGGAAGACTGAGGTTCCACCTTCAGGAGTGGCGGCGTATAACCACAGACAAGTGGATACTGAACGTCATGCAGTACGGATACTGCGTAGATTTGAAGAAAAAGCCTCCAAACAGAAGACCGAAGGGAAGGCAGAGATCGGCTCAAGAACTGGCCCTACTCAGAGAAGAAACACGGAAACTTCTAGAAAAAAGAGCCATAGAGGCAGTGCCGTTCAGAGAACGCAACAAGGGGGTCTACTCAAACTACTTCGTGGTCCCGAAAGTAGATGGAAACCTCAGACCCATCCTGGACCTGCGGTACCTAAACAAGTTCATCAGAACGCAGAGGTTCAAAATGACTTCGCTGCAGGAGGTACTGCCCCAAATAAGAGACGGGGACTTCATGGTCACCGTGGACCTCAAGGATGCCTACCTGCACATCCCAATAAACAGAAGACACAAGGGCCTTCTAAGATTCAACATCGACCAGGAACACTACCAGTTCACAACCCTGGCCTTCGGATTAAAATCGCCGCCAAGGGTTTTTACAAAATGCCTGTCGGCAGTAGCGGCCCACCTACGAAGGCAGGGGATCCATGTCTACCCCTACTTAGACGACTGGCTGGTCAAGGCAAACTCACGCGAGAAGTGCGAGAGGCACGCAAAACGCGTAACAGACACTGACGAATCTGGGGTTCTCGATTCACTGGGGGAAGTCATCGCTGGAACCGGAGCAGGTGAAGATTTTCCTGGGGGCAAAAATCAACTCCCTGAACAGCACAGTGGTGCCCAGCGACAGGAGGACAGATGCCCTACTGAAGGAGACGAGGCTCTACCAGAAGGGGCGAGCTCTGACAGTGAGGTCAGTGAGCAAGATGATGGGGATGATGGCGTCGTGTATCCAGCTGGTGCCGAATGTACGCCTGCACATGAGACCATTCCAGGAATGGCTACAACGGCAATGGTCACAAGCAAACGGAAGTTGGGAGGATCTAGTGGTTGTTACGCACGCAGTGCAGGAGGAGATAACTTGGTGGAACAGAGACAACATGACAGCAGGGAGAAGCCTGACACCACCAAACCCAACAATGACCATTACCACGGACGCATCCCAGAAGGGATGGGGAGCGCACATGGACAACCTCCGAGTGAGGGGTCTGTGGGCCCCAGCAGATGCGGTTCGCCATATCAATTACCTCGAGTTGAAAACAATCCTGCTAGCCCTGAAGGCATTCCAGAGGCACCTGTACAACAAGAGGGTGTTGGTTCAAACAGACAACACCACGGCAATGTTCTACATCAACAAGCAGGGGGGGACACAGTCGTTCCCTCTCTCCTCTCTGGCACAGGAGATTTGGAGATGGGCCATACCTCTCAGGATAGATCTACTGGCAATTCACCTACCGGGGAAGGACAATGTGGAGGCAGACTGGCTAAGCAGGCAGACCTCGGCATCGCACGATTGGGAGCTCAATGGCCAGGAAACGGAGAAGCTTTTCCGGAGATGGGGAACTCCCACAATAGACCTATTTGCAACACGCCAAAATGCAAAATGCCAAAGCTTCGCGTCCAGGCAACCAGATCAGCTATCCAAGGGAAATGCCCTATGGATAAGCTGGTCGAGGACATTTGCCTATGCCTTTCCACCGATACCCCTGTTGCACAGAGTGCTCGACAAGTGCAGAACCAGCAACATGACTCTGATCCTAGTGGCTCCGCAGTGGGCAAGGCAGACTTGGTTCTCACAAATTCAAGAAATGGCACAAGGCAATCCATACAGGTTCGAGAGGAGAAGGGACCTGCTCTCCATGCAAAACGGAGAGGTCCTGCATCCAGAGCCAGAGACCCTCAACCTGGCGGCATGGCGCCTGAAGACCTAGAGTTCGCGCACCTTAGATTGCCTCCTAGCACTATGCGCGTGCTACGAGAAGCAAGGAAACCAACTACACGAAAATGCTACAGCGCAAAATGGAAGAGATTTACTGTGTGGTGCAGAAAGAAGGGCCTGCAAAACAGAATGACAAGAGACTCAACAGTACTGAGGTACCTCACACACCTTCTAAAGAGTAACCTCTGCTCGAGCTCACTAAGGGTACACCTAGCGGCGATCGTTGCCTACACCAGAGGTGAAAAGGGTGGAAGTTTCTTCACTTCGCAGGTGGTGAAGAGATTCATGGAAGGAGCCAAAAGAATGGCCCCTCTGAAAAGGTTGCCGCCGCCGGCATGGAATCTAAACGTGGTTCTGACGGAGCTCATGAAGGCACCTTTTGAACCCATTCACAAGGCCACACTGCAAATATTGACGATGAAAACGGCCTTTCTAGTGGCCATAACCTCGCTACGCAGGGTGAGCGAGCTTCAAGCACTAACACTACAGGAACCCTACATTCAGATTCACAAGGACAGGGTAGTCCTGAGGACAGACCCACACTTCATGCCCAAGGTGGTGTCGGCGTTCCACATGAATCAGAGTATTCAGATACCAAGTTTCTTCCAAAACCCGACTTCAAACGCAGAAAAGGCTCTGCACACCCTCGACGCTAGAAGAGCGGTGATGCACTACATTGAGAGAACCAAGGAACTCAGGAAGTCGAAACAGCTGTTTGTGTCCTTTGCTACTAGCTTCATGGGTAGGCCAGTGACTAAGGGAACCATCGCTAGATGGATTGCCCATACTATTCAATTCTGCCACAAACAGGCTGGACAGGAGCTAGCGGAGGGGCCTCAGGCTCACTCCACAAGGAAGAAGGGGGCCACCGTTGCCTTCCTGGCGAACACGCCCATCCAGGACATATGTCTGGCGGCAACTTGGGCATCTGTGCACACGTTCACGAAACACTACTGCGTGGACATTCAGATGAACAACGTTGGGCCGTATCTTTGTTAGTCGGGAGCAATTCCGCTATGCTGGTTTCAGCTTCCTTGACCCTCCCCGCCAACTTCTTATGTTCATCGCGCAGGAGTCCCAACCCAACCGCCACTGTAGTAATGTCCTGGTGGAGGGTAGCTTTAGTGTCGGTTATGGCTGCTAGGATTTCTAGAAGCTATTTCTGTATAGGGTCTCCAGTGGCCATCTGCGGCAAGTCAGTCGCCGCTTCCTCAGAGTCGCGACCCGTGTCAGTGTTCTTGGGCCTAGGCTTGCCCATGGCGACAGACCAGCGACCCAGGCTCTATCAAATGTGCCACCTATCCGCAGGCCAAAATCCCCAGGTCTCCACCACGCCTCTCTCCTCTCACAGCACAGCGTCAACACGGAGACCCCAGCATCAAGTGACCTCCGGCTCCCGCACGTCCTCTCAGCCTGCACACCTCACTTTCCGGCCTCAGAGGAGGGATCCCCTCACCGCCCGCAGTCCACAACTAGGCCGCCCCAGTCTTTGATCCGCAGCTTGGGCCAATAAAGTGCGATAACCCAGGAGGTACCAGTTTAGGGCAACCAAGGCGCCAACACCGCCGCATCCCCCTGGCCCGCCGACCCAGCAGTCCGCTCATCAATCTGCGGGGCTCCGTCATCAGACCCAGGGACCAGCAATAGTCGTTCAAAGACCAGCAAGGGCCACAACGGCGGACCCAGCAGGCACCGACCCTCCAGTATAGTGTAGAATCGCAGCCCCGCCACACTCCAGCCTTGGATCATCTAATTGGACTGAAAAGGATCCCAGAGCCACTCACCCCAAAATGGTCGCATGTCCAATGGCGGCAGGGCGATCCTCAAGGTCCAAGGGGCCATCGACCGCCAGTAAGCAAGTCCGCAGTTGCCCAGCAGGGAAGACCACCAGGCAGTCAGCGGCGCCGTGCTCCCTCCGCACATGCGCCTCTGTCCGATCCGGTGCACCACAGAGGTCCGCGCCCTCTCACCACCACTCCGAAATAAAGGATATACCGCTCCAGGTATGGGGAGAACGCGACCGCCCGATGCTCCAGGGCGGCCGCCGGCGATCTCCGCCTCCCGGTCGTCCTCTCCTGTAGTCGCCTCGCGGCGCAGCCCACAGCTCGTCCCCAGTCACCACAGCACAATAGGGACTCCGCTCACCCCGACAGATCCCCAAGAAGTCCCCAGCGGGAGCAGGCACCACTTTCACGTGGACTAATATCTCAGAAGCAGCCGAAGGTCGGCACGGCTCTCATACGCGGCTCAGTCGGACGAAGGGCGCCCCTCCACGCCCCTCGTGACGCTTCACCCGCCCTGGGTCCACACGATCACCGCCGAATCCGTCAGCCCTCGGGAAGTCCCGGACTGCAGCGGGCGCCTCCTCCACCACAGCCGGGCTCCCAGAGGTAATCGGAGCAGGTTTCGTCGCTTCCGGGCAGCGCTCATGCAGATGTAGGCCGCATCCCCGACCTCGCGTGATCTCGTCCCGCCAGGTAGGCGGGTCCGGAGCCTTTACCAGGCGATATCAGGCCGTTATTCAAGCTCACCAGTTCTCCGGGCGCGCACGCCGCCGGGGGGATCCCAATCGCTCTCCAAAAGCTCTGGCAGACGTCAGTGGGAAGGTTATTGCAGGATTTTAGCGGCTGGTCGGAGCTGAAGTAGCTCACGTCCTGCCTGCCATGCTACTTGGCCACGCCCCCCCACAGACCTCCCACTCATACGTCATATTCCATAAGACCCAGGCTGCACCCAACATCACTACTGTAAGGGCAAGTGGGAGGAGATCTGATGAATGGGATCATCCTTAGCATTGAGACGAAAACTGTCTGGGGTACTAAAGATTGGCAAGTACAGGGAATAGAAGCTTTGTTTAGAGCCTGTATCATCCCTGAGCAAATTATGGTTTTGAACGACACTGTCCAACAAACATCATGCCTTGTAATAGCCAAGATAAAAGACATGAACACTCCGTCTATACCTGCACCTACAAGTGAAAGCACTACACGGGGGGAGGTCGACGTACATACTATTTTGAATAATAACAGATCAGATCCTGAATGGAAAAAATGGTTGCTCTGGCCCTTAGACACGAACAACTGTCAACATAGATTCCTGAACAAAATACAAGGTTTTACCTTTCATAGGCCAAACCCACGTTATGTCCAAAGACAGCATCCAGGGGTAGTAACAACTTACAGTGTAGGGAAACTTTGCCTTGATTGGCTACAGAAAACTACACTAGAGGATGTAAAACAGCACTTAACTTTACTTCAAGAAGGCGCAGACCTTAGGGAATTCTTGCTAGGACCAAGAAAACCGCGTCAAAAACGTTTCATATATGCCGGTATCTACGCTGCTTATAATGAAGCATGGAAGGTCACCCCAGCAGAGACTGCAGAACAAATACGAGAAATTGATTGTATTAATTTAGAGAAATCTCTCTCTGTAGTAGACAATGGGTTAACGACTCTGTCGTCCAGGATATTTTCTTTGGACAGCGTTGTATCCTCTGTCATAGACATCATGGAACAAGACTTGGTAATGTTGCAACATGGTCAGTCACAGCTACGTTCTATCATGCTATTAGGCTGGACGCTTCAAAACCTGCATTCTGTCTATGTGCCTTGGCGTTTAATCAATACTACGTCACTGTTTGCCGAATTCAATCTCACTGATAGACAGATCAAACTGGCACAAAGGGGAGCAGACTATACGGTGCAGTGGCAGAAAAACCAGCTACTGAGTGGATCATACATGGTAAGATTATTCTGCCTGTTACGACTGTCCATTTTCAGTATTTCCTAAAAAATATACCAGCAGGCAAATATGAAAGGTTGGGTAAAGAATACATCAAGACATCCTGGGATTTACCTTACACACACAGATGTTGGAGTGGGGGACGTGAAGTGTTTCTTAGCGGTGAAAACTGTGAACACGCACTAAGGGGTTCTCTCCTTTGTCAGGGTATTAATTTACACGGGGCCTGTGACTGTTCCACTCCAAACTTATCCTGCCACCTGCACGGTTCACCGGCAGCAGTGATTAATCCAATCTTTGGTCAACTTTCAAATGGGAGTTACATTATGTTGAATGATCACAGCTGCTGTGGCATGCTGCCAGGTATCCCATATCTGGTAACGGTTACATCCAGGGTCACTTGCTGTATGCAGGTCTTGTTTCCCCATATAGGCATAGTCAGGGAGTCGCCTTTATGACCTTCACTGAATATCTCTTCTATACGAGTTGATACTCTAAGCAGAATGAAAGCCATTCTTTTACAAAAAGCTGTGCCATTGACCTCTGCCAAAGAAACCTATGATCTCCAAGTTGCAAGGACTTCTGCAGAGATACATACCCTTTTGTATACAAACTGCCCTATGCATTTCTCAGAAATGTTAGGTCGTATCTTAAACATGTCTGATACGAGCGGTATTGTACATGTATTTAAGAACGTGTGTGCAGGACTGTTAGCACCTTTTCAAGCAGTCCTTGGAATTTTTCCAAACTTCGTGCACTCTGTGTTGGGCGGACTGCCGCTCCTTTTAGCACTTGTTGCAGGGATACTATTTTTGCTCCTACTGCTACGATATCGCCAGCCAAATCACCAACGACACCCAGTTCACCATGGAAAGAACTCTATTGGAGATGAAGTGTCTTGAGCGCTTCGTCCAAATTCTGGGTTTACCTCGTCTACGAGATTTAAACATCACTTGGTTTCTGTCATTCAGACCAATCTAGCAAGACTGCATCTTACCTGTTCTACGCTGCCTGCTATGCGGTGAAGAATGCGTGCTGGACATTTGTCTGACACTCCCATCAGTCATGCCTACGGATATCGATACTCTGCTGGACCCGATAACGGCCCAACGTATGTGTTGTCCCCAGCGGCTACCAATCCTGATGGCCTCATTCATCGAGATCTCACAGACGCAACATGCTACTACTGAGGTACGAGAGGAAACACCAGGCGCACAGGTAACATCCAATCCGGACATTGCTGATGCTTCCCATGCAGAAGGCGATAGTTCGCATCTATGTGCTGTTGATCTTCTACACAAGGTATTCCAACTCTCACCCACAACGGTAGACGACTTGTTGTCTACAGGATTAGAAGATGTTATATTTTCTCCATCCGCATACACTGACTTTTGATTCACGCACACAGTGTTCCGCAGAGACTCTGAATTTGGCCTTCATTCTTTTTCAAACGTGATACTGACTTTGGAACTTTTTCTATGATTATATATTTTTTTCTTCCCGTCCTAAAATTGTATTTTTCATTTTTTGGCACAGTAATCTGCTTATAGTAGAACTATTCATAGAGAACAGAATTCTTTGATAACACTTCCAGGGACAGTATGCCACCTTATGTTGAATAACATTTTGACTTGTGTAACCTGATATGAAATGGTTTCGACCCCTTTTTTCTTCTGTATTTACAAGCCATTTCATCACATGTATATATTTTGGTTGATTCATTTAGCATTCCAATGTGATCCTATGCTTAGAATGGAGCATTGCCTTTAATATGTACAACACTTTATGCATAGCAATGGTTTTGTAATGTATTTTTAGGACATATGTGTTAGATATGTTTTTAGCTTATTTTAGCAAACCCATGCGATACTCTGTTTTAAGGTATGTTTAGAACGTTTAGGATTTAGTAACGTTGTTCATACGAAACTGGAGTGGGTGTTGTGTGCAGATTTAGATTCCGTATATAGGGTTCCCGATTTATGCCCTTGTATAGGTACAATTCACATTGCCCTTATTTGGACATAGAAATCCGGCCCTTATTTAGACATTGTTCGTACAAACCAAATACAGACATGGCCACCTACATCCGTCCATCCACGTCACAACGAATTCTTGGAAAACCAGACCCTTAAGCCTTTAGGAATTTCCCTCACCCTCAGCTTGAATATTGATTTCTCCAAGAACTCATTAAGTATGCATGAACATCTATTCCTTAGGGGTTCATTGATGATGTTCCTCTGCCCGACTTTTACGTCAATACTGGCATTCCTAGACACCTTCAAGGTATAAATATACCAGCACTTGCCCTGGCAAATTGCGGTTCCCGGAGGATTTGATCCAACCCAGACTACGCGGTTCGCCACGGCAAGTTCGGAAGGAGATCTAGTTCCAGCCTGATGCACTGACCTGACGCTGCCATCCTCCTCGCAGAGAATCCAGCTCCAGCACTCTCTGACTTCCCTTGCGGGGGGTTAGACTATCGAGTCCAGAAAAGAGATTCCAACCTCTCTCATTCTAAGGTATGGAGCTGACTAAGAACTTAGAGAAACTTTTGGCAACTCTTGGCTAAACTAAAATATAGCTACCTCTACTTTAGAAATGGCACCTACTTCAAACCTCGTACTACACTTAGGTTAGGTACACTGGGGTAGAACAATTTAGAAGCATCAGATGAGTATCACATTTTAGCTTTTGTTATTTATGTATGTATTTTGATTAATATATGTCATAGCTACAAACCATGCTATTGCAGTATTACTTTATCTTACTGCTAACCTCGTAAATATTGTACTTTGCAGTCTGTCTTACGATTGTAGCAATTCATATCTCTTGCATGAGAAATAACTGTTCAATAAACCCTTTTAATGAAACGCCCGTCTCTCTATTTTTGTGCAAATCTGTAGAAACGAAGCATGTACGATTGACCGAGTGAAACTGTTATCTATTGTTTCCACGATTCTGAGACTGTTCTGATTCTAAAGGGAAACAAAGTTGTCATGTTTAGGCGGTTGTCCGAGACTAATCCCTTCTTGTATATTCGAGAAGTTTCTAGTGACCTCTGAGTTAGCTGGCACACACAAGTAATTAAGTTTAATATACTCAATAGAGACATACTGACCTTAGTCCTATGTCAAATTTATAGTGTATGTTATTCCAATACGCAGAGCCTATTGGGGATATAGGAACTACAGTGGGTTCACAAGAGTTGATGTTTTTGAATCCCATTGGTACTTAAACATTTCTGAGCATGCCGTTTGGTTTAGTAATGGCGGTTTCATTCTATTTTTTTTTTTTTTTTTGTTGAAACCGTTTATTGCAATCTCAAGTATATACAAGTATGGGCCTACAACCTTCCGGCCGGCCGCTAAAGTGACAGGAGCACCTGACAAACTTACAAAAGGGCACTTGGCGTTACAGAGAAGCAAATCAGGAGACATCAACGACGTAAGCCACATGACTCTAAGCCCACAATACGGTTTCATTTTATACACACGCAACAACATAAAAAAAAACCACACCCGCAAGGCAACCCGCAATCGAAGGTATCCACACGTGCTCCTCGAATGAGGGACCCCGACCATAAGCCATCACTCGTCCCCCCGAGAGCACCTCAAAGACACCAATACAGTAAAGGGTTTGCCTTGCGGTAAAAACGAACAACACCCCACCCCAACCCACCCGTCCCAACAGAACTCCCCCCTCCCTGCACCCCTGCATGAGCCCGAACAGCCCCCCCAAAGTGCAGTGTGCCTGTCGCCCCATAGATGAAAACACTAACTAGTCCCCCAGAGGAGGAGGGAAAGCCCCCAAGAGACCCCGTACGACCTCCACGGGAGGGGAACTTACACAATCAGTCAATGATGACAATAATGTTGTCCAGAGCAAGGCCTACTATTAGTCCCTCAGTCCTGATCCGGCAAGCCCTCCCCACCAACCGCGCCCCCCCCACCCCCCCGGCCCCGGTCCCCGGGCAAAGTGTCCAACCAGTCCCCGGCCGCCTCGGGACGATCAAAAAAGTGCGTGCGACCATCCACCTCTACCCTCAACTTCGCTGGAAAAAGCATCGCATACTTGAGGTTCAGGTCCCGTAGGCGACGTTTGACTCCGAGAAAACTCAGTCTCTGCTTCTGGACCGCCGGAGTAAAATCAGGATAGAAGTTTACGTCCGTATTGTCGAGTCTGACCGGTCCTTGTTGCCTAGAAGTCTGCAGGATAGCGTCTCTATCCCGAAAGTTGAAGATCCGGGCAATGAGGGGCCTCGGAGGGGCTCCGATCTTAGGTCTCCCTCCGGGGACCCTGTGGGCACGTTCCACTGCGAAGAGTTTACTCAGCCCCCGGGGCTGGAGACGGGTGAGGATCAGGTCCTCCACAAACAGATCCGCCGCCTCCTCCTCACGTCCCTCCGGCACCCCGACAATGCGAACATTGTTCCTCCGGGCCCGACCCTCGGAATCTTCCAGTCGACGATCCATCAGGGCGCTCGCCTGGCCCAGTCGGCGCACCTCCTTTTGGAGGGCCGCCACGTCCGTTGTGAGGCCCGAGGTGGTGTGGGCCAAAGAGTCGACCCGGTCATTCGTCTTGGACAGATCGGCCCTCACCAGGCCCACATCCACGAGGACCGAGTCAATCTTTTGCGCCAGAGTGTCAAAGCGCTGGTCCACTGAGGCCTTCATCTCGGCGATGGCGCCCATGACGTCCCGGAGGGTCAGGTCCGCGGGCAAAGCAGGGGCATCAGTCGGGCCAACAGGGGACCTACGCGGCGCCTCCGGAGATCCCTTCTGGAGGGTGTAGCGGTCCATGTTGTTAGACTGAGGGGCTGCGCCACGGCGGGTCGATTTCACCTTTGCCCGGTCGCCATCACCTTTGCCCGGTCGCCATCTTGTTTCGTGGACATGGCTCCAGTCCCCAAATCGTGCCAATCTCCTTGAAAAGGGCTGACAGACCGGTTCACGGGCTCCGGGGGTGGGCGACCACAGCTCCGAAGGGCGGATCACAGCTGGCGGGCCGGCAGGGCACCCCGATGAAGTCACACCACCGCACGCCGCCCGGCGACCCTACCTCGCTTGGCAGCAAGGAGGGCGTGAAAGCGAAAGTGAAAGTGCGGGGTACGCGAATCGCCCAGCCTCGCCCGCCGCTGTTGTTCACTTTGTCTCCGGATCGCCCCACAACTCCAATCCGGGGGGCCGGCGCGGAGAAGGCCGCAAACCTCAATCGATGCTCCCGCCGGTGTCCGAGGTCCGATTTGGAAACGGAAAACGGGTGGCACCTCAGCTCGGTCTCACGAACACAGTCCCCTCATCTAGGACAGGATATAATCAGGATTTATGCAGGAGGTCACGGAGGTCCTCGGGAGCCTCGCACCTACGCGGCCATCTTGGTTGCGCGCTAGGCTCCTCCTCCGGCGGTTTCATTCTAAAGCATGATGTCCTCTAACCTTGAGGAGTGATAAATGCTGTTTTAGACATATTACTAATTTGGGTGATCAGATCAGTGGCAAAGGAGTATGTCGCAAGAAAGAGCTGATTGAGTTTATAAAGAGATGAGATTCCTCTTAACAAGGATGCAATCCTTTCATTCTTACAGACAGTTTATCGAAAATATGTCTGACAAAACTGAAGCTCTCTGGTATTTGATGAAGAAGAATTGGATATTATGTGGTGGTAAGAGTTGTGCAGAGGAGCCTAAGTTAATTAAGAGGGAGTTGGAGTGTACGTGCCTGTGTCCTAAGGCTTTCATACTTAGTGAGCAATGTGTTGTGGTAACTGATGCAAGCAACAGAGGATAATGGACAGTGTGATAGGTGAAGAAAAGACCATTGCTTTCACGTCTTCCCAATGAATTGCAGGAGGAGGCGTTAGCAGTGAATTGGCTTTGAGAGGCTAGTTATTTCTGTGGGGAAAAAGCTCAAAGCTTGGACTGATCAGAAACCGCTGTGTCAGCCTGCATTAGGAAATGGGTAATTTGTCTTTAAAACTTATTTTTAACCTATTCTATCGCTCTGGGATCCAAACTAAGGCAGCAGACTGTCCGTCATGTTTTGTCGTTGTCACACAAAAATGTTTCTCAGGATTACTCGGAGTCAAATGGGGTTGTAGAGGTATATATGTATATGGTATTTCTATAGTGAACCTTGCCAAAAGGTAGTGAAGCACTGCCCAGGATTAAAGACAGGTACACAATCAATGAGTATTAGGAGAGGAAGCTGGGTTGTGGATGGTTAATGTTTTTTGATGTAGCTTTTTGTGTTTTGTTTTAAGAGGTGAGTCTTCAACTCCTTCCTACATTTGAGCAGCTTTGTAGTTGTCCTGTTGGATGCTGAAGTATTGTTTCCGATCCTAGAGGCATATATAGAAAAGGCCTGCTACCTTGTTTTTGCTCTTTAACACTTCTTAAGCTGCAGTCTGGTTGTGTCCTGGCTGTAGGTGTGCTGAGCAACACCAGAGAATGTTGAGCTTGTCTGCAAGATAAGGAGGGTGCTGGTTGTGATGATGGATTTGTAAACAATGCAGCTGGTTTTGAAGATGGTGAGGTTGGAAGATGGAGCCAATTAATTACCGTCAGGATGGAGGTGATATCATATTTCTTAAGACCATGGATGAGAAGTATAGCGTGTAGGGTGCCCCTAGTGGGTGCCAGTGTGGTGATTGGGAGGCTAAGGAGTAGCGCATGATCAACATTCAGGTATGAGAGTACTAGGGGTTGAATAACAGTTCCTGCGTTGCTTTCTGAAAGAAAAGGGTTGACTTCATTAGAATAAAAAGCTGGTACCAGGCTGTCTTGTGTTAATTTTTTTTCTGCCTCCAAGGTGATCTTTGAGTATTAGGTTGGTCTCCAGGGTGATTCAAAGTGATTTGGTATTCAGTGAATGTTGGGATTTGAATTCATCAAAGATCACGTCATTGAGCCAGGTTTGTACTGTATCTTGTTTGTTGTTCCTGGCAAATTAACAGGATTTCTAGTCTTGGTTGGGTGAAGCTCCGTGTAGGGGTTGAGCATCCAGGTCTGGATGGTGTGCAAGCAGTGTTTGAGGCATTGAATGTAGGAAGCCGAGGAGACTTGCAAGTAGAGTTGTTTCACTGAACTATATATTCAAGAATTCACGTTTGAATTAGACTTACAAACTTTGCCTGTGTTCCCATTAATACTGTATCATATGTGTGGAGGGATGATGAGACAGAACCTCCGCTCCCAGTTTACACAAATTAGTAATGCCCATGTTTAGGGTGCAACTTGTACTTTATGCTGAATTGACAGGCTTCTATTTCTTTATGAATAGTCGTAGGGCCACTGACAGCTTCTGACTATCTGTTTCTCTGTTTGGGTTTTGCATGTGATGTTCATGTCATTTGTGGTTCTAATGTCAGTAGTAATTAAGATAAAGGCTTCCAATGTTGAACATAACTTGTCCATATCAAATATGAATCAAAATATATTTGCAAATGCACAGTGTGCCTATAATCTGTTATCTGCCCTATGTTTGTTTATGTATGTCCATACATAACCAATTTAACAGGAAGTGTTATAAATGTATCTGGGTCTGTAGTCAATTTTTTGCACTCTTTCTAGATTACTTTTCTGCGTCACAAGCAAATGAATTTATGTACCATGTTCAACAGGGCGAACATGCTTCCCCTCCTCCCCCAAATTTTCCTTTGTCCTTCTGCCGGTGTACACTAGTTGGTAACCTAGGCACACATTTTCTTCAGTAAACAAGGTCTTTACTGCTGAACTACTGTTTAAACTACGTTTACCTGTATTGTCTTTTACAGCTGTTCAGTTGTGGCAACTCCACTCAGGGATATAATCCAGCTCCGGATATAAGAACCTGCACAATAATTTCACTCCATCCCACCTTTATCTATTAACCCAACATAAAAACCGAAACAATTCAAGCATTAGGCTAGAGGCTACTTTTTAGATTATTTCTTTAACCACACTCGTAGCTGGTGTAAAGTAAAGAGACTGGAAGATTTTGTAGCGTGCATTTTTTACCTACTATGGCCAGTTTTGAAGCTGGTGTAGAATATTTAACGAAGAGTCACATGGAGGATACTTGAGGAGTCTGGGAGTCACCATGTCATAGCCGCCTAACAGCGTTCCATCAGTGCCTCTCATCACATGTATAGGAAATAGGGACAACACAAAGTGTTAATAATGGTGGTTTTGTGGTTACAGAGCTGGAAGTGTCCTGAAAAGCATCATCTTTTACCTTTTATCTTGTGAACCAGTTGTTATAATAAACATTTTGCTTGTAATAATGCTTTATTTTTTTTAAATCAAAATTGCCCTGAAAAAAAGCAGCAGCACACCTGTGAAATAAATGCTAGGTCTTACAGAGAACACAATCTTTAATTTGAAGCCAGTGCATTGATTTAACTTTTGAGGGAATTAAGGCAAAGGTATTTTTTCAGGTTACAATTGTATGTTGTGTTTTGGATTTCTCAGAGACTGGATATTTATTTGTAAGATAAGTATAAGTGGGTTGATATAGTTAAGATGGTACTTAGTTCCTACTACTGCAATATGGATCTTAGTGGGTAGGCAGTTGGAGAGCTTGCTGTTATTTTTTTTTGTATTTGTATATATATTTTTTTTTTTACAGAGTTTTATATAGCATGAACTTGACCCGAATCTGGTATCAGAGCGCTTTACATAGCACCAGTTGCATTACATGAGGACACATTCATTTTTTGGTTAGGCACGGGGAGATAAAGTGATTTGCCCAGAATCACAGGATGTTCAGCGTCATTGCCGAGACTTGAACCTAGTTCCCCAGATTCCAGGTCGACCGACCTAGCCGTTAGGCCAACTCCTCTCCCCAATGTGGGAAAAACGAATTGTATGTACTCGATATTAATCTGATCTTGTCCAGATCATCCATATTGAATGTTTAATATGCCTTTGTGCTACAAGACTTACACTTTGACTTCCTTCAGTCTATAAACTGTTTTCTCAGGCTAAAATAACAATAACTTCTGATTCAGAAACATGCATTTTGAGTTTCTTGGTTTTGCAGACTGGTTTGGAGCCAGGTCATATTGGTTATTTGCTCACTTTGTATAGTTCTTTTTACCTTTCCAAATCAGGATTGGCTAACCCTTAGATGAAGGCTTTTAACTTCTGAAAATCTTTTGCAGTCCTACTCATTGATTTATTTATCCCAGTTCCGAGATTACTGCATATTTCCACTTAATATGTGCACACCCCTAGAGGTGGTTCCTCGCTTACCTATCTTTGAACATATTCAGCTTAGCCTGCACGGTCTTCAGTGTTGTCTACCAATTTACGACAGAGGATGGCTGATGTCTGTGAGGTTGAACTTGGGCTTTATCCCACATATCTATTGATCTTATCCAAAGGTAATTTCTCTGGAGCCGCCTCTGCTGTTCCCTGAAGGATGCCGATCTTGCAATCCATTGGACTCTGAGTCTGCAGAGGTTTCCTTATCTCATTATTCAACCTCTTTGACAGAAGAAATGCTCACTTCTCATAAAAGGAGGAGTGAACATGGCAACCCTGATTACAAGGACCAGCTTGCTCTTTGTTCTTAACTCCCCAGTAGGCTTCTCGAAAGTGCCCAGCATGCCCACAGGGTATTGCTTGAAGAGGTCCTCACATCAAAAACAGAAGAAAACATCAAAGCACTGCTCTCCGCCCTAGGCCACACTAACACAGAAGGGCACTGATAAGGTTATTATCAAACATAAACATGAATTAATAGCACACCACCGTAAAGGAACGAAAGAGCCCTTGTCTGGGTGCAAACCAACTAAGATGTTTGTAAAATTGCATAAAAGATAGCATAAGCGAGTTTTCATATACTTCATAATGCGTTAGTGGCATTTATATGGCGAGTTGTTTTGCTTTTATTTCCCCATGGCTTCAGATTGTTGTGTATGTGCTAGCTGCTTTTGACAAGTAGTAAATACATTGAAGCTTAATTCTCACCTTTTAGTGCTGTCAAATTGTTTGTGTGTGTGGTTTTCTTACTTACCCCATCATACCTCATTGTTATTTTGTGACTATATGTACTGGAAGGACTTTATCAGATGAATGAATGACATCTTTGAAGACCCCGGCTTTGCATCCAATTTCTAGAAAACCACACTGTCCTTTTGAAATTTGTTCCTCAAAATCTTTTCTGATCAGGCCATAGGGGGAAATAGAACTCCCTTCCTCAGCCAACATAGTCCACAATCAACATATTATGAGCATCAGCCATGTCCTCTGCACCTGAAATACTATCTTCTTCAGCACTGTATCTTTTATAGAGTCTCATGCTCGAGGTATTCTCATCTACGTAGGTGGCATACACTGGCCTTTTTGCAATATATTTGCTCAGAAAAGACCAAACACCAGTCATTCAAAGGAAGCACTCTGTACCCATCTCCCCCTAGAGTCCACCATACCGCTGTTTTCTACTGTTGGTCATTTGGAAAGGGAGTCCTTCACAGCTCTGCTCTGTCTTTCTCCTGCAAACTGGATCATTTTCTTGCACTTACCTGGTATTTTAACAACTGTGTTCAGACTTCTCCTGAATTTAAACTTTAGTCGAGTGGGGACTTTTCTTTTGGAAAATGTCCAATTCTCACAAGATAGACCTGCTCAGGGTAACATTTTCTGTGGGAGGAAGAAACTTTATTTTGAGGATCTCCACAAATGGTGTATGTGTTGTCTTCATCCTAAACTCAAAGTAAAAGATGTGAGACGTGGAGGAAATTTTCAGCCAAGACTTTGAATAACAGCATGACGTTGCTGAGGTGGCTTCGGTGAAAGATTTATCAGACATACGATCTTCAGAAGATACGGCCTTCTCACTCTGGAACTTGTAAGAAGGTGTCAAAACGATGTTATGACTGAAGGTAATACTCCAAGCAAGGGGCTTTCCCAAAGGAGTTGCTATCTTCCTCTGTGGAACCTTTGTACAAAGCCTCACAAAATTGACAGAAAGCCGGAAAGGCATTCTAAGGCTCGGACTCAGAAGACACACCCTTTGCCGTCCTGCGTGCTTCCACCATTGACAAATCGCAGCATCATTGCGCTTGTGATCCTGCCAGCTCCTTCTCCCGATAGTTCACCAGCTGAACTCACTAGCTGTTCCTCTATCTGTAACACTGTTGACAACAGTACTGTTGATGGCTTTCAACAAAAATTACATGTGGTAAGTTGTGTCATCTTGAAAGACCCAGTCAACAAAGCCACAGTCAACAATAGTTTATGGCAAAATAAAGCCCATACCATTAAAAGAAATTGGCCTTTTTCCAGAAGATAATTCTCTCAGTGCGGTGCCAGTGTTTCCACTGCCTAAAATCTTGGAGTCTGAGGCTGAAACTGGAGGTAAAGATGCGCCATAGGATCAAGAGACTAACCACTTCAGTCACCCATTCTGTGACAAAGAGGAGCAAAGTTGCGGTTATCGTCACCCACACAATGATAGTTACCATGTTGAATAAATTGAAGAGCCATCTTGTCACAGTGACAAATTGTTTTGGGTTCCAGTAAGCCTTACTGGTCTCCACGTTATGATGACAGATTGTTATACAAGATTCCCTTTGCAGCCATTACACCCGGAGGCGAATCCTCCAACCACGTCTCAACAGCTTTTACCTCAACCCCAGGTGCCAGTACAGCTTGTGCCAAAACTTTCAAATACGCACAGCGGCACCTATTGTGCACATTTACATGATTATGTAGTTTCTACTATGGGGAAAATCCCTCCCCTTTGCAGGCAGACTTCAAATATCCCTGGTGATTTTGCACTTTTTCATGTACTTGTCAAAAGATTCTCTAACCCTTTTCAGCCCCTTGAAATTGATTGCCTCCTTTATGGTTTTATTTGGTTGGCAAGAAGAGTATAAAGTCTACACCCAGCTTTGAACACATTTGGTAAGAATGACTAAAGATCCTGCAAGCAAGTCCATGCTTCGCTACTGGCTATGTTAGCACAACTTTGCCAAAAAACACAGACCCCCGGGCAACACCCCAGCTGTTTATGTTTATGAGATTTATAAAGCGCTCAACTACCCATGGGTGTCTCGTGCTCGGTGCTGAGGACAGCCAGCTTGTACCCTGTACCGAGGGACTTATTGGGTAAACAGCCATGTTTTCGTCATTTTCCTGAAGGTTAATAAAGATTGGCATGCTCTGATCTTTAATGGGAGCGAGTTCCAAAGTTTAGCAGTGGCAACAATGAAACGTTTATCGCCCCATGAAGCAGTTTTAGTGCGTGGCACTCTGAGCAGAAAAGCAGTAGATGAGCCTGTGCTGGAATATAAATTGCTAGTTCTCTGATCAGAAACTGAGGTCCAGTGTTGCGAGAAGTCTGTACGCAATGCACAAGGCCTTGAACTTTATACGATTCTTCACAGGGAGCCAGTGATACTTCTGGATAACGTGAGAGATAGACTTATACTTAGGGGTTCCTGGCAGCATCCTGGTGGCTGCATTCTGATTAGATTGTAGTTTATGGATGACCTTGTTTTGGGCATTCAGAAGAAGCCCATTACAGTAGTCAATGGTAGACATGACTAGTGTACTAACCAGAGTTTTTCCTGCTGTCAAAGGAAGAAATGGTAAAATCTTTTTTATCATTCGTAGTTTGTAAAATGCAGCTGAAACCACTGAGTTTGCATGAGGTAGAAAAGTCAATCTATCGTCAAATACGACGCCTAGATTCCTGACCCTAGTAACTGGGGGAGGACCCAGTGACAGAGGCCACCAGGATGAAGACCAGACTGGGGATAACTTACGGAATGTCATAACCTCTGTTTTATCAGAGTTCTGAAGGGCCAGCCCAAGGGTGATTTGGTGGCGATGCAAGAAACTCAAAGGACATTGCTCAATCCGACATTCCAAAGTACTCTTCCATCAGATCAAGGGGGACGACAGAAGGACAGTTTCAGCAAAAGGTCGTCTATCTTAGCTGATATGTCCATCAAAGCAGAGTGCTTTGTCCATCATTGGCTGCTATGATAGACCAATTTGGTCAGACAATGCTCAGTACAGCCACCTTGTACTAGACTATAAGAGAGAGAAGACTAATGTGATTCTAAGAAAAGGAAAGAGCCCCAGCGTGAGTGAGTGATACTGCTGCGGATGATGTTACTACAGGATTCTGACAAATGGCAGTCCTCTGAGGCTAAGGGCGGCTGAGGTGCACATAGTTATATCCAGAGGTCTAGAATAGCATTCTGGATATGCCCGTTGATGGCGATACCTTATTCCTCCATTATGTGGCCAAAATCCTGCATTTCATTAATGCTGACCTTGGCACTGCCAAATTATTACAGAAGCTGCTTTAAACATGCCGAACATCTGTTTTAGTAGGCTTTGAGTGAGATGTGTCTTACTTTTGGGAGAGGATTCTAACCCTAGCATTTCTAACTCCAGCAGCAGTATCCGTACCGCCATCCATATTATCCTGAGGCCTCCATCAAGCTCCTCGCTGATGGGAAGATGAAAAGAAAGGAATTGCCCAGAGCTAGAGCAAGACATGATGGGTGCTGACAACTCACATACTTTGACAATCTCACACTGATGCCCTTATCCACAGGGCCCAGTGAGTAGGAGAATGTCTTTCACAGGAAGGCATAACGCACAAACCGAATCAATTTGTGGTTCAGTTTGATCAGACATTGGCATTCACAGAAAGACATTAACAGTCTGTACCAAAAGAAGGTGACACTTCAGCATATTTACCCATTGCAGTGTGAAATCCTCATCATGCTGAAAAAAGGAGCTCTTGAGCCCATCAAATCTGAACAGAGCTGCGTATTTCACCTAGTCCAGAAAAATATCAGGAGAGTGGATACCAGTACTAGATCTCCGGTCACTGAACTTCATTTAGAAACCGTCCTTTCCTATTGTTATGCTGCATTAAGTAATTTTACTGATTGAAGGAAAATGTTTTGTGCATTTGTTGTATCTTCAAGATGCATACTTCCAAATCCTGATCTATGCCAAGCACCACAGATTACTTTAAAATGGTCTAATGCTTCTAACAGGTCAGAGTTGTATCATTCAGGCTAATGTCGACTCCCTAGATATTTACCTAAGGCAGGCACCTTGATGTGTCCTACCTGAGATGACATGGTCTCTTAATATTCTTCTACCTAGATACCTGGCTTATCAAAGGGGAATCTCACCAGCAGCCATAAAAGCTACAAATACTTGGTAGCTTTATTGGGCAATCAAATGGGGGAAAGTATATCCCTTGGAAAAACAGGCAGCTGTGTCAAACTTAAGCAAAGCAGGTGGCAAAATGGAAACTGTGTCAACATGCCTCTCCATGATGTCATCTTACACTCTGTTCATACAAAGTTCCTGTCTACATAAGTGCTCCCTCCAAGAGGAATAGAACACTCAGTGGTTGCAGACCACTGGATCCTTCAACAACCATATCTCTGTTATAAGCAGTGATGAGACATCCATTTCCTGGTGGCAGTCTTGTGCTAACATAGACGTATGATTAACTTACCTTCATGGATCAGCTCACTTTCTCCTGGAGAGAGATACTTCCATTGAGAGTTGGGGTGCACACCTATAAAACTTGAAAGATGGGGACTACTGGTCTTACATCAACAAATAGGTGCATATCAATACATGGATCTCAAAGCGATTAAAAATTGGCCTACATTTCTTCCTTCCAAAGCTGATTAACTTAGAAGTTTTCATATGAACGGACAATACAATGCCCATGTTCTACGTGAACTAGAAGGAAGAACAATGTGTCTGTTTTTGTTGGAAGTAGCTTGGTCTGTGGAATTGGGCCTTCAGCCATGAGATCTCCTTAAAAGCAGACTATCTATCCACAACAAACAACGTTTGGGTGGACTCCACATGTTGGAACTCAATCAGATTTACCAAGTCTTATGACTGTGTGAACATCTGATTCTGTACCTGTTGACCAACAAGAAATACTGTTAACCTGCTGGCATTTTCTGGGAACCGTGATATCTCGAACATACCCCCCAGACTGGTTAAAGCCTACTTAGGTCTGATCAGTGAGGTGTAACTTGAGCCTTTGGCACAGTGAATGCCTAGACGTAGGTCCAGTGCTTACTATGCCACTGAAACCAAACTGCATCCAGTGTCGTCAGAGCCCCATCAATTACTACCATCCCTGTTGCATCTAGCCGAACCAGTTCTCTCCCATGATTCTGTTAGGGTCCATTCGGCAATTATCTCACTATTCTGCAGAATTTGCAAAAGCTCTGTCGGAGCCTTGCCTCAGTTTGGCCACCTGCACTGAGCAGGGCACTGAGTGTAGTGCTCACAAAACTAACGAAGAGTTCACTTGAGCCACTCCACAGGGATGAACTGAAATTATTGTTGTAGAAGGTAGCAACTCTTTTGGTATTGATAGCACCACGTATGATGCATGTGATAAAAGCATTCACAATAAAAAATAATTTCATAATGTTTTCCACAAGGAAATAATGTTACTGCAAACAAATACCAGTTAATTCCATAATCCCTACAGCCTTTCCTTTAAATGATTTACTCATTTTTCAGGCCTTTTTCGAAGACCCTACAGTTGAAGCAGAGCGATCTCTTGATTCCTTACTTATCCGCGTTGTCAAGTTTTCATTTTGATAAAACAATCCATTTTGAGAATAACTAGCTCTTTGAGGCATTTGGTCGTCCTTAACGAGGCCAACCTCTGTTTAAACCGGCATCACAAGTTGGATTGATTACCTTCGGTCATAACAAAGCTGGTCATCCTCTCAGTGGTCCAATGACGGTGCATTCTAGGAGGTGAACAGCAACTACTGCTGCGGTCTAAGCTATGGTGCCATTGGCGGAAATTTTCAGGGCAGCAGCGTGGAGGAGCCACGGTACTTTCCAGACACAGTACTGTTTGGATAAGAAGTCCAGAGAATTGGTAGTTGAGGAAGCAGTTTGAAGACTATTTCAGTAGGTCTTCCACTATTCCTGTAATTTTACTGTATTTATGAAATTATGTTTACATAGCATGTATATTAATAATGTAGTTCTGTTTATTGTGTTCTACTGCTTGGAACTCCGATTCAAGCATGTGAATCTATAAAAGATCCAGTCCCGGAGAATAAACAAGCTACTGAACAATTACAAGCTTCACCCCCCCCCCCCCCCGCCTCCCCATTTGAGGTTTCCCTTTGCAGTGTATCTTTTTATATTAGTGCTAAGAAAGCTGATGTATGGTATTTCCTATGGCAGAGTGCCTTCTCGTTGATGACGTTTGTCTCTTTTCTGGAGGCAAATAAGTTACAAAAGTGTCAGCGCCTCAGGGCTTTTCGCCTTGTTAGAGTGACCCTGCTGTTTGAAAGTTACCGAGCGGCTCCCAAGGCAATAGTGGGAAATTATTTAAGCAAGTGAATTTATTAAAGGTACCAACACTGAAGAACCATAGTAAGTAAGGTAAGTAAGGTAAGTAACTCGTTTCTTTTCAACTCCTTCACCAGCTCTTAGAGTAGTTGAACACACTTTACTGTTGATTTTGTTCACACCCTTTGAAAGCGACCTCTGAAACAACCTTTCTGACACAGCATTGCAAGTTGTGACAAAGCTAACACCTCTCTAGATCCCAGCTTGTTTTCCCATTCTCGTCCCATTGGCTTTACGCTTTCCTCTGATGTAGGTATGTATTTCAGTGCACATACCTTCTGGTTATTTCCTTCTGTAATCTTGTTTGCACAATCCGTTGTTGTAGCATCCTCTTTCAGACCGAAATTGCATGCCAAATCTTTTCCTGAATTTTGTCTTAACTGGTCTCCTATAACTGAACCTATTCTATTGCTAAGCCGTGTTGCTTTGTGCACATGTGTTTGTATTCTGTTTGCTCTGCCAGTGTAAAGATCTCTATCGTGCTATTCCTTCAGGATTTTAAGCTGGTTTGTTCACTATTTGCAGATGCATTCTGTAGTGATATTCAACCCCCATTACCTAATGGGGTACACAAAGAAAAAGGAAACTTAGTTAAACACACATTTTATTAGTCATGCCGGAACAAAGTCTATTCTGAAAATATGTATTGATTACATATGTATGTATGTAAATTGATTGGTAAAGCTTGTATGACGGCCCCAACGCTTTTTGTAGTAATGGCTTTTAGTTTCACCTTTTCACCTACTATCCTTATACGTTTCAGCATGGAAAAGATTTTGAAGCTATTCAAAATAACATTGCCTTGAAGTACAAGAAGAAAGGGAAGCCAGCAAGTATGGTGAAGAACAAGGAGCAGGTCCGGCACTTCTACTACCGCACTTGGCATAAAATTTCCAAGTACATTGACTTTGACAAAGGTTAGTAGAGCTCAAAACAAATGCCTTCCCTGGAAAAAAAACACGCTTTTCCCCCTCTCATGTGTTATTGTGTTAAGATCTTTGGGATGCGGCACTACTAAAGTGTTAATTTTTTTTAAATGTACTCTTTTGATGACTTACTTAAATTGTTTGGTATGAAAGTTGTGTTCTATGCTTTTGTGGAATTACGCAAAATCTAGTCAAAACTACGCAGAATAACATAAAAAGCTATAACGTTGTTTTGCACAATATTTTAGGGCAGAGTATGTCCTCCTGTCAGTTTTTGACATGTGGACTCATTCCGCATTAAAGTGCAAGAAAACTAAAGCACCACAAAAAACAGCTGCTCGTGTTCTGTCGTTCACTTGCGTTCATTGTAAATTTTTACAGCAAACCTCACTTGGTTAGCAGTTGGTTCTGGTTTTTTTTAGGTCTGGCAGGGGCGTCTGTTGGGATGGTAAAGTC
Source organism: Triturus cristatus (assembly GCF_964204655.1). Lineage (NCBI taxonomy): Eukaryota > Metazoa > Chordata > Amphibia > Caudata > Salamandridae > Triturus > Triturus cristatus. The sequence goes on along the minus strand of NC_140593.1, from coordinate 675,845,653 downwards.
CCTCCTCACAAGGTGATGGGCCTGCATCCCTGCTCTGAGTGCCTCAACTGTAATAATACCTGGATCCCTCATGCTGATTTTTAGGTCTCGCCTGACCCAGCGCATGCGCTGGTCTGGCGAGACTTATTGAGAGGGCTCCAAAAAGTGCTACCAGGCCAGCCTATAGCTACGGTGCATGTGCGTGGGCGCGCGCGACGCGCTTTACCGCGATTACTTTCGATGCCGCACGGCCGCTTTGATGTTTGATCGCGATCACTTTCACTTTCTCGGCCGCACGGCCGCTTTGCATAGCCAATAGGTCTCACTTTTGGGACCTTATCAGTATTTAGTTATGCAACTGTTGCATGGCTAAACACTTATAAGGTCCCAAAGGCGAGACCTATTGGCTATGCCAATGCTTGTTGTTGTTGTGGGCGAACACTGATCATGCGTGTGCACCATTATACATAGACCTGTCTCACTGATTACAGCCTTTGAAGGACCAGGAGTGGCATTCAAAGCACTGCCTTCTAAGTGGTGAAAGGCTACTGCCTTTACCAGAAGTTAAGCAGCACATGCGCAGTGGTGGCAGCATACCATGCAGTGATCATTTGGAGTGAACAGGTCCTTTTTAGGTCGAGCCTAGCGCAGAGCGCAATTCGCTGCTCTAGGAGAGGGCCTCTTAGAAACACTCCAGACTTTCTTAAAGCTCGTGCATGTGGTTGTCACATTCTATTGGCCTTTGCGTGTGGCTTTCAAAAATGAAAGCACGCAAATGAGCAAAGGCGGTTGCATGTCCCGCCTCTACTCTAAACGTTCACTCCCATGGCCTTTGGGTCACGGAAGCGAGCAGCAGCGTGCTGGGTGCCACCTGGATTCCTGGATCATGTTACTCCTTAACCCAGCGCGGTCGCTTTCACTTTCACGATCGTGCTTGTTTAACCTGCCTAACAGGCAGCGGGCAACTCGTGTAAATATGAAGGGAATGTGCTTAAAGGACAAAACATCTGGTTGCCGTCGCACTCCCAATGCTTAATTTGTAACCTTACAACTGCCGGGGCTTTTACTAGGCAGCAGCTTCAGACAACATACTTCTTTTTTTATCCTGCCTAACAGGCAGTGCACAACTTGTGTTAATGGGAAGTGAATGTGCTTTCAACGACAAAACTTCTAACTGTACGAGCTCAGAAACCAGGTTCCATTCTCAAATGCTGCTCAATAGGGTGTGATTTTGGGCAAAGCATTTAATTTCTATACACACAGTAAAAATACAGGTGTCCTGGACTGCAGATAAAGTATTTCTGTTGATTATTATGTGCTGCTGTTGAGCACCAGAAACCACCAGCTCATATTCAGCACTGCACTTTCCCTGTGTTTAAAACACCACTACATAATGTAAAGCACGGCAACCTACATTCAATATTGGTTTCACTGTTAAAACACGGTGCACAACCTGTGTAAATATGAAGGGAATGTTACTGTAAAGGACAAAAATTTCGGCTCCAGTCGCACTCCCAATGCTTAATTTGTAACCTTATAACTGCCGGGGCTTTTATTAGGCAGCAGATTCAGACAACATACTTCTTTTTTTACCCTGCCTAACAGGCAGCATACAACTTGTGTTAATGGGAAGTGAATGTGCTTTCAAGGGCAAAACTGCTAAGTGTACAAGCTCGGTAACCAGGTTCCTCAAATGTTGCTCAGTTGGGTGTGATTTTGGACAAAGCATTTCATTTCCCTACACACAGTAAAAATAAAGGTGTCCTGGACTGCAGATAAAGTATTTCTGTTGAAGTTCCCAAATGCGAGACCTATTGGCTATGCCAATGCTTGTTACCTGTGTCACTGGAGTTAGGCCTACAGGCCCACTCATTTAAAGTTCCACTTGAGAGAGTCGGGGTAGAAACAGAAGAAACAGGAAAGAGAGCTGGAAAGGGAAAAGATAGCCCTTGAGGGATAGAACGTAGAATGTCAGCTCCATCACATATGTGACTACATCCAGTTCAGGCCAGGTTGTGGCCAAAGTTTCAAAATATTGTGTGCATATGTATGTGGAAGGCCAAGACATCTTGGAATGGTCTGGGAACTTTGAGGTCACTTGTAAGTTGCAGGCTTTAAATGAGGTGTTTAATACAACTGACTCAATGTGGATTGACTGATCGGAAGAGTTTTGCAGCAGTGGGCGAATGGACATGGGCCTCCAGCTGTTGATTTGTAAGTTCCTTGTTAATACCCACCCATTACGCGTATATTGTTACACCAAACCCCATTTTCAAGATGGTCAATTTTGGCACTCGTGGATGCTTGTAGATGCTCAGGGCTTTGATTTGAAGAGCTTGTTCTTCTTTTTCATGTGCTTGTGGAGCCAGACTGCTCTCTGATTGGTCCAGCTGGAGTTCATTCCTTTTAGAGAGAATGGTCAAATTCTGAGATTTTAGAGGAGAGATCTTGGAGAAGGACTCCAATATCCTCTTTAGTGGCTGGTGCCTGAGCTTCCCCCAGTTTGTTGGAGCGCTCCTTCTTGAGGGTGTGCAAGGTGTCGAAGAGGCATTCTGGCTTTGAAGCATGTCTTTAATGGACAATGCTTTTGTAGTTTTTGTCCAGTGGCTAGCCATGGTTCTCATCGCCTAGGCTAGTTTGGCAGGGGGAGTGTGCTCTGGAGAAGCTGAAGTTTTCTTTTGTGGTGCGCTGATAACTCTGATGGTATGTCTGAGTAACTGGTGGTTGGGCTCAAGAAAAGCCCGGCGTCTCTTATTCTAGACTGTCACTTTTATTGGTTATTTTGCTGGAGCCTCCTAAGTACTACGGTGGAGCTTTGCGGTGTGGACCCCCTACAGAGCTCTTTATGCCCAGTAGGAATCACGTGATCAAGCTAGACCTTCTGCCTAAAGCATCTGCCAGTGGTTGCATGGTGGAGTAGGCCTAACTTGATGAGGGGTTAGGTGGCCACTTTGCAGTTCTCTTGAGAGGCACCGACTAGGTGGACTCCTGGTATGTTGCAGGTGGCGCTGCCCCTCGGGGATCTAGTGTGATAGCGCAGAGGTGTGCCCCTCCTCAACCCCCAAACCCTGTTTTTTTGCAAAGTAATATGTCCAGCTGGCCTTGTAATGTGTGTTCATGCACTTCTAACTAGGTTCGCATCTGCACACTCGGTCGCTGCCTTAGCAAGGTGGCCCACCCCTTCACCTCGACTAGACTGTTGGTGGTGGAATGAAAGGTCCTTGAGGCTCCGTTAATTGCTGTGTGCTCATGGCTATAGAACCACCACTCTGTGTGGGGCTCAGCCCTGCTAAGAAGAAAGACCTCGTATCTGGGAGTTGAAGATTGCATAGCAGCCAATGCCAAATGGTTTTGTGCAATTTTGGATGGTTGTTGTGAGTGCATGCCCCATTGTTTTGGTTTATAATACATTGTGGTTATGTTTTTGATGTATTTTCAGAACCACTGTTTTGCAGCGTGAATCTTTCTGGATTCACTATGCTGTGCATTATTCCGCGATCTTGTGGTTGGGTCCGGATTCGTAGTCTTTTCTTTGTTTTTTTTTTTTTTTTTGTAGCCCAGGTGGGCGTCGACGTCCACCATTTGGTGCACCTCCCGTGACGTCGTCGTGCTTCCTGCGGAAGTCCCACCTTTGGGGCGCCATCTTCAGATTCTTTTTTCCGCCGTTGGGTCTGGATCGTCATCGGGAAGCTCCAGAAATTCACTCGGAGGAAGAAGGAAGAAAAGCGAGTTTCATCGATAGAATCAAGAGAAGACATCAGGAATAGAACAGATTTCATCAGGAGCGCGAAGAAAGAGGACCAGCGAGCTTTTTTCTTCGACAGCCTTGGAGAATGCACGCTCAGAGACCCTGAGCGAAATGGACAAGACGCCATTCAAGTTCTGCCCAAACTGCCACCACAAGTTCGCGCAGAAAGACCAGCATCCGGTCTGCAACCTCTGCCTACCGGTGGATCACCAGAGTATCGACTGCAACGCCTGCTCAGCCTTCGCGCCGAAGACACTCAGGGTGAGAGAGAGGCAGAGAAGAGCCAACGCCAACATGGATGGCAAAGGGAAACCCCCGACACTCTACGAGCTGGGCCTCGACACGGACGACGAGGACAACGTCGCCGAGACAGCCGAAAACTTCACGGTCGTAGAGACCGACAAGAAAAAAGAAGACGAGGTAAGAGAATCGTCGAGCGCAAATCAAAAAACACCTCAAACACGAGGGTGACTCGAGAAAAACTGAGTCAAGGTCCACGAAGGGAGCCCCGGCGCCGAAAACTTCGACGTCCAAAGGGGGAACTTCGGACTAAAGGCCCAGCGGATCCTTACAAAAGGACTCCCTGGTGCAGAAAGACGCCGAAAGGCAAGATTCGTCGAAATCATCCCAGGAAACGGGCCGATCGACGCAGAAAGAACGTTCGACGTCGACGCAAGTTTCATCGAAAAGACCCGCGGTCGACGCCGAAAGCATCTCCGAAATGGAGAAAAAGAAGAGGCGGCTCGAGGCCGAAATGGAGAACATCCTTCAAAGGAAGAAGGAGTTCGACGCCAGGATGAAGGAATTCAAGATTCCAACGGTTTCATCGGCGGACGTCGTCGAGGTCGAAGACGAGTTCGACGCCGAAGGGCTGACAAGGGATCTCGAAGAAGAAGAGGAGCCCTATTATGAGGGAGAAGCCGAGGAAGAAGACCAACAGTCGTTCTACGAATCGGCGGCATCTACCAGCAACGACGTCGAATGGCACGATCTCGACACCGAAAACCCGGAGGAGGACGTGGACACGTACCCCTCGAGGCCTTCGCCACCCGACGACATCGGGGTGTACAATATGGTGGTGAAGAGCGCAGCAATGGCCTTCGGCGTCAAACTCGACGAAGAGAGGCCGAAAGCCGATTTTCTCGTCGAAACACTGCTCCCCATCCAGACTAGGAGTCAGTTCCTCCCCATGCTACAAAGCGTGATGAACCAGGGGAGAGAAGCCTTCAAGGAGCCTGCCACCTGCCGGTCGATCACGCCCAGGACAGAGAAGAAATATAAGCACTCCTCCCTGGACCCACCTTACATCAAGGGTAGCGTCACCGCAGACTCCATCATAGCCTCCACTGCCAGGAGAAGGGCCAACGTTCCAGCAACTTCGGGCCCACCTCCGGATAAAGAGAGCAGGAGGATCGACCTCACAGGCAGAAAGGTCGAGAGGAACGCCGCAATGCACTGGCGCATGGCGAATTCGAATGCACTCCTCAATAGACACCAATACCAACACTGGGATGAGATGGGGGAGCTAGTAAAGCACCTCCCCGAAGAATACCGCCAGAGAGCCTCTCACCTGGTAGATGAAGGCAAGAACATCGCCAACTCCTGTATAAAGACGGCGTTGGATGGGGCAGAGACTTCAGCAAGACTCATGGCCATAGGGGTCACAGAGAGGAGGCATGCATGGCTAAGAATCTCGGGATTCAAACCGGAAGTGCAGAACAACATCCTTGGCACCCCCTTCAACGGAGAGACACTGTTCGGAGCAACGGTGGACGAAAAGCTCACCCAGCTCAAGAAGGAAAACGAGACAGCGAGGTCCATGGGGGCCCTACAGCTGAGGGGAATGAGACTAGGAAATCCCTCGAGGAGACCCTACGGTAGGGGTGGAAGCCAACAGGGGACGTCGCACCAGGCGTTCCAACAAGGTCAGCAGGGCGAAGGTCACGGACAAAGTCAGCAGAAGCAAAGCTGGCAATATCAACCTCGGGGCCAGTCCTTTCGCGGGAGAGGGAACGGACGTGGCCAAAGGAGGAGAGGGGGCGATCAGCCCTCCTCGAAGTGACTCAGCACGCAAGAAGACGCCTACCCTCGTCAGGTCCCCAAGGGTGAGGCGCAAAAAAGTGTCATCAGGGGGAAGAGAAGATTCAAGAGCCTACGAGCATACGACACCAGTAGGCGGAAGGCTGAGGTTCTACCTTCAGGAGTGGCGGCGTATAACCACAGACAAGTGGATACGGAACATCGTGCAGTACGAATACTGCGTAGACTTGGAGAAAAGACCTCCAAACAGGAAGCCGAAGGGAAGACTGAGATCGGCCCAAGAACTGGCAATACTAAGAGAAGAAACGCAGAAACTCCTACAAAAGGGAGCCATAGAGACAGTGCCGTTCAGGGAACGCAACAAAGGGGTCTACTCAAACTACTTCGTGGTTCCGAAGGTAGACGGGGACCTCAGACCCATACTGGACCTCCGTTACCTAAACAAGTTCGTCAGAACGCAAAGGTTCAAAATGACTTCACTGCAGGAGGTACTGCCACAGATAAGAGAAGGGGACTTCATGGTCACCGTGGACCTCAAGGATGCCTACCTTCACATCCCAATAAACAGAAGGCACAAGGGCCTTCTAAGATTCAACATCGAACAGGAACACTACCAGTTCACAACCCTGGCCTTCGGATTAAAATCAGCGCCAAGGGTCTTTACAAAATGCCTGTCGGCGGTAGCGGCACACCTACGAAAGCAGGGAATACACGTATACCCCTACTTGGACGACTGGCTGGTCAAGGCAAACTCACGCGAGAAGTGCGAGAGGCACGCAAAACGCGTAACAGACACCCTTACAAATCTGGGATTTTCCATCCACTGGGGAAAATCATCGCTGGAACCGGAACAGGTAAAGATTTTCCTGGGGGCAAAGATCAACTCCCTCAACAGTACAGTAGTGCCCAGCGACAGGAGGACAGATGCTCTACTGAAGGAGACGCAGCTCTACCAGAAGGGGCGAGCTCTGACAGTGAGGGCGGTGAGCAAGATGATGGGGATGATGGCGTCCTGTATCCAGCTGGTGCCGAATGTACGCCTGCACATGAGACCATTCCAGGAATGGCTGCAACAGCAATGGTCACAAGCAAACGGAAGTTGGGAGGATCTAGTGGTTGTTACGCACGCAGTGCAGGAGGAGATAACTTGGTGGAACAGAGACAACATAACAACGGGGAGAAGCCTGACACCACCAAGCCCAACAGTGACCATTACCACGGACGCATCGCAGAAGGGATGGGGAGCGCACATGGACAACCTCAGAGTGAGGGGTCTATGGGCTCCAGCAGACGCGGTCCGCCACATCAACTACCTCGAGTTGAAAACGATACTGCTAGCCCTGAAGGCATTCCAGAGACACCTGTTCGGCCAGAGGGTGTTGGTACAGACAGACAACACCACGGCGATGTTCTACATCAACAAACAAGGGGGGACACAGTCGTTTCCACTCTCATCCCTAGCTCAGGAGATTTGGAGATGGGCCATACCTCTCAAGATAGATCTACTGGCAATTCACCTACCAGGGAAGGACAATGTGGAGGCAGACTGGCTGAGCAGGCAGACCTCAGCATCGCACGAGTGGGAGCTCAATGGCCAGGAAACGGAGAAAATCTTCCGGAGATGGGGGACTCCCACAATAGACCTATTTGCAACACGCCACAATGCAAAATGCCAAAGCTTCGCGTCCAGGCAACCAGATCAGCAATCCAAGGGAAATGCCCTATGGATAAGCTGGTGGAGGACATTTGCCTACGCCTTTCCACCGATACCCCTGTTGCACAGAGTGCTCGACAAGTGCAGAACCAGCAACATGACTCTGATCCTGGTGGCTCCACAGTGGGCGAGGCAGACATGGTTCTCACAGATTCAAGAAATGGCGCAAGGCAATCCGTACAGGTTCGAGAGGAGAAAAGACCTGCTCTCAATGCAAAACGGGGAGGTCCTGCACCCAGAGCCAGAGACCCTCAACCTAGCAGCATGGCTCCTGAAGACCTAGAGTTCGCACACCTAAGGTTACCTCAGAGCACTATGCGAGTGCTACGGGAGGCAAGGAAACCTACTACAAGAAAGTGCTACAGCGCAAAGTGGAAGAGATTCACGGTGTGGTGCAGGAAAAAGGGCCTGCAAAACAGAATAAGAGACTCAACTGTGCTGAGGTACCTCACACACCTTCTAAAGAGTAACCTCTGCTCGAGCTCCCTAAGGGTACACCTAGCAGCGATCGTTGCCTACACCAGAGGTGAGAAGGGTGGAAGTTTCTTCACCTCGCAGGTGGTGAAGAGATTCATGGAGGGAGCCAAAAGAATGGCACCCCCGAAAAGGTTGCCGCCGCCGGCATGGAATTTAAACGTGGTTCTGACGGAGCTCATGAAGGCGCCGTTTGAACCCATTCACAAGGCCACTCTACAAATGTTGACGATGAAAACTGCCTTTCTAGTGGCCATAACCTCACTACGCAGGGTGAGCGAGCTTCAAGCACTAACGCTACAGGAGCCCTACATTCAATTTCACAAAGACAGGGTAGTCCTGAGGACGGACCCACACTTCATGCCCAAGGTAGTGTCGGCGTTCCACATGAATCAGAGTATCCAGATACCGAGTTTCTTCCAAAACCCGACTACAAACGCAGAAAAGGCCCTGCACACCCTCGATGCCAGAAGAGCGGTGATGCACTACATTGAAAGAACCAAGGAACTCAGGAAGTCGAAGCAGCTGTTTGTGTCCTTTGCTACTAGCTTCATGGGTAGACCAGTGACCAAGGGCACCATCGCTAGGTGGATTGCCCTCACTATTCAATTCTGTCACAAACAGGCTGGACAGGAGCTAACGGAGGGGCCCCAAGCTCACTCCACAAGGAAGAAGGGGGCCACAGTTGCCTTCCTGGCAAACACGCCCATCCAAGACATTTGTCTCGCAGCAACTTGGGCATCTGTGCACACGTTCACAAAGCACTACTGCGTGGACATTCACATGAATAAGGAAGCACAGGTCGGACAGAAGGTGCTACAACACATTTTCAACGACCAGCGATCATCTTCCACCCAGCCACCACAAAAATAGGAAAACCGCTACAAAGTCTATGCACAGCATAGTGAATCCAGAAAGATTCACGCTGCAAAACGAAAAGTTTCTTACCTGTCGGTGTAGTTTTGCAGCTTGAAGATCTTTCTGGATTCACTAGCGAACCCACCCACCTCCGCCAGGAAGATGAGGCTGGAGGAAGAGGGGGTGAAATGGATAGGATCAAAGAGGTGGAAACGTACAGAAATATGGACGAAAGGATTAATCAATCGCCTAGGGTTAAAAAAAAAAAAAAAAAAACAGGGAAAAAAGAACCCGAAGATGGCGCCCCAAAGGTGGGACTTCCGCAGGAAGCACGACGACGTCACGGGAGGTGCACCAAATGGTGGACGTCGACGCCCACCTGGGCTACAAAAAAACAAAAAAAAAACAAAGAAAAGACTACGAATCCGGACCCAACCACAAGATCGCGGAATAATGCACAGCATAGTGAATCCAGAAAGATCTTCAAGCTGCAAAACTACACCGACAGGTAAGAAACTTTTCGTTTTGGATTGTTGTTTGAGAGGCTTGATTTGCTGCCTGCGCCGCAGTGACTTCTAGCACATTCTTGAAGGGGTGATGATTTTGTGTAGCCCATTGACTCTATAAAATAAGGTGGTTCATGTGTGTCCCCCAACCTGTCATGGATGCGTCAGTGTTGATGGTTACTTGCAGCTGAAAGTCGAGAAGCATTCTGCTTATTAACAAGTTCCACTGTGCTGATTGGCGTTGAATGCTAGGGTTCATAGACACTTGATCATCCCAATTTCTTGTATTCCTTGTGTGGCTAATTACTCCTTCAACAGACACGTGTGCTCTTGAGTTCGAGACTAGAACAGTACGTACATTCACAATCAAAACAATGTAGGAACATTGACAATAATATTATGGACCCGAGAAGCATACATAATAATATATACATACATCGTTAGGTACAAAAATATATATTTTTATTTACTTTTTTTGGTTTTATACCATAATCACATATCTATGTGATTTCGAAAACATCAAAATATGTAATGGCGGTAATGATGGCCTCTGTATTTAACAAATATTTAGACATTTGATTTCATCTATTTTTCAAGAAACATAATCAATTGTTCTACGTTGGCGTGTCATACCGCATCGTATGTGCGTCTGTTTTCTCTACCAAATGAATACCTCTCATTTACCCCCTATAGTGTGTTTCACTACTAAGTGTATTTTGTGTCTACCTGTTGCTTTGCTCTATCCGCTATGTGTTGAGTTCAGTTAATTCCCCTTGGGCCTGAAAGTGATGGAGCCGCAACGTCGGTGAAATCGCGTGTACCCCTACCCTCACAAGTCACCTCAGTAGCAGTCAATGTGTATTATGTGCGCCCCCTGGGTTATCCTTCTGGAAGCGTCATGTGGGTGATTAACGGGTTTCCGGGTTATTCTGCTCTACATTTCGGCTCTCCAACAGTATTGTGTCCCATGCCCCTGACAGTGGGAGTGTTCGCAGGCCCATTGTATTTTCTCGACGCAATGCCACGCTCTCTGCCTGCGCCCAGCATATCAGTGACTGTCGCCATGCGTTAATTTGTAGTGGGTCTGGTGACCTCCAGCGTTTGGTGATTAAGCGTATGTGACCTTGTGTTTTTTTTGGTCCTATAGAAGGGTCCTAATATGCAAACCTCTCGAGATCTCAATCGTGCGACCCGTGCATACGGTCAAGTGTGTCATAACTGTTCTCCAAAAAGAGGCGAGAGCTGTGCATGCCCACGGCATATGCAATAGGTCTGCATCTAGCGTATCACATCGTGGGCATTTAGCATCTGCGCGATTATAATATTGGTTAATCTTAGGCGATGCCATGTATGCCCTCTGGGTGATATAATACTGTATTAGGCGAAATCGAGCATTCCTGGGGATATGTGTGGGTCCCTCTAGTATGGCGACCATTCGCGATCAGTGCATTGTCTCTGCAAGTCCGTATCCCAGTGTTGTCTGAGGGACGTCAGTGGCTGTGTTGAGTGGCACGCAAGGGAGTAAGCAAACCATTTGGTGAGGTGCCTGCCGGCGCCTAGTTTGTGCATATATTGAACAGTGAGATGTGTCCCAGGCTCCTGGGCTATGGCACCTCATAGAGTTTGCAACACCTGTGTCAGTGTAGCGTATAGAAGGAACTGACCTTGTGGCAGGGCACTGTCCGCCGTCAGCATGTGGAATGGCATTAATTGGTGATCCTAGTAGAGGTCTACCAGAGTGAGCAGGCCCACCATTTCCCAGGGGAGCAGCTCCGCCGACTGGATCGCGCAGCGATGAGTTGGTGTACCTTGTATGGGTAGAGAAGGGGCATAAGATATCACCTCTTTTGTGAGTCTTCGAGTCCGGCGGAAACATCTGTGGGCGACCGACGCCAGCATCTGCGTCGGGGCTGCCCCCCTTCTACCGGGATGGAGCAGGGCTAGGAGTTGGGCCTGCGTGTATCCAGGTCGCAGTGCGCAGTATCCGCTAATTTCCGAACCACCAATCCAGCGAGCCACCCATTGCAGCTGCGATGCCAGATAATAGTGTTCCATGTTGGGGACTGCCCGTCCCCCATGGTCGACAGGCAAATAGTTTCGCTAGCGCTACCCTGTTGCGTGCTTTATGCCATATGAATTGCCTATGGTTTTGTTCCAGCATACGAAAGAAGGAGGGCTTGACCTAGATCAGTAGATTAGTAAAATGGTAAAGCAGCTGAGGGAGCACAACCATTTTCAACAGGGCTATACGACCCATGGTGGCTAGAGGGAGAGTACGCCAGAAGGTCGTCTGAGAGCTCACCGCTGTCCTAAGGAGGTTACCTTCCAGCAGGTCCTCCTGGCGGCGGAAGACTCGGATCCCCAAGTGACCCGCTCCGCCCGCTGAGCTAGCAGCTGGACCATGTGTGGGTTATGATCAGTGTGCGTGCGGCCCAGGTATTCCGCACCGGAGCACCTGGCGAGTAGTGTTTCACTCCCTATGAATCTGTTGATGGGTACATGTAACCCATGTGGGTGAGAATAATGTATGTGCGATCATGTTGGTGCAGTGACCTCCATATGTCAGGAAGACCTCAGTAGTGCAATCACTCCCTCAGGCCCCTAGCATGCGATGCAGCGGTTGTGCACTGTAGCGGCAGGAAGGACGTGTCCAGACTGGTGTCCAGTGCCGAGTTAAAGTCCCCCACCCCTCCAACAACCAAGGTGTATTGCACCAGCGGGACAGTTTGCAGGATAATGACTGCCAAAACTCTGCCTGATTAGTGTTTCCCATCCAGGCGGCCTCGCAAGAGTGACTAGCGCCCTTAAATGTCTATTGCAGGCTCTTCAGAGACATAGGGGGTGCCCGGACGAATCCATGTAAGGGCACCTCTAGCGTATGACGAGTATCCTGTGGCTATCACCTGGCCTCTCCATCTACGTTGCAATTTACTTATCTGTGGCTGCGCTAGATGTGTTTCTTGTAACAGCGCTATGTGGGTGGCATGGAGCTTTATATAAGCATAGGTTTCATACCTGCGCGCTGGGGTATGCATTCCCCTAATGTTTTAGGTAACTATGGTGGTAGGCGGATAGAGCATTGATGAGGGGAAGAGACGGATACAGATAGTGTGACACAAGGAGTTTATCAATCAAATAATATGCATGTTGACTATGTAGAGGGTACTCCTCCAACTGCTGTTGTGGCACAATAACACTCTGAAGTACAATCAACAAGGGGAGAAGAAACCTGTTGCTCTGGAATTGGAGCTGAGCAGAGTGACAACTTGTGTCTGCCCAGATAACGAACTGCGCCAATTGGCGAATGTCGGGTATGTATGCCATGTTTACTTTCGTGGGGGTGAGCGTAGGTAGCCAAAGATAGCAGGGCTCGCGGGGGTGTTGGCCCGATCATTACACATAAGTGGATCTACGCGGCGGTGTGCTTTGCCTAATGGAATACGTGATATGTGCACATATTCATGGCCTGCAGACATATACTATGAACCATAGCGATGCGGGGAGCTACTTTGTTCGCGCTTGCTTTGTGTTGGTGTATGCAGCGTGTAGGCGTGTGTGCCCAATCTCAGCATTATATAAACGTCTCCAGTAGACTCTACATCAGGTCATCAGCCATCTGAGGATTCACTATTGGAAGTCTCTGCACTGATTTCTGGACTGTTAATGCATTTTGATGTAGTGTTCTTTAAAGAGGTGCATCTTTAACTGCTTCCTAAATTGGAGCAGCGTTGGAGGCGGTTTTGATGGATATGGAGGATGTTTTTACAGATCCTAGGTGCCGAGATGATAAAGGTCTGGTGTCTTGTTTTTCTTTCTTTAACCCTTCTCAGTTACCAGTCTGATGGTGGCCCCGCTTGTGGGTGTGTGGAGAGCCACCAAAGATGGTGAGCTTGTCCACAAGATAAGCAGAGGTGCAGGTTGTAATAACATACATAATGCAGCAGGATTTGAAGACCGTGTTACATCTGAATAGGGGTTATGTGATCATATTTTTTCAGGCTCTGTTGAGATGTGCTGGTGTATGAAGGGGGCAACTCAGTGTTGCCAGTGTTGGATCTGGTAGGCCATGGAGCAGAGTGTTATCATCATCCTGAAGAAAAAGTATGAGGGCTTCAACAATAGTTTTGATGTTTCCTTCTGTGAGAAACTGTTTCACTTAAGAAGAGAAAGCTGGTACCATGCGTCTGTTTTTTAATATTTTTTTTAGCAATGTGCTCCTTGGGGCTGAGGTTGGTGTCCAGGGTGAAGCCAAGTTACTTGGCATTCAGTGAAAGTTGGGATTCAAAGCCCTTAACATTCATGTCATTTAGCCTGGTTTGTACTCTTTCTTGTTTGCTGCTCTTGGCAAATTAAAAAAAATTCTGCCTTGTTTGGGTTGAGCTTCAGGTTGGTGCCCTACATCCAGGTCTGGATGGTGTGCAATTACAGTTTGACATGTTTGATGTCCAACGCAGAGGAGATTTTCAACTAGAGTTGTGTATAGATAGTCAATCTTAAGGCTGCTATCTGTTAGTAGAGAACCAAGTAGCTCCATGGAGAGGTTGAAGATGACAGGAAAGTATGGAACCTTGGAAATTCCACAGCTGATAGCGATATTTTGGGACCTGGAGGTGCCCATGTGAACAAACTGGTTTTGTTTAGAAAGGAAGGAGGAGAACCACTGAAAGGTATTGCCAGTGTATTGCCAATTGAGACTCGAGAGTGCGAAGATAAATCTTTATTTGCAAATTAATAAAAATCATTGCAAAAATTACAGTAATATTCTTTTAATTTGTGTTTTATGTAGCGTAAGGTATACGTTATAAGATATACAATATACATAATGAATAAAATCATAATTAGTAATAGAAATCATTGACCCCAAGAAAGTTGCAATAAGTACGGAAAGTAGTGCATATGTTCCATGGAAGTCTCTAAAGTGCATGAAAAAGGGGTATGCGGCGAAGGTAAAGATTCTATGATGCCGGAGGTCATCTCCTGTGCGGTCAGCAATCTTTTGACTTGTGATAAAAACTTTGTAGCCCTGCAGGAGATCTGGATGTAAGGACCATTTAGTAGCGCCATCACGGTAGCACAGTAGTTGCTGATCTGGGTAGCCCTCAGAGCTGGACTTAGCAGTTTCCATCTGAGGTGAATGACGGAGGGACAAATGCACGGACATTTAGTACACTCTCCTCAAAGAGACCGCAAAGTTGACAGTAGGCGTCCAGCCAGGTTTGCTTCCAGCCTGGGATCTGGTCTTTTGATGGGAAAGCTCCCATACGATTTAAAAGAAGAGCGTGTTGGATGATCTGTGAGATATGGTTTTCGAGATAGGGTTGTGGACTCCAATTAACATAGGAATGTAGAACTGACTATCCGTGCTTCTTGCGCACCATCTCTGCTTTATCGAGTGACAAGTAATGTAATTTGGCTTCCTTGTTGGTAATTTTTAGGTCGAGCCTAGAGCAAGCGCTCATGCACTGCTCTACAAGACTTGTTGTGGCGGAGTAGAGAATGGAAGCCCCCCGCTCTCTGCCCATATTTGCCATTGGCTTGTGTCATTGTCTATCCCAAATGCTGGCTTCTGATTTGTAAATAAGCTTGTTAGTCCTTCCTTAGTACTGCCTCCTCTTCATTTGTCACCTCCCATGGTGACTGGCCCCTTTACTTCGGTTGTTACACGGTACCTGTTATTTAGACTGTGAGCACTATTTTCTTTATTCAGTTTCTCTTCCTGCAGGCACGACATGCTTTGGTGCCTTCTTTACCCCTCCCTCCCGTTGTCGTGCCTTGTTTACCCCCGCCCTCCCTCCCGTTGTCCATGCCTTCTCCCTTCCCGTCCACCCGCCCGCTGTCCGAGCCTTCTCCCCCCATGCCCAGTGTTGCAAAGGAAGTAGGCAGATACTGCCGTATCAGAGGAAATTAAAACCACTAGACCCATAACCCCACAAAGTCAAGAGGTTACCGCTCCAGCGCCTCAACATGTAAGGTGGAGCACTAAGAGGATTGTTTCAGGTGGCCTTAAATTACTAAAATGTGGCTAGTCGCTGGCATGAGGAAAGGAAGATAGGATCCACCCCAGAGTCGGATAGAACATGCAGGAATTCAGGATGAAGATCACAGGAACACAGTCAAATTAAGCTGTCACTTGCAGTCCATTGTTAAAAAAAAAATGAGTTGTACATACCTGATCAAAAACACATGCTAAAAACATATATGCTTTTGGTTTTTTCAGTGTGGTGGTGATAAAAAAAAATCCTGCAACAAACAATTGGTACCCTGCTACTTGAAAAAAAAGTTATTTTACCTTACCGTCATGTAGATTTTGGTCTTCAGGACGGCGGGGAGTCATGCCCAACAATTCTAGCCTTGCTTGTTACGCCAATAAAAAATACACCGTTTAGGACACCCCTGTAAAATCTGCAAGCACTCGTACCTTCTTGATTAGACTCTGTGTTGCTTTCCTCAAACCCTGTGTTGCTTTCCTCAAACCCTGTGTTGCTTTTGCGTCCCTTCCAGCCCTGCCCCTTGTTTTCAAAACCCCGTATTGCTTTGGCAGTAACTTGTTGACTCACCCATCGCCCCATACCTTCCCCGTGTTGCTTCAGCTCTCTGCCCGGTTTATAAAAAAAAATCGTTTGCACATTTTATTTTCATCTTAGTTACTGATCGAACTTGGTGCTGTAACTAAATTAAAAAAAGATCCAGTCTCATTCTGTAGGTGAGTGCATGCGCGGTTCACACAGAAACGTGTTTTAAAAAAAAACTTTAAACAAACTGCACAGCATTACGGATGTTGTGCACCTGGGCTAAAAACCATTGCCAAAGCCAATACCTTACTAAGGCGATACCTATTGGCTTTGCTACTGCTTGTTTTGAAGGTAGATCCTATGTTTGTGTCTCAATCATTGGACAGGTTTAGGGGGGGTTAATGCTTGCTTAAACACTGTTGTCCAGTTGTTTTTGTGTGGAGGCTGGTTCTTTATTTCCGACCAGCACAGAGCAGCCAGTAAATCGGGTGGGGTGAATCTCATCTTCCAACACAGTTTAATGTTTGCGGCCATCCTTACAGAGGATTGGTTAAATAGCCCAAACTCCAATCACACCTCTGCCTGTGAGATGTATTGCTGGAGTCGAAAAATGCGTTTGAACAAGAGGGATTGGATTTGGTTGAGTGTGGTCTCATTGCTCCCCTTTAGTAATTTTGAGCCGTAAGTGAAGGAAGGAACTTGGCCCCAATTACCTGTAATAGATAAAGCTGTGATGTGCTCTCTGTCCTTTTTTTGCAGCAAGTTGAAGACAAAACATAACTTTTTGCCCAAGGCTCTCCCTTGTTGTAGGTGCTCCTTGAAGGATCATATAGTGTCCATTACTACTGCTAAGTATTTGTAGGATTTGGCTTGATCTCTGTTTTTCAGCTGCTTTCCACTTAAATGTGGCATTGTGAGGGCTGGGCTTTGCTTAGAAGCAAATAACCTTTTTTCTGCTGTAATTTTATTCCAGTCCCAGTGTTTTGCGGTATTCCGCGAGGTTTGTAATTAGATGCTGGAGGCCAATTGGTGTCTGACTGCATAAGACGATGTCATCCACATATTGTAGACACCGCACTGGACTGTTTGCTAGTTTTGGGGGTTTGCCTATGACTTCCGATAATCACACTACTAGGTCCACCATAAAGATGTTGAATAGGCAATGATGCTCCCTTGCTCTAAGCCAGTGTATGTGGTGACCGTGCCAGTTGTTCTATCACCTTTCAAACCTTGGTGTCTAAGTACAGATTGGTTATAGCCCCCAATAATTTCGGTGGTACACCCTATCAGTACATCTTTGCCCAAAGACGGTCTCTCTGGACTTGGTCAAAGGCTGCTTTTAGATCGATGAAGCAGGTGTATAGTTATGCACATTTATGTCTGGCTTTTTTGACTATAGGCTGAGTCTGAGAAGGTTTGTGGTTGTGCACATGCCAGCCCTAAATCCCGTCTGAGTTTTTGGATGATGTTTTCTGATGAAACCCAGTTTTCCAGATCTATTAATAAGTTGGAGGTGTAGAGTTTGGGTTTGACGTTGATGAGGCCAGTTAATACCAAGCCTCGGAAAATCCTAAAAATGGTACTAGACCTGCAGGTCTAGTGACTTAAAAAATCTACTCGACCAAATTATAATGCTCTTGACCCCTAAACTGGCTTCAAATTGTGATCCTGGGCAAGTATTTTAATTCACTGAGACACCATCTTCTTCTTTATCACATATGAGAGCACCTTCAAATATGCGAGTTCAGCATGTCTGCTGTACAGAAAACTCTTGTTTGGTTTAATAGACTAAATGTTTGCTCCATATATAATAGAAATCTAGCCACATATAGGATACACATGACCGCTGACTTGCCTCAGTTCATTAACCGCATTGTCATCCGTGCAGGGGCAGAAATGTTTCTGAACTCATGTTTAAAAACTGTCACTTTCAATAAATACATAACTAAATCATGAAGTAGCAGCACACTGCCATCTGCAATCAGAAGATTTTACATTGAAATGCCCACAGAATTTCCCACTGACATGTGGTTTTAAAACTATATAGTGTACAATGTCTGGAAATTGAGTTTCTATAAATATCTGTAACTTGCACATTACCAAGTATAGTGTTGATTTGTTTTGCTCCTATGTAAATCTTTGTTTGCATCACACTTCTGACTTACAAAACAATATTCTTTCATAATTTCTGATATATTTTGAAATAACTGTACTATTCATTTACAAGCTATTTAAATATTGTGCTAGAGAAAAAACCTGACATTTTACAGGCTTTTATTTCACAATTATTGTTAGATAACTCACTTGACAAAAAGCACAAACTAGAATGAGAAAAAGAAAAGTAATAAACATTTTCTAGGAACAGATAAGCAACAATTAGTAAAAAATAGAAACTGACATTTGACCTCTGTCCTTGAACAGACAGCAAATATGTCAAGTCTAAAAAAGATTTAAATCCTCTTTATCGCTTATTCACTTTCTGAATGAACAGAACACCTGTTCCTTTCAGTTTAAATGAACTCACCAGCAAGGTCCAGTACATGCTAAAAATAGCTAGACCTGATAAAATCTCACTCGACATTGCGAGTGGATTTTTCGAGGCCTGACTCTGTCATGACTCCGTTATTCGCTCCATTGGCCAAAGAGCCAGATTTGTAGATAGGCTGTAAAATGTTTCCTCTTCTTGATGCCGGAATGGAGTTGGAAAAGGTGGCCTGATTAAACAGTGGGTGAGGTGCGATGCCCAGAATTATTGTTCATACTTAAACATGTTTTTTGGAAGCCCGTTTGGTCCTGGAACCATGTCTGATCTCAGCCTCTTGATTGTTTTCCGGACTTGTGCAACTTTCAGCCATTGACCTCCTGGACATGTTGATGATGGTATTTCTGAAGGGATGGTTGTCAAGGTTTTTGTTTTAATCTGCCTTAATTTGCATTTTTTACCTGGAATGCCGCTTTCATGTAGATTATCCAGTCGACTTCTGAGATGTCGGCCTTGTGATGCAGAATCTGCCATTTGCAGGGGTGTTTATTTCAGCCAAGAATTGCTTACTGTTTTTCATTTTACCTTTTTTTTTGGGCTGTCCAGATGGCTTTAGGGTTGTAATTTGGTTCCTGGTGGCGTGGCTGAGCTTTGGGTCTCGTTCGCGGAGTTTCCTGATCACCTTATTTATCATCGTGTTCAACAGTGGGTCACACAAGGTAGCTGGGATAAAGAATTATGGGCTGAATCTTGAGTGTCTTCTAAGTGAGTGTTCCACTATGTCGCTTGGCTTGGAGTCTTAGGTGCTAATGTTGTGATTTTGTATTTTCTCAATGTTGGTCTTGGCCTGTGAGCTATTGCCGGATTTGACAATACAATAGCCAATCTGTAGCTTGATGGGGGTGAGCAGGGCCTTGTAATTGTGCCTAGGGCAAGAATTGGCTGAGATGTTAAAC
Source organism: Triturus cristatus (assembly GCF_964204655.1). Taxonomy (NCBI): domain Eukaryota; kingdom Metazoa; phylum Chordata; class Amphibia; order Caudata; family Salamandridae; genus Triturus; species Triturus cristatus. Next base: position 675,826,384 of record NC_140593.1, on the reverse strand, counting down.
TGATCCATCGCACTATGAAAGGGCTCAGTAGGAGGTCTCGCCATTGTATTGAAGTTACCAGGGATCTTTGGTAGGTGTGATGTGAAAGTTTTTTTTTTATTTGTGGGTTGAGCATGCTTTCCCATACAGCATTGTCTGAGGGGAGACGGGTTACCAGCTCACTGTTTGATGATCGGCTTCTGGTGCATTTACTTGTGCTTTGATTAGGAGTGGATTATGGATTATTTAGAAGTTTCTCCGAGACAATATGGGGATAGGGCTTATAGGTGCTATGCCTCGGGCCCTTGGACTTGAGAAAGTCTGTGATTGTCTTCTTAAATGCGTTTAGTTTTGTGAATTTTATAGGAGTGGGTGTGGCTGAAGGAGAATTGCCATTTGCTGGTGGGTGTATCAGCTTGGCTTTGTTCTTGGGCCCCCGCTTCTTTGTCGTTTTGGCTGCGTTACAGATCTTGCCTGATCTCATAATGATGGCAGGGGGCAATAAAAGAGATTTGGAGAAAGGGTTGTATCAGCTTTGTGGGTGGCAACTGGTTCCTGCATAAAGGGCTCCCCTAATTGCTGCTTTGGTGATGCTTGTTAACTTGAGTTGTCTGGACCTCGTACACCGTTGAGCATTAAGTTTGCAGGCTAGTCGAGTGAGGTTGGGATGAAATGACATGCCTCGTGAGGAGGGATTGGAGAGCTGATTCTCTCTCCTTAGGCTCCATTGACTGGGACCTGGTTGCGTTGCCCAGTGCCACCACGCCCCCTCTGTGAGTCCTTTTTTGTTGAGTTGCAGAGACTGGGCTTGTCTAGACGGTTTATGTATATTTTTAACCATATATCTTATTTACTGGCCAGGTGCCAAGGAGGGCGGGGTCAAGGTGAAGTTTGGCGCACCAGGAGCACGCCACCCCTGCAGGCTACACCCGTACGTGGTTGTACCTTCGACGGGTGTTGCACATTGGTGTTCATGCGCTCCCTTGCCCCCTCCATAATGCTGTAACGCATCACCTTGCCTCTTACTTCTGAGCTGAATTGTAGACCCTCCTCCGCACTATGTGGTCCAGTTCTGCCCAGCAGGGAGGCGCAGGACTTTGGGCTCAAGCACGCGGTGCGCCAGGCACTGCTGCCGGTGTCCCTGTCTGCTTCCGGGGATATTGTCGAGTTGTGGTTGAGCCTCCGACATGGGAGCAGTGACGTGGAAGAGAACGAACCAATGGACCGGTTGCCAGTAAGGAGAGTGAGGTGTGGAGTCTCTGGCTGCGGAGAGGAGGCCAAGCGGGAGCTCACCAGACCGCCCCACAAGCTGCACCGAAAGCTAGCTGGGCCGCTTCGCAGGTGCCCAGGCTCGCACTCTGCTGAAGATAGGTGCTTGTACGCTAGGACACCTCACCTTTGCCTCGTCTCCAAGTCCTCTGTCTCCGCTCCTCCGCCCTCCCTTCCTCTGCGGCCACCGGATGCGGGCCCCAGGCGTTGGGGCTTGAGTGGTGGGCAGCAGGTGTACCCTCTCTCTCTGGAAACTTTGTGTTGCGTTGTTCAAGCTGCGTCGCTCAAACATGCATTGGCAGCCTCTTGGAACACTCTCCAGGGTGCGTTTGAGGGTGGGATGGGCGACTGTTGAAGGCTCCTGGGAGGTCCAGAATAGCGATTGCACTTTTTGTCCCTTTTGATTCATAGGCATTACTTCAATAGCCTATTTTGCATAAGTGACTGCACCTTTTCTGTTAGAAGATTGAGATGTTCATTGACTTTCTTTCCTTTTCTTTTTTGCGGCTGTAATGGAATATTAGAAGTAAACTTGGGCGAATGTGGATAACATCTTTTGATCTGTGGTTATGTCCTCTCACTTTAGAAGGATTCACTCCAGCCTTCCTCCGACATGTGGTATAATTGGATGTAATACGAGGGAGGCCCTTACTCTGGGCAGCAGTAACTTTGCTTTGGCCAGGTCTGGTCTTCCCGCTACTATGTCTATGAAATGCCCTTCTGCCACATTGTTTGTTGTTGATCTGACTGTTGTCCATCAGGAAAGGGCTGCTGCTGTTAAGGTTGCCTTGTAGTTTTAGGACCTGCCTTTGGCACTTGTGTTTCTGTTCTGCGGTATCCTGGCTTTGATTGTTTATGCTAAAGGACACCAAGAGCCCTGGCTTGTATCGGTTACATTTTTATTTCCTCCTAGTATATCATCTACCTGTGGGTTAAATAAATGTTCAGCATCAAATGGGATTTCAGTGAGGTGCTGTTGAACCTCCCGATGAAAGCTAGAAACATGTAGCCAGAAATGCACAGTCAGGCATAAGGATGAAGCAAGATATACCGTAACTTCGTAATTCTTCACTTCTTGCTATTTCGTTCTCAGTTTTATGGCATCTAGGTTCTTCCCTTATGCACTGTGATAAAAGAGCTGTTGGAATCAGTCTAAACAATCTGAAGTTGTCAATATGTCCAGGCACATGATAGGTTTGAGGGGAGGTACCACAAGCCACTTGGAAACTGCAAACCCTTCTATGAAAAAAACAAGTTGTATGATGTTGAGTCAAAGACTAGATGGCAGGAATATGCCAGGCTTTTTATCTACAGATGCACTTTCTGCGGAATCTGTTGCCTTTATTTTATTTATGCATAACAGGTTTGATGGATAGTATAATCTGCCTACACCATTAAACATGGTCATTGCTACTTAGACTCACCAGCCAGGGCACCCAGTACCCCAGTAACTTTCAGCGAAACGTCACTACATTTTGAACTTTGTAAACTTCTATCTGTGTATCCTGATTTTTAGAATATTACCATGATATAGAAAACATATAATCCTCCCTTTTAGCTGCTTGCAGAAGCCAAACCAATTCATAGTAGAAATAAATCTTCATGTTGCTTTGTTTTCGATTGTGTCTGCGACTTGAAGCAATTAGGTTTTGTAATTTGCGCTTTATAAGGAAATATAAGCATTAACAGAACCTACCCATAATTGTGCGGGTGTCTTTATTTCCTTCATTTCCATGTGCACCTCAGTCGCCATAAGGCTCAGTTCTATCATCTTCTGAAACGCTTCAAGCCTTTGCATAAAAAGCACTCAAAATTTAAATCCAAATCTCCAGTATTGAATAATCAACTGGATCGCCTTATTTAGATAATCAAAGGGCGCATTAATGAAAGTTTTGCAGCGTGAATCTTTTCTGGATTCACATGCGGTGCATTATTCAGCCATCCAGTGGTTAGGTCCATAATTCTCCACTTTTTGTAGTCCCTCTATTTTTAGGTCTCGCCTGCGTTGCAGCGCATGCGTTGCAGCGCATGCGTTGCAGCGCATGCGTTGCAGCGCATGCTATGCTTCGCCTTGGCGAGATCTATTGTCGTTGCTTTTGTGTCCCGCTTCTTTGGAAGTGGGGTTTGTCTCCGCCCTGTCGCCCTTAGGCCCTGCCTACCCGGACTGGAGATTCTGCACGTGCACGGCACCAACCAAACATGAAGAGGCTACACACCACCGCTGCATCTCCGCGCTCTCCTTATTCATCCAGCTGAACATGGTGCCTGTTCGTGTGCCCCTCTACCCCTTTCGACCGCAGAAACCGTCACTCGGAGCAGGGCCGCACTTAGCGCGCGCCACCTGCTAGGTCCAGCCAGAGTCACGCGCACACGCCCAGTGCTGAGCCCTGCAACCGGCTGTACCAGGAAGCGCTGACATAAGCAGTCACCACGCCTCCCCAGGCCATACCGTGGTTCCCGTCTGTGCCAGCCCATGGTACGTCACCGCCCGCCAACCACACGCAGCCTCGCATAGCCACCACGTCACTTCTCACACCAGCCTGCACTGTTACCGCTCTCACCAGAAGACCACAGCACATATTCTTGGACCGGGCTGACTCCACCGCCAGGGCTACACTGCTCCCAATGGCTCCACAATATCCATTGGTCCGGGTCTAGGTGGCCACCATCTTTGTCCTGAAACTCTTTTTGGGGGGAGCTGCCTCTTCTGCATCATCCCAGGCACCGAGCGCTCTCTGCCCTGGTGGCTCGGCCTTATGCTTGAGGAGGCAAAGGGGAGGGTGTGGGATCATGGGCAAACACATGTCAGCTGCCTCATCATGCCGGCGTTTCCTTGAAATCCCCCCATTTACATATTGCGGTGGAACGGCAAGAAACAGAGAGGGTCCCCCGGCATGCGCTAATGGAGTGCGGTGACCGGCAGCGACGGGGGGCAACTCCTGTCTTCATTAAAACCCCAACGCAGACTAGGAAACCGTGTGCTGGCGCGTTTTATTCACGCTCACGTGCTTCATCTATGCCTCTTAGCACCTGCAATTTTAGGGTCCCTCTGACCACCACAGACCCTAAAAAGCGATGACCAAAGCAACGAGATGTGCAGATGAACCAGCCTCGGACCTTGGGAGCATGCAGTCACCCACTCAAACATCTGCAACATTTCCCATCCAAAAACCTGCATTTGTGCTCTAATTTCCCTTCTGCAGCACGTGTGCCACAAAAGGGGAAGATTTCTAAAAGTTCTTGTGTTTTGTGGTACCATTGTCAGGGTTGCCACTGAACCCGTCGTAACTCTCTCACGCTGTCTTTTTCTGAGCGCCTTTCCCTCGTATAAGTTATGAGTTCACTTCTGCAGCAGTCGGTTACTGGTGTATTTCCCTGCTGCAGCCCAGATCTCTGGTGCCCCTTAGTGTTAGCGTTTTGAAGCCCAGCATAACAAAGAAAACAAGCATTTGCAATGCAATAGGTCTCGCATTTGCGAGAGTTGGAGCTATTGGCATTGTAAATGACTGCCTTTTATTCATTTGTTTTTAAAACCTGCAGTCTGTGCATAAACACGCACTTTGAACGTATAGTCCTTGCTTACGAGAAGCAAGGCTGGCAGTAAAAGAGACTGCCAGCCTTGCTTCTCATAAGCATGGACTATAAGTACAAAGTGCTTGTTTACACACAGCTTGCAGGTTTTCAAACGCATAAATAAAAGGCATTGTCATTTACAATGCCAATAGCTCAAACTTTCGCAAATGCGAGACCTATTGCATTGCAAATGCTTGTTGTTTTTTGTTGTTGTTTGGCGTCGACAGACACCCAATTTGGTGCTTTCTGGGATGTTGTACGCCCTCTCACGGAGGTTCCCACCTTTGGTTGCCATCTTCAGATTCTTTTTTTTCCGCCGTTGGGTCTGGATGCTTGGCTGAGGGCTGCCCACATGAGGGAGAAAACATTCCAAAATGTGAGAAGTTCATCGAAAGATTTCAACGATTTTGGAGAAGAACATCAACGAAGAGGCACAGGAAGAGAATTCAAGAGGGAAGTAGATTAGTTTCCTTGGCGGTTTTTGAGAATGCCGGGACATAGGGTCCCTGTGCGTCCTAATCGAGAAGACTCTGTTCCAGTTCTGCCCGAATTGCCACTACAAATTCTTGCAGAACGACCATCGCCCAGTCTGCAGCCTCTGCCTTCCCATTGACGCGACGACTGCAACGCCTGTGCCGGGTTCAAGTCAAAGACTCTGAGGGCGAGGGAAAAGCAGAGCCAGGCACATTAAACCATGCACCGACAGAAGACTACTCCATCCCTGAAAGACCAGGGTCTGTTAAATGACGAGAAGGAAAATGTTGTATAAGGTGCGAGGGAGAAACATCAGACGCTGACCCAAGGATCGTCAATGACTAGGCACAGGTTACTAAAAAAGACAAGAGACCAGAGGTAAGAGCGACATCAAACAAAATGTCCAGAGTCTCGAAGATCAGACACCGTCATCAAAATGGAGACTTGTTGCTGAAACACTCGCCGACCGAAGACCGGACAGAGAATCCCTCAAAAGGGACACCGCAGGAGGAAAATCTCCCAATAAAACCCTGACGTCGATGGACGGTCAAGGGAAAGATGCTGCAATGTCAAAAAGGAGAGGTATCAAAACTAACACGAAAGCTCGACGACCGACAATTCATCAAAGGAATCTTCAGCAGCGAACAGAAAATCTGTGTGGAGCCTTGGTGACGACGAACAGTCTGCAGAAATTGAAAGGAAAAAGGGTGCGTCAAAACCAAATTGACCACTTTGCTTCAAAAATGAAATGGCTCCAATTAATCCTTAAAGGGATTTAGAGTCCCACCAATGACTTTGATGCCGTAAAATCAGGGTGAGAAGGACGTTGGAGAAATCAAACCTCCTTTGACACCAGAGCTTTAGAAGGAAGAAGAGGAACTCTTCTGCGAAGAGAAACAACTATAGGGCATGTGTCGGGGGTAGGGGAATCTGAGTACCCTAACTCTCCGTGGCAGGACCTGGAGACTGACTGTAAACTGCTATGCTTCAAGGTCTCTGCCTCCGGATGACATTGGCATGTATAACCAGGTCATCAAAAAGGCTGCAGACAAGTATGGAGTGCACCTATAGGAGGAAAGACCACGGTCTTGTTTCCTGCTGGAGACCGTCTTGTCATCACAAGCCAGGAACCAATTCCTGCCAATGCTTCCGAGCATCCTTGACAAAGGAAGGGAGGATTTCAAAGAACCTGCCACTTTTAGAGCTGTGACTCCAGCGGCCGAGAAGAAGTAGAAGTATTCATCTAGAGACCCAGCATACATCAAGGGTACAGTGTCGGTTGATTTAATCATCACTTCAACATCCCATCAACAACTAGGTCACCCCCTGGTAAGGAGAGCAAAAGGATGAACCTCGTGGGTAGAAAATTGGGGTGCAGTGCAGCAAACCAGTGGCATTTCGCAAATACAAATGCCCTCCGGAACAGACATGCCTACCAGCACTGAGAGGAAATGGCTGAATTTATGAAGCACCTGCCAGACCAGATTAAGAAGAGAGCTGCACACCTGGCAGAAGAGGGCAAGAACATTTCCAAAACATGCCTGAAATAGTTGTTGGACGTGAAAGACACCTCAGTCCGCCAGATGATGATGGGGCTCACCCTATGCCATCACTCAAAGCTGCGAATATTGGGATTCAAGCCGGAGGTACAAGCTAACATACTAAATACCCCATTCAACGGGGAACAGTTGTTTGGGAGCATGGTCGATGAAACCTTGAACCAGCTCAAGAAAGACTACTAAACTGCAAAGTCCATAGGGGCATTGCAGTTTAGAGGAGGTATACAAAAATAGGCAGTGCCATTACGCAGGTCTACGGGGAGAGGCATCTTCCAATAAGGAACATCGCACCAGGCAGTCCAATGAAGCAGTCCAACATTGGCACCCCAGCAGCACTGGCAGTACCAGCAGCAAGAATGGCAATCCTTTCGAGGAAGAACATTGGGAAGGGGTCAACCTCGGAGGGGGAGGCACAACCCCCACCAACAAGTGACTTCCCAAAAAAATCATAGCATCTCACGCACAACACCAGTGGGAGGCATAATAAAGAACTTCCTTCAGGAGTGGAGGAAGATAACCTCAGACAAATGGATTCTGAACGTAATACAGTATGGAGATTGGGAACCCAAAAAAGGTCCATTCAAAATAAGAAATATCTCGTCTACTCAAGGAAGTAGAGAAATTGCTGGAAAAGAGAGCAATAGAAATAGTACCAATCAACAAAGGAAATTACTTGACATGTTTCTTGATACCGAAGCTAGACCGACCTCTACGCCTAATTTTAGACCTCCGATTTATAAACAAGTTTATAAGAACACAGAGATTCAAAATGAATACAGAACACAAAGAATACCTCAGGTTTGTCCTAACCAAAACTCACTACCAGTTCACAGTGCTGACTTTAGGGATAAAATCAGTGCCATGACTCTTTACAAAGAGTCTAGCAACCGTGGTAGCTTACTTAAGAAGACAAGGAAAGGCATACATGTCTATCCTTACCTCGGCGACTGGTTAGTAAGAGCAAAGTCCCACAACAAGTGCAGCGATCATATACAGCAGGTAATGAGAACTATATTCATGTTGGGATTCTCAGTAAACATAGAGCAAGAAAAAATGTTTCTAGGAGCAAGGTTCAACTCAATACCATGGAAGGTATATCCCAGTGTAGAAAGAATACAGTCATTGTTGCTGGAAACTCACATTCACTAGAAGGGCAATCTATGACCGTGAGGACAGTGGGCAAATTGTTATGGAAAATGGCATCATCCATTCCTTTGATTCCATATGTGAGACTACATATAAGACCAATTCAAGAATGGCTTCAAAACCAAGGGTCCTAAGCAACAGGGAGTTGGGAAGATCTAGTGGTTATCATGCTAAAATTACAGGAGAAGATGGTGTGGTGGAACAAATCACATATAATGCAAGGGAGGAACTTTTCGCAACCAGCTCCAACAGTGCCAATTACAAGAGATTTCTCACATATGGGTGGGGCGCTCACATCGGTTTTCTCAAGGTGAGAGGAGTCTGGAAGGATCGAGATGCAGTACAAAACATCAATATATTGGAACTAAAGACAGTGTGCCTAGCCTTAAAAGCCTTTCAGAAAGAGCTCTTACGAAAGATCACATTGATCCAAGCCGACAATGACAATGTTTTACATCAACAAACAAGGGGGAACACAATCCCTTGAATTATAAAGACTAACCCAAGAACTCTGGAAGTGGGCAATACAGAGGAGGATGGAAATAAAAGCATTTGATATTCCAGGCAAGGGCAATATAGAAGCAGACAGTCTGAGCAGACAAGCTTCATGCTCCCACAGATGGGAACTAAACCAAAAAATTCTCAAGAAGATCTTTTGAAGTTGGGGAATACCAACATTGGATCTATTCGCAACACCACTCAATGCAAAATGCCAAAGCTTTGCCTCCAGACAACCATACCATCAATCCCTGGGGAATGCACTGTCGATAGACAATCAATCAATCATTGCATTTGTAAAGCGCGCTACATACCCGTGAGGGCCTCAAGGCGCTGGGGGGGGCGCTACTGATCGAAGAGCCAGGTCTTGAGGAGTCTTCTGAAGGCCAGCAGGTCCTGGGTCTGACGTAGGATGGTAGGGAGAGTGTTCCAGGTCTTGGCGGCGAAGTAGGAGAAGGATCTGCCGCCGGCGGTGGTTTTCCGGATGCGAGGGATTGTGGCGAGGGCGAGCTTGGCTGAGTGGAGGCTTCAGGTGAGGGTGTGGAAGCTGAGTCGGTTGTTGAGGTAGGTGGGTCCGGTGTTGTGTAGTGCTTTGTGTGCGTGGGTTCTGGGGCTGTGCCTAGCGATGTGGGCCACCAAGAGTCGTCCCAGGCTGATGGGGTGGGTCCGAGAAGGAGGACCTCTGTCTTGTCTGAGTTCAGCTTCAGTCTGCTGTCCTTCATCCAGTCGGCTACGGCCTTCATTCCTCTGTGGAGGTTGGCTTTTGCGGTGTGGGGGTCTTCGGTGAGGGAAATGATCAGCTGGGTGTCGTTGGCGTATGAGATGATGTTGAGGTTATGCTGTCGTGCGACGTGGGTGAGAGGTGCCATGTAGATATTGAACAGCGTCGGGCTGAGGGAGGATCCCTGTGGGACGCCGCAGATGATCTCGGTGGTTTTGGAGCGGAAGGGTGGGAGGCGGACGCTCTGGGTTCTGCCGGAGAGGAAGGATGTGGTCCAGGGCAGGGCCTTCTCTTGGATACCGGCGTCATGGAGGCGTGCTGATAGGGTGAGGTGGCAGACTGTGTCAAAGGCTGCTGATAGGTCCAGGAGGATGAGGGCGGCTGTTTCTCCTTTGTCCATCAGGGTCCTGATGTGTTCGGTGGCGGCGATGACTAGTGATGGATATTTGCTTAGTTTCCCACCCTGATACCGCTGTTACACAGCAGAATGAGCAAATGCAGGAGAAGCACAATGACACTAATACTAATTGCCACACAGTGGGTGAGGTAAACATGGTGTTCAGAGCTAACGGAAATAGTTCAAGGCAACATTCTGAAATTACCAACACAACAAGACTTATTAAGGGTACTGTACCCAGAACCAGAGTTTATTAACATGGCAGCCTGGCTACTGAAGACTTAGAATTCAGTTATCTAAAGCTAACAGAAAGCACAATGGCTGTTCTAAGAGAAGCAAGAAAGCCAACAACAAGGAGGTGCTACATGGCTAAATGAAAGAAACTCTCTATGGTGTCTTTAAGTACTATTAAGGAAGAACACAAAAGACGCTACAGTGTCAAGATTCCGAACACACCTGATAGACTGCAAGTTTAAAAGTACACTTAGCTGCAATTGTGCCTTACACGAGATGTCACATAGAAGCTTCTTCATAGCTCCTCTATTAGATATTTTTGGAACGGGCAAAAAGAATTGCACCACCAAGAAAAGTACCTGCAACCACATGGAATCTAAATGTGGTACTCACACAGTTAATGAAGACACCATTTGAACCATTGCATAGGGCCTCACTAAAAACGCTCACTCTAAAGACCGCAGGTGTTGGGGCCATCACATCTCTGCACTGGGCTAATGAGATACACGCACTCAAGCTTCAAGAACCATACTTTCAGGTGCATAAGGACAGGATCGTCGTGAGGACAGATTCACATATTAATCAAACAATACAAATTCAAAGTGTTTTTAAAAAACCAAAGAGGAACGCAGAGAGCGTTACACACGCTGGATGCAAACTGTGCCATAGTGTACTACATTGAAAAGACAACCTGAAACACAAATCAACTATTTGTCTTCTTTGCAAACAATTGCCAAATGGATCTCGCAGACTATTAAGCTGTGCCACACAAGTGCAGGGAACTAACGGATTTAACACCGAGAGCACATTCAACAAGGAAGAAAGGATCAACCATTGCTTTTCTAGCAAATACACCTTTACAGGAGATATGTCTGGTAGCAACGTGGTCATCAGTAAAATTTTACAAAACGCTACTGCATAAACATTCAAATGAACACGGAAGCTCTAGTAGTACGAACGGTCTTCCAACCTCTGTTTACAAATCAAAGCTCATCTTCAACCCAACCACCGCAAGAGTAACAAAACCGCTACAAACTCTATGCACAGCATGTGAATCCAGAAAAGATTGCTGCTGCAGAACCTCCAGTTTCTTACCTATAGGTGTAGTTTTGCAGCTTGAAGAATTTTCTGGATTCACAATTAACCCTCCTGCTTCCACCAAGATAATGGAAGGAGAGAACAGACCAGGGGGGGAAAACAGAATCGGAAGGTGGTGACCAAAGGTGGGAGTTTCTGGTGAGGGCGTACAACGTCGCAGGAAGAACCAAACGAGGTGTCTGTCGATGCCTGAAAACAAAAATAGAAGAATGACTACAAAAAAGTGTATAATTCCATATCCAGCTGCTCAAGGGAATAATGCACAGCATGTGAAACCAGAAAATTCTTCAAACTGCAAAATTACACCTACAGGTAAGAAACTATGCATTCTTTTCCTTTGTGCCACTGTACGGAATAAAAGGTGGAGATGGGTTGCTTGACTCTTTATCTAGAGAGTCTGTTTTTGAAAAATTGGTTCCATTGTTAAGTTTTGAATCCTCTGGGCCTACTGCAGATTTCCCAGATGCCATGCCTGAGTTTTTTGTGTCACAATCTGTACTTATCTGGAGCACTTGCCCCAGCTGATACTGTGTGCGGCACTGCTACTGCGTCATCTGACTCTCTGCTGTTAACTTTGTCCCAGTATCACTTACACACTCAACCACTCCATTTCCTACCAGTTGTGAAGACTCTGACACTGTTCCTGATCTTGCAGAAGGAATATTTGGCGTCTTAGGCATTCCTCTCAGTGGTGGCGATGTCAGATTCAATTCCAATTTTCTGTAGCAGAATTGAGGATCAGTTATTTTTCCTTCTCCTGCAATGGATCTTATTCTACAGACAGATGACAGAAGTTTGTTCGATTAACTCTTTTTTGGTAGGTCAGACTTGGATTCCCTGCAATTTCATGAGTTAATAGGTTTGCAAAATTACTGTGACAATGAGGTCATTGTTATTGTTTCCCGGAAACTAATGAAATGGGGCTTCTTTATAGACTTGAAACATGCCAGTGGGCTGGACACCCTGCGCAGAGGGCATTTTGCTGTTTTTAAAGGTCTATTGTCACATGAACGTTCTTCTGATGCCTCCATAACGTGGGAGTCTGCTGACATTTTGGAGCTTCCACTTTATAGAATGCTGTCAAAACTGCATCTTGTTTGGTAGATTCCCCCTATTAGACGAGACATGAAGCTTTGTGTTTGACTATGTTCGGTTTATGTGAGACTCCTAATTGTATTATGCAGATTTGTAGAGCGTTCTTTCACCATGGAGGATATCCTGGTGCTGAGCAGGTGTGAGTCTAGCCGAACCTGGGGCCAAGTGGGACTACTCAATAAGTAAGGTCTTCAGCTTCTTGCAGAATTCAGTGAGTGAGTAGGTGGCTCTTCTGTGTAGAGGCAAGTCGTGCCATGCTTCGAGAGCGATGTAGGAGATGGCTCGACGGCTGGATCTGGTTTTCTCTATAAATGGGACATGTACAAGTAGGAGTCGGGACGAGCTGAGGTGTCTAGAAGGCTTGTGAAAACAGATGCGATTGTTGAGGTATTTTGAATCATTCTGGTGTTGTGTGATGGGAGAACTGCATGGGAGGTTAAAGTGATTCTGGCTGCAGAGTTCTGAATGGTTGCAGTCTTCTGGCTGAGATTTTTGTTGATTCGGGCAAACAGGTATTCTCGTAGTCTAGCTTGCTTTTGACCAGGGCACAACGGTGTTCTTCGTGATAATTGGGAGCCATTTGAAATTCTTCCTCAGCAACTTCAGGGCATGGAAGCATGAGGTGGTAATGAGGTTTACTTGAACAGCCGTGTTGAGTTCCTTCAGCCTTATTCTTCTCTAGCAGTTCATACTCACCTGGCCAGGAAGCTAAAGCTAGCCTTGTCAGATCCCACTTTCCTCTCCTCCATTCCCACACCAGAATAGTCTCATTCAGACCTCATCTGCCTATCTCGAGGCCAAAAAAATGTACTTCTGTCCCTAATGGAGGAGTTGAAGCAGCTTATTGCACAGGGCTTAAGCAGATTAGCACTCGAGGTCTGCAGTGTGTTCTCTCATGGCAACAACAGGTTGCTACAAAGTGCTCATCTACCCAGTTAGTGAGTTCTCACACAAAGCCTTGGTGAATGTCTACTAAAGTATTTTTCTCCTGACCAACCTGTTCGTTATTTGGGCATGATGAAACTATTGCACAGTTTAGAAATGTCAGTCTGATGAACTGGCTTTTTGTTTTAGGCCAGAGGATGAAATTCATCAGAGTGGTCTTGGGCAATATTGTGTAGCCTCCAATCCAGTGGAAAGGTTATGCGAAAGTCAGAGCTTGATTTATCAGTATACAAGCAGATTTATTAATTGTGTTTGGTCCATTGTGCGTGGTCTAGGTTTGGCGGCAAAATGCATATTTCTGTTTCACAGGAGGCTGTTCAATTACCCTTGAGTGATAATTGGAAGTCCTTTCTTCAGAACTCCAATGGTAATCCCGTCCAGCCATGGGCCTGGCTAGAAAAACCTTTTTGACTGCCGCCTCCACAGTTCATACTGATCACAAAAGCCTCATTGATGGGCTGGCAAGTACATATGTCCAAAAGAACAGTGATCGAACTTTAGATTTTTCAAAAGCAGCTACTGCATATTAACTAGGTGTCTCCATCTTTAGCTATAAGAAAAGCTACTGCGTATCAAACAAAAACCATCCCACGCTAATAAGTGTTATCCATGTTCTAATAGTGACCTCGCTTGTCAAGATTTATTTAGTAATCGTAAAGTCATAAAAAGCTTTATCGTTTGATAACACCTCTGTAATAGCTCTCCCCAAGTTAGTGTGAATTCATTCAACTACCAGTTTTAAATATGCTTTGGAAAGGCACTCACCTGTTCTCTAAAGATCAGCTTCTGAAAATGTTCTTTTCTTTATTGATTGCGTTTCTGTTGTCTGCTTACTATACATTTTTGGTGAAGATACCCCAAGCATTCCACCAAACAAAAGCTGGGAGAAACACTATTCCTCCATCAAAATGTGAGTTTTCACTTTAATAAATGCATGTTTGGTCTCTAAGCATTGCTCATCGAGTCCTTGCATGTACTTCACATGCTCATTTACTCTCATTATATGCCTGGGCTGGTAACCATTATATCAAAGATGTTCTCAATATTTATAGAACAACAACCATAATGTCAGATGTGAAGATTATAACACTGACATTATGCCATGAATGTGGCACCATTGATGCCAGGACTTCCATTATGTTAGGGCCGGCCAATGTAATCATAAAGATGCAACCAGTATGTCAAGAATTGCTGTCATACTGGGGATGATCCCCATTGTGCCACATTTGGCACGATTCAGCTATGGATGCCCACAGTATTTGAAACATGTCCACCATAGTGCCAATGGTGACCACTGTTATGCCAAGTGTAGCCACAGTTTGGCTAGTGATGTCCACAGTATGCCAAGTATATCCATAGTACCGTTATTCCTGTACTGGACACCACGATCCTAAAGATTGCCCGGTTTAGCAAAGGCGGACTTCACTATGCCAGGAGGTGTCACCATTATGACAGAAAGGCCGCCGTTATGGCTCAGCGAGGTCATGGATAAGACATGCAGGACTGTAGTTCTTTGATCTTGTCTCATATGGTGCTTCACATGTGGTCTAGTCTTCCTCTGAATATTAAGGCACTGGTGTAATACTGTCCTAGTTGCTTTTCTCTTCATCCATCATGGTTCTCCCATCTCCATAAAATAAATGAACTTGCTGTCCTATTCTGTTATTTATGAACAGTAATGGAGCTTTATGTTGCAGAAGAAATTTTACTTGCCTTACCTTTAACACTCGTTCATCATCATAGGAGTTTCCATTAAATAAGAAACAATCCACATTCTTACCTAGTAGAACATGTTGATTGTAGCTTATTTCATATATTTATACGGACTTCAGTTGATCATTAAAGCAAATTAAAGATCTATTACCACTGTGAAACTTGCTGGGATAGTGGAAGCTCTTGTTTGCCTTAAATTTTAAGTGTAGGATTTCCTTTATACGAGAAGGTATGGTCATAGGAGCTTTTTTTTTATTTTCTCTTTTAATGCTGACCCATATATTTCACCATCTATTTTAATATAGCATATGCTTTTTGTTAAAAATATATAAATAGCAGAAACAGAAGGAAAATGTTGCCTCTACATAAGCATTGTTTTGTGTTGGGGCAATTTATTTCTCCCTTCGAAAGTGTTCAGGCACTGTGCACATGCCCAAACATATTCAATTTTTTGTGAATTTAATGTACCTACCCTTGGTGAAGAACTGTTACTACAGACCAATACCTTTCATGTGGTTACAATGACGTTCTCGGCTGCTGTAAATGGTGCTTTAGAATCTGCCATGATACCTAAAATTGCAGGAGGGAGTGTAGTTTGTCCTTGGATAAACAAGGTGCTTTTATTAAGTAAGGTGTGGACCTGGTGCTAATGCATGCAAACTAAGAATTTCGTAAGGATTGGCACTGAGAGAACAGGATGTGATTGAGCTATTAGAGTAAATTGAGATACTTTAGATAGTTTCATTCTGTTGAAAAAAATGAGAAGGCAAACTCCCTATTGTCATGGCTGAAGACATGGCTGGGGAGGACAACCAGAACCTTGAAACCTCCTCAGAGCGATATCAGTGGAGGTAGTGGAGTGTATCATATTGCCAGAATTTCAGTTTCTGCTTCTTTTGCCATTTCTTTTTTAGATAATAAGGTTTCACTTATGGTAAACATCTTCCTTTCTTTGAAAAATGGTTATTGTGTTCTATATGTCTCGGATTCAAATTATTTTGCAGCCGTACTGTTTTATTTTTCATCTGTGTAAGACGGGAGGTTGTGCAGTTTGGATCCGAGAAAAGCTTATATTCTTTACATCCACTGATCAAACATTGCCACCTGCAGAATTTCATATTCACTTCGGTGAGTGATACATCGCAAGGTTCAGCTCTCATGTGATGAATTTGAAGCTAAATAATTTACCAAGGAGCTTCTTTGCACTGTTTGTTCTCTTGTTTGAAGAGTTACTGTCTTGATGAGGATGTAGTTTCATGAGCAGAGCAATCTTTCAGAGTATTCTAGCTGTATTCCCAGTTCAACGTATTCTCAGCCCTCTTAAAGGATACTGTAGGTTTCGTACTTTTGGTCTTTCTGATAGATTGGACTCATCTAACAGATTCCTTATTGCTCTTTATCTCCCTCTCTTGAGGAGGATAAATAAATGATTGTTTTGTTAGGTGTAGTGCTATTATTTGGCTTCACTCTTGTCCTTGACCTCAGTAGATCCACAGTAAAAACCAGGCACAATTAACGTCATTGCCATGCAGCATCTTGTATTGATCCACTTTTTAACTCCCATTGAATCTATATGACCATGTTAATGCGGAGTAGCACCGCCTGTGCCAATGGCTACACGTTGTAAAAAGAAAAAAAGATCCAAATCCCATCTGGTGTTTGGGAAGATGTTCATATTTGAAAACTGGGTGTGAACTGCATTATCTATCTAAAAGAGTGTTAACAAAGGTAAGTAACTTGTTGTACTGCCATGAAAGTAAAATATTAAACTTTATTTTTGGGTGTTGTTAAATGACAAAGTATCTGGAATTAGTGCGCTTGGGTGGCGAAGGTGCTGAGTTTTGACTTGTTATAGTGGGGTTCAAGTCTGAGGTGTTCTTTTTAAATTCAGAAGCAATGTGATAAATTACCAGTTTGCCTGTGTATGCCTTTTTGTATGCTGAATAGCTAACACTGGCAGTTTTACTATCAAAATATTTACATGAACTTATTCAAGTCATATGTTATCTTTGCTCTTGTTTAACCATACCTTTTTTAACCACAATCCTAATGAATATGTTTTTTCCCAGTATTTTCTCGAGAATTGAAGAAATCCTCCCAGGAACTCTATGGGCTAATATGCTATGGAGAGCTACGAAAGAAGATTGGAGGCTGTAAGTCTGGCTAGCAATGCTGTTGTCATTGACCAATGGTTTTCATTGTAAACTTGAATGGGGTATTTCAATGATATTTAGTTTTTTTAGTTCCCTAAATGTATTATTTACTATTTGTTCAGTTTGTGTATTTCTCAGTTTGTAGGAACCTATTTTCTTATTCAAGGTATCTTCATTGAAAGTCACGAGTACTCCCACTTACACATGGAATCCCTTAGCACATATCCATTTTTGTATCTAGCAAAAGGGATTATTAGATTGAGATAAAAAGATTGAGCAAGTAAGAGAGATTTCTGGAGACAGAGACTGAAATTGGGATAGAGAGATGGGGATTCTGGGGATATAGAATACATAGAGACAGATTTTTAAAAAGATTTTTAGACCCCTCGTCTACCTCATATATACTCCCTGGATACCCTTCGGGCTCTACGGACAAGTAATTTGGGGCTAGACACTATAACACTAGCTAAGCTGCGGAAAGAAGCTTTGTTACAGGGAGAAGGCTAACTTAAACGATCCAGGTGTCCGCCACACCCCTTTAGGTCCCGAGGGTTAAAAATTGCGACGCTGAACACACGCTCCTTGCTAAAGCACCATTTGGAGCTTTTTTCACTCCTTGATGCTGGCGAGATTGATATCCTTGCCCTTACAGAGACTTGGCTAGGTACCTTCTCTACGCCGGACATACTGGCGGCTTTGCCTCTGGATTTTGACGCATTATGGTATAATCGCCCTAATGACTGTAGAGGGGGGGAGTTGCCTTCTTATTTAAAAAAAGTTTTAAGGTGACGCAAGTCGTAGCTGAAAACTGTGACTGTGCGGAGCTCCTGGGGATAAAAATTTCACTCAAATCTTCCTGTATCATGTTGCTGGTTGTGTACCGCCCACCACAGAGCTCGCCAGATTTTAATGATGCCTTCCTGGAGCTCTTGGTGGATTTGGCCTCCAGATATAAATCCCTTATGGTGGTAGGGGACTTCAACTACCACTGGGATAAGGTACCTAGAGACCCCACTGAGGTAGAATTCGAAAATAATCTTTCCTCGCCTAACCTACAGCAACTAGTAGTGGGACCAACACATGAGAAGGGCCATACACTAGACTTAATCTGGTCCTCCATACCCCACACAGAAATAACTGAGGTCAGTCCCTGTATATGGACAGACCATTTCCTGATTAAGTGCTGGGTTCCAGGAGACCCTTCACCTACAGTGTCTAGTCATTTGTGGAGAAAGGTCAGGTCCTGAAAGAAGATGGAGGCAGATTCTTTACTCTCCACGCTGCTTTCCACTTCACCTTCTAAGATGAGGGAGTCGAACCTAGACTCCGATACTACAGCCCTTATGGCCTGGATCCGTGCCGCCCTGGACAAATTGGCTCTTAAGCGGCTGGAGAAGACTAGTGCAAAAGGAAAGGGAGCACTGTGGTTTGACGCCTCACTTAGAGAAAAAAAACAAGCTCTCCGCAAGGCGGAAAGAAAGTGGAGAATTAGCTACAGCCCTGCGGAATCAGAAACCTATAAAATGCTTCTCTCAAAATATAAAGCCGATATCCTGGTGAGGAAGTCAGCCTTCTATGAGAATAGGATTAGAGGGGCCACGAATAAACAAAGGGAGACCTTTGCAATCCTAAGGGAATTAACGCAGCTGGATGGGATGATTCCTGCTAGTGACCAACCCGACTGCGACACCTTCCAGAGGTTCTTTCTTCAGAAAGTACAGAACATTGTTAGGGACATCACGGAGATCCCAGTTGAACCTCTGGTGTCATCTTGCCCTGCTAGTCAGGAGTCGATAGGGACGCTGAACAGCTTCCCATGTCTTGACGAGGAGAAATTGGCTGAGCTTGTCGGCCAAGTCAAGTCAGGTTCCAGTACGGATCCATGCCCACCGAGAATCTTTCAAATGGCCCTATCTGGTATTCAAACTCCGCTGTTGAGCCTACTGAACGATTCATTAGAGGCGGGCTATCTCCCAGTCCAGCTGAAGGAAGCCAGGGTCTCTCCACTCTTAAAGAAAGCAGGAGCAGACACCAAGGCTTTAAAGAACTATAGGCCTATCTCGCAGCTGCCATTCCTGGGCAAAATCATGGAAAAACACGTTCTGAACACACTGGCTGGCTACCTGGAGGAACATGGTTTACTCCATGCCAGGCAGGCGGGCTTTCGGCCCCAACAGAGCACAGAGCTAGTAATGGCCACTGTCACCGATGAGCTGAGAATCAGGGCGGATAATAAACAGCCTTGTGCCCTGATTCTGTTGGACTTATCAGCGGCATTCGATACGGTCGGCCATACCATCTTGCTGGCCCGTATCGCAAAGCTGGGAATAACAGGACAAGCGCTCAAGTGGCTTGAATCTTTTCTGACGGGTCGCACCCAGAGGGTGCAGCTGAGAGATCAGCTATCCGAGGCAAGTGACGTGACCTGGGGTGTACCCCAGGGGTCTGCTCTGTCCCCCCCTGCTCTTTAATATTTATCTACAACCCTTGGTGGAGGAGTTAATGCATAGGAATTGTCAAACTTTTAACTATGCTGATGATACTCAGCTATTGGTCCAGCTGGAAGATACAAGGGAAGCACAGGAATCGGTAAGGAATTTGCTCCAATTCACTGTAAATTGGATGACCAACAACCTTCTGAACGTGAACGCAGAAAAAACAGAGGTGTTGGTCATCACAAACCGAGTCAACCCTTGGTGCGACCTGTTCTGGCCTCCAGAACTAGGTACAACACCTATTCCTGGTAGGGTGGTTAAAAGTTTGGGGCTCAAGATTGATGCAGACCTTTCCATGGCCCCTCAAGTCTCGGCGGTGGTGGGGTCTTGCACGGGGGTGCTGAGGCAACTGCGTAAGTTAGCACCTATGCTATCAGCCCCCACTCTGCAGTCCATTGTGTCCGCCACAGTCATCTCGAGGCTGGACTATGGTAATGCCTTATATCTTGGCCTGCCGCAGAAGTTGTTGAGGAAACTGCAGGTGGTGCAGAACGATGCGGCCAGGCTGATCTATTCCCTACCTAGGAACTCGCACGCAACTCCACTTCTCCCGAAGCTACATTGGCTGCCTGTTAGGTTTAGAGTGCAGTTTAAGTGTCTCTGCATGGCTCACAAGGCAATTTTCTGCAAAGCCCCAGAATACATTAAACAGTGCCTGAGGAAGTACATTCCAGGCAGAACCTTGCGTTCGGGTAAGGCCTCCAACTTGATTCAATTGAGATTTAAGTTAAAATCTAAAGGGGGCAGGGCTCTATCTGTACTTCTCCCGCATTTGTGGAATGAGCTACCGGCTAGCCTGAAGGTAGACTCGCAGCTATTGTCTTTCAGGAAGAACTTGAAGACTTATCGGTTTAAAAAGACAACATCCTCACCCTAATTAGGGTGGACGGCGGAGTGATCTAGGAGACAGCAAGTTATGTTCCTTTTCTGTGTGAGCGCTTAGAGACCGGTGGTGATAGGCGCTATACAAAAACACTATAACATAACATACAGTTTTATAGATTTTTCTTCCATTTCACAAGTATAACAAATATGGTGGGGGGCAGTTGGATTAATGTAATTTGGAACAAGTTATGTAAGTTTGGTCAATGCATGAGCTACTTATAACTTCCACGAAAGCTATATCACTTTTGTACATTTTATGACTGGTTTGAAACAATAGGTACCAATATTAGAATAGAGATCAAACAATCATAAAGTGCATGTACATATATTTATTTCTTTACTTAGGTTTTTTGGCTGTCAGCCAGAAACATTTGTAAGATTGTAGATTATAGCACCAGAGAACAGTGTTGGGCTAATGCCTCAAGTTTCACCACTATTAGCACTTACTGGTTACCCGGTTCTGCAACGCAAGGTCAGACAGTAACGTGGCTTGAGCTAAGCACATCCTTTTAGCTGGTGAGATCGCTGGTTGGAAGTGCTCGATTCTTATTTCAACGTGCTGAAGGGCTCTTGCTTTCCTTCAGCTCCTGTGTAAGAAAGTGCCCTCTTTTTACAATGTTGCCCCCACTTTTTGCTAAACTGCTGATGTATTTTGACTGAGTGTGCCCTGGGTTCCTGCTAAATGGGTAACTTCGTTCCCTGAACTGTATTGAAGACAAAACCCAATTGGCACTCTTTGGCCACAGGTCAGTCCCTTGTAAACGGTACCACAGGTACCAGGGGCATTGTGGCCAGGGAAGGCCCCTAAGGACTGCACTGCAGCACTTATGGTGCATCCCTTAGAGGCCCTGTACATATATATATATATATATATATCCTACATATATATATTACCTACTGGCGGTCGCCAGTAGGTAGTTATAGTTAGGACCCCTTTTCCATAGGAAATCCGCAACATTCTATTTTGAATAACTTTGGCGCCGGTCGACGAATCCTCGCGAATTTCTCAAAATAGGTGGGGCGCTACGCTCCGCTCCTACCCTGAAAGTCTCGGGGGGGTTCGTCAAGCGGGGGCTGAGATAAAAGGGGGGTCCCAAAACGCGTTTTTCCCATGCATTTTTCCATAGGACCTTTAGACAGGGCTACAGCCCGAACGGCTGAACAGAATTACAAGAAATTTGGCAGAGAGGTAGTCCTCAGGTCAAGGAAGTGCCTTTTGTAGGTTTGGTGTAAATCTGTTCAGTAGATTCTGAGAAAATAGCCTTTAAATCAATATATATATCTGAGCCAGCTTACGGTACGCTTACCGTAAGCTTACCGTACGCGTACGGTGGCGTGCGCGAGCGCGATTCTGATTGGCTGTTACATCTAAGTAAACATTCGAATCGGTCGAAACCAGGAAGCGGCGGCCGCCATTTTCTCTCTCGCACTCTGAGGGGGGGGGCTGTAAATAAAGGCAAAAACATATAAAGGGGCTGTTTACACAGCGCCCATGCACATAGCCATGTTAGTTGAGTCCTCAAAGGCCAAAAACGGTAAATTTTTATTTTTTGAAAATTTCGCCGATTACGCTTACCGTACGCGTACGGTGCGCTTACGCTAAAAATTTTAATAAAAAAAAAACACTCTCTGTGCATGGCATATTATTGTCATCACTTACAAATTAAATTTAACAGATTACCTATCACAAGGAAGCGCATAATATGTCCTCCATGTGCGCACGGTGCGTAACGTGGGCACGCGGTGCGCGTAGGGCACCGCGTGCCCACCTTGCGTGTACGGCACTAACTGCGTAAAGTGGGCGCGCGGTGCGCGAAGCGCACCGCGTGCTCACCGTGCGCGCACGGTACGAACTGCGTTAAGTGGGCGTGCACGCCAAGAATGGCGTAAAGTATCTTAGCATTTAAAAAAACGTACAAATTCACTGAAAAAACCATAGGTTTCACACACGTTATAGTTAGGAATTAGCATTTAAAAAACCTTGCAAATTCACTGAAAAAACCATAGGTTTCACACATGTTATAGTTAGCGGAAATTTTACTGATAAAAAAACCAATGAAATTCCCCCGTTATAGTTAGTGCAGGCAACTATAACTCACGCGACCGCAATCTTCTGCTGATGACATATGTGTCTTTATGAAAAAAAAATATTTGTAATATATGTATAGCTAAAAATTTATGGAAGAAGACATGGGCAAATAAGTGTCTAAATACAGTATTAGCATCAGCAGAGGATTGCGGTCGCGTGAGTTATAGTTGCCTGCACTAACTATAACGGGGGAATATATATATATATATATATATATACGCACACACACACTTACACTCACACACACACACACACTTACACACACACTCACACACTTACACACACACTTACACTTACTTTGTTTGGGAGCAGAACAAAGTAAAGAGTCGACATGGCACACATCTCTGTGTTCCATGTCTACAACCCACTGCCCTGGCATAGGTCAGCCACCCCTCTAGCTGGGTGCACTATACCAGTGGTGAGGATACAAGTGCATGAGCCTTGTACCCCTACAGTATCTAAACCAATTCTTAGACATTGCAAGTGCAGTAATGCCATTAAGAGTTTATGGTGCTGGAAGTTTGTCATTACGAACTCCACAGTATCATAATGGCCTTACTGAAAACTGGGAAGTTTGGTATCAAACGTCTCAACACATTAAACCCACACTTATGTCTGTGTGGGATTTAGTGAAAATTCACACAGAGGGCATCTTAGAGATGCCCCCTGAAAAACGACCTAACACCAGTGTCAAGGCTGAGGGGCTGCTCACCAGCTGCCACCACCAGACATGTTTCTGGACCCCTGGGCCGAGAGCCTGCTGCTCTCAGGGGGTCTGAAACAATGCACATCCTGGGACGAGGTGCCAAGCCGCCTCCCCCTGGATGGGCAGAGTCCACAAAGGGTAAGCTTCAAAGGCTTGCCACCTTTGTCAGCTTCCCCAGGCCTTTGCTGCTTCCAGCAACTTGCCCCCACAGGTTCTGACCCCCACTTTTGGTGGGAGAGTTAGCAGGAAAACCAAGTGAGGAAGTGAGGTGTGCCCACCTTTGCCAACCCCACCCCTTAGGTGGTGGAGGCGAGGTGAAGCACAACTCTCAGTCCCCGTCATCTTGCAGATGGGGGGAATCCAGCCAACCAGAGTGAGGCATATACCCCCCTCCTACTGGAGGGTGGCATAATAGGGCATGTACCCACCCCAAGGAAGGGACCCATTGGTCCCAACCTTTACTTACATGTAACACCCTTAAATCTAGTATTTAGGTGCACCCCTGAACCTTGCCTCCTCAGACAAGAACTGTTGTAAAGTTACTTACTGGCAGTCGGCTGTCCTTCATGTTTGTGGTGACATCTCAGTGTTCTAGAATGGCAGAGCTCCTGTGGCTCAGGGAAGAATCTAGAGAGAAGAACTGAAGGAGTGAGAGGCAGTTGGGTGGCTGAGCTGTTGAACCTACCTACTTGTGGATAAACAAACTTTGGAAGATCTACATGCTTTCTGCTCTTCATTCATGGAAGATTACACTCTTTAACACTGGCGACGAGGATGGGATCAAGAATAAGAGGAGAAGAAGGACCATGCTGAAACTAAGAGGAGGAGGACGTCCACTGACTTGGCCCCAGCCCTACCGGCCTGTCCCCACCTCGAACCTGCTTCAGCGAAATTCTGGTGTGTCCTGCAGCCAGCAGCCTCAATAACCCGAAGGACCTGCCCTGCCTTCCAAGCTTAAGACTTTGTCTCCCATGAGAACTGGATTTGCTCACCCACAGACTCTGGCGCCAGCCAAATCTGCAAGTCTGCACGACTCTGCACCCAACGCCTATGGCCCGAGTCGTTGTCCCAACACCACGAGGAGGTCTCCCCGGAAATCCTGACCTGAGATCTGGTGATTTCTGACCGGCCTCGAATCTCCAAGCGAAGCCTGCAGCCTCTTTCTGGCGGATATCCGCCCCCCCCCCCACCCCCCCCCCCCCGACCGTGACCGGAGCTGGTTAGGAAAACATGACGCCTAAAGACACCTCTGCTCCCGACGTCCCACAGCCTTGTGTGGCCCAACCAACTGTGTCCCAGCATCCCCAGGCATCCCAACTTACCTCTCCAACCGTTGCCCACCTCCAGAAGATCTTCGGCCCGAGCCTGCAGTCTTTGTTGTAACTGGAGAATCCACATTGAAATCAACAGGGCACCCGATGCCAAACCAGCACCCTGCACCCAGCTGCCCCTGCGGGTGTAGTTTGGGTCCTAACTCTGATCCACTTTTGTCCTGAGCCTAACACCAGGAGCTTTGCTCCCACAACCCTGTGGCCTGCTCGTGAGCAGCCACCCACCGGAGGCCCCCTATCCTCCAATGGATAACATTGGACCTCAGCACTCTGCACCCAGCTGTCCTAGGCCGCTGAGGGTGTTTCAAAGTGCATCCTTGACCCTGAGGGAACCCTGGTTCTAAAACCCCAGAATACCAACTCCCACAAACTTCTACTTGCATGTTAACTGACAACCATATTTTTCTGCATAGGAATACATTGACTGTTTTTCCTTGAAAATTGTTGTAAGTATGGAGTTGGTTTTGTATGAAACTTTGAAAAACTGCAAGTAACTAAAGACTGCTTTACTCGCCTTTTCTCTAGGAAGTGTCCCTGTGTGAAATCTAGGCATATCACACTGAGTAGAAAGTCATCCATAAAGTAATCAAAAGTAATCTAAGAGTAATTTCCACTGTATTGAAAAGATTTACAAACCTATAACAAAGACATTTTTATTTAGCTTGCTTGTATTGTTCAACCTGCCTTGAAAAGTATCATATACACTTACCTTTGCCAGGCTTGCTTGGTTCTAGAAAATAAATACAACTAAATAATGTTTTTATACAAATCAAATTGGTCTGAGTTCAGTCTTTGAATGTGTGACATCATTTGCTGATTGAGTGTGTACAACAAATGCTTAACACTGCCCTCTGATCAAGCCTTACTGCTCACCCACACTTCCACAAACCGAGAGTAAGGTGCTATCTACTTTTACCTCTGAATTCCTTTGGGGTTCCACTGGACTCTGTGCACAGTATACCTCATTTTGGTATAGTATATACAGAGCCAGCTTCCTATATTCTGTACCTCCTGGGGACCTGATCTTGCCTTCTCAAGAACCAACACTGTCCACTGTGGGTAGCCCCAGCATTGAGCTGCCGCTGGGGCTAGGGACTGAGTCCCAGAACCCTCCTAGCCTTTCATAGCTGACTGCATGCCGGTAATCTTTCCCTGCTATTTAATCTGCCCCATGGTCCCGCTGTGCCTGGCCAAAGCCTGACCGTCGGTGCCAGGAAGAGGCACATGGGCCATCCCCCTTTAGTTTTCTTCCTGGTAGTTCATCTTTGCCCAGAAGGACTTGTACACTGGGGGATTTTTGACTCAGAGGGCCTACAGTCCTGGACTAGCCGTGCTCAGGACACCACATCTTGGAAAAGAGCGAGTTTTGCAGCGTGAATCTTTCTGGATTCACTATGCTGTGCATTATTCCGCCATCTAGTGGTTGGGTCCGGAATTGTAGTATTTTTTCTCTCTTTTTTTCTTTTTCGTGGCCCAGGTGTTCGTCGACATACCACCATTTGGTGTCCTTCGTGACGTCGACGCGCTTCCTCTAGAAGCGCCCACCTTTGGTCGCCATCTTCAGATTCTTTTTTCCGCCGTTAGGTCTGGATCAACAGCAAGGAGCTCCAAGAACTTTGGAGAGCAGAATCAACGAATGATTGGAATATATCACCAGAGAAGACACCGGAGACCAAGTTAGAAGAAATGCGACTACAGTTCAAAGAACTTCGAAGAATTCGACGTTTTTCGAAGGAGAATGCTCATACAGGGGGCTCCCTGGCCGCGGTGATGGACAAGCCTCTGTTCAAATTCTGCGCAAACTGCCACCACAAGTACGCGCAAAAGGACCAACACCCGGTTTGCAATCTCTGCTTGCCGCTCGACCATCGAAGCGAGGACTGCAACGCCTGTGCAGCGTTCACCCCGAAGACTCTCAGAGTAAGGGAGAGACAGAGAAGAGCAAACTACAACTTGCAGGGCAGGGGACACCCTCCATCGCTACGAGATTTGGGACTCTCCAGCGGAGAGGAAGACATCGTAGCAGAGGGACCAGAAGACGTCGTGGTTGTCGAGGTCGAAAAGAAAACATCGAAGGAGGTAAGAGAGTCGTCGAACCCTAAACCCTCCACTGATACTCCCAAAGGCGAGCCAAAGTCTCTGAAAGGAGCAGGGCCGTCGAAGCTCTCGACGTCGACTACTGCATCCAGGGACAAACAGTCCGTCGGATCCTCTGAGAAGGACCCCCAGATGGCGAAATCCCAAGACCAGGGAAAGGCGCCGAATAGCAGCCACGAAAAAGAGGCCTCGACGTGGAAAGGCGAAGGCCCGAGACAGGTTTCGACGTCGACAACCGCGAAGAGGAAGGTCGAGGCCTTCGAAGCCGATCACGCGGCAGAGATGGAGAAGAAGAGAAAGAGGCTCGAGGCCGAAATGCCTAACATCTTGCAATGCAAGAAAGACTTTGACGAAAAGCTAAAATTTTACAGCATACCGTCGAAGACTACACCTGAAACAGGAAAGGGCGTCGAGGAATTCGAAGCGCCTAACACACCTGAACCTGTACTAGGGAACAGGCGAAGGGGAAGATGAGACTTACCAAGAGTCGACTTCCTCGGAGGCTCAAGACTTGCAGTGGGAAGATCTAGACGCCGAATCACCGGAAGAGGGCGTAGATTCATATCCGTCGAGGCCTTCGCCGCCGGACGACATAGGGATCTACAATCAAGTCATCAAACGAGCGGCTGAGACTTATGGGGTGCAGTTAGAGGAAGAAAAACCCCAGTCTTGCTTCCTCTTGGAGACCTTGCTGCCTTCACAGACTAAAAGCCAGTTCCTGCCCATGCTCCCAAGTGTGCTGGACCAGGGGAAGGAAGCATTCAAAGAGCCTGCCATGTGTAGAGCTGTGACTCCACGAGCAGAGAAAAAATATAAACATTCTTCGAAAGACCCCATGTACATCAGAGGGTCAGTACCAGCCGACTCCTTCATTACATCCACAGCTCGGAAAAGAGCAAATATACCCACAAACTCTGGCCCTCCACCAGACAAAGAAAGCAAGAGGATGGACATGATAGGTAGGAAGATGGAAAGGAGTGCAGCCATACAATGTCGCATCACCAACTCCAATGCGCTCATCAACAGACATGCATACCAGCACTGGGAAGAAGTGGAAGAACTCCTCAAACATGTACCCTACCAGAAAAATACCAGAGAAGAGCAAGCCACCTGGTAGAAGAGGGGAAGAACATGGCTAATACAGGTTTAAAGTCAGCCCTGGACGCAGCAGAGACATCAAGCAGGCAGATGATGCTGGGGATCACTGAAAGAAGACATGCCTGGTTAAGAATTTCTGGTTTCAAGAATGAGGTCCAAAACAACATCCTCAACACGCCCTTCAACGGGGAACAACTGTTTGGAACACCAGCTGAAGAAAGATAACGAAACATCTAGATCTATGGGGGCGCTGAAGTTCCGAGGTATGAGAAGGGGAACACCTTCCAAGAGACCGACAGGCAGAGGAAATTATCAGCCTGGGGCAACACACCAAACCACCCAGCAAAGTTATCAAGGGGGTAACCAGGGACAGCAGCACGGACAGCAGCAGCAAAACTGGCAGTACCAGCCCCGAGGACAATCCTTTTGAGGGCGCGGCCGAGGAAGGGGTAACGGCCAGAGGGGAAGTCAGCCTCCCACAGAAAAGTGACTCACTAGCAGAAACACACTCCTGGATGAGACCTCAGGAAGTGCAGAAAGCGACCGGACAAAAACCTGCAAAAAGTCAAAAACTTCAACAGCTCCTCCAACACAGATTAAGACACTTCCTCCAGGAGTGGAGGAAAATAACATCAGACAAATGGATATTAAACCTCATACAATATGGGTACTGTATAGACCTGGAAAGGCCACCGCAAAACAGAAGGCCAAGGGTCAGAGTGCGCACAACAAAAGAGCTGACACACTTGAGGGAGGAAGCAAGAGAATTGCTAAAGAAAAGAGCCATAGAAGTTGTGTCACAAAAACAAAGGAACAAAGGGGTATACTCAACCTACTTCCTCATACCAAAGGTAGACGGAACATTACGTCCAATTCTAGACCTCAGATTCCTAAAGAGGTTCATAAAGACTCAAAAGTTCAAGATTACCTCCCTCCAAGAGGTCGTACATCAACTACAAAGAGGAGACTACATGGCAACTATAGACTTAAAGGACGCCTACTTGCACATCCCCATCCCCATCAACAGCAAACACAAACACCTCCTCAGGTTTACAATAGGCACAAATCACTACCAGTTCACAGTGCTAGCTTGCTGATTAAAATCAGCACCAAGAGTCTTCACAAAATGTCTGGCGGCAGTAGCAGCACACTTAAGGAGGAAGGGATACATGTATACCCATACCGCAACGACTGGCTGGTAAAAGCAAACTCATACCACAGGTGCAGGAAGCACATAGAGATAGTGGTACAGACGCTGGCCCAACTGGGGGTTTCGATCCATTGGGAGAAAACTTCAATAGAACCAGAACAACCGAAGAGGTTCTTAGGAGCAGAAATCAAAACCATACAATGCACGGTGATTCCATGTGCAAAGAGGACTCTGGCTATATGCAAGGAGACGCGTCTTTACCGCAAGGGGCAAGCTCTGACAGTGAGGACTGTGAGCAAACTGATGGGGATGATGGCATCATGCATACATTTGGTTCCAAATATTCGCCTACACATGAGACCATTCCAAGAATGGATCCAGCAGCAATGGTCACAAGCAACAGGAAGTTGGGAGGATCTAGTGGTTGTCACACAAACAGTACAGCAAGAAATAGCGTGGTGGAAGCAGAAGAACTTAGCACAGGGAAGATCATTCACACAACCAACTCCAACTGTAACCATTACAACAGACGCCTCCCAGAAGGGGTGGGGAGCGCACACACAACCTCAAAGTAAGGGGGTTGTGGGGACATCAGGATGCAAAAAAGCACATCAACTACCTAGAACTCAAGACAGTGTTCCTAGCCTTAAAGGCCTTTCAGAAACTGCTGTACGGGAACAGAGTACTGATACAAACCGACAATGCAACTACCATGTTCTACATCAACAAGCAAGGAGGGACACATTCAGTGACACTCTCACGGCTAGCGCAGGAAATATGGAGATGTGCAATCCCAAGAAAGATAGACCTGTTAGCAATACATCTACCAGGGAAGGACAATGTAGAGGCAGTCTTGCTCAGCACACAGACGTCAGCATCCCACGAATGGGAGATCAACCAACAGGAAATCCAGAAGATATTCCACAAATGGTGGACTCCACAAATAGACCTCTTTGCAACACACCAAAATGCAAAATGCCAAAACTTTGCATCCAGAGTCCCGTCCAAACAGTCCCTGGGGAATGCGCTATGGATAAGCTGGTCAGGGACATTTGCATACGCTTTTCTACCAATACCGCTACTACACAGAGTGCTGAGCGAGTGCAGGTTCAGCAGCATGACGCTCATCCTGATAGCACCCCAATGGGCCAGGCAAACATGGTTCTCACAAATCATGGAGATGTCACAAACGCACGCACGCATACAGGTTCCCCGCCAGGAAGGACCTGCTAACAAAGCAAAACAGAAGAGTACTACACCCAGAACCAGAAAGCCTCAGCCTAGCTGCATGGCTCCTAAGGACCTAGAGTTTGCACACCTCAAATTATCGGCAAGTACAATGGCGGTACTCAGAGAGGCAAGAAGACCGACCACAAGTAAGTGCTACGTAGCAAAGTGGAAGAGATTCACCGAATGGTGCATTAGAGAAAATCTGCAAACAAAGATTACTAAGGAATCAAC
Source organism: Triturus cristatus (assembly GCF_964204655.1). NCBI lineage: Eukaryota > Metazoa > Chordata > Amphibia > Caudata > Salamandridae > Triturus > Triturus cristatus. The sequence continues at coordinate 675,796,218 of NC_140593.1, read as the reverse complement.
AGTACTAAGATACTTGACGCATCTACTACAAAATAAGCTAGGCTACACGTCCCTAGCGGTGCACTTAGCGGCAATTGTGGCGTACACAAGTGGGGAAACAGTGAAAAGTTTCTTCAAATCACAAGTGGTAAAAAGATTCCTAGAAGGTGCAAAAAGGATCGCTCCTCCTGGCAGAATGCCAACACCAGCATGGAACCTCAATGTAGTGCTCACACAGCTAATGAAAGCATCATTTGAGCCTATTCACAAAGCTACACTGCATATGCTCACATTAAAGACAGCCTTCCTAGTGGCTATCACATCACTACGAAGAGTAAGTGAATTGCAAGCGTTAACGCTCCAAGATCCCTACCTACAAATACACAGTGATAGGATTGTCATGAGAACGGACCCGCATTTCTTGCCAAAGGTGGTGTCTAAGTTCCACATCAACCAGACAGTTCAAATACCAAGTTTTTTCCAAAAACCGTCCACCAGCACAGAAAGAGCCTTACACACACTGGACGCCAGGAGGGCAGTAATGCACTATATGAAAAGGACAAAAGAATGCAGGAAAACAAAGCAATTTTTTGTATCCTTCGCCAGCAGTTTTTTGGGACGACCTGTTCCCAAAAATACCATTGCACGATGGATTGCACAAACCATCCTGCTCTGCCACAAACAGGCAGCTCAGTCATTACAAGGAGCAGGTTATGCTCACTCAACAAGGAAGAAAGGAGCAACAATTGCGTCTCTAGCAAACACACCTATCCAAGACATTTGCCAAGCAGCAACATGGTCTTCAGTGCATACGTTAACTACGCACTACTGTGTGATAATCCAAATGAACAAAGAAGCGCAAGTGGGATAGAAGGTCTTGCAACACATTTTCAGTAACCAATGCTCATCTTCCACCCAACCTCCACTATGAGGAGAAACCTCTACAAAATCGATGCACAGCATAGTGAATCCAGAAAGATTCACGCTGCAAAACGTATAGTTTCTTACCTGCCGGTGTAGTTTTGCAGCTTGAAGACTTTCTGGATTCACTACAGAACCCACCCTCCTCCGCCTGAAAGCTGAGACAGGAGGATAAAAGGGGGGTAGAAGGTGAAAAGACTTTACATGGATTAAATAAGAAAACCAAGAAAGAAAAAAGAATGCGAAGATGGCAACCAAAGGTGGGAGCTTCCGGAGGAAGCGTGTCGACGTCACGAAGGACACCAAATGGTGGTATGTCGACGCCCACCTGGGCCATGAAAAAAAAAAGAGAAAAAATACTACAATTCCGAACCCAACCACTAGATGGCGGTGTAATGCACAGCATAGTGAATCCAGAGAGTCTTCAAGCTGCAAAACTACACCGACAGGTATGAAACTATACGTTACACGAAGGCTCTCTGGTACTGACCTTGGGCACGTGGGCGGTGAGGTAGCGCCTAATAAACTTGGTGGCGATCGCATGCTGGTTGGTGCGGGTGGATATTCTAACTTGAATGTGAGACTCTAGTTGGGGTGAGGGGCTGGACTGCATTATTGCTATTTCGTCTCCCTTCTTGGCTACTACCTGCATACCTGGAATATCTAACTATGTGGAAAAAAAAGTCCCTGCTGCAAAAGCTTCCCCGCCTCCCAAGAACACGCGAGTCACTACCATGGAATGTTGTTTGACCTGGGCTGATTCAGTAGTTTTAAAAGAAATTCGAGTTAGTGGAAAAAAGGATGGTGTTAAGTTGGGGCAGCCCTGCATATTCTCCCTTGAGACATCCCTTACTAGGAGTGACCCCTAGGGAGGAGGGAATATCTGGTGAGGCTGACTGAGGGGAGCTGAAAGCAACAGGGAGGATGGGGGAGAGGCAGGAGGATCCCGTGATATCCATCAGAACATTAGTGGGCGAGTGGTTGCTGGTTCCTCCCTTGGACTCCACTCCTCCTCCCTCCACCTGTCTGACTCACAACTCGAGGAAAAGTGAAGAAATACTGGAACCTGGGTGCCTCATTCCCTCAGGGCGTCCCAAGTTGACCCCATTCTGGTATGTCAAGGGTGGGGGGAGAATGTAGCAGGAATTTCATTACCAAACTCTCGGAGGTGCTGTCTGCCATATTAGATCCAATCCTGGCAAGGTTAAACATTATTGAAACTAGAATGTCTTAAATTCTATCCCTAACTCAAGAGGTGAGGGTGCCCCATGCCAAGCAGACCTCCCCCCTCCCCCTAAGCACAAACTGACCCGGCTGCCCACATCCCATGAGACATCCGCAATCCTCAAGGTGTTTCTGTTCCCCCTTCAAGATCTGGGGGAGGTGGCTGTAACGCTGTTGCGGGAGCCCCATTTTCAGTTCCCTTTGTGGCTGAGAGCTCTTATATTGCTACAGAGCCATCCAGGCTCCAGCACTTTGTGGACATCCTTTACTTGCCGCCCATCCCACGTGGGACCCGTGCTCACTACGCCACTGGAGTCAAGCTATCCTGGCTGATGACGGCTGATAGCCAGAAACCGGTCCTAGGATGCTTGATTCCGGTCCAGGGAAGACATGGCTTGGCAGTTCGGGCTGGACTGTTCCCATGAGGCGCAGGGTCAAGACTGATTTGCATATGGCCATGTCTAAACTGGGGTGGCGTAGTGGGCAAAAGAACGATGGATTTAACCCAGATCTCTTGACTGGGGGAGAATGTCTGCATTGTCAGCATTCCGTCCATCATTTGTTTATTGTAACGCTTTTCGCCCTAAGTGGGATGGGTATTCCCAGACGTGGGACCCGTGCTCACTACGCCACTGGAGTCAAGCTATCCTGGCTGATGACGGCTGATAGCCAGTAACCGGTCCTAGGATGCTTGATTCCGGTCCAGGGAAGACCTGGCTTGGCAGTTCGGGCTGGACTGTTCCCATGAGGCACAGGGTCAAGACTGATTTGCATATGGCCATGTCTAAACTGGGGTGGCGTAGTGGGCAAAAGAACGATGGATTTAACCCAGATCTCTTGACTGGGGGAGAATGTCTGCATTGTCAGCATTCCGTCCATCATTTGTTTATTGTAACGCTTTTCGCCCTAAGTGGGATGGGTATTCCCAGACGTGGGACCCGTGCTCACTACGCCACTGGAGTCAAGCTATCCTGGCTGATGACGGCTGATAGCCAGAAACCGGTCCTAGGATGCTTGATTCCGGTCCAGGGAAGACATGGCTTGGCAGTTCGGGCTGGACTGTTCCCATGAGGCAAAGGGTCAAGACTGATTTGCATATGGCCATGTCTAAACTGGGGTGGCGTAGTGGGCAAAAGAACGATGGATTTAACCCAGATCTCTTGACTGGGGGAGAATGTCTGCATTGTCAGCATTCCATCCATCATTTGTTTATTGTAACGCTTTTCGCCCTTAGTGGGATGGGTATTCCCAGACGTGGGACCCGTGCTCACTACGCCACTGGAGTCAAGCTATCCTGGCTGATGACGGCTGATAGCCAGAAACCGGTCCTAGGATGCTTGATTCCGGTCCAGGGAAGACATGGCTTGGCAGTTCGGGCTGGACTGTTCCCATGAGGCACAGAGTCAAGACTGATTTGCATATGGCCATGTCTAAACTGGGGCGACGTAGTGGGCAAAAGAACGATGGATTTAACCCAGATCTTTTGACTGGGGGAGAATGTCTGCATTGTCAGCATTCCGTCCATCATTTGTTTATTGTAACACTTTTCGCCCTAAGTGGGATGGGTATTCCCAGACGTGGGACCCGTGCTCACTACGCCACTGGAGTCAAGCTATCCTGGCTGATGACGGCTGATAGCCAGAAACCGGTCCTAGGATGCTTGATTCCGGTCCAGGGAAGACATGGCTTGGCAGTTCGGGCTGGACTGTTCCCATGAGGCGCAGGGTCAAGACTGATTTGCATATGGCCATGTCTAAACTGGGGTGGCGTAGTGGGCAAAAGAACGATGGATTTAACCCAGATCTCTTGACTGGGGGAGAATGTCTGCAGTGTCAGCATTCCGTCCATCATTTGTTTATTGTAACGCTTGACAATCCTGAAGGCAGAGTGCTTGGTCTTGTGTGAGAGGGTGCCCAAACATGAGCTGAGCCCCTCTGCAGCTTTCGGAAATACTTCCTTATGGCTGTTCTGTGATACAGCCATACCATATACTCTTAAGTGCATTATAACCTTGCGGTAAATGCTAACTTTGGAATGGCTGCATCAAAACATGTCGTGTTTGGTGTCAAACGCTTTGGAATACTACCCCCCGCCAGTTCTGGCGGCGGGGATAGCATTCCACCCTTCTAGAGGGAGAGACATGTTCACACTGGTCAAACCTGTTAGGACTGAGCCCCGGCATCACAAAATGGATGCCTCTGCCACAGACACAGGTCTGGCCTCCTGCTGCTGTCCGAAACCCCGGCAGGAGAGGCCTGGACAATAGGTTTCCTGTCGAAGGGGGGTGTAACCACCTCCCCAGACAGGCAGATGTGTATTGGGGCTGGGCGGGAGCACTCTCTGGTGCTTTGAAGTCCTGCACTGGGGGCACGTTTGCTATCCCTGTGCATAGTCCAGTTCAAACCGGTTGCAGGGGCTACCTGCTCCTGCTCTGGCACGAAACTGAACAAAGGAAATGGATGTAACCACCCCTCTTTCCAAGCCCACCCATAGGCGGGGCTTTAGAGTTAGTCCATCCACTAAACTTGGTATAAGTATAGGAATGGAGTCCCTAGGACTTTAGATTACCCTGGACAAAACTCTGCAACGTACATCCTGGACCTTCGACGTTCTATCCTGACTAGAAGACTGAAGAAATCTCCCTTGGGGTCAAGGAGTGACTCCCCTGCTTGGCAGGCACCAAAGAAGCAACTGACCGGTCTGCATCGCTGAAGCTCCCGCCGACGCCAAAGTCTTTGCATCACCAGAGGTGGATTTCTGGACTTCCCCGAGGTTACACAGAGCCCACAGCAAAGCTGAGGCCCGTGGCTATCGTGGGTGACGTGGAACCGTGACCCCTGGACACCGTGAACGTTTGCAGCAACACTATCTTCCTGGTCCTCCTCGAAGTTGTGCTTTGGGCTCCGAGTAGCCCCAGCCTTGAGCACCTCCTGCACCGAAGATTGCTGGCCTCCATTCCACGAGTGACCCGTGGGCCAGTTTCAAGTGCGACCGCTCGAGGCTCCTTCGCGATCACAACCTGTTGGCTAGCAGGTCCCCACGAAGGCAACTCCTCTTCTACTTGGGCTTTCCTGGTTGCTCCTGACGTGCCCTGACTTACCCTCGCTGGGTGAGTCCCTCAGACCTTGCTGGTCTGCACAGCAGTCCTTTCTCTGAATTCCAGTGACTTGCCGTTGCCAAGGCTTGTTGGGTCCAATTTGTTCGCCGACACCGCTGCACTCGACAGACTTCATGGGACAACTCGAATCCGGCTCGTGGACTTCGTCGACTCCTCCTGGCCCTCGTGGCTGAAGAGTCAAGACGCCCATCAACTCACCTGAAGCACCCGACATCTGTGGGCATTGGTCCATCCTGCGCTCGGTCACTGCAAGTGACCCAGACTCTGTCCCCTCTGCTTTCAGGTTCCTTCCTAGATCCGGCCTTGCATCTCTGCGGACACTTCTCCTCTTCACGGCAGCAGCAGTTCATTGCCGGCTTCCATTGAAATCGACGACGCGACCCGACACCAAAAGACACCTATGCACCCAGCTTCCCTGGGTGAGGTAACTCGAGTATTCCGGTGCTCACGTGGGTGCTAGCCCTAGAACTTCCTAAGTCCAAAAGAGTTTGGTCCTGACTCGATTAGAAGTGTCCCTAATCTTTAAATCTCCAACCGCGACATTGCCCATAGAAGATAACGGGAACCCGCGGTTGTGTTAACACGCTGCATACAGTCCCCATGGGTCCCCTGTGTCACTTCCTTGGGTGGTTCCTTGGGGTCCCAGCGATGCAATAGGCCTAGTGTCTGTTCCAGTCGTGGTTCTTATACCACTTTTTTGGTTTATGGTTTGGTACGGCCCTGGGGCCCAAACGTGTATTTGTGCTATTACTGATGCTTGCTCACTTGTAAACTAAGTACTTCGAACTCCAGTCTCATAAAGAAACTAGAGGGGTGTGTTTTATCTTAAATACATATATTTTGAATATATACCTGGTGTGGTTGTCCTTTCATTTGATCATTCAAGAGATTATAGACTGGTAAAACAAGCTGCTTTACATTCCTTCAAGACTTAGCCTGACGGCTGCTCTCCATAGCTACCACTAGGATAGCTTTCAATAAAGGATGTCTTTAACCTATCACATAAGGGGTTGTTTGGACTGATACAAGGTGCCCACCAGAACTGGGGGACAGCATATATCAGGCCACCTTCTCACACAGGGCAGCCAGGACGGTGATCTTGAAATTATTTTGCCCCCGCCTGAGTAGCCTCGATATGTGCGACTGACTAATTCCTACTCTTCTCTCTCACTCGAAGTCTAACCTTGGTCAGAAAGTTACTGTGTCCTCTTCTGTAGCCCCCCTTGCAGTAACCCCAGCTGTGGCTACTTCAACGCGGAATCAAAAGGCCCTTACAATTGTGTCAAGGAACATTGCTGGGCTCTCGGGTAATTTTTCTGATCCTACCTGGGTGAAGTTTATAACATTTCTTCAGATTATTTGCTTACAGGAAACATGGGAAGTGAATAATAGGTTTTTCCTGGAAGGTTATAAGACATACTTTCTACCCGGCTGCCTGCACCTTCAGGCAGGGCTAGAGGTAGTATGAATATATTTTTGCCAGTAGATCTGCATGGGCAGGTTGTTCACTTGGACAAGATCATGATGGTATTACCACGACTGAAGGTATCTCTCTCGGAAGTCCCCCCCTTTACATCTGGTCAGTTTGTATAATGAGAGAGGACATCGAGAGGTCTCTAGCCTTCACAGCCTAAGGTTAACCCTGAACACACAGGGGGGGAACAGGGTGATGGGCTTGGTCAGGGGAGGACTTTGTTTGTTGGGGACTTTAACTGCAATCACTGCAATAGCTCAATGCTGCTAGAGGATGACAGGTCGAGATGCACACTAACAGAAGGACTTTATTTTGATCACTCCAAGGAAGGTCAGGAGCGGGTGATATTTTAGCCTCCCATTATGTGGTATTTGCCTTTGAAAAATTGATTCGCTCGCCTAATCCTAGTGTTGCCTCTACGCACAAGAGGAAGAGCTGCTCTTCTATCATAGATTTTATTTTTATTTCTGCTCCCTTATTTTTGTATATTGCTAATTTTGATATTGTTTACAGCCCCTTTAGCGATCATAATCCACTTGTTTTGGAATCGAAAGGTCATAGGGACGTTGCGCGTCTTGGTGGCAGGATTAGCAGAGGTCTTGTTCCTGTGGATCAAGGCAGTTGAATAAATTGGGCCCAGGTTGACCCGGCTATTTTTTAAGCATAGCTCTTCTCCTAGGTGTTGAAAGAGACCTGTTTAGATATTGTCGCCCCTGACATGAATATTTTGCAAGCCTTTGTAGATATTGCGGATAAGGCAAATAATCTACTGATTTTCACCAAACTCAAGCAAGTATGGAAGACCAGAAGTGGATTGATAGGAAATGCTCAAAACGCCTGCAGCTTTTGAAGTCAGCCTTGAAACAGGACCCTAGAGACGAGCCGGGTGGTTGCCAGCAGTCCATACGTAAACGCAAGGCTACATCCCAGGCCCTACCCTGGGATGAGGTAACCCAATCCAGTGATTCTAGAGATTCCTCTCTTTGCTGGAAGGTAGTTAATAAACTCCTTTTTGCAGATGGGTCAGGTCCAGCTATTTATACCCTCATATCAGAGCAACAGTGGAAAGTCCATTTTGCAGGGGTCTTCAATTTTGGCAAGATGGCTGAGGTGAAAAAAGTGTGATAGTAAGAGAGATTGGTATGCCCCCATGGTCTTTACTCTGAAGAGGTATCGTGTAGCGTGCGACTCTCTCCCCAGGATACATTCAAAGCTATGCTTATTTACCGCCATCCGGGCCCCAGAGGTGCTTTCCATGACTCCATTGGTACACTTCTGTAGAAGGGGATGTGCGCCAACTTATTCACAATTATGGGGGATTTTAATTTTTATCTGGAGGATACTTCAGACCTGGATAATATTGGACTGAAGCAAATTATGGACGTAGGGGATCTCGAGCAGCGGATAGATGGCCCTACACATGTTGCTGGGCATACGTTAGATGGAATATCTTCTAATAATACCGGCCTCTCTGTGTTGGAGATACTGCCACTCCCTTGGACGGATCATGCCGCCATCATTTTTAGGCCTCGTCTGAGCTAGTGCATGCGCTGCTCTGCTAGACATTGTTAGTGGATTTTCAAAGTGCTACCAGAGGCTTTTCCTGGCCCCAAGCTTGCGTTCACGAGCGTGTGCACGCGCGGAGCCGCCATTTGTCTTTCCTCCGTCACGGGTGATCACTTTCACTTTTGCGCATGCTGTCTGAGTGCATAGCAATGATGGCCGCTTTTATTTCCAGCCCGACAACGCACTGCCTCTTTAAAACAGCGCCTTAGCGTGGCGTCCACCCTCCCCTTTGGATTTTAAATATTAATTTTTTCACACAGCCCAGCATCTGCGCTTCAGCATTTTTGGCCGCGTATGTTATGTACAGCCCTGGGGACGCTGCGCTTGTTTTTATTTTCAGCGTGCCATGCACACATTCACAGTGGCGGGAATGCACCTTTCTTTCTGCTTGGTTCGCTTTTTTCCGGTCCAGCCATAAGGAGCAGAGGCCGCGTCGGCTCCTTCATATATGAGGAGATAGGCGGAGCATAACGCAGCTCTTTTCGCTCCCTCAATTGCAATGCAAAAGGTTTTGTTTCCTAGATGGTGTCTTCCCAGCTCATCATCACTGTTGCAGATGGCTTTCCTCGAGGTATCCAGTTGTCCTGGTAAGTGTGGGAATCTCCCGCCTGCTCGAGTGAATGGTGTCACTGCCTTCTGTCAAACTGGGTGCGCGAACCATGTCACCTCGATGTTAACTTTTTTCTTTTAGGCCGTTCTCTCATCACGTTCATTCAGACAGTCTCCTCATTTCCTCTTACCCAATATTTTTACTTGCGTGTACCGAGCTTCTGCCGGTCCGAATGTTGGTAGATCATTTTACATTGAGTTTGCTAAAAGTTCAATCATAAAATCAAACAAACAAAAAAATAAATGACGTGGGTTCTTTGCCGGCCACGTTCCCGAGGAGGGTAACACGAATTACTTTCTTTCTTTACAGCTTCCCCCAAGGGCGCTATATAAAACCTTCCAACAGACTACAAATATATTTCGCATTCCTGCTCGCAAGAAGTTCCTCGAAGCCCAGGTATAAAGCACTAGCAAACGCCCCTGATAATTAACCCCTTCCATCTTACCTCTCCAAACAAATGAAACAAGCATTGGCATAGCCAATAGGTCTCTCCTTTGGGACCTTGTAAGTAAAAAAAAAAAAAACTGAAGTGTAAGACTTTACATTTACTACATCCTAAATACGAAGTAAATGTAAACGTGAAGTTTTATACTTACTTACAAGGTCCCAAAAGCGAGACCTATTGGCTATGCCAATGCTTGTTACTCAATCGCGGACTCCACACAACCAACTTAAATCTAAGCCCAAGGAGAAGATAGCTATACGGGCTTAGAAAAACATTGATAGTACTGATTTGGGATTTTTTTAAAACAAACTACCACTAATCTCCCAACTAGTGTAGAAGAGGCTACGGCGGCTTACTTGAGATGGATAGGGGCCTCATGCAGCAAATTTGTTCCGGTTAAATGGTACACCCCTAAGCGAGCCCATCCCTCAGCACCTTGGTTCTCCACGAACCTGAAGAAGCACCAAATGGACTGTAAGAGGCTGGAGAGGGTATGGAGGAAAGGGTACAACAATAGCAACAAAGAAGCTTATAAAGTATGTCTCACTATCTATAAAAAATTACTCCTAGAAGCAAAAAAAGCCTATTTTGCGGAGCAGATTAAAGAGGCCAAATTTTCCTGCAGAGAATTGTTTAGAACCATCGCCAACCTTACGAACCCCGCCAAATCGAACATTCACAGCAGCCCTGCACTCTGTGAATCGTTAGTTTCCTTTTTTCTCAATCAGGTGGAAGTTATTTTCTTCCCCTTTATCAACCACCAAGGAGGGGTGGGTTAGGTGGCAGCCAGGCCAAAGCCTATGGCCATCAGCACCTCACATATGTTAGAGGGTTTTACACCACTTGAGACTCAGGAGGTAATTAAACTTTTCTTGGCATCTCGATCCGGGTCTGCCCTGGACCCCTGTCCAGTATCTGTGATCAAAAGCACCCCGGAGGTCATCGCCTTCATCCTTATGCCATTGTTTAACACTATCATGGAGTCGGGTCGGTACCCTAAAACCTGGATATCGGCCTCAATACTTCCGCTGATAAAAACAACCAAATCTGGATAAAAATGATCCTAATAACTACAGACCCATCTCACGACTTCCGCTGCTGGCCAAAATGATAGAGAGGGCCATCAATGTGCAACTTAGCACGTTTTTTTCAGAGCAGCAATGCGCTTACCCCACACAGTACGGCTTACATGCAGGACATAGCACGGAGCTAGCTCTGATCAGGATCAGGGAGGTGTGGCATCCTTATTATGTTGGACCTGTCAGCGGCTTTCGATATGGTCCATCACGACTCTCAACTGCCTGGTTTCGGGCAGGGCCTGGAGCCTCCTGAAATCTTTTCTGGCTGATAGAACGCAAACGGTGGATCTGGGCAGAGATGTATCTAAGCCTTTTTCCCTGCTGTGCGGGTTGCCTCAGGGGTCTTCCCTCAGCCCCACGCTTTTCAATAAATAGGTCAGCCTGCTGGCAGCCCTGATAAGATTTTTCGGGCTTCAATTAACATCTTATACAGACGACACACAAATTGCGCTGTCCTTGTAGCGAGGCAAAGAAGCAGAAACGGCTTCAAGATGCCATGACTGTCTGAAAGACATATCCGGCTGGATGGCCGCCAATAGCCTGAAACTTAATGCAGGCAAAACGGAGGTCATTATATTTGGGAATAACTCTAACCTCTGGACACATGACCTATGGCCTGAAGAAATGGGCAAGCCTCCGGCCCCCACGGTTAAAGCCAAAAACCTGGGAGTGATTATGGACAATAAACTTGCCTTTGGCGATCAGGTCAGTGGGGTTGTCTCGACGAGCTTTTATCTCCTCAGAATCTTGAGGACAATAAAAATTTCCCTACCAGAGGACAGCTTCAGGACAGCAGTCTCAGCCCTCATTTTGTCACGGCCATATTATTGCAACAGTCTATACCTGAACCTTAAAAAATAAAAAAATCTGTACAGACTCCAGCTAGTGCAAAATGTGGCTGCTAGGCTGCTAATGGGCACACCAAGGTTTGTCTCAGTCAGAAATATACTTCGTCATCTGCATTGGCTCCCAGTAAAAAAACTTGCACAATTCAAAGCGCTGTGTACAGTTTTTAAGTCTTTGATGGGCAGTGGTCCTGAATTTCTGAGCAGGCGTCTTCAATGGTATGTCCCAGGAAGAGTGTTGCGCTCCTCTGAAGGAAAACAAGTGATTGTTCCCCGAGTGAAAAAAGCTAACCGGGGCGGCAGCAGTTTCTTCTTCTGTGCCGCAAAAGCCTGGAACAACCTCCCAGTGCATCTCAGGAATTCAACTGAGCTCCTTTCCTTTAGGAAGGGGCTGAAGACATGGCTGTTCTCTGAATAAGCTGCCGCACCCACGGATACCAGTTAGACAGTGATCAGCGCCAGGACACCTTTCGGTATAAGTGCCCTTTAAAAGCTCTAATAACATAACAAAAGTAAGGTATCAATAATTTAACCAGAAATAAAACCGTTGTCCCTGATGGAATTCCCCCAGACCTGTAGTACCTGGATGTGGAGTTATGGGCATTATTGACTCAGGTGTTGAATGTTGCTGCACGTCATGGGGTGCTGCGGTCATGGCCTTTTGTGGTGATAGTACCAGTGTTCAAGAAGGGGGACAAGGACAATCCCTAATGTTATTTCCCCATCTCCTTGATGGACACGGTAATCAGGTCCTTGGGAGGGTTGTACTTAACAGATTGATGGAATGGTCTGATGCTATGGGTATTCTGACGGATGTCCAGTATGGCTTTAGGCTTCCGATCAATGTGAATCTGTATTTAATTATTAAGCACGCTGTTGCCAGGCCAGAGAGTTTACACCTGGCATTCATGGACCTGACATCTGCGTTAGACAGGGTGAGCTAAACTATGGGTCCTGTTGCTCGAGCTAGGAGTAGAGCTGGCTAATGCTTCACCACTGTCCTCTTTCCACACCCAGACATTCGCCCGGTGCCCTGCAGCAACTCCTCGCTCCTCCGTAATCAAGAGGCGACCCTTGGAGTAGCCGCACAACCGAGACGTATACGACGGGCTGCATGACCTGCGAGGCATCTGGAGTTCACGTCCCACTGTAACCACGGCCCAGCAGCAAGCAACCCTTCTGGAGTCCCGCTGTTCATGCACAGCGCGCCTAGCGACTCACTATGGGGGATTTTTAAAAAAAGGTGAGACTCATTTTCCTCCTACACGACTCAAGCAGGCTTCGGCAGTTATATATACAAAATCTGGATGTAGTGCAAACCTGGGGGTGGACCAACATCAGAGCAGCGGGCGTCGCCCAGCTAAACAACTTCCAAGCGCCACAGTCCAAAACTAATCTCCTGCCGAAATAGGCCCACATTACGCGCCGCAATGCTAAGGTTACATAACGCAAACTCGCACACTCAGGAGCAAAGCTACTGGAGCAAGACTTCATAAGGCAAATGGGCCCCAGCATATATACATCCTATGGAGGGAAGTCTGGACTTACAGCAGTCCTGGAGGCAAATAGACATGACAGCTTGAAATCGTGCCTGCCACAGGAATGATGCTTATCTAACTTCCCAATTGGCCCCATCAGAACCAGCATTATCACACTTGGGGCAGACAGCAGAGAAGTGTGAGAATATGGGGAAGCGCCCCTTTAAGGGGTGGGGTGTAATCTCATCCGCAGAAGCAGTCAGGCTAGGTCCTGGTGCGGCTTGTGGATGGGAGAAACCCTCCTAAGCGCATGACTACACGAACAAGTAGCCCTGATCTTCCACAAAAATCTGTGGATACAGCGATCTCTATGGCATATCAACTGCTTATCCTCTGCAAATATTCGACCCCCCCTAACTCTACCCCCGCGGCATCGAGACATGCATCAATCATGTCTAAAGGACAAGCTGTGGGCCCAGCCGTGAAGCAAAGTACAATTGACAAGTTCGCAGGTGCCGGCACAGGATCAACCGCAGTCACCGGCACCGAGACTACTGTACTGGACAAAGCCACGCTCCTCGCCGCAATCACCCAATCCTGAGACTTGCTGGACGCCAAAAGCTGCGTGGTCGAATCTGACTTAATGCTATTGCGCCAAGATCTCAGTTGCTCCGTGGAACGCCTTACCCAAGATAAATCCAGGATTTCAGGCGCAGAAGACACGATTGCTAAACTCAAAGGGAAAGTGAACATTCTTTTTTTTTTTTTTTTTTTTTTTTGAAAACCTTTATTGACAGTTCAATAAGAACAAGTATGGGCCTACAACCCCCCGGGGCCGGCCGCTAAGCAATCAGAGCAATAACGACAAGTATAAACACAGGCAGCACTTCAGGGAGCAAAATCGTACAACTAATACTGTGAACAGCGTAAGTAGGGCACCAGGAGAAAAAGGTTTTCATTTTATGATGAAACAAGGCAGAAGGATCAGGTGACAAGCAATTTTAAAACAACGATCACGGATATGCAGAGTTATGAACGTTAGCGATTTACAGCAGTCTATTCGGTCAATGGCGCAAACACAAGAACATCAGGATGGAGAAAAACATAGTCTACAGCTGCGCCCACAGTCCCCTGCCAGAACTCCCCAAGAACACCCCGGAAGTTGTGAACACATGGAACGGCAACGAGGCATATCAAAAGGAGGTGTATCACGCTGATCCCAGAAAAAGAAAGACAAAAAGAATCAGAGAAGAAAAAGGAGGCCATGGAAAAAGATAAAGGAATACAGAGTCCCCTCCCCCAACGCCCCACCCTGCACCTCTGCAGATGAGTACGGCCCCCCCCCCCCCAGCAGTGTGCCTGTCGCCCTGGAACCAGACCCGAAATGTAGGAGAATAGGGAAAAAGAAGTTGGAAAGGACCCCCACCAGACGGGGGGGTAGAGAAGTATTTATAAACTGGAGGAGGAAAGTGAACATTCTTGAAAAACTCACACAGAGGTTTGCTGCACAAGTGAAAGATGCTGAAGGGAGAGCCTGTCGAAATAACCTGAGGGATGTGAATGTACCGTCATGGGTACATTCCAAGGCCAGTGGCTCAAGACCTGGATTCCAGCCGAAAATCTGTCCTCCTGCTTCGTCATTGAGCACGCCTACAGAGCACTTACCACAAAACCTCCCCCAGGCGCCAGACCACGGCCAGTCATAGCCCGTATACTCAATTTATACGACTGCGAAAACATACTGCGGCAAGCCTGGACACAAAAGACCTTCACCACTGAGTCTCACCAGATAATATTTCCAGATTACACCAGTCTGGTGCAACCACAGCAACAATCCTTTACCGCTGTGAAAAAACGTCTGAAAATTACAAATCTCGTATATGCTTATTTTCCCAGAGCATCTGTCAGCTACAAAAATCGTACCTTATTCTTTGATACACCTGAGGAAATATTCCAATGGACAGACGATAACCACCTGGTCAAGCCTCACACACCTCCGTCCCGGGACTCGCTCATCATCTGGAGACCCATTGCTCCAGAGCAGCAAGAAAGGCAAGCAAAGAGACAGATTGAGTTCATCATGCCACTCCAGATCGCGGGGGATAAACAAGCTGAGACAGTTGACAACTGATCCAAAGAAGTCTCACACTAATGCAATCTCAGACTGCACGACAGGCTATGAATATACCTTCCAGTAAAGATACTAATCATACTGGCACCAAAATGGGCTACCACACCTGAACGGACCACCTCATGTACTTGGGACAATTGCCAGGGACGCGATGTTATGAGAACCATTGGACACTTTCAGCCTTCACCCCCTGTTGAGGTAGGCACTTCTTTCTCTCCGCGACAGATGCTTCAATGGTTTTTGAGGTAGTAGGATGGGACTGGGAGGGAGTGGGATTGAAATTTGGAGGGATGATACAGTTGCAGGTTTTGTTTTACACACTTGTTACACTGCACACTCAATGCATTGACCCCATGAGGCCCTCGACAGCTATACCCCCAATTAGTCCACCACATGCCCTGATGACACTTCAGAATAGACAAACTCCAACAGGAGAATTCAACATTGCAACATGGAATGTTCAAGGTCTGTTAGATAAGATCAAACGAGGTGTGGTCCTTAATCAAGCTAAACGCACAGGCGTTGATATACTTCTCCTACAAGAGATCCACCTGATGGGGACTTAAGCCCCATGTCTAGCCCACTTTGGCTTTATGCATATTTTCCATTCTGGCTTTATAAGAGGCTCCAGAGGAGTCTCCATTTGAATCCACCAAAGTATCTCCTTCACACGTACTCGTACATGGGCTGATACACTAGGCAGATACATATGGTTCAAGGAATGATAGGTGGAGAACCCACAGTGTTGGGTAGCATATACGCCCCCGGCCCCTAAACCAAACATTTATCAAACGCATTATTGCCACTTGGGGATCGATACCTGACACCCTTGCATTGATTGGCGAAGACTGGAATGATGTCATTCATCCAGAACACAAAAGATGGGGCCACACTCCCCCACACTCTACACCTAGGGAATCTCGTATTGGGCCTATAGTAGAGCTGTTGGGTTGGACAGATTCCTGGAGGACCCCACAGCCCTCGACTGCGGGCTTCACATTTTTCTCAGGGTCCACAGCTCGTTCTCCAGACTAGGTTACATCTTCGTTCCTAGTGTACACACCCATAGATTAGTTGATGCTGAAAACTTGCCTAGAGGCCTATCCGACCATTCCTCGTAAGGCTACGATTATTAATCGACCCCAAATAACTCCTGCTCCGTAGGCGACTCTCGCCCTGGCAAATGCACAACCCTCTATATAAAACCAGTGTCAATAAATCCCTACTAGACTACTACTTTTTATTTTAGTACTATTTATTTAGTGAAATGATGACATGTTCCGCCACAATACAGAAAAGGCTGACTTTACTACAAAAAGAAGCACAGATCATAGACACTGAGAGATGCTGTTGGGAGCAGGGCGGGAACAGCACTCGTAAGCAATTAGGCACTCTGTAACAACGATATCAAAGGGACCTGCTAGACGAGGCCAACCACACATGGCAGGATACACAAAGGAGGATAATCCAAAGGGGTAGAAATCAGGGAAAGTCCTAAACCGAGTGTCAACACACCCTGAAACCAGACCAGCTTACTGATGACTAAATCACACACCGCTGAAATACTCACGAACCCAACAGAGATAGCCCACTACTTTTTCGAATTCTAACAAACCTTATAGACTCAACATGAAGTACTAACGGAATCCCAGATAGAAGACTTTTTCCGAGACATACCACCAAGGGCATTGTCTGACACAGTGCGCGAATCACTGGAAACCCCTATCGCGCTCTAAGAATTAGCCTCAGCCGTTTACGAAATGACACCTGGGAAAACGCCAGGACCCAACGGGTTCCCATGCAAATTTTTCAAAGAATACACATCTATACTGGGACCTCGATACCTAGCTACCATCGGTGAGGCCCTCAAAAATAAGTGTATTCCTCCCGATTGGAGACACTCCGAAATTGTGGTCGTTCTCAAGCCAGGGCGCCCGCCTGAACTTTGCACATCCTATTGAACAATCTCACTTTTAAATCTCGTAGCTAAGGTGCTGGCTAACCGACTGATACCAAATCTCCAGGATCTAATCCATCCATATCAGGCCGGCTTTATGCTGCAAAGAGTGACCCGGCATAATATACGTCGAGCCCACAACACGATCGCCAGAGTGGACCGTTTGAACAGACCAATCGCTCAACTTCTCGTAGATATTGACAAGGCCTTCGACTCAGTCAGCTGGACGTACATGTTCATACTGTTGAAACATCTGAACATGGGCCTCTAGTTCATAGCTTACGTGAAACTATTATATACAGCCCTCACTGTTTCCTTCAGGGTGGCTGGTGCAGTATAGACCCAATTCCCGATCGGACGAGGGACCAGACAGGAATGCCCCCTCGCTCCCATTTTATTCACTCTCGCCATAGAACCCCTGGCTACCTGGGTGAGACGAGAAATATTGCGAGGCTTTAAATGGACACCAGAGATATCCAATCGAATAGCATTATATGCAGACGATGTCCTATTTTTTCTCACCAATCCTCATAGATCCGATCCCAGCATTCTTCAGATAATACGTATGTTTGGAGAGACAGCCAGCTTATATATAAACAAACAGAAATCGTTGATCTGGGCATTAAGAGGGTCCTTGGGGAGCTGTCGGTGGTCAGAAGATCTTAGACAAGTCTCACACGGCTTCACTTATCTGGGAGTATTCCCATCGGACAGCCAATCTGTTTCGTGGTCACGAAACTTAGGAACAATAACAGACCGAGTCGAAGCCGAGGCGAAGTCCTGGTCTAACCTCCCCTTGTAACTCTATGGAAGATCAGCCATCTTTAAGATGGTCTCCTTACCCGCCTACTGTATCAACACCAATCCCACCCCAAACCAATTCCGTTGCCCTGGTTCCGTCGAATCAACGCAACACTACGCCACTTCTTATCGGGTGGCAGCACCGCCCGAGTTGCTCTTCGTATCTGCTTCCAAGCCACATATTGCGGTGGTAGGGCAGCCGCCGATTACAGACCCTGAATGAATGGTGGTACGCGGGCCCAGAGATTACCCCCACAAATAGAGTGGAAAAATGGATAATAGGAGTGCCCTACTTAAACACACACTTCTTTACAACTGATCATACCCGAAAGACCTACCCCCTGTGACGTAGGTAGTGACCTTGCGATAATACCTCCGCAGGATGGGTTGGCAGGACCACGTTACAAGGGAGACTCCAAATTTGCAAAACCGTTTACTCCCTCAAGAAGCAGACCTTCAGGAATTCATAGGCTGGGATCGAATCGGAATTTCAACCCTGGGTTATGTAATGAAGGGACATGTCCTTAAATCCTTCCATGACCTCCAAAAAGAATTTTCTATGGCCCAGAGGCAACTTTGTAAGTATCTACAACTCAGACATGCCTTACACCCATATATTAGAGACCTAACCAATCTGCCACTAGAGGGCAAACTTCTTATGTGCGATTTGGAAGATCACAAAATATCGAAGGTCTACCAATCCTGGATTACTAACAACCCCACTACCTTAGATAACCAAAGAGTAACACGGACAAACGTTCTAGGAACAATTGATAATGACTGGGCAGAATCACTCCAGTCACCAGGAGAAGCAGTGATATTCGCCTGACTTCGACTTATACAAATCAAATATCTCTACAGAGTGTACTATACCAACATA
This sequence comes from Triturus cristatus, assembly GCF_964204655.1. NCBI lineage: Eukaryota > Metazoa > Chordata > Amphibia > Caudata > Salamandridae > Triturus > Triturus cristatus. The sequence goes on along the minus strand of NC_140593.1, from coordinate 675,777,710 downwards.
TATTATGGAGGGCAGGATTGATCGCGTCCCCACAATGCCTACGATGTCAATCTGGTTGTGCACAGCCCTAGATTGGTTCTGGTGAGGTGTTTTGAATTGTCTGACTGAGGTGTTGGAATGGAAACTCCCTAGATCCCCAAAACTCACACTCTTACTCGGCACCGTAGGAATGAGGGAAAACAGTTATAAAAGACACTTGCTGTTTTTAGGCCTCACGCTAGCAAAATGAGATATCGTCAGACAGTGGAAGGCTGATACCCCACCCCACATTGCAGCCTGGAAAAAAGGTATGGACTTTAATATGGAGTTGGAACTCCCAGTCTTAATCACACGTGGATGCCCACAGGAACACACCAAAATATGGCAAAGATGGGCTAACTACAGTGGCCTCCCCCTGGAGTCACACACGACGCTAGATCGTCAATTAGAAGAATAAATAATGTCATATGGGCATGAATAGCACAATTGTAACCCAGCCAAGACTCATAAATAATGGGGCGACTTTAGAGACCAAGACACAGAACGTAATTTTGAGATGCGAAAAGTTTTGTATAGTTTTCTTATCTTATTTATTGCATTCTTATTTACATATTACATTTATAGCAGATGGGAAAGTGGTATAATTGTAACATCCTAAATTTGAAACTTATTCCTCATACATCCCAGATTCTCATGGTGTGCAAATTACAAATGCTAAAAAGAAATTGTTGTAAAAAAATTTTTTTAAAAGAAGGCTGGAGGTAAGTTTTATTTCTGTTGGAATGCCGAAAACACTCTTGAGTTCAGTCAAGCTGAATGCACTGATTTTCTGGACGATGGAGTTGGACAAACATCCTTGCGTGTAAGATTCAAGATCTACTTTTGGATATTTCTTTGAGGACCCCTTTGAGGCAAATGTTATTGCGACATGAGCAGTTCTGTGTGATTGGGTTTCTCAATCATAGCCTATTATGTTGTACCTGAGAATTGATATGTAGGGATTATTCCGCTTTCTTCAGTCTCAACATGATCCAATCTCAACTTGTATTTTTGTAAGGAATGGTCCAAATCAGAAATTGCTCAGTTGAAATCTTGATGCAGGTAAGTAATATCTTTAGGAAGCTCCATTAAAATAGTCTGAATATCTGCCTTGGTAGCTGGGGAGTAGAGATTTTCTGCATTGGCACTTGTTGACGTTGAAGGAGGCTTAACAGATCCCTGTGGTTGCGACTGGCCAGGTCCTTGACCGTGTAGTAGTTCTTTGATAGAAGTTGCTTCGGGGTTTAATCCCTCTTCTTAGAAATGATGGAAGAGAAGCCACAGGTAGGGCCAAGAACCCTTTATTTATAGTGATGCAAGGAAAACCTTGCCTATCAGATCTCCCTAATCTAAGTCATGGTTTTGGTGAGAGTTGCTGTGAGGTTTCTGGGCCTCTTGGCAACCTGCATCTTCCTTGTTGACTATACCAAGTCGCATGTGTGTGCGCTCTGCAGCAGAACCTGAAGCCTCAGAGGGACAAGCACCAAGGGAAAATATGTATGATTCCATTCAGGTTTCAGAGGAGACTGCAAAAGACCTACAGTGATGAATTTACCACAATTGGACCTGGGCGGGATATAAACATGTTAAAAAATCTCTTTATGCAATTACAGGGTTTGTACGGTGGAATCTCACGAATACTCACTGGTGACTTTAATCTCAAACCGGCCAATCATCTGAAGACGTGGCAGCCTAAGAAAAACGGATATGTACTAGGGTGTTCCGATCCAAATCTCCAAATTAAATTTGGTTAATATATTCAATCACAAAATCCTGCACACCTTGTAGGTGCTTGGATTCCGGGCACTTAATGGGAGCTCCCAGGGAGATGTTCAGATGTCTGCAACAAGAAAATCTTGCAAAGCAGAATCGTTCTTTCCCTCTTTTCCAAAATCGTGGCCATAATATAATCGTACGGTGCGAGAGTGATCACTCGCCGCAGATCATCAGTATAACAAATTCCAGCGAACCAGTGCAAGCAATATAGAATTATTGCCACACAAGATACAGGCAGCCCCTTGCCAGGTTCAGGTGGAAAATCTTCTTGTCGACCCGCTATGAGGATTGGAAGTAGACCAGTATAACATCTAATTGGGATTCAGAAGATCCAATCGTAGCTTGGTGGAAGACTAAGGATGAACTTAAAGCTAACTTTCTAAAGTTTAATAATCTGTCCATGCTGACGCTATGACCTAGAAAGCAAAAATGGTACTCTAATACACTTAAGCTTCAACGTCGGGCAATGGAAAACTGAATGAATGCCATCAATTACCACTCAGATCCTGCATCCCAATTTGAAACATTTCAAGAACTACGAAAGGCTTATAAGTTTCCCAGGATTGGATAGACATCATGCAAGTCTGCACGAGCAATAACGAAAAATTGCTCTGGTCGCTAATAGACCGACTCAATAGATTCATTGGGCACTGCAGGCACTAATGTCACGCAAGAGGCGTGGCTGATTCACATAGGCTCTTTATACTACAGTAAGGATCTCAATCCTTCCTGCATACAAAGAGAAGATCGAGAAAAGCAGATGTGACGGTGCCCCAAGCCTAAGTGGACTCCCATCGGTTATACCCAAACAAGATTGCGATTTCTGGAGTGATCTTTTTTGCACTCAATTTAATTTTTATCACTTGAGGTTTTACTAAAATCATGGAGCGGGTCCATTTTCCAACCAATCTACAAGAAAGGCCCTTATGCTTCGCTCAACAGTTCTCGTATGATTTCATTCATGGACATAGACACAAACATCTTTGGCAGTCTGTTACTGTCTAAATTAGAGGACTGAGCTGCAAAGGAAAATTTAATTCCATTTAACCAAACGGGATTTAGAGCCAAATCTAGCACCACAGATAACTTGGTTGTTCTCTCCATGATTATTGAGAAATGCTTCTTTAAATAAAAAAAAAAACAATTGCTGTAACCTGTTTTATGTACATCTCTAAACCCTTCAATCATGTAAATCGAAACCATCAGTGGAGAAAGTTGGGTGCCAAATACATACTATGTGCCATCCAACTATTATATTAGAATAACTTGGCAACGATTAAACTTGGCCTGAACAGAGGCTTGCCAACCAAAATTTCAATCATGAGGGTCTTGAAGCAAGGGTGTGCATTTGCCCTAATTCTTTTTAATCTTTTTCTATCAGACCTAAGATTTCATCTAGATGCAGCTAAATCTGATCCACCAAGCTTGGGGCATTAAGTGTCTTCACTGCAGTATGCAGGTGATGTAGCTTTCATGAATCTGAATAGATTTGGACTGCAGACGTTATTAAACAGTCTCCACACCTACTGTGTTGAAAATGAATTGGCTGTCAACCTTACAAAAACTCAGGTTGTGGTGTTTAGCAGGAAGCTTGTAAAGTAAAAAAGCTGGTCCCTCGGTGGGGCTCCCTGTTTCTAAAAGCATGTAACAAATACCTTGGAGTCTGGGTGTAAGATTGTTTTATTGTTTACATCTCAGTTTATTAAAGACAAGAATTGCTTCCTTGATTGCAAATTATGATGTAAAGATTGAAATGCTGCAAATTCCAACTCTTTTGCTTTGCTTCTTACAGTAATAAAGACCAAGTTTATAACAACAATCCGCTTTTGAACAGAAGCTTTAACTGTAAAATGTGGGTACTTTCTCAACTCTGCACAAGGCAAGGTATTCTGCATCCTCTTTCAAATGCCTCAAAACACATCTCTATCCCAGTTTGTTTGGAAATTGGCCTAATTAATCAAGAACTAGCACAAAATGGCTCCATACTCCAAGTATATGTCGCCGTTAAGACTCTCAGACCAGGCAACATTTCGTTACCTGCAATGGAAAGAAAGCCAAACTGGCCTTTTGACAAAAACCAACAGCTGGACCCAGACTTTTGAGTTGACCCTGAATGACTTGAAAGCAAAAGTGCTTTGGAAACAGACATTACCTCAGAACTCCTGTAAAAAAAGCCCTAAACAAATAATTAAAGAGGATCTCATGGAACCGGGACAAACAAGATTTCAGTAAAAGACGCCATGCATGGGTGACCATTAACTCCAATAAACAACCCCATTCTCAGCCATACCTAACGGTCTGACTTAGAACCATCTCCGCTTTGGTTTGTGTCAAACAACTCGACTGCCTTCCAAATGGCTCCATGAAACTTTCTACCTCCAAGTGTAGGTTTTGGCACCAACATGAAAAAAGCTTGGCTCATCTTCTCGAGCTACTATGCTACAACCTGCATGCAAGGTTTTGCTGCGGAAATTCTTTAATCAACATTGTGTTAGATAGTGTTGACATGCATTGCCGTTCTGTTTGAAGGGCGAAACCCCTTAAGTGTAGCTTTCATAAATGTATCATATACCCTTACAGGCTTTTGACAGCTGAAGGATAGATGACTGCTCTTCAGTCAGAACAACAAACAATTTGAGCGATCAATACAGATTTGTAATATTACCTTTAATTCATGCTTCCTTAGGTGCAGTTTGGATTAATATCTCACTATTTACCTCAGAATACAAAGGAAGTATGAATGCACGGCTGTGGTGATACCATCAATATACTAGAGTATCATTTTATTCCCGCACTTTACAGCAAAATGTGCACCAACACCCTTGCACTTTACTTTGGAAGCATGAAGCGACTATAATATGCTGTGAGGAACTCCTAATGACTATTAAGAAAGGTAGCCTCGCGGCTTGCAGTGTCAGTTCTTCATGACTACTTGTTCTTAGCATTTTGTATGCTCTGTTTACTCCAACTTCCCCACATTTTGGTATGGGAAAACCAAGAGCTCCATCATCAGGTGCCGAAGTGGCACGTGTAGCAGAACAATAGAAGACCAGCCCGTGCATGTTCCATTAACTTCTCCAAGCCCTTAATTCTAAAACTATCGGTCTGTAAAAGGCCCAGGATTATATTCCAGTCAGTTTTTGATGTCTATTTTTAACATGTTTTAAAAAAATTATTTTAACATTTAAATCTTTGAGCTGCATTAAACCTACTTTGACAGTTGGACCTGAGAAGACTCCTCTGCCGGCCCCACCCTGAACTCATGGTGGTGACAGATATGTTACTACTGGGATTTGGAAAGTCCTCTGGAAGAGGTGGAGATCAGAAGATTCTGCTCTTCGGCAGTGACCCTCCTCCACTGAAAGTATTCCACCATCCATCAAAGGGAGGCTGGTTCAGGTTCTCGCAGAGCACGCCACTGCCATGTGGTACTGCAAAAAGGAGGGCAGGGTGGGGTCCTTGGTCTGTGCCAGGAGGCCCTTTGCATATGGCCAGGTCAAACTGGGGTGGCATGGTGAGCAAAAGAATGATGGATTTATCCCAGATCGCTTGACTGGGAGTGAATGTTTTGATTTGTTCTGCATTGCGTCCATCAATTGTGTGTCTTTTGCTTTCTTGCCCTAAGTTCGCAGGGTATGCCCAGACGTGGGTCCGGGCTCACTGTGCCACTGGATTCAAGCTATCCTGGCTGATGAAACCGGTCCTAGGATGCTTGTTTCCAGTCCAGGGAGGACATGGCTTGGCAGTTCGGGCTGGACTGTTCCTATGAGTCACAGGGTCAAGACTGATTTGCATATGGCTGGGTTCAAACTGGAATGGCATGGTGAGCAAAAAAAATATGGGTTTAGGCCCAGATCTCTGTACTGGGGTGAATGTATGGCATTGTTCTGCATTCTGTCCATCAACTGTTGTTTTTGGAGTTCTCCTGAAGGCACTCTCTCGAAGACGCTTTCTAGATAAAATTGACTACATTACTCCTACACTTTTCCCTCTCTGTCTACCCCTGGCCACAGGTCAGAAAAAGATCTGACCTGACCCAAGTCATCCTAGTGGCTCTGCATTGGGCCAGCAGAGTGTGATAACCAGAACTCCTGAGCATTAGCATCTTTCTTCCGGTCAGACTACCGCTTTAGGAGGGTCTCCTCTTGCAGCAAAAGAGCAGTGTCCTCCTCCTGGGCCTGCACAATCAGCACTTTCATATGTGAAGATTAACTGGCAGCAGTTGGCTTTGTTCAATCTTTCTCCCGAAGTTGTGGATGTCCTCTTTTTGTAAGGTGCGTCTCTGCCTGGTGGGGGGACAAGTTTGTGGTCTGGTGTGGCACCTTCAAAATCAACCAATTGCAGGCCAAATTGTTTAATGACTTAGTTGTTTTATCACTGACCTAGCAAGGACTTGCAATCAGCACCATGAGAGGTCACTTGTCTGCCCTTTGGGCCTTTTTACGTTTACAGGATGAGCCGCCCTTTTCAAATCACCTGTTGAAGTTTCTTAAAGGTTTGATTCATTTGTTTCTCCCATACCTTTTGTGAAGCCACAGTGGGCTCTTAATTTCGTAGTCACGTTTCTCATGTGCACACTATTCAACCCATGCACAGCTTTTCACTATGTCTCAAGACTATGAAGATTGTATATCTCTCACTCGCAGTGAGTTCAGTTCGTCATATCAGTGAACTCCAAGCCTTCTCATCGTTGTTTCCTTACCACACTTTTTCCTGAAAGTGGTATTGAGGACTAGGCAGACTTTTTGCCAAAGGTCACAACTGTTTTTCACATTGGGCAATTCATTAAACTCCCAAAGTTCTTCACTCCTACTCCCCCCTCAAAGGAGGAGAGACTGTCGGCTTTACTCCAGAAGAGCTTTGGGCTTCCACATCAATCACACAAGAGCGTCTGATGGATGATCAGCTTTTTGTGGGGTTCTCCGGGGCGAAGAATGACCAAGCAATGCAAACAAGCATTGGCATAGACAATAGGTCTCGCCTTTGGGACCATATAAGTGGTTAGTCATGCTGCACATTATCCTGGGTGCTCTGCTGCTCTTCAGAAATCGCGATCAGAGTCATAGTGTGGAACGGCTGATCGAGGAAAGGAAATTCAGACAACGGGAGGGGGGCGGGAGCATGGTGAACACGGTGGGAAGTGTCCATGTCATCATGGACACTTGGTTACAGACCTGGGCTTTCCCTACAAAAGAAATAATTGTGTTCAGATGGGTTGATGACACAAAGACTACACCTCCCAAAATGCATAATGTTAGTAAAGGAAAGACAAGGAAATGGAGAATTGTGTCCCTGGTGACATTGAGTTCCCTGATAACCGCACCTCAAAAGGATGAAAGGCCGATAGATGTGATATTAATTCTGCTGCTCTGAATGCTGAGGAAGAGCAGAAATGGTGTGTGGACATTCTTCTGTTCCACGGTTTTCTGCGACACCACCAAGCCGGCTACTCAAAGTATTGATTCGAGCTGAAGGCAATCAGTAAATAGCGGATACCTCAATGCGCAGCAAGTAAATTGTCGATTTTACAAAAAAAGGTCCTAATTTTCAACAAGATGGGGTTGATGCGAATTAGAAAAATCCTATTCTTTTCAATTTTTATCGCAGCTACTTTTAATACATCCCTGTAGCTTTGTGGTATCATAAATAGCAGGCGTTAGTATTTTCCTGCTCAGTGGCCCACAATTTAGCAGTAAAAATAAATCTGAAACACTGGGCTGATTTGCATGGATTGAAACCTGCACCTGTCAGTTTGTAAAGATTTCCGCGTTAACCCACTGAGCTGCCGTTCCCTAAAAGCGACCGTCCTTGGTGCCGCACAGCATTCACATTCAGGAAGCAATACTCACAATGTGCAGGCGTGCAGAGCCACCTATTGAGAACAAGACCGCGTGTGGTGTGCGCGCACTGCAAGGAATGTAAGGTATGCAGCTGGCACCCTGCCGCGCAGCTTCTCGCTCCCGAGACCTCTAGGCCATGGGAGTCGACGTTTATAGAAGGTGGGACATGCACCCGACATTGGCCAATTGCGAGTTTTCAATTTTTGAAAGCCACATGCAAAGGCCAATGGAATGTGTGGGAGGAGGCTGACCCACATGGGGAAGTGTCTTGGAAGCTGGAGTGATTCCAAGAGGCCCTCTCCTAGGGCAGCGCATGCGCACTGCGCTAGTCGAGACCTATAAAGGACTCTGGCAAGGTGCATAATCCTCTGCATTGGAATCTGCCATGGACTGGCCAAGATGCAGCCTACGAAATGACTAACGGTTCACTTTACCGGGCCAAGGCTATTACCACGGCGCTGGCATGCTGAGTGCCTATCCTTGACTTCTGTCAGGCTGCAACGTGGGGATCCGTGCTTCCATTCATGAAACACTAATGCCTTGACAAATAGGTCCAACAGGAAAGACATTTCGGACGTTTGGTCCTTCAGGACATTTTTGGTCTGAGCCATTCCACCGAACCACCAGCAGGGAAAGTACTAGTTTATCTACTCTAAATGTAAGGAATCTACATTTAGAAGTATCCAGCAAAAGAACAAGTTACTTACTTTTGGTGATGCTCTTTCTGGTGGATAATTGCAGATTTGTCATCACCCTTCCACCTCCCCCATCTGTGCAGTGGTCTCTCTTCACATCTTAGATCTGCACCCTGGTACCTCTCATTGCTTGGCTCCCTTCATCTGAGAGTGCAAAGTCAAGAAAGAAACACATCAATATGCAGGGCTGGTGCTTGTTCGCAGAGCCGTCATCACTTTGTGTGGAATGAGGTAAACGCAGAGCCACACGACGGCTCCAGCTGGCACATGAGAGTATTGCTGTCTAAATCCTCTGGATCTAGTCAAGTGCATGGGGATAATCTAAAGGAAAGGAATCTGCAGTAAGAGTATTTATCTGAAAGAGCATTACCGAAGGTTAGTAACTTGTTCGATTGACTCTCGTAAAACAGTTAATAATACCATCTACCCGAGTTATATTTAAATGTTTCTCACATTGCGTTTAAGATTATTTGACATTTTTTTCTGTGAGGCGACCTATTTTACTGTCTGCATTTTCTCAGTTCCTTATTTTGACTCCTAGCACCCGAGTTTCTCATATATTGCCCTTCTTGTGGTTATTTTCGGTCAGTTTAAAAAAAAAATCTATGTATACAAGACCTTAGTCTTACCTTTTTCCTGACTTCCAGTGCCAGTTGATTGGTATGCCAACAGTTTTTGCTCAATATCTCAACCTTAATCTAGCCTTAGTTTTGAAAGTAAATTTTGACCCCATATCCACCCTTGGCTGTCCTTTGTAAACTATTTCATTTGGTTCTGTCAGTGCTGTGAGTAAAAAATAAATCCGGTATTTATCCTATAAATGTCTTCCCTAGACTGGTTTCTCTCTTGAATCAGTCCTGTGCAATCTTGTGATTATGTCTATACTACTCCTTCCAAGAATATACCACCCAGTTTTATGATACTTAATTATCAAATCCCTATGGTTTCTGTAGGTGTTCTGTAGTTATTCTTTGCTTTCAATATAAGGTTTCTCTCCTCTTTTGTACCTTAAAATATGTAATTTTCTTTTTTGCTCACACAAGCAACATTTGGTAATTGTAAGCACACTTGTTTGTATATGTTCTGATTAGGTTTGAGATGTGGTGTACATTACATTGATTGAAAATGTTCACTTACCGTTCTTTTACATTGCTTTTGTTCAGCTGTGAACTGTAGTAGTCTGTGATTTTAGTGAACTGTGTACCTAGAACATGAAAGGTATTTTCTTATTGGAGTAACAAGGGCCCAAATAGTTTGTTTTTAAAGAGGAAATTAGTTATCAAGATAATGGTGCTACTACTAGGAATTCATTATTACTATTTGGAGCTGGAGCTTTAAGTAATCCAGTTTTCTTGTATGTGCCCCTACTCAATGGCAGGAACACAGCAGATTGCCGCAGCAGTTGTTTATAATTGTCTTGCAATATTTAATCTATTGTTCCCTTATTCTTCTCTCTCATAAAGGTATGGATGAGAAGAATGCTCCAAAACTCAATGAACTCATTCAGCTGGGGTGAGTAAGGTTTTTTTTTTAATTTACATTTTTCTGTAAGAAATAACAAACAAATATGTGGAATATTCAGCTTTTGGATTTCATTTACAATCTTAAACAATTCTTACATGTCCAAGCATCATGACTGACAATTATATTCATGCCCATCCTTCCTAAAGTTCCCTAGGAATCTATTTAGGAGGCTGGTGTTAAGGAGTAATGGCAATGCTTCGTTGAATAAGAGTGGTCATGCTGTATTTTGCATGTTTGCATTTACAATTATGTGGAACTGAGGGAATGGCAGATCTAGAAGTTTGCAGTCCCTCCTTGGAGAGCTGTCTGAGCATCTTGATACTTATGGTGCCACTTATGTGTGAGCTTCATCATTTATCTTAAACCACTGTCACCAAAACCAAAGGTTCCATTAGACAGAAGCCTTTGCTTTAGACCAAGTGTTAATCTGTTGTCATCTGTGGACCGCCACTTAATCACTACTTAAATCCAGGGATCCCAGTCCAAGCAATCTCTGTGATTTGAATTGCAAAATAATACCATAAAATACAGAAATGAGTATACACAAATTAAAAAATATTTTATTTAAATTACAAATGCCAAAATCTACAAAAACCCAAAGTTCAGTTTTAATTGGAAGGATGGAGCTTTTCAATATTTTGTTTAATTTAAAAAGGTACTCATACTAGAGACTGGCATATCTCTTTGTCTTCTTTGCTCTTAAAGCTACTTTTGTTGTCCCGTGCCATTGCTTCATTTGAGGTTACCAGTCGTTAATGCTAGATTCGGTTTGCTATATTTTTGCTGCTCCCAAGAATCAAATTAAAGTTAGCAAAGTAACTTTTAGAGTCCAATTTCAAATTCCTTCATGTTTAGAGATTGTTTATAGATTGTTTACAGATTTAAAGTTTTTCTTTTTAACATTTTATGTATACACTTCATTATTCTGCTAAAATAATTTATTTTTCTAAACAGTCGCTCATCCCCTTAGTAGGCATTGCACGCCCCCAGATTCCCAAAAGCATCAAACGGGTGTCTTCCTCCAGAGGTAACCACTATATTCTTTGTTCCATGGTAGTTTTGCAGCATAGACGTCTTCTAGATTCACAAACTCTGCATATGCCGACATCTAGTGGTTGGAGTCGGAAAGTGCTTTGTATTTTTCAGGTCTCGCCTAGCGAAGGCAGCGCATGCGCTGCTTCGCCTTGGTGAGACTATTGTTGTCGGTTTTGCTAGCGTAGGGAGACGAACCATGTGCATGCATGGACAGTCGATGTGCACGCGCCTGGCGTCTCCTCTGAAGGGGGCCAGGAGATGGCAGACGTACGGACAGGAGATGTGCACTCCGTACGTGTGCACATCTCCTGTCCCCGCGTGAACACAGCTTGCACATGGAGCGCTTTCACTTTCCCTCCCGAACTTGTCAAAGGAGAGCCTGGAAGCGCGAGCCCTACGCTGAAGCCACGCCCCGCTCTGAGGAAAACAACCCATGAATCCTTGCATTTTGGTGATCAAAGTTGCTTGACAGCACTTGTTTTGTTTTTTTACAAATTATGGACTAATAGCAATCCCTTGTTTTATCACCGGTCTTGGTTGAAACGGTAAATATTGTCTTGTCTTTCCTCTGGACCTTCGTCTGTTCTGATGCTCAATTTTTTTCCACAGACACCAAGCAATACGTGATTGTTTCTGCCCTCTAAGTAGTTTCATCACCCATTGCATTCTTCCCGCTCAATGATGTGCGAAGCTTGGCAACGCCATGACGGCTCACGGCTTTGTGTCGTTAAGTAACTCTGTCAGTACCGCTGACAAGCCGGGGCGTCCCACAGAGCCCCATTGTAAGCCGCCATTCTTCTCGTGAGGTGGGAGACTTCATACATTATTGAGGCGCCGTGTAAACAGCTCTCACTGTCTGTTTCTACAAAACGCACTACAATGGCGTTGAACGCTGTTTATTATCTTTCACCTACACCGGTTCAAGAACAGCTTCAAAGCACCTGTTTTATGAGTAATCCACTTTACAGCACGCTGTACTGTTGGGAAATGCCGCACAATAGATGGTTGCATAGCCTGCCAAATACAGGGTCAGCTTTTGTAGTGTCAGCAGCTATCTGCTACACGAGACACAGTTTAACAAGACCTCGGAGAATCGCCCTCTGCGGGATTCCGTAATCACCTTAAAAGGAGATTGCAATGTTTGGACGCAATCACAGCCATCAAGTTTTAAAGAAACCACGAGCAGGGAGGGAAAACACGGGGATGAAAAAACTTATATTGAGGCTTCAATTTAGCAAAAGCAATGAGAACTGGATCTGCAGAAGAGAGATGGCCAAAGACCAAAGGGTGCGTGACTTGAGGAAGGCATAACACACAAACACACACACTCTCTCTTGTATACCGAATCAGATTTAAGACATGAAAAGTCTACGTACATACAAGGCCACAAGAACTATGAAATTTTGCGGCCGCAGCTTTTTGCTCATACATATGGATTTGCCGCATTTTCCACTTAATCCATCATCTGTTGCTTAATCTGCAGCTTTGTGTTTGTGAGCAGTGGAAGGCCCCTCGCACAGGTTAACTGGTCATCTTCCAGTTGCTTATTTTTGTATCTGGTTGTTAAACAAGTACTAATGAGGTAAAATATTTGCCCAGACAGTATTTCCATGTGTAAAAGTTACAAAATGAAGAAGTCATACTATAGGAAATTGTACCACATTCTGCAACATAATTTGCCTTTTCTTGTTGCATAATTTATCAACCCTGCTGCAAAATTTGCTGCTCCCTTGATTCATAATTCCAGGGGGTCTGCGTATAAGGCAAGTAATGATGTTAAAATATAAAATGAATAGACGCTCAACATAGTTACATGATGTAGTGGACAGGAACTGCAGGTTCTCTTTTAGGTCTCGATGAAAGACATCAGCACCTGTTTTCGATTGACAAACCAACCTGTACCTGTTTTCACTCGCCAAACCTATTGTATCTAATAATTTGACTTACAGTTAGATTTGGCTTTGGGCCAGCCACTTCAAACCATTTGCTATGTCTATAGTTTCGCTTTCAGCCATTAGCTTGAGACATTTACAATTACATCCTAGGTCAGTCCACAGGCAACTGGCTTTTTCACCTCATTCTATCAGCTGTTTCTGTGCCCTTCCACCTCTTATGTGTCTTCGCATTCCAGCACAAGAGTGACTATTTTCTCTCTTTCCATTCCCTCTCTCTGGTGCCTGATGCTCTTTCTGCCACCTCTGAATTCTCTCTCTATACTCGCTTCACCCTGTCTGCCTGCCACCCCTTCACTATCTCTTCCCGTTTTACTACCCCTTGCTCATGTGGTGCCCTTTATTCATTCTCCCCAAATGATACCGCTCCATGCCTGCCTAAATCCGCTTTGCCAATGCTTGTTTACTTACATTGGTAAAGCCAATATCAGCAGGTGGCCATCTTTGATTTGGATTTTTTTCATGAAAACCATTCATAGATGGCCATTGTTGCATGCGCATGGGTAGTCATATTTGTAAGCTTTATGCTAAGTCCTTTCAATACTTTCCTCATATCAAGCGTGTACTGGTTTTGTTTATGATTTTTGACCTGTGTTCCCACTGGCGTAATTAAACTTGAGGGGGCCCCCGTGCAAGGTATGTGGAGGCCCCCCTCCAGATTCAATCGGGAGCTCTACGGCCAGAATACTGTGCTGATAGGGCCCCCTGGAGCTTGGGGCGGGGGTCGGGGGGCACACATCGGGGGCTGTGGGGGCCTGTGTTACGCCACTGTGTGTACCCTGGAATCCATCATTGCTGGTTTCTCATTTGATTCCTAGAATTGTAAGGTTATGGCCTTTTATCCCTTTTAGCCTGCCAAATGTCATTTACAATGCCTAGAGCTTCAACTTGCGTAAATGCGAGACCTGTTGCATTGCAAATGCTTGTTTTTTTTTGTGTTGTGAGGTTGCGAAACCTGATTACTCTGGTGAGGCTACAACCCCCCTTGTGTGTGTGCAAGCTCTCAAATTTTTTTTTCTGCCATGGAGATCGGAGGTGTCCCGAAGACTTCGGTGAAAAGACAGCAGCAGACGCATGCAACAGAGGAGGCCCACCAGAAACTCCAAGGAGATAGGTGGTAATAACAGAGTTGCATGAGGGAAAAATCTTGAGCAAAGCAGCTTGTTTGGCGCTGCTCACATTATTCCTCATCCAGCAAGGCAAGTACACTTTTGTTGCCTTTTTAGGTCTCGCCTAGCGTTGCAGTGCATGCGCTGCTCGCTATGCGGGATCTATTGTCGTCAAGTCGATTTCGGAAGTGGAGTGAAAGCTCTGCCCATGCGTTTGATTGGTGCGCGTCACACTTTATGCTAAACGCTCGCTTTCCATTAGAAGTGAGACTTGTTTGTTTGCTCCCTGTCTCCTTTTCGGCTCGCCTCTCCGGACTGGATCATGCACTTGCGGCTTCACATGGTCTCCTACATTAGTCGGTGAGCACTTTTTTTTGTTTCTTTATTCGCGCAATGGCGACAGCTTGTATTTATTGTATGTTTTTAATTATGCTCACTTTGTGTACAGGTGACGGGTTTATTATTTCACGCACCATTGACAACGAAGCATCCAGTCGTCTGACTGAGGGAAGGACGATGGAGCATCTGGTCGTCGGACTGATGGAAGGAAGCACAGGTGGATTTATTCACAGCGTGACCGACGCAGTGCTGGTTGGCAGCATTTCCTGCTGTTAGATTGCCAGCCCGGGGCTGGTTATTCCGTCATCGCTCACTCTGGCTCAGCTTAAGACTGTCTGTCAGACCAGGAGAGAGCGGACTGCTTCGCCATCGCGAGCCTTCCTGTGATTGGTCGGTGCTTCGGTGAGGTAGGGTTCCAGTAGTTACAGGGAGACATGCCGCGCCCGCGGCCCCAAGACTACATGTCTGGAGACCTGGTGTTCGCCAAGATGAAGGGCTATCCCCACTGGCCTGCCAGGGTGAGTATGGAGGCTGGTGGTGCTTATGGAGCAGGAAGGAGGGCAGGCGCAGCGGTTCAGCAGCAGGCGCTGTAAGATGAGACGCAGCTTTTTCTGCTGTCGCCTGAAGAGCACATCATCCCCCTTGTTCGCAGTTTTTTATTTGTCATCTTTACCAGGACCCCTTAATGCCCACTTTTTGCCCCAGTCAAGAAACTACAGTGCTGCTTCAGGGAGAGTGGCACACCCATCCTCAATTGGGGAAAGCCTGTGCGGAGGGGCAGCAGATCTTGTACCAACAGGGAGGCAAACCTCCCACCTTTCCAGTGTGAGAGCTG
This sequence comes from Triturus cristatus, assembly GCF_964204655.1. Lineage (NCBI taxonomy): Eukaryota > Metazoa > Chordata > Amphibia > Caudata > Salamandridae > Triturus > Triturus cristatus. Next base: position 675,762,587 of record NC_140593.1, on the reverse strand, counting down.
AGCATCTTTTCCAGACAGACACTCTTATGCCTCCCCGATTAAAAAAAAAAAAAAAAAAAAAAGCCTCACTTTCGACAACTAACCTGACCACTCATGCTCGTTATCCCATGCAAAGAACCACACACTCCGCTCATGCGGGAAACCAGTTCACCACTCACCTCACATCGCACCTAGGAAACTCAGCCAGTCCTGTCTCAGGATGTGAACCACGCTCAGAATAACACCACTCGACGCAGCCAGGACACTAGAACCAAGCCCTGTAACTCAACCACCCCCTCACCGCTTTCCAGCTAGGCAAGTAGACCCTCCCCCCCCCCCCCCCCCCCCCCCCCAACCAGGCAGAGAAGCACACGTAATGTAGGTTGAGCAATATCCAATCCCACGAAGCGCTGTCACCAGTGTTTCCCCTCCAGACACGGAAAGTGCTTTTATTCCTAGGCACATAAATTAATTTCACGCCCCCCCTGGTTTGAGCGAAGCATCCCCTTTATTAAGGAAACAGTCGCTGGAGACCAGGTCTCCGTTTTGCATACAGAGCGCTATAATGCAAGCACGGCCAGCCCCTCAGAGAGTTAGAACCGATGTGTGCCTGTTGGGGAGTTAAAACCGTCAACGGCCTGCTCCCCCTTCGCAAAACACCTAAAACTCATTATTTCAGCAAGAGGCCCGCCCATGCCCCCCCCCCCCCCGACACACACCTACACCTACCTCCATAGAAAGGCAGTTATTTATTTTCCTGTATGCGTTTATAGTTATTATTTTTCTGTGCCTATTGTTTTTTTAAACAAGATGGCACTGCACCCCCTTGGCCGATCGTGCAGAGGGACAATCTTATCTCATTGTCACAAACAGCGCTGTTTAGAATTTGTCATATTTTGTATTTGGCACGTTACAGCTGCAGAACGCAGCCCTCTGCTGGTGTGTGGCAGGAAAGACTGCGTTAATGATACAGTTGCAATGACTGTAACTTTAGACGTGTCGTTTGATAACCCTCTATAAAAATATTCCCTCGTTCTTCTCTTCAAAGTGTGTTCTACCTTGCTTTCATTTACAGCCCCTCAACAATAAGATCCTATCTCTGTTTTCAGAGTGTTTTGAGGGCTAGTCTGAACAAGCATTTTGAAGTGACCTGGTTCCATAGGTTGATGTGACACAGCAGACGTAGCCAGGATAGATCTTAAGCGTATTTATTAAGTCAATTAAGTCCATAGAATAGCCCCACCAGGAGCAGCCTGCTAGCTGCTCAGCCCATCCTCTCATCTGTCTCACACCACACCAACCTTCAACATTCCAGTCACGTCAACATTCCACATGGAACTCTCACACTGGCTGAGCAGCTAGTTACAAGATACAGGAGAACATTAATGACCTTACATGGAGATACTACAATATCTCCCTTCTTTACACTTGAAAATACAACAACCAATACTAACTAAGTTCAAAGCAACTATACACAAAATATAAACAAAAGATAAATAGTCCAAAGCCCAAGGGTAAGATGAATAAGCTATACCACGAAAGGGACCCAGACTATAAACGGCAGAAAAAGGATAAGAAAAAGGATGAAAAGATAAGAATAAACTATCACCATCCTCCTCTTACAATAAAACAGAAAAGAAAACATTAAACTCACTTACTAACACCAACCTCCTCTTTTAATAAAACACGAAAAGAACGGTAAAATCCCAAACAGAAATTGAGTAGACACCACAAAAGATACTAAATAAAAACGCAGAGAATCAGAATAGAAAACAACTACAATTACTCTAGAAATTGAAGAAACATACAGGAAGAATGACTCCCAGAACAAATATACAATGGGTGGACCTCACCCATCACTAAAACGTAGGTGGGACTAACACCCCCCAAACTCTGAATATATGGGTCTAACACGTGACCAAGGCGGGACTCACAGCCCCTTTAAGTTTATTAAAAAGGACAAATACCCATTACTAATAACATAGGTAGGACTCTCACCCCCTAAAACCAAGTAAACGGGACAGACACCCATTACAATGACCTAGGTGGGACTAACACCCCCTAAACACAAAGAATATGGGAGTAACACCCATTAGGAATGACCTAGGTGGGACTGACACCCCCTAAACTCTAAGTATATGGGACTAACACCCATTACTAATCTAATAGGTGGAACTAACACCCCCTATACAGCAAGTGAATCACAGCATGACCAACCCACAAAAAAAATAAACAACGTGAAGCAAAAAATGACTGATACACGCTACACGACCAATGCCAGAATGAAAGTGGTACTAAATCAGCACGTTAATACATAAATATGCACAAACATTCTCACTAGTAATGCAAAAATAAACTGTGACCCACCGGTGAGCGATCTCTCACCCGAGTAGTGAGATACTGGGTACACTCTCACATAGTGCACCCCAACTATAACCAATAGTGTGGAAATTTCAGCTAAAAAAAATTAAAGCAAAAAACCATTTCAATAATGTTATCATGCGTAAAATAACTCATTCCCCTGTGAAATAAGACATTTTGCATAAAATCTTTAAACATGCACCACAAACTCATATTTCAAAAGGTCAATGGTGTGCCTGTCACCGCAAAGATGAAGGACAGGCGTTCCTAGCAAGAGGACTTGAGGCTCTCCAGACAGTATGCCAGCAAAACTTTGTGACAAAAAACTGTACCAACAAAAAGCATGGACTCACCACGGAAGTACAGGTACAGTCCAGTCTGTTCGGAATGTCCCAAGACCCTGTAAAACCTGCACACACCGCCCATACATAGAATCAGCCAATGCGCCTACTTGTAGAACATTGCAGCGATTTTCGAGAGAAACAATCCTCAAACTGCGATGATGGTGCTGACTTGACAAGGGAATAACTTTATTTAAACATAACACCGTGGTTGGCAGATTACAGCAGGACAAACAGATCCCGGCCGTAACAGGCAACTGTAACATCCAACTTCAAGATGGCGGCACGCTGAGCATGCCAGCACAGGATGGCTCATGGCTAGTTACAAGATATAGGAGAACATTAATGACCTTACATGAAGATACTACACATTTGCAATGCAATAGGTCTTGCATTAACGCGGGATTGAGCTATTGGTATTGTAAATGACATTGCCTTTTATTTATGTTTTGGTGTTTAACCCCTTCTATGTCCATGATGAGCTGGACTCGTCATGGTGCACAGTCGTGCTGTGCCCGTAACGAGTCCAGCTCAGTGTAATGACGATCGGCGCGCATGTCGCGCCGACGTCATTACACTGAAACTGAAATGAGCCAAGAGGCTCATTTCAGTTTCACTTTCTAAGTGCTCAGGGGGCTATCTCAGCCCCCTGAGCACGTAGAAAGACGGGAGAGGTATCGTTGGAAAGGGGAGAACCCGCTACAGGCAAGGGCCCTTGTCCGTGGCGGGTCCTTAGGCCTCCCACACGAGTGAGGCACCGTTTTTATCAGGAGACCCGGGGGAACGCTGGGTGGTAGGAAATTTGTATCAGTCCGTGATGCCACAACTTTACCATACAAAAATGTGTGAAAAAGGCGATTTTTTTCAGCTAAATTTGAGGTTTGCAGGGCATTCTGGGTAAGGAAACGTTGGGGGATCCACGCAAGCCATACCTCCCTGGAATCCCCCGGGTGTCTAGTTTTCAGAAATGTGTGGGTTTGGTAGGTTTCCCTAGGTGCCGGCAGAGCTAGGGTTCAAAAACTACAGCTAGGCACTTTGCCAAAAAAGGTTTATTTTTCACTGCGAAATGAAGGTGTGTCCACGTTGCGTTTTGCGCCGTTTCCTGTCGCGGGCACTAGGCCGGCCCACACAAGTGAGGTACCATTTTTCTCGAAAGACTATGGGGAACGCGGGGTGGGTGGAAATTTGTGGATCCACGCAGATTCCAGAACTTTCCACCAGAGAAATGTGGAGAAAATGTGGTTTTTTTGGCAATTTTTTAGGTTTACAAGGGATTCTGGGTAACAGAACCTGGTGGGAGGCAGTCAAGTCACCCCATCCTGGATTCCCCTGGGTGTCTAGTTTTCAAAAATGTATAGGTTTGCCAGGTTTCCCCAGGTGCCGGCAGAGCTATAGTTAAAAAACTACAGCTAGGCACTTTGCCAAAAAAGGGTCATTTTTCGCTATAAAATTGAGGTGTGTCCACGTTACGTTTTGCGCCGTTTCCTGTCGCGGGCACTAGGCCGACCCACACAAATGAGGTACCATTTTTCTCGGAAGACTTTGGGGAACGCGGGGTGGGTGGAAATTTGTGGATCCACGCAGATTCCAGAACTTTCCACCAGAGAAATGTGGGGAAAAAGTTTTTTTTTGGGCAATTTTTTAGGTTTGCAAGGGATTCTGGGTAACAGAACCTGGTGGGAGGCAGTCAAGTCACCCCATCCTGGATTCCCCTGGGTGTCTAGTTTTAAAACATTTATAGGTTTGCTAGGTTTCCCTAGGTGCCGGCAGAGCTAGGGTTTAAAATCTACAGCTAGGCACTTTGCTAAAAAAGGGTCATTTTGCATTGTGAAAATGTGGTGTGTTCACGTTGGGTTTTGAGCCATTTCCTGTTGTGGGCACTATACCTACCCCTACAAGTGAGGTACCATTTTTATCGGGAGACTTAGGGTAATTCAGATTTGTGAAGGAACTGTTATTACCTATTGATTTTCGATGCATTTCTGGCTTCCAAATGAAAGACATTGTGTAAAAAAGAAGTCATTCTAAAAAATGACTGATAATTCTCATGCTAGTATGAGTATTCCCAATTTCGGAAATGTGCAAATATCTACTGTTTCTAAACTCTATATTTCGTTCCCATTTCAGAAACACATAGGTGTCTTTCATACCGATTTTTCCATGTACACATTTTTACAGAATAATTACTATATACCCGGTACATAATAAAAAACCATTGCAAGTTGCTGCTCAGTTTTTGGCTCTGGGTTCGTCGGGTTCTTGGTGAACCTACAAGTCCTATATATCCCCACAACCAGTAATGTCCAGCGGATGTAACGATATATTGCTTTCAAAGAGCTACCATAATTAGAAGAAGTTACAGGTGAAAACGTTGACACAAAAGGCTTTTTTTTTTTCAACAAATTTTCAATTTATCTTATATTTAACTGTTAGTATCTTTAAAGAAACCTTGATGGATCTACACAAATGACCCCTTGCTGAATTCAGAATTTTGTCTACTTCTATAAAATGTATAGCTTATCCATTATTGCTTTTGTACCCATTTCTACCATTAACTGGAAGGAGGTTGAAAGCACAAAAAATAGCTAAAATAGGCTATGTCCCAGAACAATGCCAAAACTGTGTACAAAATGTTGGGTTTCTGACAAAAGTCTGGTATCCCCTAAAAGCAAGGAAATTGTGATTTCAGCCCCACAAACCCTTTTTTGATAACATTTTCAGGGAAAAACCCAGATCCTTTCATTTGCAGCCCATTTTCCCATTTCCCCCCCCCCCCCCCAAAAAAACCTACATTTTGCTGTATTTTGGCTCATTTCTGTGACCCCTCCAGGGGAATCCACAAACCCGGAGTACCTTCAAAATCCCCATGATGTTGGAAGAAAAGGACGCAAATTTGGCGTGGATACCTTATGTGGTCAAAAAGTTACAGGGGCCTCAGCGCGCACTACTCCAAATAGTCAAAAAAGGGCGTGGCACAGGAGGGGGAAAAGGCCTGGCAGCGAAGGGGTTAAAACTTAAATAAATAGCATTGTCATTTACAATGCCAATAGGTCTAACTTGCGTAAATGCGAGATCTATTGCATTGCAAATGCTTGTTTACAAGACTGTTCCCAGACTGTTAAGGGGATACTCTGCACGGAACAATGCTTCATCCATAAACGATGTAAGAATTTCCTCTTTTATATATTATAAAGCATCATGACTGATGAACTGTGCCACGCACAGGCGCAGGACTTTAAAAAATGTAAGCCGCATTTATTTAAACAAATTCGGAATATATTCTAATCTCTCTAACGTGCCTGTATTTACAGCACCGTGCTGGTATATAGAACATATAGCACACACAGTTACAGAACATAGGGCCATAAATAGCACAATCACACAGGTAATATGCAAACATTTACCAGTGACTACAGCCACTTTCAAAGATTTTACAATCTTGCTGCATAGCATTGCAACATGCAAAATCAGAGGTGCCTCGTACCACAAGGTACAAATGCGCGCAATATTGCAGCATTACCTACTGAGCCTCTACAAACTCTCACATTGCGAGATTATGTTAATCACAAGTACAATGGATCAAGAACAAATGCGATTTAATCTCGTATGCATAAATACATGGGCTGGGCCTACATGTAGACAAATACATAGTGCCATGCACTTTTCACTTTAAACATTACCCCTATAAAGGGCAAAGTACAAAAAAAAGGATTCTTGGTTTACATTTGTATGCACCCAAGATATAAAGTCAGTCCTTATTACAGCTCAAACATTTTAATACATCCCCAGATAATAATTCACATCAAAGGATGGGTATATATATATTTTTATATGCATATATATATATATATATATATATCTAGGTATTGAAATGTATAAGGATCTATACGTATATATATATCCGGGAGGGAAACACCGAAAAAGTAAAATAAAAAAAGGAAATACATATGTAGATACAAGGGTGTATATATATATATATATATATATATATATATGTGTGTGTGTACGCTCCATTTACCAGTAACACTCAACGCATTGCGCTGGCGTCAAATAGACAACCAGGGTATTTCTATAGGGAGCACATAAACTGTCTCTTTTATAAGGCTATGGTCTGATATTGAAAGAGGTAGGATCTGAGCCGCCTGCAGTGAGCCTACCAGTGCTTGACTGATAAAGATGTAATCTATCCTGGAGTAGGACTGGTGGACATGAGAGTAGTAGGTAAAATCTTTGTCAGTGGGATATAGTGTTCGCCAGGTGTCACTGAGACCCAACAGGGACATTTTCTGTTTGACCCCTTTAGAGAAACCATTGGAGGTAGCCCGGTGTGCGTGGGAGCTGTCTAACGCTGCCTGCCAGGCTGAGTTAAAGTCCCCTAGGAGAATGACCGGTCCCGCTGCAAAGTCACCAATCATGCTTAGAGTGGTAGATAGGAATGTCGCCTGTCCTGAGTTGGGTGCATAAAGGGAAACAAATGTGCATAGTGTACTCCTGAGTCTCCCCTTCACCACCAAAACTCTGCCCTCCCGATCAGTTTTAAGAGCCTCAGGCTGGAATCTAGCTGTGTTGCGAAACAGCAAGGCCACTCCATTATGCTTGGTGCCCGCTGAGGAGCTATATACCAACGGGTAAGTTTTGTGGCGGAGCCTCGCTTCTTCGGATTTCTTAAGATGTGTTTCTTGGAGTGCCACCACGTCAAACTTGCGATCATTGAGGTTTTTCCCAATTTTTTTATGTTTTTGAGGCAAATTTAAACCCTTAACGTTCCATGACGCTATGGAGATCATTTAAGCGGTTCGAGCTCTCTCCCCTCTCCCACAACGCTCCCTCTTGGAACAGCATGTGTACGCTGTATCGCCTCATTCCAATACTACCAGAACCACAGCACTGACTTGCTCATGACCTAAAACAACCCCACCTGGGTATGCGAGTATGCTACCTTCGCACCACCACCGGAAACCCACCCCCCCATCTCACCCCTCAAATCCCCTAGAAGGATCATGCTGGGATGCCAACGGGCATCCAGCTGGAAACTCCCAGAAAGAGTACGGTAATTCTGGGCGGTACGGACAAGGCCCGCACTCCCTGGCTGCCATGCAATAAGAACAAAGAGAACAGTCAACAGTTTCAGTAGAGGTTGAAGACAATCCTGCTGTAATAACCAGCATTTCCAAGTTAAACTAGATCTCGTCTGCTACTACCAGCTCGTGACCTTCAGAGGAGCAGCTCTGTGATTCCTCTGATATGTTCCTGGCGCCCCAGGCCAACATCCGTTGATCCTATACTGGAGATAGTCATTTAACTTTCTGTTTGTTCTTCGTGACCGTTTGCCAGGACCGAGTCTCTCTCCAATGTTGGCTCAGGTCATTCACGGGCCGTGTGGTCTCGTCGTTCTCAGGGTCTGGCAGGCCCAAAAGTCGGAGGCCGTCTCGAAGGTCAGTGACGTGGTGTAGCTTGTTTTTATATTCAATAGCGAGACCGAAAGGGAATGTCCAGCGGTATTGAATCCCTTCTTCACGTAATTTGGTGGTGACCGGGTGAAGCGACTGACTGCCTGCGTGCCAGAGTTGAGGGTGCAAAGTCCTGGAAAAGCGTGCATTTGTAGCCCTGAAAGGAAGTTTCGTCTTTCTTCCTCGCTGCACTAAGGATGGCTTCTTTTGTTTTGAAAGAGTGCAGTTTTACCAGAACATCACGTGTCCTGCGTCGTTCCCCCGTCAGCATGGGCCCCACTCTGTGGACACGGTCTATCTTCATCTTTAGTTAGCGGGGTGCTAAGATTTCTGAGAAAAGACCAGTCACAAATGCCTCGAGGTCCGGTCCCTCCGCGCCTTCTTCCAGGTCTCGAATGCGAATATTCTCCCTCCGGGCCCTGTTTTCCAGGTCTTCCGTCTTCAGGATCACTTGGTGTAGCTGCGACTGAAGGTTTTGTTGTGTTTCTTGTAATTTGTTGGAACGCAGGTCAAGGGTCTGCGCCTGCTCCTCCACCTCTAGCACCCTGGAGTCTACCGCGTCTGCATCGTGGCGCAGCGTCGCCATTTTCTCCGTCAGGACCGCCTTAAGTTGATCCATCCAGGTATGCAGGTCTTGTATTATTTCCTGACAGAGCTCAGTTTTGAAGTCCCGGAGGGAGGCGAGCAGACCCTCCCTGGTGAGGGCCATCTTCTGTGCCTGCCTCGGGTCTGCCGCGGGGGAAGACTTGTCTGCCGTCGCAAAATAATGAGAGACCTTATTTGTTGTCCTCTTGGGTGGCATAGGGGCAGTGCAAAGCGTGGGGCTGGTCGCAAGGGCCCCTCCACGGGTCGTCGCTGTCGTTCAGGCCGGAGTGCTCAATGCCTCCAGACGCGTAACAGGCCCTGACGTTGGTGGTTAAGCTCCCCCAGCCCTCTTGAGGTCAGGCAGCTGTGGGGAAGAGCCTGCGAGCAGTAGCAGGTGTCGCTTTACATTGTGGGTGGCAGAAGGGGTAGCAGGGGAGGAGATTGCACAGAGTTCTTCAGCCCCCTTGTAGATCCCGTTGAGGAAACTGGGCCCTGTCTCAAGCCGGGTCACATTGTCTGTGCAATCTTAGGGTCAGGCATGCCTGGTCACCAGAGATTCCTTCTGGGCACATTAACTGTGCCATGAAAGGAGGAATACGGGTGACTTACCCATTGTGCAGCATCTTGAGGTGTCCGCCGTCATTCCCTGTGGCAGGCGTTGACAGATTGCATCTGGATTCTATCCCCGATCTCGGGCGCGATACCTGGCCTCAGCCCCGCTGTCCCGTGGGCCGCATCCTCCCGTGTCTGGCTGGTCGCGGAGAGCCGAAGGCATATGCGTCGCCCCTTCTCCAGGAGCCGATGTCCGGCGGGGCTCGCCACCGGCAAAGGTGTACTCCGGTATCTCTCAGCACAGACGGGTCGCCACAGGTCCGCGTCCACCGCAACCGTTACTCCTCTAGTACGCCATCTTAAGGGGCCTGTCTGGTCGCGCCTGTCTCCCTGCAAGCATCGGCCTCCAGCGCTGGTCGCCGACCCCGAAACCGGCCGTAGCGCACCTCTTCAGCGCTGGTAGGTTTCCGCTATCTGCATGCGGAATCTGCCTCTCCTTCAGCGACAGAAAAAGGGTATCGGCAGCCAAGGGGGTCCGGAGCTGAAACGGCTCACGTCCGTTCAGCCATCTTGCTTGGCCACCAAAAAACTGTCTCTTTTAAACCCTGTCACACAAAACGTTAAGAACATACCAACTCCCTCCACCATTCACCACTGCTGGACTGCGCAACCCTGTTTTTACAACAGACATAATGACTGCAACAAACTCTGCTGCACATAAAACACTATACATAGTTTTACACACACAGTTTACTTCTAATAAGGAATAAAGTCTCATAAAGCAAGACTACAAACCCCAAAATACAAGTACATATCTACGCACGCTACACAGCATTACTTTCACGAATACAATATGTACTTGAAGCACAACATTGTTTGCTACAATGACAAATGCGAGTCAGCTTAAATGAAGTGGCTGATCGCCATGATATGGGTGGGCATACCACAACCACACTCATCTCACACACACTATGGGCGTGGTGAGCCCAAAAGGTGGAAGTCCTCTCCTACCACCAAGACTGATCTTGGCACCATAAGGGAGCCGGCAACTCTTCAAGGGGAGTTAACCGCGACTTCCGAAACGATTGCATAAGGCCAGCAACTTTGGTTGACGGCGACCTTTTCTAGACACCGTAAGGGAGCCGGCAACTCTTCTATAAGAGTTAACCGCGACTTCCAAAGGTATCCCATATGGCCGGAAACTGCGGTTTGCCGTGACCATAACATTCGCCAAATACAGTGGGGGGGGGGGGGGGTTGGTTAACACCCTACCACCACATACAGCACCTACACACAGTAACATAAAACATAACTAAATCAGCACCTTAAACCTTGCATATGCCTACTATATAGCAAAGCAGGTTAATTAATGGGGACAAGGTAAGGACGCATACCTCACATCTGGCCCACAAGATAGGGGCTCCTCCTCATCACAATGTATCCCTAACAGGGCAAACACCACACACCCCTTACCAAGTAACATCCCTAAAGGCAAAATAAGCACAAAACAAGGCGCAGTTCTGCAGGCTTCCTGACTACATGTTTAAAACTACACAATGTCTGCATACAGCACACTCAAATGTTACAGTATCTCTCCCTTGCGCTTAATCACAAGGGAGATCCAATACCACGAAAAACAGGCTACAAAAAATTAGGAGCCCATTCGGCAATAGATAGCCAAAACGCCCATGATGCACAGTACACATTAAGGGCCATAACCCTCATTATATGGTATTGTATTGTAATTGCATTTATATAGCGCTTACTACCCCATACGAGGTGTTGAAGCACTTTTTTGGCGAGTAGCACGCTACTCCGGAACTGAAAACCGGGACGAATAAAACACACACACACGTGCGCTCACTCTCACGCTCACACACACTCACACTCACACCATTGCACTTCCAAACCTAAAGAAATAACAGGCAGTCACACGTTGATCTCGAAGAAACAAAGACACGAGGGGAAGCGCTGGTAAAGTAAAAGTGAGACAATTTTGCCATTGTGTACTATAAGGAATTTTATCCTTTTTGAAGCACGGGGATGGCATCTCAGTTTTATTGACACTTACCGAAGCGGGTAAAACTATGTCACAATGAAGGAATCTTCCATGTGTTGATTTCCAGCTGCAATGCATTATGGACACTGGAGTCCAGTACTGTTAGAAAAACTGACCCAAATCAAGTAACTCGAACACTATTTGAGAGAAAATGCACTAGCATGATATTTCTAAGAGTACTAATCGAAAAAACTGTGATTTGGTCGGTAGAGCTGATAGAAATCAGATATTGCGCTTTAATAAGTAACATTTACTATGTAGTCCTTTGTTTGTTTTGACAACCTGAGTATATATCATCCAGGTGAAACTGAACCCTCATTTTTGCATATGGTTAAGGTCCGTTAGGACTGAAACGCGTCATGCTGTGTTTGTTATTCTGCCTGTATTAAATCTTTTACTTCAAAGGCTTGGTTGGAGTGGCTTGCTTTCACGCTTGTGATGTTGCGTGATTGTCTTATGGAATATTTTGGTGGTGACGTCGCCTACAAGCCCTGACTCGCTAGGCTGAGGCTCCCTTTCGTCAACTTGCTTTTGGGAGATATATATATATATATATATATATTCATTCATTCTACTGGCGGTCGCCAGTTTATATCCACTAGGAAGGGGGACCCCTGAGGACGAATAAAGGCAGGCAAAACAGGGGAACATAGAATACCAAAAGAAAGAGAGAATGCCTGCCGCAAATTGATAGGGGAACAAGGCCCTAATACGGGTCCGAATAATTAATACCCACTGCCACTGGGCAGACCAAGACAAACATGTAATGATGCAAAAAGGTTTATATAGTTTTTGATAATTTTTTATTTTTATCCTTTTTGTTCACGCAGATAACGTGATCTTTTACGTGTGTTGGTTAACATCAAGAACCAAGAGTAGATATATATACATTACAAAATTCCTATACATAAAATTACTAACAGTCCCAAACAAAGCTCCTTCACAACAGCACAATCATACTAACACTCATTCAACAATATCGTCATTCACCACATAACATAAATACACAAAAATGGAAACATATACGTAATCTCACAGTGTGGATTCAATGCAGATTCAATGAAAAGCAGTTTAAAAGACACAGATGAACACAATTTAAGTAGCCAGGATGGGCTTAAGAGCGCCAACGCGCGTTTCGGTGTACAAGCCCCAGCCGGGGCTGCACCTTCATCAGGGCGAAGGAGGACACGTAGGGTGGGACTGGCACACCTATAGATATGGACAAAATTAAATATATCACATGAAACGGAAGATAAATATACAAATGTACGAATGTACAAGTTCAGTAGCCCAGGTACAATTAAGGGCCACGATTTAAATAAATCAATCAAACAAAGAAGGAATCTAATTTACAATCTGTCAATTCGGTATGCCAAAAGAATCAATAAAGTCCATACGGGATAAATCATTTGTCAAACATGAGTTTGCCGTCGGTCAGTGGGGTTAAATAAGAAGGATAAAGGGTTATATTAAAAATTGGAATGAAGTGCAAAGAGAAGAAAAACACATCGGTGTGTGTTTATTTTATATATAAGGACAGTAGGTAAAAAAGTTGAGTGGAAACATAAGGGTCAACGTGCACCTAATAGACGAAAAATAGGAAAAACAAGAAAAACTTTTTTATAAGTGTAGCAGTTTATAGTTAGGACCGAGTTTCCATAGGAAATCTGAAAACTTTGGTGCCGGTTGACGAATCCTCGCCAAATTTTCAAAACTAATGGGGCGCTCCGTTCAGCTCCTACCCTCAAAGTCTCGGGGTTATTCGTCAAGCGGGGGCCGAGAAAAAAGGAGGGTCCCAAAACACGTTTTCCCCATGCATTTTTCCATAGGACCTTTAGTCGAAGGTACAGCCCGAACGGCTGAACAGAATTACTTGAAATTTGGCAGAGAGGTAGTCCTCAGGTCAGGGAAGTGCCTTTTGCAGGTCTGGTGTCAATCTGTTCAGTAGTTCCTGAGAAAATAGCATTTAAAAGCATATAAATATCTATAAGCGCGCATCGTGCGCGCACCGTGCACGCACCGTGCGAGCACCCTAACGTGCGCGAGCGCAATTCTGATTGGTGGTTACATGTTAGTCAACGTTCGAATCGTTCGAAATCAGGAAGTGTCGGCCGCCATTTTGTTTGTTTTCAGTGCAAGAGTGAAAAAGGAAGGTGGCGAACGTGAAAAGGGGGCAGGGTAGAGAGTTCCTGACCCCCTAGCCTTTGTCAGGGGGTCCCTGAAGGACCCCGAAGGCAGAAAACATTTTTTACATTTTTTTTTTTTAAATCGCGTGAGGTGCGCGCACGATGAAAAACCAGAAAAAAAAAACATTTTTAATACGTAGTTTATTGTAAAATAAATATATAAAAAAAATAATAATACATAAATAAATTAGCATTTAAAAAAAACTTACAAATTCACTGAAAAAAACATAGGTTTCACACACGTTATAGTTAGGAATTAGCATTTAAGAAACCTTGCAAATTCACTTAAAAAACCATAGGTTTCACACATGTTATAGTTAGGTGGATATTTCACTCGTAAAAAACCAATGAAATTCCCCCGTTATAGTTAGTTCAGATAACTATAACTCGCACGACCGCCACTCTATCACAAGGATGATGTCATCAGTGATGCCATGAGTGATGCCACTGACCATGTCATGAGTGATGTAATATGTGACGTCATGAGCAGTGGATTGCGGGCGTGCGAGTTATAGTTATCTGAACTAACTGTAACGGGGGAATTTCATTGGTTTTTTACGAGTGAAATATCCACCTAACTATAACATGTGTGAAACCTATGGTTTATTAAGTGAATATGAATATATATATATATATATATATATATATATGCTCTGACTGGATGTTAAAAAATTACATGTCTGATGTATGTCTAGTTTAAAACATTTCTGCATTTAACAAAGTTTGGCAAACATATTGAGATATAGCTCAAAGTGAAGTCCCATGTTTATGTTTATTAGAAAACTGTGTTGGCAATTGTCTAAGTGGTGATGTAATTGGTCGGCTTATATAAGGATATACATTGGTCCTGCGCGTCATGTGATCAAGACTGCCGTGGGCAGTCGAAACGCGTCAGGCTGAGCTGAGCACTTGCATGAGAATGCACTATGCACTTTAATTTGCACCATCAATAAAAAGAAAACTATCTCCACGAAGTGGTCCGTACCTGCTTTCTTTGGATCCTATCGGATTGTTCCAGGACTTGTGGCTGTTCTATAATTTAGACGAAGGACGGCTGTCTTCGTCATTTTGTGGCTGGCGGATTCACAGTCGGCATCACGGAAGTGTATAGTTACGTGACCCGGAACGGGTACTTGCCGACCAGCCCCCTGCACCCTGTACTGCTAGAAGCGGGAACTGAGCTAAGCTGCCGTGAGGATTTGCCCACAAGGACCCGAGGCGTCGGAGGACACTAAAGGTACCGGACTGTCCAGTCCTTACGGTAAGCGGCTCGGCAAACCGGCTAGGCTGATATTGCAGGTGGGGAGATAGTGGAAGGAATATTGTTCATGCAACGGAAAGTACATGGTTTGAACGATTGAGAAGTGTATGCAAATAACGCAAACATGCTATCGTCAGCGGATGCGCTAAAGGACCGAGAAACAGCAGCTGACGCTCTATTTTCGAATGTTTCAAGAGCGGAAGAAACAAACATCACTCAAGACACCAATCCAAGTCAGATTAACGATGTTAAATCCTTGCTTAAAAAATTAGAAAAATTACACCGTACTGAGATGACAAAATGGTGGGAAAGAAAATCACTGGAAAAGTATAAAGAAGTTGGGAGAGTCCCGCGAGGACTAAGAATAATGATTGCACCCTCGTTTGAAAACCCTAACTGTGAGAAAGTGCCATCTTTCTTGCATGGTATGCCCCCACTTTTTGCTAAATTGCTGAATGTACTTCGATTGAGTGTACCCTGGGTTCCTGCCAATCAGGTGCCCAGGGCCTATGTTCCTTCCTTAAACCACACAAACTCCCAATTGGCAAACCCTAGCCACATGTCAGCCCCTAGTAAATGGTACCCTAGGTACCCAGGGCCTTGTGACCAGGGAAGGCCTCTAAGGGCTGCAGCACTCATTGTGCCACCCTCAGAGGCCCTGTACCCTTACACACACACACTGCCCTTGCAGGCTGAGTGTCTGGGTGCAGGACAAAACAAAGAGTCGACATGGCACACATCACTGTGTACCATGCCCATCACCTACACTGCCAAGGCATATGTCAGCCACCCCTCTAGCTGGGTGCATTACGCCTATGGTGTGGGCACAGGAGCAGGAGCCCTGTGCCCCTACAGTACCCGGGTCCATTCCTGGGCACTGTAAGTGCAGTGCTGTCATTTAAGAATACATGGTGCTGAGAGCTTGTCAAACACGAGCTCCACAGCACCATATTGGCAACACTGAAGCCTGGGAAGTTTGGTATCAAACTTCTCAGCACATTGAACCCACACTGATGCCAGTGTAGGATTTAATGTACTAAGCACCCCAGAGGGCATCTTAGAAGATGCCCCCTTACAGCTAACTTACAATCCACGTCTGCTCTGAGGCTGCCCAGGCTGCCACACAGCAGACACGTTGCTGGACCCCTGGGTGGGAGAGCCCCTGCTCTCCCGGGCCTGCAACAATGCACATCCTGGGAGAGGTGAGAAATCTCCTCCCCCAGGATGAGCAAAGGGAAGCTTCAAAGGCATGCCGCCATTTGGAGTTTCCCCAGGCCACTGCAACCCCCCACTCTGGCGGGAAGCTTGGCCGGAAACCCCATACAAGGACAGGGGATGTGCCAGCCTGCCCACCCCACCCCTCAGGTGGGGGAGGCGAGGTGAAGCACCTCTCCGGGCTCTCGCCATCTTGAAGATGGGAGGCCCTACCCTATCAGGATTAGGCTACTGCCCCCCTCCCCCAGGAGAGAGGCAGGATAGGGGGTGTACCCACCCCAGGACAAGGACCCATTGGTCCCTGGCCTTCACCTACCTGTAACGCCCCTAAATCTAGTATTTAGGGGCACCCTGAACCTTCCTTCCTTAGATTCCAGATAGAAAACGACAAGAAGAGCAAGAAGAACAAAGACCTGCCCTGCAGCTGCTAAAAAGAGAAGAAGACACCAACTGCTTTGGCCCCAGCCCTACCGGCCTGTCGACTCTCGAACCTGCACCAGCGCGGCATCCCTCGTGGCCAGCAACCTCACCAACCCCGGAGGACCTGGCTACCTTTTAGCTCTAAGCCCCTGGGACTCCCACGAGTAGAGGCTCTACTCAAGAAACCTATTTGCTATCCCTGGCACCAGCCCGGGACCGCGGACCCAACACACTCTGCACCAGCCAAGCCTGGCCAGTGCCGGAGTGGACAAAGACCCCGAGGACGACCCCACGGCGACTGTGACCCAGAGTCCGGCACCCAAGGACCCCCCTCGACATCCCGGAAGAAGCCTGCAGCCTCAGAACCAAGTGCCACCCCAGCCGCGATCAACCAGAGGGTAAGATTCCCGACGTCAAAAGGCACCCCTGCACCCGGCGCCCTGCGACCCCCTGTGTCCAATCCCGGGGTACCCACCTAACCTACAACTACCCAACTTACCTCTCGAAGTGGTGGTGGCACCTGAAACATCCTCGTCCCCGAGCCTGCAGCCTCTTTCCAAACCGGAACATTCCCATTGATTTCCATTGAGCGCCCTAAGGCTCAAAAGCACCCTGCACCCAGCCGCCCGAGTGGCCCTGGCAGTGCCCTCTCTACACTAACCTACTTCCCCACTTGCCCTGAGTAAGTGACCAGGAGCCCAGCTCCCACAGCCGCGTGGCTTGCCAGACAGCAGCCACCAACCAAGGCCCCCCTATCCCTCATAGGATAACATTGGGCCCAACTCTCTCTGCACCCGGCCGTCCTGAAACCGCTGAGGGTGAACCAACTGTACCTACCTGACACTGGGGGACCCCTGAGTCCATGCCCGGAATTTCAACACTACCAGTCGAGTACTTACCTTTAAACCGCTAACTTCATTTTCCTCATAGGGTAACATTGACTGGCTTTTTCTTCAAAAATCTTCTAAGTGTGAACTTTTCAAAACTGCAAAAATTTACCAAAAATCAGCCAAGTGACAAAAACGAATTTACTCACCTGCTCCTAGGTGAGCTCCCAGTGCTGGATCTTGGTGCCCAGCCCTGACTCTGAAAAGTGTTCACAACTATACTTACCTCTAACTCATTTTTCTCCCATAGGAAACCATTGTCTGCTTTTCTGTGAAATTTCTTCTAAGTGTCTACTTTTGCAAATTTGAAATATTCTTTTAAAATCGTACCATTTCTGCAAACGAAATTACTTACCTGCTTTTGATAAGGACCCCAGTCCTGGGTCTAGGCACCCAGTCCTGGATTACTAAAGTAACGATAAAGTACTCTACCTGCAATTTGAATTTCTTGCCATAGAGATCCATTGAATGTTTTCTGTGAAATATTTTCTAAGTGCTAACTTTTGAAATAGCTAAATATTATTTAAAAATCATTACAGTTATTAAGTCGACTTTCATCACTTGATTCTGCATACTGACCCCAGGCTGGTTCTAGGAGCCAGACCTGGAATTCCAAAAGTAATCTGAAAAGTAATTTATTACAAATAACCTGAAGTTACCATTGAGCTCAATGCATTGTTATGTTTAGGAAATAGGATTGTTTATTGCAACCAACTGTGATTGTTTACACAAATGTATTGCTTAAAACAAAAGTATTTATATTCAACCTCTCATTCTGAGAAAGTATATTTTTACCCCCTTTGTGGTTCTAAAAATAAAACAAGCATATATTTTATATATACAAATCATTGGCCTAGAGTTCAGTTATTGAGTGTGTGAAACCATTTGCTGACTGAGTGTGTACAATAAATGCTTTACACTGTCCTCTGGTACTGCCTTACTGCTCGACCAAGCTACCACTTTTGAGAGTAAGGTCATACCTAACTTTGACCTCTATCAGCCTCTGGGGGACTGTGGACTCTGTACACCCTGTACCTATTAGGGAACAGTATATACAGAGCCACTTTCTCACATTGGTGGATCAGCGGTGGGATACAAACTTGCATTTGTTGGACTACTTGGTTACCATCTGATCACACGACAGAACTCTTAAAAATTGCCTTTAGAATTCTGATTGGTTTTTCCAAAATTACTAAAAGTCTTGCTAGGGCCTTGCGTAAGTCCCATTAGAATTTTAGAAAAATAAAAGTCACTATAGTCAGGGTAGAGGGTTAGAACTGTCAGGTTAGAATGTCTCAAACAAACCCAGCTATTAGTGATGATAATAATAACATGGACCTGGTGGAGGAGCTCGACCTCACACTTTACTTACACTTGTCTTTCAAGGAATTGAGGTCCTTATGTAAACTCAAAAATTTACAAATGGGTCAGCATCCAACCAAACAAGGGCTCCAGGAGCTCCTGGCTGAGTATGCTAAAGACCACCCATCTGAACATGGTGATGGCCAGTCAGATGAGGAAAGGGAATCAGGGGAGGAGGACAGCAACCTCCCCATACTATTCCCTAGGGAGGAGATGGCACCCATACCCTCCAACTCAAGACATAGCATCTGGGCACCTAGAGACCACACAGGTGGCTCTGGTCCCAGAGACAACACTGGGGGACCCCCCAGTGAAGAGGACAGCCTTGTGAGGCTGGCCAAAAGAATAGATCTAGAGTCCTGGCTCTAGAAAAGGAAAGGAGAGAGATGGGTTTAGCACCCATCAATGGTGGCAGCAATAATAAAAACAAGGATAGGGAGGAAACTTCTGACCTTAAAATCCCCAAAGGGATTGTCCCTAAATTTGAGGAAGGTGATGATATCACCAAATGGTTCACAGCCTTTGAGAGGGCTTGTGATATCAGGAAAGTAAAGAAACCTCTCTGGGGGGCACTCCTGTGGGAACTGTTCTCTGGTAACTGCAGGGACAGGCTTCTGACTCTCTCTGGGCCAGAAGCAGGATCCTATGACCTCATGAAGAAAGCTCTGATTGAGGGATTTGGATTCACCACTGAGGAGTATAGAATTAGATTCAGGGGGGCTCACAAAACCCAGACCCAGTCCTGGATTGATTTTGTAGATTTCTCAGTGAAGACACTGGATGGTTGGTTAGCTGGACATGGTGTGCAGGATTTTACTGGATTGTACAATTTATTCATGAAGGAACATATTTTGAGTAACTGCACAAATGAAAAGTTGCATCAGCATTTGGTAGACCTAGGTCTAATTTCTCCCCAAGAATTGGGAAAGAAGGCAGACCACTGGGTCAAGACTAGGGTGACCAAGACAACCACTGGGGGTGACCAAAAGAAGGTGGTCACAAAACCTCCCCAGGGGAAAGGTGGTGAGAATCCCCAAGATAAAAAGTCTGAGTCTTCCAAAGGGCCCCAAAAACCTGTTCAGGTGGGTGGGACCCAAACTACTCCCTATGTGCCCCAACCATATAGGGGGAAGAACTTTGATCCCTTAAAGGCCTGGTGTAATACCTGTAAGAAGCAGGGACACCTAACTGTATCTTGCCCCCAAAACAAAGCCCCTAAGGCACCCAGTACAGCCACTCCTGGGGCAGCAAGTATACAAATGGGATCAGAGGTGTACCCTGAGCAAATCTGGGAACACACTGAAGCAAGTTTAGTCTCCTTGGGAGAAGTGGAGT
This sequence comes from Triturus cristatus, assembly GCF_964204655.1. Lineage (NCBI taxonomy): Eukaryota > Metazoa > Chordata > Amphibia > Caudata > Salamandridae > Triturus > Triturus cristatus. Next base: position 675,742,594 of record NC_140593.1, on the reverse strand, counting down.
TTGCCACTGTGGCTGTGTGGCCCCCCAACTTAAAGAAATACTTACAGTACCCCTGGGTAAATGGAACTAGGGTAGAAGCTCTGAGGGATACAGGTGCCAGTGTCACTATGGTGAAAGACACACTGGTTTCCCCTGAGCAATACTTGATTGGGAAGTCTTACCCAGTCACCAACGCTGACAGTGTCACCACTAGTCATCCCATGGCCATGGTAACATTAGGCTGGGGGGGGGGGTTACTGGCCTGAAACAGGTAGTGGTCTCTCCAAAGTTGCCAGCTGCATGCCTGCTTGGAAATGATCTGGAAACCTCAGCCTGGGCTGAAGTTGAGTTAAAGGCCCATGCAGCCATGCTGGGCATCCCTGAATTGGTGTGTGTGCAAACCAGAGCACAGAGCAAGAGGAAGGGTGAAAAAGTAGGTTTGGAGCCTGGAATAATGGCCCAACCAACCAAGAGGAAGGGCAAGGAGACTGGGGGACCAGCTTCTGTACAGCCAAACACTCAGAACCCCTCTCCCCCTGGAGAGGATGTGGATACCCCTGAGGGAACTGAGTCCATGGAGCTTGACCCTTACCAGGTTGAACTCTTGGGCCCAGGGGGACCCTCTAGGGAAGAGCTGTGCCAGGACCAGCGAGACTGTCCCACTCTTGAAAGCCTGAGACAACAAGCTGCTTCAGAAGCCAGGGGAGATGTCAGTGGTACCCACAGAGCTTATTGGGAAGAGGGATTACTGTATGCTGAGGCAAGAGACCCCACTCCTGGAGCCACCAGGAGGGTGGTAGTGCCACAGAAGTACAGGGAGTTCCTCCTAACTTTGGCTCATGACATCCCCCTAGCTGGACATCTGGGGCAATCCAAAACTTGGGAAAGGTTAGTGAGTCACTTTTACTGGCCCCAGATGCACCAAAAGGTGAAGGAGTTTGTCAGCTCCTGTGTTACCTGTCAGGCCAGTGGCAAGACAGGTGGCCACCCAAAGGCCCCCCTCATTCCACTACCAGTGGTGGGGGTCCCCTTTGAAAGGGTAGGTGTGGACATTGTGGGTCCACTTGAACCTCCCACAGCCTCAGGGAACAAATTCATTCTAGTAGTAGTGGATCATGCTACTAGGTACCCTGAAGCAATCCCACTTAGGACTACTACAGCTCCTGCAGTAGCCAAGGCCCTCCTGGGTGTCTTCACCAGGGTGGGTTTTCCTAAGGAGGTGGTTTCAGACAGAGGTTCCAACTTCATGTCTGCTTACCTAACACACATGTGGAAAGAGTGTGGAGTGCAGTACAAGTTTACTACACCCTACCACCCACAAACCAATGGCCTTGTTGAGAGATTCAACAAGACATTGAAAGGTATGATCATGGGACTCCCTGAGAAACTCAAAAGGAGGTGGGATGTCCTGTTACCATGCTTGCTTTTCGCTTACAGGGAAGTGCCACAGAAGGGAGTAGGTTTCTCACCCTTTGAACTTCTGTTTGGTCATCCTGTAAGGGGACCACTATGTCTTGTAAAAGAGGGCTGGGAGAGGCCTCTTCAGGAACCCAAACAGGACATAGTGGACTATGTGCTTGGCCTAAGGTCCAGAATGGCTGAGTATATGGAAAAGGCATCCAAGAACCTTGAGGCCAGCCAGGAGCTCCAGAAGCACTGGTATGACCAAAAAGCTGCACTGGTTGAATTTCAACCAGGGCAACAGGTGTGGGTTTTGGAGCCAGTGGCACCAAGGGCTCTCCAAGACAAATGGAGTGGCCCTTACCCTATCCTAGAGAGAAAGAGTGAGGTCACCTATCTAGTTGACCTGGGCACTAGCAGGACACCCAAAAGGGTCATCCATGTGAACCGCCTTAAACTCTACAATGATAGGGCTGACATCACCATGCTGATGGTGACTGATGAAGAACAGGAAGCAGAGAGTGAGCCACTCCCTGACCTCCTATCCTACAGCCCAAAAGATGGGTCAGTAGATGGTGTGATTTTCTCAGACACCCTCTCTGCCCAACAGCAGACTGACTGCAAGCAAGTCTTGCAACAATATGCTAGCCTCTTTTCCCTGACCCCTGGTCTGACAAGCTGGTGTACCCATGATGTGGACACTGGTGACAGTGCACCTGTCAAGAACAAAATCTATCGACAGTCAGATCAAGTCAAGGAAAGCATCAAAGCTGAGGTCAGCAAGATGCTGGAGTTAGGGGTCATTGAGCCTTCAGAGAGCCCCTGGGCTAGTCCAGTGGTTCTGGTCCCCAAACCTCATCAACAGGGTGAAAAGAGAGAGATGAGGTTCTGTGTGGACTATAGAGGGCTCAACTCTGTCACCAAGACAGATGCTCACCCTATCCCAAGAGCAGATGAACTGATAGACAAATTGGGGGCTGCCAAATTTCTCAGTACCTTTGACTTAACTGCAGGGTACTGGCAGATTGGCATGGCCCCAGGAGCAAAAGAAAAGACAGCATTCTCCACCCCTGATGGGCATTATCAGTTTACTGTGATGCCCTTTGGGTTAAAGAATGCCCCTGCCACCTTCCAGAGGTTGGTGAACCATGTCCTGGCTGGGTTGGAGTCCTTTAGTGCAGCTTATCTTGATGATATTGCTGTCTTTAGCTCCACCTGGCAGGATCACCTGATCCACCTTGGGAAGGTTTTAGAGGCTCTGCAGAGTGCAGGTCTCACTATCAAGGCATCCAAATGCCAGATAGGGCAGGGCACTGTGGTGTACTTGGGCCACCTTGTAGGTGGAGGCCAGGTACAGCCCTTACAACCCAAAATCCAGGCCATCATGGACTGGATAGCTCCAACAACCCAGACCCAAGTCAGGGCATTCCTTGGCTTGACTGGGTACTACAGGAGGTTTGTGAAGGGGTATGGGTCCATTGTGACCCCCCCTCACAGAACTCACCTCCAAGAAAATGCCCAAGAAAGTTAACTGGACAGTTAGTTGTCAAAAGGCTTTTGACACCCTAAAAGAAGCAATGTGCTCAGCACCAATTCTAAAAGCTCCAGATTATGCCAAGCAGTTCATAGTGCAGACTGATGCCTCTGAGCTAGGGATAGGAGCGGTCCTATCCCAGACCAATGATGAAGGCCAAGACCAACCTGTTGCTTTTATAAGCAGAAGACTACTCCCTAGAGAGCAGCGTTGGAGTGCCATTGAGAGGGAGGCCTTTGCTGTGGTTTGGTCCCTGAAGAAGCTGAGGCCATACTTGTTTGGCACTCACTTCCTAGTTCAAACTGACCACAGACCTCTCAGATGGCTAATGCAGATGAAAGGGGAAAATCCAAAACTACTGAGGTGGTCCATCTCCCTACAGGGAATGGACTTTGAAGTGGAACACAGACCAGGGACTGCCCATGCCAATGCAGATGGACTTTCCAGGTTCTTCCACTTAGACAATGAAGACTCCATAGGACAAGGTTAGTCTCATCACCTTTCGTTTGGGGGGGGGGGGGGTTGTGTGAGAAAGTGCCATCTTTCTTGCATGGTATGCCCCCACTTTTTGCTAAATTGCTGAATGTACTTCGATTGAGTGTACCCTGGGTTCCTGCCAATCAGGTGCCCAGGGCCTATGTTCCTTCCTTAAACCACACAAACTCCCAATTGGCAAACCCTAGCCACATGTCAGCCCCTAGTAAATGGTACCCTAGGTACCCAGGGCCTTGTGACCAGGGAAGGCCTCTAAGGGCTGCAGCACTCATTGTGCCACCCTCAGAGGCCCTGTACCCTTACACACACACACTGCCCTTGCAGGCTGAGTGTCTGGGTGCAGGACAAAACAAAGAGTCGACATGGCACACATCACTGTGTACCATGCCCATCACCTACACTGCCAAGGCATATGTCAGCCACCCCTCTAGCTGGGTGCATTACGCCTATGGTGTGGGCACAGGAGCAGGAGCCCTGTGCCCCTACAGTACCCGGGTCCATTCCTGGGCACTGTAAGTGCAGTGCTGTCATTTAAGAATACATGGTGCTGAGAGCTTGTCAAACACGAGCTCCACAGCACCATATTGGCAACACTGAAGCCTGGGAAGTTTGGTATCAAACTTCTCAGCACATTGAACCCACACTGATGCCAGTGTAGGATTTAATGTACTAAGCACCCCAGAGGGCATCTTAGAAGATGCCCCCTTACAGCTAACTTACAATCCACGTCTGCTCTGAGGCTGCCCAGGCTGCCACACAGCAGACACGTTGCTGAACCCCTGGGTGGGAGAGCCCCTGCTCTCCCGGGCCTGCAACAATGCACATCCTGGGAGAGGTGAGAAATCTCCACCCCCAGGATGAGCAAAGGGAAGCTTCAAAGGCATGCCGCCATTTGGAGTTTCCCCAGGCCACTGCAACCCCCCACTCTGGCGGTAAGCTTGGCCGGAAACCCCATACAAGGACAGGGGATGTGCCAGCCTGCCCACCCCACCCCTCAGGTGGGGGAGGCGAGGTGAAGCACATCTCCGGGCTCTCGCCATCTTGAAGATGGGAGGCCCTACCCTATCAGGATTAGGCTACTGCCCCCCTCCCCCAGGAGAGAGGCAGGATAGGGGGTGTACCCACCCCAGGACAAGGACCCATTGGTCCCTGGCCTTCACCTACCTGTAACGCCCCTAAATCTAGTATTTAGGGGCACCCTGAACCTTCCTTCCTTAGATTCCAGATAGAAAACGACAAGAAGAGCAAGAAGAACAAAGACCTGCCCTGCAGCTGCTAAAAAGAGAAGAAGACACCAACTGCTTTGGCCCCAGCCCTACCGGCCTGTCGACTCTCGAACCTGCACCAGCGCGGCATCCCTCGTGGCCAGCAACCTCACCAACCCCGGAGGACCTGGCTACCTTTTAGCTCTAAGCCCCTGGGACTCCCACGAGTAGAGGCTCTACTCAAGAAACCTATTTGCTATCCCTGGCACCAGCCCGGGACCGCCGACCCAACACACTCTGCACCAGCCAAGCCTGGCCAGTGCCGGAGTGGACAAAGACCCCGAGGACGACCCCACGGCGACTGTGACCCAGAGTCCGGCACCCAAGGACCCCCCTCGACATCCCGGAAGAAGCCTGCAGCCTCAGAACCAAGTGCCACCCCAGCCGCGATCAACCAGAGGGTAAGATTCCCGACGTCAAAAGGCACCCCTGCACCCGGCGCCCTGCGACCCCCTGTGCCCAATCCCGGGGTACCCACCTAACCTACAACTACCCAACTTACCTCTCGAAGTGGTGGTGGCACCTGAAACATCCTCGTCCCCGAGCCTGCAGCCTCTTTCCAAACCGGAACATTCCCATTGATTTCCATTGAGCGCCCTAAGGCTCAAAAGCACCCTGCACCCAGCCGCCCGAGTGGCCCTGGCAGTGCCCTCTCTACACTAACCTACTTCCCCACTTGCCCTGAGTAAGTGACCAGGAGCCCAGCTCCCACAGCCGCGTGGCTTGCCAGACAGCAGCCACCAACCAAGGCCCCCCTATCCCTCATAGGATAACATTGGGCCCAACTCTCTCTGCACCCGGCCGTCCTGAAACCGCTGAGGGTGAACCAACTGTACCTACCTGACACTGGGGGACCCCTGAGTCCATGCCCGGAATTTCAACACTACCAGTCGAGTACTTACCCTTAAACCGCTAACTTCATTTTCCTCATAGGGTAACATTGACTGGCTTTTTCTTCAAAAATCTTCTAAGTGTGAACTTTTCAAAACTGCAAAAATTCACCAAAAATCAGCCAAGTGACAAAAACGAATTTACTCACCTGCTCCTAGGTGAGCTCCCAGTGCTGGATCTTGGTGCCCAGCCCTGACTCTGAAAAGTGTTCACAACTATACTTACCTCTAACTCATTTTTCTCCCATAGGAAACCATTGTCTGCTTTTCTGTGAAATTTCTTCTAAGTGTCTACTTTTGCAAATTTGAAATATTCTTTTAAAATCGTACCATTTCTGCAAACGAAATTACTTACCTGCTTTTGATAAGGACCCCAGTCCTGGGTCTAGGCACCCAGTCCTGGATTACTAAAGTAACGATAAAGTACTCTACCTGCAATTTGAATTTCTTGCCATAGAGATCCATTGAATGTTTTCTGTGAAATATTTTCTAAGTGCTAACTTTTGAAATAGCTAAATATTATTTAAAAATCATTACAGTTATTAAGTCGACTTTCATCACTTGATTCTGCATACTGACCCCAGGCTGGTTCTAGGAGCCAGACCTGGAATTCCAAAAGTAATCTGAAAAGTAATTTATTACAAATAACCTGAAGTTACCATTGAGCTCAATGCATTGTTATGTTTAGGAAATAGGATTGTTTATTGCAACCAACTGTGATTGTTTACACAAATTTATTGCTTAAAACAAAAGTATTTATATTCAACCTCTCATTCTGAGAAAGTATATTTTTACTCCCTTTGTGGTTCTAAAAATAAAACAAGCATATATTTTATATATATAAACCATTGGCCTAGAGTTCAGTTATTGAGTGTGTGAAACCATTTGCTGACTGAGTGTGTACAATAAATGCTTTACACTGTCCTCTGGTACTGCCTTACTGCTCGACCAAGCTACCACTTTTGAGAGTAAGGTCATACCTAACTTTGACCTCTATCAGCCTCTGGGGGACTGTGGACTCTGTACACCCTGTACCTATTAGGGAACAGTATATACAGAGCCACTTTCTCACACTAACCCCATGATGTTGAAGGAGTGGACAACCAACAATTTAGACGCTTCTATGAATATGGTAATAATTCTAATAAAGTACGCTGAAATTGACAGAGAAAAAATACTTAAAGAAATTGAAGATGTCAATGCTTTATTAGAAAAAAATGCAAACAAGGAGCAAATAAAGAAAGGACGAGAGGAAATACAATCCCGGCTGAACAAACATGAGGAAACAATAAAAGAAAGGAAAATTTATAAGTTTGCAAGAGATAAGAGAGATTATGAGACTGGACGAGTATTCACATTCTCAAAGAAATTCGATAATATAAAAAGACGCGCATTAACCAGTAATGAGAGTGAAATCACCAGAGCGCCAACGTCTCACATGCAAACCAATGAAAGTAACTTTTCTTCAGTTGAATCAAGCAGTGTGGATAGTAGCGGTGGATCAGATGACAACATAGGCAGCAAAAATTCACAAGTTCCCACTAATTTTGCTCCGGGAGAAGAATTTTTTTTTTTAGTCGAAGACCGCCGGCAAACTCTGAGACCACGAAACCAAACAACGGGTCAGGAAATAGAAAGAACCAACGGAGGAAACAGAGGCGGAAAAGGAAATTACAGAGGACGAGGCAAGAAGAATTACAACAATCGAAAGTAAATGAGGTAAATGGCGAAACTGTGGACAATACTGTAATCAATTTATCAGAGATAACTCTATCAATTGCTGAACAACAACTGTTATCCTTAGGCTTGTCTTTCTGTCCAACTAATTGTTTTAAATACACACAAACAAGAGTGGATGTTTTTAAATTTATTCGCAAGTTAAAATTGAAAAAACATTTCCATCTCAAAAGCGCAGTAAATATTGCAGCACAAATTAAAGCACCGCAAGGATTACATATGAACCTGCAAGCTTCAGATGTAGATACATTGTTGGCAGTACATTCGCTAACACATGACAATAACCCCATAGGGAATTCTACACAAGAAGATCTCAATGAAGCAGGTATCATATGCAATATTCCAGCGATTAGTCCATTCAAGCCTCCGTCCACATTTATCCCCATGATGCCTAGAGACGCAATTGATGTTTTTAGTGACTGTATAATTGAAGATCTTAAAAAATTAAATTGCAATGTTCTAAAACAGAAAAGACGCAACAACTACTCTGAACTACAATATTTTAAACGTATTCATAAGCTACAAAAACATACGGAAGTAATTATAAACAAAGCGGACAAGGGCGGTAATATTGTCTTATGGCCTAGACCCCTATATATGGAGGAAGCAGGGCGTCATTTGAATGATGCCAGCTGTTATAAGAAAGCCAGCTTTCAAGAATTACGTCAAATAAAAGACAACATATTTGCAGAACTTTTGCAGTGGAAACGAGTGGGCTTATTAACTAAAAATGAATATAATTTTTTGAAAAATGACCACCCAATGACTCCCTATTTATACTTCATCCCGAAAGTACATAAAAATGTAACACCAGTTCCAGGCAGACCCATTATATCTGCGCAAAAACGTTTACTGGAAGCTATGTCCAAATATATAGACTATTTTTTACATGAATTTGTGGAAAGTTTGCCGTCATATATAAGGGACACTGGACATTTTTTAGCTAAATTAAAAAATGTAAAATGGGATAATGATTGTCATTTGATAGTGATGGACATTTGTTCGTTATACACGAGTATTAACCATAGTGATGGTATGAATGCAGTTCGCTATTATTTGGACAAAAGGAGTATAAATATGTATGAGCATAACAAAATGATTATAAAAATGATTGCCACTTGTTTAACCAATAATTATTTTCTTTTTAATAAGGAAGTATTTCAACAGCTGCGCGGCGTGGCTATGGGAGCATGCTTCTCCCCTAGTTACGCATGTTTACATGTGGGCTGGTGGGAGGAGCATGTTTTGATGGCCACCCATAAAATTATGTTTGAACAGCATGTGCTCCATTGGTGGAGATTTATTGATGATGTTTTTTTAATTTGGAAAGGAACCAGAGAGTCAGCAAACATCTTTATAGATGAGATAAATAAAAACACATTGAAACTTAGGTTTACTTCAGATATAAGCAATATTGCAGTACAATTTTTGGATGTTGAAATTTTATTAAAGAAGACACATTACACACTAGAATGCACAGAAAGGTAACAGCCGGGAACTCTGTATTACACGCTAAAAGTTCTCATCCTCGCCATCTGATTCGTAGTATCCCCTATGGGGAATTTTTAAGAACTAAACGGATTTGCAGCCATGAGGAAGATTTGAAAACTTGTCAAAATGAGACGTTTGAAAGATTCCTAAGGAGAGGGTATAAGGCCTCTGATCTACACATAGCTCGAGACAAGGCAAATAATACAGCTCTGGTTGCTTATCAACACATTGCTCCTAAGGCCCAAGAACTGCTAAGTCCCAGTACTAATGATTCGGACTCCACTATCCCGGAATCAATAAGTAACATCAGATTAATAACTAACTATTGCAGACAAGAAAGACAGATTTGTAGAATCTTATATAAAAATTGGCCAATAGTTAAGACGGATATCGCTATGTCTCAAATTTTGCCGGAACTTCCCCTATTGACATTTAGAAGGGCACCCTCAATGAGGGATGCTTTAGTCAAGAATAGTCCAGAGGTAGTAACTTCCAATACTTGGTTAATGGCCAGAAATGGGTTTTTCAAGTGTAATTCTTGTCGCGCTTGTAAGTTCGGAAAAAATGTCTCAGAATATGTCACAGCATTTAGTCCTGAGCCAGTTAAGATAAAAGGACATCTAACTTGCAGAACTGAGTATGCAATCTATGTTTTAGAATGCACTTGCCATCTATTATATGTGGGCAGTACGAAGTTGCAAGTTTTCAACAGAATCCTTCAACATCTTAGAGCTGTGGTGAATTCCGATCCCACATACCCTGTAGCGAGACACTTAAAATTGGTACATAATAACAACCTCAATGCCCTTAGATATTATGTCATTAGTGCAATATCGAAAAACATCAGAGGTGGAAATAGGGAGAAAAGATTGAGACAAGTAGAGTCTGAATTCATTATGTTATTAGATACTAAGATGCCAAATGGGCTTAATAATAATGAAGATCTGCATAACTTTTTATAATGAATTGTTGAATTCAAGGATGTTGAGGAGTTGATGAGTTCCTGGTTGCTTTTTAACTGACGTTTTATGTTTAATTTGACCAATTTTGTCTAGGTTTCTAGACTTTGTTTGGTTTTATTGGATTTTAGTGTTGGTTTTAAGCTTCCAGATTTTATTAATTTTAGACATCTATTTAAAGCTGGGCAAACTAGGTGTGGTTTGTGTCTGTTAACCTTTGATCATTTAATGATGTTTACTAAACTATGCACTTTATTCAACTTTTCAAGAGTCCAAATATCTCTAGATATGTGTCCAAATTCTAATTTGTAAATAATTTTGACTTCCTCATCTTTATCAGATGCCATCGATAAGAATGTTTTGGAGAAACTGTTGCGTGCTACTGTATGAACATTCCACTTTTGAATATTGAAACATGAAAAGAATTTGGAAACGTCAATTACAAGCTGCTATGTATTATACATTGATCATATTTATATATTTATAAGTTTACTTTGCTATGCACTTTAACATTAATAATTACACTATTTTGCACTAGTTTTTACAAATAACCGCTACGTATGCCAAATATATTCTTTAAAGAAAATGATGATTTAAAGATGCATTGTATATATAGAACTAAACATGGGCAAATGAGTTAAATTGTTAGATGCCAACTAAAAATGCTTTTTTCCTATTGCATTTGTGAATCGTAAAACAAATGAACACTATGTTCTTATTCAAAAAGTATTTGATTGACAAAGTTAGACAATACAATATTATATTTTGCGCATCGTGAGCACTATGCTCTGACTGGATGTTAAAAAATTACATGTCTGATGTATGTCTAGTTTAAAACATTTCTGCATTTAACAAAGTTTGGCAAACATATTGAGATATAGCTCAAAGTGAAGTCCCATGTTTATGTTTATTAGAAAACTGTAATTGGTCGGCTTATATAAGGATATACATTGGTCCTGCGCGTCATGTGATCAAGACTGCCGTGGGCAGTCGAAACGCGTCAGGCTGAGCTGAGCACTTGCATGAGAATGCACTATGCACTTTAATTTGCACCATCAATAAAAAGAAAACTATCTCCACGAAGTGGTCCGTACCTGCTTTCTTTGGATCCTATCGGATTGTTCCAGGACTTGTGGCTGTTATATATATATATATATATATATATATATATATATATATATATATATACACATACATACATACATACAGGTGGTCGCCAGTAGATAGTTATAGTTAGGACCGAGTTCCCGTAGGAAATCTGAAAATTCTATTTTGAATAACTTTGGCGCCGGTTTGCGAATCCTCGCAAAATTTTCAAAACTAATGGGGCGCTCCGCTCAGCTCCTACCCTGAAAGTCTCGGGGTGATTCGTCAAGCGGGGGCTGAGAAAAAAGGGGGGTCCCAAAACGCATTTTCCCATAGGACCATTAGTCGAAGGTACAGCCCGAACGGCTGAACAGAATTACTTGAAATTTGGCAAAGAGGTAGTCCTCAGGTCAGGCATGTGCCTTTTGCATATATGGTGTCAATCTGTTCAGTAGTTCCTGAGAAAATTGCAGTTAAAAGTACATAAATATCTATAGGCGCGCACGGTGCGCGCACCATAACGTGCGCAAGCGTAATTCTGATTGGTGGTTACATGTCAGTCAACATTCGAATCGGTCGAAATCAGGAAGTGTCGACCGTCATTTTGTGTGTGACGGTGAAAAAGAAAGGTGGAGAACGTGAAAAGGGGGCAGGGTAGAGAGTTCCTGACCCCCTAGCCTTTATAAGGGGGTCCCTGAAGGACCCCGAAGGGTGAAAAAAACATTTTATTTAGTTTTCAAAAAATCGCGGTGTGCGCGCACCGTGAAAACTTAAAAAAATAAATAAAATACAACTGTTTATAAGTTTATAGAAGATATTAACTATGCTGTTCAACTTTATCCAAATACAAAAAAAAAGAGCTGAGCCATTCCATATTACAGGATACAGTCAATCTATAACTATATACATAGGTAGTTTATTGTAAAATAAATATATATAAAATATAATAATACATACATAAATTAGCATTTAAAAAACCTTACAAATTCACTTAAAAAACCATAGGTTTCACACACGTTATAGTTAGGAATTAGCATTTAAAAAACCTTGCAAATTCACTTAAAAAACCATAGGTATAACACATGTTATATTTAGCTGGACATTTCACTCGTAAAAAACCATTGAAATTCCCCCGTTATAGTTAGTTCAGATAACTATAACTCGTGCGTCCGCCACTCTGTCACAAGGATGATGTCATCAGTGATGTCACTGACCAAGTCATGAGTGATGTAATATGTGACGTCATCAGCAGTATAACTATAACGGTACACTTTAAATCTTGTACTCACATTGCTCGTCCGGGGAGGCGGGAGGGCTGCTTATGACTTTAATGAGTATACCGCTGGAAGAGAACTAGTATTACAGGTAAGTAACTTAACCTTCTCTTCCAGGGGATACTCATCAATAGTCATAAGCAGTGAATAGAATAGCAAGCCCATACCCCACACTTCGCGGACGAGCAATTCAGCACTAGAAATAAAAGGACAGCGATATAGTTGAAAACAGACAATCAACCAAACAGATTTCTCAGAGATGCCCGACCTACTTGAGCATCTGCCTGAGCATCTGAATCTAAGCAGTAATGGCGAGAAAAGGTATGAACAGACCGTGTAGCTGCTTTGCAGATTTCTGCTATGGGAATGTTCCTGAGGAGGGCCGTAGTAGAGGCCTTTCCTCTGGTTGAATGTGCTTTAGGCTTTCCCTGAAGAGATTTATTAGCCAACTGATAGGCCAAAGAAATGTACCTCTTAGACGCTGCTAAACCAGTATAAATAAGACCGTAATTGACAAATAGTTGGTCCGTCTTCTTATATCTTTAGTCTTGTCCAGATAAAACTTCATCACTCTCTTCAGATCTAAGGAGTGTAAGGTCCTTTCAGGGGGAGTAGAAGGATTAGAGAAAAAAGTAGGTAAAGTGATTCCCTGATTAATGTGGAAATCTGAGACAACCTTAGGCAGAAAACTAGGATGAGTCCTTAGAACTACCCTATTTGAATGAAACACAGTATAGGGTTCCTTACAACACAATGCTTGCAACTCACGGACTCTACGAGCAGACGTAATAGCCACCAAGAAGGCTACTTTCCAAGACAAGTGCTGCAGGGAGGACTTGTGTATTGGTTCAAAACGTGCTCCCATCAGTTTGGTAAGGACCACATTGAGCTCCCACGGAGGAAAAGGAGCTCGTACTGGTGGATACACCTTTTTCAACTTTAAGAAATATTTTCACCACTAGCATCTTGAAAAAAGATGTAAACACGCTCAAACTCCTGCGGGGAATGCCGTTTGCTGAGCGTTTGCCAATGAACAGGGAAAACCGTGAATATAGGCCGAGGCGGGGCTTTATAGCCTGCACATGACCAGGTGGCTCCTGCTGAGACGTGTGGGTTGCTGCCCCTTGGCATTCTGGGCCTTGTAGTTTGTTGTGACCAGTGCTCTGTTCCTTGCTGCCTTGTTCTCCCGGAGCTCGTACATGCCCGTGCCACCAGGGAAGGAATGAGTAGACCACCCCAAATCCCATCTCCACCTGAGGATCGCGACAGAACCCCCTCCCAAGAGCCGTCGTCTCGGCGGTTGCCCTGGTTTGCCTGGGTCTTTGATATGGAACCATTCCACCAACCAGGTTCTATCCTCCACACAATAACCCTTCCAGTCCACTAAGTACTGCACTTGACCTCTCACGAGTCTGGAATCCAACAACTCTCGAACCTCGTACTCCTCCTGCCCATCTATTTCTATGGGTAATGGCGTAGGGGGTAACCTCATATTGTCTGGACAGGGCCTAAGCAAAGATACGTGGAACATGGGTGGATGTTCCATGATTGGGGCAATGGCAACCTTATGGCAACATGATTAATGATGCTTTCAACGCCATAGGGGCCTACACACCTAGGAGCCAATTTACCCACCCCTTTGAGGTGCAGATTCTTAGTTGACAACCATACCCTGTCTCCTACTTGATAATTAGGCTCAGCCGTTCTTTTTCTATCAGCTTGCCTTCTGTAATGCTTCTAACTGACCCTTTGCTTCGATGAGCACTGCTCTTTGATGGGTGTGGTGGTCCTGTATGGTGGGATGTCGTGTAACTACAGGCCATTCGAAGGGGAGCATATTTGGATGAAACCTATTTAGACAAAAAAAGGGGAACAACCCAACGAGGAATGTTCTGCGTTATTGTAGGCGACCTCTGCCGTCCAGATCAGAGGGTACCAGTCTGAGGTGTTCTGTAGGGTAAAACAGCTCAGATATTGTTCGAGCGTTTGGTTCAGTCGTTCTGTTTTTCCGTCCGTCTGGGGATGGTAGCTGGTGGACAGATGAGCCTCCACTCCCATGGCGTCACATAACGCTCTCCAAAACCGGGAGGTGAACTGGGCACCTCTGTCTGTTATGAGTACCCTGGGAAGTCGGTGAGTGCGCACCACATGCTGGAGGAAGACCACGGCGAGTTCGGCCGAGGTAGGCAGTCGATTCAGGGGGTAAAATTTCCCATTTTAGACAAGTGATCAACCACCATTAGGAGGGTGGTGTAGCCTTCACACGGAGGCATTTCCACGATGAAGTCCATTGATACTGTGTGCCAAGGGAGTGAAGGCACGTGTATGGGGCGTAACAACTCCACGGGTTTAGAATGGCTGGCCTTGCTTTGGGCACAGATGGCACAACTTCTGATGTAGTTCTTAGTATTGTTTCTTAGTGAGGGCCACCAAAAGGATCTTTTAAGGTTGGCTATGGTTTTGTGATCCCCTAGGTTCCCTCCCAACGTTGAGTCGTGAGCCCAAGCTAACACCTGTAGCTGTTGAGCCGTTTGGGGAATGTACCAGGTATTATGATGGTATAACAGATTGTCTCTTGTGGTTCGGTGTTCAGGGCCTTCCTGTATCCAGGCGTGGCCATCCACGCGGACCAAGGACATTTTCAGGTCTTCCAGGAAGTCGTTTGACGTGATTAACGCGATGGTTTCATATTGAAAGGCCTTCTCAGGGAGGATAGAGGGAGGTTCTTTGGGTTCGTCCGGTTCGATGTCCGTTGGTTTGTCCAACCGTGATAATGCGTCCGCCTTACCGTTTTGTGGTCCAGGTCTGTATTTAATGATGAAATCGAAGTCTGACAAAAACAGAGACCACCGTAACTGCTGTGGAGTGAGGGCCTTAGCGGATTTCAGGAACAATAGATTTCGGTGGCCTGTGTAGATTTCGACGGTGTGCAAAGCTCCTAGGAGGTAGTGCCTCAATTCTTCACATGCTCTTTTGATCGCCAATAATTCTTTATCTGTGATGGAATAATTGGCCTCACTAGGGGAGATTTTCTTGGAGTAATATGCCACCGGATGGAGCTGTCCTGTGTCTGGATGCCTTTGCGATAAAACACCTCCTATGGCGTATTGCGACGCGTCCGTTTCCACAATGAACGGCAGGTTTGGGTTGGGATGACGCAAGATAGGAGCTTGGGTGAATCGAGTCTTCAACTCTTGAAAGACACAATCTGCTTCTTGGTCCCAGGCTAAAGAGGTGTTCTTTCTCAGTAGTCTTAAGATAGGGTGCATTATTTTGGAGAAGTCTTTGATGAAATGCCTGTAATAGTTTGCAAACCCTAGGAAGCTCTGTACTGCTTTGACGTGCTGGGGTGCCTTCTATTGTGTGATTGCTTCGACCTTGCCCAGGTCCATCTGGAATCCCTGTGAATTAATGACATACCCCAGAAAAGCAATCTCACTCACATTTCTCTAGTTTTGAGTACAGCGAATGTTGCTGGAGTCTGTCCAACACCGCCTTCACATGAGTGATGTGTTCTTGGGGGGGTTGACGAGTAGATAGGGATATCGTCAATGTATACGATACAAAAGGTGTCTAGCAAGCCCCGAAGCACCTCATCCATGAAAAACTGGAACGCTGCCGGGGCGTTGCACAGCCCGAAGTGCATTACCTGATATTCATAGAGTCCGAATTTGGTCTTGAAGGCGGTCTTCCATTCATTGCCGGTTTTAACTCTGACTAAGTGGTACGCCCCTCTGAGATCACGTTTCGTAAAAATTCGTACTCCTTTGAGTTGATCCAACAGTACCGGTATTAAGGGCAGCGGGTACCTGTTCTTTATGGTTACCTTGTTTATTGCTCTATAATCGAGGCACGTTCTCAACCCGTCACAATCCTTAGGTATAAAGTAGAGAGGAGACGAGGCTGGTGACGAGGAACGCCTGATTAAGCCAGACGCTAGATTCTCCTCCAGGTACATCCTCAGGTAGCGGGTCTCAGGCTCTGTCAGGACATACACCCTGCTGCAAGGTATGTCTGCTCCAGGTACTAGGTTGATGCGGCAGTAATACGTTCGATGAGGCGGTAAGTGTGGATAGGGGGCCATCGGTTGGTGGCTGCTCACGAGCAGGCAACGAGGTTGAGGGAGCAAAGCTCCTAGACTTTAGCTTTGGGGCAAAGGGGAGTTTCAAATTAGCACCCAATGTGCACCATAGCGGCACAAGGGCAGTCTGGTGCAAGGGACTGTTTTGGTGTATGATGCCATTTTACTTTCAGTGGGGATTCTCTGATTTGCAAAAGTACTGCAGGCTCGGTGACGAAGATCTTCTGGAGGTGACTACCACTTGGAGAGGTAAGTTGAGATGCTGGGGGTTGCCGGGACACCGTCGGTTGGGCGACCCAAGGTCGTAGGGCATCGGGTGAAGGTGTGTCCTTTGGCGTCGGGTTTTCCTACCAGCTCCTGTAAACCTCCGGATTGAGGCTGCAGGTGTCAACTGGAGGATTGAGGCAGGTCAGGGGTCACTGGATCTCGGGTAAGGATCTCCAGGGACACCTCATCAGGGTGTTTAGACGCTCGAACTCGGGACGTGGGCATCTGGTGCAGAGTGGTGCAGACTTGTGGATCTGGCTGGAACCAGTCTCTGTGGGTGAGCAAATTTGGTGCTCATAGGAGACAGTCTTTTAGGTGAAGGCAGGGCCGGTTCTCTGGGTTCTGGGGGGCTGCTGGCCACAAAACACTCAGGGATTCTGCTGGAGCATGTCGAGGTCGGGACAGGCCGGTAGATCTGGGGCCAATGCAGTTGGTGTCCTCCTCTTCTTCAGCACGGCTCTTTGGTCCTTCTTATTTCTTCTTGTCTGAGGGGGCAAGGGTCAGGGTAGCCCCTATATACTAAATTTAGGGGCGTTACAGGTAGCTACAGGTTGGGACCCATGGGTCCCTTCCTTGGGGTGGGTGCACCCCCTATTATGCCACCCTCCAGTGGGAGGGGCTTAAACTTCAATCTGGTTGGCTGGTCCCCCCCATCTTCAAGATGGCGGGACTGACAGTTGTGCTTCAACCCGCCTCCCCCACCTGAGGGGTGGGGTTGGCAAAGGTGGGCACACCTCCCTTCCTAACTTAGTTTTCCCACCGATTCTCCCGCCCAAAGTGGGGGTAAGAACCGGTGGGGGCCAGTTGCTAGGAACAGCAAATGGCTGGGGTAGCTCACAAAAGTGGCAAGCCTTTGAAGCTTCCCCTTCGTGGACCCAGCCCATCCGGGGGGGGGGGGGAGGCTTGGCACCTCGTCCCAGGATGTGCTTTGTTTCAGGACCTGGAGAGCGGCAGGCTATCGACCCAGGGGTACAGAAACATGTCTGGTAGTGACAGCTGGCGAGCAGCTACTCAGCCAGGACACTAGAGTTAGGTCGTTTTTCAGGGGATCTCTAACATGCCCTCAGAGTGCATTTTTCATTAAATCCAACACTGGCATCAGTGTGGGTTTAATGTACTGAGAAGTTTGATACCAAACTTCCCAGTGTTCAGTAAAGCCGTTATGGTGCTGTGGAGTTTGTAATGACAGACTCCCAGACCATATACTCTTTATGGCATTACTTCACTTACAATGTCTAAGAATAGACTTAGACACTGGTATAGTTCACCCAGCTAGAGGGGTGGCTTACCGCAGTGGATTGTAGGCATGGCACACAGCAATGTGTGCCATGTCGACTCTTAACTTTGTTCTGCACCAAAACATTCAGCCTGGGGGGGCGGTAGGGGGGGTGTAGGTGTGTGTGTGTGTGTGTAGGTGTGTGTGTGTGTGTGTGTAGGTGTGTGTGTGTGTGTGTAGGTGTGTAGGTGTGTGTGTGTGTAGGTGTGTGTGCAGGTGTAGGTGTAGGTGTAGGTGTGTAGTGCCTCTAAGGGAGGCACAATAAGTGCTTCAACCCTTAGAGGTCTTCCTGGTCACAGTGCCCTTGGTACCTAGAGTACCTCTTACATGTGGCCAGGGAGTTGCCAATTTGGTTTGGCAACAGTAGAGTTTGGGGAAAGAACATAGGCCATGGGTACCTGGTGGTCAGGAACCCAGGGCACACTCCGTCAAAGTACATCATAATTAGGCAATAAGTGGAGGGCAACCATGCAAAAAGGGGCACTTTACTACAAGTGTTATCTTAAATACCCATTTCATTTGCATCATAGTGTGGCGAAATTTAGGACAGGTGTTAAGGCCTGAAGGGAAGATGAAATAAGTAAGGCAACAAACCCATATTCACTTTTAAAATGAAAACTAAACAATAATGGGTGAATTCTGTAACATTTTTCACATATATCAAAAAATGGGGTAAAATGTATTCCTGTAACGTAAAGGCAATCCTGGCTGCAAAGAAATTGCGGTGCAAGTGCACTTCTGATATGTTGATGTGCGAAGTAATGACGTACATTCAATGCACACTGTCTACATCTTCAGTTTGTTAGTGACCCTTCGTGTCTAGGGGGCGCAGACATTTTCCTAGTATAAACTGCTACTGATATTGATGTGCAGTCGTATAAGTATAGGGCACCATGTTGTCATGGTCAGAGCCGTTACGGAGTCCTGTAGGATGCCAATGATGCCACCTTTCGTGCATGAGCAATGGCAGAGTGTTTTCTGGATCCAGTCTGTCACTGGGAAGGGTTTACAGTTACCTTATCTGTGGTTTGATAATTATCCACCAGAAAGACTATTACCAAAAGTAAATAAATTGTTTGTTTCCTCCCTAAATGTTCCACAGAGGGATATGATTTTTGTTTAGAAATTCCTTTTGGCATCACGTTTAGAGCGGATTCCTATTCGCTCGGTTCAACTTCTAACTCTGAAAAGTTTATTCTTGGTGCTAGTGACTTCAGCACCTAGGGTTGGAGAACTTCAGGCCCCCCTCGGTTTGACCAACATTCATGGTATTCTACCTGGATAAACTCATTCTTTGCAACTGCCCATTTTTCTACCCAAATTGGCAGAAGCTTTTCACATGAGCTATACCATAATTCTTCCATCTATCTTCTCTTCTGCACATCCCACTAAGGAGGATGAGAGAGAGCATATCGGCTGCACCCCAGGGAATGTGGTATCTCGCTATATGAGCCGCACTCGACAGGACAAAGTGGATGTTCAGGTGTTTGCCATTTTTTCCTTTGATTAAGCATACACAGCGATGATTGACTATCTTGCGTCAGTTATATTTTCAATTAAGATATATATTTTTTGCCAAATGAGAATTTCTAGCTGGTGTTCCTGCTCCCTTAACTAGAGCAATATCTGCTTCCATGGCTATCACAGTAGTGTTCACTGACTGACATCTGCTGGGGTGAGCACTTGTACATTATTACATACTTTACTAAACTTTATTGCCTCACATCTCAGACACACAGTGATGGATACTTTGCCAGGGCTCTGTTGCATCACTTTTCTGCTACTCACCAAACTCAATCCAATCTCTTGAAGATATTGCTTTGTTATTCATCAATGAGGTGAGGTATCTGCGGCACAGTTTATGCTTCTGAAGAAAAAAATACTTGCGTTCCGCAGGGATATTTGTGATCAAAAAATTATGCTCGAGGCATGTGTGCTGTAGATACACATGCTTTGCATACTCCTGCCATCTAGTGTTGGGTCAGGATGTTTGTAGGTTGTTTTTCTTCGAAGAAGTCTTTCCAGTCACGAGGTAAGGTGACTCCTCCTTTCGGTGATAGTGCGCATGGGCATCGACTCCATTGTTGGATTGTTGATTTCCGCCATCTGGTTCCTACATGTATTTCTGCGCTCTGGTTCGAAACCGTTCTTTGGGTTCTCCTCGGTGCGCAATCCACTCTACCCTCGACTGTATTGTTTTGTACTCGTTTCCCTCTTCTCCGTGTATCGTTTCTGTCAACAAATCCTTCATTTTCGATCGAAATCTTTGTGGGTGACCTTTGGGCCTGACCGCGTCGGTCCGGTCTTCTGTTGATGGAACGGACTCCGTTTAAATTCTGTCCTTGGTGCCAAGCTAAGTATTCTCGTAGCGACTCACATAAAGTGTGTAACTTGTGCTTGTCTCCGGAGCACAAGGACGACGACTGCGATTCTTGTAGATCGTGTCGGTCCAAAAAGGCTCTTCCCAATTGACGGGCTCAACGTTGTGAAATGCAACATTAGAATATTCAACACACTCCGGATATCTTTGGTGAAGAATCGTGATGTCATCGAAGCTTTAGTGGCAGAAGAAGAGACCATCTCGGTTCCGGAGTCGGATTCGGAACTTGAGAAAGAAAAGGAGTCTGAAATTGTGACTCCGGGACAGGGTGCCGTGAGTATCGATGACCCCTTGCTCCTTAAGCCCTTACCCAAAACTCATTAGACTTCAGCACCACCTCTGCCTTCTAGCCAAGGTCGGCACCGAGGCATGTTTCCGACGCCCGCCTTCCGGCGCGGCACCAAAACAGATAGTCAAGCCTGCCGGCTCGGGACCGGGTCGACTGAAATCATCTTCGGATCTGAAAACTTCTAATTCGAAACCCATATCTGGTTTGGGGCAGAAATCCTACACGCCAAAAGAAAAGTATGCTTCGGACCCGAAACCTTCCGCTCCTAAAAGCAAGTCCATCCTGGCATCGAAACCTTTGGTGCCGAAATCAGACGGCAGCAGCTTTGAATCTTCAGACTCTCATTTAGACATTGTTCATCCCAAACTGGATCCTAAACTAGAGAAGATTTATATCAATCCTGATATAGGACATATTCATGCTAAATCTCCAGTTAACCACAAGCTTCCTTCTGAGGACTCACTATAAGATTCCTTTAAAGAAGAAGGATGTGGCACCCAGCCCTATTTATCCTTCTCCACCGTCGCCTCCACTTTCACCCTCTTCTCCATATTTAGAGCCTCCACTTCTACAGCAAGGTGATTTTATGTCGACACTGGACTTAAAAGACGCATACTTTCACATTCCAGTTCATCCAGCTCATCGCAAATTCGTCAGATTTGTAATAGCAGGCAAACACTATCAATTCATAGTACTCCCATTCGGAGTAACTACTTTCCCAAAAGTGTTCGCCAAATGTCTAGCAGTCGAGGCAGCTCATCTCAGAAGACAACAGATCCACGTCTTTCCGTACTTAGACGACTGTCTCATCAAAGCCAGCACACACCAAAAGTGTCTACAACACACTCAGATCACGCTAGACTTACTCCTCCAGTTGTGTTTCACGGTAAATGCACAAAAGTCTCACCTGCAACCTTCACAGACACAATTTTATCTGGGAACCACTCTCCACACTCAAAGCTCCAGCCTCTCCCAATCAGCCAGATTCGCAATATTCAAACTCTGTTACTTCAGTTTCAGGCCAACCAAAAATTACCAGCCAGAACCTTCATGCAATTGTTAGGGATGATGGCATCATGCATAGCAATAGTGCCTCATGTAAGACTACACATGCATCCCCTACAAGAATACTTAGCACGTCAGTGGAATCTGTCACACAGGGTTAATTAACAGATCTAGTGTTGGTAGACAGCCACACCCATCTCTCCCTGCAGTTGTGGAATCCACAAAATGTATCAAAAGGGCGGCCCTTCATGGACCCTATTCCACAGATTGTCCTAACAGCAGGCACATCGCTATCAGGTAGGGGTGCCCATCTCCAATATTGCACAATCCAGGATCTCTGGGAGATGAAGCACAAACATCTACACATCAACTATCCAGAGCTTCTAGCAGTATTTCTAGTGCTCAAAGCTTTTCAGTCCCACCTCATAGGTAAAGTTGTCTTAGTCCGCATGGACAACATGACAGCTATGCAGTATATACAAAAACAGGGGGGGGGAACACTCTCTCCAACAGTCACTCCTCTCTCAGACCATTTGGAGCTGGGCAATACATCACAGAATTCATCTCCTGTCAGAACACCTCCCAGGAGTGAACAATCGGGTTGCCGACCTCCTCAGCAGAAGGAGACCGCAAATACACGAGTGGGAACTTCATCCCTAATCTCTCTCTCTCAATCTCTCTCTCTCAATCTCTCTCTCTCTATCTCTCTCTCTCTATCTCTCTCTCTCTCTCCCAAACCCAAAGGAACTCAATTTAGCGATTTATCACCGGAAGTCATAGCGTTCGGCTATTTAAATCTGCCACCAGACTGTGTGCATATCTTAAAAGAAGCAATAAAGCCTACCACCAGAGCTTGTTATGCGGCAAAATGGAAATGATTTGTTATCTATTGTAATAACAGCAAAACTAATCCTTTAGATGCTGCCATTCAAACCATTATTTGTTAACTTCTGCATCTACATCGAACTGGTCTAGCTTATACATATATTAAGTTGTACCTTGCAGAAGTTGCTGCATATTTGCAAAACAGACACCATGTATCCTTGTTCAAAGTTCCTGCAATTAAAGCCTTTATGGAAGGTTTATAAAGAGTCATTCCATCCTGAATACCTCCGGCACCCGTGTGGAATTTTAAGATTGTACTTACAAGACTTATGGGTCCACCCTTGGAACCTTTACACAAGTGCCCTTTGCGGTTCCTTTCATGGAAGGTTGCCTTCCTCATTGCAATCACTTAATTAAGGAGAGTTGGTGAGCTACAGGCATTAACTTTAGAAGAACCCTACTTTCAGCTTCAAAAAGATAGGAAAGTTCTTCGCACCAATCCTAAATTTCTCCTTAAAGTTGTTTCTGCTCTTCATGTTAACCAGTCAGTTGAGTTACCGGTGTTCTTCCCTCAGCCAGATTCGGTAGCAGAAAGAGCTCTTCACACACTTGATGTCAGAAGAGCGTTATTGTATTATATTGAAAGGACAAAACCTTTTCGTAAAACAAAGCAATTGTTTGTCGCATTTTCTCCCCCTCACATAGGCAGTCCCATTTCAGGCATTTCTAGATTGATTGTTACATGCATTCAAACTCACTATGCTAAATCTAAAATAATTTTATCTATACCCCCGGAGCGCATTCCACTTGCAAAATAGGGGCATATATGGCCTTTTTAGGTAACCTCCCTATTGCTGATTTACTAAACACCATTGTGTGGATGTATTAGCACGCCAACAAGCCAATGTAGGACAAGCAGTGCTAAAGACACTTTTCCAGACAACTGCAACATCTAATGGTTAGCCACCGCTTTGGGAGAATACTGCTATATAGTATATGCAAAGCATATGTATCTACAGCACACATGTCTTGAACGGATTATGTCACTTACCCAGTAAGCATCTGTTCTTGGCATAAAGTGCTGTAGATTCACATGCACCCTCCCACCTCCCGGACACATGTAGTTGTTGCAGTTCTCTTTATTTACATTTTATACGCATCAACATCTCTTTACTACACTCACTTAATCCATTCTCACCCTCTTGCAGGAAAACAATCTAACAATGGAGTCGATGCCCATGCGCACTATCACCGAAACGAGGAGTCACCTTACCTCATAACTGGAAAGACTTCTTTGAAGAAAAACAACTTGCAAACATCCAGACCCAACACTAGATGGCAGGAGTATGCAAAGCATGTGAATCTACAGCTCTGCATGCCAAGAACAGATGCTTACTGGGTAAGTAACATAATCCTTGCCTGCAGATTCTTCACCGCCCTCTCACCTCCACCGGTGCTGGTGAGTTATTGCGTGATCAGTAAGATTCCACAGTATGGAAACATATCATATGCTGTATTTGTTGCTAATGGGTAGAGTTGCGGCTGTGGCTGCATTACGCCTCTTGGTGCTGCTGGGAGTTGTTGCTGGGTAATAGGTTTCGGGAGTGGTCTGGCACATGGAGGATAGTCATAAGGTGGGGAATCTGCATCAAGCTACTGTATGCACAAACCATATTTCTACCTTAAATAATTTTTTTCTTTTGTTCATATTAGATGTTCCTAGATTTCTGAAAATCCTGCCTACACCTAACCCCTTCCTTCCACAGCTTTCCATTTGTTTTAGATCTTCCCTATGACCCAGCTTTTAGCTGTCAGTAGGCGAAAGCCAATGTGGACCATACCAAAAATTAGAGCCTGCCCATTGCATACAATTGGTTGACTTTGTTTCTGTCATTTGTTTCCTATTCAATGGAATGCCTTCCTCTTCTTTTGTTCGTCCTTCCCCGAGGCATACCCTCTTTACCATCCTTATGATTGGCTTACTTGTATCCTTACACTGCTCACATGTATGGAACAACTTTTTTCTTTTTCTCTCAGCACTCCAAAAGAGTGCATATATTTTCTAGTTCTCTCCTTCATGTGCTACTTTCTGCCCCCAAAAACCTGCCACTATGCTCATCCATTGCTTTCCTTAACCTCCCTGAACTTTTTTATTATTTTTTGGGGCTTTTCAGACCCAGCCTCAAGCATATGTTGCTTCCTTGCCCCATGTCCCCTCCTTGTTGCTTCTCCGCCACCCACTCCTTTGTTGCTCCCTGAAACCCTGGTGGACAATACCTCTTTTTTTTTTGTTTTTTTGTTGTATGAATATACATTTTATGGAAGGGCCCAGCAGCAGCTATTTGCTGTTTGGTTGCTCCACAGTACAAAAAGAGCTTTTGCATTACTACAATTACAATTACATTTTTTTAATTAAGCAATTTGAATTGGTGTTCTCCAGTCTGAATCTGCAAATAAACTGCGCTCACATTCCCATGGTGCATGATTGTGTGGTGATGCTTGCGTGCGCTTAGATCATCTTGCATGCATAAATGTGTGTAGGAAATGACCCGGCCACGTCATTGGGCCGGTTTGTTTTTTGTTTGTTTTTTGTTTGTTTTTTGTTTGTTTTTTGGTGATGCTACACAGCATTGGCCAAAAGCATTCTGATGCTGCACAGTATCAGTAAAAAACCAACCGATCACATAAGTGAAAACAGTTGGCATTGCAAGTGCTTGTTGTTATAGGCATTTGAAAGTTCTTATCTGACCTAATGAAAGGAATAGCAGGTCACTTCAGCTGTGGTATTATATTTAGGTAAATTGGAATGGTATGTATGAGTGTGGAAAAGTAAGTTTTTTGAGGATTGTCATATTGACAGGGTTAACTCTTTTACCAGTGATGACAGCAAATTGGTTGGTGTGTTGGACTCTCCTGAAAAGGTCTGTTCGAGGCATATGAGCTGCAGATCATATACTTGTGCATAGATCACCATCTGGTGTTGGGCTTCGATGTTTGCACTTTTTTTTTAGTCTTTGGAAGAAGTCTTTGTAGTCACGAGATATGAGACTCATCGACTCCATCTTCAGATTGTTTTTTTCAGCCATCGGGTTCAGATGTGATATGCTGCGCTCTGGGTCGGTATCGTCTTCGAATTCCTTGGCGCAATTCCACACCACTCGATGGTATTGTCTCGATCGCGTTTCCCTTTCGACGCGCATCTTCAAAAAACTATAATATCCTCTACCTCTAACTTTGACACGGGTCGTTGGGCCTATCCGCGCTGACTACGCCAGCAGTCCATGGAAAGGACTCCTTTCATTAAATGCCCCGGGTCTGGTGCTAAGTTCCCACACATGGACTTACATGAGGTTTGCAACCTCTGCCTCTCCCCGCAGCACGAAGACCAGAACTGCGAGGCCTGCTTATCTTTCAGGTCGAAGAAAACCATCCGTGACCATCTGGCATGACGTCACGAAATGTCCCGCGGAAGCAGCTCGGTTCCGGACATCTTCGAAGCAAATCCCGATGTCCATACAGGACAGGAAGCTGATGAAGGAGAGGCCTCCGTCTCCGAAGCCGACGACTCCAACATTGAAGACGGGGCAGTCAACCTGGCTCAACGGCCGGTGAGTACCGAGACTCCTCTCCCAACCAACCCCAAACAAAAGGCTCCGGTAACACCTTGCCCTCGGGCTCAGGTTGGCACCGACAACACATTTCAGATGCCCCGCCATGAAACCGAAAGAGAAGCCTTCCGGCTCGGGTTCGAGCCAACACCATTCCAGTGCCGAGTTGTCACCTTCGGCACCGAAACCCAAAGCCAAACCTGTGCCACACCCATCTTCATCGGCACCTAAAACAGCCTTGGCGCCGAAGTCTTCGGTGTCAAAGCAGTCAAAGGGCAAACCTTCGGAGACGTAACACATATCGAAGAGTTGGAAGCTGAAAAAGGTCTCGGAACCGGAAGCTCCTACACCCGAACCTAGAGTCCAAAACCCCAAAGAAAGCTTCTGACACCAAACTGAAAGAACATTCTGACCCTAAATCTTCGGCGCCGAAGAAGGACAGTGTTCTCAAACAACAGTCTGTGCAAGATCCTTCGGATCCGAAACAAAAGACTTTGCACAGTGACCCAGTAACCGGTCGTGTTACCACCAAACCTCCTAAAAAGAGGAAACTGGACTATTCAGAAGACTCTGAAATACCCACTGAACGGAAGGAGGTAGGCACTAACACTTCTCCACCTTCCTCTCCTCCTTCACCTGATCCAAATCTGCTAATTTCTCCAGCACTCTCCCCTCAACATACATTTTCACCCCAACCACCAGGGGGGTGAAGATGATGACATACGTGGGGATGGGATCACAGATATAGATAGGGATGATGACACACATACAAACCCACAAGATACAGATCCATGGGGTGCCTATAATGCCGATTCAGATCCACACAATGACCCAGACCTCTATCCCTCTAGGCCATTAGGCCCAGCCTCGAGCATCTAATTAATAGGGCTGCACAATACCATGGGGTGCAACTACACTCTGATCCATTAGAAGAAGACTCCTTATTAGAAACATTTGCACCCTCACAAAAAACTACACACACCCTGCCAATGCTAAAAGGCATGCTCAAACATGCACCAGAAGTGCTTAAAGACCCAGTCAGAGCCAGGATCTTCAACACCAGGGTGGACAAAAAATATAAGGCAGCTTCCAATGACCCAATCTACATCAGAGGTCAGGTTGCTCTAGATTCTCTTGTAGTGTCTAACGCACGCAAGAGGTTTAACTCACAAAGCACGGGTGACTCCCCTCCTCCTGATAAGGAATCAAAGCTAATAGACGCATTTGGTAAACTTATCACGTCACAAGCGGCAAATCAATGGCGGATTGCCAATGCCCAAGCTTTGTTGGCCAGATATGACAGGGCTCACTATGATGAACTTGAAAAGCTTATGCAACATCTCCCTGACCAATATAAAAGCAAAGCTGACAACCTTATACAGGCGGGTAAGTTAATAACCAATACATCTGTCAAATGTGCCCTCGACGCAGCTGATACCGCATCTCCTGCTATTAATTCCAGCGTTTTATTACGCAGGCACGCTTGACTTCGAATCCCAGGATTCAAGCAAGAGGTGAAATCCACTATTCTTAATCGGCCTTTTTACCAAGAGCATCGCTTTGGGCCTACAGTCAATACATCTTTAGAACAGATGAAAAAGGATACTGAGACTGCCAAGTCCATGGGGGCCTTGCAATTACCTTCCTCTAGAGGGTCATTTTGTCGCTCCTTTTACAGGACCGGCTCCAAAACCACTGGCTCAGAGCATCCCTCTACCTCATACAAAAGTCCCAATTTTCGAGGAGGGTACAGGGGCGACGAAGGTAAGGGAAGAGGTCGTGGTGGCTATACCTGCAACTCCCCTACCACCAAGCAGTGACTTCCCTCGATCATTCCACCCCTGTTGGGGGAAGTCTCTCGCAGTTCCTACCTGTCTGGAATTCCATCACAACATACAAGTGGATAAGACAGATTATCCAGTATGGTTATTGCCTGCCCCCCCCCCCCCCCCCCTCCCCGGTCCCTCCGAGACAACGTCCAATGTCCTCAGAACATCAGACTCTTCTCAAGCAAGAGGTTCTCTCGCTATTACAAAAACACTCAATAGAACCAGTCTCCTTGGCTCATCCAGGCACAGGGGTTTACTCCCTCTATTTCCTAATCCCAAAAAAGGACGTCTCTCTCAGACCAATACTGGACCTCAGACTGCTGAACCTCTACATTCAGTCGGATCACTTCCACAGGGTCACTCTCCAACAGATGCTTCCACTGCTTCAGCAAGGCAATTTTCTCGACCACGCTGGATTTAAAGGACACGTATTTTCATATTCCCATTCACCCTGCTCACAGGAGATATCTCAGGTTTGTGGCAGACGGACAAAACTACCAATTCAAAGTCCTCCCATTCGGGGTGACTACAGCACCCAGAGTTTTCACCAAGTGCCTTGCAGTAGTGGCGGCTCACTAATGAAGATAGCATATTCACGTGTTCCCTTATCTGGACGATTGGCTCATAAAAGCCAAGTCACACAGCAGCTGTGTGCAACACACACACACACAAAACAATCCAGCTACTTCACGATTTGGGATTCACAGTGAACCTCACCAAATCCCACCTCAAACCGTCCAGCACACAATACCTAGGAGCTATAATGGACACTTCAAAAGCTCTAGCATGCCCCAACCCAGTCAGGATAAGCAACATGCAAGCTCTGATAAAATTTCAGCCTCTACACTCTTTGCCAGCTCGAGTGTTTATGCAGCTAATCGGGATGATGGCCTCTTGCATTCTCATTGTCCCTTATGCAAGACTCCAAATGCGTCCCTTACAGGAGTGTTTGGCACGTCAGTGGAACCAGGCTCAAGGTCAGCTAACAGATCTGGTGTTGGTGGACAGCTGCACGCATCGCTCTCTGCAGTGGTGGATCACACAACACCTTTCTAAAGGGCGGCCGTTCCTCTACCCGGTTCCACAGATAGTGCCAACAACAGACGCATCGCTCACCGGCTGGGGAGCTCCTCTTCAAAATCATACCATTCAGGGCATCTGGACACCTCAGCAAAAACAACTCCCCACAAATTACCTGGAATTGTTGTCAATTTTTCTAGCGTTAAAATCCATCTCGTAGGCAAAGCTGTCCTGGTCCGTACAGACATGACAGCAATATACTACATACAAAAACAGGGAGACTCACACTCTCTGCAGCTTTCACACCTAGCTCAAAGCATATGGAGATGGGCCATTCCACAAAACATACATCTCCTTGCGAAACAGCTCCCAGGGGTACAGAATCAAATTGCAGATCTGCTCAGTCGTCAAAAACAGCAGATCCACAAATGGGAACTTCATCCTCAAGTTCTTCTTCCATTCTTTCGCATGTGGGGACACCCAGAAATAGATCTGTTCTCCACACACCTAAATGCAAAATGCCAAAGCTTCGCGTCCAGGCATCCACACCCACTGTCCAAAGGCAATGAGCTATGGATGAACTGGTCAGGCAAATTTGCTTACGCTTTTCTGCCTCTCCCGCTCATTCAGTTAGTGGTTCAGAAACTCAAACAGCATTCCCTCACAATGATCCTGGTTGCTCCAACATGGGTCCGACAACCATGGTTCACAACCCTCTTGGAACTATCAGTAGTTCTGCATCAAAAGCTATGCCTCTCACCCAAGCTTCTTACTCGGAACCATGGAGAGATCAGGCATCTAGATCCTAACCAACTCAACCTTGCAATCTGGCACCTGAAGTCTTAGAGTTTGGCTACCTCAATCTCCCGCCGGACTGCATGAACATCATTAAAGAAGCTAGACGTCCTACCACCAGAGAATGCAATGCAGTAAAGTGGAAACGATTTGTGATTTATTGCACAAATGACAAAATCAATCCACTAGGTGCTTCGATTCAGAACATTAACTGTTATCTCTTGCACCTACAACAATGTAACCTAGCATATACATCTATGAGACTACATTTTGCTGGAATAGCAGCTTATCTCCAAAACAGACATTTGTCTTTGTTTCGAGTACCCGCTATTAAAGCATTTATGGAAGGACTTAAAAGAATAATTCCACCCAGAGTTCGACTCTTTCCAGTGTGCAACCTAAATGTGGTCCTTACCAGACTCATGGGTCCCCCATTTGAACCTCTGCCTAAATGCGATTTACAGTTCCTCACTTGGAAAGTAGCCTTTCTGGTCGCTATCACATCTCTTAGGAGAGTTGGTAAACTCCAGGCATTAACCATACAAGAACCATTTTTGCAGATACATCATAACAAAGTGGTTCTTAGAACTAACCCTAAATTTTTACCCAAAGTCATCTCTGCCTTCCACTTTAACCAGTCTGTTGAACTCCCGTGTTTTTTTCCCCTCAACCAGACTTAGTGGCAGAAAGGGCTCTTCACCCGTTAGACGTTAAAAGAGCAATACTCTACTACATTGAAAGAACAAAATCCTTTAGAAAGACTAAACAACTATTTGTGGCTTTCACCCCACCTCAAAAGGGCAATCCCATTTCAAAAACAGGGATTGCAAGGTGGATTGTTAAAAGATCGTAATGGGAGATTTTAATTATATTTTGGATCGAAAGATCGATACTACTAATGCACACTTTAGAATATGCAGAACCAAGGCCGCAGTCTTAGAACTCTTCCATTTGCCCCAGCTGGAGGATTTGTGGAGAAGGCTATTTCCAAACGTACCAGACTTTACTTTCTATTGTGCACCACACAAACACTATTCAAGGATAGACATGATATTCGCTGGTAGGGCTGTTTTAGAGAATGCGTTTGTTACGGTATGTCCCAAAATTACATCCAATCACAATCCGGTCACGCTAACAATGCAGCTGCAGCCATATCTCCAGGAACCCATTAGGGAATTCACTTTTCCTAGGCATCTCCTCAATAACTTGGAATATCTTGATTTTTAAAAACTATATTAGAGGAGTATATAGATAATAACAGGGGCACGGCCACTGTTGCAATAGTATGAGACTGTTTAAAAGCATGCGTAAGAGGCGCTACGCTGCAATATGTTATTAAACAAAATCGACAAGATTTCTCCCATCTGGAGCAAGAACAAAAGCGCTGTTTAGATCTTGAGTGCTTTTTTGCAACAGCTATATCTTCTTAGGATGCTGCTGAACAACTGATTTACCAGCAGGTTATTGAGGCTAGAGCTAAGATTATGAGAAGGCTAAGGGACAAAGTTGCACATAGCTAACTTAAATTTCGAACAAATCAGTACGAATATGGCGAAAATGTGGGTCGTTTGTTGGCTAATCACATCGCTGATCGCAGGGCCAAATCATGTGTCAAATCAATTAAAGGGGTAGACGGTTTGACTTGTACAAGATCTACGGATATTTTAGATCAATTTAGGTTATTTTATGCTGATCTTTATGGTGATTCTGGCCACTTTGATCAGCAAACTGCCTCAGCTTATATACAGGAGTGTGCAATTACGGACTCTCTACATTCTGAACTTCTGCAAAAAGATGTCAGGGTTGAGGAGGTTGAGCAAGCAATCGCGGCTCTGCCCGCTGGCAAGGCAGTCGGGGAGGATAAGTTTCCGCTGGAATTTTATAAAGTCTTCAAAAGTACATTAGCCCCATTATACCTAGAGTTCTGTAATTCAATTACGGAAGGTGGTGAAGTTCCCCTCTCATGGAACGGCATGGATATTGTTGTCTTTCCTAAAAAGGGGAAGCCTATAGATGAAATGAGTTCTTACTGGCTAATAGCATTGATAAATGCTGACGCAAAACTTTTTTCTAAAATTCTTGCCACACGATTGGCCCCCATTATCCATCTGTTGGTCTCAGACCAACAACACAGCTTTGTTCCCGTAAGAGACACGGAGGAGCATATTAATACTGCAATTGCGGCATTCGACATCTCTGGGCAATTAGGTCAGCAGCTGAGGATGCTGATGTTGGCTGCCGAGAAGGCCTTTGACCGAGTAAGTTCGGGAGCTTTATGGACAACAATGTCTTCCATGGGGCTCAGTCAAAGGTTTATCTTGGCAGTACAAAAACTGTACAGGAGCCCAACAGCCGCAATTAAACTTAATGGTCAGTCATCTGTCTGTCTTACAATGCACAGGGGTACGCGACAGGGTTGTCCGCTATCCCCGCTGTTGTTTGCTATCTATATTGAGCCATTTATTAAACATCTATTATTTAGTGCCGACATGATCCCGGTTACTTTAAATGGGATAGATCTCAAACTAACCGCATATGCGGACGATATTGCGGTGTTCTCAAGTCAGTTGTAAATGCTCTGACTGCTATGACCATCGAGGCACAGCGATTTGGCTCTTTTTCCGGCTATAAACTCAACCTGAATAAAACACACACTATTGAATTTTCAACCTAATAATCTCCCAACGGCCTTAAGCGTTAATAAAAATGCAGTATATTTGGGAGTTACT
Organism: Triturus cristatus; assembly: GCF_964204655.1. Lineage (NCBI taxonomy): Eukaryota > Metazoa > Chordata > Amphibia > Caudata > Salamandridae > Triturus > Triturus cristatus. The sequence goes on along the minus strand of NC_140593.1, from coordinate 675,710,379 downwards.
GTTAGTAGCCAAGTCAGGGATATTATCTCATTGAACTACGAACCTCTGTTGAGAAAAGTAGTTGCTAACTTATGGTGCTGGCACCGGCTCCCTCGAAGTATAAATGGGAGATGTAATGTCGTGAAAATGAATGTCCTCTCGAAATTTTTGTATTTGTGACGATAGCACACAGATAGCAGCTAAATTAAGTCGGATTTTTAACTGCAATATCACTAAGGAGGAGAGTAATGAATCTCTGGAAACATTAGATTCGGCAGCAACTTCAGTCAACCTGAAGCTTCAGCAAACCAGACTCATTTTTATGCTTTATTATACTCCGCAGTGAATATCTAAATGGGCAATTAGCTCAAACAATACTAAATCATACTGTCCTAAATGCCAGAAATTTGCCGCGGGTCTATGACATGTTCCTTTCGTGTCCTAAACTGAAAGAATTTTGGGCCGGTATCACCCTCGCTCTCGCAGTTTGGGCCGGGTACGATAATGTGGTCACTGAGAAAGAGCTGGCCCTGGGAATTTTCTCAGAGTTAGGCTGTCTTTCTAAATCCTTTGCTTCTATCGTATCAGCTGGGCTCGTCTATGTATAGCTTGTTCCTGGATCCAGAGCAAGGGTCCGAGTGTTAATGAATTCTGGGGTTTATTAAGAGATATCTACGAAATGGAGATGGCATTACCTAAAGCTAGAGGCCCTCAGTCTTGGTGTAAATTTGAAGGAACATGGTCTTGTCTTCAATGGGATTGAGAGTATAATCTCTATTTTTTTTTTTACACTACAATGTGGCTATGTCTCTGTTCTCCGTGCATGCTTCTATACGTTTTCTGGCTCTGTTGTCTTTGGTCTTTTTTTTTTCCTCTTCTTTTTTTTCTTTTAATTGTTTATGATCATTATTGAAATTCTCTGTCCACGTAATTTATTTCAATTTATTTTTGTTTGTGGCTATAAAATAAAAAAATAAAATAAAAAAGATTTGTTAAATGCATCCAAATATGCTATATCAAAGCCAAACGCACATTAACCATTCCCCCTAGAGCTCATTCAACATGCATACCTGGGGCTTCTGTGGCATTCTTGGGGAACATTCCTCTAGATGACATCTGCAAAGCGGCAACTTGGTCTACAACACATACTTTCACAAAACACTATTGTGTAGATGTGCAAGCAAAACAACAAGCTAGTGTGGGCCAGGCTGTACTAAGAACAGTTTTTCAGACCACTGCAACAGATAAAGGTAGCCAACGCTAAGGAGGTAACTGTTGTACAATCTATGCACAAGTATATGATCTGCAGCTCATATGCCTCGAACGGAAAATGCTACTTACCAGTAGGCATCTGTTCTGGGCATGTAGAGCTGCAGATTCATATACACCCACCTGCCACCCCGGATACCTCTAGCTGTTCCAGTACAATCTTACTTAGATACATTACACATGGACATCCTTCTCTATTTCTTACTAACTCCATCATAACCCTTTATGGCAAACAATCTGAAAATGGAGTCGATGTCATGCACACTGTCACCCTAGGGAGGAGTCCCCTATCTTGTGTCTACAAAGACTTCTTCCAAAGACAAAAACGAAGTGCAAACATGCGAGCCCAACACCAGATGGTAATCTATGCACAAGTATATGAATCTGCAGCTCTACATGCCAAGAACAGATGCATACTGGTAAGTAGCATTTTCCTTAGAGTTAATTTTAACGTGTTTGGTTTTGTTTTAGAACTTAATAGCTAAATAGTTTAGTGCATGTTTATTTCAGATTACTGTATTTTGCTTGGTTCCACTTAAGAGTCTATGCTTTAGAAGTGCTCAATTTATCCATAGGGTGATCAGAACTCCACTTTACGATAAGTACTCCTCTTTTGGGGAAACGTCAAGGACAATGACTTAGTCAATTTCTCTTTCATTTACTTTAGAATTGAGTTTAAAATGATCATATCATCCTGACGAAAGATTTTTCAGCCATGTCCTCATGTGTTTTCAGTTTGTTTGTTTGTTTTGTGGCTCTCTCTGATAGCTTACTATATGTTAAACAAATGTGTGTCATACAGTTGTATAAATGATCTTGAGCACCGCATAAATGGTCTTTGTCATAATCAAACTATTCATGTCAGCCACATTTTCAAAACATGCCAATCGGGGGGCTGAGAGACTGAGCTGCGAACTTGAAACAGTTTGCAGTTCCAGTGTGCTAGGTGTTCTCTCTGGCTTCAGCCCAGATGAGGTCAGTCAAGAAAAAGTGTATCACTACAGCTGATCTATGCCAGAGATATGAGTGGGATTTTCCTATGCCTCATAGAGAGTCGTACTCCTTCCTGAATAATTTGTAGTCCAAGGTTAGGTTCTCCTTGGAGCCAGCATACTCTGAAGTCACCAGATCCAAATCCAGCATCATGTTCTCCTCCTCACATTTATCACATATTTAGTGGTCATAGACAGGAAGTTGGATCTACTGTAACTGAGAGGCTCTTACTCCATTTGCTTCCAGAGATGAAAAAATAAATATTGAAAGGTCTAGTAGAATTTGGTTGAGCGGTGAGCAGAAAGCAAATCCAGTATTTTTAGGTCTTGGCCTGACGTAAGCAGCGCATGCGCCGCTCTCGTATTACGAGGCTTCTTGCGGCTCCGCCTCCAATTTTCATTGGTGCACGTTGTTTTGCGTTTTGACTGATGCAAAACACAGTGTAATGATTGCACCGGAGGCAATCATTACACTGAGGGTTGCTACCCTGTCCCCTTTTGGCCCCGCCCACCGGGAATTGATTGTTTACTTGCCGAGAGACACGGCCTCCTTCATTACTCTGTAAGCACTATTTACATGTTAGCATGTTGGGAAAAACACAAGCGAGTCAAACTTCTTTCCGTGTCAGCTTTTGGCTCGTGGAAAAGCGAGCGCGCCTAGCTTGGAAGTGCCTATGTGTCAACTTCTCTGATGCGGATATGGAAAAAGTGCCTTGGGTTTATTAATTCGGGGAAGAGGTTTGACCTGCGACGTAAGCCCGAGCAGAAAATGAGCTTGCGAAATGCATTGACGTCTGTGAGTTGGCTTGCCAGTCCCATGGTGGGCGGGCCCTTTACTGGCAAACAGGGGACATCCCAGCGGAGGCTGAGCTACCGCCACGGCGACTTGACGAAAGAGGTAAGTGATTGGGGAGGGCTCTACGAGGAGCGTGCAGCCCTGGAAGCTCTAAGCAGGGTCTGTGAAACGTTCACAGAAAGGTTTGCGAGGAGAGACCCCGCACCTCAGAAGCTGTCTGCAAACAGCAAGGGCAGATCTGAGCTGTTCGGAGGAAGGACAGCAGTACGGAAAGAGAGACGATTCTGGCTGGTCCTGCGGGGTGCCCGCTGACGTCACGGCAGGGCAGCTGTGGGAACCAGCCGCGGGTGCTGTCTACTTTGGCCGGCGCAAGGAGGGCTCAAGGAGGGCTTTTGCGAGGCGTGATGTGACCCGTCTACAGGAGGAACTGCGAGACACAGACCCTATTGCATTTTGCGGGGCGCACTCTGAGAAGCCCCTTTATGAGTTGCAGGAGGTCCCGTGGGGATCGCCGGGAGCAGTGTGCAGGCGATCTTTACAGCTTCAGTAAGCTGGAAGAGGCAGTGAGGTGCGAGCCCTGCTTCGGACCCGGCTCCCTCTGCCTTGGGATGTAGCCGTTCCGTACTGTACAGGTAGGGTGTTGGGCGCCTCCTACCGTATTTTATATTACTGGGAGAAAAAAAGGCTGGGGTGCGTCTTATTATTTGTTTTTCTCCCCTTTCTTCGCACATCTTGGGTCCGATTTGAAAAGAAAGGGCGGGAGCAGCAAGGGTGTGGCTATTAAACAGAAAACCTATTTTGTCCAAAGAATCGTGTAGCACAGTAGACACCCCCGTGGAGCAGCGTGTTTCTGCTATGGGATTTCCCATTATAGTCAGGCCCTCTTTTATAAGAGCCATCCCCCGAGCGCAAGTCATCACACTCTAGTTTGAGATGAAAACCGCTGTACTCAAAGCGCTCATCTCGATTCCTATCACAATATATTATCGTTTTGTGAGGTGCAATTAGTATTTCATTCATTTCGTTTAGCATGCCACATTTCATTCACATAAACTAGTATTTCACTGATGTGCATTTTTGTTTCCATTTCCCTTCTTGCTCGGCTGCCGCGCAGACATCTCATTTGCAGTGGTTTGCTAAAGCAGCCATGACCGCGGTTTCCTTGCAGGGGCCCTAGTGCAGGGAAAGGAATTGCCCCACCTGCTGCTGTTTGAACTATAAAATACATCAATCATCAGGGTCGAGAGGCCCCTCTGCATCCCGGTGCTGCTGCACCAGTGGAAGTTACGTTCCTGCGCCTAACACGGCCTGACCTTTCCTGCTGCGACTGGAGGAGGCTGAACAACCAGTACCATGGCAACGCCCTGACTCTACCCTGACCTGACTGAGAGCCATGGTGCCTGCAGCTCCCTGGGGGCTGCCCTCTCACGGCGTTGCTAGAATCCAGCCGTAAGGGTAAAGCTTTTCCAGACCCAGCCCTGCAAGAGAGAGAGGAAAATATTTTCGTTCAATGCAAATTAACAACTCTTCCGAAAAGGTATGTGGTTGCTCGGGGACAGATTTTCAATATTTGCCTCTGACCTTTGGAAAATACCGTCCGGAAAGAAAGCAGGGGAGAGGAGGGTTTAGTGAAGGGGCGTTCCTACCAAATACGCTGTCTATTCTGTATATGCTTTATAGTTTTGAGCGTGGCTATTAACATATTGACTCTGGCAGGGGTTGCGCAATGGAGCGATAAGATCTGTTTGGTCGGGACCACATGCCTCAGTTCTGTTTTTCCTTTTATTGGGCTTATGGCACATGTGTTTGCTGAATAAAACCGAGACTCCCCACAACCCTTCTTGAACAATAAACAGCGCTGCCACTACAATTATTACATCCCTTACCAATCGGGCAAACAAAAGCAAAATAAACAATTCAACAGTGTCCCAGATAGGCATCTTTGTGCCAGGGGTCACAGCACACAGTCTGCACGAGGCAGTAAAGGGTGGTCTTTAGTGGTATTAGTACTCCTTTCCAGGTTGCGTTGGCCCATTTCCGAGCTGTTTCACTGATCATCTTATTGAATTGGTCAAGGATTGAGGTTCACATTTGTCTCCGCGTCTTCTATTACTCTCATGCTCACACTTTGATCATTCCCATTGGTAACAAACAAGTCTAGAGTTCACTGAAAGTGTGTTTGCCTTTGTCTCGAAATTCCTGATGTCTGGCACATTACTGTTAAGGCTGATGAATGATGTCATTTCCTATGACAGTTGTCAGTGTCTTTTTGCAGTCATAGCCACGGACTGAGGGTCAAAAGCTATTCTAAACTTCTAGCTTGGATGACTGCCTTTGACCAACACTGAGTCCTTTTCTAGAAGGCTCATCGTCTTGACACCCTTTGATGCCTGTTGCTGACATCATTCTTACGATTGCCTTCTGCCTGCATGACTTCGGTCTGTCTGGATTTGGTGCCAACTAGGACAGCCTAGATGGTGCCAGTCACATGTTATATCATAATGACTGTCGCAGAGATACCGTAAGTCGATTGGTGAAGAGTGGATCAGTACTCCTTCATGACTTGGAAAAGCATGTGCCTTGTAGGTGAACCTCTTGTTTGTTTGCAGAAACCATTGCCTTCTTTACGGTACTCATGAACCTCTTGAATTTGCTGCTGACTTGGTATGTAAGTTGATAAGGCAATGTTAAATGCCAAAGGATGCAAGGTATTGCTTTAGAGTGTGTGATTGATATGGGAGAACTGTGCCTGTTTTTTTTGCTTTTTTGTTTACTCTGTTGGTCGCCAAAATCAACAAAATTATGATTATTACTGATTCTTCAGGTATGTTGGCCAGCAGTTTGATGTCCGGGACACATGCATGTTTATCTAGGGTGATAAGGGCTTTACACCCATTAAAGTGCTGCACAAGTGGAATCTCCGCTTTTTTCAGGAGCCGCAATCAGTTGTTGGATGGTGTGGGGTTAGCTTCTCTGCTCGTCTTGATATTGGACACATGAGGCATGACACTGCCTCACATTCCACCTGTTCTTGGATATCTGTATCACTGTCCCCTGATGTCCTACTGGTGACAACTTGATAACCCCAGGGTAAAATTGTGTCTTAACAGAACAATCCCTCCTCTGAAACAGACAACTGCATGCATGGTCATGTTTATCTTCATTTTAAAGCCAGTAGGCTTACTTTATTGATTTTTAAGTGTCCTAGCAAAGTAGGCCTTTTATTTTACATTGTGAATGATTTGACAAATCCTTTTTAACCCAACTGTTGATATTCAGTTCTTGGTGTCCCAAGTTGTAGTAACTTCAGCAATGTCTTGTTTCAGTCTCAAGTTTGATGATTAGTAACCCTTTGAATGGGATAAAATTTAGCTTTTTTCCAGTGAGTCATCCTTAAATATGGGCCTCTATTTCATTGTCGCTGGCTCTGGCCCACTTCCTGCCCTGCTACTATGATCAAAAATGTTGGTGTTACGCTCAACTCGGGTCTTATCTTCTGCTCGCATGTCAACAAAGAGCGCTGGTGCTTGTGGCTCCCTTTTGAAGGGCTTGTGGAAAATTGTTCCTTGCCTCCGAGTTGAAGGGAAAAATTTGGTGATCCAGGCATCTTTCTCAATCTGTTTAGATTAAAGGATGCAGTCTTCTTGGCTTACGTAAACCCCTTCTGTATCATCTTTGGATTGTGCAAAATGCAGCTGCCACTTCTGTTAATTAATTTAGCTCAGTGTGCCTCTGTTAAATCCCAGTCGGTCGTCTTTGAAGGTTATAACTGATATTGTTTTATGACAGTTTGCATGGTACTAGACCTACTTACTGGCATTAGTTGTAGTATCTCAACTTGGGGCATCAGCTCTACATGCCCTTTCACACGCTTTGTACATATTCTCATGCACTCTTGGCTGTTATCACATAATTATATATGTATGTGGTATTTGTACAGCAGAAACCTAGTCACAAGGTAGGAGAGTGCTGTACAGGGTCAGAGAAAGCAACAAGTGATAGAGGAGCGGAGTTCTGGGACACTACATCAGACCTCTTCGGCCGTCTCTTCTGTCTCTTATCAGACACCAAACAGCCTCTTCTTTCTTTAATCAGTCTCCACCTCCATCCATTCGGCCCCAATCAGACACCTTCGTTCATCTTTTTTTCTCTAATTATTCATCCATTTATTGTGTCCCTAATTAGACACCTCTATCGATTCCTTCGAAGTGTAATAAAAAACGGTGAACCGGTCGATACTTTTTCTAAGACTCCTTCATCTGTCTACTCTGTCCCTAACCAGATGCACCCACTCATTTACTTTATCCAAACCAGACACCTTTGTCCATCTCTTTCTGTACAATCAGAGAGTCACCTTCTATTTTATCTCTGATCAGACACTTTCACCATCGGTTTGGTCTCTAATTAGACACTCCCACCGTCTAACCTGTCTCTAATCAGACACGTCACTCATTTATTCTGCCTCTAACAAGACCTCTTCATATTCAATCAGACAGTCAAATCAAAATCAAACTTTATTTTGCATAAAAGTGCATACAATTTCATTTCTTGTGTTTTTACAATAGTTGAGTAGCCACACAATTTCCAAAACTATAAAAAGATATATAAAACCAAATTTACAACAATTAATTTTGATTCAAATATACAAAGGTTGTTTAAAACCTTTTTAAAAATCATATACAGTATGACACACCCAGATATCATTGACATTTGAAATAAATTCCGATATACACCTTTTTACATAAAAGGAGAGTGTGCTATATAGATGGGTTAGCTGGGGAGCCAAACGCAGCCATCAATTCACAAAGCGTTAAATACATAAAAAGTAATCTATACATGGGCTATAAGTTAACTGTGTCTCACTAAGCTACCATTGTAGTGGCAGCTCTTCTAGTCTTTACAGCAGCCTGTAACAAGCATTAAAATTGCAATAGGTCCCGCCTTTTATTAAGTTAAAGCCATTTGCTTAGCTATACAATATCATTAGCAAAGCAAATGGCTTTAACTTAATCAAAGGCAAGACCTATTGCATTTTCAATGCTTGTTTTTTTTAATAGAGTATTTGCTAAAAAACATTTCACGGTTCTCTCGTTAAAATTAAAATGGACACCGTTAGCTTTCCACCTTAGTTAATTGTTTTGCACTGTGAATGATTTTACTTTGAGAAAGTGTAAGGAAATAGGCTTTTTGCAGGTTTGCCCTGACCTTTTGCCCCCCTTGTGACTACTAGGTACTGGTGTAATGGCTCTGAAATGAACACAGTAGTTTTAAACAGGACTCAGTGCATGTGCTCTGACCCTTAAAATGGTGCATGGTTAATTGGCTTGTACCCAATTAGCATAGCCTAACTTACTTGTAAGTCTCTCGTATTTGGTACCAGGGGTACCCAGGGCTGTAAGTTAGTGTCCCCAGGAACTGCAGTACTTCTTGTACCACCCTGAGTGGGACAAGGTAAACCATGGTTCCAAGTCTGCTACTGCAGACTGGATGGGCAGCTTTTAATTGCTAACTCAAGTTTACCATTTAAGGTTATGGCAAAGCCCAAACTTCCATTTTTAGGTCTCGCCTGAGCCAGCGCATGCGTTGCTCTGGCGAGACATTTAGTGTGTGGGCTTTAAAAAGCCAACCACAGCTTTTTGGCTGGCATAGAGCGTGCGGTTACGCTCACAATGACGAGCAGAGGCGTCATCTGGCTTTCCTCTCTCGTCATGGTGCGCGCACATCGCACACCACTCGCCAGACGTGACGCTGCAGCTGCTTTCACTTTTGCCGTCCACTGTTGCCGTCGCGTGCACACTCTCCACTCCCGTGTGGTTTTAAAATTTTCTTTTAGAGCACAACTCCCGGGCTCGTTGCCCTTAGACCTTTGTTCACACGCTCCTGCCACAGCATATAGCTACTGCCCCTGCCTGCCTTCGGTAAACTTTAGCGGCCAGCCGTGGGGTGCGAGCAATTGCCTGTCTGTCGAGTTGACCGCGGGGCCGGGATAACCTGCGTCCGTTGTAGCCCATATAGTCAGCAAGCACAAGCCTCGATGGCCTGTCAGGAACTTTCTGAGGCGCATTTGCAGTGAAGAGCGGGTCGGCACATCAAGCGTCGCCTCCATTCACGGGATTCTGCTTCTGGTGCTGCTGGGAGGGCGCGGGCTTTTTCTCGGGCTTCGTTTAAAATCTAGATTATTTCACCTTTGTCACAGCCTGCCTGCGCAGTGCTCCTCCGATGTATATATTAAATGATTTTACTGGTTTGCTCTTTATTTCTCTCTCACCAATCTGTCTGCCTTACCCCACTTCCCTCAACACCCACATCACACCTTCCTTCCTCTCTTCGGCTCCCACCTCCTATCCTCTTTCCTCAGTCGCACTTCTGTCTTCTTTACCTTCTCTCTTATTTCTTTTCCACCAACTTCTCCACTTTTTGCCCTCGTCCCTCCACTCTGCCTTCTCAAGAGAAGGCGTTTTCTTATAATAACCCAGAGTGGTCGTAGGACAGTGATGGTGCATGCCCTATAGTATGGAGTTGAACACGGTGACTTCTCGGAGTACCTTATAAATTCTGCGATGTACTAATATCCAGGCCCCGTTGTTTCGGGGCTTAGCTGCTCAGCCCAGTTCACACATGGACAACAAGCAAACCGTGGGCGGGCGACAGTTTTATCCACAGTTCACACAACATCCAAAATCGTATCGGGCCCCAGAGTGCTGGCCAGGGGGTCAGGGGTGGGAGCAAGAGACAGCTTCAGTGTTAAACCCCCTTCAGCCCCATGAATTTGCCTCCCAAGGGGAGACGAGGAAGGGGTTGGGGGAGTCTGTCCTGGCTTGTCTTCCGTTCTCTATAGCCAGTCCCTCTTACCCTCGCCTCTCCCATGCTCCACCTCCTCAGGTACGACCCTGCAGTGACGACTTCTCCCTCCTACCTTTTCCTGCACTTCCAGGCAGCACTAAAAACACACTGTCCCTGTGCGCATTTTTAGCCTCCTCCCCCACACACAGAGTGCTTTCCAGTCCTCTATGGCTATGGACCGTGTTTCGAGCCACAAACTAGGATTCTGACCTATGCGTTCTGGAAACCCAGCCCTCAGATCTTGCTGCCCCCCTTCCCACCCCACCCCCGGCCAAGGACTCCGAAAACTGCAAGTGTGCTCCCCCACAGCTCCAGGCATTTTTTAAATCACCCTTTTAATTCAAGCATTTTGTATCTTATTTGCACCAAGGTTAAGCTTGCAGCCCACAACCAGTGATCTCTATGTGCAATTTACATAACCCAATTCAAGTAATCCATTGCTGTGAACACTGGCGTTTGTAAATGTAACTCACCACGTTGCATACTCCGTAAGTAAGAACAAATACTGGGGCCCTGATAGCGCTGGATCTGTCAGTCGCCTTCAACACTTTTACCTCTCCATATAAGCACTGTCATCATAAACCCCACTGAGAAGATATAACTTACTGAGCACTAAAGATTTCAGCACTTTTATGAATATGCAAATGACGTTACAACATATGAATCCTTTTGGGAGTGCAGTTTAGGATTGAATGAGTACTTAGATCAGAAGGAGAGGCTCGAGTAATCCCCAACTTTCAAGGACATAGGCTGAAGTCGGGGAACTAATTTGCATGTGAAAATATCTGCCTGTGCTCACTGAGGATGAAGAATAGGGAAGGCTCCTGGGTGAGAGGTCTGTTCATTTTGTGGCAGGTGAAGGGCTAGGGATCAAGCCTGTCTGCTGGTCTATGTCTTTTTCATTAGGCGTGATTTATGTAGCCGCCATAACCCAATGACAACCTTTACTTATTAGCACAAGTATAGACATGGTCTGCTATATTTTTCAGTGCCTATCTGGCCCTGTTGGGAAACTGACCTTGTCTCCACCTTGTATCTATGCCAGTGATGCAGTCAGTGGTCAAGCTGTGTCCTTGAAGGCAAGGATACTTTGTCCCCCTGCCTTTTGGCCATTGATTTATTAATGAATTGTAACTTCTACAAAATAAACCTGATCTGATGCTGGCTAGTGTCCTTCTCATTTACTGGCCCTGACCTAAATCTCAAGTACAACCCCTTCACCTATTTTTTTAAGTGTGAAATCTAAAAGTGGTCATGAATATAAAGCTGTTTTGATACTACACATTTCTTTTGTGGTGAACTCCGGCTTTAACCACCTATGCATCAACAAAGCACTCTTCGTGTGTTTTTTTAGTAATTTCCGTAGAGAACAAGCTGTCATGTGTCTGGCGCTATCAGGATTAGAGTGCGTTGTCTCCAGATCTGTGATATATCTACCCAGACACTGTAGTAGCTCCAGAACCAGGCTGTTTACACAGTGTCACATCAAACGTTAGTCGCATGCGCTGTCAACTATTCATGAACTCCCCTAGCAAATGGTATAATAATTTGTACTTTTTCTGTCCCGTTTTTAATGAACAAACTTCGATTCGACAAAGTTATTTGCAAATCGGTTCAAATACATATTTGTAAAGTAATAGAAACAAGCATTGGCATAGCCAATAGGTCTCGCCTTGGGGACTTTTTAAGTGTTTAGCCGTGCAACAGTTGATGTTGTTGCACCAAGGATATTGTGCTGTTTAACTAAATACTTAAAAGGTCCCAAAAGCGAGACCTATTAGCTATGGCAATGCTAGTTAATGTATGTAAGTCGCCCCCCTATGGCAGGCCTAATGAGCCCTAAGGCAGGATACTGAATGTTAAAAGGTGGAAATGTTCATGTTCCATGTACACTTTTACATGTTCTAGCAGTAAAAACCCTAAATTGTCGTTTTTACTGTAGAAAGGCTAGTAGCCCCATTGGCAAGTACACAGTTCTTGGCTGACAACCCAGCCCTGCTATCTTCTGAAGGGGACTAGTAAGTTGGTGCTGTTGGGTATCAAGGAAATCAGTGTTTTACGTCCGAATTAATGGTTACATTGAATTTAATGTCACTGGTGAGCAAAGTGCAAGTTTTGAAGTCGCCGCTTTAGTTGCCCAACTTTTCCATTGCCTGTCTACTGAGGTACAAAGGGCTTGTCCTGCAGACTGCTTTCTCCCCTCCTGGGGAGATGTGCTAACGACTCCCAGGAAAGGACACAATAGAGGCCTGTATGGGAGAAAGTTGTTACCTCCCTCCTTCAGGAAGCTACATGGTGTTATCCCAAAAGACAAGCATCAAAGAAGAAGCTCGTCTTTGAAGGGAAAGTGGGTAGCACTTAAGAGAGGGGCCACTCTTTTGTTCAGGCTGGCACTGGGGAGAGGAGATGCCAATTGTCAAACCAGTTTTCCCAGGGGTGTGTAGCCCCTTGATAGTCACACTTCTGGGGCTGGGCTAGGGAGCTCTGAATGTCGAGAAAGAGGTCTCACCATGTTGGTAGTGAGCAGAATGGTGCATCCTTGGATAGCCAGATGCCACACTTTCCAGGAAGTGGTATCCAGGAGGGAGGAAACCCGGTAGCCCATTGGCTACCAACAGCATCTACCCTGAGGGCATTTTCTGAAGAGAAATAGGACGCCCCAGGAACTTGGATCTCGACCAATTAGGAAGAAGGACGGAAGGTCTAACGAGCGTCTGGTAGTCTAGTGGTGAGACCAGAGAGGATCTCCTGGGACATCGACCCTGCAACTAGGACCCCCTCACCATCTTCATGGACAAAGAACTCCTTGCAGGAAGACCCCAGTAGTCTGCATCACATCCACAGCATCCTTAGAGCATCCTCAGCATCCTTCATCCTTTACAGCAGGTCCACTCCATAGGAATCCATTGCAATGCGGATTAAGTGCCTGGGACTGCTGAAGGAGTGTTTCTTCTGTGAAGGTAACTGTTCTTGATGACCATGCTGGTCCCCTTAACAAGCTCACTGCTGGATTTGATTGCCCCAAGTACTTCTAACCATACGCATTGGCCCTTAATTTAAGTTTTCTTTGAAAACGTTTCTAAGTGTCTGATTTGGTGACTTTGTCAAGGATTGTTAGCGGTTGAGTGAAATTGCTTTATTTGTTATTGCTTATAAAATCTACATGTCTGAAACCCTCCGGTGGATCTTTTTCATTCTACTGTCTAATTTTCTTTTTTAAATACAGACTATTTTTATAAATTGGTGTCTGATTTCTTGAGTGTCTTGTAGATTTTTTCTTCAATTGTTTTGGTGCTATTTAAATGCTTTACACTTGTTCTTGTCTGTAAGCCTTGCTGATCAGTGCCACATCTACCCAGGATTGAACTGAGAGTTTTACAGACGAAACCTACTTGTCTCAAAGGGGTTGGAAATTGTATTACACGGTGAGGTCACACAACCACACCATAAAATACACCTCATTCCCTCACAGTATGTATTTAGTGCCAACTTCCTAAAAAGATACACACACTGTGGAAATACCAGTCTGACTGTATAATTTATTGCCTTTACTGTATTTGGGATTTGTGCTCATTGGCCCTGTGCTGCTTCACTTGAGAAGGAATAGTGCCTGTGCTGATTTTCAATCTTGTTTTTTTTTTTTTAAATATAGAGTTACAACTCTGCGTCACAAGGGAAGGAATCTTCGAATCAAAGCACCCACGTGCCGGGCCTTGAAGAAGCTCTGTGACCCTGAAGGTAATCCTTTGTAACTTTTTGCTTAGTGTTCAGCATGTGTATGCTTAATTTACCCAATATTTTTTGAGGTAGGTGAAACCTAAAAGTGGGAGTGAAGGGTGGCTTGGGCCCAAGATGATGCAGTGTTTTCGGTCTCCTGTTGATCACCCTTTCCACTGCCCACCGTGCTTCTGCATGCCTAATGGTCTGGGAAACGTGGTGGAGTTGCTTTGGGCTGTTCTTGTTGTGGCAGATAAGAGTTCACAGGATTTGCGCTGATGTGTCCACCCCCCCCCTCAAATTCCCGTAGTGCCCAACACTGTGGCCTTTCAGTGGTCAGTGTACACTTCCAGCCTGACACTCCCACCTCGCGGTCTGATGTGAGAGCTAGGGAGAGCTGAATCCCTCAAGAACTTGCCACACGCAGCCTGCTGGAGTTGTGTGTGGGGCACTTTTTTTTTTTAACAACTTTACTTCAGTTTTACTGCATGGGCACAAGTTACATGCATAAAGTAAAACATTGTACAGTGTTACCGCAGGGTGCTATTATCAGAGTACACACATGCCTGGGTGGAGCACTTGTCGCATGTGTGCTGCTTTTGGATTGGGTGCCAAGGTAAGGGGACACTGCGTGGCCTCAGCGGCACACTCTCCTTACTGAGTGGGACAGTGCATGCTGCGCTATGTATCTGACCATCTCTCCCTCACCACGGATCTTGATGTGACCCTCCGTTGAGCATTACAACTCTTGCATTTGTTATCCCCATTCTCTATGAAAGTTGCGTTGGAGTACCTTTGATTTCTCAGTGACGATGTTTTAGCACTGATTCTGTGAACTCTTAACTTAAAATGCCTGAGAGTAAAATAGACAAGGAAAGTTTAGTCATACCACACTACTGTAGGAAGAAAAGGACAAAAGGGGACATAAGATGTGCTGCCAAATGATGTTTGGCTTTTGATAGGTGAATAGAGGCTATGTTAGTCTATCAATGATTTGTGTGAAGACCTGGACAAGAAAGCCAAGAGCATTGAGCAAGTGTGAGGTTACTGGGAAGTAAGATTGAAAGTTGGTTAACCTGGCTCATGCAGATTTGGGAAGAGTCAGGGAGCCTCTTATGCTGGATTACAAAGCATTCTGAAATTGGCTGAAATGAAAATGTTTATATCTTACACAATTAAAATTCTGGTGAAACTGAAACAAAGTATCCACCCTATTTAACAATCCGTAAAGGTGTGCTGTCCAGTGGATCCAGGGTTTGCCTTCAATGCTTGAATCGTGGTCTCTCAGTGATGTGGTTGAAAACTTGCTGAGAGAATTGTTAAAGATGGTGCTCAAGGCATATGTGCTACCCTAAAGGTTCAAGAGTTATGCAATAAATTCTGGTGGAAGGATAATCGCTATTTTGCCTCCAGCGGTCCTGTGTGATAATCTTGTATGCATGGGCCAAACCATATTGTTTCCCCACATTTATCAGATAGCGTTTGCGAGGATAAGGGTGCACTTATGGATTAGAAATTAGTTATGTGCAGAGGGAGCAGCGGGGTCTATTTGATTTCCAGTAAAGTTAAATGAAATATCAGTTTAAACGTAATGTGGGTTCGATAGTGGAGTTTGAAGGTGGATGTCTAGATCTTTTCTGACTGAGATGGGTGATTAGAAACAAATCCTCCTCTAATCCATGTATGGAGATTTGTCTTGAATGTTCTGCATTTTGGATGAAATATCTGTCTTGTGTGGTTCCACAGTTATAAATCAAAACGTACAATGCTCTTTCATCACCCATATGCAAACTTGCAAAATCTGCATGATTTTGTCCCCTTAATATTGTTCAATAGAAATGAAGTTTATATATGATATATTTACAGAATTATAATTCAAGATGTGCAATGCTCTTTCCTCACCCAAAATTGAAAAATATACATGGAGTAAAATGGCATTTCATTACCCAGTTCTTTGCGTGCTACAATGCATGAAAATTAGAATATGTACGCAGATCGATCTCCACAATAGTTTTCAGTTTGAATTACATCTCTATATTCTATGGTTCATGAATTACATGTAATAACGTACAGTGATGTTAGCAGCACATTTTCCTGAAAAGGCAAACAGTGCATAGAATTTCAACCTAACATGTTGTCCCCTTCCGTAAATGCTACAGGCATGAAACTTGGCATGAGAATTAATACACTGGAGTGGAATTATCTCCTCAACAGACTGTGTTTTAAATAAAGTCTGTCCTTTATGGATCATGAACTATGAGCTGAAATAGATGATGCAATTTGACCCCACAGGTATGCAAAATTTGAGATATTTATAGAATGAATCTAATCGGAATTAGAAGCCAAAACATAGTGCTTTACTAGCTTACAAGCCTATACACTGCCTTGTTTACTAAAATGGAGGTTAACCTGAGCCTACCATGGTTCAGTAACAGAGAGAATTGAAAAGTATTACAAGAGACCACAAAGTCACAAACCATGCTTTTATTAAAAGTACTTAACAGTTTTGCTAACATTCTTACCTACTCACACCCTATGCTTCAAATTCATGGCAATTTCTTGAAGGTAAACAGTCTCAATGGAAACCCATATAATAGTAAATTATTCAGTTTAAGAAAGACAACGTAAACCTTGCATACCGCTCTGGCTGTTTACTGCTATGCTTTAGATTTTAACTCCTCCTATAAGCTGTTATCCCCCAGCTCAGGGTGTGCAAATGAAAGGAATGCCACACCTGCTGGAAGGAAAGGCAGAAACGTTCAGTGTAAAAGCATCGATTTGCAAAATGCATCCCTTGTTATTTTTAAGCAATATCATATCACAGTGTAACTTTTTGTCACATTGATTTTGATAAATGCATGTTGCTAAGCATTCAAAACAAAAGTGCACAATCAACCCTATAATTGTGCCCCAGCTACCACTATGCAAAACTGAAGAATCTCCATGGAGTAAAACTATTTTTCCTCACTTCTTTTCATGCCACATGTATGAAACTTGCCAATTTTGAAAATTGGATTTGGACCTATTCCATTAATAATGTGCAATTTAACGCAAATATCCATAAAAATGACATAACAGCTCCCTGTCTTGGTAGTTAAAGATAGCTATGATCCGAACCAACCTACCGCCATCCTCAGTCCAGTGCATCAGCTGGCAGTGCCAGTTGGAACTGAGGCCATCTGTCTCTTAATAGAAACCCCTCTGTGTCACTTAAGAAATATAAAGCATGTATGGATCAGCAGCACCGGCGCTTTTTTTTTTTTTTGCAAGCCACATGTTTTATTTTTCAAGTAACTTTTATTTCTGTTCGTTGAACCATAAAAGTGCAGAATAGATGTATTAAAAACATAATAAAACGCAAACTAGGTTGTTTAAGTTAAAGATTAGAGCAATTCAATCGAATAAAATAGGTTTGGAAGAAAATGCACCCTTTGATACCTAGGTATATATGTGCTGAGACACAGCCCAAAAAAACCTCAGCAAGAGTCCTGGAAAAGGAACTAGAAAAGGGTCCGCTATGCTATCTGAAAAGTCTAAGCTGGTGGCAGATTATGTTAGAGTTTTAGGCCAACATGTTATAGCTTAAATGGACAGAGCAGTGACTCCTGATCATTGTTCCGGCAATCTACCATAAAATACAGTTAGAATACACATTTGGATAAAATAAATAAAAGCGAAAGTGCCTTCGGTCAGATACATAAAATAATAAAACAGATATTAATGTAATTCCAAAATTATTGTACAATGTAAATCATATCCATAAGATCAGTTCACTCTAGCCTCCTAATTAGAGTATTGTACAAATCAGGGGGGAGCTTAGTGCCCCAGATGTATTGGGGATTTGGTTGCAGACTCTCCCTTTGTCTAATCCGCCATACAATTAACAAATAGTGTTTATACAACAAAAACCAAACTTTGCCTCACATCTGATTTCAAAATTCGAAGGGCCTCTGCAAATTTCCTGACTCTTAAAGTCTGATTAAACCGGAACTAACCATTTTCTCCTTCCATTCAAGTAGGCTGTGCAGAAGAACAGAAAGTGCTCTTCAGTTTCACTAATATACCCACAGGAGGGGCAAGCTTACCTGGCTGGCTCAGGAGTGCTAGCCTATTTGGTGGTGAATGAGGCAACCGGTAATGTACCCTCATGTTGTATGTTCCAGACAAGAAAACAGTTAAGGGAAATACATTCTGATAGGAATGAGTACATTTACATTTGTGGTGTGCTGTGTATTGTCGCACAGTTATTCTAGTTAATTTGTGTTTTACCAGCATTTGCATAGAACATTAATGTCACTTTTATGGGTTGGCTGACCTTTGTGAAATATTAAGGTATCTGAATCAACCTGGTATGAGTACCATAGGGCTCACAATTATTAGACACAGCAGGGCCAACACAGTATGTAATTCTTTCAAGGCATATTATATTAATATTATTGTGTTGGTTGATTCTGGCACAGTATATGCAGCACTTGTCTGTCAAAGCATTCAAGTGCAAAAAAGTTATTGCAGTTTTAGCATTTGTATGCCAGTTAAGCTCATGTTTGTGCAAACTTGAGACCTGCATCTGCTGTAAGTGCACTCTACTGACCTGTGATGAATCAAAGTATTTTTCTTTAGCACATCACAGCATTTTCAATAAAACTAATCTTAAATATCTAAAATACTTAATGAAAGTCAGGGAGAGTAGGGAAAGTGCTTTTAAAGATAAAAGTTTAAAGGATAGGGTTGTATTTACTGTTTGTGCTCTGGTGACCTGCACTGACAACGGTATAAGTGCGAAGATATCCCTGCACTAGTGAGTTAGGTTAAGGGAGTAATTACATCCAAGCAGTGAGGGGGTGGTGTTGCGCACACTCTACAATCATAAGACTCGCGCAGCTGGCCACACTGGCATTAAAACTGGGGGGTTTGAGCAGTTAAGTAATTGACAGTGGAATTTTCTGAGCCCTGCAACACATTTGACATGGAGTCTGCCACTTTGCGTAATGCCACTTAAAGCATCAGGACTTCTCAACCTATCCTTGTGTAATGTACGATAAAAAAAAAAAAATAAACCCTAAAAACCTTGCCCTGCTTGTACTGCCAATTCAGTTAGCCTTTCTCTCATTCTTTTAAGTCTCCAGAGATTGTGAAGTGGAGTGGTTTTTGAGGATTACTTTGTTTAAATCAATGGAGAATACACATTTTATAGAAGATGAGGAATATTTTCAGCATGGGTTGTCCCTTTCTAATCAATGGGAGCATTTGTATTGAAGATGAGTTTGACGGGGGTGATATCTACAACACGAGTATGGCCAGAGAGACATGCTGATGTGGCAACTGCAAGCTGTTCACCTATGATTCACCAACTCTAGCTCTGACCTTATTGCCACCACGCTGTTCCTGGCTAGTTGTGTTAAGTTGCTGTCCAGCACCCTTCACTAGGCAGCATTCAAAACAGGACTGACACTCATCAATAGCCTTCAGCTGTGATTTCAAGTATAGCTCGACTCAGTAGCCCTCAGGGTACTTTCTGGTAAATGAGGCCTTTCTTTTGCAAAGCTGAAGTTCATCCAGTGAAGCAAAGCTTAATAACTGTTAATTTCTTCCAGTCTTTCATTTTCTTAGCCCCAGAAATGGCGTTCACACTTCATGAGCTCTTCGGTGGAGCACAGCAGGGACAAACGTATTTGCAGCATAACATTTAAAGACCATTGCCTTCATCAAACAGCATTTTACTGCAGGGGTCCTCTCACTCTGGTGTGTAGCCATCGGTCCCGGTAACCATTTTAAGCAAAAAGCATAAACCTCATTTGGTAGCATTCAAAACAGGATTGACATCTGAAATCCGGTCCCAAACATTGAAATGTTATTGACACCTCAAATGAAGTGGTAACTCATCCGCAAAAGGGAAGGGCTCGCTTTGGGATCCCTTTCCCTTTGTGAATGTAAAAATTCTAGTTTAAGAGCGGGCAGCAGTTCAGGGGACCACCACCCCCTCAAACGAGCTGAAAAATGTAAACGTTTCATTTAAATAAAATAAGCATTTTTTTTTTTTGTTGTTGTAATTTTCATTTTTTAAAAGCGGTCAGAGACCTGGTGGTCTGCTTAGGCCAACAGGCTACTACCCCTGTGATTGCCACCAAGTGTTGCGAGTTACAATTTGTTACCTACCTCAGTAATATGCATGAGGTAGGTCGAATTCTGCCACACCACGATTCAGAATTTAAAGAACCCCGACCTATCAGTACATAGGACAGTTCTTAAAATTTATTAGGGGTTGTAAATATACTGTTCTCATATTGCAGCCAGTATGTTGCAACCAGTAAATAGTATATCTGGCTCTAGGTCCTCTTAAGCACATTATTTAGACCTTTTACTTTGAGAGAAATTATGTTTAAGCCACTCATAGCAGTTAGTTAATGTCCATCTTCCGCTACCCACACCTGTGCTCACCCTGTTGCGTTTCTGTAATGTGATGTTGTATAATATAGCTTGTGAATCAAAGAAGCGTGTTGTATTGCATAGACATTTGTATGGTTCTTTCCATGCCCTTATGATGCTCAAAGCGTTTTAGACAAGGCACATTTACTTAGTTTGCATTGCCTGGTTCAAATCATGTTGATGTCTGTGATAGACATGGACTGATGATGTTTATGGCTTGGAAATATGTACCAGTTTTGTTGCTTTGGGCCTGTCGCACCTCAATATCATTTTAGGTACGGAGCAAAAGTGTCTTTTCGACTTTTATAGAGTGGCTCTTTTAAGCTCTGCTGTGTTGGAATAAAAAAAAATGTGTGTCAAAATGTTTTATTAACATTTATAATGGATACATACACATGAAGATATAGGATTATCAGTTAACATTTTAAATATATAAAATATTATCACAGAAGACAAAAATAATTAAAAGTTATATAACACATCTTATATGGTATAAAGAAAATGCTAAGAAAGAGAATAAGATCTAATAAGTTAATAAATATGCATATTCCAATATATAATTACCATAAATTTTAAGAACCACCCAGGACTTTATTGCCCTGCTACATTCCATATAAGAGCAGATTGTGATTTTTTTAGAGAGCATATTTCAGACTTTAAGTGTTTGTAGAGAGAAGTAGCTCCCATACTCTGCATGTGAGGTCCCTCCTTCAACATTAGAGGTGTAGTAAACTTGTACTGTGACATCAATTGACTGGTGAGCACAGGTAAGAAATTTAAAGGAGGCCCTTCTATTGACAGGAATCCAGTTAATGGCCTGCACGGCATGTGACGATATGGATGTGTCTGTTCAGCCTGTAGTATGTGTCTAGTTGTTGCATTTTGGAATTGTCAAAATTGGCTAAGTCTTCCAAGAGCCCTGTATAAAGCCGGTAAGTATAGTCAATGTGTGATAGAACTTAAGAGCTTGAGGCCAGCTCTGTGTGGGAGAGACCAAGGTGAGAGAAACTCTAGTGTGGGATACTCATGGCGAAGTAAACTGAGGTGAAAGTGAGAGGTTAGATACTATGATCGTGCCAATGATTTTGACTTCTTTAGAAGTGTTTGGTGAAAGTTGAATTTCCTTCACTCAAGCAGTGTTTTGAGGAAGGGATTGGGGAGGTTCATATGTTGCCTCGATCCATAAGTGAAGATATCAGTTTTTAATTAAATGAACTTCAAGTGTTTCTGTAGCACCCAGATATCTGCTGCTTCACGGTTTTGCCTCAGACTCAGTCTGTGAAGCACTCACTAATATCTGAAGACATATCCAATTGCAGAAAGATCAAGGTGTTATCCCGTTAGTTGTCG
This sequence comes from Triturus cristatus, assembly GCF_964204655.1. NCBI lineage: Eukaryota > Metazoa > Chordata > Amphibia > Caudata > Salamandridae > Triturus > Triturus cristatus. Next base: position 675,689,007 of record NC_140593.1, on the reverse strand, counting down.
AAAGTAAGCCTGAATATATAGGAAATTTGCATGGAAAGTGATATCTGCATTAACAAAGAAGGGGCTGTCGTATTGTCTTGAGGTACATATACCTGAGGTCCGAATGGCGGTGGGCAGAATAAAGGAAGCACGATGATTTGCACTCTGTCAGCCAGGTTTTTTTTTCATTCAAGGACGGTGGCTTAGTGACCTCTATTACTTTGTCTTTGGAGTACAGGTTAGTGGTCCACAGTCTCAGTCTAATTACAGGTTTAGCAGGAGAAGGGGAGCGATTACTTTAGAATCACTTATGTACATAAGGTTGTTCCAGTTTGCAGTTAACTCAGTATCTTTTCAGCTCCCTATATGATGCTGAATTATGGGATAATGGTTGTGTAGGAATTTTACAACCTCTAGGAAGCAAGTTTCTAAAATCATGACACTCATGTTAGCTACTCCAGATTTATCTCTACATCGAGCTTATTTTCTGCTGGATTACATGCCTGGCTAAATTGTGCCCTCATTCATATTTTGTGGGGTTATGAACCAATGCAGATTGTATGATTTGTGGAAATGCTTTCCGAGATATTGAACTACAGAACAAGAGATGACTTTCCCCAAAGTTCCAGAAAGGCCAGCCACTTACAGGTAGATAACAAGGAATACATGTTCCCAGATTATGCAGCTGTGGTTCAGCAACAATGTGCATCATTCCTGAACATAAAGTGTAAACACAGGGACATGAATATAAGATACATGCTACTCTTCCCAGAGAAGTTAAAGGTAATGGTGGAAGGAACATTTAACTTCTTTGAAAGTTCTGAAGAACCATGGAGCTGGGTGGCTGCCTGTGGTGGGGGACACTTTAAAACCCAGGATATTAAATGGCATCAAGCTAAAAGGAAGAAGAGTAGAAATCCAAAACCTTGACAGATACCTAAACCCTCAATGGAAGAGGCTCACAGTGAAAGACAAAAGGCATTAGCAACAGTAAATGTCTAGATGGACAGAAGATCATGATTTGCCACCACCAAGTCTGACGTGAATTACAGCAAAGGTGACAGCCGTTGGAAAAAGGCTCGGGTAGGGACACTGAACTCCCCAAAATAACATCAAAGTCAGAGGACGAGATTATATAAGATACCCAAGTAAATTTGAAAGAGGGCCATACTCTCACCACTTCCATGATGCCAGATGCAGTCAAGTGATTTATAACCACTTGATTGGGCTAAGACTGCTCCTCCACACTGTGACTACAGTGGACCTGGAGGGATCTCGGTGGAGAATTCTCTAATTCTCTACAGCGTAAAACATAGTGGCCAACTCAGACACAACTAGTACGGGGGGCGACTAGAACAGCATAATTGATGTGAACTTGTAATTCTACCATCCCCTGCATAACTCCCCCCGTTATAAGGAACTCACAAGCACTGAAAAGCTGGGCAATACCATGTGGAATGGTAGATACTTAGAGACTCCACCATCCCGAACAAAAATAATATTTGGGTTACTCTCATAACCATGAACTACATGTACAACTAGCTATAATATTTTGTTCTCTACTGTTGCACACAAGAGTAACACAATCCACTATTGATTAGCTCGGGTAGAGCTAGACCCACAACAAGCACCTACACATGAAAACTCCAGCTATCTGCCATGGAAAACTGCTTTTTGAGAGCTGGAACAGGAGGAATTCAAGGTGATGTTTAGAAGCCACTGTACTCCAGTCTCCAATCCAGATGGATTTGTAAAGCGAGGCTTATCACCTTGAGGGTATCCAGGTGCTGATAGCTGTTTCTGCCTTAAGTCCTCTTCTGAATTCCAGCAAAAAAGGTGAGGCCCTATCCACCGCGAAGGCAGCGACTAAGGTACATTCATCGACGCCGTCGACGGCTACTACCCCTCCTCGGCTCGATGACCCGGTAACTTCGAAGAAGCCCACACCTGCCTCGACGGAACCTCTCGGCGCCAAAGAACCGTCGGCGTTCCAGGTGCAACAAGTGGCAGCGTCCTTGCAACGCATCAGGGAAAAGGCAGCCCTCCAGACCTCGTCGGGCTCCGAACCGAAACGGGCACAGAAGGCACCTTCGGCACCGGCCAACATCACCTTTGGTTTGCCGCCATCCACGGCGCCGAAAATGTTCGAAATCAGAAACCGCGTTACCCAGACAAGGTCCCCATCTACCGAACACTCGACTACTGGGACATCGCCGTCCCACTTCATCGACGCCGACACCGGCAGGCTTATGCTCCGAAAGCGGAAGATCACTTCAGGGCACGCTTTGGACTCTTATAGGATCCCGCTGAAACAAAAAATGCCGGCGGAATCGGAGCCAGTTCTTTATGAACGCATCCACACCTCTTACACAGATCCATCATTCTCTCCAACGCACTCCGACACGGATGCAGTGGAGGACTACATGGGTGACGACGCCACCTACCCCGAAGACATGGACCCTGAGGGCCTGCAAGACCCTGATCAGGTCTGGGATGACCCCGTAGAGCCAGGTGCCGCTCTGGATACACAGGACACGCAACTCTATGGCGCAAAAACGTCCCCCACAGAGGACACTGCTGCATTCAACGCCCTCATTGAACGTGCCGCAGCCAATCATGGAGTGCAACTCCACTCAGACACTATCGAGGATGATTTCTTGGTGGACACTTTCGCATCCTCCGAGAGAACTGTAAAAACTCTGCCCATGTTAAAAGGTGTCCTCAAGCCAGCAAAGGACATTTTCAAAGAAACCACCAGGGCACGGGTAATAAACCCCAGGATCGAGAAAAAATACAAACCCGCACCTGGGGACCCCACGTACATTAGGAGCCAGTTGCCTCTGGACTCCATTGTAGTTGCCAATGCTCGCAAACGGGCACACTCGCAGACAACTGGTGATGCTCCTCCCCCGGACAAAGAGTCCAAGGTTCTAGAGACCTCCGGCAAACGGATTGCAGCCCAGGCAGCAAACATATGGCGCATTGCCAATACACAGGCCCTCCTAGCTCGCTACGACCGCTCACACTATGACACGTTAGAGACCCTACTCCAACACCTGCCAGACGAGTACAAAGAGGCAGCGGAGCTCCTCATCAGGGAGGGACAACTGCTCACAAACGCATCCATCAAGTGTGCACTGGATGCCGCAGACACTGCTGCAAGGGCGATAAACACCAGCGTCATGCTATGACGACACGCCTGGTTACGAATCTCCGGATTCAAACCTGAGGTCCAAAATAACATCCTCAATCAGCCGGTCAACCCCGACTACTTATTTGGACCGGAGGTTGACACCACCTTAGAAAAGATAAAAAAAGACACAGACACTGCGAAGTCAATGGGGGCTCTGCAAACGCAGACATTTCGTAGTGGCTCCTTTCGTCGCCCCGGAAATAGAGGTGCAGGTAGAGGACAGGGGGCACAGCAAACCTACAATAAAGGGGGCACACAGAGTTCCTACGATAAAAACACCCGAGGTGGATATCGTGGCTCCAGCTCCAAGGACAGAGGACGTGGTTACGGCAATACCAGGTCCTCCCCCAAGAACAAACAGTGACGCCCTCTCCCTTCCCCCCGACCACATAACACCTGTCGGGGGGGAGACTCCAGCGGTTCCTGTCCACGTGGAATTCCATCACCACAGACAGGTGGGTCAAAGATGTTATCCAACACGGTTACTGTCTCGAATTAACCTCCACTCCACCCACCATACCGCCAAGGCACCGTCCTATGTCCTCAGAGCACTTAGCGTTATTACAGCAGGAAGCGCTAAGTATGCTGCAAAAAGGCGCAATAGAGGTCGTGCCCGTACACCAGCAGGGAACAGGGGTGTACTCCCTGTACTTCTTAATACCAAAAAAGGACGGGTCCCTCAGACCTATCCTAGACCTGAGACCCCTCAACCACTACATTCTCTCAGAGCATTTTCACATGCTCACCCTGAAGCAGGTTCTCCCGCTCCTCAGACAGGGAGATTTCCTAGCCATGCTAGACCTCAAAGATGCGTATTTCCACATACCCATACACCCGTCACACAGAAAATATCTCCGGTTCACCATTCAGGGTCAGCACTATCAATTCAAAGTCCTCCCCTTCGGAGTGACAACAGCACCCAGAGTTTTCACAAAGTGCCTAGCTACCGTGGCTGCACATCTACGGAGGCAACACGTTCACGTCTACCCTTACCTGGACGACTGGCTTGTTCAAGCAAAGTCAGCCCAGCAATGTGCCAGCCACATGTCCCGCACCATTCAGCTTCTGCACAGTCTGGGATTCTCACTAAATTACCCAAAATCACATCTCCAACCCGCACACGTACAACAGTACCTAGGTGCGACCATAGACACTCTGGCAGCCACAGCTCAGCCAAATTTAGTGAGGATCAACAGCATGCAAATGCTGATTTCCAAGTTCAAACTCCAACACTCCCTTCCTGCGCGAGTGTTCATGCAGTTGATAGGCATGATGGCCTCCTGCATTTTCATAGTCCCACACGCGAGACTACATATGCGCCCGCTTCAGGAGTGCTTAGCACGTCAATGGAATCAGGCTCAAGGACAACTAAAAGACCTAGTGTTGGTGAGCGGTCGGGCATACAACTCTCTGCATTGGTGGAATCCACAAAACCTTTGCAAGGGCCGACCGTTCCAAGAGCCTGTTCCACAAATAATACTGACAGCGGACGCGTCTCTCCAGGGATGGGGAGCTCATGTACTCAATTACACAGTGCAGGGACTATGGACAACACAACAAAAGAAGATGCACATCAACCTTCTGGAACTGTTGGCAATCTTCCTAGCCATGAAGGCATTCAAAGTACATCTGTGCAACAAGGTCGTGTTGATCCGGACGGACAACATGACTGCCATGTACTACATACAGAAACAGGGAGGTACACACTCTCCACAGTTGTCTCATCTGGCTCAGAGCATGTGGAAGTGGGCCATTCAGAGGAACATATTCCTCATGGCGGAACACCTCCCAGGCAAGGACAACCAGATGGCGGATCTGCTCAGCAGACACAGCCACCAGATGCACGAGTGGGAGTTACACCCATCAGTACTCCAACCGTACTTCCAGCAGTGGGGTCATCCAGAGATAGACCTATTCGCGACAAGCGAAAACGCAAAATGCCAAAGCTTTGCCGCCAGGTTCCCACATCCACAGTCGCTGGGCAATGCAATATGGATGAACTGGTCCGGCAGATTTGCGTACGCTTTTCCCCCAGCGCCATTGATACCGCTGGTGGCACGCAAACTGCGACAGCACTCAATGACACTCATCCTGCTTGCTCCAACATGGGCACGCCAGCCATGGTACACAACCTTTCTGGAACTTTCCGTGGTGCCGCATCAAAGGCTGCGGATCAAACCCGCGCTTTTGACGCAAAACCATGGAGAAATTCAGCACCCAGATCCGCAACAGCTGAACCTGGCAATCTGGCTCCTGAAGTCCTAGAGTTTGGCTACCTAAACCTGCCATCTGACTGTATGGAGATCATTAAGGAGGCCAGGAGACCCACTACCAGAGCTTGCTATGCAGCTAAATGGAAGAGGTTTGTCATTTATTGCAACAACAATGACATTAACCCGCTAGACGCATCCATTCAAAATATAATCTGTTACCTCTTACACCTATACCGATGCAATCTGGCATACACCTCCATACGTATCCATTTGACTGCAATAGCAGCTTATCTCCAGAACAGGCAGCACCTCTCTTTATTCAGAGTGCCTGCCATCAAAGCTTTCTTGGAGGGACTTAAACGAGTAATTCCCCCAAGACACCCACCAGCACCGGTGTGGAACCTCAACTTGGTCCTCACCCGACTGATGGGTCCACCCTTCGAACCTCTCCACTCCTGTGAGATTCAATTCCTCACCTGGAAAGTAGCTTTCCTAGTGGCAATCACTTCGTTAAGAAGAGTTAGTGAACTCCAGGCACTAACCATTCAAGAGCCGTTCATACAGGTTCACGCAAACAGGGTCGTACTACGTACCAACCCCAAATTCATGCCTAAAGTAATATCGCACTTCCACATGAATCAAACTATTGAACTGCCTGTTTTCTTTCAAAATCCACAGAATGTAGCAGAGAGAATGCTCCCTACACTAGATGTAAAGAGAGCCCTCATGTACTATATAGACAGAACTAAGGTCCTTAGGAAGACAAAACAACTTTTCGTTGCCTTTTCCCCACAGCACAAGGGCAACGCCATTTCCAAAGCAGGTATAGCCAGATGGATCGTTAAATGTATTCAAATTTGCTATCAAAAGGCTAAACGCACATTAACGATTCCCCCACGAGCCCACTCAACACGAAAGTTAGGGGCGTCCATGGCTTTCCTGGGAAACATTCCTTTACAGGAAATATGTAGAGCAGCCACATGGTCCACTATACATACATTTACCAAACACTACTGTGTAGATGTACACTCAAAACAGCAGGCAGCTGTAGGACAGGCTGATCTCAAAACTCTTTTTCAGACCGCTGCAGCTGGCACTGGTAGCCGCCGCTAATGGGAGGTACTGCTATGTATTCTATGCACAGATATGAATTCAGCAGCCCACATGCCTCGAACTGAATATGCTACTTACCAGTATGCATCTGTTCTTGGCATGTAGGGCTGCTGACATTCATATTGCCCACCCTCCTCCCCGGCGCCTGTAGCAGCTGCAGCTCTCAGAATTACTGTATAGCATGGTCATCACTTTCTGTATCTACTCCATCACTGCCACAATGGCGAAAAACAATCTGAGGATGGAGAGGATGCCCATGCGCACTGTAGTCCAGGGGAGGAGTCACCTATCTCAGGATACTTCGAAGACTCTTCCAGGACAACAATTTTATAGGCTTTGATTTAGACTTTTTGTGTTCCACCCGAAGTGCCCCCGAAATCTGTTGATGCCTCAGGACCGCCTTTTCTATATGTTGGGACCATTTTAGATTGTTTGCTATCTGCACCCCAAGGTAGGTAAATACAGTAACCACCTCAAGCTCACAATTGTTCAGAAGTATTTTAGGGCGGGGTCTACGTTTTGGTGAGAAGGCCATCAGCTTGGTCTTGCCCACGTTAACTTCCAGGCCATGTTCCCCACAGAAAAGATCGAAGATGTTTAAAGCTCGCTGCAAGCCAGCCGGTGTTTTGGATAAGATCAGCGTATCGTCGGCGAACATCAGGATCGGAACCCTGAGGCCCGCCAACGAAGGTGCATCGACACTGGCATCCAGCATCCGAGCCACAATTCCGTTAATAAATAGGGAAAAAAGCAGGGGGGCCATAGCACACCCCTGTCGTACTCCGCGTTCAATCGGAAAGTCGGCAGATGATTCACCATTCATACCCCACTGAACCTTGGCGAAGTTACACTCATGCAGCCTCATTATCAAGGTGAGTAACTCAGCCGGAAGGCCTATTTCGCTCAGAACTGCCCAGAGCTTTCTCCTTGGGACCAGGTCGAAGGCAGCCCGCAAGTCGACAAAGGCAACATACAGGCTGCCCTCGCCGATCACCACCGTCCCCCACTGCAGCAGAGCAAAGCGAAACACCTGGTCAACTGTGCTTATAGCCCGCCGAAAACCAGCCTGATAAGGGGACAGGGCGTTGTTCTCGTCTACCCAATCCATTAGTAGGTTTACCACCATTCTCCCTACCACTTTTTGGATAGTGGCAATCAAACTTATCGGCCTATAATTGGCCGGGAGGGACCGATCCCCTTTTTTATATATGGGTATAATATTTGCTCCCTTCCATAACTCTGGGACTACCGTTCCCTTCGCAATAGCGTTTCCCAAAAGGAATACATACCTAACCCACCTCGCCATATCGTTTATGAAAACATCAGAGGGTATCCCATCTAGACCCGGGGCCCTTCCCCCTCGGGCAGTGCATATTGCAACTTCAATTTCTTTAGGGGAAAATAAATTCCCAGGGGGGAATACAGCTGAAATTACTTCCACATCCTTAAACTCTGTAGTCTCAGCATATTGGGGTTTAAAATAATCCACCCAGGCACCCTCAGCGACATTATTGTCGGGTTTATTTGGAGTTCCACCTCTACCCCACTTGACAATATTCCAGAATAACCTGGAATCCTTAGCCCCGAGGCCTCCTTTAGTTCTGCCCAATACTTTTCGTCCCATGTTTTTTTTGCTAGCGATACGCTAACCTTGTAGTGCTTCCTAGCCTCGCTAATCGCTGCCCTGTCCCTATTCCTGATTGCTCTTCCCAAGCTTAACCTGGCTTCCCTGATGATTAAACCACCTAGATGGTTTGGGTGGTTGTTTCCTATTTATCTTGCGGGACCTCAAGAAATGCGGTTTTAAAAGGGAAAATAGCTTGTTGTGTATGTCCGTTATTTCCCTAGAACCTGGGATTACGGGATTTGCAGCCTCCATAGCAGCGATTGCAGTATCCACCTCGGAATTTATAAAGTCCATAGATTCTGCATTCGCCAATACACTCGGCCAGTTAAGTCTGCGCATGTCATTGGCCATGGTGGGCATTGGGCCGTCACTTGATTGAGGGTTCCCTGATATGGCCATCCACCAGTTATGGGTCACACAAAGGGGACTGTGGCCACTTTCCAGTCTACCCTCGATTTTCATGTCGCATACCAACTGCCACAAATTGAGGCTGCAAAGGACATAGTCTATCCGACTTTGGTTATAACCATTGTCGAATGTACAGGCACCTTCCCTATCGCCCTTCGTCCTCCCATTTAGGGCTCTCAACCCATGTTCCAGGCAAATGGCATTCAGTTGTAATATATCTTTCGTCCACCGCTTAACAGGAGCCAGATTTAAAGTCGGAACACCCCATTGCGTATCCTCCTCTTGCCCTAGGGGATCGTCCGAACTATCCAATGGTTCGAAAGTCCTATTTAGGTCACCAGCTACTACAACTTTGTTACCCAGGAACTGCGATTCCAAAAAAGTGGACAAAGCCTTTAGAATGGGTGAACTCCCAGTGGTACTGCCCCTGGCATAGATGTTGTATATATCTATCCCTCCCCACTTTTCTGAGGCTATTCTTAGCATTTGGATGTCCTTACAACCCAGATCCACCACTTTGATTGTTATTTGAAGACATTGCCTTACCCAGATTGTAAGGCCTCCCATCGGTTGACCCCTAGCGCCTCTACTGGCCGGGATTGAAAAATGTAAGTAGCCAGGAAGAAATATAGGGTCGCAAGCCCATGTCTCCTGGAGTAAACAAACTTCAAAGCCATTGACGAAATCCGTCCAGTTTTGGGACATCAGCTTGCTACTCAACCCCGCGATGTTCCATGAAAAAAACTTCCCTAAACTGGGGCCGTCCATGGGTACTACTCCTACACAGGACATCCCAAAGTCGTTTGTTAAGATTCCATCATACCCCTCTCTCTCTCGGATGGTATCCTCAGTGTTGTGATCAACCTCCTGGGTGCCAACAGTGCTAAGTGTAATTAGTTCCTCATTTTCAGAGTCCCCAGAAATTGGAATACACTCCCTACATGTTTCCTCCAAAATCACAGTCTCCCAACCAGTTCTCATTTCATTTGATTCCACATTTTTAGTCAAAACAGTTAACACAGGCTTCCCACATATATCCCAACGGGTCATACCTTCCCTACTGTTCGTGGAATAATCAGAATCTGGTCAATGAACCCACCCCGGATCTTTCATCACTTCAAAACGATTGTACGTTGGTCCATTATAAAAGTTGTCCCGTTGTAAGGGTACAGTGAAAGGAACAAACCCTGGGGAGGGGAGATTGTTATAGCAACCTAATTCACTGGTCATACCAAATTGAACACCTGTTGGTCTTGGATAAAAGAATGTAAGATCAATAACACCAATTCCACCACTGCTTGTGCCCCAATTTTGCTTCGTAATCAGACGTGCCACCCTAGGATCTTGGAAATTAACAACTATACCCCCCCCCCCCCCCCCCCCCCCCCCCCAAGTGCTTAGGAGTACAACCTATCCAGTCTGTCCTTCTCACTCCAATAATCAGCCCGTCCACTTCCCCGGGCAATGGTCTATTTGCCTTTAACCAGTGCATTACCATGTTTTTTAGCATCTGGAAGGATTCTCTTTGCCCGGCCAACAAAGGTGGTACATTAGTGAGGACAGCCACAAAAGGATAAGAATCTGGGGTGAGATTCATAGGAGGTATCCTACGGGGTGCCTTCATCGGGAGGGTGTTAGGCAGGCTAATGGCAGGAGCAGCAGGACGGGATGTTGGAATACTTGGTGGTGCTTGGGAACTATTCAATACAGTGTTATTAGTTTTGGAACTGTTTTTGTTACCCCTAACAGGAACACCAAGACGGGGTGTTGAAGTGCTTGGTGAGGGTTGGGAACCATTAGATACAGGATTGCCACTTTTGGAGCTATCTTTATTACCCATAGCCACACTATCAGGCAGCTTGTTTTTTTAGTGGTATTATTACTTGGACGGTCCGACAAATCTAAATTAGTCTTGGGGATTTGTCCCTTCGACTGAGGCCTACTTGCAATGCTGACTACGGGGGGGGGAGGCTCAGCGATGGACACACCATTTGCCTGGCCATTTGGTTTCAGAAGATTGATGCTATCTCCCGTCCTAGGGTGGGACTTAATTAGGGATTTGGTGGAAAAAAAGTTATCTAGAGTAGCCTGCTCGAAATGTTCTAACCGATCAGCTAATTTTTTAACTCGTTCCTCAATAGGAGTCAGGAGAGACCTCATCAGCCTCTCCAACTCGAGGAGCAGGGGTGGAGCAGAAGATAAGGTCTCAGCCAATACCATCGCTAAGGGGTCATTCATATTAGATACAGGACTAGCCGGAACAACTCCGTCCTTGACAATCTTAACCACACCAGAGCCAGCCCCAGTAGGCTCTCAGGAAGGGCGCAGGCATATTCCAACCTTCCTTATTTTTTTCGGATGTTTGGGAAGATAGCACTTCTTCCGGGCAGCACTTCTTTTGGTACTTGGTTTAGTTTTGACCACGTGAGTTGACACTCGGTTGAGCAGTGGTCACCTGCCCTGTAGGTAAGCCAGTTGGTATAGTGGACGAGGTAGAAGGCAAAATGGGCACGTCGTGACCCACAGACGAGCCAGCCAACAGCTCTGGTGAAGGGGGAAAAGCATAAGGCGTTTCCAGTACAGCTGGCAGGGTTACGGATGACAGGGGAGGAACCAATGCCGGGAAACCCTGAGGTGGCCGTTTCTCCAAGGGAATTTTAAGGAGTTCAATAGATAACCTACGCTCGGCGCGCCTCTCCGCCAAAGCGATCTCTTTGTCAATATCTTGGGTTACCCGACTAAAGTATTTGTCTAAAGGGCCCAAGATGGCTGACCCCACCTCGGCCTGAGTAGAGATCTGGGCAGTGGTATTTGAAGGAGAAGACATACTTTGCAGCCAACGAGCTTTTAAAAGAACAATACTATATAAGCAAACACCAGAGATCTCTAGATACAGGGAACGTACTGTAACAAATAGTCAGAAGGCGCAATGTCAGAGAGCGGGCCCCGCCCAGCCTCCTTCAGCCCCTGACGGCCACAGACGGTCCCGCCCTTGTCCCGGGCTTCTCCCGGGACGCTCCCGCGCAGCGGAAGTAAGCACCACTGTTATAGGTCAGACGTGACACGCAGGGGGCGGGGCTGACAGGGAGAGCGGGCCAGGTGTTCTCAATCGGCCAGGCAGGGACTCCTGGGAAACGGAGTCCCTGCAGAAACGCTCGCAGCCCTGCCCAAAAGCTCCAGCACAACACAGACTGCACAGCCTCTCCACAGATTCCCCAGCGGCAATCCCGGTGAAGCGGGACCCGCGAAGCAGGTCCGGCGAACAGTGGGCTCAGAGACAGAACAACAGCCCAAGGCCAAGAGTCCAGGAGCAAGGGTCCGTCAGATGCACTTTCAAATCAACAAGGGATCCCTCAGGTAAGAGGCAGGCAGGCTCTATAACACACTCTGTGCGCAGGGGGCGGGGCTGACAGGGAGAGCGGGCCAGGTGTTCTCAATCGGCCAGGCAGGGACTCCTGGGAAACGGAGTCCCTGCAGAAATGCTCGCAGCCCTGCCCAAAAGCCCCAGCACAACACAGACTGCACAGCCTCTCCACAGATTCCCCAGCGGCAATCCCGGTGATGCGGGACCCGCGAAGCGGGTCCGGCGAACAGTAGGCTCAGAGACAGTACAGTACAACAGCCCAAGGCCAAGAGTCCAGAAGCAAGGGTCCGTCAGATGCACTTTCAAACCAACAAAGGATCTTTACCATAGACTCCATCTTTAAGTGCTCCCACGTAACCGTTTGGTCGTAGCACGCCTCAATCTGTAGAGGATTGGGATGAACCCCCAATGGTGAAGAATGCCACCAAAGGGCAACCCTGGTGGGTGAGGGGTCTCTAGGAGAAACTTTTTTTCCCTACTAAACTATCTCAGTGGAGATTTGTTGTATCTAATACACTTCCCTAGGCTGTTTTTAGGGTTTTTAGGGCTCGCGCCTGCGTTGCAGTGCGTAGGCCTGCTCGCGCAGCGAGAGACCTTTTGTATAGGGTTTTGAAAGCTGACCACACGCTCTTGCGTGTGATCAGCTTTCGCCGTCAGGCATTGGCTTTCGCGTGCTTTTTTTTTTCTCTTAAAAAAGGCACGCGATTGGGCAAAGGCGGGACAATGACCGCCTTTGAAACGCCTATTCCTGACGGTGGCCAGCACGCACAGCAGCGGGCGTTCGCCTTGCTGCCGCGCTCCCTCCCCCCTCCCCCTCTGTGGTGCGCGCGCACCACTAGTTGTTGACACTAGCGATACTTTTGTTATAATCGCGGCACCCACGCTTTACTTTTAATGTTAAAAGTAAGGAAAGCATGGGTGCCGCGATTATACCAAAAGTAAAGAAATTGATGTTTTTTTCTATTTCTTTACTTTTGGTATAATCGTGGAAGCGCAGGTGCCGCGATTATATTAAAAGTAAAGAAATTGATGTTTTTTTCTATTTCTTTACTTTTGGTATAATCGCGGCACCCGCGCTTTACTTATAACATCAAAAGTAAAGCGCGGGTGCCGCGATTATAGCAAAAGTTAAGAAATAGAAAAAAACATCTATTTCTTTACTTTTGCTATAATCGCGGCACCCGCGCTTTACTTTTAAAACATTAAAAGTAAAGCGTTGGTGCCGCGATGCTCGTTGTAGTGCAAGCCCTGGCCGGATGGCCAAGTAGCATGACTTTTCAAACACCACGAATTAAAAACATATCTTTGTATACCTCCTTGACTGCGTCGACTTTTTAGGTAAATAGGAGCATTTAAATTAGCTACCAGAATTACTCAATCTGGCTAGGCCAATAAAAGGCGATATATATTTAAGTAATCTTAAATGAGCAGTGCCACACCAAAAGAAAAGTAAAACGCGTATCCTAACTTTGGCTTTTATCTCTCTTTCGATCCCTGTTCCTTTCTGCTAGTTACTGAAACGTATATTTTTTTATGTGGGAGGCAAATCCATTTATTCCTACTTGAACGTCAATGCTGAAAATATTTATTGAAAAAAGATCATAATTTTCTTGATTCACCCTGGAGCCTGGTTCCTGAAAACAACCTACAGATGTGTGCCTTCTACAGAAGACTGAAAAAGCTCTGCTAAATAGGAGTACATCCGGGTTGTCCGATTGCATCCTGTTAGGAGAATACTCGACACATTCTGCTCTGGTTTTTCTTTCACAGGAGAGTGCACTCTGGGTCTTCACGTCTGGAGCTTCATTTGAACCAATGGAACTTGCAAACCTAACAGCAATCTTTAAAGGCAAGCCTGGGTTTGAATAGCATCACGTCTTTAAGGGACCCAACCTGAGCCGAGACATGGCATGTGCAGCCTCGCTGTACTTTTATGCACCTTTTTTCACTATGTCTGATGCCACACCCTTCATATGGAGAATGTGTTTAGAGTTTTAGACACTACACACACACACCTGCATCTGCTCGGGTGCAAGTCACTCACACAAGGTTTTTAATCAGGCTTTTTGCGTCCCTTTGTCCACCACCTACAGCACAGGAAGGGCCACTGGAAATATGCCAACAAATTATGCAGCAGAATTGACTAAATTATGTGGTATGAATCGTCAAGTTATGTGGCAATTATGCCGTGCCCCCAGCTATCCAGAACAGGATTATACATTTAATATTTATTATGGTTGTTTCACTAGGAAGTACTTTAAGATTCAGAACCCTAATAAGAGATGCAAAATATTACACGAAGATAACTCGCCGATTAGAAAAACACAGCTAACCACGGACTTGAATGAGTTATCCTCAGACCATATCAAAGCAAGATATAACAGAAAGGAGGTACAAACATGTTCCTTATCTGGATTAGCAGTAAATGTATACATCTATAATATGTACACATCTGGATAAATGACAATGTTCTATGAACAATTAATCATGCCCATATTTTTAAGAATAGGCAGCGTTGCTATAAAATATCGCATGGCCAAGCGATGGAGGGGAAGAGAAAGACTGGACACATTGACAAAGTGAAACAAGGATTGACAATGCAATAGGTCTCGCCTTTGATTAAGTTAAAGCCATTTGCTTTGCTTATGGTATTGTATAGCAAAGCAAATGGATTTAACTAAATGAGATGCGAGAGCTATGGCATTTTTAATGCTTGTTTTTCTTTTTCTTCGAATCTTTAGATTTTTGGGAATTCATATCTATAAGGAGGATAAACCTAGCCTCGACCTCTCTCTCTATCTCTCTCTCTCTCTCTCTCCCCCGTTTTTGTTGAGAAAACGTAGACTCAAAAAACAGTAAGGGTGTATATAAAACAGCATACAGTGTCAAGGGTCAACCCTGTCCCCCCCCACACATAACGAGGGAATTGTTCATAATACAATATAGGAAGTGTCTCACAAAAGCAACCATTAGGAGACTGTTGACTAGTGCTTACCAACTGTCTAGTTTCATCATCATTGCCACTTTTCAATCCAGGCAGAAAGAACCCATATAGAGTAAGTATCTATTTCTACTCCGTGAGTGTGGACTATTCCAAAGTAAACACCTACATCAATCTTCTGCACATACAAATGTAATGGGGTCCCCAGACTGCAAGAGTTAGTCCCTTACTTTCAAAGTGTTTTAAAAATGAGTTCTCATGGCATCCCTCAAATGCTTTAATGTATGTCCCTGAGCTGATACTTAAAAACGCAGTAACATGATCTGACCAAAGTGTGAAGAGCGGCCAGAATGTTTCATTACCATGGTAGACTTGCAGACAAATTTATCAGTGGGAGAGAATCCATGTGCCACCAGATTGTACACTAACACAGAGCCACCAGGTGTAAGCCTACTGGTGGACAGTGCCGGCGGTCGTTGTTTGAAATGCCATCCACTGTCCACCGGTAGGCTTACACCTGGTGGCTCTGTGTTAGTGTACGATCTGGTGGCACATGGATTATTATATATTGTGACTTGGAAGAAGGGAAGGTCACATGCTGGGATTATCATATATATCTATATATATATATATATATATCATATTTTTATTTATTGTTGGCCCTTTTCTTACTATGCTGATTTATATACTCCTTGCTGCTGTTTGACTGTGAGTTTTACCAGAGCAGGTTTGGTCCTGGAGACAGTCATGCAGCAAAAACCGTCTGACATTTACTTACATTTTTTTACAGTGTGGGACATTGAGGTTGTGTGTTTTTTCAAGTTAGGTTTGAGTGGAAAGCACCCTTCTGTGCTTTTGTTTCCCTCTATGGCTCTTCTTGCTTTGTGCCCTTGCTCTTTTTGCCATGGATCCAAGGGACTGGATTGTGCCCATGGACTTCAAGGATGCATACTTTCATTTGTCTATCCTACCACCCCACCCTGCGACACTTCTTTTAGTTGGGATTGGCGTCGGAATACTTAGTTTACCTTTTTGCCCTCTGACCTCACCTCAGTCCCTCAGCTGTTTACGAAAGTGATGGCGATCGATGTCGCTCATCTTCACAGGTCGGAGATATATGCATTCCTGTATCTCAGCAACTGGCTGTTGAAGGCGGGCTTGCCGCAGTTGGTAGCAGTCTACCTGCAGGTGATTGTCATCCTTATTTCTTCTGTGGGGTTTTCCATTAACAAGCTGAAATCTCACCTACAGCTTACACAGAGGGTTCCTGTCATAGGGGCCACCGGGATGCGGTGGCCTTTCCATTCCTGCAACAAGCCTTGAACATTCAGTTTGTGCTACTGATGTGTGGGGCTTGCTACTAAGTTCTGGCAGGAACAGTTCTTGGCCTTATGCTTCCTGCTGGTCCCTCATCCATTGATACCCGTGGGCCCTGCAGTGAAACCTCTGTCTGCAGTGCGAACAGCATTGGGATTGTCTCTCAGAAAACGTGTGTATCTCGGAAAATAGGGTCGAGGATCTTGGGTAGTTCTGTCAGAAACCAACTTGAGCAGAGGCCTTTGGTCTCTGGTGGAGCAGAGGCACCTCATCAACCTGCTGGAGCTTCATGTCATTCAGGTTAGCTATGAAACCCATCTTCCCGTCCATCAAAGGGAAGCCAGTTCATGTTTTAATGGAAATCACTACCCTGCTTGTTAGTGTCACATGGCGGTTGTGTCTGGTTGCAGGGCCTGTGCTAGAAAGCTCTGCAACTCTGGAGGTGGCTCGACCTCCAAGGAATCTCTTTTACTGCCAATCAGTTGGTGAGATCCCTGAATTCCAGGGTGAATTATCTCAGCAGACAGCATCTGTTGGACCCCAAATTGTGTCTGCATCTAAAGGTAGTTTATGGCGTCTTTTGATATGCTTTTTTGAGACCACCAAGGTCTGTGCAGTGTTGCGATAACTACATGTTGAAGTTTATGACTTGAGGCTCGCTGGGAGGTACATTCTGCATGCTTTGGGGCTCCAGTCTCCTGTATGCCTCCTAGTAGCATCAGTTTGGGGCAGTTGAGTGTTGTACTCTGACCTGCTGAGGCTTTGTCCACCGGTCAATCTACTTCAGGATGACCTTCTGTCTTAGCACCAGGGCAGGGTCCTGCACCACTGTCTCCACAACCTACCTGCACCTCTGTCGCCACAATCTACATCTCCATGTGTAGATAGAGCACTGACTGACTGACTGACTGACTGACTGACTGACTGACTGACTGACTGACTGACTGACTGACTGACTGACTGACTGACTGACTGGATCTGATCTGTCTGCAGGAGTAGTGGATGTTAATCTTGTGAATAGTTGCCAGTCTACCCAATCAGTGAGCTTTGGTCGTAAGGTCAAGTTTGTGGTCTGGTGTGGAAGCTGTCAAGTTGATCCGTAGCTGGCCAAATTATCTGATGCTTTGCTGTTTCTTTTATCTCTGACACAGCATTGCCCTCGGTGTTCAAATTGCCTGTTGTAAAACGTTTCACAAAACATGTTACCTTTGCACCCAATATTAAACGTCAGCAGGACCTATATTTGGCGCTCACATTTATGTGCACGCTCTTCGAACATGTGCACAATAGCTCACTGAGATTGCTGACCATTAAGGTGTTTCTCATTGCCCATACGTATGCACCCCATTCCAGCGCTGTGAGTGCAACCTCTCTGTACCACCTTCTTCCCAGACAAATTAGTGCTGCAAACTTGTGCTTGATTTCTGCTGAAAGTGGTACAACTCCTCCTTACAGCACAGCCCATCACTCCCTTCCTTTTTAGTTGTGCCAAATCCATCTAAAAAGGGGGAAGGCTTCACTTTTTGGACCCTAGAAGAACCCCTCACTTTTACGTTTAGCCCACTAAAGATCACCAGGTACATGACCATTTGTGTTTTTATCAGCTTTGAATGTGCTGAGAAGCTGAAGGCATTTCAGAGGCTAATCTGGTCTAGGAGGATCATCCTGTGTATAAAAATAAGCTATACACCTGGCAAAAAATGGAGTCTCCTGAAGGCATTTGGACTCATGCCGCCACTGCAAATGCTGCCTCCACATCTGTCAGACTGCAAGGGTGACACTACAAGGGTGTTGATAGACCTCTTTACCTCGCATTTCGGTCTTCACAAACAAGTCTGTAGGGAGAATTGTTTCTTATTTTCAGCCTTCAGAAATTTGTTGTGCAAGACCAGTCCTCAGATGCTCCAACCATTGCGAGTCACTGCTTTGGTTATTTTTTTCAAAAGGTGAATAATCTGTGGTTAGAATTATATATCAGAGCTAAAATGTACTTGTCTTCTGGAATGCTGTTTCTGGTGGATACTCTTCCCCTCGTTCTGTGGGGTGGACTTTTAAGGTTCTAATAAGGTCCCAATTTGGATTCTGCGCACTCATTTGAAATGTCACAGCTGATCCGCATGTGAGAGTGTGAAAGTTTCAGAGGAAGACTGATGTCCAGACACAGGTGTGGCATTATATAGGACTCCATGCCATTGCTTCATTGGTGAAGAGAGGCCCCTATGGAATCTGAAGGCACTATCTATCGGCCCTCTGGATCAATTGCTGGATCGAGTCTGGCATCTATGGGAATTTAAAAAGTGAGGAATCCGAACCATAAAAAGTGCTACCCAAGGTAAGTAACCGGTTTGTCTTGCACAAGTGGTGCTTCTGAACATCTTTCAGTGTAATCTACTGCAAGCCAAACTGTACATTTGAGTGATAACTTTTTTTAAATTTTCAGTTAAAATGTTTCCATCAGAGCTGCAATTTTATTCAGAACTACTGCATGTGGAGGTTTATAAACCTCTACGGGAAAAGATATAACCTTGAAGTTTCAAGACATAAGAAAATACAAACATTGTCTAATTTCTTGGATGAATAATATTTTTGCCATTATTGCCTGCCCATATTCAGAAACTTACATTTTCATGCTGAAAGTCTTGTTCATCTTGCAGAACACATTGTGACTGTTCTTGGAAATACTGGCTTATCTGGTCCGAAATCTTTTTGCATTCTTAGGTGTCAGTGATGAAGAAGATCAGAAACCAGTTAGGCTTCCTTTGAAGGTTCCTGTGGAGTTGCAGCCACGGAACAACCATGCATGGGCACGGGTACAGAGCCTTGCCCAGAATCCACGCCTCAGGTATATGTAATTGGCATGATCATTTTAGGGAAAAGAAAACCCCTTTACAGTTTTGAGGATATTACCAATTGAGGAGTTCTGTATGATGTTGTTTTTAAAGTGATTGTGGAGGTGAGCGGGTGTGAGTTCTCCACCATTGTTGTCATTATGTCTGGAGAGTAATGATGTGTTTATAGCGCGTGTGGCTGTAGTGTAGATAAACATGCTTTTCATACTCCTGCCATCTAGTGCAGGGTTCAGACATTGCAAGTTCTTTTTCTTCAAAGAAGCTTCCTGTTACAGCTTGTAGAGTTACTATTTGTTTAGTCCACAGTGTGCAACCACCATCGGATTCTGATGTTGTAAGCTACGGCTTCGCACAACAACGTGTTTGTTTGCGGCGACTTCGGGCCCTGCTTTGGGTCGTCTGTTCTGGTGAAAGACAACAATTGCATTTTCTCATATCCAGCCATCTGCTCCACGACCAATACATGACCAGTCTCATTACGGTTACAGAGGGGTTGGCCTTGGAGAATGGCAGCAGATGGGACAGACTTCCTTTTGTTTCTGCTCATTTTGTAATGCAAAATACCCTTGGCTGATCAGCTTGATGTCTTTTACCTCGGTTTCTCTCCTGAGCTCCTGGTGTTAACGTGCAACTTCTGTCTAGCTCTCCGTGCAATAAAATGCTGAGGTCCCTGTAGGAAAGACGCTGAGCGCATTCGAAGATGCAGCGTGGGTCACTGTCCGATTTTTTAGATGTCTTCTTGGGGAGCAGCACTCCTTCAATGTCGAGGAAGAGATGTCTGGCTCCGCCAGTGTACCACTAAATGAATATACACCCAGTCACAAAGTTGTGTCTTCAAAAGCCTCCAGTGAAGAGCAGATACACCTTACAGAGTCAGTGCTGTGGGGACCACATACATAGAAGACCTTGAGGTCCTTGAGTACTGACCTCAGCCATAGGGTAAAGAAACCGCCTCGGAAACTTCCCCAAACCTGTGTACAGCACCATTCCTGAGGGAGTCCGGCATCTACCTCGAACTGGCTAGGAAGAAAGCCTCTGGTCCATCTCTGCCCTCACCTGGTCAGAGCAGAGATGCAGCTTCAGAGCTAGACATCATCCATGCCCTACTTCAGTGCTTCCTCATCCAAAGTGTACCAAGCTTTTGGGACTGAAAACATTGCAGCCAAGATCACTGCCAAAGACCACTTCTACACCGATCAGAGGAGCTCGACCCCCAGACAGAAACGTCACTGTTTGTACAATGTGTGGCTATAGATACACATGCTCTGCATACTCTTGCCATCAAGTGTTTGGCTCAGACAAATACAAATCCTTTTTCTTCTCAAGTGTTTGGAGTCACAAGGTCTCATCCTTTGTTCATGGATGAGCATGGGCACCAACTCCACTGTTATATTGTTTTTCTCCATGGGATTCGGACATGATTCGAAGTGCTCCCAGTCTCAAGGAGTTTGCCTGTTCCTGTTGTGGCCTCTGAGTCCATTACCTTCCTTTTCAATGTGAGAAGACTCTTCGACACATTTATTCAAACTTTTCTGATTCCAGTCTTTGATTCCATTGTTGTCTTGCGACTAGGCCCCTCTGCCCTCGTGGCCCTTCGAGGCACCGCATGCTGAGGACTACCCTTTGGAGAACCGGCATTTGTGGTAATGCAACTGAAGCTCTTCAATAAATGCCCTTGATGTCACTCTTAATACCCCTGGTCCGACCTCCACGCTGTCTGCTATCTTTGCCTATCTGCAGAGCTTGACCGGAGCAGCTGTGATTGTTGTTTTGCATTTCATAGCAAGAAAACTCTATGCCAGAATTGAGGCAGATGATGGGTCCCCTGCGGTATGGCCAAATCCTCTACAGAGACACTGGTTATCTTTGGTGAGGCCAATCCTCTTGATGCTGAGGAAGCAAAGGAAGAATTGAGTGAGTCACCCGATCTCCTAGCACACCAGCCAAGTCCTCAGTTCTGATGTCTGAGTCCGGCAAGGAGGAACTCAAGGGGGAAGAAGAGCAGGCCTCGATGAGGCTCCATCCACCTCGTTTGGCTCTGGTCCACGCTTAAAGATGACTCCTCGCGTGAGTAGATTTAATGTTCAGGTCCTTAAAACTTGCAGACAGCCCCTTGTCAGAGCCAAATACCACTCCTCCAGGGGTTGTACGTAGAGCGCTGTGCCAAAGTTACCATCCTCGTCCGGAGCACCACTGTGCTCCAGCGATGGTCAACATTAAAGCAAGGCCTCAGAGCTAAGAAAAACTCCTTTTAAGGGCCTCGAGTCCGAGGACACCCAGAACCTTGTAAACCAGCTTTATCTTTAAGGGTGATAGCATTGTCGTCGCCAAAGCACCATGCATCAGAAATAAATGTACGCTGGTGCCCTCTGCTCTATATCCAAGGTCATGTCCTACTGGACTACGTGGTGGTAATTACTGCTAGGAAGAGGGCAGCAGCCCAGGCTATTGGGTCGCTCTGCCTCCTGACAAGAGAGGGAGCAAATGATAAGTGCTATGGGGAAAAGAGAGTTAACAACTACAGGAGACACCCGTAGTCCCAGTCAAGGTCCAGGTAGTTGTCTTATCAGGAATCAATGAGGGGATATTATTTAAGAAATAACTTAATTACAATGCATACATTAAATAACCCCAAGAAAATGATTTAATACAGTTATATTGTCAGCAAAAAGACAACGGTATTGAAATTAGACAAATCAAAATACAGCATCAGCGATACTTTTGAGGTTGTGTACCAAGTGTACATGTGAACACTTTGTGCTCGTGAAGACCTATAAAACTGCTCAAGTGAAAACATAATAAAGAATGCTACATGGTATTGGACCAGAAGTCAAACCGATATTATGCATGAATCGATACATTTATAAAGAAGTTTATAAAATCATGTCATAATTCAAAGTACAAACATAAATTGTGCAAGGCGACTGTGTTTCGACGTTAATGGCTGGAGATCATCATCCGGACATAGATAACACAACAGTGGGTGATAGCTGCTATATGCATGAAAAATTAAGGAAGATCTGAAAATAGAATAGGGAATACTGAATAAAGCAGGTACATAGAATGGAGTAGGGATTATTGAAAGGTACTTGGAAGGTTTCGTAGGTACATATAGAACAAGCATTGGCATAGCCAATAGGTCTCGCCTTTGGGACCTTATAAGTGTTTAGCCATGCAACAGTTGCATAACTAAATACTTATAAGGTCCCAAAAGTGAGACCTATTGGCTATGCAAAGTGGCCGTGCGGCCGCGAAAGTGAAAGTGACTGCGATCGCGATCAAACATCAAAGCGGCCGAAAGTGAAAGTAATCGCGGTAAAGCACTGTAGCTCTAGGCTGGCCTGGTAGCACTTTTTGGAGCCCTCTCAATAAGTCTCGCCAAACCAGCGCATGCGCTGGGTCAGGCGAGACCTAAAAAGAGAAGACAAATAAGAGGGGTGGTTTTAGGCAAAATTTAAACTCACAGGGCCCTAAAAAAGAGGGGGGGGGGGAGGAGGGTGTGAAGAGGGGAAACTTACGTGGCTGGATTCTGGCAAAGCTCAGGAATCCGAACGCCTGGGCAACAGTCACCAGCTCACATCCTTAAAGGTACGAATGTCTGCGCTAGGTTGGATCCCAACCTACAAATTCGGCTGAGGAGGAGATACATCCCCTAATTGATAAGTGGAGACAGGTAAAATTGAGTTAAACTCTAATAGATGGGAGGGCAGTTCACCTGTGGTAGGGGAGTGTATGGGAGTGAGGATGCTCAAATAAAGGGTCCTAAGGAGGTACCTGGGTCCGGGAATAATTATATAATAGTAAAATAGAAGCCATTAATGTGCCTGTGCTATACCTAGCCCGCTATAGTTATGGATATAGGTTAGAAAGCCTACTGACCCAGATGTGCATCACAGGTCTCCCACTTGGCTTGGCCCCTCAGTGCCTCGGTTTTGAAAGGAGAGAACTCCTTCTTTATAGTAGGTGTAGTGTAAAAATCAGGGGTGAAGCAATCTATCCAAGGCATGACTGCGGGGAAATTAATTAAAAATAGTCATCACGAAACAAGGAAAAACCGTGTGTAAATTAAGCTGGCGATGTGCTCAAGTAGGGGCCACATGGAATTGTAATCAATTAACCCCAAAGGTTTTCGTCGTGTATGAAGCGCAAAATCCTGGCATGATGGCAGTCTCAAGGTGAGAGATATAACAGAAAAGGGGGCCAGTATAAGCACACGGATGCCTAGCCAAGGCCGGCCATTAGTCAGCCACTGCTATCAGGCTGTTATGTATGCCGGGGCACACCTGCAGAGTTGGCCAGCGAGTCCTGACTGAATCAGGAAAAGCTTAGCAGTGGGTGCGACCACACACTGGTGCATTGTCAGTTCAGTAGAATCCTTTGTCACTACGATAGAGCCCAGTGGGAAGAGATAGAGGGGCTCCTTCTGTATCTCGCTGTTCAGTATTGCAAGTGAGGGAAGGAACTAGTGGAGAAAGCCATGGCTATTTCTAGTGCAGTCATGAGGTGTGTTTTGGATAAAATGAACACAGCAACTGGAGTTGGGGGGGTCAACACCTCAGTCATACTTCAGAATGACTTTTGGCTTTGTCTCTGGCTTAAAGCCGGAGTTGCAACAGCACTTCGTCAACTTGCCTATCGATGGGGAACGCCTGTTTGGATCACCGTTTGATATCATACTTGGGAAGATCAAGAAGGCACAGAAACAGTCAAGGTGATGTGTGTCCTTAAGGTTTTTACCACTAGGGGATCATTTTGTAGACCGCTCCAAAGCCACCTCCCCAGACCAAACCTAGCCTCAACATTGGTAGCAACAGAGTTATCCCCTGCCACAGTGAGGCTGGAGTTTTACCCAAGGCTCCTTCAGAGGAAATGTTTCCAGTGGCTGTGGCAGAGACACTGATATTAGGATACCCTCCACCGTCAAAAAGTTACTTGCCCCGCATTCCCCCCAATCACGCAACACCTGACAGGGGGTGGACTTCAAGGGTTCCTTTCCTGCTGAGTAAGCTGGTGATCGGTGGGTCCTATTCATCATCTAGCACGGCTGCTGCCTAGAGCTCACCGAACATTACACAACACACTGTCTGCCCTGAGCATCTCCCGCTGCTACAAGTAGAGGGTCAGGCACTCCTACTCATTGAGCCATAGAGCCAATTCCCCATCAACACCAGGACAGAGGATTCTACTCTCTATGCTTCCTCATTCCCAAAATGGATGGGTACCTCAGATCATGAGTCGCCCTCAGTCCTCTCAAAGAGATGCATCCTTTAACATTTCCACATGGTCACATTACAGTCTGGGCACTAGCAAACATTTTCCCTGGGGCCACAAAGTAAGGTCTGTGGTGTGTCAGAGGGCACCATTGATGCCACATGGTGGCAGTGGGGATTTTTGTTATGGTGTATCTGAGTTGCAGTCCTTCTACCACACTTTGGGGTAAGCCATCTAGGCTTGCTATCACTACTTTGGGAGAGTCAAGTGTGAAAAGGAGGTAACTTAATTATTGAATTGGATGAACTAAAATTGCACATTGTGAAACCATAAACACTCACTTGACCAAATTGTGTACTCGTATGCAATAGTCTAATTTCACATTACCTCCTTTTTTCTTCATTTTGACATATAAGAGCACCTTGAAATACATGTGGTCAAGACATACGCTGTATAAAAACTTTCTTGTTTGATATATTAAACTATAATGTTGTCCATCTATAACAACAACCCAGACCACCCAGAGGATACCTCATGATAACCGGCATGCAACTTAGATTAATATTGGCATTGATGCCGAGTTAGGAGGAGGCATGACTTTTCTATGTTCATTTTGAAATCTGCCACTTTAAAAAAAAAACCTCAAAGCACTGATGTAATCTGATGTATTAAGGCGAAATGTATGTGAATTAGATACATTTTTTTTTTTAGTTTTGAAGATACTTTCTTTTTACATGTTTATTGAAAGATGTCTAAAAAATGAATGTGTTCCTAAAGATAAATGGTGCAGTGCACCTTATTTGCTTCTTTTGTATTATTTCAGTTAAGGTGAATAAAAGCTTGCCCAATTCATTTACATCTTTATGAATGCTAGTGTTCTCAAATGCCCAGTGTGGTCGTTCAGCTGGGGGCCGCATGTGAAATTCAGGCTGGCACATGCGGCCCCTGGGCCGTACTTTGAGTATCACTCCCTTACAGAATGTCATCCCTCCATTGCAGCACGGCAACTTCATGGCCATACTAGACCTAAAGCATGCCTAACACCCCAATTCATCCAGCTCATAGGCACTGCCGCTGCTTCATGGTAATTGGTCAACACTACCAGTTCAAAGTACTAACCTTAGGCATCACTGTGAGAAAGTGCCATCTTTCTTGCATGGTATGCCCCCACTTTTTGCTAAATTGCTGAATGTACTTTGACTGAGTGTACCCTGGACTCCTGCCAATCAGGTGCCCAGGGCCTATGTTCCTTCCTTAAAACACACAAACTCCAAATTGGCAAACCCTGGCCACATGTCAGCCTCTGGTAAATTGTACCCTAGGTACCCAGGGCCTTGTGACCAGGGAAGGCCCCTAAGGGCTGCAGCACTCATTGTGCCACCCTTAGAGGCCCTGTACCCTTACACACACACACACTGCCTTTGCAGGCTGAGTGTCTGGGTGCAGGACAAAATGAAGAGTCGACATGGCACACATCTCTGTGTGCCATGCCCATCACCTACACTGCCAAGGCATATGTCAGCCACCCCTCTGGCTGGGTGCCTTATGCCCATGGTGTGGGCACAGGAGCAGGAGCCCTGTGCCCCTACAGTACCCATGTCCATTCCCGGGCACTGTAAGTGCAGTGCTGCCATTTAAGAGTACATGGTACTGAGAGCTCGTCAAACACGAGCTCCACAGCACCATAATGGCAACACTGAAGACTGGGAAGTTTGGTATCAAACTTCTCAGCACATTAAACCTACACTGATGCCAGTGTGGGATTTAATGTACCAAGCACCCCAGAGGGCATCTTAGAGATGCCCCCTTACAACTAACCTACAATCCACGTCTGCTCTGAGGCTGCCCAGGCTGCCACACAGCAGACACGTTGCTGGACCCCTGGGTGGGAGAGCTCCTGCTCTCCCGGGCCTGCAACAATGCACATCCAGAGTGAGGTGATAAATCTCCTCCCCCAGGATGAGCAAAGGGAAGCTTCAAAGGCCTGCCGCCTCTAGGAGTTTCCCCAGGCCACTGCAACCCCCCACTCTGGCGGGAAGCTTGGCCGGAAACCCCATACAAGGACAGGGGATGACCAGCCTGCCCACCCCACCCCTCAGGTGTGGGAGGCGAGGTGAAGCACATCTCCGGGCTCTCGCCATCTTGAAGATGGGAGGCCCTACCCTATCAGGATTAGGCTTCTGCCCCCCTCCCACAGGAGAGAGGCAGGATAGGGGGTGTACCCACCCCAGGACAAGGACCCATTGGTCCCTGGCCTTCACCTACCTGTAACGCACCTAAATCTAGTATTTAGGGGCACCCTGAACCTTCTTTCCCCAGATTCCAGATTCCGAAACTACAAGAAGAGCGAGAAGAAACGAAGACCTGCCCTGCAGCTGCGAAGGAGAGGGAGACACCTACTGCTTTGGCCCCAGCCCTACCGGCCTGTCGACCTCGAACCTGCTCCTGCTCCAAACCCGGCATCTCTTGTGGCCAGCAACCTCAGAAACCCCGGAGGACCTGGCTACCTTTGAACTCTGATCCCCTGGGACTCCCATGAGTAGAGGCTCTACTCAGAACCTACTTTTCACCCCTGGCAGCAGCCGGAACCGCGATCCCAGCCCACTCTGCACCCGCCCAGCCTGGCCGGTGCCGGAGTGAACTAAACCCACGAGGACGACCCCACGGCGACTGTGACCCCGAGTCCGGCACCCAAGGACCCACCTCGACAATCCTGAAGAAGCCTGCAGCCTCAGAACAGAGTGCCACCCCAACCGCGATCAACAGAGGGTAATATTTCCCGACACTAAAAGGCACCCCTGCACCCGGCGCCCCACGGCCCTCTGTGTCCAATCCCGGGGTACCTACCTATCCTCCAACTACCCAACTTACCTCTCGAAGTGGTGGTGGCACCTGAAGAGTCCTCGTCCCCGAGCCTGCAGTCTTTTTCCAAACCGGAGATTTCCCATAGAAATCAATTGAGTGCCCGAAGGCTCAAAAGCACCCTGCACCCAGCCGCCCGAGTGGCCCTGGCCGTGAAAACTCTACTCTAACCTACTTTCCCACTTGCCCTGAGTAAGTGACCAGGAGCCCAGCTCCCACAGCCGCATGGCTGGCCAGACAGCAGCCACCAAACAAGGCCCCCCCTATCCCTCATAGGATAACATTGGGCCTAACTCTCTCTGCACCCGGCCGCCCTAGAGTCGCTGAGGGTGAAACGACTGTACCTACCTGACCCTGGGAGACCCCTGAGTCTGTGCCCAGAACCTCAACTCTGCCAGTCGAGTACTTACCCTTAAACCGCAAACTCTATTTTTCTCATAGGGTAACATTGACTGTCTTTTTCCTGAAATTTCTTCTAAGTGTGGACTTTTCAAATCTTCAAATAATCACCAAAAATCAGCCGAGTGACAAAAACGAATTTACTCACCTGCTCTTAGGTGAGCTCCCAGTGCTGGATCTTGGTGCCCAGCGCTGACTCTGAAAAGTACCCACAACTATGCTTACCTTTAACTCATTTTTCTTCCATAGCAAACCATTGACTGTTTCTCTTTGAAATTTCTTCTAAGTGTTGATTTCTGCAATTTCTAAATATTCTTCAAAAATCGTATAACATCTGAAAACGTAATTACTTACCTGATTTGGATAAAGGTCCCAGTACTGAGTCTAGGCACCCAGTACTGGATTACAAAAGTAACGATAACCTACTGTACCTGTAACCTACATTTTCTTCCATAGGGAATCATTGATTGTTTGCTCTGAAATATTTTCTAAGTGCTAACTTTTAAAATAGCTAAATATTAGTTAAAAATCATTACAGTACCAAAGTCGACTTTCAACAACTGATTCTGAGAACTCACCCAGGACTGGATCTAGGATCCAGGCCTGGAATTACAAAAGTAATCTAAAAAGTAATCTGCTGCATATAATTTGAATTTATCATTGAGCTCAATGTATTGTGTTCAGAAATAGAGTTGCTTACTGCAACTACTTGTAACTGTTTACTAAAAAGTCTATTGCATATACAAAAGTATTTTTATGAAACATCTCCGGTCGAGAAAGTATATTTTAATTCCAAGTGTTGGTTCTAAAATAAAACAAGCATATATTTTTTATATACAAACCATTGGCCTAGAGTTCAGTTATTGAGTGTGTGGAACTATTTGCTGACTGAGTGTGTACAACAAATGCTTTACACTGTCCTCTGATACTGCCTTACTGCTCGACCAGGCTACCACTTTGGAGAGTAAGGTTATATCTAACTTTAACCTCTGTTAAACCCTTGGGGTCTGTGGACTCTGTACACCCTGTACCTATTAAGGAACAGTATATACAGAGCCACTTTCTCACAATCACCACGTCCCAAAGGGTCTTTACCAAGTGTTTAGTAGTGGTAGCTGCTCACCTCAAGAGGGTAGGAATTCACATCTTTCCCTATCTTGACGATTTTCTGATCAAGAGCTCGAGTAGACAGGAACGCCTAACCCAGACTTCAGTCTCCCTGCTTCGCAGCCTGGGGTTTACAGTCGGCGCCACCAATTCACACTTGGAGCCACTTCAGATTCAACACTTCCTTGGATCAGTAATCAATTCTGTAGTGGGCAAAACGTTTCCCAGCCCCCAAAAGGGTGCAAGCATTCCAGCAGCTTCTCCCTTTATAGATTGCAGCATTCCAGACAGCACAGCTGTCTGATTTGGTAAAGACATCTTGGGGACATTCAGAAAGTTGACATCAGAATGCATTCTGCCCATTGCTTGCCATTGGCTTTGTGGTTTGTAACTCACATTTTCTGTCTTCCCATTTGCGAGCATTGTTTTTAGACTCTCCAGCTTGAGTTCATACCTTCCCTTGCCCAAACCTTATTTACAGTATTTTTCAGAGTGCTCCCTTTCTGTAAGCAGGCCTGTAAATCTTGTTATTATCTAGTCACATTTGCTGTGCATTCAGAGACCGAGGACAAATTTCAGGAGCTATATTTCCAGGGTGCTTGTTTACTTTTCTTTCTCTGACTTCAAAGTGAGAGCATTTATGTGACAATCTTGCTGGATACTGGGGGTACGAAAGAGTTTTTTTTTTTCTAGCACATGACATTTAAATGAACTGTGCAAGTATTTCAGAATATATCAGAATTAGGAACACAAATGAAGCAACATTTTTGTTATTTCTGAAGTGTGTTGGAAACAAATACAATGATGAAAGCAAATCATTGCACTAGATGATGCAATTTCCACACTTTTTGTTTGTGCACTGTATATTGTATTTATATAACTGTATGTCTGTCCAAACGAAATGGTCATTTCAATTGAAAATGTGTTGTCTGTAACGCAGTGTGCTACCACATCATGAATACTCCACTCTATGCCACTCATCTCTGCACCACTCCACTTTGCACCAGTGCACTCAGCACCACTCCACTCTACGCCATTCTGCTCTACACCACTGCACTCTTCGCCACTGCACTCTACACCACTCCAGTCTAGGCCACACCAATCTACTCTGAACAACTCCATTCTATGCCAATGTACTCCACATCACTCTGCAGCACTGCACTCTACGCCAATACACTCTATGCCAATACACTCTATGCCATTACACTTCACTCTGTAACTCTCAACTCTATGCCCCTGCACTCTACTCCAATCCACTATACGCCACTCTAATCTTCTCTGCACCACTGCTGTCCATGCCAGTGCACTCCATCAATTTACTCTAAGCCATTAAGCTCTATGCCACTGTATGCAACTGTACTCTAACCTGCACCACTTCACTCTACTCAAACAATCCACTCTACGCCATTGCACTCTATGCCACTCTTTGCCACTCCCCTCTAGGCTATTGCACTCTACACCACTCTACTCTCAACCATTGCACTCTACGCCAATGCACTATGCACAACCGCACTCTGTCACTGCGCTCTACACCGCATCACTGTACTCTACGCCACTGCTTTCTATGACACTCTACTTCATTGCACTCTGACACTCTACTCTGCTCCACTCCACTCCACCGTGTTATATGGCACTATACTCTACACCACTTTATGCTACTCTGCGCCACTACACTGTAGGCCACTCAACTCTACTATGCACTCTACACCGCTGCACTCTGCCACTCAACTTTATGCCACTGCCCTCTGCACCCCTCTACGCCTCTGCACCCCTCTACGCTTCTGCACCCCTTTATGCCTCTGCACCCCTCTACGCCTCTGCACCCCTCTGTCTCTGCACCCCTCTACGTCTCAACTCTATGCCCCTGCACTCTACTCCGATCCACTAAATGCCACTGTAATCTGCTCCGCACCACTGCACTCCATGCCACTGCACTCTACACCAATTTACTCTATGCCATTAAGCTCTATGTCACTGTATGCACCTGTACTCTAACCTGCACCACACCACTCTACTCTGAAACAATCTACTGTACGCCACTCTGTGCCACTCCACTCCAGGCTATTGCACTCTACACCACTCTACTCTCAACCATTGCACTCTACACCAATGCACTCTGAACAACCGCACTGTCACTGCACTCTACACAGCATCACTGTACTCTGCGCCACTGCTCTCTACGAGACACTACTTCATTGCACTCTGACACTCTACTCTGCACCACTGCACTCTGACACTCTACTCTGCACTGCTCCACTCTGCTCTACTCTGCTCCACTCTACCCCACTGTGTTGTATGGCACTATACTCTACACCACTTTATGCTACTCTGCTCTGCACCACCCTATGCCACTACACTGTATGCCACTCAACTGTATGCCACTCAACTCTACTCTGCACTCTACACCGCTGCACTCTACGCCACTTAACTTTACGCCTCTGCATCACTCAACTCTATGCCACTTTCCTCTGCACCACTCTACGCCTATGTACTCTGCGCTTCTCCTCTCTGCGCCACTCTACTTTGCGACTCTGTATTCTATGCTGCTGAATTCAATGCCATTACACTCTGCCACTAGACTCTATGCATTTGCCCCCTCTGCACGCCTCTGCACCCCTCTACGCCTCTGCACCCCTCTACGCCTCTGCACA
Organism: Triturus cristatus; assembly: GCF_964204655.1. Classification (NCBI taxonomy): domain Eukaryota; kingdom Metazoa; phylum Chordata; class Amphibia; order Caudata; family Salamandridae; genus Triturus; species Triturus cristatus. The sequence continues at coordinate 675,657,773 of NC_140593.1, read as the reverse complement.
CCTCTACGCCTCTGCACCCCTCTACGCCTCTGCACGCCTCTGCACCCCTCTACGCCTCTACACCCCTCTACGCCTCTGCACCCCGATACACGCCTCTGCACCCCTCTACACGCCTCTGCACCCCTCTACACGCTTCTGCACCCCTCTACACGCTTCTGCACCCCTCTACACCCAGTCCACTCTACACGCCTCTGCACCCCTCTACATGCCTCTACATGCCTCTGCACCCCTCTGCACCGCTCCACATGCCTCTGCACCGCTCCACATGCCTCTGCACCGCTCCACATGCCTCTGCACCGCTCCACATGCCTCTGCACCGCTCCACATGCCTCTGCACCGCTCCACATGCCTCTGCACCGCTCCACATGCCTCTGCACCGCTCCACACGCCTCTGCACCGCTCCACACGCCTCTGCACCGCTCCACACGCCTCTGCACCCCTCTACACGCCTCTGCACCCCTCTACACGCCTCTGCACCCCTCTACACGCCTCTGCACCCCTCTACACGCCTCTGCACCCCTCTACACGCCTCTACATGCCTCTGCACCCCTCTACACGCCTCTACACCCCTCTGCACCGCTCCACACGCCTCTGCACCGCTCCACACGCCTCTGCACTCTGGACCGCTCCACACGCCTCTGCACTCTGCACCGCTCCACGCCTCTGCACTCTGCACCGCTCCACGCCTCTGCACTCTGCACCGCTCCACGCCTCTGCACTCTGCACCGCTCCACGCCTCTGCACTCTGCACCGCTCCACGCCTCTGCACTCTGCACCGCTCCACGCCTCTGCACTCTGCACCGCTCCACGCCTCTGCACTCTGCACCGCTCCACGCCTCTGCACTCTGCACCGCTCCACGCCTCTGCACCGCTCCATGCCTCTGCACCGCTCCATGCCTCTGCACTCTATGCCTCTGCTCTGCATGCCACCCCACCTTGCGCCACTCTGCTCTACGATGCATCACTCTAATCTATGAAACTGCATTCTACGATGCTGAATTCAATGCCACTGCACTCTACACCACTATACTCTGCAACACTCTACACCACTATACTCTACCCCAGTCCACTCTACCCCAGTCCACTCTACCCCAGTCCACTCTACCCCAGTCCACTCTACCCCAGTCCACTCTACCCCAGTCCACTCTACCCCAGTCCACTCTACCCCAGTCCACTCTACCCCAGTCCACTCTACCCCAGTCCACTCTACCCCAGTCCACTCTACCCCAGTCCACTCTACCCCAGTCCACTCTACCCCAGTCCACTCTACCCCAGTCCACTCTACCCCAGTCCACTCTACCCCAGTCCACTCTACCCCAGTCCACTCTACCCCAGTCCACTCTACCCCAGTCCACTCTACCCCCGTCCACTCTACCCCAGTCCACTCTACCCCCGTCCACTCTACCCCCGTCCACTCTACCCCCGTCCACTCTACCCCCGTCCACTCTACCCCCGTCCACTCTACCCCCGTCCACTCTACCCCCGTCCACTCTACCCCCGTCCACTCTACCCCCGTCCACTCTACCCCCGTCCACTCTACCCCCGTCCACTCTACCCCCGTCCACTCTACCCCCGTCCACTCTACCCCCGTCCACTCTACCCCCGTCCACTCTACCCCCGTCCACTCTACCCCCGTCCACTCTACCCCCTTGCCACTCTACCCCCTTGCCACTCTACCCCCTTGCCACTCTACCCCCTTGCCACTCTACCCCCTTGCCACTCTACCCCCTTGCCACTCTACCCCCTTGCCACTCTACCCCCTTGCCACTCTACCTCCCTTGCCACTCTACCTCCCTTGCCACTCTACCCCCGTCCACTCTACCCCCGTCCACTCTACCCCCGTCCACTCTACCCCCGTCCACTCTACCCCCGTCCACTCTACCCCCGTCCACTCTACCCCCGTCCACTCTACCCCCGTCCACTCTACCCCCGTCCACTCTACCCCCGTCCACTCTACCCCCGTCCACTCTACCCCCGTCCACTCTACCCCCTTGCCACTCTACCCCCTTGCCACTCTACCCCCTTGCCACTCTACCCCCTTGCCACTCTACCTCCCTTGCCACTCTACCCCTGGCCACTCTACCCCTGGCCACTCTACCCTTGGCCACTCTACCCTTGGCCACTCTACCCTTGGCCACTCTACTCTTGGCCACTCTACTCTTGGCCACTCTACCCTTGGCCACTCTACCCTTGGCCACTCTACCCTTGGCCACTCTACCCTTGGCCACTCTACTCTTGGCCACTCTACTCTTGGCCACTCTACTCTTGGCCACTCTACTCTTGGCCACTCTACTCTTGGCCACTCTACTCTTGGCCACTCTACTCTTGGCCACTCTACTCTTGGCCACTCTACTCTTGGCCACTCTACTCTTGGCCACTCTACTCTTGGCCACTCTACTCTTGGCCACTCTACTCTTGGCCACTCTACTCTTGGCCACTCTACTCTTGGCCACTCTACTCTTGGCCACTCTACTCTTGGCCACTCTACTCTTGGCCACTCTACTCTTGGCCACTCTACTCTTGGCCACTCTACTCTTGGCCACTCTACTCTTGGCCACTCTACTCTTGGCCACTCTACTCTTGGCCACTCTACTCTTGGCCACTCTACTCTTGGCCACTCTACTCTTGGCCACTCTACTCTTGGCCACTCTACTCTTGGCCACTCTACTCTTGGCCACTCTACTCTTGGCCACTCTACTCTTGGCCACTCTACTCTTGGCCACTCTACTCTTGGCCACTCTACTCTTGGCCACTCTACTCTTTGCCACTCTACTCTTTGCCACTCTACTCTTTGCCACTCTACTCTTTGCCACTCTACTCTTTGCCACTCTACTCTTTGCCACTCCAGTGTATGCCACTCTACTCTTTGCCACTCCAGTGTATGCCACTCTACTCTTTGCCACTCCAGTGTATGCCACTCTGTTACTTCGCACTATGCCACTCTACACTTCACCATTCCACTTTGACACTCCAAGCCACTAACTTTAGACATGCTGAACAGTAGTCACGCTGGTGTACAACATGGCTAAAACACATTGGCAAAGCCAATAGCTTTTGCATAGGCGAGACCTATTGGGTTTGCCAGTGCTTGTTTTTTTCAGCACTCAGTTTACTTTCATTTCACACGGTAATGCCCTTGTTGAGAAGGATGGCTTCATGCATTGCCATAGTCCACCCATGCCAGACAACACGTGCAACCGCTTCAGGAATGCCTCTCAAACAAGTGGTCACAAAAGGATGGTCAGTTAGATTATCTAGTGTTGGTAAGGGCCAGCACCCATAGCTCTCTGCAGTGCTGTAACAGCATCAATCTGTTGCAGAGCAGGTCCTTTCAGAGCCAGTTCCTCAAGTGACCAGCATAACAGAGGCATCTCTAGTCCCTGGGTAGCCCACCTGAATGGCATTACAGTCCAGAGTCTCTGGACAGCTCATCAAAGGAATCTCCACATCAACCTCTTGGAACTGTTAGCTATTCATCTAGCTCTCAAAACCGTTCTTCAACAGATCAAGGCAAGGTAGTCCTGGTGTGCACAGACAACATGACTGCTGTGTTCCACCTACAAAAGCAAGGAGAAAAACACTCATCAGCTATCGGCCCGAGCTCCGCGAATCTGGATCTGGGCCATCCATCACCAATCATATCTCCTGGCAGAGAATCTACCAAGAGTAGACAATGACTTTACAGACCTGCTCAGCAGGACCCAGCAACTAGCCAACAAGTGGGAACTCAACCCTCAAGTTATACTTCCTTACTTCCAGAGATTGGGCACCCCAAACATATACATTGGTGGCACACACTAATATGCAAAATGCCCAAACTTCGCTGACAGTTTGCCACACCCCTAGTCCATGGGCAATGCTCTGTGGATGAATTGGTCAGGGATCTTTGCTTATGCTTTTCCTACTTTCCCACTTATTCCAAATTTGATCAAAAAGCTCAAGATGTCTGGACCTCATTTCCACACCACCCAGTATCCCTCCTTGCATCCACAGGTTGTCACAAGATCTAACAGTTCTCATACAAGAAGTCAAAGACTTCCTTCTCAAAGGAGCCATAGAACCTGTTGCGCCTCAACAGGGGTATACTCTCTGTATTTTCTCATTTCCAAAAGACAGTTCACTGAGACCAATCTTAGATCTCAGACCCTTGAATCAGTTTATCTTCTCGGAACATTCCAATATGGTCCCTCTACACAATGTTATTCCACTTCTCCAACAGGGTGACTTAACGGCTACACTAGACCTGAAGGATGCCTACTTTCACATACCAATACTCCAGCACACCGCAAATACCTCGGATTTTTCATAGCAGGCAAATATTACAGATCAAAGTTCTACCATTCCGGGTGACCACAGCACCTCTGATTTTCACAAAATGCTTGGCAGTAGTTGCAGCACATCTTCGCAGACAGAACGTTTGTGTATTTCCATACCTGGAAGGTTGGCTTATCAAAGCCAGTACCCAACTTCAATGTCAACAGTTCACCCAGTTGACAGTGAATCTACTTCACAGATTAGAGTTCACAATAAATGTTCACAAATTTCATTGTCAACCTCTCATAATTCAACTTTATCTAGGGGCCATCCTGAACACACATTTAGGGCTAGCTTATTCCAATCCTGCTTGAATTCAGAACTTTCGGATAACTCTACCACTGTTCCATACGATTAAAAGTCTTGCAGTTCGGACAGTAATGCATCTGCTAGGAATGATGGCCTCTTGTATTGCATAGCTCCCAGCGCGAGGGTGCATGTTCTCCCTCTGCAGCAATGTCTAGCTTGCCAGTGGTCTCAATAACGGAGTCACCTCTAAGGCTCTAGCGTTGATAGACCGCCATACTCCCAGTTCTCTGCAGTGGTGGAACATCAAAAATCTGCTACAAGGATAGCCTTTTCTAGACCCTGTTCCCCACCTCACTCTGGCAGCAGACGCACCAGAAACTGGTTGGGGCTCTCATCTACTGGACCTCATGTTACAAGGACTGTTGTATGCCAAACATCAATCCCTACATAGCAACTACCTGGAGCTTCAAGCGATCTTTCTTGAGCTAAAAGCTTTCCTTCCTCAACTGTCTCACAAGGTTGTCCTAGTCTGGATGGAAAATATGACCGCCATGTGTTATTTACAAAAACGGGTGGGAGGGGCAGGGGTGTGGGACAGTCCTCTCAACTATCACAGCTGTCTCAGACCATATGGAACTGGGCTCTTAACCACAACATACATCTCTTGGTGGACTGTCTGCCAGGAGCAGACAACGATTTTGCAGACCTCCTCATCAGGATGCAGCAACAGACCCACGACTGGGAACTCTCCCTACAAGTCCTCCTTCCCTACTTTCAAAAGTGGGACTTTCCTCAAATAGACCTTTTTGCCACACCCAAAAACACAAAATGGCCAAACTTTGCCTCCAGCTACCCACACCCACTATCCAAGGGCAACGCACTAGGAATGAGTTAGTCAGGGATATTTGCCTACACTTTTTCACCTCTGCTTATCATCCCTTTCTAGTTGGGGGACTCAGGCAAACATCTCTCACTATGATTCTAGTACGCCCCACTTAGGCACGTCTGCCCTGGTTCACAACACTGCTGGATCCCTCATTGGTTCCTCACAAGAAGCTCCCCAACTGACCCGACCTTCTCCTTTCAAATGGAGGACAAATCTGACACCCAGACCCCAAAGCTCTCAAATTAGCAATTTGGCTCCTGAGGTCATAGTTTGGTTATCTTAATTTACCTAAGAATGTATGAACATTCTTAAACAAGCACTTAAACCCAGAAGTAGAGCATGCTATGCTGCAAAGTGGAAACGTTATGTTTACTACTGCCAACCTAAACAAATTGATCCAATAAAAGCCACGGTGCAAGACATGATCCGCGACCTACTTCATTTACAAAAGGCTAATTTAGCCTATACTTCCATTAGATTATACTTGGCCACAATCTCTGCCTATCTCCATAACTGACCGCTACCCCCACTGTTCACAATCCCAGTCATTAAGGCTTTTATGGAAGGTCTAAAACGTCATTCCTCCTCGGGTTCCTCCAGCACCCTCTTGGAACCTTAACATTATTCTAGCCAGACTCATGGGTCCCCCTTTTGAGCCTCTTCACTCATGCATCCTTTAATTTCTTTCATGGAAAGTGGCATTCTTAGTTGCCATTACTTCACCTAGATGTTTCAGTGAGCTCCAGGCTTTAACCTTAGAAGAACCATTCTTTCAAATACACAAAGACAAACTGGTTCTTCGCACTATTCCTAAACTGTTATAGAAAGTAGTCTCTCAGTGTCATATCAATCAATCCATTGAGCTCCCAGTATTTTTCCCCAACCCTGATTCAGTAGAAGAAAGAGCTCTTTATACTCTAGTTATAAAAAGAACATTTGTGTTCTACAAAGACCTAAAACTTTCAGAAACACAAAGCAACTCTTTGTAACCTTTTCTCCTCCTCATGAAGTCAACCCTATATCCAAATCAGGCATAGCAAGATAGATAGTCAAATGTATTCAGACTTGCAACATTAAGGCCAAAATAACTTTACCAGTTACTCCCTGAGCACACTCCACTGGTAAAAGAGGAGTTACTATGGCCTTGCTAGGGAATATTGCCTTAGCTGACATTTGAAAGGCAGTGTAGGAAAGTAGTATCTGCTTCTTATGGTTACCCCCGCTTTTGCTGATGTCACACTGTTTTTGGACTAGTCTAGCTGGGATCCTGCTATTCAGGACCCAAGTCTATCTGCTTTCTCCCTTTAATTGCTAAGTATGTACTCTAGGTACATTCCAGATTGGATTCTGGGGTACCCTTATCAGTCCCTAGTATATGGTACACCATCTACCCAGGGCATAGGTACTCCAGAGTCCTCCCTTGGGCTTAAGCATATATTATTCCACCCATGAGAGGCCATTCAAATTAACACGACAAGCCTGCTACAGCAGATTGTGTAAGCTGGTGCTTGCACCACTTACCTAAGATATAGTTTAACTATATCTATCGAAATTACTACACTTAAATACCTATCAGTCAGCCCTATGAGAGGCCTTATCAATCCTGAAGGCAGGGTGCTGGGTTTTACGTGAGAGGGTGCCCCTGCATGAGCAGAGCCCCTCTGCAGCCTTCGGAGACCATTCTCCGGGGTTGTCTGTGATGCAGCCAGACATATATGTTTAAGTGCATTATAACCTCACAGTAAATGCTAACTTTAAAAACGGCTGCTTAAAAACATGTTGTGTTTGGTGTCAAACATCTTGGAATCATATCTTCACACCAGTAACTGGTGTGGGAGGTATGATTCCACCCTTCAAAAGGGACATATGTGGGTCACTGGTCTACCCTGTACCAGCTTACTCGACCTGGGAAGCACAAAATGGACGCTGCCAGCCACAGACACGATTCTGCTCTCCTGGTGCTAAGCCAAGCTCAAGCGGAGAAGGCATGACAATGAGCATCCTGTCACAGGGAGGTGTGACCACCTCCCAGACAGGGTTTAGTGTATTAGGGCTGGGTGGGTGCACTCTGAGAGTGCCAGAAAGTCCAGAAAGTGTCCCTGTGCATAGTCCAGCTCAAACCAGTTCTGAGAGCCATTGGCTCCTGCTCTGGCTCGAAACTGGACAAAGGACATGGGTGTAGCCACCCCTCTGTCCTGCCCCTCCCTTAGGAAGGTCCACAGAATCTTTCCACCCCTGCCTATGGGTATAAAGTGGGTTACCTGGACAAGATTCTGCTAATAAGAAACCAAGTACCTCGACTGCCTGCACAACGCTGGACGACTGAAGAAACTCTCTTGGAGTAAAGGAATTACTTCCCTGCAAAAACAGGCACCTAAACGCGACAGACCGGTTTGCTTCTCCCGAGGACTCCGAAGATTTCAGCAACACAGGAGGTGGGTTTCCGAAGGTCCCTGAGGTCGGTCTGCCCTCTCAGTGATTGTGAGACCAGTATCCCTAGTGCGGACCGTGCAACCCGAACCCCTGTGCACTTCGCACATTTGCCGGTGAATATGCTTGTTGACAATTCCTGAGCGTGTGCATTGGACTCCGTGTAGCCCTGACCCCGAGCACTATCTGCATCATAGATTGCCGGCCTCCACTCACCGAGTGTCCTGTGGGCTGGTACTTTGCAAACTTGCTTGAGGTCTCCTCGCGATTCCTGGTCCGTTGGCCTGTCGGTCCTGGCGAGAGTCACCTTATTTGTTCTTGGGCTTACCTGGTTACTCCAGACGTGCCCTGACTTTCCATTGCTAGGAGAGTCCCCTGGACCTTGCTGGTCCACACCGTAACCTGTTTACTCTGACCGCGTGGGTTGCATTTGCCAATGCTTGTTGGCGTTCCAGCCGGACATCTACCCCTCAGGTCTCAACATCCTTCGTGGGACAGCTCACCTCCGGATCCTGGTCATCCGCAACGTCTCCTGCTCCCTGTGGCTGCAGAGTCAAGTAACCCTTCTTCACTCCTGATTCAGTATTGTGTACTTCGTGCCCTAGTCTCGTATAGAGACTGTTAGCTCTGGGGGTCTCTAGTTGGCAGAGGTAAGTACCCTTTGTCCAAATGTGGACCCTTGCTTCTAGTCAGGGTAAGGGGGATACACACTATTGATAACCCCTGCTCACCCCCTTGGTAGCTTGGCACGAGCAGACAGGCTTATCCCCAAGGCAATGTGTAAAGTATTTGTACCAACACTCGCAGTAATATAATGAAACACCACAAAAGGACACTACACAAGTTATTTATAACAATACAAGTCACTTTATCTTGATTAGGCAGAGTGAAACAATATAAATCCCACATGCAAAAGTAGATTCTCTTCCAGTAATGGTTTGGTAATAAAAAGGTCACTAGCAATGTCATCTCGTAGGAAAAGTTCACTTTAGCAATGTGCTCTTTGTAAAAACGGACTTGTCTGAATAAAAGCACTTGTAGGCTCAATTTGGCTGTGAACCCTTGTTTCTAGCGTGTGGAAACTTAAGAAAAATATGGTGCCTTTATCGATAACTGTCCCGTGGTATTCGTAACACGGACAGTACTTGCGGGGCTTGTTCACTTTCGGAAAAATTGCTCCTTTCAAAAGCATGGGCGCGCGCTAATCACCAAGAAGACACTGTCTTTAAATATTGCCCCCGCTGTAGCAAGGATGATAGCGCTGGTATGATGCCCCCGAAATATGCGGTATGGAAAGCAAGCAGGCTCCGTGTAGCGGATCACAGCCCTCAATTACGTTGTCGCGGCCCGCAACTCGGGCAGAGTTCTTCATGCATAGTCCGGCTCACAGACTTCAACGCTACTGCGAGCCTTACCTCTCAAGTGGTATCTCCACTGCCGCCAGCGCCTCGAGTAAACCACGGCTGACCCCTCCTCCACACAGCTGCTGAACGGGGCGTCCTTTCCTTCACTCGAGCGCGGCCTTCTCTCGATGCGGCGAGAACGGTGAAATTGGGCACGCAGTACCTGGTTGTTCGCGCTGTCAACCCCACGATGGTCTCAGTGCCAGGCAGCCGATGTGCAGACACACGCACACCGCGTTGCAGCGCGCTGATCCTCCGAGGCCTCGCAGTGCAGATTGGAGCGCGTGCAGGCACAGGCACACAGCGTGGAGGCTGAGTAATCTGGATCTTCAAATAACGTGGCACACTCCACGTAGATGGCAATCTGGGTCCAGGCACATGTACCCAGACAGATGAGGTTACTTCTGGAAACTTTTATATCCCTGAGTTCCCAACAGGAGGCCAGCTCTTCTCAGGCCCTTGGAGATAGGTAGGCTTCGGGAGGGGGGGGGTGGGGGGGGGTCACAGCACCTGTTCAAGCAAGGGGGACACAGCAGACAGTCCCTTGATCCTCTTCCCCAGTAATCACAGCAACTGCAGGTCAGCTCCCAGACACTCAGCAATGGCAGCACTTTTCCTTAGTCTTCCTGGCTGATCTTCTTGGGCAGGGATTCCTACTTGATCACAAAGTTTCTCCTAATCTAATTTTACAGGGGTCTCAACTCTACTTTTATACCCCAAAAGTCTTTGTTCTTCATGTGTGAGAGGTCCTGGACCCAGTCCAAACCAGTTCTGGGTGCATTTTGCCAGGGCACATCTTCTTCCTTTGTGAGTGTGGACCAGGGCCATCAGACGCACCGCAGGATGGTGGAGCCAGCATTGTGGAAGGCAAGCACAGCCCTATTCAGACCCAGGTTCTACTCCTCCCCACCACTCTACATGCAGATGGGTCTATTCAGCTTAGTGCTGACTCACCCAGTCTCCTGGAGCCACCCCTGCCACTTACAAACCAGACAGTCAATCCACAAACAGGCAGAGGAACACAGAAAGGCTGAACAAGAAAATAGCCACTTTCTTAAAAGTGCTATTTCCAAACTTAGAATTTAAAAACCCTCTTCACTAAAAGATGTGTTATTAAATTCTGAGTTCAGGGATACCAGATTCCATATGTCTATCTTGCCGTTATGAGAAGATATGCAGGTAAACATGTTACACAGCATTCCTCATGTTATCCTATGGGCAAGATAGCCTTTCAATAGAGAAAAACTAAATTGGCAGTATTTCACTATCGGGACATGTTACCCACACTAGTATGTGTCCCACCTTTCACAAACACTGCACCCTGACCAGGGGGGTACCTTGGGCCTACCATAGGGGTGTCCAGTGTGTAAGAAAAGGGAAGGGTCTAGGACAACATGGCAGTTCACAGACTGCACACAGGCACTGAATTGGCAGGCCTGAGACACCATTTTAGGGCTACTCGTGTGGGTGGCACAATCAGTGCTGCAGGCTCACTAGTAGCATTTGAATCACCCGCCCTGGCACACCCAGTGCACTTTACTAGGGACCTACTGGTAAAACAAATATGCCAATCATGGATAACCAATCACAGTAATAATTTAACCAGGGAGCACTTGCACTTTGGCACTGATCATCAGTGGCAAAGTGCCCAAAGCATCTAATCCAGCAAAACGAAATCCATCACAGTGTCAAAAATGTCAGAGGTAGAGGCAAAAAGGTTGGGGAAACCACGCCAAGGGTGCCAGGTCTAACAGAGACTAGTAGAGAGTGTTATATTAATAAATGCATATTTTTATACAACACAGAGTGGTTCTCCTTTCACTTAGTCATTTAGGAGGTGATATTCTGGTAAAACCAGCTGCTTTACATTCCTTCAAGATTAAGCCTGAAGGCAGCTCTCCACAGCTACCACTAGGATAGCTTTCTAAAGTTTATCTTTGCCCTCATACATCATAAAGGTCGTGTGGACTGGTACAGGGTGCCCACTATATTTAGTGGACAGCATATACCAGGCCACCTTCTCACAGGCAGCTACATGGACTACCTCACACACATTTACCAAACACTAATGTGTGGATTTTTAACACACCAACAAGCCAGTGTAGGACAGGCAGTGCTATGTACCCTTTTCCAAACAACTTTAACTCCCACAAGCTAGTCACCGCTTCTGAGGGACTACTTTACAGTCTATGCAGAGCATGTCTATCTTCAGCCACACCACATCAAATGGATTGTTAGTTATCCTGTAAGCATCTGTTTGTGGCATGTAGTGCTGTAGATTCACATGTGCTCTCCCTCCTTCCCAGACGCCTGTGGCCATTGCATTTACATTTAATACTTATATGATACATTTATATTTAGCATCAACATCTTTGTTCTTACACACTCTCTACACTCCTTTCTCACCAACCTGCGGGAAAACAATCTAACAAAGGAGTCGATGCCCATGCGCAGCATCACTGAAAGGAGGAGTCACCCAGTTTTGTGACTTGAAAGACTTCTTTGAGGAAAAACTACATGCACAACTCCGGACCCAACACTAGATGTCCGTAGTATGGAGAGCATGTGAATCTACAGCACTACATGCCATGAACAGATGCTTACAGGGTAAGTATCATATTCCTTATGCACCCACTTGAGCTCTGAATTGTCTGCTCTTTGTATATATTGTCATACTGATTATTGCATATATTTTGGAGAATACACACCAGCAACAGAAACCTTGTTAGTCATTTGTTTTATTTTAGTCACAATTCGAAAAAATCTATCTCTGGATAGTTAAATCATTTCATTGATTGTGTGACTCCCTAAATAGTATATGAGATTTCCCCCTTGCTTACTGAACCCCACGGCACACTGTGTACATATCTAGTCCTCAGAGGCACTGGTGTCGGTGGCGAAGACCGGGTCGGGGCTGGTCATAGATCAGAATGAGGGGCTGTCGTTGGTTTGAGGTAGAGTGGAGCGCTCAGTGAGGGAGACTGATCTGCTGGTAAGAACCTGAGTGGCATCCCCCTTGGATCCATGGGGCCCGAAAGAGCTCCAGAGGGACCCAGTGAAGCTCCAGAAATGTTATCCATGGCCAGGCAAAACTCATGGGATTGGGTTGTATAGGGACCAGAGGAAGTGTCTGTTCCAGACACAGAGACCTATTTCATGGCACGAATGTTCCTGGAGCCTTCTGAGACTCCAAGTGATGGGTGTGATGGGAGGGTTGGGATGCAGGAGACACGTACTTGGATTTTTATGTTATTTCTCAGACTTACCTGAGCCCCATAACCTGGACTGCAGCTGTTCACTGCATCGCCCTCAGGAGCGAGTGTGTGTTAGCCCTCACGACTTTAACCAAGTCTGTGTCTTCATCTTTCTGAATTGATTGACAGCAGTCTTGACTTCTCGATCATGAATAACCTTCCTATTTATTTTGACACAGCAGTCGCACTGGCACAACTTAGTCACGTTTGATGGCAATGCACTAGAGACAGTCATTGTAGGTGCCAGTCACGGACATCTGTCGGTTACAGGCATGACACGGTTTGAACCCTATTGTTTTAGGGGGTGACGTGCTGAACATTGTAGGATTTGTTTTTCCTTTTTTGATGGAAAACGCTGTTGGGTATGACAGGATTCAAAAGCTCTGGATCGGTGTCATCAGGTGGGGAAGAAAGGAACAGACATGAGTACACAAAGGTTGCGTATTTATAGAGGCCCCAATGCCATATCTGTCAGGGACGATCCGTCAAGGAGCCACACACTGCCACCTACTGATGCGCTAGGGAATTGCTACGAAAGTTTCCAGATCTGGGCTTGCGCTTGGGAATATTCTCAAGGTGAGGAATTTGCAGTTCGACGTCTCTATAGAAATCATTCTTTGTCTAAAATTGCTCACAACATGGACATTAGCTAGCAGGTTAAAGAAAAATTTCGAGCATGAAGCACTTGGATAAGTCTAGAAAAAGAAATGCTCATTCACTTTGACTGGTGGGGTTTTGGTTTGCCTGAGGAAGTCATGTTACAATTTGATGTCATGTGCTTTCATCCTGCTCTCGGAGTCCACCTTTCTCTTCGGCCTAAAAACCAAAGCTCTTTTGAATTCAGTGATAAATACATAATTCTCTGTAAGCACTGCAAAAAACTCTGTGATTTTTGACAGCATAGAAAAGTGCAGAGGCCGATAAACTGATTTTTTCGAATTTTGAAATAGTGGGAAAACTCGAAAAAACCACCACAATTCACAACAAATAGAAACTGAAAACAGGAAACCCTAGTCCTAATCCTCACAAGAGGGTTGGCAATGTAATCTTCCCATGCGTCATGCCTGCATCTGTGGGCTGATCATATGGTTCTGTAGGGGTCTGAGAAGAGAAGACCCTTCTGAGGACTCAGGTGCAGTTGAAGGGGGAGGGGGGTGGTGGTGGTCTAGGTGGTGGTGGTGGTGGTCTAGGTGGTGGTGGTGGTCTAGGTGGTGGTGGTGGTCTAGGTGGTGGTGGTGGTCTAGGTGGTGGTTGTGGTGGTCTAGGTGGTCGTGGTGGTGGTCTAGGTGGTGGTCTAGGTGGTCGTGGTGGTGGTCTAGGTGGTGGTGCTCTTGGTGGTGGTGATCTAGGTGGTGGTGGTCTAGCTGGTCGTGGTCTAGCTGGTCTAGGTGGTGGTGGTGGTCTAGGTGGTGGTGGTCTAGCTGGTCGTGGTCTAGCTGGTCTAGGTGGTCTGTCTAGGTGGTGGTGGTGGTCTAGGTGGTGGTGGTGGTCGTCTAGGTGGTCTAGGTGGTGGTGGTGGTCTAGGTGGTGGTGGTGGTCTAGGTGGTGGTGGTGGTCTAGGTGGTGGTGGTGGTCTAGGTGGTGGTGGTCTAGGTGGTGGTGGTGGTTCTCGGTGGTGGTGGTGGTATAGGTGGTGGTGGTGGTATAGGTGGTGGTGGTCTAGGTGGTGGTCGTCTAGGTAGTCTAGGTGGTGGTGGTGTAGGTGGTTTTCTAGGTGGTGGTTTTCTAGGTGGTGGTTTTCTAGGTGGTGGTGGTCTAGGTGGTGGTCTAGGTGGTGGTGGTCTAGGTGGTGGTCGTGGTGGTGGTGGTGGTCTAGGTGGTGGTAGTGGTGGTGGTGGTGGTCTAGGTGGTGGTGGTCTAGGTGGTGGTCTAGGTGGTGGTGGTGGTCTAGGTGGTGGTGGCATAGGTGGTGGTGGTGGTATAGGTGGTGGTGGTCTAGGTGGTGGTCGTCTAGGTAGTCTAGGTGGTGGTGGTGTAGGTGGTTTTCTAGGTGGTGGTGGTCTAGGTGGTGGTCTAGGTTGTGGTGGTCTAGGTTGTGGTGGTCTAGGTTGTGGTGGTCTAGGTGGTGGTGGTCTAGGTGATGGTGGTCTAGGTGGTGGTGGTCTAGGTGGTGGTGGTCTAGGTGGTGGTGGTCTAGGTGGTGGTGGTCTAGGTGGTGGTGGTCTAGGTGGTGGCGGTTTAGGTGGTGGTGGTTTAGGTGGTGGTGGTTTATGTGTTGGTGGTCTAGGCGGTGGTGCTCTAGGCACTCTAGGCGGTGGTGCTCTAGGCGGTGGTGGCCTAGGCGGTGGTGGCCTAGGCGGTGGTGGCCTAGGCGGTGGTGGTCTAGGCGGTGGTGGTCTAGTTGGTGGTGGTCTAGGTGGTTGTGGTGGGCTAGGTGGTGGTGGTGGTCTAGGTGGAGGTGGTCTAGGTGGTGTTGCTCTAATCGGTGGTGGTCTAGGTGGTCGTGGTCTAGGTGGTGCTGGTGGTCTAGGTGTTGGTGGTCTAGGTGGTGGTCTAATCAGTGGTGGTCTAGGTGGTGGTGGGCTAGGTGGTCTAGGTGGTGGTGGTGATCTAGGTGGTCTAGGTGGTGGTGGTGGTGGTGGTCGTGGTCTAGGTGGTGGTCTAGGTGGTGGTGGTGGTCTAGGTGGTGGTGGTGGTGGTCTAGGTGGTGGTGGTGGTCTAGGTGGTGGTGGTCTAGGTTGTCTAGGTGGTGGTGGTCTAGGTGGTGGTGGTGATATAGGTGGTCTAGGTGGTGGTGGTGGTCTAGGTGGTGGTCTAGGTGGTGGTGGTCTAGGTGGTGGTGGTGGTGTAGGTGGTGGTGGTGGTCTAGGTGGTGGTGGGCTAGGTGGTCTAGGTGGTGGTCTAGGTGGTGGTGGTCGTGGTGGTGGTGGTGGTGGTCTAGGTGGTGGTGGTGGTCTAGGTGGTGGTGGTGGTCGTCTAGGTGGTGGTGGTCGTCTAGGTGGTGGTCGTCTAGGTGGTCTAGGTGGTGGTGGTCGTCTAGGTGGTCTAGGTGGTGGTGGTCTAGGCGGTGGCGGTCTAGGCGGTGGCGGTCTAGGCGGTGGCGGTCTAGGCGGTGGAGGTCTAGGCGGTGGCGGTCTAGGCGGTGGCGGTCTAGGCGGTGGCGGTCTAGGCGGTGGTGGTCTAGGCGGTGGTGGTCTAGGTAGTCTAGGTGGTGGTGGTCTAGGTGGTTGTGGTGGTCTAGGTGGTGCTGGTGGTCTAGGTGGTGGTGGTCTAGGTGGTGGTGGTCTAGGTGGTGGTGGTCTAGGTGGTGGTGGTGGTGGTGGTCTAGGTGGTGGTGGTGGTCTAGGTGGTGGTGGTGTTCTAGGTGGTCTAGGCGGTGGTGGTCTAGGCGGTGGTGGTCTAGGCGGTGGTGGTCTAGAAGGTGGTTGTAGGAGAGTAGGGTCTGCTTTCTATGTTCACCCCCACTTTTTGCTTTTGCTTTACTGGTTTTCGACTTAGATGTGGCTGTGGTCCTGCTAATCAGACCCACAGCCCTGCTGTTCTCTCTCTAAATTAATACTATGTACTTTAGGTGCATAACCCAATTGGATAGGATCACCTTATTGGCCCCTGTACAGTGTACCTTAGGTACCCAGGGCATAGGTGTACCCTAGGCCTACCAGGGGCTGCAGCATGTATTATGCCACCCCTGGCCTGGCCTTCCATTATGACACAACTGGCTGATCACTCAGCTGGGGCAAGGTCGTGTAATCACCCCTTGCTTAGGTGTAGTATTCCTATACCTACCTTATATATAGACACATGTGTACCTATCAGCCACTCCTATGGCAGGCCTTAACAATCCTGGAGGCAGAGTGCTTGGTAACATGTGAGATAGTGCTCTAACATGAGCTGAGCCTGTCTGCAGCTTTCGGAACCATGTCCTTATAGCTGTTCTATGATATAGCCTACCATATACTCTTAAAGTGCCTTATAATCTTAAACGGTTATGGTAACTATGGTTTGGCTTTATCAAAACATGTCGTGTAAGGTGTCTAACACTTTGGAATAATACCCCCATCCCGTTTCTGGTGATGAGGATATTATGCCTCCCTTCTAGAGGGAGAAGACATGTTAAAACCTACTTACCCGGTTAAAGTTAACCAGAGCCCCAGCATCACAAAATGGATGCTGCTGCCACGACACAAGTCTGACCTCCTGCTGCTGGGAGTGATCCCGGCACAAGAGGCTTGGACAATAGGTTTCCTGCCTTGGTAGGTGCGAGCACCACCCCAGACAGGCCTTAGTGTATTGGGGCAGGGAGGGATGAAAGAAACTAGACACTGCCTGGGGCACACAAGGTGTCCCATGCATAGTCCGGTTCAAACAGGTGCTGGGGCACTCCAGCCCCAGTCCTGGCGCGAAACTGGAAAAAGGGAAGGGGGTGTAACCACCCCCCTCCCAGGTCTCACCCATAAGGCGTGACCTAGCAGGCAACCCAGCCCCCCAGAT
This sequence comes from Triturus cristatus, assembly GCF_964204655.1. Classification (NCBI taxonomy): domain Eukaryota; kingdom Metazoa; phylum Chordata; class Amphibia; order Caudata; family Salamandridae; genus Triturus; species Triturus cristatus. The sequence continues at coordinate 675,640,806 of NC_140593.1, read as the reverse complement.
TAGTATAAGTGTGGTAGCTGGGCCCCAAGAGATTAGATTATCCTGAACCTGCAACTTGAACAGAAACTCTGGACCTTCGACATTCGACGAAAGAAGAAGACTGAAGAATCTCCCTTGTGGCCAAGGAGTGGTCACCCTGTGCGAACAGGCACCATCAAGAGACTTACCCTTTGCCTTGCTGAAGTTCTACGAGGGACCGACTGCAGAGCCTGACCAGAGCCTTGACTTCCAGACTTCTCTGACCCTGATCCACATCCACAGCCGAGCTGAGATCCGTGGAGGCGACGAGAGACGTGGGACCGGCTACCTGGGAAAAGTGGCGAGTATCTTCCAGCGCAGCTTCTGAGGTACCCTCGAGGTTGTGCACCGGGGATTGAGAAGCCCCAACCCCAAGCACCATCTGCACCGAAGAGCAGCCCCCCACACTCCACAAGTCCTGCGTGGGGCCCTTCTGCATTTTCCTGCTTGCCGCATCTGTCCGGTTGCTTGCCCGGTGGCTAGTAACCTTTGCGATGACACACCTTCAATTTTCCACTGCTGGTTTGGCTCCTCCAGACTGGCTCCTGCTCCTCTGTAAATGAGAAGCACCCCAGACCTTCCTGGTCTGCACCAGAAGCAAGTCCTCCATTCTTCGTGGGTTCCGCTTGCCAAGGCTTGGTGAGTCCTAGTTCCACTTCGACGCCGCCGACAGCACGAGCCTTCGTGGGACAGCTCACCTCCTGGTCGTCCTCGACGTCTCCTGGTACCCGTGGCTGCTGCGACAAGCTTCACCTCTTCACCTGCAATCTCCCGACATCGCCTGGTTCCTTCCTGGTTCCACGTGGTCACTGGCTAGTGACCCAGACTCTGTCCCTTCTGCTTGCAGGTATCCTTCCTTCTTGATCCCGGCCTTGGGATCCACCGGACACTCTTCACTGACTGCCTGTCAGCATCTTTCCTACAGGCATCCATAGGAGTCGACGACGAAACCCGACGCAAGTTCACGCCTATGCACCCGAAGCCCGTGGGCTAGTTAACTTGGGTACTCCGGTGCTCATTAGGGTATTGACTATCCTAGTGTCTAGTTCTCAAGTCTCGACTTCCTAGCTACTCCAGAAGTGTCCTAAATCTTCTTAATTCTAAACTGTACTATTTCTATCGATTATACCCATTACGCGTGAGTGTTTCCACTCTGCACCTGAATCCTGTGGGCCTCCCACTTCCTAACTATTGGTAGGGTAGTGTAGCCCCAGCGATTCCCTAGGCATAGGCCTATCCTATTTCCGTGACAGTGGTCCTTATACCACTTACTTAGTATATGGTTTGCGTGGCCCCTAGGGCCTAACTGTATTACTTACCTGTGTGACTTAATGTATGCTTGAATAAGACTGTGTACTTACCTCGAATCTCATAAAGAGTGCCGAGGGTTTGACTAGAATAAATACACTTTATTTTATATATATATATCTGTTGTGGTGTCCTTTCATTTGGTATTCAAGGGATTACATATGGTATAACAGCTGGCTTCACATGCCACTCAGAGTTTAGCCTAAGACTGCTCTTGTCCATGCTACCACTAGGATAGCTGGTCTATAAGGTTGACTTTACAACCAATCACCATAAGGGTTGTTTGCACTGATACAAGGTGTACACTAGAATTAGTGACATCATATATCAGGCCAACTTCTCATATTGGTGAGCAGCGGTTGGGATCTGAGCTTGCTGTTGTAATACCATTGTAATCTTGAGATACTAAATTGAAAGATCACACAGATATTGTTTGGGTACATATAACATAGATTATAATACTTAAGTCCTACTGGACTTAGTTGTTGTAGGTTGAAGGGCCTAGCACACCCTGACTACAACTACTAGAGAGGTTTAGTAGATACAACTAGTGTAGGTAGGTGCACACACCACACCCTCACTAGATCATGTATCTGGGAGGAGATCAAGTAGATTCTCTCTCAGGAGGGGTAGGTATTAGAAAGATCCCCTCTAGATATGATACCCTAACTTTTCAGGAGATGAGACAATTGTGTACCTCCAGAACGTGAAAACAGGGTGCAAACCCTACCCTCATTCAGCTAGTAGAGATCCTAGAGGAGTATGATGCTCTTATGGCCTCCCAGGCCTAGGTACAGGTGAGGGTCTACCCGCTACAGATGAGTCAGATGGGACTTCAGATGAGGAGGTAGACAGCCAGGTCAAAGTAAAAAGACTTAGCCAGGCTAACTTAAGCTTACATGGGAGTCTGCATGGGGTCCCCCCATTCAGACCCCCAAGTGGACTTAAACAGAGAAACAGGAGAGACAGATCCCCTTCAAGGGAATCCACCCACTCCCATGTCTCTAGCATCTCTAATGCCCCCCCCCCCCCCCCATAGAAAAGAGCATGAAGCCAGAATGAGGGAAGCTAATCTAAGGATTGAGAGGGAAGAACTTGCCCTTGCCAAGGAGAAGCTTGCTCTGGCTAGAGAGCAGAAGTTAAGTGGGTTAGAACCCACTGGTGGCAGCAATATCCCTAAGGATAGAGACAGAACCTATGATAATAGAAACCTGAGCAAGATTGTCCCTCCCTACAAATGTGGGGATGACATCCACAAATGGATAACTGCTTTGGAGAGAGCCTGCAAAGTACAGCAGGTACCCCAAAGTCAGTGGGCAGCTATCTTGTGGCTCTCCTTCTCTGAGAAAGGTAGAGACAAGCTCCTCGCAGTTAGTGATGAGGATGCTGACAATTACACTGTCCTGAAGAGTGCTCTAGTTGATGGGTTTGGCCTAACCACTGAACAATACAGGTTGTTGTTCAGGGATACCCAGAAGACACAGACTCAGGACTGGACTGACTTTGTAGATTGTGCCACTAAGGCTCTGGAAGGCTGGCTAGTGGGAAGTAAGGTTAAGGACTATACAGGATTGTATAATTTGATCATGAGAGAACAAATCCTTAACAACTGTCAAAACCAGCTACTGCATCAACACCTGATTGATTCTGATCTGACTTCTCCCCAAGAATTGGGAAAGAAGGCAGATAGATGGGTCAGGACTAGAGTTAAGCAGAAAAAACAGAACCAGGGCGGTGATCAGAAAAAGGCAGACCAGAAGGGTAATGATCAGAAACAAAAAGACCAGAAGTCTTCACCAGGCCACCAAAAGGCTCAGGGGGAGGGTGGTCCCAAAAAGGATAAGAAGAAAGATGGCCAAAAGAAACCATGGTGCAACTATTGTAAGTCAAACTCACATTGGTTTAGTGAGTGCACCAAAAAGGATAAGCCCCCAGCCACCATTGCCCCTAAGGCAACTGTACCCCCTCGTTCAGCTGTAAGTGGTGGTTCCCAGCAAAAAGGGTGTAGTAGGGTTAACCCTGGGAACTGAGGAGGATTCTGGCCTAGTCAGGATACCTACTCAGGCTGTTCTGATCTGTGATGGGGACATAGCTTTGTCCTCTACTATAGGCCCCAGTAACCTGGGCAAGTACAGACCGACTTCTTTTATCAACCAGAGAATGGCTCAGGCCTACAGGGACACTGGGGCTAGTGTCACAATGGTGACCCCTGCCTTTGTGGACCCTGGACAGATCATGCCAGGTGAGAATTACCTAGTGACTAACGCTAGCAATGCCACTACTTCCCATAGTGTGGCAATTGTTAACTTCTCCTTGGAGGGGTAACTGGCCTCAAGAAAGTTGTTGTTAGTTCAGACCTTCCAGTGGAGTGTTTACTGGGCAATGATCTTGAAACTTCAGTTTGGTCTGAAGTGGAGTATAGGACCCATGTAGAAATGCTGGGGATAGATGCACATGTCCTTGCTGTGACCAGGTCACAGGCCAAAAAGTGCAACACTGAACAAGTGCTGGATCCTGGAACCATGGACCAGTCACAACCCAAGAGAAAGAGCAGTAGGGTAAAGGCTGTGCCTTCCCCCCTGCCTCAGGTAATGGATCAGCCCTCACAGGAGGATGATTCTGAGGGCCCTGAAGGTACTGTCCTAGAAGAACTTGAACCTGATCAGGTTGAGTTTCTTGGGACAGGGGGACCTTCAAGGGCAGATCTGAGGCAGGCACAATTAGACTGCCCCTCTCTTGAACCCCTCAGACAGCAGGCTGCTGCTGAGGCTGCAGGGAATGCTCAAGGTACCCATAGAGTGTATTGGGATGAAGGCCTGCTGTATTCAGAGGCTAGAGACCCCAAGCCTGGTGCATCCAGGAGGTTGGTCATACCACTGAAGTTCAGAGGCTTCCTTCTTACCTTGGCCCATGATATTCCCCTTAGGCCAGAACAAGACTTGGGACAGGCTTGTCCCTCACTTTCACTGGCCTCATATGTCAGAAGATACCAAGGAGTTTTGTCGCTCCCGTGTCACCTGCCAAGCCAGTGGCAAATCAGGTGGCACCACAAAGGCCCCCCTCATACCACTACCTGTGGTGGGGGTTCCCTTTGAGAGAGTGGGAATATATATTGTAGGACCAATGGACCCACAAACAGCATCTGGGCACAGATTCATACTGGTGATAGTGGACCATGCCACCAGGTATCCAGAAGCTATTCCCCTAAGGACCACAACAGCTCCTGATGTGGCAAGGGCCCTACTTGGAGTATTCTCCAGAGTGGGCTTTCCAAAGGAGGTCATTTCTGACAGAGGTGCCAACTTCATGTCAGGATATTTGACTGCAATGTGGAAGGAGTGTGGTGTGAACTACAAGTTCACCACACCGTATCACCCACAGTGCAATGGGCTTGTGGAGAGATTCAATAAGACCCTAAAAGGGATGATAAAAGGGTTACCAGACAAGCTTAGGCGAAGATGGGACATCCTTTTACCCTGCCTTTTGTTTGCTTACAGAGAGGTCCCACAAAAGGAGGTTGGCTACAGCCCTTTTGAGCTTTTGTTTGGGCATCCTGTAAGAGGACCCCTATGTTTAGTAAGGGAAGGATGGGAGAGACCTCTCAGACAACCCAAACTTGATATAGTGGATTATGTACTTGGTCTCCGCTCCAGGATGGCAGAGTATATGAAGAAGGCTTCTAAAAACCTTGAGGCAAGCCAAGAACTCCAAAAAGCTTGGCATGACCAAAAGGCTGTGCTGACTGTGTACCAGCCAGGGCAGAAAGGGTGGGTGTTGGAGCCAGTGGCCCCAGCAGCACTCCAAGACAAATGGTCTGGACCCCACACTATTGTTGAGAAAAAGGGAGAAGTCACCTACTTGGTGGACCTTGGGACTCCCAGAAGCCCCCACAGGGTGCTTCATGTCAACAGATTGAAGGCATATGTTGACAGGGCAGACATAGGCTTACTCATGGCTACAGATGAGGGGCAGGAGGAAGAGTGACCCTCTCCCAGACCTGTTGACTCAGAACCCTGATGATGGCTCAGTTGATGGTGTGGTCTTTTCTGACAGCCTCACTGTCCATCAGCAACAGGACTGCAGACAAGTTCTGCAATCCTACCGACATATGTTCTCTCTGACCCCAAGTAAGACAAACTGGTGCACCCATGAGGTGGACACTGGTGACAGTCTGCCTGTGAAGAGTAAAATCTACAGGCAACGTGACCATGTCAGGGACTGCATAAAAGATGAGGTACAAAAGATGTTGGAGCTGGGAGTCATTGAACCTTCAGAGAGCCCTTGGGCTAGTCCTGTAGTTCTTGTGCCAAAACCTCACACCCAAGATGGTAAGAGAGAGATGAGGTTTTGCATGGACTACAGAGGTCTCAATGCTGTCACTAGGACAGATGCCCACCCAATACCTAGGGCAGATGAGCTCATTGACAGACTGGCAGCTGCTAAATTTTTGAGCACATTTGACCTGACAGCAGGCTACTGGCAGATCAGACTAGCTGAGAATGCAAAGGCCAAAACTGCTTTCTCGACCCCAGGAGGACATTATCAATTTGTGGTAATGCCCTTTGGTTTGAAGAATGCACCTGCCACTTTCCAAAGGCTGGTGAATCAAGTCCTTACTGGGTTGGATGACTACTGTGCAGCTTATCTTGATGATATTGCGGTCTTTAGCTCCACCTGGGAGGATCACCTGGTCCACCTGAGGAATGTTTTAGAGGCCCTGCAAAAGGCAGGCCTCACTATCAAGGCCACTAAGTGCCAGATAGGGCAGAGCAAGGTTGTGTACCTGGGCCACCTAGTTGGTGGGGGTCAGGTTCAACCACTGGAGAGCAAGATCCAGACCATAAAGGACTGGACTCCTCCAACTAACCAGACTCAGGTCAGAGCTTTCTTGTGCCTGACTGGGTACTACAGAAAGTTTGTTAAGAACTATGGGTCCATTGTGACACCACTTAATGACTTGACCTCCAAGAAAATGCCAAAGAAAGTTCAGTGGACAGTAAGCTGTCAAAAAGCATTTGATGACCTGAAGCAGGCCATGTGCAGTGCACCTATTCTGAAAAGTCCAGACTACTCCAAAGAGTTTATTGTCCAGACAGATGCTTCTGAGTTGGGTGTGGGAGCTGTTCTTTCACAACTTAATATAGATGGTCAAGACCAGCCCATTGCTTTTATAAGTAGAAGGCTGACCCCTAGAGAGAAACGTTGGTCAGCTATTGAGAGGGAGGCCTTTGCTGTGGTTTGGGCCCTGAAGAAGCTGAGGCCATACTTGTTTGGCACTCACTTCAAGATTCAGACAGACCATAAGCCCCTCTTGTGGCTAAATCAGATGAAGGGTGAAAATCCCAAACTTCTTAGGTGGTCCATTTCCCTACAGGGGATGGACTTCACAGTGGAACATAGACCTGGGACTGACCATGCCAATGCAGATGGACTCTCCAGATATTGCCACTTAGAACATGAAGACTCAACTGGTCAAGGTTAGTTTAATGTCCCTAAGTTTGGGGGTGGGGGGGTTGTGTAGGAGAGTAGGGTCTGCTTTCTATGTTCACCCCCACTTTTTGCTTTTGCTTTACTGGTTTTCGACTTAGATGTGGCTGTGGGCCTGCTAATCAGACCCACAGCCCTGCTGTTCTCTCTCTAAATTAATACTATGTACCTTAGGTGCATAACCCAATTGGATAGGATCTCCTTATTGGCCCCTGTACAGTGTACCTTAGGTACCCAGGGCATAGGTGTACCCTAGGCCTACCAGGGGCTGCAGCATGTATTATGCCACCCCTGGCCTGGCCTTCCATTATGACACAACTGGCTGATCACTCAGCTGGGGCAAGGTCGTGTAATCACTCCTTGCTTAGGTGTTGTATTCCTATACCTACCTTATATATAGACACATGTGTACCTATCAGCCACTCCTATGGCAGGCCTTAACAATCCTGGAGGCAGAGTGCTTGGTAAGATGTGAGATAGTGCTCTAGCATGAGCTGAGCCTGTCTGCAGCTTTCGGAACCATGTCCTTATAGCTGTTCTATGATATAGCCTACCATATACTCTTAAAGTGCCTTATAATCTTAAAAGGGCTATGGTAACTATGGTTTGGCTTTGTCAAAACATGTCGTGTAAGGTGTCTAACACTTTGGAATAATACCCCATCCCATTTCTGGTGATGAGGATATTATCCCTCCCTTCTAGAGGGAGAAGACATGTTAAAACCTACTTACCCGGTTAAAGTTAACCAGAGCCCCAGCATCACAAAATGGATGGTGCTGCCTCGACACAAGTTTGACCCCCTGCTGCTGGGAGTGATCCCGGCACGGGAGGCTTGGACAATGGGTTTCCTGCCTTGGGAGGTGCGAGCACCACCCCAGACAGGCCTTAGTGTATTGGGGCAGGGAGGGATGAAAGAAACTAGACACTGCCTGGGGCACACAGGTGTCCCATGCATAGTCGGGTTCAAACCGGTGCTGGGACACTCCAGCCCCAGTCCTGGCGCGAAACTGGACAAAGGGAAGGGGGTGTAACCACCCCCCTCCCAGGTCCCACCCATAAGGCGTGACCTAGCAGGCAACCCAGCCCCCCAGATTAGTATAAGTGTGGTAGCTGGGCCCCAGGAGATTAGATTATCCTGAACCTGCAACTTGAACAGAAACTCTGGACCTTCGACATTCGACGAAAGAAGAAGACTGAAGAATCTCCCTTGTGGCCAAGGAGTGGTCAACCCGTGCGAACAGGCACCATCAAGAGACTTACCCTTTGCCTTGCTGAAGTTCTACGAGGGACCGACTGCAGAGTCTGACCAGAGCCTTGACTTCCAGACTTCTCCGACCCTGATCCACATCCACAGCCGAGCTGAGATCCGTGGAGGCGACGAGAGACGTGGGACCGGCTACCTGGGAAAAGTGGCGAGTATCTTCCAGCGCAGCTTCTGAGGTACCCTCGAGGTTGTGCACCGGGGATTGAGAAGCCCCAACCCCAAGCACCATCTGCACCGAAGATCAGACCCCACACTCCACGAGTCCTGCGTGGGGCCCTTCTGCATTTTCCTGCTTGCCGCGTCCGGTTGCTTGCCCGGTGGCTAGTAACCTTTGCGACGACACACCTTCAATTTTCCACTGCTGGTTTGGCTCCTCCAGACTGGCTCCTGCTCCTCTGTAAAAGAGAAGCACCCCAGACCTTCCTGGTCTGCACCAGAAGCAAGTCCTCCAATTTTCGTGGGTTCCGCTTGCCAAGGCTTGGTGAGTCCTAGTTCCACTTCGACGCCGCCGACAGCACGAGCCTTCGTGGGACAGCTCGCCTCCTGGTCCTGGTCGTCCTCGACGTCTCCTGGTACCCGTGGCTGCTGCGATAAGCTTCACCTCTTCACCTGCAATCTCCCGACATCGCCTGGTTCCTTCCTGGTTCCACGTGGTCACTGGCTAGTGACCCAGACTCTGTCCCTTCTGCTTGCAGGTATCCTTCTTTCTTGATCCTGGCCTTGGGATCCACCGGACACTCTTCACTGACTGCCTGTCAGCATCTTTCCTTCAGGCATCCATAGGAGTCGACGACGAAACCCGACGCAAGTTCACGCCTATGCACCCGCAGCCCGTGGGCTAGGTAACTTGGGTACTCCGGTGCTCATCAGGGTATTGACTATCATAGTGTCTAGTTCTCAAGTCTCGACTTCCTAGCTACTCCAGAAGTGTCCTAAATCTTATTAATTCTAAACTGTACTATTTCTATCGATTATACGCATTACGCGTGAGTGTTTCCAGTCTGCACCTGAATCCCGTGGGCCTCCCACTTCCTAACTATTGGTAGGGTAGTGTAGCCCCAGCGATTCCCTATGCCTAGGCCTATCCTATTTCCGTGACAGTGGTCCTTATACCACTTACTTAGTATATGGTTTGCGTGGCCCCTAGGGCCTAACTGTATTACTTACCTGTGTGACTTAATGTATGCTTGAATAAGACTGTGTTGTACTTACCTTGAATCTCATAAAGAGTGCTGAGGGTTTGACTAGAATAAATACACTTTATTTTATATATATATCTGTTGTGGTGTCCTTTCATTTGTTATTCAAGGGATTACATATGGTATAACAGCTGGCTTCACATGCCATTCAGAGTTTAGCCTAAGACTGCTCTTGTCCATGCTACCACTAGGATAGCTGGTCTATTAGGTTGACTTTACAACCAATCACCATAAGGGTTGTGTGGACTGATACAAGGTGTACACTAGAATTAGTGACATCATATATCAGGCCAACTTCTCACAGTGGTGGTCTAATCGGTGGTGGTGGTCTAATCAGTAGTGGTCTAGGTGGTGGTGGTCTAGGTGGTGGTGGTGGGCTCGGTGGTCTAGGTGGTGGTCTAGGTGGTGGTGGTGGTGGTCTATGTGGTGGTGGTGGTCTAGGTGGTGGTGGTGGTGGTCTAGGTGGTCGTCTAGGTTGTTTAGGTGGTGGTGGTCTAGGTGGTGGTTGTTTAGGTGGTGGTGGTCTAGGTGGTGGTGGTGGTCTAGGTGGTGGTGGTGGTCGTCTAGGTGGTCTAGGTGGTGGTGGTCTAGGTGGTGGTCGTCTAGGTGGTCTAGGTGGTGGTGGTGGTCTAGGTGGTGGTCGTCTAGGTGGTGGTGGTGGTGGTCCTCTAGGTGGTGGTGGTGGTGGTCTAGGTGGTGGTGGTGGTGGTCTAGGTGGTGGTGGTGGTCTAGGTGGTTGTCTAAGTGGTCTAGATGGTGGTCGTGGTGGTGGTGGTGGTCTAGGTGGTGGTGGTGGTCTAGGTGGTGGTGGTGGTCTAGGTGGTGGTGGTGGTCGTCTAGGTGGTCTAGGTGGTGGTGGTCTAGGTGGTGGTGGTCTAGGTGGTGGTGGTGGTCTAGGTGGTGGTGGTGGTCTAGGTGGTGGTGGTGGTCGTCTAGGTGGTGGAGGTGGTCTAGGTGGTGGTGGTGGTCTAGGTGCTGGTGGTGGTGGTGGTCGTGGTGGTGGTGGTCGTGGTGGTGGTGGTCTAGGTGGTGGTGGTGGTCTAGGTGGTGGTGGTGGTCTAGGTGGTGGTGGTCGTCTAGGTGGTGGTCTAGGTGGTGGTGGTGGTGGTCTAGGTGGTGGTGGTGGTCTAGGTGGTGGTGGTCTAGTTGGTGGTCTAGGTGGTGGTGGTCTAGGTGGTGGTGGTCTAGGTGGTGGTCTAGGTGGTGGTCTAGGTGGTGGTCTAGGTGGTGGTCTAGGTGGTGGTCTAGGTGGTGGTGGTGGTCTAGGTGGTGGTGGTCTAGGTGGTGGTGGTCTAGGTGGTGGTGGTGGTCTAGGTGGTTGTCTAAGTGGTCTAGATGGTGGTGGTGGTGGTGGTGGTGGTCTAGGTGGTGGTTGTGGTCTAGGTGGTGGTGGTGGTCTAGGTGGTGGTGGTGGTCGTCTAGGTGGTGGTGGTCTAGGTGGTGGTCTAGGTGGTGGTGGTGGTGGTCTAGGTGGTGGTGGTGGTGGTCTAGGTGGTGGTGGTGGTGGTCTAGGTGGTGGTGGTGGTCTAGGTGGTGGTGGTGGTCTAGGTGGTCTAGGTGCTGGTGGTGGTCTAGGTGCTGGTGGTGGTGGTGGTGGTCGTGGTGGTGGTCGTGGTGGTGGTTGTGGTGGTGGTGGTCTAGGTGGTGGTGGTGGTCTAGGTGGTGGTGGTGGTCTAGGTGGTGGTGGTCGTCTAGGTGGTGGTGGTCGTCTAGGTGGTGGTCTAGGTGGTGGTGGTCTAGGTGGTGGTGGTGGTCTAGGTGGTGGTGGTGGTCTAGGTGGTGGTGGTGGTGGTGGTGGTCTAGGTGGTGGTGGTCTAGGTGGTGGTGGTCTAGGTGGTGGTGGTGGTCGTGGTGGTGGTCTAGTTGGTGGTGTTGGTGGTCTAGGTGGTGGTGGTGGTCTAGGTGGTGGTGGTGGTCTAGGTGGTGGTCTAGGTGGTGGTGGTGGTGGTGGTCTAGGTGGTGGTGGTCTAGGTGGTGGTGGTGGTCTTGGTGGTGGTGGTCTAGGTGGTGGTGGTCTAGGTGGTGGTGGTCTAGGTGGTGGTGGTGGTGGTGGTCTAGGTGGTGGTGGTGGTGGTCTAGGTGGTGGTGGTGGTCTAGGTGGTGGTGGTGGTCTAGGTGGTGGTGGTGGTCTAGGTGGTGGTGGTGGTGGTCTAGGTGGTGGTGGTGGTGGTGGTGGTGGTCTAGGTGGTCGTGGTAGTGGCGGTCTAGGTGGTCGTGGTAGTGGCGGTCTAGGTGGTCGTGGTAGTGGCGGTCTAGGTGGTGGTGGTCGTCTAGGTGGCCGTGGTGGTGGCGGTCTAGGTGGCGGTCTAGGTGGTGGTGGTCTAGGTGGTGGTGGTGGTGGTTGTCTAGGTGGTGGTGGTGATGGTGGTGGTCTACGTGGTCTAGGTGGTGGTCTAGGTGGTGGGGGTGGTCGTCTAGGTGGTGGTGGTCGTCTAGGTGGTGGTCATCTAGGTGGTCTAGGTGGTCTTGGTGGTCTAGGTGGTGGTGGTGGTCTAGGTGGTGGTGGTGGTGGTCTAGGTGGTGGTGGTGGTGGTGCTGGTCTAGGCAAACCTAACTGTACGTCCCTAGCATATGGTACCCAGGCCATGTAAGTTAGTCGCCCCAGGATGTGCCACCCTGGGTGTGACAGAGGGAAAAGAGTCTCCCAGTCAGTCAGTCAGTGCAGGCTGGAAGAGCAGTTTTAAACTGGTAGCCCGACTTTGCCATTTAAAGTAACAGCAAAGCCAGACCTCTCTCTACAATATGTATGTCATTTTTATGGCAGGCCTAAACAGCCCTAAGCCAGGGTGCAACATATTTCACGAGCAGAACTTATATTTTTCATGTTCAGACTGTAAAAATGCAAAACAGTTGTTTTTACTGTGGAAGGACTTGGTCGCCCTTTGGCGAGTACAGCAGGGTTATTCACGGACACCTTATTTGTCCTGAACGGTGCGCCCAAAGTTGGTACTTCACGGTATCAAATAACTTGTTGCATAAAGCTCCTCGACTTGACTCTCAAGTCGAAATTAATGTAACCTGTTGTGGTGTGAAGTTGACACTTTGTTGCCTTCAATCTCATGTGCCCCTTAACGGTTACACAAGTAGCTTGAGCCCGAGACAACTTTCTGCCCTCATAGGGAGACGTGCTAATGGCAGTTATTTTTAATTCACAATAAAGCTCCTCCAGCTTCCGTTTACCATTATTTGGTATATACCATTCATTGCTCCTGTGTATCTCACAGGTAACAGCACGCTCTGTTCCACAGCGGAACGGGAAGAACCCTATGATGAAGCATGCCACCAAGTGGTAACCGTGGTGGGTAAGGCATATCCAAGAAAAAGCTGTACGCATTTTTTTCCCTTTGGGAGGTTTAGCACATACTACGGAGTAAGGCTCCAGTTTTTTTCAGTATGACTGACCTGTTCACAGCACAGGGCCACAACACCTGATAGGCCTACTGGGGCACGTTGGTAGGCCAAACTCTTCAAACTGCTGATGTGTAGGACCAGGGCCTGACCTGCAAAGTTCCATCCGAGTTCGATGAGCTCGGTAAATTTTTAGGAGTGCAGCCCCGTTGCCCAGAAGATGATTTATCGCCCAGAGAAGGATTTGGCATGACTGCAAAACTGGGCTACTGGTAGCCTAGTGGCAACTGGACTTCGACAAGCACCAAGAGGACTTCAAGGGACGTCGATCCTGCAACCAAGACTGCCTCACTCCCTTCATGGACCGAGTAGTAGCCGCAGGAAGACCCTCTTCGACATTCCACCCACAGCATCCTTGAGCATCTTCAGCATCCTTCATCCCATGCAGGAGTGCTTCTATAGAAATCTATTGCTATGGATAAAAGTGCCTGGAACTGCTTGGAGACTGCTTCACTTTCCGAGGTAACTGTAATGCGATCACTCAGTCACTTTAGGTGGCCAACTCCTTTAGGGAGCGAGTCAGGGGAACCAGCAAGGTCCTCAGGAACAAATAATCCAACTTTTTAGTAAAAAAGTTTGTGTCGAATTGTTGAATTTGCCAATGCTTGTTCGCGGTTGAATGTAAGGCTTTGATTTAGTATAACTTGTATATTCTATATCTCCGATCTTTTTCATTGTAGTGTCTAAAAATACAGTAAATTTTTATGAATTGGTGTCTGATTTCTTGAGTGTCTTCGGAGCCGGCTTTGGACTCCTTCAGGATTCCACTAAAAAGAAAGCTGCCTGTGGCTTCAGAACCAGTTCTTTACGAACCTTTCCACTCACCCTACCAGGATCCACAATCCTTCTCTCCCACACACTCCGACACGGATGCGTTGGGGGACTACATGGGTGACCAGGTCCCCTACCCCGGAGACATGGACCCTGACGCCCAGCAAGACCCTGATCAAACTTGGGATGACCCCGTGGACCCAGGTGCACCTATGGATGCACAAGACCCGCAACTCTATGGAGCAAAAACATCTCCCACAGAGGACACGGCAGCATTCAACGCTCTGATTGAACGTGCTGCTGCCAATCATGGGGTGCAACTTCACTCGGATACCGACGAGGACGACTTTCTTATGGATACTTTTGCTTCCTCAGAAAGAAATATAAAAACTCTACCCATGTTGAAGGGTGTCCTCAAACCAGCAAAGGACATCTTCAAGGAACCCACCAGGGCAAGAGTGATAAACCCCAGGATCGACAAAAAATACAGATCAGCGCCTGGGGACCCTACTTACATCAGAGGTCAATTACCTCTGGATTCCATTGTCGTTGCGAATGCTCGCAAGAGGGCACACTCACAAACAACAGGTGACGCTCCTCCCCCGGACAAGGAGTCCAAGGTGTTAGAGACCTCTGGCAAACGGATTGCCGCCCAGGCAGCCAACATATGGCGCATTGCCAATACTCAAGCACTCCTCGCTCGCTACGATAGAGCGCACTATGACACATTAGAGCAACTAATCCAACATCTCCCTGACCAATTCAGAGAAGGTGCAGAGATCCTCATCAGGGAGGGACAGCTCCTCACAAACGCATCCATCAAGTGCGCGCTGGATGCCGCAGACACAGCTGCCAGGGCCATAAACACTAGCGTCATGCTGCGACGACATGCCTGGTTACGAATCTCCGGATTCAAACCTGAGGTGCAAAACAACATACTCAACCAGCCTGTCAACCCCGACTATTTATTCGGCCCGGAGGTTGACACCACCCTAGAGAAAATAAAGAAGGACACGGACACTGCAAAGTCCATGGGGGCTCTCCAAACTCAGTCCTTTCGGAGCGGCTCCTTTCGTCGCCCCGGAAATAGAGGAGCAGGTAGAGGACAGGGGTCACAGCAAACATACAACAAGAGCAATACACAAACCACCTACGATAAAAACACCCGGGGTGGATATCGTGGCTCCAGTACAAAGGGCAGAGGACGCGGCTACGGCAACACCAGGTCCTCCCCCAAGAACAAGCAGTGACGCCCTCTCCCTTCCTCCCGACCACATAACACCTGTCGGGGGAAGGCTACAAAGGTTCCTGTCCACGTGGAACTCCATCACCACGGACAGGTGGGTCAAAGATATTGTCAAATACGGTTACTGTCTAGAACTAACCTCCACTCCACCCACAATACCTCCAAAAAACCGTCCTATGTCCTCAGAGCACTTAACGCTCTTACAGCAGGAGGTGCAAAGTATGCTTCTAAAAGGCGCAATAGAGGTCGTACCCGTCCACGAGCAAGGTACGGGGGTGTACTCCCTGTACTTTTTAATACCGAAGAAGGACGGGTCACTCAGACCTATATTAGACCTGAGACCCCTAAACAGATAAATTCTTTCCGAGCATTTTCACATGCTCACTCTCCAGCAAGTCCTCCCGCTGCTCAAGCAGGGAGACTTTCTAGCCACACTGGACCTCAAGGATGCGTATTTCCACATACCCATTCACCCATCACACAAAAAATACCTCAGGTTCACTGTTCAAGGACAGCATTACCAATTCAGAGTCCTTCCCTTCGGCGTGACAACGGCACCAAGGGTGTTTACAATGTGCCTAGCTACTGTAGCGGCACATCTACGGAGGCAGCACATACACGTCTACCCTTATCTGGACGACTGGCTCGTTCAAGCGAAGTCAGCCCAGCAATGTGCCAGCCACATGTCCCGCACCATTCACCTCCTTCACAGTCTAGGGTTCTCACTGAATTACCCAAAATCCCATCTCCAGCCCGCACACGTACAACAGTACCTTGGTGCAACTATAGACACTCTGGCAGCCACAGCTCAGCCAAATTTAGTGAGAATCAACAGCATGCAAATGCTAATTTCCAAGTTCAAACCACAACACTCCCTGCCCGCGCGAGTGTTCATGCAGCTGATAGGCATGATGGCCTCCTGCATCTTCATAGTCCCACACGCGAGACTACATATGCGCCCGCTTCAGGAGTGCTTAGCACGTCAGTGGAATCAGGCTCAAGGACAGTTGAAAGACCTAGTGTCGGTGAGCGGTCGGGCATACAACTCTCTGCATTGGTGGAATCCACAAAACCTTTGCAAGGGCCGACCGTTCCAAGAGCCTGTCCCACAGATAATACTGACGGCGGACGCGTCTCTCCAGGGATGGGGAGCTCATGTACTCCATTACACAGTGCAGGGACTATGGACACAACAACAAAAGAAGATGCACATCAACCTCCTAGAGCTGATGGCAATCTTCCTCGCTATGAAAGCATTCAAAGTACACTTGTGCAACAAAGTCGTGTTGATCCGGACGGACAACATGACTGCCATGTACTACATACAGAAGCAGGGAGGAACACACTCTCCACAGTTGTCTCATCTGGCTCAGAGCATGTGGAAGTGGGCCATTCAGAGGAACATGTTCCTCATGGCAGAACACCTCCCCGGCAAAGACAACCAGATGGCGGATCTGCTCAGCAGACACAGCCACCAGATGCACGAGTGGGAGTTACACCCATCAGTACTCCAACCGTACTTCCAGCAGTGGGGTCATCCAGAGATAGACCTATTCGCGACAAGCGAAAACGCAAAATGCCAAAGCTTTGCCGCCAGGTTCCCACATCCACAGTCGCAGGGCAATGCGATATGGATGAACTGGTCCGGCAGATTTGCGTACGCTTTTCCCCCAGCACCACTGATACTGCTGGTGGCACGCAAACTGCGTCAACACTCACTGACGCTCGTCCTGGTTGCTCCAACGTGGGCACGCCAACCGTGGTACACCACCTTTCTCGAACTTTCCGTGGTGCCGCATCAAAGGCTACGGATCAAACCCGAGCATTTGACGCAGAACCATGGAGAGATTCAGCACCCAGATCCGCAACAGCTGAACCTGGCAATCTGGCTCCTGAAGTCCTAGAGTTTGGCTACCTCAACCTGCCACCTGACTGTTTGGACATCATTAAGGAGGCCAGGCGACCCACTACCAGAGCTTGCTATGCAGCCAAATGGAAGAGGTTCGTCATTTATTGCAATAATAATGACATTAACCCGCTAGACGCATCCATCCAAAACATTATTTGTTACCTATTACACCTATACCGATGCAATCTGGCGTACACCTCTATACGTGTCCATTTGACCGCAATATCAGCCTATCTGCAGACCAGGCAGCACCTCTCTCTATTCAGAGTGCCTGCCATCAAAGCATTCTTGGAAGGACTCAAACGAGTCATTCCTCCAAGCCACCCACCGGCTCCGATGTGGAATCTCAATTTGGTCCTCACACGCCTGATGGGTCCACCCTTTGAACCTCTACACTCATGCGAGATTCAATTCCTTACCTGGAAAGTAGCTTTCCTAGTAGCGATCACTTCTTTGAGGAGAGTTAGTGAACTCCAGGCACTAACCGTTCAAGAGCCATTTATACAGGTCCACGCCAACAGGGTCGTACTACGTACCAACCCCAAATTCATGCCAAAGGTGGTATCGCAGTTCCACATGAATCAAACCATTGAACTGCCCGTTTTCTTCCAAAACCCACAAACTGTCGCAGAAAGGGCACTCCACACACTAGATGTCAAAAGAGCCCTCATGCATTATATCGACAGGACCAAACCCTTTAGGAAAACACAACAACTTTTCGTTGCCTTTGCCCCACACCACAAAGGTAACGCTATCTCCAAGGCAGGAATAGCCAGATGGATCGTTAAATGTATCCAAATTTGCTATCAAAAGGCTAAACGTACTTTAACGATTCCCCCACGAGCCCACTCAACACGTAAGTTAGGGGCCTCAATGGCTTTCCTAGGAAACATTCCTTTGCATGACATATGTAGAGCAGCCACCTGGTCCACTACACATACATTTACCAAACACTATTGTGTAGATGTGCAATCAAAACAGCAGGCAGCTGTAGGACAGGCTGTTCTCAAAACTCTTTTTCAGACCGCTGCAGCTGGCACTGGTAGCCGCCGCTAATAAGAGGGCACTGCTATATATTCTATGCACAGATATGAATTCAGCAGCCCACATGCCTCGAACTGAATATGCTACTTACCAGTATGCATCTGTTCTTGGCATGTAGGGCTGCTGACATTCATATCGCCCTCCCTCCTCCCCGGCGCCTGTAGCAGCTGCAGCTCTCAGAATTACTGTAAGCATGGTCATCACTTTCTATATCTACTCCATCACTGCCACAATGGCGAAAAACAATCTGAGGATGGAGAGGATGCCCATGCGCACTGTAGTCCAGGGGAGGAGTCACCTATCCCAGGATACTTCGAAGACTCTTCCAGGACAACAACGTGCAAACATCCGGACCCAACACTAGGCGGCGATCTATGCACAGATATGAATGTCAGCAGCCCTACATGCCAAGAACAGATGCAAACTGGTAAGTAGCATATTCAATGCCTGCTGTTGGAGGAGGTGTTGCCTCCTCCAGGCTAGAAGCCGCACTGGTGTTGACCGAAAAGGTGATCTTCAAAGGTGACGCTGCCTTTGAAGAGCAAATGGCGAACACTTGGGAGAGCGGCTGCTCTATTGTTTTGGTAGACAGGATGTCACTCAGACAGGTGAGGGAAGACCAGTTTCCAAAGCGTTTTTACAGGGGGGTGTTGCCCTCTTCGTAGCCAATCCTCTGGGTTGGGCTAAGGAACTCTGGGCGCTGAGAGCGGGGTTCTGTCATGTTGGAAGTGGTCAGAATGGTGCATCTTTAGATAGCCACATGCCACACTTAACAGGTGGTCATCAGGAGGGAGAGAACCAGGTAGTTTATTAGCTACCAATCCCATCCTGCCCTAGGGACATTTTTTTTGCATAAAATGGCACACCTGGCACACTGAACTCCGATCTCGACCGGACTGGGAAAAGGACCAAAGATGGACTTCCCTGCTGCACCAAGAAACTGAGGCTGCACTGATGTTGACTGCACCTTCTGAACCTAGTGGCTAACAAGCAGAAGGGACTTCACCTGCTCGTGGTGAAATCGTCTCAGGAGCTCAGTCAATGGAAGAGACTCCAGGGGTCAGTTGGCTGATCTCCTTTTTGTTGCACAGGGCAACAACAGCTGAAGAAGTCTGCTGGGGTGTGTTGATTGCACAAATCTTCAAGCCCATGTTTTCTCGTCGCCGTACAGCACCAAAGACTAGGACAGGATGGTCAAAGTTGCAACCAAGTTTGCTGGACCTAGGAGAGTTGTTAGAGTGCAGCTTGGTGTTCCAGAATGCGAGTTATTGTCCAAGAAAGGAATTCACTGTGATATGCAATACCGGGCTACTGGACTTCTGCCAAGACCTAGAGAACTTCAAGGGACGTCGACCCCTGGCTAGGACCACCTCACCAAGTTCGTGGTCTGGGGAGTAACCCCCGTCAACCGCATCCGATCCACTACATCTTCAGTGTCCTGTATCCCTTACATCAAGACCACCTCCATAGGAACCGGGTTAAAAGTACCTGGAACTCAATGAAAATTGTGCCTACCTTCAAGGTAACTGTTTCTGGGGATCTTGCTGGTCCCCGATAACTGCCTCCCTGCCGGAACTGGTCGCCTAACGTAACTCAAAGTAACTGCATTGATACTTTCCCAAAGTTATATTGACAAAGTTTCTATGTGACCTATTCTTTGAATTTGCCGATGCTTGTTCACGGTTAAGTGAAAAGGTGCATATTTACTATACCTTTTAATTGCCATATCCCTGGAACCCTCCAGTGGAACGCTTTTGTTGTGGTGTCTAAAAATACATACAAATAAAGTCTATTTTTATATAAATTGGTTTAAGAGTTGTTGAGTGTCTTGGTAGATGCACGATAACGTTTTATAAATCCAATACGTTTTAAATATAACCTCATTTTAACTCCAGACCTAATTACACTGCGCAAATCTCCTCCTAATGAATTTTTTGCCACAATCTTTTCAAGTTTTTAAATTGTTTCTTAGATTTGTAATAAAAGCATGGAGCTTGATTAAGCTAAAAAAAACTTCTATACATGTATTCACAAATCTTAAACCATTATGTTTATGAGTTTTAATGTAATCTTATAAGTTTATATCCAATTATCTTATATGATGTATTTGTTGACCTCCGTTGAGGTCTGAATCAAATAAAATTTTGAATTTGAGTGTCTCATGAATTTCTTTTTTAATTGTTTTGGTGCTTTTTAAATGCTTTACACATGTTCCTTCGTGTAAGCCTTGCTGCTCAGCACCACAGCTATCCCACCACAGCTATCCAGCGTTGAGTGTTTAGCAAACAAAACCTACTTGTCCTAAAGGGGTTGGCATATGTATTACACTGTGATGTAACACAACCACACCATATAAAAAACGCATTTCTTCACAAGCACAAACTTTGCAGAAGGATTTCAATGTTCTATCAACTTGCTGCTAACTGTCTGACAGCAAGGATACTCCAAAGACCATAGACGTTAGTAAAAAATGAAAAGAGCGCACCCATTTTAAGAAAAGCTAATCCCATCAGCAGACATCCCAACTGAACTGACATAAAAAAAAAAGTGTAAACATGTTCTAGTGAATGGTTAATGACCATCATATGCATTTTTCACTGCCCCTACATATCCAGATACCATAATCATTATCCAGAACAAAAAAAGAAGAGAAAAGGCCATGGGTCGAAAAGGAAAGGAATCAGAAGGAAAAAGGGATATTGGGAAGGGAGCTGAAAGTAGACTACAGTGAAGAATGGGACTGAGCAGCAGTGGAGGAGAAGACTCAAAAGGGAAGCAAAAGGCATGGAGGGGGCTGGTAACTCTGGAAGCAAAAATGTACACATTTAAGGGGGAGAGTAAGGGATGGCAGACACGGACAACTGGAGAGATGGACACCAGGGAGGGGTAGAAGACTAATGAAGAGAGGAGTTCATAATGAAAAGTCAGTGGATTGAGGCACGGGCGGCACTGAGAATACACCCTCTTGATGCAAATTGGAGAAGCACAGCTGAGGAGAGAGACTTGCAGCTTATCAGGCACAAATGCCAAGAAGGTTCATGGGTGTGAAACCTCTCCTACACCTGCAGCTGAATGTCTGTTTCACAGACCAATCAACTCCTCTTCACTTGACAAGTCATGTGGACAGACCAAAGAAAGGAAAGTGTCCCTTTTACCCCATGGGTCTGTGTCCAAGGGAGGGAGTTTCATCTGCCGACTCTCAAGATACCTTGCACGAATGAGCAGTACAAGACATTTCTGGTGCCGCCACAGGTAGCAAACCTGTAACTTTTTGATACCTGCTGCTATTCCTCTTCACCCCACTACTTTACCGCAGCACAGGATTCTACAGTATATTTCCTTGACCTCGGGGGGGGGGTGAAGAACTCTATGCCCAGATTTTGCCAGCAAAGAAAGCAGATTCATCTGTGAATCAAAACACCTTGGAGTAGTTGTCCCTTTTGTCCTGGGGAGAGAAGCATGTGGAATGCAGGGGGTGTGAACACTCTATATCCTTGTGGCAGCGGTCAGTGCATTGTGACAGGACACTGCCTTGTGTTCTGTATGAATTGACACAGACTGAGTTGAGTTGGAGAAAGTGTCAAAAGAGATGGAGGCATTTAGAAGGGGGCAACGAAATAGGCACCATGGGAGAAAGCCAAGGAAGCACAGCTATGAAGACTTAGAAGAGAGCTGCAGAGCGAGAGGAGGCACATGAACTTGCAAGGAAGGTTAAAGAAGGTTGATGTACATCACCCGTTTCGCAGCACTGAACTTCCAGGTGAAAGGCAATTGTGATTGGACAATGCTCGTACAGGTTGACCCGTCATGTTTTCTATAGCTACATACCTCTTTGAGTATGTCTGTGCATATTATTAGTCCGAGCTTGAAAATGACACCATAGGTGACCTCAAATATTGAAAGCTACAAATGTAAGGTTTAATGTTAGGTTTGAGGCATATGAGCTGCAGATCACACACTATGCATAGATCGCCATCTGGTGTTGGGCCCGGATGTTTGCACTTTGTTGTTGTATTGGATTAAGTCTATGGAAGTCACGAGATAGGTGACTCCTCCTCTGGACAATAGTGCGCATGGGCATCGACTCCATCTTCAGATTGTTTTTTCCCGTCATCGGGCTCGGATGTGTTCTTCGGGCTCCAGTTCGGTGTCGTTACCGTTCTACCTTTCGACGCGCAATCCTTCACCCATTCTTCGGTACTGTTTCTATCACGTTTCCCATTCGAAGCGCATCTCTACGAACTTGAATTCTTCAATTCCGGTCGTCGACCCAGGCCTTCGTACCTAGGTGCGCCATTAGGCCTTTTGGCTCATGGAAATCTGATCTTCACGAGGTGTGTAACCTCTGCCTTTCGTCCGAGCACGAGGCCGAAGACTGTCCAGCTTGTTCCTCTTTCTGCTCCAAGAAAACAATACAGGAGAGTCGGGCTGGAAGAAGCATGGCTCGATCATCAACATCGATACCGGACAATATCATCTAAGAAGGCATCAATGTACCGGAGCAGGAGCAGATCGAAGAGGGCAACATTAGCGCCTCCGAAGCAGACGACTCCGACGTCGAAGACATCACTTCAGGGCAGCGGGTCGTAAGTACTGACGTCGACCCCTCCCCCCCCCCCCCACCCATTCACAAAAAGGCTTCGGTAACACCTTCACCTTCGGGCCTAGGTGCACACGTGAACAAAACTTCCCACGCCCCACCTTCAGGCTCGGCAAAGAAGTCAACACATAAGCCTTCAGGCCACTCGGGATTGAGCCAGCCTACTGTCTGTACTGAAACCCCATCCCGGGCACCAAAAACAAAAGACAAACCCAAAGAGAAACCACTGTCTTCGTCCGCACCGAAGCCTGGTTCCACATCGGCGCAATCGGCACCGAAATCCACTGGTACTGAATTTTCGGATCCGAAAAAATCATCGGAACCAAACAAACAACCGGTACCAAAGACCACTGGCGCTCAATCTTCGGATCCGAAAAAACCATCGGAACCGAACAAACAACCGGTTCCGAAGACCCAAACGGAACCCAGGAAAACTCCTGATTCGAAACCTGGGGAGCATAAAACGACTCCAAAACTTGTGCCACACAAACATTCGGACCTGAAAAAATCGGCACCGAAACAACACACTCGTGAGAAGGAGATTTGTTTGGCCTGATCCGACCCAAAAAAGTCTCAAAATAGACCAGAGACAGGTCAACTTTTACTTAGTCCTTCCAGGAAAAGGAAAATGGACAAACCTGTACCAGCTCCACACCCTTTAAAGAAGAGAGACATTGCCACTTCTCCTTTAAGAACTCCTTCTCCACCTCCTCCTTCACACCACATCTCTCCTATCCATCTCCATTACCCTCACAATCTCCACCTCAGGATGATGACACCTCTGGGGAGGAAGGGGATGGTGAACCTTTAGGGGAACCTAGTCATCCTAATATCACAAATGACCCATGGGACGATTATGGCACACCAGATGTTCCTGATACACCACAAGATGATATCTACCCATCTAGACCATCCCCTCCAGAGGACACTATAGGATTCACTCAGCTCATACACAGCTGCTTCTATAGGGTCTGTGAATTTGCACACAGACCCTATAGAAGATGATTTCCTCATGGACACTTTTTCACCATCTCAGAGGTCCGCTTCCATTCTCCCAATGTTAAAAGGGTTAATTAAACACGCTCCTGAAGTCTTTAAGGATCCTGTAAGGGCTAGAGTCATTAACCCCAGGGTGGAAAAGAAATACAAGTCTGCCCCAGCTGACCCTGTTTACATTAAAGGGCAGCTTCCCTTAGATTCCTTGGTAGTCGCCAGTGCCAGGAAAAGGGCTAACTCCCAAACCTCAGGCGATTCCCCACCTCCTGATAAGGAGTCAAAACTGTTGGAAGCATCTGGTAAAAGAACAGCGTCCCAAGCAGCCAACATATGGAGAATTGCCAACACACAGACTTTGCTGGCTAGGTATGATAGGGCACACTATGACGAACTAGAGACCCTACTACAACACCTTCCAGATCAATATAAAACAAGGGCCAATGATCTCATTCAGGAAGGCAAACTTATAACCAATACCTCCATTCGATGTGCTCTGGATGCTGCAGACACAGCCTCCCGAGCTATTAATACCAGTGTCCTTTTGCACAGACATGCGTGGCTACGTATTTCGGGGTTCAAACCTGAGGTTCAAACTACCATACTAAACCAACCGTTTGACCAGGAACATTTATTTGGGCCTAGTGTAGATTCATCTTTGGAGAAGATGAAAAAAAGATACTGATACTGCCAAATCAATGCGAGCTTTGCAATTGCAAACTCCCAGAAGTTCCTTTCGTCGCTCCTCTTATAGGGGTGCCTCTAGAGGTTTTACCACTGATAACCCCTCCACTTCCTACAAAAGTCCCACCCAGACCTAGTCTACCAGAGGTTATTACAGAGGAGGCTACAGGGGCAATAACAACAAAGATGGAGGCAAAACTATCAATACTCGCACTGCCTCCACCCCCAAACAATGACTTCTCTCCACTCCCCTCGGACCAATATACTCCGGTCAGGGGAAGATTGCTACAGTTCCTACCTGTCTGGAACACCATTACCACGTACAGGTGGGTCAGACAAATCATTCAATCTGGTTATTGCCTAGAGCTCACTTCAACTACTCCAAACATACCACCCAAACAGCGTCCAATGTCAACAGAGCATTTAGCGCTTTCAAAACAAGAAGTGCTTTCCCTCCTACAAAAACATGCAATAGAACCAGTTCCCCTGCATTATCAAAACACAGGGGTTTACTCCCTGTATTTTCTCATTCCAAAGAAGGACGGAACCCTGAGGACCATCTTGGACCTCAGACCATTAAACCTCTACATACAATCAGACCATTTTCATATGATCACGCTTCAACAGGTCCTTTTTCTTCTCAAACAAGGCGATTTCCTTGCCAGCTTAGATCTCAAGGATGCCTACTTCCACATTTCCATTCACCCTGCTCACAGGAAATTTCTTTGATTTGTAGTGGACGGTCAGCATTACCAGTTCATGGTTCTCCCATTCGGAGTCACCACAGCGCCCAGAGTCTTCACAAAATGTCTGGCAATGGTAGCAGCCCACTTAAGAAGACAACAAATTCATGTCTTTCCATATTTGGACGACTGGCTCATAAAAGCCAAGTCACATACCCAGTGTGTAAATCACACACACACCACAATCCAACTACTTCACGACTTAGGGTTTACAATAAACCTCACAAAGTCTCTCCTCCAACCGTCCCACATCCAACAATATCTAGGTGCCACATTAAACACCTCAAAAGGCCTTTCATATCCCAATCCAGCCAGGATAGCAAGCATGCAAGCCCTTATAACAAGATTCTTGCCGCAACACTCACTTCCGGCTCGAGTGTTTATGCAACTAATCGGGATGATGGCCTCTTGTATATTCATAGTTCCTCATGCAAGATTCCAGATGGGCCCTTTACAGGAATGCTTAGCACATCAGTGGAACCAAGCTCAAGGTCAGCTAACAGATCTGGTGTTGGTGGACGGCCGCACACATCGCTATCTGCATTGGTGGAACACCCAAAGCCTTTCCAAAGGGTGACCGTTCCTAGAGCCGGTTCCACAGATTGTGCTAACAGCAGACATCGCTCACCGGCTGGGAAGCTCATCTACTACATCACACCATACAGGGCAAATGGACACCTCCGCAAAGGCTACTTCACATCAATCATTTGGAGCTACTAGCAATCTTTCTGGCATTAAAATCATTCCAGAAACACATATCAGGCAAAGCTGTCTTTGTCCGGACGGACAATATGACAGCCATGTATTATTTATAAAAACAGGGGAGGATGCACTTTCTGCAGCTCTCTCAACTAGCACAGAACATATGGAGGTGGGCTATTCCTCAAAACATATTACTTTTAGCCCAACATCTTCCAGGAATTCAGAATCAGATGGCAGATCTGTTAAGTCGTCAAACACATCAGATTCACGAGTGGGAACTTCATCCACAAGTTCTTCAACCGTTTTTCCAAATGTGGGGACATCCAGAGATAGATCTCTCCGCCACACATTACAACACAAAATGCCCAAGCTTCGCCGCCAGATAGCCACACCCTTTGTCCAAAGGCAATGCGATATGGATGAACTGGTCAGGCACATTTGCGTACGCTTTTCTGCCTCTCCCACTCATTCCATTAGTGGTGCGCAAGCTGCAACAACAGTCACGAACACTGTTCCTAGTTGCTCCAACATGGGCCAGACAACCATGGTACACAACACTGCTGTAACTATCAGTAGTCCCGCACCAAAAACTACACCTCTCCCCACAACTCTTAACACAGAACCATGGAGAGATCAGACATCCAGATCCAGCACTGCTCAACCTAGCGATCTGGCTCCTGAAGTCCTAGAATTTGGTTACCGCAATCTTCCACCTGATTGTATGAACGTTATCAGAGAGGCTAGGCGCCCCACCACTAGAGCCTGCTATGCAGCCAAGTGGAAAAGATTTGTTATTTACTGTACCAACAACACGATCAATCCTCTAGATGTGTCCATTCAACACATCATATGTTACCTGCTACATCTTCAAAGATGTAATCTAGCATACACCTCAGTTAGATTACATCTCTCTGCCATAGCAGCTTACCTACAAAATAGACATTTGTCATTGTTCAAGGTACCTGCCATTAAAGCATTTATGGAAGGCCTCAAAAGAATAATTACTCCCAGGGTACCACCCTCTCCAGTGTGAATCAAAACATCATCCTCACTAGATTAATGGGTCCTCTATTCGAACCGCTACATAAATGTGAGCTACAATTTCTTACATGGAAAGCCGCTTTCCTTGTGGCCATTACATCTCTCAGAAGAGTCAGTGAGTTACAGGCACTAACTATTCAAGAACCATTTTTACAACTCCATCATAACAACGTGGTTCTCAGGACAAATCCCAAGTTCCTTCCTAATGTTAATTCTCCCTTCCATCTCAACCAATCTGTTGAGTTGCCAGTGTTCTTCTCGCAACCACAAACCGTAGCAGAAAGAGCTCTTCATACACTAGACGTCAAAAGAGCACTCCTTTACTATATTGACAGAACAAATCCTTTGCGCAAAACAGAACAACTTTTTGTATCCTTCTCAACACCACATAAAGGCAATCCCATATCAAAGTCTGGGATTGCAAGGTGTATTGTCAAATGTATACAAATTTGCTATCACAAAGCAAAACGTACACTGTCTATTCCCCCTAAAGCCCACTCTACCCGCAAAATAGGGGCTTCCATGGCATTTTTAGGGAACATTCCCTTAGATGATATCTGCAAAGCAGCTACATGGTCTACACCGCCCCCATTCACAAAACACTATTGTGTAGATGTGCAAGTAAAGCAACAAGCTAGTGTGGGCCAGGCTGTACTCAAAACACTATGTTCGAGGCATATGAGCTGCAGATTACACACTTGTGCATAGGTCGCCATCTGGTGTTGGGCCCGGATGTTTGCAGTTTGTTTTTCCTCTTGGAAAGTCTTTGGAAGTCACGAGGTCGGTACTCCTCCTTTGGATCGTATTGCGCATGGGCTTCGGCTCCATCCTCAGATAGTTTTTTTCCGCCATCGGGCTTGGATGTAATCTTCGCGCTCCAGTTCCGAACAGCTTCCAGTTCGACGGTCGACGCGCAATCCTCACCCCAAACCGCGGTATTGTTTCGATCGCGATCTCCCCCACTCGACGCGCCTTCTCTTCTGCACGGACCTTCAGTTCCAGTCGTCGACGGCGGCCTTCGGGCCTCTCCAAGCTTCGGTCCTGGCTAATGGAAAGGACTCCATTTAAAAGTGCCCTCGATGTGGGTCCAAATTCCCCCACACCGATCTCCACGAGGTATGCAATCTCTGCCTCTCCCCTGAACACGAGGCTCGAGACTGTCCGGCGTGTAAGTCCTTCCGGTCCAAAAAGACTATTCGGGACCGAAGAGCCAGAAGAACTATGGCGCTCTCCTCGACGACGATTCCGGACGACATCTTCGGAGAAGGCATCAACGCTTCAGAGCGTTACACCGAAGAGGGCCTCGTCAGCGCTTCCGAGGCCGACGACTCAGATGTGGAGGACATCACCCCGGCGCAGAGGGTCGTGAGTACTGACCCCCACACCCCCCACACCCCTGCTGGCACCGAAAAACGCTCCGGTCACACCTTCGCCTCTGGGCCTAGGTAAGACCAAGGACACTGCTTCCAACAGCGCACCTTCGGGCCTGGTATAGAAGCCAAGCAAGCCTTCTGGCGGCTCGGGCTCGAGCCAGCCTATCATCGGTGCCGATAAACACGCTTCGGCACCGAAAAAGAAGCCGGCCTCCATATCGACACCGAGCTCTGCACCGAAGCACTCTGGGTCGAAATCCAGCTCTTCGGCACCGACACCACCTTCGGTGCCGACCAAAGCACACAAGGCCACCGGCACCGACACTTCGAGGTCGAAATCCATCTCGGCGCCGACCAAGCGTCCGGAGGTTCCCAAACCAGGTTCCAAACAACGAACCCGCACGGAAAAGCCTAAAAAGCCAACGGCCCCGACGCCTTCGGTGCCGACGGACAGACCAGCCTCACCGGACTTATTTACTCCGGATCCCTTGCAAAAAACACTCACCAAGGATCCAAAAACTGGACATTTGACACTTTCTTCCAAAAAGAGACATTTGGAGAAGCCTGCTCCACCTCCACCTCCAAAGAGGAAGGACACTGCTACCTCTCCGTTAAGAATACCTTCCCCACCTCTTCCACCTCCTCCACCCCCTCCACCACCCCAACCTCATCGTTCTCCCACCCCTTCTCCACACGATGATGATCACGGGGACCCATATGGTGACATAGGGGACGTCCCCCAGGACCTACCCACAGGGGACCCCACTCCTACAGGATCCCCAGACCCATGGGATGACTACAATATCCCTGATATCCCCAACGTCCCACAAGATGACCTTTACCCCTCCAGGCCATCTCCACCAGAAGACTCATTGGGGTTCCACCATCTCCTTTAAAGGGCGGCACACTATCACGGGGTAGATTTGCATACCGACCCCGTGGAGGAAGATTTCCTCCTCGACACATTCGACACCACACATAGGTCTACCTCCATATTACCTATGCTTAAATGAGTGGTAAAGCATGCACCAGAAGTTTTTAAGGACCCAGTTAGGGCCAGGGTCATTAACCCGCGCATAGAAAAGAAATACAAAGCTGCCCCCACAGATCCCTCCTACATCAAAGGGCCAGCGCCACTAGATTCCCTAGTGGTGTCCACTGCACGCAAAAGGGCAAATTCCCAGGCGTCAGGCGAAGCACCACCACCTGACAAAGAGTCAAAGCTACTGGACGCATCAGGAAAGCACACTGCGTCACAAGCAGCCAATATGTGGCGTATCGCCAATACTCAGGCGCTATTGGCCAGATATGACAGGGCACATTATGACGAGTTAGAAAGCATAATGCACCACCTCCCTGAAAAATATAAAGCTAGGGCCAACAAACTAATTCAAGAAGGTAAGACTATCACTAACACCTCTATACGCTGTGCCTTAGATGCAGCAGACACAGCTTCCAGGGCCATCAATACCAGCGTCGTCCTCCGTCGCCATGCTTGGCTAAGAATATCAGGGTTTAAACCGGAGGTACAAGCCTCCATCCTTAACCATCCCTTTGACCAGGAACATCTATTTGGCCCAAAGGTGGATGAGGCCCTAGAAAAAATGAAGACGGATACGGATACGGCGAAGTCCATCGGAGCCTTACAGTCACACCCTTTTAGACGCTCCTTTCGCCGCTCTTCCTTTCGAAGTCCATCTAGAGGCTACTCCTCAGACACCGCGTCCACTTCGTACAAATCCCCCACTCAGTCCACCTTCAGGAGGGGTTTTCAAAGAGGCGGCTATAGGGGTAACAGTAATAAAGGCAGAGGCAAAACAAACAACGCCCGCTCTGCCACAACGCCTACCCAATGACTTCCCCCCCGCTCCCCCCAGACCATCCAACTCCGGTTGGGGGCAGACTCCAACATTTCCTTCCCGTCTGGGCTACCATCACCTCAGACAAATGGGTGACACAAATAATTCAATCAGGCTACTGCCTAGAACTAATATCTACCCCCCCAAACATTCCACCCAGGCAGCGCCCAATGTCACAAGAACATTTAATACTCCTAAAGCAGGAGGTAATCTCCCTCCTACAAAAACAGGCAATAGAACCCGTTCCTACCAACCAACAAAACATGGGAGTCTACTCCCTATATTTTCTCATACCAAAAAAGGACGAGACTGCGGTCCATCCTAGATCTCCGGCCCCTAAACACATACATACATTCCGACCATTTTCATATGGTAACGCTTAAGCAGGTACGTCCGCTCCTCTCCCAAAACGACTTTTTGACCACCTTAGACCTAAAAGACGCTTATTTTCACATTCCAGTGCACAAAGCTCACCGCAAGTACCTCAGATTTGTAGTGGACGGACAACACTTCCAATTCAAAGTGCTCCCGTTCGGAGTCACAAAAGCGCCAAGGGTATTCACCAAGTGCCTAGCAGTGGTAGCAGCACATTTGCGAAGACAACACATCCACGTCTTCCCATACTTAGACGACTGGCTGATAAAAGCCAGGTCATACAATCAGTGTGTTCAACACACATCTACCACCATTCAATTACTCCACCAGCTGGGCTTCACAGTAAACCACCAGAAGTCCCATCTCCAACCATCCCACATAAAACAATACCTTGGTGCCACCATAGACCCCTCAAGAGCACTAGCCTACCCCAATCCTGCCAGGATTGCAAGCATTCCAGCTCTACGCGCAAAATTCACAGTACAACACTCCCTTCCTGCTCGAGTGTTTATGCAACTTATAGGGATGATGGCCCCTTGCATTTTCATAGTGCCTCACGCAAGATTCCAGATGCGTCCTCTCCAAGAGTCCTTAGCGCGCCAATGAAACCAGGCCCAGGGTCAATTAACAGATCTGGTGTTGGTAGAGGGTCGCACCCATCGCTCTCTGCAGTCTTGGAACACCACAAACCTTTCCAAAGGTCGACCGTTCCTGGACCCGGTTCCTCAAATAGTACTGACAACGGACGCCTCGCTCTCCGGCTGTGGAGCTCATCTGCTACATCTCACCACACAGGGCAAGTGGACACCTCAGCAAAAGTTACTCCATATCAACCATTTGGAGTTACTAGCAATCTTCTTAGCCCTAAAATCTTTTCAAACTCAAATTTCAGGCAAGGCAGTCCTGATCCGAGCAGACAACATGACAGCCATGTATTATATTCAAAAACAAGGCGGCACACACTCTCCACAGCTCTCTCACCTAGCACAGAGCATATGGAGATGGGCAATATCCCAGAAAATCTTTCTCCTAGCTCAGCATGTCCCAGAAGTCCAAAACACAGTGGCAGATCTGCTCAGCAGGCAGACACAACAGATCCACGAGTGGGAGCTTCACCCGCAAGTTCTTCACCCGTACTTTCAAATGTGGGGGCATCCTCAGATAGACCTCTTCGCCTCCCACGAAAACGCCAAATGCCCAAGCTTCGCAGCCAGATACCCACACCCATTGTCCAAAGGAAATGCGATATGGATGAACTGGTCAGGCAGATTTGCGTACGCTTTTCCGTCTCTCCCACTCATTCCACTAGTGGTGTGCAAACTACAACAACACTCCCTCACACTAATCCTAGTAACTCTCAACGTGGGCCAGACAACCGTGGTATACCATACTGCTGGAACTATCTGTAGTGCCGCACCAAAAACTACACCTCTCGCCACACCTCTTAACCCAGAACCATGGAGAGATCATACACCCGGACCCAGCGCAGCTCAACCTTGCGATCTGGCTCCTGAAATCCTAGAATTCGGGTACCTATATCTTCCCCCTGACTGTATGAACGTCATCCGAGAAGCTAGAAGACCTACCACTCGAACGTGCTACGCCGCCAAGTGGAAACCCTTTGTTGTTTATTGCCATAACAACACCATCAATCCACTGGGCGTGTCCATTCAACACAAAATAGGCTACTTACTCCACCTACAAAGGTGCAATCTAGCCTATACGTCCATTCGACTACACCTCGCAGCTATTGCAGCTTACCTACAAAACAGGCAACATCTCTCACTCTTTAGAGTACCTGCCATTAAAGCCTTCATGGAAGGCCTTAAAAGAATAATTCCCCCCAGAGTGCCACCCTCACCTGTGTGGAACTTAAATATCGTTCTCACAAGGCTAATGGGGCCTCCCTTCGAACCTCTGTATAAATGCGAACTACAATTCCTAACATGAAAAACCGCTTTTCTTATAGCCATCACTTCCCTTAGAAGGGTCAGTGAGATACAAGCACTTACCATTCAAGAACCCTTTCTCCAAATGCACCATAACAAGGTTGTTTTCCGTACCAACCCAAAATTCCTCCCTAAAGTCATTTCTCCCTTTAACCTAAACCAAACCGTAGAACTACCAGTATTTTTCTCGCAACCACAGACGGTTGCAGAAAGGGCTCTCCACACACTAGATGTCGAACGAGCCTTACTCTACTATATTCAAAGAACACAACCTTTCCGTAAGACCAAACAACTGTTTGTTTCTTTCTCTCCACTGCACAAAAGCAACCCCATCTCAAAATCGGGGATAGCTAGGTGGATTGTAAAATGCATTCAAATCTGCTACCATAAAGCAAAGGGAACGCTATCCATTCCCCCGAAAGCCCATTCTACACAAAAATAGGGACTTCCATGGCATTCTTAGGGAACATCCCATTAGATGATATCTGCAAAGCAGCTACATGGTCAACACCGCACACTTTCACCAAACACTATTGTGTTGATGTGCAAACTAAGCAACAAGCTAGTGTGGGCCAGGCTGTACTCAAAACGTTATTTCAAACCACTGCAACAGATACGGGTGGTCGCCGCTAACGGTGGGTACTGCTATATAATCTATGCACAAGTGTGTAATCTGCAGCTCATATGCCTCGAACGGAATATGCTACTTACCAGTATGCATCTGTTCTTCGCATGTAGAGCTGCAGATCTACACACGCCCACCCGCCTCCCTGGCTACCTGTATCTGTCCCAGGTTATCTTATTTAGATAGCACACACATGGGCATCCTCACTGTTACTACTGCGCTCCATCTTTCCCTGCTGGCGAAAAACAATCTGAGGATGGAGCCGAAGCCCATGCGCAATACGATCCATAGGAGGAGTCACCGACCTCGTGACTTCCAAAGACCTTTCCAAGAGGAAAAACAAACGGCAAACATCCGGTCCCAACACCACATAAGTAGCATATTCCTTCAGACTACTGCAACAGATACTGGTGGTCGCCGCTAAAGGAAAACTGCTATGCAATCTGCAGCTCATATGCCTCGAACGGAAAATGCCACTTACCAGTATGCATCTGTTCTTGGCATGTAGAGCTGCAGATTCACACACGCCCACCCACTTCCCTGGCTACCTTTATTTGTTCCATTATTATCTTAATTAGATACACCATACATGGGCATCTATTTCTGTTTCTCACAAAACTCCATAATTTCCCTTCTTGGCGAAAAAACAATCTGAAGATGGAGACGATGCCCATGCGCACTATTGTCCAGAGGAGGAGTCACCTATCCCCTGACTTTCAAAGACTTATTCCAATACATCAATAAAGTGCAAACATCCAAGCCCAACACCAGATGGCGATCTATGCACAGTGTGCGAATCTGCAGCTCTACATGCCAAGAACAGATGCATACTGGTAAGTAGCATTTTCCTTTTCATTGCTGATGTTGGAGATCCTGTTCTCTGTTCAGTTTGGACAAGCAAGCAATAGCGTACTTAAGCACATGAGCGATGCTTTATTACAGTGGGTTCCTTCCCTAAGAAATGTTTTGACAACATTGTTATAATGAAGACGCCTTATCAGGTAAGACATAGGTTTATTATGTCACCACCAACGAAGTCCAAAGCCTTTCTCACAAACCAGTCTCAGGAGGCTGCAATAGAACGTTGACAGCAGAAGAGGGAAATACCATATGAGGAAGGGAAGGGGGGGGCGGGACAAACCAAGATTACAACACACATCTATGTAATCCATGACCTATTTGAAACACAATTGCTGGAGATGATACAGGTTTTCTTTTCCATGGAAAAAAAGAGTTTAAAGCATAACATGAAGTGCCTATACTGTCAAAGTAAGTTTTATTGTTTGGTCAATTAAAACCTTAACAATATTAAAGACGTTTAAAATATCAATAAAATTTGCTAGACTTTAGCACTTTACATCAATATGTAGCTGATAACATATTACACACTGTTAATTAAACCTACTCTAATTATTATACCAGATTCTTGTCCATTTGCACTGGCGAAATTCCAACCCTTTCAGCGGACTTAATCTGTTTTTTAAAAGTTTTGAGTCACGCGCCTTACTTCGGAGGAGTCAAACATTACCACCATCGAGCTGGTTTCAAAAACAATCTGTTTTCAGGGCCTGTTCAAAGACATCAAGGAATTTAATCAATTTGCAGTTCAGTTGTGGGTCAGATGGATTTAGCCCCAAAATTATTGCTGTTCTGCAGGTCCTGATACCTCTGGTGTTAAAAGATTTTCTAAGTAAAATGACTCGTGCATTGTGAAGTTTAGTGCATATACAGATTATATGGATAAAATTCTCTTTATAGTTGCCACAAAGTCGACATGATTTAGGCCCTGTGTGCTCCCAGCTAGGCTGATCCGCTGTCGACGGTAGCTTCCTAAGACGCATTGCCAATAATTGTTTCTTCAGGTAGCTTGAGAATGTTATGTTCAAGTAAGGTGCTGGTGCAAGAGTCTTATAGTTATTAATCACG
This sequence comes from Triturus cristatus, assembly GCF_964204655.1. Classification (NCBI taxonomy): domain Eukaryota; kingdom Metazoa; phylum Chordata; class Amphibia; order Caudata; family Salamandridae; genus Triturus; species Triturus cristatus. The sequence continues at coordinate 675,606,282 of NC_140593.1, read as the reverse complement.
ATCCAGGCATGCGACCTTGACCTGAAGATATTTTTGTCGAACACTAATGAATGGATTTTTGCTGATTTGTTTATTGCTTGGTTGAAGGACTGATATGGCAAGTTTTTAATCCATAACTCGGCCGTGCAGGTTGTTAACAAGGATTTATATTGATATTGGCTGTATGGTGATTTTTTGTCCTCGTCCACTTCTGTCCAGAGGGCTTTGTTAATTGGTGAGGTTGCCGCGTTCTGTTTCAATCGCTACCAAAGCTTTACTGTAGTATACATTTTCCCTATAGGTTAGTTTAAGAGACCAAATTCAAGATGAACCTGGGCCGGTTAGGCCGACCGATGTATCTGGAAAACATTTTTATAAGTTGAGACTATTAGTCAGTTTAAAAGGTCTGAGTCTTTGTCATGAAGATCGGTACTGGCATACGTTAGCGTTGGCAGCATTTTGGCCGCCATCACCGCAAGCAGAGGTTTGTATGATGGTCCATTCAATTTTTTTTGCCAGTATTCTGAATGCAAATATAAGTGCACTGGTTCTCTGTGCCATATATGTTTTTTGCTCTAGATGATTTTGTCTATTGTCTATGTAGAACCCCAGGTATTTGTAGCTTTTTACTTCCTCTCTCTGGTTGCCGTTGAGCCAGATGTTCTGCTTGCTTCTCCGGTGATTGCCAATCAATATTGTTTTGGTTTTTGATATATTTATTTCTAATTTGTTCGATAAAATATATTCTGACATATTATTCAAAGCTCTTTGAAGACCAATCTTAGTTAAACTCATTAACACCACACCGCCGGCATTCGAGAGATGTGTAAGTAATAATTTACCTATTTGCGGAGGATGGTAATTAATACTATCTAGCATTTGTGCAAGGTCTGACATAAACAGATTGAAAAGGTGTGGCGCCAATACGCAACCTTGTTTAAGGCCTTTAGTTGTAGGCAGCTTTCTGGATAGTCTAGAACCGTCTCCTATCTTGATTCTTATCCATGTTTTAGAATAGAATTGCAGTATTCCTTGTAGCAACCTCTCCGGGATGTTCCAGGCTCGCAGTTTTTTCCATAGGTGGTGACGGTTTACACTATCAAACGCTGCCTTTAGGTCTATGAAACAGAGGTGAAGTTGTTGTTTCCTCCGCTTGGATTTGTTTGCTATTAGTGATAGATCTAAGATGTTCGTGATCGTCCCTATGCCTTGTCTGAAACCTGTTTGGTTGATTGGAATCAGATTCACCTTGTTAGACCATTCCTTTAGATCTTCCAAAATAAGTGTGACGTCTAAAAGGGCGATTAGCCTGTAGTTCGATAGATTTGTTTTATCTCCTCCTTTAAAAATAGGTGTCATAATTAAGCCTTGCCAATTAGATGGAATACAGTTTAGTAGCTCTATTTCTTTAAATAACATGAATAGATGCTCACCCTAGAAGGATGGATCGTTCTTAAAGATGGCTTGAGGAATGTCATTAGGTTGGAGCACCGTCTCCTCTGCCTTTCTGTATTGTGCATATTATTCAATCAGCCGACATGGAGGACCGGTCTATCTTTGCTTTGAGGGAACTGGTGCTGTGTTTGCTATGCAGTTTAGTGTTTTCCTCTATTGATTTAGCACCAGAGTCCTTCTTTACTATTGAATTGCTCATGCTGTCCTCACCTAGATTGCTTGTATCACCAACTCCTTGGGCAATGTTCTCCGATATATTTTTTACCTCCATTAATTCCTGGTTGCTCAATGTTGGCTTATCAAGAATTGTGATTTCTGTAAACTTTGTAGTTAGGAATTTAGCCCACTTGTGTTCTTGTATGTTTGACGATAGCATGTTCACCGGCCTGTGCAATTTATTTATTAATTCCCAGAATGTTTTAGAGTTGGTTTTCTTCCAGCCAAAAAGTATCATTGTTGTTTCTCTTTTCTTCCCATAACATTTTTTTTTAAGTTTTCCTCAGCTGATGTACATTGTCCCAGGCTGCTTGGTCGAAGCATGTTATTTTTAGCCTCCTGATGGCTTTTTTGAGTTCACGTTTCAAGGCACCCACCCCTTCCGTAAATTTTTGTTTAATTTCATTTTTTCATTTTTTATTTTTAGTCTGGTTTTGTTTCCTGGGCATTAATGTTGTAAGATCTGTAGTGAATTTTACCCATGCTTGGATTTTATTTGGGGCCTCGATTTCACTATCCATTATCAGCCTCTTTAATTTAATTTGAAGTGCTTCTATCGTTTCATTTGACCATTTTAGACGTTTTAGGTCAATTGTGTAGATGCTTCCTTCTATTGTAGAATTAGCCTGAGTTTTGGCTAGTTTTAAGCTGAAATGTATATGCTATTAAGAATGATCACTCCTGGTTGTGTAAACATGAGAGATTAATGGCATCAATGATAATGAGATAAGTGTATAATCCAGTCTAGATCTGTCTTTCCTCCATGGAATGTATATTTGGATTGGAAGTCGTCCGTTCTGCCGTTTATTACGCTCAATCCAAGAAACTCTAAAGCTTTTACCAGGCGTTGACCTCCGGTGTCCAGAGATGTTCTTTTTAGCTGGTATTGTAGTGGGACGTTCCAGTATATGTTGTCAGCTACTAGCTTCTCATATTCATCCGGGGTGTATATTAAATTGGAGTTAAAGTCCCCTGTCAGTACCATATCCCATAAGGGATATGTGCTCCTTATGTCTGTAATTGTAGCAATTAACTGGGCGTTATGGGCTTTTTTCCCCCCCTTATTATCGTATGTGCATACGTATTGATCAGTTGTATATTTGGTCCCGGAGAGACCATCTGTTCCGATTCGATGTTTAATGCAGTAGATATGTAGACTGCCAATCCCCCATTCGGCCGTCAGTAAATCTTTGTTTTTACTGCAGGTAAGGTATAATGTATGTACCCAGCCAGGATGAAATCATACAGTGCCCATGTCTCCTGAAGTGCTATTATGTCGCATGTTTTCCAGTTTTGAGGGTGGCAGCCTTTTTCAAACCATTTTTTTGCTCCAGCGATATTCCATGAGAGCAGATGTATATTTCCCGAGTCAAGCTTATCGGCTAGCTTTTCCGTTGGTCAGTCACCCTTGTCTACTCTTAGCGCTCCTGGCAACCAGCTCCATCTGTCTTGAACTGGTTCAATCACTGCCATCTGTTTGTTCTGCACTTCTCTCCTCTGTGAGGTTGTTAGGCTGCTACCTTTTGTGCCCTGCAGAACTGTAAACACCTGCTGTTTGTTTTTTCTTTGTCCTGATCCGTGACTCGCATTATAGTTAGAGTTTGCAGTCAAAGGGCCAGGATATCGTGGTATGATCGGTCTTGACAGCTTAATTCCCCAAGCTTCGACTTGCAGATTAGAGTTCATAATAAGCTGGACTTCTTCTTCTGACTGCCATGGAGTCAATGTTTGTTCAATATCTGTATGTTTTTCTTTGGGGATAAATTCTACGGCCAATAAGCTCAATGAATTCAAGTGTTTTAAGGCTGGAATTTCTGCTGTTAATTTCAGTATAGTCCCTCTGTTTAATATATCATGCCGCCCTTTCGATTCGTATTCCGGTGTTGAAAGTATTTGCTGCTTCAGTAGTTTATGCATTTGCTCTGTCTGCGATATAGGATCTTCGTGCCTATACTGATTTGACACTGGGTTCAGGCTAAAAGCACAATTTTTTGGGGGGTTTCTCGTTTATAATTCTGTTTAACCGAAATCTAGAAAGGCTGTTCATGATCTAAAGCTATACCAAGTTAAACTCTTTGCCACAAGCTGGCAGCACAACATACCATGTTGTCATTCAGAAAGCATCTTGTCACCATAAAGTTGCATTTCACATCGAAGACTTAGCTGACTTTTTGGTAGAGATCCGCTCTAAAACTGAAATAGTGTCTATGCTGAAAGGAGTGCAAGAGTTAGCCCATGATAATATTCAAGCCATTTCAGGGCCATGGTAGTTACATCACCTATAGAAAAGAAGTACAGTGCCTCTCCTGAGGACCTGCTTTTCATCAGTTCCATGTTTTGGGTGCATGGTAGGAGAATGAACGACCTCCAGTTTTGTTTTTGCGGATGAGGGGTATGTGTGAGAGTGAGGCAAAGCGTAGGTGTCTGGTGGGTTTGTGAAAGTGTTTGCGGCTGTTCAGGTATTCTGGTCCTGTGTGTGCGTGAGAAGTTTGAATTGGCTGTGCCTGTAAATGGGGAGCCTTTGAAGTTTTCTTAGGTGTGGTATGATGTGGGAGGTTGAGTATGAGTCTTGCAGCGGTGTTCTGGATGGTCTGGAGTCTGTGTAGAAGTAGTTTGGAGATTTCGGCGTAGAGTGTGTTGCCGTAGTCCGGCTTGCTGGTGATGAGCGTTTGCGTGACGGTCCGTCAAGTGTTCTGAGACAGCTATTTGAAGATCTTTTGCAACATGCGTAGGCTGTGGAAGCAGGAGATGCACACTGCATTGACTTGAACCATCATGTTGAGTTTCCATCTAGGATGATCTCTAGATTTCTTGCATGATTTGTGGGTGTTGATCTTAGTTCTGAAGGTCACCAGGTGGAGTCCCTTGGGGAGGTCTTGTTGCTGAAGACTAGTACTTCTGTCTTGTTGGAATTGAGCTTCAGGCAGTTGGTTCTCATCCAGTTTGCTACCATGGTAATGCAGTTGATGAAGCTGGTTCTGGTGGTGATTGTCTTCTCTGTCACAGTCAGATGATGCTGGGGAGCAGTGTCATATATATGTTGAAAAGGCTAAGGGAGGATCCCTGTGGGACTCCACATGTCAATTTCTTGGCCTCTGGACCTTTTGAGTTCTTCCCATGAGGAATTTACAGATACATTTGAGAGCGGATCCTTGTATGCCAATCTCAATGAATCTTCTGATGAGGGCTTTATGGGGGACAGAGTGGCAGGCACCTGAGAGGTAGACCACGATGAAGGCCGATGATTCAGTTATCGGTGGCTGTGAGGAGTGCGGTTTCGGTACTGTTTTTTTTCTGAATCCTGATTGATTGATGTCTAGAGGATGGTGAAGTTCAGTTGCATTGTGAGTTGCGTGTTGATGGCCTTCTCAATCTCTTTGACTGACTAGGCAAGCCAGGAGATGGCTGCTGATTTCTGCAAGTTTCCATTCATTCGGGCAAATGGCGGATCTGATGGAGGCGTTGATGATGTGGGTCAAGGTGGTGCTGATAGGTGATGTTCCCTGGTTGTAGATATGGGGGGATATGAATCCGCTGGGCCCCTGAGTCGATGGTCCTCATGATTGCCGCTGTGTCCTTTCTGGCAAGGGTTATCCATTCGGTCAGGTAGTTGTCTTGGTTGGTGGTGGGTAGGTTAGCTTTTAGTTCTCTGGTGTTGGGTTAGTGTGCAAAGTTGCTGTAGATGTTTGGGAATTTGCTGTGAAAGAAGCCCCAAAAGTCTTTATCAAGTGTTTGGCTGTCGTAGCTGCTCACTTGAAAAGAGTGGGCATCCACATCTTTCCTTATCTTGGTGATTGGTTGATCAAGTGGAGCAGCAGCAGGAAACTCTCTAGCACACACTCAGTAGTGCTAAATCTTCTACATAGATTAGGGTTTACGGTAAACACAAAGAAATCCATCTGCAACCTCAGGTGATGTAACAGTTTTTAGGATCAGTCCTAAATGCCGGCACGGGGAAGGCATACCCAAAACAACAATGGGTGATGGCACTTCAACATCTGATGCCTCTTTTTCAATCTACCTGCCCATTGAAAATTAGTAATTAAACTGCTCGGGATGATGGCATCATTCATAGCAAGTATACTGTATGCTAGATTACAGATGCACCCCTTTCAGCAGTGCTTTAGCAGTCAGTAGTCATAAGTAGACTGTCATTTGGAAGGTCTAGTGTTGATAAAGGCCAGCACTGAACGCTATGCATTGGTGGAACAGCAATAATCTGTTACCATGCAGCCTATCCTTGGACCCTCTTTGCACATGACCATTACCACCAATGCGTTGCTCATAGGACGGGACGTACATCTTGGTGACATTAGTCGACCCCTCTTCAGCAGTGCACGCACATCAACCACCTGGTGTTACTAGCCATTTACCTAACTCTCAAAACCTTTTATTCAGTAGTATGTGGCAGGGTAGTCTGACGGCAATGTATGATGTACTAAAACAAGTATTTTTCTCTGGCACAACAGATTTGGCACTGCGCGATTTATCACACTATACAGCTCCTGGAAGAAAACCTCCCAGGGGTAGACTACAACTTTGCGGATCTGCCAAGCAGAAGGCATCAACATTTTCACAAATGTGGACTCCACCCTCAAGTCACACAAAGGTGCTTTCACAAGTTGGGGAGCCAAACAGTCAACCTCTTCTCCATTCAGTTTAATGCAAAATGCCAAAACGTCGCCTCCAGTTTCCTAAACCCATAGCCCATGAGTAGTGCACTATGGATAAACTGGTCAGGAACATTTACTTATGTTGTTCAACCTCTTCCCCCATGTGATGAAGAACATGAGGCTGGTCTCCATTACTCCTATTACGCTGGCTACTACCAGGCCGATACAGCCTTTGGTACTCTCTGTTGCTAGATATGTCCATCATACCTCAAGAAAAGCTCCCCATCGGGCCAGATGTTTTCCTCTCAACATAAGGGCATAATCAGACACCCGGACCTCAGGCAGTAAAATCAGGCAATTTGGTGCATGAGGTCTTCTAATTTGGACATTTAAACCTCTCAGAGGAGTGTATGGGTATATCGTGAGAAACGTGTAGACCTACAACTCGTGCATGCTACCCTGCTAAGTAGAAGCATTTTTTCCATTACCACCTTGAAAATAGGTTGGATCCCTTTAGGGTGAAGGTGCAGGATACCATTTCAGATGTTCTCCAGCATTTGATCTCTCATTTATTCACATGCTTGAATCATTCCCCGTCACCAATCTGGAAATCCCCGGTAAATTTAAATAGCAGTGAACAGTGTTAAAAGTGCCATAGGCCTCAACAAAGGTGTTTGTTTAGTAGCACATCCACTTCATTTGAAACAGTTCCAACCTCAGGCAATGAGGTGGAAGTACTAAGCTCTGCTAGAGAACACCATAACTCGGGTTTCTTCTGCAAGTCATGTGTGAAGAGCTCTGTTCTAACCTTTCAGTGTGTTATCGTGATGCTTCTTGGTCCTCCCTGGAGCAGTGCCAACCCGGTCTTAAGCTTTGTGTACTGTAAGCTGTTTTTAGGGTAATTTTCAGTGAAATCTACATTTTCGGGACCAGGAAGACCTTTCGTTTGTCATCATGACTGACAGAGAGAAAAAAACTTCTTTACGAATCTTGCTCTACTTCTGGTCAGAAAAAGATGTATACTGATGACCCACAGGAGCAATGTATTTGTCTTTATCCAGCCCACAAGTCTTTCACACTATATTCTGGTCCGAAAAAAAGGATGGATATTGATTTCTGCTCGCTTCAGCCGAAATGAGTAAACTGAGGATATGGGGGTCTCTTCAGGACTGGGAATTCCTGGGGACTAGGGGCACTTAAGCTTCGTTTAGCAAGTGCTTGTTCGACTTCAGGATAAGTCTTCTTATTAACTATTTCTTTCATTAGTTCAGGCAATTCAGGGTAGGTTCTTACCATGTAAAATGAATTCAATTTCTAGCCTGGATCATCAATGGATGAGAGCCAAGTCTGTGGTTCCAAGGACAGAAGCGTCCGATGTGATTTTAAATGAAGGAGCCAACTGTGCTAAATGCTGTGATAAGCAACTCACCACAAGTTGGGCGCTGCAACGGCTCGAAAGCGGGCGTAATTCGGATAAAGAAACCCTTGGAAGATTTCAATCAGCGGAGACTCTGGAGACACGCAGCAGGCATCAAACCGGAGGGTCCAAACAGAACACCAGTGAGAGAAAGAACTGGTAAGTTGAGGTGTTGGGGGGGAGGGGGGGCCAGGGGCATGGGGGAGGATTTCACAGGGCCACCGTTGGTCGAACTCACCAAAGCCCGGGTGCTGCAGGGGTGCCTTTAGATGTCTGAAATCTTAATGGACAGGTCGCAGGGGGGGGCGCCTTCAGATTCACTCTGTAGGCACTGTCTTTGGGGTCAGGAGAGGTCAGCCAATGATGGATTTGGAGCCCTGGTTGCTGGGGAGTCTTCACTTTGCAGTTGGGCCACTCAAACTCTGGGCATGGGTGTCGGTGCAGAGTGAGTACGAGTTGAGAATCCACCGGAGTCTTTGTTGGTGGTTTCTTCGGGACAGGTTCGCTGTCCCTGGGTGATTGGAGCCTTTGTTGAAGGCAGCAGTCCTCCCAGCGGTTTCAGAGGTCACTGGCTGCAAGACAGTTGCAGGGTTGTCAAAGCTGGAGACAGGCCGGTACGGTTGGGGCCAAGGCAGTCGTCGTCTTAAGTCTTCTCTGCAGGGTCGTCTTCTTTCTTCGTAGGTCGTCGCAGATCTAGTTTCAAGTTTGGGTGAGCCACCTAAATACTAGATTTAGGGGCGTTTTAAGGGAGTAGCAGGTATGGCCGATGGAGACCTTACCTGGGGTGACTACACACTCTATTATACCACCCTCCTGTGGGTGACTGGCTGCCTAAAGACAGTCCGGCCCACATCAGGATCTGTAGGTTTTCAGAGGTAACCCATGAGGTGCCCTCTGAGGACATGTTTTAGTAAATCTCACACTGGCGTGAGTATGGTTTTATTACAGGAAGCTGTTCGGTACGAAACACTCCTGGGTATAGTGAAGTCATCATGGTGCTGCGGACCTTGAGTTGTCAAATTCCCAGCCTATGTACGCTCTATGGCTTCACTGGCTCCTAAAATATTAGGGAATAGACTCTAATACTATAGGGGCATATATGCGCATGCAGATATGTTATTTTAAAGGACTTTTATATAGCGCAGATTCACTAACTGGTCTCTTCGCGCTTTGGAGAGGAAGATAGCGTCCTAGTACCGTGCAATAACATAAGAAAAAGTGAGGTGTTATTCTAATGACTCTCTAAACAGGGTAGTTTTAAGAAGTTTCCTGAATTTCAAAAGAACGGGCTCCTTGCACAGGTGTTCCGGCAAGTTATTCCAGAGATGTGAAAGAAGAGTCGAACAAGCCCTGCCCGCCTTGGAGGTGAGTTTAAACCGAGGGGGGACTAAAAGACCCGCCTCCGAGGACCGCAGAATACGTCTCGCGGTATATATTTGAAAGCGCTCCTTAATGTATGCAGGTGCCTGGCCGTATAGGGCTTTGAGTGATGCAGAGGCCTTTGAAGATGGCTCTTTGCTTCATCGGTAGCCAGTGCAGTTTGGTAAGGAGGTCAGAGTCATGCGCCCTTCTGGGCAGGCCAAAAATCAGACGGGCTGCATCATTCTGCACCACCTGCAATTTCCTGATCAAGTTTAATGGCAGGCCAATGTACAAGGCGTTGCCATAATCCAGCCTTGAAATAATGGTAGCAGACACAATCTTCTGCAATGAGGTCGTAGACAGGAGGGGCACAAGTTTACGTAATTGCCCCAGGAGGCCAATGCATGTCCCCACAACTGATGTAACTTGCCTAGCCATGGTGAGATCAGAGTCTATTTTAATACCTAAACTTTTCACCACAGGGACTGGGGAGGGGGCAGACCCCCGCTCCCGTGGCCAAAAAAGTTCACACCACGGGCTGTTTTTTGGGGGGACAGTCAGGACCTCTTTCTTGTCGGGATTGATCTTAAGCGAGTTGGCCGACATCCACTTTACGGTAAACCGTAATATATTCTGAACTCTTTCCTGAGCTAGTCTCGAGTTATCAAGTTGTACCAAAAGTTGTGTATCGTCGGCGTAGTTAAAAACTTGACAATCCATGTGTGCCAGGCTCTCCACCAGTGGTTGGAGGTACAGATTGAAAAGGAGAGGGGACAAAGCAGAACCCTGAGGGACTCCGCAGGTCAGAGAGCTCTTGTCTGATATCTGTGTGCCCAGTTGGACCCGCTGGGTACGCCCCGACAGAAAGGACTCCAGCCATTGGTATGCTAGTCCCTTAATACCTGCATCCGTAAGACGGGTCAGTAAAATTTTGTGGCTAACCGTATCGAATGCCGCTGATAGATCAAGTAAAATCAGGGCATTCAAAGTTTTCCTATCGGCAGCAATTCTCAGCTCATCCAGGACAGACAGCATCACCAGCTCTGTGCTGTGATGGGCTCTAAAGCCCGCCTGTCTGACCTGGAGCAGCTTATGGTCCTCTAAAAATGTTGAAAGAGTTTTGAGGACATGTTGTTCCAAAAGCTTTGATACAAAGGGGAGCTGAGAAATCGGCCTGTAGTTTTTCAGGTCAGTCACATCCGCTCCCATCTTTTTCAACAAAGGTGTAACCCTGGCTTCTTTTAGGTTAGCTGGTACATAACCCGTTTCCAGCGAGGAATTTAGGAGACAGAGAGTCTGTTTCTCCATGCCCGTGATAGCCATACGAAAGATATCCGGGGAGCAAGGGTCTGCCGGAGAACCCGATTTTACCGTGTTTACCAAATGTTTTAAGGCTAGGGCATCAAGACAAGGGAAATGGGTGAGTTGAACACCCAGCGGAGCTGGGAGTGACTGAACTCTAACCGGCATCAGGGAGCTTCGACCGAGATCAGTCTCTTTGATCTCTAAGAGGATGTCCTTAACTTTACGAAGAAAGAACAATTGGTAAGCGTTACAATCACTGGGGGCGTCTTGGGATATACGTGTCGTTTTTTGGCTCAGCTCTTTCAGGATTCTAAACGTTTCCTTCTGTTTGTTAAGAGCCTCTGAAATCCTATTCTCATAAAACTCCGCCTTCCTTACGAGGATCGCTTGTTTATATGAGGTCAATAGCTTTTTATATGAGACAAGTTGAAAAGGATCATAGTTTTTTCGCCATCGTTTCTCAGCCTGACAAAGATTCTGCTTACTCACTCAAAGCGCTTCATTGAACCAAGGCGCCCCCTGGCCTCTGTCTCTTACTTTGATCTTCCGCTCTGGCGCCAATTGGTCAAAGGCTTTACAAAGGGTGGCCTTAAAGAGATCATAGACTGGATCTAAGCTACCGCCAGTGGTGTTAGAAGTGGAACAGGTGAGGAGTGCCATTAACTGTGCTGTCTCTATTTTTTCCAGTCTCGTATCCACTTCCATACCGGCAGATGCTGAAGGAATGGGCTCTCGATCGGAACCCAACAGCTAACTATTGAATGGTCCGACCAGGCACAGGGGCTAATACTGGTTAAAACTGCCAGTGGCTGTGAGGTCCAGACGAGATCTAAAATATGGCCTTTAATATGGGTAGGTTTATCAACTAATTGAACAAGATTAAAGGATTGTAATACCGCTTCTAGCTGGCTGGCAGCGGGCACTTTTTGTGACTTATCCCACTGGAAATTGAAATCACCTACCAGTAGACAACGTTTATACCTAGAGCATAAGTCTGAAACGACTTCCAAAAAAAGTCAATAAACTTAGGGGAAGTCTTTGGGGGGTGGTAGGTTACCATTAATAGAACACACGAGTTTTTAAAAGTAACCTTAATTCCCAGTAAGTCTGCGCCCTCGATATTTTCGGCCAACACCTTAATTACCGTTAGGTGTTTTTTGAAGAGGAGGGCCACCCCTCCTCTTAAATCCCCTGTCCTATTATGCCAGCGAGCATCAAAGTTCTCAGGCAGTGCTGCAATTATATCGGAAATGGAGGAGTCATGTAGCCAGGTCTCCCTGGAGGAGGGAAAAAACTTCCAGATGATGTTTCTGGAGTGAACGGGTGTTGAGTATTATTTTTAGTCCCGGTGATTTATTCGAGACTACAATGTCGTGGCCTGGGCGCGTAGAGGCCAACAAAAGGTCCGCTTTGTTTTCCCGTAGAAGATTTTCCCGATGTAATCTCTTTAAAATGTGCCTTTCTAGGGTGTGACTCCCTGTGTCAAGTGCCATTAACTCTACAGTCGAGTAGAGCTTCGAAAGACTAAGGGGTCTGGCACCTGGGCCCGGCCGGGCGAGGACGGGTGCAGACGGGCCCTCCTCTGGCGCGCCTCCGCCGTGCCAACGGCGCACACGCTGCGCGCGCGCTTGCATCTGCAGAGTTTAAATAGCAGATGCAGGCTACAAAAACTAGAGCGCTAACAAAAATGGTGCTAGGTCTGTGTTCTCAGCAAAACTGAAGAGGGACAACGGCGCAGAAGAGCCTAAAGAACAGAGCCTAACTAAGCACAGTAAAAGACAAATAAACTGTCAGTAGCAGCAGATATTTGTTCCTTTATTTTAAAAACGATTATTTTAAGCCAAATATTTAAAAGAAAGAGGGTGCAATGTGCAAAATGCAGTGTAAGGAACAATCGGTTCCCTTCAAGATTTTAAATGCGGATAAGTGGACAGAAAATACAGGCAAGGTAACTGACAGCAATTATCAATGGTAACACGGAATTTCAAAGCCTCAATCTATCCTAAGTGAGCGTGCTTGCATCTGCAGAGTTTAAATAGCAGATGCAGACTACAAAAACTAGAACAACTGGGATATAGTTCACCCTGCCTTTGGGCTGGTAAGGCCTGCTAGAGGGGTGACTTATCTTAGGCAGTGCTAGCTGGCATGGCACACAGGCAGTGTGCCATGTCAACTTGGTCATTTTTTCACCATACAGGGACATGCCAGCTGCAGGGGCAGTGGCATGGTCTTAGTGAGGGGGTCCCAGGGAACCCTTTTCAGCATCCAGGCCCGTAGTACCTAGGGTACCACTTACTAGGGACTTACCGGGAGGCTGACGTACAAATTTTGGAACTGCTTTTAGGGAAAGAACACTGGGAACCTTGTATCAAAAGCCAGGCACAAATTGTGTGTGGGGGGGGGGGACTGCATCAGAACCCCATTTTCCCACACACAGCATCGGGGAAATCGCCCTGACCTGTCCAGATATTGTAGGGAGCTTCAAAAGATCTGCAGTGATGGTTGATGAATCACCATTGGGTCTGCGGCAGACCCCTCTACCTTCCCCATCCAGAGCTGACAGTGATTACAGATGCGTCACTCCTGGTCAGGAGTAGCCATTTGGGAGAGGTGGACATCAGATGTCTCTGGTGGAGTCTAAGCTCCATATCAGCTTGTTGGAGTTGAAAGCGATCCACTTGCAATTGAAGCTCTTCCTCCCTTCTAGAAGAAGGCTAGTTCTGGTGTTCATGGATAACCCCACCACCATTTGATTCGGCAATAAACAAGGTGGAGTCTTGGAACTTGTTCCATGAGGCTCTGCGCTTTTGGACATGCCTGGAACCCCAACACATTTTCATTATTTACACTCTGAACTCCAGGGTATTATACTGTTCCGACAAATATAGCAGGACTGTGCATTTTTTTTTGTGTCTTTTTTTTTTTTTTTGTCCTTCTACTGCCCAAAAAAACATCTCTTGATGGGATTACTCCAATCAATCAATGCCATCCTGTTTCCAGCTCTTAGGAGAGGCAGATGGAGAGAACAAAAAAGGAGCTTTCCCTCCAACCAAGATAGTACCGTTACCTTCTCCCACAACTGTTCACATCTCATGGGGTACCAGGATGTTACTTAGGAGGCCAGGACTGACGGTACATTGGCTTAATCATGGGACCCGCTCTCAATCTCCCTCCAGTCTACCAGAGCTGCCCAAATCTTGCCTTTGCTTTTTTGATCGCAAGCCATATCTGATTCGCTAACATAGATAATACTCTTCAAGCATTCAGCAAAGGTCGGGGGAATTCCTGATTTCCATGCCCTGCAGATTTCCCTCCTTGCACGAATTACCACATAGAACACAAATTTGGAAGCAGATGCATTCATGAAGTCATCGTTCGGTAGACCGAAAAAGATCATAGTAGGACTTACTTCTATCTGTTGATGCAGCACGGCTTCCACAAAATCACATACCTCCATCCAGTAATGTTTAATTCTTGAACATTCCATGAACATATGAATATCGTCGGCTGCAGGGTACTTACATCTAGGGCAGCTATATTAATTCCCTGTCACTTTAGATAGCTTTTTTGGGGACCAATATACTCTGTAGGCGGTATACATATGGTTCCTCCTAAGTGCAACTGGTTTGACTATAGCCTGCAACATAAGAAAAGAGTCAGACCATGTTTTATACACATCATTTACTCTGTCTCCAAATACTTCGCCCCACAGTCTTATGACTTCAGATTCCCCATCCTCGGCGGCTTCCAGGGGGGCCCAGTACCAAAACTAAACTTCCCTTTTCCATATGCCCGATCTAGAAACTAGATCGAATTTCCAGTTTGCCTCCTCCTTGCACCAGGTCTGCGTCGCACACCAGGAGGATAACTGATGGAACTTAAACCTTGTCAGTGACCCTCCAGTTAATCTGCTAAGCACCTCCCAACTTATTAACTTCGAGTCTTCTTGCAGGTCACCCCAGCGTCTTATACCATTTTTAGCGGCGGACAAAGTTGATCTTGTAAGCATTCCGAAGTGCCGGGTAGTCCCAAACTGGAGCCTGAGCTGCATAATATGGAATTTTCATTGTTCTTCTAATATACATCCAATTCTTTAAAGCGGCCTCCAAAATCTTTAGTCTAACTTTTTTATAGAACTTCGAGGTCTCCGTACTTATATAGAAAAAGTTCCTGCCCTTGCGCCACATCCCTTAACATTGCCTCGAACAATATACCTAATGATGAAGAATCGGTTTTGTTAGCCAACATCCTAATTTTTTTTTTTTATGGAAAGCATAACAATAAGTGAGTAGGTCTGTTAGCGCTAACCCACCCACTGTAAGGCCTCTCCTTAGCTTTTTCCAAGCTATCCTGGGATTTTTCGTAGCCCAAATGAAGGTACCAATTGTACAGTGTAACTTAGCTATATCCTCCGCCCTAAATGACAATGGGACTGGGTTATATAGGAAGGTAATGTTTGGTAAAATTATCATTATGAGAAGGTTAACCCTCCCATAGATGTTTAAAGGGAGGTTTGCCCATCGTGTTAATAAACTGACAACCTCTTTGGAGACCCTCTTCCAATTAACTTTAGGGATATCTTCTAGATTCTGGAATAACTGAACCCCTAGGTGCCTCATTTGACTTTTTACCCCCGAACTACCAATGACTTGGTTCCATTCCATTATTTCAGTTTTTTCCTTATTTATTTTATGCCCTGAAACTTCACCAAATTTTTCTGCCTTCTCAAATAACCTAGGCATTGCCTCTGCTGGATTTGATGTAAACAGAAGCAAGTCATCTGCATAAAGAGCACGTTTTAGATCTAACTCTGCGATCTTGAAAGGGTGAATGATAGGGTCTGTCCTAAGCCAACTGACAAACGGCTCAATGTACAGGTTAAATAAAAGTGGTGACAGCGGGCACCCCTGCCTAGTGCCTCTTGAGATATTAAACCAATCTGTCAGGGCCCCATTTACCAAAACCTTTGCTTTCGGGTTTAGATATAGGCACTTCACCGCCTGGACAAAGTTGTTAGGAAAACCAAAGCTTTTTAATGTCTCCCATAGATATACCCAGTTGACCTGGTCGAAAGCCTTTGCGGCATCTATTGCTACGATCGTTAGAGGGACCGTCTTTGCTTCTGCTACATCTATTGCCCCCATTACCTGAAAGGAAAGCTCATTTAGCTGTCTCCCAGGTATAAACCCTCTCTGATCTGGATGAACTATAGCCTTAATAACCTTAGCCACCCTTGCTGCCAATATTCCTGCCAAAACCTTATGATCTGAGTATAATAAAGATATTGGTCTATAAGACTCAATCTTCTGTGGGTCTTTGTTTGGTTTTAAGATCAGAGTCACTGTTGCTTCTGCCCATGAACCTGGAGTACATTCCCCCTCTATTTGTTAAACAGATTTTTTAACACTGGCACTACCTTATCTAAAATAGCTAAGTATACCTCAATTGGCAGCCCACCTGGGCCTGCATCCTTACCCCTGGCCATTTTTTTAAATTGTGCTCTTACCTCTTCCTCCATAATACTGGCTTGCAAGGATGTCTTATATTCTTCTGTCAACTGAGGGAGAGTTATTAACTTTAACCATTCCTGGACTCCCTCTAGTCCTGATGCGGTGTCTTCCTTATACAGGTCATTCATAAAAATTCTAGCCTCCTCCCGAATTTGATCATTCTCATATATCAACACTCCAGACCCTCTTTGGATTAGGTTCTTTATCATGTTCCTTGCCCTATCCATTTTTGCCTTCCAAGCTAATAAGAGAGCTACATTTCTCTCTGTATGCAAAATGCTGCAGCTTGCTAGCTTTCCACCTATCCATAAGTTTTTTATCTAAATTGGCTTGAAATTCTGCCTGTAAGCCCTCCAGCTCTTTTTCCAGACGCGATACTATACTCTGAGATGCCAATGATGCCTTCTGCAATTCTGTCTCTTTTTCCTTTATCTTAGTCATCTTATCTGTTTCTTCTTTTTTCAAAGCTTTCCTTTTACTTATCATTATCAAACTAAGTAACCCTCTTATATAAGCTTTGAAGACCTCCCAGACTATCTGATCTTTAGCTGTGCCAATGTTGAACTTAAAATACTCATCCGTTATGTCTCCTAACTCCAATATCGCTCCTTCATCTAGTAACATGGTCCTATCAAGAGTCCACCTTCTTTGAATCTCTTTTTGCTTAAACCCCAATGTGTTTGCCACTGCTGAATGATCTGATACGATTGCAGGGTTATGAGTTATTGACTCAACTTCTGAAAACATCGCCTGATCAACAAGAAAATAATTGATTCTCGAATGATATTTATATTTCTTACTGTAAAAGGTAAAATCCCTAGTTTTCCCATTCTTACATCTCCAAATATCGAGCAGGTTAAAATCTTTAATCATACTTTTCATCGCAGCAGACATTTTTGGTGGGCTGTTGTATTTTGCTTTTGAGGTACGATCTATCTCTTTATTTAACATCAGGTTAATGTCTCCCCCAATTATAATTGGTGTTGTCGTGTTCAGCAAACTAGCCTCTAGTTGTAAGAGCGCTCCTGGATTGTCTTCATTAGGCCCGTAATAAGCTACACAGACTAAAGGGATACCCCAGACTGTTAAGGTGGCTGCTAACCATCTCCCTGACTTATCGGTGTCTTGTTTTACTACTTTTATGCCTACATTACCTCTGATAATTAGAGCAACTCCCCTTGTGATACCTTTTTGGTCTGAGCAAAGCACCTCTTGGATCCATCTAACCTTACTGAAACCCTGTTTGCACTCATGGACCTCTAAATGGGTTTCTTCTAAAAAACAGATGTGAGCTTCACTGTTCTTCAGGAATTCAATAACCCAGGACAACTTCCTCCTACTTCTCAATCCATTTACGTTCCAAGTTATTAATTTAACTTTATTTGGCCTGTTCATTTTCACCGCTCCCTAAACTCTTCCCTCGCAACTCTAAAGCTTTAAGATTTGTATGAGGACTACATTTTTAATTTTTTCCCTCTTGCTCCCAACACCCTGTGCTCCCTCCCTTCATCCCACCCATAATGAACCCTCCTACAATACCCTTGGCGATGAAAAACCGCCTCTTCGGGACCCTCCCTTTGCTACTGAGACACCTATTGTAAAAAGAAAGGGCTCACCAATTGAGTTATAGCTAGCTATATCAATTTCTACCAAATTTTACTAAACTTTTTGTTTACTCCTCCATTTTCCTTTTTTTTTAATTTTAATTTTTTATTTTAACAAACCTTTATTGACATCATGAAGATCTAACACAGCTGGGTGCCTACATCCCAACGGCCCGGCACTGCGATGCATAACATGTTCGCCAAAAGACAGTGGGGAAGTAAACACAGCAAGCTGCCTACAACCCCAATGGACCGTCCGCGTCAAGTGGGCAAGCATAACGGGTGACAGTCAACTCAGGTTCCTAAACAATTACACCCCAAAACATCAAGTTCAATAAGCCACAGTAACAACTCCATCTTTCGCCTGTTATACAAAAGCATTGTCAATTCGGTCTCCACTCATCGGCCACCCCCATAGTTCTGTTGCCCCGCATTTCCTTCCCCAATCCCTGCAACACAATAAAGTGGTCAAGGCAACCCCATGCCCGGGTGACCTTCAGCGCCATCCCATCGCTTCCCACCGCTTCCCTCGCTTTCCCCTCGGCCAGAATCCGGGTCAGGGTCCCCAGTGTCAGTGTGTGCCAAGAGATAAGTTTGAAGAGGGGCCCAGATAACTCTTGGGTTTGAGGAGGGTGGCATAAGTTGAGCATATGTGTGTAACTGGTCCTGGCAATATGTGAGATTGTTTATCCAGTCCTTAAATATGGGAGCGCGACCACGCCCCCATCGACAGGCTATTTATCGCTTCGCCAGTAGGAGGGCCAAGGAAACGTACCTCCGTATCCTGATTGGGACTTGTTCCGTGTACCCTAAGAGAACAGTGAGGGGAGTGTCGGGCACATGCGCCCCAGACATTTCGTCTAGCGCATGCAGTACTTCTCTCCAGTATTCCCGAACCGGCGAGCAGTCCCAAGTCAAGAGCCCGAAGTCGGCCTCCCCCGCATCTATCACAACAGTCAGTGTCATGCAAGTGCAGGCGGTGTAGCCTAGCCGGCGTGTAGTATAGACGATGAATATATTTATAATGTATGAGGCGTAATCTGCTATTGGCGGATATGGCGCCCGTTTGGCGACAGCAATATGACCATCGTTCCTACGTGATGGAAGTTCCCAAGTCCGCCTCCCATTTACCCTTGGCTGGGGCCGGATCCCTCTCCCACTCCTCCGGAGTTGAGCAATATAGTCGCGACACTACATGTTCCGGGGGAGCGTGCTGTAAGTGTGTGTGTAAAGGAAGCATAGTGGGGGGTTCCATCGGAAAGCACTGAGTCAGTGAATGCATGTCTTGCCTAAGCCTCACATAATAGAACCGCTCCAGGGGAGTGGGGGTCAAGGTACCAAAGAAGTCCTCACTATTTTTAAACTTCCCATTTACATACAATTGGCCCCAAGTAAGACAGGACAGTTTCCGCAGCATGCGGCGACACCCTCCTTCTGTCGTGACTGGTAGGTCATGTCTCCCCTGTAATGGCGCTAATGGCGAGTAAAGAATAGGGCATTTAAGTTTGTGCGCCAGATCGCGCCAGGCGCTGGTAGTGCATTGTACGGTTGTAGATGCTCAGATGTCTAGGGACTGCCGTAGTGCTCAGATATGCTGTACAGGGTGTAGGGGCCATGTAACCATCTTCAATTGCTAGATGAGGCATGTATGGGGGAGGGTGCATCCAGTAGGCCGCAAAATGCGCCTGGGCGCATATGAAATATAATTCCATATCTGGGACTTCCAATCCTCCAGACTCAAACGGTCGAGTAAGAACGTCCCATGCCAGTCTGGGTTGCTTTCCACCCCACGTCAAACGGATCAGCTGGGTTTTGAGGCGTCTAAAGAAGTGACGGCTAGGAGCATGAGGAATGTTAGTAAAAAGGTAGAGTAGTTTGGGCAATAGTACCATCTTGATTAAAGATACTCTAGCTGCCATGGAAAGAGGCGTCGCAATCCATTTGGAAATCTTATCCGTAATAAGATCAAGTGCGCGTCTGTAGTTGGAGCGCATCAGTTCCTCACAGCATCGAGAGACCCGAATGCCAAGATAAGTGACAGTGTCTGAACACCACGTCAGAGGGAAATCAGGAGCGAATTCCGACGTGGCATCTGTGAGTGGGAATATTTGAGATTCCCCCCAATTCACAGTTATCCCAGAAAGTTGACCAAAAAGGATGAGCAATCGGAGAATAGGATTGAGGCTGACCTCCGGGTCTCGCAGGTATAATGTCAAATCATCAGCATATAGAGAAATCAGAATCTGCCTCTCTGGGTATATCAATGCATACTCCCGCAAATGTTGTCGGACTTTGGCCGCCAAAGGTTCGATGGCGATAGCAAAAAGAAGGGGTGACAGGGGACATCCCTGCTGGGTGCCCCGTGAGATCTTGAAGGGCGCCTATTGAACTCCATTGCCCATCACTCGAGCCCGTACTCCGGAATATAATAAATTGATCCATTCCAGGAAGGGGGCGGGGAACCCCATACGGTGTAAAACAAAGGCGAGAGAGTCCCATTCCAGGAGGTCAAACGCCTTGGTGGCGTCGAGAAAAATAGCCACCGCGTTGATATCAGGAGCGCAAAGAGTGTGCGCAAGTTATGGGACGTGCTTTTAGTGGGCAGAAAGCCCGATTGACTGGGGAGCACCAATGCCGTCATAAGGGGACTAATCCGATTAGCTATCAATTTAGCAAAAATTTTGGCATCCACATTTATTAAGGATAGAGGCCTATAAGAATCGCAGTAGGTAGAGAGCTTCCCCGGTTTAGGTAGGGATATGATACGCGCCTCTCGCATTGAAGGGGGAAGTATACCAGTCTCTCGAGCCTCCTCGTAGACGTGACGCAGAACCGGATTGAGTAGGTGGTGGAAAGTTTTATAAAATTCGGCCGGGAAGCCATCCGGGCCTGGCGATTTAACTGATTGCAATTGCATTATAGCCGATATAATTTCCTCATCCTCGTGATGTCTCAGAAGAAATTCCCTCTGACCATCCTCCAACCAGGCGATCGCCGTATCCTCGAAAAAGGGGGTGAAGTCTAATGACTGATCTCTGTGCGTCTTATAAAGACCGCTGTAAAACCTACGAAACGTCTCCACTATCTCAGTCATATTACTATGTCTTTGACCGGCCGCATCCTCCACTTCTAGAACAATGTTTGAAAATTGCGGAGGTCGGATTAAGGATGCCAGCGTTTGTCCAGGTCTGTCCCCCTCTCCATATTGTCGTGCCCTAAAATATTTCCCTTTGTATTTGCATTCACGTTCCGCTGTCTCGTGGTAGTCACTAAGCACACTACGCAATCTAGCTTGCAATTCCGGTGTGGGGCTGTTTTGCAAGTCTGTCTCAATATGTTTAAGTTCCGTCTCCAATCTACGCAGGGTAGATCGGATATCCCTGAAAACTCCCCCGCTTTTTGCAATACACAAGCCACGTATGGTCACTTTCAACGCTTCCCACACCATGGAGTATTGCGTCACCGACTCTTCATTATGAGGGAGAAAGTCTATGATCTCCTGCTCGAGTTCCTGCTTCAATATTGGGTCCAATAAGAAGAGTGGATTGAAACGCCAAAGTAGAAACGGAGATTCCACCTGCGGGGGAGTTATAGCGACCAGTACTGGAGAATGGTCATAATATGTCCGAGGAAGATGGGAGGTATGTGTCACCCAAGGGGCCAGGCCCTTGGTAATAAGCCATGCATCAATTCTGGACCAGGAAGACTGGGCAGTGGTGTAACAAGTACCCTCCCGCCGCAATGGGTGTTTATGTCTCCATGCATCAAGCAGCTCATAATCGGCCATTATCAGTTTTAGGATGGCTTGTGATTGGGAGTAGTGATGTGGTTGAGGGTGTGACCGGTCCTGTGTGGGATTAATTGTGACATTGAAGTCCCCCCCCCCCCACCCCACCCCATAGTAGGTGTGTAGACCCAATCTCTAGGATTTTACCACAGAGCACGTGGAAAAATTCCGGGTCATCCGTATTCGGACCATAGCATGATACGAATGTGCCTCGGGCATAGGATGAATAGGAAGAAAAACATGTATATCTGGCCCATTGAGCGGCAAATGTGGAAGGGGTGGTAGGGTTGAAGTGCGTTTCCTGCAACATCGCACAATGTACGTCATGGCGGTCTAAGTAAGATAATATGTGTCTGCGCTTGCGAGATTCCCCCATTCCTCGTACATTCCAAGTGAGGAAGCGAAAAGTGGGGGGTCTAACCTGTTCAGTCATGTCAGTGATTAGGGCAATACATTTTTAAGCGGTGGACCGAAACAAATTGGTATAAATAGCTAGGCATTAAAATGGTAGTCAAGGCTAAAACATGTGGCGTTGTTAGTTTCTCTCATGTTTAGACACAACATTCCCTCCCCCCTCCCACATCAGCAACCCAATCCTGCCGTGGTATTTTTCCCTCCCCCTTCCCGCCATTCCCTCAATGTCATGTTCCCAACAGGGGAGACTGGTTCAGCCTGAAACAAAACTGTCAATAAACCAACAATAACCATAATGGTAAGGGTTCACCTGGGAGGAGTAATCCAGAGGGCGTCCAGGGTGTTCGGGCAATCATATGTTGGGTCATCTCGTTACGGTTTCCGGTGCATCCTTCAAGTACGAAGACGACCGCCATCGCAGCAGTTTATGGAGAGGGTGTAGTAGTCAGCGCTGCGTCCGTCAGTCAGGGGGGCGGAGGGGGGAGCCCTCCCACCGCCAAAGTGTATCAAAATCACCAGGATCTCCGTGGGAGTATCCAATCTCCTGTGTACTGAGGTCTGCGCTATTGTCTCCCGGGGGGAAAAATGTCCTTCCCCACTCCGGTCCCCACGCCCCGCCATGGTTTCCAAACACCCCCAATCGGGCAAGTCCCCTATTTCATGACTGTGTGGCTGGTTCGCCATGTGGAAAGAAAATCTAACCAGCATCTTTTCATTCGCCATCTGAAGTGTTTTCCCCCTATGCCTGGGTGAGGGGGTGTGGAGGAGCGTCCCGCCGCCAATTTCGGCAAGGATTTAAGGACGTCCTGCGCAAGTTGGGGGGTAGTGAAGAAGTGTAGCTTGCTTTGATAGGTCACCTTGAGTCGAGCTGGAAAGAGCATTGCATAGGGAATATTGAGCTGCTGTAGTTTCTTTTTCACAGGGAAAAACTTCCGTCTCTGCTCTTGCATGGCCAGGGTGAAGTCGGGGTACATTGAGATCTCCATTCCCTCGTGGCGTAGCTGACACCGCTCCCTAGATAAGCGGAGGGCTGTATCCCGATCCCGGTAATTGAGCAGCCGGGCGATTATCGGACGCGGCGTAGCTGCGGGCACCGGGCAACCGCAAGCGCGCGGTGAGCCCGCTCAACCACCAATACTGGCGAAAAAACATCCCTCCCAAAGAGCGCAATTAAAAAAGGCGCTCTACGTACTCCTCCATCCTGCCGGTAGCTGTTGATTCCGGTTATCCTAAGATGCGGAGGTTGTTTCTTCGAGAGCGGGATTCTAAGTCCTCGTTCTTGGCCACCACTACTCTCAGAGCCCTCTCCATTTCCATCGTGCGGGACGTTGTCGCAGTAGAGGTGTCCTCCAGGTCCGATATCCTCCGTTCTGTCTCCGTCAGTCTCTCCTCATGCTTGTCTACTCTATGCGTGACGCTGTCCAGCCTCGCAGACATGGAGTCCAGCTTAGATTCGATGGAGGTAAGGCTGGATTGCACAGCCAGTATTAGGACCTTCAAATCCGCATTGGAGGGCGCCGGAGCCTCCACCCGCTCTTCTGGATCCATTTGGGATCGGGTGCCTTTGCGTGCATCAAAAGTAAGTTTAGACTGGCGCCCGTATGGTTTCCCCATCCTTCTTGGAGGCGCGGTGTGTTCCCTAGGCAATAGTCACCCCTCTGTCACTTGAGGAGTATGGAGGAGATTAGGAAGCCGGTCACAAGCAGCACCAGCCACAGTCTGCACACTGGAACCAGATCTTCAATCACGTCGTCTCCCCTCGGTGCCAACCCCCTGGGCTCTCCAAAGGGGGGGGCGGGACAGTGAGCTCTGTATATTGACCCTTGCGGCAGGGGCCCGACGGGTCACCTGGTGAACTCCGCAGTACTAAGATATGTGCTTGTGCCCACTGACTGGTAGCTTCAACCGGCTCCAGGAGACGCTCGTGTCCACAAATTGTCCCCTTTCCCCCTCGAAAGCTCGCTGATCTGGTCTCACTGCTATAGCCAATTAGAGGGGGTGGGGGGGGTTGACCGATCCTGTGCACCTCACAGTCCATAGCAAGAACGGGCCTCAGCTTAGGTCCCTACTCAGGCCTTCTCGCTCAATATTTCCTCCGAGTTTCCACTGCAGGGCGGGAAGGGAGGGGAATCACATCACATCGCCCAGCTCACCTCACCCCAGCCCCGGAGCCAGCTCCGCGTTGAACGGTGGTCCGTTCCTCGCCGCCCTCAGCACCGGAGACCATCCATGCCTGACGGCGCTCTCGTCCCCGAGTCTCCAGGACATGGCCCGCACTCGGGCAGATTGCTTCTTCCCGCTTACGGCGCCCAGTGCGCCAGATGAGCAGATCAGGCCGCCCTGCACAGAGACCGCCCATCGTTCTCACGTCTCCGCTCCAGTCACTCCTCCAGGCCTGCGGCTCAGCCACGCAGTGGCCACCGCTAACCCCGGCGGCCCAGCCAGTTCTGCAGACCCGGGGCGGGCAGCACGATACCTCTTCGAGCCCCGGAGTGCTCAGACCAATCCTTCGTCCTGGCAACAATTAAGCTCCGACCTCACACAGGCATCTCTGAGCTCCCGAGTCCGAGCTGGTCACTGCCGCCGATACAGTTGTCGCTGCACAATCCCCAGGCTCAGGCTGCCACCGCCACCATGTTGTGTGCTCCAGACGCCAGAGATCGTCCGCAATTTTCAAAGACCAACGGGCAGGTACGGCTTCTTTTTGGGGGAAATTTCACTTCAGTCGCATTGCGATACACGTTATTTATCGTTTCTCGCTACAGCTTGTCCAGATGACCAGGATATGTGCTGGACCAGGGCCCGAACCGCAAGAGCCTCACACAAGTGCGGCCATCTTGCTTGGCGCCCTCTCTACTCCTCTATTTTCCTTTATTTTTTTTCTCGCCCTCCCCCCCGACTATGATATACGCCCTTCTTTCTTTTATATTATCTAGTTACCTGACTCGTATTTTGCGTTTCGGTACGAGTACTAATCTAAATCTGTTACTACTTCATTTGTGCCAGGAAAACATCTACTTCCTCAGGGGAGCTAAAGTTGTACATCCTATTTTTCCACATTACCTTTAGTAAGGCCGAGAATTTCATATGAACCCGGGCCCCCTGGCTTCTTAAATCAGGCATTCTGGATCCAAGATCCCATTGCCTTTGCGCTGTTCTCTTGCCAAGGTTCGATCTAATTTGATATTTAACCGATTCAAATTGAACTGCCGTTTCTTTTAAGGCTCTCCCTAAAACCAATTCCTTAACTGCACAAGAATGGAAATTGATCAAGATTTTTCTAGGGGCTTTCCTGTCAGGGTGCAACTTAAACGGGTCTCTGTGGGCTCTCTGTATCTCTTTGTCCAAGTCTATATCCGGTCTGTCCTTCAGAATTCCCTCTTTTAAAACCTTACATAAAAATGCCTTAATATCTCCTCCCTCAGCGCCTTCAGGTATTTTGAGAACTCTCAAATTATTTCTCCTTGCCTGCATCTCCAACCTTTCCAAGTCTTCTTGTAAAGTTTTATTTTGGACTTTTAATTTCTCTAGGTCTTTAATATTCCCTAGTACAACTTCCGAGAGGGCCTTAACCTCCGATTCCAGAACTCCAGTTCGTAATACTATATCGTCCAGTTTTCCCTCTAAAGAGTAGATCCCCTCTTAGGCTTAGGAGCATTGATTCTAATTGAGTCCGGCCAACCTGTGCTCCTATAGGCATATCTGTATTTCTTCCATCCAGGGCACTGTCGCTAACCAGCACCGGCATTGGTGGTATGTTAGAAAGCTGATCTGTCGTGGGGGCAGTGTTTCCATCTCTGGGTATCTCTATGGGTCCAGCCTGACAAACACCTTTCTCAGTTCCAGCGTCTAACATTAATGGGCATACCTATTTTCCAGCAGAAGCGGAGGAGAGGTTTGCTGAACTCCTAATAGCGGCTCCTTAGAGGTAGCAACTTGCTCCATTATTTTAAAGTAGGATTTCAGTGAGGGGGTAGTCTTAACTGGTAGGCATACTGCCTTGGCCTCCCTTCGCTTTTTAATTTCCCCAGATTTTATCACTTTTTTTGGGGGGGTGATTGGAAGTACTTCCCCAACAGCCTTCCCCTTCACAACTGGGTCCCCCTTATTTTTTGCCTCCAGATGTGAACGTAGATGGTATCTGCTTCTTGGAGGGGGGGCCGACACTCCTTTCCCAGGTATAGTGTTAAGAGATTTGCCAGACCCAGCCGGAGCACTTTGCACAGGCTGCTCCTGTAAAGATGCGGGCTCGATATCCTCTCCCTGTCTTCCAGCCTAGTTCCCTAAAGCTGACTCAAAGGGCCGTGAGACACACCCTGGCGGGAAAAACATAGCTCCTTTTCCATGGGCTGAACGTCCCCCCCGCTAGATGCCCGCCTTACCCCATCAACCAAGGAGCCAGAGCAGTCCTGTGTTGCGAGGTCCTTTTGCAGCGTGGCTGCCCGCTGGTTTACTGTGCTGCCTCTGCCCTCGACAACCCTGAAGTCAATCTGGGCGACCGCGGCTTGTATTCCCTGCCACAGCTTGGTTCGGCGTCCTCCGAACCCAACGTACACCGCCGCTCCCTGCCCCATACGATAACACAATGGTGCGGGTATACGCGGGCAGCATGTCACGGTGGCAAGAAAGTAAGAAAAATAAGAAAAGAGAGTTTTAAAATCACGGAGTAGCTTTAAAAAGAATCATCGTTCTTGTGTACCTGACGGTATCTTCACTAAACGTCGCTGTGAGTCATTTCATTGCCAACTTCGATTTTCTGCCTCATTGCACCGGGAGCTCCCGCGACTGGCGTCAGCCAGCCACTATGTTCCTTCCCGGGGGAGGAGCCAGGACTGTGCATTAGACCACCACGAAGTTCATAGTATAGTGACTTAGTCCACATATACCATCTCTGAGTGTTGGTGGGTTTTGGCTAGCTTACAGTACCACATCCAACCCCTAAATCAACCAGGGTAACATATGATGTTGGCAGGCTTGAACATGACACTCTGATTCCCAAGGAATCTGTGGAAACCGATCTAATCCTTTTCTTTGCCACTCTTGCATGCCCAAGGTAAACACAAGAAAGATATCATAAAGCATTTTCAGATATTTATTGAAATGATGTTATTGCATAAAAGCGTGAGCTGCGATTATTAGAAAAATGAGACCTGTCACTGTAATCAGCATTGTTAGAATGGTAAACAATATGAACAATTTAATCGTGTTAATTGTTGCTAATGTTTGCTTACCCCTATCTGCATCTAATACTATACTAAGGAGAGCATAGCGGGAACTCCCTTCTAACAGATCAGTCGTGATAGCCTTACCCCATACTTTGGTCTTAAATGTCAGGAAGCTGGTCGCAGTGTATTGGTTATCTTTCTTAGCAGGATGGAGAGTGGAGTCAGCAGGGCTGCATCTCATTCACAGTCTGCAGGGAAATTCACCTCTCAAAAAGCTTTAGCATGGAAGTTGTTTATATAATAAAAGGCTGTTCTTATCAACTGTGGCAGAGGGGCAGATGATATAATATTATTCAGTGAATACATTTGAGTAGGCAATGTGGTCATGCCATTGACAACAGCTAATTTTTTAAAAAAACTTTTCCTCATCAATTTGTCGCAACCTTTCAGCAGCTTCTTATCAAATCTTCCAAAGTTCATTATATGTCTCATATATGAAACATTTCGAACGGGGAGATCTGGGACCGAATAAGAAATAAGAAATCTTGCAAGCCCATGTTGCCTGAAGGAAGAGATAAATGTTACTTAACAGCAGACAAGTGTTCTAGCCATTGCTGGCATAACATACCTACACTATAGATAGTTACTACACCTGAGTGTTGTGACTGGACATATCGGGGGCTGGTCTGTCAGATTAAAAACCCTTGGAGTAGGTTAAAAAAATGTGCATTGCAGGCGTTCGTGTCAAGGTGCCACTCTAACCACCCATTTGAACTGTAAAGTGAAGAATTGTATGTTCCATTCTGCACCATTTCATTAAGTTATTCTTCTGTAATATTAATGTATTGTTGCCATTGATCAAATCATGAATCCTGGGGAATACTAGGTGTGTTTAAATTATTAGCATTGTGTAGTCCCAGTCACATAGTCTGTTGTAGTTATTTTTTTTTTAAAATTATCAATGGCCGAAGGATCATACAACCCCTAAATAAAACATCAATACCCTGGACCTGCAAGTGACTTGTACCCCAAATTAATTTCAAATCAATATTTATTATCTAATAATCATAACCTTGCACTGTCAATTTTGAAATAAAATAATCCAATAAAATTAATTTTATTTGTTTCAGCATGTTTTTCATTGCTTGAAAGAAGTATAAACGTAAAATAAAACTAAACCTAGTTTGTGAGGACATGACTAGTAAAGTAAGGAACCTTTTTAAATACTGTTGGGTATTTCCTTCAGGTGGTATTGGGCAGTGTTCCCATTGTGTATAGTTGAAAACAGCACGTGGTGTACTAGCACTGTGTAAGTAATGATGAACATCATGATACCAAAACATTTCACCATAGTTTGCAGAATTTGAATATATATATCCTCATTTTCGAATACCATATATTTTCAAATACTATATAGGATTCTAATTCATATAACCTGTATGATATAGTCACAACATCCCATTCATCAGAAATCGAACCTGGGGTTATTATATCGTCCATAGCAATCTAAAAAACATAAGGAATCTGTAAAGATTCTGTGGGACCAAAAATGTCTTATGGAACCTTATCTTAAACAATACCATCATGGACAGGAAATGCAGTAATGTTCACAAGGGACAAGCTTCTTCGGACCTTATTCGAAGATTCCTTGGTCAGACCATTTTTTTAAATTCCTATTCTGTACCAAAAACCCCCTGCAGTCAAGCCCATAGGGGGCTGCTCAGTTCCAGGACGCAAGTGGCCAAGATTGGCCCCTGAATCCTGGCCTATAGACCTGAAGGCGGCCACTCCACGAGACGCAGGAGATCTTGAGGAAACCCATAAAAGTTGGTCAGACTGGATTGCTGGATCGGTGGATAGGAACTTTAGGAAGCCCGGTCCAATTAAGCCAAGAAATCCCAACAGGTCTACCTGGTTCAGCCCTCATCTGGCCGCTCAAAAGAAAAACTGCAAAAAGCTAGAGAGGAGTTGGAGGAAAAGGTATGCTTCTGATATCAAATTAGTATACAAAGCAGCTATCCTGCAATATCACAAGAATATTAGAAAAGCACAAGCAGCCTTTTTTGAAGAAAGGATCGAGAAGTCCTCCAACTCTTTGAAGGAGTTGTTCAAGATTTTAAAGTCTCTTACAATAGTTGAATCAGGCACCCACATTCCCCAATCTTCAAGGGAGAGATATAATAGTTTAGCCACCTTCTTCAAGAGTAAGGTGGAAAATATCTACAACTCCCTTCACTCAAACACAAGCCAAAGTTTTATGGCAACCAAAGATTCTATGGTCACCCCGGAATTCCCTATTGGCACAGAGCAGTCATAAATTTCCCTCTCCCCGGCTCTGCTCACTTATCCTAAACTGAGTAAAGAACAGGCCGGATCCCTTCTACTGAACATCAAATCAAGGCCCCTTATAGATCCCCTCCACCACACATCCTCGCTCAAGGGGGGGGAACTTCATCCTGGCCCAACTTACTAGCCTCATTTCCTTGTCTCTCGAGAAGGGCATAGTACCTAAAGAACGGATCATGCCATCGTAAAGCCTCTGTTTAAAAAAAAACAAAAAAAAAACAACTAGACCCCGCTTCCATGGGAAACAATTGTCCCATCTCATTGCTGTCCATTCTTGGAAAGATCGCGGAGAAACATGTGAACAGAGTTATCTCACAATTCCTGGAAGATAATGGCATTTTACACCAGACTCGGATGGTGTTCCGACCTAAACATAGTACGGAGTCAGCACTGCTCGTAGTCACAGAAGAATTAAAAAGCATACTTCATCAAGGAAGAGCCGCCACTATTTTGTTACTAGACCCAAGTGCGGCCTTTGACATGGTAGACCACGAGATCCTCATCCACAGGCTTAAAGACATTGGGATCAGTGGTGCGGCCAACCAGTGGGTGGCCTCTTTTCTGAGTGATAGATCTTTTCAGTGCATGGAGGCTGATATCTTGTCGGATACATTCTCGACCCCGCGTGGAGTACCTCAGGGATCATCCCTGAGCCTGACCCTTTTTCACATTTACCTGAGCCCATTGGCTCATATAGTGCAGGAGTTCGGACTTTTCATCATATCATATGCCGATGATACCAAACTAGTGATCTCGATAGCAGACACCCTTAATTCCAACCATCGGCAACCAATCCCTTTCCTGGAAAAAATAGGAACCTGGATGGCCAATTGCAGCCTTAAGCTTAACGGGGATTAAACTGAGCTTATGATCTTGGGTAACAGTCCAAGCCCACTCACTGAGATTACCTGGCCAGTAAATTGGGGACCCCCTCCCACCCCGAAAACCTCCATAAAAAATCTGTGGATGTGGCTTGACCAGGACTTAACCATGGAAAAGCAAGCCCAAAAATTGTCCGGGACCTGTTTTGGGATCCATCGGATGGTTCGGAAAATTCTGAGTGTACTTCCAGAGAAATCAAGAAGGACGGTTGTACAAGCCCTGGTAGTCTCGAGACTTGACTATGGCAACTTGTTATACCTCGGCTCCCCCTAAATATGTCACTGATAAGCTACAGGTTGTGCAGAATGCGGCAGCTAGACTGCTTCTCAAGATACCCAGGCACCCGTCAGTAAGATCGTCCTTGAGGGACATTGGCTGCCAGTTCAGGCCAGGATTACATTCAAGGCCCTCTGCCTGGCTCATAGAGCCATGCATGGGAGAGGCCCTACTATGTTGCGTACCTTGATTTCCCACTACTCCCCCGCCGATGTCTGAGGTCAGGAGTGAATTTTCTGATGAACACTACTAAAGTCAAGAGATCAAGGTGGGGTGGAAGATCGTTTTCACATCTGGTTCCCAAAATCTGAAACAGTATGGATCCAGAACTACGATTAATCAAAAATGAACAGTGTTTTTAAAAAAAAAACTTTAAAAAAAAGTGGCTGTTCCCTTAAATCTCACGCTTGATAGCTGTCCCTCACTGTTTCAGCGCTGGGATACCTGCGGGTAGCCATGCGCTTTATAAATCCCTAAACCTAAGTACTTCAGCTACCAGTTCAGGAGAAGAACGTTCTGGAAGATAGTGTCAATTTAACAGCAGAAAAAACACTGTAACAAATCCAATCCAGGTGAAAAGAAAAATCAAAGAGAGGAAAGCCCAAAGGTAGTACTAATGAGGAATCAGTTAAGCCTATTTAAACCAAGAGTACAGTGCACGTACATCATGCAAAGAAGAGTGTGAGGAGTTTGAAGAAAAATCTTCAATGTCAACAAAGGAACCGGAGGCAGTCTGAACAAAATAGGAACCTTGTTACGCAAAGTAAAGCACGTTGGTGATAGTATGCAATGTCCTTGTTTGGTGTCTCAGTAGAAACGGGCACGAGTGCATGTTCAGCATCAGAAGTCCCCAGCTGGTGAGTAGTTAAATTAGGACTGATTAGCGTAGAGGGATCTCTTGCAGGGTAGGTAGAGGAGATGAAGAACCACCCAGATGCCGTTGTGGCCTACTCTGTAGGACTGACCACATGATGGAAATGTATTACTTCAATGGAAACTTGTTGTTTCTGTTTACAACCATCATGTGGTGCAAAAAAATCACAGCTCTCCCCATAGTTAAATGCAGTCTGACAAACCTGGCAGACTATTGTATGGTAAATTCCTCTCAACGTGGTACATATCTGTTGAGCATAATTTGTTGTAGATCAGAACAATGCGCTCCTAGAGAGCTGTAATGACAATTTAACTGTATTGTGTTTTGCAGTGTGTAGACCTTGCCAATTTCCTGAGAAAGCCAATTAACAGATTCAAACAAAGAAAAGATGGGCTGAATGCCCTCTCATTAGTAATCTTCCCCTAGATCCCCAACTTAAAGGAATCCAGCCAGAAGTCGCTGGTTGCTCCATCTCTTCGTCAGTGGCAGAAAGTTTAGTATTAACATTTGAGAGCTCACATCGGAAGTCTTGTAATTCCTGGAAGACAGTTAAACCTTCATTGATGTCAAAGTGCACATCAGCCGCCACTGTGCCAGGGTTATCAAGATCTGGAACATGCATCTGTATCCCAAACAGGACCTCGTAGGGGGTCTGAACACCCAAGGATCTAGGCAGATTATTTAAAGCTCTCTGGACTTCATACAGATGATGGATCCAACTGTGACCTGAGCCTAATACTCTAGCTGTTAAGGACTGCTGTAGGTAAGTTTTTCCACTCCACTATTTAATTTTCCTCATGATGATAGGGAGAGGAGTAATGCACAGCAGCACCCAGGATTTCTGTGGTATTCCGGTAAGCCTTAGAGCCGTGGTAGTCCTAGTACGGCCCACGGGCTGACAGCAGCCCAGCAGGCCTTCCTTGACGGCCCAGCGGGCCTTCCTTGGCAGCCGTGGACCTTGCAGATAATGTACCCATGGCCCCCCAGAGAGAGTGGAGCGAGAGAGAGTGAAGAGAGAGTAGAGAGAGAGAGAGTGACTGAGAGACTGACAGAAAATGACTGAGAGAAGGACAGAGAGAGACTGACTGAGAGAGATTATCTGACTGACAGACAGAGAGAGAGAGAGGCTGACTGACCGAGAGAGGCTGAGAGAGACTGACTGACCGAGAGAGGCTGACTGACTGAGAGAGGCTGACTGACTGAGAGAGGCTGACTAACCGAGAGAGGCTGACTGACCGAGAGAGGCTGACTGACCGAGAGAGGCTGACTGACCGAGAGAGGCTGACTGACCGAGAGAGGCTGACTGACCGAGAGAGGCTGACTGACCGAGAGAGACTGACTGACCGAGAGAGACTGACTGACCGAGAGAGACTGACTGACCGAGAGAGACTGACTGACCGAGAGAGACTGACTGACCGAGAGAGACTGACTGACCGAGAGAGACTGACTGACCGAGAGAGACTGACTGACCGAGAGAGGCTGACTGACTTACCGAGAGACTGACTTACCGAGAGACTGACTTACCGAGAGACTGACTTACCGAGAGACTGACTTACCGAGAGACTGACTGAGAGAGAGATTGACTGAGAGAGAGACTGACTGAGAGAGAGACTGACTGACTGAGAGAGAGACTGACTGACAGAGAGAGAGAGAGAGAGAGAGAGACTGACAGAGAGAGACTGACAGAGAGAGACTGAGTGAGAGACTGACTGAGAGACTGACTGACTGAGAGACTGACTGACTGACTGAGAGACTGACTGACTGACTGAGAGACTGACTGACTGACTGAGAGACTGACTGACTGACTGAGAGACTGACTGACTGAGAGACTGACTGAGAGACTGACTGAGAGACTGACTGACTGACTGACTGAGAGACTGAGAGACTGAGAGACTGAGAGGCTGATGACTGAGAGGCTGACTGACCGAGAGAGAGAGACTGACCGAGAGAGAGAGACTGAGAGAGAGAGAGAGAGAGAGAGACTGACAGAGAGAGACTGACAGAGAGAGACTGACAGAGAGAGACTGACAGAGAGAGACTGACAGAGAGAGAGACTGACAGAGAGAGAGACTGACAGAGAGAGAGACTGACAGAGAGAGAGACTGACAGAGAGAGAGACTGACAGAGAGAGAGACTGACAGAGAGAGAGACTGACAGAGAGAGAGACTGACAGAGAGAGAGACTGACAGAGAGAGAGAGACTGACAGAGAGAGAGAGAGAGAGACTGACAGAGGGAGAGAGAGAGACTGACAGAGGGAGAGAGAGAGACTGACAGAGGGAGAGAGAGAGACTGACAGAGGGAGAGAGAGAGACTGACAGAGAGAGAGAGACTGACGGAGAGAGAGAGACTGACGGAGAGAGAGAGAGAGAAAGAGAGACAGAGACTGAGAGAGAGACAGAGACTGAGACTGAGAGAGAGACAGAGACTGACAGAGAGAGAGAGACTGACAGAGAGAGAGAGACTGACACAGAGAGAGACTGACAGAGAGAGAGACTGACAGAGAGAGAGAGACTGACAGAGAGAGAGAGACTGACAGAGAGAGAGAGACTGACAGAGAGAGAGAGACTGACAGAGAGAGAGAGACTGACAGAGAGAGAGAGACTGACAGAGAGAGAGACTGACAGAGAGAGAGAGACTGACAGAGAGAGAAAGACTGACACAGAGAGAGAGACACTGACACAGAGAGAGAGACACTGACACAGAGAGAGAGACACTGACACAGAGAGAGAGACTGACACAGAGAGAGAGACTGACGGAGAGACAGAGACTGACGGAGAGACAGAGACTGACGGAGAGACAGAGACTGACGGAGAGACAGAGACTGACGGAGAGACAGAGACTGACGGAGAGACAGAGACTGACGGAGAGACAGAGACTGACGGAGAGACAGAGACTGACGGAGAGACAGAGACTGACGGAGAGACAGAGACAGAGACAGAGAGACAGAGACAGAGAGAGAGAGAGAGAGAGAGACAGAGAGAGAGAGAGAGACAGAGAGAGACTGAGAGAGAGAGAGACTGAGAGAGAGAGAGACTGAGAGAGAGAGAGACTGAGAGAGACTGAGAGAGAGAGACTGAGAGAGAGAGACTGAGAGAGAGAGACAGACTGACAGAGACAGACTGACAGAGAGACTGACTGACAGAGAGACTGACTGACAGAGAGACTGACTGACTGACAGAGAGACTGACTGACTGACAGAGAGACTGACTGACTGACAGAGAGACTGACTGACAGCCTGACTGACTGACTGACAGCCTGACTGACTGACTGACAGCCTGACTGACTGACTGACAGCCTGACTGACTGACTGACAGCCTGACTGACTGACAGCCTGACTGACTGACAGCCTGACTGACTGACAGCCTGACTGACTGACAGCCTGACTGACAGCGAGACTGACTGACAGCGAGAGAGACTGAGAGACTGACTGAGAGACTGACTGAGAGACTGACTGAGAGACTGACTGAGAGACTGACTGAGAGACTGACTGAGAGACTGACTGAGAGACTGACTGAGAGACTGACTGAGAGACTGACACTGACTGAGAGAGAGACACTGACTGAGAGAGAGAGACTGACTGAGAGAGAGAGACTGACTGAGAGAGAGACACTGACTGAGAGAGAGAGAGAGAGAGAGACTGACAGACAGAGAGAGAGAGAGAGAGAGACTGACAGAGAGAGAGAGAGAGAGAGAGAGAGAGAGAGACTGAGAGAGACTGACAGAGACTGACAGAGAGAGAGAGAGACTGACAGAGAGAGAGAGAGAGAGACTGACCGAGAGAGAGGGAGACAGAGAGGGGGAGAGAGAGACTGACTGAGAGAGGCTGACTGACTGAGAGAGGCTGACTGACTGAGAGAGGCTGACTGACTGAGAGAGGCTGACTGACTGAGAGAGGCTGACTGACTGAGAGAGGCTGACTGACTGAGAGAGGCTGACTGACTGAGAGAGGCTGACTGACTGAGAGAGGCTGACTGACTGAGAGAGGCTGACTGACTGAGAGATGCTGACTGACTGAGAGATGCTGACTGACTGAGAGATGCTGACTGACTGAGAGATGCTGACTGACTGAGAGATGCTGACTGACTGAGATGCTGACTGACTGAGAGATGCTGACTGACTGAGAGAGGCTGACTGACTGAGAGAGGCTGACTGACTGAGAGAGGCTGACTGACTGAGAGAGGCTGACTGACTGAGAGAGGCTGACTGACTGAGAGAGGCTGACTGACTGAGAGAGGCTGACTGACTGACAGGCTGACTGACTGACAGGCTGACTGACTGACAGGCTGACTGACTGACAGGCTGACTGACTGACAGGCTGACTGACTGACAGGCTGACTGACTGGCTGACTGACTGACAGGCTGACAAAGAGAGGCTGACTGACAGAGAGAGGGACTGACTGACAGAGAGAGGGACTGACTGACAGAGAGAGAGGGACTGACTGACAGAGAGAGAGGGACTGACTGACAGAGAGAGGGACTGACTGACAGAGAGAGGGACTGACTGACTGAGAGACAGTAGGAGAGTAGGATCTGCCTCTTATGTTGCCCCCACTTTTTTTCTGATGTTTACACTTGTTTTTGGCTATAGTCTGTTCTCTCTAAACAACTTGGAGTGCATATTAGGTACACTAGTGATTGGATACTGTGGTACCTTATGAGCCCCTA
Source organism: Triturus cristatus (assembly GCF_964204655.1). Classification (NCBI taxonomy): domain Eukaryota; kingdom Metazoa; phylum Chordata; class Amphibia; order Caudata; family Salamandridae; genus Triturus; species Triturus cristatus. The sequence continues at coordinate 675,570,411 of NC_140593.1, read as the reverse complement.
GTATATGTTACCTTGGGTACCAAGGGCATAGGTACTTCACAGGCCTACCAGGGGCTGAAGCATGTATTATGCCACCGCTGGGAAGCAGACTAAATCTGACACCACAGGCCTGCTACTGCAGCCTGGGTGAGGTAGTGTTAGCACTCCTCATTGAGATATAGGTTCACTATATCTCTCTCCCAGCACAGACATTTAAACCTATCAGTCACCCCTAAGGCAGGCCCTATCAATCCTGAGGGCAGGGTGCTTGGTTTCCATGTGAGGGGGTGCCTCTGCCTGAGCAGGGCCCCTCCGCAGCTCTCAGAGTCCATTTTCTGGGGCTGTTTGTGAATGCGGTCAAACCATATAATTGTAAGTGCATTATAACCTCGCGGTTAATGCTAACTTTGGGATGGGTGCATCAAAACATGTTGTGTTTGGTGTCAAACGCTTTGGAATCCTACTCCCACACCAGTAACTGGTGTGGGAGTATGATCCCACCCTTCTAGAGGGATAGACATGTACCTACTGTGGAAACACAGTAGAATCCTAAAGAGCCCTGGCATCACAAAATGGATGCCACCAGTCACAGACACTGGGCTGCCCTCCTGCTGATGACCGAAACTCGCAGTGGAGGAGGCCCAACAATAGGCATCCTGTCACAGGGAGGTGTGGCCACCTCCCAGACAGGGTTTAGTGTATTGGGGCTGGGTGGGTGCACTCCTAGAGGGCTTTGAAGTCCTGCACTGGGGGAGCAGTAGGCTCCTCTGTGCATACACCAGTTCAAACCGGCTCAGGAGCTACCTGCCCCTGCTCTGGCACGAAACTGGACAAAGGGAAGTGAGTGTAGCCACCCACTCCCCTGACCCTCCCATAGGTGGGGTCATAGAGCTAGTCCCTCCCTTCCTTTCAGTATAAGTTAGGTAACCCTTGCCATTGCAAACTAGATATCCCTTGACGACGCTCTGAAAAAGAATCCTGGACCTTCGACGTTTCATTACCTCTGGAAGACGGAAGAATCTCCCTTGGAGTCGAGGAGTGACTCCCCTGCTTGGCAGGCACCCAATCTTGCAAACAACGGTCGCAAACTTTCCCGCCAGAGTCCGAAGTCCCGGCAGCCCAGGAAGAGGATTTCCTGACTTCTCCAAGGCCATCGTGAGTCCCCAGCGACGCTGAGGCATGTGGACCCCACGAGTGACGAGGAACCGCAATCCCTGGGTACCGGGCACTATTTTCGAGTGCAACCCCTTCACGACGTTCTACTAACTTGTGCATTGGACCACGTGTGGTCCAAGCCTCCAGCAGGAATCCCTCCGAAGATCAGAGGCCTACCCCGTCCCGAGAGACCGTGGGCCCCTGTTGAGTGAATCCTCGTGAGGCGTCTTCGCGATCCCTTGCTGGTTGACTTGTGGGTCTCCAGAAGACTTTTCTACAGTTCCAAAGGGCTCCCCTGATTGCTCCAGAACTGCCCTGACTTACCCTCGCTGGGTGAGTCCCTCAGACCTTGCTGGTCTGCACCGCTGACTTTTTGTCCTTTCCACTAGACTTGCTGTTACCAAGGCTTGTTGGCTCCAGTCTGGTCACCGACACCGCAGTAAGCTGCAGACTTCGTGGGACACGCCGAATCCAGCTCCTGGTCACCGTCGATGCCTCCTGGACCTCGTGGCTGAAGAGTCAAGACACCTGTGATCACCTGAAATCACCCGACGACTGTGGGCATCCATCTTCTTTGCCCCGGGTCACTGCCAGGTGACTTTGAACACTGTCCCCTCTGCTTTCAGGTCTTCCTTCTTCTGAATCCAGCCTTGGATTCCACCGGACACTTTTCCTGTCTTCACAAGCAGCAAGTCTTCTTTGGCTCCCGTTGAAAACGACGCCTCAACCCGACACCGAAAGACATCTATGCACCCGGCTTCCCTGGGTGCGGTAACTCCAGCACTACGGTACTCCTGTGGGTGTTGGCTCTAGAACTACTTACCCTGTAAGTGACTTGCTTGTAGACTCTCCCGAAGTATCCTAAAACTCTTAATTTCCAATCGCGATTTGCTCCATTGAAGTCAATTGGGATTCGCGGCTGTGTTCTCACACTGCGTGCATCTCCCGTGGGTCCTTTACTTACCTACCTTGGGTGGTTTCGTGAGGCCCCAGCACTTCTGAAGGCCCTAGGCCTTGTCCCCTTGCAAGTCGTTATCTCGAAGTCTTTTTTAGTATATGGTCTGGTACGCCCCTAGGGCCCCAGCCATATTTGTGCTTAACTTGTTGTGAAATGTTGATTTGTGCATATGTCCTTGACTTCTAATCTCATAAAGAGATTAGCAGAGAGTTGTTAGTAATAAATACATCTATATTTTATATATATACCTGTGTGGTGTCCTTTCATTTAGTAATTCAAGAGATTATAAGGTAAAACAAGCTGCTTTACATTCCTCTAAAGACTTAGCCTGAAGGCCGCTCTCCACAGCTACCACTAGGATAGCTTTCTTTAAAAGGTTGTCTTAAACCTATCTACCATAAGAGTCGAATTGTACTGGTGCAAGGTGTCCACTTTAACTAGTGAACAGCATATACCAGGCCAACTTCTCACAGAGACTGACTGACTGCCTGAGAGAGAGCTGACTCCCTGCCTGAGAGAGAGCTGACTCACTGCCTGAGAGATAGCTGACTCACTGCCTGAGAGATAGCTGACTCACTGCCTGAGAGAGAGCTGACTCACTGCCTGAGAGAGAGCTGACTCACTGCCTGAGAGAGAGCTCACTGCCTGAGAAAGAGCTGACTCACTGCCTGAGAGAGAGCTGACTGACTGACTGACTGAGAGAGCTGACTGACTGCCTGAGAGAGAGCTGACTCACTGCCTGAGAGAGAGCTGACTGACTGCCTGAGAGAGCTGACTGACTGCCTGAGAGAGCTGACTGACTGCCTGAGAGAGAGCAACTGATAGAGAGAGAGCAACTGATAGAGAGAGAGCAACTGATAGAGAGAGAGCAACTGATAGAGAGAGAGCGACTGACAGAGAGAGAGCAACTGACAGAGAGAGAGAGCGACTGACAGAGAGAGAGCGACTGACAGAGAGAGAGAGCGACTGACAGAGAGAGAGAGCGACTGACAGAGAGAGAGAGCGACTGACAGAGAGAGAGCGACTGACAGAGAGAGAGCGACTGACAGAGAGAGAGCGACTGACAGAGAGAGAGCGACTGACAGAGAGAGAGCGACTGACAGAGAGAGCGACTGACAGAGACAGAGAGACTGACAGAGAGACTGACAGAGAGACTGACAGAGAGACTGACAGAGAGACTGACAGAGAGACTGACAGACTGAGAGACTGACAGAGAGACTGACTGACAGAGAGACTGACTGACAGAGAGACTGACTGACTGAGAGACTGACTGACTGAGAGACTGACTGACTGAGAGACTGACTGACTGAGAGACTGACTGACTGAGAGACTGACAGAGAGAGATGACTGCCTGAGAGAGAGCTGACTGACTGCCTGAGAGAGAGCTGACTGACTGCCTGAGAGAGAGCTGACTGACTGCCTGAGAGAGAGCTGACTGACGGAGAGAGAGACTGACTGACTGAGAGAGAGCTGACTGACGGAGAGAGAGACTGACTGACTGACTGACTGACTGACTGAGAGAGAGACTGACTGACTGACTGACTGAGAGAGAGACTGACTGACGGAGAGAGAGACTGACTGACTGAGAGAGAGACTGACTGACTGAGAGAGAGACTGACTGACTGAGAGAGAGACTGACTGACGGAGAGAGAGACTGACTGACGGAGAGAGAGAGAGAGACTGACTGACTGACTGACTGACAGAGAGACTGACTGACTGACGGAGAGAGAGACTGACTGACTGACGGAGAGAGAGACTGACTGACAGAAAGAAACACGTTAGTTAGATTCCTCACCTTAGAATATCCCCAGGCGTCAGACTGGATCCGGAAGATTTTTCGTCAGCAATACCCCTTGCGCGTCGCTAGGCGTCGTCTGCGGCTCCGCGTCCGTCGTCGGCGTCGTGCGCCGGAATGACGTCGTCGGAGTACTTAGACGCCGCCCTCGCGCGCTGACGTCAGTTCTTCTTTTTTCCGCGCCAGTAAGCGCAGATCCGGGAGAGCTACCCCTTTTAGTCTTTTTTGACAAAGTTTTTTGATCCTTTTTGATCTTGTCTCGACTCCAGTGCCGGTAGGATGCCTGGTTTCAAAGCCTGTGCTGACTGCAACCGCTTGATGTCGGTTACAGATCATCACCGCCGGTGCCTTTACTGTTTGGGCCTCGACCATGACGCGGAGTCGTGTTCGGACTGCAAGGCCCTGACCTCGAAGGCTAGACGGGAGCGGTCCCGTAAACTCCTCGAGCTTCGCCACTCGGCGTCCTCGACGTCCTCATCGCTCGTCTGGCTCCAAGTCTTCTGGTAAGTCGAAGCACTCCAAGAAGTCCAAGAGGCGACACCGCTCTTCGGACTCCCCTCGCCGGTCGCGCGACTCGGCCGAGGGTCAGGGTGGTTCCACCCCACCGGCTCCAGCGGAGCCGATGGCGCCGCGCAAGTCCCCATACCCGCCGGTCCCTGGGACTGACGCAGCGCCGGCAGAAGTCAGTGCCTTCCTCGCGGCCATGAGGAGCCCGGCTCCGCCGTCGACGCCCGCTGGCGCGCCTTCGGGCCCCGCGGACTCGACTGGGCAACCTTGCATGCCGGCGGCTCCGGCCCCGGCGCCGTCGCCGGCTTCGGCCCCGACGCCGCAGGTTCCCGAGGGACTCGTCCCCGAGTCCCCGCCGACGCCGGTCGACCTAGTCACGCCTCCTCCGCCGGCGTCGACACCGGTTCCACCTCCGACGCCGGCTCCGCTCGGCGTCGAGCCCCAGTTCAGCCCCGCTCCGGATCCGGCGCCGTTACGGCGTCGATGGACGCCGCGTACGGCGCCGTTAGAGACACAATATGTCTATCGTCCGGCTCCGCTCCTTCCTCCTGTTTACTAGGAATCGGATGACGGGGGCGACTGGGAGGGGTCCGAGGATCCTATGGCCGTTCAGGCTCAGCTGTCACAGGACTGGGCAGATGAACTGGGGGAGGCCAGTGGTCTGGATACCTCTCCAGACACTGGATTCATCTCTCCTCCGACTGTGGCTTCGGAGGAGGGTGCTGCTTTCTCTGTGGTGCTGCGCAAGGCGGCCGCAGCCCTTGGGCTCGAGCTGCCTGCCGTGGCTGTGAGGACTAACGTCCTCACTGAGGTGCTTCAGTCTGCAGCAAGCTCCACTGAGCCTCTGCTGCAATTCAATGAGGCCCTCATTGACGTTCTGCAGGGCACCTGGTCCAAGCCCTCCACAGTCCCTCCTGTGGACAGGAATGTCGCCAGGCGCCACCGCCCTGCTCCGGGCGACCCCAGTTTTCTGTCCCAACACCCCACCCCCGAGAGCCTGGTTATCCAGGCTTCTACCTCCCAATCCTTCTTCCCGACCGCTCCGCCGGACCGGGATTCCAAGAGACTGGAACAGTTTGACAAAAAGCTGTTCTCCTCCCTTAGTTTGGGTCTGCGGTCCTTGAACACCGCCTGTCTTTTGGACTGTTATTCCCACTCTCTGTGGGATACGGTGGAGGACGTGCTGCCCCTGTGTCCGGAGGAGGCCCAGACACGACTTACCCAGGCTCTGGCCGATGGGAGGGATGCAGCACGACATGCAATCCGATGTGGGCTTGACACTACGGACTCGCTGAGTAGGGCGATTTCTACCACGGTGGCGCTTAGACGTCACGCCTGGCTGCGGTCCACGTCCTTTTCGGGGGATGTCCAGAGCACTCTCATGGACATGCACTTTGATGGCACTCGCCTTTTTGGTGAGAAAGCGGACAGTGCGCTGAATCGCTTTAAGAAATCCCGGGCTACGGCCAAGTCCTTGGGCCTCTCGGCCCCGCGGTCACAAACTTCAGCCTTTCGCCCCTTTCGTGGCCAAGGAAGGGGTGCCTCCTCACGTCCGCCTAGCCACCAGCCGCAGAACCAACCTGCGCGCGGTCGCGGACGTGGTTTTCGCCGAGGCGGTTCTGGAGGACGACGCGGTCAGCCCACATCCACCCCGGCAGCATCCGCCTCCAAGCCTTCCTAGTCCGAGCTTTCCGGCCCATTCCTCGCCAGTGGGCGGCAGAGTTCGCCATCATCTGCTCCACTGGCGTACCATCACCTCGGACAGGTGGGTGCTGCAAATCGTCCGAAGGGGCTACTCCCTCCCCTTCGAGACGACCCCTCAAGCCATGCCACCGCAGCACCACCGTATCTCGGAGGATCATTTGAATCTTCTGCGAGAGGAAGTTTCGGCCCTCTTGGCCAAAGAGGCTGTCGAGCGCGTTCCGAGCCCAGAAGTAGGTCGTGGTTGTTATTCCCACTACTTTCTGGTTCCCAAGAAGGGCAAAGGGGGCCTACGCCCTATCTTGGACCTCAGGAACGTCAATGACTTCCTCCGGAAGGAACGGTGCAAAATGTTGACTTTGGCTCAGGTTCTAGCTGGCCTCGACCCTGGAGACTGGATGGTAGCGTTGGACTTGCAGGACGCATATTTCCACATCCCCGTTCTGCCGGCCCACCGGCGTTACCTGCGGTTCACGGTGGGCCAAGGAGCATTTTCAGTTCACCGTGCTCCCCTTCGGCCTCACCAGTGCCCCTCGGGTGTTCACGAAAGTGATGGCGGTGGTCGCAGCTCATCTGCGCAGATCAGGGGTTCCAGTCTTCCCCTACCTCGACGACTGGTTGTTGAAGGCGGGCTCGCCCCAGGCAGTCGTCTCCCACCTCCAGACTACGGCGGATCTCCTGCATTTGCTGGGGTTTTCCATCAACGTGCCGAAGTCACACCTGAGTCCCTCTCAGACGCTCCTCTTCATCGGAGCGGTTCTCGATTCGGCGCAGTTCCGGGTCTATCCTCCGGAACAGCGGGTCCGGGATATACAGGCCCCGATTCCCATCTTTCGGCCTGTATCCTGGGTTTCGGTCAGGCTAGTGTTGCGGCTTCTGGGGCTGATGGCCTCCTGCATCCTACTAGTGCATCACGCCAGGCGGCGTATGCGGGCTCTGCAGTGGGACCTGAAGTTTCAGAGGGCCCAGCATCACGGCAACCTGTCCGACCATGTCTTGATCTCGGAGGGCACTGCACAGCAGTTGCAGTGGTGGCTCACGGACCGCGATTGGGTCACGGGCAAGAGCCTCTCCCTTCCCCAACCGGAGCATGTCGTAGTGACGGATGCGTCCCTCCTGGGATGGGGTGGCCATATGGGAGAGGCGGAGATCAGAGGCCTCTGGTCTCCGGCGGAGTCTCGTCTCCACATCAACCTGTTGGAGTTGAGAGCGATCCGACTTGCACTGAATGCCTTCCTTCCCTCTGTCAGGGGAAGTGTTGTGCAGGTGTTCACGGACAACACCACCGCCATGTGGTATTGCAACAAACAGGGCGGGGTGGGGTCGTGGACCCTTTGTCAGGAGGCCCTGCGCCTCTGGACATGGCTGGAACACCAGGGTGTCACCCTAGTGGTTCAACATCTGGCGGGCTCTCTGAACGCCAGAGCAGACGAACTCAGCCACCGGTGCATGATGGATCACGAATGGCGTCTGACCTCCGAAGTGGCACAAGGTCTCTTTCAGCAGTGGGGAGAGCCTTGGTTAGATCTATTCGCCACCGAAGAGAACGCGCAATGTCAGCAGTTCTGCGCGTTGGAATTTCCAAGGCGGCACTCTCTCGGCGACGCTTTTCGTCACGAGTGGAGTTGCGGTCTGTTGTACGCCTTTCCGCCTATACCACTTCTGCCCAGAGTGCTGAAGAAGATCAGGCGCGACCGGGCCCAAGTCATCTTGGTGGCTCCGGATTGGGCACGAAGGTACTGGTATCCCGAGCTACTCTGTATGTTGACCGATCCTCCGGTACGTCTGCCCCTTCGGGAGGATCTTCTGTCGCAGCAGCAGGGGACGGTCCTCCACCCGAACCTGTCCAGCCTCCACCTCCATGCGTGGAGATTGAGCGGCGGCAGTTGATGCCATTTGACTTGCCTCCTGAAGTCTGTGATATCATTCTGGCAGCCAGGCGTCCCTACACAAAGACCGTATACGCCTGCCGGTGGAACAGATTTGTGGCATGGTGCACAGCAAAGGCTGTGGATCCCCTTTCCGCCCCTCTTTCTGAGGTTCTCCTCTTTCTTCTTTCTTTGGCCCGGCAGGGCTCTGCCCTGGGCACCTTGAAAGGTTATCTTGCTGCCCTCTCTGCCTTCTTACGGCTTCCTGATCAGCCTTCTCTTTTCAAGTCCCCTGTGGTTCAACGCTTTCTTAAAGGCATTACTCATATGTTCCCTCCTGTTCCTTTCGTAATGCCTCAGTAGGACTTGAATCTTGTTCTCATTTCTGATGTGCGCTCCCTTTGAGCCTCTTCACAATTGTCCTCTTCGTCTTCTGACGCCTAAGACTGCTTTCCTGGTAGCCATCACCTCGGCTAGACGGGTGAGTGAGCTCCAGGCTCTATCGTCCAAGCCTCCTTTTCTCTCTGTTCATCCGGACAAGGTTGTCCTTCGGCCTCGTCCCTCTTTTCTACCGAAAGTGGTGACTCCCTTTCATCTTGGGCAGTCTGTCACCTTGCCCACCTTCTTTCCGCCTCCGCATCCTTCCAAAGAGGAAGAGAGGCTCCACCGTCTGGACCCAAAGCGTGCGCTCTCTTTTTATTTGGACCGCACAAAACAGTTCCGGGTGGACGACCAACTTTTCGTTGGATACGTGGATGCTAAGAAGGGAAAAGCTGTGCACAAGCGAACCATCTCCCGGTGGGTCGTTTTGTGCATCAAAATCTGTTACTCCTTGATGAAAAAGGACCCTCCTGTTGGGCTGCGCGCCCATTCCACTCGGGCTACAGCGGCTACTACTGCTTTGGGACGGGGAGTCCCGTTGCAGGACATCTGTCAGGTGGCTACGTGGTCTTCACTACACACGTTTGCCAGGCATTATTGCCTAGACAGCCAAGTCCGGAGGGATGGCTTCTTTGGCCGTTCTGTCCTCCAGGACTTTCTGGTGTGATCTTGGTTCGCAGACCCACCACCGGGGATGGTATTGCTTGGGTATCTATTCTAAGGTGAGGAATCTAACTAACGTGTTTCTTTCAGATGAACAAGTTACTTACCTTCGGTAACGATGTATCTGTAAGAAACATTAGTTAGTTAGATTCCTCACCGACCCACCCATCCTCCCCGTTCTGCGAACTGACATCTAGGGTTAAGGCTATCCCTTTCAGGGTCCTAGAATTTTTTGGCACCAGTGTCGGTATCTTGCATGGCTCTGCGTTCCTGGCGCGGAAGGCTATGTACAAGAACTGACGTCAGCGCGCGAGGGCGGCGTCTAAGTACTCCGACGTCATTCCGGCGCACGACGCCGACGACGGACGCGGAGCAGCAGACGACGCCTAGCGACGCGCAAGGGGTATTGCTGACGAAAAATCTTCCGGATCCAGTCTGACGCCTGGGGATATTCTAAGGTGAGGAATCTAACTAACTAATGTTTCTTACAGATACATCGTTACCGAAGGGAAGTAACTTGTTCGGCAGGGAGAGAGACTGACTCACTGACTGACAGAGTGACTGACTGACAGAGTGACTGACTGACAGAGAGACTGACTGACAGAGAGACTGACTGACAGAGAGACTGACTGACAGAGAGACTGACTGACAGAGAGACTGACTGACAGAGAGACTGACTGACAGAGAGACTGACTGGCTGCCTGAGAGAGAGACTGGCTGCCTGAGAGAGAGACTGGCTGCCTGAGAGAGAGACTGGCTGCCTGAGAGAGAGACTGGCTGCCTGAGAGAGAGCTGACTGACTGAGAGAGAGCTAATGACTGACATAGAGAGCTAATGGCTGAGAGAGAGAATGACTGAGGGAGAGAATGACTGAGGGAGAGAGACTGACTGACTGACTGAGAGAGAGGCTGACTGACTGACTGAGAGAGAGGCTGACTGACTGGGAGAGGCTGACTGACTGGGAGAGACTGACTGACTGAGAGAGACACAGACTGACACAGAGAGAGAGACTGACACAGAGAGAGAGACTGACACAGAGAGAGAGACTGACACAGAGAGAGAGAGACTGACAGAGAGAGAGAGAGACTGACACAGAGAGAGAGAGACTGACACAGAGAGAGAGAGCCTGACAGAGAAAGAGAGAGACTGACAGAAAGAAAGCGAGACAGAGAGAAAGAGAGACAGAGAGACAGAGAGACAGAGAGACAGAGAGAAAGAGAGACAGAGAGACAGAGAGACAGAGAGACAGAGAGACAGAGAGGAAGAGAGACAGAGAGGAAGAGAGACAGAGAGGAAGAGAGACAGAGAGGAAGAGAGACAGAGAGGAAGAGAGACAGAGAGGAAGAGAGACAGAGAGGAAGAGAGACAGAGAGGAAGAGAGACAGAGAGGAAGAGAGACAGAGAGGAAGAGAGACAGAGAGGAAGAGAGACAGAGATGAAGAGAGACAGAGAGGAAGAGAGACAGAGAGGAAGAGAGACAGAGAGAGAGAGACTGACAGAGAGAGAGAGAGAGAGAGAGACTGACGGAGAGAGAGACTGACGGAGAGAGAGACTGACAGAGAGAGAGACTGACAGAGAGAGAGACTGACAGAGAGAGAGACTGACAGAGAGAGAGACTGACAGAGAGAGAGACTGACAGAGAGAGAGAGACTGACAGAGAGAGAGAGACTGACAGAGAGAGAGAGACTGACAGAGAGAGAGAGACTGACAGAGAGACTGACAGAGAGAGAGAGACTGACAGAGAGAGAGAGAGAGAGAGACTGACGGAGAGAGAGACTGACAGAGAGAGAGACTGACAGAGAGAGAGAGACTGACAGAGAGAGACTGACAGACCGAGAGAGAGACTGGCTGCCTGAGAGAGAGCTGACTGACTGAGAGAGAGCTAATGACTGACATAGAGAGCTAATGGCTGAGAGAGAGAATGACTGAGGGAGAGAGACTCACTGACTGAGAGAGACTGACACAGAGAGAGAGAGACTGACAGAGAGAGAGAGAGACTGACAGAGAGAGAGAGACTGACAGAGAGAGAGAGAGACTGACAGAGAGAGAGAGAGAGAGAGAGACTGACAGAGAGAGAAAGAGAGACAGAGAGACAGAGAGACAGAGAGACAGAGAGGAAGAGAGACAGAGAGGAAGAGAGACAGAGAGGAAGAGAGACAGAGAGGAAGAGAGACAGAGAGACAGAGAGGAAGAGAGACAGAGAGGAAGAGAGACAGAGAGGAAGAGAGACAGAGAGGAAGAGAGACAGAGAGGAAGAGAGACAGAGAGGAAGAGAGACAGAGAGGAAGAGAGACAGAGAGAGAGAGACTGACAGAGAGAGAGAGACTGACAGAGAGAGAGAGAGAGAGAGAGAGAGACTGACGGAGAGAGAGACTGACGGAGAGAGAGACTGACAGAGAGAGAGACTGACAGAGAGAGAGACTGACAGAGAGAGAGACTGACAGAGAGAGAGAGACTGACAGAGAGAGAGAGACTGACAGAGAGAGAGAGACTGACAGAGAGAGAGAGACTGACAGAGAGAGAGAGACTGACAGAGAGACTGACAGAGAGAGAGAGACTGACAGAGAGAGAGAGAGAGAGAGACTGACAGAGAGAGAGAGAGAGAGAGACTGACGGAGAGAGAGACTGACAGAGAGAGAGACTGACAGAGAGACTGACAGAGAGAGAGAGACTGACAGAGAGACTGACAGAGAGAGAGAGACTGACAGAGAGAGAGAGAGAGAGAGACTGACGGAGAGAGAGACTGACAGAGAGAGAGACTGACAGAGAGAGAGAGACTGACAGAGAGAGACTGACAGACCGAGAGAGAGACTGGCTGCCTGAGAGAGAGCTGACTGACTGAGAGAGAGCTAATGACTGACATAGAGAGCTAATGGCTGAGAGAGAGAATGACTGAGGGAGAGAGACTCACTGACTGAGAGAGACTGACACAGAGAGAGAGAGACTGACAGAGAGAGAGAGAGACTGACAGAGAGAGAGAGAGACTGACAGAGAGAGAGAGAGAGAGAGAGACTGACAGAGAGAGAAAGAGAGACTGGCTGCCTGAGAGAGAGACTGGCTGCCTGAGAGAGAGACTGGCTGCCTGAGAGAGCTGACTGACTGCCTGAGAGAGCTGACTGACTGCCTGAGAGAGCTGACTGACTGAGGGAGAGACGACTGACTAAGGGAGCGACAACTGACTAAGAGTGGTCTGACTGACTGAGAGCTGACTGGCTGAGAGCTGACTGGCTGAGAGCTGACTGGCTGAGAGCTGTCTGACTGAGGCAGGGACAGCTGACTGAGAGATAAAGCTGACTGAGAGAGATAAAGCTGACTGAGAGAGAGAAAGCTGACTGAGAGAGAGAAAGCTGACTGAGAGAGAGCTGACTGATTGAGGGAGACTGACTGAGAGAGACAGAGAGAGAGACTGACACAGAGAGAGAGACTGACACAGAGAGAGAGACTGACACAGAGAGAGAGACTGACACAGAGAGAGAGACTGACACAGAGAGAGAGACTGACACAGAGAGAGAGACTGACACAGAGAGAGAGACTGACACAGAGAGAGAGACTGACACAGAGAGAGAGACTGACACAGAGAGAGAGACTGACTGAGGGAGAGACTGACTGAGGGAGAGACTGACTGAGGGAGAGACTGACTGAGGGAGAGACTGACTGAGGGAGAGACTGACTGAGGGAGAGACTGACTGAGGGAGAGACTGACTGAGGGAGAGACTGACTGAGGGAGAGACTGACTGAGAAAGAGAGAGCCTGACAGAAAGAGAGAGACTGACAGAAAGAAAGCGAGACAGAGAGACAGAGAGACAGAGAGGAAGAGAGACAGAGAGGAAGAGAGACAGAGAGGAAGAGAGACAGAGACAGAGAGGAAGAGAGACAGAGACAGAGAGGAAGAGAGACCGAGAGGAAGAGAGACAGAGAGGAAGAGAGACAGAGAGGAAGAGAGACAGAGAGGAAGAGAGACAGAGAGACAGAGAGACAGAGAGACAGAGAGACTGAGAGACTGAGAGACTGAGAGACTGAGAGACTGAGAGACTGAGAGACTGAGAGACTGAGAGACTGAGAGGAAGCGAGGAAGAGAGACAGAGAGACTGACAGAGAGAGAGAGAGAGAGACTGACAGAGAGAGAGAGAGACTGACAGAGAGAGAGAGAGACTGACAGAGAGAGAGAGAGACTGACAGAGAGAGAGAGAGACTGACAGAGAGAGAGAGAGACAGAGAGAGAGAGACTGACAGAGAGAGAGAGACTGACAGAGAGAGAGAGAGAGACTGGCTGCCTCAGAGAGAGACTGGCTGCCTCAGAGAGAGACTGGCTGCCTCAGAGAGAGACTGGCTGCCTCAGAGAGAGACTGGCTGCCTGAGAGAGAGACTGGCTGCCTGAGAGAGAGACTGGCTGCCTGTGAGAGCTGACTGACTGAGGGAGAGACGACTGACTAAGGGAGAGACGACTGACTAAGAGTGGTTTGACTGACTGAGAGCTGACTGGCGGAGAGCTGTCTGACTGAGAGAGAGAAAGCTGACTGAGAGAGAGAAAGCTGACTGAGAGAGAGAAAGCTGACTAAGAGAGAGCTGACTGACTGAGGGAGAGACTGACTGAGGGAGAGACTGACTGAGGGAGAGACTGACTGAGGGAGAGACTGACTGAGGGAGAGACTGACTGAGGGAGAGACTGACTGAGAGAGAGACTGACTGACTGAGAGAGAGACTGACTGACTGAGAGAGAGATTGACTGACTGAGAGAGAGATTGACTGACTGAGAGAGAGATTGACTGACAGAGAGAGAGAGACTGACAGAGAGAGAGAGACTGAGAGAGAGAGACTGACAGAGAGAGAGACTGACAGAGAGAGACTGACAGAGAGAGAGAGAGAGACTGACAGAGAGAGAGAGAGACTGACAGAGAGAGAGAGAGACTGACAGAGAGAGAGACTGACAGAGAGAGAGACTGACAGAGAGAGAGACTGACAGAGAGAGAGACTGACAGAGAGAGAGACTGACAGAGAGAGAGACTGACAGAGAGAGAGACTGACAGAGAGAGAGACTGACAGAGAGAGAGACTGTCAGAGAGAGAGAGAGACTGACAGAGAGAGAAAGACTGACAGAGAGAGAGAGACTGACAGACCGAGAGAGAGACTGGCTGCCTGAGAGAGAGCTGACTGACTGACATAGAGAGCTAATGGCTGAGAGAGAGAATGACTGAGGGAGAGAGACTCACTGACTGGGAGAGACTGACACAGAGAGAGACTGACAGAGAGAGAGAGAGACTGACAGAGAGAGAGAGAGAGAGAGAGACTGACAGAGAGAGAAAGAGAGACTGGCTGCCTGAGAGAGAGACTGGCTGCCTGAGAGAGAGACTGGCTGCCTGAGAGAGAGACTGGCTGCCTGAGAGAGAGACTGGCTGCCTGAGAGAGAGACTGGCTGCCTGAGAGAGAGACTGGCTGCCTGAGAGAGAGACTGGCTGCCTGAGAGAGAGACTGGCTGCCTGAGAGAGAGACTGGCTGCCTGAGAGAGAGACTGGCTGCCTGAGAGAGAGACTGGCTGCCTGAGAGAGAGACTGGCTGCCTGAGAGAGCTGACTGACTGCCTGAGAGAGCTGACTGACTGCCTGAGAGAGCTGACTGACTGAGGGAGAGACGACTGACTGAGGGAGAGACAACTGACTAAGAGTGGTCTGACTGGCTGAGAGCTGACTGGCTGAGAGCTGACTGGCTGAGAGCTGACTGGCTGAGAGCTGTCTGACTGAGGCAGGGACAGCTGACTGAGAGAGATAAAGCTGACTGAGAGAGATAAAGCTGACTGAGAGAGAGAAAGCTGACTGAGAGAGAGCTGACTGATTGAGGGAGACTGACTGAGAGAGACAGAGAGAGAGACTGACACAGAGAGAGAGACTGACACAGAGAGAGAGACTGACACAGAGAGAGAGACTGACACAGAGAGAGAGACTGACACAGAGAGAGAGACTGACACAGAGAGAGAGACACTGACACAGAGAGAGAGACACTGACACAGAGAGAGAGACACTGACACAGAGAGAGAGACACTGACACAGAGAGAGAGACACTGACACAGAGAGAGAGACACTGACACAGAGAGAGAGACTGACACAGAGAGAGAGACTGACACAGAGAGAGAGACTGACACAGAGAGAGAGATTGACTGAGGGAGAGACTGACTGAGGGAGAGACTGACTGAGGGAGAGACTGACTGAGGGAGAGACTGACTGAGGGAGAGACTGACTGAGGGAGAGACTGACTGAGGGAGAGACTGACTGAGGGAGAGACTGACTGAGGGAGAGACTGACTGAGAAAGAGAGAGCCTGACAGAAAGAGAGAGACTGACAGAAAGAAAGCGAGACAGAGAGACAGAGAGACAGAGAGACAGAGAGGAAGAGAGACAGAGAGGAAGAGAGACAGAGAGGAAGAGAGACAGAGAGGAAGAGAGACAGAGAGGAAGAGAGACAGAGAGGAAGAGAGACAGAGAGGAAGAGAGACAGAGAGGAAGAGAGACAGAGAGGAAGAGAGACAGAGAGGAAGAGAGACAGAGAGGAAGAGAGACAGAGAGGAAGAGAGACAGAGAGACAGAGAAACAGAGAGACAGAGAGACAGAGAGACAGAGAGACAGAGAGACTGAGAGACTGAGAGACTGAGAGACAGAGAGACTGAGAGGAAGCGAGGAAGAGAGACAGAGAGACAGAGAGACAGAGAGACTGACAGAGAGAGAGAGAGAGACTGACAGAGAGAGAGAGAGACTGACAGAGAGAGAGAGAGACTGACAGAGAGAGAGAGAGACTGACAGAGAGAGAGAGAGACTGACAGAGAGAGAGAGACTGACAGAGAGAGAGAGAGAGACTGACAGAGAGAGAGAGAGACTGACAGAGAGAGAGAGACTGACGGAGAGAGAGAGACTGACAGAGAGAGAGAGACTGACAGAGAGAGAGAGAGACTGGCTGCCTCAGAGAGAGACTGGCTGCCTCAGAGAGAGACTGGCTGCCTCAGAGAGAGACTGGCTGCCTCAGAGAGAGACTGGCTGCCTGAGAGAGAGACTGGCTGCCTGTGAGAGCTGACTGACTGAGGGAGAGACGACTGACTAAGGGAGAGACGACTGACTAAGAGTGGTTTGACTGACTGAGAGCTGACTGACGGAGAGCTGTCTGACTGAGAGAGAGAAAGCTGACTGAGAGAGAGAAAGCTGACTAAGAGAGAGCTGACTGACTGAGGGAGAGCTGACTGACTGAGGGAGAGACTGACTGAGGGAGAGACTGACTGAGGGAGAGACTGACTGAGGGAGAGAGACTGACTGAGGGAGAGAGACTGACTGAGGGAGAGACTGACTGAGGGAGAGACTGACTGAGGGAGAGACTGACTGAGGGAGAGACTGACTGAGAGAGAGATTGACTGACTGAGAGAGAGATTGACTGACTGAGAGAGAGATTGACTGACTGAGAGAGAGATTGACTGACTGAGAGAGAGATTGACTGACTGAGAGAGAGATTGACTGACTGAGAGAGAGACTGACTGACTGAGAGAGAGACTGACTGACTGAGAGACTGACTGACTGACTGAGAGACTGACTGACTGACTGAGAGAGAGACTGACTGACTGACGGAGAGAGAGACTGACTGACTGAGAGAGAGAGAGACCGACTGACTGAGTGAGACCGACTGACTGAGTGAGACCGACTGACTGAGTGAGACCGACTGACTGAGTGAGACCGACTGACTGAGTGAGACTGACTGACTGAGAGAGACTGACTGACTGACTGAGAGAGAGAGAGAGACTGACTGAGAGAGAGAGACCGACTGACTGAGAGAGACCGACTGACTGAGAGAGACCGACTGACTGAGAGAGACCGACTGACTGAGAGAGGCCGACTGACTGAGAGAGGCCGACTGACTGAGAGAGACCGACTGACTGAGAGAGAGACCGACTGAGAGAGAAACCGACCGACTGAGAGAGAGACCGACTGACTGAGAGAGAGACCGACTGACTGAGAGAGAGACCGACTGACTGAGAGAGAGACCGACTGACTGAGAGAGACCGACCGACTGACTGAGAGAGACCGACTGACTGACTGAGAGAGAGAGACCGACTGACTGAGAGAGACCGACTGACTGAGAGAGACCGACTGACTGAGAGAGACCGACTGACTGAGAGAGACCGACTGACTGAGAGAGACCGACTGACTGAGAGAGACCGACTGACTGAGAGAGACCGACTGACTGAGAGAGACCGACTGACTGAGAGAGACCGACTGACTGAGAGAGACCGACTGACTGAGAGAGACTGAGACTGACTGACTGAGAGAGAGAGACCGACTGACTGAGAGAGAGACCGACTGACTGAGAGAGAGACCGACTGACTGAGAGAGAGAGACCGACTGACTGAGAGAGAGAGACCGACTGACTGAGAGAGACCGACTGACTGAGAGAGAGGGAGAGACTGACTGACTGAGAGAGACTGACTGACTGAGAGAGACTGACTGACTGAGAGAGACTGACTGACTGAGAGAGACTGACTGACTGAGAGAGACTGACTGACTGAGAGAGACTGACTGACTGACTGAGAGAGACTGACTGACTGACTGAGAGAGACTGACTGACTGACTGAGAGAGACTGACTGACTGACTGAGAGAGACTGACTGACTGACTAACTGAGAGAGACTGACTGACACACAGAGAGAGAGACTGACTGACACACAGAGAGAGAGACTGACTGACACACAGAGAGAGAGAGAGACTGACTGACACACAGAGAGAGAGAGAGACTGACTGACTGACACACAGAGAGAGAGAGAGAGAGAGAGACTGACTGACTGACACACAGAGAGAGAGAGAGACTGACTGACACACAGAGAGAGAGAGACTGACTGACACACAGAGAGAGAGACTGACTGACACACAGAGAGAGAGAGACTGACTGACACACAGAGAGAGAGACTGACTGACACACACAGAGAGAGACTGACTGACTGACAGAGAGAGACTGACTGACATGGAGAGAGAGAGAGAGAGAGAGAGAGACTGACTGAGAGACCGACTGACTGAGAGAGACCGACTGACACACAGAGAGAGAGACTGACTGACGCACAGAGAGAGAGACTGACTGACACACAGAGAGAGAGAATGACTGACACACACAGAGAGAGAGACTGACTGACACACAGAGAGAGAGACTGACTGACACACAGAGAGAGACTGACTGACACACAGAGAGAGACTGACTGACTGACAGAGAGAGACTGACTGACATGGAGAGAGAGAGAGAGAGAGAGACTGACTGGGAGACTGAGACTGACTGGGAGACTGAGACTGACTGGGAGACTGAGACTGACTGGGAGACTGAGACTGACTGACTGACTGACTGGGAGACTGAGACTGACTGACTGGGAGACTGAGACTGACTGACTGGGAGACTGACTGGGATACTGACTGACTGACTGGGAGACTGACTGACTGGGAGACTGACTGACTGGGAGACTGACTGACTGAGAGACTGACTGACTGAGAGACTGAGACTGACTGAGAGAGACTGTCTGACTGACACAGAGAGAGAGTGAGACTGACAGAGAGAGACTGTGATGGAATTGGGGTCAACGTGTGTACGGAGCTATTCACTGCCTCTTAAGATTGCTATTGTCTGCTAATAAAAATGTATTATCAAAATGTGCTTTTGAAATACAGCCATTGTCGCATTGTCTAATGTTTTAAAACTGATATGATTTTTTTTAATGTAGCCCCACCCCCACTGACCCCAACTGACTGGGAGAGGCTGACTGACTGGGAGAGGCTGACTGACTGGGAGAGGCTGACTGACTGGGAGAGGCTGACTGACTGGGAGAGGCTGACTGACTGGGAGAGGCTGACTGACTGGGAGAGGCTGACTGACTGGGAGAGGCTGACTGACTGAGGGAGAGCTGACTGAGGGAGAGCTGACTGAGGGAGATACTGACTGAGGGAGATACTGACTGAGGGAGATACTGACTGAGGGAGATACTGACTGAGGGAGATACTGACTGAGTAGACTGACTGAGGGAGAGACTGACTGAGGGAGAGACTGACTGAGGGAGAGACTGACTGAGGGAGAGACTGACTGAGGGAGAGACTGACTGAGGGACTGAGAGAGAGACAGAGAGAGACTGAGAGAGAGACTGAGAGAGAGACTGAGAGAGAGACTGGGAGAGTGACTGGGAGAGTGACTGGGAGAGTGACTGGGAGAGTGACTGAGAGAGTGACTGAGAGAGTGACTGACAGAGAGACTGACAGAGAGGCTGACTGACTGAGAGACTGGCTGAGAGAGAGAGACTGACTGAGAGAGAGTGACTGACTGAGAGAGAGTGACTGTCTGAGAGAGAGAGAGAGAGAGACTGACCGAGAGAGAGAGAGAGAGAGAGAGAGAGACTGACCGAGAGAGAGAGAGAGAGAGAGAGAGACTGACCGAGAGAGAGAGAGAGAGAGACTGACCGAGAGAGAGACTAACTGACTGAGACTGGCTGCCTGAGAGAAAGACTGGCTGCCTGAGAGAGAGACTGGCTGCCTGAGAGAGAGACTGACACAGAGAGACTGGACACAGAGAGACTGGACACAGAGAGAGAGAGACTGTCAGTCTCTCGAGTGAGACTGACTGAGAGAGACTGACTGGGAGAGAGAGACTGACTGGGAGAGAGAGACTGACTGGGAGAGAGAGAGACTGACTGGGAGAGAGAGACTGACTGGGAGAGAGAGACTGACTGGGAGAGGGAGACTGACTGCCTGAGAGAGAGACTGGCTGACTGGGAGAGAGAGACTGGCTGACTGGGAGAGAGAGACTGGCTGACTGGGAGAGAGAGACTGGCTGACTGGGAGAGAGAGACTGGCTGCCTAAGAGAGAGACTGGCTGCCTGAGAGAGAGAGACTGGCTGCCTGAGAGAGCTGACTGGGGGAGAGACTGACTGGGGGAGAGACTGACTGGGGGAGAGACTGACTGGGGGAGAGACTGACTGGGGGAGAGACTGACTGGGGGAGAGACTGACTGGGGGAGAGACTGACTGGGGGAGAGACTGACTGGGGGAGAGACTGACTGACTGACTGACTGAGGGAGAGACTGGCTGACTGAGGGAGAGACTGGCTGACTGAGGGAGAGACTGGCTGACTGAGGGAGAGACTGGCTGACTGAGGGAGAGACTGGCTGACTGAGGGAGAGACTGACTGACTGAGAGAGACTGGCTGACTGAGGGAGAGACTGACTGACTGGGAGAGACTGACTGACTGGGAGAGACTGACTGACTGGGAGAGACTGACTGACTGGGAGAGGCTGACTGACACAGGGAGAGGCTGACTGACACAGGGAGAGGCTGACTGACACAGGGAGAGGCTGACTGACACAAAGAGAGACTGACTGAAATAGAGAGAGAGAGACTGACTGACTGAGACACTGACTGACAGAGAGACTGACTGACATACATACATATATATATATATATATATATATATATATATATATATATATATATATATATATATATATATATATATATATATTACCTACTGGCGGTCGCCAGTAGGTAGTTATAGTTAGGACCACGTTTCCATAGGAAAACCTCAACATTCTATTTTGAATAACTTTGGCGCCGGTCGACGAATCCTCGCGAATTTCTCAAAATAGGTGGGGCGCTACGCTCCGCTCCTACCCTGAAAGTCTCGGGGGGATTCGTCAAGCGGGGGCTGAGATAAAAGGGGGGTCCCAAAACGCGTTTTTCCCATGCATTTTTCCATAGGACCTTTAGAACGAGCTACAGCCCGAACGGCTGAACAGAATTACTAGAAATTTGGCAGAGAGGTAGTCCCTAGGTCAAGGAAGTGCCTTTTGTAGGTTTGGTGTAAATCTGTTCAGTAGATTCTGAGAAAATAGCCTTTAAATCAATATATATATCTGAGCCCGCTTACGGTACGCTTACCGTACGCTTACCGTACGCTTACCGTAAGCTTACGGTGGCGTGCGCGAGCGCGATTCTGATTGGCTCTTAGATCTTAGTAAACATTCGAATCGGCCGAAACCAGGAAGCGGCGTCCGCCATTTTGTCTCTCGCACTGAGTGTTGTTTATCAAACATGATGGCCAAAAACATGTTACGGGGCTGTTTTGACAACTCCCTCCCACATAGTCATGTTGAGGGAGTCCCCAAACATCCCCCAAGAGCAAAAACGGTTTTATTTTTTTTTCGGCAATTTCGCGGGGTACGCTTACCGTACGCTTACCGTACGCTTACCGTAAGCTTACCGTACGCTTACGGTAAAAAAATAAAAATAAAAAAAACACTATCCACACTTACCCCACCCCCTGTGCTTTTGGTGGCCGCAGGCCACCAAATGTGCAGGGCTTATTAATAGAGAAAAAAAACGTAATTTTGGCAACATGAAATTATAAAATCGAAATAAAAAAAACACTATCCACATTGACCTCACCCCCTGTGCTTTTGGTGGCCGAAGGCCACCAAATGTACAGGGCTTATTAAAGTTGATAAAAACCGTGCACGGAACGAACTGCGTTAAGTGGGCGCGCACGCCACAAATGGCGTAAAGTAACTTAGCATTTAAAAAACCGTACAAATTCACTGAAAAAACCATAGGTTTCACACACGTTATAGTTAGGAAATAGCATTTAAAAAACCTTGCTAATTCACTGAAAAAACCATAGGTTTCACACATGTTATAGTTAGCTGGACATTTTACTGATAAAAAACCAATGAAATTCCCCCGTTATAGTTACTGTAGGCAACTATAACTCACGCGACCGTAATCCTCTGCTGATGACATATGTGTCTTTATGAAAAAAAAATATTTGTAATATATGTATAGCTAAAATTTAATGGAAGAAGATATGGGCAAATAAGTGTCTAAATACAGTATTAGCATCAGCAGAGGATTGCGGTCGCGTGAGTTATAGTTGCCTACAGTAACTATAACGGGGGAATTTCATTGGTTTTTTATCAGTAAAATGTCCAGCTAACTATAAGATGTGTGAAACCTATGGTTTTTTCAGTGAATATATATATATATATATATATATATATATATAGAGAGAGAGAGAGAGAGAGAGAGAGAGAGAGAGAGAGAGAGAGACTTACTGACTGACTGACTGAGAGACTGACTGACTGAGAGAGAGACTGACAGACTGACAGACTGACAGACTGACTGACTGACTGACTGACTGACTGACTGACTGATGGAATTGGGGTCAAAGTGTGTATGGAGCTATTCACTGCCTGTTAAGATTGCTATTGTCTGCTAATAAAAATGTATTACCAAAATGTGCTTTTGAAATACAGCCATTGTCGCATTGTCTAATGTTTTAAAACTGATATGATTTTTTTTTAATGTAGCCCCGCCCCCACTGACCCCAACCCCTACTAGTGCGGCCCTCGGCCACAAACCACACTGTAATTTTGTCCCCAACAGAAAGTTTGTGAATACCCATGCCTTGGAGGCAAAGGCTGGTCCTTGGTCTGCGTGGAATGCTGCTACTGTATATGTACTGATGAAGACCTGCAAATCTTTAATAACAGTTTGATTGTTAGCCGGTCGCTGTGGCCACACCCATAGAAATCATTATAGGACTGGACGCAGTAATGGGAATCACACCCAATAAGTATTGTAAATTCTGGATCCATATTCTGCATTGCCAAAACCAAAGCTCTCACTTCAGCCAGCTGAGCGATTCACTCACCCAAAGTTTCTGTATATGGTTTTTGTGCCTGGAATTCACCACCTTTCATGTCACACTTCACGGCAGCATATGCTGCTGAGTATTTATACTTAGTACCAACTGTGGGCTGGGCTGAATCATCAGTATATATTATGAAATCCTACTGACATAGAGGCAAAATTTTATTCGACACAGGGTATTTATGTTTATACTGGAAAAATTATTGTATTCTTAGTGTAGGCTCAAAGACGTAGTCTACATCAATAGCTGTCAAGGAAGAGGCCCACTGGAACCATCATGGATGTAAGGCTTTGACGTTAGGAATGCTTGCTTTTGTGAAAGCCTCTAAAGGTTGGAATGGGAATCGTCACAATTATGTTTTTGCCCTGAGCCAACGAACGTTCGTTTAGGACAGCTGTTTGAACTGCAATCAGAATGTATGCAATCTATGCAAAAGTCATTTCTGTATTATGGTATGAATGTGATTTATATGCAGTCTGCACTGTTTCACCTTCATTAAAGGTGATGTATGTATTGCCAGTTAAACTCGAAATGATGCGGATGACTAAATTAGTTTTCTTTTCATGAGTATTCAAGCATTTGGATGCAAGCATGTCTGTTTGGAATGTTCTGAGAACAGTAGTATGTTCTGAAGTACAATGTTTGTAATCTGGTATGTATATTCTGCCAATGTTTAAAAAGGCTAAAAGTGATTTTAGCTTTTTAATGTATTTGGAGGTTGGGTTGCAGAAGTGCACACTTCAATAAGAAGGGCTCCTGCCTTCATTGTCAGTGAAATTGCTCCCCCCCCCTCGCAGCTGCACCATCAAGTGAGGCCTTGCCCCGAGCCCCTGCACTCTCAAGTGCGGATGTTCGAGGCCCTCCTCCACCCTCAAGTTTTACCTGCACCTCATCCCTGGGGTCCAGTGGACCTCTGTCTCCTTTCGCTCGCTCCGCTCTTTCTCTCCGTTTTCACATATTTTTCTCTGATTTCAATCTCCCCCTTTTACTCTCCTTCTGTGTCTTTCTTCCGTTTTCTCTCGTTTTTGACTGATTTCAATCTCCCCCTCTCACTCCCCCTCTGTGTCTTTTCTCCGTTTTCACTCGTTTTTCACTGATTTAATCTACCCCTCTCAATCGTTCTGTCTTTCCCCCACTTTTCTTGCATCTTACACTGCCTCATTTTCACTCTATCTTCTCTATTTGCCTGTTCTACCCATTTTTCCCTGCTGCTGCTGCCCCCGCGGCCACCCAACACCTCCCCCCCTCTTAGCACGACCAATGCGACCGGCCCAATCCGGCTCCCCTACCTGCTCCCAGCTGTCCAGCCCTCCCTGACTCCTACTTAATGGCGGCTGCTGCGGGGACAGGCGAGCAAGACCACTGACTCATTGTCAGTGAAATTGCCACCCCCCTGCCCCCCCGCAGCTCCACCAGCATGTGAGGCCTTCCCCCGAGACCCTGCACTCTCAAGTGCTGGTGTTAGAGGCCCTCCTCCACCCGCAGGTTTTACCTGTGACTCATCCCTGGTGGTCCAGTGGACCTCTGTCTCCTTTCTCTCTCTCCGCTCTTTTCTCTCTGTTTTCTCTCGTTTTTTACTGATTTCAATCTCCCCCTTTCACTCCCCCTCTGTGTGTCTCCTCCGTATTCACTCGTTTTTTTTACAGATTTTAATCTCACCCTTTCACTCCCCTTCTGTCTTTCCTCCGTTTTCCTTTGTTTTTCACTGGTTTAATCTTCCCCCTCTCACTCTCCTTCTGTGTCTTTCCCCCACTTTTCTTGCACCTTTCACTACCTCATTTTCACTCTTTCCTTTATTTTTGCCTTTTCTGCCGCTGCTGCCCCCGCGGCCCCTACCCCCCAGCACGACCAACGCGACTGGCCCAATCTAGCTCCCCTCCCCGCTCCCGCCTCCCAGCTGTCCAGCCCTCCCCAACCCCTACTTTATGGCGGGACGCGCAGCGGGCGCGGGAAGCGCCGAAGGCAAGCCCGCCTGCGACCCGACCGCAACCAGTGCCAGGAACCCTGGACCTCGCCAACGCTATGACCCAGCTGTACTCCACGCTCTCAACCCAGGACGCAACAACAACTGCAAGCTAGCATCACCAGCCGACACCCACGGACCCTTCAGCTGTCACCGCTGCCGGCACACCTGCAGCACCGCCAAGACCACGGACCCGGCGCAACCCACCTGCAAGATGACAACCCAACCGAAGACCCTTCAATGGATCCTCCTCAACGTCCGATCCCTCCACAAACATGCCACTGAAATCTGGGACCTCTTCAACAGGACCACCCCGGATGTAGCGTTCTTCACCGAAACATGGACCAACACCACCTCGGGACCGGACATCGCCATCCCCATTCCCCAAGGATACAAGATCTCCAGGAAGGACCGCCCCACCCGCGCAGGAGGAGGAATCGCCATTGTCCACAAATCCAACCCCTGCCTGAGCACACTCCCTGACGAGCCCACAGACCTGATGGAACACCTTCACTTCAAGATACTGGCCAGCCCTACCACCACCCTCCGAGGAACCCTCATCTACCGACCTCCTGGACCCCGTGGATTTTTCGCCAACTCCATCACGGACATCATCTCCCCGCATGCCATCGCGTCCACCAACTACACCCTACTGGGAGACCTCAACTTCCACCTCGACAACCAACTGGACCCCAGCACCACATCCCTCCTGGACAACCTCCACAACATTGGACTCTGCCAGATCGTGACCGAACCTACGCACTCAGCAGGACACACCCTCGAATCCCTCTTCACAACAGGTAACTCCATCACCTTCAGCCACACCACCAAACTCCCATGGACTGACCATCGATGCGTCCACTTCACCTTCAGAACACCCACCATCCACAGACACCTGCACCTGCTCCCACAACGAAACTGGACCAGAATCACCTACCAGGTAACCTCATACTCAGCAACACCACAGCCCGAACCCTGCACAGATGGATCTCCGACAGCGCCAACACCATAGCCCCCCTCAAGAAAAACAACAACACCCACGCCAAGAAAGCCAGATGGTTTACCACCGAACTTCGAGAGTCCAGACGCACTTGCCACCACCTCGAAAAGGCCTGGAGGAACTCCAAATCCACAGAAGCCTACAACAACTTCAGAGCCACCACCAACGCCTCAGAAAAACGAGGAAAAAAGCGATTGAAGACAGAATCTCCACTCACGCACACAACAGCAAAGAACTCTTCAGCATCATCAAGGAGTTCACCCAACCCACCAGCGAGTCCACCGACATCCCTCCCTCACAAGACCTCTGCGACTAACTCCGCAACTTTTTCCACCACAAAATGAAGAGCATCTATGACAATTTCGACGAAGACAACCAACACACTGAACCCTCACCAACCACCCCCGACACCCTGAAGCCAGCAATCGACAACTGGACAGCCCTCACCACTGAAGACACACTGAAGACGATGAAGTCAATCCACTCCGGGGCCCCCACGGACCCCGGACCCCACCACATTTTCAATAGAGCCTCCCACACCATCGCACCCATGCTCTGCCATACCATCAACTGCTCCCAGGCAACCGCCATATTCCCCGACGACTGGAAACACGCCGAGGTCAACCCCCTCCTGAAGAAACCCTCGGCAGACCCCATCGACCTCAGAAACTGCAGACCCATCTCCCTGCTCCCGTTCCCAGCGAAAGTCATCAAGAAAGTCATCAACAGACAATTCGCCACATTCATCGAAGAGCACAACATCCTCGACTCCTCCCAATCCGGCTTCAGAAAAAACCACAGTACGGAAACCGCCCTCCTCGCTGCAACAGACGACATCCGCACCCTACTGGGCAAAGGAGAAACAGCAGCCCTCATCTTCCTCAACCTCTCAGCGGCATTCGACAGTCTCTCACCGCAATCTAATACGCAGACTCCACAACGCAGGGATCCAAGACAAGGCCCTCAACTGGATCTGCTCCTTCCTCTCCGGCAGAACGCAGCGGGTCAGACTCTCCCCTTTCCTTTCCTCTCCAACCCTACACCTACCACCTGCGGAGTCCCCCAGGGGTCCTCCCTCAGCCCTACACTCTTCAACGTCTACATGGCTCCGTTTGCCCCCATCGTCGGAACCTACGGACTCAACATTGGGTCATACGCAGACGACACCCAACTCATCCTCTCCAACAAACCCAATACCGCCACAATTTTCGAGAAGGCATGGAAGCCGTAGCCAAATGGATGAAAAACAGCTGCCTACAACTAAATATCAACAAAACAGAAGTACTCATAATGGTCCCAAACCCCAACGCATGGAACGACACCTGGTGGCCCCCCGCCCTCGGAAGCCCGCCCCCGATCCCCCCCCCCCGGACCACGCACGCAACCTGGGAATCATCCTGGACTCCGAGCTCCAAATGAACCGCCAGATCAACTCTGTCTCGTCCTCCTGCTTCCACACCCTCCGCCTCCTATGTAAGAACTTCAAATGGATCCCCCTCGAACACAGAAAGACCATCACTGACGCCCTGGTCACCAGCAGACTCGCCTACGGCAACGCACTCTACGCCGGAATAAACAGAAACCTCACCCGCAAGCTTCAGAACATCCAGAAAGCCGCTGAAGACTGGTCCTCGACCTGCCAAGACACTGCCACATCTCCCAGCACACTCCACTGGCTCCCCATTGAAGCTATAGTCACCTTCAAGATGCTCACCCACAAGGCCCTCCACGACACTGGACCAGCATACCTGAACAGCCGACTCAAATTCCACGCACCCCAGAGGACCCTACGATCTGCCCAGTTCTCCTACCCTATGGTCCCCCGCACCAGAAAGACCATATAGGGAGGCTGCTCCTTCTCCTTCCCCGCAGCCCGAGCCTGGAACGCCCTGCCGTTCCACCTCGGACAGACAACATCGCTCCCCATCTTCGCAAGAAACCTCAAAACCTGGCTCTTTGACAGACCCCCTCCCTTGATGGACTGGAGCCTGCTAAACATCCCCCCCCCCACGCCTTGAGACCCTTACGGGTGGGTAGTCGCGCTTAACAAACGCCTGATTGATTGATTGATTGATTTGATAATTCATATCCTTGAAATATGACACTAAGAAAAGCAATTTAAGATTTTTTTACATTTTTTATTTCTAGCCATGTTCAGTAGATACCAAAATTATGCGATCTAATTGCCAGGTGTGTGTTTAGATTATCTTCTGTAAAGTAAATGTCATCAATGTATGACAATGGTTCTGAGTCAAACTACACGCTAGGAATGATTTGGTTTGGCTACAGGAAATAGAGGATTATTTGTTGAAGAGATGCAAGGTTCAATCAGTCCATGGTATTCTAATTGTGATAGAATTTCCCTAACAGGTTGTCTAGCTTCATGCTTATTAGGGTATTTTGGTTGCACCTGTGGCCTGGACTTTATGGCCATAATATGACAAGGCTAGTCTTTATCACAGCCTGCTTGGTTGCGATATAACGCAGGGGCTTATGCAAGAGCACATTCTGTGACATGCGCCTTTTTTTTTAACTTCCTCTAGAATAAGAACTGAAAAGGATGGCAATATTACCTCCTCCCCCTTGGGACCTTTCTAACATACTCAGGCGGCCAATCTACCTCAGCCAAGAAAGTGTCTTAAGCTTTTGTCAAATTCTCCCGAAACATTACTTTAATGGCATGTGATATATCACCTTCTGTTTGAATGTCCAAATCATAAAATCTAGCACGATGGCTCAGCCACTGGTCTGAAGTTTCAACTTGGATATAGTAATAAGTTGGTCTCGCCACCAGAAAATCTTGAGTCTGGTGAACTATCGTAACCTCTGCTGTGCTGTCGAGGAGTTTTTTCACCCACATCTTTTTCTGGAGAAATGTCCTGAGTATTTGTGACATATTTCCGTGGAAATTCCTGCCACTTTCTTCTTTTTAAAGTATTTTTGCTGTGGAAGTTTCTCTTCCTTTTTTATGATGACGTCAGAGGTTTGTTTCACTTACTCCTCCATTCTTTGTTCGCCTCGCTCCCCTCTCTATGATTCTCCGTCTGTAGAGTCCGCAAAAGAACAAGATGGATATGTATCAGAATGCTGATACCTATCAGGCAGTTTATAAGGGGTATATCAATTATAGTGCTTGTCAGTGGACTCCTGTTAAGGAGATCCACTCTGTTTCTTTTTTAGGTCGAGCCTAGAACAGCGCATGCGCTGTTGCTCGAATTTTTGTAAGGGGATTTTCAAAGTGCTGCAGCCGCTGACCTAAAGCCTGCGTGCATGTGCGCGTGAACGCGCGCAACCGCCCTATGTCTCCGTCACGGGTACTGTACTTCATGAAGGCGCTTTTGCTATAATCGGGCACCGGCTCTTTACTTTTAGTGTTAAAAATAAAGCTCCGGTGCCGCGATTATAACAAAAGTAAAGAAATAGATGCTTGTTTCTATTTCTTTACCTTTGGTATAATCGCGGCACCGGCGCTTTACTTTTAGTGTTAAAAATAAAGCGCTGGTGCCGCGATTATAGCAAAAGTAAAGAAATAGAAACAAGCATCTATTTCTTTACAAAGAACAAGCATTGGCATAGCCAATAAGGTCTCGCTTTTGGGACCTTAGAACTATTTATTTATGCAGCACAATTTCTTTGGTGCAACAACAACTGTTGCATGGCTAAACACTTACAAGGTCCCAAAGGCGAGACCTATTGGCTATGCCAATGCTTGTTTATTGTTTTTATCTCAGCATTTTTTAGAAGACTCAGATGTCTTACTTGGTTGTATCTAAATCTGTTTTTGTATTACGTTGTGGCTTACCAGGCCTGGTTCCCAAATTATCAAGACCTATAGAAGCCTAGGTCGCAGAAATTATTTTCGGTAGCTCGCATTCCTGATTTGCAAAAGGAACAGCGGCGAGCCGTTGGCATATCGCCAATGTGGCTGCCTCCCATTTAATGTTACTTTAAATTAATTGCGGATACTGTGGTAAAATTGCCAATTAATTTTGTCTCCAACTCCAGGGAAGGGGCCGCCCTGTTTTCATTTTGAATTTGCTTTAGCACTTCAGGCAAAACTGTAATTGATGGGGTGCCATGTGTTATGGTATATATGGAAGCAGACAGTACCCCATGTCACACAATATTCAATTGGTTGAACCATACCAAGTGGAAGACACACATTCTGAATTCTGAATTTATCTTGGGTCCCTGATTGGGAAACATTGCTTCAAGCTGATTTGTTTCTTGTGCTATTCAAAACGGAATTTCCTCCTGTTTAGTGGGTACTTTACCAATAATTGCATGAAAGTGATTGGATTAATGGCAGGCACAGCTAACTGTGGCTTCCCAGCAGCCTTTGATGCGGCATTTGTTATTGTACGCATAAAAAACTGTATTAAGTGTCAATACAATCAAACTAAGTAGTTATAAAGACCAAGCAATTTGCGAATATTTAATGCAACTGCATTAGGAATTGTTGTGTAGCCGGCTAAGACAGGCCAGGTTGTCTGGTCATTACTGAGAGTACCCAGTCTTTTATTTTGTGGTGTGTTTGGGAGGACACCTTGGAACAAATGTTGATGTTCCTGGTATGTTAATGGTATGTCTAAGTATTCATAAGGTCTATATGCAGCTGGAGGTGCTGCTTCAGTATATGTACGAAATATTTGTGTGTTAACGTCGACTGCTGAAAAGTTTACCCAGGAATAGTAAACTTCACATTTGTAAGCTTCATGTGCCTCACTCACGAAGGTAACATCTTCCCCGCCATTGATGAGCTCATGTGTAGTTAAGCATACGGTTACTACCTATCTACAGTTTACAGGAATATTTACTGCTAGCGCCATATTTAATTAATTGAATTCAAAGAAAAGTAAACGCTACAGTGGGGTGATCCTTTTTAAAGATTCAAGCTTGAACAACCTACAGACAAAAATAGATGCTTCCTATTAAGCTGAGGAAAATAAATCCTTTTCACCAAGGACCTGTCTGTGAATATGTGAAAAGAGGCCTCGGCATGTACACGAAAAAAACGAAACCCATTAAATAAGCACCTGATCTAAAATGTTGATGGCACCATTGTAATACGGTTTCTAAAAATATAACAGGACTGTGTATTAGACCAACACAAACTCCATAGTTTAGAGACTTGGTCCACATATACCATCTGGGAGTGTTGGTGGGTATTGGCTAGCTCACAATACCACATACAACCCCTAAACCAACCAGCATATTGAGTGATATTGGCAACCTCAAATATGACACTCCGCTTCGCAAGGAATCTGTTGGAACATATCTAACACTTTTGTTTGTCACTCTTGCACGCCTAAGGTAAACACAAGAAAGGTACAACAATGCATTTTCAAACATTTATTGAAATGATCATATTCTTGCATAAAAAGCATGAGCTGCCATTATTAGAAAGATGAGACATGTTACTGTAATCAGCATTGTTAGAATGGTAAACAATATGAGCAGTTCAACCAAGTTAATTGTTGCTAATGTTTGCTTGCACCTATCTCTATCTAAAATTATTCTAAAGAGAGCATAACCAAAGTAGTTGGGCTAGCCTAATCCCCATACCTTGGTTTTAGATGTCAGGAAACCGTTCACAGTTACAGGTTATCTTCCTTAACAGGTTGGCGTCAGCAGGGCTGAATCTCAGTCACAGTCTGCAGCGGTTCTCTGATAACCTAAGCAGGGAAATGCTCCTCTCAAAAAACTTTAGCACCCAAGTCTTTTAATAAAACGCTGTTCTAATAAATTGTGCCAGAGGCGCAGACCAGCTAATTTGGTTTTATCACGCTAAAATGAAGTGTCTCCTAATGAGCATAGAAAAAAAGGAAAACGATGGCATCATGTTCTTGATGTACGACCCTGGAACTAAATGTACAGACTACGGGACATTGATGCCTGTCACAATACACATACAGCTCATTACTGTGTTAGCAGAGAAGTGTGGCAAAGGGCACCACGAGAAAGAGATGACAACCTAAGGAGTTGAATCCAAAATGGAACTACACATGCACTAAGCAACCAGGGTGGACAAACTCAGCCGTCTGTGCCACACAGATCACGATTGACAGCTTCAATAGGAGGTGTGGTGCAAAGTCTCTCCCGCTACTGGGGAGAACCTTGGTTAGGTCTGTTCACCAACGGTGAGCATGTACAGTGTCAGCACTTCTGCGTGCTGGAGTTTCCAAGTCCGCTCTCATTCAGAGATGCATTTTGTCTTGAGTGGGATTCAGGCCACCTTTCCGCTGATGCCACCCCTGCACATACTTCTCAAGCAGATAAGAACCGACTGAGCCCAAGTCATTCTAGTGCGTCCGAATTGGGCATGGAGAGTATAGTATCCCAAACTCCTGAGCATCAGTTCTCCATAAGGCTGCCCCTTTGGGAGGATCTGTTGCAGCTACAGGGCAGGGTCCTTCACCCAAATTTGTGCACGCTTCTCCTTCATGCATGGTGATTGAGCGTCCGCAGCTGACAGTTTTTGACCTCCCTTCAGAAGACCCTCAACTAATAATGTGTATGCCTGCCATTGGGGCAGGTTTGTGGCTTGGGACACTGCCAAACATGTTGGTCCGCTCTCTGCATCATTATTCTAGATATTGTTGTTAGTTTTTTCATTAGCCTGGCAAGGCTTTGCTTTGGGCACAGTTGAAGGGTGTCGTTCGATCATATCTGCTTTCTTAAGGTGCCAGATTAGCCCTCCTCTTTCAATTCACCAGCTGTGACCCGTTTCCTGAAAAAGACAAACATATGTTTCCCCCAACACCCTCCCTTATGGGACCTTAATTTGGTTCTAACATGTTTGATGTGCTCACCCTTTAAGCCCATGCACAAATGCCCACTGCATCTCTTGACCATTAATACAGTCTTCCTAGTGGCCATTGCATCTGCCAGGATGGTTAGTGAGCTTCAGGCTCTCTGTGTACCCTCCATTCTTCCCAGACAAACTGGTACTCTGCACCCGTGATTCTTTCCTACCAAAGGTGGCGACTCCTTTCCATATTGGCCAGAGCATCACGCTGCCAAACTTCTTTGCTCTGCCTCATCTTTCTAAAGAGGAGAGACTCCATCATCTGGACCCAAAAATAATGTTTTTGTTTATACATTGATTGCACCAAAGAACATCAGTGAACAATCAACTTTTTGTTGGGTTCGTCAGAGCAGATAACGGAAAAACTGTGCAGAAAAAGGAGCATCTCCTGATTAACTGTGCTCTGCATTAAGATCTGCAACGTGTACACCAAGAAGGAACCCTCTAATGGCTTGCAGACTCATTCCGCCAGAGGCAAGGCTTCGACCACTGTTAGCTCAAGAAGTCCCCATCCTAGATATCTGTCAGGCTGCTCCGTGAGCATCTCTGCACACGTTTATTAAAGACTATTTCCTCAACAGTTATGTCTGTTGGGACAGGCAGTTTGCCGTTCAGTCCTCGTTACGTTGGAACTTTACCAATTCTAGAATGTGAGGCTGAGAACACACAAGAGAAGTCAGTTGACCCTGAATCCTTGGCATGGATTGACGTCCGGTTGTGTTTCTGCAATAAAGCTCCAGTTTCATTACAACTGGTGTCTTGTGGTTCCTACGAGACTACACGCAACAGTCCTCCAGTACTTCTTGGTCTAATCTGTTTGCAGACCCTCCTCCAGGGAGGTATTGATTGGGTATCTATTCTAAGGAATTTGCGGCAAGAAGTCTCTATCAGATGAACAAGTGACTTACCCTTGGTAACTCCTTATCTGGTAGAGACTATGCAGCCTCAGATTACTCACCAACCCTTTCATCCTCCCCACTTCTGTGAATTGTTTCTTCATTCTAGAAGGTCCCTGAAGGTCTTAGTGTCTGCACACTGGTCCATCGGCTTTCTAACATGGCTCTGTGCCTCTGGCATAAAAAAAATAATGAAAAGAAACAGATGTCAGTGCTCTGGGGTGGTGCCTATATAAGAACCACACACGTTGCATCTGGTGCAGGCGATACCGATATGGAACTGATCAACGTCACTTACCAGTGCTGAGAGGTACTGCTAAAGATTTTCCAGAATCAGTCTGACACCTGGGGAATATCTTAAAGTATGGAATCTGCGGCTAGAAAGTGTCTCTACCAGATAAGGCATTGACAAAGGTAAGTAACTTGTTCTTTTTGATCCAGCCTGAAGCTTGTGGAATATTCAAAAGGGGTTGAATCTCTAACAGAAAAAGATTTCTCAAAGTTAAATAACTTGTTCCTCAGTTAATGGGTCCAAGACCGACATAATTATCTTTTGGATCCTGCCTGAATAGAGAAAGGAGGCAAAAATGTGTTTCTTATAGGTAGCATGAAGTCATGAAATACATTACAAATATATTTGAAACCTTTATATTCCTTTGTTTTTTGATTTTCCCTTCTGTCTTCCCTTAGAATGTTACAAATATATTTGAAACCTTTATATTCCTTTGTTTTTTGATTTTCCCTTCTGTCTTCCCTTAGAATGATGGTTGAGCTGCATAGGAAGGTCTCCAGCCTCATTGAGTTTCTGAAGCAGAAATGGGCCCTGCACGAAACACGTGTTGTATCTTTTTCTCTGGTTCCTTCAGTGACTGTTTAAATTGTAACAGATCTTAATTTCCGTGTGAACAAGGCACACTGTAAATCTTCTTTCTTAGATAAATGAATTACCTTGTTAAACATCGCTTTTATTCTAATTGGTGTTTATATGATGTGCTATATATGTATTTAATTATGGCAGAATAATTTACAAAAGAGGTCTTGGATATAAAACCGCACTTATTTGTACCTCAGGAGTTTGTTAACATATGATGCAATGATCAAAAGAAACAAGACCTCATAGCTTCTTAATATGTGAAAAAACTTTTCACATCAAGAATTTACAAAATTAATTTGATCCGCACACATTAATAGCAAGAAATCAGTTCCACCAAGTTAAATTGTTCACAAATTTCTTTATTTTGTATGCTTTATTCTTTTTTTCTTCACAGGTAGCCAACGCGTTTCGTCCTATTTAAGAACTTCTTCAGGGCTCATCAATAATTCGTTACACTACACAAATGTTTTCCCTTCTTACGTTGGGTAAGCTTTGTGGTACTCCTGTGCCTCTGTTATATTAGAGTCCTCGATAGAACTGGTGCTAGTCGGTTTGTTTCCTTACGACGCGGAAGGAAGGATGCATGCCCAGAATACGTTTTGAAAGCTACGGGGGTCGACATAGACAATACACCGTCTAAGGGAACATACCAAATAGCACCAGTCCTTCCAGGATTCTAATATAAAAGACGCACAGCTACAGAGGTCGACATTTATGAATACACCACTTAAGGAAACAAACCGACTAGCACCAGTTCTATCGAGGACTCTAATATAACCGAGGCACAGGAGTACCACAAAGCTTACCCAACGTAAGAAGAGAGAAAATTCATGTAGTGTAATGGATTATTGATGAGCCCTGAAGAAGTCCTTAAATAGGAATAAACACGTTGGCTACCTTTGAAGAATAAAGCATAAATAATTAAAGAAATGTGTGAACAATTTAACTTGGTGGAACTGATTTCTTGCTATTAATGTGTGCGCATCAAATTAATTATGTATTTAATTATATTGTTTGCATACATGAAGGGTTCATGGCGGTAAGTAAACAGAGCTTAGAAAAGAAAGTGTTACACAATACTAATTCCTTGTGTTCCCTGGGGCCAAATTGGGAAGAAAAAGCTCTATTTTGAAGATTTTTGTGACCAGTTAAATGATTTGTCTGTACCCCAAAAAATTGTCCCACTGTCCTTACTTTGCAAAAGGAATGAGGCATAAGAGGATCCTTGCATGACGAAGGTTGGTAGCGAGCAGGACAGTGACTTGGGACCTATTGGACACATTGGACATATTTAGGGTCTGTATCCTGGCAGCAGTTCCCTACTTTGCAGAGGGCTTTAAACTGAAAGCATTTCTCCACTGGCAACCAGAGTTAAGAGCGTACCTGGGCATGCTATTGCACCACTGTCTTTTTCTGATCAATCTGGGTACTATTTTCTGTGAATATTGAGGTAGGTGTTAATTGGCTCAACCCATTACCAGGTAGAAGCCGTTACAATCACCTACCCCTGAAAAGATTGTAGAACCTGCTACTAAACAAAGGTTGGATTCAGGGAGGTATTATGAGATCTGTTGCAAAATATCATTGAAAATGGCAAGGCCACACTACTTCTGCTACTTGGGCTATGAGATGCAGGTTCTCATTCATTAAAATTCCAAGGTTCTGTTTAATCAGCACCCTTTTGGGCTGGTCTTCAAAGTCCTTAGCCAGAAGTCAAGGGTCCAAAGTGCAATGGTCTTTGCATGGTGAGATTTCAGTAATATTGTCGTTTAATTTAGGGTGGAATGCATCCAGATTGCATTTGCCTTGAGGCTCGATTTGAGCATGCCTACACAATACACAGTACACAGTAGCAGCTGTGTACTATTCTCACGTATAGATGCCATAGTCAAAAATAGCATGGCCAGTAGTAAGAACTTTCATAGATTTGCATGCTTGAATTGTTCCCTGACGTGAGTGTGAGAACCCTTGGTAATAAAAGATTAACAGCAGTATTCCAATACAGCAACCAACAATACAAACAATTTGAATATAACAATAGACTCATTTTATGACCCGAGTTGCAGCAAATTGGCTTGGTGCACTCTTAGCTCTATCCCTCTTTAAGGGTACCAACTTTCGTATTTTCTGCTGCCTATATGAAGAATTGATGGAAATCTTCTCACCTCTTCCCTCACATTATTTTTTTATTAGGATTTCTATTTTTCTCTGTCTCTGGTACTACATCTATGGCTGCGCTTTCCAGAAGATTTCTTGTGTGTTCTTTGGTTGCTGGGTGTCTAATCCAGAGACCTGTTGTTTCCATTAACACGACCGTCTTCTAAGAAAAGTCCCTTCTATCCCGGTAACTTCTGTAGAGCAAGAGAGTTGTTTGTCATGATCCTCAAACAAAGTGTTTGCTTTGTCTCCGTAAAGATAGACGTTTGGCAAAGTGCTCTGTATGTAAAACCCTAAATACCAGAACCTTACAGGACAGAGGTTCCACCTTTGACACTTAAAACATCATTGCTTGTGCGCTGGTGATTTATTTTGTGCCTACACTTTGCCTGCTGCTGGGAACCCTTTGTGTGAGGGCTACGGGCTGTTCTCTTGTCTCTCTGCCCTTCTGCTCTTTCGGTGTGCGGGTCCCTGCCGCCATAACGCCCTGGTGGGACTCAGAGTCCCAGGGTGCATCTCATTGCCTAAACCAGTCAGCTGCTGTGGTGGAAGGCGCTGTAAAGCACTGCCTCCACCCCTGCGACGTGGGACGTGCCCGGGCAAAGCCCGTCAGAGACCGAAGGAGGCCGGGCTTGGCCACACCATTGACATTTTGCGATCCTGGGCCGATTATCACTGTTTTTTTCCTTAAGGTATTGTGAAACTAATATAGTTGAACTAGAGCTTGCATAGAGGGGGCTTTAAAAATTAGTAGGCCCAAATCTGGAACTGGGCAGGGAGTGGTAGGGACACTGGATGCCTTCTTATTGAGGGCTGAGTCAGCACTCATACACAAGATCGATCCTACAGAGCGCAGACTATCCCTAGAACCCCAAAGTTCCCAAAATCGATCTGTAACTACTGCCTCTGGGTTATAAACTAACTATGAAGATAATTCTTCTCAAACCAACATGTTGCACTCTATGGTCTCGGACCTTGAAATTTCTAATGTTTCTGAGATAATTGATAAACCAACTAGGCCAAATGTAATCACCAGGGGTCTGAAAGCAAAAATAAGTCATGGGAATAGCCTTGCACCACCATCTAAGAAAAGGAAGGGGCAGGGTACCCACAAACAAAATCATCTCTTGCCAAAGTCATTAGGACGCAAAACTATACCTGCAGATAAAGATTTTAACCAGGTGCCTATTTCGGCACCAAAGGAGGAGTTGGCCTGGCATATGCTGGTCACTAGTTATAGTGGCCACCTTGCACCAGTCCAATTCGACTCTTATGGTAGATAGGTTTAAGACAACCTTTTAAAGAAAGCTATCCTAGTGGTAGCTGTGGAGAGCAGCCTTCAGGCTAAGGCTCAGAGGAATGTAAAGCAGCTTGTTTTACAGTATAATCTCTTGAATTACCAAATGAAAGGACACTACACAGGTAGATATATCAAATATATATGTATTTATTACTAGACACACTCTACTAATCTCTTTATGAGATTAGAAGCCAGGAATACATTCAAATATCAACGTTTCACAATAAGTTAAGCACAAATATGGCTGGGCCCTAGGGGCGTACCAGACCATATACTAAAAAATGGGTTAAGAAAGTCGACTTGCAAAATGACAAGGCCTAGGGCCTGTAGAATCGCTGGGGCTTCACTGCTGCAGTGAAAGCAGGTAAGTAGCAGACCCACGGGAGACGCATACAGTGTGTGAACACAGCCGCGGGTTCCCTATTGATTATAATGGAGCAAGTCGCGGTTTGATTTTGAGAGTTTTAGGGTACTTCGAGGAAGTCTACAAGCAAGCCACTTACAAAGTAAGTAATTCGAGGGCCAACACACACTAGGGCACCGGAGTGCACGAGTTACCTCACCCAGGGAATCCGGGTGCATAGGTGTCTTTTGGTGTCAGGTCGCGTCGCGTCGCTGTTTTCTATGGAGACCAAAGAAGACTTGCTGCTTGCGTCGACTGAAGAAGTGTCCGGTGGAATCCAAGGGTGGATTTGAGATGCAGATGACCTGAAAATTGAAGGGACAGTGTTCAAAGTCACTTGCCAGTGACCGGTGGCCAGGAAGATGGATGACCACAGATGTCGGGTGATTTCAGGTCGTCGATGGTGTTTTGACTCTTCGCTCACGAGGTCCAGGAGAGATCGACGATGACCAGCAGCTGGATTCGGAGTGTCCCACGACGTCTGCAGCTGACTGCGGTGTCGGCAACCGGATTGGAGCCAACAAGCCTTGGCAACTTCAAGTCTCGTGGAAATCGAAGAAGGTCAGCGTTGCAGACCAGCAAGGCCTGAGGGACTCACCCAGCGAGGGTGAGTGA
Organism: Triturus cristatus; assembly: GCF_964204655.1. NCBI lineage: Eukaryota > Metazoa > Chordata > Amphibia > Caudata > Salamandridae > Triturus > Triturus cristatus. The sequence continues at coordinate 675,531,694 of NC_140593.1, read as the reverse complement.
GGGCAGGCCTGGAGCAACCAGGGGAGCCCTTTTAGTCATTAAAGTCTTCAGGTGATCCACTAGCCAACGGGCAAGGGATCGCGAAGACGCCTCTTGAGGAAATGCGTCACAGGAGCCCACGGTCACACGGGACGGGGTAGGCCTCTGATTTTCGCTGCAAAACCTGCTGGAGGCTTGGGCCACAAATGGTCCAATGCACAAGTTCGTAGAACGTCGTGAAGGGGTTGCACTCGACAATAGTGCACGGTACCCGGGTATTGCTGTTCCTCGTCACTCGTGGGGTCCACTCACCTCAGCTCTGCTGGGGACTCACAATGGCTGTCGAGAAGTCAGGAAATCCACTTCCGGGGCTGCAGGGACTTCGAACTCCGGCGGGAGCGGGAAAGTTTGCGACCGTTGATTAGAGTTTCTGGTGCCTGCCAAGCAGGGAAGTCACTCCTGGACTCCAAGGGAGATTCTTCTGTCTTCCAAAGGTAGTGGAACGTCGAAGGGCCAGGATTCTTCTTTGTAGAGCGTCGTCCGGGGTGATCTGTTTTGCAGTGGCAAAGTTTGCTATCTCATACTGAAGATAGGGGAGGGACTAGCTCTATGACCACTCCTCTGGGAGGGTCAGGGTAGGGGTTGGTTACACACACTTCCCTTTGTCCAGTTTCGCGCCAGAGCAGGGACAGGTAGCCCCTGAACCGGTTTGAGCTGGCATATGCACAGAGGGGCCTACTGCTCCCCCAGTGCAGGACTTCAAAGCACTCTAGAAGTGGACCCACCCAGCTCCAATACACTAAATCCTGTCTGGAAGGTGGTGACACCTCCCTGTGACAGGATGCCTATTGTTGGGCCTCCTCCACTGCGAGTTTCAGTCAGCAGCAGGAGGGCAGCCCAGTGTCTGTGCTGGTGGCATCCATTTTGTGATACCAGGGCTCTTTCAGGTTTCTGTTGTTTTACTACAGTGGGTACATGTCGTCCCCTCTAGAAGGGTGGGATCATGGTCCCACATCTTGGACTGATGTGGGGATATGATTCCAAGTTGTTTGACACCAAACACGACATGTTTTGATGCAGTCATTCCAAAGTTAGCATTATAATCCACTTAAGAGTATATGGTTTAATCGTATCCACAAACAGCCACAAGGAATAGACCCTGCCAGCTGAAGAGGGGCCCTGCTCAGGCAGAGGCACCCCCTCACATTGTAAACCAAGCACCCTGCCCTCAGGATTGATAGGGCCTGCCATAGGGATGGCTGATGGGTGTATATGTGTGTGTGTATGGTGAGATATAGAAACCTATATCTCAGTGAGGAGTGCCAACACTACCTCACACAGGCTGCAGTAGCAGGCCTGTGGTGTCAGATTGAGAATGCTTCCCAGGGGTGGCACAATACATGCTTCAGCCCCTGGTAGGCCTGAGAAGTGCCTATGCCCTAGGTACCTAAGGTACCATATACTAGGGGCTCATAAGGTACCACAGTATCCAATCACTAGTGCATCTAATATGCACACCAAGTCGTTTAGAGAGAACAGAGAGACTGGGGCCCTGATTAGCAGGGACCCAGCCAGACTATAGCCAGGAACCAGTGTATACATCGGAAAAAAATTGGGGGCAACATAAGTGCAGATCCTACACTCCTACAGTTAGAGTCAATGGTGTCAGCCCTTCTGGACCCGATAAAGCAAAAGCTAACTCAAATGGAAGCCAGGCTAGTTAATCTTGAAAAGCCCGTGACTAGTACCTCTTCAACGACCCCCTGATAATTGTCAAAGCAGGGCTGAGGTTATTCCCTCCAATAGTCAAACTGAGAGCTATGATATGAATGGGGGTGCGTATCATTCTAAACCCCATTTAAGACCTTACAACCCGATATCTAAATCCAGCAATATGTCCAAGGACGATCTGTCCTGTCCAAGAGTAGCATCAACTTCATCAAACAACGCCGAGACCCCATACGTGATAGATGGTGTGAGCACTGGGAACGCTCAGACCCTGCATGTTTCAAACAGGGCCCTCCCTGTTAGAGAAAGTCATATTCAAGATGAGAGAGCCCAGACCACAGGTATTTTAAGGGGCCAGATTTCTGAACAAAGAGTTTCTTCCAGCCCAATCACTAATCTGCATTTACCCCCAGAAGCAACTCAGTATACTGTGGTGTTGGCCAATGTCCCTCACTTGTTGCCCGGTGACGTAGACCACTGGTCAACCTTGAGGAATAAATCCCTACATTTTCTGAGTGCAAGGACAGGGATAACCAATATGCTGTTCTTAGAATTTAAACTGGCCCGTCAGATCGGTTGGGTAGGAAAGTCTATTAAGTCATTACCTGGAGATTGTGTAGTGCTAACATTCATGTCCCCAGGTTTGGTACAGACAATACTAAACAGGGTTGCTAACTGGCCCGTAAGACCGAAGGGGATAATTATCCTACCTTTGCGGTTTTTCTACCAACCACCTTGACCACCCCCCATGGTATATTGCAGAGAAGGAGAGATTCACTCGGGCAAACCAGTTAATTTATGCTGTCCCAGTCAGTAACCATTTTGATATTCTGAATACTCTAGAAGTCATTGACCGACTAACCCCTCAGAGCCACTGTCGAAGATCTGCGGGTGGACGATATGGGTACTCTGAAATAAGGTTTTAAGGCAGGATAACATAGCTCAAGCTAATATAGAGCAAGAAGATTGTATGTCATTCCTAGCCTCCACTGAGGAGGAAGCTTAAGATATCGTCTCTAACCTTCATAACCAGGCTTCTTTCCCCGAACCGCATGATCTTCAGTCTTTAGCCCAAGTACCCATCCGTGACGGTGACCCATAACTTGGTAACTGCCAGACTCCCATGTACTTTCAAAAGTTCTGGCAGTAGTCTTATCTCCTGGAATTTATCATGTTTACGTTCTAAGATTAGTAATAAACTATGGTGTGATTTTATATTAAATTTTGATATTCTGTGTTTCCAGGAAACGTGGGCGAAGGAACCAATACATATAAATGGATTCAAAACGTTCAACTCGCAAGCTGTAGGGGGCTTGTGTGGCCGAGCTAAAGGTGGACTCTGCACTTCTATATCTTATATGTTTATAATAAATAAGATTGAGACTTACCTAGGGGAAAGGTATTATCAACTAACCATACTGAATTTAAGTGCAAACCATTGTATTGTATTGGCTAACCTTTATAACAATATCCCACCAGACAGACTTTTCAATGTGGTTAAGAAACTGGATAATGATTTGAAATCATTGTCCAATGATAATGCTAAAGATAGGATGCTAATTTTGGCCGGTGATTTTATTTGTGCTCTGTGCTCCCATGAGCATGCTAAAATATGTGGTTTTAATGATGAAGAAGGTATAGGTAACACTCACTTTTACCACTCCAGAACAGGAGAGTTGTTTAATGAATTGGTCTTTACTCTGGACCTGGGCTTTGCAAATGAAATGTCAGACCCATTTCTATGCCCCAGACTTTTAATGGCAGAGGCCTATGTTCATCAATAGGCTACATATTATTGTCAAATACCCACACACCCAGGCTGCACTCCTTTCTAGTAGATAATTCGCTGAGCGACCACTTCCCCCTGTATCAGTCTTTTTGCCTACTAGCAAATCGGGAAGGGATGATCAGGTCGACTAGGCACTAGCAAATGTAAAAATCGATCAAGTCAATGGATACACTCAATGTTGGTCCATGGTGGACCCCGTAGCGGTCACAAAACAACTGGTAACCAAATGTAGACTAGCCTTTGACACCTGCCTGAGTGAGTCATCTACTCCTGATAGTATTTTATCCTCCTTCCAAGTAATAGCAGGTGTGGTAAGGGAAGTATTGCATGCCCAAAACCGGCTGGCCCCCAAGGTTGGTTCGACACAAAGTGTACACAAGCTTACTCTATTTTGAAGCGCGAGTTACACAAACTACCAAGAAATATTACTAACATCAGGCAGGTAAGAAGGGATTATAGGGTGGCCCTGATGGAAAGAAAGAACGCCCTGAGGAAAGCAGCGTGGGAATCCCTCCACCTAGCCTTACAAATAAGACACTGCTGCTTTTTGGAAAGCACTAAAAACTCCATTCCTATCACCAGGAGGGGGCCCCTCAATAGACATTGCTATATCTAAGGATCAATGGATTGAACATTTTTCCATGATGTACAATGGGCAGGGAGTCTAATATCCAACAAAGCAATTCTCAAGAGGAAATCAACCCATAACTTGGACCTCCAGTTTACCTTGGAGGAAGTAAATAAAGCACTCTTGGCAAGCTTAGGTGACAAGGCCCCTGGTCCAGATGGGGTCCCAGTGGACTTGTTTAAGTTAAACTCCAAGCTTTGGGGACCAATTATCACGTAAGTAATAAATGCTTGTTGCCAGGCATCATTTCAGTCGACTTGGGTGGAATCTGTCATTGTTCCTATTTTTAAAAAAGGGGACTGTCAGGATCCTGGCTGCTATAGGCTCATTATTGGATTCTTTGGCTAAAGTAGTGGGGCGAATCGTTTTGGAATGCCTACATGATTGGGCCGAGGACAGCCATATCCTATCTGACATTCAATACGATTTTCGTGAGGGGTTAGGGACAATAGAGCAGAGCCTAAATTTAGCCATCTTTGTGGGGAAGTACACTAGGGTGAAGAAGGGCAGATTGGTTTTAGCTTTTGTGGACCTCACTGCGGCCTTTGACTCTGTGAGGCATGGCAAACTTTGGGAGGTCCTTGAGTCTGTGGGGGTTGACCCTAATATTATCCATTTTCTTATGCGCCTCTAAAGTGGGGCAAAGGCACAAGTGCGTTTTGGTCTAGGTGGTGAGTGTACTGCCTCTTTCCCCATTAGGAGGGGGGTTAGGCAAGGTTGTGTCCTAGCCCCCTTCCTTTTAAACCTTTATATTAATGGGCTAGGGCAGGCACTGCTTAAGGATGTTCGAGATTTTCCCCAAATAGGTGGTCGTCCTATACCTGCTCTCCTTTATTCGGATGACGCAGTACTGATGTCCCGTACGCAGATCGGTCTCCAGAAGGTTCTAATCAGGTTTTCTAATTTTATGAAGGATCTTGGTCTTCGCATTAACATGTCAAAGACTTTTATAATGAGATGTGGTCTTGGGAATCAGAGGTCTAGGGACATGTATGTGGATGGGCACTAAATAGCCCTCACCAAGAGTTTTTCATATCTTGGTACTTTATTTATTCAGAACGATTTATGGACCCAAGCCTTTAATGCAAAAAAGTTGGCGTTTATTAGAAGAACTGCTCTGGCCACCTTTTCGAAAAAACTGGGTAGGAAACCGACAGGAGAGCTTATACAAATTTATAAAGCTAAATGTATTTCTACCGCAATGTATGGAGCGGGGGTCTGGGGCTTTGCTGACACACACCCGATACAATTAGTGGAAAACACTTTCTTAAGGTATATTTTGTCAGTTCCAGCCAGTACCTCCACATACGTCTGCCATGCTGAGCTGGACCTCCCATATATCTCTGACCTTATAAAACTGGAACCTATTCTCCTCTGGCACAGGATCTGGTCAAAAGAACAGACCAAGTTAAACAGGGAGATTCTATGGAACAGTCTGAAGCTGGAAGGGGTCTTAAAGATCCCATGGGTAAAGTTTGTGCAAGACTTTGAGAGATTTAGGTCACCCAGAATATTTTACTGACCCGGGCACTATGCAGCTGATTACCAAAAAGAATTTTAAAAAGGAGGGTCTCCAGTTATTGGACATGTTAAGATTGTCGGGGGAGACTTTCAAACCCAGCGTTCAGTAGCATCAGGTGGCTTTAACTACTTTTAGTATGCAGCCATATTTAGCATTTGTACCTGGTGGATATGACAGGCTGCTACTAACCAGGTTTAGATTGGGGATTGTCCTCAGACTTGTCTCCTTTCCAGAAATGAATGATTGCGTTCGAGAATTACAAATATGTCCTTGTGATAATCACTCGTTCCAATCTACCATCCATTTAGTTTTAGTTTGCAAATCTTACACAGAGTTAAAAGTTCTGGGGGTGAGGCAATGTCGCCCGGTACTAATTAAACTCCAGTTTCTTGAAAACAAGCACATAGCCTGGAGGATATCCATGTTCCTGAAGATAGTGCTTTGTCAAAGGAAGAGTATAGTGATATATGGAGTGAGAGTGTTTAGGCGTACTGCCATTTTAACATTGACTGATTTTAATTATGCTGAATTATATATCAAATTTTAAGAAGTTGTTAATTTTTATAGTATATATCATTTTGTGTAATTTTTAGCGTAAAAATGTATGTTTTATGTGCTTTTATGATTGTTAAAGAAGCAATCGAATAAACCTTTCCTTGACTTGACATTGCTTGTTGGCGAGCCTGTTATAAGCAGTCCCAACGGTGCTAAATATAAAAAAGTGCATGCTGATCCCAGTACCTCCAAGCATTTGGTGAAGACATAATCTGCTTCTGATGCACCTTCTAGGTCTGTCACAAGGACCAGACAATCTAGCACAGGTGTCAAGCTTGCAGGCATGGGAAACATCCCTTGAAGGAAACCCTGAAGAAGTCTCTGACTCCTTTTCAGCAGCAACTTTACCAGATAAAACTGTGCACATTCCAATGACAGCGCCCCCACAGGTGACAAAGAATTGTCATCACCAGATCCTCTGCCAATGCCGATCAAGAGCTCCTCTGAGCCATTTGTTGGCGATGACATCTCCATCAACGGCATCCTTGACGAGGACTAGTGTCCCAACAATATTCTACATGATGAAGCAGATGCTGTCATAATGAGGATGGTAACTAAGTTGACTATGATAGCATCAACACCATCGACAATGACAGCATTCATCTCTGTACTGCCAACTAGTCCTCTGCTGTCAGTTGATTTTTTTCACTTCTTCTGATTTCACCACTTTCTCCACAAAGGTTGATTGAGTAGCTGATGATGAAGACATGGAGGAAGAGAAGGTTTACTTTGAATCCAATGACACTTGGCAAGAAGAGTCATTGCATTCTCACATTAGGTTTTACAAATATAGTTTATGCATAATGGTAAAGACAAGGCTTACAGTAGTCTGCTCAATCATGACTGGAAGCATCGCATTAGGGAACAGTTATCATTCCTCATGCCAACAGTGGTTCAAGTGTTTGCAGATTTTTTTTAGCTCATTTCAACAAATGATTATTACGATGTAATACCACTACTGGGCAGTACCCATGATGCTTCAACCAGCTGTTCCAAAATGGCTATCACAACCTGTGGACCCACCTCCTCAGTCTGAGCCTGTCTCGGTTCCTCCTCAGCTTAATGAACCTGCCTGCAGCATGCAGATGATAAATTATCTTCTTCTTATGATGACCATAGTCCAGGCCAAACTGATGATGCGGATGGTGATCAAGGGAATGAGACACCGCCTTCAGATTATACATGCCAGAGTCGAATGTGTATATTTATTCTGTGGATTCCAACCAAAATCCACTACTGCATGGCTCACCTCCCGATGACATTGGGAAGTTCGAGAGTTACATAGATCAAGTATCCAAAAACTTTAATATACCAATACAAAAAAGAAGTGATAACAAATTGCCTTTTTATCTTTAAAGGTAAAGCAAGGAAATCTATAAACCCTATCCCACTCTTAGACTGTTTGTGGGAAGAGGGTCTAACTTGTATGAAAAATCTGGTCACAATATCAACATCAGTGGGACATGTGGATTGTCAGTTATTTCTGCAGCAGCACAACAACGCTCACAAAACCCTTTGGCTTCTTGCACAGCAGTGCCTGACAAAAGATTGTCGCTTGGATGTGATGGGTATACACAAAGCTGTATTTGCTGCTGTGCAGCCAAAATTTACAACTATTCTGCTATACTGCCACAGTACAATAGGCAGCTCGGGCATGAACTATCTATTTTGTATTGAATAAACTGCCATCGAAATACCATGCCAAGGCAAAGTGCATTTTAAAAGAGGGTGAACTTAAATCTTTATCCTTTATTAGTGCTTTGCTAGACTTGTTTAACAATGCCTTTCACTGCATAGCCACAGGGAAGTGGATAGCTATGCAGCACATAAATTAGACTAGAAGCCCAGTTTTGCATCTTGGACATGCCCTTTAATAACCAACCACTGTTTTGTAGGCATTTAGATGAGGCTCTGCAAGCAATCTAAACCAATATTGATACAACCAAGTCTTTTGGCACACTACAGAAGCATCAAACGTACCAATAGTCAAGGTAATACAGGCAAAAAGGCAATTACCAAGCCTCTAATTTTTGTCAGTAAAGACCAGGTTTTTTACGAGCAGGGACAGTTGTATTCCTAGAATGGAAGACATCTCCAGTGTTCTAACAGGCAACAAAGGACAGGATGAGAATCTCTTCCACCACCGGCCAAGACCACTCTCCGCTAACCTGACTTTTTGCAGTGCCTGCTGCCTTCTCCTCACATACCCATCAGGACGGAAAGATTTGGACGTTACTTCCAGCGTAGCTTAACTTCACCTCTGACCTTGAATATATCTGGCACGGACATTCAGTAGAGTTCTTTAAAAGCTACCCTCCCAACCTCCAGAGAAAGAGAAACATTTTTTACTCAGAGGCATTACAAAGAGAAATCCTGAATTAGCTCCTCAAAATCATCAAAGTTGAGCATGTCCTAAGAACTCAGCAGAATCAAGGATTTCATTAAAGGTTTTTCCTCATTAAGAAAAGGGCGGGAGAGTAACATCCAATTTTAGACCTTTGCGCATCAGAATGTTAATGTTAATAGAAGGTTTCAGTCCTTCAATGCAGGAGATTCCATTATGGACATAGACCAGGAGTCTGCATATTTTCACATATAAACTAAGTAGCTGTCCCTCACACCTCTTTACCCACCACATTGATAGGCACTGCATCCCATAACCCCTCCTCCGTGGTCATAGGTTGACCAACCGTCCGTACATTTCATGGACCGCCCGTTATTTGTGCCTCTTGTCCGTGAGAAATTCTTCAGGGACGCCTTTTGTCCGTAATTTCTGCCATTAGAGCGAGCTATCGCCCTGCAAGCAGTGTGAGAGTTCTTTAACTCTCACTGCAGGGGCCAGCTCGAGTACCTGCTGTGATCTTAAGGGCCTGCATCAGCCCCACCCCGAGCCCGTGCAACCAAATCTCTCCATTCACAGCAGGGTCGGAATGGCACCAATCACCATACAGATTTGTTTTTTAAAAGTCCCACTCATGCTTAACTATATGTTCTTTAGGGAGTACGGTGCCACATTGCAGATAATGTGGTAGACAGTGCATTTTAGGGCAAACTGGGACAGCGGAAATGGGGAAAATTGTATATTTTTAAAGGCACCTTTACATGAACATGCAGGTTTTTCTACTGATGATTTTGGGACATGAGTGGCAAATCTCTTTTTTTAAAACACGTTCGGCCTATTTCATTGGTGAATGGCAGACAATTTGATATCCTGCAGGAGGGATGGGCGTTCTCCTCGAATACATTGGTGATAAAGAGTGCACTTGAAAGTACACCCAACTGCTAATTAATTGCCTAAACTTGATAGGATTTCACAAGACAATTTTAGAGAGTTTGAGGACGGCTAGGGGTTCACTTCCTGCTAGAAATAAGGTAAACGCGTAATGAATAGTCCATTTTATTGGACGAATTTTTGTCCGGAATTTTGACCCTTTGTTCTGTTTTTTTTACACTCACCATCCTGAAATTGCATCCAGGCCAGTTGGTCACCCTAGGTGGTCATCACAGACGGCATGGAAACATTTCCCACATAGGGTCAATAAATAAATAGAGCACCCTTCGAACCATACACCCTACACGGTGTAGCTTGCTGCCTATATATGCAAAGCTCTTCAGTGTGCCAAATAGGAGCGCTACGTAAATAGTGCAGTGCAATATCAATCTATTCTTGTCAAAGTACTTCAGTTTAATGGTCTGCATTAACAATTCAAGTCCTTACCATTAGGACACAAATCTGCCCCTAGGGTCTTTTACAAAATGCTTCACCCAAGTGGCAGCCCCTTTTATGTTGACTCGAAAAATGAGTTTTTCCATACTTGGAGGATTTGCTGGAACAAAGCGCATGTGCGGCTAGAACTACATGATTCGATTAAAGAAACACTTAACCTCTTCCATCAGCTCAGACTAACTCTAAATGTTAGGAAATTGTATCTCTCATCTGCCAAAGAGATGTTGTTCTTAGACTCAGATATGTGCAAACACTGTTGAAGAATTTCTCTCATGCAAGATATAGTGGAGAAGTGTGGCTCAATGGTTAGAGCGGCAGACCCTGATGCAGAGGTCTGGCCCGGGACCAGGGTTCAATTCCCGCTTCGGCGGGTCTTGGGCTTAATTTCCTCGGACCTGATATTTCTCGCCTCGGTGCCTATTCTAATCATGGGTCCCACTCTGCAACTCTGGGCAATCTCCACAACGGCCCCAACAGCGCAGGGGATGCCTGGCTGCACCTTGGGGGTGCCCAGGAGTGGACACTTCACAGGGAAAGCCAGGATGGGTTCCTCTGCGGTATAAGTACAGCGCCGGGACACCTCCGTTGGTAGGTAGCTGCGCGCTTTACAAATGCCAGATTATTATTATTATTATTATATTCACTTGAAGTCAGATCACAACTTGAAAATAGAAAGTAATGTTGGGAATTATGTCATCATACATTCCTCTAGTGCCTGTACGCCATTTGTGAATCCACCTTTTGCAGAAGCAATTAGACCTTTGGCGGCTGCCAGTCAACAACCATTGGGACAAGCCTGTGCTAAAAACTCCATTAATAAAGAAAGGTCTCTCATGGTTAATGTTAAAAGACCATATTGATGTAGGACAAGATCTGCATGTTCAAAACCCTAAGATTCATTTGACAGTAGGTGCCTCCCTAAGAGGTTAGGATTCTCATCTTAAGAAGGTGGCAACGAGTGTGATCTAAAGCCAACAGGAACAGTCTCTCCACATAAGCTTGTTACAACTAGCAGCAGTGAGATTAGCATCCAGAGTCTCCCAGGCACAGGTCCAGAACCAATAAATATTGATAAGCACAGAAACGGACATTGCAACAACTATGCACTACATCACCAAGCAAAGAGAAATAAGATCTCAAATTCTGTTGCAGGGGGCTCAAAGGCTGTGGTATTTGATACTGCACAAAGAAGGACACTTAGCTGGATTGCGCAACATGCGGGCAGATGCTCTAAGGACACAGACTACGACTATTTGTAGATAGACTCCAGGCTGCTGGTAACATGGGGATCTCCAGAATCGACCTCTTCATTCCACCTTAGATCCCAAAAAGCCCACTCTTTGCAAATAGAAAGTGATATCAATCAACCCAAGGGGAAGCTCATTTGATGCCTTGGTCATGGATATTTTCCTACAGCTTTGCACGACGGACTCTTCTGGAAGGCCAAATGGGAATCTTGTTGCCTCATCTTAGTCACTCTTTTGTGGGCCAGTTTTGGTCATTAATACCTCCTACTGAAGCATTGTGGCCAAGTGCTAAATCACAACACAATCGTCCTACACTTGCTGCTTCAAACCTAGAGTTTGGGGGATAAATTTGCTTCCACAGTATCTCCGAGTCCTCCAGGCAGCTAGTGCTGGTACCATTAATAACACCTACACTTTCAAGTGGAAGAGATTAAACATTTAGGCAAAATAAGTCCACTACAAATTAGTGCAGATGATTTCTGGCCATGTTTACTTTATCTGGCCCAAATAGAATTCATATATTCTTCAGTTTGGGTGCATTTGGCTGCAATATGCAGATTTTTGCACACCCTTTTAAAATTGTATTCTTCTCTCCTAGAATCATTAAAGAATTTGAGAGGTCTGTTTAGACTTTATCCTTCATGAACAAAACAACCACCTTCTTGGTAACCGAACATAGTTTCAGGAGCCCTTATGAGAGAACCATTTGAGCCTGTTCAGAAACCCTCCTTCCAAATCCTCTTATGGAAGGCTGCTTTTGTTCTCTCAGTAACCCCACCAGACGAATCTGTGAGATAGTCTTTCTCAATTAAAGCACCCTTCCTTAACTTATCCAAAGATAAATAATTTTAACCACAAACTCATTCTTCATTCTAAAGTTTCCTTCTTCATTCTATTTTAATGAAAAGGTCCATTTGCCAACATTGACCAATACAGAAAGAGCATTGCAGACTTTGGGTGTTAAGTGATGCTTTAACTTTTATATGAAAGAGCAATTGCTATACGAAAGACTATCGGTTTAGCTTATTTATCAATAAATTTAAAGGTGACCCAGTTTCGAAACGGAGCATCTCTAGATGGATTTCTTTGTGTGTTATTTATTACTATGTCAAGGCTGGCAGACCATGTTAGTGCACGGTGGGAGCCCACTCGGCGAGACTTATTGCAGCTACAGCACCACTGTTTGCAGTAGTGCCTTTCATGAACATATACCAAGTTGCGGCATGTTCTTTGACTCACACCTTCACAAAGTACTTCTGTCGTGATGTTCGTCTAAATCAGAGAGAGCAGTGTAAAAAAGGGTGCTACGCAACCTGTTTCATTAGGGTGAACCTCAATTCTGCTAATGCATTTTCTTAAATAATGTACTTGTTTTATAATCTTTATTCAGGTATTTGTTTCTATGAAAAGTCCAATGCTGGAGAAGATAAGTTACCTAAAACGACAGTGCTTCAGCATTGGTATCTTTCAAAGAGTCACATGCACCCCACCTAAAACTGTTCATCAGGTTGTTAATGTCTCTAAGACAGGTTTAAAAAATCTGGCAATTGATTTCTTCGTGGAGAGTTGCAGTTCTGAGCCAATCTACCTGATTGACTAGACCTTCGGTCATAAAGTGAGGTGGATGTGCTTCTGGAAGTCTCTGGTTGAACTTAGTTGGTTTTCAATTTTGTTTGCTGTATTGAAATATGCTATATTAATATTGATTACCGAGGGTTCCCAGTCTGTTGTTGTGAAATAATTCAAACATGTTAATCCGTGAAAGATAACACTGCTGAAAAACTGTAGTTACAGGTAAATAATTTTTTTATTCTGGTGTTTGTATGATTGAAGTTTCAAATAAACATGTGTTCGAGGCATATGAGCTGCAGATTGTACACTTAGCATAGATCGCCATCTGGTGTTGGGCCCGGATGTTTGCAGTTTGTTTTTCTTCTTGGACAGTCTTTGGAAGTCACGAGTTTGGTGACTCCTCCTTCGGTCCGTACTGCGCATGGGCTTCGGCTCCATCCTCAGATTGTTTTTTTTCCGCCATCGGGCTCGGATGTGATACTTCGTGCTCCGGCTTCGAACTTCTACGGTTCCAGCCTCGACGGAAAATCCTCGTCTCTTCGAGTTTCTTCATCATTATCTTCATCTCTCGAAGCGGCACTTTCTCCATCCAGTACATCGGCACCGGCCTTCGGGCCCTCCTCGACTCCGGTCCCGGCCGATGGAAAGGACTCCGTTCAAAAAGTGCCCAAAATGTGGGTCTAAATTTCCCCACACCGACCTCCATCAGGTGTGTAATCTCTGCCTCTCTCCAGAACACGAGGCCAGAGACTGCCCCGCCTGTAAGTCTTTTCGATCGAAGAAAACCATCCGGGATCGAAAAGCTCGACGCACCATGGCGCACTCATCGTCTGCAGCTCCACCGGACATCTTCGGAGACGGCGCCGAAGCTTCGGGGCAAACACACACCGTGCAGGAAGAAGACGTCGTCAGCGCTTCCGAGGCCGACGACTCCGACGTGGAGGACATCACACCGGCGCAGCGGGCCGTGAGTACTGTGCCCCCTCCCACCCCCGCGCCCAAAACCAAAGAGACTCGGGTTACTCCCTCGCCTGCCGGCCTGGGCAAAACCAAGACCAAAGCTTCGATCACCCCACCTTCGGGCTCGGTGTCGAAGCATCCAAAGTCTCACGGCAGCTCGGGATCGAGCCAGCCGACGCCCGGTGCCGAAAAACAGCATCCGGCACCGAAGAAAGCAATATCCAGCTCGACTCCGAAGCCACCGGTGCCGAAGCCTGGACTCTCGGTGCCGACCAAACACAAACATAAATCTGTCGGCACCGACGCTCCGGCGCCGAAAACTCCTTCGACGCCGAAAAAACAGGAGGCCCCAAAAAAGCATGGCGCACACAAACCATCGAGGTCCTCGGTTCCGAAATCACCGGTGCCGACGGACGATTCGACGCCACTGGCTCTGTTTACACCAGACCCTCTACAAAAGACTCTGTCCAAAGATCCAAAGACTGGACTATTGACTTTAATTATCAAGAAAAGACGCCTTGATACTCCGGCTCCTCCTCCACCACCCAAACGGAAAGACTCTGCTACTTCTCCCCTCAGAGTGCCCTCCCCACTACCACCTCCCCTACCTCCTCCACCTCCTCCACCTCCCTGGTCTCCGCCACCTTTACCTCACTACTCTCCGGCCCCGTCCCCAGATCCGGACGACGGGCACCCGGACAATTATCCGGCGGACGCCCCAATGGATCCCACTCCACCAGGGACCCCAGACCCGTGGGAGGATTACAATAACCCTGATGTACCCGATATTCCTCAGGACGACCTATACCCATCCAGGCCGTCTCCTCCAGAGGACTCCTTAGGGTTCCATCATTTAGTGCAGAGAGCAGCACACTACCATGGGGTGGACATGCACACTGAACCAGTGGAAGACGACTTCTTACTGGATACATTCGACATACAGGACAAATCCACCTCTATCTTACCCATGCTTAAGGGTGTCACCAAGCATGCCGCAGAGGTGTTCAAAGACCCTGTCAGGGCCAGGGTACTAAACCCTAGAATAGAGAAAAAGTATAAGGCGGCACCCACAGACCCTGCATACATTAAGGGCCCTGCTCCCTTAGATTCCCTAGTTGTCTCTACAGCTAGAAAGCGGGCTAACTCCCAGTCCTCAGGAGAAGCCCCACCGCCAGACAAGGAATCCAAACTCCTAGACACGTCTGGCAAGCGCACCGCCTCTCAAGCTGCAAAACACACAAGCGCTACTTGCGCGCTATGACAGAGCACACTACGATGAACTTGAGGCTCTTATGCAGCACCTCCCCGAGAAACACAAGCGTAGGGCTCATGAGCTAATACAGGAGGGTAAACTCATTACAAACACCTCCATTAAGTGTGCCCTCGATGCAGCCGACACTGCTTCTAGAGCCATAAATACCAGTGTCCTGCTTCGTCGCCGTGCCTGGCTCAGGATCTCAGGGTTTAAGCCTGAAGTCCAGGCGTCCATACTCAATCACCCCTTTGACCAACAAACGCTCTTTGGGCCCAAGGTAGACGAAGCGTTGGAAAAGATGAAAAAGGACACAGACACAGCAAAGTCTATGGGGGCACTCCAAACACAAGCGTCTAAACGTTCCTTTCGACGCTCCTCCTTTCGTGGCACAGGCAGAGGCTTCTCCACCGATAACACCTCTACCTCCTACAAATCCCCTCCTCAAAATACCTTTTCAAAGGGCAACCAAAGGGGTGGTTACAGAGGCAACAACAATAAGGGCAGGGGCAAAACTAACAACACCCGTTCTGCCACCCCGCCCACAAAATGACTTCCCTCCGCTCCCCCCAGACCATTCCACTCCGGTCGGGGGCAGACTACAAAATGTTATCCACGCATGGGAGTCCATAACATCGGACAAATGGGTGACCCAAATCATTCGGTCAGGGTACTGTCTCGAGCTAACATCTACCCCACCCAATATCCCACCAAGGCACCGCCCAATGTCTCAAGAACATTCCACACTGCTCAAACAGGAGGTACTCTCCCTCCTCCAAAAACACGCTATAGAGCAGGTCCCCATCAATCAGCAAAATCTAGGGGTTTACTCCCTATATTTCCTAATACCAAAGAAAGACGGGACCCTCAGGCCCATTCTGGACCTCCGGCCTCTAAATGCCTACATACATTCAGACCATTTCCATATGGTCACCCTACAACAAGTCCTCCCGCTCCTCTGTCAAGGAGACTTTCTCACAACATTGGATCTGAAAGACGCATACTTTCACATTCCAATACACCCCTCTCACAGGAAATACCTCAGGTTCGTGGTGGACGGGCAACATTACCAATTCACGGTTCTCCCCTTCGGGGTCACCACCGCACCACGGGTGTTTACCAAATGCCTAGCGGTAGTAGCAGCACACCTCAGACGTCAACACATTCACGTCTTCCCTTACTTAGACGACTGGCTGATAAAAGCCGCGTCTTACCATCAATGCGTGCAGCATACAAACAGCACCATCCAACTGCTCCACCAGCTAGGCTTCACGGTGAACTACCAAAAGTCCCACCTCATACCATCTCACACAAAGCAATACCTCGGGGCCACTATAGACACCTCCAAAGGTATTGCCTATCCAAACACAGCCAGAATCACAAGCATTCAAGCCTTACGCAAAACATTCCTTCCCCAACACTCTCTTCCAGCAAGAGTGTTCATGAAGCTCATAGGAATGATGGCGTCTTGCATCTTTATAGTGCCCCATGCAAGACTACACATGCGTCCACTTCAAGAGTGCCTAGCACAACAGTGGAACCAGGCCCAGGGTCAGCTGACGGATCTGGTGTTGGTGGACGGCCGCACACATCACTCTCTGCAGTGGTGGAACACCACAAACCTTTCCAAGGGGCGGCCGTTCCTGGACCCGGTTCCTCAGGTGATTCTAACAGCGGACGCATCGCTCTCCGGCTGGGGAGCGCACCTCCTACACCTCACAATGCAAGGTCTATGGACGCCACAGCAAAAATTGCTCCACATCAACCATCTGGAGCTCTTGGCGATCTTCCTAGCCCTAAAATCTTTCCAAAAACAGATTTCGGGCAAAGCAGTCCTCATTCGCACAGACAACATGACTGCAATGTATTATATCCAAAAACAGGGGGGGACACACTCTCCCCAGCTCTCCCGCTTAGCCCAGAGCATATGGAGATGGGCAATTCCCCAAAACATCTTTCTCCTGGCACAGCACGTTCCAGGCGTACAAAACACCATGGCAGATCTGCTCAGCAGACAAACGCAACAACTACACGAATGGGAACTGCATCCGCAAGTTCTTCAACCATTCTTCCAACAGTGGGGGCATCCTCAGATAGACCTCTTCGCCACCCACGAAAACAAAAAATGCCCAAGCTTCGCCGCCAGATACCCACACCCATTGTCCAAGGGCAATGCGATATGGATGAACTGGTCAGGCAGATTTGCATACGCCTTTCCACCTCTCCCACTAATTCCATTAGTGGTCAGGAAGCTACAACAGCACTCCCTCACACTCATTCTGGTAGCTCCGACGTGGGCCAGGCAGCCGTGGTACACCACGCTACTACAACTATCAGTGGTACCACATCAAAAACTGCACCTATCCCCATGCCTCCTAACCCAGAACCATGGAGAAATCAGGCACCCGGACCCAGCTCAGCTCAACCTGGCGATCTGGCTCCTGAAATCCTAGAATTCGGATACCTTAACCTTCCCCCTGATTGCATGAACATCATCATGGAAGCCAGACGTCCTACCACTAGAGCATGTTATGCCGCAAAGTGGAAAAGATTTGTTATTTACTGCCGTAACAATACAATCAACCCTTTAGATGCATCCATACAGCACATCATATGCTATCTGCTCCATCTTCACAGGTGTAGCCTGGCATATTCATCCATACGCCTACACCTAGCAGCGATCGCTGCTTATCTACAAAACAGACAGCATTTATCTCTCTTCAGAGTGCCCGCTATTAAAGCCTTCATGGAAGGCCTTAAACGAGTAATTCCTCCCAGGGCACCACCTTCCCCTGTATGGAACCTAAATTTAGTTCTTACACGACTAATGGGTCCGCCCTTCGAACCAATGCATAAATGCGAGCTACAGTTTCTCACCTGGAAAACAGCTTTTCTCGTAGCTATCACTTCCCTTAGAAGGGTTGGTGAAATACAAGCGTTCACTATACAAGAACCCTTCATACAAATACATCACAGCAAGGTCATACTTCGCACAAATCCGAAGTTCCTGCCCAAGGTCATTTCCCCCTTTCATCTCAATCAATCGGTGGAATTACTTGTCTTCTTCTCGCAACCTCAATCTGTTGCAGAAAGAGCCTTACACACACTCGATGTAAAAAGGGCCTTGCTATACTACATACAAAGAACGCAACCCTTCAGGAAGACTAAACAATTGTTCGTCTCCTTCTCTCCACCACATAAAGGCAACCCCATTTCTAAATCAGGGATAGCTAGGTGGATTGTAAAATGCATACAGATTTGCTACCAAAAGGCTAAAAGAACATTATCTGTTCCGCCTAAAGCCCATTCTACAAGAAAGTTAGGGGCTTCTATGGCCTTTCTAGGGAATATACCCTTAGATGACATCTGCAAAGCAGCCACATGGTCTACACCGCACACCTTCACAAAACATTACTGTGTAGATGTGCATTCCAAGCAGCAAGCTAGAGTGGGCCAGGCTGTACTAAAGACACTATTTCAAACCACTGCAACGGATACCGGTGGTCGCCGCTAGGGTTGGGTACTGCTATATAATCTATGCTAAGTGTACAATCTGCAGCTCATATGCCTTGAACGGAATATGCTACTTACCAGTATGCATCTGTTCTTGGCATGTAGAGCTGCAGAGTTGTACACGCCCACCCGCCTCCCCGGCTACCTGTATCCGTTCCAGTACATCTTATTTAGATACTACACACATGGGTTTCTCACTGTGATTACCAAGCTCCATCATTTCCCGGTTGGCGAAAAACAATCTGAGGATGGAGCCGAAGCCCATGCGCAGTACGGACCGAAGGAGGAGTCACCAAACTCGTGACTTCCAAAGACTGTCCAAGAAGAAAAACAAACTGCAAACATCCGGTCCCAACACCAGATGGCGATCTATGCTAAGTGTACAACTCTGCAGCTCTACATGCCAAGAACAGATGCATACTGGTAAGTAGCATATTCCATACTCGCATTAAAAGGGCGATATATACATATATGTATAACATTTGAGGCAATGTTACACCTCTATAATTATACGTTTAGTTGTTTCTTTTGAAAAGGCATTTTAAGTTTTCTCAATAACTTTGGCACCGTTTGAATCTGCACTAAACTTTCCAAAAAAGAGGGCATCCAATTTGGGTTCCTTACGGTAAGTTTTGTGTAGATCCGTCAGCTAGGTCCCCAAAGTGACATGTTCAATTTTAAGTACCTAGGATTCTTTGTTCCTCAGCACACACAAACACGGCTCAGCGGATTACACCAAATTTACCATGTGAATAGAACTTCACTGAAAGAACTGCCTTTGTGTGGTTTGGTATAATCTCTTTTAGTAGTTTTTGAGAAATTTGTATTAAAAAAAAATGTTCCGGTGTATACAAAAGAGGTTGGTTTACAGAGTTCTGAGTGGTTAGTTTGCAGAAGTTTTGTGGATTCCCAAATCCAATTTAGGAAAAAATAAAGTAAAGGCACAAAATTGGACTAGGGCTCTTTGGTGCTCCTGTCGTTATTTGCAGATTCAATACGTTGCACATCGGACATTGTACTCCAGGTGCAATGCTTATGACCTCACAATATTTATTCTAATTAGTAACACTTAAAATCACAACATATTTAACATCTTCTGAAATCATTAAATAATACTACAGGCATAGTTGTCTCTTTCATGGTGTTAAATGTAATATGATGTGTAATCTCATCTGTAAAATTATTTACAGCATTTTTATTTTCACCTGTCTGATCAAAGGTGAGGCCAAGAGTGAAAGTTGGTGTGAAAGTTATGGTTTGCGTATCTGTTTTCCGAGTGATGATGGATTCTAGTCCTAACCATAACTTGCAAATTTCAATGGTTTTCGGTATTAATTCGCAACAGTCAATCCGCTTTTACTGTTTTTTCCAATGAAAATATATGTACATGCGCACACTTTTATCATAATATAAAGATCAATGATTGTGCCTCTCCTGGTTAAAATGCCCACTATATTAATATTTAATCTGATAGAATCATTTTTCTGATGCAACGTATATATTCCTTTCAGCACTGGGGAAGTATTAGGACAATACACCGTTTGGATGAAACATGTGTCGGTGGGTGTAGCTATATACAGCTTGCAAGATATGAGGACTTATCGGTAAACCTACAATTGAAGTTTTTGAGAGAACATTTTATAAACCACAAACGTTTGAACAATCCATTGCTTAATAAATAATGGTTATTACTTTTTTAGTCTAGAGGCTTTCCAGAAATGTATACAGTGACACATGGAAGAAGATGCAATGCCAGTTTTTGTTCCTGTTGAAAACATTCCGACAGCGTTACACATCATTAAATAAGACACCTTGAAAACATGTTATGTTGGAATATATGAGGAAAAATGCCTAAACAAGGCACAAAATGTACTCATCTCTATTTATAACCCCATAATCTCAATTGATAAAAGGGATAGTAAACCATCTTTATATTAACCCAAAAAATTAAAATTGGAGATGTGTCCTGCAAGGTGGCTATGTGCATGTAGATTTGGTGTGTTGACCCTGAGCTGAAATCCTACAAATATTGGCTTCCTCTACTGAAATTGAAAGGTAGCCACTAAAAGTGTAACTGTTACTCGTTTGAACGATTATTGTCTGTAGAGAGAATTCTCAATAAATCATCCTGAAAGCACTGAGGGACCTGTACGCCTGGCCTGGAACTTTCAAAATGTCCGGTCCCATATGAGGCGAGAGAAGCACCATGTCTGGGGTTATTGTCTTAAAGGCGGCTGCCCCTACCCGAGGTTCGGATCCTGTGTTTGTGGTGGTAGACTCTGGTGAGGCTGCTCCCCAATGAACAATGGTGGAGTGGGACATGTGGGTCGGTTACCGGTCGAAGCTGAGACCTGAGTTGCACACCAGGGCTGGCTCATGTCGGAGTGGTGACCTTGCTCCATGTGAAGAGCGTTGCTGTGGGAAAGCCAGTAGAAGTTTGCATGGGGAAGTTTCAGCCCAGTTGGCGGCCCCAATGTCCGTAGTGCTGGGTACAACGTGCCTACTGAGGCCTCTGGTCAATGTAAACGCATCATGAAATAGGAGTCAGTCCCACTTCTGCCCTTGAAGCTTCCCATGCTCCCAGTCTCTGGTACTCAGAATGATGGGTGAAATTTTAAACATGAAACAGAGTAGGCACACATAATTTCTTTTGTATAAAACAATACATTAAGAGGTTCCTGGGCACCTGAGAGGGAGTAGGGCAAAATGGGAGCATCATCATTATGGAAAGCCTGAGTCATCTAGGGTAGGCACCAGCATGCGAACATGTCAAAAAAGCAACAAGTAACATGAGTTTTTAGCTGGTACAGTTTCTGACTCTGCAAAGGTTTTACATCAAGGCTAGTATCATTCATAGGACATATCCCTAACAGGAAGCAAGATGCCTCTGGTGCTGTAGTGATTAGGTGACCTTCATGCATATGTTATGGTTTTCCTTAAGAATCGAAAGTCATGTAGCTAATGGAATTGGTGGTGGGTAGTCTGGTAGAGTTGCAAATACATTTTGGGATTGTGCAATAAACTGAAGAAAAGGATCATGAAAAGTACATTTTAGTCTTTCTGCCTCCTGTTAGCCAGTGGCAGAGTAATTATTTATTGGTTGTAGTCTGTAGCACCACCCAGCAATAGATAGATGTTAAAAATGATCATGCAGGAGGCAGTGGCAGAAGAGGTTAGTCTGCTGAAGGCAATGGCTGATCTGAGAAGTGAGTAGGACATTACACTGTGCAGGAACTATACTCATTCTCTGCATCTGAATCCAGATGACCTGCCCCTGTAATCTATTGATATTGTAAGAGATTATCTGAAAAATACTATTAGTTATAGAATCCTTACCTTAGAGTTACACCCCAGGCGTCAGGCTGGATCCGGAGAAATGTTTTCGTAGCAGTACCCTTGCTCGTCGGGAGGTGGCATCGGTCGACACCGTATCCGTTGTCAGCATCGTGATCGCCGGAATGACGTTGCGGTATCTACTTAGACGCCACCCCTGCGTGCTGACGTCAGTTCTTTCTTTTTCTGTGCCAACCAGCACAGATCCAGAGAGAGCGGTACCTTGGTCACTTTTTGACTAACTGTTTTTTCGACCTTTTGTCAACTTTTAGAGGTGTTTGATGCCTGGTGCACAGGCATGTCACATCAGCGAATCGGCTTCAAGCCTTGTGGCTCCTGCCACAAGCTGATGTTGGTGATGGACCCACATCTAGTGTGCCTTTGGTGTCTGGAGCACGACCACGACCCGAATTCGAGCTCTGACTGTTGGGCCATGGCCTCGAAGTCTTTGCGGGAGCTGTCTCTAATGCTCTGGAGGGCCCGACAGTCAGCTCCGCGCCGCTCGAGGTCCCGGTCGAGAGGGAGGTCGCGGGACCATCTCCACCACTCCTCATTGATCTCTTCGTTTTTGGGTAATTTGTTGCACAACGAGGCAAAGAAGCACCGTCACTTTTCGCCTTCTCCCCGTCCGTCGGCCGACGAGCCCAAGGATGCAGATCAGCTCTGTCCGTGGATCCGGATCGGCGCCGGTCAACCGGACGATACCTCCGGCACCAAATCTATTGACTACACTGCTGACGCTGGTTGGGACCCCAACCGGTGTCGATCCCGGCCTCCACCTAGATACGTAGCCGGACCGGCATAGACTGATGCTGACCAACGCCGGTACTGGCCCTGACCAATGCCGGTACTGGCGCTGACCAGCACTTTTGTGCCAGTTTTCTATCCTGGTGTTTCTTATCACCTTGAGTGGCAGCCAGTAGAGGGTGAGGAGGACTGGGAGGGGTCTATTGATCCTCTTGCAGACCAATTTGATGAACCGGACTGGAGAGAGGAGTTGGGTAATGCCAGTGGCCTGGAAACCTCCCCAGACTTGGCATGCTTTCTTCCCCTACCGTGGCTACGGAGGAGGGAGCCTCCTACGCTGTGGTGTTGTGTAGGGCGGCTGAGGCCTTGGGCCTTGACCTTCCTACGGTGGCAGTCAGGACTAACCTGACAGGTGCTTCAGCCAACAGCGGCCTCTTTGGAGCCCCTGCTGCCATTCAGTGAGGCTCTCGCGATATCCTTCTGGGCACTTGGTCCAAGCCCAGCACAAGGGCTCCTGTGAATAGGATGATTTCCCGACGCCACCGCACGGCTTAGGGCGACCCCATTTTCCTCTCCCAACATCCTACCCCTGAGAGCTTGGTAGTCCAAGCCTCTACTTCCAAAGGCTCGTTACCTACTGCTCACCCAGATAGGGAATCCAAGAAGCGGGAACACCCTGGGAAGATGATGTTTTCTTTCGCCAGCTTAGGACTGTGGTTGGTGAACACTGCATGTCTTTTGGGCTGTTACACCCACTCCATGTGGGATATGGTTGAGCAGGTGCTGCTGCAGTGCCCGGAGGATGCCTGGGCCGCACTCTCCCGTGCGGTTCCGAAGGGAGAGTTGCAGAAAAGTTCACCATTCATTGTGGCCTGGACACCGCTGATTTGCTACGCATTACTATTTCACAGTGGTAGCCCTGAGACGCTACCCCTGGCTGAGATGCACTGGCTTCTTGGGTGATGTCCAATTTACACTTTTGGACATACCATTTGGTGGCCGCCGCTTGTTTGGCGACACGGCAGACAACGCGCTTGAGCGCTTCAAGGATTCTAGGACTACGGCCAGGTCCTTGGGCCTCGTGACTACATCTCACCCCATGCAGTCTGCCATTTGCCCATTTCGTGGCTACGGAAGGGGTGCCCCGCCACGTTCCTCCCAGAGCCACAGGCCGGTGCAAGCTGCCCAGCCTCTGCGCGGCTGGGGACGTTGGACCCAGTGTCGTAGGTCTGGGGGCCAGCCCACCAGTGCCTCCTGTGCTGTGGGTCTGGGGGCCAGCCCACCATTGCCCCCTATGCAGCAGCCTCCAATCCCTCCTAGTCCGACCTTTCAGGGCCACCAGTTACCAGTGAGCGGCAGTATCCGCCATCACCGCCCCCACTTAAAAACCATCATATCGGGTAGGTGGGTTTTTCAGATAGTCCTAAGGGGCTACTCCCTCCCCTTCGAAACTACCCCTCTATCCATGCCACCGCAATTCCATTGCATGTCGGAGGATCACTTGGCCCTTCTCCGCCAGGAAGTTACAGCTCTCTTGCCCAAGGGAGCTATCAAGCAAGTTCCTGCCCCAGAAGTAGGTTGTGATCGTTATTCCTACTACTTTCTGGTGTCCAAGAAGGACAAAGGCCTGCGTCCTATTGTGGATCTCTGTAACGTCAACCGCTTCCTCCGGAAGGCGAAGTAAAAAATTTTGACATTGGCTCGGGTTCTCTCTGCCTTCGACCCTGGAAATTGGATGGTAGCGTTGGACTTGCAGGACGCTTATTTTCACATCCCCGTTCTGCCTGCCCACCGGTGCTACCTGCTATTCACAGTAGGCCACGAGCATTTTCAGTTACCAGGCTCCCCTTTTGCCTTACCAGCGCCCCTCTGGTGTTCAGGAAAGTCATGGCGGTGGTCGCAGCTCATCTGCGCACATCAGGTGTTCCAGTCTTCCCCTGTTTCGACGACTTGCTCTTGAAGGCGGGCTCGCCCCAGGCTTTTGTCTCCCACCTCCAGACTACGACGGCAATGCTGGGGTTAACGATCAACGTGCCGAAGTCACACATGACTCCTTCTCAGAAGCTCCTTTTCATCGGAGCATTTCTGGATATAGTGCAGTTTCAAGCTTATCCTCCCAAGCAGCGAGCCGGGATATTCGGGCTATGATACCGATGTTTCAGCCTCTATCCCGGATTTCGGTAATAATAACTCTGAGGCTGCTGGGCCTCATGGCCTCCTCCATCCTTCTGGTGGATCATGCCAGGTGGCATTTGCGGGCTCTGCAGTGGGACCTGAAGTTCCAGTGGGCAAAGCATCAATGGAATCTGTCCGATTGCGCCCAGATCTCGGAGGGCACTTCCCGACAATTGCAGTGGTGGCTCACGAATCGCAATTGGGTCAATGGCATGTCCTTCTCCCTTCCCAACCAGAGTTCACGGTGGTGACAGATGCGTCACTCTTGGGATGGGGCGGCCACATGGGAGACGCGGAGATCAGAGGCCTCCGGTGGAGTCTGAGCTCCACATCAACCTTCTGGAGCTCTGGGTGATTCGTCTTGCACAGAAGACATCCTTCCTTCTGTCAAGGGAAGAGTAGTGCAGGTGTTCACAGACAACACCACCGCCATGTGGTACTGCAACAAATAGGGCGGGCTGCTGTTGTGGACCCTATGTCAAGAGGCCCTTCACTACTGGAAATGGCTGAAACATCAGGGCATCTCCCTGGTGGTTCAATACCTGGCAGTTTCCCTGAATGCCAGGGTGGACAAACTCAGCCGTTGGTGAATGGTGGATCACGAATGGCGTCTTCACTTGGAGGTGGCAGCAGGGAGAGCCTGGGTGATATCTGTTCGGCACCGAAGAGAACGTGCAATGTCATGATTTCTGTGTGTTGGAATTTCCAGGGCGGCACTCGCTCGGCGACGCTTTTCGTCGCGAGTGGTGTTGCGGTCTTCTATACACCTTTCCTCCTATGACACTTCTGCCCAGAGTGCTGAAGAAGATCAAGTGCAACCAGGTCCAAGTCATTCTTGTGGCTCCGATTGGGCATCCCGAGCTCTTGTACATGGCCATCGATACTCCGATCGGACTGCCTCTTCGGGAGGATCTTCTGTCACAGCAGCAGGGGACTGTCCTCCACCCAAACCTGTCCAGCCGACACCTCCTTGCGTGGAGATTGAGCGGCGACAGTTGACAGCTTTTGACCTTCCTCCCAAAGTCTGTAATGTCATCTTGGCAGCCGGGCGTCCCTCCACTAAATCGCTATACTCCTGCAGATGGAACAAATTTGTGGCATGATGCACAGCAAAGGCTGTGGATCCCCTTTCTGCCCCCCTTTCAGAGGTTCTCCTCTTCCTTCTTTCTTTGGCCCAGCAGGGTTCTGCTCTGGGCACCCTTAAAGGCTATCTTTCGGCCGTTTCGGCCTTCCTTTGCCTTCCAGATCATCATTCTCTTTTCAAGTACCCTATTGTAAATAGGTTTCTAAAGGCCTTTACTCATCTCTTTCCTCCTATTCCTTTCGTAATGCCTCAGTGGGACTTGAATCTGGTTCTGACTTAACTGATGTGTGGTCCCTTCCAGCCATTACAGGGCTCGATAAATCCACTCGCCCGCTCGCATTTGCGAGGTAGAATTAATGAGGACGAGCTATTTTTAGGTCCTACTCGCCCTTTTGTCCTCTGTCTTTAAAAACGGAGCAAATGTGACAAGATAACAAGATTTAAAGGCATTTGTATTGCTCACAAAGAAAATGAGCTATAAAGATGCCTTTAAATCTTGTTAACTTGTCACATTTGCTCCGCTTTCAGGGACGGAGGTCAAGTAGGTTGCAGTTAGGTCGAGGAGATTTTTCAAGGTACTAGACCTGCAGGACTAGTACCATTTTTGGGATTTTTCGAGCCCTGCATTACATAATTGTCCTCCCAGACTTTTAACTCTGAAAACTGCCTTTCTGATTGCCATCACTTCTGCTCGCAGGATGAGTGAGCTTCATGCTCTTTCTTCTAAGCCTCCTTTCCTTGCTGTTCATCCGGACAAGGTTGTTCTCAGAACGCGGCCTTCTTGTCTCCCCAAAGTGGTTACCTCTTGCCACATAGGACAGACTATCCCTTTGCCCACCTTCTTCCCACATCCTTCTAAAGAGGAAGAAAGGCTCCAACATCTTGATCCAAAACGTGCACTATCCTTTTATTTGGGTTGTGCAAATCAATTCAGAGTGGCCAATCAACTTTGTTGGCTATGTGGGTACCAAAAAAGGTCGGGCCGTGCAGAAATGGACCATCTCTCGGTGGGTCGTCCCTTGCATCAAAATATGCTATTCATTGGCAAAGAAGGTACCTCCAGTAGGATTGCGCGCCCACTCCACCAGGGCGAAGGCAGCCACTACTGCTTTGGGATGCAGAGTCCCTTTCAATGACATCTGCCAGGCAGCCACGTGGGCTTCGCTGCACACGTTCACTAGACATTATTGCTTTGATACTCAAGTCCGGAGAAACGGCTTCTTTGGCAATTCAGTTCTCCAGGACTTCCTGGTGTGAACTTGGTACGCAGACCCACCTCCGGGTATGGTATTGCTGGGGTATCTCTTCCAAGGTAAGGGATCTATAACTAATAGTTACTTTCAGATGAACATGTTACTTACCTTCGGTAACGATATATCTGTAAGAGACGTGTATTAGTTATAGATTCCTTACCGCCCTACCCATCCTCCCCGTTCTGCGAACTGACTTCTAGTGTAAGGGACTCCCTTTCAGGGCCCTAATTTTGTAGACAAGTGGTCAATGTCTTGCTTGGCTCTACGCTCTGGCGTGGAATATCGTGTAAAGAACTGACGTCAGCGCGCAGGGGCGGCGTCTAAGTAGATACCACGACGTCATTCCGTCGTTTTTGATGATGGACGCAGAGTCCACCGACGCCACCTACTGACTCGCAAGGGTACTGCTACGAAAAAATTTCTCCGGATCCAGTCTGACGCCTGGGGGTAATTCTAAGGTAAGGAATTTATAACTGATATATGTCTCTTACAGATATATTGTTACCGAAGGTAAGTAACGTGTTTGACAATGACGATACCCATGTATGTATGTATGTGATATCCACGAAAATCTCACACCATTCACACTGCTGCTTTGAATGTTGTTTTGAACAGTGTTTTGGGGTATATCTGAGTAATTGCTATTTCTGTCATAACATGTCTTTTTATTGTTTATCTTTTAATTATGGGTTATATTTTTGACAATTTAAACAAATTAAATTCAGCCAAAGATAAACTCAGTTTTTGCATCCTTTAAACACCTAGATAATCTCTTATTGGAAATTAGGACCCCTTTGAGTTTGAAATCCAGATGTCACCTCCTCAGATCTCTTGCCAGGTCATCTCTGTTTTTTTCCAGCAGTCTGTCTTAAGAGGATCCATAAATAGGTTGCTATAGTGATACTTGTATTCCTTCTGCTACTACTTTTGAGGTCCGTAGGCCATTTGAGTTTTGTACACCATTGTCAACCTACCTGATTCCTACCACTATAAACCCTTGTATCTTCCTTACAAAAAAGTCATTCATTTATTGTTTAATATGTTTTGATTGTGGAAAACTGGATCGCTGATAGAAGCCTCGTTAGCTGCTTCTATGTTGTTGTGTAGCTTTTTTATTGCACAAAAGCGACCCAAAGGACTAAGACTGTATCTGACCATTGAAAGGAAAGTAGCTTTCTCAAGCTGGTGCATGCATCTATCATATTTATTTTAACCTATCCTTTGTTTCACGAGATTCTTTCCTTAACCTCAAATATTCAGCGTAAAACACTAAAAGAACACCAACTTAAGTACATCAGAGGCTTGGATGCACAAGGTCTGCCATCTGAGGAGAAGCCAGAGCTCCACCTATTTCCTGGGGAGAATGCTACCATCACTCCACTTCCTGGGGTGGCCAGAGTCGTACATTCAAAGGCATATTGTACTGTTCACTGGCAGGAGGCTAGCAAGTGCAAGCCTAGCATCAAGGACTCTCATGTTCTTCCCCCTGCCCAGATATTGGGGATACAAAGTGGGCAGGGGACAGCAAGAATTCAATTGAAGTATCCCCAGTGCGTGACTGAAGGCAAGGAGAGTGGGGAGGCCGAGAGCACTTTGGAACTAATTCGTATGTCAACAGATGATGTTATTCAAAACATCGAAGATGATATGTGTGGACATAGCCCAGTGGAAGATGACACAACACACCTGGAAATCTCTAGCCCTGTTGATATCCACCAGGATATTGAAGCACCTCCCAGGTCTCCAAACATTACAGTTACTCCTACATCCGGCAGCAAAAGTCCGGTGTGCAGCCCTTCATTTGCAGAGGGTTCTAACAGTGCGATCCCTGACCAAGAAGAACTTTCTCTGCTAGACCCCTTTCCTCGGTACATGAAGTCCTGTCACCACTTGATAATCCCAGAGAAATGTTTTTGCACAGATAGTCCTTCCACCTTGGATGGGGACATTTCTGCCACCACAAGTGCCTCTCCTCCAGTTCCCCCTCCAGCAGTTACAGATAACATTACCTTTCCTTGTGTGTCCCCAGCAGGTTCTGGGGTACCTTCCCCCTCTGGTGTTCTGTCCAAATGCGAAACCCAAGCAGATAGCTGGCTAGAGCCCCAGTCTGATATTTGCACTAAAGATTTGTCCGACTCACCCTTGGACTGCTCCCCTGACAAGCAGCAGACCACCACGTTTCCATCTCAGGAATCACTTGTTGCAAAAACCCCTCGAGAAGATGCAAATAAATTTTGTGAGGAAGGTTGGAACCTTCACACATCTGAGAACTTGACGCTGGCGGAAGTCTACCTCATGTTAGGGAAACCGGGCAAACTACAGCTGGAGTATGATTGGATGGTTGTTGCTGATTCTGACTTGGCAGAATCTGGGGACTCCGAGATGGAAGCTATTTCTGTTCCCCAGCCCACCTCATCATTCAGACAAGGCCTTCTCAACTGTCTCTTGCGTCTTATTGCCACAGAGGTCAACCCTAAGCTGGTAAGACAGTTATGTTACATTATTTTTGAACAAAAACTGATCTCTGTTGGTTTGAAGTACAAGCACATGGTTAAGGATTATATTTCCTAAGTTAATTTTCCATACTTTCATGAGCATTCTATGATCTGAAATAATACATCGCTTGTACAACAGCTTGTGGAGATAAATCTGTAATTAGTAAGTTTTGACTATACATTTCAAAGGAACACATTTTGAATGCACATGTGTATCACTTAATAGTATCCTTTCCCATGTGTTGCATTTAATCCTGATTTTGCACAACAAATTGAACCAAGTGTTTACATTTGTTATTTCTGTTCTTGGGTAGTTCTCTACTGTGACTCCTTACGCGGTTTCAGTGATGTTCCTGAGATGTCAAAGGTTTTTATCTTAGACACTATCTGCCTATTAGCTTTTTATATCTATAACCAAGACAAAATAGTGAATTTCCCAAATAGTCTTAGATTACCTCTGCATTTTGAGGCCCAAGAGATACAACAGGAAGTTAAATACACACACACATCCTTTAAATGCCCACTGTATTTTATTGTTCTGTCTGATGATGAGGGCATAACCATTGTATGTGTATGACCTCTGCATTCCCAGACCCACAACTTTGGTGATTAGAGAATCAGTCCTCCAGATGGTGGCTACTGTGTAAGACACCAAATATGGATCAGTGTAAATCCCTTGCATAAGATGTAGGCACATTTTTTTCTTGATGGCCATAAGGTATTTACTATCCAATAGCTAACAAGGTTAGTCCCAATGTCCAGTACTGCTCAACTCTAACCAGGATATAGAGTAATCCAGAACATACTGTCCATCAAGGGAAGTCATTCCAGGAGTAATTTAGTTGCTGACTCCTTCAATAAGATCACTCTTTCCACACTTTTCTCCAGGAACCCCCCCCTTTTCCGGTGTCATTTTCCTTAAATTGACCATGCACACAATTGATCCCTGTGTTGCCTTTTTCTACTTCTGCTGTTCCATCAAAGCACAGATGTCCGCGTAAGAAGTCAAGATAACATTCTGGGCAGTGAAATCATTCCTGTAGATGGTCTCATTCTCAATGACATTCATACAGTGGAAGACATTTTCTATCTAGCTCTTCCTGTTTAACAGTCCATTACTCCATCACTGATTATTCACCAACCCTGACAAAATCTCCTCAGACTCTCCTCCTGCCTCTCTCCTGTATGCGCTATGACAAACTTTGGGGACTAGTTACAGCCTATCCAATTCCATAACCTGGTTTCGGTTCGTGTCGGAGACCTGCGTTGGAGTTTGCGTCCTGCTGGCAAAGAAGTGCTGCATTGTTTTTGTGTTCGTGGCTGCCTTCAGATCGAGCCCTTCATGCGGAGGCGGCCCGGTGGAGTTGAAACCAAGACCGGTTGCGGCTTGCGGAGGGTCCACACTGCAGCTAAGCTTACTCCACTTGAGGCTGCTTCTGGCTCCGATTACGGCGAGCATGAGCAGAGTGGCAGCGTTTCTCCGTCTGCCTGCCGGTAGCTGCAACAATTGCCCACGGTGGACACCGTGTTGCAAGCCAGGTGAGCCCCTGTAGTGGGGACGCGGGACGCAAGGCGGGACCAGGCAGGATCAGTGTTCACTGTGCACCGAACACTGACCTAGAGCAGCATCGTGTTTGGCGCAGATAAGGCGGCCGGAGTGTGGCGGAGAGGGAGCAGGCATTGGTGTCTGTGCTGTAGCGGGGGCGCCACTGCTCTTCCTAAATCGAACTGTGCGTGTTCCTAAGTGTCCCTCAGTCTCTCCCAGCACGGAGGCCCGTGCAGGACACAGTCAAGGCCCGCCCAAAAACCCGGGTGAAGCTCTGAGGGGGGGAGCACAGGGGGGCACAGGACAGCCTGGGCAACCCTGAGCTTGCTCCTCCTCCTCAGTCTGCCCTTCTGCTCAAGTCAACAATAAAAGTCAAAAAAATTATAAAAGCAAACAGAAAAGGGATATACATAAGGGCAAAAGGCAATAAGCAAAGCAAAGGCAATAGCAAAACAACAAAGAACAAACGAGAAAAGGCTGAAGAAAGGAGATAGGCAACTTTAACCAAAACATCAAGGCGCTACATATAACGAAAGAACCTCAGGAACTATAAGGAACTGTAGGGAAGTACAAGTGTACAAGGGCTACAAGGAGATGAGATCAGGCAGAGAGAGACGAATTGTTATATGTATAATTAATAAAAGGAAAAAAAAGAGCAAAGGCTTAAATGAAATAGTCAGCAAGGAGAAATCAACGATGGAAGAAAACCCATACCATCACCTGACTCTGGTAGACGTTGGCCCTTTAGGCCCAAACAGAATGTAAGAATTACAAAAAGTAGCTACCAGCCGAAGATATACACAACATTTGCATTCTTGAGGGACGCAGGGTCAGTCTTCTGCACAAGCAATGAAATTCTCAACAGCCTCCCCTCCCTCTTGCCCAATAATATTAGACCATCAACGCCTTAAAGCAGACACGCCAGACCAAGGTAAAGAAGAAAATAAGACCAGAGCTATTAGCACTCCCATGTTTAGAAAGACAACAAGGGGGCTAGTCCCCAAGGAGAAAACCATTGACCCAATAAACAGAGACTGCACCAGGTCTACCCAAGTAGAAGTCCCCGGGGAGAATCACACAACATTAGCAGGTGCACTATCAGACCGGATTGAGCCTGGCACAGATCTACCACTTGAACCAAACGTCATCATTCTTCCAGGAAGAACAAATTCGACTCTTGATACTCCCGACAACAACTCTCAAAAAACTAAAAAAGCACTAACAACTGCCTCCAGCTTAACCCTCTCTTTCACAACTCTCAATGTGGCACTCTTAGAGCCTCCAGCAAGCCCGGCACAGGGCCCCATGTTATCACACAACAAAGTCACTCACAATGAGGAACAGAAACAAACTGATCATCCAGTGCCACAGTTCCAAAAGGGACCGGAGCTGAAGGACCCAAGCATCTTCAGCACAGAGACAGGTCTGGAAACACAGTGCACCCAAATCAGCCCCATCGGGCAAGGAGCTTAAGGAGCAAAGACAATAGAAGATTACAGGGGGCTAAACCAACCATAACCAATTGCTTCAGCACTGACAGCACTGACACCCTTGGTTCTCCTAACACACAGCTCAATGAATCTCCTAGCTGCTCAAAAGCCAATATTGAAGTATTAGAAATGGGAACCATGGAGGATTCCAACAACGAAACAGCCAGCGGGTTAACCCTAATATCTCATGAACAAGATTGGCACAAACTCCTCCACTTTTCTGTCTGCAGGCAGGCTAAGGATAATCCTGTCCACTAAATTCACACCACGGGTGCAAATCGATCAGACTCATAAAAGCTCTTGGAATCTTTATTGGACACCATGCAGCTATCCATCAAGTCAATGCACTATCACTCCGATAAGATGGACGTTCAATTATCCATTCTTAACTCTGTGGCCATCCACCTTTCAAATATCGACAGCAGCAAATAATTTGATCAAAAGGGCTCAGGTAGACATGCAACTATCCCAAACCCACTGTACCTGCTTCGCTATAGTCAATAAACTTTCCACCATTCCAGCGGTAATGGGACACATCCTAGCAGACATCAGGAAAATGTCAATAAGTCCAAGTACAACACCCCTAGAGGATCATGCAAACGGCCCTATAAAGGGATCAATCAGCAGCAAGGAGGATATGGTCAACAGAGAATGGGGAGAAGGTCCCCAAAACGTTTCTCATAATGAAACGCGGACACCTAACCACTCAAACACCAGACTGACCAGCTTTACCAAAAAAGCAGCTGATCGAATAAGTGAGGCAGCTAGAGCTGAAGGATATAACAAATGCTACAATACTATAGAACAAAATAGGTACCCAGAGCACAGCTATCGCCTCCATCCGGCGGAATCTTCACCAATAAAATTTGTAATTGAGCCCTCCGAGCAGTCCCACACTGCAAGAAACGAGGATCAAAAACATATGCGCAGGGGAGGAGCCTAGCGCGCATCCAAGATGGTCGCGTGAGCACAGGGCTCCCCGGACCCTTTCTGCTCCTCGGAATATATCCTGAGACTATCCTGATTTGGTTTATGGAATCTGGGAGATGAAGACCAGCTGATCATATATCTCTTTTTAAAACTCTAATCGGACCTGGGAATCCTGAGTTGTCGTCGTCGGAACTTTTGGGACCCACCCGACGGAGGTGGCCGGGGTGAAGGTGACCCGTGGGGCCGGGCTGCAATTGAACAACAGCGGCCTCAGAGCGGTGCCAGTTGCCGATTCAGCACTTTCGGTTTCGGTTTTGGCCTTCAGGAGACCAGCTGGCGTGCGTGCTCGAGGTGGCGAGGTGCCTCCTGGGCCCCTGCCCGAGGCTTGCTTCCATCTGCTACTGGTGGGCCTAACGCCTCCGACCCCTACACCGACAGTTTGTGGTCCTTTTGCTGGCGCCCGCACACCTCTTGATCGGAGGTCCCATTGAGAGACCGCGCTCACATGGCGGGCAAAGGGGGTCCGGAGGGGCGCAAGACCAAGGCTTCTCTGCGCGGGGGAGCGGTCCAGAGCAACAACATGGACCGCTACACCCAGGGCAGGGGGTCCCCTGGCGCTGCTGGCCTCCCCCCGGATGCTGCAGGGGGAGGCCCGACCGTCTCTGCGGAACTTTCCCTGCAGGACATTATGGGCGCCATCGAGGGCATCAGGGAAACCATCGCGACGCAATATGAGGCCCTGGCCCGTAAGATCGACACTGTCGCGATCGATGTCACCCTGATTCGGGCCGACCTCTCCAAAACCAACGAGAGGGTCCAGGCCCTTGATACACGGACCTCCACCCTGGGTGCGGAGGTGTCGGATCTGCGGGCCGCGCTTGGGGACATTAGAGTGGTCAACGACCATATGGCCCGGAGGCTTGAGGACTTCGAGGGACGGGCCCGACGCAACAACATCCGCATCATTGGTGTACCGGAGTCCTCCGACAGCCGCCCGGTGGACCTCGTGGTCGAGGAACTTATCCTGCAACAGCTGTCCCCGGCTGGCCTAAGCAAATTCTTCGCCGTGGAGCGGGCCCATCGAGTTCCGGGCGGCCGGCCGCGGCCGGGGGCCCCCCCGAGGCCTATCGTGGCTAAACTGTTCCACTACAGGGACCGCGACGCTATTCTGCAGGCTTCACGAAACCGTGGCCCGGTCCGCTACGAGAACTCGACCATCAATTTTTATCCGGACTTCACGCAACTGGTCCAGAAACAGCGGATGGGATTCCAGGGGGTGAAGCGCCGTCTCCGCGAGCTGGGCCTGAAGTATTCGATGATCTACCCGGCGAAACTCCGAGTGGAGCATGGAGAGCGGACAGCCTTTTTTGACTCTCCTGTGGCCGCAAGTGACTGGCTGGACTCGCTGCCGGACGGGGGTGGCCGGCCCGGGCCCTCTGGGGGCACCGCAGGTGACGGGTCCCCTTAGACTGACATTTGGTCCTTGCTTTTGCGGTTTTGCACTGTACAGTTGGGTCTTACTTCTTTTGCATACTGTGTCTTACCAGGACCCGTGAGGGGTGCGGGCGGGTTCGGGTCCCTTTCCTCCTCCGGGGTCTTTTTGTAGAATGGGGTTAGTGGGGCGACAGGCACACTGCAAGTTGGGGGGGGTCTTTGGCCCGCAGGGGTGCAGGGTGGGGGGAGTTGGACTTGGGGTGGGGTTGGGGGGGAAGAGGGGTTGTTTTGTTGTGTGTTTTTTGTTTACAGGGCGAGGTATTGATTTTTGTCCATATTTGGGAACTGTGCTGCGGGCTGGGGGCCTCTTGACCTATTGGAG
Source organism: Triturus cristatus (assembly GCF_964204655.1). Taxonomy (NCBI): domain Eukaryota; kingdom Metazoa; phylum Chordata; class Amphibia; order Caudata; family Salamandridae; genus Triturus; species Triturus cristatus. The sequence goes on along the minus strand of NC_140593.1, from coordinate 675,496,353 downwards.
GGGATGGGGGGAGACGGGTTGAGGCTTATGTCATGGAACGTCAATGGGTTGGGGGACCGTATTAAGCGGGGTGTTGTACTGCAATATTTGCGTCGTTTGACTCCTGATGTGGTGTTTCTCCAGGAGACGCATTTGGTCGGCAATGTCTGCCATGCGATGAACAGGGGGGGATACCGCCTCGTAGCCCATTCTGGTTTCACAACTGGCTCCAGGGGGGTGGGCATTCTCCTGCGAACCTCCCTTCCGGTGGAGATCACGAGGATAGTCTCGGATGACAGAGGGCGCTATGTGTGTTTGATTGGGAGGTGGGAGGGGCAGCCCCTTACCCTGGTTTCAATCTACGTCCCCCCGGGCCTCCAGAACTCCACCTTTACTGACTTGGGTCGAATGCTGCTTGACCTTCCGGACGGCCTCCTGCTCATGGGCGGGGACTTTAATTCTGTGGTTTCGGGTGAACTGGATCGTCACCCACCAAGGACCCTCCCCGCTGCCCAGTCATGGCTGGGTGGGATGTTGGAGACCTTCGGCTTGGTGGATAGTTGGAGACTAATGCATCCGACCCAATGTCAGTTCACCTTTCACTCGGGGGCGCATGGGAGTCTCTCCAGGTTAGACTACTTCCTTATGCCCGCGGCGCAGACTGGTCGGATTCGAGAGGTCAGACACCTGGCGCGTGGTATCTCCGACCATTCTCCGCTGTGGCTTCTCTTTGACACCGGGTCGCGGTCCGCAGGGCGGATAGCTCCCATTAACCCCTGGTACCTGCGGGACCCTGTGACTCGTGACAGCCTGGTTAAGGCCATGGACCAATACTTCAGTGAAAACGAGGGGTCGGTGTCGTCTGCGTTGTCCCTTTGGGAAGCCTTTAAAACTGTGATACGCGGACACGCCCTCTCCCAGATAGTGGTGGCCAAGAAGGTTAGGAGCGAGGCGGTGGTGAAGCTGGAGACTGACATCTCGGGGCTGGAGTCGGCCTTGGAGGCGAATGTTACTCCGGACGGGCTACATGCCCTTAGCCTGAAACAGTTCGAATATAGGTCCCTGGTCACTGACGCGGCCAAAACTATGTATAGGGAGCAGCAGGGCCGATTGTATGACGCGGGGGACAAGGCGGGAAAGTTGATTGCGTGGCTGGACAAAAAGGAGAGAGTGAATCGCGTGGTCCCCGAGTTGCGTGCTGCGGATGGAGTGTGTGTGACTGAGCCGGATGAGATTGTGGAATGTAGTAGTAGTAGAAGGCTTTATTCGAGTTATAAACTCATAAAAGCACAACATGCATATTATAAAAACATCACACTTAATCAGGGCATTTCATTCAATACATTAAAACAGTTGCGCAAGCTTAATCATTGTAAAACAAAACATTATACAAATAAAACATAATCAAGAAACATTAGGAGAAACAGAAAGGGCTCTCCGTCTAATGGACCAAGCCCACCCCAGGTACTTTGCTATTCCCATAACAATAGGCTCCTCAGAAGTAGTGCAAATAATTCTCTGTGCCTCAGCCGCACTGGATGTCCCAAGGTTCTTGCAGATAGGGGTTAACCAGACCCTTCTTGGGGAGGCATAAGCCTTACAAGCAAATAGGAAGTGTCCCACACTTTCCTTAGTTGCGCCGCATGCTGGGCAGCACTGGGTGTTCAAACTCTTCCACCTGCCTGTTAGATCTCTCAACGGGAGGGAACCAGATCTTAATTGGAAAAACAACTTTCTGTCCATAGGAACAGTTATACTGTCCCAGTAATTTTCTAAAGCAGGACACATTTTACTTTCCAAAAAGCGACCTCCCATTGAGTCAGATTTAACCCTTCTCCAAAGCCTCTCATCTATCCATTCCCAATATAGTGCTTTAAGTATATTTTTGCTTGGGAACACTTCCCCCGACGGATTGTTCCAAATGTTGGAAAGACCTAGTTCGCCTAGCAATACCCTTAGGTTTTTTAGCCATGATATTTTATGGAATGTATCACTCTTGATTATTGCCAGGAAGCCTTCCCCATAATGCCTAATTTCAGGGGTGGACCAAAGTCGCCTCCAGTATAAGATGGGACGCAGTCTGGCTCGGTCGGTTACCGATCTTCTTCCCAGGTCAAGACTAAGGGGGATTAATGGTGTACTCTGGGGCAATCCCGTAATGCCCCTAAGAAACCAGTTCTCAGCTATCTGTAATGAGGTTAAGTTGTCAAAGCCAAACAGCTCCGCCCCATATAAGGCCGATCCTATTGCCTTAGCATCGTATACAGCGAGGACAGGTTTTATGGGTTTTGTTTTGGATCTATTGTGCTCCACCCGTAAGGCCCCCGATATTTGCTGATGTTTCAGGACCGCCTTTTCTATGTGGTGGGACCAACCATAATTACTTGCGATTTGTACCCCTAAGTAGGTGAACTCCCTTACGACCTCAAGCCCGATATTATTCAAGTGTATCCTAGGGCGAGGCTTCTGTCCTTGGGAGAAAGCCATCAGCTTGGTCTTGCCTATGTTTACTTCCAGGCCATGCTCCTGGCAAAAGTCATCAAAAACATTCAGGGCCCGTTGCAATCCAGCTGGGGTTTTGGATATTATCAAAGTGTCGTCAGCGAACATCAGGATCGGAACCCTGATGCCCGCCAACGAAGGCGCATCCACACTAGCGTCCTGCATCCTGCTGACTATCCCATTGATATATAATGTGAAGAGCAAGGGCGCCATTGCACAACCTTGGCGCACCCCACGCTCCACAGGGAAGTCAGTAGAGGATTGGCCATTTGACCCCCACTGTACTTTGGCAAAATTGCATTCGTGCAACCTCATAACCAAAGTAAGCAATTCTGCGGGAATGCCTATCTTACTTAACACTGCCCAGAGCTTACCCCTTGGGACTAGGTCGAAGGCAGCCCGCAGGTCGACAAAAGCGACATACAGGCTGCCCCCACCAAGAAGAACCGTCCCCCACCGTAGCATAGTGAAGCGAAACACCTGGTCGATGGTACTGGTAGCCCTTCGAAAGCCTGCCTGAAAAGGGGAAAGAGAATCATTTTCGTCCACCCAGTCCATAAGTTTGTTTACCACCATCTTCCCAATTACTTTTTGGACGGTGGCAATCAAACTTATGGGCCTGTAGTTAGCTGGAAGGGATCGATCTCCTTTTTTGTGGACGGGTATAATGATGGCTCCCCTCCACTGTTCCGGGACTTGCGCACCCTTTGCAATTGCGTTCCCCAATAGGAGCACATATCTGCCCCACCTATCTTTATCATTTTTAAAAACGTCCGAGGGTATCCCGTCTAATCCCGGGGCCCTACCCCCTTGAACGGAGCTAATTACAAATTCAACTTCCTTGGAGGAAAACAGATCATCCTTAGGAAATACAGCCAAGATTACATCCCCACCACCCCACTCCTTTGTTTCAGCATATTGGGGCCTAAAGTAATTCACCCAATCGGATTCAGCAACATTATTATCCGGTTTGTTTGGGGTACCGCCTCTGCCCCACTTTACTATCTTCCAGAAAAGCCTGGAATCCTTTGCTCCAGAAGCCTCCTTCAGTTCCTCCCAATGCTTCTCATCCCAGTCTTTTTTGGCCAAGAAAATGCTAGTATTGTATTGCTTCCTGGCAGTTTTGATTGCTACACTGTCCCTGCTTCTAATAGCATTACCCAGTGTTAATCTGGCTGCCCTGCACTGTTTGTTAAACCACCCTGCTGGTTTAGAGGAAGCTGTGCGATTACCCTTACATGTTCTCATAAAGTATGGTTTTAGGGTGGCGAAAAGATTGTTATGGATTTCAGTGATCGCCCTAGATCCTGGCAGTGTTGCACTAGCTAATTCCATGGAAACAATTGCTTTGTCCACTTCAGACCCAATAAAATCCATGGAGGCTGCATTCGCCAATACTGAGGGCCATTTCAATCTACGCATATTATTCGCCATGTCTGGGAGCAACCCATTACTAGCATGTAGATAAGGCTGAGTGTGCTTCCACCAAGTGTGGGTCACACAGAGGGGGTTGTGATCACTTTCTATCCTGCCCTTAACTTCCATGTCACAAACCCCCTGCCAAAGATTAAGACTACAAATAACGTAGTCTATCCTGCTTCTATTATGACCATTATCATATGTGCACATACCTTCCTTATCTCCCTTTGTTCTACCATTGAGGGCACGCATCCCATATTCTAAACACATAGCATTTAAGGAAAGAATATCTTTTGACCAACGTTTGACAGGGGCAAGATTCAGGGAGGGAACACCCCATAGATTGTCCTCTTCCTGTCCTAATGGGTTTTCGGTACTGTCTAGAGGCTCAAAAGTCCTATTTAAATCCCCAGCTATTACTATTCTGTTTCCAAGGGACTTTGATTGCAGAAAATTAAATAGAGCCTCTAAAGTGGGGGAACTCCCGTTATTACAACCTCTGGCATAGACATTATATATATCTATCACACCCCACTCTACTGAGGAAATTCGTAGCATTTGAATATCTCTGCAGCCCAAGTCCCACATTTTCACAGTAAGTCCGAAACTCTGTCTAATCCAAACTGTGAGGCCTCCTTTGGGTCTACCCCTAGGACCTCGACATGCCGGGATTGAAAAATTTAGATAGCCTTGGAGGTAAATAGGATCACAGGCCCAAGTCTCCTGGAAGAAACACAGTTCAAACCCGTTAATAAAGTCGGCCCACGATTGTAACATCAACTTACTCCCCAATCCTGCAACGTTCCAAGATACAAAGCTTTCCATAGCAGGGCTATCACTACCCATTATATCAGAAATGGGCAATCCCATGGGACTCAATTGTCCATCATCCTCATCTCCCAAATTGTGAGCATTGTCCACAGTATTCTGTTCCATTAACACCTCACCACTCATGTTTTGCATTAAATCCCCGGTAATTTCCTCTACAGATGCAACATTTTCATCGCCTTCTATTACCTTCAACACAGCATCAGTAGTCATTTCCGGGGTTTCGGGGACCCAAATTGGCTTCTGGTGTGGAAGGCATCCCCTTATGTTAAGCTTTGGTCAATATCCCCAGTTCAAACATTCAGTGCCTTCCAGACTATTATAATTTGAACCAATATTTTGGGGTTGCCATTGCAGTAGGGTAGAGGGTGAGGGTGCAATCATTACCAACGGAGGATTGGTGGAACTATTTAGATTCATGGGCCCACCTTTTAGTAAGCATGTTTGTCTTGGGTAGAAAAAAGAAAGATCCACGATACCAATTCCACCACTACTTATACCCCAGCCCTGCCTTGTAATCCAACCAGCCACCCTGGGGTCTTGAAAATTGATGATAATACAGTCACCCCCCAAGTTTTTACTGGTGTACCCAATCCAGTCGATCCTCCTTACCCCTATTATCAACCCGTCCAGCCCCCCCGGGAGTGGTCTATTTTCCTTCAACCAGTGCATTACTTTATTTTTGAGCATCTGGAAGTTTTCTCCTTGACCGACTAAAAGAGGTGGAACATTAGTGAGAACCGCCACGAAAGGGTGGGAATCCGGGGTAAGATTCACAGGAGGAATCTTTCGGGGTTGTTTCTCCAAATAAGTCGGTGGTGGTCTATTAACCGGGGCACTAGGACAAGGGTTAGGGATATTTGATTTTTGCTGAGGGTTTGAGGATAAAGCTTTAGTTGTCCTGGGGCCATTAAGGCCCTCTGCTCCAATATTTATGTTGGGATTGGAAATACTTGGCATTGGCCGATGGTTACTTGCAACAATGTTGCTGTTTTGTAGGCCCGTCTTATTCTTGTCCTTTACCATAGGGTGTTGGACCTTAGATGCTTTTTCCCTTGCACTAGTGCTCGGACAGACCTGCTCTGGTGAAATAAGCGGTTGACTTGGTCCCTTTGCCTGGGTCTTACTTATAGTGCAGCCTGCTTGGGGGAGTGTTACAACAACAGGCAGATTTTGTGCTTTTTCTGAAATTTCCTCAGCCCTACTAGACTCAGTTATCTTGGGCTGTAATTTAATTAGTGACTTAGTATGGAAAAAATTATCCAAGGTGGCCTGCTCAAAGTGGTCTAATCGATCCATTAGCTTATTTACTTTGGCCTCAATGGGTGTCAGAAGCAACCTTAGTAATTTCTCCAGCTCAGGTATCAATGAGTCTATTGGAGGAATGTTCGCAGCCAACCCGTTCCCCTGGGGATCACTAAATAGTGGATTAGAACTCTCTATAACTACATTGTCCCCCTCATTTAGTAAGTCGCCACTTCCACTTACCCCACTGTGTGCCTTTTGTGTAAATAAAGGGTTTTTTACCACTTTTCTTACCTTGTTAGGGGGTTTGGAAGGATGGAGTTTCCTTGGGGCAGTAATCCTTTTCCTTTTTACACATGGTTTTAGGCCTGACATACTAGTTTTAATTATGGTTTTCACTGTAGATGAATGAACAATGGGGTCTAAAGGTAAAGATGTGGACAGAGTGGCATTGTCCAATCTTTGTAGTGGGCCGTCCTCAATCTCCAAAGTAGAGGGAGAAGTGTTTTGTATTTCAATCACCCCAGGCAAAGTTATAGAGGACAGAGGGGTTACCAATGCCGGATAGGCTTGCGGCAACCTTTTTTCCATAGAGCTTTTAAGAAGCTCAATGGACAGCCTACGGTCTGCACGTTTCTCCGCCAGTGAGATCTCTTTGTCTATATCTTGATTGGAACGATTGAAAAAGAATTTGTCCAAGGGGCCTAGAATGGTCGTACCACCCTCAGAATGGGGAGGTGGTAAGCTGGTAGTATTTAACATGTGAGACATTATTGGTAGGTTTTACGAGTACATAAACACAGTGGGGCACACAATATAATGGATCAATGGAGTCCCGAGAACAACGAATTACAAGAAACAGATCTCGAGTCCTACTCGTCAGTGGGGTGGCCCAGCCCGGCCTCCTTTGGCCCCTGACGGCCACAGACGGTCCCGCCCTTGTCCCGGGCTTCTCCCGGTGCCCTCCCGCGCGCTCCCGCGCAGCGGAAGAGCAGAGCCCGTAATATATGCACGAATAGGTGAGAAGGGGGGAGGGGTCGGGGAGAGCGGCCCAGGTGTAGCAAGTCAGGCAGGCAGGCGGGCGCTCCTGGGATATGTAGTCCCAGTGCAGCGCGCGCGCTCGCTCGCAGCCCCTACCAATATCCTTCCCTCAGCATCCCCCTGTAAACAATGGCAGGCAGCAGTCCAAGCGCAGCGGGACCCGCGGAGCGGGTTCCGCAAGAAGTGGGTTGATGGCTGATGGCAAACTCCAAGCTCCCAACTCCAACCAGGTCACAGCAAAAATGCAGAAAGGCGTCCCACTTGCCAGATCCAAAGAACAGCTGATAAATGCTCGGTGAGAGGGGGGAGGGGTCGGGGAGAGCGGCCCAGGTGTAGCAAGTCAGGCAGGCAGGCGGGCGCTCCTGGGATATGTAGTCCCAGTGCAGCGCGCGCGCTCGCTCGCAGCCCCTACCAATATCCTTCCCTCAGCATCCCCCTGTAAACAATGGCAGGCAGCACTCCAAGCGCAGCGGGACCCGCGGAGCGGGTTCCGCAAGAAGTGGGTTGATGGCTGATGGCAAACTCCAAGCTCCCAACTCCAACCAGGTCACAGCAAAAATGCAGAAAGGCGTCCCACTTGCCAGATCCAAAGAACAGCTGATAAATGCTCGGTGAGAGGGGGGAGGGGTCGGGGAGAGCGGCCCAGGTGTAGCAAGTCAGGCAGGCAGGCGGGCGCTCCTGGGATATGTAGTCCCAGTGCAGCGCGCGCGCTCGCTCGCAGCCCCTACCAATATCCTTCCCTCAGCATCCCCCTGTAAACAATGGCAGGCAGCACTCCAAGCGCAGCGGGACCCGCGGAGCGGGTTCCGCAAGAAGTGGGTTGATGGCTGATGGCAAACTCCAAGCTCCCAACTCCAACCAGGTCACAGCAAAAATGCAGAAAGGCGATTGTGGAATGTTTCGCCGACCACCTCCGGGCGGTGTACTCCCCGGTGACTGACAGGGATGAGGATGACTCTCGCCTCCTACTGAGAGATATTGCTCTGCCCGGCCTGTCCGTTGAGGACCGGGAGCGGCTGGACGCCCCCTTGTCGTCGGATGAAATACCGATCGCGATTCGCTCCCTTCGCTCGGGCAAGGCTATGGGTCCTAACGGTCTGCCCATTGAACTATACAAATTGCGTCCTGATAAGCTTGCGCCCTTCCTCAGCCGCATGTTCCACGACTCTCTTGCGGCGGGTTCCCTTCCGGCCGACCAGCGCTTGGCCACTATAGTCGTTATCCCCAAGGAGGGCAAGCCGCGAGACCGCTGTACTTCTTACCGGCCTATTTCACTGCTCAATGCGGAGCCTAAAATCCTGGCGAAAGTCCTGGCCAATCGATTGTTGAGTGTCGTGTGCGACCTTATTCATCCGGACCGATGCGGCTTTATCCCGCACCGCAACACCGCTCTTAACTTGCGGCGTCTTCACGGTGCCCTTGCCAGGGCGGAGTTCCTCTCCGAACCGGCCGTGCTGGTTTCCTTGGATGCCACGATGGCCTTTGACACTATTGAGTGGCCATTCCTCTGGGCCGTCTTGGCTAAATTCGGCTTTGGAGAGGGATTTATTGGCTGGGTGAGGCTCCTTTACACGGGACCCATGGCTCAAGTGGTGGTGAATGGGCGGGTCTCTCGGCCCTTTGCCCTCGGCAGGGGCACGAGGCAGGGGTGCCCGTTGTCCCCGTTGCTTTTTGCTCTCGCCCTGGAGCCACTCGCTGCCTGGCTCCGTTGGGAGCCCTCGCTTAGAGGGATCCGATGGGGCCCGGGCTTCGAAGATCGGGTCTCGCTGTATGCGGACGACATTCTCCTGTATCTCACCTCACCGCGGCAGTCGCTCAACGTCCTCTTTGACGTTCTGACCTCCTTTGGGAACAATTCGGGTCTCACGATCAATTGGTCTAAATCCTGCGTTTATCCCATCTCTGGTGGTCCTCCTCTCCTGCCGCCTCGGCTCCCGATTCAAATATCTCTGAGCGGCTTTAAGTACCTGGGGATATACGTTTCGCTGGACCCGGTGGCTCGCTATGAGCAGAATCTCCTGCGTCCACTTCGGTGACTGCGGGAGGACACGGCCCGGTGGTGCAGGCTGCCCCTGTCCCCGCTGGGTCGGGCCGCGCTGTTCAAAATGATGTCCCTTCCCAGGTTCCTCTATGCACTCCAGAACTCCTTCGACGTTATCCCAGTGGCCTACTTTCGGGAGGTGGAGAGCCTGCAGAGGAGACTGGTGTGGGACGGGCGGGCGCGTATTGCTCTTGCCAAGCTCACTCTCCCCTGGTATGACGGGGGCATCCCGCTTCCTGACATTCGCAGGTACTATTGGGCCTCGCAGCTATCTGCCATTAACCACGCCACGTATGCGCCCGGCTTGAATCCGGCGTATGAGATGGACAAGTTCCTGCTTCCCGGCGGGAACTATAACAGGGCACTTTATTCCCGCCTGGCTAGCCGGACCCTTACGGGTCCTACTAAGATTGCTGTGCGGACCTGGAGGGCTGCCACTGCGGCCATGGGCTGGAGTGAGCGATTAACATGTGCTACTCCCTTGTTTGCCTCCGACCGCCTGGGCAGCTTGTGGACCACGAAGGGGTTTGACCAGTGGGACACGATTGGTATCAGCAAAGTGGGAGACCTGTGGCACAAGGGCGCGGTCAAGACTTTCGCGGTGCTCCAGGCCGAATACGAGCTGACCGACAGGGAGTTCTTCCGCTACGCCCAGGTTCGACACGCCCTGCTCTCGGTCTTCGGGGAGGGGACCAAGATCCCTGTCTCCTCGCCCCTCGAGGACCGCATACTTGACGGACATGTCCCTGATAGTACTATTTCTTTAATTTATAAAAAATTAATTAATCACCGGGCGGACCTTTTTGTGCGCCTTCGGGAGGCTTGGACTGGGGATGGGGTGGAATTGGACGACGAAGATTGGCAGTCTGCACTGTCGTCCCCCAAGGAGGTTGCCATTCCGGCTCGTCTCCGGTTGGTACAGCTCAAGATTCTCCACCGGGTGTATGTGACGGGTCCTCGCTTGGTCTCGATGGGATTTTCCGACGACGGGCTCTGTAAGCGAGGCTGTGGGCTCAGCGCCACCTTTCTTCATATCCTTTGGGAGTGCCGCGAGGTGGCGGACTACTGGCGCCGGGTCCACACGGTTATGGGACAGGTCACCGGGGTTGTGCTGCTGCCGGAGGTGCGTCGCTGTGTCCTGAATGTGTGGGAGCCCAATGACTACAGCGCGGCTCAGACTCGGTGGGCGGCCCTAGGGAACATGATTGCCAAGAGGGACATAGCGCAACTTTGGGGCGCTCAACGGCCGCCCACCGTGTCAGTATGGAAGGAGAATATGGACTGGTGTATGTTTAGGGAGAAGACAGTGTATGTGGCCCGTGGCAAGCCGGGGGCATGGGGTAGAATTTGGGGGCAATGGAACGCGTACCGCGGAGGCATCTGTACGCCCCCCCTGGTAGACACTGATATCGCCATGTCCCCCTGACCCTTGATGGCTCCTGGCGCCTTTTGGAACAACTACATATGGACGTTCATCTCCCTTGACCCCCTCCCCCCCCCTCCGTCCCCGGCCTCCCGGTACTCCTCTCTTTAGCGGATTGCTCAATTGTCCTGACTGGAGTTTCCCGGGGGGAGCCTGACCCGCACTGGTTTCCCTCATACCTCGCCTTTTGTTTTTTATTGTTTTTCCTTTTGTTTTTGTGATTGTTGGACTTACGCTTCCTGTTCCTCGAGAACTATCTGGAGCCACTGCGGGGCAGTGCCCTGGGAACTGATTGTAGCCTTGATATGTGTAGATTTCCTTCTGTACCTAGCGGCCGGCCCGGGTGGTTGTAGGCCCGTACTTGTAACCGAATTATTGTTCAATAAAAACTTTTTCAAAAAAAAAAAAAAAAAAAAAAAAAAAACATATGCGCAAGCAAAGAAGAAAAGGAAGAAAGAAGATGATTAACTTAAGGGACTACTTCCAAACAGGTAGTGCAGTATTTGGGGGGAGGGGGGGGGGGTAAACAAGCAGCCAGTAAAATTATGGATACACCTTCTCCAGAAGGAGAAAACAAAGCAAGTCACTTGGTTATCTCAATCTCGGAGGGTCCAGACCCCAAACTGGGTAGGGCAGTGGACGATCTATCGGAGCCATCTATAAAAGCATCAGATGAAAGCATGAAGAACTCAAGTAACACGCTATTGCCACCATGAACAGACCTGCAGAGCCAACCACTCCAAGAAAAACAAATCTCCACCACCAGGGAAGACTTCAGAACCCGAGTGGACTCTTCCAACCCCCACCTTCAAGGGGATTCAGCCATCCAGGCAAAACTCCCATCTGCCAATCAGCCACCATTCAAAAACTGCTCTATCCTGTTTATACCTGAATACAAGTCTAGAGGATGCAGAGGCATTCTCAATAGAGGGAACATCCTACTATTAACTCAAGCAATCAGGCGCTTGGCGGATATAAGCTCACTTGTTCTTGAAAGAATAGCATTTAAACACATCAAGGAACTCTCAAGCAGAGAAATTACAAAGACATCCTGGTCCACAGAGGAAACAGCGAGAAGGATTCTGGACGAAGAGACTCCGCTAAAGGAATGGGGAATTAAAACACTGCGCCATCATAAGCCGGGCTACCTGGATCCACTGATACCAAACAAAAGAGAGCAAGCAAACCCATTCACCGCATCATCGGGCATGCAGCCACAATCTGTGCTTAAAGGCGCCCGCAACACGGACGGACGACCAACAGAACGAAAAGATCAGCACCGAGCAATTAGATCGTGTAAATCAAGAAAGTGAGGGCACTTGACTCCAGTCATGAAAGCTTTATTCGATTGCTACATAAGACAATCATAAAAGCACATAGGAAAAAACACATCGATACATGATTTACAATGTTAAAAATATCATACCAGTATAAAAAACACATCGATACATAACCTAAAATAATAAGAGTATCATCTCAATATGAATAGGATACACAATACATTATGAAGTTAAAACCTCATTTAACTCACATGTGCTTTATCCAAAAAAAAGGATTAAATAGACAAACAATTCCTGTGTCGCAAGACTTTCTTTAAATAAGTTACTTTTCTAAAAGTGGTGTGTGCATTTTCAAGCTGTTGTAATGCGAGTAAAGCAGGCCGACTCAAAACAGGCGATCATCACCTACGAATCTGCTCTTGAAACATAAATGGGTTGGGTAATAAAACATCGGCTAGAGACCTTCTGGACTACTTACAAGGCTTCAACCTCATCCTACTACAAGAGACATGGCTAGAAGAACCCTTTCATCTACTTGGTTTCAAAACCCGCCACACTCCTGCAGTAAAAGGCTCTAATTTTGGGCACCTAAAGGACGGTCTAATAATTTACTCATCAATAAGGACCATATCTGCAACCAAAGATGTTGACACTATCACAACTTCTACAAATGCAATTAAAGCACTCAGAGTGAATATACAGGATGGCAACACCAAATAACAAATATTACTCCTAAACATTTATATACATCCATGTGACAAAATCAAAGGAGGGCAATGGTGGGATCAGAAATAACCAAAAGGCTCTCAAAAGAATCAGCGTCCAACCTACTACTGACAGGCGACTTCAACATGCACCTACTTGGGCCACAGAAGAGGGACGAGCTACTGGAGGAGCAACAGATGGCCTAGAATATTCTGTGTCAGGAGCAAAGTACAAGAAGCAACAATCAGTACTCGCTAGGAACTTTTAAAAGGATCTGAACATCCGAGCTGTGTGGGACTTAATGGGTGCTTACCAGGAGATCGGCCCCCAGGGGCAACATTTCACAGCACAGCCGCAAGTACGCTAATAGATTATACCTCCGTATCTTTACCACTTTTCAGCAAGATCGCAGGCTTCCAGGTAGGGACTCGGGATCAAACTGATTATCTGCCACAGGAAACCTCTAAAAGAATACCTAGATCATCATTAGATCAGCCTGTTGAGGATCCATAGGCCATACACACCGACAACTTCAGGAGGATCAAATGCAAAACCAACCATCCAGAAGAACTGCTGGCCTCAGCAAAATCACAATGGGAAAATCGGGAAGAGACTGACACAGATGTGATAACACACTGGGACTCATTCATCAAAACACTGGGTGAAAGCACACAGAAAGCACTCGTTCAGCTCTAACGTCCAATGGTTCATCAGACCATCAAGAGAACCACTTTTCTATCCCCAAAATTCCCAACCTTTGAAAGCTCAAGAAAGCAATAAACAAAACACTATGCAGACTTCGGCATACAGGTCAAGATCCTATTATACAAAAGGAGCTAACCAAATTAAAACCAAAAAAGAAAAAAGCAATCTTGCAGGCGAAAAGTGAATCGGATAAAAATCTGTGGCCTAAACTACTGTATGATTCAAAGTTGAACAATAGCACAAGATTCTGGCAAACAATAAACAGTCTAAACAACCCAAACGTACAGAGTTATCTCACACCTGACAGAGGACGCTTGGGCATCACACCTGCTGCTTCATTTTAATTCACCACTGAAGCAGAGCTCCCGCTACATCTCTCAGGCAACTCTTTCCGATCCATCTGTCCCAGTAGTAAACAGTCATCTTTCATTTACAACTCATCAGATCACGGTCAGGATAGCCAAAGGCAAGCTGGAGGGCCCACTGGGCCCTAACGGCATTCCACTGATGCTATTAAAAAAAGATCCGGAATACTGGGCTCCCGCATTTCTACCGCTGTTCGTACACATCTCAGGAGGAGACAATATCCCGAACTCCTGGAGAGGGTCTATTATAAACCCAATATACAAGAAAAGGGAAAAGACATAGCAAATAGCTACACGCCTGTAGCTTTATTTGACATCGAGGCCAAATACTATGCTGGCCTCCTTCTGGATTACCTCACCACCTGGGCAAAAGAAAAATCAATTTTCTCCATCAATCAAATTGTTTTTTTGCAAAGGCATGGGAACAACAAAGAATATATTTACCCAGTCTCTACTAGCAGATGGTGCCAAATCAGCAGGATACCCTCACTGAGCTTTCTCAACTATTCATCAGCCTTTGACAAAATTGACAGGAACAAACTTTGACATAAACTTGAGGAAAAGAAAATTCCATCTGGTCTTTTAAACTAGTTAATACATTTACACACCAAGACGTGGGTCCAAGCAAAGCTAGGAGATGGAAATTTCCTGTCAAGAAAAATTCCAACAACCATCAGGCTTAAACAGGGGTCTGTGCTGGCCCGATGCTCTTCAACTTGTATATGGCTGACCTATCGACAGAACTGGACATTCGTAATTCACATGCGCCAAGGTTGGGAGGGCTGCTACTTTCCAACCTGCTGTACGCAGATGACCTTGTGCTGATTTGCCGAATCCTCATATGTCTTCAACACCTACTAGACACAACCACTAGATAATCAGCAACCAATGGTCTAACCATCAACTATGATAAAATGAAGGTAATTGGATTATGTCCAAAAAGACAACCTCTAATTATCGCTGGCAATTGGCTGACACAACAATAGAAGTAGTTAAAGAATATAAGTACTTATAAGTGATAATAGATAACAAAGGCACATTTAATACACAAAAAGAGGCCATCAATAGGAGAGGCAACTCAATTGTGGCAGCTTTGAAATCTATTAAACGCAAAACTAACGGCCCAAGATTATCCCACTGCTACAAGTCTGGCAAGCAAAGCTCATTCCAGCTATAACTTATAGGAGCGAGTGTCTGAGGGAAAGAGGCGTGGCGATTTTAGACAGAACTGTCTAGAGAGCGGCTAGGATAATTTTTAATCTACCCAAGTATGTCTCTCTAGCCCAATTACAGCTGGAATTCGGCCTGCAGAGCCAAGAAATCGCCCGCAAAGTAGTCTAAGTCAAGTGCTGGCAAAAGATTAAAAAGGCCGAAGCAGGAACAGTGATCTCCCATCTATGGAGGGAAATTCACTTAAAGACGGAATACCCAGCTATGAGCTACCTGACTGCATCAATAGAACGTCTGGGCCTCGAGGATCTCTGGGCGGCCTCAGGGGACCCATCAATGTTCTAAACAACTTATAAACAAGACTGTGAAGAAACTATCCCTAGTAGAAGATAAGGTAGCACTTACTGAAAGGGCACATGGATGGTTCGTTGTGAATAGCTATGTTAAGTCTTCTCTGCAATCTTATCTGGGTGCCAACAGCACAGCCACTGGGCTGTCCTCCTGCTGCTGACTGAAATTCGCAGTGGAGGAGGCCCAACAATAGGTATCCTGTCACAGGGAGCTGTCACTACCTTCCAGGCAGGATTTAGTGTATTGGGGCTGGGTGGGTGCACTCCTAGAGTGCCTTGAAGTCCTGCACTGGGGTAGCAGTAGGCTCCTCTGTGCATATGCCAGCTCCAACCGGTTCAGAGGCTACCGGTCCCTGCTCTGGCGCGAAACTGGACAAAGGGAAGTGGGTGTAACCACCCCCTACCCTGACCCTCCCAGAGGAGTGGTCATAGAGCTAGTCCCTCCCCTAACTTCAGTATAAGATAGCAAACTTTGCCATTGCAAAACCGATAACCCTGGACGACGCTCTACAAAGAAGAATCCTGGCCCTTCGACGTTCCACTACCTTTGGAAGACAGACGAATTTCCCTTGGAGTCAAGGAGTGACTCCCCTGCTTGGCAGGCACCAGAAACTCTAATCAACGGTCGCAAACTTTCCCGCTCCCGCCGGAGTTCGAAGTCCCTGCAGCCCCGGAAGTGGATTTCCTGACTTCTCGACGGCCATTGTGAGTCCCCAGCAGAGCTGAAGCGAGTGGACCCCACGAGTGACGAGGAACAGCAATACCCGGGTACCGTGCATTATTGTGGAGTGCAACCCCTTCACGACGTTCTACGAACTTGTGCTTTGGACCACTAGTGGCCCAAGCCTCCAGCAGGTTTTGCAGCGAAAATCAGAGGCCTACCCCGTCCCGAGTGACCGTGGGCTCCTGCGAAGCATTTCCTCAAGAGGCGTATTCACGATCCCTTGCCCGTTGGCTTGTGGGTCCCCCGAAGACTTTCTGATCGACTCAAAGGGCTCCCCTGGTTGCTCCAGGCCTGCCCTCACTCATCCTCGCTGGGTGAGTCCCTCAGACCTTGCTGGTCTGCACCATCGACTTTCTTCACTCTACACGAGACTTGCTGTTGCTAAGGCTTGTTGGCTCCAATCCGGTTGCCGACACCGCAGTCTGCTGCAGATGTCGTGGGACACTACAAATCCAGCTGCTGGTCATCGCCGATACTTCCTGGACCTCGTGAGCGAAGAGTCAAAACACCCTTGATCACCTGAAATCATCCGACATCCGTGGGCATCCATCTTCCTGGCCCCGGGTCACTGGCAAGTGGCTGTGAACACTGTCCCTTCAATTTTCAGGTCATCTGCATCTAGAATCCACCCTTGGATTCTACCGGACACTTCTTCAGTCGCCGCAAGCAGCAAGTCTTCTGTGGTCTCCGTAGAAAACAGCAACGCGACCCGACACCAAAAGACACCTATGCACCCTGCATCCCTGGGTGAGGTAACTCGTGCACTCCGGTGCCCTAGTGTGTGTTGGCCCTCAAATTACTTACCTTGTAAGTGGCTTGCTTGTAGACTTCCTCGAAGTCCCCTAAAACTTTAAAAATCAAACCGCGACTTGCCCCATTATAATCAATAGGGAACCCGCGGCTGTGTTCACACACTGCATGCGTCTCCCGTGGGTCTGTTACTTACCTGCTTTCACTGCAGTAGTGAAGCCTCAGCGATTCTACAGACCCTAGGCCTGGTCATTCTGCAAGTTGACTTTCCTAAATCTCTTTTTTAGTATATGGTCTAGTATGCCCCTAGGGCCCCAGCCATATTTGTGCTTAACTTATTGTGAAACGTTGATGTTTGCATATGTTCTTGACTTCTAACCTCAAAGAGATTAGTAGACTGTGTCTAGAAATAAATACATATATATTTGATATATGTACCTGTGTGGTGTGCTTTCATTTGGTAATTCAAGAGATTATAAGGTAAATCCAGCTGCTTTACATTCCTCTGAGACTTAGCCTGAAGGCTGCTCTACACAGATACCACTAGGATAGCTTTCTTTAAAAGGTTGTCTTAAACCTATCTACCATAAGAGTCGAATTGGACTGGTGCAAGGTGGCCACTATAACTAGTGACCAGCATATGCCAGGCCAACTTCTCACACGTATCATACCACTGTTGCTGTTTCTAAACCAACCGAATCTTGTACTGTTGTCCCCTAACAGAGACCCAAATATTGACTTTTTTAGCCTCTGTGATCTTGATTCCCCTTGTTAATTCTTTTTTAGGCACCTTAAGCACCAGTATCAGTAAAACTCTTGGAAAGTCGTCTGTACAATGAATGGTCAAAAGACTTTGCCAATTCACGGTATCTGACAATAATGACTGATTACTGCACCAACTGTTTTTTATACAATGAATGAATAATTTATGATATGCTCTTTCGATCTTTAATCATGAATTATGCTGCTATATTTTTAATGGAAATTGTAAAGGTTCTTATTAACCAAACAATAAATTATTACTTAGTATAAATAATATGACATACCAGCATTTGTAAAGTGCACAGCTACCCCTGGAGAGGTGTCCCGGCGCTAGGGGCCGTCGGGAAGATTAAGCGAGCTTTTGCACAGAGTCACAGGGTGCTAGGCTAACCTGCCGCCGTCACCGGGGATCAACCCGTGAACCCTGTGGTCTGGAGTTGGGTACCCTGGCAGCTGCACCACATCTCTTCCACAACTTTTAATGATTTTTTTGTTGAAGGAGATGATTAAGTTGGACAACCTCTTGCTGACTCTACTAGCGGTACCCGCTATGATTTTTTAAACTCCACATCACAGAGCAACTTCTAGGCCTCTCCTGCCTTTGGTTCGTTAATTACTAGAACCTGCTATTTAACTGTTCCTAGCTCTACTATCTGTGAAGTTTGCTAAATCTGGACTCTAAAAGAAATACAAACCACCAAATTAAGATCCTCAGTTACTCAGAATGGTTCGATATCAAGATCGAATAATTGCATCGGCAGCAAGAACGTTGCTTACTGTAGCTCCTTTGTCTAGAAGAGTAGAGCAAGCGGATGTGCAGCACCTCTGCAACCGCAATAAAGCTAGTCAGTGACATGGCATTATAAAGGAGGTATACAACAGATGACTCTGGGATTCCCTTCAAAAAATCACAGAGAGGTTGCCAAGGTAGATGGGCCATCATTTCCCAAGTAGAAATGCTTATCTCCAATCAGGTTTTTGGTTTAGCAGCTGATACCTCTAACTTGGCAGCACATTGGTACTTCCATGGAATTTAGTTTAGACATAGCTGCTGGCTAAAACTTACTGGGCTCAAACCTCTGGTGCAACAACATAACCTAACTCTTCCATCCTCGGGAAACTCTATTTTTGGCTCAGAGAAGACCAACTGAAACGTGTGAAGACAGAGATGAACACTTTAAGAGTGGTGGGCCTGCAGAAGAAATATAGAAAACGGTACAAACCAGTAACAGCACAGCCAGTAGAGGCAGTCCTTCCATCCATGCAAGTGAAGAAGAGAGCCAACAACCATCTGCGGCCGCAGGGAAGCAAACCACCTAAATGGTGGCTTCTCCTTTATCCTCTCTCCATTAGTCACTCCATTGAAGGGAGTGTGGGGAGAGTTTAGTGAACCATCTACTAGAGTAGCCAAAAATAAACAATACAAGACAAATGAGTCTTGACTATTGTTCAGAATGGATGTTCTCTACTATTCAAATAACCTCCATCCTATATTCCACCAATACGTCCTCTCTATATCATTGGCAGCTGCTTTGAAGGGAAGTGAACAACTTGCTGGAGAAGTATGCAGTGAAGGAGGTCCCTCATCATCAAAAAGCAAAGGGGATTTATTGCTATTAGTGTTTAGTTAGAAAAAGGATTCAAAATAAAAATTCAGACCAATTGTTGACCTTCGATTTGCAAACATTAACATAAGGAACGGGAAGTTCAGGATGGGGGCATTACATCAAATGTGTTCCCCGATTACATGTTGGGGAATGTTTGTGTGCAGTAGATTCACACAATGCCTACTTTCACATCCCTATAATTAAGAAACCTTGGGAATTCCAGAGGTTTGTAGAAAGCAATAATCACATCCCGTTAGAGTCCTCCTAGTCTTATTGAAGTTAGCTCCACAATCTTTCTTAAAGTACATGGTAGTCCTGCACATATTCAGAGGCAAAAAGTCTTACTCAACCATTATTTAGGCGAATAGCTAATAAAGGCTGCAACATCAGAAGAAGCCCTGAACTACTTCTATGTTTTGACACCCTTTGCCAAACTAGCGCTTCATGTAATCTTTAAAAGTCAGCTGCCAAGGATGTGTGTCTAAAATGGCTCCCGAGTAGGAGCGACCTCCTGGGGCTCCGCTGCACAGGATTGCCTGCTAGCAGTTATAGGTACCTGCTCAGCTGCCCACTACATGGATTGTTGAGGGGGCACTATCAAAGCTGAAGTGTAGCCGAATTTGCAACCTGACATCAGAGCAGCCCCAGTACTGATATTTTGGCAGTCGCTGAGTGGCGTTTTAAAGATGGTGGCCGAGGTGAGACACAACTGCCTGTGGTGAGAGTGATCAAACATTTGGATGGAGATGAAAGTAGGATAATGCCCTGGTCACACGCGAATTCATGGAGACCCTATTCTTCACGCTGGGAGACTAAATTGCTACCCTTAAGCAGGAGGCAGCAACGGACATTAAAAAAGTCAGACGCGAGATAGGGGACATGGGCCAGCGGATCGGCACCCTGGAGCAATGATACGAAAAGGAGGAGCTTGACGTCTACCGACGGGAGCTGGCATACTTGTGCAATAGGAATGCGGACTTCCAACTCCATCTGGATGACTTGGAAAATAGATACCACCAATCCGACATCCGAATTAAGGGGGTCCCACTTCAGACGGACTCCTGGCCACTGGAGGATCATGTAATTCGCTTATTCCATCACATAGTGCTGGAACTTGCAGAAAAGGAAATCCTGCTTGACCGCATCCACAGAGCAGGCTTCTCTCTACTGCTCCGTGAACCCCCGCCCAAGATATTTTGACCTGGTTACACCACTAATGCCAGAAAGAAACTATGTCAGTGGTGAGAGACCGGGGACCGGTCCCGTTGAAGGGACAAAGGTATGGCTTTACCAGGAATTGTCAGTCATCACCCATCAATTTGACAGGGTACTGAAACTGGCCACCACGTTGCCCTGAGAGAAAGGAGTCAGTTACATTTTGGGGCACCCATTCCGCCTTATCTTCATCTGGAATAAAGAGACGTGTGGTGCTCAGCCTTGAAGAAGCCCGATCGATCCTGGGATTAGGGACCGCACAAGAGTATCCCCGGCAACCTGAGTTGTGGCAAACCTCACCACCATCCACCGGAGCGGAGGAGCGTGGCTGCCACCCAGCACAGAAACAAGATGGCTAGCCTTCAGCAGCCAAAGCCAACAGAGACAGATCAGCCCTTCTACAGCAACTCCTTCAGTGGGGTCCCTCTTCGGACCTTGACTCTGCCTAGTATGCTGGAGCTAGGAAGGCAGCCACCACCGAATGGTTTGTACTGCAGATCACCTACCTAGCTGTTGTAAGCTCCTTCCTTCCCCCTTCTGTGTTGAAAAGCCGGACAGAACGACCCCACCCCACCGCTCCCTTTGCAAATTTCTAGCCTTGATGTGGTGAGGTTCCATCACTCTGTTGTCCCCCTACTTGTGTTGCCACGCCTGAAACATGGATCCCTACCACACACCCTGTTTGGCTCCTGAAAACGGAGCTACTGCTTTTCCAGTTTTATTGTTCACCTACTTATCCCCTGCTTGATGATCGCACCACTCTGTATCCTACTGTACAAGGGCTGGACTTTTTGGGATGGTGAAGGGAGCACCCAGTCTATAGCTACATGTGCCCCCTTAAGGTATTGCACCTCATAATATGCCTCCATGGTCCAGTTTTTCACCCCGAACGTACACAGACTGGATGCACCAGCGAAACAACTCGCCCTATTTGCCATGCTGAAAGTTTCTTACTGCGATCTAGGTCTCTTACAGGAGACCCACCTTCTTGAACGAGGTTGAAGTCGTATGAAATCCCGATGGTTCGACAGATAGTATTTTTCCTCAGGACTCAGCATTGAGATATTAAAGGATAAAGGGGTCAGACTTAGTAGTTCGTCCCTGGTCCATTCCCGTGTTTTTAATTAAGAATTCCAGAGCGATCCCTTCCTTTAAAGCCTTATACTCTACAGTGTTAGTAGTGGCTTTCCTGATGAAGGCGCTTGTGGTGCCGAAACGCGCGTTAATCTCATGAAGACTCATCAATAACTTAAGCCACGACTTCTGCTCAACAAAGATCATGTTTTTCTGACATTATTAGAATCATTGGAATGTATTGTTAATTCTGAATTCGTACTGAATTTGATCATAGCTGAGGAAAATAACACAATCAGATATGATAATTATTGATCATTACTTTTGCATTGTTGTATGCAGATTTGAGTGTTCTTCATTTTATGTAGTATTGTGGCTACATTTTTGTATTTCGTGTATAAGGTTTTAATGATATGCATATAAAAAAAAGTATACTGATCTTATTCGTTAGTCTGCTGGCCCATTTATATAGTAATCATGTACTTCATATGTATGTTTAGTTGCTCAGGGGTGTTTACAGTACATTAATCATTACAGTTATACCCAAAGCCAGGAAAGACCCCACTCTCTACTCAACTTACAGACACATTTCACTTAAAGTGGACGCTAAGCTTTTTGCCAGCACACTAGCTGCCCGATTAGGTCCATACATGAAAGGGCTGGTACACCCAGACCAGGCCGGATTCAGTCCAGAGCGAAATTGTACTGACAACAGCAAACGGTTTATTCAGCTCGTCAATAAGACAACTCGCTCCGGAGTCCCTGCTTTGCGGTTATCAATCGTCATTGAAAAATCGTTTGACTGAGTGCAATGGCCCTTTCTCCATCTGGTCCTTGAGAGGGCCAGACTGGGTGTACGCTTTTGCAAATTGATCTGGTCAGTTTTTCGGGCCTCAGGACGGGTCAGGGGCTATATTCCAGATACATTAATATAGCGAGGGTGACGTAGAAGGGCTGTTCACTGTCCCCAGTCTTATTCGCTCTCTACATGGAGTCCCTAGCAGAACGGATACACACAAACTCCCTGATTACAGGTATGGGACACCAGGTATATAAAATTTCCCTCTGTGTGGACGATGTTATGATTGCACTCACTCACTCACTCACACACCCACGCTCAGCAATGCCTCCATACTGCAAGAACTAGAGATCTTTGACAGGGTCCCCGGTTTTATGGTTATCATACAGATGTCCCAGGCACTCAACCTCCCCATACCCCAGTGTGATAGAACCCAGCTGGAGAGCCTCTTCTCATTCGCGTGGTGGCCTCAAGGAGTCCAATATCTGGGTCTTCAAATACATTCTACCATAGAAATGATAGTAAAGCGTAACTTCGCAGGCTTGCTGCCGGATGCCTTTTCTGCGATACAGTCCTGGTGGGGTGGTCCCATATCATGGCTCGTCAGGATAGCAGTCATAAAGATGACCCTTTTTCCGAAAATCCACTATCTTATGCAAATCCTTCCCTTATAGTCACCTCCACATGCCGTCGGGGGAAACTCCAGCAGTTGATTTACACCTACATCTGGGAGGGCAGGCGGGCACGTATGGCTAAGAGGCTGACTTCCCTGCCCGTAGCAGAGGGAGGTCTGGGGATCCTCACTTGATTTCCTATTGCCAGGCAGCGCAGTTACAATATATATGGTGGTATGGAATAGGCCTAGCACATAAAAGCATTGGTGCTATATAGGCAAAGCGATTGCCAGCATTCAAATCTGGAAAGTACACTGGCTGGCCAAAAACACCACCCACCCGGTGTGTATATCTCCCCTATCGTTAGGACTACTGTTGGAGCATGGGACAGGGTCAGAGTGGCAAAGTAACTCTCAACGTTCTCCTCGCCACTCACACTTCATCGGGAATCCGGATTTCGCACTTGCTTTGCTTGGCCTGACATTCCTTCCCTGGCAAGATACTAACTGTAAACGAGTGGGAGACCTCTCTGACCAATAAGGCTTGCTTGCACAACTTAAAGCGGGCTATGGCCCACCTGAAACTGAATACTGGCATTATATCACTATCAAACACTGGGTGGTACATCCCCTAGTACACCCCTTTGCAAGCAGACCACTTAACAGGATTGAGTAGTGTCTTCTTACCCGCCACGAGGATAAGGGATTCCTCTCGGACATTTTTGCCTTCCTCAACACTCTCCCAATCCCTAGCAAGTCACTGACTCAACTGCGTTGGGAACTCGATTGTGAGTGCCTCATTACAGATAAAGAATGGTCAGTCCTGCTGCACCGATCACACTCTTCAGCGAGCTGCTACTCCGGGAAGGAGACTATCCTCAAAATAACACATCATTGGTACTACTCACTGGCTGGGGAAGCCAAATGTAAATGAGGTAGTGATAACAGATACGGTCGCAAATGTGGACACACTGGCACACTTAATGTCACTGTCCCAAGCTGCACCGCTATTGGCCGGGCATAGTATTGGATATTGATAGCATGTATAAAACTAATATACCTCGATTCCCCAGTTACGTCCTGCTTGGACTTTCTAATGCTTTAACCTACCCCCTTCACTCACCCAATGGGAAGGCCATCACATTGGCTTTGTGTGCAGTTAAGCAAGTCCTCCTGTCGAAATGAGGCACAGAGGTGACACCAACTACCACTGACTGGCTCTATAAAGTCTAGGAGCTTCTTGGCATAGAAAACCTAACTGCATCTGTGGAACATAGGCTTCCACAATTCAACAGAATCTGGGGCCCTGGCCCCCGATTCCTGATGCAGAGCTTCAGGGAGTTAACATGTTCAAAATACCTCCAGGTACTTACAACAGCGTTGCCCTATGTGGACTAATGCGAAACCAGCTCTGAACTAGTCTACTTGATCGCCTTCGGAGATGGCAGTGATCGCTGAGCAATACCATCCCCTCTTCTCCATTTCTCTCATCCTTCCTCACTGTTAGCCACCATGACTCAGCCCACCTACCTTCCCTGCCTTCTTTCTTTTCATTTTCCATTCACACAACCTTTGCCCTCACCGGCCGTGGAATTTAGGTGAGGTTATTGATTTGACTTTGTTCTTATTTTGGAAGTCAACACATTAGATTTAAACCTAAAAGTCAGCTGCCACTCCAGTCCAAAAGGTTCATTATGGGGGTGTGATCTTGGATACTCCCGTTGCAAAAGTGTATTCATCTATCCCTCTGAACTGTTGCAGTCATTTACTAGCACCTCATGTGACAGCACTACAGATATTATCCCTGCTACGATTGATGGCCTGCATTTTTCTATTTTCTCATGCTATGCTTCATATGAGACCTTTGCAAAAGTCCCTGCAAGACAAATGGAGCCAGCTTGTGGAAAGCAGAGAAAACAAGCTTATCCTGTTCCAGTCAGCATTTCTGTCTTTCCCAGAACGGTGCTTTTCAAAGATTATGCTGAAGGGAATTCCCTTTCATTCTCCACAGACAATCATCACAGATCGTAACGTTCAAGAGTGGGGCACTCATGTGAATCATGTCCATGCTCAAAGGACGTGACCAAGGAAGAAGTCGATCCTTCAATATCAACCTGCTAGAATTGTGAGCAGTGCATCTGGCTCTAAAACCATTCCTTCCATTTTCAAGCGAAGTCCAATCACAAGGACACTGTTAACCTCAGTCCCTCAGACACTGGTGTTACTTTGAGTAGTAGTCAAGATCGGTGATGGAAAAGGGATGAACTAGAAAGTTGTCCTGACTGTGAAGAAGAATACACTGTGGTCATGTGATGCTGATCAAAGAGCACTCAAGAAGAAACACTGGCTTGAAGCTGAAATAGTGGCACTCCTGCAGAAGAGAAATTTTGATGAATACCTGAAGGAACTTCAAATTCCAGTAAAGGTTGAGTACAGTAAAAAGTCTCAAATGACTCATGAGCCCCAAGAGGAAGAGCAGGAACTCTTCTATGTGAAAGAAGAGCAGTATGAACAGGGATCTTTCCAGGACCTCGAAATCACAGAAGGTGACTGACAAGATGTGGATATTGATTCACCTGAACAGAGTATCTCCTCAAACCCCTCAGGGCTTCCCACCCAGTGACATTTCTGACTATGACACACTCATCAAGAAAGCACAAGAGATGTATGATGTGCTCCTGGAATAGCAATGGGCAAAGTCATGTTTCCTGCTGAGGACCCTTCTACACTCACAAAAGAAGACTCAATACCTTTCTATGCTCCTAAGTATCCTGAGAAGTAAGCCTTCAGCACATTTGTGATGCCAAGGGTGTTGAAGAGCTAACTTTCCTCCCAAGCCCCCACATAAACATTGCTAATGCACTTGCAGACTTTATCATTGTGGCCACTGCAAGGAAGAGATTTAACACCCCAATGTCAGCTTGTCCACCATGGACAAGCAAAGTAAGAGGATGTAGATGGGAGGGCAAAAGATGAAGAGAGCGTCAGCTACCCAGTGGATGTTAGCAGATTCAAACGTATTCCTGAATTGTGTGTACATCAGCAGTGGGAGGCGACCAAGGAGCTGCTGCAGCACCTCCCCGACCAATTCAAAAACAAGCATTTACAATGCAATGGTCTCGGCAATATTATAGGTAGAGCTATTGGTATTGCTC
This sequence comes from Triturus cristatus, assembly GCF_964204655.1. Taxonomy (NCBI): domain Eukaryota; kingdom Metazoa; phylum Chordata; class Amphibia; order Caudata; family Salamandridae; genus Triturus; species Triturus cristatus. The sequence continues at coordinate 675,470,601 of NC_140593.1, read as the reverse complement.
ATTATTTTTGTATCATTTTTGTATCCCTAAATAAATGGCATTGTCATTTCTATTGGCATTAGCTTTTTTTTGCATATGTGATACCTATTGCATTAGCAGAGAGAGAGTGAGGTAGTGAGATAGAGAGAGTGAGGTATTGAAATAGAGAGTGAGGTAGTGAGAGAGAGAGTGAGGTAGTGAGATAGAGAGAGTGAGGTAGTGAAAGATTGAGGTAGCGAGGGAGAGGGATGTTGTGAGGTAGTGATATATAAGCATAGAGTGATGTTGTGAGATAGAGAGAGAGGTAGTGAAAGAGAGAGTGAAAGTGAGTTAGTGAGATAGAAAGAGTGAGGTAGTGAGATAGAGAGTGATTGAGGTAGTGAGTGAGAGAGTGATGTAGATAGTTAGGTAGAGAGAGAGAGTGAGTTAGTGAGAGAGAGTGATTGAGATAGTGAGAGAGAGAGAGAGGTAGTGAGAGAGTGAGGTAGTGAGAGAGAGAGAGGTAGAGAGATAGTGAGGTAGTTTTAGAGAGAGAATCAACTACATAGACATATAGACCTAGTCACATAGATGTAGACATACACTATGTCATTGATCTACACATACAGAGCCACCCATACACACATACAGAGCTACTCACACACATATACAGAGCCATACAGATACAAAGCCACACACATACACAGTCACCCACATACAAATACAGAGCCACCCAACATACATTATGAGGCATATGCGGAGCTGCATACAGCTTCAAATTAAACCAGATCATTTACAGGCAACCGTTAACAGCAAAGTGTACCACGGCCCAGCGGGTTCGGCTGTGGTGCGCCGTTGGGAGAGGATGTGATGGAATCCCGGCGATGGGCAATGCCGCCAGACCTGTGAAAAGGCACCTCTGGCATGTCGGCACTGCGCCTGCAGATGCTGAAGCAAGTAATTAATCTGCTTTACAGGCCAGGGCCTTACCACCCTGCATTCGCCTGATCTCGGAGCTAAGCAGGCCTGGGCCTGGCTAGTACTTGGATGGGAGACCTCCAGTTGCTGGAAGCTCGAGTTTTGGTTTCGATATTAAAGTGAGTTAATAAAGAAATGCCCTGGTCTGGATGTGCGTGCGCATGTGTCTGGTGGGGAGCCTCGGCCCGGTCTTTATGCCTCCTGTGGGGAGGGAGTGGCCCTGAGCCAGGCCTGGGAAGGAGCCAGTCCCGAGGCTCCCTGGCTGCTTGTACCTGCCCATCGTGAGGTGAGGGCGCGGCGGTTCGGCGCTCGCTGCTGACATCTGCGGTCACTGCAGGTCACACTTCAGGATCAACTCCCAGCCCTCCTCCTGCCGGGGTCAGTATATTGAGCACCATCGCTCTGGGTCATAGTGACACCAGCTGTTCGTAGCACCTAGAAACAGCAGAGGTGCTATACCAGACGCTCTCTGTGTAATTACACAGTCTACGACCGGAAATACATGGCCACAAAAGACGTCTGCTTTTCCCGAAAGGTGGTATTGACAGCCCAGGGGGTTGAAACATTACAGCCCCCTGCTGCTGATAAGGACCGGACGGCCCCGGGTCACCAGGACGCAGTGCTAAGTGATGTTTGTTTACCAGCACTGTGCATTCTGGGAGTTGTGGTTCTGCTGCGTTCGGTTGGATCAATTGAAGTAAGGTCCCTGGATCCAGTGAAAGAAATGCCCGGGTCTGGATGTGCGTGCGCATGTGTCTGGTGGGGAGGGGGGAGGGGGTGTATCAAACCCAGCTGCAATCCATCTCTCACCTCTGAGTGTGTGAAAAAAAGCGACTGACGTGTTGGGCAATTTCATTTCCTGCACCTTTCTTCCCACAATTGCGCAAGGCCCCCCGGAGCATCTGAACATGACGGCAGCGCTTAGAAGCCATTCGAATCATAGTCCGGCGCTATGTAAACACTCATGCCTAAACCCAGTTCATAAATACCAACGTCTGTAAGCAACTGTTATTGGATTCTGACGAACGATTTCCTATAAATTGGCGCACACCCATTAGCTCAAAATTATTAGCTACCCTACTGTTGGTTTTTAAGCAACTTAATATCAAAATGAAGAGTTACAAACTTGCCTTAAAGTAAGAGTGTGTAACGTGCCATGGGATTGGCCTGAGGGCTCGGATGAGAACTACTACTACACTGCTTCCCCCTGCTGGATATTGTGCGGTACTGCATGGGCGAGAGGCAGCCCCCGAGACGAGCTCTCCAAGCAGTGGACGGTTTTGTTGTTTGTGTGGGTCTGTGTGAGAGCTAGGCAGCATAATAACATCGCCGCTCTCGGAACAGTGCACAAAATTCCAAATTTCCAACCAATTGTTTTTGAAGACCTTTTAATGCCCAGTACGCCGTGGCATCTCATGCCTGGGTGCCAGGCACGCGCCATTCCTTGTTTGCAGCTAGAGCAGACGAGATCTCAGTGGGATGAGAGGAGGGGCCATCCGTCGATTATACTCAGCCTCTTCCCGGGAGCTGAAAATGTATTCTTTTTGTGCACTTTTTCTCTTCTGGAGAAGGCCCCCTCCGTGCGCGCTCGTTTTTATTCGGAACTTCTGCTTCTGAAATCTTTTAGGTGCCATTTCGGAAGAAAATACATTTAACAACGTAGTGGTTTCGGATGCAGCGACCATGCCGCCGCTGACAGGCGCATTAAGGGGACGTGCAAGCGGCTTCCTCATTAGATGGAGCACAGATTTCGCCAATCGATCACCGAATTGTAGATAAGAGCCTTTTGTGCACGCGCTCAACAGCACGAAGATCCTCACGGCCCGAAAGTAAACACACGGCTGACTTTGACACGGCTGACTTTGCTAAAGGCGACTGGAAAAAAAAAAAGAGCAAGGACGAACAAACAGGCGAAATGCCTTAACTATACGCACAACAGCACGAAGATCCTCACGGCCAGAGGACAGCAATAAAATGGCGGATGGAAGAATCGTAACTTTTTCGGATTCGGGGGCGTGTTCCTGCTGTTCTAAAAGGGCGTGGCTAAAAAGTGGAAAGAACAGCAAGGAACACGCCCCCGAATCTGAAAAAGACGGAGCCTATTTGAAGGGACGGCTCTCTCCTCCAATAGCTGGCCTCCGTTTAGGAAGCCAGCCAATGGAGGAGAAGCTAAAAGAGAGGCGGGCTAAATAGCCACTCTGGAAAACATTAAATCTTCCGACTTCCGGTTCTGCCTTCGGCAGACCGGTAGTCCTCGACCTAACAAAACAAATGGTGGTATGAGAGGGCAAACTATAGCCAACAGCTCTCTAAAATTGGCAGTGTATTCATCTGATAATGCAAGCAGGCAGATGTGCACGTGCAATACGCTGCAACAGCATGCTTGACTGCAGGTGTCCGGATTCAAGCAGGAGATTAATGTAGTCTCTCATAAAGATGCCCCTCAGTAGAATAATCTCTTTTGTTCTGAATTATATGACACTCTCCAACAAAATAAAAGGACAATGAAACGGTGAAGGTGATGTCCCTACAGTTTCAGTGGTATCTCAGGAGTGGGTATGCACCAGTATAGAGAGCCATGGGAAGTGGAAGTTTGCAGCCTAACACCCCACAATCAACATTTGCTGCACAGATATGTGCATAAACTGTACCCACTCAGTTGCAGGACACCACAACAGTCCTTTAAAGACAGAGCCAGTGAGAGAAGGTCGACCACAAAAGGTTAAGGGTCCATGTCCATGTGACCGTTTCAGGTGAACCAGCCCCAACCCATCTCCAGGGGGGTCCGGATAAGAGGATTCTTCCACCAGTTGAGTGCAATAATCTCTTACACGTGGATAGTTGTTGCAAGGACAATTCTCCATACGGCAGGTAATTGGATACCAAAAGGATTCAATAAGTGTAAATTCTATCTGAGCCCACAGAGAGCAGACATAGCTCATGGAGAGTTGGGCGCTAACTAACGATGTACTTGGAACGCTGGACATCCCTGAATATTTCAAAGGACATACATAGGTTCCAGTCCAGCAGCTGTACCATGTTACCAACTGAATATAAATGTAAATAAACAAATGTACTAATATTATACAGCAATATTGAACATCATACGACGTGGTTACTGTATAGAATTAATGAAAAGGCCACCAAGGATATGATCAAGACCTCTCATCAAAGAAGAACTAGATTACTTGCAGCCAGAGTTGAAGGAACTCCTACTAAAGCAAGTTACTTGAAGAGTGTCAAAGTAAGAAATCAATCAAGGGGTGCACTCTTTGGTTCTTCTTTTTCTTGTACCAAATCCAGATCAACCTCTGAGTCCTGAGCGAAAGCGCTGTCGCCACCTAGATCTATTGTTGCTGACTTGCCTCGGAAGTGGGACAGGAGATGGGCACGCGCAATGCTTTTGGCGGATTGGAGCCTGTGTACTCGCACGTGAACACACACGTCCACACATGCGATGAGCACATCTCCTGTCCCCCTTCCGACCACATGCCATCCCCGTTGGAGCGGCCCGCTGCAAGACGGGGCCGCTCAGAATGCCAAAAGGACACTTTGCTAAAAGGACACTGTACCTTGATCAGGCACCAACAATAGCCCACACGGAGCCCCCAGCCCTTCTTCACTCACCGGGCTGCTTTTCTAGCGGGGGCTCTTCCTCGCGGCGGCAGCACTTCTCTTGCGGGGCTTCCCTGCACTCCTGGGAGTTCCGCGCTGCCGTGGGCGGCCTCTGCCGCCGCACTCTTCACCCGGGCCCCCTCCTGGGACCCGGGGCTTTTCTCCACTCCGGCCACCACAGCGGGGCTCTTCCTTCAGCATGGGAGCCCCGCGTTAGCACGGCACGCCGGTTTCTCTTCTTGCCGGAGCAGGTCCCGCCCACGACCCGGGCAAGGGCGCCTGACTTCCGGTTTGTTAGCGTCCGGGACTGAAGACTAGAAGTTAACAAGCATTTGCAATGCCATAGGTCTCGCATTGACGCGAGTTTGAACTATTGACATTTGCAAATAATAATGCCTTTTAATTTTGTTTTCTTTAAATAAAAGGCATTGTTATTTACAATGTCAGTAGCTCAAACACGCGTCAATGCGAGACCTATTGCATTGCAAATGTTTGTTATAGATTGGCCAGGGACATTTACAAAATCTTTCACTGAAATCCCATTTATACAATTAGTGCCAAGTAAGTACAGATAGACACCCATTGAAGCTGATAGGCCTCCAATGGGCAAGACCGACCTTGTTTTCCAATCTGTTGGAGATGACTTACTGACGGGTGGAAAGACTACCAGCTTCTAAGGACATGTGAGCCATACAGAAAATACAATGTTGCCGCCTGTAGCCAGCCAGACTCCGCATAGCAGCATGATTCATGAGTACTTAGTTTGGACACTGCAAAAACTCATAGAGGTGCTAAGAGAAGCTAGAATACCATCTACACGAAAACGCTATCTTGTAAAGTGGATCATATTTATCCACTAGTTTTACAGAGATAGTTCCATAGAAAACAAAGCAAAGCACACTACAGTCATTCGGTACCAGACTCATCTTCTAGATACTAGGGGCAACATAGTTTGAAATTTCTTAATTACTCCAGTAATCATGAAATTCCTTGAGGGAGCGAAGAGGGTGGCGCCACCAAGATCAGCACCCACTACCACGTGGAATCTAAAACTAGTGCTTGCACAGCTGATGTAAGTCCTTTGAACCTTACCTATACACAAGGTTGGCACTCAAGAATCACCCCTCTTCATTGCTATCACTTCACTATGTAGGGTCAGGGAACTGCAGGCACTGTCAAGACAAGAACCATGCTTGGAGATACATTAATAATAGTAAAATAATATCTGAAAGAGACTATTATTTATAGATTCTTTACCTTAGAATTACCCCCAGGCGTCAGATGGGATCCGGAGAATTTTTTCTCAGCAGTACCCCTGTTCGTCGGTAGGTGGGGTCAGTCGACTCAGCGATCATCGTTGTCTGGATCGCCGGGATGACGTTATATAATAATAATAATCCACATTTATAAAGCGCTAACAATCACCCGTAAGGGTCTCTAGGCGCTGGGGGCCGTCGGGAAGATTAAGTAAGCTATTGCCCAGAGTCACATGGTGCTGGGCTAATCTGGCGCCGGGGATCCTACCGTGATCCCGAGATTCCGGAGTCAGTCGCCCTGGCCGCGGCGCCACACCTCTTCCTGCCGGTGTCTACTTAGATGCCGCCCCTGCGCGTTGACGTCAGTTCATTCTTTTTCCGCGCCAGCCAGCGCAGATCCGAAGAGAGCGGTACCCTTAGTAATTTTTTGACTAAACTTTTTCGACTTTTTGTCCACATCTTTTTCGAGTCATTCGACTCCTGGTGCATGAAGGGATGTCCCATCGTCGGACCGGCTTCAAGCCTTGTGACTCCTGTCACAAGCTGATGTCTGTCACGGATCCGCACCTCGTGTGCCTCTGGTGCCTGGATCACTACCACAACCCGAAGTCGTGCTCCGATGGTCAGGCCATGAACCTGAAGTCTTTGCTGGAGCGGTCTCGAAAGCTTCTGGAGGTCCAGCAGTCGGCTCCGCGCCGCTTGAGGACCCGCTCGAGAGGAAGGTCTCAGGACCGGTCGCAGAGCCACCATCATCATTCGTCATCAAAGTCTTCGTCATCGGGTAAGTCAAAGCACAAGAAGAAGGCGAAGAAGCATTGTCACTCTTCGCCTTCTCCTCGTCAGTCTGCCGACGCAACGAGGGACATGGAGGGTCGTTGTTCTCTGGCTCCGCCCTCGGAGCCTGCTGGGACGGCTCTGCGCTTCCCTCCCTTTCTGGGAGCCGAAGTCTCCCCTGCCCAGCTTAGTGCTTTCTATGAAACCCTCCATTCCATCTTTGGGCAGCCCGACTCCGCCGGCGCGGCTTTGTGCTCCGCGGTCTCGGCTGGTGGCTCTAGGCCTTCGATGCCGGTGGCTCTGGCGCCGCAGGGCCCCCGAAGATCCTGGTCGGGATCGGTGCCGGTCGACCTCACATTACCTCCCCAGGCTCAAATTCTTTGACGGTGCCTCTGGCGGTTTCGCCCCTGGCCGGCGTCAACCCCAGCCCTCCCTCGACCCCAGCCCTCCCTTCGACTTGGACATGGAGCCGGACCGGCGTCAACCTACGCCAGAGGGTACTTTTCACCCTGAGTGGCGGCCAGAGGAGGGTGAGGAGGACTGGGAGTGGTCTGTTGACCCTCTGGCAGACCAGCTTGAAGAGCCGAACTGGAGAGAGGAGTTGGGTGATACCAGTGGTTTGGATACCTCCCCAGACCTTAGCATGCTTTCTCCCCCAACCGTGGCTATGGAGGAGGGAAGCTTCCTATGCTGTGGTGTTGCGTAGGGCGGCTGAGGCCTTGGGCCTTGACCTTCCTACGATGGCGGTCAGGACTAACCTCCTGACAGTGGTGCTTCAGCCTTCAGCCGCCTCTTCGGAGCCCTTGCTGCTTTTAATGAGGCCCTCACTGACGTCCTTCTGGGCTCCTGATCCAAGCCCAGTACAGGGGATCCTGTGGATAGGATGTTTGCCCAACGCCACTGCCCGGCTCCTGGCGACCCACTTTTCCTCTCCCAATACCCTACCCCTGAAAGCTTGGTGGTCCAAGCCTCACCTTTGAAAGGAAGCGCTTTCCCTATAGCTCCTCAAGGTAGGGAATTCAAGATGCTGGACCATCTTTAGAAGATTTTTTCTTCCACCAGTTTAGGACTACGGTTGGTGAACACTGCGTGTCTCTTGGGCCGTTACACACATTCAGTGTGGGACACGGTTGCCCAAGTGCTGCCACCATGTCCGGAGGAGGCCCGGGCTGTTCTCACCCGAGCTGTTGCTGAGGGTCGAGACGCAGCAAAGTTCACCATCCAATGTGGGCTGGATACCGCCGAATCGCTGGGTAGGACGATTTCCACGTCGGTAGCCCTGAGGCACCACGCCTGGCTGAGAACCTCTGGTTTTTCTGGGGATGGGGCTCTACCCTTTTGGACATGCCCTTTGATTGCTGTCGCCTGTTTGGCGACAAGGCGGACAACGTGCTCGAACGCTTCAAGCACTCTAGGGCTACGGCTTGGTCCTTGGGCCTTGCAGTAACTTCTCACCCCATGCAGTCTGCCTTTCGCCCCTTTCGTGGCCATGGAAGGGGACCCCCACCACGTTCCAACCAGAGCCGCAGGGCTGCACAAGCCACCCAGCCTCTGCGCAGCTCGGGACATGGGTCCCAGCGTCGTGGGTCCGTGGGCCAAAGGGTGGGGTCAGTCCACCAATGCCCCCCTGCAGCTGCCTCCAAACCCTCCTAGTCTGACTTTTCAGGGCCACCAGTTGCCAGTGGGCGGCAGGATCCGCCATCACCTCCCCCACTGGCCAACACCACATTGGACAGGTGGGTTTTGCGGATTGTCCGAAGGGGTTTCTCCCTCCCCTTCAAGACTACCCCTCCCTCTATGCCACCAACACTCCATCGCATGTTGGAGGGTCATTTGGCTCTTCTCCGTCAGGAAGTTACGGCTCTCTTGGCCAAGGGAGCTATTGGGGCGAGTCCCCTGTGCCAGAAGTAGGTCGTGCTTGTTATTCCCTCTACTTCCAGGTACCCATGAAGGACAAAGGCCTGCATCCTATCTTGGATTTCAGGGACGTTGCCACTTCCCCCGGAAGGAGAAGTTCAAAATGTTGACATTGGCTCAGGTCCTGTCGGCTCTCGACCCTGGAGACTGGATGGTAGCGTTGGACTTGCAGGATGCTTATTTCCACATCCCTGTCCTGCCAGCCCACAGGCGTTACCTATTGTTCAGGGTAGGCTCCGAGCATTTTCAGTTTATGGTGCTCATCTTTGGCCTTACCAGTGCCCCTCAGGTGTTCACGAAAGTGATGGTGGTGGTCTCAGCACATCTGCCGTAGTCTGGAGGCTGGGATCTCCCACCTCCAGACTACGGTGGACCTCCTGCACTCGCTGGGGTTAACTATCAACCTGCCGAAGGCACACCTGATTCCCTCTCAGAAGCTACTTTTCATCGGGGCAGTTCTTGATACAGCGCAGTTTCAGGCTTATCCTCTCGAGCAGCGAGTCCGGATATTCGGGCTATGATACCGATGTTTCAGCCTCTATCCCGGATTTCGGTGAGAATGACCCTGAGGCTGCTGGGCCTCCTGCATCCTGCTGGTGGATCTGCAGTGGGACCTGAAGTTTCAGTGGGCGCAGCATCAGGGGAATGTTATGATTGCGTCTAGATCTTGGAGGGCACTGCTCATAGATTGCAGTGGTTGTTAACGGACCAGGATTGGGTCAACGGCAGATCCCTCACCCTTCCGCAACCAGTGTCCCAGTGGTGACAGATGAGTCACTCCTTGGGAGAGGCGGAGATCAGAGGCCTCTGGTCTCCGGCTGAGTCCGAGCTCCACATCTACCTTCTGGTGCTCTGGGCGATTTGTCCTGCACTGAAGGCATTCCTTCCGTCAGAGGAAGGGTAGGGCAGGTGTTCACGGACAACACCATCGCCATGTGGTACTGCAACAAACAGTGCGGGATGGGGTCGTGGACCCTTTGTCAGGGCACTCTTCGCCTTTTGACATGGCTGGAACATCAGGGCATGTCCCTGGTGGTTCAACACCTGCCAGGGCGCACAAACTCAGCCAGCGGTGCATGATGGATCACGAATGACGTCTTTACTCGGAGATGGTGCAAGGTCTCTTTCAGCAGTGGGGAGAGCCTTGGTTAGATCTGTTGGCCACCGAAGAGAACACACAATGTCAGCGGTTCTGCGCATTGGAATTTCCAAGGCGGCACTTGCTCTGTAACGCTTTTCGTTGCGAGTGGAATTGTGGTCTTCTATATGCCTTTCCACCACTACCACTTCTGTCCAGAGTGGTGAAGAAGATCAAGTGCGACCGGGCCCTAGTCATTCTTGTCGGTCTGGACTGGGCATGAAGAGTCTGGTATCCTGAGCTCTTGTACATGGCCATCGATGCTCTGATCAGACTGCTTCTTCAGGAGGGGACTGTTGTCCACCCGAACCTGTCCAGTCTCCACCTCCTTGCGTGGAGATTGAGCGGCGACAGTTTACAGCTTTCAACCTTCCTCCCGAAGTCTGTAATGTCATCTTGGCAGCCAGGCGTCCCTCTACTAAGACAGTATACGCCTGTAGATGGAACAAATTTGTGGCATGGTGCGCAGCAAAGGCTGTGGCTCCCTTTTCTGCCCTTCTTTCTGAGGTTTTCCTATTAATACTTTCTTTGGCCCAGCAGGGCTCTGCTCTGGGCACCCTTAAAGGCTATCTTTCTGCCATTTCGGCCTTTCTTCGCCTTCCTGATCAGCCTTTTCTTTTCAAATCCCCTATTGTAAAGGGCATTTCTCACCTCTTTCCTCCTATTCCTTTTTTAATGCCCCAGTGGGACTTGAATCTGGTCTTAACGTTCCTTATGTGCGCTCATTTTGAGCCACTACATAAATATCCTCTCAGACACTTGACTTTAAAAACTGCTTTTCTGGTTGCGATCACCTCTGCCTGCAGGGTGAGTGAACTTCAGGCTCTATCTTTGAAACCTCCTTTCCCTGCTGTTCATCCGGACAAGGTTGTCCTTTGAACTAGGTCTTCTTTTCGACCCAAAGTGGGACAGACCATCACTTTTTCTACCTTCTTCCCGCCCCCGCATCCTTCCAAGGAGGAGCAGAGACTCCACTGTCTGGATCCAAGACATGTGCTATCATTTTATCTTGATCGCACAAAACAAATCCTGGTAAACGATTAATGTTTGTTGGCTATGTGGACATCAAGAAAGGTCGATCCTTGCAAACACGGACCATCTCTCGATGGGTTGTCCTTTGCATTAAGATTTGTTATTCCTCGGCGAAAAAGGAGCCTCCGGTAGGACTGCGTACCCATTCGACCAGGGCGACGGCAGCCACTACTGCTTTATCACGTGGAGTCCCCCTCAGTGACATCTGCTGGGCAGCCATGTGGGCATCACGGCACAGCTCCTCCGCTGCAGCGGCCCACGATAGTGATGATTCTCGTAGGACGACCAAGGCGGGCTCTCAGCTGCAACAGCTCCTCAGCTGCGGCGGCCCACAATAGCGATCACAATGACTTTGGTAACACAGGTAAATGCGGGCTCTCAGAGGCAACAGCTCCACAGCTGCGGCGGCCCACAAGAGCGATCACAATGACTTTGGTAACACAGGCAAATGCGGGCTCTCAGAGGCAACAGCTCCTCAGCTGCGGCGGCCCACAATAGCGATCACAATGACTTTCAGCCCGCGTTCCCCGCAGTAGAACCAGAGGCTCTGGAATTCTCAACCGAGACCTCACCTGCGTGTAGAATCCCTCTCAAATAGGAATCCGGACGGCTGATGGGTGAAGTCTAATGTCCCTGAGATTTCAGCAGAAGGCAAGCTCAAATCAGGCCCTTGGGTAGTTGCTTCAGCAAGATGGATAAAAGTTTCAAAGTTCTTTCACTCTCGTTACACGGACAGAGGTTCGTCTTGACATCCCGAAGTAACACACCGTGTAGGGGTTTTGGCACAGAAATTTATACCCCAAAAGTCTTTGTTCTCAAAAAGTCACAAATCACTGAACCCAGCCAGAACCAGTTTGGTGTCGTCCTGGAGCACTTTATTTACGAGGCTACACCCTGCCTTTCAGGGAGAGGGGGTCTGCCATCAGACGCACAGTGGGAGGTGGAGCCATCATTCACGTTGCCAGGAACAGCCCTGCTCAGATCTAAGGGTCACCCCTCTCCATACTCCAACTGCAGATCTCTCTATTTAATCCAGGTCGGTCTCAGCCTGCCCTGACCCTCCAAAACCAGACCGCATATACACATAACAGCAGAGCACACAGGAAGGCTTAGGCAAGAAAATACCTACTTCCCAAAAGTGGTAGTTTTAAACACAGAATATAGAAATAATCGTCACTAAAAGATGCACTTTAATATTTGGAGCTCAGGCATACTAAATTCGACTCTCCTCTCATGTTCCTTGGGTCAATTATAATTATACCAATTCATACAGTCAATTTACAATAGGGAGCATTCGCGCTGTGGCACTGAATGGCAGTGGCACAGCGCCCAGAGCATCTAACACCGGCACACACAGAGGAGACAAAAGCGAAAAATGGAAGGGAGACCCATGAGAATGGTACCAGGTCTAACACGCGTCCCCTCCAGCTGAAATGTGGAGAGAACTACCCACCCACTTGGGGGTGCTCATCACTAAGGCGGAAAAATCTGGACAGACCATCAGCATTGGCGTGTTCTGTACCAGGGCGGTGTTCCACCATAAAGTCCATACCCTGTAGGGTAATGGACCACCTCAACAACTTTGGATTCTCTTCCCTCATCTGCATCAACCATCTGTGGTCGTCTGAACCTCGAAGTGAGTCCCAAACAGGTACGGTCTCAGCTTCTTCAGTGCCCAGACCACAGCAAATGCCTCACGCTCAATCGCACTCCACCTATGTTCCCGTGGAAGTAACCTCCTACTAATGAAGGCTACAGGTTGGTCTAGGCCCTCCTTATTGAGCTGTGTCATAATGGCCCCCAAACCATGCTCTGAGGCGTCTGTCTGGACAACAAATTCTTTTGAAAAGTTGGGTGCCTGAATGACGGGTACAGTGCACATGGCCGTCTTCAGGGCGTCAAAAGCTTCCTGACAGGTGTCAGTCCAGTTCAAAATCTTTGGCTGCTTCTTAGAAGTCAGCTCAGTCAAGGGTGCAACAATGTTGCCATACCCCTTGACAAACCTCCTCTAGTAAACCGTGAGTCCTAAAAATGCTTCCACCTGTGTCTGGGTCTTTGGGGGCTCCCAAGCCAGGATGGTTTCAATCTTGGGCTGTAGGGGCGCCACCTGGCCGCTCCCCACCTGGTGTCCCAAGTACACCACAGAATCCTGCCCAATCTGGCACTTACTTGCCTTGATTGTGAGGCCTGCCTTTCGCAGGGCCATTAACACTTCCCAGAGGTGGCGCAGGTGGTCCTCTCATGAGGAACTAAACACTGCAATGTCATCCAGGTAGGCGGCACTGAAATCTTCCAGCCCAACCAACACTCTGTTGACCAACCTCTGAAAGGTGGCAGGGGCATTCTTCATCCCAAAAGGCATCACCCGGAACAGGTAGTGCCCATCTGGGGTGGAGAATGCTGACCTCTCCTTTGCCCCATCAGTCAAGGCGATCTGCCAATACGCAGACGTCAAATCAAAAGTGCTGAGGTACCGTGCAGCCCCTATGAGCGATCTATGAGCTCATCAACTCTGGGAATGGGGTGCGTGTCAGTCTTCGTGACTGAATTGAGACCTCGGTAGTCCACGCAGAACCGAAGTTCTGGGGTGGCACCAGGCGCTGCAGCGTTTGGTACCAGGACCACAGGGCTGGACCATGGGCTGCTAGAGTACTCAATCACCCCTAAAGCAAACATTTTGGAGACCTCCTCCTTAATGCATACCCTGACCCGGTCAGTCACTCGGAGGACTGTCCCCAGTGTCTACGTAATGGACGCACCAATCAGTGACACTTGGCACCAGGGAGAACAGGTCACTGAATTGCCCCAACAGTTGGCGACAATCGCTCTGCTGCTCAGGGGTCAGTGTGGTGGAGAGGACCACACCCTCCACTGACCCATCTTGCTCCTGCACGCAGGAGGTCAGGAAGAGGCTCACTCTCCTCTTCCATTCCAGCATTTGTGGCCAAAAGCATGCACACTTCAGACCTCTCAAAGTGGGGCTTCAGGCAGTTAACATGCAGGACCCGCAAGGGGTTCCTGAGAGACCATAAGTCCACCATGTAGGTAACCGGACTCTTGCGCTCCATCACCTCAAAGGGGCCAGTCTACTTATCTTGGAGCGCACAGGGCTCCACTGGGGCCCTGACCCAAACCTTTTGACCAGTCTGAAACTCAGAGTGGCATTCTGACCGCGCCAGCGTTTCATCTCTTCCTGGCTGGCTTCCAGATTTGCCTCAGCAAGTTTTCTGAAACGCCGAGTCTGGTTCCTGAAGGCCAGCATGTAACTAAACACATCCTGGGGAGGTTTCCTGGGAGATTGCTCCCAGCCTTTGTTGACCAGACTCAGAGGTCCTCTTACCGGGTGACCATAGAGCAGTTCAAAGGGACTGAACCCTAAGGACTTCTGTGGCACCTCACGGTAAGCAAACAGCAGGCATGGCAAGAGGTCGTCCCACTTACGCCTCATGGGCTCCTCTAGGCCCATAATCATGCCCTTAAGGGTCCGGTTGAATCTCTCAACCAGCCCATTACCTTGGGGTTGGTAAGGAGTCGTAAACTTGTAAGTCACCCCACACTCCTCCCACAGAGACTTCTTATATTTGGAAATGAAGTTAGTACCCCTTTCAGACACCACCTCTCTGGGGAATACCACACGAGAGAAAATCCCCATCAGTGCACGTCCAACCACGGGGGCCGTCACTGTCCTGAGTGGGATAGCTTCAGATTACCGGGTGGAATGGTCCACCAAGACCAGGATGAACCTGTTGCCCATGGCTGTCTTGGTGTCCAGGGGCCTCACAATGTCAAAGCCCACTTGCTCGAATGGGGTACTGAAAACTGGAAAGGGCTGGAGTGGGGCCTTGATCTCCCCCCCCACTCTTCCCACTTTCCTGGCAAGTTCCACATGTCCTGCGGTGAGCATCTGAGCTCCTGCGCATCTGGGGCCAATGAAAGTGGGTGACAAGCCTCTCGAAGGTCTTTGTCTGCCCCAGATGTCCGGCCAATGGTACATCGTGAGCCAACCCCAGTAGGAAGGCTCTGAGTCACTGGGGTACCACCAGCACACGGATTGACCCAGGTTCAGCAACCTTAGGCTCGCTGTAAAGAAGATCATACTCCCAATAGATCAGATGTGACCCTGACTGATCACCTGCTGCCTGGGCTGCAGCCTGTTGCTACAGCCCCTCAAGAGAAGGGCACGTTCTCTGCTGTTCACAAAATTCCTCCCTAGTGGGCCCTCCTTCCTGCTGCCATTGGGTCAGCTCAGGCAGGTCCCCCAGTTCGGCTACTTGTTCCCCTGTAGGCTCCAGGGCATCCCCCTCAAGGTCTGCTCCCTCCTGGTCTGTGGGAACTATGGAGGCCAGTTTCCCGCGCCCCCTACCCCTTCTCCTTAAGGCAGGGGCCTGGGCCATACTTTCAGGCTCCAGGTCCTTCTGAACATCCTGACTGGCTGCCATGGACCGAGTGGTCGTGCACGCCCACTCAGGCAGACCCAACATTTCCAAGTGAGATTTCCTCTCCACTGTAGCCCACGAGGAGTTCTCTAAATTGTTGCCCAACAGACAGTCTACCGGCATGGCTGGCCTCACAGCTACTTGAAGAGTTCCTGAGACCCCCCCCCCCCCCCCACTCAAAGGGAACTTGAGCCACCTCACACTGGCTCTGAGTTGTCTGCTGACACTACTGGGCAGAATGCATGGGGGACAACCTGCTCTTTGGACACCAACCGGGAGCTGATAGCAGTCACACTAGCTCCTGTGTCCCTCAGAGCCTCCACCCTATGGCCATTGATGGTCACCCACTGCCTGTACTTATTAGTGTTAGCAGGCCGTGCAGGGCTAGTGACCTTTTCAAAGTCTCCTAGCGAGACAAGGGTCAATTCTACGTGATCCCACCCACCTTGGGCACCCATCTCCTCCCCTCCCAGGGCTACACCAGCAATCTGGCTGGGTGCGCACGGGGTGGTGCACTGGAGTCCCTCTGGGGACACTGGGGATCATAATACCGGTGGCCCACTTGACAACACTTAAAGCAAGTAAGAGGCCCCCTCCGAACAGGCCTACCTGTCAGGGGCAATGGCGTCTTCTCAGGGGTAGGCTGGTTCACCACTCCTTGGTTCGGTTGGGAATTACTTTGGGCCCCTCTCTGAAACTCCCTCTGTTTACCCCTGCCCCCCCCACTTCTCTGCTGGGGCCCCTGCCCACCTATGGCGAAGTCTCCCACCGGACCCTTGCGAACCTGGGTGCTCACCCAGCGGTCCGCCTCCTCAGCAAGCTTCCTAGTGTGAGTTAGCTTGCTATCAATAAGGTGCTGGCGTAGCTCTGGAAAACAGTTACTAGATAAATACTCCCATGCAAACAAATCATACAGTTGCTCAAAAGTTTCCACTTTGCTACCCTGTACCCAGCGATCCATTGCTCTGCACAAAAAAGACAAGATATTCAACCCAAGTGGTACCCTCTAACTTCTTACAGGTTCTAAATCTAGGCCTGTACATTTCTGGGGTCAAACCATATCGCGTCATCAAGGCCTCTTTCATATGGGCATACACCATCATGCTCTCTTCAGGCAGATCCAAAAGGGTATCCCTCCCATCACTCACAAAGCGTCCCCACAACCCCGCTCCCCAATCCTTCTCAGGGACCCGGTGGGACACCATGGCTATCTCATATGCGGCAAACTATTGCCCAATATTCTCACTCTTATGGAAATCCTTGATGACATCCTTGGGTATGTAAACTCTACTCTCGGTAGGTACTAACGGTATGCTGCAACCAGAGGGGGAGATCTCTAAACTCTTAGCTTTGATCGCAATACTCCCTGATGCTCAAGTTTCATTTTCTCAAGTTCAAATGCCAACCTGTTATTCTCAATATCCAACTTTTTACTCTCTAGGTCCTTCTGACCTTCCAATTTGTCCATCTCCAAACTATGCCTCCTATCTCTCTCCCTGTCCTCCATCTCTTCTGGAGACACACCCTTTGAGGACACACTATTACCTGGATTGGAAAGTGCTTTACCTCCCACTAAATTCACTTTGTCATCCTGCTGCCCTCCAGCATTCTCTCCCTCATTCCTAGCGGACTCTCTCGCTTCTAACGAGGCCTTAAGGGCCTTCTGATACTCCTCCTTCCTAGAGAGACCCGCAGTAGGGACTGTGAATCGCTTGCAATTTTATTTTTAGCTGTTTGGCAGTGTAGGTTTCTAACCTGTCTACCTCAAAGATGAGATCCACCGAAGCATTGGACGTTGGCAATTACAATCAACAATAGCATAAAATCAAACCGTATGTGGTTGCCCCTAGGCCTATACTCACTAGTAGAGTACACCAGTTATTGTATGTGGAACATAAATGCAAGTCCTGATCCTCACCGCTGACCAGCATTGTTAGAAATGGGGATCTCTAGTTGGCAGCGGCTGGCGCCGATGTCCAAATAGGGATCCTTCTTCCTAAGTCAGAGTAAGGGGCCACACCCCTTGATAACCCCTGCTCAACCCTGTGGTAACGTAGCACGAGCAGACAGGCCTATCTCAGAGGCAGGGTGTGAAGCATTTATAACCATACACAACAACGCAGTGAAGACACTACCAAGGGACACCACACAAGTAGCTATAGAAAAATAAGTATCTTTATAGGCTTAACACAAGGCTGAAAAGCGAACAAGAAACCACAATGCACATAATTACAGATTCACTTCAAAAGCAATAGAGGCACTCAAAATGCGTGCGGAACGAACTTAGTTCGAGGCCGGGGTCCACGCGACCCGGTGATGCACAATGTACCTGAGATTTAAAGGGGCACGCCACGCAGCCTCACAAGGAAGCCGCGGTGGTGACAGGCGGGCACGCAGCGGCCACAGCTCCCCGCTGTAGCAGTCCGCGGCGTGCATACACGATAATCCTGGGACGGGGCTTAAAGGCAGGTACCCAGTGGCACCCGCAGGGGATAACAAGATCCTCGAAGTGGTGACTAGTGCAGGCACTCACCGGCACAGCTCCTCAGCTGCAGCGGCCCGCGATAGCGATGATTCTCGTAGGAAGGCAAATGCGGGCACTCAGCGGCACAGCTCCTCAGCTGCAGCGGCCCACAATAGCGATAGCGATGATTCTCGTAGTACGGCAAATGTGGGCTCTCAGCAGCAACAGCTCCTCCGCTGCGACGGCCCACAATAGCAATCACGATGACTTTGGTAACACAGGCAAATGCGGTCTCTCAGCGGCAACAGCTCCACAGCTGTGGTGGCCAACAATAGTGATCACGATGACTTTCAGCCCGCGTTCCCCGCAGTAGGACCAGAGGCTCTGGAATTCTCAACAGAGACCTCACCTGCGAGTAGAATCCCTCTCAAATAGGAATCCGGACTGCTGATAGGTGAAGTCTAATGTTCCGGAGACTACAGCAGGAGGCAAGCTTAAATCAGGCCCTTGGGTAGTTGCTCCACCAAGATGGATAAAAGTTTCAAAGTCCTTTCCCTCTCGTTACACGGACAGAGGTTCGTCTTGACATCCCGAAGTAACACACCGTGTAGGGGTTTTAGCACAGATCTTTATACCCCAAAAGTCTTTGTTCTCAAAAAGTCACAAGTCACTGAACTCAGCCAGAACCAGTTTGGTGTCGTCCTGGAGCACTTTATTTACGAGGCTACACCCTGCCTTTCAGGTAGAGGGGGTCTGCCATCAGACGCACAGTGGGAGGTGGAGCCATCATTCACCTTGCCAGGCACAGCCCTGCTCATATCAAAGGGTCACCCCTCCCCATACTCCAACTGCAGATCTCTATTTAATCCAGGTCGGTCTCAGCCTGCCCTGCACTGACCCTCCAAAACCAGACAGCCAATACACAACAGCAGAGCCCACAGGAAGGCTTAGGCAAGAAAATACCTACTTCCCAAAAGTGGTAGTTTTAAACTCAGAATATAGAAATAATCGTCACTAAAAGATGCACTTTAATATTTGGAGCTCAGGCATACTAAATTTGACTTTCCTATCATGTTCCTTGGGTCAATTAGGATTATACCAATTCATACAGTCAATTTACAATAGGGAGCATTCGCGCTGTGGCACTGAATGGCAGTGGCACAGCGCCCAGAGCATCTAACACCGGCACACACAGAGGAGACAAAAGCGAAAAATGGAAGGGAGACCCACGCCAATGGTACCAGGTCTAACACCTTTGATAACAATATATCTGTAAGAGACATATATTAGTTATAGATTCCTTACTACCCCTCCCATCCTCCCTGTTCTGCGAACTGACTTCTAGAGTAAGGGACTCCCTTTCAGGGCCCTAGTTTTGTTCATTAGTGGTCAGTGTCTTGCATGGTTCTGTGCTTCTGGTGTGGAATGTCGTGTAAAAGAACTGAGGTCATCACGCAGGGGCGGCGTCTAAGTAGATACCGCGACGTCATTCCAGTGATCACAAAGCCGACTAGGAACGCGTAGTTGACCGATGCCACCTACGCATAGGTACTGCTGAGAAAAAATTCTCCGGATCCAGTCGAACGCCTGGGGGTAATTCTAAGGTAAGGAATCTATAACTTATATATGTCCTGTACAGATATATCGTTACCGAAGGTAAGTAACTTGTACAATAATCCCACATTTGTAAAGCGCAAACTGATCACCTCTAATGACATCCAGGCACTGGGTGCCGTCGGGAGATTAAGTGACCTATTGCCCTGAGTCACATGATGCTGGCGATCCAACTGTGAACCCCGTGCTAACTGGTTTCAACTGGGGGTACGAGGTACAGTTTTGGGAAAGAACACAGGCCCTGGGTACCTGTTTGGCAGGGACCCAGGGCACATCAAGTCAAAGTGCATCAGTAGTCTGGCAAAAAAGTGTGGGGGGCGCTACTGCAATAGAAACCTGGTTTCCTACATCAACTACCCTGCAGTTTCTTTGTTTAGTCATGTGTCATTGACGTAGAGCCAGTATCTCTTTTTGAGGATGGGCAAAATCCCTTTCTGAATAGTACTAGGATTAGACCACAGTTCACTCATACTCAGTCTATCCAACCAGCCCTTAATGAAATTGAGCAAATGTATGATCCCTCTAGTATCCAGTGATAATAGTTTGAGGAAAGATTCTTGTATGGGGTGTTATTTTACCAGACATGTGACATGTTAGGCCACATGTCAGCCCCTTGTAAAAAGTACCATGGGTACCAAGGGCACTGTGGCCAGGGAAGGCCTCTAAGGGCTGCAGCACTTATTGTGCCACCCTTAGAGGCCCTGTACCTTTACACAAACACACACTGCCATTGCCGGCTGCGTGTTTTGGTGCAGAACAAAGTGAAAAGTCGAAATGGCACACATCCCTGTGTGCCATGCAGGCAACCCACTGCCCTAGCATAGGTCAGCCACCCCTCTAGCTGGGTGCACTATACCAGTGATGAGGGTACATGTGCATGAGCCCTGTACCCCTACAGTGTCTAGACCAATTCTTAGAAGTGCAGTAATGCCATTAAAAGTATATGGTGCTGGGAGTTTGTGATTACGAACTTCACACCACCATAGTGGCTTTACTGAAAACTGGGAAGCTTGGTACTAAACTTCTCAGCACATTAAACCACCACTGATGCCACTGTGGGATTTAATGACAAATGCACTCAGAGGGAATCTTAGAGATGCCCCCTGAAAAACGACCAGCCTCTGGTGGGTTCCCTAACTGGTACACACCAGCCTGCCACCACAAGACATATTTCTGAACCCCTGGGTTGGGAGCCTTCGCTCCCTGAGCCCAGAAACAAAGCATTTCCTGGGCGGAGGTGGTCTTATCTCCCCCAGGGCAGGAAGAGCCATCTGTGGCAGGGGAGCTTCAAAGGCCTTACCGCCTTTGTGACGCAACCCCCAGCCTCTCCTGCTTTCAGGAGCAGGCCCCCTTCCTGTCTCCCCTTCTTTTCGGTGGGAAGACAAGCAGAAATAATTAGCCTGCCCAGAAGGTGTGCCCACCTCTGCGAACCCCACCCCTCAGGCCGGGGAGGCGAGGTGAAGCCCACTCTTCAGTGCCTGCCATGTTGCAGATGGCAGGCACTCCCCAATCAGGATTAGGGATTGTGCCCACTCCCCCACATGGGGTGAGCACACCAAGGGTGTAGTCAGACAAAGGTCAGTAGCCCAATAGCTACTGACCTCGAGACCCCTACAACGCCCCTAAAAACTAGTTAGGGGGTAGCCCTGAGCCAAGAAGACAGATTCCTGCAACTTAAGAAGAAGGACGAAAGTAGACGCCCAGCAGAGGAGACTGCAGAGAGCTGACTTGGCCCTAGCCCTACCGGCCCGTCTGCGGTTTCCAGAGATCCTGCGACAAAAGTCGCCTTGTCCTGCAGTCCGCGACTTCCAAAAACCCTGGGAGGACGGACTGCCTTCAACAAAGACCGAATCTCCTGGGAACAGCAGCTCTGTTCAAAAGAAACTCCCAAGACAGACTCTGAGCCTGCTGAGGACAAAAGAACCTGATGCCTGGAACCACCACTGCACCTGATGCCTATGGCCCGAATCCAGGTGGCCCACCGGTCCTAGCGAGGTCCCCGAGCGCAAGTCCGAGTCCACAGTGGGTTGACCCCTCCAGGACTCCCTGACGTTGCTGGCAGACTCTGCATGGAGACCCCCCACTAACTGTGAGTCGCCGGTAAGGTGAAATCCAACCTCAAAAGACACCCCTGCATTCAGACGCCCTAAGCCCTCCAGAACCCGTGGTGCACCTACTTCCCCGAACCCTCCAACTTACCTGCCCATCTGTTGGTTCCTCCCAGAAGTATTCCTGGACCGATAACCACATTTTCTCCATGGGACTACATTGACTGTTTTACCTTGAAAATTGTTCTGTGTGGGGTTGGTTTTGTATGAGAACTTGAAAAACTGTGTTACTAAAAACTGTCTTACTTACCTTTTTTTCTAGGAAATTTCCCAATGTGGTATCTAGGCATATCACATGGAGTAGAAAAAGTAATCCATAAAGTAATCTGTAAAGTAATCATAAGTAATCTAACAGTAATTTCCACTGTATTGAAAAGATTTACAAACCTGTAACAGACTTTTTCATTCAGCTTGCTTGTATTGTTCAACCTGCCTTGAAAAGTACCATTTACACTTACCTGTGCCAGCCTTGCTTGGTTATAGAAAATAAACATAACTAAACAATATTTTTATACAAATCAAATTGGTCTGAGTTCAGTCTTTGAGCGTGTGACATCATTTGCTGATTGAGTGTGTACAACATATGCTTAACACTACCCTCTGATAAAACCTTACTGCTTGCCCACAGTACCACAAATAGAGAGTAAGGTGCTATCTACTTTTACCTCTGCCTACCTTTGGGGTTCCACTGGATTGTGTGCACACTATACCACATTTTGGGATAGTTTATACAGAGCCAGCTTCCTACAGTTGACAAGTAGGTTTTAGAGTCTCAAAGACAACATGCACCAAGAAGAATTTCTCCCGTTGGCTAAATCTCTATACCTAAAATTCAGGTATTGTATTCTACTTGTGACCAGCTTTGGTAGTAACTGGAGGGGTGCCAACATCTCACCCAGCTGCCCTGCATGTAAGGATGAACCTGAAACTGAAGAACTTTTCTTATTCTTTTGTTCCAAGTATACACACATTAGAAGAACATGGTTAATACCTATTTGTAGAATTCTTGACGCAAATAGACTGAATGAGATTATGAGGGTGCCGCTCGCCGCATTTGACCGCAGGACACTTGGAAGCTGGTCACTCTCCCTGCCTGGGACCGCTGATTTTAAAAGGACGCTGCATCTGGGGAGGCTGTTCTGTTCCATCCCGGGACTGCGAGGACCAGGGTGCTCGCTGTTGTGCTGACCCAGCACACCTGTGTTCTCTTCCCGGCTCCTCCCCCTTTCTTTACGCCTGACCAGTATATGATCCCCGCCCCCACGCGCCAGCGGAACGCGCCCGGAGCGAAGACCGGGCAAAGAGCGGGCCGTTTGAGGCCGTTGGAGGACGGAAGAGGCCGGGCCAGGGCCATACCCCTTAGACCTTCACCGGAACAAGAGGGATAACTAAAGGACCCTTTACGAAGAGATGTCGACAAGAGAGACAAGGAGCAAAAGTGCCATGGCTTCCACGACCTTATCAAAGGGAACATTGGACAATTATTTCGTGAAAGCAGGGTCATTGTTAATTGAGGACATCACGCTCCTTGAAAGGCGAATATCCCAAGAGCTGGACTGGGTGCGGAGATAGTCTATGGGCCTTTTGGCCCAGGCTAAGTCGCCTGTGGTAAGCTCAGAACTCACCACGCCGGACATATTGGTGGATGACATTAATGTTTTTTGTGAGTCATTGAACATAGTGAATTGTACTTCCCAGGCAAGTAGTAAGGACCCTAGTGATTCTGTAGATTTTAGTATGCTAACTCTTCCCGGAGCCCAACCCCATCCTACAACTATTATAAATCCTACACTAGATCCTGATATTACTAATCCCTCAGGCTCTAAACCAAATAAGCGAGGTGGAATTAGTGAGGGAGCGATTCCAAAAAAACGTGGAGGGCTTAAGGGCAAAAGAAAGCAAAACACCATAGTTCCACCCACAAACATGCCACCAAAAAGTTCCCGCTTAACCACCAGGGAAAAACCGCAATCAGGCAGAGCTGAGCTCATGCCCTTGAACTCAGCAAAGAAGATAAGTAACCAATCCAATCTAACCCTACCTGAATATATCGAGGAGGATGTCACTCTTGCGGACATAGGTGCTCTCTTAAGAAATCTCTTAAGCCCGTTGGAAGAAAGACTAATAAAGATGGAGGCTAGGCTAGTGGTTATAGAAAAATCAACAGTCCAACTAGCCGATAGCCTGAAAATAACCAATAAAGGTAGAGCAAAGGCTTCCGATAGGGTTGCTCAAAGGGATTCCCCCCAAATCACACACCAAGCTAAGAGTGCCTCACACATAGTCCAACAGGCAGTATCTAGCTCGCCTACCTGTATTATTACTGACCTGACGGCAGATGTTGCAAATAAACATGTTAATCAGTTTAATCACACATCTCCCCCCCCCTACGAGGGCAGTTCAAACTGGGGAGAGTAAATCTGCTTCTACCAATCCATCTAATGATGCGCAATTACTGACGAAGGGTGCCAATGAGAGAACAAACCCTGGACCAATACATCTCCCCCCAGAGGCAGTACCATACACTGTTGTGTTGGTGGGGGTTCCAGAATTGAACTCCACCTTTAAAGAATCCACTATCTCTCTTAAGAACAAGGTGATAAATTGGTTATGTACGTATAGGCCGCTCCCGGAAGGTATAGTGAGCCCCGTTCTTATGGTAAGAAGGGTCCCGTGGGTGGGTAACTCTACTAAATCCATAAAGGGAGACTGCGTCATAGTTAATTTTAAAGATCAAAGGGCCGTCCTGCATATATGTGGGTGGCCCAATGACACAGAGGGGACCACCATTCAATCTCTACCCCTCTCTTTCTTCTATCCTCCCCTGGCATATGATAGTGAGGATGAGACATGGGGGGCACAGATACTAAGATCGATCAGGTGGGGAGATCACAAGAAAAGGGGAGCCACCTATTATCCCAGAAGACAATATCTAGGGAACCCTGAAATTAATACACACCATTCACACCAAGAGAGATTGGGTGAGCAGTTGCTAAGAGGATGGAGAGCACCATCCGTCCCTCGCAGGCAGGAACTTGTCCACTACACACCCAGTATGATAGACGAGGGATGGGAAACCTGCCACGGTAGAGGTAGTAACCGTGGCGCAGAAATGCAAAATCAATACTCCCGGAGACCCCCCCACTACTTTCATCTCCCACTCCAGAATAGATATAGCCATTTAGATACGGTGGACTGACTGTCCATACACGCAAGTGGGAAATCTAATTCTGCAGCAGGGGAGATCGTGGAGGAAGCCAACCTAGGAACAAAGCTGCTTAATCCCCCCGAACATCATGTGGCTCTGAACAACCCGGCTGCCGTGGCACGCCATGTTGTGGAGGGAGATATGAACACCCCACTAACAAACATAGAGGTAATGATCAGAGATAAAGGGGACGCTTGTACTCACACTACCACTTGTAGTACCAGGTCCCATTCATTAAAAATACTATCTTGGAACGTGGCGGGCCTGGGAAACAATTTTGATTCCCAGGATTGGACTGAATATACTGATTCCAAGGATCTATGTATGTTTCAGGAAACATGGGAAAGAGAGGAACATGAGAGGCGGGGCTTTGCAGTATTCTCCATTCCTGCGAAATGGGGGGGAAGGGGGCGCCCATCCGGCGGACTTGAAACTTGGGTCGGTATCCACTTGGGATGCAAGGCTACGCGTTTCCCAGTGGAATCCGAAGATATACTTGTGGTACTATTGGAATGGCATCATTCTTGCAGACTGGCGGTGGTAAATGTCTATTCGAGGCCGGTTATTATTTCAAAGGAGTCTCCTACCATCGACAAATTAGCGGACCTCTTGGCGGAGCTCCCCCAGGGATTCCCTTTTATAGTAGGTGGGGACTTGAACTCCCATTAAGGACCATTACCAGGTCTTTTAGATGGGGCCTGTTTAGAGGAAGAGGTAAGATGGCGAGTACCATCAATAGTATCTATCCCACCAAAGGCTTGGAGCCCATTGGCAGTACAGATTACTGCCTTAACAATGAGACATGGGCTTAGGGCCTGTAATGGGCGAGCCAAATCCGACATCCCGAGCAAACCTACATTCAACCGAAAAGGCAGGGAATCAAGACTAGATTATATTTTAGTACAGCTTTCCTCTTGGTCATACGTCGCAGACTTTAGGGTCATGGATAGACAAGACCGCGACCATAATGCTTTGGAATTGGACTTTCTCCTTCCTACCCGACCCGGCGGGGAAGGAGAACTCCCCAAGCCAAATTCTGACCTAGTCCTTGAGAGTAACAGAAAAAGAATTAAGTGGGAAAAACTAGCTGCCAGTATAGATAAGCTTCCCCGGTTTTATAATAATTTTATCCCTACTTTGGAGAAGATGGCGTTTTTAAGCGAAAAACCAAGTTCTGTGGCCAATAATGAACAGATATGGCTGCACCATGAAGAACTTGTAACGTTTTTATCCGCAGATTTATTTAACAATGGTCCGAGGAGGGGGGGTGGAAGGAGCCAGTGCACTTGGTTTAATGCGGCGTGCCGTAGTGCAAGGAGGGATCTCCTGCTGAGTATCAAGAATCGTAAAGATAGGTTGGCGATTCAAACCAGGAGACGAGATTACAAGAGGCTCACTGCCAATGCTAAAATGGAATGGGACCAGAATAAGTGGGAAGAACTTGCAAGATCCTTGGCCTCTATGGATTCAAGGAAGTTCTGGCGAACTGTCAGTTCAGGCTCTGGAGAATTAGCTACGGCAACAGAGCCAAATATTTCATCGAAGTCCTGGCAGGAGCATTTTCAATCCCTGTATACAGAGGCCCCAGGATGTGGGGGCAGTAGCCCCATTCTGTTAGCTGATAATTGCATGACAGGGGATCCATTCACAATAAAGGAAGTTCGGCTTGCCATAACAGGCTTGTCAACCGGAAAGGCACCCGGACTGGATGGTCTCCCTGGCGATCTTTTTAAACAGGAGCCAGATATATGGGCCCCTTACTTTCTGGTCCTATTTAATGCGATTTTAAAGGGCATGCAGGTACCCCGTACTTGGCTGGGTGCAGAGGTGGTCCCGATCTTTAAGAAGGGTTCGCCTCTGCTCCCATCCAACTACAGGCCCATCAGCTTGATAGATGTTTCGCAGAAACTCTTTGGAAGGCTTATCCTAGATCGATTGGAAAATTGGATAGAGGAAACTGCCACTATGAGTCCGTTTCAGGCTTGTTTCAGAAAGGGGGTATCTACTACGGACCAAATTTTTCGGCTAAGTCTTATTTACTGGAGGACGGCACTTGTCGAGGGGGGTTGCCTGTACACGATTTTCGTGGATCTACGGGCTGCCTTTGACCTGGTGCCTAGATCCAAACTCTGGAACGTCCTGGGAGATATGGGAGTCCCGCCAGACATACTGGCCATTCTGATTAAATTACATCAGGATAACTTTGCGCAGGTCAGGTATGGGAGGCCTAATGGAAAAATTCCCCGTTGACAGGGGGGGTGAGGCAGGGTTGCGTGCTTGCACCCACCCTGTTTTGCCTCTTTGTCATTGACCATTTGTCCAGGTTAGATGATATCGATGTCCCCAAACTGAATGGCAGCAGGGTGCCCGCCATAATGTTTGCGGATGACACCCTGCTGCTTTCTAAATCACCCATGTGAATTCAGCGGATACTCGACGGGTTCCTAGAGTTTTGTACTGAGAGGGGTCTTGAAATAAACGCCTCAAAGACAAAATTTATGATCTTGAACCCCACTCCCTCCACACGCCCCAATCCTTTGTTAGGCACGGCGCGTCTAGAGAGGGTTACCACATTTGAATATCTGGGGGTAACCCTGAATGAGAAAATGACATGGGGAACTCATACGACTAGGGCAAATTTGAAGTTATCCCAGAAGACGGGGGGCATCCTGAGAATGGTGGGTAAATCCATTTACCACCCACTGGGCCCTATGATGCAGATTTATAAATCCCAAGCACGGGGCTCAGTTGTATACGGGGCGGAACTTTGGGGCCATGTTTCTGTAAAAAACCTATCAACTACAGAAAACAAATTCCTTAAACAGCTAGTGGCCCTTCCCTCGAGCACACCATTACTTCCACTCAGATTGGATCTAGGTTTGAGGCCAATTGCTGAGGAGCTAGGTTTAAAGCCTTTAGCTTTTTGGCGACGAATATGGAGCAGCCAGGAGCTTGGTGATTACAGAAATGAGCTTCGAGAGTTCCTGGCCCTACCAAATACCAGTAACATCCCTTGGTTAAAATACATAAGGAGCACATGCGAAAGTTTGGGTCTTCCGGAACTATGGACTGACCCTGCGACCGCAAGTAGGAGGATCTCCAGGAAGGCACTCTCACAACTTTATTACCAGCAGAAGTTGATCATTGACATAGGTAATACACGGGTGGGATCATTGACCCATACATTCTTACAATTCAAAGATTCCTACCAAATGGAAAGTGTATTTGATGGTTAGAGTCCTGCGCTGGCAAGAAAACTATATCTTCATTGGAGATATGGCTCCTTGCCATTGAGGGCCTTCACTAGTTCTTGGTCCAACCCACCAGCAGTAGAGCAGTGCACAGCATGCACCCATCCCTCTGAGAGTGACTTACATGTACTCTTCTTTTGTAAAGCTTATCAACGTGCGAGGAGGTATTTGCTCCTGCCTATTCTTAAAAATATGGGCTTTAGGAAATATCTCCCCGCGTTTAGAATTCTCAAAACTGACTTGTCACCTCCGATCGTTTTTGCTGTAGCAAAGTACTTAATGGCTATGTGGCATATACGATCGCGGGTTCTAAAAGAGGGGGATACTGTATAAAGTCTCAAGATATTGGTTGATTTTTAGTATGGATTATAATGCCTGTAACATGCAATTTTGAGCTTGTGTGCAATTTAAAAACTTTTTTTTACAATATTGTAAATTTTAAATCTCAAACAATGTTATGTATTTTATCTTTGATGGTCTAAATGACCGAGAATAAAGATTAAAACTTGATTATGAGGATCTTAAAAAGCGACTGCACAGAGTACACCGCTTTTACTGTGTCTGGATTCCTATTATATGCATGGAGACTAAGATCTAGGTTGCTGAAAACTTTGAGTAATAACTGAACTAATTATGATGTATAGCATGTGTCTGTGTTTTATTTTATGTTTATTCATTGTTATGGAATAGCTAGAGCGAGTCCATCAACTTACAAGACTGGAGAGTTCCTGGAAATTTTATTCTGTGATGAACTAAATCTATTCCTGCAAGGAATTCACTGTGCAGTAATTGAACGATGACACATTGCACTTGACTCTTGATTAAGCATATTATCGATATTAATATAGTTGTGCCATACATTTCGAACATTGCTCCCAATGAGCATCGCTTCAGGGGGTAGGTGCATCATTTTTATTAAACTGTACTGTATGTGGAAGATTTCATGTTTTCAATTTATTTAATGGGTAAAAATTTGAATTAAAGGGCGAATTTTATCCATTCTTGTAAAGAAATTCTTACACAGCAATTATAATCAAATACTGCACACAGCACTTTATTCAGCATTTCAGTGTATATAGTTTACCATTGATGCTACTAACAGCTGCGATTAAATTCTGGATATAGCCCATACTGAGCAGAGTCTTAAGGGACAGTTGCATTCTTTTTTACGTAAACTGTATGCAGATGTATCCATATTTTAGAATTTTCTATTTTGTTTTTAGAATGGGAATTCGGAATTCACTGAATTGTATAAAGATACTTCTACTACTACTACTACTGTATGTCCAAATATTTGTTGTCTGGTTGGTCAGAGCACAGCTCCTAATGGAAGCATAGCACTGCTGAACTACGGTTTTTAAATGGCATGGCATGATGTGATATGTTTAGCAGTTTAAAATCGATCGAATGGTTTATATATATTTTTTTTATGAACTCCTACACCTGTGAAGTTTAGTTTAGAATAATGATTTTGCAAATAGTTTGTCTAGTGGTCAGTCCTATTTCTAATTAATTGTATATGTTGTATTGTGTTTTTAGGGAAAGAATTTTCTGAAATTGACTATTTTGATAATGAAATATATATATTTTCCCTTTTCAATTTAAAAAGGCTGTCTTCTGTGAACACATTTTTATCCTTGCTGCCTGAAGTACTGGGTTAATGTTGATGCTTCACAGTAACTGGAAAACCTGGAACTAATGATACACTTTTGGGTTAACTTTTTGAATGCTCTAACAGTATGCCTCCACGTTTGAATGCACTAATTGTGCATGTCCTCTTTATTCAGTTTCAGATTTTAAAACCATAAAAGCACAAAAGACATACAATAAAAACAGTCCTTTCGACAGCATACCAAAATACAAGGACATAAATAAGCAAACACACAATGCACTAATTGATTTTGTGATGCCTAAACACTTAATTGGTCCAAATCTTTTCATTTTAAAACGCATCTGTTCTTTTTGCCAGTCTCCAGAAACTCTTTCTGTGGCCACGTCCCCTTTAAAGCCTGTCCAGGAAGAACAGGCACTGACTCCACCTGGAAAAATAATTACTGTGACATCCAGGAGCCCTTGCTGCACACGGAACAGCTCCAGTATCCGCAACAGCAAATCGTTTTCTCCAACTTCTTCTAGTGCCTCAGGTGAGCACACTTATCGTTCTTTCCTGACTTATTATGTGCTTGTCAATGGTGTGATGTATACCACATAGTTTGATCTTAGCTTTTAAACCTGCATAAGAAAGCTACGCATTGTTTTTTCACTCTTTGGGCAAAGCAAGTCTTTCTAAGCCCTGACCTGGTGTTGTTTGGCACAATTTTAACTTGCATTCAGAATTTAATGTAATGTAAATCACATGCACAACATTTTCCTCTTTTGTGTTACAGGAAGAAAGAAAACAAACAGTATAGATAGGTGTGTAGGTCAAGGGTAAGCACCCCTGTAATGAAAAAGTCCAAGCATGAGCCCTGTGAAGCATTAAGCTATTGTCCAATAGCTAGCTTTACATGGATGGAAATAGTAAAACAAGCATTTACAATGCAATCGGTCTCGCAATTACGAGAGTTTGAGATATTTGGCATTGTAAATGACAATGCCTTTTATTTATGTTTTACAAACAAAAAGATAAATAAAAGGCATTGTCATTTACAATGCCAATAGCTCAAACTCGAGTAATTGCGAGACCTATTGCACTGCAAATGCTTGTTGCTGTCTGTAGACACTATGAATAAATGCCGTTGTACAGTGTGAACTGCTCTTAGAGTCCTGCATTTTGCGAAAGTAAAAGAAAAGGTGAAAAGGGATTGCTTACAGGTTAGTGGGTGTGTGCAGGGCAATGGTGAAGTGAAGGAGATGCCTGGAAGTGTGTGCAGTAGAGAGTCAGTGGAAAGAAACTGCTGTGTGAGATATGCAGGTGGAGGGTTTTTAGAAAGATGGGGAGAGAAAAGGGGCATAAAGTGTTCTAATAGAGAAACCGTAAAGGAAAGAGGTGTGAAGTGAAGAATGGGAGCGATTAAGACTCCGAAGACCTCTACCTCTTACACAGAACTCAGTAATGTTTAATTCACACACTCAAACTTCAAAATTGAAAAATTTGCATTTCTTCAAATGCTATTACAGTTATCAACTGATTGATAAATGATCATTATATTAATTATCTGTGGAGCATACTATACAGAATAAACGTTCAGTAACTCTAATATTGGACCATTTACAAAGTGCAGCTGCAAACTGGCTTATTAGGAAAGGTAGTTTTGCACAAGCCATTCCTTTGATCGCCAAGTTACATATGGATCTTCGCAGCAGTTACTCAACCAACTGAGCTAACTTGAAAGTGCTGTAAAACCATCTTTGGAAATTACGTAGAGCCATAGACTGATAAATAGGCAGGCAAATCGAACCAAGATATGTGGCAGCTGCATTCATTCAACCTTTCTGAACAAGGCAGGCTTTGCGACCCGGCGGGATGGCTGCAGTTGGCGTCCGACCCCGTACCCCCTCCTCTCCCTCCGACAGCCATGGATGCGGAAATCGTGAGGATAATAAACTCAAGAGCCAGCAGAGCTTAAAAGGGAGATAAGGGGGCTGCAGGGATCTGGGACATTTGGAGCATTGCATTTTGAAAGTCGTTAAATAAACAAGAGAGAAGAAAGAAAAGGAGACAAGAGTGATAAAGCAAAGGTAAAAGAGTGAGGGAACGGCAAAAAAAAAGACGGTGGAAAGCTAAAGGAACAAGAGAGAGAAATGGAGTCTGAAACAAAGACGGGATCGACGTAACAATAGCCTCCGTAGTGCGTGGGGCCCCGAGAGAAAGGGAAAGAGTGAGATAGAGAGAGAGAGGGGGAGAGAGAGAGAGCGAGAGAGGGGGAGAGAGAGCGCGAGAGAAAGAGAGAGCGGGAGAGACAGAGAGAAAGAGAGAGCGGAAGAGACAGAGAGAAAGAGAGAGAGAAAGCGAGAGGAGAGAGAGAGAGTCTGCAATCTGGGTTTCTGGCGATAGCCATGAAAGAGAATGTGAGCCACACGGGGTAACATGGAAGCGGAGATTGCTTCACACTATTGAACACCGCATGAGCTTTTGCGTCAAAGGTCTAAGATGGTTATGATCACTCCTGACAGACAGATCCCAACTAGTTAAGATCAGAGACCACACTTCCTGCTTTACCAACACGCCCTGTGGAGTTCCCCAGTTCTTGGTCCTAGTGCCAACTCTGTTCACTTTATACATTATGCTGTTAAGTCTAATCCTCACTGGCCTAACACTGCACCAATACACTGATGACACCCAAATTAATTGAAAGGCCTTAACAATCTAAGACCTCTCCACCCATGGCTGCTGCCCGTCTCTTTAAATCTTGATGAGAGAGAACTTACTCCAATTGTACCCAGAGAAAACTGAATTTCTTCTCATCTCCACTTAATAGCAGATTTGATCTTAATCTCCTCGAATATCTGAATCTGTAAGGCTTCTTATTGACAGTTTCTCAATTTTCCTACCATCTAGGATTCACTTTAGACTGTCCTGTATTAATTCCTCATATCAGCTATGTGGCTAAATCTGCCAGCTTGCACCTGCACACTTTGAAGAAAATTTGTCATTCATCTCCCCATATCATCTCAAAACACGATCAACTATCTAGTTGTGTCAGGCACATTATGTGAGCAAATACTATCACCCTTATACTGTATTGCCTTCATTGACTATTCATCACAGCCAGGATTACGTTTAAAATCTCAGGCGCAGAACCTTACTCAAAGTCGCTCCTCCCTATGTATCACAGTTAAAATGTCTTGGGCTGCTCAAGTATTCTCAGAAGTCACAAAGCCCATCTCCTTGACCCTCCCAAATGTAGAACATCAACTGTATGGAAACAATGCTCCTCTGAAGCAGTCACAACCACATGGAACTCTACCTTCCAACCTCAGACCATGTAACCCTCTCTGTCTTTGCCAGACAACACAAAGCTCACCTGTATTGGCAATTTGTAGACCAAGATCTTCATAGCAACGTTTGCATTGGAAAGTAGGCATGTTCCAGCTGAATTTTTAATGTGGTATATGTCATTCTAACCACCCACCCCCGCATACTCAATGTAATACTAAATACATTAACACGGTTGCAATGTAAAGCACCCTCATACCAACCAGAGCATGTGTGTTATATAGATGGATACATAATTAAGTTATACTGTTACTCAAGTCAAGGTAAGCTTTATTCAACTACATTTTTTAACAATCATAAAAACTTACAATTCATAAAATTATACACAGTTCATAAGATTACACACAAATAGCAAAAGTGTAAAATTCAGTATAAAATTATTAAAGCGATAATAAAAAAACATCTAAAAAGCGGCAAATGCCCATTCAATTACAGTTCATCAGTTTTAATACTTTTGCTATGATGGAGTACCTTCTTCAAGAACATTACTAATCACCATGCTACGTGTTCATCCTCCAAAAACTGAAGTTTAATCAGTGCCGGGTGGCATTGCCTCAACCCCATATGTTTTAAAAGAGGAAGAATCCATACTTTCCTTAACGCTATATAAAATTTACAAAATAAAACTAAATGAATAGTGGACTGGTCAGAACGATTATCACATGGACATGATTGCAATATCCGTGACCAGCCATTCATTATTGGAAAAGTCATAAGTCTGTGGACAATACCCAGCCTAAACCTAGCTAGTAACCGCCTGTCAAAATTAGTAACCGCCTGTCAAAACCACCAGGTACAAATGTTAGATAGGGTTTCATATCTAGAGTGGTTAAGATTAGTTGATGTTGTTTTACACTGGGCTTTAAAATCTCTCCTGACATGCTTATTGTGACCAGTAACGGGAGACCCTCCTTTTTTAGATTATTTCTGGAAATTGCCTGCATTGATCTTGGGTCAGAAAAATATTCTGCGTGCCCTAGGTCATTCATAACATCACGTGCGTACCTAACCCAGGGAGTTTTTAAAAACCCCTCCAATTTAAGGCAATCCTGTAGAATCTCCCTGTTTAACTTGGTTTGCTCTTTTGACCATATCCTGTGCCAACAACTAGTGTTAAAAACGTGGGTTATTATGGGCCACCAAAGAGAGATATTTGACTTAAACCGGTCCACTGGTACTCCATCAGGGCCGGGAGCTTTACCTCCATGGCTCACTGAAAGAGCTCTCTCCACCTCTTCCAACGTGAACTTCAAGTCTACTTTATCAATATTATCCTCTGACACATCAGTAACTGGTGCATTGAGGAACTCCTGCCCGTTGTACACCTTTGAAAAGTGTCTAACCCAGGATTCCTCAGGTATGGCGATTTCTATAGAGGGACCGCCCACAGGTTGTAAAAACGGCGTTTTTACTGCACTCCAAAAGACGACGCTGTCTTTCTGTAGTGCCACATTATGAAGGGATTCCCAGGCTTTCCTTCTCATAGCACATCTTCTCTCCTTAAGGGTCAGCCTGTAATCCGTTCTTGTCTGCCTGACATTATTAGGGATTCTGGGCTGCCTATGTAGCTCATTTAGGCCTCGCCTGACCCAGCGCATGCACTGGTCTGGCGAGACTTTTTGAGAGGGCTCTAAAAAGTGCTACCAGGCCAGCCTAGAACTACAGTGCATGTGCGCGGCCGCGCTTGACGCGAGTACTTTTACTTTCGCGGCCGCCGCTTGGCATAGCCAATAGGTCTCGCTTTTGGGACCTTATAAGTATTTAGTTGTGCAACTGTTGCATGGCTAAACACTTATAAGGTCCCAAAGGCGAGACCTATTGGCTATACCAATGCTTGTTTTTAGGTTGGTGTATGCTCGTGTGTATTTACTGTCGATCCATCCCTGACTCTTGACTTTATTACGAAGTTGAACAAATAATAGCTCCCCGACCCCATCAGATAGTATCTGAAAAGAAGATAAAATACTGTTGTGGGGGGCTGACTCACTCAAACAAGTATCAAAGGCGGTTTTATACTTCATTACTAGTTGTTTCATAGCCGCATCAGGGTCCACCTGTGACCACCGTAATGTATAACCATTCGTTTTTTCAAGTTTTACCCCTCATGTAGCTTCTATGGCATTGTCCACCCTTTCAGACCTATGTGATGGCAGGCTAATCTTTAGGCATAGGGGAAAGTGGTCGCTCATGGGGTTATCACCAACATTAAAAGAGTACAGCCTTGATGCGTAGTTACGAGATACTAATATGTAGTCTATGGTTGAGGATAAACCTCTACCATTAAATGTGTGGGGCATGGGGATCGGGCTGGCCAGTAAATCATTCACAAAACCCAGCTCATTGTTCTTGGCCTATGTTCCTTTCCTAAAACATAAAATCCCAAATTGGCAAACCCTGGCCACATGTCAGCCCCTGGTAAGTGGTACCCTAGGTACCCAGGGCCTTGTGACCAGGGAAGGCCTCTAAGGGCTGCAGCACTCATTGTGCCACCCTTAGAGGCCCTGTACCCTAACACAACCACACTGCCCTTGCAGGCTGAGTGTCTGGGTACAAGGCAAAACCAAGAGTCGACATGGCACACATCCCTGTGTGCCATGGCCACAGCCTACACTGCCCTGGCATACATCAGCCACCCCTGTAGCTGGGTGCCCGATGCCAGTGGTGTGGGCACAGGATCATGAGCCCTGTGCCCCTCCAGTACCCAGGTCCATTCCTGGGCACTGTAAGTGCAGTGCTGCTATTTAAGAGTATATGGTGCTGAGAGCTCGTCAAACATGAACTCCCCTGCACCATAATGGCAACACTGAAGACTGAGAAGTTTGGTATCAAACTTCTCAGCAC
This sequence comes from Triturus cristatus, assembly GCF_964204655.1. Taxonomy (NCBI): domain Eukaryota; kingdom Metazoa; phylum Chordata; class Amphibia; order Caudata; family Salamandridae; genus Triturus; species Triturus cristatus. Next base: position 675,435,072 of record NC_140593.1, on the reverse strand, counting down.
ATTAAACCTGCACTGATGCCAGTGTGGGATTTAATGTACAAAGCACTACAGAGGGCATCTTAGAGATGCCCCGTGAAACCTAACCTACAATCCACATCTGGTCTGGGAGGCTGCCTAGGATGCCACACAGCAGACATGTTGCTGGACCCCTGGGTGGAGAGCCCCCGCTCTCCTAGACCTGCAACAATGCACATCCTGGGCGAGGTGCTAGGTCTCCTCCCCAGGATGGGCAGGGGGAAGCTTCAAAGGCATGCCGCCTTTGTGAGCTTCTCCAGGCCACTTGCTTTACCCAGCAAACTGGCCCCCACCGGTTCTAACTCCCACTCTGGCGGGAAGACTGTCTGGAAACCCCAAGTAAGGACAGGGGATGTGCCAGCCTGCCAACCCCACTCAGGTGGGGGAGGCAAGGTGAAGCACATCTCCGGGCGCTCGCCATCTTGAAGATGGGAAGCCCTGCCCAATCAGGACTAGGCTGCTGCCACCCTCCCACAGGAGAGTGGCAGGATAGAGGGTGTACCCACCCCAGGGCAGGGACCCATTGGTCCCTGCCCTTTACCTACCTGTAACGCCCCTAAATCTAGTATTTAGGGGCACCCTGAACCTTCCTTCTTTAGATTCAGGATTCCTAAAAAGCAAAGAAGAGCAAGAAAAAAGAAGACCTGCCGTGCAGCTGTTAAGAAGAGGAAGACACCAACTGCTTTGGCCCCAGCCCTACCGGCCTGTCGACCCTGCTCCTGCTAAATCCCGGCACCTCTTGTGGCCAGCAACCTCACAAACCCTGGAGAACCTGGCTACCTTGTGACTGAGCCTCTGGGACTCCCATGAGTAGTGGCTCTGCTCAAAGCAAGTTTCTAACACCTGGCACCAACTCGGAACCGCGAACCCTGCACACTCTGTACCCGCCAAGCCTGGCCTGTGCCGGAGTGGGCAAAGACCTTGAGGACGTCCCCCCGGCAACTGTGACTCAGAATTCGGCACCCAAGGACTCAACTTGACGCTCCTGAAGATGCCTGCAGCCTCAGACCCAGGGACCCCCCCAACCGCGATCAACAGAGGGTAAGAATTCCTGACACCAAAAGGCACCCCGGCGCCCTGCGGCCCCCTGTGCCCGACTCCTGGGTACCTACCTATCCTCCAACTACCCAACTTACCTCTCGAAGTGGTGGTGGCACCTGAAGAATCTTCGTCCCCGAGCTTGCAGGCTTTGTTCATCCTGGCGCTTTCCCATTCAAATACTTTGCCCGAAGGCTCAAAAGCACCCTGCACACAGCCGCCCGAGTGGCCCTGGCAGTGTAACCTCTACTCCTACCTACTTCCCCATTTGCCCTGAGTAAGTGACCAGGAGCAAGTGACCAGGAGCCCAGCTCCCACAGCCTCGTGGCCTGCTAGTCAGCAGCCACCAACCAAGGCCCCCCTGCCTCCCATAGGATAATATTGGGCCTAACTCACTCTGCACCCGCCGCCACAGTGCCGGTGAGGGTGTAACAACTGTACAAACCTGACCCTGGGAGACCCTGAGTCTGTGCCCAGAACCTTAACTCTGCCAGTCGAGTACTTACCCAAAAGCCGATAACCCAATTTTCTTCCATAGGGTAACATTGACAGGTTTCTTCTGAAATTTCTTCTGTGGAGTTTCTAAAACTTAAAATATTCACCTAAAATCACCCGAGTAACGAAAACGGAAATACTCACCTGTTATTAGGAGAGATCCCAGTGCTGGATCTTGGTGTCCAGCACTGACCCTGAAGAGTACTCACAACCGTACTTACCACTAACCCAATTTTCTTCCATAGGAAATCATTGACTGTTTTTCTGTGAAATTTCTTCTAAGTGTCGATTTTTGCAAACTACAAATATTCTTTAAAAATAGTACCAACTGTGAAAACGTAATTACTTACCTGTTTTAGATAGAGGTCCCAGTACTGAGCCTAGGAGCCCAGCCCTGGATTACAAAAGTAACAAGAACATACTTTACCTGTAACTTGAATCATTGACTGTTTTCCTATGAAATTTCTTCTAAGTGTCAACTTTTAAAATAGCAAAATATTGCCTAAAAATCAGAACAGTAACTAAAACGAATCTACTCACTTGTTTCCAAGACCTATCCCAGGACTGAATCTAGGATCCAGTCCTGGAATTAGAAAAGTAATCCTGAAATAATCTATTGCAAATAACTTAAAATTCACATTGAGCTCAATGTATTATTGTGTTTGAAATTGTGTTGTCTATCGCAACAACCTGTAACTATTACCTACAAAAGTCAATTGCATATTGCAAAAGTATTTAACTAAAGCCTCTCATTCTGAGAAAGTATATTTTGATACCTATTGTTGTTTCTAAAATAAAACAACCATATATTTTTTATACAAGCCATTGACCTAGAGTTCAGTTCTTGAGTGTGTGAGACCATTTGCTGACTGAGTGTGTACAACAAATGCATTACACTGTCCTCTGATACTGCCGTACTGCTCGACCAAGCTACTACTTTAGAGAGTAAGGTTATATCTAACTTTAACCTCTGCCAAACCTCTGGGGACTGTGGACTCTGTACACACTGTACCTATTTGGGAACAGTATATACAGAGCCACTTTCTCACACAACCTTTCCAAACTCATCTGGTAAAATATTATTGTAAATATTAACCAAAATAATACAATGGGTCAAGCTTTGATGTAGTTTGATCGGTTGATAGTATCTGTCCCCCAACATAGATTCCATTTTGTCTATTGCTAACTTGAGATATATATACACCTACTGAGCCTTCCCTTTGATCTACCCTATTGTCCCTTCACTGCAGGCGTGTAAAATGTTTTAAAACCATTGATATGAATTGGATCTCTGGTCCATGTTTCCTCGAAACATAGTATGTCATAGTTTAAAATAAAATCGCACCGTGTTTGATTATTTGTCCTATTGCGCAACCCTGCAATATTCCAAGTAATAATCTTACAAACAGAACAATCATGATTGGACAGAGATCTAATTCGAGCTTTAATTGAAGGGGTTGTATTGGTATTTACCGTGCTGGAGTTTACTTTAGTTAGGGGCTCACACAATTCAGAGAGTAGGGCTAAACTTCTAGTACCACTCTCTCGCTCGCACGTTTCCCTCTCGACTATAACAGGGAGTGGTCTAAGCACGAATTCGTCGGAATCTGAGGTGCTGCCATTAAGCAATGTTACAACGACCCCTAGATAGGCCCTCGTCCTTGTTCGGGTACCATCTCAATGGTGCCAATCAGTCAATATCCGCTAAGGTGTTAAAGATATTGTAGTGATTGCTGACTGGGACAGCATACCTAGGTTGTCTTATCCCAAACGGTCTCTCTTCCTCTGGGATATACTGAGGGAGTCTATGCGGTTGGTAAAAGAAGCCCAGGAATAGGATGTTTATCCCTGTAGTTCTGACCGGCCGATTTCCCCCCCTTGTCTAGTATGGTTTGAACCAGAGCTGGCGACCTAAATGTTAAGGCTTCTGTGTTTACCTTGGCAGTGACTATCTCCTCCGGAACCCGGATCCCGCAGCTCTATCGCCCTGAGCTCGTTCCCGTCTCCCGCCGCCGCTTCACCACCTTCTGCGGCCGCGGAGCGGAGACGAGGACCACATAGTCCAGCAACCCTAGCGGCAGGAGAGCCGCCGACGCCCTATCCGCGCCAGGAGGCGCATAAAAGATCGCCTCAACCCCGGCAGAGCGGGCTTCTGTGTTTACCTTGGCAGTGACTATCTCCTCCGGAACCCGGATCCCGCAGCGCTATCGCTCTGAGCTCGTTCCCGTCTCCCGCCGCCGCTTCACCACCTTCTGCGGCCGCGGAGCGGAGACGAGGACCACATAGTCCAGCAACCCTAGCGGCAGGAGAGCCGCCGACGCCCTATCCGCGCCAGGAGGCGCATAAAAGATCGCCTCAACCCCCGCGTCACGGGATCGCGCGCGGGCAGCGCCGGGCTAAGCCCGGGCAAAGGGCGGGCCGTCTCTGGCCGTCCGGGGCAGGAGGAGGCAGGGCTGGGCCCACTCTCTGAGACCTGTATATTGCCACGAAAGGTACAGTTTGTAAGCTCTTCTTTGTGACTTTTACGCCCTGCATTTCCTATTCTTGTGATTGTTTAACCTGCATGAACTGGATATTGACATTTACATCTCCCAGCACTCCTTAGAGCTATATTATCCGATTACCATCATGTCGACACGTACTCCCAAAAGTAGATCCTCATTGCTGGGAGGCTCAGTGCGAGGCACATTGGATAACTTTATTACAAGGGCCACTTCAGTCCTTGAGAAGGAGATTGCCCTGGTGGAGCGGCGCCTTTCGGCCGAACATCTACATAGCAAACGCTCCTCGCTCGGATCTATTCAGACGGCCACTTCACCGGCGCCTGCACCACCCGTTCCCTGTTTAATAAATGACTCTCAGAGGGCTGCTAGACTCTCTTCGCCTACGCGAGACTCCAATCTCCTGTCAAAACCTCACACCCATCTAACATCGTTTGTTTCTAACTCCCCTTCCGATCTTTCCTCTGATTGTATAACACTGGACTTACTGTCTCCCAGGGCCGTCGTCGTAAGTCCCCAGCAAAAGAAGGGCAGGGGAACCATTAACGCAGGCCCTCCACCGAAAAAAAGAAAGAGGGGAGGGAAGAAACATAATAAAATCAATCCACTTAGTAATAACAAGTGTAACCAAGTGGAAAACACTGCGACACATGTTCCCCCAGCTGTCAAACAAACACAAGGCTCTGAAACCCAGTCGGACCTCTATAACTATGACTCATTATTGAATGAAATTACGGGTCGATTGGAGTTACTTGTTAAATCACTTCTTCTTCCACTCCTTGAAAGAATGAAGGGAATGTCCAAACAACTTGGGTCAATGGAGAAGTTGATTTTAAATAACACTGATCAATTAAAAGAGCTATCGTCCAATAGATTGGTATCTTTAAATAGTCCCACCCATTCTAAACCATCCTCAACGATAGATGACAGACAACTTAATCTAGAGGCCAATAAAATTTTACCACCTTCATCAAGCCTAAAAAATCTGCCACCTAATCGAAAGAATAACATTGAGTTAGATTGTGGTCAGACAATTATCAACTCCCAAATTAATGGGCCCGACTCCCAAACACGCAATGTATCTGCTTCCACTGCGCCGGGAAAGATCGATGGCGCAAATTGGCATCACATAGATTTGCCCCCAGAGGCGGTCCCTTTATGTTGTAGTTTTGGCAGGAGTTCCAACATTAGAAACAGGGAAAAAAGAGGGCTATTATGACCTAAAAAATAAGGACTTAGGAACTTAACACAGCCCAGTACCTATTTACGGCCCCAACTAGGGTGCTCTAATTTTAATATTCCTATTTCCAATCGTTTCTCTTCTCTTAGAGGGTTAGAGGATGTCGATTGACTTTCTATTGGAGAATATACCCGGGTCCCTCTTGATCGTGCATCTAAGGTACAAGCAAATAGTGATCTTTGTTTTCCCCGTTTAACTCCTACTGTACCTCATAATAAGAAGCCACTATTTTTGGCATTAAGCCCTGACCCTCAATCGACGGATGAACCGTTGATATCTTCGATACCTCTATTAAATCCTATAACCACTTATGATCAAGAGACCAGCAAATCAAAAACAGCGGTTGTATTTTGGAACGTAGCTGGACAACACTCCAAATTAGGGAATGACGTTTGGATTAATTTTATCTCAAATTTTAACATCTTGTGTTTACAGGAGAAATGGCTGACAACGGTGATTCATCTCGACGGCTATAAAACGTACTTTTCACCCGCCCAACCTTCTAAGTCTGGCAGGGCTAAGGGTGGATTAACTACCTATATATCAAATCTGATCAAGATGGATGAGATGAGGGTCATAAAACTTGATCCTAGCTTTCAGCTTCTTAGCTTTAGTCTAAATGCGAAGAACTCTTTTCTGTTGGTCAATTATTATAACAATCTTTCTGACCCAGAAGCAGTGGAAATAGTTAATTCCATTTGTTCTTTAATATTATATACTATTAAGAAATCAGCCAGAGAGGTGACTATTATATGGGGTGGCGATTTTAACCAGACTTCCTGTCGTGTTTCTAATCAATTTTTATGTGGTTTAAACGATGAGGATGATAACCCTATTTTTCACTTCACTCACTCGATTCTAGGCAGTTCCCTAAACGAAACTATGTTTAAGTTAGATCTGGGAATCGCCAATAACCTGGCCAATTCAAATACGACGATGGCCCCTACCTACCATGGGAGAGGATGTAATTCCACCATTGATTTAATTTTGATCTCAAATGGAGCCATAAAAAGGGATACTATTTTCCACACACACCAGATCGTATTGGGTGACCATTATCCTCTTAGCATTACTTTTTTTTTTACCGACAGGCCCAACCCTAAAATCTCCAGTCTCTTGGATCAAAATAATTTAGTACTAACCAGACTTAATGGCTACTCTCTCAATTGGGCCCTAGTTGATCCCATCGAAATTGTTAACACTGTGGTAACTGACGTATACTTGTCCATCATGAAATGTCTGGACTTGACTACCACAGACGCCGACGTCATCATTCATTTTGGCACTGTGATTCAGGCCGTAAAAAATGCCCTAACGGTAAAAAAGAATCATACCGCAAGGAATAAACAGGGCTGGTTCAATCACACGTGCACAGCAGCGTACTCTAAATTAAAATCTGCTTTACGTAAGACAGTCAGGGTCCCCGCAGAAATATCCGAACTGAGGAGGGCTTATAACTTCGCTATAAAGGAAAGGAAATCGGAGTTAAAAAAACAACTCTGGGACCAACTACATGAGAGTTGTTTCAGCAAAAATAGTGCCGCCTTTTGGAAAGTGGTAAAATCACCTTTCTTGATTGATAATAGTGGCTTTCCAAAAGTAGAGGTCGCCATAGATGAAAGGGAATGGGTAGAGCATTTCTCTAAAATTTTTATGATCGACCCATTATCAATTAATGTCAGGGATAATGATTTTTATTGTCAGCAGACTTCGCCTTTTCCTATTGACTTGTCCATCTCACTTGATCAGGTTACTCGGGCTTTAAGTGCAAGCAAGAAAGGGAAGGCCCCGGGCCCCGATGGGGTCCCAATAGACTTCTTTAAAACCCATACTGAGCTTTGGATTCCTCTTCTGACCAGGGTCCTCAATGCACTGTGTACCAACGGCATTCCGGAATCCTGGAAAAAATCTATACTGGTCCCGATCTTCAAGAAAGGGGACAGAAGCTCAGTCTCCTGCTACCGCCCTATCTCCCTATTGGACTCCACGGGGAAAATGATGGGACGGATAATTCTTGATCGTTTGCAGGAGTGGGCAGAGGAGAATAACATCCTATCCGACCTACAATATGGGTTTCGTGAAGGCTTGGGGACCATAGATCAAGCCTTGAACTTATCACTCTTGATCGATAAATATGTAAACATCAAGGCTGGAGCACTCTACATGGTTTACGTAGACCTGTCAGCTGCGTTTGACTGCGTTAGTCGTTCTAAACTCTGGTCCATCTTATTAGATCTAGGGATGGATCGGACTGTAGTTACCTTTGTGAGGGAACTTTATGCCGACGCAACTGCCAGGGTGAGGTTTGGGACCAGTGGAGAACTCACCGCGTCGTTTGGGGTGGAGAAGGGCGTTAGACAAGGATGTGTCCTGGCTCATTTTCTATTCACCCTTTATACTAATGGTTTGGAGAGGGAGATGCTGAGGGGAGCCCAGGACCTTCTTATGCTAGCCAATCGCCGCATACCGGCTCTTCTGTATGCAGTCGACGCGGTGATATTGGCTCGTACCCCAAACGAACTTCAGAGGGCTCTAAGTAGCTATGCACTTTTTATGGCCAGTCTGGATCTTAAAGTCAACATTGGGAAAACCTTTATTATGAAGGCGGGGGTTGGTAAGAAAAATAAAACCAGGGCTATTTATTTGAATAAGGAAAAACTATCGAGCACTGACAAATATCCTTATTTAGGTGTCATGATCGACCAAAAATTAAGCTGGAAACCAGCAGTCGAAGTGAGAAAACTCCAATTTGCGAGAACCACTTCCGCACTTGTAAATTTCTCTAGGAAACTAGGGAGAAAAGCACCTGTGGAAATGGTCAAAATCTATAAAGCCAAATGTATTTCAGTGGCTTTATATGGAGCGGGTGTATGGGGCCACGCAGCTGTGGGCCCCATTCAGGCAGTAGAGAACTGTTTTTTGAGATACCTTCTCGCATTACCAACTACAGCCGCAAATTACTCCTGCCATCTGGAACTGGGTCTTCCGTACGTGACAGACCTGGCGAGAATCCAGCCACTGTTATTGTGGCACCGAATTTGGTCGTCAGAAAGAACAGTCTTCACCCAAAAAATCATCCAAGACTGTAAGGCCCTTGAAAATGTACACAGATCTAGGTGGCTAGTCTATGTCAAAAAAAATTTAAGTGACCTAGGATTAGTAAAATATTATTATGACCCTACTTTGATTCAGGAGTTAACGAGGAAGGTTTTCTATAAACTCTGTTTTAATCACCTTGAAGACCTACGACTTAAATCAGAGGTTACGAAGCAAACAGTTAGGCATAGTTTAACAGTCCAGACGGTATTCGGGATCCAGCCTTACCTAACCTATAGCATTACTTCTTATGAATTGTTTCTTTGAGTTAGGTTTAGGCTGAATCTTTTCCATTGTCTAGTAGTTTTTCCGTTGAGATATAATTGGGCTAAAACACTATCACCTTGCCCCTGTGACGGGAGTTCCTCCCAGTCTACAATCCATACTATTCTTTTTTGTAAATATTATATGGATCAATGGAAAAAATTACTTATCCCCTTATTAAAACGTTTGGGCTTTCGTACCTGTCGCTCAGCTCTACTCTTTTTACAGTCACTGGAGGGGGAGGGGCTGGTCTATATTGTTTCTAATTTCCTACAGAATATCACGCGACATAGACCGAATTTAGGTTGATTGTCAAATCGACAGTTAAAAACTAAATTGTTGCTCTTCGCCCAGATACCTTGCATGTATTGCCACTTTAAATTTGCGAATGAAATCACTGTGATCACTCTTGTCTGTGTTGAATTTTAAATTGATGGGATTTTTATGTGATATTTTACCATGTATTTTTTATTTGTATCTTTTATGACCTTTCTTCGGAAGGCCGAATAAAGAAAGTTTTGATTGATTGATTGATTGATTGATTGATTGACTACACAATCTCCAGCTAAAGCCTTGTTGGAACTTCCTACCTAGCCAATCCGCAGCGCCATCTTGAACTCTGCAAATAACAAGTTTGTGATACCTGTCCTTGCACTTAAAAAGTGTAGTGACTTATTCCCCAGTGTTGACCAGTGCTCCACCTCCCCAGATGACAGTGGGGGGGGGGGGGACATTGGTCAGCACAATAGTGTATTGAGTTCTTTCAGGAGAAAGATGCATGGTGCTTGGGCTTGGCGAGTTGCCCCTGGTTAGATTCTGGCGTCGTGAGTCACTTAGGGTCTGAACTCCCTCTCTATGGTTGCGATTATCCCTAGCAGAGAGGGTCTCTTTCTGAGTGTTTAACGTCCGGTCACACCCTCTAGTTATACCATGTACGAACTCTGGTTGCTTACTGGTGGAAGGCACTTCTCTTAGATGTGACGTCCCAGACCCAGCCGAAGTGTAGGTTTTGTGTGAGGGGTCATGTTGGTGTTGCTGGAGCGCAATCCTAGTCCCGAGATTGCCTTCAGGCTCGCTAACCTTTAAGCCCACATTCCTGCTGGACAATGCAGTCTTTGTTCTGCATTGACAGGTCTCTGGTGGGGCCAGGGAGGAGCTACTTACGAGATTTTGCAATTTGCTTAGGCTCGCCTCCAGATAGGATAATTTAAGCACCAGCGGTTTCAACACGGCTAAAAGTCATTTCCAACTTTTTCCAGAACTCCACATTATCAGTGTCCTGGGTTGGAACAGAGGATATTTGAATAGAGTCCTTTTGGGCCATAGTATGTCCTAGACTAATCTCCCTCTCCACAATCTTTTGTTTATGTCCCATCGCCTTTGAAGGGGGACATTTTGCTTATTAGGACCCTGTCCCTTTCTTTTCTTAGATGGCGGTGCAGAGTTAGTCCCTTGGCTGATTTTAACTTTTTGGCCCCTAGTAACTACATTCGGTCTGGTTAGTCTGTCAGATGCCTCATTGACGTCAGTAATCTCCAGGTCAGATTCTGATGTGTGCAGTTCATTAGGAATGGGAGAATTAGATTTGTGGTTGATATTTTCTATGGGGACATTTATAACCGAGTGGCTTGGGGGGCAACTTGGCTCTAATGATAGTCTACGCTATGTGAGGGCAATTTCATGTATTCGAGCCGACTCGGCCCTTAGTAGGAAAGCGTCCAAAGTCCCTACAACTCCCTGCCCCGTTAGTGATTTGCGCTTACTCATGATTTACTCCCCCGTCACTCACTCAATACAATATAATGCAGACTCTAGTTGTAAGTGGTATGAAGTGGTGTGTTAAGCCCCAGTACCTTGGTATCACAGTTCAGCAAGCGTCCATGGGCGTCCACTAGACCTGTGAATGTCAATAACCCGGCCCGGCCCAGCCTCCTTTGGCCTCGGACGGGCCCGCCCTTGGCCCGGGCACGTCTTGCGCTGCGGGACCCCTGGCTTCCTTTTCTGCGCCTCCTGGCGCACTAGTGACAAGCAGGGCGTGCGCGCCGCTCAGGCTGCTGTGTATTGTGGTCCTCCGCCCTCGTGAGACCGAAGAAGCAGTCTGTGGCTATAGCCTGCGTCCAAATGCACGCTGGCGGGTTTAGCAGACTATTGGCAAGTGTCAACGACAGCAACAGCAAGTAAGTATGTTCTCCCGCTCTGCGGGACCCCCGGCTTCCTTTTCTGTGCCTCCTGGCACGATGGTGACAAGCACGGCGTGTGCGCCGCTCAGGCTGCTGGGTGTTGTGGTCCTCCGCCCTCGTGGGACCAAAGAAGCAGTCTGTGGCTATGGTGTGCGTCCAACTGCACGCTGGCGGGTTTAACAGACTATTGGCAAGTGGCAAGTGTCAGCAACAGCAAGTAATTATGGGCTCTAAGTTGATCAGGCTACCCCGGATTCTATAATGTAGTGAGGCCAGTTATTTTCTGATTATTGTTCAGCTAATTAAGCAACAATCCTCTGAACACATGACTTTGCCTTATCTGTGTTAAAGTTATGCATTTTGAAACATTTCATTTCTCTTACCTCAGCGTCTTTTGAAGGCATCTAACTTTAGAAAGCATTTTTGTCTGTTTTCTTCGGTTGATTTACCTTTCCTGTTACCTTTCTGACAAACTGTATCATAGTAAAAGACAGTAAAAAACCTTCATATGGCATACTATGCGGAGTTGTACGAACAGCGGGAGACCATATCCGGGGGGCTTGTGGATCGGTTCCTTCATGATCTTCCCCCTAGAGCCCTTTTGGATGAGGCGCGCGCGGACTTGGACCGCCCGCTCACGGTGGATGAGTTGGGGACGGTGCTGGGGAGCTTGTCCGTCGGGAAGGCCCCGGGCCCGAATGGGTTCCCGAGTGAGTTCTTCAGCAAATACTTTATGCAACTGGGGCCCCATTATCATGCGGTGGTGGAAGATGCTTGTGAGCGGGGGGTTTTGCCGGCCGACTGGCGCCACGCAGAGATCGTCTTATTCCACAAGCCGGGCCGTCCTCCTGAACAACATGCCTCTTATCGGCCGATTTCCCTTTTGAATGTGGAGGCGAAGATTCTGGCCAAGGCCCTGGCCAACCGGCTCCTGCCTTATATCCCTACCCTGGTCCACCCGGACCAAGCCGGGTTTATGCCCCATAGGGCAACGCGCCACAACATCCGGCGTGCACATGTGGCGATAGCTGCTGTCCAGCGGCGTGAGGCTCGGGCGGCTCTCCTGTTGGCCGACATAGATAGAGCTTTTGACTCTCATAGTTGGCGCTATCTCTTTGCCTTGCTGCAACGGTTAAACCTGGGGCCGCGCTTCTTATCCTATTTAACACTTTTGTATACCAATCTTACAGCCTCGGTTCGGGTGGCGGGGCGGCCTCGGCGCGATTCCCAGTGAACCGGGGGACGCGACAGGGCTGCCCCCTGCCGCCATACCTATTTGCCCTGGCCATGGAGCCGCTGGCCGCTTGGGTCCGTATGGATGCGCAATACACTGGGTTTGAGTGGGAACATGGACTCTCGGATCGCATTGCCCTATATGCCGACGACGTGCTGTTCTTCCTGTCGGATCTCGGTAGAACCGGACCGCGGCTGCTTCGCATGAAGCAGGTCTTTGGGGAGACGTCCGGGCTATACATGAACCCGAGGAAATCCACCCTGTGGGTGCAGGGCGGTCGTGACGTACAGGGTGAGTGGATGGCGTCTCTGCGGATTGCGGCTGGAGGGCTGCAATATCTGGGGGTCTTTCTGACCGAAGTACCGACGATCGCCTGGGAGCGCAATGTGGTGCCGGTGTGGGAGAAAGTATGTTGTGATGTTAAGCTCTGGGCGCGTATGCCTCTCACTATTTGTGGCCGTTCTGCCATCTTTAAGATGGTGGCGCTGCCTCGACTTCTCTACCAGCTCCAAAACCACCCCTATGAGATTCCTCTCAGTTGGTTTCGGAAGGTCAATGCGGTGTTGAGTCACTTTCTGTGGGAAGGGGGTTTGGCCAGGGTGTCGCTGAAGGTTTGCTTTTTGTCCGTGTACGATGGGGGACTGGCTACCTCCGATATCTTACCTATTATTACGCCTCCCATTTATTGGTCCTCAACGAATGGTGGTACGGAGATAGGGGGGACCCGGCGTATGCGGTGGAGAGGCGCCTCATGGACCCACATACGGTACATACCCTACTCTACGCGACTGCGTTGCGAGAGGCACTGCCACCGGTCACTCAAGTGGTGTTTCGGGTGTGGAGCCGGGCTCTGCGTCATATTGGCTGGTGGGTTAGGCTTACCCGGGAGACCCCGTTGTGGCAGAACGGGCTGCTGCCACCGTTGGGGACCCTCTCTGGGTTCAGGGACTGGGACAGAATTGGTATCTCTACATTGGGATCGGTGGTTCAGGGCTGTGTTATGAAATCCTTTGAGGTCTTACAGCATGAGTATCAAATGCCACGGACGCAGTTCTTTAAATACCTCCAGCTGCACCACGCCCTCGCCCCTAGACTGGAGGGTCTCCAATTCATCCCTGAATTCAGTCCCCTTGAGGCTCAGGTGTTTATGGGTCCTTATCGGTCCTTGGTGATTCATAGTGCCCCGTCCTTGCAGGGTCTGCGTGAACGGTGGGAGACGGATGTCGGGCCGTTGGACGAGACGGACTGGAGGGAGGCGCTGTCCTCCCCCCGTGAGGCTTGTATAGCGATCCGCCTGCGTCTAGTCCAATTTCGGTATTTGCACAGGACCTATTACACGCGACAGCGGCTGTGGCGGGCGGGTCTTATTGCCTCCCCGGACTGCCTTAGGTGTGGACGAGAGGTGGGGTCTTTGGTGCACACGGTCTGGCACTGCCCTGCAGTGTATCGGTTTTGGGGGAGAGTGTTAGGGTGCTTATCCGAAGTGTTGGGCTGGGATCTCCCTGTAGACCCCCGATTGGCGTTGCTCCAAGTTATGGCTGATATTGGGGGCAATATTTATAAGCGCCACTTGCTGCTTCTGGGCCTAACGACAGCCAAGCGAGATCTAGCTTGTGCGTGGAAGGCCCCGGTGGCTCCCTCTCTCAATGTTTGGAAACAGGGTCTGGATTTCAATATGGGTCTGGAGTTACCGATCTTTAGGGCGCGTGGGTGCCCTCGGAAACACTTCAAGATCTGGAAGCGGTGGGCTGATTATAGGGGCATTTTCCTTGCACCGGTCCCTGCGGATGGAGATTTGGGGCCTACTGGAATGCCAAGCGTGGTACTGCATACTAACTGTATAGCGATGGTTCTGGTGGTGTCTGGCGGTGGTGCGGTCGGGGGTAGGGGGTTGGGCGTTGGGAAGGGAGGGGGGGCGTTTCTTGATAGATGCTGTATGAATAGCTCTCCATTGTTCCTCTATACGACAAAATGTCAAGAGCTGTTGCTATTTACTATGTGGCAGTTCCCCTGGTTTGTCAGGGGCCTGCAGCCCTTGCCTTCTTGATTAATAAAAAGTGTTGTTAAAAAAAAAAAAAAACCTTCATATGATCTGCATTGTTTGTCTACCTGAAACCATCCTTGAGCTGATACCCCAAAAAAATGCCACACCGAAAGGCTTATTGACAAATGGCATTGCTAGATATGGCCAAGATGTGAGATTCCATGAGGCGCTACAAGTCTCTACCAAATACCTCATTCTCTTTTGCAGAGTCCTAGTGGAGCAAATTGTCAGACAGGGTTTGCCCTCCCTACCTTAATGTGCAGGGACCCACGCCACACTCAACTCGCTAAGGACCACTCAGATGAAAGACAACATGGCCATGATTATTCTGTGTGCAATGTGGAGTATTTGGCCACAGGCACTTTCCACATCATGACAAAAGCTGTAAGAAGTTTCAGTATCGACATCCTCTCCCTCAATGATGATGACTGAACCGGAAGAGTTAAATTTAGGCTTCCTCATGGGCAGACTCATACTTCAGCAGCTCCAGTAAAACTTGGACACCATCTTTAAATAAAGATAATTTAATCTTGAGATATTCTAAAGCAATGTCTAGAGAAAGGTCTGAATCTTGGCTGGATAATTAGCTGCCTTGATAGAAGACTTCCCGCAAGAACAAGAGACTTCTTGGGCAGGTCTTACATATGAATTTCTTACGTGGTGTCTCCTTCGCCAGGGCAAGCAAGGGAACACCAGTGACCAAGGAAATGATCACATGATGGATGGTGGGGCCTATATACCTTCTAGTCTAGGGCCGAGAATGACCCTAACTATATATCCAAGGGTGCACTCAACCAGAAAGAAGGGCGCAACTCTAGTGTTCCTAGCAAACATACCATGTGTATTTGTAAAGCACACGTTCACCCGTAGGTATCTTGGCGCTGAATAACAGATGTTTATTGTTACCCAACTCAATGGTACTCATTTTATCGACCTCAGATGGATGAAAGGCTGAGTGGACCCGCCGGGATTTGAACCTGTGACCACGAGGTTAAACACAGACCCCTGCAGTGGACGCATTGGTCCACTGAGCCACCAGAACCGGCAAACGTCCCCACTGATGACATCTGCATGGCTGCAACTTTGCCATCCCCACACAGCTTCACCAAACACTACTGAGTGGACATTCAAATATACAAAGAAGCACAGGTTGGACAGAGAGTACTACAACACCTGTTTGCCTACACATCTACATTTCAGCCCATCTTACCCAAGAAACAAAATACCGCCATGTAATCAGATACACAGCGTGTGTATTCAGAAAAGGATTCATGCCGCAAAATTAAATGGTTACTTACCATTAGTAGTTTTGCAGCCTGAAGAATTTTATTTTCTGAATTCACGTGCAATCCACTTGCCTCCCTGTAAATAGGGGAAGAAGCAAATAGCTGAGGAGAGCACTTAAATAAAAAAAATACAAAAAGAAGAAAATAATAAAGAAAATAAACTTCCGGGGTGCTCTCTGATGTCACGCAAGGAATGGACTTACCACCAAATGGTCAACGATGCCCACAACAAAAACATTTTTGTTTTTTAAAAAGACAGAGAGAAAACAAACATGGTTGCCGACCCAACCACTAGATTGGTGGAATTTGATGCATAGTATGTGAATCCAGAAATTTCTTCAGGCTGCAAAACTACCTCTACTGGTAAGTAATCATTATTTTTCACTGAAACACTCACCAGGCCTTCCCAAACTCCTTGAATCGATGCAGACCACTGCCCAAGAGGTGGTTGGGCATCAAACCCTCATATGAAGACCCAGCCTTCTGGCCTTTCACAGCCTTTGGGCTCTGGTCGGCACTGACCTAATGGCTTCGGAGCCAACAACGCTCCCACTCGTAGGCTCAGACCTCTCTTTGTCATCAAGCCCAACGATTCTTCATAAGCCAAGGGGCCCCTCAAAGCTCAGTGCCACTTTGATGCCTCCTTCTGCTCTAAAGTCTCCATTGGCCCTGAAGACTCCGCTGGCCCCAGAAACACTCTCAGCACCAAAGACGACTTCTACAGCAGGCTTTGACAACTCAAAATAACCCATACTCCAGTGGCTCCAGGTTTTGTTGAATGCAGGACAGAGGCGTCTGTTTAAACATCCTCAGACAGGGAAGATCATGAAGCTGCTTCCCACGCCCCCAAAGACATTGCCTCAAAAGAGGTAATTAACTTTTGAGGAAGAGCAGACTTTGGAGCCTCCCTCTTCTCCTAAGCAGAAGCGACGCATGGGCAGTGGCACCAGACACCTCCCATGTGCACCTCCTTCTGCCTGTAAACCAGTGGGTTCCCCCCACTCCTCTTATGGGGAAGGAAGCCCTTTACACACTGCCGACCCATGAGTCATTGTTCGATCAGCCAATGACCCAGCGGACGACTATGATGTTGATCCCTTGGGAGATCTGTACTGGTTCACTACCTGGTTGCCATCACTGTCAGACAATATCCTGATGTGATATAGAGGGTGCCAAATTCAACACGGACATCCATTTCCTCCACAAGAAAGGTGACTTTAAGTGGACACGCTGTCCAAGTCCCAAAGAACAGTCCAGTTCCCCCCCCATTTTGAAGGGTATACTGAAGTCCACCGCAAGAACCAGTTAAAGTGAGTTTGGTAACTCCCTGGGTGGCGTAAAGATATAACCCCCCCCCCCCCCCTCCCCCTCTAGTGACCTAGGTTACATTAGGGCTCACATCCCTCCTGATTCCCTTGTGGTCCATGCTAAGTGCAAGCGTGCAAATGCTCAAGCCACGGGAGAGCAAGAAACTAGACGCTGCTTGGAAGAGGGTAGCGGCAGTGGCTGCCACCCACTTAAGGATTTTCAATATGTTCTCCTGATAGAATAGAGCACATGGGGTGAAATGCAGGTGCTTAATAGGAACCTTACGGATGAGTACAAGAAAAGGGGGGAGGAGTTGGTAGCAGAAGCAAAGGACATCTGCAATACCACCAACCACTGCACCCTACACACGGCTGACACACCCCAAGGGGTTAATACTAGTGTCTCTGTTAGACGCCTTGCGTGGCTCCCTATCTCTGGTGTTAGAGCCGAGGTCCAGCAGCATCTGCTCAACCTGCCTTTCAGTAGCGAACACCTCTTTGGCCTGCAGGTTAACCCGTTGCTGGAAAAGATAAAGATGCATACACCGGCGAAGCCATGAGTGCCTTTCACACCACAACCGCCAGGTGCTCCTTTCCGAGGCATCGGTGTAGGGTAGGCTCCAGGGCCACTGCTCCAGACCCTTCTTCCCCTTACCAGACGCAGCAGCAGATCTGCCAAAAAGAGTCACCACATGGGTTTAACAGATATGGCTACAGATCCAACATAACAGGGTTAGGGGTTGGGGAGGTTCCGATGAAGGCGCCTCTAAACAAACATTGAGTCCCCTCGCCGTCCCACTTAACACCTGTTGGGCAGGCTACAAGTTTCCTCTCAGGAAATTACATAAGACAATTGGGTCTACGCATTGGTCGGCCACAGCTACTATCTAGAACTTCTCCCCTGAAATTCCTGCAGATATGTATGTATGTATGTATATATTATCTACTGGCGGTCGCCAGTAGATAGTTATAGTTAGGACCGAGTTTCCATAGGAAATCTCAAAATTCTATTTTGAATAACTTTGGCGCCGATTGACGAATCCTCGCGAAATTTTCAAAACTAATGGGGCGCTCCGCTCCGCACCTACCCTGAAAGTCTCGGGGTGATTCGTCAAGCGGGGGCCGAGAAAAAGGGGGGGTCCCAAAACGCGTTTTCCCCATGGATTTTTCCATAGGGACTTTAGTCGCAGCTACAGCCCGAACGGCTGAACAGAATTACGTGAAATTTGGCAGAGAGGTAGCCATAAGGTCCATGAAGTGCCTTTTGCAGGTTTGGTGTAAATCTGTTCAGTATTTCCAGAGAAAATAGCATTTAAATCAATATATATATCTGTACGCGCGCAGCGTGCGCGCTGGGTGCGCGCACCTTGCCGTGCTCGAGCGCAATTCTGATTGGTTGTTAGATCTTAGTAAACATTCGAATCGGTCGAAACCAGGAAGTGTCGGCCGCCATTTTGTCTCTTGCACTCTGAGGGGGTGAAAAACAAATGTGGAGAACGTGAAAAGGGGGCAGGGTAGACAGTTCCTGACCCCCTATCCGTGGTCAGGGGTCCCAGAAGGACCCCCAAGGGCCAAAAAACTATGTATTTTTTTTTCGAAAAATCGCCGAGTGCGCGCACCCTGCACGCACCACCCAAACGGAAAAAATTGTGCGAAGTTCGCGCAGCGTGCGCGCACTCCGCGATTTATCGGGAAAAAAAATAAATTATTTGGCCCTTGGGGGTGAAGCGCTCCGTGCGCGCACGGCACGCACTTTGTTAACTGGCCGGGCGGTGCGCGAAGCGCACCGTGTGCCCACCGTGCGCACACGGTGCGCGAAGCGCTCCGTGAGCGCACGGCACGAACTGCGTAAAGTGGGCGCGCGGTGCACGATGCGCACCGCGTGCCCACCGCGCGCGCACGGTGCGCGAAGCGCCCCACGCGCGCGCCGTGAAAAAGTTTTGTTTAAAAAAATATATTAATAAATACATAACTTAGCATTTAAAAAACCGTACAAATTCACTGAAAAAACCATAGGTTTCACACACGTTATAGTTAGGAATTAGCATTTAAAAAACCTTGCAAATTCACTTAAAAAACCATAGGTTTCACACATGTTATAGTTAGCTGGGCATTTCCCTCGTAAAAAACCAATGAAATTCCCCCGTTATAGTTAGTGCAGGCAACTATAACTCACGCGACCGCAATCCTCTGCTGATGACGTCAGATATTACATCACTGATGACATATGTGTCTTTCTGAAAAAAAAAAAAATTTAATATATGTATAGCTAAAGATGAATGGAAGAAGACATGGGTAAATAAGTGTCTAAATACAGTGATGTAATATCTGACGTCCTCAGCAGAGGATTGCGGTCGCGTGAGTTATAGTTGCCTGCACTAACTATAACGGGGGAATTTCATTGGTTTTTTACGAGGGAAATGCCCAGCTAACTATAACATGTGTGAAACCTATGGTTTTTTAAGTGAATTTGCAAGGTTTTTTTAAATGCTAATTCCTAACTATAACGTGTGTGAAACCTATGGTTTTTTCAGTGAATATATATATATATATATATATATATAGCCTCCAATTAAACGAGCACCAATTTCACCATTTGTCCTCTCTATTTTGCCTATTTTTCCTACTTGAGGAGAGGAGATCATTTAGCTGGTGAACGCCGTCCCTCTCACACGCAGGAGACTTCACCAGCTGCTTCACTGGTAAGAGATTCCTTAGAGGGCCCGAACACTGATGGCCACAACCTTCTTTTCGGTTGGGCGAGTCAAGCCGCTCATTGCTATGGAGTACTCCCCACATAGGAGTTTCTCCTCAGTAACTCGATCTATTTGTTCTCGATTCCACTCTAGGATCGGGTGATCAGTGGCAACACAATCAAAGCTGGCTGACAGCCATAACCCTACGAATAGGGTCTCACAATAATTAGTACCTGCATATTCTGAATACTCATCTGCATCACAGAATATAGGTATGTGAAATTAACCTTACTATGTTCAAACTTTTTTTGAGCCCTAGTTTCCCTGCCATAATACCGACCTTTTATTATTACTTTGCGCCTTATCCCGGTAGAATCTGCTTCATGAGGCAACTTTAATTAAGTTGAATTCTGGTCTCTGGTACCCTTGAGACCATCTAATACTCAAAGTCAAAGTCAAAGCTTTATTTCGATAAAAAGTCATTATCATAAAAGCAGCTCAGTGTATAAAAAGTTACAGTTAAGAACAACAGTAATAAATTTAAAAAGATTTTATATCTCTGTTCCAACATCTAGGAAGGGCAATAGTTTCAAAAAATGTTTGTTCAGTTAAACTAGCCAACTAGTTGATTAAATTTTAGAGGTTAAACAATTATGGCAGCATTTTCAGTATAAGAAATTTTTCTAACAAAGAATTAAACGGATTGTTTTAGCTTTTTGGCCCGGATAGCCCAAGCCCAGGATAGAAACTTGGCTAGGGCGCAAGCATAGGGTACGCTACTGTCCGAAATAAGTATCCTGATTGCCACATCATGACTCCTAGTCCCCAGCTGACAGCATAGGTTTTTGAGCCAGACCCTCCTTGGAGTAGCATATTCGCCGCACACAAACATAAAATGTGCTAATGTTTCCGGTTTAACAAGACACGATGGGCACAGCTCAGACATTTCCATACAGGATTTCCATCTTTTAGTAAAGGTGTTAAGTGGTAAGGTTCCCATTCTAAATCTAAAATACAAGGCCCTATCAAAGGGTTTTCCAATTGCATCCAGGTACAGTTCCCGCCTGGGGCAGTCTTTGAACCTCAGAAAGTCCTCTGTTAGCCTGCCCAGGGAGGTGCTAGAGTTTCTTTGAGAACAAATCCAGTCCCAATAAAGCTTTTTAAGTGTTTGCTTTGGGGGTGAAGTTCTACTTAGCCATGATTCAAGTTGGCCCAACTTAATTAATACGTTTTTCATGTCTTTTAGCCATTTGATTTTATACCAGCTTGGTGATGACATGATTTCCTTGAGGCCTCTGGCATATCCGCTTAGTTCTTCTACCCGCCAAATACGGTCCCATAATAATAAAGGGCGAAATTTCGCGATTTCGCCAATCTGGGTACAGCCAAGGTCCATGAATAAAGGAAGTGTCGGGGTGCCTTGTGGGAGGGACATTATTTCTCTGCAGAATTTGTTCTCAGATCTCTGCAGAGCGTCAGTGGACGAAAAGCCCCAGAGTTCCGCCCCATAAAGGGCAGAGCTAACTCCTTTAGCTGTGTAAATCTCAAGGACTGTTCCTATAGGCCTTGTTGTGCTGGAACGTTGCTCTCTTAATAGGGCACCTGTAATCCTTTTGTGGCTCAACAGCATTTTATCTAGGTGTGGCGTCCAGTCCATTTTATCCGAAAGGCGTATCCCAAGGTAATCAAAGACCTTTACTCTTTCCAGAAGCTCAGCGTTTAGGGTGGGGGAACGCACATGTTGTTTCGGTGGATTGAGGACAAGGTACTTCGTTTTGTTAGTATTTATTACCAGACCTCGTTTGGTACAAAATGATTGGAAATTGTCCAAAAGTCTCTGGAGTCCCATTGGGGTTTTGGAGATTAAAAGCGTATCATCCGCGAAGAGGAGGGTCGGTATGCGTTCGCCAGCCAGGGATGGCTCATCAGATGGATGTTTGAGGAGATGCTCAACCACCCCATTGATGTAGAGAGAGAAAAGGGTGGGAGCCAGAACACATCCCTGGCGGACTCCTCTCTCGACCGGAATACTGCCCGTTTTCTCCCCTCAAGGGCCCCACCTGACCTGGGCAAAGCTGTCCTGGTGTAGTCTGACTAATAGGGATAGTAGATAATGTGGCAGCCCCATGTCAGCAAGTACTTTCCATAATAGGTCCCTAGGTACAAGGTCAAAGGCAGTCTTTAAATCGATAAACGCGAGATAAAGACTGCCCTTGCCTATAACCACAACCTTCCAATATACCATCATGAGCCTGAATGCCTGCTCAATCGTTCCAGTACCCACTCTAAAACCTGCCTGGAAGTCGGAAAGGATTTTATTTTCTTCTACCCAATTTAGGATTCTAAGTAACAGGACTTTGCCGACAACTTTTTGGCTGGTATCTAACAAGCTGATTGGCCTATAGTTAGATGGGTCATCCCTCGAACCTTTCTTATGGATGGGGACCACCTCCGCCCCTTTCCACGATGAGGGAATAGGGGCACCCCTACAGATGGCAACAAGAAGGGAGTGGATCAATTTGCCCCATTTGGTGCTATCGGATTTTAGCAGGTCCCCGGGAATCCCATCAGGTCCGGCCGCTTTTTGTGGAATGATAGAGCTTATTGCGTATTCCACTTCCTTTAGCGTAAAATCAAAGTCAGTGGGGCAGAGTGCATAGTTTGTGGTAGGCAGGGATATAGCAGACCCTCTCCCATTGGAGCCGTCATGGCAGGAGTAGAGTTTGGAGAAGTGGTCCTCCCACACCTGGCTTGAGATGTTACAGGTTAGCAGATCACTGTCTGGTCTATTACGTGCCCTTATAGTGTCCCAAAAATATTTAGAGTCTTTTTTCAGGCTGGCTTCTTTAAGGGTTAACCAGTAGGCATCTTCCCACTCCCTTTTGGCCAACCACAAGACCTTTTTATATTCCCTTCTAGCTATTTGAATTGATAAGGGGGACTTCCCTTTAACTGCCTCAATTGGACATGTCTTGGCCTTTCTGCATGATGCAGAATACCAGTCGTGTCTGCCTTTGGGTTTGGTTAGAGGTTTGATTTTCCCTATAATCCCTTTTACCCAGAAAAGGTCCCCTATAGTTTTTATGGCTACTTCGTAGATAGTTGTTACCTTATCTGCTGCCATAAATAAATCTATGGAGCTGATTACATCATGTGTGCCATTAATCACCTCTTCAATAGTGGACAATTTATTAGTATTACACTTAAGGCGTCTTCCACAAGAGGAGACAGTAATCTCCTGTGGACAGCTCGGTGGTGCTAGCGGCGCTCTGGTAGACCAAGAATTCATTAGGGTTAGGGAAAGTGAGTTATGATCACTCTCTATGGTAGGAATAACAACCATATCGATGACCGAACTCCAGAGCCCCCGGTCCAGCAGAATATAGTCTATCCTTGTGGAGTGACCAACTCTGTTGAACGTTGGGGCACCCATCTGATCAGAACATGTGCGGCCATTGGCTGCTCTTAATCCAAACTCTAATGTAAGTGCGTTAAGCTGTATTGCACTGCGAGTCCAGCGCTTAATGGGTGGGATAGAGAGGATGGGAATACCCCACCTAGTGTCCTCTTCTCCTAAATCGGGTATTCCTTCTAGGGGGAGTGGCTCGTATGTGCAGTTGAAATCTCCTGCTATTATGATATGGCCAGGTTCGTTATGGTCCCCTAATTGGGCCTCAAGTTCCGCTACTGTTGGTGAGATGCACCCATTTTTGGAGCCTCTAACGTAGACATCGTAGAGATCTACAAGTAGTCCCCCACGTTGGCCCGATAGAGAGATACCAAGGATGTCTGGGTTTCCTGCCATCTAATACTATTTACCTTCGGGACGGAAGTACAACCGACAATAAGGTTGGTTTTATTACTATCCATCCACGCATTATATGTTTTCAAGTCATGGTTGTATTCTGGAGTACTAATCTCTCTGATTCAACCCTTTTCCCTGCTTTCTTATAGGACCGTAATCATAGGAATTTAGGTAATTCTATCCCTTTTTTCTTCTAATACTTGCATGGACTTTGGACTGGCGACATTAATTGGGGATAGGCCCACAAATTCACACTTGCTCAAGTCGCCATTTTAAGTAATGAGAGTTACCATGCTGCAGGGCATTAATGACTCTTTACAGGTCAGCAGTAATAGCCAGAAAATTAAGAAACATAGAAAGGGATATAAAAATCTTATCTGCTGATTCAGAGTTCAGGCCAGCATAAAGGAGAAGTCCGCACACAATGCAACGTGAAGTGCGCCTGCGTGAAAGTCCCACAAAGAAGTGTCACCAGCGCTGTCTGTAGAAGAGGTCCGTCATAGTGCGAATTGACTATCACATTGCTGTGCCTTGCGAGGAAGCTTGGTTGTCCTCATCTTGGTTAGGGGAGGCTTTGGACTTCCGTTTTAGTGTTTTAGCATAGTCCATTGCGCATTTCGGCGAGGTGAAGATCCGTGATTTGCCATTCAGCTCAATTCGCAGTCTTGCCGGATACAGCATTACGTAGGGGACTTTTTCAGCCATTAATATGTTCTTCGTCGGTTGGTATTCTTTGTGCTGCTTGCACCGCCGCGGTGAAATCCGGGTAGAAGGCTAGGGAGTTGCCTTTGTGAACGATGTTTCTGTTTTCTCTGGCCATACGGAGGACGGCATCGCGGTCTGTGCAACTAAGGAGATGCGCAATTATGGGGTGTGGAGGGGACCCCGGTGGGGGTCTAACTGCCAGAGAGCGATGCGCTTGCTCGATTATCAGCACAGGTGATATATTCTCGGCCCCAAAAATCACCTGTAAAAGAGACTCAATGTATGTTTTGAGGCGGCCCATGTTTGTAGATTCCGGTAGGCCTGTGATGCGCAGATTATTGCGTCTCGATCTGGCTTCAAGGTCTTCATTCTTGGCCTGAATCACTGCTAGCACTTTCTCCATGGCCGACGTTTTGGAAGCCATCAGTTGTAGTCCATCCTCTGCGTCCGATATTCTCGTTTCTGCTTCACCGATGCGCAAAGCATGCTTGTCCAGTTTGGTGGAAATATGGTCAATTCTTAGATTTAGATTGTCACTCTTGCCATCCATGCTTTTTAGGCTGGCCTGGATTGCTGCAAGCGTTTTTTCTATTGCAGATAGGCGGTCCGTTAGCTTGTCCATTTCCGAGTCCGATGTGGCACGTTGACGAGACTTGCCTGATTTGCGAGGTTCGATAGTGAGGCGAGGCTGACCGTGTTCTGTTTTGCCCATTTTCACCGTGGACCTTTATGCCGAGTGCACGTCGAAGTAGACAGGGGACGTACCCTGTTCTAGCGCACACAGCAGTAGTAGGCAGCGGGCCCTCCGTATGTGATTGGTATCTGGAATGGCGCGAAGTACCCGGCGCTAATGTCAATGTAATGCCAGGGCCACAATGCGGCAGCTCTCACAGTTCAACAACCAACCACTCAGCCTGACATGTCGTGATATCAGCCCCACCTCCATGAAGGCAAGACTAATGCAATCCTATTATAAGCCCCACAGGCCCTTGCAGTGCCAGTTGTCACTTATTGCCCCTACCGTGCACTGCAGGCTGAAGGCAAGGTAGATAGAGGCTGCAGTGGCAACAAGACACCGCAGCATCGTGACAGGCCCAGAGAAGCGTTGGGCCTCAGGCAAGGCAGCGGACTTTAGATGCAGGCTGTCGCAGTTGGTATAGGTCCCCTGTACAGGCCCGGCCGGTGATTCCACGATCCGGCAGCTGACACCCACGCTGGTCCTCGGAGTGCCTGCTTGGATCTGGATGGGGTAAAGTCTTTCACCTCGGGCTCAACTCTTTGCTACTTTCGGCGCACCGGGAGGGTAACGCCCGCTCCCCGGACTCCCACAGCGCAGTAGCAGGGCAGGCCGGACCCGCACAACAGTCAAGTGGAGCGGCAAGGCAGTCCGCATCCGCTGATGAGGCGCGCACTCACCAGCCCCACGCGACACTGGAGATCCGTCGGGCGGCTGCACAATCCCCGGCTCCACTTTATGTGTACGGTTTTCAATTCCGCCATCAGCAAAACGCCAGCCTCCGATTCCGCAGCTAGGCCGCCATCTTAGGAGAGAGGGCCGTCAGGAAAGACTCTGCACACAGAGTCGCCACAACCACTGGGGGTCATAATTTTCGCCGCCGGTGATGGCGCAGTGGCGGTGCGTTCAGCTCCCGTACACCGTATCTATATTTGCGGGCAGGATCAGCAGGATTGTTGCAGGATAGGTGCTCCATCTGGCAGAGCTGCACTAATGCGCGGCCATCTTGCCTGGCACCCTCTAGCGCCCCCCCGGCATTAATGACTCTTTAGTTTGTCACAATACCATACAACCACATTCATGCTGTCACAGTAAGTCACAGAATTGCACTAGTGCTTTCCAAACACAGTTTTGTTCCTCATATGATAAAGAATCTTTTTATATAAAAAAAAGCTTTGACGCGTTAGATATTATGTTTATAGCAACTTGGGTTTCCACATGTTAAGAAATCATGTGTACCGTGCTGCTTTTCTCTTATTTTACATGTCACAATGGGTGTCTGCCAATGGCGTTAATTGTCTTAAGGCCACCTTGATACAATTGTGTGTCTTATATATTTCTTAGCCCTGAAGAAGTCACTGTGTACTTCATGGTAGTGACGAAACACGTATTGGCTAGGCTAAGACTCTGTACCAAGGAACTCACAACAGGGACAATAAATCCTGGAACCACACAGAGCAGTGGATGAACAAAGTTTCTTTCTTTCCTACACTCATTACTGTACTAACTTAAATCTATGTACCTCTAACGTGTGCAGGGTACCTTGGAGTTCTAAGTGTTCAGATAGTTTGATTTGGGATACTTTGGGAAATAGAACTGTATATCCTTACTGGGAGAAATTATCTGATCAACATTTATGCTACGAGGCTTTGAAATTTAGATTAGGCCTTTCCTTTCATTGGTCGTCAATGGGTCAGGGTTTGTTAGTGTTGGTTAATTTCAGAAATTGTTGTTTGATGTAAAAAGTGATTTTGCATTTGCTAATCACGTGATCACATTTTTTATCATTTACGTAGGGGCATTCTTTGTCCCTTATTAAAAAGTTATAGAGTATTGGCAAGAACTGTATTGAACAATTGAATTAATACAATGAGAACAGTGGAAGAAGCTTTCTGTATGGATCAATTTTTAATAGCCATTAAGGAAATTAAATTTCATATGGTTATTTATGCCTTTTATTTCTGTCTTCATATTATATCAATATAAATGTGTATAATGGTTTTGTAAGAGGATTAATAAACTTTAGTTTGAAATGGAACTAAGATTACACGAAAGTAACTATTGCTTCTCTATCATCCCCTACTTAGTATTACGGAGTCCCTCTAGATCGTTGTTGATTTCTGGAGCCCCTGTATCCGGAAGTAGTGATGGAGATGGTGGGCTATTTGCTGTTCCCACAACTTTGCCTCCAAACAGCCGCCATGGGAAACTGTTTTCCTCCAGCAAAGATTCTGAGATGACCCTCCGACAGCACTTGGACACAATCAGTGTAAGTGAGGTTATGGAAATTAAGGTCAGTGATATTTCAGGTATGGTAGCAGAAACTTTAGTGGCCATGTGTTCAGGCTTGCTTTGTGTAACCAGCAAATAAGAACACAGGCAGACAGTTACCGAACTTAGGTGATTACCAGTTTGAACTTTAAAGGCAAGGAAATGAATCTGCATAGTGTAGGTAATATGCTGGAGCTTTTCACCACTGCATTAAATATATTCTTTAGCAGTTAATAATGATTATTTGTTAATTTGGTAAGCATTATCTCCACTCTTACTAATATTTGGACTTATTAGAGCAGTTTGTCTTTTCAGATCCATTTGCTGCTGTACTTTATCTTCAAAACCACACTCTGTCGGTCCCTGCAGTGCATTATAGGAAGCTGCAGCGTAAGCAGTTCTTAAAGGTTTACTGTCAGTCTAACACTATTAATGACCTTTGTGAAAGGCTACATCTTCCCTTTCGTTTTCCATTTTAAAATAAGCATTCCCTTTAATGTTTTATTAAACAAAAGAAAAAAAAGTTTTCAAGTAATTGTAGAGATAGTCTCTACCAGAAAAAGTGTAACTGAAGGTAATTATCTTGTTCTTTGAGATGCCATGCTTGCATAAAGATGTTCTGTTTATCGTTTTCGGATATTCCCATTTTTGTGAGGAAACCAGGTGATACTTCGTTTTGAGGTCTCAGTGGCTGGTTGTTGAACTGGTTCTTTCTGCTGCCTGACATTACAGCTTCCCCTTTCGGAATTAGCACATCAGTGGCTGACTGCTTCAACCTAACACTTTCTCTTAATTCTTTCGATTTTTCTCTATTTCCCTCCTCTAAATCTTCTGTTTTCTCACATACAAGCTTCCTGTTTTCCTCTGGCCCTCTTGAGTAGCCTCACTCCCAAGTTACAGTCTTCCTTATGCTTCCAAACAAGTTTTTTCACATCTCTTACCTACATTGACTGTTCTAAGTACCGTGTGTTCCTCCAAATGATGCTGGTTGTGGAACAGCTTATTTTTTTTCTTGTATAATTGCAGCACGAGGAGCATTGATGTTAAGTAATTATATTCTATGCCCTCTGAATACTGAATGGCTGGCACTATCCTGAGTATTCTCTCCACCACCCCCTTTGTTAGAATCCTTTAAGTTGGTTGATCAGGCACAGTTGGCCAGTCTTTACTTGCAGATCATTTTTTTTAAATTAGTGTACCTACTGAACAAAGCATTGATGCTGAAATGAACTGTCTTCCATGGGAAGCCTATCCAAAATGTACTAAAATATATTATCATACTAGTCAAGCTGGTAGCATAGATCAAGTGCCCGCTTGGAATACAGAGTATACAGTGAACTGCTCGTTGGTGTCACAACCCCAACTTCAAACTTGTCACAAAGCTTCCAAGCATGCCTTCTTTTGTTCAGCTTCTGCCGTTTTCTATTTATGCTACGGGGGTACACACTGATTTTTCCCTTTAAAGGCTGATGCATTTCTTGCATGTTTTGGATGCAGGGTTGTTATTCCAGAGTTATTAGATAGGTAAAACATGCATCAGTTCACTTGAAGGTTACTGACTGACTAGTCTTGATTTTTCAATCTTATGTACTTGCAGTTCTTCACATTGTGTTTTGAGAAAGCATACTTTGAGGACATTCTTTGTATATTTACAAGATGATGTATTTTACACCATTTTGTTTCTTCTTTCTTTTTGCAGTCTGATTTCTTTTTGCCAAAGCAGAGGAAGTTAAGGAGCAAGCACTTGAGGAAGCCCCTGGTAGTGCAGGTGAGATGGATAGCAAACTGGTGCTCAGTTACATGTAGGCTGTCCTGTTTTCAGGGTTTATATTTATGGAATTCAGTAGTGTTTTCTCAGTGTTTTTCAGACATTTTGAAATGAGTACTTATCAGTGTTTATCCAGCTACCTAATCCCCAAAATACACAAACGTTTTTTCATTGTTTACGAAACATGTTTTTTTTTTTTGCAATGATTCTTATAAAGCTCATATTTAATGTAAACGAGAAGTAATGCAGGGTATTTAGTGCCTTCTCATTATCAGTATGTCCAGTGGACTTACGTTAGACAGTTTTAAGCATAAATAGGCTGTGTATTACATGCTGACTCACTCTCAAATTTCGTTACCCTCTCTTGCATCTTAGTACCTCTCACACTCATTCTGTCAGGACTCTTGTCTGGTTTCCAGAGCTGCTAATGGGTCAAAAAAGTAAGAGTGCTATAATCAAATGTTTTAATAAATTGCTGGACATAGATGGATGTCATTCACCTACTATTTACTGAATATTCTGACATTGTAGGGGTGGTGAACCTTGCCAACAGCATAGTACTTTGTAAAAACGTAATTTTGCAGCGTGAATCTTTCTGGATTCACTATGCTGTGCATTATTCCGCCATCTAGTGGTTGGGTCCGGAATTGTAGTATTTCTTCTCTTTTAAAAAAAAAAAATTGTGGCCCAGGTGGGCGTCGACATACCACCATTTGGTGTCCTTCGTGACTTCGACGCACTTCCTCCGGAAGCTCCCACCTTTGGTCGCCATCTACAGATTCTTTTTTCCGCCGTTGGGTCTGGATCAACAGGAAGGAGCTCCAAGAACTTTGGAGAGAAGAATCGACGAAAGAGAGAAAATATTGGAATACATCACCGTGGAAGACACCGGAGATCAAGTAAAGAAGAAGCTCGACAATAGTTCAGAGAACATCGAAGAATTCAATGCTTTTCGAAGGAGAATGCGCATACAGGGGAATCCCTGGGCGCGGTGATGGACAAGACTCCGTTCAAATTGTGCGCAAACTGCCACCACAAGTACGTGCAAAAAGACCAACACCGGGTTTGCAATCTCTGCTTGCCGCTCGACCATCGAAGCGAGGACTGCAACGCCTGTGCAGAGTTCACCCCGAAGACTCTCAGAGTAAGGGAGAGACAGAGAATAGCAAACTACAACATGCAGGGGCAGGGGACGCCCCCATCGTTCCGAGATTTGGGACTCTCCAGCGGAGAGGAAGACAACGTAGCAGAAGGACTAGAAGACATCGTGGTCATCTAGGTCGAAAAGAAAACGTCGAAGGAGGTAAGAGTCGTCGAACCCTAAACACTCCACTGATACTCGCAAAAGCGAGCCAAAGTCCTCGAAAGGAGTAGGGCTGTCAAAGCCTACTACTGCATCCAGGGACAAGCAGACCGTCAGATCCTCTGAGAAGGACCCCTAGACGGCGAAATCCCAAGACAAGGGTAAGGCGCCGAAGAGCAGCCACGAAAAAGAGGCCTCAACGTCGAAAGGCGAAAGCCCGAGACAGGTTTCGACGTCGACAACCGCGAAGAGGAAGGTTGAGGCCCTCGAAGCCGATCACGCGGCAGAGATAGAAAAGCAAAGAAAGAGGCTCGAGGCCGAAATGGCTAACATCTTGCAACGCAAGAAACACTTCGACGAAAAGCTAAAATTCTACAGCATACCCTCGAAGACTACGCCCGAAACAGAAGGGGGCGTCAAGGACTTCCAAGCGCCGAACACACCTGAACCTGGAGAGGAACAGGAAGAGGACCTGTACTACGGGACAGGCGAAGGGGAAGAAGATGAGACTTACCAAGAGTCGACTTCTTCGGAGGCTCACGACTTGCCGTGGGAAGATCTTGACGCAGAATCACCAGAAGAGAGCGTAGAATCATATCCGTCGAGGCCTTCGCCGCCGGACGACATAGGGATCTACAATCAAGTCATCAAAAGGGCTGCTGACACGTATGGAGTGCAGTTAGAGGAAGAGAAACCCCAGTCTTGCTTCCTCTTGGAGACCTTGTTGCCATCCCAGACTAAAAGCCAGTTCCTGCCCATGCTCCTAAGTGTTCTGGACCAGGGGAAGGAGGCATTCAAAGAGCCTGCCATGTGTAGAGCAGTGACTCCACGAGCAGAGAAAAAATATTAACATTCTTCGAAGGACCCCATGTACATCAGAGGGTCAGTACCAGCCGACTCCATCATTACATCCACGGCTCGGAAAAGAGCAAATATACCCACAAACTCTGGCCCACCACCAGACAAAGAAAGCAAGACGATGGACATGATGGGTAGGAAGATGGAAAGGAGTGCAGCTATACAATGGCGCATCGCCAACTCCAATGCGCTCATCAACAGACCTGCATACCAGCACTGGGAAGAAGTGGAAGAACTCCTCAAACATGTACCCTACCAGAACAATACCGGAGAAGGGCAAGCCATCTGGTAGAAGAGGGGAAGAACATGGCTAATACATGTTTAAAGTCAGCCCTAGACGCAGCAGAGACATCAAGCAGGCAGATGATGCTGGGGATCACAGAAAGGAGGCATTCCTGGTTAAGAATTTCAGGTTTCAAGAATGAGGTCCAAAACAACATCCTCAACACACCTTTCAACGGGGAACAACTGTTCGGAGCACCAGTAGATGAAAAATTGAACCAGCTGAAAAAAGATAACGAAACAGCTATGTCTTTGAGGGCGCTGCATTTCCGAGGTATGAGAAGAAGAACACCTTCCAGGAGACCAACAGGCAGAGGAAATCATCAGCCTGGGGCAACACACCAAACCACCCAGCAAAGTTATCAAGGGGGTAACCATGGACAGCAGCAGAGACCGCATCAGCAGAACTGGCAGTACCAGCCCGAGGACAATCCTTTTGAGGGCGCGGCCGAGGAAGGGGTAACGGCCAGAGGATAAGTCAGCCTCCCACAGGAAAGTGATTCACCAGCAAAAACAACGCACACCTGGATGAGACCTCAGGAAGTGCAGAAAGAGCCAAGACAAAAACCTGCAAAAAATCAAAAACTTACACAGCTCCTCCAACACACATCACCAGTAGGAGGCAGATTAAGACACTTCCTCCAGGAGTGGAGGAAAATAACATCAGACAAATGGATATTAAACCTCATACAATATGGGTACTGTATAGACCTGGAAAGGCCACCGCAAAACAGAAGGCCAAGGGTCAGAGTGTGCACAACAAAAGAACTGACACACTTGAGGGAGGAAGCAAGAGAATTGCTAAAGAAAAGAGCCATAGAAATTGTGCCACAAAAACAAAGGAACAAAGGGGTATACTCAACCTACTTCCTCATACCAAAGGTAGACGTAACATTACGTCCAATTCTAGACCTCAAGATTCCTAAACAGGTTCATAAAGACTCAAAAGTTCAAGATGACCTCGCTCCAAGAGGTCATACCTCAACTACAAAAAGGAGACTACATGGCAACTATAGACTTAAAGGACGCCTACTTGCATATCCCCATCAACAGCAAACACAAACACCTCCTCAGGTTTACAATAAGCACAAATCACTACCAGTTCACAGTGCTAGCTTGCTGATTAAAATCAGCACCAAGAGTCTTCACAAAATGTCTGGCGGCAGTAGCAGCACACTTAAGGAGGAAGGGGATACATGTATACCCATACCTCGACGACTGGCTGGTAAAAGCAAGCCCATACCACAGGTGCAAGAGCTACATAGAGATAGTGATACAGAAACATTCCCCAACTGGGGTTTTCGATCCATTGGGAGAAGACGTCAATAGAACCAGAACAACTGAAGAAATTCTTAGGGGCAGAGATCAACACCATACAGAGCACGGTGATTCCATGTGCAAAGAGGACTCAGGCAATATGCAAAGAGACGCTTCTTTACCGCAAGGGGCAAGCTCTGACAGTGAGGACTGTGAGCAAACTGATGGGGATGATGGCATCATGCATACATTTGGTACCGAATATTTGCCTATACATGAGACCATTCCAAGAATGGATCCAGCAGCAATGGTCACAAGCAACAGGGAGTTGGGAGGATCTAGTGGTTGTAACACAGACAGTAAAGCAAGAAATAGCATGGTGCAACCAGAAGAACTTAGCACAGGGGAGACCCATTCACACAACCAATTCCAACTGTAACCATTACAACAGATGCCTCCCAGAAGGGGTGGGGAGCGCACACAAACAACCTCAAAGTAAGGGGGTTGTGGAGACTTCAAGATGCAATAAAGCACATCAACTTCCTCGAACTCAAGACAGTGTTCCTATCATAAACCTGTAGCTAGAGTTGGGGTGAATGGCCGGATATCTGAGGCCTTTGGGATATCGAGGGGCACTCGCCAGGGGTGCCCCCTATCTCCTTTGGTATTTGCCCTAGCAATGGAACCGTTGGCAGCCAGGCTCCGGCAACACCATCGAGACAAAGCTCTGCCTTGCCTCCAGAGGCAAGTTCTTATCTCCCTCTACGCAGATGACATTACACTTTACATTCGAGATCCCTCCATTAACCTTAACCCTATTCTGAGGGAATTCATCCGCTTTGCTGGTATGTCAGGTGTTCACATCAACTGGGGAAAATCCACTATCTTCCCACTTACAGCAGCAGCACAACCCTTCCCCCTTGACCATCCTTTGCAATGGTGTGCTGGTGAGGTCAGATATCTGGGCATAATGCTTTCTCGGGATCGCGAGGAACTAATGCGGCTGAACTATGGCCGTGCAATTGACCATATTCAAACATGCGTGACCAGATGGATTACGCTACCTCTCTCCATGGCAGGCCGAGCGTCCCTCATTAAGATAGTCGTTCTTCCAAAGCTCCTTTACCTATTTTTAAATATCCCATATCATCCGGGCAAGTCCTTTTTTAAACTCTTGCGCTCTGAGCTTATTCGGCTGGTTTGGGGTGGGAAGCAACCTCGTTTGAGCTAAGACATCCTGACTCCTCCATTCGCCCAGGGAGGTTTTGGTTTACCGGAGTTTGAATTATACTATTACAGCGCTCAGGCCCATTATGTCCAATACTGGATCCATCCCCCCCCCCCCTTTATGCCCCAGGTAGCGGTAGAACATTGACTGGCAGATCCCATCCCGCTGGAAGGGGCATTATTTAGTAAACCTGAGACACATACTGCATATCAAACCACTGTCTCCAGCTCAGTTCTAGCCTGGCGACATATTGCGAAAAAAGCCCAAACGACTCTGGCGTATTCCCCATTGCTCCCTCTGGCGTATCACCCTCTACTACCTCTGCTGCAGGAACAATTATTTAAAAATATAATGACCAAACTTAACATTAAGACGTGGGGGGATCTTTATCAGGGAGGACGCTTTCGTTCAAGGGCACACATGTTTGGTGACCTGACACCTACACCAATGGACACGTTTCTGTACATTCGGCTACATAGTGGGATTCAGGCGGTGACAGAGACGTTCCCTGACGAACCACCTACTTTGGATCCACTACACCAGTTGCTCAAAGCTGACACTCCTGCACATGCGGTCTCTAAACTATACCACTCACTGCGCACCATACTAGGTCCAGAGCCTTGCAAAGCACGCACTAGATGGGAGGAGGAGTTGGGCATACCCATAGAAGACGAGCTCTGGCGCTTTTGCTGCCAACAGACTGAGCAAATAACCTCCAGTAGTAGATTCAGGGTGATTCATTATAAATTCTTACACAGACTCTACTACACCCCAGCCCAACTGTGCAGGATTGGTCTCCGAGGTGATGACCTCTGTTGGCGCTGCCGTGCGCCGACGGCGGACTTTTTACATCTAGCCTGTTGGATGCCGGGAGGTTGCTAATTATTGGCAGCAAGTGTATTCTGGCCTTTCCGAGATGATAGACACCCCATTGACTCCGTCCCCAACACAGGCACTTTTGGGTTACACGAAGACAATCAGGAGACCTTACCGTAGATTTACAACAGTTGCCTTTCTACTAGCGAAGAGACTAGTGGCATGTAGATGGGGGAGGGGCAGGGCCCCCAAATTCAAAGAATGGATACAAGACATGGTAAACTGTCAGGACACTCTGCTCCAATACGCGGAGCTTCTACCCACCGCCTCCAGACCAGTGGACATCTGGGGTCCTCTAAAGACTTACCTGTTGTCACACCCCACTGCGCAAAATGACGTCACTGCAGATGTTAGTACAGGATCCACAACATAGTTCCAGTTGGGGGCACTATGGGTGATGCAACGTAATTTGACAGATATAGGACTTGGGCTGGGTGGGAGTGTTATGCTGTCACAACCATTTCAACACGTTCAAGTTACTGTGGTTTTTCCTTGGACACGATTTGTAATGTTTTCACCAATGGGGATCTTTGTTACAGCCCGGGAGAACTGGAACCGGGCGAGATGGGTTGCCCTAATATTGTTGTATCCCTTCCCACATACTGCTAGCAAAATGTAGAAATGTGACTTTCCTCCCCTTTCTTATTTTGGCCGATATGGGCTAAATATTATGATTTTGAGCCACTGTCAACTTGTGATATGCTAAGTGCTGCTACTGTACCCTGTGATATCAACCTATGCAAACCTTGTACATGTTGTTCGGAACAAAAACACATAAAGTTTAAAAAAAAAAAAATTTTAAAAAGAGACAGTGTTCCTAGCCTTAAAGGCCTTTCAGAAACTGCTGTACGGGAACAGAGTACTGATACGAACAGACAATACAACTACCATGTTCTACATCAACAAGCAAGGAGGGACACATTCAGTGACACTCTCCCGGCTAGCGCAGGAAATATGGAGATGGGTAATCCCCAGAAAAATAGACCTGTTAGCAATACATCTACCAGGGAAGGACAATGTAGAAGAAGACTGGCTCAGCAGACAGACATCAGCATCCCACCAATGAGAGATCAACCAACAGGAAATCCAGAAGGTATTCCACAAATGGGGGACTCCACAAATAGACCTCTTTGCAACACACCAAAATGCCCAAACTTCGCATCCAGAGTACCGTGCAAACAGTCCCTGGGGAATGCGCTATGGATAAGCTGGGAAGGGACATTTGCCTACGCTTTTCCACCAATACCGCTACTACACAGGGTGCTGAACAAGTGCAAGTTCAGCAGCATGACGCTCATCCTGATAGCACCCCAGTGGGCCAGACAAACATGATTCTCACAAATCATGGAGATGTCACAAACGCACGCACACAGGTTCCCCGCCAGGAAGGACCTGCTAACGATGCAAAACGGAAGAGTACTACACCCCGAACCAGAAAGCCTCAGCCTACCTGCACGGCTCCTGAGGACCTAGAGTTCGCACACCTCAAATTACCGGCAAGCACGATTGCGGTACTCAGAGAGGCAAGAAGACCGACCACAAGAAAGTGCTACGTAGCAAAGTGGAAAAGATTCACCGAATGGTGCATTATGGAGAAACTGCAAACAAACATTACTAAGGAATCAACATTACTATGATACTTGACGCATCTACTGCAGAATAAACTAGGCTACACATCCCTAAGGGTCCACTTAGCGGCAATTGTGGCTTACACAACAGGGGAAACAGTGAAAAGTTTCTTCACATCACAGGTGGTAAAAAGATTCCTAGATGGTGCAAAAAGGATCGCACCTTCAGGCAGAATCACAGCACCAGCATGGAACCTCAATATAGTGCTAACACTACTGATGAAGGCACCATTTGAGCCTATTCACAAAGCTACACTGCATATGCTCACACTAAAGACAGCCTTCCTAGTAGCTATCACATCACTGTGAAGAGTAAGTGAATTGCAAGCGCTAACGCTCCAAGAACCCTACCTGCAAATACACAGTGATAGGATTGTCATGAGAACGGACCCGCATTTCATGCCAAAGTTGGTGTCTAAGTTCCACATCAACCAGACCGTTCAAATACCAAGTTTTTTCCCAAAACCGTCCACGAGCACAGAAAGGGCCTTACACACACTGGACGCCAGGAGGGCAGTGATGCACTATATGGAAAGGACAAAAGAGTGCAGAAAAACAAAGCAATTTTTTGTATCCTTCGCCAGCAGTTTTTTGGGACGACCTGTTACCAAAAATACCATTGCACAATGGATTGCACAAACCATACTGCTCTGCCACAAACAGGCAGCTCAGCCATTACAAGGAGCAGTTCATGCGTACGCAACAAGGAAGAAAGGAGCAACTATTGCGTTTCTAGCCAACACACCAATTCAAGACATTTGCCAAGCGGCTACATGGTCTTCAGTGCACATGTTCACGAAACACTACTGTGTGGATATCCAAATGAACAAAGAAGCGCAAGTGGGACAGAAGGTCTTGCAACACATTTTCAGTAACCAATTCTCATCTTCCACCCAACCACCACTATAAGGACAAACCGCTACAAAGTCGATGCACAGCATAGTGAATCCAGAAAGAT
This sequence comes from Triturus cristatus, assembly GCF_964204655.1. Classification (NCBI taxonomy): domain Eukaryota; kingdom Metazoa; phylum Chordata; class Amphibia; order Caudata; family Salamandridae; genus Triturus; species Triturus cristatus. The sequence goes on along the minus strand of NC_140593.1, from coordinate 675,398,001 downwards.
TCACGCTGCAAAACGTATAGTTTCTTACCTGTCGGTGTATTTTTACAGCTTGAAGACTTTCTGGATTCACTAGCGAACCCACCCTCCTCCGCCAGAAAGATGAGACAGGAGGTTAAAGGGGGGCAGAAGGTGAAAGACTTTACAAGGATTAAATGAGAAGAACTAGCAAAAAAGAAAAAAGAATCCAAAGAAGGCGACCAAAGGTGGGAGCTTCCGGAGGAAGCGCGTCAACGTCACGAAGGACACCAAGTCGACGCCCAACTGGGCCACGAAAAAAAAAAAAAAAGAGAAGAAATACTACAATTCCGGACCCAACCACTAGATGTCGAAATAAGGCACAGCATAGTGAATCCAGAAAGTCTTCAAGCTGCAAAACTACACCGACAGGTAAACTATACAACATTTTAAATTACGACAGATTAATTTTTTTAGCCTTGCATGCCACGGCACCTTAAACTTGTTGCTTTAATCATGCTCGCTGGTGCTTTTACGAATAGCAAATTCCTCACATTGTGAATATTCCCAGGCGCCAGACTGAATCCAAAAATGTTTGTAGTAGTTCCCTCATGCGTCGTTAGGTGGTGTAGTGCGACACCATGTCAGATACATCCCGTCCCGGATGTGATATCTGGCCCCCATATTATGCGTCACCTCCACTCGCAGTTGGTTCCTTTCATTTTTAGCCTTTCGCACGTATCCAAAGCTAGCCATCTGTCAACTTAACATACTTTTCTCTCTCAAATCTAGAATGTTCTCTCCTAACAGTTTGCAATGGGCCTCAAAATGACAGGATTTAAGCAGTGTTGCGACAGTCCATGGCAGATGCTGGTGATAAACTCACACGTCTACCTCTGGTGCCTTGGCACCTCATACGAGTCGGTTCCTCACTGTGCAAGGAGAACTGCAAGGCCAAATATTATTTCGCCGAACTCCGTAGGGAGAAGTGGTATTGGTCGAAGTCACAGACGCACTCTTTCCCCAGGCTGCCCAATCGAGCGTTCCAAATCAAAGCTGCAAAGTGCATGTAAGTCAAGAGAGCCGCATAAGAAACACAAAATACATGGATCTACGACATCCAGCCACTTGCTTTGTTCAGAGTCGCATTGTGCTCTGAGTACCTCCAAGCTGTATAACTGTGCCACATAACAATCTCCTGAAGTGCTGCCTCTTGACCTTCTTCTCCCGTAGACCGCAACAGCAGATGAGACAAGTCTGCTCCAAAATGCCTTGACCAAAATATATGGCACCTCACTGGATCCCACTGGTGTACCTTCGTGCGCCAAGGATCTGAAGTTGCTGCCATTCAGATCCAGAAAGGCAGCCCCTTCCCAGACACTCTTTGCCAGACAACCTCAGGTTGAGGTAAGCTCCTACTGCGAGCCCTACACTGCCGGCTCCAGCCCAATGTCCGACCCCACAGGCCAGAGTCTCTGTGTCTGATAAAGAACCAATATTTATTTTTTTTGTTGCATCTTTCTTTCACTTTCAGGAGGAAGTGAAAGGGTGGGTGGTAGGGATGTGGGAACCCTCTGGTCCAGGGATGTTGGGGGGGGGGGGGATAGGCAGGATAGAAAGAAAAAAGGAGGTGGGGGCATGTAAAGGAGGAAGAGGAGTGAAAAAGAGAAGAGGGGAGGCAAGTAAAAGCGAGAGTGTTGGCCCACAGAGGCCAGGGCGAGGCCACAGGGTCAAGGGGAGCTGGCAGGACCTAGCCCAATCTCACTGGGTCAGCAACACTCAGCCTCCATCGAACCCAGAGGAAGGGTGACTAGGTAAAGAGGAAGGTCTCGGCCTGGTCCTGTAGATGACCCGCTCGTATAAGGCTGTTTGGTACATGGTTGAGAGCCACTCTTCCTCGGAGTGGGAGATCGGTGCATGCCAGTGACGAAGTACACAGTTCTTCACATTTGCAAGTGCCATGTGCAGTAGGCAGCCCTCAAGTTTTACGATGTCCAGCAAGTCAGAGAGATCGTGCTGCAGGATCAAGGGCTGAGGCAGAGGCACCAGGACTGGCAGATTTTACTTAGCGTGGCACCTGCTGCCTTCCAGAAAGGCTGGACCGCAGGGCATTTGTAGGGGATATGGACCAGGTCACAGCAGTCGCAATCGTAGCGCCAGCAGTTAGTGTGGGGTAGCATGCTTGCTGCCCGCAGTTTCATCGGGGTCCAGGTCTGAGAATGTAAGCATGATGTCATCTGCATAAAGATATATAGTCGACATCCCCCGGGGGTTGGGATGCCAGTCATCCGCAGTAATTAGCTGAGAGAGGCTGCGAGGGTTTCCATGGCAAGGAGGAACAGGAGGGGTGACAGTGGGCAACCTTGCCTAGTCCTTCCCGGCGAACTGGCAATGGGTCTGAGAGGAAACCTCCACAGTTAACCTGGGCAGTGGGCGAGTCATAGAGCCACCAGACCATAGTTATGAAATCCTCCCCAAGGCCAAATCTCGTCAGCATCACAAATAGGTATCCCCACTCAATCCTGTCAAACACCTTCTCGGCATCCAGAGAGATGTCGAGTGCGTCTTCAGGCATGTCTTTGGCGGACCACCGGACATGAGCCAGGGTGTGGAGGTGATTCCTAGATGAGTGCCCGGGGGACGAACCCCACCTGCGTGTGATGGATCAGAGGTGCCTGGGGCATGGCCAGAGCCTGAAGATGGCGGTCGTCTTCTAGACGAGCTCTTGACCCGGGCTGCAACATTCTGCGAACTACCCTGTTAATTGAAGTGAGTCGGGGTCAAGCGATACATGAAACCGGCACTCGCAACAGCGCCGACAAACGGACCTGCTCTTCAGTTCGCTATCACTAAATGCGGCAGAGAAAAGTGGCTCGTAACCCCCAGGCCATATAGCAGGGCGGAGCTGTGACGGAGGCCGCGAGCTCCATAACCAAGACACAGGCGAGCGAGACATACGGACCACGGTCCCGGAGGTGGGCATAGAGAAAGAAGGAGCTCACGTCGATCTCTCACACAGTGATCTGGAGAAATCGTAACTGCGCTACTGGTGACCCGGCCCAGACATAAGGCGGTGAGTGTGCGTAGCAAACGACGGTGCATCAAGGGCCTCACAAGCGCGGGGCTATGCCTGCCCGCGCCTCCCAGAAATAGCAGAGGATCCCGACTATCGAAGGTATAATGGAGGCTGCAAATACCCGATGAGGCAGAGTCCAGGGAACACTGGGCGTACAAGTGGTTATTACGCACGACGTATGGTTATAGAGTCGATGCGCAAAAGGGAGCCGGCAGTGTAGGATCTGGGACACGGGCCTTTTCACCACTGGAAATAGGGCACATTGGCACAGGGAGGCCAGGGGATTGACAGTCGACACCAGCCTGCATTACGCACACAGTGGGGGATTCTACGGACCTACCGCATGCCATCGGTCTGCGTGTGCACGGTGTTGCCCCCAAGCACATAGCAAACCTACGAGTGTGACGCCGCAGCGAACAGTACACTCTGGCCTGCAGGAAGTGCACGGGAAAGAAGGATACATTACCAGAGTGGCGGGGTAAAAAAGAGGGCTATGCCTGCAGCTAGACGCGCATCTAACCAAGGGGCCATTTTCTAGGGAGAAAAACAGTATACAGCCCAGCAGAAGGCCGAGGGGAACGCTTTACTCTGCGGAAGCGGGTCACATCTCTACAATTCCACGGAATCAGGGGGGGCCCCAGCGCACCCATCTCTTGGACGCACGTCACGTACTCCGAAACCTCGTGCATACTCTGCAAGTATAGCGATGTGGCGCCCAAAAGGCAAACAACAAGATAATCCCCCCCACTACAGACCAAACCCTGGACAATACGGAGCATACCATCACTTCGCAGTCACCCAGTTGCATACCGCCCTCCAATGTGGAAGGGCCGGTGGACAAGTTAGACTTAATCCTACAGGAGGTGCGGGACTCCAGGGCGGCCATTGAACAGCAAATAGGGACCCTTACGACTGGACTTACCCTACTTCAGGCGGACCATGCCAAGTTAGCAGACAGAGTGAAAACTAATGCTTTTGTACTGGAGGACCTGGCTCCACAACACAAACAGAATACAGACGAAGTACAACAACTACAGAAACTAGTTAACAGCCTAATGGGTCGGGTCGAAGACGCCGAAGGGAGAGCAAGGTGCAATTACGTCCGAGTCATTGGCCTGCCAGAGCGCAGTGAAGGAATGGACGCCACTCGCTACATGGAACAATGGTTTAGAGACCACGTCACAGCTGAGGGACTTTCTAACCAGTACTGTGTGGAAAGAGCACACAGGATACCTACCATCAGGCCGAAACCAGGGGCCCCTCCTCGGCCTTTCATAGTCAGGCTCTTGAATTATAGGGACCGGGACCTGCTGCTACAAAAGACGAGAGAACCATCTCAGATCAGATTTGAGAACAACCGTGTCTCGCTCTATCCTGACTATATTCTATTGGTGCAAAAACAGCGATCTTCGTTTATGGCAGTTAAGAAGAAATTGCAAGGCCTGAAATTGAAGTATGCACTACTCTTCCCGGCCCGAACAGAAAACACACTTCTTTGAAGCCCGGAGGACGTAGAGGAATGGTTGGAGGTGATGGAGCCGACTACACAGGGGGTAACGGCCTCACAGAGTTCGTCCAACAGCCTCCGGCAAGGCGGAGGATCAAGTTATCGCCGCAACAGACAGACAAGGGGGTGCGTTCACCTGATAAACCCGTCGCGCCAGCAGATACAGCAGGGTAGGAAACTGGCGAATGTGGCAGCGTCAGCTTTCGGAACCGACGCACGGGCGGAGGACTCCGCTTCCTCCGACAAAAATGCAAACAGATCAGACTCTGAGGGCAGTGTGGCATTGTTCCCCTGTGTAACTCCACAGATGGCGGATGGACTGTTTGATTGAGAGGCAATGAATACTGCTGGCCCCGACTCAGGAACTTGCAACAAGAAATATATCCTTTACTTATATGCATTAATGTAATGTACATTTGCTTTAATTCTTAGCCCCGGGCTCGGTTAGAGCTCAGCTACAGGCAGTAGTGATCTACCTTTCGACATGGACGGTGCTGGTGATGACCCCCTATTTGCGAGTGCACACCATGTACATAACTTAGTTTTTTACGTTGTGTTTAGTTGTATGACTCTGTATAGTTCCCCAACCGGACCTAGTATTGGGAAGTTTAGGGGGGGAGACAGTCCTAACATAGCTAATAGATCTGGTAGTCATGGCGGTACACATGCATCGCAGGCTGTGCAGCAGCCTGCTCTCGAAAGACAATGCATACACCTAATACATATACCATATTAACGTGGAATGTTCGAAGTTTAGGATCCGTGCAGAAACGCCACAGGGTGCATGCGCAGTTGCAGCGGCGTAAGGCGCAGATAGTATTTCTGCAGGAGTCTCACATGATCGACCAGGAAGTGGTGAAACTCCGTAAGAAATGGAGGTCAGATCTACTCCACTAATTACTCGGGGTTTGCAAGGGGAGTCACAATATGGGTTCGGCATGGGGTACCAAGCAGGGCTGATACATTTTTGTGAGAGGGTCGCTTGATGGTCAACATGTGGTTCTCGGGAGTATATATACCCCTAATTTTGAGCAAGATAAATTCTTGACCACCCATAACTTGGCATTGGCGGGGTGGGAGATGCATCCATGGATCATAGGCGGGGATTGTAATACGGTAATGGATGTTACGCTAGATAGATCACATCCCCCTATCCCCGGTGCAGGGGTGATCAAACTGGCAAAGACACTCCGTGTGTGGGCCGAGGGCTGGGCCATATGCGATGTATGTAGAATGCACTACCCAGTATATATAGAATATTCATATTATTCCCCGGTCCACTTGCTACACACAAGAATAGACCACATAAATTGGTCCAACAAGATTGCAATGCAAGTGACGCATGCCACTTACCTGGCAAAAACTTTTTCAGACCATAATCCATTGGAAATGACCATAGAATGGGGCAGGATCCCGACTCCGGTGCCCACTTGGAGAATGTGGCCACAAACACTGGAGGACGCAGTGTTCCGCACCTCTATAGCTGATACCATTACTCAATATTTTACGGAAAATATCAATACTGCATCCAATACCTTGATTGAATGGGGCACCTTCAAGACGGTTATATGGGGCAAGGGTATTAGTTCGCTGGTGGGGGCCAGACAGGAAACACACAGGAACCTTAAGGAGACGGGAAAAAAAATGAATACATTAGAGCAGGAAGCCGTACATGACCCTGATCAACAAGCTCCACTGCACGAAGTGCCAATCCAACACGCAGATTTATTAGAGACACTCAGAGTTATAGACTACCAACAGTACACACAGATACGCCACACACAAGCGGACACATCTGGGACACTCCTGGCCAAATTGTTAAGAGCTGACTCCCCCACTATTATTATTAGAGAAGTTATCACCATTACAGGAGTTAAAGCCCATACCCAATGCGACATTAATGAGGCTTTCCGCCAATTTTCTGCCTTGTTATATAATAAGCCACCTAGCACAGAGACTGCAAGCACGGAGGAATACACTAAACTGACTGCTGCTGCCCAGAAGGATTTAATAGGTCCCGTCACTAGGTCTGAAATCAGAAATGCAATCAAAGGACTCCCACGTAACAAAACCCCTGGACTAGATGGATTACCTGCAGAATTTTATGATACATACGCAGACTCCCTCACCCCCCACTTAGAAATCCTATATAATAAAGCACTGGAACTGGGCACATTACCCCTTAATACTGCACAAGCACTAGTGGTATCCCTCCTGAAGCCCGGTAGGAACCCCACGGATATGGCAAGCTATCAACCACTGTCATTACCGGCGACGGAGTACAAAATACTCAGCAAAATGCTAGCTAATAGGCTCCTGCCTACTTTACATAAATTGATCCATACAGACCAAACCGGTTTTCTCCCTGCTCGCAACATCACTGAACATTAGACAATTGCATCATCTCATGACAATTGCCCCAGAACAACATGAACGTGCAGGTTGTATATCGCTGGATTTGTGTCAAGCATTTGACACACTCAAATGGGATTACATGTTCCAGGCACTGGAGATATTTGGGCTCCCCGCAGAATATCTTAAATGGCTCTGGTTACTGTATGAGGCCCCTACTGCCCGCGCACGCACGGGGGGGACATATTTCGGCCACATACACTATACACAGGGGTACGAGACAGGGATGCCCGTTGTCACTACTCCTGTTCATACTGGCGTTAGACCCACTGGCACTCTAAAGTCCGCACAGGAGCGCATGCTCTGGGCATACAGTTAGGGACCACAACACATCTGTTTTCTTTTTATGCAGATGACATTATCCTTTATATTCGAGATCTCCGGACCACCCTGGATCCTCTTTCTGACAATTTTCAAAAGCTTGAACAAATTTCGGGCTTGCTATCAACCCCGCAAAGTCCCACGTCTTTTTCTTTCAGGAACATGAGCCTCCCACGGACACTAAGTTTGGGTCTTATACATTTACAGTAGTGCAACACACTTTCAAATACCTGGGCATCCACGTATATTGGACACAGAAAGATATGCTAGAGGGCAACCTTAATAGAGCGATCCGAGCTCTGCGATCTAGTGTTGCCTTCTGGATAACTCTACCGCTGTCGGTCGTTGATAGAGCAGCTATATCCAAAATGGTGGTCATCCCACGGCTGATATATTATTTTACTAATTTACCAATTTTAGTCCCACAAGCTACCTTTAAATTATTAAACACCATGCTTATAGATCTGATATGGGGGGACGGGTAGACGGAGTCTTAGCCTTAAAAAACTACAGCTCGGCATAGACAGAGGAGGCCTGGGAGTACCGGATCTCAGAGCATACTACTAGGCATGTCAATTGCAATGGCTCTAGTTCTGGACAGCTGGCCGCAATCTCCAGGAAATAGGGTACATCACACAAGACATAGATCAGGGAACTTTACATACATTGTTTTTACCTCAGACTAGAACTCCACAGAACCTACCACCCTTATTGCGCATGGCACTGCAGTGCTGGAAAGCGATGATACACTATGCACCGCAACGCCCTACTTATGCCGGAAATATTCCACTGCGGGGGATACCACTGATGTTTGGAAGAATAACGAAGCGCAGTATTGCACCCTGGCTAGAGGAAGGGATTAGCACGGTGTCAGATTTATTTAATAACGGGACGCTTATGGACCACAATAATGTCATGAGAGAAACGTGGGCACCGGGTCACTTATATTTATTACATGCTGCACTGTTACAATATGTTAAGACTCAATGGGCTCCGCAGCGGCAAGACCCCCCCCACACACACATGAGCTAGTTAAAGCACTGTACTATATGGGTAGGGGTAGACACTTAATTAGGTGGCTCTGTGGGGATACGCACAAATGCGGCGCTCAAACTTACTGCATTGCGTACTACCTGGGCAGAAGATTTGGGGAGGGAACTGGTGGATAAGGATTGGGTAACAATTATAGAGCATCCCAAGAAAGTCTCCAGAACCGCGAAATTCAAATTCATTCAGACCATGCTACTCCATAGGGCCTATCTCACCCCTAAACGTCTAGATAAAATGTTCCCACAGGCTCAGCATTTCTGCCCCAGGTGCCAGCTGAAGGGCGTTGACCTAACACACATGTTGTGGGCGTGCCCACGCCTACAAGGCTTTTGGGAATCCATTAGGCAACACACACGGGCGGCCACACAGAGACATAGGCAATACTATGGAGGAATGTATTTTAGGTCTACACATGAACGCGTCCAAACTCAAAGTACAATACAAATTCATGAACCTGGCACTCATTATAGCGCAAAGAGCCATTACCATGAGATGGAAATCAAAGAAACCGCCTACGGACCAAGCTTGCCATAGCGAGCTCATCCGTTGGGGCAGCGCCGAAAGTGCAGCCATAAGATGAGAAGAAGCTAGGGGTCTGCGTAAAATCCCTATAGCAATGGAATGGGACATTATGCTGGAAGCCCTTAAATCACTAGACCTAGAACCTGGTGTTACCCAGGATAATACACAATAGTACTGACGGAAAACCTAGCCCGAACGAACACTATGCATAGGTTAGCAGAGGCTGATTTCACAGGTACAGTTGTTGGGGGGTGCATAGCTGGTTTTGTGTCATGGCCATGACACTACATGACTATATGTGGTTTTCTTTTCACAAGGACTGGAGGGTGGGGTCAGGGACGAACAATAACGGGGATTAGTTTACGTTATAGATGGTAGTACCTCGGGATCCGTATTTAATATGTGGACATAGAAAGAGAACTAATTATTCAGACAGTCAAAAGTTTGTTGTATTGGACTATCGTGATGGAAAGTCAAATATGTATTACGTTAATGTGATGACATGTTACCTACTATGTGAATCATTGCCTCTACACATTTTTGTATATTGAGATACTTACCCAAGCACTGTAACATCTTAAACAATGGGAAAACTTATAAAATTTGTTTTAAAAAATGGATCAGAGGTGCCTGGACCCCGATCAGGATCTTAATGTCCCCTTTGAGCTGGGATATGGGCCTGTAGCCCCAACAGTGTCTATCCTGGCTTTGTGGAGATCTGCAATTAGGGCTCTATTTGAGATGGAGCTGACCGAGCCTATGTATTCCGCCTCAAAAAGGTCTCATGGAGTAAGCCCACCACCTCCTCACCTGCCCATTTGTAGAATTCTGCTGTGAAGCGGTCTTCCTCCAGGGCTTTGTGGTATGGAGTTTAGAGATGGCCTGCATGATTTCCGTCTTTGTCATCTCCCGCTGGAGCAGGTCCCCGACTGACTGGTTGAATCAAAGGAGGTGCACTTCGTTAAATAACTCGAGCAAGGTCAGCTGCCACCTCAGGGCCTGGTAGAAAGCCACAAATTAATTCACAATGTCATGTCCTGTGGTAGGCTGAGGATAGTGCCACCCGCTGACATGATGGCCGGAATAGCCAGCACTGCATCCTGTTGGCTGGGCTGCCAGTAGCCTCCCTGCCTTCTTGGAATTTTGTAATGGTGACCGTTGTAGCGCATACTCGTCCTTGGAGGTGTATAGTGCATTAAGATCCATATGGGCCTTGTCCAAGTGGCGCTGGATGGGGGGTCGAGGGGTTGGCAGAGTAGAAGTGAGTGAGGGACGTAATGTTTCACTCTAGGGCCTTCTAATGTATCGCTTTCTGGGTGTTAGTGAGGGCAGGGTCTCATCATCCGGCTTCGGATGATGGCTTTGTCGATCTCCCACGAGGTTCGTAGGGAAGTGACAGACCCCTTGATGTGCTTTAGGTGTATGGAGACGTGCGACCACAGTTGAGATTTTCCCTGGGGGTAGGGGTAATGTGAGATGTTGAGGCGCCAAGGTTTGCGGCCTGGAGAAGAGGTCCAGGTAGGAGGGTCCGGGTTATGGTCTGAGATGGCGACTTCAAGGATCCGTGCCTCCAGTGAGAGGGCGACCACTGTCTGAGAAACCAGGAAGTAGTCCAAACGAGATTGGGTGCCATTTTCAGATGAAAAATAGGTGTTCTCCTGGTCACTGGGATGCGCAAGGCGCCAGAGATCCACAAGGCTGTTGTTTGAAGTGAAATCCCCCAGGAGAACCCAATCCGCATTGTTGCCCACATCAAGTGGGCCAGTGTGGTCGAGGATCTCATCCTGGGCCAGGTTCAAATCCTCCCCTGTGAACCAACGGATGACTTTGTTTTCCAGGAGGACATGGTTGTGGCAGAGGAGGAACTGGTTTGATATATGCATAGCAGCTGAAGGGGTCGGTCCATGTCTTTAGGACAGTGAAGGGCAAGGATTGCAACGCCACATTTCCAAGGCTGCCCGGGCCCGTCAGCTACTGAGGGTAGGTAGTTGCTGGGGATCACCCTCCCTCTGCACCCAGTCACGTCGCAATTTCTGTTTCCTCTCAGGAAAGGTGAGTGTCCTGCAGTAGGCCCACGACAACGTGTTTGGATTGTAGGTATGCCTGTGCTTTTTTGCGCTTTGTGTGATATGCCATTGATGTTCCTGGAGTGGTTTGCAAGGGCGAGCGAGGCTCGGGAGCATTGGTAAGCTATGCAACGCAGTGGCACTAAGGCGTGGAGATGGAAGGAAGTAAAGTTGGAGATAGGAAGGAAGAGGAAGAGCTGAGCCCGCCAGAGGCAGTTTTGGCGGAGATTGAGGTCCGCGAGTCCGGCGGGCGGCCCGATGAGAGGCGCATCCTGGTAGCCAACCCGGGGTGAGCTGTAACTGGAGGCCGGGGCGGACGTGGCGGAGCAGGCCGATTTTGCAGCGGTGAAGGATCGCGGCGGAGTTCCTGCCCGGCCGGAGCCGACAACTGTGTGCTGCGGGTGCGGGTGAGTCGGAGCGCTCCCGGAGCTGGTTTTGGGGGGAGCGGCGGTGAACCCGGGACCTGAGAGGAGGCCTGAGATCAGCGCGCCGCCTGGCGCTGCGTGGAGTGCATACTGCGGTTCCGGACCCCTGGGGCCTGAGCGGAGTGACTAAGGCACCCTGGTGTGCCCTGCAGGGTGTTTGCTGCCGTTCCGGATGTTGCCCGGGGCCTGATTGTCCTGGGGTGCGGCCTATCTGACTGTGTGGTGCTACTGCGAGGCCCTGGAGTGACCACGTGGGGGCGAGCTGGCGCCGCTGAGACTCCGAGGACGGCGGGGAGTGCCTGGCCCTACTGGGAGCCGAGAGAGTCAAGCGAGTGAGACGCACGCAGAGGGGCTGGTGGCGCTGGGCCGGCTGGCCGGGGAACTGTGACCGGGGTGAGTGAGGAGGTCGGTGGATCCCATATCGGCGAAGGGCGAGTGAATGCTGCTTCGGGCTGACCTGGTGATAGGAGGCCATTGGAGGTGTAACTTACGCTGCCCTCTCCCCCCCCCTCTACCCCCCCCCCCTCCTCCCCGGTGCCCCGCGGGGATGTGGAGGGCAGCTGCCCGGTCTTGAGCTGTGGGCTGGCTCGCCCTGAGCTGCAGCCCCATGATAGCCTGGAAGCGGCGCTGCGTGGGGGCCTACACACGTGGACCTGTAGCTGGGAGCGAGGTGGAGCGGCTATTGCCTGGTCTCCCGCCTCCTACACATGGACAAACTGCTGGGCATCATTCGCGCAAAGAACGAGGATTTGGCGGCGCGCTCTCGACCTAATAATCAACGCGTTACTGGGGTACCGGAGACCACTGCCATATCGAAAATGGAAACCTATGTCCCCGACATTCTCCACGAACTGTTTGACCCCGGCCTCTCGGCGGTGTTTGCGGTGGAGAGGGCGCACAGGTCACTGGGTCAGAGGCCCCCTGTCGGCGCACCGCCCCGGCCCATAATTGCTCGACTCCTGAACTATCAAGACCGAGACGTGATCCTTAAACTGGCCAGGGAGAAAGGAACCATCACGCACAAGGGCAACACGCTCTCATTCTACCCTGACTTTACCCCAGCTGTCTAGGCCGCCCGCCGGGAATTCCTACCAGCCAAACGGCTCCTTCTGCAGGTGCAGGTTCCCTATTCGCTACTTTATCCAGCCAAGTTAAAGGTGACCTTTGAGGGATCCGCCCACATCTTCACTGATGCTAAGGAAGCTATGAAGTTCGCCAAATATGTGGGTCGTAAAACAGGACAGCGAACCAAGGGTGCTGCTGAGATGGTGCCTGGCGGACTCAGTGATATTGAGTAACTGCGGGCCCCCATGCTGGTATCTTTGTCTAAGGGGCTAATGCTTGTCTGGGGTATGATTATCGGGCTACTGGGGTGTGTATGAGGGGCGCCCTGTACTCTGGTGATGCTCACTGCCAACGTAAGTAGATCCTCCTGCATTCAGGTTTGGGCGGCTCGCATCCCCTGCAGATCTTCCGGCAACCCTGTTCATCACGGGGGAGAAGTCGACGTAGCCACAACCCATTGGGAATGTTCCCGTGTCCGTTTACAGGTTTTGTGGGGGTAGGTAGGGGAGGGCTATTCCACGACCCGGTTGGGGGTTGGAGTGGGTGGGGGGGTGGTTGGTTGGGGTTTTTGTTTAAATGTTCAATGCCAGACTTGATTTTCTGCTCTAGCTATGGTGTCAGGACCGTGAAGGTTGGCTTTCGTCATTATGTCTATTTGCTATCCATTTGATACGTGATGGGAATGTCCAGATCTAGGAAAACTTTGAATTGCATTACCTGGAATGTTCGGGGGCTCAATGACCATAGAAAGGCCAGGTTGGTGCATGCATATCTGGTGCGGCACTGTGTGGATGTATGCCTGCTGCAAGAAACCCATTTGAATACCGCCCCCGCCCCTAGGCTGCGACACACCAGATGGGGCCATGTTTATTCCGCTATCTACTCCAACTATGCCCGAGGGGTGACAATATTGATCCGTCGTGGGTTGGACTGGCGGGAGGGCTCTGTTCTGTGTGACCCGGAGGGAAGATATGTTCTAGTTCAGGGTATTGTGTGTGGCGTGTCGGTGGTGTTTGTAGCCGTGTATGGACCTAACGTTGACTCCCCTGGGTTCTTCCACAAGTTTGGGGACAGGTGAGGAACACTGGCTGCGACACAATTATTTGGGGAGGTGATTTTAATGCAGTGATGGATGACAGAGAAGATAGGCAGGGGGTGGCGCGCACGCTGAATCCGATGAGGAGCTCCCCGTTGCGTGAGATTATGGTGGATGGCGCGTTGGTGGATGTGTGGCGTGGTCGTCATGGAGGTCTGCGGGAGGGCACCTGTATATCGGCCCATGGGGGAGCGTGGTCCCGCTTGGACTTCTGGCTGGTGTCACGTGACGTCGCGTTGTGGACGTCGCAGGTAGAACACATGCCCCGCTCGCTATCCGATCACGCGCCTTGCATGCTAAAGCTGCTGCTCCCGGGCGAATCCCTCCCGGCGTTTTCATGGCGACTCCCGCCCCACGCATTGCTAGATGAGGCCTTCAAGGAAGAGATGCGTACGGATGTTACTGAATATTTCGAGCGTAATGTGGGATCGGTGAGCACGGTGGCGACTCTATGGGAGGCCTTCAAGGTCGTCATTAGAGGCCAGTGCATAGCTCGCCAGGCGGGTGTACTGAAGACTATACGGGGCACCCTGGCCACGCTGGAAGCCGACATAAAACAGCTCGAGCGCACATTCTTTATAGGGGGGGACCCGGAGGTGGCTGGGCTGCTGAAAACTAAATTATTGGAGTACGACGAGGAGGCGATGCGGGAAGTTAAATTCCTAGGAAAATACGCGGAGGCTCGCCGATATGGCGAGGGTGGGAGACCGGGGAAGGTATTGGCTAGTATGACCAGGCCGACGCGTCTTATATCCATGAGCTGCGCACGGCCGCGGGCGAACTCCTTCACACTAAGGGGGAGATTGTAGGTGCGTTCTCTGAGTTCTACTCCAGATTATATACTACCACCCAAACTGCGAGTCCGGAGGGGCTCACGTCCTTCCTGGATTCCATTGCACTGGCGTGGTTCAATAATAAGCATAGAGAGTATATGGATCTCCCGATAGACGCTGGTGATGTGGCGCAGGTCATCAGGAGCTTGCCGCCCGATAGGGCGCCGGGACCGGATGGCCTTACGACGGCCTTTTATAAGGCGTATGTGGATGAGCTGGCACCCTGGCTGCTGGCAGTGTACGAGGAAGCCTTAGGGACTGGAGTTTTGCCGGCTACCATGCGTGAAGCGCTGCTCATCACATTGCTGAAACCGGATAAACCCGCGGACGACCTAAACTCATACCGGCCTCTATCTCTGATTAATGTGGATGTAAAGATCCTGGCTAAACTACTCGCGAACCGGGTGCAGCCAATGCTGCCGCTGATTGCCCTTCGGATCAGTCAGGGTTTATACCGGGTAGGGCGACCTCCCACAATTTACGCACGATATTCGCTGCACTGCATTACGTACATCCCGAGGTCAAGGCCGCGGTGGTGTTCTTGGACGCCACGAAGGCCTTTGACACCCTTGAATGGCCCTACTTATTCCGAATACTGGAGAGGATGGGGTTCAGCGCGCTGCTGATTCGGAAAATTCGATTGTTGTACACCCTGCCCACCGCCAGGGTGCGGGTGAACGGCCTGGTGTCTGACCCATTCAGTATATCGTGAGGGACTAGGCAGGGGTGCCCTCTCTCCCCGCTGCTATTTGCCATAGCTATGGAGCCGCTGGCAGCCAGGATCCGTCAACACCACACGGCGAGAGGCATAGGTTTCAGCTCTAGAAGCCTTCTGATCTCGCTATATGCTGACGATGTGACCCTTTATCTCATCAATCCCGCAGACAACCTTGATCCCATTTTGCGGGAATTCGTCCGCTTTGAGGGCCTCGCTGGCATCTCCATAAATTGGTCTAAGTCGGTGCTCTTTCCCCTCACGGACAGCACCGCGGAGGTAACCTCTGAATACCCACTGCGTTGGGAAGCGGAGGAGGTCAAATATTTGGGAATTTGGATCAGCCGGAACACCCAGGCGATCTGGAATCTCAACTTCGGTAGGGCAATGATGTGGCTCAGAGCAAAGGTGAAACTGTGGGCTTCTCTGCCCCTGTCGTTGACTGGGCGAATTGCGCTAACAAAAATAGTGCTGCCCAAATTCCTTTATCTGTTCGCCAATATACCTGTGCCACTTACAGCACATTTCTTTGCCACTTTACGTTCCTCCCTGGTGGAGCTGGTGTGGGCTGGCGGGCAGGCCAGGGTGGCATGGGAAACGCTGATGCTGCCCCTACGACGGGGAGGGTTGGGGGCCCCTGATATGAAGCTGTATGCTCTCTGTGCTCAGGCACAGTTCCTACATTTCTGGTCCCACCCTACTCCCTTTCCCCACGTGGCGGTGTAGCGAGATGCGGTGGCGCCCCTTCCACTGGGTGTCGCGATCTGCGCCGGGGCTCGCCGCCCGGGGGTGGATGTGGATACGACGGAACTGTTGCGATGGGTGTGGGAGGAGCTGCGTCGGAGAGCACAGGTTCCGCTGCTCTATGCCCCCTCGCTCTCTCTGCTGCATAACCCGCTGCTGCCCTGTGCTGCGGATGGGATAGCAGGACGCCTTGCTGAGAGGTTGCGTCTTCATACACTTGCTGACCTCTTCCCTGGTGGCAAGTTCATGCCTCCCCCGACTCCGGGGGACGGGGAGACGGTGCCCTTCTCCGAGTTATTCCTGTACCACAAACTCCGTGCGGCGTGTCGGGCGCTGTCGCGGGAGTTCCCCGCCGGGCCGCCTGTCTTCCCAGCTTTGGAGGCGGTGGTGGGCTCCCCGTCCCCCCGTAAACTGGTCACTCGTATAGATCGCCATATGCAGGACGTGGCTCCGGTTGCGGTGCCAAACGCTCTGCTACATTGGAACGGAGAGCTCCAACCTGAGGTGTCGGAGGAACAGTGGGAGTTCTGTTGCGGGCAGCTCACCGAGCTTTCGCCGAACTATAATTTGTGCCTCATACACTTTAAATATCTACATAGATTCTACAGGACACCCGTCAGCCTGAAAAGGATGGGCCTTAGGGAGACGGATGACTGTTGGCGATGCGGCTCTGCCGCCGCTTCCTTTCTGCATATCGCGTGGTCCTGCCCCAAACTGGACAGCTATTGGTCTCAGGTTTTTCTACTGGTAAACCAGATTGTAGGTCGAGAGGATGTCCCCTCCCCCCTGATTGGGCTGCTGGGTTATGTCAGAGACACTCCGCCACAGTCGCGAAAGCTGCATGCTTTGCTTTTATTGCTTGCCAAGAGGCGGGTGGCTATCCATTGGGGATAGGGTTGGTTGGCGGATGTAACATATGGTTGCACGCAGCTCGCTACGTTCTGGGAGTTGATGCCGGCTGCATCCCGGCCCAGGGACATTTGGGATCCGTTTGTGAGTTGGGCTCGTGAACATCAGCACAAAGAATCGGAGGCGGGTGGCCTGAATGAATGATGCGACAGGGGAAATTGCGGTGGGTGGGCTCTGCGCTTTGCTCCTCACTAGCCGCGAAGGCGACGCCTGTAACATTTGAATAGCCTAGTTGGCGATTCGTATTTCCTTCCAGGGCTGCTCTATCTAGGTGCAGTTGCTGAGTATGAGGGCCTTGTGGGCTTCTGGACTGTGTTGATTGGTATGTGGTCCCCATCTAGGTATTGTTAAGACGACTATTTCAATATTTCCTTTTCCTGTCTGACACCGACTAGTGAGCTGTATGTACCACGCTCATGATGCTACATGGCAAGGTTGTTGTTTGTTTTTGTTGTTTTGACCAGCATACTGCTCCATTAACATAAATTCAACAGTGTATGACATTGATCCGCGCTGATGGTGTGACGCCACGAGCATTAGCTGCCTGCCTCCGGGTTGTTGGCTAAATAGCAGTGTACACTTTGATGGCAAAATAAAGGTTTTGAAAACTTAAAAAAAAAAAAAAAAAAAAGTTAAGGATGGAACAAGGAGGTGCGGAGGAGTGTCTGAGGGAAGGAGGGACACAAACCGACGAGGAACCAAGATGGATATCCTCAATGGGAGCTGGAAACAGTGTACTACGAGTCTAAACCTGGGAGTCCACGCGCACCGGAGATCCCAAGAGATTGATATACCAGGGCGGTAGGGGAGCTGTGGGACTAAAATAAAAACACAGCTAGGGGCACAGGGTCACAAGATCCTGGTGCAGCCGGCCACTGGCAGTATGTGGGGAAGAGGGTGCAGCAGTGGAGGGAGGGGAGCTATCGGATGCACTAGTAAGTGACCCTGGGCTCAGGGGGTAGGTGGGAGGGCACAGAGGAACAGCAGGAAGTGGACTGGACGGGTGAGCACTAGGCTTGCGTAGGGGGTTGTTGGGGCGGAACTGCAGTGGTAACAATAACAGCAAGCTGCAAAACATGTCACAGCATACCGAAACACAGCAAAGCTGGAGACCTGCATTCAGGCAATAAGGCAAAACTCACCTGTCCATTCGGAGGGCGTCAAATGTCTTATGGAGCAGTGGCCAGTACAGGGAGGCAGCCGCAGGAAAGAAGAGGTACACGCCTCAATCCTCGGACGGGCCAGGTTTCAGCAGGGAGCGGGATTTAGCGCAACCACGGTCTTGCATGATTTCAACCACTTCCCTGACTGCCATGTCCTTGCCGCTCTGGGGGCGAGCTGAGCAGTCCTGCAGTCTGTCCCTATGTCAGCCCCCTCCAGGGCCCTGGCTCCTGCCCTTTGAGGGGAAGCCGTCCGACAGGTTGGGCACAGTTGAGGAGTCAAAAGGTGTGCAATGTCCCTCCCTCGCTCCATGAGGTCTTCCAGGAACGAGCACAGATCCCTCAGGTCGGGGAAGTCCTAGTCCCATCCTTCTTGATTCACATATGTGCTGGTTCGAAGAGGCTGAATTTGATTGCTAGCTTCTGCAGTTGGGACCGTAGGGCCAGGAAGGCCTTCCTCATGTCATTGGTTTCTCGGGAGAAATCCACAGCGATGCGAATGTTGCGCCACTCAGTCATATGTACCTAGGGAGCGGGCCGCAGTCAGGGGCTGTCATACCTACTCACGGTGGAAGCATGTGATGGGGGAGGGGTGCTCTGATGACGCTAAGCGGGTGGTGCCAACTGTGACTGTGGGCTCTCTGGATATCCAAGGTGGGGAGAAGGTCATCCCCATGACTGTAGGGAGGAGGTCCTTGAGGAAGCTCTGAACTTCAGAGCTTTCAGTGCGTTCCGATAAGCCGGAAAAACTGACATTATCCCTGCAGCTCTGCGTCTTTCAGGTCAGTGAGTTTGTTGCACAGGTGCCAGAGCTCCTTGTCTTGGTCCGGAAGGTGATTGAGGCGCTCTTCCACCGTTGAAAGGTTGGGCTCCACCCTGTTGTGTAAGCCTGCTATGTTGGCCTGGATAGACTTTGAGTGGTGAGGTCCGACATCTTGGCGTCCACACCCTCCAGCTGTCGTCCCACCACAGCG
Organism: Triturus cristatus; assembly: GCF_964204655.1. Lineage (NCBI taxonomy): Eukaryota > Metazoa > Chordata > Amphibia > Caudata > Salamandridae > Triturus > Triturus cristatus. The sequence goes on along the minus strand of NC_140593.1, from coordinate 675,379,171 downwards.
ATCTCTTGGAGGATGCGGTCTGTTGGCGTGCAAGATGAGGCCCCAGCGGGTGAGTCTGTAGATGTTGCATGGGGTGTAGCAACAGGGCGGTATGCTTGACTGCCTCCCTGAAGAGCAACTGGCGGGTCGACTAAACTCTCGGGAAGGAAAAGGTTGAGCTGGTACTGGTCTCAGTTGGCAGATAGGCAGGGGCTGGGGCCCACAGGGTAGAAGTCCCTAAGCTCCAGAGGGACCGCTTCCACTCAGGACAGCAGGTACCTGCCAAGCCTTGTCACCAGCCGCAGCCTCAGGAAGTCGGTATTCTTGGGCGCATCACAGCCCCGCCCAGGTCCACGCCTGATAGGATGGCCATGCGTCTGAGGTGTCAGGGCAGGCTCGGTTCCAGTCTTCTGAGGCGGGAGAAGGAGGCGAAGGTAGTCCCCAGGGTCACAGGTACAGGCACTGCTGAGTAAGGCCAGAGGTGAGCGAGAGGCCTGAGGTCAAGAGGCCCAAGAAGAGTCCAGGAGCACCCCAGAAAAGGGCTCTGCCTCTTAGAGTCACAGTATGTGAAGGGAGGGGGGGTCCAATGAGAGGGGGGGAGGAGAGACATTGTGTCGTACCGCTTTGCCCAATTGTTCTCACCAGGGCTCCTGGCCAGATCCAGGGCAACCTCATCTCTGTGTGTCTGGGTGCAACAGGCTGCCACCATCCGCTCTCCGTAGGGCGGCCAAGGAGCACGAGGTGCCCGCTCCTACTTCGGCCAGGTGTGCAAGGAGGGCATCAGAGGGAATTGGGGTAGGAGTATAGTCAAGTACGCTGCTACTCACCCTCTGTGAATTCCTCCCTCGATCAGGCCTCCGTGGGGGAGGTATGCACCCCTGGCGATGTAGAAGGGTGGTGGAGGGAAGAGGCGCTTGATGGGTAAGATGTGTCTTAATTACCTGTGTGCGGGCCCCAGCTGGGCCAGTCCTCTCCTAAGTAGCTTGTAGAGCAGGGCGGGAGGGCTGCGGCCGGGCCCTGGCATCCTAATCTTTGTGCAGTTCACAGCGGCCCCCCTGTCTCTTGACTTCTCAGCGGCTCCGGTGTGCGGCTGGCGGGCCAGCAACTTCTCCGTCGGGGCCAGCGGCTAAGAGGTTGTAGCTGCATGGCCTGCTTTGTCATGGCACCGCAGCAGGCTTTCCAGAGGGGGAGAGCTCCCAGACAGTGAATTAGCAGTCCAGTGTACGTGGCTTAGGGGCCAGGGACGGGTTCTTTAGAGCCAGTAGTTAAGGGGTTGGTGGCATAGTGTAGGAAAGTGGCTCTGTATATACTGTTCCCAAATAGGTACAGTGTATACAGAGTCCACAGCCCCCAGAGGTTTGGCAGAGGCTAAAGTTAGATATAACCTTACTCTCTAAAGTGGTAGCTTGGTCGAGCAGTAATGCAGTATCAGAGGACAGTGTAAAGCATTTGTTGTACACACTCAGTCAGCAAATGGTCTCACCCACTCAATAACTGAACTCTAGGCCAATGGTTTGTATATAAAAATATATGGTTGTTTTAATTTAGGACCAACAATAGGTATCAAAATATACATTCTCAGAATGAGATGCTTTAGTTAAATACTTTGCAATAGGCAATTGACTTTTGAATGCAATAGTTACAGTTTGCTGCAATAGGCAACACAATTTCAAACACAATAATACATTGAGCTTAATGGGAATTTTAAGTTGTATGCAATTGATTACTTTCAGGATTACTTTTCTAACTCCAGGACTGGATCCTAGATTCAGTCCTGGGACAGTTCTTGGAAACAAATGAGTAAATACGTTTTAGTTACTGTTGTGATTTTTAAGCAATATTTTGCAATTTTAAAAGTTGACACTTAAAAACTTTTTCTAATCAAATTACCAATGTTATCCAATGGGAGGAAATTCACTTAGCAGGTAAGTGGGGTTAAGGTTACTTTTTCTAGGTCAGTGTTGGATCCTGGATCCAGCACTAGTGTACCACCTGTAAGCAGCTGAGAAACTGCGTTTAAGTTATACAGGCGATTTTTAACGAATATTTATAAGTTTGCAAAATCGACACTTGGAAGAAATTTTACAGAAAAACAGTCAAGGGTTTCCTATGGAAGAAAATTGAGTTAGTGGTAATTATGGTTCTTTTCAGGGTCAGTGCTGGGCACCAAGATCCAGCCCTGGGATCTCTCCTAATAGCAGGTGAATATTTCCGTTTTCGTGACTCGGTTGATTTTGGGTGAATTTTTTAATGTTTAGAAACGCCACACTTAGAAGAATTTTCAAGTGAAACCAGTCAATGTTACCCTATTGAAGGAAAGTGAGTTATCGGCTTTTGGGTAAGTACTTGACTCGCAGAGTTAAGGTTCTGGGCACAGACTCGGGGATCTCCCAGGGTCAGGTAAGTATAGTTGTTACACCCTCAGCGGCAGAGGGGCAGCTGGGTGCAGAGTGAGTTAGGCCCAGTGTTATCCTATGGAGGGCAGGGGGCCCTTGGTTGGTGGCTGCTGACTAGCATGCCACGCGGCTGTGGGAGCTGGGCTCCTGGTCACTTGCTCAGGGCAAATGGGGAAGTAGGTAGGAGTAGAAGTTGCACTGCCAGGGCCACTCGGACGGCTGGGTGCAGGGTGCTTTTGAGCCGTCGGGCGCTCAATGGATTGCAATGGAAAAGCTCAAGGACGAACAAAGGCTGCAAGCTCAGGGACGGAGATTCTTCAGGTGTGACCACCACTTCGAGAGGTAAGTTGGGTAGTTGGAGGATAGGTAGGTACCCAGGAGTTGGGCACAGGGGGCCGCCGGGTGCAGGGGTGCCTTTTGATGTCGTGAAATCTTACCCTCTGTTGATCGCGGTTGGGGGGGTCCCGGGTTCTGAGGCTGCAGGCGTCGTCGGGAGCGTAGAGGTGGGTCCTTGGGTGCCGGATTCGGGGTCACAGTCGCCGGGGGACGTCCTCGGGGTCTTTGTCCACTCCAGCACAGGCCAGGCTTGGCGGGTGCAGGGTTCGCGGTTCTTGGCTGGTGCCAGGGGTCAGCTACTTGCTTTGAGCAGTGCCACTGCTCGTGGGAGTCCCAGATGCTCAGAGTCACAAGGTAGCCAGGTCCTCCGGGGTTTGTAAGGTTGCTGGCCACGAGAGATGCCGGGATTTAGCATTAGCAGGTTCGAGGGTCGACAGGCCGGTAGGGCTGGGGCCAAAGCAGTTGGTGTCTTCCTCTTGTTAGCAGCTGCACTGCAGGTCTTCTTTCTTCTTGATCTTCTTTGCTGTTTCGGAATCTGGACTCTCCAATTTAGGGGCGTTACAGGTAGGTAAAGGGCAGGGACCACTGGGTCCCTGCCCTGGGGTGGGTACACCCCCTATCCTGCCACTCTCCTGTGGGAGGGGGGCAGTGGCCTAGTCCTGATTGGGCAGGGCTCCCCATCTTCAAGATGGCGAGTGCCCTGGGATGTGCTTCATCTCGCCTCCCCCACCTGAGGGATGGGGTCGACAGAGGCTGACACACCCCCTGTCCTTCCTTGGGGTTTCCGGCCAGTCTTCCCGCCAGAGAGGGGGTTTAGGACCGGTAGGGGCCAGTTGCTGGGTACAGCAAGTGGCCTGGAGAAGCTCACAAAGGCGGCATGCCTTTGAAGCTTCCCCTGCCCTTCCTGGGGGAGGATACCTAGCACCTCGCCCAGGATGTGCATTGTTGCAGGCCCAGGAGAGAGATGGCCAGGGGTCCAGAAACATGTCTGCTGTGTGGCTGCCTAGGCAGCCCCTCAGACCAGATGTGGATTGTAGGTTAGGTTCAGGGGGCATCTCTAAGATGCCCTCTGTCGTGCATTTTACATTAAATCCTGCACTGGCATCAGTGCGGGTTTAATGTGCTGAGATGTTTGATACCAAACTTCTCAGATTTCAGTGGAGCCATCATGGTGCTGTGGAGTTCGGGTTGACGATCTCCCAGCACCACATACTCTTACATGGCAGCACTGCACTTACAGTACCCAGGAATGGACCTGGGTACTGTAGGGGCACAGGGCTCATGCTCCTGTACCCACACCACTGGCATAGGGCACTCAGCTAGAGGGGTGGCTGATGTATGCCAGGGCAGTGTATATTGTGGGCATGGCACACAGGGATGTGAGCCATGTCAACTCTCTGTTTTGTTCTATACCCAGACACTCAGCCTGCAAGGGCAGTGTGTTTGTGTCAGGGTACAGGGCCTCTAAGGGTGGCACAATAAGTGCTGCAGCCCTTAGGGGCCTTCCCTGGTCACAAGGCCCTGGGTACCTAGGGTACCATTTACCAGGGGCTGACATGTGGCCAGGGTTTGCCAAATTGGGTTTTAGGTTTCATCATACTTTAGGGAAGGAACATAGGCCCTGGGCACCTGATTGGCAGAAGCCCAGGGCACACTCAAAGTAAATTCAGCAAAAAGTGGGGGCATACCATGCAAGAAAGATGGCACTTTATCACACATAGTGGTGCGGGTCACGTTTTAACTGTGCAGCCTGCACTGATGCAGCTGTGGATCTTCTGGCGTCGAAGCAGGCTCTTAAGAGAGGGAGAGCCCCCGTACAGCTGACTGGTGGTCTGCGGACCAGAGGTCTGCAAGGTATGGACTCTGCTGGCACGTGGCAGCAGGAGCTACTCTGTCCATGGTCGCCGCGGCTCTGAGGGATAAGCCGCTACCCCTAACGTTTCTCCAGTGTGCGGAGCTCTTCTAACAGGTGGCCATCTTTGGCAGTGTCTAGACCATGTCCTCCTGGATCTGAAAGTTTTGGCAGACTCAGAAGGCCAGCGCCAGCCCACTGGACCGCAACATTATGCTCTTTCCAACTTAGAAATATTTCAACGGAATGACTATGAAGGTGATGTTTATGAAAAAGGGGATATCATTGAAGACCTTTAGTAAACCAGTGTCCTAGACACCCCACCAGACATTGGGGCATCCTTGCTAAACTAGGCTATGGCTGCTGAAGACTCCGCCTCCTTCACCGTGATAATTAGGAGTGGAGGTCCTTGGCCTTACTCTCCCAATGCAGGAAGTATATACCAATGTGCTAACTGAAGTCCTTTATCCAGTACAGACCAGCCAAAAACGCCTGCTACTCTTTAATGAGGCTCACTGTAATGTTTTCGTCAACACCCCAGCAAAACCATGATCTTACCCTCCAGTCAGTGGACTAATGGCGAGGTAGCATAGACCGTCCCCAGAGACCCCCACTTTCTGCTCCAGCATCCCACAGCGAAAATCTCGATGGTACAAGCATCCTGCAGCCTCTTCAACCTGATTTAATTTCCAACCACACTGGACAGGAAATCCAAACAAATGAAAACATTTGCAAAACAAGCGTTCTCCAGCATCAGTCTCACCCTCAATACAGTCAGCACCTCATGCCTCCTGGGAAGGTACTCCCACACAATTGTGGGAAAGAGTGGCAGACATTTTGCCAACTGTCGCAGAACAGATTAGACTGACCCTATAATTCCTAAACTTAGATGGTCAAGAGGTGGTAAAGTATACCATCTGCTCAGATCTGGACATGACCAACTGTCTATGTAGGGAAGTTGGAGCCAGTGTGGTGATTTGCTGCCATTCCTGGTTTTGCTCCACAGGCTTCTTAGTAGGCATGTAGCAGTCCCTCATGTACATGCCCTTTGATGCGTCATAATTGTTTGAAGCATAGGCTGACTCATCCTTAGACAAATTTAAATAGAGGAAGATTACCACCCGGTCTCTGGGCCTGAATCAGCCTTCTCGGCAGTTCCCACAAAGGTGCCCCTTTCGAAGCTTCGGTAGGGGATGTCTGCAGAGGCAGGGTCAATACGTGCTTCAGCACCAACAGGTCTTCCAGTCCTTCCCTTTTAGAGGCTGGTGAGCAAGCCAACAGCGTCCCGGTCCCCAGAAAGCACATCGATGATGCCCTTCAGACAATCAAGAAGGACACCGAAATTGCTCGTCAATAGGTCTCACTTTTGGGACCTTATAAGTATTTAGTTATGCAGCACAATATCCTTAGTGCAACAACATTAACTGTTGCTTGGTTTAAACACTTATAAGGTCCCAAAGGCCAGACCTATTGGCTATGCCAATGCTTGTTTTCTTTGACTTTATGGCTAAGTAAAAATCAACACTGAACGTGTAAATCAAAGTAATGGAAGAGGCCTGAGTTCCTGTAAATCGTGTAATGTTTCTTTATGTGGGAAAGATTAGCATGCACTTCTGCTGTAACTTTATTCTAGCCGAGGGACCTCTTTGGCCTGACACATCCCAGCTGCAGGATGCGAGAGACAGTAAGTTCAGTTCTTTGACAGCTGATCTGACCTGTCCAGGGTCGATGGCCTACAAAGCAATTTGAAGTTTGTCCAAGTACATGAAGTTCGCTATTTCCCGATAATGTAATTACAGTGAACTCAGAACAAGATGAGGTCAAAGCCTCAACTTTCCACAGAAATGAATTCAACGAAATGCACATTTTTAGGGAAAGAATGTTCCCAGTCGAAACGCTGCTTACTGATAGTGCTGGAGCCTCCAAACGAGGGCCTGTTCCAGCACCCTGCAGCTATAATTGTCAGTTCAGGGCCTGATACATTTAAATCCTTTATCTGCGATAACTCCAAGGCCTGCAGTTCCCATGACTGCACAAGTCACAACCAATGTCAGCATACGCATCTCTCAGACATGGCTCCGGCTGCCCCTTCGCAGCCATTATTCAGCTATCCTGCCTTGAAACGAAAGAAATATACTTGAAAAGGAGAAGTGAACAAAGCGAGGAGGCAGTCAGCCTATGAACCAACAAGAAGCTCAATTTGGCCGTTCTTTCATTAGAAGGAATCACAGCAGCTGCGCAGCGCCACCCAATAAAATAACTCACCCCACATTCTGCGGTGGGAGTCCTACTGAAGTACCGGATGGGGCGGTCCGGGTCACCAAACCGCCCTCACAAGCCTTGGAGTCTCTCCACAGTTGCAGAACGAGATCAAACAAGCAGGAAGTGGGATAAGGGAGGGGGTAGGGCACGTCGCGCGCACTAAGGCGGAGAGAGGCACGCAGGCAGGCAAATGGTGTGCACTTTCGCGGCCGCTTTGATTTTCTCAGTGGCCGCACAGCACACTGAGAACATCAAAGCGGCCGTGAAAGTGATCACGCAGGCTGAAAAATGGTGCGCGCGCCTGGCGCACATGCACTGTAGCTGGAGGCCTGAAACAAGCCACTAGTTAGCACTTCCAAATCCCGCTTACTAAAACTCTCGCCAGAGCAGCGCTAAAGTGCTGGCTCAGGCGAGACCTAAAAACAGCCCTTTCGGGGTGCGAGGTGTCGTGGCTCCTCCTCTTCCTTTCGGGGAGGTTCCAATCAATATCGACAATACAATTCTTCTCAAGGCCAACAACGTTGCTCCTCCCAGAATCAACAGTCGTACAGACAACCGCCTGCCGCATCTTCCAGACAGTACAGAGGTAAATCCTCTTATAGAGGAAGGGATTCCTCCAAGAAACAATTACTTTTTCCATCTGCCATCCTTGATGCCTCCCACCCTCGCAAAGGTTGGAGGTCGAATCTCTCGCTTCTACTCCAAATGGTCACTGATTACTACCGATCAATGGGTTCTAGATATTGTGCGCAGGGGGCACGTTCTAGAGTTTGTAAAGGTCCCTTCCAATTCTCCACCCAGAGGTCCTCCTCCTGCCCATCTGAAGGAACTTTTAGGTCAACTAAAAATCTTATTGAGAAAAGGCGTGATCGATGTTGTTCCGAAGTTACAAAGGGGCAGAGGATTCTATTAGAGGTTCTTCCTTATACAGAAAAAGTCGGGAGAATGGCGCCCTATTCTGGACCTACGCGCCCTAAACAAATACATCAAGAAGCAAACATTCCGCTTGTTGTCTCTTCAGTAGGTCCTTCCTTTACTGTCCCAAGGAGAGTACATGACCACACTGGACCTTCAAGATGCTTCTTTTCATTTTCTTATTCTGCCCCGACACAGAAAATTCCTCAGATTCAGAGTGGCCGGGAGAGATTTCCAATTCAAAGTCCTTCCATTCGGCCTTCGTTCTGCACCCAGAGTGTTTACCAAAGTCCTCGCATCGGTGGCAGCTTATCTTCGTCTACAATGCGTGCAAATTCTTCCTTATCTCGACGACTGCCTTCTAAAGGCACGGTCGTTCAAACTGGCATCCCGATACACTCTACTTTGCAGGTCCCTCTTCCAGTCTCTGGGCCTTACGTTTAACATGGACAAGTCTCAATTTGTCCCCGCTCAACTCAGGACATTTTTGAGGGCCATCCTGGACACCAAACTGGCAAAGACCTTTGTGTCACGTGAAAGGCGTCAACGACTTTGCAACCTAGCGGTCTACCTCCGGTTAAAAAAGTCAGTTTCTGTTCGGAAGTTGAAGTCCTTCGTAGGGATGTTGTCCTCTTGCATTCCCTAGTCCCTCACTGCCGCCTGAAAATGAGACCCATCCAGGAGGAACACGACGAGCAATGGGCTCAAGTCTCAGAATCTTTTAACGATATGATCAAGGTCACATCTCGGATGCAAACGGCTCTGTTCTGGTGGACTCTCGAAACAAACGTCTCTTCCGGTCGTCCGTTTCTGGTTGACACTCCAAGTTTCACTCTCACAACGGACGCATCTCTCGAAGGGTGGGGAGCACACCTACAGGACCTCACAGTAAAAGGACGGTGAGATGCCCACCAAAGGACCTGGCACATCAACCTTGTAGAGTTACTTGCCATTTTTCTGGCGCTAAAGGCTTTTCGCGCCATCATCCAGGGAGCTTCGGTGTTGATCCGGACGGACAACACAACATGCATGCACTATATAAACAAACAGGGGGGCACACGGTCCATCTTGCTATCTCTTCAAGCTCAACAAATCTGGGATTGGGCAATCCAGCATCAAATCACTCTGACTGCAGTGCATGTTCCGGGAACGTCCAACATTCTAGCAGACTCTCTAAGCAGGTCAATCTCGTCCAATCACGAGTGGGAGTTGCATCAACCCACACTGGATCGCATCTTTCAGTTATGGGGCCCCCCGAATCTGGATCTGTTTGCAACCCATCTGAACCGCAAATGCCCATTTTACGCAAGTTGGCTTCCCCAACCAGAGTCTTGCGGGAATGCCTTTTTGATAAACTGGTCAAAAATATATGCCTAAGCTTTTCCGTCGATTCCTCTGGTCCCCAGGGTTCTTCGGAAAATGAAGAAAGAACCTTGCCGCATTCTTCTAATAGCTCCCAGGTAGCCTCGACAAGTCTGGTTTACTTAACTCCTGCTCCTATCGCAGTGCAACCCGATTCTGCTCTGCCCACTTCTGGACCTTCTGACCATGGATCAGGGACAGGTTTGTCATCCCGACCCAGCCTCTCTTTGCTTAGCGGCATGGAACCTGAGCACTATGAGTTTGTCAATTTAAACATTCCTTCCGACTGCAGGGAAATTCTTGGTAAGGCTAGAGCAGCCTCCACTGTGAAAACATTCAAGCTCAAATGGAAACGTTTCTGTCTATGGTGCGACGCTGCTCAGGTACATCCTGTTCATTCCACACCAGACCAACTTTTGCCTTTCTTTTTACATCTAGCAAAATCTGGCCTCTCGCATTCTACTCGTAAAGATTTTCTGGCTGCAATCACAAGATTTCGACAGGATGTTTCCACCCCTTCCACCTCTCTTTACTCTTCCAGAGTCATTCAGCAGTTCTTCAAGGGTCTTTTTAGGATGTTTCCTCCAATTCGTCGACCGCCTCCTCCTTGGCATTTAAACATTGTATTGGCACAACTCATGAAGCCACCGTTTGAGCCCATCCATAAGATCGATCTAAAATTCATTACGTGGAAGACTTCGCTGCTGTTGGCTCTCACTTCTTCACGTCGAGTCAGTGACATACAGGTGTTTACTACTAAACCGCCTTTTCTTCAATTCACCAAGGACTCTGTATTGCTCCGCACAAATCCAGCCTTTTTCCCCAAAGTTCCTTCGGATTTCCATCTTAATGAGCCAGTCATTTTAAAAACCTTTTTTCCCTAATCCTCAAACGCCAGCAGAGAGGACTCTCCATTCTTTAGATATCAAGAGATGTCTGAAAATTTATCTGCAAAGGACAGCTAGTGTCCGTAAGTCTATGGACGGATGCGAAAGGGACATCCAGTCACCAAACAGACTATTGCATGCTGGATATCTACTACAATTGCCTTTTGCCATCAGCAAGCTGGGAAGCCAGTTACTGAAAATGTTCAAGTGCATTCTACCAGACAAGTTTCCTCTTCTACTGAGCTATTTGCTGGTGTACCTCTTCAACACATCTGCAGGGCTGCAACATGTTCCAGCAGGCACACCTTTACCAAACATTACTGTCTGGAAGCTGCTGACAACGCTGATTCAGCCGTGGGGCAAGCGGTCCTACGTAATCTCTTTAAGTAAGGTGAGCCTCTGTTGCTTCCCTCCCCCTGTATACAAGGTACCATTTTTTTGTCTTTATGCTTCAGTATCTCTTTGTACTGTGTATTATGATGATTTTATATGTACTTTGCATTATCTTGGCATCACTGCTTACTATTCTTATTCAAGCATGTGAATATATGAAAGACACCCCAATACTGGAGAAGAACAAAAGTTACTTACCTGTAAATCGTGGTTCTCCAGTAATGGTGTCTTTCATAGATTCACATGCGACCCACCCTCCTCCCCTCAGAGGCTCTCCTCTTCTCCTTGACTCTGTTACTCTTGTGCTACGAAAATCTGAGGGTCTGAGCCTCTGAGGAGAACATTCTGAAGGATGCTAACCCCTGATTGGCTGGAGTTTGGACTATTCACAATGACTGTAATATGTTATAAAAGTGACAAGTTTTTTCTATCTAAAAGCTCTATGATTCAATGCTACTCTATGGTTTTTTCTTACCTATCTACGGCTGTGTTATTGCTACATTGCTATGTTATGTACCGGGGGACTCCCACTTTGACGACAGGGAATATTCAAGCATGTGAATCTATGAAAGATACTAATACTGGAGAACCACAGTTTACAGGTAAGTAACGTTTGTTCTTCTTTCTCAGTTTTTAGTGTCGCCATTATGGTGCAGTGGAGTTCATAATGACAAATTCCCAGCACCATATACTCCTAATGGTAGCACTGCACTTACAATGTCTAAGAATGGCCTTAGACACTGTAAGGGTACAGGGCACATGCACCTGTACCCTCACCACTGGTATAGTGCACCCAGCTAGAGGGTGACTGATCTATGCCAGGGCAGTAGGTTGGAGGCATGGCACACAGGGATGTATACCATTTTGACTCTTCACTTTGTTCTGCACCAAAACACACAGCCTGCAAAGGCAGTGTCTGCGTGGGAAGGTACAGGACCTCTAAGGGTGGCACAATAAGTGCTGCAGCCCTTAGAGGCCTTCTCTGGTCACAGTGCCGTGGGTACCTGTAGTACCATTTACCCCAGGGGCTGACCTGTGGCCAGAGATGCTAATTGCGTTTAGGCTTCAATGCAGTTTTAGAGAAAGAACATAGGCCCTGTGTACCTGATTAGCAGGAGCCCAGGGCACACTCAGTCAAAGTACATCAGCAATTCAGCAAAAAGTGGGGGCAGCCATGCAAAAAGAGGGAACTTTATCACAGGTGCCCGGTATTTCTGCCCATTTAAAACATATTTAGTATTTACATAACATAACGTTAGTTGATTGAATGACAATTTTATTAAATGGAATACGTTTTGTTACATATAAAAGCTACACTTGCATGTCTACTAATGCTTCCTTCAAAAAAGCATTTTGGTGACCTCTGACCAGAAAGAGGTATGTAGCTGAAGTAGCAGTGGTTAGAAAGCCCTGCAAATAAGTCCCCTATGGTTCTCAGACTTGCTATCTCCTGTATCCGTGTATTTGAAAAACCCATGCCTTTTGACTTGATTTATCCATTTTGTTAATTACTGCTGGAAGAAATGATAAAGGGGGATGGAGGGGGATCCGAACACCTAAGGTGTTTAGCATTTTGAAATGAAAGTCTTGTGTAAAACACTATCCATACTAATTTCTTTAAGGTTCCGAAGTGCATCTGACATTGCAACTACCTTTCCCAACTTTCAGCTCCGACATATTGTTCCTGGCTCACTTTAAAATGTGTTACACTGTGGTGGGATTATTGGTGAAGAACTACGCTCATGGTGTCCTAGATTTATGTTCTAATTACAACAATACAATTCATCCTAGAACAAAAGTGCACTCTCGGAGCTTAGAATGCACAATTTGTTACGTACACGTGTTGGTAAGGGCAACAATAACAGAATGCTACTGACAGTGGTCGAATACATGTAAACTACAAAATGTACCTATCCGCTTTGAATTTGCATGGATTATGTGCAATATTTTCTCTTCAATAAGATTTTACCGACAAAAGAAAATATGTTTACTTTGGCAACTTTGTTGGCACTTCTGCGCTTTTGTTGTTCTTTGGCAGCTGGCATTCAGTGCCACACTTTAACACAATTGAAGCCAGGAGTGGGTATTGAAAGTTTTCATCAGAATTCTGTGCTCGTAAAGTTCTGCTTTTGCATACTGTGGTATCTTTTCATGCTGAATGTGTCAGCCAAGTGACATAATGTAATGGCCAGTGTCAGAATAACAGCCAAGCAAGGATCTTGTACAGGAGGAAGCAGGTTTTGGGGGCTGGACGGCGGCACGTAGTGACGTGTGCGCGCACAGCCAATTAACGGGCATTGTTTGTTTTGCAGACACTTTTTGGCAAATATCGCGGCGATAATTGTAAATATTGCTGCCATCGCGCTAGTCAGCCGATTTCGCGATTTTTTTCGTGAATCGCGAAATGCTGGAGGGTCTGTTTAGAGAGGATCTCCTGTCTCTGCAGCAGTGTAGAGTCTTGCTCTCAAGTCTGCACAAATTACTCCTGTCTAAAGTTCTGCTTCTATGTGACCCCCAGATCTTTGCACTGACGTGTGTATGCGTGAGTGTGAGTTTGCGTGTGTGTGCAGAGTGGATGTGTGACACATACTTGGTAGTAGTACTTTGTGTGGTGTGAGTTTGAGTACTGGGACCAGTGTGATCCATCTTGGATGGCTCCTAGCTTAGTATGGCATAAGATGGAGGGTGGTTGCATCTTCCACACACACAGAATGTGTGGCTTGCATTCCTGTGACTGGAGGGTACAGACACCGGCCTTGAAGCGAGGAACAATGGTAGACAGGGCTACCCATAGAAATTAATTGAAGACTTGTTAGCTAGGGAGTGCTTAAGAATTTTTCCTGAGCGCTACCATTGTGGTAGATGGTTTGGATGAAAAGTGGGACAGCAGCTTCTTTTGTCCAGGGTGAGGAAGTTTCTAGGTAGGGCCTCCCCATTGTTAAGCTTGTGTTACTGCTTCAGGAAGGCTGTTTGTAGCCTGGTGCAGAGTTCTCGCACTTCATTTTGCATTTTTTAGGAGCCAGTATCATTGTTACTTGCTTTGGAAGCCATCACCGTCTACCAAGGCTATGCCCGAGGAACAACCTAAAAAAAGACATTTAGAAAAGAATCAAACTAGTTCTAAGACATTAACGGATTTACATCTCCCATCTTGAAAATATGTTTTCAAGTGGTATACAAGCCACCCCACTTTGTTCCAATTCCCAGTTACCCTGACCAAGTCAAGTCAAAGATTCTTTATTCAGCCAATGTAGGCCATAAAAGCACATTAAATAAAACATATGTACCTAAAAGCAGAAATAAGTACATGGAGCTTTAAAAGAAACCATTAGTGCATATTCGCTTCCAATTAACATGAAAAAAATCATCTAATACCGTTTATAAAAAAAGGCAGGTTAAGGCTCGATATTAAAAAAGAAATGCAAAATCAGGGGTTAAAAATTAGACATATAAAGTGCAAGTGCATCAGTGCATTCACAGGAGCAAAAACATTGAGTTCAATCCATAAAATGTACCACCATTGAATAAACACTGATATTACCCATGAAGGTCAAATCAAGTAGGAGCTTTCTAATCCTTAAACAGCTTCTTCCTAAGTCTTAGGGCTCCTGAAAAGAGGCTAGCAACACCATGGCAGACCACAGGGGAAGAAGGCATTTGTTTGTACAACAGTGCTGTCCTTACTTGTGGGAATTGACCGTTCCTTAACAACGGAAGGATGATTTTTTTCCGCAGTGTGCCATAGAATTTGCATAAAAATATAAAGTGCATAGTGTCTTGCTCTGAGAAGTTGTCACAAGGACAGGGCTTTGGGACACCTGGCTTTGAAAATCCTTTGGGCAAAGCTAATAACCAGTGTATAAAATTGAATCTGAATCTGGTCAATAGGAAGCGATGATGGACATAATTGACAAGTGACCAATAAGACTACGCCTGCAAGCTTGAACGTAATGTTATATATTTTCTCGCCATGGGCTTAGTAAGTTCCGTGCCTTCCCTTTCCCCCAACTGCCTAGCCATAAACTTGTGTTTGATGTCTCTCGTGTCACTAGGGTGAAATGGTCTTGGGTTCGTAAACAGATCAGGGCGGCCTAGCATCCTCAGCTGCTCCACAAGATAACCTAGCCAGGGGATACGCAAGGCTCCCTCAAGTTCAGTACAATCCTCGAAGACGTGTTGGTTTAAGGTGGGAGCTGGGCTTGACCAGATTCTCAGCCAGCGCATTATCGGTGCAACTGCAATAAGGCCCGAAATGTATTCCTGCATCGTGAAAGAAGGGGTGCAAGCGGGGAAAGCAAGGAGTCTACACAAACATTTATTTTCCACCACCTGTTGTTCTCTTACATCTTTGTACCCACATACATCGCATCCGTAAATGGCCATATGGATAGATTTTTCTCTGTAAACCTTTATTAGTGCGAGTACAGGTTTAGCCCCTAATCTCTTGGCAAAGTCCATAGTTGCACCCGCTGCCCTTGCCAGAATGTTCTTTTTATGTGCTCTTGCGCGACCCACAACCCTCTGTCGTCAAACAACACTCCCAAATAAGGGAAAGTCAAAACTTTAGTAAGTTCTACCCCCTACAGAAGAACTTGCGGCCAGTGTCCTTCTGGCTGCCAATCGTCATAGTGGGGGATTTGGAAAAATTGGTTACGAGATCCAGAGAATCCATAAAATCAATAAAAGTATTTAAAAGATTTTGAAGACCTACGGCAGTCCAAACAAAGAACACTGCATCATCTGCATATGATAAGGCAGGAATAAGTCTTGAGCCAGCCCTAGGAATGTCTGGATGCTGACAGTGCAATCCCTAACTTGTTGATTTAGAGGGTAAACAGCAAGGGGGGGCGGGCAGAATACGCCCTTGCCGTATCCCTATCTTGACCTCCCAGTAGGCTGACACACAGCGATCCCCATTGTACCTCACCGCGGCTGTGATATTAGAATGAGAGGAGTGTACAAAAGCAACCAGATCTACATCCATGCCCATATCCAAAAGAATGGGCCAGAGTTTGGATCTGTTGACTAGGTCGTACGCCAAGGTAGGTCCATAAAAGCCATGTGCCGTCAACCCCTCTTGGTTATGGTGTATTTCCCCACCACCATGTGTAAGTTGATGCATTGGTCCAGTGTCCCTCTGCCCTGTCTAAAATAATACCGTAAATCTGAAATAACATTAAAATGATCTAACCAGGAAGTTAGGGGCTCCAGGACCACCTTGCCCATAATTTTTGCGGCTGAGTCTAAAAGGGAGATCCGACTGTAACACACTGGGTCGTCCCTCGCACATTTTTAAAAAATAAGTAAAATAATAGCCTTGTACCAATAAGAGGGAAAGCCACACAAACAGTCCTTGTTAAAAACCTGTGTCAGTATATTGGCCGAAGTCGAAGGGTCAGTTTTATAAAGGTCTGGAGGGATCCCGCCCAGTCCCGACGCCTTCCCTCGGCTGTGTCCACAATGGCTTATTTACCTCTTCTACATTGAAGGACAACAGTAAGGCATCAGTTCCAAGCTCCCACACTCTGTCTAACCCCCCCAGGTCATCGCCACTGTACATCCCTTCAAAATGTTGGACCTATCTCTCTAAGGCTATAGTACAGTCCACTCTGGAATTTGCTGAGTCTGAAAAGAAGGGGCTATTGACCACTTCCCAAAACGTGGTACTATCTGCCAGCACACTGGCCTGACACTCAACCTAATAATCTTTTTCCTCTGCTGGGTTGCAAGTTAATAGGCCCTCTTACGGACCCTGATACTTTGCTCAACCTTTGTTTTCTGCTTAAGAACCATCATTAAGTTCCTGTGTTTCTTGGAGCAATTGCCATCAAACCACTATTTCCCCTTGGCTCCATTAGACCTACAGTGAGTTGTTCAATTGTCTGCCATCTGCTTGGTTAATTTATTAAAAGTATCTTATACATAGGCTATTTGGTTTTAGGTTTAAACCTATAATAACTGATAAAACCCCACCAAAAGGAAAATAGTCATCACTGGTGTTCTTCCTTCTGTTTTTTTTTAGGTTTGTGATCTTTGGTCTAAAGATGAAGTGTTTAGATGGATTTTTAGGTCTCATTTAGTTATTTTATAAACTGTAGAGAATCGGGAAATATCAAAATCATATTTGAAATTTTGGCTACATTTGACTTTACTGATAGGTAAAATGGCTGGTTTCATTAGAATCTTTCCTAATATATAGCATCACATTTACCCACAGACAAAGAATGGGTGAAATCCTTTGATACATCTGCCCCCCTTTGTAGTGAGTCAGTATTGATTGTACGGGAATTGCCAAACTCCCCAGTTTTCAAACATTCAATGCAAGATGTAGTGACAGGTATGTGTGAAAAGAATGTTGTCACCAAGCATCTGAGATAGTGGTGAAAACATGACACCAGGCGTTTGGTAAACATGGAATACAGTGCTGCTGAAAAAAGTTCTTACCAAGTTCAATTAAGATTGGAGTGATATTGTTTGTATTTGCAGTAATTCAGCTACGTATATGAACAAGTTGTATGATGGCCTGTCAAAATCGATACCTGAGCTGAAGTGCTTCCCTGTAAGAGATCCTTGTCACTTGCTAGATGGTATGCTGAAAGCATCTTTACAATTTTCAGAGTTAATGAAGAATGCTATTGACTTAGTAGTTCATTCTAGTGCAGTAAAAATGTATTTGGTCCTCATGTACCCTGTGCACACACTACCTATACACATGCACTATCAGCGCAGAAAGCAAGCAATAATTAAAATTAAATTAAAATTCCATAAACACTGGAAAAACACTGTTTCTGTTGTTTTTAATGGCGTAAAAATGTGTAACCACTGATATCCACCGTTTTTTAAGGCATTGAAAAAACTGAAAAAACCCCACCAGAATTTACCAAAAATAGAAACTGAAAACAGGAAAGCCTACTTATACAGATCTGTCCTGCATTTCGCTATCAAGACATAGTGTGATCTCATCTTCGCTTTCCACATACAGATTGTCTAAAAAGGCCTCAGGTATCACCTTCTCTCATTTTAATCTGTGTGCTTCAACTCTTGTACTACTGGCGCTATTTGAGATACTCCTGCCCTCCTTCCTTGTTATGGCTAAGGACCGGGCCAGTACCAGCATTGTAGGATTATCATCACTGTAAGTGCTCCGGGAGACTCTCAGTTTATGGACTGCAGACAACAAAAGGAGTAGAAAGCATTATAAAGTTAATGGTGGTGGAACAGCCTCTACCTGAATATGTGGGAACAGAAACATCCGCTCCAGTCTGTTCCCGGCAAAGCAGATTATTAGCTGCAAGGAGCTCTTCCAAACAGTAACCTAGTTCTGTGTGCTCAAAGTGGGTGACCAGTGGTATTTTATCCATGTGGCCTTTCGCAAAGGTACAGTCGAGCTGACAGAGATGTGTGTTGAAATCACCTAAAATTATAACCTCGTAGTAAGAGCGTTTCCTCTCACCATAGTGTTTAAGAAACCGCTCTAATGTGGCAATATGTTCAGTATCAAATGTTCCACAGAAGGAGTCGTAGAAATTTACTACCGACTGGGGGGGGATGATTTGTAAACATCAGCGCTATTGCTAACAAATGGGATGAGGGACAGTCTACCATACTGGTGGTACATGGTATTTTAAGTGAGACCAAAACAAGGAGACCACCCTTAGCCAGTCCCACTAAGGAAGGGGGTGCGCTCTTAAAAATTTTTTAGAAAATCCATCCATGATAAAGGACTCACCGGTGTCCCAGGTTTCCTGCAGTGCAACTATATGGCAACACCCAAGGGACCTCAGCCACCTGACCAAGGAACAGAGTGTACTCAAACGCTACTGTCTGATTAGTGCTGGTGGCTGCTGGACAGCAGAGTTTCCCAAAGGTGAGGTGACTTCATGTGGAAGTATGTCAATAACAGGAGAAGCTGAGGGTCTGCATAGAACTTAGAAACCTGCCTGCCTTGTCAGAGACGGAAGGATAGGTCCTGGCCTTGTAGAGACTGTCCAGGAGGAGAAGCCCAGCAATTTCCAACGTGGTGAACACCCAGAAGTAGCACATTGCCTTCAAAGAGCAAAGCCATTGTTGACCCGAATCATGTGGGTTCTCCCATTGTAGTTCCATTTGTGAACTGTGTGAAGAAGATATCCACTAGAATGTCACTGTGCTGCCTAGCAATTCCACTATACTGCTGATGCACTGTGCCCTGGGTCCCTGCCATTCAGGCTCCCAGGGCTTGTGTTCTTTCCCCAAAACTGTACCAAACCCAATTGGCACTCTCTGGCCGCAGGTCAACCCCTGGTAAATGGTACCCCAGGTACCCAGAGCACTGCGACCAGGAAAGGCCTCTCAGGGCTGCAGCACTTCTTGTGCCAACCTTAGAGGTCCTGTACCTTTACACTCTCACACTGCCTTTGCAGGCTGCATGTTAAGGTGAAATCTGACCTCAAAAGACACCCCTGCATCCAGCCGCCCTGCACCCTGGAGAAAAGAACCCGAGGTGCACCTAGGTCCCCGAGCCTTCCAACTTACCTGCCCAGCTGATGGTTCCTCCTGGAAGTCTTCCTGGACTGAGCCTGCAGCTAAAAAACAAAACCGGAAATCCCCTTTGAAAACAACAGGGCACCTGACGCCAAAACAGCACTCTGCACCCGGCCGCCACAGCGCCGCTGATGGTGCACCTTTTGTGCTGGCTTGTTTCCCCATTTGCCCTGACCTCAAGTCCAGGAGCTTTGCTCCTACAGCCAAGTGGCCTGCTCGTCAGCAGCCACCAACCGGAGGCTCCGTATCCCCCATTGCATAACATTGGGCCTCAACACTCTGCACCCGCCACGCTAGTGCCGCTGAGGGTGTAACAAGAGTGCATCACTGACCCTGGGGGACCCCTGAGTCTACCCCCAGAACCTCAACTCCCACTACCAAATACTTACTTCAAAACCGATAACCATATTTTCCTCCATAGGATAACATTGACTGTTTTTCTTGGAAAAGTTTTTAAGTGTGGAGTTTGAAAACCTAAAGAAATTCTTTAAAATTGTACCGATTAACATAAATATTTTTGCTTACCTGTTTGCAGTAGATGTCCCAGTGTAGTATCCAGGTATACTACACTGTGTAAGAAAAGTAATCCAAAAGTAACTTCCCTGCTATTTTACTGAAAATCCCATTAAAGTCTATGTACTGTATTTACAAGTCATTGCATTTCTCTGAAACAATACTGTAAGTCAAACCAGAGTACATCTACAATTGCAATTCAAACTGCGTTACAATCAGCATTTACTACTGTTAAGTATTTATTGCTTACCTGTGCCAGGCTTGCTTTGTTCTAGAAATAAAATAACTAAAAGAATATTTTTATACAAAAACAATTGGTCTGAAGTTCAGTCTTTGAGTGTGTGAATTCATTTGCTGACTGAGTGTGTACAACACATGCTCAACACTGTCCTCTGATACTGCCTTACTGCTCGACCACACTACAACAAATAGAGAGTAAGGTTGTATCTAACTTTTACCTCTGCCTTCCTTTGGGGTTCCACTGGACTCTTTGCACACTATACCTCACTTTCGTATAGTATATACAGAGCCAGCTTCCTACACTGCTACCTACCTATTCACTGGTGACGAGCTGCTGCATCGACCTGGAGGCTTCAACTGCAGAAGATGAACACCCGCCTGCATGGGCCCATAGGCTGCGACTTTCACACACATACTCTTGTTTGCATTGGCCAGAGGCTGCCCACTGCTGAAGACAAGTGCCTACCTGCATCAGCCCAAAGGCCACAACATCTCAAGCAGAGCCCATGACAAGCAGACTTGTTTTGCTGTTTGACCGTACTGGCCTAGAGAAGAGAGAAGCTGCAGTCTGATCTGTGCAAAGTAGGTGGATAGGCATGCTAGCGTTACTGATCTGCAAAGCAAAAGTAAGTCCTTTCGAGCTGAGAAACTGCCTGGCTTGTGCAAAAATGTACCCTGCTGCTTGAAGGCTAATTTGTCAATGCAGTTTTTTTTTGTTGCATAAAGCAAATTTAACTGGCCTACAAACTATTCTTTGGAGTAATTGATAGGGATAAGTACCTGAGCTCAAACAAAGATTATGCTATGCTTGTTGGGGATTTCCCAAATAGTGGGTGAAGGCGAGGGACACTGTTAAGGGTAATCAAACTTCACTAGAACCCGTAGGTGAAGTCGCAACCCTGTAATTGAACCACCTTTGGGATCGGGAGTATTGTGTTCTGCTGTACAATTGAAGTAATTTATTTTTAACTATAGATGTGCACTGGGATTGAAAGTACATTATTGTGGCTTTTGATTAACTGTTGAGTTCTGAGTTTTTGGCTCACACTACCTCCCTGGGAAGAGGTTGTTTGCTCAACCTGGATTCATTAATATATTTTTGCTTCAAACGTTTTGCAATTCCTAAGAACAAGAAAATGAGTTGGATGAAATGTTAGATATGTCTGTGCTTAAAAATATTGTATTGAATGACTGCCTTTCTCCAGTGCACTTGGCTAAAACACCTAGTGTGGACTGGAATATGATGAATGATAACATTTGATTTGGCCAACATGAGTGCATTAAAACCTAATGCAACACGGGAGTGTGTACTATCCTGAATTTCTATTCAGCTTATCATCATGATCTTTACTTTGCATCTGTTGGTTAAGAAGGAGTATTTCAGTTTTGCCATATGGTATTAGGTTTGGCTTTGGCCTTGTTTGTTTGCCAGTGTCTGTTGCATAACATGTTGACGGTGTCGAAAATGTAGTTTTCGTTCAGTTTGACATATTGGACTTTTCTGCAGAGTGCTAGTCTCTCAAAACAATATTTGACCATTTGATAATGATCTGTCAAATATTTTGTCTTGTATGAAATACATGACTCAAGGATCAGCTGCTATCTCTCTCGTACAGTGAATACAAGTGAATATTCGTTAAGATTTGTCATTTTTCCACAGAAAATGTGTCCTTATCAGCATTACTTAAATTGCAACATTAGTGGACAGATAACTGGTGGAAAATTTTCTGGATATAAAATTTTTAATTTGCATGTCACAGACACGTTTAAAAAAAAATGGTTTAAAGTGTTATAGTGGTTGATGCAAGACTTGTCGCTTGGGTTAGAAGCATTGCACGGTGCCACTCACATTAGATACTTGGAGGCCATCTGATCAGGATTATTCTAGCAATCGGTAACTTGTTTGGCCCTAAATTATTTTAAGTCATAGTAAAAAGGTAATCCATTGTACTGGAGAAGAAGGGTGATGTAAATATATTTAAAAAACTGTGGTTTCTTCAAGTTCAGTTAATCTTTACCTTAACATTTGAAGGTCAAAACGATTGTACTGGGAGCAATTGAGAAAGAGGCATATATACGCATGAGGAAAAAATAAATATCACCGAAGGAGACCTTGTAGGAAGCATACCACAATAATATGTCTGCTTAAGAAAAAGTTTAAGAAAGAAACCTGCTGTAAGACATCGAGTGATAGTGCAGTTTCTCAAGTGATATCACAAATATATAGCACGTAGGATGTAAGACAAATGCTTGCCAATATTTTGATGAGATCATATAGCGCCACAGTATGTCGTAACTGGTTACATGGTGCTATTGACATACATTATATCAATGGTGAGGTGACTGTAGTGGTTTTCTACTTCACATTTTCACATGCTTGGAATAAAGGTATATTTCTATGGCTACTGTGTGTATCACAGGCATAACACAAGCCAGCTCTGTTGGCTTTGCAAGTGCTTGTTTTGAATTGCAGCCTGCTGTGTTCTCATTCGTAAACTAATGTATAAAAACATGCTTGGATGGAATGCCTAAAGGAATCTCAGCCACTGATAATTACTTGAGCCGCATCCCAGTCCATCATTATTTTGACCACCATTCCACCTCAGTTTGGGTCTAGCTATATGTAAATCAGTCTTGACCCTGCTCCAGTGGGAACAGTCTAGCCCAAACTGCCAAGCCAGGTTGTCAGTCACAAACTAGGCCATTTAGAGCCTTTCAAAATATTATTTGAAGATAAAAACAAGCTTAAGCGCTTCAAGTGCTGTGTTAGACCGAAAGAAGTCAATTGGGAATCCTGTCAATTTATGGAGTTTTTCTGGGACATTACACTGTGGTTGCGGCATCTGCAGTAAAAGAAACAAAGCTATAATGTAATTCTTCTGGCAGCCTAACTGTGGATCTGATGGATTTTTCCCATCCCAGGGATATTTATATAGTAATGCAAAAATACCATACTATCTATTATTTGTGATTATCAATCTCTGGCCCTAACTTTGCTTGTCTACAACTAGTTTTGCATGTGGGTCAGAAAGATTGACCATCCCTCCCCTTTATGGTTTTTAAGAATGAAATCACTATTTTGTATTTACAATTCACCTTTGTTGTTTTTTACAACCTTTTTATAAGTTTTACTAGCTGCTTAGATTTGTCCCAAAATGTTATCCCTGTTAAGTATGTATAATAAATCCTGCTTTCATTCTGGACACTTTGTCAAACCCTGTTGAAATTTTGTTTTTAAGCAGATATGTCAAACTATTCTGTAACTGGAAGCCGTACAGCAATTATTTTCTCATGCTGATTTCTAATTAATGTGTTTACTAATATTTGGCATATCAGAAAAAGATTATAACAAAGGTAAAATGTTGTCAAACAGCTCCTAATATAAGCTAGTTAAATAGTTTTTATTCCTATTAATTTACCTTCTGTTATTGGAAACTATTAGCGAAGTTTCTTTACTGTACAATCCATAGTTCTGGACAAAGAGGGTAAGAGGAATATTAATTATTAATGAATCAGTCTACTTTGTTTAACTCTAGATTGAGATTACACAAAGCTGCTTCTGGCATAGGGGTGCTTAGTACTGACCCACATTAGAAAAGTGCCTTGAGTTTGGCATTGCTCTACACGCTGTCCTAAATGTTATTTTTCCCTACCCTGTAGAGAACGCTGCTTCCCAGACCATCTGGTAACACATCACCACCCGCCTACTCCTTTTCCATTTTATCCAATTCATCTGTGACAGGTAAGTTTTTTGTAAATCTTAGTAGAGTTGTCAATTTGGTTCTACCGTAACATTAGTGTTATTTACTAAAATGTGAGAGCTTAGTTCAGTGAGCGCTAAACTTAAAGCAGCGAGTGCTGGAGTTTGATTACAAATGCAAAAACAACAGTTGATGGACAGAATGCAGAACAATGTCATACATTCACCCCAGTACAGGAATCTGGGCCTAAATCCATCATTATTTTGCTCACCATGCCATTCCAGTTTGAACCCAGCCATATGCAAATCAGTCTTGACCCTGTGCCTCATGGGAACAGTCCAGCCCGAACTGCCAAGCCAGGTCCTCCCTGGACTGGAAACAAGCATCCTAGGACCGGTTTCGGGGTTTCACCCCTCTTCAGCCAGGATAGCTTGATTCCAGTGGCATGGAAAGCACGGGACCCACGTCTGGGCATACCCGTCCCACTCGGGGTGACAAATGCAGAAACAACAGTTGATGGATAGAATGCAGAACAATGTCATACATTCAGAGTTTGATTACAGCTTGGTTTATCTTAACAGCTTCGGATCTCATCTTGAAAGAAATTGAGGTTTGATAGAACCACTAAGCTTTCACCTTCCTACTCCACTTTGCTGTTCAAACTACATCATGTATACCTTTAGCTCTCATTAACCCCTTCCCCGCTCATGACGGAACCGCTCCGTCATGAGCCACGGTTGCCGTGTGCTCATGACGGAGCGGTTCCGTCATGCCGCGACCGTTGGCGGCCGCTCCGCCCACGCGGCGCTGTTTCCCCGCCTGTGCGGGGGGACAATGCAACTGGGCGGAGTCATGACGGAACCACTCCGTCATGAGCACAGCTCAACCGTGGCTCATGACGGAGTGGCTCCGTCATGAGCACAGGGCCACCGCGCTGCCCCCCACACCCCCCAGCGCTGCGGCGGAATTCCCGCCGCAGCGAAGGGGTTAAAGCTCATCTGTAAAGCATAGGGTTGTTCAGAAACACAAAGGGCAACCCAGTATAGGTCAAACCCAAATGCTATCTACAGTGTTGCGTACGTTATGCAAAACAAAATGTAGGACCTATGAATAGTTCCCTGGCCGTAGGTGGAGGTTGCAAGCATGTCATGAGCTGCTTTTACTTATTTCAGGTTGGCTTGGATTGTATTTTAGCAATTATATACTATAACATTGTCCCTGAAAAATGTATTTAGTCTTTTTTTTGTTTCTCTTTGTGGATAGCACGGGTAATCCTATGCTTAAAGACTTTGGGTCTGATTATGAGTCTTAAGGGCCGATGTACTTGTGATGGAGGTGTGGTGACGGTCAGGGACCGGTGCACCTGCAGTCTGACCGCCAAAATGAGTACATTGGCGAGTTGGGTGGTCGGATTGCGATGGGACTGCTGCAGCCACCAGGGATCCGTAATCCCTGAAGGTTGGGCAACAGTTATTGGAAGCAATATTACAACTTTCCCCTCCGCCAGCCTTTTCATGGCGATGAACCCGCCATGACAAATGTTGAGATGGGTAAAGAAACAGGGTGCTGTTGCCCCTGTGCCAAGGGATGTATGTAGGGGGGCACATGTGTGCTCCCCTGTATGCATGCATCCCCCCGTACCTGCACGTCATGGACTGCACAGTCCATGCCGTGCAGGTAGGGGCTGTGTCACACCCATTGCGGTGCCTTTTGAAAGGCACGGTCATGCCGACCGCCTGCCAAACTTCAAAACAACTCGTAATCTGGCGGGATGCAGTGAAAGTTGGCGGGCTGGGAGCGGAGCGCTGGCGTGGTGGCCTGCTCACAGACCTCCAGTCGTAATCAGGGCCTTACATTTGAGATGGGCAGATTCAGTGTGTCATTGGTGTAATATATGCAGTCAATAAAAAGGATCAGCCCACCACCTAAAGAAAGAGAACTTCCCGGAGTTACTAGATTTTGCTTTGTGTATATAGTATATATGCTGATACACAGGGTGTAATATGTGTTTTATCATCATTGAGGTGTTGGGTGGGGCCATAACTTGAGAGGCAAAGCCATGTCATCTTTTTCATGTCCATTTATTTTAATGAAATGTATTTAACTAAAGCCAGGGTGCAAGAGGTTTAATTTGTGCGGCAACGTACAATCACACTGAAGATATAACAGCCATTAGGAAGGTTGTGCAAGTAATTGTTATTTGCAATCTGTGGGGCATTAAGACGTTTTTCTCATATCACTTTTGCTGTACTGCAGTAATATACCTGTATGTTACCTTTGCACTGTAGTAATAAATGTGTAGATGTACATTTATTTGTACAGTTGCTCTAAATAACGTGTTATTTAGAGCCGCGTTTATTTTCACTTCCATGGCTATATATGCAGATGCGTTGTGTATATGCAATTTATTACCATTGCTGAGTGTGGGGAAGGGCCTCGAATCTTGACAGACTTACCATCTCTATTCCTTCATATATAGTTTCTCTCGTGCTATTTTTTAATATGCATTAGAAACAGCTTTTTCAGTAGACCCAGAGCATACCCTTATTGCATAGGACCATAGTGTGACGCAGTACTAATCTTAGGGTATGATCAAAGTTCAGAAGGGACTAATTCCTGATGGATACTTCTAACTGCAGATTCCTCAACTTAGAATATTCCCCAAGGGCCAGAATGGATCTTGGGAATTTTGTAGAAGTGTTCCTGAGCACCGAAAGGTGGGCGGTTTTGTGCTGACTAGATCTTTCCAGATGTGACGGTGTATAGCCACATATTAGCCCCTTCACTGCGGCGCGTATTCTGCAGCGGTGCGGGTGGCCTAGGGGGTGGGTGTGGCACTGCAGTGCTCATGACTGCTCCTAGTCGTCCTCAATCACAGTGGGCGTGTGCTCATGACTACCGGGAGCTGTCCGAACTCCACCCACTAATTTATTCTCCCGCACAGGCGGGGAATTAACACCGCGTGGGAGGAGCGGCAACGTTTGGACGGCTCCCGGCCGTCATGAGCACACGCCTACCGTGACTCATGACGGCCGGGAGCTGTCATGTGCACCGAAGAGTTTAAGCACTACCCCTAAGTGCTGATGTCGGTTTTACTCTTTATGCTTTTATTGGAGTGGATCTGGACCTTCACTCCCAACGTGTCAGTCTTCAGGTGATGCATAAAACTCTGCACAGTGTGCTTGGGTACTGTGTCTACACCACAAACTGCAGGATTCAAGCAGTGCTGAGACCGCAGGAAACCGATGTTGGTCATGTGCTTTTGAGGGGGAAGTCCTGCAATAAGTGCTCTTTAATGCACTTGGTTCAACACCGGCAGGCAAAATTGTAAGTCACCTCAGCCTCTAAGCAGGTCCCTCTCCAAGTCACGTGCCTAGTCTCTATCAGAGGGCCTTTCCCTTGGCCACCCCACCTCCTGCTCCGAGCCTTCGGGTTAGTCGAAGTTCACAAATTAGAAAGCAAAGTGAGGCTTAATCCCACACCTCAGACACCAAAAAGAAAGCATGAGAGTGTCTAGATGAAAGTCTCACTCCCTCGAGTTCACTGGCCAAGGAACAGATTCCTTTGTTGGTTGCAATGCTCCCCTGGGCCACCGTCAACCCCGTAGCAGTCTGAACCCTTCAAAATACCATGCTGTAAATCCTAAGTGTGCCTCCGGCTCACTCTGGTGAGCCTTGGGGGCCCGTGAAATCGCAGCGGTCTCTAATCAGGTTACTACCAGCGGGTTCCTCCCCATCAGTCTGTCCTTGTGAGAAGCATTATTGGGCCTGTACTACAGATTTCCACTTGGGCTCTGAGATCCAACCTCGTCCATGCCACCAATAAAGACTTCACCAGCATGGCAGTTGAAGATCTCGTGCCTATCCCCTTATTGGAGCTTGAACTGACATCAGCCCAAGCTCAACCAATGTCACACTACGATATTACAAAAGCGCAAGCAGTCGCTATGCATCCTGACTCTAACCCAGCGCATGTGCCTCGTTACAACTATCAACACAGTCTTTTATTTTTTTTGGTTCAGACTCTTAACCTGTGCCAGCACAGTGTGCACCTCAAGATACTGATGGTCCGGGCCCCCAAGGCTCACCAGAGTGAGCCGGAGGCACACTTAGGATTTGCAGCATGGTATTTTGAAGGGTTCAGACTGCTACGGGGTTGACGGTGGCCCAGGGGAGCATTGCAACCAACAAAGGAATCTGTTCCTTGGCCAGTGAACTCGAGGGAGTGAGACTTTCATCTAGACACTCTCATGCTTTCTTTTTGGTGTCTGAGGCAGTCTCAAACGAGGCCAGGAGAGTGTCAGAAAGGAAGCTTTGATGCTTGGCACATTGGTATTTGGAAAGTGAGACTGCAGGGCCTGCATATACCAGCTGGAGTAGGTAACAAGGAGAATACATTAGGCTAAAGGCCAAGAAGTTTCACAGCAACCCTCACCTGGATCCAAGAAACATCAGGATCATAGCCTTGATGTCCTAACAGAGGAAAAACCTTAAACTCCACAGTGTCCAGTATTACCCCAAAGAATGGAAGCCGCTGTGATAGAATCAAGTGCAACTTCGACTTGTTTATGGTAAACCCCAAGAGGTTATGAGTTTCGCCATTATCTGGAGTGTGGCAAGCACATCTTCAGCAGAAAGTAATTGAGGTAAGATAATACAGGAACGTCTGACCTACGAAGATAGACGGCAACCACCACCATCTCATTCATGAAACCAGAGAGGCACTTGTGAGGCTGAAGGGAAGCACGGCAAACTGAAGAGGTTCCAGGCCCATATAGAACCCCAGGTAACTCAGAAGAAAGGCAGCACGGGAACCAGCAGGATTTCACAGGCCATGTCCCAAAGGGCATGTGCACAGTGTTCCACAAGAGTGACTTCATTGATGGACTATAGTGCCAGACTGGCAAAATAACATACATTTCCTAAAGGCATAAATCCTTTTGGATTCTCAATATGTTGGATCGATCAATGAGACTCTACGGAGAAGGGTGCTTGGTGAGAAAATCTATGACACAGCGTGTCAGTCTATGTTGTGTGGCTACTGCCAACTGGCAGGCAAGAAGGTGGTTTTGACCCTTTAGTCATCAGAGAATCTGTAAGGGGATCTTTAAATGGGAGCAAGGGCTCAGATGTTGCTAGCCAAGCCTGGAGAACTTTGGTCAAAAAATTCATTTTAGTCTCTGCAGCTGTAATTCTTGCACTCCAGTTGCCTTCAAACAACTTCAAATTAGGCACTTTCTTCTGTTGGTGGCCCATGTTTAGAGTTGAGCACTGTCTCATGAGAGGAATTCAACCCACTGATGTTTTCAGAATCAAGGTATAAGGTGGGGGAGCAAGCAATCAACCTCACCATCGGACCAATGAGTCCTAGACATTATCAAACCAGGATAGTGCCTAGAATTAATTCAACAACCACCAAATATTCCACCAAAAAGGCAGGTATTAAATCCAAAGCAAACACAGGGAAATGATGGATGGCGCGCTGAACCTTTTTCAAACACCCCCCACCCCCCCTCTCCCCCTAATCCCCCTTGTTGGGAACAGTCCCGGCCGAACTGCCAAGCCAGGTCATCCCTGGAATGGAAACAAGCATCCTGGCATCGCTTTCGGGGTGATTCCCCTTATCAAGCAGGCATTTTGACCTGGCCTGTTCACATGAGGAATAGGGTCAAGACAGATTTGCACATGGTTGGGTCTGAAGAAGGGTGGCAAAGTGAGCTAAAGAAGAATGATGGATTCAAACCAGATCTGTGACTGGGGGTGAGTGTCTGAAAAGTTTCAGCGCACCGTCCATCATCTCTTTGTGTTTGGTATTAAATCCACAACATCTACACCTGCTTAAATAAGTAGTAAAGGCATTACTGCAAAAAGAGGCCATTGAGAAAGTCCCATTCAAATTCCAAAACAAAGAGTTTACTCTGTTTACTTTCTAATACCCAAAAAAGACGGAACCCTAAGACCCATTCTGTATCTACTGTCATTAAATAGATACATTCTACAGAACATTTTCACATGGTCACACTACAGGATGTAATATCACCACTTCAAAAAGGCGATTTCATGACCACATTAGACCTGAAGAACGCTTACTTCCATATTATCCAGCCCACAGAAGGTTTCTGAGCTGTAATTGGACATCATTATCACTTCAAAGTACTACCCTTTGGAGTAACAGCCCCAGGGGTATTCAATGTCTAGCAGTAGTAGCAGCAAAACTAAGAAGAGAAAACATTCATGTATTTCCTCATCTTGACGATTGGCTGATCAAGAGTCCAGACAAACACAAACATGTAGCAGACACCCAAAAGACAATATATTTACTGCATCAATCTGTGACAAAATCACATCTCCAACCATCCCAAATTCAACCTTATCTGGAGTCAATTATCAGTACCATTTCGGAGATAGCTTACCGCAACCTCCAAAGGGTTCTCAATCTCCAGAACCAACTGGATCTTTTTCAGCCACATCACCTACCAGTGGAAACAATGAGACTTTTAAGAATGATGGCTTCCTGTATAGCAATATTACCTCATTATCGCCTACACATGAGACCCTTCCAGGAATGGTTAGCATCTCAATGGTAACAAGCGGGAGGAAATCTGGAAGATCAAGTGTTAGTTTCACCAAGGGTTCATCAAGCTCCATCATGGTGGAACAATCCTAATATTTTAGCAGCGAGAACCTTCAAGGATCCAATTCCGCAAATAACCATCACAACAGATGCATCACTCCTGGAAATAATTTGCAATGACATCTAGAATATTTCATACACAATGCAGACTCAGTCAAGCTCATCTACACTCTGGGAGGCCTTTAGGGGCTGATTCGGGGCACCTGTATTGCTAAATATTCCAGGGTTCTAAACGCCATTAGAGATACCCTAACTAGAGTAGAACGAGACATTCAGACTCTGGAAAAACAATATTTTCATACTAACGACATTGGCATCTTAGCTGACATCTGAGATAAACTCGTGAAACTCGCTTCCTACATCGACACTTGCAAGCTTGACGCTATGGTGAGGGCGATCACACAGGCAGGACGCTCACAAATATTTTACGCACCCCATGAGCATCTACATATGTCACTGAACTCCTAGATTCTGAGGCCTAATCTGTGTCTTCTGCTCCTGAGCTACTGGATGTCATGACCTTTTTTTATACCAGTCTATACTCCGTGGCCTCTACCCGGCCTGACTGTATTGGCGAAGTATTTTGATACCACACATTTGCTCTGCCTGGATAATGCCCATCAGGCCTACCTGGACCCTCCCATTACTTTTGAAGAAATAGAACAAGTCATCATAATTTTACCTGGTGATAAAGCTCCTGGCCTCGACGGGCTCACACATGCCATCTACAAAGAATATGCCATAATACTGGCTCCACACCTCCTAGCTATGTTTGAAAACGCCCTAGAAATAGGAACACTGCCCCCCTCCTTGATAGAAGTAGTCATCATTCCACTCCTAAAACCTAGAAAGCCCGCTTGCCTCTGTGACTCCTATCAACCTCTCTCCTTACTAAATGTTGAGAGTAAAATCTATGCTAAGATCCTTGCCATTAGACTCCAGTCCCTCTTACCAATGATAATCAGACCGGACCAGTCTAGCTATGTACCTGGCCGTTCGACCTCCCACAATTTGCGCATGATATTTGCAGTGATGCACCACCTTGACCCCGCCATCACTGACTCACACTGGGACTATTGCTACAGACTGTGAGAAAGTGCCATCTTTCTTGCATGCAAATGGGGGATGGGAGCACACTGCCTCACCTCCCAGCACAGTTCGCCCCTTAGCATTGTCGTAAATGCAGTTCAGTGATTTCTTACTTGAATTTTAGCTGTAGTGGTTCACCAAAGTTGGTGCAGGTTAGTGCTGTGAATCTCTAGACACATGTGTTTCTGGATATTATCCGTCTTCAGTAGAGATAAAAAACGAAAATTCCTTCTGGGGTTGCTGGAAAGGCTGCCATAGTCTCTCAGGTCTCAGTACCTCTCTCTAGCGCACAGGTGCATTGCCAAGAGCTTGTCAGCTCAGTGGCTCAAGGGAGCCTTTTCAAACAAATGGGGGATGGGAGCACACTGCCTCACCTCCCAGCACAGTTCGCCCCTTAGCATTGTCGTAAATGCAGTTCAGTGATTTCTTACTTGGATTTTAGCTGTAGTGGTTCACCAAAGTTGGTGCAGGTTAGTGCTGTGAATCTCTAGACACATGTGTTTCTGGATATTATCCGTCTTCAGTAGAGATAAAAAACGAAAATTCCTTCTGGGGTTGCTGGAAAGGCTGCCATAGTCTCTCAGGTCTCAGTACCTCTCTCTAGCGCACAGGTGCATCGCCAAGAGCTCGTCAGCTCAGTGGCTCAAGGGAGCCTTTTCAAACAAATGGGGGATGGGAGCACACTGCCTCACCTCCCAGCACAGTTCGCCCCTTAGCATTGTCGTAAATGCAGTTCAGTGATTTCTTACTTGAATTTTAGCTGTAGTGGTTCACCAAAGTTGGTGCAGGTTAGTGCTGTGAATCTCTAGACACATGTGTTTCTGGATATTATCCGTCTTCAGTAGAGATAAAAAACGAAAATTCCTTCTGGGGTTGCTGGAAAGGCTGCCATAGTCTCTCAGGTCTCAGTACCTCTCTCTAGCGCACAGGTGCATCGCCAAGAGCTCGTCAGCTCAGTGGCTCAAGGGAGCCTTTTCAAACAAATGGGGGATGGGAGCACACTGCCTCACCTCCCAGCACAGTTCGCCCCTTAGCATTGTCGTAAATGCAGTTCAGTGATTTCTTACTTGAATTTTAGCTGTAGTGGTTCACCAAAGTTGGTGCAGGTTTCTTGCATGGTATGCCCCCACTTTTTGCTGAAATGCTGAATGTACTTTGACTGAGTGTGCCCTGGACTCCTGCCAATCAGGTGCCCAGGGCCTATGTTCCTTCCCTAAACAAAAACCTCAAAACCAAATTGACAAACCCTGGCCACATGTCAGCCCCTGGTAAATGGTACCCTAGGTACCCAGGGCCTTGTGACCAGGGAAGGCCTCTAAGGGCTGCAGCACTCATTGTGCCACCCTTAGAGGTCCTGTACCCTAACACCCACACACTGCCCTGGCAGACTGAGTGTCTGGGTACAAGACAAAACAGAGAGTCGACATGGCACACATCCCTGTGTGCCATGCCCACAAACTACACTGCCCTGACATACATCAGCCACCCCTCTAGCTGGGTGCCCTATGCCAGTGGTGTGGGCACAGAGGCTGGAGCCCTGTGCCCCTACAGTAACCAGGTCCATTCCTGGGCCCTGTAAGTGCAGTGCTGCCATTTAAGAGTACATGGTGCTGGGAGCTTGTCAAACACGAACTCCACAGCACCATAATGGCAGCACTGAAGCCTGAGAAGTTTGGTATCAAACTGCTCAGCACATTAAATCCACACTGATGCCAGTATGGGATTTAATGTACCAAGCACCACAGAGGGCATCTTAGAGAGGCCCCCTGAAACCTAATCCACAATCCACGTCTGTTCTGAGGCTGCCACACAGCAGACATGTTGCTGGACCCCTGGGTAGGAGAGCCCCTGCTCTCCTGGGCCTGCAACAATGCACATCCTTGGCGAGGTGCTAAATCTCCTCCCCCAGGATGGGCAGGGAGAAGCTTCAAAGGCATGCCGCCTCTGTGAGCTTCCCCAGGCCACTGCAATCCCCCACTCTGGCAGGAAGCATGGCCGGAAACCCCAAATAAGTACAGGGGATGTGCCAGCCTGCCAACCCCACCCCTCAGGTGGGGGAGGCGAGGTGAAGCACATCCCCGGGCTCTCGCCATCTTGATGATGGGAAGCCCTACCCAATCAGGACTAGGCTACTGCCCCCCTCCCACAGGAGAGAGGCAGGATAGGGGGTGTACCCACCCCAGAACAGGAACCCATTGGTCCCTGCCCTTCACCTACCTGTAACACCCCTAAATCTAGTATTTAGGGGCACCCTGAACCTTCCTTCCCCAGATTCCAAAATCCGAAGAAGAGCTAGAAGAAAGAAGACCTGCTCTGCAGCTGCTAAGAAGAGGAAGACACAAACTGCTTTGGCCCCAGCCCTACCGGCCTGTCGACCCTCGAACCTGCTCCTGCTCCAAACCGACATCTCTTGTGGCCAGCAACCTCACAAAGCCCAGAGGACCTGGCTACCTTTTGACTCTAAGCCCCTGGGACTCCCATGAGTAGAGGCTCTACTCAAAATCTACTTCTAATCCCTGGCAGCAACCCGGAACCGCGAACCCAGCACACTCTGCACCAGCCAAGCCTGGCCTGTGCCGGAGTGAACAAAGACCACGAGGACGACCCCACGGCGACTGTGACCCCGAGTCCAGCACCCAAGGACCTCCCTTGACACTCCTGAAGAAGCCTGCAGCCTTAGAACAAGGTGCCCCCCCAACCGCGATCAACAGAGGGTAAGATTTCCCGACACCAAAAGGCACCCCGGCGCCCCGCGGCCCCCTGTGCCCAATCCCGGGATACCTACCTATCCTCCAACTACCCAACGTACCTCTCGAAGTGGTGGTGGCACCTGAAGAATCCTCATCCCCGAGCTAGCAGTCTTTTTCTAAACCGAAGGTTTCCCATTGAAATCAATTGAGCGCCCGAAGGCTCAAAAGCACCCTGTACCCAGCCGCCCGAGTGGCCCTGGCAGTGCAACCTAGACACCTATCTACTTCCCCACTTGCCCTGAGTAAGTGACCAGGAGCCCAGCTCCCACAGCCGCGTGGCCTGCTAGTTAGCAGCCACCAACCAAGGCCCCCCTATCCCTCATAGGATAACATTGGGCCTAACTCTCTCTGCACCCGGCCGCCCTAGTGCCGCTGTGGGTGAACCAACTGTACCTACCTGACCCTGGGGGACCCCTGAGTCTATGCCCAGAACCTCAACTCTGCCAGTCGAGTACTTACCTTTAAACCAATAACTAAATTTTCTTCATAGGGTAACATTGACTGGCTTTTTCCTGAAATTTCTTCTAAGTGTGGACTTCTCAAATCTTAAAATATTCACCAAAAATCAGCCGAGTAACAAAAACGAAAATACTCACCTGCTCTTAGGTGAGCTCCCAGTGCTGGATCTTGGTGCCCAGCACTGACTCTGAAAAATACTTACATCTGAAAGAAACACGTTAGTTAGATTCCTCACCTTAGAATATCCCCAGGCGTCAGACTGGATCCGGAAGATTTTTCGTCAGCAATACCCCTTGCGCGTCGCTAGGCGTCGTCTGCGGCTCCGCGTCCGTCGTCTGCGTCGTGCGCCGGAATGACGTCGTCGGAGTACTTAGACGCCGCCCTCGCGCGCTGACGTCAGTTCTTCTTTTTTCCGCGCCAGTAAGCGCAGATCCGGGAGAGCTACCCCTTTTAGTCTTTTTTGACTAAGTTTTTTGATCCTTTTTGATCTTGTCTCGACTCCGGTGCCGGTAGGATGCCTGGTTTTAAAGCCTGTGCTGACTGCAACCGCTTGATGTCTGTTACGGACCATCACCGCCGGTGCCTTTACTGCTTGGGCCTCGACCACGACGCGGCGTCGTGTTCGGACTGCAAGGCCCTGACCTCGAAGGCTAGACGGGAGTGGTCCCGTAAGCTTCTCGAGCTTCGCCACTCGGCTCCGCGCCCCTCTCGATCCCGGTCCAGGAGGAGGTCCAAGGATCGGTCGCGGAGCCGCAGCCGACGTCATCATCGATCGTCGGGATCCAAGTCTTCGGGTAAGTCGAAGCAGTCCAAGAGGCGACACTGCTCTTCGGACTCCCCTCGCCGGTCGCGCGACTCGGCCGAGGGTCAGGGTGGTGCCACCCCCGCGGCTCCGGCGGAGCCGCAGGCGCCGCGCAAGTCCCCATACCCACCGGTCCCTGGGACTGACGCGACACCGGCGGAAGTCAGTGCCTTCCTCTCGGCCATGAGGAACCTGGCTCCGCCGTCGACGCCCGCTGGCGCGCCTTCGGGCCCCGCAGACCCGACTGGCCAACCTTGCCTGCCGGCGGCTCCGGCCCCGGCGCCGTCGACGGCTCCGGCCTCGATGCCGCAAGTGCCCGAGGGACCCGTTTCCGAGTCCCCGCCGACGCCTGTCGACCTCGTCACGCCTCCTCCGCCGGCGTCGACACCGGTACCACCTCCGACGCCGGCTCCGCTCGGCGTCGAGCCCCAGTTCAGCCCCGCTCCGGGCCCGGCGCCGTTACGGCGTCGATGGACGCCGCGTTCGGCGCCGCTGGAGACACATTATGTCTATCGCCCGGCTCCGATCCTTCCTCCTGCATACCAGGAATCTGATGACGGAGGCGACTGGGAGGGATCTGAGGATCCTATGGCCGTTCAGGCTCAGCTGTCCCAGGACTGGGCAGATGAACTGGGGGAGGCCAGTGGCCTGGATACCTCTCCAGACACTGGATTCATCTCTCCTCCGACTGTGGCTTTGGAAGAGGGTGCTGCTTTCTCTGTGGTGCTGCGCAAGGCGGCCGCAGCCCTTGGGCTCGAGCTACCTGCCGTGGCTGTGAGGACTAACGTCCTCACTGAGGTGCTTCAGTCTGCAGCAAGCTCCACTGAGCCTCTGCTACAATTCAATGAGGCCCTCATTGACGTTCTGCAGGGCACCTGGTCCAAGCCCTCCACAGTCCCTCCTGTGGACAGGAACGTCGCCAGGCGCCACCGCCCTGCTCCGGGCGACCCCAGTTTTCTGTCCCAACACCCTACCCCCGAGAGCCTGGTTATCCAGGCCTCTACCTCCCAATCCTCCTTCCCGACCGCTCCGCCGGACCGGGATTCCAAGAGACTGGAGCAGTTTGGCAAAAAGCTGTTCTCCTCCCTTAGTTTGGGCCTGCGGTCCTTGAACACCGCCTGTCTCTTGGACCGTTATTCCCACTCTCTGTGGGATACGGTGGAGGACGTGCTGCCCCTGTGTCCGGAGGAGGTCCAGACACGACTTACCCAGGCTCTGGCCGATGGGAGGGATGCAGCACGACATGCTATCCGATGTGGGCTTGACACTACGGACTCGCTGGGTAGGGCGATTTCTACCACGGTGGCGCTTAGACGTCACGCCTGGCTGCGGTCCACGTCCTTTTCGGGTGATGTCCAGAGCACTCTCATGGACATGCCCTTTGATGGCACTCGCCTTTTTGGCGAGAAAGCGGACAGTGCGCTGAATCGCTTTAAGGACTCCCGGGCTACGGCCAAGTCCTTGGGCCTCTCGGCCCCGCGGTCGCAAACTTCCGCCTTTCGCCCCTTTCGTGGCCAAGGAAGGGGTGCCTCCTCACGTACGCCTAGCCACCAGCCGCAGAACCAACCTGCGCGCGGTCGCGGATGTGGTTTCCGCCAAGGCAGTTCTGGAGGTCGACGCGGTCAGCCCACATCCACCCCGGCAGCATCCGCCTCAAAGCCTTCCTAGTCCGAGCTTTCAGGCCCATTCCACGCCAGTGGGCTGCAGAGTTCGCTGGGCCTTAGGCAGGCTGAGCGTCAGTGGCGACGAGACTATGCCCCCGACAAGAAACTGCACTTCGCCACCCTGCTCAAAGATTATAAACTAGCAGTCTTGCAAACTAAGTCTATGTATTTTTCAAATAAGATTGTCGGCCCTGCCACTAAAACCAAGGACATCTTCCTTATTGTCGAGGAGCTATCAAACCCAGATAGGATCACCCCTAAATCCCTTCCATCTCGGGCACTCTGTGACTCTCTAAACCTTTTCTTTATTGAAAAGATAGCTAACATCAAGAAGAGTATCCTATCCTCAGCCCTCTCTCACCATCACGGGCCTGAGTCCCCTCTGCCTTTTTTCAACCCTAGGCAGCTGACCCAGATCCCTCCAATCTCTGAGACAGAATTCTTAGCCCTTCTTAAAAAGGTTGCGTCAGGATCCCCCACTGACTGCTGCCCTCCCTCAGTCCTCCGTGAGGCCTTTGCAGCTTGCCCTTCGCCCCCTTTGGCATTGCTGAATAACTCTCTCTCCTCTGGCACCGTTCCTGGGTCATTCAAACGAGCTGAGGTCACACCTATCCTTAAAAAACCCACGGCAGACCCCACAACCATGAGCAACTTTCAACCCATCTCCCTCCTTCCTTATCTTAGCAAGGTCCTTGAGGCTCATGTGACCAACACTTTGAGTTCTTTTATCGAGGACTCTCAGTTCCTCGACCATCAACAGGCTGGATTTAGACCCAATCACTCCACAGAATCTGTCATACTTTCAGTAATGGAGGAACTACGGAGAGGGGCGGACTCTAACATCAGTCAGGCCCTAGTGCTCCTGGATTTGTCGGCCGCCTTCGACACGGTCGACCATGATATTTTGATCGGCCGTGTCGGGGAGGCCGGCATCCAGGGCCCCGCGTTAGCCTGGATCCGCTCCTTTTTGAGCGACCGCCATCAGGCGGTCCGGCTCTCTCAGTTCTCCGCGGATGAAGTTAAACTAACCTGTGGTGTTCCGCAGGGATCCTCCTTATCTCCTCTCCTTTTTAATTTATATCTCACCCCCCTCATTCGCTCGCTACAAGGCAGTAGTGTCACCGTGTTTAATTACGCGGATGACATCCAGCTGGTCTTCAACATTAATTCCACGGCCCAGTCCATTGACAATTTTCAATCCACTCTTTGTCATATTAGTGACTGGATGGGGGCGAACCATCTGAAGCTTAACCCCGACAAGACTGAACTCCTGCTTGTCGGGGGCATAGCCAACCCTTGGAATCCCACCTTCTGACCCTCCAGGCTGGGCACCCCTCCCCCCGTCCCCGTCAGCTCAGTGAAGAGCCTGGGGATCACCATCAGTAACGATCTCTCAATGAAACCACAGATCAGTGCAGTGGTGTCCTCCAGCTTCTTTCAATTGAGAAAAATTCGTAAGATCGCCCGCTTTCTGACCACCGAGGCCCTTACCCTGGTATTACTGGCACTTGTCATCTCCAGGTTGGATTATGCCAACTCTCTCTATGTTGGTTTACCCATCTACCAATCAAAGAGGCTCCAACTGGTCCAGAACCAGGCAGCACGGCTCATTTACCACCAACCCAAATACCAGCACGTACGCCCTCTTCTGAAATCCCTCCACTGGCTCCCCATCACTGAGCGGTGTAAATTTAAACTGGGCTGCATTATTTTTAAATCCCTTGCCGGTACAGGACCTTTGTTTATTTCTTCACTTCTGCACCCATATGTCCCTTCCCGTACCCTTCGTTCTTCCTCCCTGGCTCTTCTTCAAATCCCTAAGTTCAATCGTAAAAAACATGGAGGACTAAGGTTCTCATTTCTTGCCCCTTCCTTTTGGAACGCCCTTCCATTAAGCCTAAGACTGGCTTCCCCTTTAACCCATTTTAGGTCTCTTCTGAAAACCTATCTATTCAGTATAGCCTACAATTAGAATCTCCTTAGCCCCCTGGACTGTCTTGTTTTCTGTCTCTCTGTCCTCCGCGCCAAGAAACCTTCTGGTGTTAGCTGCGCTTTACAAGTTCTTTTTACATTACATTACATTACATTACATTACATTACATCACCTGCTCCACTGGCGGTCCATCACATCGGACAGGTGGGTGCTGCAAATCGTCCGAAGGGGCTACTCCCTCCCCTTCGAGACGACCCCTCCAGCCATGCCACCGCAGCACCACCGTATCTCGGGGGATCATTTGAATCTTCTCCACGAGGAAGTTTCGGCCCTCTTGGCCAAGGGGGCCGTCGAGTGCGTTCCGAGCCCAGAAGTAGGTCGTGGTTGTTATTCCCACTACTTTCTGGTTCCCAAGAAGGGCAAAGGGGGCCTACGCCCTATCTTGGACCTCCGGAACGTCAATGCCTTCCTCCGGAAGGAAAGGTTCAAGATGTTAACCTTGGCTCAGGTTCTAGCTGCCCTAGACCCGGGAGACTGGATGGTAGTGTTGGACTTGCAGGACGCATATTTCCACATCCCCGTCCTGCCGGCCCACCGGCGTTACCTGCGGTTCACGGTGGGTCAAGAGCACTTTCAGTTTACCGTGCTCCCCTTCGGCCTTACCAGTGCCCCTCGGGTGTTCACGAAAGTGATGGCGGTGGTCGCAGCTCATCTGCGCAGATCAGGGGTTCCAGTCTTCCCCTATCTCGACGACTGGTTGTTGAAGGCGGGCTCGCCCCAGGCAGTCGTCTCCCACCTCCAGACTACGGCGGATCTCCTGCATTTGCTGGGATTTTCCATCAACGTGCCGAAGTCACACCTGAGCCCCTCTCAGAAGCTCTTCTTCATCGGAGCGGTTCTCGATTTGGCGCAGTTCCGAGTCTATCCACCGGAACAGCGGGTCCGGGATATTCAGGCCCTGATTCCCATCTTTCGGCCTCTATCCTGGGTTTCGGTCAGGCTAGTGTTGCGGCTTCTGGGGCTGGTGGCCTCCTGCATCCTACTAGTGCATCACGCCAGGCGGCGCATGCGGGCTCTGCAGTGGGACCTGAAGTTTCAGTGGGCCCAGCATCACGGCAACCTGTCCGACCATGTCTTGATCTCGGAGGGCACTGCACAGCAGTTGCAGTTGTGGCTCACGGACCGCGATTGGGTCAAGGGCAAGAGCCTCTCCCTTCCCCACCCGGAGCATGTCGTAGTGACGGATGCGTCCCTCCTGGGATGGGGTGGCTATATGGGGGAGGCGGAGATCAGAGGCCTCTGGTCTCCGGCGGAGTCTCGTCTCCACATCAACCTGTTGGAGTTGAGAGCGATCCGACTTGCACTGAATGCCTTCCTTCCCTCTGTCAGGGGAAGTGTTGTGCAGGTGTTCACGGACAACACCACCGCCATGTGGTATTGCAACAAACAGGGCGGGGTGGGGTCGTGGACCCTTTGTCAGGAGGCCCTGCGCCTCTGGACATGGCTGGAACACCAGGGTGTCACCCTAGTGGTTCAACATCTGGCGGGCTCTCTGAACGCCAGAGCAGACGAACTCAGCCACCGGTGCATGATGGATCACGAATGGCGTCTGACCTCCGAAGTGGCACAAGGTCTCTTTCAGCAGTGGGGAGAGCCTTGGTTAGATCTATTCGCCACCGAAGAGAACGCGCAATGTCAGCAGTTCTGCGCGTTGGAATTTCCAAGGCGGCACTCGCTCGGCGACGCTTTTCGTCGAGTGGAGTTGCGGTCTGTTGTACGCCTTTCCGCCTATACCACTTCTGCCCAGAGTGCTGAAGAAGATCAGGCACGACCGGGCCCAAGTCATCTTGGTGGCTCCGGATTGGGCACGAAGGTACTGGTATCCCGAGCTACTCAGTATGTTGACCGATCCTCCGATACGTCTGTCCCTTCGGGAGGATCTTCTGTCGAAGCAGCAGGGGACGGTCCTCCACCCGAACCTGTCCAGCCTCCACCTCCATGCGTGGAGATTGAGCGGCGGCAGTTGATGCCATTTGACTTGCCTTCTGAAGTCTGTGATATCATTCTTGCAGCCAGGCGTCCCTCCACTAAGACGGTATACGCCTGCCGGTGGAACAAATTTGTGGCATGGTGCACAGCAAAGGCTGTGGATCCCCTTTCCGCCCCTCTTTCTGAGGTTCTACTGTTTCTTCTTTCTTTGGCCCGGCAGGGCTCTGCCCTGCGCACCCTGAAAGGTTATCTTGCTGCCATCTCTGCCTTCTTGCGGCTTCCTGATCAGCCTTCTCTTTTCAAGTCCCCTGTAGTTTCACGCTTTCTAAAAGGCATTACTCACACGTTCCCTCCTGTCCCTTTTGTAATGCCTCAGTGGGACTTGAATCTTGTTCTCACATTTTTTTTTTTTTTTTTTTGAAACCGTTTATTACAAAACTCAAAAAATATACAAAGATGGGCCTACAACCTTCCGGCCGGCCGCTAGTAGACAAAAGGAGCATATGATACACATTGTAGAGCGTGCGTTGCGGCTGAGGAAATGCACAGGAGTTAGCAGCGTTGATAGCCACACCATCCGGACCCCACTGTACGGTTTCATTTTAAACTGAAAAAAACAACCAAAAAGAACAAACCCACAAGGCAATCCACAATCCGAAATAGCAGCATGTGCTCCCCTGAGAGGTGGACCCTACCAGTCCATAGGAGTATCAAGAAGGGGAAGAGATCAGGACTAGGGCTGGGTAAACTCAATGCCCGGAACAAGGAAGATGGGTCGGCTAAGGGGATGGGGCAGGCGACGGATCGGGCAATAACGGCGGAGCACAAATTCCCCCGCGGTAGGCGTTCCAGGGGCCCCATACTTTCACCCATGTCCCAGGCTTACCTCTCGCCACATACACCACCTTTTCCCGAAACATGCACCAATCCATATGTTCCTTCCAGGCCGAGACAGTCGGGGACCTCTGGGATCCCCACAGTTGAGCAATATCACGCTTGGCCACCATATATCCCAAAGTCACCCACCACGTCTGTGGCGCCGAGTAGTCGGCAGGTTCCCACACGTTCAACAGGCATCTCCTCGCTTCGGGTAGCAGCACCACATGCGTAACCACACGCAGGACTTCATGCACACCACGCCAGAATCGCTCCACCTCCGGGCATTCCCACAGTATATGTAGAAAGGTCCCCAAAGCGCCACACCCACGCTTACACAACCCGTCCACAGCATAACCCATACGCAGGAGCCTTGGCCCCGTCATGTAGACTCTGTGGAGTATCTTGAGCTGGACGAAGCGAAGGCGGGCCGGTATGGCCACCTCTTTCGGGGAGGCCACCGCAGAGGTCCAGTCCTCGTCGTCCAGCTCCAGTCCATCGGCAACCCAAGCCTCACGAAGGGCAATCAGCAATCCCGAGCGGTCATTTCTCAGTTTTTTGTAGATCAGTGAGATCGTGCTGTCCGGAACGTGTCCATCCAGCACTCTATCCTCCAGGGGGGAATACTCCAGGATGGATGCAACGTCCGGGAAGACGGAGCCCAGTGCATGACGGATCTGCAAATACCGAAAGTACTCTCTGTCATGCAACTGGAATTCCGTCTGCAGCATCTCGAACGTTTTAAATCCTCCCCTCGTCCAGAGATCCCCCACTTTGCTGATGCCTATCATGTCCCACTTCTCGAAGCCCTTCGAGGTCCACAGGGAGCCCAACTGCTCGGACGCGTATAGTGGCGATGCCCGGGTCAGACGGTCCTTCCACCCCATCGCCACATTGGCCGCGTGCCACACTCGCACCATGACACGCGTGGGGCCGGTCAGCCGAGCGTCGGGCGCGCTAGAGTAGAGCGCTCGATTATAGTCCCCACCCGGCAGTAGCATCTTATCCATTTCGAATGCCGGGTTTAAGGCGGGCCCGTACAGGCCGTGATTAATCGCAGCCAGCTGGGAGGCCCAATAGTACCGTTTGATATCCGGGAGGGCGATCCCTCCGTCATACCATGGGAGCGTCAGCTTCGCCAGCGCGATACGCGGCCTCCCGTCCCAGAACAGGCGGCGCTGCATACTCTCCACCTCACGGAAGTAGCGCGCTGGGACGAGGTCCATGGTGTTCTGCAAGGCGTACAGGAAACGCGGCAGAGACATCATCTTGAACAATGCCGCCCGGCCGAGCGGCGAAAGTGGCAAGCGCCGCCAGCGCGTGACATCTTCCTTCAGGCGCAGGAGGGGGGGAAGCAAGTTCCGATCATACCGGGCCTCCGGGTCCAGAGTAATGAAGACACCCAGGTACCGAAATCCCTGCGGGGCGATCTGGATCGGACAGCCCCGCGGGAGAATAGGAGCCTCCCCAGAGAGAACATACACACACGATTTAGCCCAGTTGATGACAAGGCCGGAGTTACGACCAAATGAATGCAAAACATCAACCAGTACTATCAGTGATTTTCGTGGGGAAGCTAGGTACAGAAGGATGTCATCAGCGTATAGGGATACGCGGTCCTCATACTCGGGGGTCCAACGGAGACCACGGATGGAAGGCTCCCACCGCAGCCACTCCGCCAGGGGCTCCAAGGCAAGCGCAAAAAGGAGCGGCGATAAGGGGCAGCCCTGCCGCGTGCCCCGGCCCAGCTCGAACGGAGCCGATACTCTACCGTTCACCACCACCTGCGGCAATGGGCCCGAATACAGCAATTTGACCCAACTGATGAACCCAGCGCCAAAGCCAAACTTCGCAAGCATCGCCCAGATGTATTGCCATTCAAGCGTGTCAAACGCCATAGTGGCGTCCAAGGACGCCAAAATGGCCGGCTCCCGGATGTACTGAACACGTGCGAGCACCCCATGCAAACGCCGCAAGTTAAGGGCCGTGTTACGATGGGGAATAAAGCCGGACTGATCCTGGTGAACCAGTTCGCCCACCACGCCGACCAGTCGATTGGCCAGGACCTTGGCGAGAATTTTGGGTTCCGCGTTCAGTAGCGAAATGGGCCGATAGGATGTAACCCGGTCCCGAGGTCTCCCCTCCTTGTGGATAACCACGATTGTAGCCAGACGCTGGTCCAGCGGGAGGGAGCCCACCGAATGAGCCTCCAGGAACATCGACCGGAGATGTGGAGCCAGCGTATCCGGTCGCAACTTGTACAACTCGATGGGGAGACCATTAGGACCCATGGCCTTGCCGGAAGCGACCGAACGTATGGCGAGGGCTATTTCGTCGGAGGTTGGAGCGGCGTCCAACAACTCTCTGTCCTCCTCCGAGAGGGAAGGCAGCGCGATATCCCTGAGCAGGGCACGGGAATCCTCTTCAGAGCGGGAAGACACCGGGGAATACACCCCACGGAAATAGTCCGCGAAGCAGGAGACAATTTCTTCCGGCTCAGTAACACACACACCATCCGTTTTCTCAATCAGCGGGACTACACGACTCGCTCTCTCCCTTTTGTCCAGCCACGCAATCAATTTACCAGCCTTATCACCCACATCATACAGTCTCCCCTGTTGCTCTCTACTGAGGCCCCTGGCCGCCTCCGTGACGAGGGCCCTATAGGCCGCTTGCTTGAGTTGGAGGACATGTAATACGGCATCCGTCACCCCACATTCTAGGTTACCCTCCAACTCGGCTATCTCAGCTTCCACCCGGGTCACCTCCTCCCGCTCGCGCCTCCGGGTGTG
Source organism: Triturus cristatus (assembly GCF_964204655.1). Lineage (NCBI taxonomy): Eukaryota > Metazoa > Chordata > Amphibia > Caudata > Salamandridae > Triturus > Triturus cristatus. Next base: position 675,334,825 of record NC_140593.1, on the reverse strand, counting down.
GGAAATGAGGGACAGGGCCTCTCCTCGTAGTACTGTCTTGAATGCCTCCCACAGTGAAACAGCCGACGGCACGGATCCCACATTCTCGTCAAAATAGCGCTGGAGGGATTTAATCAATTCAGCGCGAATGGTGGGGTCGCGCAGGTACCAGGGATTGATCGGGACCACCCTACCCTCACCCCTCGGAAAAAGATCCAGGTGTAACAGGAGCGGGGAATGGTCCGAGATACCCCGTGCCAAATGACGCACCTCTCCCACCCTCCCAACATAGGCCGCCGGGACCAGGACATAATCTAGTCGTGAGAGACTACCATGGGCCCCCGAATGGAAGGTATACTGTAACTGCGTGGGATGTTTTAAACGCCAGCAATCCACCAATCCCAAGGTGTCCAATAGACCAGATAGCCACGCTTGGGCCCGGGGGAGGTCCCTAGGGGGGTGACGATCCACAGTCCCGGAAACCACCGCATTGAAATCCCCTCCCACCACCAGAATCCCCCCCGGAAGGTCAAGGAGGAGGCGCCCCAGGTCCGCAAAGGTAGTAGACTGCAGCCCCGGCGGGACGTATACTGATACAAAAACGACCACTTTGCCCTCCATCCTTCCCACCAAGACCGCGTAACGTCCCCTGTCGTCATGGAGCACCTCATCAATCTCCAACGGGAGCGAGTTTTTAACCATGATGCCCACACCCCTTGAGCCAGACGTGAAGCCCGAATGGGCCACTAGGCGATAGCCACGCCGATTCATGGCGCAAAAGGAGTTGCCAATGAGGTGTGTCTCCTGCAGAAAAACTACATCGGGCGAGATTCGCTTCAAGAACTGCAGGGCCACACCTCGTTTTATCCTGTCCCCCAGTCCATTCACGTTCCAGGACAACAAAGTTAGTTCCCTACCCCCCATCGTAGACAGAAGCCACCATTTGTCCCCCGGAGAGCACTATAAAGCTAGCACAATAATACTTTTGCCTTGTGGTAAAAACGAACAACACCCCCCCCATCCCTGCCCACCCGCCCCAACAAAACTCCCCCCTCCCTGCACCCCTGCATGAGCCCGAACAGCCCCCCCAACGTGCAGTGTGCCTGTCGCCCCATATATATAGTAAAAACTAGCTAAACCCCCTAGAGGAGGAAGGAGAACCCCCAGTAGACCCCACACAACCTCCATAGGAGGGGAAATTATACAGACAGACGCTTAATCGAGAGTGGCATCATTTTTGTCCAGAGTGAAGCAGAATATTACCCCCTCAGTCCCGATCCAGTGTGCCGTCTCCCCCCGCCGCCCCCCCCCGCCCCCCAGATCACGATCCCCAGACAGAGTGTCCAGCCAGTCTCCGGCCGCTTCGGGACGGTCAAAAAAGTGCGTGCGACCCTCTACCTCCACTCGCAGCTTGGCTGGGAAGAGCATAGCGTATTTAAGGTTCAGGTCCCGAAGACGGCGCTTGACGCCTTGGAAGCTCAGTCTCTGCTTCTGGACCGCTGGGGTGAAATCAGGATAAAAGTTTACCTCCATATTGTCAAGCTTAACCGGCCCATGCAGTCTGGAGGCTTGCAGGATAGCGTCTCTGTCCCGAAAGTTGAAAATCCGGGCAATGAGAGGCCGCGGAGGGGCTCCGACCTTCGGCCTTCCCCCGGGAACCCTGTGGGCCCGCTCCACCGCGAAGAATTTACTCAGCCCCCGTGGCTGGAGATGGGTAGCGATCAGGTCCTCCACAAATAGGTCCGCCGCCGCTTCCTCCCGTCCCTCGGGCACTCCGATGATGCGGATGTTGTTCCTCCGGGCCCGACTCTCGGAGTCCTCCAGGCGCCGATCCATAAGCGCGCTCGCCTGACTAAGCCGGCGCACCTCTGTTTGTAGTGCCGCCACCTCAGTAGTAAGGCCCGATGCGGTGTGGGCCAAAGAATCAACTCGGTCGTTGGTCTTGGAAAGATCGGCCCTCACCAGGCCAACATCCACGAGGACCGAGTCGATCTTCTGTGCCAGTGTGTCGAACCGCTGGCCCACCGAGGCCTTCATCTCGGCAATGGCGCCCATGACATCACGTAGAGTCAGATCCGTGGGCAGGTCCGGGGCATCAGGAGGGCCCTCAGGGGATTTGTGCGGTCCGCCGGGAGATCCCTTCTGGACGGTATAGCGGTCCATACTGTTGGCCTGATGGGTGGTGCCACGCCGGGTCGATTTATTCTTTGCCCGGTCTCCATCTTGTTTCGTGGCCATGGCCACCAGTCCCCCGGTCGCACCAGCCACGTCGTGAAGAGCAGGCAAACAGGGCCACAAGCTCCGGGGGGGGCCACCTCAGATCGGCGGGGTGGGTCACAGCCGGCGGGCAGGCCGAGTCTCCCCGCGAGACCACACCAACACAAAGAGCCCCGCGACCCAACCCTGCAGAGACGGCAAGGGGGTGCGAAAGTGAAAGCGAAAGTGCGGGGTACGCGACTCGCCAGGCCCGGCCCGCCGCTGTTGTTCACTTTGTCACTGGGTCACCCCTCAGCGCAAATCCGGGGTCTGGCGAGGAGAAGGCCGCAGACTTCAATCGGTGCTCACTCCGGTGTCCGAGGTCTGATTTGACAACGGGAAACGGGTACCACCTCAGCTCAGGCTCACCAACACATTCCCCTCGTCCAAGACAGGATAAATTCAGGATAGTCGTAGGAGGTTGCGGAGGTCCTCGGGAGCCTCGCACCTACGCGGCCATCTTGGTTGCGCGCTAGGCTCCTCCCCCCCTGTTCTCACATTTCTAATGTGTGCTCCCTTTGAGCCTCTTCATAATTGTCCTCTTCGTCTGCTGACGCTTAAGCCTGCTTTTCTGGTAGCCATCACCTCGGCTAGACGGGTGAGTGAGCTCCAGGCTCTATCTTCAAAGCCTCCTTTTCTCTCTGTTCATCCGGACAAGGTTGTCCTTTGGCCTCGTCCCTCCTTTCTTCCGAAAGTGGTGACTCCATTTCATCTTGGGCAACCTGTCACCTTGCCCACCTTCTTTCCGCCTCCGCATCCTTCCAAAGAGGAAGAGAGGCTCCACCGACTGGACCCAAAACGTGCGCTCTCCTTTTCTCTGGACCGCACAAAGCAGTTCCGGGTGGACGACCAACTTTTCGTTGGATACGTGGGTGCTAAGAAGGGGAAAGCTGTGCACAAACGGACCATCTCTCGGTGGGTCGTTTTGTGCATCAAAATTTGTTACTCCTTGGCAAAAAAGGACCCTCCTGTTGGGCTGCGCGCCCATTCTACTCGGGCCACGGCGGCTACCACTGCTTTGGGACGGGGTGTCCCTTTGCAGGACATCTGTCAGGCGGCAACGTGGGCTTCGCTACACACGTTTGCCAGGCATTATTGCCTTGACAGCCAAGTCCGGAGGGATGGCTTCTTTGGCCGTTCTGTCCTCCAGGACTTTCTGGTGTGATCTTGGTTCGCAGACCCACCACCGGGGATGGTATTGCTTGGGTATCTATTCTAAGGTGAGGAATCTAACTAACGTGTTTCTTTCAGATGAACAAGTTACTTACCTTTGGTAACGATGTATCTGTAAGAAACATTAGTTAGTTAGATTCCTCACCGACCCACCCATCCTCCCCGTTCTGCGAACTGACATCTAGGGTTAAGGTTATCCTTTTCAGGCCCCATGACTTTATTTTTGGCACCAGTGTCGGTCTTTGCATGGCTCTGCGTTCCTGGCACGGTAAGCTATGTACAAGAACTGACGTCAGCGCGCGAGGGCGGCGTCTAAGTACTCCGACGACGTCATTCCGGCGCACGACGCCGACGACGGACGCGGAGCCGCAGACGACGCCTAGCGACGCGCAAGGAGTATTGCTGACGAAAAATCTTCCGGATCCAGTCTGACGCCTGGGGATATTCTAAGGTGAGGAATCTAACTAACTAATGTTTCTTACAGATACATCGTTACCAAAGGTAAGTAACTTGTTCAACTGTACTTACCAGTAACCCAATTTTCTCCCATAGGAAATCATTGACTGTTTTTCTGTGAAATTTCTTCTAAGTGTCAATTTCTGCAAACTTTAAATATTCTTTAAAAATCGTATAACTTCTGAAAACGTAATTACTTACCGGTTTTGGATAAAGGTCTAGGTACCCAGTACTGGATTACAAAAGTAACGAGAACATACTATACCTGCAACTTGAATTTTCTTCCATAGGGAATCATTAACTGTTTTCTATGAAATATTTTTTAAGTGTCAACTTGTAATGTAGCAAAATATTGTCTAAAAATCATCACAGTAATTAAGTCGACTTTTATCACTTGATTCTAAGTACTGACCCAGGACTGAATCTAGGATCCACTCCTGGAATTCCAAAAGTAATCCTAAAAGTAATCTGTGGCAAATAACTTGAAACTTCCATTAAACTCAATGCATTATTGTGTTTAAAATAGTGTTGCCTATTGCAACCACTTGTAACTGTTTCCAAAAGTCAATTGCATATTACAAAAGTATTTATATAAAGCATCTCATTCTGAGAAAGTATATTTTAATTCCAATTGTTGGTTCTAAAATAAAACAAGCATATATTTTTTATATATAAACTATTGGCCTAGAGTTCAGTTATTGAGTGTGTGAGACCATTTGCTGACTGAGTGTGTACAACAAATGCTTTACACTGTCCTCTGATACTGCCTTACTGCTCGACCAAGCTACCACTTTAGAGAGTAAGGTTATATCTAACTTTAGCCTCTGCCAAACATCTGGGGACTGTGGACTCTGTACACCCTGTACCTATTTGGGAACAGTATATACAGAGCCACTTTCTCACACAGACAATTAATATTTCTCTCCCTGAACTATCGATAGCGATTAATAAATTTCAAATTACTGCATCGCTGATATCGCACCCTCCAGCAGCTGTTCCGTATGGGTCTAACTTCAGATCCGAGATGTTTATGCTGCAACGCGGCGCAGGTCTCCTATCTTCACCTTGCATGGAAGTGCCCAGGTGGCTTCTTTTTGGAGGGAGGTGCTAATGCATGTACAAATCACTAGTCACAGAATCCTCAATTGCCCCTGATTGGCCTAGTGGGGTATGTTAAAGATGGCCCTGTCACAAACAGACGGCTCTTTGCAATGCTGCTCCTGCTTGCCAAGTGTAAGGAACAACTGGCTCCGACGGACCCCACTCCTCTCCTACTGATGCCGACATTATTGTAATGTTTATAATGATAAATGCCAATTGAAAAAAAAAGTAAAGAAGAAATTACACCTGGAGTGAAGTTGTCAACTACAGGGTGCAATTATGGTTAACTGAATATTTTTCAAATGCTGTTAACCCTTGGGTTAAAAACTGAAAGCTTGTAAGGCTAAAACAAAGTCTCACACTAAACTTCATTGGCCTGGGTGGGACATCTTGTCCTGAACCTCTCCCCGACTTGAAAGATTGTCATGGACAAAAAGTGTACATAAATTGTGGGAATACATGTATCAATGAAACATAATATTTTGATGTTTTCCGCTGTCAGATTTTGGATACATTTGTAATTAAGGTGAGCGAAGACTTAATGTTACAAACTCACCAAAATGTTATCAGACACCTTGAGAGCTGAAAACAGGATGTTCCACCTGGAAATGCCATTGGCATATGCAGGACTTTCGGAGCCCCCCGCAGGCTTCGTTTTCTAGGCTTGCAAACTTATGTCATACAAAATAAAGTAGATACATTGTGTAAATGCAAGTATTATTAACTAAATGTAGTCTTTGGGTGATTGTCAGTGTCAAGACTGCCCATATCTGTGTGGAATTATGATACACCGAGATTTCCAGCATTGGGTCATTAATAAACCCACATGCTTTAAACCAGTCCACTACCTTATATGACCTCAATGCTGGCCTGTGAGGTGACTGGAACCAGAGCTGTACAACTCCCAGCGGTTTCCAAGTGCCTGGTTTTCTACTGCACATTTAGTGTTAGGTCATCTTAGGGAACGCCACCTTCATTTAAACTGCAAGTGCAGTTGTTTGACCTATATGACTCACTATCAGCCTCATCCTTCCTTTTTAGGTCTCGGCTAGCGAAGGCTGCGCTTGCGCAGTCTCGCTCGCGAGATTTAACGTTTTAGAACTGGGGCTTTAACCCACCCCTCTTCTTCCCTCTTCTCCATTGGCTGGCCTCTTAAATGCTGGTCAGCCATTGGAGAAGAGCTTTGTCTCTCCAAAGAAGCCTCGTCTTTTTTGGATTCGGGGGCGTGTTTTTTACTTTCTTTCTCTCCTCTGGAATGTAAACATTCGAGCCAATGGCAAGAGGAGAGAAAGAAAAATACGCCCCCGAATCTGAAAACGCCGCTGCGTTTCTCCGAGGCATTTCTGCTTGACCTTGGAGAAAGGCGGTGGTGTTAATGGCGTCCTCTTCCCCTGCTCTCGGCTCCCGTGTTCGGCTGCTGCTCTGGTCTCCTCCCCCCTGTCCTCTCAGGCTGTGCACGCAGGTATTTTCCAATGCCTCTTCTACCCGGCTGTCTTTTATTCCTTCCTTTGCTTTGTGATTTCTGTGGCACTCTGCGTGTCCGAGGATCTCTTTCACGAATTTTTATTTTTTTAAATTAACAATTATGCCTATGTATATGCCTCGGAAACCAATATTTCTATTAAAAATATATAACGAGGTTACAATAGATTATCTCTGGCGTTTTCAATATATTTTAAGCCTTACAAGTATGCTTTCTATTGAATAAAGCGTTGTAAAACATAATAAAAACTTGCAGAGTTTAAAGGTTAACATAATGAAAGGAAATCCGTAATTGCAAGGTAATGGCTATGACAGAGTTAGCTGCACTGTTACAAACACCTCTCTGCGATGGCCGCTAACTCTAAAATGACGTTTTACCTCCTTCTGCTCCCTCCTTCGTATTGGCGAAAACTGTCGGTAGCCTACACATTCGAAGTTATTCAGTCATAATATCAACTTTAGTCACAAAGTTACACGTAAGAAAATGTATATTCTTATGAATCACTGCAGAAGACTGGAAAATTTTAGATTAATTCAAGGTGTAACATTGTGGCCACACTCGCACAATTTTATAAAGATATGCGGTATATGCAACTGCGGATAAGAGTTGAGCCTTTATAACTTTACTGTTTGTCAAAAGCAGCAGCTCGCCTAGGTTTTTAGCTCAGCCGAGTGGCGGCTTTTGCAATGGCAACTTTATTATTTGTTTGGAGAGAGTGAATGGCTTCGGCGTTGGTTTATGTCGTAGCAGTTGTAAGTGTAATGATTGGTTGGTCTCGGGAGTGCGTCATTGCTTTGCGTCGGAGGAGGTGCTGTTTGACCGGCGTGTGTGCGCTGTGTGACAGGTCAGATATGGCGGCTCAATGTATGCGGACGGCGTTGCGGAAGACTTTGCTTTTGAGGAGCACATCGTTGTGGTAAGATTGCGGGTGTGAACGCTGTCTGAGGTCACTTTGGTGTCTCTAGCAGGGGTCACTCCTGTCGGAGAGTCGTGGGAATTGGAGGAATCGATGCCTTTTTAGGTCTCACTAGCGAGATTTAATGTTTTAGAAGAACTTTCCCTAATTCAGACATATGGTCTACAGGTTACACCCACGTCACGCTTGCATGTACATCAGCCACCTGTGCTATTTCACTGGGACTATAACGTGCCCTTGCAGGGCTGATCTTCGCATCAGGTGAATTAACCCAACGAGAAAGACTACTAGCATGAGAATAAACGGTCAACATATTATACACAGTTTTCTGCTTTTACTACTTTAAAGGGATTAAAGCCCACGGAGAAAGGTGGTGGTGTTCATGGCGTCCTCTCCCCCTGCTCTCGGCTCCCTCGGTGCTCCCGTGTCCGGCTGCGTGTGTGTGTGTAGGTGGCCCTGTGGGTGGCTCTATTTGTGTGTGGGTTGCTCTATGTGAGTGGCACTCTGTGGGTGGCTCTGTGTGTGTGGGTGGCTCTATTTGTGTGTGTGGCTCTATTTGTGTGTGTGGCTCTGTGTGTGAGTGCAAATGCAATAGGTCTCGCATTTGAGAGTGATTAAGCTATTGACATTGTAAATAACAATGCTGTTTCTTTAAATGTTTTAAAAACAAAAACATAAACAAAAATAATGTCATGAGCAATGCCAATAGCTCTAACTTTAACAATGCCGAGACCGTTGCATTGTAAATGCTTGTTCCTAATTTTGTTCATCAGATACCACCTGAAGCTGAGGATCACTCAAGCTTCTAAAAATGAATCTCTCTTTAAGGTCTATAAAAATTCTGAGGGAAAAGAAGAGTTCTAGGCATGTGAGCTGTAGATCACATGTTTTGCATAGTCCTGGCATCTAGTGTTGGGTCCAGATGTTTGCAAGTTGTTTTTCTTTGAATAAGTCTGTCCATTCACAAGGTAGGTGACTCCTCCTTTCAGCGATAGTGCGCATGGGCATCGACTCCATTGTTAGATTGTTTTTTTCCGCCATCGGGTTAGGACGTGAATTGCTGTGCTCCGGTTTGACATGGTTTCTCAGGTTCCCCTCGGTGCGCAATCCACTTGCCCTCAACGGTATTGTTTTCGATTGTGCATTTCCCTTCTCCACATATCGTATTTAATACAAAAAAACTCTTTCCGATCGGGAAACTCGTGGAAGGCCTTCGGGCCTACCCGCGGCGGGCTGCCTCGCAGTTAATGGAATGGACTCTATTCACATTCTGTCCTCTGTGTCATGCGAAGTTCCCACGCACCGACTCTCACAAAGTGTGTAACCTGTGCCTATCTCCGGAGCACAGTGAACAAGACCTGCGACGCGTGTAAATCTTTCCGCTCAAAGAAAATGCTCTGCGACTGTCGGGCTTGACGTCGCAACATGCAGAGTCAGAACACCGGCTCTATTCTGGACCTCTTCAGAGTAGATTCAGAACAAGAAACCGGCTATGCCATAGGGGCCGAGGAAGAACAAGAGGACCCTGTCTGTGGCTCTGTTGTGGGTGAAGATATTCTGCAAGGTTAGCATATCATGAATACCGATCCTCCCTTGCCCCAAAGTCCAACTCAGCAGAAGAGAAAGGCTCCAGTTCCACCTCTCCCTTCGGGCCATGATCGGCGCCGAGAACATGTTTCCTATGCCCGGCCATCGGCCTCTGCACCGAAACATGTCAAAGCCTTTTGGCTCGGGGTCGAGTCGTCCACACTCAGGCACCGAGCCCAAACCTTCAGGGTCGATGCCAAAACTCGTCTCGGGCCCACCTCTTTCGATGCCAAAATCGTCTTCGGAACCGAAATCCTCAGCCCCAAAGACACCAGCACCGAAAACTTCGGCGCTGAAACATAAAGATGCTCCGATACCATCAAAGGAGCCCAGTTTCGAAGTCCCGACCCCGAAACCTTACCCGAAACAAAAAAAATTGTATTTCAATCCAGAAACTGGACATATTGCGACCAAATTGCCACTCAAACGCAAATCTGACTCAGAGGAAGCCTATCGCATTCCTTTATAGAAAAACATGTGGGTACGAACCCTTCTCCTCCTCCTCCATCACCTCCTTTCCCAGAAACACAACACTTGTTAATTACCCCTACTAATTCACCACCACCATACACACCTGATTATCAGGATGACGGGGATGAGGAACATGATCCTGTACCTGCAGACCCCTGGAAGGATTACAACTCAGATTCTCCCACAGGTAACGATCCTGCTCTTTACCCTACTAAACCTTCTCCAACAGATGACAACGTAGGCTATATAGAACTATTAAACAGAGCTGCTGATTATCACGGGGTTCAATTACATTAAGAATCTCTAGAGGAGGATTTCCTTTTTGAAACACTTAGTAGTTCCCAAAGATCTACACACTCCCCATGCTCAAAGGTATGCGAAGACATGTGGATGACATTTTTAAGGATCCTGTTCGAGCACGTATTTTGACCCCAGGATAGACAAAAAGTATAAATCTGCACCATCAGATCCAGTTTACATCAAGGGCCAGTTACCCTTAGATTCGTTAGAAGTTTCTAATGCCCGTAAATGGGCCAATTCTCAAACATCAGGAGATACTCCACCTCCAGACAAAGAGTCTAAGTTGATAGATGCTTCTGGGAAAAGAGTAGCCTCCCAAGCTGCAAATTTCTGGTGCATTTCTAACACCCAAACCCTAATAGCCAGGTACGATAAGGTGCATTGGGACGAAAATTCTCGCCTGATGACCACAAGTCCAAAGCTCAAGACCTAGTGCAAGTTTCGAAACCTCATCTCTAACAATTCCATTAGGTGCGCGTTAGATGCGGCTGATACTGCAGCTAGACCCGTCAACACCAGCGTGCTACTAAGAAGGCATGCATGGTTAAGAATTTCTGGGTTTAAACCAGAAGTTCAAACTTCTATTCTTAAAACGCCGTTTGATAAACAGCACCTCTTTGGCCCTGTTGTAGACACGTCTTTAGAAAAGATGAAAAGGACACACACATGGCAAAATCTGTGGGAGCCCTACAGTCCCCTTCTGACCGGGGTTCCTTTCGGTGCTTCTCCTATTGTGGAGGGTCCAGGAATATCTCCTCGGACACTACTGCTACACCGTACAAGGCCAACAATCATCTCTCTGCTTCCAAGGGTTTCTTCAGAGGGGGATACAGAGGCAACAATGGAAAAGGTAGAGGTAGAGGTTCCATCACACGTACCTCCCCCTCTAATACCAAACAGTGACTTACCTACACTCTCCCCCCCCCCCGCCCCCCCACATCATTTAACACCTGTCGGGGTCGTTTTTCACAATTCCTACCCATCTGGCAATCAATAACTACAGACAAATGGGTGCTAAGAATTTTCCCTTCTGGTTATTGCCTGGAGCTTACCAACAATCCTCCAAACATTCAAAGGCGTTTACACAAAATGTCACCAGATTATTTACACCTCCTCCAACAAGAAGTTAAATCTCTTCTTTTGAAGGGAGCCATAGAGCCCATACCAACAATATCAGGGGTCGGGCGTATACTTCCTGTACATTCTCATACCCAAAAAGGACTGTTCCCTCAGACCTATTTTAGACCTCAGCGAATTAAACCTTTACATACAATGAGACCATTTTCACATGGTGATGCTGCTACAAGTGCTCCCACTGTTACAACAGGGCGACTTTATGTCTACTCTAGACTTAAAGGACATTCCAATACATCCCGCTCATCGCAAATTTCTCCGATTTCTGTTAGCGGGGCAGCATTACAAGTCAAGGTACTCCCATTCGGAGTCACCACTTCTCCCAGGGTCTTTATTATTATTATTACTTTATTTCGGCCAATTTGGCCATAAAAGTCACATACATACATTTAAAAAAAAAACCAAACTGTATACATAGCAGCAATTTAAGAAAATAGTGCATAGAAAATGAATACCTTAATACAATTCATTTCATTTCAATTTTTAAAAATATTTAAAAATACTAAAAATGTAAGAGTTTTATAAACATATACACATTCCCAACTCAAAGTACCTGACCTTGTTTCTTACGAGTTATGTAGACAGAGTATAGAAATTTACTTATGCTAAATACAATGTACTGGGTTGAGTTACTTTTCATGATCCTAAAGGCTATAGCGCAGGACCTGGTTCCCAAAAGGTTACACATTGGTTTAAACCATTTCTTTCTAGCATTCATGTAGGCGCTACAAACAAAAAACATATGAGCCTCATTCTCAAAACAGACATTGGAACACATAGGGCAACACCCCTTTTTAACATTTACTCCTCCCAGTCTTTTTTGTGCCCATCTTTCAGTGTTGTAATTAAGCATAAGTATCCCATATCTGAACTTTAAGTAAAGGGTTTTTGCAATGGGAGGCTCTATCTCGTCCAGGAATGGTTCAAAACGGAACTCATCCTTAAATGACAGAAAGAACTGGACAGCGGAGCCTACACTAATTCCATCCACTAAATTTCTGTTCATGTGGGTCCAAAAAGCTCGCTTAACTATTAATTTAGAAGAGGTGGGCAGTTTGTCAGGAGCCTCCCACATAGAAAATAACCCTAGAAGTGTAAACCATTTTTTGATATGCACTAGCCATTGGATGGAATTAAAAGAATCAAGAGTCATCAGTTCATGTAGACCATTTCTATATTCTATCAATTCCGGGGTAGACCAGAGCCTAACCCAGAATATCAATGGTCTTAAGATAGCTAGATGGTCTGTTCTCTTAAAGTTCAGGTCCAGTTGGAGCGGTAGAAGAGGTGTACTATTAGGGACCCTTACAGAAGCACGCATGAATTTGTTGTCCAAATTTTGAAAGCTATTCTTGGCCCATGCGCCCCATATCTCTGCTCCATATAACACAGCAGGTTGTGTTTTAAATTTAAAAAGTTCTAAAACAGGGGTTACACTTTTACTCGTGCTAGTATTCATTTTACATAAAATTGGTTTAACATTTTGGGCATACGTTATCTTGCTTTTCTCGATTTGGGCTTTCCAACTTAGTTTGGAATCGAGCACAACACCCAGATAGGAGAAGTTTTCCACAATATCTAGTTTTTGGCTATTCAGGGTTAAAGACCCTCTATCTGGCATACTGGGATTTAATGACATGCATTTTGTTTTGTCAGCGTTGATTTCCAGGCCCTTTATCTGACAGTAGCGACTGAAGGAATTAAGGAGTGCCTGGAGGCCCTTTTTTGTTTGAGATATCAGTAAAGTATCATCTGCGAAAAGCAACGCAGGCACCCTTTCACCATTGAGCTGCGGCGAATCGTTAACACAGACATTCAAATAAGCAGGGGCATCATTAATGAACAGCGAAAACAAGGTAGGGGCCAGGACACATCCCTGGCGAACCCCACGTTCAATCGGAATATTGCGTGTCAACTCGCCATTAGGGCCCCACCTAATGTTTGCAAAGTTGTCAGCGTGCAGCTCAACTATTTGGGCTAGGAGACATCCCGGTAGACCCATTTCTCTTAGAGTTTTCCAAAGTAGACTGCGTGGGACAAGATCGAATGCAGCCCTCAGGTCAACGAAGGCAACATATAGGTGACCTTTTTTAATGTGCACGTACTTCCAAATCAGGCAGCAAAATCGAAAAATTTGGTCAGTAGTGCTGGTCCTACTCCTAAACCCAGCTTGAAATTTGGAAATTATATTCGAGTCTTCCAGCCAGTCGTTGATCCTGAATAGCAAGTGTTTAGCATATAATTTTTGGAGCGTGTCCATCAGACTAATGGGTCTGTAGTTAGAGGGTATCAATCTATCCCCCTTTTTAAATATTAACACAACCTCCGCTGCACGCCAGCTATCAGGAAAGTTGCAATTTGTTGATAAAGCATTAAAAAGGCGGTTCACATATGGAGCCCAAACGTCAACTTCATGTTTATAAAGATCCCCCGGTATTTTATCAGGACCAGGGGCTTTGGTGTTTTTAAGTTCGTTGATCGCCCTTACTGTCTCATCCAATGTAAAATTGAGGGGTTCAAAAATGGGAGATTCAATAAGGGGGGGGCACCATAAACTCCCTTTACTGTCACCATCATATTGTTTATAAAGATTTGTAAAGTGAGTTACCCAGGTCATCTCATCCAGGAATACATCTTTTACAACTCTCCCAGCATGCCCCCCATTAGCCACCAGCCTCCAGAAGCCGATATTGTCATTAATTTTTGCTGCAGCTAACATTTCAGCCCAAATTGATTCTTCCCATAGTCTTTTAGATGATTTAAGTGTGCGTTTGTATTCAACCCTTGCAAGATTAACTTCTTCTCTTGCCTTGTTTTTAATGGCAAGCAATAAATTTCTTTTAGCAGTCCTACACGAGTGGTCATACCATAACTTCCCGTGATTAGCCACTCTTATAATTTGTTGTTTTTTTCTCGGCATGTCTGATAAATACGTTTTTAATTCTGAAAAGAAGATTTTGTGGAGATCAACAAAGTAATCAAGATGTTCAGGTGAGAAGCCATGGTCAACTGTGTGTGCAAACGTTTGCTCAAAAAGAGAGTAGACCAACGCTAAGGCCTTACCATCCGCCAGAACGCGTGGCCATCTTACTGCACGTCTGTTGTTGTTTATATGAACGTCCTCACACGTGCTTACAGTTGATGTTGTAATAGTATCACTGACCAAATTCATATTGATGTAAAGTTCCAAAGGATAGTGATCGCTTTCCCCCCTGCTTACTACTTTCAGATCGATCAAAAAATGCCAGAGGCTAAGAGAAACAAGTACAAAATCTAGATTGCTTTTAGCTTTAGAGAAGGTTGGTTGTTTTTGCAAGTCCGATGGGAGACGGCCATTTCCTGCTCTCAGGCCGTGGTCTGCAGTGAGTCTTAATATTTGGCTGGCCAATGTAGAGTATTTAACAGATTTTGAGGTACCAAGCTGGGGGATATTATACGCTTGGTCCTCATCTTCAAACACATCAGAAATGCCCGGAACAGGTTCATAATTACAATTTAGGTCTCCTCCCAAGATAACTGGGATATCTCCAACTACGTTTTTCAAGAGGAGATCCAGGGCTTCAAGTGTTGGTGAGACCTTGGAATGACCAATCGGTCTGTTATAAACATTAATGATGTAGCATCCGTTTCCACAGGGTGGAGTAACCCTTAGGGCCAAGATATCGGGAGAGCCAGTGTCAACAAGATCAACCTTCATGGCCAAGGTGATTTTTAGCCAAATTAAAAGGCCTCCCGATGGTCTTCCTCGATCGGACTGTACTGCCTCAATACCATAGGTTTTGAATCCAACCCGATGTGGAACTTCTGTTGCCCAAGTCTCTTGTAACAGACAAATGTCACAGGTGTCAATATAGTCTGCCCAGTCAGGATCTTTTAAGTTCTTACAAACACCTGCGATGTTCCAAGATAGGATGAGTAGACGAGGTGATAGACTCTGAATATCATGGGAGGGATTGACTACACACTGTTTAGATAAAATGCCTAGCTGAGAATTTAGCATATCTTTCTCTGCATCCCTGACTCTTTCTTTCACTACGATATTATGTCCCCCAACCGGTCCATCCTTAGCTTTGCTATAGCATACATTTCCAACTTTGTAAGATAATTCCACTTTCTGGGGGTTTGAAATGGTCCTATGCATCCTAACCTTAATGGTCTGATCTTCATTATGCAAATGTAGGACATTTTTTAGTTTGGAATTACCTATTTCCATGCTACAGAAGGTGTCATATAAATTAGAGATGCAGTCAGGCATAGTGGCAAGTCAATCGACGGCGTCAAGGCAACTGAATCTATTGAAGGTGGTAATGCCAGACCACATATTATAATCACCCTGTCTAGCCAAGTTGGGAGCACTGCCATAATAATGGTTGACATGGTTCCACTTGGGGACATGGTGAATGGGTCTAGGTAAGGGGTAGAAAAATGATAGGGGTCTAGCTTCGATGGCAGGATTCACACCATACGATTTCCAATTGCATATTAGTTCAGCACTTCGGGGATCTTCGAAGGATATGACAATACAATCACCCGTGGTTGATTTGGCCGTTGGCCCTACCCATGGTACCCTCCTGACCATAAGGATCTTGCTTTTCATCTGGTTAGGAATAGGTTTGTATTTGTCTAGCCAAAAAATCACTTTATTTTTTAAAGAATGGAAATTTTCTTCATATTGGCTATCCAATTCTGGTACCCCTGTGAGGACGACTACAAATGGACTAGCGTCTGGGGGCAGATCTATATACCCTCCTCTAAAGTTACTGTACATATGGCTCGGGGGGCCGTTTAACTTATGAGTAGTATTTATAGAAGATTTATCTGGCAGGGGTTGATTGCTTACAGAGTTAATATGGGAAAATACAGGCGGATTAGATCGAGATTTATTTGGGACTAATACGCTCTGATTGGAGGAATGGGTAGAGGGAACAATTGGTAGTTGAGAAATCTTACTATGTGCCTGCTTTTTCTGTGGAAATTTACTAGTAGCATTTACAGCAGTAAAAGTTGGGGGAGTTGGATTGGGTTTATCTTTAATACTACTAGTTGGTTGTTTGGCATTAGTATTCCCTACTATCCCCTCCTTTTTTTGCTGCACAATCGATGAATATGTGTTAGTTGTTAAGACCGGGACGGGAACTGGAGTTTGTTGGATGGTTCTAGGCACATCAGTGCAGTTAAGGCTTAAACTTGACAAAGTGATAATGCTTTTCTCAACTTCAAGTAGTTGGTTCTCAATGTCAGTAAGCCTGGCTTCTAGTGGTTTGAGTAGTCTCTTTAGTGTCTCCCACACTATTTTTAAAAATTCTTCTTTTCCACCATCTTGATCTGCCTTATCAGACGAGACTCTTTGCCCCTCGCTAGCTGAATGTTCAGACATGCTGATAGAAATTTGTTCGTCTAAGATAGCATTAGTATTTTCTACAAGTGCTGGGGCTACATCATGTACAATGTCAGTTGTTACAATAGGCAAACTTGATGATCCCCCCGTGATATTATGGCTAAGGGCTACTTTTGCTTTTTTCCTAGCGAAAGCGGTTAGGTGTTTGCGTTTTCTTTTGTGCTTTGATGCAGCCTTGGCAGATGGCTTGCCTTTATTGGACTCTATCTCAGCTATTTGCTGACAGGGCTCCTCATTTGTGATATCCTCAGCACTCTCCTTTGGAAAATTCGGCAGTGATAGGCTTCCAGTTTCGGCTCTGACAGAAGGCCCAGGAGGTTCCTGATAAATATGAGGAGTTGTTTCATCTGATGTTGAGTGAACCTCAGCCGAGATTATAATTGGTTTTGTGCCAATAATGCGGTCAGGCGTTTTGGAGGTTGCAATGCTACCTAGAGAAGATTTTTTTCCAAGTGCAAATTCAGATGAGAGCCTCCTAGCACTCTCAAGTTCTATTGAGACTTTGTGCTGAAGTTTGGTTATTTCATTGTCAATTGAGAGATTAGTCCTGGTGATAAAATCATCTAGGGTGCCGGTAGCCCTTTTAGAGAACTTAGAAGCCTTACTCCTTGTTTCACGCGAGAACATTGTGTACGAGGGATTTTACAATTATATGTAAGTAGTGTAAAAAGGCCAGCTAATATGACACAAAAATTAAAAGCCAAGAGGAATGGCCCGGTCCGGTCTTACACGGTCTCTAACGGCCTAAAACGGCCCTGTCTTTGCCCGTCTTCGCCCGGGCTGCGTCCCGCGCTGCGGGAGTAGGATATTGTTATGAAGCCTCAGGAGGGCGGGGGGCGGGCCAGCAGGGAGAGCGGACCGGAAGCTCTCCGTCGGTCTAGCAGGGGCTTCTGGTAGTTGAAGTCCCCGCACGCTCGCAGCCCCGCTGCAGCCACACGCCTGAAGCCGCTCCTCCTCCCCAATGCCTCAGTGCTCCTCACAAGCGCCAGGTGTTTTCCCCTCCTCAGCACAGGCGAAGGGGCACCCGCGAAGCGGGTGCGCCGAGAGGTGGAATTGCGCAAAGTTAAAGACGGGTAAGCTGCTGTAACGTACTGCCTGTGTTATTTATCCTCCGTTTACCGTTCAGTAAAAATATAAAAGTGTCAGACTATTGAAAGATAGCCACACAGGCTGTCGATCCTTCAATCCTTCAATCCACGACGACTGAAGCACGAGTGAGTTCGACAGCGGACATGAAATGTCTGGCAGTAGTCGCTGCTCACCTACAGAGACAACACATTTATGTCTTCCCGTACTTGGACGACTGGCTCATCAAAGCCAGTATGTACCCAAAGTGTCTCCAACATACTCACATAACACTGCAGTTACTGCACCAACTGGGGCTCACAGTCAATGTGTTGAAATCGCATCTTCAACCTACCAACACTCAAAACTATCTAGGAGCCACTTTAGATGCTCAAGAAGCTTTGGATTTCCCCAATGCAGCCAGAATTTGCAATATTCAGATTCTGATTCTTCAGTTTCAGCCAACTCACTGACTATCAGCTTGAGTGTATATGCAGCTGCTGGAAATGATGGCCCCTTGCATCATGATTGTTCCCATGCCAAGCTTCACATGCGTCCTCTTCAGGAATGCTTAGCAAGTCAGTGGAACCAGGGTCGCTTAACCGATCTAGTGTTGTTAAACGGCCGTAATCATTACTCTCTGCAGTGGTGGAGCTCACAGAATTTGTCAAAAGGACGCCCCTTCATAGACCCTGTTCCACAGACAATACTAACAACAGATGCGCCGCTCACTGGTTGGGGAGCTCATCTCCAGAAACACACAATTCGAGGTTTGTGGAGTCTAAAGCAAAAAGCTCTCCAAATAAATCATCTAGAGCTAGTAGCAATGTTTGTAGCGCTCAAAGGCTTTCAAATTCACCTTGTAGGCAAAACTGTCCTAGTTCGCACCAACAACATGACAGCTAAGTATTATATACAAAAACTGGGAGTGGGGGGGGGGGGGGCACACTCTCCCCAACAGTCACACCTAGCTCAAGACGTTTGGAAATGGGCCATAAACCGCAAACTCTATCTCCTAGCAGAACACCTCCCAGGAGTAAGCAATCAGATTGCCCACCTTGGGGGTTTCCTCAAGTACACCTCAAGTACACCTCACCACACATGAAAAAGCAAAATGCCCAAGCTTCGCCTTCAGGTATCCGCACCCGCTCGCCAAAGGCAATGCACTATGGATGAACTGGTCAGGGATATTTGCCTATGCTTTTCCGCGGAAAAAATGCTTTTTTTGCTTTTCCGCCTCTCCCTCTCATTCCATCAATGGTTCGGAAACTCAGGCAAACATCCCTCACACTGATTTTAGTAGCTCCCGCATGTGCCCGTCAACCTTGGTTCACAACCATGCTGGAGCGATCAGTACTTCAACATCAAAAGCTGCATCTCACATCCAATATCCTCACTCAGAGCCATGGAGAAATCAAACACCCAGATCCCAAAGAACTAAACCTAGCGATCTGCCTCCTGAAGACATTGAGTTAGGTTATCTGAATCTTCCAACAAACTGTATGAAAACTATCAAAAGAGGCCAGAAGACCTACTAGAAGAGCTTCTTAGGCAGCTAAATTGAAGCGTTTTGTTATTTATTGTAATAATATCACTCCTCTTGATGGCTCCATACAAAATATCATATGATATTTGTTACACTTGCAGCCGTCACAATTAGCTTACACTTCTATCCGTTTACATCTTGCTGCGATAGCTGTGTATCTGCATAACAGGCAAAACGTATCTCTCTTTAGAGTACCAGTTATCAAAGCTTTTATGGAAGGACCAAAACAAGTTATACCACCAAGACTTCCACCTGCCCCAGTGTGGAATCTTAACATAGTCCTCACACGATTAATAGGCCCACCTTTTAACCCATGCCTAAATGTGAACTGCAATTTCCCCCTTGCAAAATTGCTTTCCTCATTGCAATCACTTCACTGAGGAGACTGGGGAGCATATGTATCAACCGATTTTGTATTTGCAAACGCTGCGAATCGCAAAAAAACAGCGTTTGCGAATACAAAATCGCAAAAGGAGATGTATGAGGCATATCAGCCTCGCAATCTTAAGGAATCGCTAAATTTGCGATTTCTTAAGTTTGCGTAAGCATTTAAGAAATCGCAAATTGCGATTTCTTAAATGCAATGTAACATGCACCCAAGTTGTGCGATTTCTCCTTAAGAAATCGCAAATTACCACCAACTTCAAGTTGGTGGTAAATTGCGATTTCTTTGAAATATGCACTTTTTTGCATATTTCAAAGTGCCATGTGGTGCACATACATGCCCTTAGGGCATGTATGTGCGCCATATGTGCACGGATGCTGATTTCAGGGGTGCATCAGGGTGTCATTGTGATACCCTTGCACCTTTGAAATTATTCTCAATTTGCGATTAGCAAATAGCGAATCGCAAATTGAGAAGGACTTCCCATTCATTGCTATGGGCCTCCTGGCCCATAGGAATGAATGGGAAGGTATTCCTTAATTGCGATTTCGCAATTTGCTAATCGCAATTAAGGAATTTGAAGAAATCGCAAATGTTTTGCAATTTTTTAAATACATCCCGTTTTGCAATTCTCAAATAGCGATTCTCAAAAAATCGCTATTTGAGAATCGCAAATGGAGATGTTGATACATATGCCCCTGGGTGAGCTACAGGCACTAACCATAGAAGAACCTTTTTTCCAGCTTCACAAAGACAAAGTTGTTCTTCGTACCAGTAGTTTCTGTCTTTCACATCAATCAATCGGTTGAGTTCCCGGTTTTCTTACCTTAACCACATTCAGTGGCAGAATGAGCTCTAGACATTTTAGATGTCAGACGAGCCCTTTTATACTACATAGAAAGAACAAAGTCAGTCCGTAAGACCACTTGCTTTTGCTCCACTGTATGAAGCTGGCTCTGTATATCCTATACCAATTCAATTTTGAGGCTTTATTTCGACAATTGTCATAAAAGCACAAAAAACATATACAACATACATCACAAAACAGTATCAAGAAAACATTTACACTAGGACAATATTAAAAATAGTATTAAATTCCAATAAAGCTCCAAGACAATGATAAAACCATAATAAAAAATTATAAAACTCACGTAACAGCATATGTAAGATATCAATATTTAAATTTAAATTTGACCCACAGCAGAGGATTTTAAGGTACAAGTGCGAATGGCCCATGACCATCCCAGAAACTTGGCGACAGCAATAGCTATATTAGGACCACAATCAGAACCCAAAATTCTTAAAGCAGACGTACCGCTCCGTGTGCCCAGGGAAGAGCAAACTGGTCTCAGCCATTTACGGCGCGGAGCCACGTATAGCGGACATACAAAAAATATGTGAGGAATGGTTTCGTCCTCAACCCTGCAATAGTGGCACTTGCTACTCGTGGATAAATCCCATTTACGTGTGAAAAATTTGGTGGGGAGGGAGCCTATCCTGAATTGGAAATATAATTTCCGATCTAGTGGCTTCTCTATTAGGTCCCAGAACAACTTACAAACGGGCCTGGGTTTAAAGTCCAAGAACCGGCCTGACAAACTATTGACTGTGACCACATTAGATGATGACAAAAATAACATTTCCCAATATTTTTGCTTTAATTCTAACTTGGTAGGGAAAGCAGAGGTCTCTGGGAAATCCCAGAGACACAATAGATCAAGTTTGGCGAGTGTGGTTCTAATCTCTTTAAGCCAGCCTATTTTGTGAAAGCGGTCCAGAGCAATCACATCTTTTAAACCCTGTACAAAATGTGAGAGCTCCGGGGTGGACCATAGTCGCCTCCAGTATAAGAGTGGACGTAGCTTTGCCATATCCTCGATTTTCTTCCTGCCTAGATCTAAGCGAAGTGGGGTCATCGGTGTGCTTTGAGGAACCCCAACTAGACAGCGAAGAAACTTATTCTCTGCCAGGGCTAAACGTCTTAGGTCGCTAAATCCCCATAGCTCAGCTCCATATAGAGCTAAGCTCACAACTTTGATGTTATAAATTTCTAGGGCCGGGGTTACAGGTTTTAGTAAGCGACGTTTTGTGTTTCATCAGCAGGGCACCTATATGCTGATGATGTTTTAAAACTGTAAGGTTCAGATGATTTTTCCAGCCCATATCCTTTTGGAGGGAAATGCCTAAATACGTGAAAGTATCCACCTGTTCCAAAGGCACGTTATTTAATAGTATCCTTCCCTTAAAGGACTTATGCTGATTAAGTGACAGAAACTTCGTTTTTGAGGTGTTAATCTCAAGTCCTCTCTGGGTGCAGAAATCGCTAAAAGCATTCACAGCCTTTTGTAGCCCGCTCGGGGTCCTGGAGATAATCAATGGGTCGTCCGCAAACATGAGGACTGGGACACGAGTTCCCACCAGGATGGGGGCATCAGATGGCGTTCGGGAGAGGTGCTCTACCACCCCGTTGATGAACAGGGTGGGGGCCAACACACATCCCTGTCGAACGCCACGCTCGACTGGGAAGGTGTCAGTAACCTCGCCCTGTGACCCCCATCTAATCCTGGCAAAGTTGTCCTCATGTAAGCGGACGAGTAAGGTTAGCAATTCCTGCTCAATCCCCATGTCCCCTAGCACTCCCCAGAGTTTTCCACGTGGGACTAAATCAAACGCCGACTTAAGGTCAACGAAGACAGCATATAATGAACCTTCCCCCAAGACCACGGTTCTCCAGTAAATTGTAATAAACCGGAAAACCTGGTCTATGATGCTGATGCAGGAACGGAACCCAGCTTGGAATGGAGATACATTTTTTGCTTGTTCCGCCCACATTTGAACTTTATTTAGCACCAGACGGCCCACTACCTTCTGTATAGAATCTATAAGGCTAATGGGCCTATTATTACTTGGGAGAGATTTGTCTCCCTTCTTGAATACGGGAATGATCTCCGCTCCCTTCCAAGATGGTGCCACTGGGGACCCATTGGCCACTGCGTTGGCCAAAAAGGCAATATACTGGCTCCAAGTTGATCTGTCACTTAAGAAGACATCAGCTGGAATGCCATCCATTCCAGGAGCCTTCCCTCCCAACACACAATCGAGTGCTGTATCTACATCCTTGGGGGAAAACACCGCGCCTCTGTAAAATTTAAAAGGAATCAAAAATGGAACTTCTCCCAAAGGGCCACTAGCATATTGGGGTTTAAAGAAGGCAAGCCATTGTGTCTGTGCTACATTGTTTTGGGGCTTATCTGGGCACCCTCCCCGATCCCAGTTAACAATGTTCCAAAATTGTTTGGAATCTTTGGCTGCACAGGCTCTTCTTAAGTCCTGCCACTTGTCATTGTCCCATTCTCTTTTTGCCACTCTTTGCTCCCGCCTGTAGGAATCTCTGGCCTCCCCTACCCAGGAGTGATCTTTAGATTTAAGCGCTTCACACAGTTTCTTACGAGCCATTTTGCAATTGGCATTGAACCAACCAGCCTTGTTAAATTTGTAGGTCTGCTTACTAGACCTAACATTTTGTACAAAATATGTTTTTAGCTTGGCAAATAGGGATAAGTGAGATTCGTACATAATTGATGGGAAATCTGGACTAGTGGCTCTAGACCCTATAAAGGCCATTTGTTTCGCAACCTCTATTTTAAGAGCGGCCAGCTTTATAGGGTGTTCGCAAATCTTGTTCCATTTTAGTTGGCGCTTGTTATTAGATAGTACCCGGTTACATGATATGAGACCCTCTATCGAGTTCACAACCCTCTCCGTGGGTAATATTAAAAAAACCCGAACAAAGAGGGTTGTGATCGCTTTCCATACGCCATACAATCTCCATATCCTCTAGACACCGGCAAAGCCTTACGTCTACCAATAGGTAGTCGATCCAGCTGCAACTGCGTCCGTTATCAAAAGTGTTAGCTCCCAATGGGTCCGATCTAGTGCGCCCATTAGCAGCTCTAAGGCCTCTTTCTAGACACAATACTTTTAGTTGGATAGCAGCATCAGTCCATCTTTTGGCGGCTGGGATCTCAAGCTTTGGGATGCCCCATGTCAAATCCTGCTCCGCTGCTATCTCCTGCTCCTCGACCCCTAGTGGTTCAAAAGTGGTGTTGAAATCTCCCCCCACAATTGATGAAATAGTGTCAGGGAGGGCATCCAGCTGGGTATCCAAGACGGCTACTACCTCTGACCACCCCTACAGCCTCTAACATAAACATTAAATATGGCCAGTGTTAGCCCATGAGGCCAGGTGAGTTTAATAGCTAGGATGTCACTATTCGAGGATTGGATGGAAACAATGCCACAGCATAGGTTTTGGCGGACCCATACCACCAGCGGGTCGCCCTTGACCTTTTTTTAATGGCGGGGATGTTTAAAGTTAAGATACCCCACCCGGAACGCGGGATCCACTGCCCAAGCCTCTTGTAACAGACGGATATCGTATTTGTCTATAAAATTACCCCAATCCTCAGACACAAATTTTTGCCCAATACCCGCAATGTTCCAGGATAATGGAGACAATTTACCTTCTCCACTAGTATTAGTGGGGGAAGGATTTTCACTTACTAGCATGGGGGGACTAGTAATCTCTATCCAATAGAAGGATGGATGAAGAACTACTACTAGGTGGGTTTTTTAACGGATCTTTGATGTGTGAAGTTCTTACAGGGGGATCTACTACTAGCACCCTGCCAACCTCCCTGGGTCAATCGCACTCCTCCAGATCAGTGAGAGCTGTGAATCTATTATCTAAACTAAGTTCACTAGCATACCTTGGTAATATCCTCCTGTATGGCAGACCATTCTGTATACAAGGAAGCTTAAAGCTTACATTTGTCCTTAGGGAACTAGATTGAAAGAAACCCAACGTTAAAGGAATTATACCAGGGGCCCTCTTCTGGGGGGGCAACAAGTTAGCAAGTACATTAGGGAGCACATTCACACTAGAAAAGTTAACAACAATACAATCCCCTTTGAACTTCTTCACGCCAACGCCCACCCATGGAACACGTCTGGCCATGATGATCTCTTTAGCTAGTTGGAAACCACCCCGTTCATTAATGTTCATATTGTTAGTTAACCAATGTAAGGCTTTGTCCATCAGGGTGGTTGATGACTATTTGGTCTGGTCTCAGGGGAGGGACATAGTGAGGACAAGAACCAGGGGCGAGGCTTCCTTTACTAGTGTGAACCTTTTTCCTGGAATTGGTTCGCGGAAGATCCCAGTATCGGGTTGTGGAGCAATATTTGTGGAGACTAAATTAGCGGCAAGAACATTTGGGGGATTATGTTCTCGAACGGGACAGTTAGGTTCTGGGACGTCGCTGGAACAGCCCACTATAGGTGGTAAAAATGTGGCGTTGCTGGTAAGAGAAGGCTCCGTGGTCGATGTAGCCCCTAGCAACACCGGCTGTTCAGGGGCACTAGAAGTAACCAAAGGATATATAAAGGGTTGAGCAGATGGAAAAATGTGGTTAATCTTTTGTTCTATCACTATAACCGTATCAACTAGAGAGTCCAGTCTGCTAATCCAAGGGGCCATAATAGAGTCAATTTTATCTTTGATACTTGCCCAGAGTTTTTTAGATAAAACCTCGGGACATGATGAAGGAGCCGGCCCAACTTTAGAGACCTTTCCCAGTTGTTGCTTTTTCGTGGCTGGTAACAGACCCCCCCCTTCTTGTGCGCCTGCCCAAGGTAGGTGCTGTTGGGGAGGGAACGACAATAGACGTTTCAACTGGGGGGACGATCAAGGTCCTATGCTCCGTCTGTTCCTCGGAGGCAAGGATGGAGGAGGCCATTATCACGGACCTGTCTACCAAGTCTCTAGGTATCCCTGGCGATAATAAGGGTGATGGTATTAACATTTGAACGTCGGGGATCTCACTGGAGTTGTGGATTACAGCCGATGTAACATTCGCTACCTCCATAGACTGTCGCCTTTCAGTTCGCTCTATCTCTGCAGTTAACACACTTGCAGCTCGTACTAAGTATGAGTCCAGTGTAGCCCCTGTCCCCCCATTGAACTTGGCTCCTGTAGCTTTCCTTTTCACCATAGTCGACTCCCTGCCCACAGCAGCAGAACCTGAACTCACCAGCGTTCTCAGAGGGGTGGCTCGGCCCGGCCTCTTCCGACCCCTGACGGCCACAGACGGCCCGCCCTTTGCCCGGGCCTAGCCCGGCGCCGCCAGCGCGCGTCCCGCGTTGTCACAGTATGGTCCAATATATCGCCCTCGTGACGTGAGGGAGGGGCTGCTGGTGACGCTGCTGCCCCTCTACCTCCTGGTCTTTGTGGTTTCTCCCCGGTGCCGCCAAACAGCCTCTCCTGGCTTCCTCAATACGCTGCGTCTCCGGCGAAGTGGGAGGCGCGAGGTTATTTATTTAAGTCCGGTGCGGGAGGGACGGGCCGCTGGTGACGCTGCTGCCCCTCTACCTCCTGGTCTTTGTGGTTTCTCCCCGGTGCTGCCAAACAGCCTCTCCTGGCTTCCTCAATACGCTGCGTCTCCCGCGAAGCGGGAGGCGCAAGGTTATTTATTTAAGTCCGGTGCGGGAGGGAGGGGCCGCTGGTGACGCTGCTGCCCCTCTACCTCCTGGTCTTTGTGGTTTCTCCCCGGTGCCGCCAAACAGCCTCTCCTGGCTTCCTCAATACGCTGCGTCTCCCGCGAAGCGGGAGGCGCGAGGTTGTTTATTTAAGTCCGGTGCGGGAGGGAGGGGCCGCTGGTGACGCTGCTGCCCCTCTACCTCCTGGTCTTTGTGGTTTCTCCCCGGTGCCGCCAAACAGCCTCTCCTGGCTTCCTCAATACGCTGCGTCTCCTATACCATAGAGAAGTATAGTGTGCACAGAGTCCAGTGGAACCCAAAAGGTAGGCAAAGGTAAATTAGATAGCACCTCACTCTCTATTTGTGGTAGTGTGGTCGAGCAGTAAGGCTTTATCAAAGGACAGTGTTAAGCATTTGTTGTACACACTAAGACAGCAAATGAATTCACAGACTCAGACTGAACTTCAGATCAATTGTTTTTGTATAAAAATATTCTTTGTTATTTTATTTCCTACAACTAAGCAACCCTGGCACAGATAAGTGATACTTTGCAGTAAATATACAGTTGTAATTCAGTTTGGATTGCAAGTGAAAATGCAGTTAGATTTGATTACAGTAGTGTTACTGGTAATGCAATGCTTTTCAGAATACAGTACATATACTTTGTATAGGATTTTTAGTAAAATATCATGTAAGTTACTTTTCAGAATGCTTTTCTTACACAGTGCAGTATGCCTGGCTACTGCACTGGGACATCTCCTGTAAACAGGTAAGAAAAAGCGTTTTGGTTTAGTTACAGTTTTAAAGGATTTCTTAGATTTTCCAACGCCACACTCAGAAACTTTTCATAGAAAAGCAGTCACTGTTATCCTACGGAGTAAAATAGTGTTATTGGTTCAAAGATAGGTACTTTGTTGTGGGAGTTGGTATTCTGGGGTTAGACTTGCAGGTCCCCCAGGGTCAAAGATACACCCTCAGCGGCACTTGGGCGGCCGGGTGCAGAGTGCTGAGGCCCAGTGTTATCCAATGGGGGATAGGGGGCCTCCAGTTAGTGGCTGCTGATTAGCAGGCCTCTGGGTTGTGGGAGCAAAATCCCTTGGGCTTAAGCTCAGGTCAAATGGGGGTTAGGCCAGCACAAAAGATGTACACAGCGGCACTGGGGCGGCCGGGTGCAGAGTGCTGTTTTGGCGTCAGAAGCCCTGTAGCTTTTAATGGGGAGTCTCCGGTTTGCAAAAGCACTGCAGGTTTGGGGACGAAGGTCTACTGGGTGCGACCACCACTTGGAGAGGTGAGTAAGGGATCTTGGGGGTTGACTAGGCACCGTCAGTTGGGACACCCTAGACTGTGGGACGTCGGGTGCAAAGGTGCCTTTTGGGGTCGGATCTTCATACCAGCTCCTGGTCGTGGTTGTGGGGACCTTACGTTTTGAGGCTGCAGGTGTCGGCTGGGGCCTTGAAGCAAGTCAGGGGTCGCCGGATCTCACGTCAGGATCGCCGGGAGACCTCCTCTTGGTGTTGGGCCACTCACACTTGGGCTGTGGGCGTTGGGTGCAGAGTCGTGCAAACTCACAGATCCTTGCGGCGCTGGAGTCTGTTGTTTGAACAAATCCAGTGTTCACGGGAGACAGAATCCTTGGGATTGAAGGCAGTCAGGTCCTTCGGGTTTCTTGAGGTTGCTGGCTGAAGGACACACCGGGATTTTGCTGGAGCAGGTTCGAGTTTGGTTCAGGCCGGTAGGGCAGGGGCCAAGTCAGTGGACGTCCTCCTCTTGTTAGCTTCAGCACGGCTGTTCGGTCCTTCTTTTCTTCTTCTGATTTCTTGTCTGAGGAAGCAAGTTTCAGGGGTGCCCCTAAATACTAAATTTAAGGGTGCTACAGGTAGGTAAAAGGTTGGGACCAATGGTTCCCTTCCATTGGGTGGGTACACCCCTTATTATGCCACCCACCAGTGGGAGGGGGGCATAACCCTTTACCTGGTTGGTTGAGTCCCCCATCTGCAAGATGGCGGGGACTGAGAGTTGTTCTTCATCTCGCCTCCTCCACCTGAGGGGTGGAGTTGGCAGAGGCGGGCACACCTCTTTTCCACAATTGTTTTTCCCGCCGATTCTCCTGCCCAAAGGGAGGGTCAGAACTGGCGGGGAACAGTTGCTGAACGCAGCAAGCGGCCTAGAGAATAATCACAAAGGCAGCAAGCCTTTGAAGCTTCCCCTTCATGGACCCTGCCCATCCTGGGGAAGGAGGATTGGCACCTCGTCCCAGGATGTGCATTGTTTTAGGCCCCTAAGAGCAGTAGGCTCTCGACCCAGGGGTCCAGAAACATGTCTGGCGGTGGTAGCTAAAAGCAGCCACTCAGCCTGGACAGTAGTGGTAGGTCGTTTTTCAAGGGGCATCTCTAAGATGCCCTCTGTGTGCATTTTTCATTAAATCCCACACTGGCATCAGTGTGGTTTTAATGTGCTGAGAAGTTTGTTACCAAACTTCTCAGATTTCAGTGTAGCCATTATGGTGCTGTGGAGTTCGTAATGACAAATTCCCAGCACCATATACTCTTAATGGCAGCACTGCACTTACAATGTTTAAGAATGGACTTAAACACTGTAGGGGTACAGGGTTCATGCACTAGTACCCTTACCACTGGTATAGGCACCCAGCTAGGCGCGAACGTCGTCCATGGACGTGACGTCAGCGGAGCCATATATGCACCAACATCAGTTTTCTTCTTTTCCACGTCACAACGCGGACCCTGGAAACCAGCAGTTTCTGGCCTTGTTTTGGGCCTTCTCAGCACCGTTGGTGTCGTACCGCAACAGTGTGCAATGCCCTCCTGGTTCAAAGCCTGTAAGGCCTGTGCACGTCAGATGTCGTTCGCTGACCCGCACCTTATTTGCATGTGGTGCCCTAGTGTGCACCACGATTCCAAACAATGTGGCGACTGTCAACAGATGAACCCGAAGTCCCTACGGGAACGCCATATGAAGGTGTTGGCCGCACGGCTGTCTGACCCAGCTTCTTCTCGCCGCCACTCTCCCTCTCCAGAGGGAGGTCGTTCCCGAGGCTGCTCCCGCGACCGGTGCCCTAAAAAAGGTCAGCGGAGCCACAAGCGTCCACTAAGGTCCACCTCTCGTAGGCGTGCCACTGGCGCCCATTCCTCTCGTAAGGGGTCAGCTACGGGCGCCCGGAGGCCACCTCCTCCATACCCTCCTTTTCCAGGAGTCGGAGTGGCGCGAGCCCAAATGGAGGCCTACTCCCGGGCTCTTCAGGCCTACTTTGAGTCCCCCTCTACCATGCGCGCCTTCGGGCCCCACAGAGGCGGAGGGTACTCCAGCCGGCCCCTCGTCGGCGGATCCTTCCCCGACCAGGGTTGTGTGCACCAACTCCGGAGCCAAGGTGACGAAATTGGGCCGTGGCCCAGACCGTCCTGGTCGCTCTAGCACACACCTGAGGGGCTTGCTTGGAGTGACCTGTGTTTGAATTGTTGTGTTTGTGCTTAGTGGCGCTGTGATTGCCTACGTGTTTTTTATCTCCGTTTTGGTTTTATTTAGCTACCTTCGTTTTTAATCATACTTTGCTGCTACTTTGGGCATTTGTACTCGTGGTCGCTGCTCCTACCCACATACTTGCACTTTAAAATAAATTTAATTCTTTTGCACATTTCCCCTACCTCCTCGTTGAATTCGACTTCTGCTGGCGTGAGGGGGTTAGTTCACTACCGGAAGTCCCGCGGTGCTGCCGAGAGCTGCCATCTTGCTGGTTGGCGCTCTAGCTCTCCGGCACCTGGGCGTACTTAATGCACGCTGAACGGACGCGCAGCGGGCGCGCCTAAGGCATGCCCGTCTGCGCCCGTCAGCGTCCCGAAAGCGACCTGCGCCGGACATGCTACTCCGCCGCCTCGGGGATCAATGGTATGTCGAACCTATTCTAGTGCTTTGCCTAGAACTATGGATGTGGCGGCCTGCCGCCTGTCTCACACTTTGGATGTGGCGGTGATGCCTTTAGGGGCCTGTAGTGTATGTGGATTCAAGCTGGGGGGGGCTGTCTTTTCAGCCAGTGAGGACTGCCGTCCCAACGAGCGGGCTAAACCTTTCCAGATCTCGGCAGCGCTGATAAATGTCCGCTCACTTAAGAAACATCATGCGGACATATCCGGGCTGTTGGAGGACGGCTCACTAGATATGTTGTTCCTTACGGAGACCTGGCTTGACTCTACTTCTGACCCCATTGTCTCTCTGGCTACTCCTGTGGGCTATAGGATCTTTAGAGTCGACCGTCAGGGGGGGATTGGAGGTGGAGTTGCTGTCATATATAAACATCTATGGGATCTTCGTTTGGGGGACACCACGGCTTGGGCCGGCTGCGAGGTGCTTGATTTTAGCGCCCGCCTGTCAGCTCGTTTCCCTCTTGGTGTCTCTTTGATCTCCAGGCCCCATGACCGGCCGGTCCTTTTCTTCAGGCCTGTGGATACGCGATCATCTCTAGGGCTGTCAGGTTTTCCCATTATCTGGTCTTGGGTGACTTGAATTTTCATATGGACCAACCCGAGGATAGGGAGGTGATTGACCTGCTGGATACTCTTCATATTGCCCAACTTAGCCAGCGCGTCTGCCTTCCCACCCACCGGGCTGGACACATTCTGGAGCCTATCTGCTCCAATTTTCCTATTTTTTTAAGGGATCCCTGCCCAGTGTCTTGGTCTGACCATTTTATATCTTATTTTTCCTGGACTGTCTCTAACGCCGAGACTCTGGCGCGTTTTTACCAGAAGCCAGCTTTCGGGAAACTTGATCCTTTTGAACTTAAACAAGCCTTGGACACCTCCAGGCCTGTCTTGTCTGGGGGTCTGGAGGAGTGCCTGTCAGGGTTTACTGGCTGGGTGTCCAGGGCAGTGGCCTCTGTGGCCTCCCTTCGACCCATTAGACCTGCCAGAGCTGCGCCCTCTAAACAGTGGTTTACTCCTGCTCTCAAGGCGGCTAAACACGGGTGTAAAATTTTGGAGCGGGCTTGGCGCCGGAGTGGCTACTGTCCCGTGGCTAAAACAAAACTTAGAGCAATGCAAAAAACTTATTATGCTGCCATTGCTACGGCGAAAGGGCATTTCTTTGCAGCCCGCATTGACTCGGCCAGGAACAACACTAAAGAAATCTTCGCCATTGTGCAGAGTTTTACTTCTCCGTTGGCACAAGCTAGCGTTACTCCCTCCTCTTTTGACTGGTGTAACACTCTGTCAGGGTGCTTTAGAGATAAAATCAAGGCCATTCAGGCCTCTTTTTCCTCAGGTAATGGTGGTCGTGGAGGGCCGCTGGTGGTTCAATCTGCGCCCCCCTCTGGCATGCTGTCTGCCTTCAGCTCAGTTAACCCCCTGGAAACTTAAAATTCTCAGACGTCTAAAATCTGGTTCCCCTGCCGATGCCTGCTCGGCCAGGCTTCTGGCTGCGGTAGCGTTGAGCGTTCACCTCGAAGTTAACTCTATTATTAATCTGTCTCTTCAGTCAATGGTTGTTCCTCAGGATTGGAAGCAGGTGAAGATTCTACCCCTCCTCAAAAAGCCCTCTCTGGATCCTCTTAATCCAGGCAACTACCGGCCCATCTCTCTTTTACCAGCCATTGCCAAAGTCTGTGAGAAGGTGGTCAACAAGCAATTAACAGAATTTGTGAGACCGAGGCACTTCTGCACTAAGCTCAATCAGGTTTTCGTGCTGCTCACAGCACTGAGACTGTTTTGGTCGAGGTGGTGGAGGCGATTCGGGAGTGCCTCGATGCCGGGGGTAGGGCAGCTTTAATTCTGCGTGACCTCTCTGCGGCATTTGATACGGTCCCACATGCTCTTCTTTTGGCCCGTCTCGCAGAGGTGGGAGGCTCTGGGGTTGTTTGGGGCTGGCTTAGGTCTTTTTTGGAGGAGCGGGTTGAGCAGATTTGGCTCCCCCCTTTTTACTCCTCTCTCTATATGGTCACTACTGGAGTCCCGCAGTGATCTTCCCTTAGCCCTCTGCTCTTTAACATTTATTTACGCCACTGATCCATCTGGCTGAAGATCTTGGGGCTAAGGTATTGGCGTATGCGGATGACACCCAGTTGTTGTTCACCTGGGATAAAACATTGAATTCTGTCCTTGCGGCGCAACATTGCCTTCGCTCCCTCTTCAATTGGTTGGCGGATGCTCAGCTTAAGTGCAATGAGCTAAAATCTGAGATTTTGCTTTGTGGCAAATTTCCCGCAGACTTTCGTGAGCAGTTGTGGCCGCAGGACTTTCCACTACCCCTGTCCGTGGGCCAGCCCGCTAAGAACTTGGGTGTTTGGTTCGAGGAGAATCTTTCCTTTTCTACTCACATCAGGAAAACTGCTGGCTGCTGCTTGGGTCTTATAAAAACTCTTAGTAATTTTTTTCCACTTCTTCCGCAGGCCGCTAGAGAAACTGTTCCCTGTGCATTGATTCTCTCTCGATTGTACTAGTCCAATGCCCTTTATGCCGGGGTGCCTGGGTACCTGATTAAAAAACTACAGGTGGTCCAGAACATGGTGGCCAGACTACTCCTGGGCATTTCGTCAAGGAAGAGTGTTACTCCTCATCTGCACTCTCTTCACTGGCTGCCCGTGGCGGCTAGGATCAAGTTCAAACTCTTGGTCCTGGCCCATCGTGCCCTCCACGGTCAGGGTCCCCTCTATCTCCAGAGACCCTTTTCCTTCTATGTCCTGTTGCGGGCCTTGCGTTCTTCGTCCCTCTGCTTTGCCTATGTCCCGCGCTTCAAGCTGCAGAGGATGGGGGGATGTTCCCTCGTGGTTAAATCCAGCATGGCCTGGAATGCTCTTCCATTCGCTCTTGGCTCCACTCAAGATCTTGCAGCGTTTACAAAGAAGCTTAAAACACATCTTTTCGTATGATGGGCCCTTCTTCTACCCCTTGGGTTTCGCGCCGGGATACTCACGAGTAGCCGAGCGCGTTACAAATGGACATAACATAACAACACTCCGCCAGTCAGTGCATAGACCTGGGCGGCTTCCTCGGCGGACGGCGGAGGCGACGCCGGGCTCCATGTCGGACCCAATAACGGGCTCGACGTCCAAAGCCACACCAAGCTCGAAGCCTGATCCCACGTCTGGGGCGTCGCATCATCATCCGATGTCGGTCGACGTCGCATCGTGGAGGCCGTTGATGTCCAGTCAACTCCGACACGGCACCTCCCAATGCCGCTGTCGACGCATCCCTCGCTGCCGGTGTCCATCCGTTCGACACCGGCGTCCATGCCTGGGGTTATCCTCCCTCCGGATTCCTTGTTTCTGTCCCCTCAGCGGGGTCGGGCGACTCCGGTATCCGCTATGGCCTTTTCGGAGGCTGCTGCTGCTTTCCCTGGTCAGGGGCCACTGGTGCAGGTTCCTAGTGTGGCATGGCCTTCGGGTCGTTCCCCAGCCCCGCTCTTTATGGCAACTGGGAGAATAAGCCTCCAACTATCTCCTACAGACGGCTTCATGCCCCCTCCTAGGGTGACTACTGAGCTAGGGGCCGCCTATGTGCGGACTATCAACCGGGCAGCTGCTATCCTCGGCTTTCAGCCTCCTATGGTACCCCTCATCCCCGATCCCTTAATGGATCTGCTCCATCTCAAGCCCATTACCGTGGAGCCCTTGCTACACCTTGGGGGTGCTTTATTGGAAGCCCTGCATGGCGCGTGGGCACGGCCCTCTTCCGGAGCCCCGGTTGATCGGGCCATTGCTGGTAGGCACCGTTCCACCCCGGAGGATCCGCTTTGCCTGTCCCTCCACCCTACCGCTCAGGACCTGATAATTCAGGCGGCCTTTGGGTTGCATGACTCCTCCCCTTTGCCCTTGTTTCCTCCCACCCGGGAATGCAGGTGGCTGGATGCATGTGGAATACAGCTTTTTGCTTCTTCTAGCGTGGCCATCCGTGCTTTAAACACTACATGTGTGTTTGCATGTGCGTCCTCTGCACTCTGGGACACTGTGGCTTACCTTCTCCCTTCCCTTCCGGAGAAATTGCGCCCTGAGTTACTCCGTCTTGTCCTTCACGGCATGGAAATGGCTCATTTTACAATATGCTCCTCCCTGGATACCACAGACTATGTGGGCCGTGCTCTTGCACAGTTGGTTGCTTTGCGCCGTCATGCCTGGATGCGTGACAGGCGCTTCCCTGATAATATTCGGGAGAGCCTCCAAGACATGCCGTTTAATGGAATAGACCTTTTTGGGTCCCACGCTGACTCTGCGATATCCAGGCTTCTGTCAGGGCTGCCGAAATTCTGCCGTGCCACTGACTGATTGACTTTTCTTCTTTGTTGCGGTCTTCCTTTACGGAACGGTTTTTTTATCAGAGGCCGGTTGGTGCCTCTGTATTGTCTGTATAGCCGTATGGCTGGGTTGTTTTTGTTTTCAAGTCCTCTGACTGTCTGTTTTGCCAAGAGGACCCCATTTCTTGCCAGGGGTTGACCCTTGCCCTATGTGGGGTATTGGCTGGTGGCAGGTGTCTGCCTTTGCCTTCATACGCTCCTGTGGAGTTTTCATTATGGGTATCACTCTGGGGCTCATATACCTCCTTTTACTGCATCCCGCAGGGCCGCATTGCTGTTGACTGTAGTACCTGGACTCCGGGTCTAGGTCTGTGCTGTGGTATCTACCTCGCATGGCTTGGAATCTTCCTTTTGTCCTATGGTCCGTCTTTTGGTGCCGGCCCCTTCTGGGTTGTTCTCCCAAGTAGGGGGTTGCCGTGGACCCCTCTGTTATCGGTTGTTATGGCTTTTTGTCTTATTCCCCAACAGTCTTCTCCACACCCCTGCTGCTTTCGCGCAGGGATGTCTACGTCCCTCTAGCATTCTTAAATGTGGCGAACTCGTGGAGACTGTTCTCCTTAAACCCCGCTCTTCCTGGCGTCTAGGACCCGTGAGTTGCTCCTCAGTACTCCCTTGTTAGGCTCGTCTTTTCTTCTAAATTGTCCTGCCAGGTGACTGTTCTCTCTTCGGGACTGATGGCAGACGTTGCTTATAGCCTGGACTAGTTCCACCTTCTGTATAACTGCAGGTACTCTTGAGCGTACCCTAGTGCCTGGGTTTGGCCAGGTTTCAGCATCTTCTTGAGGCTGTTTCTGCGCCATGTTCTTCCTCATGGCTTGTGCGGTTGTTACCTTCTTGCTATTGGGTGCATCTCAGCTGTTCCTGCTGTCTTGCTTCCTGGTGTTCCTCCTGGCCGCGTATGAGGGTCTTTCGGGCTGTGTAGGGGCATCCTTTCAATGCTCTCCACATGTCTGACTGGCAAGGGTCTCCGCAGTACTCTTCCTCTGTGGTACATGTGATGGCGCTACGCGTTCTCTCCACCATACTACTTAACCAATCGTTTGGGTTAGCTTGTCGACTGCTGCATACTGCCGTTCTTTCGCGCCATAAGGTTCAGTTCTACTTCCTGCGGGGTGCTGAACTATCTTTTCACGCCAGTTTCTTTACTAGGTGTGTTTTTCTTCTGTGTCGGCCCGTGCTGGGCGGGGGTCAGTATCCTGCTGCCTTTGTATCTTTATGAAAGCAGGTTTAACAGTGTTTTACGCCGTTCGAGTTGTTTAGCTGGGGCTAGCTCTGGCTTCTTGTCGACATCTTTGATACTGAGGATCCTTCATGCCGCTTGGTCTTCTTTCGAAGGACGGCATTTTTTTCATCCGGCACAAGCATTCTGGCTTGGTGTTTTCCTTCTCTCATCCCCTCTACATGTGGGGGTTTTCGTGTTATTCTGGATGGGCTGTGGTGCCCTAGCCTCCCATTGATTCCCTGCTCTCTTCAGGGCTTAGGGGTCTGGTGGTTGGCTGCGCTGTCACTTCTGTCCC
Organism: Triturus cristatus; assembly: GCF_964204655.1. Lineage (NCBI taxonomy): Eukaryota > Metazoa > Chordata > Amphibia > Caudata > Salamandridae > Triturus > Triturus cristatus. The sequence continues at coordinate 675,299,226 of NC_140593.1, read as the reverse complement.
CACTGTGTTTCGCCCTTTGGTTGACAACACTCTTTTGGTCATATTATTGACGTCTAGGTTCTCTCTGGACCTTAGTGGGGTTTAGTTGCAGTCCCGCTTCCTCTAGGGGTATGGCTTTGGTATCTATTCTAAGTTAAGGAATCTGCGGCTAGACGTCTCTATCAGATGAACAAGTTACTTACCTTCGGTAACGATGTATCTGGTAGAGACATAGTCTAGCCGCAGATTCTTTAACGCCCGCCCGTCCTCCCCGTCCTGCGACAACCTTTTCAGGTTGGGCTTCTTGCCTTCGCCTCCCTTTAGGTGGCTTTATTCCTCTGCGCGGTGTCGTTTTCTCTTCACTCCGTCTCATGGAGCTGCATTCTGTTTCGTGGCTCTGCTCTGCCCATTCTTGTGATTGGACGGTATGCTCATATGCCATGTGTCCTTTACAACCCCTACCCTGGGTTGTCCGATGTGAGTCTAATTCTTCCCTTCTGTCTTCTTCAACCGCTTGTGGTCTCTTGCCTCCCCTGCACTCTAGCGGCTGCAGTCTCTGACAACGCTGCATTCGGTAAGTCCATTATTCAGATCTGACGTCTCCTTTTGGGTGACGCTTTATGATACTTTGTCATTACTCCTGGGTTCTGGACTGGTTGTCCTTCACTGTCATATATTGTGGTTGCAGCTTTTCTGCCGGCTGCTGTGATGGTTCACCATGGAGCTATGGCTCAATGGTGAGTCTTGTGCCTCTGGTGGCACAGGCTCACACAGGCCAAGGGTTCAATCCTGCCTATGCTTTGCATCTTCTTCTGCCTCCGGGGGAGGTTTTGGACTTAACGATTGAGGGAGTCCCTCCCAGAGTGGTGCTCTGTTCTTTTCCCTCCCTCAGTTTACAACATACGGTGCCTGGCACTGTCTTTCTTTGGTGATGTTTTTTCACCATACCTTGTTTTTTCTTTATCTGCACGCTGTTCCCATATTTTCACAGTCTTTGGTGGTGGCTTCGCCTCCTGACGCGGAAAAGTCTTCTGACGAAAACTGATGTCTGCGCGCTGGGGCGGGGCATATATGGCTCCGCTGACGTCCCGTCCATGGACGACGTCAGGGCGGAGCCGTACGGCACCGCCCCCCAGCGCTTAGAGGTGCTGCTGCGCAAAGTTTTCTGACGCCTGGGGATATTCTAAGTTAAGGAATCTGCTGCTAGACTATGTCTCTACCAGATACATCGTTACTGAAGGTAAGTAACTTGTTTGTTAGCACGACAACAAGCTAATGTAGGCCAGGCAGTACTTAGAACACTCTTTCAAACAACTGCAACAGCTACAGGTTAGCCACCGCTTTGGGAGAATTCTGCTGTATAGTCTATGCAAAACATGTGATCTACAGCTCACATGCCTCAAACGGATAATGTTACTTACCCAGTAAGCATCTGTTTTTGGCATGTAGAGCTGTAGATTCACATGCGCCCACCCGCCTTCCTGTGTACCTATACCTGTTGAAGTTCTCTTACTTTATATACATATGCATTGACATCTCTATTGTACACTTACTAACTCCATTCACACCCTCTGCGGGAAAGCAATCTAACAGTGGAGTCGATGCCCATGTGCACTATCACCGAAAGAAGGAGTCACCAACCTTGTGACTGGAAAGACTTCTTTGAAGAAAAACAACTTGCAAACATCCGGACCCAACACTAGATGGCAGGAGTATGCAAAGCATGTGAATCTACAGCTCTACATGCCAAGAACAGATGCTTACTGGGTAAGTAACATTATCCATATATATATTATAATATAAATCCATCCTCAAAAAAAGCTATTTGGCCGCCCTTTACAGTATAAGGCAGTTTATGTTTAGCATTCTACTTAGTGTATCATTGGCTTTCACTATTTGTTCATTTCATAGATGTACAAGCATCCTCCAAACTGAGTACGTTTTGTTTAAGGTCACACCCTTTATGCTTCAGAAATAAATATGAAATAATGCCTGGATGTACCAATTTATTCCTATGGTCTGTGCTGTGCTAAGCTTTGGATTTCTTGTGACACTAAATGGTTGCAACAGTATTTAGCTCTATAGATTAAGCAAATAATCAGCAGAAACATGAACAGTTCAGGTTATAAACATTTTATTCCACAGGTAATATATATGTAAAAGCAACTTCTTCCTGCTAGGAATTTGTATTGTTTCTGTGAGGACCTGGGTTCCATTATATGAAGTGGTTGTGCAACCCCACCCTGTAATACACTTACCAACCCTTTTAGAACCAGTAGTGTTCACGAAACCCTCAGCTCAATCTGTGTTAGCTGTGGTACTGACCAGCAATGCTTACACAGAAGAACTTTAGTGTAAAGCATTTAAACAGCGCCAAAATAATTGAAGAAGAAATCGAAACACTCAAGAAATCCGACAACAATTTATAAAAATATACTGTATTTTTATATAAATTTAGACACCAGAACGAAAAAGCCCACCAAAGGATTTCGGAGAAATAGTTTTTCAAGAATTAATAAATGAAAGCATTTTCACTCAGCTACAAACAAGACCTGGCAAATTCAATGACTTTGACACTTACCCAAGTTTTCCTTGAAAAGGTTTCTAAGTTTAGAAGTATTTGGGGCAATCAACTCTGACAGGGAGCTAGTCAGGGGGACCAGCAAGGTCCTTGGAAGCCATTATCTCCACAGAAGAGCAGCCCTCCAGCAGTTCCAGGCGCTTTATCAGCGTTTAAATGTATTCCTATGGAGTGTTCCTGATGCAAGCTGGTGAAGGATACTGAAGATGCTCACAGGATGCAGTGGATGCAATGTGGTCGACTGAGGTCTTCCTGCAGGTGCTCCTCAGTCCAAGAAGATGGTGTGGGGCTTCTGGTTGCATGGTTGACATCCCACAAGGTCCTCTCTGGCCTGGCCGAAGTCCGTCGCCACTGGACTAAGAGTCGCCCACTGTCCCGGTCACAGGCTAATCCTTCCTGTGTCACTGACTCATCTACTGAGGGTCCCAACAACTCTCCCAACAGCATTCCCAGGATCAGCAAACTTGAGTGCAACTCTGTATGTCTGTTTTTTGTCCCTGGTGCTGCATGGCGGCGGTGGTAGCGTCTTGAAGTCTTTGGCAACCAACTTGCCCCCAGTTGGCTGTGCTGTGAACATGACGCCAGCCAGCTGACCCTTGGAGTCTCTTGGCTTTTCTGGGACTGCTTCTCCTTGAGCAGGCACAGACTCTTCACTAGCCACCAGGTACAGCAGGTGCAGTGTTATTTAAAGCAGTCTCTCTTTGCTGGTCCCTCGGTGCAGCAGGGCAGTTGTCCTTCTGTCCTCCTTCCAGTCGGTAGAGATCTTAAGTCTGGATACCAAGGGTTTCCCTTTTATGCTTAGATAATGCCTGCAGGGCAGGATGCGGTTGGTAGCCAATGGGCTATCGGGTTCCCGCTTACCTGGTGACCACTTCCTGTGGAGTGTGGCATCTAGCAATCCCAGTATGCACCATTCAGCCCACTCCCAAGATGACAAGACCCCACTCTCAGTGCATGTATATGGTATTTATAAGTGCAAAACTCATCCCCAGAGGGATATCCCGGTGCAAGTCTGAGTCAATAACTGGTTCCTGGTTCATAGGACTAAAGTGGATATAGCCATGTCTTCGATTCTCTTCTAAATATTCAGACCTCACTATCCCACCCCTGGGGTTTGGTTACCTCAGGCCTACACACCCCTGGGGAAACTCGTTTCGCAACTGGTTTCCCCTCTCTGCTCCCAGTGCCTGCCTATCTGCCTAAACAATGAGACAGCCCTCCTTCCTTGTCTGACATATCTGCCCTCCAAAGGCAGCTTCCCCTTTGAAACCTGCCTTTTGGGGCTGACCCCCAAGTGTCTTCCCGCAGGATGGAGACAACACCTTCCTGGACTTCAGTCCTTCATTGTTCTACTTCCTGAGTGTCATTGGCAAGTCTCTCCAGGAGGGCTGAACGCTATCTCCTGGAGCAGGCTCCATGTGGGCCTGTAAAGGCAACAATGTTGCAGCTGTGCTAAAGCTGCAATAAGTTACATTAGTTTCGACTTGAGATAGAAGTCGGGATTAATGTAACGTGTTGTTTGATACATTGAGTGCCCACTTTGGTCGCACCGTTCAGGAGCTAGTACAGCTCAGGGGTCATTGTGTAACCCTGTACTCTTCAATTGGGCGACCAATCCTTTACACAGTAGAAACTGTGGTTTCACCTGTCATGGCATGTAATACATGTCCTGTCCGTGTCATATGTCGCACCCTGCCTTAGGACTCTATAGGTCTGCCAGAGAGGTGACTTACATAGATGTACAGGGGGAAGTAGTGGTTTTGCCATAGATTTCAATGGCAAAGTGGGGTTTACAGGACACTACTGCTCTGCCAGCCTGCAGTGGAGAATTGGGTCACTCCTTTTACATGGATTTTCTGGGTGGCACAACTAGTGCTGCAAGCTTTGGGGTACCCCTCTAACTTTCATGCCCTGGGTACCATATACTATGAACTTACATGTAAGTTAGCCAATTCTAATTGGGTACAGCCAATTTGATATACACTTTAGGGTCAAGGCACTGAGTTCTGATTAACAGGCCTCAGTAAACTCTCGGAGTCGAAAAACCAACATCATCAGTCAAAAAATGTGGGGTTGACCATACAAAAAGAGGCATTTCCTTAGTGTCTCTGGCCTAATTTCCCCAACACCTATTATTCCCCAGTTATGTTTGAGGACAAGACAAGTGCAGTTTTGTTGTTGTTGGTGTTAGATGTCCTATTGCTTTTGTATGTCTTTTATGAGATCTATTTAGTTTAGGTCCTTCCTTTGATGAAAAGATCTGTCCCTTTTCGGAGACCTCCACTCTACCTTCTGCTTATTACCCAAATGGATTTCGAAGTGGCATAGGCATCTGTTCGTTAGTGATCCATGAAGTTATTATTTAAAATAATATAGAGTTGAGAACAGATCGCTGAGTCCTAAGTACTTTCTACCCGTAGATTCTGACAGTATATTTGGATGATAATACCTACCACCAAATGGATGTTTTATATCAGCTATGAGACAGGAGGTATGCTTTTATTTGGAAGAAGCACTTAGGCTCCTTGAACATCAGACTTAGTTTGTTTTCTATCTAACCCACAAAACCAATGTCCAAGCAGATTTCTTGAATGACAAAACTCACTTTTTTAGTGACAAGATGCACATCAGTCATAAAAATAAGTTGAAGTAGTGTTGCACGGGATATCTACCTGACTTTTTGTCTGATACTTTTGTATTCCGGTTGGTTTATGTAGAAAAAAGGCAAAGGAGGTAGTGACCAAAGAATAAGTACATACTAGCATTGTTGTGTAATTACAGGCCTCATTTAAAGTAAGCAGCGTGCCATAGGTGACCAAGTGACCTGACCTTACAATCACATGAGCTCACCGGCAAATACAGTCTTGAATGTTTTTTTCATTTCTCCAGGGAGAGGTTCCTTCCGTCCTATCCAGGCTTCGCTCTCTAAATCTTCTCTTTCTCGTCCCATCGTTCCAAAATTAACACCAGCTTGTGACCATTTGTCCAGTAAGTGACTTTCTAGGAAATTGCATAACTTAGTCTTCTTTTATGTAAATTTTACTGTGCCACTATTTAGTGGACTGGTTTGTTTATGATTTTTTTTTTTCCTCTAAGGTGCCATCGACATGGCTGCTAAAAGTGCAGGTATTCTACTTGATGGCCCACTTCCAGTTCTGGAGTCTGATGTAATCGCGGGAATACGCCCTCTCTCCCCTGACCCACTTCCTTCGGTTGTGCCAGCAGAAGACACTGTGCTTGATGGTCAGCCATCTACCATGCCCACACTAAAGGTAGGTGACTTTACGCTGTTTGTGTGCAAGTCCATTTTCTTTCTTTCTTTATTTTTTGTCAACTTTGGTGCAAATAAATCTACAGGAAGATCCATGTGTTGAGTTGGCATCAAAGAGTGACGCTGAATACAACTACATATATGCCTTTCTTTGATGTATTTATACTTTACATAATGAATTGTGTTCCTTTGTGACATGATTATCTATACTAAATAGCTATAGTGATGAGAATTGGGTGGGAAATTACTGGCCTTTTGTTATTACCTGTGTATATTGATTTAAAAGCAAAAGTTCAGTTCAGTTTTTTGAAAGTTATAATACAAGACAAGCTTTTCTTTAAAGTAAGCTGTGAAATATTAGTGATTTCATGTAAATGGATGGTTGTAGCATGTGTGGCTGTAGATGCACATGCTCTGCATTCTCCTGTCATCTAGTGTTGGGCCTGGACGTTGCAAGCGTTTTTTTTTTGGAAGAAGTAATTCCTGGAAGTGGATAAGGCAAAAACATTTTTCTCTTTCAGGGGATCTCCTTTGATGATCATAAACACTGAATAGTCCCGCCGATGTGCGCGGATCCCTGAGCACTTCTCGAAAATATACCTTCTCCAGTGTACCTCTTAGTCTTTGCCTTCCTTTGGGAAGGCTAAGTTTTAAAATAGGTCTTTAAAATGTTTTGCAGCCTATACAAAAAGGCTATATTGGTCAGTTATTTTAATTTACTTTTAAAAAGTCCAAACGGATAAAAGAAAATAGGAACAAATACTAGAAATAAGATAATCTTTCCTTAATAATCCCATTCACAAACCTTTTTTTTTTAAAACATGGCAAAAAAGGAATAGGGCAAAATACACATAGTCTGCAGCTATGCCAGTATGAAAACTGACTCTGTGTCCCAGTATTTCATCATGACCAGCAGATGGCAGTTACCTCAGTTCTTTTTACTGACTCTTGGGGCATCGAGATTGGCCTTTTGTTTCACAAGAAATCTTTACAAATTGCAATCTAACCAGCTTTATTCAGTATTCTTGGACACCTACAGTGCTTTTATGTCAATTTTGACAGGCAAATGTAGGGCCATCTTTGTTTGCCTAATGTCCTACCTGTGGCAAAAAAAAGCAAAATTAGATCCCTATGTCTGTGTATACCTTGCCTTCCTGACAGTCACCTCTCAGTCAAAAGTTAACACTGAAGGACATGGAGACAATTTGCCTTCATGGAAGAGTGGAACTGTGCTGAGAGTGCAAGCCGCTATCTGAAGATGGGATATCAGATTAGCGAGGAGAGGGTCCATCCCAAACGGAGTAGTTGCCCCTATCTGGGCCTGAACCTGTGACTGCATCTAAACAAATACATTGAAGAAGAGGCTGGTCTAGAATGTTTAGAGTAATGTCTTGAACTTGTTCTTGATCTGTGAAGAGATCTGGACCTCGGTGGTGGAGACTTGGATCTCCTTGGCGTTAAAGGTCGACTTGCTGGAGAGTGAGCCCCCAAAGGCCCTGCAGTCTGAGGAGGAGGTGCGGGAAGAGCTCGAGGTGAGGGAAGTGGAAGTGGAGGTGTTGCTGGAGGAACTGGATGTTGGGATAGTGAAGCTTGTCGAGAAGTATGGCGCTCTGGACAACCTGGAATGACTACTGGACATGAATGGGAAATATGCTAGAGTATTCTGAATCCGAAGTTGTCGGAAGACGCCTGGCCTTCATTTTTCTGATCCAATTAGCAAATTTAGAGATGGAAAATGCAGATTCTGTGTGTCGTAACGTAGAATGACCTATTGACATTGACTGTCTCGATTTCATGGTTTCGGTTGACGTCAGTGGTCTGTGTTTAAACAATGAATGGCACCTTCTCTTCCATGTTGACTCAGTCCTCGATGGGGAGCAGGTTGCACTGTATCTCACCTTGATGTTGAACTTAGACATTGAATGGGAACATCCTCTTTTTTCTGGATTTTTCTTTTTGGATCTCCTCTCATGGAGTTCTCAGAGGGTGGAGAAGGAGCTAAAAACGCCCCCCCGAAGCCCCAGAAATGAAAATGTAAATGGTAATTAATTGCCATTTTATTTTTTATCTCTCGTCCCAAGCCGAGCGTCAGGATGGGGCTGCTGCAGGTGAAAGCAGCAGGGAGGAGGGTATTGCACTGTTAAAGTGTGCATGTCTTTTTGCCCGGCCGTCTTGTGACGACCAGCCACACTTGCGCACTTTAAATATCTCTAACCCAGCTGTCTTTAGACAGCTGGGTTAGAGCAAGCCAAAGCTTCCAGAGCGCTGTGGAGTGCCCAGTGAGGCCGCTCCCACGAATCCTAGTGCTGCTCCCATGCTGGTGAGAGCAGCGTCAGCATTGGCCAAGGGAGTTCCAGCATCCGGTTCCTGTGTCAGTGAAAAATGATGTTTGGAGCGAGAACGTCTCCGAGTTCGGTAAGTTTTATTTTATTTTCTTCTATTATTTTACACGCCTCCCCCCCCATTGAAGATGCTAGCCGCCACTAGGTCCAATACGCATTCCCATTCTCCAACGATGTCCTCTGAAACAAGGAGGTTTTCCCACGTTTCAAGATGTATTTATAAGAGGAGCTGCCAAACTGAACATTCAGTTGCAAGTGCTACCACCCTGCTAGGCAGGTATGACCACTTTTTATGGGACTCCCTTCAGCAATTATCAGATGATCTGCCAAAAGATTGCAGTGAAGCTTTTATTGAAATCCGGAATGAGGGCATAATGGTTTCTAACCAAATGATCTGAAAGAGACTTCTAGCCGCAGATTGCTTACCTTTGAATATCCCCAGGTGTCAGACTGAACCCTGTAAGATTTTCGAGCAATACCCCAGCGCAATGGTAGGTGGCGTCGTTCAGCTCCACGTTGGCGTCTTCTGCACCTGTAGTTATGTGTGCAGTACGTATATAGGCGCCACCTCGGTGCGCTGACGTCATTTCTTTCCTTCCTGTGCCACATAGTGCTAATCAGGATTGAGCTACTCCTCAGTCACTTTTTGTCTGGTCTTTTCAACCTTTGGTTGACTTTTTTGAGATTTCATCTTCCGGTGTGAGGATATCACCCAAGAAGTTGCTTGGTTTCAAACCATGTTGGGCCCGTCATAGGCAAATGTCGGTGACAGACCCCCCTTCCTTGGTGTGTTTGTGGAGCCGGGACACGATTCCAAGGCGTGTAAAGACTGTTGCCGCCCGACTACAGTCGTGGGCCCGTTTCCGAGGGAGGTCCCGGGAACATTTGAGGAGCCCTTCCCAACTTCTTCATAGCACTCAAAGTCATTGGGAAGTCAGATAAGTCCCACAAGCACAAGAAGTTGAAAATATCCAAACACTCTTTGGCTGCCCCGTATACGTCGAAGTCATGCGATGAGATCAGGGAGCGTCGGCATTATAGACCCCGCGAGTTAACGGGGCCTGTCCCTGGTCCGTGCTTTTACAATTTTGCTGGAGCGACCACTGCCCAGCTGAAGGAGTTTCATGAGGCCAAGTGCCAAATCTTTCGGAGGCCCGGCGTCTCGAGAGCGACTTCGGGCCCGATGGGTGCAAGAGGTGCTCCTACTGGGAGAACAACAGCGGGTCCGCCTTCGCTGCCAGTTGGGCCCCAAGGATCCAGAGCGGAGTTGTCAGTGAGACCGAGACCTTCGTCCGTGCCCGCTCCAGTGGCTACGCCATTCGCATCCTAATTCTCGACATGGAGCAGGATTGGCATCGTCTGACGCTGCTTCTGGCACCTACTGAGGACATCCTTATTTGATGAATAGACCTTGTGAGGGAGACGTTTGGGAAGGAACTATGAACCCTTATGGAAACGACCCAGTTGAGGAGGACAACTGGTATGAGGAACTGGGTGAGGCCAGTGGGTTGGGCACCTCACCTGACGCAATCCTGGTTTAGCCTCCTATTGTGGCTACGGAGGAGGAGACCTCTTTTACAATGGTGGTCCACAGGGAGGCTGAGGTTTTGTACCTTAACCTACCCTCAGTGGCAGTTGAGACAAATGTCTTGACAGAGGTGCTTCAGCTAGGAGTCATCTCCTAGAACTTTTACTCATATTCAATGAAGCCCTTATGGACGCCCTACTTGGGGCCTGGTCCAAGCCTTGCACAGGGGCTCCTGGTGAATGGGATGGTTGCCCGCCGCCATTGCCCCACTGCTGGGGATCCCGGCTTCCTTACCCAGTACCCCACCCCAGATAGCTTAGTGGTCCAAGTTTCCTCATCCCGCATTCACCCTGGCGCGTACCCTACCACCCCACCAGATAGGGAATCCAAGAGGCTCGACACCTTCGGTAAGAGAATGTTCTCTTTCACCAGCCTGGCACTGCGGTCCATGAACACCGTGTGTCTATTGGGCCGTTATTCCCATACACTATGGGATTCGTTGCACAAGTGCTGCCTATGGTCCAACGGAGGTGCAGGCCATACTCTTTCAGGCTTTTGCCGATGGGAGAGATGTGGCAAAGTTGACCATCAGATGTGGACTTGAAACGACCGATTTGCTGAGTAGAACGATTTCATCATCGGTGGCCTTGCGGCACGATGCCTGGTTGAGCTTTAAATCACAGTTCTTTCAGGGGATGTCCAGGCTTCCCTCATGGACATGCCTGTTGTCGGAAGCTGGCACTCCATATACTATACCAAGGTAAGGAATAGTGTGCAAAGTCCAGTGGATCCCCAAAGGCTTACTGAGGTTAAAGTAGATAATACCTTACTCTCTATTTGTGGTACAGTTGACGAGCAGTAAGGCTTTATCAGAAGGTAGTGTTAAGTGTTTATTGTACACACTCCGGCAAGAAATGATTTCACACACTCAAAGACTGAACTCTGACTGATTGTTTTGTATAAAAATATTTCTTTGTTGTATTTTATTTTTAGAACCAGGCCAGACTTGGTGCAGGTAAGTAAAAATAGTACTTTTCTAATAATACAGTTGAATGTAGATACAGGTAGGTCACCTGGTCAAGTGTTCATCTAAGTAATCATCCATTAGATAAATATCATCTACATAGGATAATTCTTCTTCATCCAAATTCTGTAATAACTCTGTTACCCTTCTTGAGAATATCCACGGGCTTTTCTTATACCCCTGGGGGAGTCCACAAAATTGACGCTGGGACCCTAGCGCTGAGAAGGCTGCCAAATATCTGCTTTCAGGTGCTATGTTTTGGCAGAAAAATCCATTTGAGATATCTAGTGTTGTTTTGTATTTTTTCCTCACAATGTTATTCAATAGTGCGGCACTGTGCATTCTGAACTGCAAATGTATTTGCACATGAGTTGAAGTGTCTATAATCTAAAACTAGACGATCTGAATTGTCGGGCTTCATTAAGAGAAACAAAGTACTATTCATCGATGAGGTGCATGGTTCAATTATACTTTGATATTTAAGGTGATCTAAGATCTCCCTTACCTGTTTTTTAGCTTCCTGTTTTATAGGATACTGTCTTTGGGAGTTTTTTTTAAAATTTGTATTGATAATACATGCTGAGGTGGCTCTTCATCCCACCCAACGTGGTTGTGGTGTAATGCTGGAGCAAGGGCTACCGCCCACTCCTGTGCATATGTATGTCTTAGGTGTGTGGGGACTAGGTCTGAAAAAAGCTGGTAAAATCACAGTTTCTCCCTTTGGCCATTCCATAACAATAGTAGGCAGCCAATCTCTTTCTGGTAGAAGGATGTCGTAGCCAGAAGTCAGGTTCTCCCAAAAGAGACCTTTCACTTTTCTGGGCTTGTCCCCCTCCATCTGGAGTGTTATTTCATGCAACTTGTGCAGGACACTCACCTCGTATCGGGTGTTTCCACCATGATATACTCACTCAACTCCGCTGTCACCAGAAATTCCATTGGGTTCCGGCTAGCTATTGTTACTTCTGCTGTACTGTCTAGCATAGTCAGGGCCCATTCCTCGTTCAGTAGTTGAGTCCTCAGAATTCTGGGCATGTCGAACTCTGAGACCTGCTACCTTCTTCTTTTTAAATTGAGGTTTTGCTTTGGGTTTTTCTTCTTTCTTTGATGCGTTGTCTGAAGTGTGTTGCTTGTCTCTGGACTCTGTATGCTCTTCTTGTCTTTGTTCTGACCGTCCTTCCCTCTCGGAGTTTTTTGATGACCCCTGAAAGGAACGAGAGGAACGTGTATCAGTGTCCTGATACCTCTCAGGTTTTATAATGATTATATCTCCTTTCTAGGGGCTCCTGCTGAGGAGACATTCCCCTGGAGTGAGATCTGTTTTTTTGTTGTTTATTATTGTCCCATTTCTTCTTTGAAGAAACCGGTACTTGCTTTGCCTGTTCTTTATCTGAACCCCCTAGTAGTTGAGGGTTTACAGGTCTAGCTATCAGACTATCTCTACCTAATTCTGCATAAGCAGTTCCAATTATTTTTGGTAGTGCTGTCTCCTGTTGTAATGGAGTGAACGCTCTCAGACGTTGGTGTATTGCCTCTGATGCTGCTTTCTCAAACAAGAAGGGGGAAAGGAGGGGCTTTTACAATAATAAACTAACTAAATACTATTGCAGGTCCAGCATACATGCCCAACAATCAATACTAACAAAAGGGTATGCAGTTCCTAATAATAACGTATTGTGTGTTAGAATCACTAGGTCCCAAGGTGATGGAGTGAAAACGGTCTGGTTAAGCGGAGTAAAAGGTACTCCTTCTGGAAATGAAGACCCTCACACACCCAACAAGCGGGTGTCTTGCTTCATCACCGGGTCTTTGCTCCTTATCGGGCCGGCGGTGCAATGCCCGATCAGGCACCCCAAGGGGGCCTTCCTGTCGGAGATCTTTATTTCCAAACGCCGGTGAGTGAGGTGTGTGGGGAAAACGGTTAGTTGATATAACTGGTGTAGGTGCAAGTGGAGTGAAAGGTAAGTGTACTAAAACAGGGTAGGTGATCCACTTCAAACAAATTTAATAAAGTATGGTCAACACCCTGATTAAAAACAATCTGCACATCTCTCACCATTAGGTGTATGAGTGATATGTGCTACAAATAAAAAAGGTCAACATGTTTCTTGCCTGGGTTTTAATTAAATGGCAATTCTTCAGGACCAATATATACGGCTACCTGCACCTTTTTGGTGGTGGCCACAACCTCTAAGAGGTGTCAATGGTAGCCACACGTACAGCACCCTAAAAACGTGTGGTGCCGTGTAAATCAAGAACACACAACCCCATTAGGCTGTGGAGACAATGTGGTCAGGGTAGGAACACACTAATTGTTAGTGTCGGTTGCGTCGAACTAACGTTACCGTAAATCTATGACCCCGCCAGCCGCTCAAGTCTGATGCTGCTTTCCCTTTAATATTTGCTAATATTATCGCAGATACCTTGGCAAAGTTGTTTAACAACTTCATCCCTAAGTTTAGAGCAGGCTCTGCTCCTTACTCGTTCTGTATTTGTCTTAATACGTCCGGTATTACCGCTAAAGATGGGATACCATGAGTCCTGGTATATATTGCAGCGAAAACTGTACCCCAAGAAGTAGAATCCTCTATTGAGGGAGCTATCCCTATTGGCAAGAAAATAGTAAGTATTCTATGCTTTTCCTTGGGACCAATGTGTGGAAACACCGCCTCCAGCTGTGTTATTTTTTGTGCTATCCAGAAGGCCATTTGTTCACATTTAGTGGGCATTTCACCCATCACTGCGTGCAGTGTCGGTGGTGTAATTTTTGTTGTAAGTATTTGAACTGGTCCTGATTGTGTAGCCGGTCTTGGCTGAAGTGTGATTGTTCTCATCACAAATAGTGTCATGTTTCTATAAAGTCTTATTAATTCTTTATGCTGTACAAGTAAGTCTCCTCCTTGCATTGTGTCAATGTCAGGATGTGGTGTGTGTGCCGCTAGAACTGGCCATGTTGCTCCTGCTCTCCAGAGCAGACCAAGTCTTACTCTATTTCTTGTATGGGGGAGCCTTTGAACCAGTAAAAATGTTCTTCGTAAGTGAGTGGAATTTCAATATCCTCCTATGGACTATATTCATCTGAAAGAGACACGTTGGCGATAGATTCCTTACCTTATAATATCCCCGGGCATCAGACTGGATCCGGAAAGTTTTTGTCAGCAGTACCCCTCACCGGTCGCGGGACGCGGTGGAGGGGCCGGGCGGTAACTCCCCCGCGGCTCTGTTGGAGCCCCGTAGTTGCCTGCGGCCTACCCTCCCTTTCCGGGGCCGCACGCGACTTCGTACAAGGTGCAGGCCTTTATGTCGACCTTGCGCCATTGGTTTTCCCCGCCGGATCCCACCGGAGCGCCTTCGGGCCCCGCGGATCCGTCGGATGGGTTTGCCCCGTGCTCCCGCCTCTGCCCTCGGCCACGCCGGCACCATACCCTGTGGCACTGTCGGCTCCAGCCTCGGCTCCGGCCTCGGCCCGGGTGCCGGCTCCGGCCTCGACCCGGGACTGGTATCTTACCCTCCCTTTCCATTTCTTGGAGGGGAGTTTATCCCGTTTCCCAGGGCACCTCGTCCTTACCGGCCCCTTCAGCAACCGGTGGACGAAGGGGCATACTGGGAGGGGTCTGAGGACGTGGAGGGTCCAGTGGATCTGGATTTGTGTTGGGACTTTTTTGGTGGTTTTACGTCGGGCAGCTGAGGCTCTTAACCTTGAGCTCCCTTCTGTACCTATCAGGATCATTCTCCTGACTGAGGTCCTGCAGCCGCAGTCGTCCTCTGCGGAGACGTTACTGCCCTTCAATGAAGCGCTTACTGATATCCTGTTGGGCACCTGGATTAAACCTAACACAGGAGTCCCTGTAGACAAGGGTGTGGCGCGCCGCCATCGCCGGGCGACCCCAGCTTTCTCACACAACACCCGACGCCTGAGAGTCTGGTTGTCCAGGCTTCTGCCTCGCCGAGTGCGTTCCCTTCTGCTCCTCCAGACAAGAAATCTAGGAAACGAGCAATTTCGGAAAAAGAGTTTGACATCTGCCAGCTGTGGGTTGAGGGCGGTGAATACTGCGTGCCTGCTAGGCCGCTATTCCAATTATGTGTGGGACACTGTGGCACAGGAGCTGCCTCAGTGCCCTGTGGAAGCACGGGTGGTTCTCTCCCAAGCCATTACCGAAGGGAGAGATGCTGCGAAATGTACTATTCGTTGTGGGCTTGACACGGCTGATTCTCTCGGTAGGGCACTTTCCACAACTGTGGCGCTCCATCGTTATGCTTGGCTCCGCACTACTGGCTTCTCTGGGGATGTCCAAAATACCCTGTTGGACATGCCCTTTGACGGTACACGCCTCTTTGGTGATAAGGCGGATAGTGCCCTGGAACGCTTTAAGGACTCTCGGGCTACGGCCCAGTCTTTGGGTCTCGCCACCACGCGTACTCCCTCGGGGGTCCGTTTTTCGGTCCTTTCGAGGTCAAGGTCGGGCGGCCAGGCGCGTTCTTTTCAGACCCGCAAGTCTGCGCAGCCACAGTCTCAGCGCAGCTGCGGACGTGGGACCCGCCGTGGTGGATCCCGGGGCCAGCGGACGGGTCAGTTCACCACCTCCCCTGCCGCCTCTAAACCTTCCTAGTCTGGTGTTTCAGGCCCACCTGACGCCAGTGGGTGGCAGGATTCGCCATCACCTACCCCACTGGCGCTCCATAACCTCGGACAGGTGGGTTCTGCAAATAGTCTGCAGGGGCTACTCCCTTCCCTTCGAATCTACCCCTCCAGCCATGCCACCTCAGTACCACCGCATGTCGGGGGAACACTTGGCACTTCTCCAGCCGGAAGTTACAGCCCTCTTGGCCAAGGGGAGCGCATTCCGACGCCAGAAGTAGGTCGTGGTTGTTACTCCCACTGCTTCTTGGTTCCGAAGGACAAAGGTCTGCGCCCTATCTTAGCCTCCGGAACGTCAATCGCTTCCTCCGGAAGGAGAAGTTCAAGATGCTCACGCTAGCTCAGGTCTTGTCTGCTCTAGACCCGCAAGACTGTCTGGTAGCGTTGGACTTGCACTTGCAGGATGCTTATTTTTATATCCCCATCCTGCCAGCCCACCGGCGTTACCTATGGTTCACGGTGGGCCACGAGCACTTTCAGTTCACCGTGCTCCCTTTCGGCCTTACCAGCACCCCTCGGGTGTTCACGAAAGTGATGGCGGTGGTCGCAGCTCATCTGTGCAGATCAGGGGTTTCAGTCTTCCCCTATCTGGATGACTGGCTGTTGAAAGCATGCTCGCCCCAGGCAGTCGTCTCCCACCTCCAGACTACAGCCGATCTCCTGCATTTGCTGGGGTTTTCCATCACACTGCCGAAGTCGCACCTGCTTCCCTCTCAGAAGCTCCTCTTCATCGGAGCAGTTCTGGATACGGCGCCGTTTCGAGTTTATCCTCCCGAACAGCAAGTCCGGGACATTTGGGCTATGATTCCCATCTCTCAGCCCTGGTCTTGGGTTTCGGTCAGGAAGACACTGAGGCTTCTGGGCCTCATGGCCTCCAGCATCCTGCTGATCGATCATGCCAGATGCCATATGCGGGCTCTGCAATGGGACTTGAAGTTCCAGTGGACTCAGCATCGGGGAACCTGTGCGACTATGTCCAGATCTCAGAGGGCACTGCACAGGACTTGCAGTGGTGGCTCACGAACCAGTGTTGGGTCAGCAGCAGATCCCTCTCCCTTCCCCAACCAGAGCACACAGTGGTGACGGACGCGTCCCTCCTGGGATGTGGCGGCCACATGGGAGAGGCGGAGATCAGAGGCCTCTGGTCTCTGGCGGAGTCCAAGCTCCATATCAACCTTTTGGAGCTCAGGGCGATCCTATTTTCAGCATTTGGGAGAATCTTGGTTGGATCAATTCGCCACCGAAGAGAACGCTCAATGTCAGCAGTTTTACGCGTTGGAGTTTCCATGGTGGCACTCGTTAGGCGATGCTTTTCGTCGTGAGTGGAGATGCGGTCTGTTGTACATCTTACTGCCTATACCACTTCTGCCCAGAGTGCTGAAGATCAGGCGCGACCGGGCCCAAGTCATTCTTGTGGCCCTGGACTGGGCTCAAAGAGTTTGGTATCCCGAGCTACTCAGTATGAGCGTGGATCCCTCGATCCGACTGCCTCTTTGGGAGGATCTCTTGTCGCAGCAACAGGGGATGGTCCTCCACCCAAACCTATCCAGCCTCCACCTCCTTGTGTGGAGATTGAGCGGCGACAGCTGATTCCATTTGACTTGCCTCCCGAAGTCTGCAATGTGATTCAGGCAGCCAGGTGTCCCTCCACTAAAACGGTATACGCCTGTCGGTCGAAGAAATTTGTGTCATGATGCACAGCAAAATCTGTTGATCCTCTTGCTGCCCCTCTTTCTGAGGTCCTATTGTTCCTCCTTTCTTTGGCCCTGCAGGGCTCTGGTTTGGGCACTATCAAGGGCCACCTTTCAGCCTTTCTTAGGTTGCCTGATCAGCCCTCTCTTTTCAAGTCCCCGGTTGTCAATAGATTTCTCAGACATTACTCACCTTTTCCCTCCTATTCCTTTTGTGATGCCTCAATGGGATTTGAACCTGGTTCTCACATAACTGATGTGCGCACCATTTGAGCCTCTTCTTAACTGTCCATTGCGGTTATTGACTTTGAAAACTGTCTTCCTGGTGGCCATCGCCTCCGCTTGGAGGGCGAGTGAGCTTCAGGCTCTTTCCTGCAAACCTCCTTTCCTGGTGATTCATCCGGACAAGGTTGTGCTTCGACCGCGTCCCTCCTTTCTACCAAAAGTAGTCTCTGCCTTTCATCTCTGGCAAACTAACTGCCCACTTTCTTCCCGCCTCCGCACCCTTCAGAGAAGAGGAGAGGCTCCACCGTCTAGACCCAAAACGTTCGCTCTTGTTCTATCTCAACCGCACACAACAGTTCCGGGTGGATGACCAGCTCTTTGTTGGCTACGTGGGCGCCAAGAAAGGCCGGGCTGTGCACAAACGGACTATCTCCCGTTGGGTTGTCCTGTGCCTTAAAGCCTGTAACTCTCTGGCTAAAAAGGAACCTCTGGTTGGGCTGCGCGCCCATTCTACCACGGCCACGGCAGCTACCACAGCATTGGGACGTGGTGTCCCCCTGCAAGACATCTGTCAGGCGGCACTTGGTCCTCGTAGCATACTTTCACTAAGCACTATTGCCTTGACAGTCAGGTCTGGAGAGACGGCTTCTTTGGCCGTTCAGTTCTCCGTGACTTTCTGGTGTAATCTCACTTCACAGACCCACCACCGGGGTTGGTATTGCTTGGGTAGGTATTCTAAGGTAAGGAATCCATCCCTAACGTGTCTATTTCAGATATATCGTTACACAAGTAAGTAACTTGTGCATTTGGTATTACATCTTCTACATAGTAGTGAAATGTATTAGTTTGTGCATTTGCCTGCGGGAATCTAATCCATGAATAGAATACCTCTGTCCTATGATTCGTGTGCCTCAATCACGAAAGTTACTTGCCCACCCCTAATTGTAACACCATAGGCTACTAGTTTTAGGGTGATGGCATTTCTAACATTTTCTGCAATGTGTAATGCATCTACATCTTCTTCTTTGTCTGATGTGAAATTTAGACGATTTCCTTCATCTACGTCTTCCTGCTCTGTCATATTTTTGGAACGGAGAGCGTTTCAAAGGAACTGAGATACGGTGTTTATGCACAATAGAAACACTGTATCCTTCAAGCTTGATTAAACCAACAGACAATTGTAAGAAACTGGCTCTATATATACTGCACCAAAGTGAGGTACAGTGTGTATAGAGTCCAAGGGCCTCCAAAGGTTTGGCAGAGGTTAAAGTTAGACAGAACCTTACTCTCCAAAGTGGTAGCTTAGTCGAGCAGTAAGGCAGTATCAGAGGACAGTGTAAAGCATTTGATGTACACAGTCAGCAAATGGTCTCACACACTCAAGAACTGAACTCTAGGACAATTGTTTTGTATAAAAAATATACTGTTTTATTTCTAGAACCAAGCAAGCCTGGTACAGGTAAGCATATAAATATTATGCAGTAGTAATTGACTTGTTTGAACACAGTTCAGAATTACAATATAACTGGTACTGGTTTTGATTACAGGTTTAAGAAAGCAGATTGCAACACATTGCAGGTATAGTACATTCAATTGAATGGGCTTTTTAAGTAAAATGCAGTTAATTACTTTTCAGATTACTTTTCTAACCACAGGACTGGATCCTAGATTCAACCCTGGGACATTTCCTGAAAACAGATGAGTAAATGCGTTTTGGTTAAAGGTATGATTTTTAAGGAATATTATTGTGTTTCAAAAGTTGACACTTCAAAACTTTTTGAGAGAAAAAGTGTTAACTCATTTTTCCTCATAGGATAAAATTATCTGTTTCAAGGTAAGTAATCGGTCTTTCGAGTTAGGGTTCCGGGGTTAGACTCTGGGGTCTCCCAGGGTCAGTGATGCACTGTTGTTGCACCTTCAGCGGCACTAGGGCGGCTGGGTGCAGTGTGTTGTGGCCCAATGTTAACCTATGGGGGATAGGGGGACTCCGGTTGGTGGCTGCTGGCAAGCAGGCCACAGGGTTGTGGGAGCAAAGCTCCTAGGGTTAAGCTCAGGGCACGTTGGTGACCAAGTTAGCACCAAAGGGACACCCTCAGCTGGGCTAGGGCTGCCGGTGCAGGGTGCAGTTTGAGGTCGGGTGCCCTGTTGAATTCAATGGAGATTCTCCGGGACAAAGAAACACTGCAGGGTCGGGACGAAGATCTTCCAGGTGTGACCACCACTTCGAGGGGTAAGTTGGGATGTAGAGGGATGGTCAGGCACCACTCGGTTGGGCACACTAGGCCGTGGGGCGTCGGGTGCAGGGGTGCCTTTAGACGTCGGATTTTCTTACCCGCTCTAGTCGCAGTAGGGGGGGGGGGTCTCCTGGATTGAGGCTGCAGGCGTCGTCTGGAGGCTTGAGGTAGGTCAGGGGTCGCCGCATCTCAGGTCAGGATCGTCGGGGGACCACCTTGTGGTGTTTGTTCACTCAAACACTGGCCGGGCTCGGCGGGTGCAGATTGTGCTGGATTCGCGGGCCCTGGCTGGCACCAGAAGTTGCAGTTCAAACACGTCCGGTGTTCACAGGAGAAACAATTTCAAAAGTGAATGCAGGCAGGTCCTCCGGGGTTTTTGAGGTTGCTGGCCGCTGGACACGCCGGGGTTTTGCAGGAGCAGGTTCGAGGGTAGACAGGCCTGTAGGGCTGAGGCCAAGTCATTGGGCGTCGTCCTCTTGTTAGCTCTGCACGGCTTTTCGTCCTTCTTTTTCTTTTCTTGTGGTTGCTAGATCTGAGGAAGGAAGGTTCAGGGTACCCCTAAATATTAAATTTAGGGGTGTTACAGGTAGGTAAAGGGCAGGGACCAATAGGTCCCTTCCCTGGGGTGGATACACCCCCTATCCTGCCACTCTCCAGTGGGAGGGGGGCAGGAGCCTGTCCCTGGTTGGCTGGGTCCCCCAATCCTCAAGATGGCGGGGACTCGAGGTTGCGCTTCACCTCGCCTCCCGCACCTTAGGGGTGGAGTTGGCAGAGATGGGCACACCTCTCTTCCTCACTTTGTTTTTCCCGCCGGGTCTCTCGCCGAAAGTGGGGGGTAGAACCAGTGGGGACCAGTTGCTGAGTACAGCAAGTGGTCTGGAGAAGCTCACAAAGGCGGCATGGCTTTGAAGCTTCTGCTTCGTGAACCCTGCCCATCCTGGGGGAGGAGGCTTGGCACCTC
Organism: Triturus cristatus; assembly: GCF_964204655.1. Lineage (NCBI taxonomy): Eukaryota > Metazoa > Chordata > Amphibia > Caudata > Salamandridae > Triturus > Triturus cristatus. Next base: position 675,278,751 of record NC_140593.1, on the reverse strand, counting down.
GTCCCAGGATGTGCATTGTTTCAGGCCCCCAAGAGCAGCAAGCTCTCGACCCAGTGGTCCAGAAACATGTCTGGTGGTGGCAGCCTGCGCAGCCACTCAATCAGGTCACTGAGAGTTGGTCGAGTTTCAGGGGGCATCTCTAAGATAACCTCTGTCGTGCATTTTACATTAAATCCCACACTAACATCAGTGTGGGTTTAATGTGCTGAGAAGTTTGATATTAAACTTCCCAGTCTTCAGTGCAGCCATTTTGGTGCTGTGGAGTTCGTGTTGACAACCTCCCAGCACCATATACTCTTAATGGCAGCACTGCACTTACAGGGCCCAGGAATGGACCTGGGCACTGTAGGGGTACAGGGCTCATGCACCTGTACCCTCACCACTGGCATAGGGCACCCAGCTAGAGGGGTGACTGATGTATGCCAGGGCAGTGGTTTGTGTGCATGGCACACAGGGATGTGTGCCATGTCGTCTCTTTGTTTGGTTCTGCAGCCAGACACTCAGCCTGCAAAGGCATTGTGTGTGTCAGGGTACAGGGCCTCTAAGGGTGGCACAATAAGTGCTGCAGCCCTTAGGGGCCTTCTCTGGTCACAGTGCCCTAGGTACCTATGGTACCATTTACCAGCGGCTGACATGTGGCCAGAGATGTCAATTGGGTTTAGACTTTAATGCAGTTTTAGGGATGGAACACAGGCCCTGGGTACCTGATTGGCAGGGGCCCTGGGCACACTCAGTCAAAGTACATCAGCAATTCAGTAACAAGTGGGGGCATACCATGCAAGAAAGAGGGCACTTTCTCACACCAATACATAGGAATTTTCCTACTTAGCTGCGGCGGATTTTGTTCCCTCCCTCTCCAGACTACTCTGGAGTAATGTGAGTAGGGGTCTCTGAAAATAGCACGATTGAACTACCCAGTGTTGATTGTTAAATAAGTGCCAATACTAAAGTTGGCGGTGCCATGTCGTGTAGTTCTTATAAGACCTACATAGGATCTGCGCGCTTAGACAACGTACATTGCGGACTGGTGTCCAGACTGATTCCAGACACCCTCACCGAGTATGTTGGCCTATGTACCAGCTAGCTCGTGATGCCACTATTTCCTCCTCTTACTAAGGAGAGAATAGTTCTTGGCAACTATCTAATATGACAACCATGATCCCTCAGGACCGTGGAAACTGTAACTTACTTTTCGCTCAGTCACTCAGTCTCACTTTTTCTCAGAGAGACACACAGAATAAACGGTTACGACATTTTCAATAAGCATTTATTGAACAGTCGTTATTCTAGTGTAAAATAAGTGTACTGAAATCACCAGTAGACAGTAGCTTCGATAAATGAGTGGCAGCACTAATCGAGTATACAGATTGTAGGTCTCTACCATTTTTCTAAAATCATAACCACAGGCAAGTATATAAAATAAATGGCAATAAAAAAGCGTACTCCTACGGTGCAACCCTAACTAGATGTACCAAAGTGTACCTAACAAATGAGTAGGTGTAAATCCAAGAATTCCTCTAGGATAAGACCAACCCCATTACCTTATGTGAGACTGCGGGACCCTGTTCTGGTCTCAAGCTGAACACCCCACAAGGGATGTCAGACCACTGCGAGGTGGAGTGTCTGCATGCAGGAACCTCAGCGTCTAGCGTCAGTGTGTCGGCATGGAATTTGTGATCTCCTCTTGCTATCTCAGCAAGATGTGATGTATATATATCCTAAGGTATCCCCAGGGGTTCTACCTTGCTGTGCCAGTGTCGGACTTAGGATGACGTCGGGAATTAACTTTATACATGGTTATTATGCAGGAGTTGATGGTCCTGCTGTGATTCCAAGAACTAAGAATCCTCATGCATACTTTATGAGGCCAGTGTTCAGGAAAAAACCCTACGTACTGTGTGTAGTATTATAACTAGGTGAAAGGTCAGTCTCTCAAATCCGTTATATATGTAATATAGGAGAGAATGTAGGTGAAGGGTTATGATGTTACCAGGACCTATTTTGGGGTACCTATATGAAATATAACAGCCTGAAGGCTGCTCTCCACAGCTACGAATTTGAGAGCTTTCTATGGTTATCAAAAACCACTAAAATCACCATAAGTGTTGCCTGGATTAGTACAAGGTGTATCACTTAAGTAAGTGTGCACCGTTGAAAAGGGAATATCGCCTACTCAAGCTTGAAAGAGCCAAGATCAAGAAGGAGCAGCTGGCCCCTGACAAAGACCCTGGAAGTTCAGAGAGCTAAGAAGAATTTGGTACTAGGGTTCCATGGGGGCAGCACTAGTAAACCTAGGGTCAGGGAACACTCCTTTGATACTAGGTACCTGAACAGGATAGTCCCTCCTTACCAGGAGGGGGATGACATCCATAAATGGATCACTGCTTCGGAGAGGGCCTGTAAAGTTCAGAAGGTCCCTCAAGGGCAGTGGACAGCTATCCCATGGCTCTCCTTTGCTAACAGAGATAGAGACAAATTTGTGATTGTTAGGGAGGAAGATGCAGACAAATACTTAGTCTTAAAGAGTGCCTTCATGGATGAGTTTGGTTTAACCACTGAACAGTACAAGGTTAAGTTTAGGGACACACAGAATGCACACACCCAAGACTGGGTAGATTTTGTAGACAGTGCTATTAAGGCTCTGGAAGGCTTGCTTTATGGAAGTAATGTGCATGACTATGAGGGACTGTACAATTTATTGATGTGGGAGCACATCCTTAACTTTCACTTTCAGCAACTGCACCAATACTAGGTGGACTCTGATCTCACCTCTCCCCAAGAATTGGGGAAAGAAGGCAGACAAATGGGTCTTCACCAGAGTAAAGCAGAAGTCTCTTGGTGGTGGTGAGCAGAAGAAGCAATATTCCTCTAATGCCCAAGAGAAGGGTGGGGAGAAAGGTGAGGACAAGAAAGAGTCTTCACAAAGTCCCCAAAAATCTTCCTCTGGGGGTGGGTCCCAAACTTTTTCCTCATCCAAAAAGAAACCTTGATGTTACCTGTGTAAGGAAAAAGGCCATAAAGCAAAAGATGCCAATTGCTCTTAATCTGGCACCAAGGATGCTATTACTACTGCTTCTAAAGCAACTAGCACCCCTAAAACCAGTACACGTAGTAGTAATGCCCCCAAAGGATTAGTAGTGTTAACCTTGGTTTCAAAAGTGGGTCTGGCCTAGTCCGAACACCCACTCAGGCTTCTTCTGCTCTGTGACAGTGGCATGGAAGAAAGGGATACCCCACCACTGTGTTTTCAGCATGGAATGTGCCACTTTACTTGTAAGTCCCACTAACTTGGGCATGTACAGGAGCATCCGCTCATTAATGGTCAAGAGGCCGTGACATACAGGGGCCAGTGTTACTATGGTGACAGAGAAACGTGTGTCTCCTGAACAGATCATACTTGGTCAGATATACCAAGTGACCAATGCTAGCAATGTCAGGACAGATCATTCCTTGGCAGTTGTGAATCTCAGCTAGGGAGGGGTAACCGGCCCTAAAAGAGTTGTGTTTTCCCCAGACCTACCTGTGGACTGTTTGTTGGGCAATGATTTAGAACATCAGCCTGGTCTGAAGTGGAGTTCAGAACACTTGCAGAGATGGATATTTCTGGTAGTGCCTTTGCAGTTACTAGGGCTCAGGCCAAGAGACAAAGCACAGAGGGAGCCCTGGATTCTGAAAAAATAGACAAGGAAGCTCCCAAGAAAAGGAGCAGGAAGGGTAAGAATGTATTCTCCTCCCAGACTCCCAGTGAAGACCAGGCTCCTGAGAAAGATGACCTAATCCCATGTGAAGGACCTGTCTTAGAGGAACTTGAGCTTGACTCAGCAGCTTTCTTGTGTGCAGGGGGCCCTTCCAGGGCAGACTTGAGTCTGGAGCAGAAAACCTGCCCCTCTTGAACAGCTCAGATAGCAAGCTGCTGCTGAGTAGGAAGGGAATGTCAGTGGGCCCCATAGGATCTATTTGGAAGATGGGCTTCTATTTTCTGACAGTAGAGACCTCAAGCCCGATACCACTAGGAGGTTGGTCATACTTCAGAAATTCAGAGGTTTTCTATTATCGCTAGCACATGGCATTCCCCTTGCAGGACATCTTGGATAAAGCAAGACTTAGGACAGGCTTGTCCCTCACTTTCAATGGACCCATATGTCTGAGGATACCAAGGAGTTTTGTCGCTACTAAGTCACTTTGCCAAGCCAGTGGTAAGTCAGGTGTCACTACAAAGCCCCCACCCCCCAATTCCTTTTCCATTGGTTGGGGGTTCTGTTTGAGAGGGTAGGGATAGACATTGTAGTTCTCTTAAACCCTCCAGCAGCATCTGGACATAGTTACATACTAGTGGTGGTGGGCCATGCCACTAGGTATCCTGAGGCTATTTCCTTTAGGACCACTACAGTTCCCGTGGTGGCTAGGGCCCTCCTGGGAATCTCATCCAGGGTTGGCTTTCCTAAGGTCGTCTTGTCAGACAGAGGTACTAACTTTGTCTAGCCACATCACTGCTATGTGGAAGGAAGTTTTGAAATTTGGCCCCCTCCAAAACTATATGGCAAGGATTTGGAAAGGGATAGCGATGATCACGGGGATGAGATCATGAGATCATTTTAGGTGTGCTCTTCTGTAGCTTGTACTCCACCCCAAAGCAACTCCACTACTGCACTCATGATGGCAGTAGCCCTGAGAAGCTGGCTATCTCTTCTTCTTTCACTCTTTCCTCGCCATGCCTGACCATCACTTCAATCTCAAAACATGCTCAGTCTCTTTCTGAAAAAAATTAACTAATGCATGCTGCCCTCCTTTTTGCACCAAGGTTGCCATCTGCCCTAATGCTAGCAAGGAAAATGAGCCCTCATGCCCACTTTTTATAGTACAACATTCATAATTGTGATGCACTAGGCCCCTGGGCAAAAGCATCACTACACCTGCTTCACTAATGGTAGCTACTAACTTTGTCGCCTCTGACCTCTATTAACAACATGGGCTCCCATCTCATCCCCCTCCCTCTGATCTCTCATAATCCACTCCTCCGATGCCCAAATCAAGTTGTCTCCTACGCTTTATTTTTCCCTTCCCTTGGTCCACTGCTCGGAGGACCAGGGCAGCACTGGCAAAGCAAGTCAGTCCTGCTTTAAGGGAGCTGTAAGTCCAATGATACATACAGCCTTACAACGCAGACTGGACTGTCCACTTTGCCAACTAAACAGGGCCATCACTTTTAGGCCGGATGCCCAAATCATGCTTTCTGCTGCTTTGTGTAAAAGAACAACAAAAAAAGAACATTTAACACTGCCCCCCCCCCCCCCTCCCCCTCTGTTGTTTGGGGCCTGTTCCATGCTCAGAAACGGTAAGGTGGGCCCGAATGCCTAACAGCCAAAACCCAATTGGCATCTCTGGTCAAAAGTCAGCCCCTGGTAAATGGTACCCTAGGTACCCAGGGCCTTGTGGCCAGAGAAGGCCCCTAAGGGCAGCAGCACTTATTGTGCCACCCTGGGAGGCCCTGTACCCTTACACACACACACTGCCTTTGCAGGCTGAGTGTCTTGGTGCAGAACAAAACAAAGAGTCGACATGGCGCACATCTCTGTGTGCCATGCCCACAACAGACACTGCCCTGGCATACCTCAGTCACCCCTCTAGCTGGGTGCCCTATGCCAGTGGTGTGGGCACAGTTGCATGAGCCCTGTGCCCCTACAGTACCCAGGTCCATTCCTGGGCACTGTAAGTGCAGTGCTGCTATTAAGAGTATATGGTGCTGGGAGGTCGTTAACACGAACTTCACAGCACCATGATGGCTACACTGAAGACTGAGAAGTTTGGTATCAAACTTCTCTGCACAGTAAACCCACACTGATGCCAGTGTGGGATTTACTGTAAGATGCACGACAGAGGGCAACTTAGAGTTGCCCCCTGAACCTAACCTAGAATCACGTCTTGTCTGAGGGGCTGCCTAGGCTGCCACACAGCAGACATGTTGCTGGACCCCTGGCCATCTCTCTCCTGGGCCTGCAACCATGCACATTCTGGGTGAGGTGCTGGGTCTCCTCCCCCAGGATGGGCAGGTGAAGCTTCAAAGGCATGCCGCCTTTGTGAGCTTCTCCAGGCCACTTGCTGTACTCAGCAACTGGACCTCACCGGTTCTGACCCTCTCTAGAGGGAAGATCGGCGGGAAAAGCTAAGGAAGGAAAGGAGGTGTGCCAGCCTCTGCCAACCCCACCCCTCAGGTAGGGGAGGCAAGGTGAAGCACATCCCCGGGCTCTCGCCATCTTGAAGATGGGGAGCCTTGCCCAATCAGGATTAGGCTACTGCCCCCCTCCCACAGGAGAGTGGCAGGATAGGGGGTGTACCCTCCCCAGGGAAGGGACTCATTGGTCCCTGCCCTTTACCTACCTGTAACGCCCCTAAATTTAGTATTTAGGGGCAGCCTGAACCTTCATTCCTCAGATCCAGATTCCGAAAGAAGTACAAGGAACCAGAAGACCTGCTGTGCAGCTGCTAACAAGAGGAAGACACCAACTGCTTTGGCCCCAGCCCTACTGGCCTGTCGACCCTCGAACCTGCTCCTGCTAAACCCCGGCATCTCCAGTGGTCAGCAACCTCAAAAACCCCGGAGGACCTGACTGCCTTGTGACTCTACCTGGGACTCCCACGAGCAGTGGTACAGCTCAAAGCAAGTAACTGACCCCTGGCATCAGCCCGGAACCGCGAACCCTGCACACACTGCACCTGCCAAGCCTGGCCTGTGCCGGAGTGGACAAAGACCTCGAAGACGTCCCCCCGGCAACTGTGACCCCGAATCCAGCACCCAAGGACCCACCTAGACGCTCCTGACGACGCCTGCAGCCTCAGAACCAGGGACCCCTCCAACCGCGACCAGCAGAGTGTAAGATTTCTCGACCCCAAAAGGCACCCCGGCGCCCTGCGGCACCCTGTGTCCAACTCCTGGTGCCTACCTATCCTCCAACTACCCAACTTACCTCTCGAAGTGGTGGTCGCACCTGAAGAATCTTCGTCCCCGAGCTTGCTGCCTTTGTTCGTTCTTGAGCTTCTTCATTGCAATCCATTGAGCGCCCGGTGGCTCAAAAGCACCCTGCACACAGCCGCCCGAGTGCCCCTGGCAGTGCAACTTCTACTCTAATCTACTTTCCCATTTGCCCTGAGCAAGTGACCAGGAGCCCATCTCCCACAGCCGGGTGGCCTGCTGGCTAACAGCCACCAACCAAAGGCCCCTTGCCTCCCATAGGATAACATTGGGCCTAACTCACTCTGCACCTGGCTGCCCCTGTGCCGCTGAGGGTGTAACAACTGTACTTACCTGACCCTGGGAGACCCCTGAGTCTATGCCCATAAACTTAACTCTGCCAGTCGAGTACTTACCCAAAAGCCGATAACTCACTTTTGTTCCATAGGGTAACATTGACAGGTTTCACTTGGAAATTCTTCTACGTGTCGAGTTTTGAAACTTTAAAACATTCATCTAAAATCAGCCGAATTACGAAAACGAATTTACTCACCTGTTATCAGGAGAGACCCCAGTGCTGGATCTTGGTGCCCAGCACTGACCCTGAAAAGTAATTACAATTGTACTTACCTTTAACCTGATTTTCCTCCATAGGATAACATTGCCTGGTTTTCATCAGAAATTCCTCTAAGTGTCGATTTTGCAAACTTACAAATATTCGTTAAAAATCGCCTGTATAACAAAATCACATTCTTTCAACTGTTTACAGGAGATGTCGCAGTGCTGGATCCAGGATCCAACACTGAGTTAGAAAAAGTAACCATAACCCCACTTACCTGCTAAGTGAATTTCCTCCCATAGGATAACATTGGTGATTCTATGTGAAAAAGTTTCGAAGTGTCAACTTTTAAAATACAATAATATTCCTAAAAACCATAACTGTAACCAACACGTTTTTACTCAACTGTTTACATGAGATGTCCCAGGGCTGAATCTAGGATCCAGTCATGTGGTAAGAAAAGTGATCCAGATTCTAAGACGCCCCCCCCCAAAAGTCTTTCAGTCTCTGGGCCTGATGGCAAATTACACAACCCCATGTCCAGATCTGTATCTGGTTCCGATAGTAAAGGGGCGAACTTATTTGCTAACACAACAGGTTCCACATGAGGCGTCATCAAATGATTCTGTAGGTTTTGTGGACTCGTATGGTCCTCGACCTGACTAGAAGGTTTATGTAATTCTGAGCGTATACTAGAGCTATTAGGAAGTACAGAACTAAGGGAGGCCTCCTTCTCCATTATCTTAAAATAGGATTTTAATGACGGAGTAGTTTTTATAATGCTAAGACCGCCTTTTCTAACATCACCAGTCTTACTCCTCTCCCTCCTGTCCTTTTTGCGACGATAATATGAATAGCAGTGGCAGTGAGATCGCAGGAGGAAGCCCCTCAGAGGAACAACCAAGGGAGCCTAAGGACAATCAGCTGGAGAGTCTTCTCTGCTCCTTACGTGAAGATCTATTTGCGAAACTGCTCCCTAGGTTTGAGATCTCCGAAGGGAATCAGAAGGTAATTTCAGAGAAATGTACAAGTCTGGAGTGTAAATTGGATGATATCTGCACTAGGACGGAGGTGCTCGAAAATAAGGTAGATAATCTTGTAAAAGTCTCTCAAGGTCACTCAGATACTATCTCTGAACTTCAGAGGGGCAGATAAAGAAAAAAAAAATTCTCATAGAGCCAAAAGTATGAGCAAGGTCATTAGCACATTGCAAGTATACAGGATGGATTGGGTCAAGTCTCTTAATGAGTATAGCAATGCGTATAGTATAACTTACTCGCTAACATGACAAACATCTCAAATAAAATTAAAATAGTAAGCTGGAACGTAAACGGATTAAGGGAGGGCAGGAAATTTAACAGAGTATGTGAATTTTTGAGGAAATCAGGGGCACATATATGTCTCCTAGAAGAGACCCACCTTGAGTTTCAGGAATGCAAGACTGCTTTCAGGAAACAAAGCTGGGTTCAGGACCTTCTTTGTTCCCATCAAAGTGGAAATACAAGGGGGGTAGCGATGTTAATCCGGGCAAATAGTAAAATTAGAGTTGAGAAGCATGATACGGACACCTCAGGTAGATGGTTGACCGCATTGTTAGTGGTAGATAGTCTTCCCTTGACATGTGCTGTTTATTATGGCCCTAATCAAGATTGTCCAGAACATTTGGTTAAGTTAAAAGCAAGTCTTTTCGACCTAAATGCCCCCATTATTTTGGGGGGTGATTTTAATTTGGTCTTTGATAAAATCTTGGATATGACTTCTAGGGCTACTATCACTCCTTTACTTAAAATGAAATCAGAACTTAAGAATATAATGAAAGACTTTAATTTACTAGACATTTGGAGGACTAGAAACACCAATCATAGAGATTATTCTTATTATAGCCACAGATACAGACATCATTCCCGGATTGACTTTTTTTTGATTGACCAGATGTTACTTTCTCTGGTCGACTCCTCCACTTACATTCCAGCACTGCTCTCTGACCATTCTATGGCAGAACTAACAATTAAACCTGTAAAAGAAGTACAAATGCGAAGGTGGACTCTTGATAGGTCAATAATACAAATAGAAGAAGTAAAAACACGATTAATAACACAGATTGAAGAATACTTTAGGTTCAACTGTGGGTCTGCTGGCTCTCAGACTGTGTGGGAGGCTTTTAAGTCCTTTTTTAGGGGGATATTAACTACTTTCATGATTAAGAGAAATAGCGATAAACGAAAAGCAGAAGCAGACTTTCTCAGTAAGATAAAGCAGAAAGAATAACAATTTGAACTTGCATCCCTAAAGCAATATTCTAATTCTGAGGTAATATTAAACGAGTTGAATTCTTTAAAGGCAGAGTATCAGGCCCATCTTGATAAAGTTATCAAAGAGAGGTGGGATGCGAGTAGACTACAAAACTTTTCTTATGGGGAGAAATGTGGGCGTCTCCTGGCCTGGAAGGCCAGAATCGATAGAGCTAAAAACCAATTCGCAAGTCTAATCATACAAGATACAGGGTTTTGACTTTTGATAACGGTCAGATATTGGAGGAAGTCAAAAAATATATGTCAAAGATGTATGCAGAGCGCGGTGACTTCTCCCCCGATAGAGCTGAAATGTGGCTAAATCAACTAGATCTACCACATCTCACAGAAGCAGATAGGGTCTTCTTAAGCTCGGCAATTAAAGAGGGAGAAGTCTATAATCAACTAAAGAGAATGGCAAAAGGTAAAGCAGCGGGACCAGATGGGCTCCTAGTAGATTTGTATCAAATTAGTCCAGAATTAATCGTACCGGTCCTTACAGTCTTATTTAACAAAATACATCTTTCAGGTGAGGCTGTCCCACAAACTTGGACGGAAGCTACCGTAGCTTTAATATTAAAACCTAATAGGGACCCTTAGGTCGTTGAGCCCTATCGGCCAATCTCACTGCTGAATACTGACTTTAAGATCTTTGCGGGAGTGTTGGCAGCGAGATTGGCTAAAGTTTTCAAATCAGTGGTACACGGCGATCAGAGGGGCTTTATGCCGGGTAGGCAGCTGAATGAACTTACATTTCAGGCTATTGCTGCTCTAGACGTCGCTACTAATGAAAAATCTCCTCTGACCATTGTGGCTATCGATGCCGCAAAGGCTTTCGATCAAGTTAATTGGTATTATCTGTGGGAAGCATTAGCCGCATTTGGTATGCCAATGAACTTTATAGCTTCGATTCAATCTTTATATATTTGTCCCAAAGCTAAAATCCTTGTAAATGGACACCTTACAGATTGGATACAAATATCTCGCGGTACTAGACAGGGATGTCCTCTTTCTCCCCTTTTGTTTAATTTATACATTGAACCTTTTGTTATTCAGCTGAGAGCGGACCCTGCTTTTAAACCCTTTAATATTGCGAACTTAGAGCTGAAATTTGCTCTCTATGCTGATGATCTTTTAATGTTTACTTTAAATCCTGAAGAGGCTATCCCTAGACTTTTTGATCGGCCAGAAGACTTGGGGGCGATCTCTGGCTACAAAATAAATAGAGAAAAGACCGAGCTTATGCAGTGGAACCAGGTTAAGGAGTATTCGGGTGTTAAACCAAAGATGAGATACCTGGGAATTCACTTAGTTCAAGATATTAATCAGTTATCTAAAATAAATCTGGATAGAGTCTACAAGGAGGTTTGTCACCTTCTACAACGCTGGTCTGGTCCTCCGCTTAATATATTCGGCAGAGTGAATCTTATAAAAATGGCAATTCTACCAAAAATCACTTACTTATTTAATTCTATTCCGTTAACTTTCAACCCGAAAGACATGGCTAAAATACAGGGGAAAATAGGTTCATTTATATGGAACACCAAGTCATCGAGAATATCGGGGAAGAAATTGAGGAGGAAACTAAAACTAGGGGGTCTTGCCCTGCCAGATATACTCGTTTATTGCCACTCATTCCAATTAATAAACTTTAGACTAATGGCTGATAAGGCAGATACTTCTGTTTTAGGCTGTCTGTTTCAGGCATTGTTACATGGTATACCACAAGGTCAGGAATATTTTCTGTTCAAATTCGGGGATCCCAGGTTTTATAAAAAAGTGAGACTAAAGATTTTAACAGCAGCTCAAAAAAATTGGGTATTTTTCAGGAAAAGTTGGGAATTTCCTACTATGCGCCCCAGGCCCCGATCTGGGACTCCCCAGGGACTCCTGAGTGTCTAAAGGACCAACTAGCTCGCCCTTTGAGTTTGGCCGGTATAACACACTGGAGAGACCTACTAAAGGATACACAGCTTATTGATTGGGATTCTCTTTTTAGATTGACAGGGGGAACACTTACCAGGTTTAAGTATTATCAATTATCTGGTTGGTGGGCATCTCTGGTATTGACGCCCTGTTCACCTAATTCAAAGTTTGATTTAGTCAATAGGAAGGGGACATGGAAAAGAGAGTTAGCGTTTTGGTATTGGGCCATGATGGAGGTAGAAGGAGTGGCAGAGGCCGAACTTATAAAAATATGGGGTGAAAAGGTTGATTTAGATCATAATAATCTTCAGGAATTATGGGTGGATTCCTTTTCAATGTTGCACAATGTGGTTAAGTCAGCTCCACTTAAAAGGAATCATTTGTTTACCCTGTATAGAGTATACATTTCACCTAAGAAATTAGCAAGAATTACGAACTTAGAACATCGATGCCCCCGTTGTAGGTTCCTCACCGCTGACGATCTACACATGTTTGTAGATTGTCCACTGCTTGTGAATTATTGGGCTAGAATAGGTGAATTTATCGCGGCAGTATTGAATATACAATTTACAATCACTCCAAAGGATAATCTTGTTCGGGCTAGCTAAGGAATATCGGCTTGATGACATGGCGTCTAAATTTATTTTCTATGTAATGATATTGGCCAGGCGAGAAATATGCAGGGCTTGGAAAAACGAGAAAGCACCTACTTTCCCAGATTGCTTGAAACATATTATCTTTGTAAGTGAGTCCGATATCGCTTGTGATCCCTCAAGTAGCGTAAAGATTTGGGCAGCTTTGGTGACTTGGCGGAATAGATGAAGGTATTCCGATGATTTTACCTGGGCACTGTTGGGGCTCAATCTCCAATATCGCTAAGGGGACTCTCAGTGAGACTGGGTTGGAGTGGACGGAGCAAACAGTAAAATGCTAGTGGGGTTAGACCCTTCTCTTTCTCCCCTTGGGCTTTAAACATCGGAACCGGAACATACATATTGGGGGGAGAGGGGAAGGGGCTCCCCATCTAGAATGCCCTTTTCATCTATTGGCTAATGAGGAATACAAAAAAAAGTAATCCAAAAAGTAATCGATTGCATTTAACTAGAAATTCCCATTGAGCTCAATGTATAATTGTGTTTGAAATTGTGTTGCCTATTGCAACAACTGTAACATTGCATTCAAAAGTCTATTGCCTATTGAAAAGTATTTATCTAAAGCATCTCATCCTGAGAAAGTATATTTTGATACCTATTGTTGGTTCTAAAATAAAACAAGCATATATTTTTATATACAAACCTTTGGCCTAGAGTTCAGTTCTTGAGTGTGTGAGACCATTTGCTGACTGAGTGTGTACAACAAATGCTTTACACTGTCCTCTGATACTGCCTTACTGCTCGACCAAGCTACCACTTTAGAGAGTAAGGTTATATCTAACTTTAGCCTCTGCCAAACCTCTGGGGGCTGTGGACTCTGTACCTATTTGGAAACAGTATATACAGAGCCACTTTCTTACACTACAGTCCATTTTAACTTCTGTTGTTACATTGTTAGGGGCCCACTGTGTCTGATTTAGGAGGGATGGAAGGAGCCTCTCAAACCCCCTAAGCATGACATAGTGGACTATGTACTTGGCTTGCGTTCTTGTATGGCTGAGTACATGAAGAAGGCCAGTCAAAATCTTGAGGGCAGCCAGGAGCTCCAGAAGACTTGGCATTACCAAAAGGCTGCACTGACTGTTTTCCAGCCAGATCAGAAATTGCGGGTGTTAGAGCCTGTGGCTCCAGCAGCTCTCCAGGACAACTGGAGTGGCTCCCCATACCATACTTGAGAAAAAAGGTGAGGTCATCTACTTAGTTGCCCTAGGCACTCCAAGAAGGCCCCACAGGGTACTTGCCCGAACTGCCTCAAACCTTTTATGGATAGGGCTGACATGAGCTTGCTCATGGCCACTGATGAGGGACAGGAGGATGAGAGTGACCCTCCCCTTGATCTCCTCTCTCAGAACCCTGTTGATGGATCAGTAGAAGGAGCAGTTTTGGTGGAAAGCCTCATCGATCAACAGCAGACTGATTGTAGACAGGTTCTAAGTCAGTTTTCTGTTCTCTTTTCTCAGACCCCTAATCAGACCACCTGGTGTACCCTTGAGGTGGACACTGGTGAAAGCCTGCCTCTAAAGAGCACAATGTACAGATAGCCTGACCACGTAAGAGACTGCATCTGGACTGAGGTCCAAAAGATGCTGGATTTGGGATTCATTGAGCCTTCAGATAGATAGCCCTTGGTTTAGTCCTGTAGTCCTTGAACCAAATCCTCATACCTAGGTTGGTAAGATAGATACAGGGGACTCAATGCAGTCACTAGGACTGATGCACATCCAATTTCAAGGGCAGATGAGTTGATTGATACTCTGGCCTCTGCCAAGTATCTCAGTACATTTGACCTGACTGCTGGTTAATGACAAATCAGAATCTTTGAGGATACCAAACCAAAAACAGCATGTTCAACCCCTAGTGGGCGTTATCAATTTATTGTAATGCCTTTTGGCTTGAAGAATGTGCCTCCCATATTTCAGCGACTGGTGAACAAAACCGTAGTAGGTCTGGAAGCCTATAGTGCAGCATATCTAGATGATATTGCTGACTTTAACTCCACCTGGTCCATCTCAGAAATGTTCTGGAGGCCCTGCAGCCACTTTGAGTTGGTGTTTGCACTCCTCACAACAGATATAAGTTTCCTTATATCTGAGGTCACTCCACTTAAAACCTTTAAGTCACCCCTATGGCATGCTCTTCAGTCCGGAGGGCAGGATGCTTGGTTACAAGTGTAAGGGTGCCCCTGCATGAACAGGACACCCCTACAAACCCTGAAGTCGATTCTCAAGGCTTTGTAATATGGTCAGCCATTTTAAAACACATAGTAGACATCAGTCAGTATGAGATGTCTAACAATATAGTGGTTTTAAAAATGTTGTAATCATACCCCCAAACCGATTCCAGGGTTGTAAGTATCATCCCATATACTGGGGGGGGGGGCTTCCTTGTAGTACAGGGAGTTCCCTGCACTCCCTGTACTTCAAGGCTGTTACCGGTACTCCCGGTAACAGCCTTTCAGGGTCTGACAGCAAGATAGTGCTGCTGCCGACCACTGACGTGATTCTGCTAACACAAAAGAGGGGGGTTTCTTGTGTGTGGTAGGAAATGGCACCAATCAAGTGTGCGTAAAGTTTTTTCAGATGCAAGTGAAGCAGTGCAAACAGGTGAGGGAGAACCCCTAAGCCCTCCAAAAGAAAAAGACCCTGAGGTCAGCATATATTTTTGGCAAGCCAGTGCTCACGCTAAAATTTCATTGCTTAATTGAACATTAGTACGCAGTCCTCACAGAATTAAAAGGTACATGTATCATACAAATGAAGTCATAAACAGTGTGGTCGTGATTATATTATCTTCTATAATCCAAACAGTTACCCAGCCAACACGTGTTTCGTCTGGGACTTCTTCAGGGCTTCTGGCAATACTTGCAGATCTGAAGGGCTCTCTGCCGGTTATATTTCCGTCCCGGCTGGCGAGTGAAATAAAACCTTCAATAATGTTGTCCTGGTAATGGACGAGGTCCTTAATTAGGTGTATTCTTCTGCACACAGTGTCCAAGTGAATAAATCAAGAGAAGCGTGGTGTGCCGAGTACGAGTATTTAGAACTGTTAGTACGCTGGCTGTGGTGAACGTCGCTCCGAGGTTCCACAAATAACCCAGAAGCATAGCTAGATGATATTGCTGACTTTATCTCCACCTGGTCCATCTCAGAAATGTTCTGCAGGCCCTGCAAAAGGCAGGCCTCACTATCAATGATGGGATCTCCTTAGGGGTGACACTAATGCATGGGGTGACTGCGAAGCTCTGGATTTCAGCATCAGGTTCTCTGCCCATTTTTCGTTGGGAGGTTCTCTGATTTATCGACTTCCTGGCCCTGTCAGCTCCTTTCTGCAATCATGGGGCGATGCTGTGACTTCCAGGGCGCTTCGATTCTCCCGGTATATGGTTCTGGGGTTCTGAATATTCATCTTGACCAGACTGATTCTAATGACTCCCTTGCTTTCTGCGACATCCTTCAGCTCCCCCAACTGTCAGGTTTTCATTCCGCAGGATCCAGTTGCAGTGATAAGCTCCACCTCCGGACCTGCCACACACCCCGGTGGTAAATACGTACAGGGTGTGCGACTGATACGGCGAGGGAAAAACCCCAACCAGGGGAAAAAACCCAGGGAGGGAAAGGAAAGGGGCAGCAGGGAAGGGAAGGGAAGCTGAAAAACAAAACACACAGGTTAATCATGCGCCAATACCTACTCTCAGTAATTTCTCGCTAATGAAAGGAAGGTCACCTGTGCTAGCCTGGCCTGTCGGCTCTATCTCCACTTGTTCCTCTCGGCGCCTTCCTTTCCCTACAGAACACAAGAGTATTGGTTATGAGATGTGGCTCTCCATGCCCCCTTACGTATCCCCCTGTAAACTCTCGGATTCACGTACCCCTCTTTACTGCAGGAACATCCATGTACTGTCATATGCGGGTCACCTCCTGGTTTAAACCCTTCAAATATCACCCTATGTACAAGTGTCACGCAACCTTCGGTGTATATTGCTTCATATACCCCGACCTTCACCAAAGTACAAAGTCAGTCAACACGGGAGGGCGTAGGAACAAAATACCGCCGTCCGCGTTGCCTCCAAAGTCAATCAACACGGGAGGGCGTAGGTTTTACTACCGCCGTCCGCGTTGTCTCCAAACCTTCGAGACGGTAATGCTGAGGTTGTTCCTCTACACCCCCGCACTCCGCCCCTTGCCGATTCCCTAATAATCCAGGAACGTTGGGCTACTCGTCCCGCCTCCCAGCTTCTAGGCACACCAGATAACACCCGCGATACCTGTCCGAGCTTCCGCTCGTAGTCCAACTCTCCGAACGTCTCGGAACAATCCAACGGCTCCTCGATTCTCTCTCGGGAGCCCTTCTCCTCTCTCCGATCGCGACTCGCCTCGCGCAGCCTCCAAATACCCAGGACCCAGCTCAGCGTCTCCCGCTAAGTTCAGTACGTCCTCCGAATCACGAACACTCCCCTTTCGGTCTCGCCGCGCTATATCCTTCCGGCGCCCGGGGCTTCTGGGAAGTGTAGTTAAAACCCACGGACTTGTGGGAATTGTAGTCCAGGCAGGCGCCTAGACTAAACCCTGACACCAACGTTCCCAATGGGTCAAGCTCCCCACACATATTCTTGACCCAATTTGTTCCAACTTTTCTATCATAGTTGAAGACGCTCTACCAGACCCTTGGTCAGACCATTGTCTCACTTATTTCTCCTGGAAGGGTAGCCTTGGCCCGCTCTTCTGGCCCCTGCTACCGAAAACCAGCCTTCAAAAAAATAGATCTTTCCAATCTCGTCTTGGTCCTAGTGGCTTCCAGACCCGCGTTCCCCTTGGATCTTGACGGGAGCCTTACGGGATTCTCACACTGGTTATCCAAGTCCATGAACATGTTAACCACACCGACATCATCCAGGTTCTCCAGGGAATCACCTTCTAAACGCTGGTTAACCCCGGACTTGTTCGTTCTCAAGCAGGAGTGCAAAGAACTTGAACGTGCCTGGCGTCTTAGTGAGTATTGTCCCCTGGCTAAGGTTAATCTTAGGTGCAGACAAAAAACCTACTATGCTGCGATAATACAGGCTAAGAAGCATTATTATGCAGCCCGCATTGAGCAGGCACATAACTCCAAGGAGACTTTCTCTATTGTTCAAAGTTTTACGTCCCCCACGGCCCAATCGTGCTCACTTTCGGCCACAGAGGGCTTGTGTAATACTCTGTCCAACTTTTTCATGGATAAAATATACACGATCCAGGCGGCCTTAACTCCCTATGTCGGACCTCCTTCTGACCATGCGCATGGTGTTCCTTTGCCTGCTGCTCCCCGGCACGCTCTGCAGGCTTTCTGCTATGTGGATTTGCCTAGCTGTCTTAAAATCCTGAAGGGATTGAAATTGGGCTCGCCCGCTGACCCATGCATGGCTAGCCGCGGTCACGGAGGCCATCATCCCCGAAGTAAATACCACCATAAACGCCTCCCTTCACGAGGCCCGTGTGCCGGAAGCCTGAAAACAGGCAAAAATCCTTCCCCTTCTGAAAAAAGCCACTCTTGACCCCCTGATCCCGGGGAATTATCGGCCTATCTCCCTTTTGCCACCTCGCCCAGGATGTGCATTGTTGCAGGCCCAGGAGAGAGGGGGGCTCTCCACCCAGGGGTCCAGCAACATGTCTGCTGTGTGGCAGCCTAGGCAGCCTCTCATACAAGACGTGGATTGTAGGTTAGGTTTCAGAGAGCATCTCTAATATGCCCTCTGTAGGGCTTTGTACATTAAATCCCACACTGGCATCCGTGCGGGTTTAATGTGCTGGGAAGTTTGATACCAAACTTATCAGTCTTCAGTGTTTCCATTATGGTGCTGTGGAGTTCCTGTTTGACAAGCTCCCAGCACCATACACTCTTAAATGGCAGCACTGCACTTACAGTGCCCAGGAATGGACCTGGGTACTGTAGGGGCACAGGGCTCATGCTCCTGTACCCACACCACTGGCATAGGGCACCCAGCTAGAAGGGTGGCTGATGTATGCCAGGGCAGTGTAGGTTGTGGGCATGGCACACAGGGATGTGTGCCATGTCGACTCTTTGTTTTGTCTTGTACCCAGACACTCAGCCTGCAAGGGCAGTGTGTGTGTGTTAGGGTACAGGGCCTCTAAGGGTGTCAAAAATAGTGCTGCAGCCCTTAGAGGCCTTCCCTGGTCACAAGGCCCTGGGTACCTATGGTATCATTAGCAGGGGCTGACATGTGGCCAGGGTTTGCCAATTTGGGTTTTAGGTTTTAGGGAAGGAACATAGGCTCTGGGCACCTGATTGGCAGGAGTCCAGGGCACACTGTCAAAGTACATTCAGCAATTCAGCAAAAAGTGGGAGCATACCATGCAAGAAAGATGGCACTTTCTCACAGTTCTCCTTCTACGTCCCACGGACACAGCTACGCTCATCAGGTCTTCTCCTAGCTACAGTGCCCCGCTTTATGCGCCACAAGATGGGTGGCTGCTCCCTGGCCGTTAAGGCTGCCCAGGTTTGGAATGCATTTCCATTTCTTTTGCGCAATACTCAAGACCCCTTAGCCTTCAAGAAACTTTTAAAAACCACCCTCGTCCCCTAGTGACAGTTAGGTAACCCCTCTTGGACCCGCGCCGGGACACTCCTCGGAGTAGTTGTGCGCGTTATAGGAGTATGTAACATAACATAACATCAAGCCCACAAAGTGACACACAGGGCAGAGTAAGGTTGTGTACTTGAGCCACCTTAGGTATCCCACCTTAGGGATATGACTAGCCTGTAAGTGAAACATCCCTCCTGAATATCAAATTTCCCTCTTGCTCTGGTTCCAAATGGGACTCGGGGCAGGGGGTGGTGGTCACCAGGTCTGGGGTAAGCCAAGGTTTCATTTCAAAGACAGTAGAGGCTTTGAAGCCTCTGACCTTGAGATGCTAATCTACTAGCCAACCTGCTGGAATGGGTGTGATCACCTTCTGACGGGTAGGCATTGTTCCTGGTCTCTGAGAGTGCGGGCTCTCACCTGTAGGAGATCAGAAACTCATCTGTGGTGGCAGGCTGGATATTTCCAGTCAGCCAACTCACTGAGAGACACGTAGGGGTATAGGGGGCACCTCTAAGGTGCCCCCAGGGTGCATGTCTTAATAAATCTGATACTGGCATCAGTACATGTTTATTAATATAAGATGTTTGGTACCAAACATCAGTATTTTCATTGAAGCCCTTATGTAGTTGGGTAACTCGTAATGACCAGTGCCCAGTACATACCTTTAAGATGGCTGCCCAGCAGTGAAACTAGGCTTTACTGGGACACACCTGCTCATGCAGATGTTCTCTCATGTAATGCAATGCACCCTGCCTTAGGGATATAAGTCTTGCTGTAGGGGTGACTCACAAATAGTATATGCAGTGTACTGGGGCATTGCACACAGTGAGTGTGCCTTGTCGTGTTTTCAGAATTGTTTCCTCCATTTTATGTATCCTGCATTGATAGTCTGCATGCAGTTTGTGAATGGATCCCTTAGGGTGGCAAATACATACTGCAGCCCTTACGGACCCTATTTAGTACCCATGCCGGTAGTACCAGTGGTGCCATTTACTAGAGACTTACGGGGGTGTTAAAGTCTTTGCAATTGGGTTACAATTGAACATTTGATTCGTTTTAAGGGGAAATAGCACTGGCACTGGGGCCTGGTTAGCAGGGACCCGGTTAGCAGTGACCCAGTGCACTACCAATCAACAGCATGAGTACTAGTGAGCAAAAAGTGGGGATGACCATATCACAAAGTGACACTTTCCTACCCCGCCACCCCCACACCAACGAAAGAGCATGAGACTAACCTATCCCACGAGTGTCTTCATTGTCTGAGTAGAAAAACCCGGGAAGGCCATCCACATTGGTATGTTCAGTCTCAGGTCTGTGTTTTACTGTAAAGTTCATTCTTTGTAGGGAGATGGACCATCTCAACAGTTTGGGGTTTTCACATTTCATATTCATGAGCCATCTGAGAGGTCTTTGGTCTGTTTGAACAAGGAAGTGAGAACCAAACAAGTATGCTCTCAGCTTCTTCAGGAACCAAACCACAGCAAAGGCTTCCATCTCAATGGCTCTCCTATGCTGTTCTCTGGGGAGTAACCATCTGCTGATAAAGGCAACAGGCTGGTCCTGACCTTAATCGTTGGTCTAGGATATTACTGCCCCTATCCCATGCTCAAAGGCACCAGTCAGCACAATCAACCGCTTCGGGTACTCTGGAGCATAGAGTATGTATGCTGAGCACATTGCTTCTTTCAAAGTGTCAAAAGCCTTTTGACAGCTTACTGTCCAGTTAACCTTCTTTGGTTGCTTCTTGGAGCTCAGTTGTGTGAGGGGCGCCACAATAGTACCATGCTCCCTTCACGGAACTCTTGTACTACCCAGGCAAGCCAAGTAATGCCCTGACTTGTGTCTGGGTTTTTGCAGCAACCCAGTCCACAATAGTCTTGATCTTGGGTTATATATGTTCAACTTGGCCTCCACCTACAATGTGGCCCAAGAATTCAATTGGTCCCTGCCCTTTCTGGCACTTACTGGCCTTGATAGTGAGACCAGGCTTCTGCAGAGCCTGAAGGACCTTCCCAAGGTGGATCGATCCTGCTAAGTTGGAGCTACAGACAACAATATCCTGTAAATATGCTTCACTAAAGTACTCCAGCCCTGCCAGGACTCAGTCCACCAGCCTCTGGAAGGTTGCAGGGGCATTCTTGAGACCAAATGGTATCCAAGTAAACTGGTAATGCCCATCTGAGGTTAAGAATGCTGACTAGGGGTGACGCAAATTTGCCAGTACCCTGATATTAAGTCAGAGAGAACCTTTGCAGCACCCAGCCTGTCATTAAGGTCACCTAAGACCACCGGGCCGGCCCAGGGTCTCTCAGAGGGTTCAATCACCCCAACTTCCAGCATCTTGCTGAACTCCGCTCTGAAGCTTTCCTTAACTTGATCTGACTCTCTGTAAATTGTATTTTTGACACACATGTGCACTAGGTTGTATGACAAGGGGTTAAGGAAAATAGCTCAGGATACTTACCCAGGACCTGTCTGCAGTCAGTTTGCTGTTAGGCAGTGAGAGTGTCTGACAAGACTAGTCCCTCAACAAACCCATCTTTAGAGTTGTTATAGAGGTGGTCAGGGAGAGGTTTACTCTTTTCTTCCTGCGCCTCATCAGAGACCATAAGCATAGTCATATCAGCCGTGACATAAAAGGGTTTCTGGCGATTCACATGGATGACCCTTTGTGGACTCCTGGAAGTTCCAAGGTCCACCAAGTAGGTGACCTCCCCTTTTCTTTCAATGATAGGATAGTGTGAGAAAGTGGCTCTGGTATATACTGTTCCTAAATAGGTACAGGGTGTATAGAGTCCACAGTCCCCAGAGGTTTGGCAGAGGCTAAAGTTCGATATAACCTTACTCTCTAAAGTGGTAGCTTGGTCGAGCAGTAAGGCAGTATCAGAGGACAGTGTAAAGCAATTTGTTGCACACACTCAGTCAGCAAATGATCTCACACACTCAATAACTGAACTCTAGGCCAATGGTTTATATAAACAAAAATATGCTTGTTTTATTTTAGAACCAACAATAGGCATTAAAATATACTTTCTCAGAATGAGATGCTTTATATAAATACTTTTGCAATATGCAATTGACTTTTGTAGAAAGTTACAAGTGGTTGCAATAGGCAACACAATTCTAAACACAATAATGCATTGAGTTCAATGGAAGTTTCAAGTTATTTGCCACAGATTACTTTTAATATTACTTTTGGAATTCCAGGACTGGATCCTAGATTCAGTCCTGGGTCAGTATTTGGAATCAAGTAATATGAGTCGACTTAATTACTGTGATGATTTTTAGACAATATTTTGCTATTTTAAAAGTTGACACTTAGAAAATATTTCATAGAAAACAGTCAATGATTCCCTATGGCAGAAAATTCAAGTTGCAGGTATAGTATGTTCTCGTTACTTTTGTAATCCAGTACTGGGTGCCTAGACTCAGTACTGGGACCTTTATCCAAAACAGGTAAGTAATTACGTTTTCAGATATTATACGATTTTTAAAGAATATTTTACAGATTGCAGAAATTGACACTTAGAAGAAATTTCACAGAAAAACAGTCAATGATTTCCTATGGGAGAAAATTGGGTTACTGGTAAGTACAGTTGTAAGTATTTTTCAGAGTCAGTGCTGGGCACCAAGATCCAGCACCGGGAGCTCACCTAAGAGCAGGTGAGTATTTTCATTTTCGTTACTCGGCTGATTTTTGGTGAATATTTTAAGATTTGAAAAGTCCACACTTAGAAGAAATTTCAGGAAAAGCCAGTCAATGTTACCCAAGGAGAAAATAGAGTTATCGGTTTAAAGGTAAGTACTCGACTGGCAGAGTTAAGGTTCTGGGCATAGACTCAGGGGTCTCCCAGGGTCAGGAAGGTACAGTTGGTTCACCCTCAGCGGCACAAGGGCGGCCGGGTGCAGAGAGAGTTAGGCCCAATGTTATCCTATGAGAGGTAGGGGGGGCCTTGGTTGGTGGCTGCTGACTAGCAGGCCACGTGGCTGTGGGAGCTGGGCTCCTGGTCACTTACTCAGGGCAAGTGGGGAAGTAGATAGGTGTAGAGGTTGCACTGCCAGGGCCACTCGGGCGGCTGGGTGCAGGGTGCTTTTGAGCCTTCGGGCGCTCAATTGATTTCAATGGGAAATCTCCGGTTTAGAAAAAGACTGCAAGCTCGGGGACGAAGATTCTTCAGGTGCCACCACCACTTCGAGAGGTAAGTTGGGTAGTTGGAGGATAGGTAGGTACCCCGGGATTGGGTACAGGGGGCCGTGGGGCGCCGGGTGCAGGGGTGCCTTTTGGTGTCGGTAAATCTTACCCTCTGTTGATCGCGGTTGAGGGGGGGGCGCCTGGTTCTGAAGCTGCAGGCTTCTTCAGGAGTGTCGAGGGAAGTCCTTGGGTGCCGGACTCGGGGTCACAGTCGCCGTGGGGTCTTCCTCGTGGTCTTTGTTCACTCCGGCACAGGCCAGGCTTGGCGGGTGCAGAGTGTGCTGGGTTCGCGGTTCCGGGCTGCTGTCAGGGATTAGAAGTAGATTTTGAGTAGAGCCTCTACTCATGGGAGTTCCAGGGGGCTTACAGTCAAAAGGTAGCCAGGTCCTCCGGGGTTTGTGAGGTTGCTGGCCACAAGAGATGCCGGGTTGGAGCAGGAGCAGGTTCGAGGGTCGACAGGCCGGTAGGGCTGGGGACAAAGCAGTTGGTGTCTGTGAGAAGTTGGCCTGGCATATGCTGTCTCCAAGTTATAGGGACACCTTGCACCAGTCCAATTCGACTCTTATTGATGATAGGTTTAAGACAACCTTTAAAGAAAGCTAGCCTAGTGGTAGCTGTGGAGAGCAGCCTTCAGGCTAAGTCTTGAAGGAGTGTTAAGCTTATTGTTTTACCATAATAACCTCTTGAATAACCAAATGAAAGAGTAGCCCACACAGGTATATATATAAAATATATGTATTTATTCTAGACAGAATGCCACAGTCTCTTTATGAAGCTGTGGCAAAGTTACAATATCAAACAAGCATTGATAGACACAATAAATAGCACTATTAACATTGGGCCCCGGGGGGTACCAAACCATATACTAAAAAATTGGTATAAGAACCACGACAATTCTACAGGCAATGCCTAGGGCATTCAGGATCGCTGGCCCCTTAAGAATCCACCCCAGGTTATGAGGAAGGGGACCCACGGGAGGCGCGTGCAGTGCAAGTAGCTGCTATCGGGATCTCTATTACAGCCTATGGAGAATGTTGCGGTTGGAAATAAACAGTTTAAAAATACTTCTAGCAGGAGTACAAAGTTAAAACTTTAGACTTAAGCTTTTGAGATGCCCACTACCACTAGAGTACCGAGGTACCACTGTTACCTGCCCCAGGGAAGCCGGGTGCATAGGTCGTTTCTGCTGTCGGGTCGCGGGCTGATTTTCAATGGGAAAATAGTCAAAAGCTCTGCTAGCCAAAAGCGTCGATGATGCCGTGAGGATCAAAGATGTGAAGATTGTAGAAAAGAACCTAAAAGCAGAGGGGACAGAGTCTGGGTCACGGCAAAGTGACCAGGGGGCTCAAAGCAAGGAGCCCTTCGATGTCGGGTGCTTCAGGTGGAAAGTGGTGTAGCTTGGATCTGCAGCCACGGGCTCCGGGAGGCTTCAAGGAAGGCCAGCTTCAGGAGGGCGACTGTCCCACGTCGGATGAGGGTCGCTGCGGTGTTAGTGTCCGGATTGGATCCACTAAGCCTTGGCAACCGCAACCCACGAAGAATGAACAAATCTGCTACAGTGCAGACCCACGAGGTCTGGGAGAGGTCTCCTTCGAGGTGACTGTAGAGCAGGCCTGGAGCAACCAGGGGAACTCTTGTTTGCAAAGATAGACCTCCGCTAGGGCCCACAAGTCGAGAGACAAGGGACCGCGGGAGGCGGCAATTTGGCGTGCGTAAAAGGGCACCAACGGGCCACCGGAGGGGGCTAGGGCGCTGGTCTTTGGTACAATTGCTGTAGAGTGGTTGGCTCGTAAACGGGCCAAAGCACAACTTCCCCACTGGTCAGGGTCGTATGCTACGCAAGAGGTGGCCGGTGTCCTGGGGTATTGGGGATCTCGGCACCCACGCGGTCCACGGTGCCCAAACTTGTTGAGCACACTCACTGGCCTCTGGGATGCGCTGGAAACCCACCTCAAGGTTTCTGGAAGTCGTCGAAGTTCGTGAGAGCAGCGAAGTTCCAACCGGGTCACTTGCAGTGTTTCAGGTGCCTGCCAAGCAGGGGGATAACTCCTTTATCCCAAGGGAGATTTCTTCCGTCAGCTGGGCAGCAGCAAGTCGTAGGTCAAGACTGTAAAGTTCAAGATTAATCTGAGGCTCTGGGGCCACGTTATTCACCTTTATCCCCAAGATTAGGGGAGTGTCCAGAGTAGTGTCCACCAATGGTAGGTGAGGCGGGAAAGGGTGGCTACACCCTCTCCCCTTTGTGTGTTTCCTGCCTGGGCGAGGGGCAGGATGCCCCTGAACCGGTTCCAAGCGGTGTATGCAGAATGAGGCTTCTGCAGCTGCCTACGTGCAACTCGGAAAGGACTTTTGGTGCACCCACCCTGTTCCAATCCACATTATCCTGTCTGGGGAGATGCTAGCACCTCCCTGCCACAGGAGCCCTATTGTCCAGCTGGCGAGGCTGGGGTTTTGCCCAGCAACAGCCAGCCAGGGTCGTGTAGGTGGCGGGTAGTAGCCATTTTGTGAAACTTGTGCACTTTTAAATTGGTGTCTAAATTGTGCCGCTTTTCCCATATCGCCCCTCTAGCAGGGGGGAATCGTACCCTCATGCCCATGGCTGGACTGGGGGTATGATTTCTACATGCTTGACACCAAACACGATATGGTTCTGTGTAGCCATTCTCAAGTTATCGCGATATCGCAATAGATATATAATGTGGTTGAGAGTATATGGTATGGCTACACTACAAACAACACAGCAATGATTTTACGAAGGTTGCAGAGAGGCCCTACTCATGTAGGGGTCCCCCCGCACACATACCTCAGCACCCTGCCTTGTAGGATTACCAAGGCCTGCTATAGGGGTGACCTATGAGAGTATATGTGTTGTAATGGTGTGGGATATAGGATACCTATATCCCTGTAAGGGGTGCTAGCACCACCTTACCCAGACTACAGTAGTGGTCTGGTGGTGTCAGTTTGTATGGCTGTCCCAGGGTGGCACAATAAGTGCTGCAGCCCTGGTAGGCCTACTGAGGGACCCATGCCCTGGGTACCTAGGGTACCATCTACAAGGGACTGTCAGGGCATCCTCAGCATCCAATTAGTTTGTACCTAGGGTACTTCACATTAATTTTAGGGAGAAAGCAGATAGGCTGGGGTCCTGGATAGCAGGATCCCAGCCAGACTAGTCAAAAACCACTCAAATACCAGGCAAAAAGTTGGGGGCAACCATTAGTCAGATTCCACCTTCCTACAGTGTCTTCCTCTTCTTAGCAGCTGCAGGGCAGGTCTTCTTTCTTCTAGCTCTTCTTCGGATTTCGGAATCTGGAATCTGGGGAAGGAAGGTTCAGAGTGCCCCTAAATACTAGATTTAGGGGCGTTACAGGTAGGTGAAGGGCAGGGACCAATGGGTCCCGGTCCTGGGGTGGGTACACCCCCCTACCCTGCCTCTCTCCTGTGGGTAGGGGGGCAGTAGCCTAGTCCTGATTGGGCAGGGTTTCCCATCTTCAAGATGGCGAGAGCCCAGAGATGTGCTTCACCTCGTCTCCCCCACCGGAGGGGTGGGGTTGACAGGGCTGGCACATCCCCTGTCCTTACTTGGAGTTTCCGGCCAGTCTTCCCGCCAGAGTGGGGGTCAGAACCGGTGGAGGCCAGTTGCTGAGTACAGCAAGTGGCCTGGAGAAGCTCACAAAGGTGGCATGCCTTTGAAGCTTCCCCCTGCCCATCCTGGGGGAGGAGACCTAGCACCTCGCCCAGGATGTGCATTGTTGCAGACCCAGGAGAGCAGGGGCTCTCCTACCCAGGGGTCCCGCAAAATGTCTGCTGGTTGGCAGCCTAGGCAGCCTCAGAACAGACGTGGATTGTAGGTTAGGTTTCAGGGGGCATCTCTAAGATGCCCTCTGGGGTGCTTGGTACATTAAATCCCACACTGGCATCAGTGTGGGTTTAATGTGCTGAGAAGTTTGATACCAAACTTCTCAGTCTTCAGTGTTGCCATTATGGTGCTGTGGAGTTCGTGTTTGAGCTCCCAGCACCATATACTCTAAAATGGCAGCACTGCACTCACAGTGCCCAGGAATGGACCTGGGTACTGTAGGGACACAGGAATCCTGCTCCTGTGCCCACAGCATTGGCATAGGGCTCCCAGCTAGAGGAGTGGCTGATGTATGCCATGGCAGTGTAGGTGGTGGGCATGGCACACAGGGATGTGTGCCATGTCAACTCTTTGTTTTGTCTTGTACCCAGACACTCAGCCTGCAAGGGCAGTGTGTGTGTAAGGGTACAGGGCTTCTAAGGGTGGCACAATGAGTGCTGCAGCCCTTAGAGGCCTTACCTGGTCATAAAGCCCTGGGTACCTAGGGTACCATTTACCAGGCGCTGACATGTGGCCAGGGTTCGCCAATTTGGGTTTTGTGTTTTAGGGAAGGAACATAGGCCCTGGGCACCTGATTGGCAGGATTCCAGGACACACTCAGTCAAAGTACATTCAGCAATTCAGCAAAAAGTGGGGGCATACCATGCAAGAAAGATGCCACTTTCTCACAGATAGGGTCCACTACATTTGTCCTAAATGTCCCTAGATGCCACAGGTTCCAATACCCATACCTTTTGCCCTGAATGATATTCAACCTGTGCAGCCTTTTGGTCAAATCATTGCTTCTGGAGCTCTTGACTTGCTTCAAGGTTGTGGGTGGCTTTTTCCTTGTACTCTGCCACCCTTGAAAGAAGGCCAAGTACATAGTCCACTTTGTCCAGTTTATGCTTTTAGCGAGGCTTCTCCCAGCCTGCCCTCACCAGGCTCGGAGGACCCCTAACATTATGGCCAAACAGAAGCTCAAATAAACATAAAGCCCACTTCTTTCTGAGACACCGGTCTGTAGGCAAAAAGCAGGCATGCTAGCAGGACATTCCATCTCTTTCTGAGCTTTTCAGGGAGTCCCATAATCATACGTTTCATGGTCTTGTTAAACCTTTCAGGTCATTTGTTTGTGGATGATATGGTGTTGTGAACATATGAGTCACCCCACACTCAGTCCACATTGCTTTCAGATAAGCAGACATGAAGTTTGCATCTCTGTCTGAAACCACCATTTTGGGGAAACCTACTCTAGTACAGGCACTTAAGAGGTCCCTGACAACTACAAGAGCAGTGACAGTCCTAAAGGGAATGGCCTCAGGATATCTGGTAGCATGATCCACTACAACCAGAATAAACCTGTTGCCTGAAGCTGTTTGAGGGTCAAGGGGACCAACAATGTTGATCCCTACCCTTTCAAAGGGAACCCCAACCACTGGAAGTGGAATTAAGGGAGGCTTTGGTTTGCTACCTGTCTTGCCACTGGCTTGACAGATGTCACAGTAGTTACAGAACTCCTTCACTTTCTGGGACACTTTTGGCCACTAAAAGTGGGTACTCAACAAAAGGGCCTTATTGCGACTGACACACAGAAAACTTTTGAATTCTTGGTCCACTGGGTATCAACTGTACCTCCTGGTTAAGGCTATGCTTCTATTATTTTAGTCATACCCCCATGTGTGTACATTTATTTCAAATAAAACATTCAACCACAAATTTATCCTAATAATCCAGAGGATTAAGGATAATCCTGGCACACTAGTCATAAAGAATGTGAAGAAATGTAAAAAAAAAATGTGAGGTGGCTCGGAAAGTGCCTCTCATAAGCAACCACCACAAAGCTGCTGGTAGGTACTCACCAGTGTGCTCACTGTCATCATCGGCAGTTTCGTGACAAACAAATTATAAAAGTGACCTAACTCAAATAAATGTGAGAATGAGAGAGGTGTAACAACTAATAGTGCTAACTACCATCTCTGCCCCATAATGTGTAACAACGTGTCAACTGAACTCATTAAAAAATGGTTGTGAACACCTATCATATGTATTTAATGTGTGTCTATTGTTTACACCCAATTAAAGAAAACCTGCATGTTTAGACCATTTTAAGCTGAACTGCTGACATGTTCCATTGCCTTACAGTTTTGCTGTAATTTCATCAGGGCACGGGGATACATCTCCACTTCAATAATACTGGACCGGGTGGCTGCCAGGTGGAGGCCAACCAGCAACTCACCAGGGATGGCCTTCCCCTCATACAACTTTAAAAGGCAGGGAAACGCCTGTACCGCCGGGACCGGGATTATGCGCTACGCTACTGGAGTCTAGTACACTAGAAGTGGGTAGCCAACGTACTCCTAGTTTTGTCTGGCCAAGAAAATAAGGGGATGTCATTGTCCAAAGTGAGTAGAAACTGTGTGCATTTGAGGCCCTACCTGTCTCCTAGTAGTACCAGGTTTGGGATCTCGGGCCTCTGTGTACAGGAGTCCTTCCTCCCAGTAGGTCCGGTGGGATCCACAGACTTCTCCACCTTCCTGTGCCTCAGCTTGCTGTCTCAGGCTTTCAAGAGTGGGGCAGGTTTTTTGTCCCTGGCATAGTTCTTCCCTTGAGGGTCCCCCTGTACCTAGGAGCTTTGCTGTGTAACACGCAAGGCCTCTGTCTGTCAACCAATCAATCGTGTCCTATTTATATTGCGCGTCTTGTCACCCCAGAGGGTATCCAGGTACTGGTTGAACATTTCAGTAAAAAAAAATTTTTTTATTCTTTTTATATATTTATTTTATTTAGTTTTTTTAAACAGGTTTTAATCTTCCTGAAAATGGTCAGTGAGGGCACGGTGCGGAGGGGTAGGGTATTCCAGGCTTTGACAGCGAGATGGGGAAGTGTCCTCTGGCACGTAATCGACAAATGCGTGGGGTCGGTGCAAGGGCGAGGTGTGTGGTGCTGAGGTTCCTTGGGAGTCGGTGGAAGTGCAGACAGTGTTTCATGTAGGCGGGTCCTTGGTCGCGTTGGGCTTTGTAAGTGTGTGTCAAGAGCTTGAAATGGCATCTCTTCTGGAATGGGAGCCAGTGGAGGTCTTTCAGGTGCCGGCTGATGTGGGGTCTCTTGGGCAGGTTGAGGATAAGTCTGGTGGCTGTGTTCTGGATAGTCTGTAGTCTTTGTATGATTTCAGTGGTGGTGCCTGTATAGAGTGCATTGCCGTAGTCAAGTCTGCTAGTGATGAAGGCCTGAGTTACTGTCAAGCTGGTAAGCCACTTGAAAATTTTGAGGAACATGTAGAGTTCAGGGTGAGGGCAGTCTTGGTGCTGTGGTTGGTTCTGAAGCCTGATTGGGAGGGGTCCAGCAGGTTATTACTCTCCAGGTGTTCAGTGAATTGGAGGTTGATGGCCTCATCCAGTACTTTGGCGGGGAACAGGAGAAGTGAGAACGGTAGTTCTGGATTTCGTTCGGGTCTACCAAGGTTTTCTGGAGGAGGGTCTGACCTCTGCGTGTTTCAAGCTTCCGGGGGCTGGGGGGGGGGGGGGGTGGCAGTGGTCAGTGAGGCTTTGTTGGTGCTAGTGGTGATCTGGAGGGTCAAGACTTCCTTTCTTTTCTTTTTTTTTTGGCTTTGATCGATCAGTGGTAGTTGTTAAGGGCTGATTTGAAGGTAGCTCTGTCAGTGCGGTTCCTGATAATATGCCACCTTCTTCTTGTTGTTTACATCTGCTTTTTGACGTACTGAGTTCTGGGGTGTACCAGCTGGCTTGTTTAGAGGGTCTGTGCATTTTGGCAGGTTTGGTAGGGGCGACTCGGCTTGTGGCGTCGGTGATCGAGTTGTGGAGGTTCTGTACTGCGTAGTCCAAGTTGGTGGTGTCTCTGGACGTTGTGGTGGCGAGGGCTGTGTGGAAGTTGGTTTTCCAGCCTTCCTGTCTTTGCTCATGGAGTTTTTTACCCATTATCCCAAGCTCCAAGACCTCTTTTTCATCCTAGGCTTTGCTCTGGTTTTTACACAAACCCAGCCCATGCGCAGGTCCCCAGATCATTCACTAGCAGACATTCAACTGGTATGGCAGAGGACACAACGACTTTCTTCTGGCCTGAAACCCCTCCCCATTCCAATGGGGTGAACCTTGATGACATTGTCAGCATTAGTAACTGGGTATGTCTGGCCAGTTAAATACTGTTCTGAGGATGTTGCACTAGGGGTAATCCTTGTGGGGCAGGTAGAGTCCCCAGTTCAATATCCATTATGCTTACAGAGATGGCCCAAAGCCTTTCTGGGATCTCAGCCCACCCTCCTGAACAGTTTTCTATAGACCTTTAGAAGGCTCCTTGTGTTTTTCCGTTTTGTGTCCCACATCTTTCCCCTTGGAGGGGCCAGAAACCCTTCCTTTTGGTCTCCCCACCATGGGCCTTTCTGGACATCCTTGTTTTGACCCAGATGTTAGCCTTTTTCACCAACTCCTGGGGAGAGACTAACCCTAAGTCCACTGGGTATTAGTGCATTCTCTCAGATGTACATTTACTCAACAGGTGCTCCTTCATCAAAAAATTATAGAACCCATCATAATCTTGCATCTTAGTGCCCTTCAACCAGCCACCTAGTGTCTTCACTGAGATGTCAACAAAGGTTTTCCAGGATTGCCTCAAGGTTTTGTGAGTCACCCTGAACTTGACCACGTACTCTTAAGTTGTGAGATCAAAGCACTCAATCAAGGTACGCTTGGTACAAGGTTATAAGACTCCACTTCTTTTTTAGTAGTCTATCCCTGCACGTTCCTGAGAACAATCCCCACAATAGGGAGCCCCGGTGTCTCTGTTGTAACTTCCTGATCTTACAAGTCCTCTCAAAGGCTGTTAACCATTTTGTGATGTCATCACCCTCAATATATTTAGGGACCATCTCTTTCGGTATTTTGGGATCAAAATTTCCTCCTTCCTAGTTAGCTGTTTGCTGCCACCCTCCATGGGTAATAGACCCATCTCACCCCTTTCTTTTTCTATAGCCAGGATTTTGGCTTCAAGTGCTGCTCTTTTGGCTAGTCTTGAAAGATATAGCTCTTCTTTGTCTAGTTCATCTATTTCATTGTGCCTTAAGTTGCCTGTCCTATTCACAGAAGGGAAGGGCACTTGAAGTCTAGGAATAGGGTAGAGGTTTTGATTTAGGTCCTCACATTCCCTGGTTAAGTGAGGCGGGCTACCCCCTGGGGTACTGTCCTTGTCCTCCTCAGAGGTGACAAGCCCTTTGCCAAATGGGCTGCATCAAAGTCTGCAAGGGCCTCCAGGAGGCTTGCTTTTGTAGGGTTTGAGCCAGTAGCAATGTCATAAGCTTTACAGAGCGCCCTTAACTGCTGCATCCCCAGCTGAACAGGGCTCGAAAAATGTACTCGACCGCTCGCAAATGCGAGTGAATTTCTTGAAGGTCGAGCCAGTTTTCAGGCCTACTTGACCGGCCTGGCGAGTGCTATCTGCCACTGCAGTACCAGGTGAAGGCTCTAGGGGGCAGCACGTATGACTGGAAAAGCACAGGCAATCAAGTGCACGCACCACCTAGCATAGCGTGGTGGTGCGGTGCGCGGTGAAGGCTTTAGGGGGCAGCATGGTAAGACAGGAAAATGCGGGAAAAGCAGAGGCAATCAAGTGCATGCACCACCTAACATAGTGGTGGTGGTGTGGTGCGCGGCCAATCGTTTATGTGGGTCCAAGGCTGTCAATCTTGTAGCGCAAAAGCGCTACCAATGATGGCCCTGGACATCATTTTGGCCAGCCTCTGTGCTGTGCAGTTTAAAATGCAGCAGTGACGCAGCACGCCACCACGCGCTCTCTTCACTGGAGTCGGGAGTGCAGGGCGATTTGGCTTGCAGTCTACACAGGAGAGGTGAGTCGCAGTTTTTTCCATTACATATATATATATATTGTATGTAGTTTTGTTGGTTACTTTTCCACTAATAGGAGTATTGAAATTGAATTAGTGTCTTAGAATGGAAATGGAAAGCCTTGTACGGCATCAAGACTTTGTGACCAGGTAGCCCCTGCTTTGCAGATTGCTTTGCAATCTGCTTTGACCTCCAAGGTAGGTTTCTTTAACGGGTCTTGTTTTTATAAGCGCAGATGTCAAACCTGGGCTTGACAACTATTCTTCTAATGTCAGTTCTAAATATGTGGTGCCTGAGCAATGTCCGTGTCACGACAAGAGGTTTTTATTGTCGTGCTGGTGTAGCGGTTGTGTGATGGGGCGCTAAAATTCTTTAGTGGGTGGAAGAAGCGCCTAGAGGGGAGGGTTTCTCTGCAGAAGGATTGAGGCGGATTGGAGACTGTCCCGAGAACTGAAGGCGGAATGGTTGAAACGATGTGTCCTCCAAATAGAGGTTTACATCTGAGGTCCTGACAAAACGTGGATCAAGAATCCCGTTTCGAGGATTGTATTTGAGGGGCATTTTGTTTGCATGGGCTTTTTGCCCTCTTGATGTGGAGCAGTTAAAACAGGAGGGCAAAATCCAGTCTGCACGACGGAAAACGTGTGAATTTGTGTGCAAAGTGCGTTCATTTACCTAGTCTAAGGTGCGGATTGTGCAGATTGTGTGACCGCTGATTACCACACCTCTGCAAACGGTAATGAGCAGGAGCGTAACTTGCACCCACAATTGTGACTCGTTTGTAATAGCGTCGTCGTCAGTCTTGTATTTAGAGCCGGGAGAAAAAGAAATGCTGTAGGAGTTTCCCCCCAAAAAGTAAGTTTAGGCCCAGAGTCAGGCTTTATTGGGAGGGGGGAGTGAGCTTCACTAGTGACATCGTAGATGTTGTTTCCGTAAAGAGATGGTGCATGCAGGGAACAGCCTCAGCTGCGCTGCTAGAATCTACAGGGCAGACCCCAATGTCACTTTAAAACTAGACTATTGGTTTTGTTAGTGCCTATTTCTGAATGCCAGGAGTACTTTTTGGAATTATTTGAAGGTTGTGTCTATCAGATCAGAGAGACCTGGTAGCTTTTATTTTTGCTGCATGCTGGTTATAGGGAGCAGGGTTTTCTAATATGTAACAGTGAGTGTGCCTGACCGAAGACGTTTTAACTGCAGTGTTGCAGCTGGCCCGCTGGTGATCACATGTGTCTGTGGTGGGTAAGTTGATTACACCCATGCCTCCTTTTCTTTTTTAGTCTTGTTGGTGCATTGCTGTGATGTAAGTCCACCTTCATAGTAAGTTTATTTGTGAAGCGGAAATCCTGTCTTGAGAATTCGAAACAACTGGTGTGTCCTAGTCCAGTGCTAAAATGAAAGCTGTCCAATATGAGAGCAAACTGCAAGTGTATATTTGTGCAAGTATCTGAGGGCAGTCTGAGAGTGAGTTTTGTTGCAGAGTGTTCAGAAATTGGTTTTTGATCGTTTCGCTGACATGAAGGGCTGCAAATGCACAATTTGGCCCCATTATTTTACTGTTTTTCTTGCAGAGACCCCCATGAATCATTATTGGGGGTTTGAACTTGCTCACTTGCATTGCCCACTGGCCAACAAATATAACCTGCCCCCCTAAACAAGCATAGTCTCGCCTTTGGGACCTTATAAGTATTTATGCAGCACAATATCCTTGGTGCAACCAACGTTTTCTTGGGTTCTTGGCACTGCAAATGTTTTGAAATAAATTCATGTGTGATCAATTTGTGGGTCGAGTGCATTGATGTTAGGTCGAGTCGAAAAGTCTACTCACTCGACCTGCAGGTCAAGTAAGATTTTTTAGATTTGTCGAGCCCTGCTGCAAATAAGGGGTCAGGCTGAATTCCTCCACTGTATCTTCTGTGCCAGGCATGGTTAGTAAGGGACCTTTTTAGAAAATCTTGTAAAGATTTTCTAGAAAGGTTTAAAGGCCTAACTGACTAGTACTAATTCTGATGCAATAGAATGGAGGACTTAACCAAAGGCCCTAACAGTTCCAATTAGAAAATTAAGGGAAAATAAAAAATTTGACAAATTAAATAATTTAGAAGTAGTGCCAATTGTGGATTTCCTAGTGAAAACTCATTAATTGACCAAGTTGTATCAGCAAATGCAAGTATGAAATCCCACTGCTGAACCACCAATGTAGAAAGCTGGCTTTTTATGTAGTTATGCTAATGTAAGGGCAGACCATGCAAAAGACCAGATGATTCATATTGGTTTACATGGTTTACTTTAATAGTCCCAAGTGCTCTTTCTGTGGTAGTGTGGTCGAGCAGCTTAGGCTTATCAGAGGGGAGTGTTAAGCATTTGTTGTACACACACAGGCAATAAATGGTTCACACACTCAATAAGGTATCTGAGACAAATGTTTTAAAATACAGTAGATGTTTATAAGAATTTAGTCACCATGATCTTTAGAATAACTAAACTACAAGCGGAGGTATTGATTTTAATGACAAATTGAATAATAGATTGAATAACACTTTTGAGGCATGAGCCTTGAACGCTACAATGTTACCCTTTGGAGAAAAAACACAGATAGAAAACAGGTACTTGCAAACGGAATCCAGAGGTGCCCTTTGGGACTTGAGGTGCTAGGGGGCCAAGGTCCAAAGTACCACCAGCTGTTTCGCTTTACCTGCCCTGGGGTGTCCTGGTGCAGAGTAGCTGGTCAGGATGGTAGCCTTGAGCGCATTGGGACTTGAAACAGGGGTTGCAAGGTGGGATTTGGGGGCAAGTCCGAATGAACCAAAAGGGGAGTTCAGGTCGTGGGGACCTCTCGGCCAAGGGGATGCAGTCAGAAGTCATGGACCCGGGCTGGGGAGCTTGGATGCAGAGGGTCTTGGCTGACTGGCCACTGGTATTTGAGTCTCTCACGGTAGACCTGCAGAGGGAAGGAAAACAAAACAGCAGGGCCACTCTGGCCATGTGTCTCGTCTATTCTGATGTCTCAACATGCAGGAAGGCTTCCAAGGTGGTTGTGTCCAGGCTGGACATGAAATAGGCCTTGGCTTGTGCAATTGCCCTGGTACACAGGGTATTGGTGCTGGGGAGCTTCTGGAGGGCCTACCATCTCAAAACTTGGCTGAAAGGCGGGGCTGACCTAGAGTCATGAAGACCACCTCCTGAAGTGATGCCTCGGTGACCCTGATGGCCAGCAACACGGTGAACCTTACAGATGCGGTTGGTGCCTGAGGATGCACGCCGAGGAGGATGATAGCTGGTTGCCGAAGTGCTGGTCCGTCCTACCAAGTGTTGGGGAGGATGCACAACTGCAGGACGAGTCGGATTGTTGCAATATTTAATGAGCAAACAGCAAGACAGGGTTGGGGACCTGTTTCATTGCACGTCCGTGGTTCTATCGGTGTCGTCTTACTTTTGTCCTCTTCAGTTCTCCAGCACATCAAATCTGTGGGCCTGCTGTTGGGGGACCACTAAATAATAAATTTAGGGAGGTATGCGGCAATAGCTAGTGGGCTACCTGCCACTAGTGCGACTACACCCTCCGTATGACCCCTTCCTGTGAAGAGTGGGAATAACCCTCACCCAGAAGTACCTATTTCACCAAAAATAAGGCGGTGAAACCCTTCTCTGGCTGTTCACTTCAGGTAGCCTACCTTTGGGGTGTGGCTAGCTTGTGGGTGCAACCCGCCTCCTGAATAACTAATTTCTTACCTACTCTGATGCCAAATGGGCCCCAGGGCAGGGGTGGCGCTCTCCAGGTCTGGTGGGAAGCTGTGGTGGCATGTCAAAGGCGTCAGTGACTTTGAAACCTCTGGCCTTGATATGCCAAATCGCTAGCCATCTTCCTTGAGGTGAGAATACTTTCTGCCGAACAGACATTGTTCCTGGCCTCTGAGAGCGCAGGCTCTCCCTCGCAGGGGGCCAGAAATTCATCTGTGTTGCAAGGCTGGAAGATCTGAGTCAGCCAATACACCAAGAGACTAGTAGGGCTACAGGGGGCACCTTTAAGGTGCCCTCTGAGTGTATGTCCCAATAAATCTGATACTGGCATCAGTACAGATTGAATTAGTCAAGGTGTTTGATACCGAACCCCGTTACTCTCAGTGAATCCGTTATGTAGCTAGGTAACTCGTAATGACCAGTGTCCAGTACATGTCCTCAAAATGGCCTCCTGAACACTTGTAATGACTAGTAATGGAACTAGGCATCACAGGGGCATACCAGCTCATGAAGATGTGCCCTCACATGAAATATAATGCAGCCTGCCATAGGGCTCTAAAGGCCTGCTGTAGAGGTGACTTACATATAGTGCATGCAGTGTTCATGGGCATTGTACATGGAGTGAACAAAGTCGTGTTTTCAAAATGGCTTGCACCATTTTATGCATTCTGCAATGGCAGTCTACAGGTAGTTTGTGTGTGGGTCCCTTTGGGTGGCAAAATACATGCTGCAGTCCTTAGGGACCCTTTTTATTACCCAGACCCTGTGTACAAGGGGTATCATTTACCAGGGTCTTAAGAGGGTGCTAATGTTCTTCCCAGTTGGGTCACAATTAATGTGTGTAGTTGTTAGGGAATGAGCACTGGCACTGAGGCCTTGTTAGCAGGGACCCAGTGCACTTCCAATCAAAAGCATCTGAAAGAAACACGTTAGTTAGATTCCTCACCTTAGAATATCCCCAGGCGTCAGACTGGATCCGGAAGATTTTTCGTCAGCAATACCCCTTGCGCGTCGCTAGGCGTCGTCTGCGGCTCCGCGTCCGTCGTTGGCGTCGTGCGCCGGAATGACGTCGTCGGAGTACTTAGACGCCGCCCTCGCGCGCTGACGTCAGTTCTTCTTTTTTCCGCGCCACTAAGCGCAGATCCGGGAGAGCTACCCCTTTAGTCAATTTTTGACTAACTTTTTGATCCTTTTTGATCCTGTCTATCGACACCGGTGCCGGTAGGATGCCTGGGTTTAAAGCCTGTACGGACTGTAGCCGATTGATGTCGGTTACGGACCATCACCGCCGGTGCCTGTACTGTTTGGGCCTCGACCACGACGCGGAGTCGTGCTCGGACTGTAAGGCCCTGACCTCGAAGGCTAGACGGGAGCGGTCCCGTAAGCTTCTCGAGATTCGCCACTCGGCTCTGCGCGCCTCTCGAACCCGGTCCAGGAGGAGGTCCAAGGATCGGTCGCGGAGCCGCAGCCGACGTCACCATCGGTCGTCGGGATCAAAGTCTTCGGGTAAGTCGAAGCATTCCAAGAAGTCCAAGAGACGACATCGCTCTTCGGACTCCCCTCGCCGGTCGCGCGACTCGGTCGAGGGTCAGGGTGGTTCCACCCCCGCGGCTCCGGCAGAGCCACAGGCGCCGCGTCCGTCCCCATACCCTCCGGTCCCTGGGACTAACGCGACGCCGGCGGAAGTCAGTGCCTTCCTCTCGGCCATGAGGAACCTGGCTCCGCCGTCGGCGCCCGCTGGTGCGCCTTCGGGCCCCGCGGACCCGACTGGGCTGCCTTGCCAGCCGGCGGCTCCGGCCCCGGCGCCGTTGATGGCTCCGGCCTCGACGCCGCAAGCGCCCGAGGGACCCGTTCTCGAGTCCCCGTCGACGCCGGTCAACCTTGTCACTCCTCCACCGGCGTCGACTCCGGTTCCACCCCCGATGCCGACGTCGACTCCGCTCGACGCCGTGCCCCAGTTTAGTCCCGGTCCGGGCCCGGCGCCGGTCCGGCGTCGATGGACGCCGAGATCGACGCCGCTAGAGACACATTTTGTCTACCGCCCGGCTCAGTTACTTTCTCCTCTACACCAGGAGTCGGATGATGGGGACTACTGGGAGGGATCCGAGGATCCTATGGCCCATCAGGCCCAACTGTCCCAGGACTGGGCAGATGAACTGGGGGAGGCCAGTGGTCTGGATACCTCGCCAGACACTGGATTCATCTCTCCTCCGACTGTGGCTTCGGAGGAGGGTGCTGCTTTCTCCGTGGTGCTGCGCAAGGCGGCCGCAGCCCTTGGGCTCGAGCTACCTGCCGTGGCTGTGAGGACGAACGTCCTCACTGAGGTGCTTCAGTCTGCAGCAAGCTCCACTGAGCCTCTGCTGCCGTTCAATGAAGCCCTCACTGACGTTCTCCAGGGCACCTGGTCCAAGCCCTCCACAGTTCCTCCTGTGGACAGGAACGTTGCCAGGCGCCACCGCCCTGCTCCGGGCGACCCCAGTTTTCTGTCCCAACACCCTACCCCTGAGAGCCTGGTTATCCAGGCCTCCACCTCCCAATCCTCTTTCCCGACCGCCCCGCCGGACCGGGATTCCAAGAGACTGGAGCAGTTTGGCAAGAAACTGTTCTCATCCCTTAGTTTGGGCCTGCGGTCTTTGAACACCGCTGGTCTCTTGGACCGTTATTCCCACTCTCTGTGGGATGCGGTGGAGGACGCGCTGCCCCTGTGTCCGGAGGAGGTCCGGACACGACTTACCCAGGCTCTGGCCGATGGGAGGGATGCCGCGCGACATGCCATACGTTGTGGGCTTGACACCACGGACTCGCTGGGTAGTGCCATTTCCACCACTGTGGCGCTTCGACGTCACGCCTGGCTGCGGTCCACGTCGTTTTCCGGCGATGTCCAGAGCACTCTCATGGACATGCCGTTTGATGGCACTCGCCTGTTTGGCGAGAAGGCGGACAGTGCGCTGAACCGCTTTAAGGACTCCCGGGCTACGGCCAAGTCCTTGGGCCTCTCGGCCCCGCGGTCGCAATCTTCCGCTTTTCGCCCCTTTCGTGGCCAAGGAAGGGGTGCCTCCTCACGTGCGCCTAGCCACCAGCCGCAGAACCAACCTGCGCGCGGTCGCGGACGTGGTTTCCGCCGAGGCGGATCTGGAGGACGACGAGGTCAGCCCACATCCACCCTGGCAGCATCCGCCTCAAAGCCTTCCTAGTCCGAGCTTTCAGGCCCATTCCACGCCAGTGGGCGGCAGAGTTCGCCATCACCTGCTCCACTGGCGGTCCATCACATCGGACAGGTGGGTGCTGCAAATCGTCCGAAGGGGCTACTCCCTCCCCTTCGAGACGACCCCTCCAGCCATGCCACCGCAGCACCACCGTATCTCGGGGGATCATTTGCATCTTCTCCACGAGGAGGTTTCCGCCCTCTTGGCCAAGGGGGCCGTCGAGCGCGTTCCGAGCCCAGAAGTAGGTCGTGGTTGTTATTCCCACTACTTTCTGGTTCCCAAGAAGGGCAAAGGGGGCCTCCGCCCTATCTTGGACCTTCGGAACGTCAATGCCTTCCTCCGGAAGGAAAGGTTCAAGATGTTGACTTTGGCTCAGGTTCTAGCTGCCCTAGACCCCGGAGACTGGATGGTAGCGTTGGACTTGCAGGACGCTTATTTCCACATCCCCGTCCTGCCGGCCCACCGGCGTTACCTGCGGTTCACGGTGGGCCAAGAGCACTTTCAGTTTACCGTGCTCTCCTTCGGCCTCACCAGTGCCCCTCTGGTGTTCACGAAAGTGATGGCGGTGGTCGCAGCTCATCTGCGCAGATCAGGGGTTCCAGTCTTCCCCTATCTCGACGACTGGTTGTTGAAGGCGGGCTCGCCCCAGACAGTCGTCTCCCACCTCCAGACTACGGCGGATCTCCTGCATTTGCTGGGGTTTTCCATCAACGTGCCGAAGTCACACCTGAGTCCCTCTCAGAAGCTCCTCTTCATCGGAGCGGTTCTCGATTCGGCGCAGTTCCGGGTCTATCCACCGGAACAGCGGGTCCGGGATATACAGGCCCTGATTCCCATCTTTCGGCCTCTATCCTGGGTTTCGGTCAGGCTAGTGTTGCGGCTTCTGGGGCTGATGGCCTCCTGCATCCTACTAGTGCATCACGCCAGGCGGCGCATGCGGGCTCTGCAGTGGGACCTGAAGTTTCAGTGGGCCCAGCATCACGGCAACCTGTCCGACCATGTCTTGATCTCGGAGGGCACTGCACAGCAGTTGCAGTGGTGGCTCACGGACCGCGATTGGGTCATGGGCAGGAGCCTCTCCCTTCCCCAACCGGAGCATGTCGTAGTGACGGATGCGTCCCTCCTGGGATGGGGTGGCCATATGGGAGAGGCGGAGATCAGAGGCCTCTGGTCTCCGGCGGAGTCTCGTCTCCACATCAACCTGTTGGAGTTGAGGGCGATCCGACTTGCACTGAAAGCCTTCCTTCCCTCTGTCAGGGGCAGTGTCGTGCAGGTGTTCACGGACAACACCACCGCCATGTGGTATTGCAACAAACAGGGCGGGGTGGGGTCGTGGACCCTTTGTCAGGAGGCTCTGCGCCTCTGGACGTGGCTGGAACACCAGGGCGTCACCCTAGTGGTTCAACATCTGGCGGGCTCTCTGAACGCCAGAGCGGACGAACTCAGCCGCCGGTGCATGATGGATCACGAATGGCGTCTGAACTCCGAAGTGGCGCAAGGTCTCTTTCAGCAGTGGGGAGAGCCTTGGTTAGATCTATTCGCCACCGAAGAGAACGCGCAATGTCAGCAGTTCTGCGCGTTGGAATTTCCAAGGCGGCACTCGCTCGGCGACGCTTTTCGTCACGAGTGGAGTTGCGGTCTGTTGTACGC
Source organism: Triturus cristatus (assembly GCF_964204655.1). Lineage (NCBI taxonomy): Eukaryota > Metazoa > Chordata > Amphibia > Caudata > Salamandridae > Triturus > Triturus cristatus. Next base: position 675,237,308 of record NC_140593.1, on the reverse strand, counting down.
CTTTCCGCCTATACCACTTCTGCCCAGAGTGCTGAAGAAGATCAGGCACGACCGGGCCCAAGTCATCTTGGTGGCTCCGGATTGGGCACGAAGATACTGGTATCCCGAGCTACTCAGTATGTTGTCCGATCCCCCGATACGTCTGCCCCTTCGGGAGGATCTTCTGTCGCAGCAGCAGGGGACGGTCCTCCACCCGAACCTGTCCAGCCTCCACCTCCATGCGTGGAGATTGAGCGGCGGCAGTTGATGCCATTCGACTTGCCTCCTGAAGTCTGTGATATCATTCTGGCAGCCAGGCGTCCCTCCACAAAGACGGTATACGCCTGCCGGTGGAACAAATTTGTGGCATGGTGCACAGCAAAGGCTGTGGATCCCCTTTCCGCCCCTCTTTCTGAGGTTCTCCTCTTTCTTCTTTCTCTGGCCCGGCAGGGCTCTGCCCTGGGCACCCTGAAAGGTTATCTTGCTGCCATCTCTGCCTTCTTGCGGCTTCCTGATCAGCCTTCTCTTTTCAAGTCCCCTGTGGTTACACGCTTTCTAAAAGGCATTACCCACACGTTCCCTCCTGTCCCTTTTGTAATGCCTCAGTGGGACTTGAATCTGGTCTTGACATTCCTGATGTGCGCTCCCTTCGAGCCTCTTCACAATTGTCCTCTTCGTCTTCTGACTCTTAAGACTGCTTTTCTGGTAGCCATCACCTCGGCTAGACGGGTGAGTGAGCTCCAGGCTTTATCTTCAAAGCCTCCTTTTCTGTCTGTTCATCCGGACAAGGTTATCCTTCGGCCTCGTCCCTCCTTTCTTCCGAAAGTGGTGACTCCATTTCATCTTGGGCAGTCTGTCACCTTGCCCACCTTCTTTCCGCCTCCGCATCCTTCCAAAGAGGAAGAGAGGCTCCACCGTCTGGACCCAAAACGTGCGCTCTCCTTTTATTTGGACCGCACAAAGCAGTTCCGGGTGGACGACCAACTTTTCGTTGGATACGTGGGTGCTAAGAAGGGGAAAGCTGTGCACAAACGGACCATCTCTCGGTGGGTCGTTTTGTGCATCAAAATTTGTTACTCTTTGGCAAAAAAGGACCCTCCTGTTGGGCTGCGCGCCCATTCTACTCGGGCCACAGCGGCTACTACTGCCTTGGGACGGGGAGTCCCTTTGCAGGACATCTGTTAGGCGGCGACGTGGGCTTCGCTACACACGTTTGCCAGGCATTATTGCCTTGACAGCCAAGTCCGGAGGGATGGCTTCTTTGGCCGTTCTGTCCTCCAGGACTTTCTGGTGTGATCTTGGTTCGCAGACCCACCACCGGGGATGGTATTGCTTGGGTATCTATTCTAAGGTGAGGAATCTAACTAACGTGTTTCTTTCAGATGAACAAGTTACTTACCTTCGGTAACGATGTATCTGTAAGAAACATTAGTTAGTTAGATTCCTCACCGACCCACCCATCCTCCCCGTTCTGCGAACTGACATCTAGGGTTAAGGTTATCCTTTTCAGGCCCCTAGATTTTATTTTTGGCACCAGTGTCGGTCTTTGCATGGCTCTGCGTTCCTGGCGCGGAAGGCTATGTACAAGAACTGACGTCAGCGCGCGAGGGCGGCGTCTAAGTACTCCGACGACGTCATTCCGGCGCACGCCGACGACGGACGCGCAGCCGCAGACAACGCCTAGCGACGCGCAAGGGGTATTGCTGACGAAAAATCTTCCGGATCCAGTCTGACGCCTGGGGATATTCTAAGGTGAGGAATCTAACTAACTAATGTTTCTTACAGATACATCGTTACCGAAGGTAAGTAACTTGTTCATCAGTACCAGTGGGCAAAAGGTGGGGCTTACCATGTCTAAAAGAGGCACTTTCCCACAGTGGTCACAAGCCAATCCTTCCTGGGTCGATCACTCGCTTTTTGAGTGTCCCAACAACTCTCCTAACAGCACTTCTTAGTTTAGCGAGTTTGGGTGCTACTTTGTGCTTCGAGTCTTAGTCCTTGGTACTGCACTGTGGCAGTGGGTTGAAGAGTTTCGGCTACCAACTTGTCCCAGTGTTCTTCTTCAGCTGTTGTGTCCCTGTGCTGCAAACAGTAGGCCAGTCAGCTGCCCCCTGGAGTTCTATCTGCTAAGCAGGGCTCTGGGTACAGCTTCTCCTTGAGCAGCACACTGCAGGACCAGTCCTTCTCTTCGCTGGCCACCAGATGCCGCAGGTGCAGTCTCTCTTTGCTGGTCCCTTTTGTGCAGCAGGGCAATCCTTCTTCGTTCCTTCTTGCAAGTCAGTCAAGGTCTGGGTGTGAGGGTGCCCCCTTTATGTCCAGAAAGTGCCCTCTGAGTAGGATGGGGTTAGTAGCCAATGGACTACTAGGTTCTCTCCCATCTGGTGACCACTTCCTATGAAGTGTGGCATCTGGCTATCCCAGGATGCACCATTCTGCCTAATCCCAAAATGGCGAGATTCCTTTCTAGGGAATTCAGAACTCACTAGCCCACCCCCAGGGGTGTGGCTACCTCAGGGCTACCCACCCATGGCGAAACCGGTTTGGCAACTAGTTTCCCTCTCTGCTTCCCCTCACAATCTGTCTACCTCAACAATGGGGGCAGCCCTTCCCTTGGTGTTACACATCTGCCCTTCAAAAGCCCCTTCACCTTTACAACCTGCCTTTTGGGGCTATCACCCAAGTGGCTTCCTGCAGAAGGGAGGTGACACCTCCCTGCCCTGCAATCCATCATTGTTTCCCTTCCTGAGAGTCCTTGGTATGTCTTTCCAGGAGGGAAGGAAGCTGACTTTTGGAGCAGGCTCCATGTGTACCCAGGAAGACTCCACATTTTTAAAGGGGACAATGTGGCAGCTTTGCTCAAGTTGCATTAATTTTGACTTGGGATACAAGTCGGGCTTAATGTAATGCGTTGTTTGATACCTTGAAGTGCCCACTTAAGTCGCACTGTTCTGTGGTTAGCACACCTGAGGTACTCCGCGTGTAACCCTGTACTCGCTAATTAGGTGACTAAGCCTTTCCACAGTTCAAAACTACAGTTTTGCATGTTTTACTGTCAGGACATGTTAAATACCTGTCCCGCCTGTGTCTTATGTTGCATCCTACCTTTAGCACGCAGTAGGGCTGCCAGAGGGGTGACTTACAAACATGTCCATTGGAAGTGGCACTGTGCCATTGCTTTCAATGGCAAAGTCGGGCTAGCAGTGCAAAACTGCTCAATCAGTCTTTAGTGGCAGACTTGTTTTACTTTGGGGGTCGTCCAGGGTGGCAGATTCAGTGCTGGAAGGCCCGGTGTACCCCCTAACCTACATGCCCTGGGCACCAGAGTATCATTTAATAGGGCCTTACAGGTAAGTTTGTGATTTCCTATTGGGTTCATGGAATTCGACATACACGTTCGGGTCAGGACACTGGTACTGAGGTCTGGTTAGCAGGTCTCAGTGCACTCTGAGTCGAGAAACCAGCAGAATCAGTAGAAAAACCTGGGCCTTACATATTAAAAGATGCATTTCCTTACTGTAGGACTATGCTGAGCTTCAATATTACTCCTATTCCTACCTCTTACATTTAAGAGCTCAGTTTAATTAATATTTACTACAAGCATTTCATTCTGATAACTCCTAGTGAAGAACTGTACAGTTAATGAAGTTTTCCTTGCCATCACAGCAGCCAAAGAAACCACACTAAGATCAGTTTTTGCCACGTTCTGACACTGTCTCACACTCCGATATTTGCTTATCACTATGGTCTTGTGTTTCCAGGGACAAGCCAGCAGATTGCCATGCCCAGCAATCAACATGTCCACACACACTAAGCAAGAGGTGCAGATGACTGATACCTTTCAGGTAAAGTGTAGCTTTCTTAGTGTGCCTGCTCTTCAAATCCTTGACAAAAGCAGCTTGATTTCTTGTTTGATTGACAATGAATGAGTAATTGCCCAGAACATTCAAGCATTGCTCTCTGTACTATTGAAAACCGTATACTGGTACATCCAGTCAATGTTCTTCAAGACATAATTGTTCTCTTGGCCATGGGTCGTACCAGAACCTCGCTTGCACAGCAGGTGTTAACAATTTGATGAGCAGGGGGCATACTTCCTACACACTTTAGATCATATATCTGCCCATTTGCTCTCAATCTGTCCTTTTCTTCAGCTCCATGTGAATTGACTTCCCTGTTTTTACAGTTTAGACAGTCCTATTTTCACACTAGTCAGACTAACTACTAGACATTTTCTCTGGGTTACTTCCATATCGCTAGACTTTTGCCTCTGTCATTGCCTTGAACAGCCTGCTTCAGGAAATACACTTAAAGCTAGCCCCAGTCTTCCAATATTGACCCACACTAGTTATGCTTGCTGTGGCGTATTCACTCTTGGCCCAACCGGTACACTGATGTTTGTTTTCAGCTTTTTATACAACAGACTTATTAAATGGCACTCTTTCTTTTGGCCCTATAAACTAGGAGTCACCAAAGAATTAAAGTAAGTTTACCCTTATATCTGATCGAGACATCTAGCCACAGATTCCTTACCTTTGAACTGGATCCGGAAGATTTTTCTTAGTAGTACCCCTGCGTGTCGGTAGGTGACGTCGGTCGACCTAGTATGACGATGTCGTGTTCGTCGTCGTGATGTCCGTATCTTCAATTTAACCGGCGCGCTGATGTCCGTTCTTTTCATTGTGTGACAGCCAGCACAGATCTCGGTCTCTTTCCCGATCGAAAGGAAGCTCTGAGCACTGCTCCGGAGGATCGAAGTCCTCTTCTTCCAAGTTGTTGGGTAAGAGGCATCACAAAAATCGCAAGAAGTCAAAGTGTGCTTTGACTTGGCCACATCCATAGTGTGACGAGACGGAGAAACCTTGGTGTTCGAGGTCCTGCTCCGTGGAGTGGGTGCCTGGCTCGGCTCCACGTTCCCCCACTTCCCTGGGCAGGAGCGACCCCCGCCCAACTTAAGGAGTTCTATGAGGCCATGTGTGTCATATTTGGGCGGCCTGACCCTTCTGGCGCGTGTTTGGGACCAGTAGGCTCTGGTGAAGAAGAGCCTGTGGGTTCCATGCCTTTGACTCCGGCCACGGCCTCCTACTGGACCCGTTGCTGGGTCCGGACCAGTGCATGTCGCACCTCCACAGCGACCTTCCCTGGTGCTGCGTCCGCAACCGAGGTCCTTGGCGTCGCCAGCGCCTCCCCAATCCTCATTCCTGACAACATGGAGCCGGTCAGTCGTCCACCAAGACTGGCGCTGACGGAGCCATATGGCTCCTTGCCGTTTAACCTGCCCTATTCTGAAGGGTTAGTAATGGATGAGAAGAATTGGGAGTGGGAGCAGGACCTGTAGGAAAGGAAGATCTCCTTTCATGGTTGCCCCATGTAGGAAGCTGACTCTGTATATACAATACCAAAGTGAGGTTTAGTGTGTACAGAGTTCAGTGGAACCCCAAAGGTAGGCAGAGGCAAAGTTAGATAGAACCTTACTCTCTATTTGTGGTAGTGTGGTCAAGCAGTAAGGTTGTATCAGAGGACAGTGTTAAGTATTTGTTGTACACTCTGTCAGCAAATGAATTCACACACTCAGACTGAACTTCAGACCAATTGTTTTTGTATAAAAATAATCTTTTAGTTATTTTATTTCCTAGAACTAAGCAAGCCTGGCTCAGGTAAGTGATAAGTACTTTGCAGTAAATATACAGATTATAACACAGTTTGGATTGCAATTGTAAATGTACTTTGATTTGATTACAGTAGTGTTACTGATAATGCAATGCTTTTCAGAATACAATACATATACTTTGAATGGGATTTTCTGTAAGATTACAGGTAAATTACTTTTGGATTACTTTTCTTACTCGGAGTAGTATACCTGGATACTACTCTGGGACATTTCCTGTAAACAGTTAAGTAAAATCGTTTTTGTTAAACAGTACAAATTTAAAGAATGTCTTTAGGTTTTCAAACTCAAATTGTGTTATCAGTTTTGAGGTAAGTATTTGGTAGTGGGAGTTGAGGTTTTGGGGGTAGACTCAGGGGTCCCCCAGGGTCAAGGATGCACTCTAGTTACACCCTCAGCGGCACTATGGCGTCCAGGTGCAGAGTGCTGTGGGCCAATGTTATCCAATGGGGGATTGGGGGCCTCCAGTTGGTGGCGGCTGACGAGCAGGCCACTTAGTTGTGGGAGCACAGCTCCTGGACTTTAGCTCAGGGCAAATGGGGAAACAAAGTAGCACCAAAGGTGCACCCTCAGCGGCACTAGGGCGGCAGGATGCAGGGTGCTGGTTCGACGTTGGGCGCCCTGTTTGCAATGGGGATCCTCCAGTTTGCAAAGGCACTGCAGGCTTGGGGACTAAGGTCTTCTGGGTGCGACCACCACTTTGAGAAGTAAGTTGGGGGTTGGTTAGGCACCGTTGGTTTGGCCACCCAAGGCCGTGGGGCGTTGGGTGCTGGGGTGCCTTTTGTGGTCGAATCTTTTTACCAGCTCCTGGTCGCGGTTGAGGGGACCTTCCGGATTTAGGCTGCAGGTGTCTGCTGGAAGCTTGAGCCAGGCCTGGGGTCGCCAGATCTCGGGTCAGGATCGCCGGGGGCCTCCTTGTGGTGTTTGCCCACTCGAACTCGGGCTGTGGACGGCGGGTGCAGAGTGGGGCCGATTCGCGGTGTCCGGCTGGAGCCAGAGGTTGCAGACAAACAAATCCGGAGTTCACTGGAGACAAAGTCTTAATGGTTGAAGGCCGGCAGGTCCTCTGGGGTTTTCGAGGTTGGTGGCTGCGGGACACACCGGGATGTCGCAGGTTCAAGGGTGAGACAGGCCGGTAGGGCTGGGGACAAGTCAGTGGGCGTCTTCCTCTTGTCAGCTTCGGCACTGCTGTTTGGTCCTTCTTCTTTTCTTGTTACAGGTTCTTGTCTGCCAAAGCAGGGTTCAGGATTGCCACCAAATACTAGAATTAGTTGCGTTACAGGTAGGTAAAAAGGTTGCGACCAGTGTGTCTCTTCCCTGGGGTGGGTACACCCCCTATTATGCCACCCTCCAGTGGGAGGGGGCATAAGCCTTTCCCTGGTTGGCTGAGTCCCCCCATCTGCAAGATGCCGGGGACTGACAGTTGTGCTTCACCTCGCCTCCCCCACCTGAGGGGTGGAGTTGGCAGAGGTGGGCACGCCTCTCTTGTTTTTCCCGTTGGTTCTCCTGCCCAAAGGGGGGGGGGGGATCTGAACCAGTGGGGACCATTTGCTGAAAGCAGCAAGGGACCTGGAGAAGCTCACAAAGGCGGCAAGCCTTGGAAGCTTCCCGTTCGTGAACCCTGTCCATCCTGGGGGAGGAGACTTGGCACCTCATCCCAGGATGTGCATTGTTTCAGGCCCCAGAGAGCAGCAGGCTCTTGACCCAAGGGCCCGGAAACATGTCTGGTGGTGGCAGCTGAAAGATGCCACTCAGCCAGGACACTAGTTGTAGGTTTTTTTTCAGGGGCATCTCTAAGATGGCCTTTGTGTGCATTTTTCATTAAATCTTACACTGGCATCAGTGTGGGTTTAATGTGCTGTGCTTTCAGTGTAGCCATTATGGTGCTGTGGAGTTCCTAATGACAAACTCCCAGCACCATATGCTCTTAATGTCAGCACTGTACTTACAATGTCTAAGAATGGACTTAGACACTATAGGGGTACAGGGCTCATGCACCTGTACCCTCACCACTGGCATAGTGCACCCAGCTATCTTGGTGAACCGGTGTGGGGCCTTGGGAGGTGCGAGGCCTGCACAGTACACCCCTGGATTAGTGGTTCAACCCCCGGCCTGCTGCGAGACTCGGATGGCCCTGAGGTGGATCCCTGTGACAGGAAGCTGGAGCCTACAGATCTGAGCCACTTGTTATGTGGACGAATCACTGAGAGCCTTGTTGTGCTGTTTGATGGGCGTGCTGATAACTGCGTCTTACCAGCGATGCTGCCACTGAGTGTCCTCTGACAGGGAGGAGTATTGCGACCCAGAAACTAGGGTACTACTGGACTACCTGAGGGTACCTTAACAAGGCCCTGCTAAGAGCTATTCGTGGGAAACCGCAAGTGGTGCAGTTTCTCTGAAGGATTCATGGAAATGCTCTCTACGTCCCGAAAAAGCTGGAAATGTACACCAAACATAGGAGTAAATCTACAGGGACTAGGATACAAATAACAAAAGAAGCTAGTAAGAGCGCACAGCGGAGCTGCCGAGAGGTACGTCTGCAGGAGTATGCAGGGAGATTGCTCTGGAGTATGTAGGGGAGGAGCACTCCGAAGCGCCCAGGGTCCCCCTACCACTGGGGCCATGCTCAAAAGCCCCACACTCACCACTGCTGCTGGGAATGGGGAAGATCTGCGGACTTTGGAACTGTCCCTTCCACCTCTCCTCTCTCCGCTCTTGACCTGGGGGCGAGCTGGAGGATGAGGCGGACGGCGTTTCCCAGCAACACCGTGACCAGTACTCTTTTTTTTTGGAAACCGTTTATTACAAATCTCAAGAATATACAGGTATGGGCCTACAACCTTCCGGCCGGCCGCTAGGAATGACAGGAGCATATGACATACGTTCATAAAACACTTGGTGTTGCAGAGGAGCATAATCAGGAGGTATCAATGTCGTGGGCCATATCAGTCAGACCCCACAATACGGTTTCATTTTATACAAACAACAAGAAAAAACCACACCCACAAGGCAACCCGCAATCGAAAGTAGCAGCACGTGCTCCCCGAATGGGGGACCCCAAGTATCCACAGGAGTCTAAAGAGGGGAAGGGGAACAGAGCAAGGACTGGGGGAACCCTGTGCCCGGGGCTGGGGGAAGGAGTCAGCTAAGGGGACGGGGCTGGTGAGGCAGCAGGCAGCAATGGTGGCGCGCAGATACCCCCGCGGTAGGCGTTCCAGGGGCCCTATACTTTCACCCATGTCCCAGGCTTACCCCTCGCCACATACACCACCTTTTCTCGAAACATGCACCAGTCCATGTGTTCTTTCCAGGCCGACACCGCCGGGGGCTTCTGGGATCCCCACAGTTGAGCAATATCACGCTTAGCTACCATATATCCCAGAGTCACCCACCACGTCTGTGGAGCCGAGTAGTCAGTTGGTTCCCACACATTCAACAGGCACCTCCTCGCTTCAGGCAGCAGCGCGACACGCGTAACCACTCGCAGGACCTCGTGCACACCACGCCAAAATCGCTCCACCTTCGGACATTCCCACAAAATATGCAGAAAGGTCGCCAAAGCACCACACCCACGCTTACACAACCCATCCTCAGCATAGCCCATACGCAGAAGCCTTGGCCCCGTCATGTAGACCCGGTGGAGTATCTTAAGCTGGACGAAGCGAAGGCGAGCCGGTATGGCCACCTCCTTCGGAGAGGCCACCGCGGAGATCCAGTCCTCGTCGTCCAACTCCAGCCCATCGGCAACCCAAGCCTCTCGGAGGCCAGTTAGCAAGCCCGAGCGGTCATTGATCAGTTTTTTGTAAATAAGTGAGATCGTGCTGTCTGGGACATGGCCACCTAGCACCCTGTCCTCCAGGGGGGAAGACTCCGGGATGGAGGCAACGTCTGGGAAGACGGAGCCCAGTGCATGACGGACCTGCAAGTACCGAAAGTATTCACTGTCCTGCAGCTGAAACTCCGTCTGCAGCATCTCGAATGTTTTGAATCCCCCCCTCGTCCAGAGATCTCCAACTTTACTGATGCCTATCGTGTCCCACTTCTCGAAGCCCTTCGAGGTCCACAGGGAGCCCAACCTCTCAGACGCGTACAGCGGTGACGCCCGGGTCAAACGGTCCTTCCACCCCATAGCTGCATTAGCCGCGTGCCATACTCGCACCATGACACGCGTAGGTCCCGTCAGGCGAGCGTCGGGCGCGCCAGAGTAGAGCGCTCGATTGTAGTCGCCACCGGGCAGTAGCATCTTGTCCATTTCAAATGCCGGGTTTAAGGCGGGCCCGTAGAGGCCATGGTTAATTGCAGCTAGCTGGGAGGCCCAGTAATACCGTTTAATATCCGGGAGGGCAATCCCCCCGTCGTACCATGGGAGCGTCAACTTCGCCAGGGCAATACGCGGCCTCCCGTCCCAGAACAGGCGGCGCTGTAGACTCTCCACCTCACGGAAGTAGCGCGCCGGGACTAAGTCCATAGTGTTCTGGAGAGCGTGCAGGAAGCGTGGCAACGACATCATCTTAAACAGCGCCGCCCGGCCGAGCGGCGAAAGCGGCAGGCGCCGCCAGCGCGCGACGTCCTCCTTCAAGCGCTGGAGGGGGGGAAGCAAGTTCCGCTCGTAGCGGGCCTCCGGGTCCAGAGTAATGTAGACACCCAGGTACCTAAACCCCTGAGAGGCAATCTGGATCGGACAGCCCCGCGGGAGGACGGGAGCCTCCCCGGAGAGCACATACACACATGATTTAGCCCAGTTGATGACAAGGCCTGAGTTGCGGCCGAATGAACGTAAAACATCAACCAGGACTATTAGTGATTTACGTGGGGAGGCTAGTTACAAAAGGATGTCGTCAGCGTATAGGGACACGCGGTCCTCGTACTCGGGGGTCCAACGGAGACCACGGATGGAAGGATGCCACCGCAGCCACTCCGCCAGGGGCTCCAAGGCCAGCGCAAACAGGAGCGGCGACAAGGGGCAGCCCTGCCGCGTGCCCCGGCCCAGCTCGAATGGGGCCGATACTCTTCCATTTACCACCACCTGCGCCAATGGGCCCGAATACAACAATTTGACCCAACTGATGAAACCCGGGCCAAATCCAAACTTCGCCAGCATCGCCCAAATGTATGGCCACTCAAGCGTGTCAAACGCCATGGTGGCGTCTAAGGACGCCAATATGGCCGGCTCCCGCACGAATGGAACACGTGCGAGCACCCCGTGCAAGCGCCGCAGATTAAGGGCCGTGTTGCGATGGGGAATAAAGCCGGACTGGTCTTGATGGACCAGATCGCCCACCACGCCGACCAGCCGATTGGCCAGCACCTTGGCGAGAATTTTGGGCTCCGCATTCAAGAGCGAGATAGGCCGATAGGATGTAACCCGGTCCCGAGGTCTCCCTTCCTTGTGGATCACCACGATTGTAGCCAGACGCTGGTCCAGCGGGAGGGAGCCCAGCGAGTGGGCCGCCAGGAACATCGCGCGGAGGTGGGGTGCCAATGCATCCGGTCGCAACTTATACAACTCGATAGGGATGCCATTCGGGCCCATGGCCTTGCCAGAGGCGACCGAGCGTATGGCGAGGGCAATTTCGTCGGAGGTGGGAGCGGCATCCAACGACACCCTGTCCTCCTCCGAAAGGGAAGGCAGCGCGATATCCCTAAGCAGGGCATGGGAATCCTCCTCCGAGCAGGGAGAAACCGGGGAATACACTTCACGGAAATAATCCGCGAAACAGGAGACAATTTCTTCTGGCTCGGTTACACTCACACCATCCATCCTCTCAATCAGCGGGACCACACGATTCGCTCTCTCCTTTTTATCCAACCACGCGAGCAGTTTACCAGCCTTATCACCCACATCATACAGTCGCCCCTGTTGCTCCCTACTGAGGCCCCTGGCCGCCTCCGTGACGAGGGCCCTGTAGGCCGCCTGCTTAAGTTGTAGGACATGTAGCGCAGCATCTGTCACCCCACCCTCTAGATCACCCTCCAATTCGGCAATTTCGGCCTCCACCCGGGTCACCTCCTCCCGCTCGCGCCTCCGGGCATGGGAAATAAGGGATAGGGCCTCCCCTCTGAGAACTGTCTTGAAGCCTTCCCACAGGGAGATAGCCGAAGGGACGGACCCCACATTCTCATCAAAGTATCGCTGTAAGGATTTAATCAGGTCAGCGCGAATGGTGGGGTCGCGCAGGTACCAGGCATTGATTGGAACTACCCTGCCCTCACCCCTCGGGAAGACATCAAAGTGTAACAGGAGCGGGGAGTGATCTGAGATACCCCGCGCCAAATGGCGCACCTCTCCTACCCTCCCAACATAGGCCGCCGGGACAAGGACATAATCAAGCCGTGAGAGGCTACCATGGGCCCCCGAGTGGAAAGTGTACTGCAGCTGCGTGGGATGTTTTAAGCGCCAGCAGTCCACCAATCCCAGTGTATCCAAGAGGCCGGACAGCCACGCCTGTGCCCGGGGGAGGTCCCTAGGGGGGTGACGATCCACAGTCCCAGAAACCACCGCATTGAAGTCCCCCCCAACCACCAGAAGCCCCCCCCGGAAGGCCAAGGAGGAGGCGCCCCAGGTCTGCAAAAGTGGTCGACTGTAGCCCCGGTGGGACGTATACTGATACAAAGACAACTACTTTGCCCTCCATTCTCCCCACCAAGACAGTGTAGCGTCCCCTATCATCATGGAGCACCTCATCAATTTCCAACGGGAGCGAGTTCTTCACCATGATGCCCACACCCCGTGAGCCCGACGTGAAGCCCGAGTGGGCCACCAAACGGTAGCCACGCCGATTCATGGCACAAAAAGAATTACCAATAAGGTGTGTCTCCTGCAGAAAGACTACATCGGGTGAGATTCGTTTCAAATACTGCAGGACCACACCTCGTTTGATCCTATCCCCCAGTCCATTAACGTTCCAAGACAACAAAGTCAAGTCCCTACCCTCCATCACACACAGAAGCCATCGTTTGTCCCCCCGAGAGCACCTTAAGACCAATACAAAAAAGGGTTTGCCTTGTGGTAAAAACGAACAACACCCCACCCCAACCCACCCACCCCAACAGAACTCCCCCCTCCCTGCACCCCTGCATGAGCCCGAATAGCCCCCCCAAAGTGCAGTGTGCCTGTCGCCCCATAGATGGTTAAACTAACTAAGCCCCCAGAGGAGGAGGGAGAACCCCCAAGAGACCCCACACGACCTCCACAGGAGGGGAACTTACTCGAACAGACGAACAGTCGAAAGTGACATCAATTTTGTCCAGACCGAGGCCTAATATTAGTCCCTCAGTCCTGATCCGGCGAGCCCTCTCCCCCAACCGCTCCCCCCCCCGATCCCGATCCCCAGACAAAGTATCCAGCCAGTCCCCGGCCGCTTCGGGACGATCAAAAAAGTGCGTGCGGCCATCCACCTCCACCCGCAACTTAGCTGGGAAAAGCATCGCATACTTGAGGTTTAGGTCCCGTAGACGACGTTTGACTCCGAGAAAGCTCAGTCTCTGCTTTTGGACTGCTGGGGTGAAATCAGGATAAAAATTTATGTCCATATTGTCGAGTCTGACCGGTCCCTGTAGTCTGGAGGATTGCAGAATAGCATCTCTGTCCCGAAAGTTGAAAATCCGGGCAATGAGAGGCCTCGGAGGGGCTCCGGTCTTAGGCCTTCCCCCGGGAACCCTGTGGGCCCGTTCCACCGCGAAGAATTTACTCAGCCCCCGGGGCTGGAGATGGGTGAGAATCAAGTCCTCCATGAATAGGTCCGCCGCCGCCTCCTCACGTCCCTCAGGCACCCCGATAATGCGGACATTGTTCCTCCGGGCCCGACCCTCGGAATCCTCCAAGCGGCGATCCATCAGCGCACTCGCCTGGCCAAGCCGGCGCACCTCCTTTTGGAGGGTCGCCACATCCGTCGTGAGGCCCGATGTGGTGTGGGCCAAAGAATCGACCTGATCATTGGTCTTGGATAGATCGGCCCTCACCAAGCCAACATCCACGAGGACCGAGTCAATCTTCTGCGCCAGTGTATCAAAACGCTGGCTCACCGAGGCCTTCATCTCGGCGATAGCACCCATGACATCCCGCAGGGTCAGAGCCGCGGGCAGAGCAGGAGCATCAGTCGGGCCCTCAGGGGACCTACGCGGCACCTCGGGAGATCCCTTCTGGAGGGTGTAGCGGTCCATGCTGTTAGACTGATGGGCTGCGCCACGTCGGGTCGATTTCACCTTTGCCCGGTCACCATCTTGCTTTGTGGACATGGTTCCAGTCCCCCGATCGTGCCAATCACGTCGTAAAGGGCAGGCAAGCCGGTTCACGGGCTCCGGGGGGGGGGCCACCACAGATCCGCGGGGTGGGTCACAGCCGGCGGGCCGGCAGAGTACCCCAACGAGGCCACACCACCTCACAGTGCCCCGCGACCCAGCCTCGCCAAGACAGCAAGGAGGGTGCAAAAGCGAAAGTGAAAGTGCGGGGTACGCGAGTCGCCGAGCCCTGCCCGCCGCTGTTGTTCACTTTGTCTCCGGATAGCCCCACAGATCCAATCCGGGGTTCGGCGTGGAGAAGGCCGCAAACCTCGATCGGTGTTCCCGCCGGTGTCCGAGGTCCAATTTGGAAGCGGAAAACGGGTGCCACCTCAGCTCGGGCTCACCAACACAGTCCCCTCATCTAGGACAGGATATTTTCAGGATATGTGTAGGAGGTCACGGAGGTCCTCGGGAGCCTCGCACCTACGCGGCCATCTTGGTTGCGCGCTAGGCTCCTCCTCCGTGACCAGTACTCTTGATGGAACTTTGACGATGCCCCCTGGGCGGAAACCATAACTGTCTGTATTTACCGCGGTGCCCGAGCAACCTTGGCTGATGCCCAGTGGAGCTGTCCTATTCAGCTGTAGAGTTGTTTGGCTCTGGTTCACCCCTCGGCCTGCACCTACCCAGTCGGACATTGTTTTTCTCGCCTCCCCGTTGTGTTTCCTACCTGCATTCCTTACCCCTTGTGACTATGTCCGGGGGGACCACGGACCAAACCCTAGTTGGTCACCCCTTTCTTCTCTCTCCCCACAGCCTCACGGGGACCTGACTCCCACCCAGTATTGGAAAACCGAGGCTGAGACACAAAAAGGCGACTGTTACTTTAATTGGGCGGAGTTCGACTATCCCGGACCAGGCCCCCTTCGTGACGTCGGCTATCCGGAACCAGAAGTATCGGGAAAGGAGAACAAGGTGTTGTGTTTTACACCCGGAGGAGAGAAGTGTGGAGTGCAGCGAGTTGAGCAGGAGAACGGAGGAAGCGGAGGAGAACAGGAGAGCGAAGGAGAACAGGCGAGCAGAGGGAGCGGAGGAGAACAGGAGAGCGGAGGAGAACAGGCGAGCGGAGGAAGTGGAGGAAGAGAAGAGAAGATCGCGGACGTCCAGAGGGCAGCGCCAGGAGGCCAACGTACCGGCGAATCCCCGTGCCACACTTCAAGGGAAGTGTGGCTTCAACAGGTACGGGGCCGCATCAGAGCGTGGGTGGGAGGAAAGGGTTTTAAACCTCCTTGATACATACGTCGACTCCGGCAGTTGGTACTGGTCTCCCTACCCTTGAGCACTTTTTTTCTTTCACTGTCTGGGTCGTTTAAGGAGAGCACTGCGTGGTCCCCCACTCCCTTCCCTAGAAAACGAGCGTATCTTCCCTGAACCTGATCCTCCCCCATATCTTCTCTTTTCTTCCCTGGGCAAACCCACCACCCCGGAGAGGCCTTCAGGGAATCGACAACCTGGAGAAGACTCGGACCACCAGGGAGAGAAGAAGCCGCGCCAGCCCGGAACCACGGGTTTCAGACCTCCCCCTGCCTTACTACAGGAGTGCCCGACTACCCAAACGCTCTGTAAAATCAATAAAAACCTTCATAAGTACCTCTCAAGTCCCTGTGCCTCCCTGCGAACCGCTACAAGTGGTGTAGAATGCAGGCAGCGAGGTAACCATCTGTACCCCGAAGATGGAAGAGATCCTACATCATCTGGTGAAAGGACAGGAACAGCTAGGCTGGGTGGTCGAACAGCAACTCAACGCCGCCAAGGCCGACCGCGAAACCTTCGCCAACACAGTATCGGCTGTTCTGCATTCGAGATGCTCTACGGACGCCAGCCCCGTTCTCTCCTAGGATGACGAAGGAAGCCTGGGAGGGGGAAAGAATTGAGGAGAGAACAGTCTTGGATTACAGCCTGTCTCTCAAAAACACCCTAGGAAAATTGAGAGACCTCGCCCACACCAATCTCGAGAAAAACCAAACCAAATAAAAAGCGTACTATGATAAAGGAAAGAAATGGAGGAGGCTGGAGGTTGGTGACTGGGCTTTGGTAATGCTGCCCTCGCCTACGAAACGATTTCAGTCGGAATGGACGGGGCCCTATAAAGTCCTAGACACCATAGGGAAGACCAGTTACCTATTACAGATGTCCTCGAGTAAACAACAAACCTATCACATCAACCTTCTAAAAAAATGGATTGGGGCCCCACCGAAGGAAGTCTCTTTGGTCTTACCGAGTGGGACCTCCACCGCCTCCACCTTGGACCAACTGGTCATCAACGACGACTTAAAAGCCCACGAAAACGAGATGTTACGGGGCGTACTGACCCCGTTCGCCCCTATCTTTTCGGACAGACCCGGACTGACCTCGCTTGCCGAACATCGGATAGAGACACGGCCTGGAACCACAGTGAAAGTACGCCCCTATAGAATACCCGCCGCCAAGAGACCTATCGTACAAAAAGAGGTGGAAGAAATGCTACGGTTGGGGGTTATCCGACCATCCAGAAGTGACTGGTCTTCCCCAATAGTTATGGTGCCCAAACCGGACGGCAGCACCCGTTTTTGTATGGACTTTCGCTCACTCAACGCGGTATCCACGTTTGATGCATATCCGATACCCAGAGTGGATGAACTCATTGAAAATCTAAGGGAAGCCAAATACATTAGCACGTTGGACCTGACCAAGGGGTATTGGCAGGTTCCGCTACGAGAAGAAGATAAGAAAAAGACTGCCTTCGCCACCCCGGATGGGCTCTATGAGTTCAACGTCTTGCCTTTTGGATTACATGGAGCCCCAGCGACCTTCCAGCGCCTCATGAACGAGGTCCTGAAACATCACCATAACTACAGTTCGGCTTACCTGGACGACATCATTATATTCAGCCATTCCTGGGAGACGCACCTACAACACCTAGAGACCATTTGTGGAACCCTCCAGGCCGCCGGATTGCATATCAATTCCAAGAAGTCCCGCATAGGCTTTCACAAAGTTAAGTACCTAGGATACGTCCTGGGACATGGGTTCATAGAGCCCCAAATAGAAAAAGTCCGAGCCATCTCGGAAACACCATTTCCAACCTCAAAAAAGGAGATGAGAGCCTTTCTGGGGCTCATCGGCTATTACCGCAGGTTTATTCCATCTTTTTCGGCGCTCGCAGCTCCCCTCACCAATACCTTAAAACAGGACTTTCGCCCTCACCTTTTCCATACCCCTAGCAAGGACATGTGGGAAGCATTCACCGCCTTAAAACGGGTCATTACCACCGCCCCCGTATTGTCATCCCCCGACTTCGCTAGGCCATTTCTAGTGCACACAGATGCCTCCGATTATGGGGTGGGAGCGGTACTCACTCAGGTAGGGTCTGATGGGATGGAACACCCCATCCTGTACATTAGCCGCAAGTTGTTTCCCAGGGAGGGAAGGTACCCGACCATAGAGAAAGAATGTCTCGCAGTGAAATGGGCAATTGACAAGCTCAGGTATTATCTGGAGGGCCACCCATTCACGTTATATACCGATCACGCTCCGCTACAGTGGATGAGCAGAAACGCATCTTTGAACCCCCGGGTAATGAGATGGTTCCTGTCCCTGCAACCCTTCTCGTTTACGGTCCGACACCGAAAAGGGGCCGAAAACGCTAGTGCGGATTTCCTCTCCCGGTTTCCTCTCCCCGATCGGGAGATTCCTGGGGAGGACATATGTGACGATGTCCGGGGGGACCACGGATCAAACCCTAGTTGGTCACCCCTTTCTTCTCTCTCCCCACAGCCTCACGGGGACCTGACTCTCACCCAGTATTGGAAAACCGAGGCTGAGACACAAAAAGGCGACTGTTACTTTAATTGGGCGGAGTTCGACTATCCCGGACCAGGCCCCCTTCGTGACGTCGGCTATCCGGAACCAGAAGTATCGGGAAAGGAGAACAAGGTGTTGTGTTTTACACCCGGAGGAGAGAAGTGTGGAGTGCAGCGAGTCGAGCAGGAGAACGGAGGAAGCGGAGGAGAACAGGAGAGCGGAGGAAGCGGAGGAGAACAGGCGAGCAGAGGGAGCGGAGGAGAACAGGAGAGCGGAGGAGGCGGAGGAGAACAGGCGAGCGGAGGAAGTGGAGGAAGAGACGAGAACATTGCGGACGTCCAGAGGGCAGTGCCAGGAGGCCAACGTACCGGCGAATCCCCGTGCCACACTTCAAGGGAAGTGTGGCTTCAACAGGTACGGGGCCGCATCAGAGCGTGGGTGGGAGGAAACGGTTTTAAACCTCCTTGATACATACGTCGACTCCGGCAGTTGGTACTGGTCTCCCTACCCTTGAGCACTTTTTTCTTTCACTGTCTGGGTCGTTTAAGGAGAGCACTGCGTGGTCCCCCACTCCCTTCCCTAGAAAACGAGCGTATCTTCCCTGAACCTGATCCTCCCCCATATCTTCTCTTTTCTTCCCTGGGCAAACCCACCACCCCGGAGAGGCCTTCAGGGAATCGACAACCTGGAGAAGACTCGGACCACCAGGGAGAGAAGAAGCCGCGCCAGCCCGGAACCACGCGTTTCAGACCTCCCCCTGCCTTACTACAGGAGTGCCCGACTACCCAAACGCTCTGTAAAATCAATAAAAACCTTCATAAGTACCTCTCAAGTCCCTGTGCCTCCCTGCGAACCGCTACACCCCTGTTTACCATTCCCCCTCTACCTTTTCACTCCCCATAAGACGTGTGTATGCGCTAATAACTCACATTATTTTGTAATTCTCATGTTTTGTTTCTTCTATGTCTATACCTGTCTATATAATTATGTAACCTGTAGCTCAATGATCCTCATGTAAAGCGCTCTAATACCTCCGGGTCTAGCCAGCACTATATAAAATATTGCAAATAAAATAAATAAGCTAGAGGGGTGACTGATCTATGCCAGGGCAGTGGGTTGTAGGCATGGCGCACAGCGATGTGTGCCATGTCGACTCTTCACTCCACCAAAACACGCAGCCTGCAAAGGCAGTGTGTGTGTGTAAAGATACAGGGCCTCTAGTGGTGGCACAATAAGTGCTGCAGCCCTTAGAGGTCTTCCCTGGTCACAGTGCCCTGGGTACCTGTGGTACCATTTACCAGGGGCTGACCTGTGGCCAGAGATGCCAATTGGGTTAATTTTGGGGAAAGAACACAGCCCCTGGGAACCTGATTGGCAGGGACCCCGGGCACAGCAAGTCAAAAGTGCATCAGTAATCTGGCAAAAAGTGGGGGGGTTACTGCAACAGAAACCCACTTTCCTACTCCACACTTTTTGCTGGTGTTGTTCTGTTTCCTGAATAGTTTGACTGGGATCCTTCTAATCAGGACCCCAGTCACTGTGCATCTTCCCTAAATTTGACAATGGTAACTACTTTAGTACCTTCCCAATTGGCTACTAGTGTACACCAGGTCCCGATCACCTGCATAGCGCATGCGCCGACTGAGAGGTGGAGCTCCGTGCTAGCTATTGAGTGGCGAGGAATCGGCTTCCGACCCTACCGGAGCCAAACCACCCCAGAGCCAGGGTGCCGTGGAGCCAGAGGAGCGGCGGAGCGGTTTCAGCGCGGATCCGATCGCGGGCACATCTGAAAAAGGCAGTGGGGTGCGGCCGCACTGAAGACTGCACTGAGGCTGAGGTAAAAGGCAGGGAGAGCGGTTGCTTAGTGTCAACCGCGTAGCGTTGTACCCAGGTGCGCTGCGAAGGATGCCCTACGAGGTTGGGTACAGTCTGCAGCGTCCAGTGTGCCCTGCTTCCCGCTCAAGCTTGCCACATTGCTCATTGTCGCCCTGCCTTGCCCCATCTCCCTCTCTGTGACTCCTGTGCTTCTGTGCTGCAGCTGGGCCAGATTGGCGGTAGCCTGATTCAGCCTCTGCTGTCTCTGTACCCCGTTCCCAGGTGGGCTGAATAAAACAAGGATTAAGATTTCCAGCTGTCAGGACTGCAAGACTGTATAGACTGCGGAGCTGCAGAGCGGTGCAGCAACATTACAGGAACAGTACCAATAGTATTAATGGCACTGACAGCTATCGACAGCTACTGACAGCTATCTGCACGATCTTGGGCCCAGGAAGGAGTCCAGTGAGTCCGACGAGGCAGCCGGATAACCAGATTTAGGCTATGTACCAAGGACTGGACTGGACTGGACCTGGGGCCAATTCTGGGGTTAAGTGAACAACCCTGCAACAGACCCTGTCAGGTGGTTTTACAGGGAGGAAGTATTCAAAACACCAACTTCAAAAATTTACAAATTCAAATACAAATCACCTAACAAAAACAATAAAAAAATCCACAAGGAGTAATGCGACCTGGCAGAATTAGGCAGCTCTTACTCGAACCAAAAATGATCTCTAAGTCGTGGAAAAGGAAACTTGAGCCAATAATGACGGCACAGTCAACTAAACCCTGGGATAACACTGGCGAAACACTCTTATTCGGCCAGTCGAGCCGTGACAAACCCAAGTCAAGCAAGCATACCTCACACAGAAAGCTTAGACTCATCAGTTAAAATTAAGGTTCAGGATCATCGTGATGAAATAGGACAAGACCCATTCTTTTATTGAACAATAGCTCCCCTATTCAAATGAAGCCAATTCAGTAACTCAGATAGAACAATTAGCAACGACTAAGGAACAGGACAGCCGGGACGGAAAAACGCAAAATGTATTCTCTCAATTAAAGAATAGTTCTCCTATTCAAACCAAACCATTTCAAATAACTCAAGCAGACACCTGGGAGCAATTAGTAAAACACAGCAGGCCAACAGCAAAAACGCCCCCAGTGCGTCGCACTCTATTACCTTACAATGACTCCCATTATACGAACAATGATATCACCTTTATAGCCACGCAGGAATGGGAAGAATTAGTTGCCTCCTATAACTGGCAACCAGCTCACTTCCATTCTCCTATAGAAGTAAACAATCTCCCAAGACTGGAGAAAAGCAACAATACTGGAAACTCATTCCCGGAATCTATATGGACAACAATCCTAAATACCTTGCAAGACTCAGCCGCAGCCCTACAATTTCAATCTCATAAAATGGACTTGTAGCTTACTGTTCTACAGACAATGGCCGATTCCATCTCCGGAATTGACTGGAAGATATCAGAACTTAATGGTCTCATAAAGAGGGATCGGGAAGCAGCCTACATCTTCCAAGCAACACCATCACCATGCCCCTGTGTATCGATCGTAGATAAGTTATCAACCTTACCATCTATGTTAGGGGACCTAATATCAGACCTAAAATCAACAGTTTTACAGACCCCAGAATTGAAAACTCAACTGCCTGGAACATCAACAACGCCTACGGTTCAACCAGCAGCAGAACAGGCAGTAAACAGCAATTTGCCCCTGGTGGGTAGGGAAGCCCTACCACCACCGTCAGAGAATACGGAAGCTGAACCTACGGATCACTCACCAGCAGCTTCTGTAACCACAGTTGACCGCGTATCAGTCAATGCCCAGACCTCTTGCAGAACTCGCAGGAGGAAAAAAAGGAAGGGAAGAAACAGGCTTCCAATTGATGGAAGATCTTGTAAAGAACTGCAATTACATCTGTCCCCAACAGCAACCACCTATGGTTGAAAAGTTGCACACGCAAACCAACTTCCGCTCTCACCTTTGCCCGAGGATCCTGAGAGTCCTTCTCTGTCATCCATCGCTGTCTCCCCAGCAGCTTTGGCAACACCATCCGGAGACGTACCCTGGAAACCATGACTCAGTGATAGCAAGTGGAGACTTCCTCAAGCAAAAATAACTGCCTAAGGTCCATAATCACTGAGTGCTTGGAAAAGGCATCCAAGAATCTTGAGGCCAGCCAGTAGCTTCAGAAGCACTGGTACGACCAAAAAGCTGCACTGGTTGAGTTTCAACCTGGGCAAATGGTGTGGGTTTTGGAGCCAGTGGCACCAAGGGCACTCCAGGGCAGATTGTGTGGCCCTTACTCTATTCTAGAGAAAAAGAGTGAGTCACCTACTTGGTTGACCTGGGCACAAGCAGGACACCCTAAAGGGTTATCCATGTGAACCGCCTCAAGCTCTACAATGACAGGGCTGACATCACCATGCTGATGGTGACTGATGAGGAACAGGAAGCAGAGAGTGAACCTCTCCCTGACCTCCTCTCCTACAGCCCAAAAGATGGATCAGTGGATGGAGTGGTCTTTTCAGACACCCTCTCTGCCCAACAGCAGACTGACTGCAAGCAAGTCTTGCAACAGTATGCTAGCCTCTTTTCCCTGACCGCTGGTCTGACCAACTGGTGTACCCATGACGTGGACACTGGTGACGGTGCACCTGTCAAAAACAAAATCTATTGACAGGCAGACCAAGTCAATGAAAGCATCAACACTGAAGTCAGCAAGATGCTGGAGTTAGGGGTTATTGAACCCTGTAAGAGCCTCTGGGCCAGCTGTGAGAAAGTGGCTCTGTATATACTGTTCCCTAATAGGTACAGGGTGTACAGAGTCCACAGTCCCCCAGAGGCTGATAGAGGTCAAAGTTAGGTATGACCTTACTCTCAAAAGTGGTAGCTTGGTCGAGCAGTAAGGCAGTACCAGAGGACAGTGTAAAGCATTTATTGTACACACTCAGTCAGCAAATGGTTTCACACACTCAATAACTGAACTCTAGGCCAATGGTTTATATATATAAAATATATGCTTGTTTTATTTTTAGAACCACAAAGGGGGTAAAAATATACTTTCTCAGAATGAGAGGTTGAATATAAATACTTTTGTCTTAAGCAATAAATTTGTGTAAACAGTCACAGTTGGTTGCAATAAACAATCCTATTTCCTAAACATAACAATGCATTGAGCTCAATGGTAAATTCAGGTTATTTGTAATAAATTACTTTTCAGATTACTTTTGGAATATCAGGTCTGGCTCCTAGAACCAGCCTTGGGTCAGTATTCAGAATCAAGTGATGAAAGTCGACTTAATAACTGTAATGATTTTTAAATAATATTTAGCTATTTCAAAAGTTAGCACTTAGAAAATATTTCAAAGAAAACATTCAATGGATCTCTATGGCAAGAAATTCACATTGCATTGCAGGTAGAGTACTTTATCGTTACTTTAGTAATCCAGGACTGGGTGCCTAGACCCAGGACTGGGGTCCCTATCAAAAGCAGGTAAGTAATTTCATTTGCAGAATTGGTACGATTTTAAAAGAATATTTCAAATTTGCAAAAATAGACACTTAGAAGAAATTTCACAGAAAAGCAGACAATGGTTTCCTATGGGAGGTAAGTATAGTTGTGAACACTTTTCAGGGTCAGGACTGGGCACCAAGATCCAGCAGTTTCGAAAAGTTCACACTTAGAAGATTTTTGAAGAAAAAGCCAGTCAATGTTACCCTATGAGGAAAATGAAGTTAGCGGTTTAAGGGTAAGTACTCGACTGGCAGGGTTGAAATTCCGGGCATGGACTCAGGGGTCCCCCAGTGTCAGGTAGGTACAGTTGGTTCACCCTCAGCGGTTTCAGGACGGCCGGGTGCAGAGAGAGTTGGGCCCAATGTTATCCTATGAGGGATAGGGGGGCCTTGGTTGGTGGCTGCTGTCTGGCAAGCCACGCGGCTGTGGGAGCTGGGCTCCTGGTCACTTACTCCGGGCAAGTGGGGAAGTAGGTTAGTGTAGAGAGGGCACTGCCAGGGCCACTCGGGCGGCTGGGTGCAGGGTGCTTTTGAGCCTTCGGGCGCTCAATGGAAATCAATGGGAATGTTCCGGTTTGGAAAAAGGCTGCAGGCTCGGGGACGAGGATGTTTCAGGTGCCACCACCACTTCGAGAGGTAAGTTGGGTAGTTGTAGGTTAGGTGGGTACCCCGGGATTGGGCACAGGGGGCCGCAGGGCGCCGGGTGCAGGGATGCCTTTTGACGTCGGGAATCTTACCCTCTGGTTGATCGCGGTTGGGGTGGCACTTGGTTCTGAGGCTGCAGGCTTCTTCCGGGATGTCGAGGGGGGTCCTTGGGTGCCGGACTCTGGGTCACAGTCGCCGTGGGGTCATCCTCTGGGTCTTTGTCCACTCCGGCACTGGCCAGGCTTGGCTGGTGCAGAGTGTGTTGGGTCCGCGGTCCCGGGCTGGTGCCAGGGATAGCAAATAGGTTTCTTGAGTAGAGCCTCTACTCGTGGGAGTCCCAGGGGCTTAGAGCTAAAAGGTAGCCAGGTCCTCCGGGGTTGGTGAGGTTGCTGGCCACGAGGGATGCCGCGCTGGTGCAGGTTCGAGAGTCGACAGGCCGGTAGGGCTGGGGCCAAAGCAGTTGGTGTCTTCTTCTCTTTTTAGCAGCTGCAGGGCAGGTCTTTGTTCTTCTTGCTCTTCTTGTAGTTTTCTATCTGGAATCTAAGGAAGGAAGGTTCAGGGTGCCCCTAAATACTAGATTTAGGGGCGTTACAGGTAGGTGAAGGCCAGGGACCAATGGGTCCTTGTCCTGGGGTGGGTACACCCCCTATCCTGCCTCTCTCCTGTGGGAGGGGGGCAGTAGCCTAATCCTGATAGGGTAGGGCCTCCCATCTTCAAGATGGCGAGAGCCCGGAGATGTGCTTCACCTCGCCTCCCCCACCTGAGGGGTGGGGTGGGCAGGCTGGCACATCCCCTGTCCTTGTATGGGGTTTCCGGCCAAGCTTCCCGCCAGAGTGGGGGGTTGCAGTGGCCTGGGGAAACTCCAAATGGCGGCCTGCCTTTGAAGCTTGCCTTTGCTCATCCTGGGGGAGGAGATTTCTCACCTCACCCAGGATGTGCATTGTTGCAGGCCCGGGAGAGATGGGGCTCTCCCACCCAGGGGTCCAGCAACGTGTCTGCTGTGTGGCAGCCTGGGCAGCCTCAGAGCAGACGTGGATTGTAAGTTAGCTGTAAGGGGGCATCTCTAAGATGCCCTCTGGGGTGCTTAGTACATTAAATCCTACACTGGCATCAGTGTGGGTTCAATGTGCTGAGAAGTTTGATACCAAACTTCCCAGGCTTCAGTGGTGCCAATATGGTGCTGTGGAGCTCGTGTTTGACAAGCTCTCAGCACCATGTACTCTTAAATGACAGCACTGCACTTACAGTGCTCAGGAATGGACCCGGGTACTGTAGGGGCACAGGGCTCCTGCTCCTGTGCCCACACCATAGGCGTAATGCACCCAGCTAGAGGGGTGGCTGACATATGCCTTGGCAGTGTAGGTGATGGGCATGGTACACAGTGATGTGTGCCATGTCGACTCTTTGTTTTGTCCTGCACCCAGACACTCAGCCTGCAAGGGTAGTGTGTGTGTAAGGGTACAGGGCCTCTGAGGGTGGCACAATGAGTGCTGCAGCCCTTAGAGGCCTTCCCTGGCCACAAGGCCCTGGGTACCTAGGGTACCATTTACTAGGGGCTGACATGTGGCTAGGGTTTGCCAATTTGGGGTTTGTGTGGTTTAAGGAAGGAACATAGGCCCTGGGCACCTGATTGGCAGGAACCCAGGGTACACTCAATCGAAGTTCATTCAGCAATTTAGCAAAAAGTGGGGGCATACCATGCAAGAAAGATGGCACTTTCTCACACCAGCCCAGTGGTACTAGTCCCCAAACCTCATCCACAGGGTGGAAGGAGAGAAACGACGTTCTGTGTGGACTATAGAAGGCTCAACTCTGTCACCAAGACAGATGCTCACCCTATCGCAAGAGCAGATGAGTTGATAGACACATTGAGGGAAGCTGCATTTCTAAGTTCCTTTGACTTAACTGCAGGGTACTGGCAGATTGGCATTGCCCCAGGAGCAAAAGTTAAAACAGCATTCTCCACACCTGATGGGCACTATCAGTTCACTGTTATGCCCTTTGGTGTAAAGAATGCCCCTGCCACCTTCCAGAGGTTGGTGAATCAAGCCCTTGCTGGGTTGGAGTCCTTTAGTGCAGCTTACCTTGATGATATTGCTGTCTTTAGTTCCACCTGGCAGGATCACCTGATCCAGCTTGGGAAGGATTTAAAAGCCCTGCAAACTGCAGGCCTAACTATGAAGGCATCCAAATGCCAGATAGGAGGGGCACTGTGGTGTACTTGGGCCACCTTGTTGGTGGAGGCCAGGTACAGCCCTTACAGCTAAAGATCCAGGCCATCCTGGACTGGGCAGCTCCAACCACCCTGACCCAAGTCAGAGCATTCCTTGGCTTGACTGGATACTACAGGAGGTTTGTGAAGGGATATGGGTCCATTGTGACTCCCCTCACAGATATCACCTCCAAGAAAATGGCCAAAAAGGTTAACTGGACAGTTAGTTGCCAAAAGGCTTTTGACACCCCGAAAGAAGCAATGTGCTCAGCACCAATTCTGAAGGCTCCAGATTATGCCAAGCAGTTCATAGTGCAGACTGATGCCTCTGAGCTAGGGATAGGAGCGGTCCTATCCCAGACCAATGATGAAGGGCAAGACCAACCTGTTGCTTTTATAAGCAGAAGGCTTTTCCCCAGGCAGCAGCGTTGGAGTGCCATTGAGAGGGAGGCCTTTGCTGTGGTTTGGTCCCTGAAGAAGGTGAGACCATACTTGTTTGGTACTCACTCCCTAGTTCAAACTGGTCACAGACCTCTCAGATGGCTAATGCAAATGAAAGGAGAACATCCTAAGCTGTTGAGGTGGTCCATCTCCCTACAGGGAATGGACTGTGAAGTGGAATACAGACCTGGGACTGTCCATGTCAATGCAGATGGACGTTCCAGGTTCTTCCACTTAGACAAGACTCTCTAGGGCAAGGTTAGTCTCATCATCTTTGGTTTGGGAGTTGGGGGGGTGTTGTGTGAGAAAGTGCCCTCTTTCTTGCATGGTATGCCCCCTCTTTTTACTGAATTGCTGATGTTCTTTAACTGAGTGTGCCCTGGGCTCCTGCAAATCAGGTACCCAGGGTTTATGTTCCTTCAGGGCAAAGTAACACAATCATATTCCAAATACGACGCATATTCACGAGGTTCAGATTTAGGACCCAGGAGTTAGCTAAGAGGAGTTGGAATTATACTTCTGCATTTTTTGAATTTGGAATAAGATTGTGTTACATTGCCCTGAGGAAGTCCATGATTTACTGTCAGTTGGATGAAACGCGTGTTGGCATCCAGTGTGGTTCGAAGACTTGCTTGAAATAAGAACGTATTATTGGACAACCAAAGCTTGAAGTAAACTGAGAAGAATCTGATCAAGACTGTCATCTGGACTTCACTTTTGTTAGGACTTTCTTGCCTGTGCTCGGATTACCTATTATTGTACTTGGGTATGGTGGGCCTCCCACATTTACAACGTGAGGTGGTCGTTGTAAGGTAACCTGAAGCAGTGACATTTGATGGAGATATTGTGAATGTGATTTTTCACCTCTTAGCGCGGAAACTTTTCCCTACCACCGTTCAACCTTTGGTGCTACTTTGGTCTCCAACTTGCCCTGAGCTAAACCCTAGGAGCTTTGCTCCCACAACCTCGTGGCCTGCTTGCCAACAGCCACCAACCAGAGGCCATCTATCCCCCCATTGGATAACATTGGGCCTCAACACTCTGCACCCGGCCGCCCAAGTGCCGCTGAGGGTGCAACAACAGTGCATCACTGACCCTGGGAGACCCCTGAGTCTAACCCCAGAACCTTAACTCCCACAGCCGTTTACTTACCTGTGAACCGTTAACATGTTTTCCTTCCATAGGATAACATTGACTCTTTTTCTCCAAAAAGTTTCTAAGTGTGGAGTTTTGAAGCCTAAAAATATTCTTTAAAAATCGCACAAATAACCAAAACGTATTTACTTACTTGTTTGCAGGAAATGTCCCAGTGCTGTATCTAGGTATCCAGCATTGAGTTAGAAAAGTAACGTAAAAAGTAACTTACCTGCAAATTACTGAAAAAGCCTATTCATTTCAATGTACTATATTTGCTAAGTGTTGCATACTAATGCTCCCCTGTAAATCAAACAAAGTACCATTTCTATTGCATTTTCAATCTGTTCTATATCCAGTAACTTATTACTGAAAAGTATTTCAGTACCTGTACCAGGCTTGCTTGGTTCTAAAAATAAACAATGGTATATTTTTATACAAACACAATTGGCCTAGAGTTCAGTTCTTGAGTGTGTGAATTAATTTGCTGACTGAATGTGTACATCAAATGCTTAACACTGTCCTCTGATACGGTCTTACTGCTCTACCAAGCTACCACTATTAGAGAGTAAGGTTCTATCTAATTTTAACGTCTGCCTACCTCTGGTGACACTTGGACTCTAAACACACTATACCTCATTTTGGTGTAGTATATATAGAGCCATTTTCTTACAACAATGCTTTCACACCATCCCTCACTGAAAGTGGCACTCTCCTGAGTTTATGCTGCAGAGGTTAAGCGTTATTCTTAAGTAAGATTTTATGCATGTATCCTTCAAACATCTGAGGAACTTTAAAAAAACACTCTCCGCCCCACCCGGCACATCACTCAGGTGTGTATCCTCGACAACCATTTTCTGATGAGCGGCTCTGGGATTAATTTCTATGTTGGGATTGAACTGATGCATCCACCCTCCACTGAAACATATACTTTACCACTTGTGCATAGTGCTCCATGTGTTATGTTACCTTCTATGTATCCTATAATATCAATGGGTTCACCCTGATACCCTCCTGGATTGATGTCTCTGGGAAGCAATTCTACTTTATTCCACTGCACACTGAACAATTTCTAAAGTATTATTGTATACATTGATGCTGAATCAATCAACAGTTCTACCTCACTTCCACCCACATAAAACATAGCCACAGGTCTTGACATTCTCCTCTTATCACCTGAGCAATGCACACATTCTCTTTTGCAGTACAGTCATCATTCACTTCTTCTACAATGCCTACCCTTGAGTTTTTTTCCTTGCCCTGCGTATTTCTTTACACATGTGGGCATAATGACCTTTGTGTCTGCATCTCCTGCGTTTCTTACTGATAGCAAAACACTGTTTTGAATCTGAGGAATGATACGTGCTGCCACACCGTGTGCACTTTGCTTTTAATTGGGGACATTGGTACCCCCTTCCACAAACATCCCCTTCTCCATTTTGGTGGTCACCTCTCACAATAGAAACCTCAACCTCTTTTTCATTAATCTCTTTCATACACCCTTGCGACTCCTCAGTAACTTTAGCCATTTCTTTCACATTTTTTAGTGACGGATACTTGCGGCCTACAGCGTCTCCTGAATTATTTTGTCTTTACATTGAACAATAAGTTGGTCACGAATTAACTCATCAGTCATAGCTCCAAAGTGACATTTGATAGAAAGTTCTTTGAGCCTCTCCACAAATTCATCTATTGACTCATGTTCTGCCTGAGGCTGTGTATAAAACTTAACCCATACCATGACTAAATTAAGTTCTTTTGCAAACCTAGTTACCAGACGTTTAATTGCCTCTTTATATACATCAGCAATGGGCTGCCCAAGGCTGCAGGCAAATATTTAAACACTCTTTGTCCTTCATTACCCAATGCACTCAATAATAAAGCCTTCTTTCTTGCTGGTGCAAACATTTGACTATCCAATGCTGTGAAATAATTTTCAAACATTTCCACCCTGTCCTCCCACAATATTACTGGAGGCCCCGTTTGAGATAAAAAAAAATGGCAGAGTGATAAAATTACTATGGGCAGCCATATTTCTTTTCATTACATCTAAGCTGGGATAAAAGTTAAATAGGTATCAAAATAAACAATGCTATGGTAACAGAATTAATGAACTAATAAAGAACCTTAGGTGTTCAAATACCCCTGCACCAGTTGCTACAAAATGGCCTGTGGCTGAACTTCCAATAATGTGAGGCTAAATGAACAGATGGGCTCATGAAGTACCTTAGGTGTGCAGGTCACTGTACATAATTTCTGATGGATACATCTGCCAGTGGATTCCTCACCTTGTGAATATTCCCTGCGCCAGCATTCCACAGAATTTTTCCCCCAGCTCTCCACGCCGACGTGGACGTTATAATACCTCGGCTCCGCTCGCGACTCCGTATGACGTCACCGGAGCCATTAGAGAGCCACGTCGGCGTGATGACGTCAGTTCCCTTTTTTCCGCGCCGTCGACGTGTAACGGTTTTCCATCACTCTCCTGTTACTTTGTAGTCTCCTTGTGAGTTACTGTTTCTGGATTTATCATGTCTTCGACGAGGAAGTCAGGATTCAAACCGTGTAGGGAATGTGGGGGTCACATGTCCATAACTGACCCCCACAAAGACTGCTTATGGTGTCTTTCATCGGACCATGATGTGGAGGACTGTTCCTGCTGTAGGAAAATGAATCCTAAGGCACTGAAAGAGAGAGAGAGGCGAAGCTTTTCCTGGCCAAATCGAAAAAGGAGGGCAGAGGTAGGAAAAGAGACAAGTCGAAGCCAGAGTCGTCGACTTCGCACTCCTCGAAGTCGAGAAGGCACAAAAAGAAGAGGAAACATAGCTCTCAGCGCCGATCGTCGAAGAGTAAGGCTTCGAGGTCGCCGTCGCCTCGACGTCGAAGTAAGGACTTCGTCTCTCCTTCTCATTCCCCTTCTCCTCGTGTTTCTCTGGAGAAGTCACCTTCGCCCAAGTTAACTCCGGTGCAGACTCCGGCGCCGGTGGACTCTCCAGCTTCCGACGCCGAGCCGGAGCAGGTGGTAGATCTTTCGCCAGTGCCAGAAGGTGAACCTGCGGCTCCAGTAGAGGATACTTCGGTTCCGGCTACTCCTCGGCCGAATTCAGGTTCTAACCCATACCCGCATTTCCCGACTCCGGGTGCGGATCCGATGCATTTCTTTAATGCAATTTATGGTGTTTTTCAAAGAGCAGCCTTCCCATCCGGCGCACCTTCAGGTCCCGTGGGTCCAATGGCGTTTAGTTTGGGCGTGCCGCAACATTATGCTCAGGCACCTTTTTTTGCCCTTCTTGCCGATGGCTCCTTCATGGCAGTTCCCGGCGCTGTCTAGAGAGCCTTCCTCCCGGCCTCAACTGGATCGCTTGCCTTCATCGGAGCCTCCCTCGACGCCAACTCCAACTGCACCGCCTCTGGCACTGCCGACTCCTCCGGCACCGCCGACTCCACGTTCGGTGCCGCCGACCCCGCGTATGGGGCCGCCGACGCCGTGCCCTCGGATCCGCTCTCGAAGAGAAGCTCAGAGGGTTATAGAGGAAGAGCAATATCGGGCAGAGGAAGTGGAGGAAGGTGAAGTGGGTGACTCCACGGACGAATTTGAGGGCATTCAGGAGGCAAGTGGGTTGGACACTAATCCTGAATGGGAGCATTCTTCTTCCAGGTCGTCTCCTCCTCAAGAGTTGGCTCCATACCATTCGGTCATCAGGAAGGCTGCGGAGTTGTTGGATTTACAGTTGCCTTCTGCAGAGTACAAGCCAAAACTTTTGACTGAAGTCCTTCATTCGCCTTCTTCCATCGTTGAGCCTTTGTTGCCCTTAGAGCCTGTTATGGACGTTTGGCGCAAGCCACTTTCTTCACCTGCGGTATCCAGAACTGTGGCAAGGAGGTATTGAGTGGCTCCGGGGGATCCGAGCTTCCTTTCCTCGCACCCTTCTCCAGAGAGTCTTGTAGTGCAGGCCTCCTGTTCGAAACAATCTTCGGGTGCTTTTCCACAGGCTCCAGCTGACAGGGACTCTAAAAAGATCGAACAGTCCGCTAAAAAGGTCTTCTCTTCTGGAAGTATGGCGCTTAAGTCAACAAATGCCACTTGCTTACTGGGACGCTACGTTCATGCTTTGATGGACTCTGTGAAGAGGTTAGCCCCTAAACTGCCTGATGAGGAGATGGGCTCTTTTATGGAGGTTGTTGCTGATACTCAAGCTGCCGCTAGGCAAGTTATTCAG
Organism: Triturus cristatus; assembly: GCF_964204655.1. Taxonomy (NCBI): domain Eukaryota; kingdom Metazoa; phylum Chordata; class Amphibia; order Caudata; family Salamandridae; genus Triturus; species Triturus cristatus. The sequence goes on along the minus strand of NC_140593.1, from coordinate 675,205,588 downwards.
TCAGGACTAGATACGGCTGATTCCGTGGCTAGGATTATGGGATCTTCTATAGCCACTAGATGGCAGGCTTGGCTTCGTTCTTCTGGCTTCTCTGCTGATGTTCAGGCTATCTTGGTTGACTTACTCTTTGATGGGGAAAAGCTTTATGGGGAAAAAGCGGATTCCGCCCTGTAAAGATTTAAGGATAGCAGAGCTACTGTGAAATCTTTAGGTTTGCAAACGCAGTCAAAAGGGTTTGGCTTCAGGAAGTATAGAGGATTTGGGTGGTCATCCTTTCGTTCCTTCCGTCAACCTCAGCAACAGCAGCAGCAAAATCCTCTCTATAGATCATATAGAGGAAGACAAAGGGGTCGGCGTGCTTCTGGCCGCAATCCCTCCTCCTCCTCTGCTCCAATGAAGCTTCAGGGAAGCAGCCCTAGATTCCCCATCCTGGATCATGTGAGGCCTGTTGGGGGTTGGGTGTCCCACTTTCTGTGAGGTTGGAAATCCGTCACGATGGACCTTTGGGTTTTAAACCTTGTGGAGAATGGGTACGCCCTTCCCTTTCGGGAATTTACTCCCCCTTACCCTCCTTGCCAAGGTGTTTGCTCAGAGGACCATCTGCTTCTTCTGCAGAAGGAGGTTATTGCCATGCTACAAAAAGGTGCGATAGAGGTGGTTCCGGAGCAGGAAAGGGGTCAGGGATGCTACTCCCGGTATTTTCTGATTCCCAAAAAGGATGGCCGATTGCGTCCAATCCTGGACCTCAGGGTCTTGAATTTGTACCTGAAACAGGTGAAATTCAAGATGCTAACCCTTGCACAGGTTTTTCAAGCGTTGCAGCAAGAAGACTGGATGGTGTCGCTCGACTTGCAGGATGCGTATTTCCACATCCCAATCCTGAAGTCGCACAGGAAGTATCTCCGTTTTACGATTGGGTCGCAACACTACCAGTTTGCGGTCCTCCCATTTCGTCTTACTAGTGCACCTCGAGTCTTCACCAAGGTGATGGCGGTGGTGGCTGCCCATCTCAGGAGGTCGGGGATTCCAGTATTCCCCTACCTGGATGACTGGCTTCTGAAATAGTGTCCCCGGAGATGGTGCAACGTCATCTGCAGGTAACATCTCAGCTTTTATTCGACTTTGGATTTTTGATCAATGTGCCCAAATCTCACCTGGTGCCCTCTCAGCGCAACCTGTTCATAGGGGCGGTACTGGACACTACTGTGTGTCGAGCATTTTCTTCTCCACAAAGAATTCTCGACATTCAGGAGATGATCCCTTTATTCCACAATGGAGCGGTTGTTCCAATTCTGAAGGTTCTTCGCCTGCTCGGTCTGTTCACCTCCTGCATTCTGTTGGTCAACCATGCACACTGGCACATGAGGGCACTCCAGTGGTGTCTCCGCAGGCAGTGGTATCAGCACAACGGAGATCTCAGGGAGTCGATCAGGATCTCCAGAGAAGCTGCAGCGGATCTGTCTTGGTGGAGCGTGGAGGGAAACCTGTCTCAAGGAAAGACCTTTCATCTTCCTCCAACGGTGGCCACAGTAATATCGGATGCCTCCACCCTAGGGTGAGGTGCTCATCTGGAGATCAACGGTCTTTGGTCTCCAGAGGAAAGATTGTCTCATATCAATCTTCTAGAATTGCGGGCGATACATTTGGCACTCAAGGCCTTCCTCCCTTCCCTTCGCGGTTAGTCGGTACAAGTCCTGACGGACAACACTACCGCGATGTGGTATGTCAACAAGCAGGGAGGAGTAGGGTCGTACCGTCTCTGCAGAGAGGCGTTGCGGCTCTGGTCCTGGGCTCAGGACCATCGGATTTGCTTGATGGTGAATCATCTGGCCGGGTTGCTGAACGTACGTGCGGACAGTCTCAGTCAACAGTTTTCCGCCGACCACGAGTGGAGGCTTCATCCAGAGGTAGTTCAGCACATCTTCCAGACGTGGGGGACTCCTCGGGTGGACCTTTTTGCCACTCTCGAACGCGTTTTGCCCGTCATTCTGCAGTCTCCAGTTTCCGATGCAGGGGGCATTGGGGGACGCGTTTCAGTTGAGTTGGGGCTCACAACTCCTTTATGCGTTTCCTCCCATACCCTTGATTCCTCGGGTTCTGAGGAAGATTCGCCAAGACCGGGCCCAAGTTATATTGATCGCCCCGGATTGGCCAAGACGGGTGTGGTACACAGATCTACTTCACCTTTCTCCGCACCCTCGGCTCGGTCTCCCTCTCAGGGCAGACCTCCTCTCGTAGTCGGAGGGGCAGGATCTTCACCCCCACCTACAGAACCTGCACCTTCATGCCTGGAGATTGAACGTGGCAACCTGAGTTCTTTCTCTCTCTCGCCTGATGTGGTGGATGTTATTTTCATCGGCCAGGCGACACTCCACCAAATCTATTTACTCCTACAGGTGGTATAAGTTTGTAAAATGGTGTGGAGAGCGATCCATTGACCCTTTAAAAGCCCATCTTTCCAATGTGCTTTAGTTTGCTCTTTCCTTGGCTCAGCAAGGTTGTGCTGTGGCCATGGTTAAGAGCTATTTATCAGCCTTATCGGCTTTTCTGTGTCTTCCAGATCAGCTGTCGTTATTTAAGTCTCCTTTTGTTTTGAGATTTATCAAAGATCTTACTAACATGTTTCCACCTAATCCCTTTGTAATGCCACAGTGGGACCTTAATCTTGTCTTAACTTTTTTGATGGGGTCCCCTTTTGAGCCCCTTCATAGCTGTCCTTTGAGGCTGTTGTCCTTTAAAACGGTCTTTCTTGTAGCCATAACCTCGGCAAGGAGGGTGAGTGAGCTTCAAGCTCTTAGTTCAAAACCCACGTTTTTATCCTTACATGCTGAAAGGGTGGTCCTCAGAACCAGGGCTGCTTTCCTACCTAAGGTAGTTACTCCCTTTCATCTGGTGCAGTCCATTACTCTCCCTGTGTTTTATCCTCCCCCTCACCCTTCCAAGGAGGAGGAGAGACTTCACCGATTGGACCCTAAAAGAGCTGTGAGCTTTTATTTGGACAGAACAAAGGATTTTCGTTTGGTTGATCAGCTCTTCGTGGGCTATATTGTACACTCTAAAGGCAAGGCTGTGCACAAGCGCACTCTGTCCAGGTGGGTCATCCTAGCCATCAAGATCTGCTACGCCCTTGCTGGTAAGGTTCCTCCTGAGGGTATTAGGGCCCATTCAACTATAGCTAAGTCTTCTACCCCTGCTTTGGCCAGGGGTGTTCCTGTTGCAGACATTTATAAAGCAGCGACTTGGGCCTCCCTCCATACTTTCGCAAAGGATTATTGCTTAGACTCTGAGATGAGGAGGGAGGGCCACTTTGCGCGCTCTGTCTTGCAGGATATTTTGGTATAGGAAGGTGGACACCCTCCTTCAGGAGTGGGGCTGCTGTGGGAATCTATTCACAAGTTGAGGAATCCACTGGCAGATGTATCCATCAGAAGAACAAGTTACCTACCTTCGGTAATGCTTTTTCTGGTGGATACAGTATCTGCCTGTGGATTCCTCACTGGATGCCTTGCTTGACATGTTGTTTTACATTGTATCTTCTTTCTATCGGTACACTTATAGGAAATGCTTGTGTTCTTTAGCTTTCCTTTTGTATTTGTACTATGTATATTTGTTTGAATGTTGTATACTGTGTATACTTTGAATCTGTTTTCGGTCCACCTGTTTGCCTCGGAGGCACGGAAAAAATGGGTGGAGCTGGCGTCATCACGCCGACGTGGCTCTCTTATGGCTCCGGTGACGTCATACGGAGTCACGAGCGGAGCCGAGGTATTATGACGTCCACGTCGGCGTGGAGAGCTGGGGAAAAAATTCCGTGGAATGCTGGCGCAGGGGATATTCACAAGGTGAGGAATCCACAGGCAGATACTGTATCCACCAGAAAAAGCGTTACCGAAGGTAAGGAACTTGTTCACCTGCACAAGTCTTCTAAAATGAGGCCGATGAACATGATCAGTGTGTACCACAGCTGAGAGGATGTCAACACTAAATGGCGTCACGCAACGTGATGCTGCGTTTCAGTCCTCCTCGCAGAATGCACTGCAAACTTCCTGGGCGACGTGATGCTGCGTTTCAGTGATTCTCCTCCCAGAGTACACCATATCCTTCCTGCGCTCCGTGCTATGCTGCTGACAACACCTGGAATCTGGAAAGGCACAATCTTCTACCACTTCTGCCACAAGAAAGCACTTGAGCAGATGTCCCAACGGAGAGTAGAAGCGCTTTAAAACAAAAATACAAGTACTCTCATACTTCATGGCAATCCATGGCAAACACATAGACTCCGTACAATAGCATAGACTTCTTATCTATACTTGTCAGAACGCCGCATTTCCACGAATTCTCGCAGTTGAAGTGGTCGAACAGCAGGACCACCCAGGTTGTATCTTCCTCCCCTAGGCAGGAGTTAAAGTCCTCACCAAAATGATGCAATGGAAAGATACATCGATACTCCAATACATGTACCTCACAGGCAAAGCTGTATTGGACACACAACTTTGTGTCAGTCCTCCCCAAGATGCCAGCACAACTCACCCTCTTGGAATTCCATTCACCTTACGATCTCCTATAGAGCAACAATGTGGAACATATGTAAATACACTGACATCATAACAAAGATCATTCTTTAATCTCAGTGCAAGAAGTCAACCGCACGCTGGCCAAGGCTGAAATTGAACGAGTACTGTATTCAGAGAGAGACGTGGGGGGGAATACCCTCTCCATTTCTTTGAACTTGGAGACAACAGCCTCAGGCCTATACTGGACCTCTGTTTATTGACCACCTTTCTGAGAAATGACAAGTTCTAAATGCTCACTCTAGTGCAGATCACCTCTCTACTCTGCATCCTAGAGACTGGATGGTGTCCTTGGACTTGCAAGATGCCCATTTTCATATACCCATCTGGCAGTCCCACATTCAATACCTGCGGTTCAAGATGAACTCTTAATACGTCCAATTTGCTGTGCTGCTTTTCAGTCTTTCCTTCACCCTTCGATTGTTCACATTAGTGATGGCAATGAATGCTGCCCATCTTGGGAGGTTTGGGATGCATGTATTCCCAGACCTCGATAACTGTATGCTTAATGTCGTTTCACCGTAGTTAGTCACAGACCACCTCAGGACAATGGCCACACTCTTGAACTCATTGGGGTTTTCCTCATTTTAGCCTCTGGGCATTATGCAGAAACTTCCTTTCATAAGTGTTATTTTGGACCCAGTGGAATTCAAGGCCTTTCCACCACCGCAGTGACTCTCAGTCATTCAGGATATGATCCTCCTTTTTCGTGCTCAGTACTGGGGCCCTGTGAGGATGGTTCTGAGGCGTTTTAGGCTCCTAGGCTCATGCTTCCTCCTTGTCGTGTATGTCAGATTGCATGTGCAGGCCAGGCTCGCCAGTGGAGCTTCAGCAGGCCCAGTACCATTACAGTTACTCCAATTCATCCAGGTTTCTCAGGAGCCTATTCAGGATCTTCTGAGAAAAACACCAACCTGACTTAGGCAGCTCACTCTCCTTTCCCAATCGAGACTTTCCTCTGCTACAGATGCGCCACTGCTGGGGACTCTGATCTGGTTTCCAGGTGAGTGCCTGCTTCATATCCACATTTTTAGAGCTTAGTGCATTCCAGCTGGCACTGAAAGCCTTCCTGCAGACTAACTGGTCTGGTGCAGGTCCTCATAGACAGCATGACCTCTGTATGGTACTGCAAAATGCCAAGAAGCCTTGCACATTTGGAGATGGCTTGACCAGTAGCAGAGCTTTTTTGTGGCCAACTACTTGGCAAGGTCCCTGAACACCGCAGCAGATAAGATGAGCAGGTGTCAGCTTGTGCACCACGAATGACATCCCCATCCAGAGATGGCACTGGGTATCATTGAAAAGTAGTCTGCGTGGCTAGATCTGTGACACAGTATCAAATCTTTTGCGTGCACAAGTTTCCTTCAAGTAAGTCACTGCAAGACTCATTCAGTCTGCAGTGGGATACAGATCTATTTTATGCAGTACAACCATTATCTCTCCTGCCTCGAGTTCTGAATAAAATCAGGACAGACAAGACCCATGCCATTTTGACAGCCTTGGTGAGGGTGTGTTCCCCAGATCTCTTGAGCCTGAATATTTGTCCTCCAATCTGGCTACCTTTTCTAGGGAACCTCCTGACGGCCAAGCTATTTTGCCAGAGGCTGTCCAACAACATGCCAAGCAATGGGAGGCCTGGGGTCAGTACCCCATGGTGTTGTTCTTGAACTAATTGGCTCACCAATGCAGAATGTAAAGTTGAAATTTGAAGCTATAGCTCTAAATTGTCAGAGAGGGGGAGGAAGGTGATGCATGCGTTGTTAAAATAAAAAATCTAGCATTCTTGATTATGAAACTGTTGATGACAACGGAAAGAGGGCGGGAAAAGACTGGCATCTTAGAACGCTGGGTTGTTTACATGTTTTTTATGTAATATATTGAAACCCAATAAACCCAATAATATTTTTTTTAAAAAGAGCCTCCTGTCTCCGCAACAGTGGATGGTCCTACACCCAAATCTCTGCATGCAACTTTAAAAAGAAAATCTTTTTATTGAGTTTCATTTAAGAACATAAACAGTAAATAAACAATCGCTGTTACGTTGAGTGCTCACTAATTCACTTTTTTACATGGAGAGTCACATCGCCCACTGGGCAGCATATACAAGCTTGTTAACATAGTGAGAGTGATATATTGCTGCGGTGGGACACATACAGGATGAAAATAGTAGGCATTTGGCAATACAATACCACATATCCCTGCAAGTCAGCTGGTACCCGATCCTTGCAGCCCATGGATACTGTTACTTTGAACATGTAGAGTCATGAGTCGTCCGCTGCAGCGGAACATAGCAGTTTGTAAATGGGAGCCATATGTCCTGTGGGTGAGACTGTGTTGGTAGAAGTTCCCAATAGCAGGTTAATTGATCTCTGCAATACGTAACATCTTTTACCCAAGATTATACAGTGTGGGGGGGGGGGGCAGCACCCCAATGCAGGGTCGCCTGTCTTTTTGCCTACAGCAGTAGCATTGCAGTGAGTCGCCTCACCAGTGGTGGAGCACCCTGAACGTACCCCAACAGAGACACCAGTGGGGTGTCAGGCAAGTCCTATCCAGTGATATTCTTGGTGTGATGCAGTATTTTCGACCAGAAGGTAGCTATTGACCGGCACTGCCATGCTAGGTGTAAAAAAGTGGCTTGAGGGGACCCACACCGCCAGCAGCATGAGTCTGCCCTCAAACCCATTCGCTGTAGTTGTGTCAGAGTGCGGTAAAGGCGATGTATGTATCTAAAATGGATGAGCCTCAAGCGGCAATTAGGAGACAGTTGTTTCATTTGCCTGCCGCAGAAGTCCCATTGGTCATCTGTGAGATCTTTCCCTATGTCCACCTCCCATTCCATGCGTGATTGTGTCATGATAATTGGGGATTTTTTTCTTTGTGTGCTAGTATAAATAAGAGTCACCAGCTTTCGACCTGAATCCACTGTTATAGTGTTTTCTAATGCCGGCAGTGGCGGAGGAGCGCCTGGGAAGGAACTGAACTTAATTCTGCACGTAGCTGGTAGTATAAGAGTGCAGAAAGTGCTGTGGGAGGTGTTGAGCTGCACATTTGTTTTAAGCGTTAGGAAGGTTTCCCATGGGAACAAGTCGTTGCCTACAAGGAGTTTGTGCGAATGTGTGCGCACCCTTGCCCTGCTATCCATGAGTGGCGGAAACAGCGGATTATATTCTAGTGTTATTGATGGAGCATATAGTGTGTCTATACCTGCCCGTCTGCAGAGCCCTTCCCAGGCCCAACGCATAGTTTCAATGGTGTCAATTTCTTGCCTTGGACCTTTACATTTCTGATATATTGCCGTATACAAGGGGAGGGGTGCCACCATGTCCGTTTCAACTGCCATGTGCGGCTGGAACGGCACAGGAGGCAACCAAAACTGTAGGAATTGAGCCTGAGCACTATATGCATAAAGAGCAAAGTCAGGAGCACCGAACCCCCCTACGCCAAAGGCAAAGTAAGCGTCTCCGAAGATATCGGGGCTGTCTCCCTGCCCACACCAGTTCGATCATTAAAGATCTAATTCGATTAAAAAATTGTGTCGTGAGCGGCATTGAATGTTCACGAACAAGTATAATAGTTGTGGCAGGATGATCATTTTTGTTATGGCGATGCGGCCCGCTAGCAACAGAGGCAATGTTTTCCATCTCTTAACCCGGTCTTCTATGCGGTCCACTACTCTGCCGTAGTTGGCCGTCCAGATCACCTGCAAGTTCCTACTTATCCAGACGCCCAAGTACCGTGTTGGGCCGGATGTCCATGCCATTGGATGTTCATTATAAAAGGCATATGTACCTGATGTTAGTGGAATAATGGTGGATTTCCCCCAATTTATCTCTCTCCCCGACAAGTCCCAGTATAGCACTAGTTCTCTCGTTATAGGTGCAAACATTTCCCCTGGATTTGACATGTAAAGGGTGATGTCATCTGCATACATTGATACAGTCAAGCCCCTGATTGTGAACCTATCCCATGGTTTGCATGCTGTTGCCTGAGTCTAGCCGCCAGTAGCTCTGTCGCTATCGCAAATAGGGGTGACAGAGGGCACCCCTGACGAGTTCCTCTTGTGATGGTTATAGGCTCTGAGATTAGCCCGTTTACTTTAATTCTGTCCGTGGGCAGTGTGTATAAAAGCTGGACCTGCTGAATAAACAAGGCGCTTGTCACGCAATGAAAAGTACCCAGCCAAACGTTTATGGGTGAAAAGATTGTTTTATTCACGGTAGCCCCTTTTATTTAGGATAGCTTCACAGTGTATATAAAATGATATAGTATAAAGGAAATGGTTGAAGCTTGAGGTCGTTCGTGAGGTCTTATTGCTCGCGTCTTTTTCTCTTTACTGTGCTTCTTCTCCCTCCGGGAGCCATCCAGCTTCTTTTTATTGGTTTGTTTGCCCTCTGTAAAGAAATAATGTGCTATCAGTGGCTGTGCTCCTCACTTGATCACCACACCCAGGTGCTTGCTGGGCTTGGGCTGTGTCTACAGTTTTAGCGTGCAGTCTTTTCCATTACCCTTGGGGGTCAAGGGGGACTTGGACTTCCCGGGGTTTTCCTTCATTCTACTGCCGAAAAAAATACAGAAGGATCAGCACTTGCCTGAAGCCACGGCCCTCCGGGGTCTTGGCAGGTGTTGTCTGTGCCTTCTCTGCCTCTCCCGGGCTCTTAGGAGCAGGTTCGTCTTCTTCCCGTCCTCCTAGAGGCTGTCCCTCGTAGCCAGGTACCAGCAACGCGTCTCCCTCCTCTTCCTCAGCGTTTTCCTCCGTGTCCTCTTCTTCCCGTCTGCTTGCGCCCACCCAGCTCAGTACTGCTCAGTACTGGGGCCCTGTGAGGATGGTTCTGAGGCGTTTTAGGCTCCTAGGCTCATGCTTCCTCCTTGTCGTGTATGTCAGATTGCATGTGCAGGCCAGGCTCGCCAGTGGAGCTTCAGCAGGCCCAGTACCATTACAGTTACTCCAATTCATCCAGGTTTCTCAGGAGCCTATTCAGGATCTTCTGAGAAAAACACCAACCTGACTTAGGCAGCTCACTCTCCTTTCCCAATCGAGACTTTCCTCTGCTACAGATGCGCCACTGCTGGGGACTCTGATCTGGTTTCCAGGTGAGTGCCTGCTTCATATCCACATTTTTTGAGCTTAGTGCATTCCAGCTGGCACTGAAAGCCTTCCTGCAGACTAACTGGTCTGGTGCAGGTCCTCATAGACAGCATGACCTCTGTATGGTACTGCAAAATGCCAAGAAGCCTTGCACATTTGGAGATGGCTTGACCAGTAGCAGAGCTTTTTTGTGGCCAACTACTTGGCAAGGTCCCTGAACACCGCAGCAGATAAGATGAGCAGGTGTCAGCTTGTGCACCACGAATGACATCCCCATCCAGAGATGGCACTGGGTATCATTGAAAAGTAGTCTGCGTGGCTAGATCTGTGACACAGTATCAAATCTTTTGCGTGCACAAGTTTCCTTCAAGTAAGTCACTGCAAGACTCATTCAGTCTGCAGTGGGATACAGATCTATTTTATGCAGTACAACCATTATCTCTCCTGCCTCGAGTTCTGAATAAAATCAGGACAGACAAGACCCATGCCATTTTGACAGCCTTGGTGAGGGTGTGTTCCCCAGATCTCTTGAGCCTGAATATTTGTCCTCCAATCTGGCTACCTTTTCTAGGGAACCTCCTGACGGCCAAGCTATTTTGCCAGAGGCTGTCCAACAACATGCCAAGCAATGGGAGGCCTGGGGTCAGTACCCCATGGTGTTGTTCTTGAACTAATTGGCTCACCAATGCAGAATGTAAAGTTGAAATTTGAAGCTATAGCTCTAAATTGTCAGAGAGGGGGAGGAAGGTGATGCATGCGTTGTTAAAATAAAAAATCTAGCATTCTTGATTATGAAACTGTTGATGACAACGGAAAGAGGGCGGGAAAAGACTGGCATCTTAGAACGCTGGGTTGTTTACATGTTTTTTATGTAATATATTGAAACCCAATAAACCCAATAATATTTTTTTTAAAAAGAGCCTCCTGTCTCCGCAACAGTGGATGGTCCTACACCCAAATCTCTGCATGCAACTTTAAAAAGAAAATCTTTTTATTGAGTTTCATTTAAGAACATAAACAGTAAATAAACAATCGCTGTTACGTTGAGTGCTCACTAATTCACTTTTTTACATGGAGAGTCACATCGCCCACTGGGCAGCATATACAAGCTTGTTAACATAGTGAGAGTGATATATTGCTGCGGTGGGACACATACAGGATGAAAATAGTAGGCATTTGGCAATACAATACCACATATCCCTGCAAGTCAGCTGGTACCCGATCCTTGCAGCCCATGGATACTGTTACTTTGAACATGTAGAGTCATGAGTCGTCCGCTGCAGCGGAACATAGCAGTTTGTAAATGGGAGCCATATGTCCTGTGGGTGAGACTGTGTTGGTAGAAGTTCCCAATAGCAGGTTAATTGATCTCTGCAATACGTAACATCTTTTACCCAAGATTATACAGTGTGGGGGGGGGGGGGGGCAGCACCCCAATGCAGGGTCGCCTGTCTTTTTGCCTACAGCAGTAGCATTGCAGTGAGTCGCCTCACCAGTGGTGGAGCACCCTGAACGTACCCCAACAGAGACACCAGTGGGGTGTCAGGCAAGTCCTATCCAGTGATATTCTTGGTGTGATGCAGTATTTTCGACCAGAAGGTAGCTATTGACCGGCACTGCCATGCTAGGTGTAAAAAAGTGGCTTGAGGGGACCCACACCGCCAGCAGCATGAGTCTGCCCTCAAACCCATTCGCTGTAGTTGTGTCAGAGTGCGGTAAAGGCGATGTATGTATCTAAAATGGATGAGCCTCAAGCGGCAATTAGGAGACAGTTGTTTCATTTGCCTGCCGCAGAAGTCCCATTGGTCATCTGTGAGATCTTTCCCTATGTCCACCTCCCATTCCATGCGTGATTGTGTCATGATAATTGGGGATTTTTTTCTTTGTGTGCTAGTATAAATAAGAGTCACCAGCTTTCGACCTGAATCCACTGTTATAGTGTTTTCTAATGCCGGCAGTGGCGGAGGAGCGCCTGGGAAGGAACTGAACTTAATTCTGCACGTAGCTGGTAGTATAAGATTGCAGAAAGTGCTGTGGGAGGTGTTGAGCTGCACATTTGTTTTAAGCGTTAGGAAGGTTTCCCATGGGAACAAGTCGTTGCCTACAAGGAGTTTGTGCGAATGTGTGCGCACCCTTGCCCTGCTATCCATGAGTGGCGGAAACAGCGGATTATATTCTAGTGTTATTGATGGAGCATATAGTGTGTCTATACCTGCCCGTCTGCAGAGCCCTTCCCAGGCCCAACGCATAGTTTCAATGGTGTCAATTTCTTGCCTTGGACCTTTACATTTCTGATATATTGCCGTATACAAGGGGAGGGGTGCCACCATGTCCGTTTCAACTGCCATGTGCGGCTGGAACGGCACAGGAGGCAACCAAAACTGTAGGAATTGAGCCTGAGCACTATATGCATAAAGAGCAAAGTCAGGAGCACCGAACCCCCCTACGCCAAAGGCAAAGTAAGCGTCTCCGAAGATATCGGGGCTGTCTCCCTGCCCACACCAGTTCGATCATTAAAGATCTAATTCGATTAAAAAATTGTGTCGTGAGCGGCATTGAATGTTCACGAACAAGTATAATAGTTGTGGCAGGATGATCATTTTTGTTATGGCGATGCGGCCCGCTAGCAACAGAGGCAATGTTTTCCATCTCTTAACCCGGTCTTCTATGCGGTCCACTACTCTGCCGTAGTTGGCCGTCCAGATCACCTGCAAGTTCCTACTTATCCAGACGCCCAAGTACCGTGTTGGGCCGGATGTCCATGCCATTGGATGTTCATTATAAAAGGCATATGTACCTGATGTTAGTGGAATAATGGTGGATTTCCCCCAATTTATCTCTCTCCCCGACAAGTCCCAGTATAGCACTAGTTCTCTCGTTATAGGTGCAAACATTTCCCCTGGATTTGACATGTAAAGGGTGATGTCATCTGCATACATTGATACAGTCAAGCCCCTGATTGTGAACCTATCCCATGGTTTGCATGCTGTTGTCTGAGTCTAGCCGCCAGTAGCTCTGTCGCTATCGCAAATAGGGGTGACAGAGGGCACCCCTGACGAGTTCCTCTTGTGATGGTTATAGGCTCTGAGATTAGCCCGTTTACTTTAATTCTGGCCGTGGGCAGTGTGTATAAAAGCTGGACCTGCTGAATAAACAAGGCGCTTGTCACGCAATGAAAAGTACCCAGCCAAACGTTTATGGGTGAAAAGATTGTTTTATTCACGGTAGCCCCTTTTATTTAGGATAGCTTCACAGTGTATATAAAATGATATAGTATAAAGGAAATGGTTGAAGCTTGAGGTCGTTCGTGAGGTCTTATTGCTCGCGTCTTTTTCTCTTTACTGTGCTTCTTCTCCCTCCGGGAGCCATCCAGCTTCTTTTTATTGGTTTGTTTGCCCTCTGTAAAGAAATAATGTGCTATCAGTGGCTGTGCTCCTCACTTGATCACCACACCCAGGTGCTTGCTGGGCTTGGGCTGTGTCTACAGTTTTAGCGTGCAGTCTTTTCCATTACCCTTGGGGGTCAAGGGGGACTTGGACTTCCCGGGGTTTTCCTTCATTCTACTGCCGAAAAAAATACAGAAGGATCAGCACTTGCCTGAAGCCACGGCCCTCCGGGGTCTTGGCAGGTGTTGTCTGTGCCTTCTCTGCCTCTCCCGGGCTCTTAGGAGCAGGTTCGTCTTCTTCCCGTCCTCCTAGAGGCTGTCCCTCGTAGCCAGGTACCAGCAACGCGTCTCCCTCCTCTTCCTCAGCGTTTTCCTCCGTGTCCTCTTCTTCCCGTCTGCTTGCGCCCACCCAGCTCCGTCCCTGATTGGTCCGGAGTCGGACGTCCTCGTGACGTAGGCCCCAACCACTAGACCGCTCACTCCACTCCTCGATGGACAAGACAGCGCGGCCACTACCGGGTCCTTGTTTGTCCACGATGACGGACCACAGAGCTGAATCCCAATCTCGGGAGAAGGGCAAACAAAAACTTCCACTCCAGAGAGTCAAAAGCCTTTGTGGAATCGAGTAGTGCTGCTATCGCGGAGACATGAGGGGCAAGGTAATGTAATAAGGTGCAAATTGTCCTATGTGATGTGGACCGACCCGAATCCGGATTGGTCCGGCTGGACAATCAATGGAAGTAGCAGCTGCATTTTGTTAGCCAGTAATTTAGCAAAGATCTTAGCATCTAGGTTTATTAGTGAGAGCGGTCGATACGAGTCGCATCTCGAGGGGTCTTTGTCAAGTTTTAGCAATGTTATAATTCTGGCCTCGCGCATGGATTTCGGTAAAACCACAGTTTGTGAAGCTTCTTGGTAGACCGCTAGTAAATGAGGGGCCAGCTGCTGTGAATATTCTTTATAGAATTTGGACGTTAGTCCATCGGACCCATGTGCCTTGTCAGCCGGTAAGCTGTGAATTACTTTCCTTACATCCTCTACTGTGAATGGGACTTCAAGATATTCCCGATCTGCCCTACTTAGCCATAATAGTTTTATTGAATCAAAATACTCAAAGCTGGTCGGGTACTGATGGGTCTGACTGGGAAGTGTCTAACTGTGAATAAAAATCGTGCATTGTGTCTAAAATCTCTGATGGTGAGCGCGCCGTCATGGCTGTGGGTGTGGAAAGTTGTCATCTCTGGCCTATCACCCTCCCCATACCGACGTGCCAACACGAACTTGTGCAAAAATCTGGTCTCCCTTTCCGCCTCTTCCTGAAAGGCAGTGAGTTTGCCCCAGATTTGTCTGAGCATCGGAGACGAGGGGGAGTGAAAGTACTGCAATTCCAAAGTGTGGATTTCCGCTTCCAATCTGGTTAGACTACCGCTGATGTCTCGGAGTACTCCTGATTGTAAGGTTATGCAGGATCCCTGAATCACCACCTTAAAGGCTACCCATATCGTCCCCATGGAGTCAACCATACCCATATTGTGTTGAAAGTATTCTGTGATGTGCTTCCTGATCTCTTCCCTAAACACTGAATCAAGCAGCGCGTTTGGGGGAAGTCGCCAAGTGAATAGCTGAATGTAAATTTTGAGTACTGAGAATTTGATGATCAGACAGCCTGCGGGGGTGGTGTATGACCTCCGTAGCCCAGGAGTGTAAGTCTATAGAAGTCAACCAGAAATCTAGCCGGGACCAGGCCAGGTGTTGCGTTATACATGTACTTTCACGGGCTGTGGGGTGGAATATATGCCATGTGTCCACCAATTGATGATCCTGCATTATTCCCTTCAGTGGACAGCTGCCTGTGGGTGGTGCATTCGAGAGGAGCCAGTTCTATCTGCAGTGGGCGACAACACCACATTAAAAGCCCCCCTCCCCACAACATTGCTGCCTCCCCCATTGTCTTTACATTATGCCAAACATGATAGAAAAATGCAGGGTTGTCAGTGTTGGGGCCATAGGTATTAATGAAAATGATCTGTTGGTCATAGATTACACCTCCGTCTGCTTTTTCCAGGGCATCCCTTTTTTATCACAATTGCCACCCCGCAAGCTTAGCTTGAATAATTGGACATATATATCTCTCCCCCCCCCCCCCCCCCCCCCCCCCCCCACCCCGCCTCCCCCGTCTATGTGAAGCTAGCCTGGCGCGGGCTGTATCTTTCAAGTGTGTTTCCTGTAATAGGCATATCTCGACATCTTGTCTCCTTAAATAGGACTGCACCGTTCTGGACTTCCTATGGTCGTTCAGACCTCACACATTCCAAGTAATATATTTTAATAACGACATTTATGTCTGTGGGACACAAACATAGCGATCTGCGCGTAGGTTGCAGGCGCACAGTACTCCCTGCGCCAAATCTCGCTGTGACCTGATACCTAGGAGTACTTCATGCCTTTTACTCCACTCTTGTGCATTATAGGGACCCTTCCATGTGCCTGAACGCAATGAGATAAACATTGAGACACTCTGCGGTAGCAAAATGTAAACAGTAACATTCCCCCCTCCCACACCAACCCCCCAAATAGGTTGTGTTTTCATTCCCATTTTACTATCCCGAATATGATAAACGCCCTATATACCTTAGAGCTGTTGGGAATTTTCCCTGAGAAGAGCGTGAGGTCGCCGGCATACATCCCTGTTAAAAAGCGACAGGGTGGCCTAGCTCATATTTTAGCCCAGCAATTAAATGTAGGAGTCTACAATATATAACTCGGGATAAAACTTAAACTGTGCCTGAACTACCTTAGAAAGGAAACAATATTCACCATCCACATATGGAAGGGTTTCCACCTCCTGTCAATATCATCCTGTGAACCCCCTTACAATCTGTTGACATCTTAAAAGCTACAAAAATGAGCATATCACTTGGCCATTACACAGTACATATTACTCTTCAATCATTGTCACTTAGATGTCCTCCTGTTGATGACTCCTTCTCTCCACGCGGACTTTGATGTTTTCGTGCCGCTTGCTTTGCATATTTGAGCGCTGCGCCAGCATCAGTGAATATTACAGGCTTACTTCCGGTATGCTCTCGAAGTTTGGCAGGGTATAACAATGCATATTTTGTGCCTATTTTGTGCAATATTTTTTTGGCTGGGGCAAACTCCTGGCGCGCCGCCTGGACAGCTTGAGTGAAATCTGGAAATAAGGCAGTGGAGTTGCCCTGATATTGGGTTGCTCCCTGCTCGCGGGCCCTTTTGAGAACTTTGTCTCTATCTCTGTAGTTCAAAAGGCGAGCAAGAATCGGACGAGGTTGAGCTCCAGGGTGTGGTCTGGGGCCCAGTGTTCGATAGGCGTGTTCAACCAGGAACATGTCAGATAGATCCCTACCGAAAAGTTCTTTCAGCATGGTCTCGACATATTTCTCCATGTTCGTAATGTTTGTTGACTCTGGTATACCTATGATGCGAACATTGTTTCTCCTCGGGCTCACTTCAAGGTCTTCGTTCTTTGCTCTAATTAAATTGAGAACCTTATCCATGCGGAGGGATTGTTCGTGCGTTTCGGTCTGGCGGTCATCAGTGAATGAAACTCTGGTTTCCAGTGTGTCTATTCTTGCCTCTTGTTTGTCCAACTTTTGGGTTACTTGGTCCATCCTTGCCGCCATGGAATCCAGTTTTACGTCAATTGCCCCCAAACTGATCTTGACTTGGCGCAACATGGATCTGATGTCGTCCTCCTGGTCAGAGTCCATTTGTGTTTCTGCCACTACATTTGAAGGCTTGGGCCCGCCTTCCAGCTGTCTTGTCGACCTTTTTTCAAAGGTTAATTTCGGCGGCCTGATGTCAGATTTCCCCATAGCTTCTTATTCTTAACACAAATCCAGCCCAACACAGCTTCCATATCTGCCGAGCAGGTCGCGCACCCGCCAGTGCGCCCCAGCCCCACAGCGTGACTCCGGCAGAAAGCGGCCGTGCTGAACACGCTCCACCAATTGATCAGCGCAGGTCCCAGATTGTGCCCACAGCGCTACGTAAATGCGCACCTGGGTGGTTCAAGCTCCCTTCCCCCTTCACTCATGTGGCCAGTTGGGGCGATGCACTTTTCTTAAACGCTGGTTCCAATGCTAACCACTGCCTTGCCTTCAGTTCCATCCCTTTCATAGGCCTGTTGGTGGTAGGAGATATTACAGCTAGCTCTCCACTTGCACCATTACTCGTTGTGTGACTCTAGCTGTACTTATGGCTCTGCGCGTTGTGCTTCTTTTCCCAGCTTGTGTTTGCACAGGGTTTATTGCAGCTTTATCTCACTATAAACCGCACCTGCCTGCTGAGGTTTTCTGCCTGCACTCCCCAGAAGTCTGCATCCACTGGCTTATTGCACACAATTCGAGGCCTCTATTGGCCCCCAGCTGAGCCACGCGATAAGTTCCTCTGTGCCCCAGGGGAGCACGGGCACCAATGTGTAGGCAGCAACATGTGCCGCAGCGGGGGCCACACAGCTCCAGAAGCAGTCACCGGCACGGCCGCCAGCTGCCCTGCGAGCCTCCACGCTCCGCAGCCAGCATTGGCCGCATCAGTCAATACGCCAACCACTCGGCAGTCGTACAGCAGGACTCAACAGGCAGCCGCTGCCCGTCCCCGGCTCCTGTTGGACAGATCTGGGCCGCCCTCTGCTACCGGGTCTCTGCAGCCATGCCCCGGGGGAGCAACAAGGGCGTCCGGCGAACCGCAGCCACAGGTGCTGCCAAGCAGCCACAGGGGCGTGCCTTCCAGGCCGTATGACCACGAGGCCGGGCAAGCAGGCAGTCCTCAGCTCCGCACCTTCAAACTTTCAGATTTGGATGCCTACCGCTTCTCATTAAACACACACTCCCGTTCCAGGTCTGGATTACTGGGATGAGACGGATAATTTACGGATAATGTGAGCTCGGTCGGCAGAGCCCCTTCACGCAGCGGCCATTTTGTAGCTTGGCTCGGCCACGCCCCCTCTGCAACTTAACACCTTCATACGTGGAGACTGAGCAGTAACAGCCAAGTTCCTTTGATTTACCACCTGAGGTACTGGATGTCATTCTTGCACCCAGATGTCCTCAACAAAACGCTGGATGCTGGGAGAAGTTTGTGGTCTGGAGTTGGACCTACCATCCTTATCCTCTGCAGGCCAAACTTTCTAATGTATTGTTGTCTTTTTTTGTTATTGGCTAGACCTTGTTTTGCAGTAGTCACAGTTAAGGGTTAGATGTTGTCCATCTTAGCTTTTTTATGTTTTCCACCTTAGCCATCCGTTTTAAAGTCACCTGTTGTGATGCATTTTCTGAATGGTATTACTCATGTTTGTTTTTAAACTTTATCTTGCCACAGTGGGACCTTAGTTTGATTTAGATTCCTTATTCGCAGTCCATTAGAGCTGCTTCATAATTGTTCCATATGGCTCCTGACAATCAAAACTGTAATTCTTATCATGATCACTTCTACTCGCTGCATGAGCGAACTGCATGCATTGTTTGTGCAACCTCCCTACACCAGTTTCTTTCCATCCAAAATTGGTGTTGACCTTTCATGTCGGACAGTCCATTACCCTATCGGTAAACTTCACTTCACCACAACCTTCAAAAGAAGAGGAGAGGCTTTATCGCCCTTAGAGAATTTCTTTTTTTTTTTTAAATGTGGCTTTTATATTGACCATACTAGAGACCGCTGCGTGGACGACTAGCTCTTTATTTGACTCCCTATGGGCCAAAAGAAAGACAGGGTGGTATTGAAGAGGAAAATCAAGGTGGCTAGTCTATTGTATAAAGGTCTGCTTTGCAAAGGCCAGAAAGAATCCCCCTGGAGGCCTGCATGCCCATTCCACCACGGCCAAAGCTTCAGCAACTGCATTGGCAAGGGGGCATCTGTCAGGCACCAAGAGCGCATTTGTGCATACTTATTACTGTTTCTGCAGACAGGGATATTTTGCCTACTCGGTCCTACAAGGCTACCTTGACTCCACTCCTCAAACTCTCGACTTTTGTAAGTTATGATATGGTATTGTTTCTTAAGTGGGAATCTGCGATTAGAGGTATCCATTAGAAGAGCAAGCTACTCACCTTTGGTGACAGTCTTTCAGGTGGAAACCATCTAATGTCTCATTCTACAATTACCACCCTCCTCCCTACTCTGTGGAGTGGACATCTGCATGGCGTAATAATGTCCCAAGTTAGATTTTGGCACACTGTCACAAATTGTTTACATTGATCCTTATCTGAGGGCACAGAAGGAGAAAGGTTTAGAAACTTATGTCCGCATGCATGGGTGCTACCTGTATGTGGCCCCAGTCTGTC
Source organism: Triturus cristatus (assembly GCF_964204655.1). Classification (NCBI taxonomy): domain Eukaryota; kingdom Metazoa; phylum Chordata; class Amphibia; order Caudata; family Salamandridae; genus Triturus; species Triturus cristatus. The sequence goes on along the minus strand of NC_140593.1, from coordinate 675,186,223 downwards.
CCTACCAGGACAGTACGAGATCACCACACTGCCCATTTGTTGGTGCGCAGGAGTTGTTGCTGAGAGAATTATCTGAATCAGGTCTGGCACCTGGGACATTCTAAAAGTGAGGAATCCTGGATTTGAAAGTGTATTTACCAGAAAAGGTATTTTTTAAGGTAAGTAACTTGTGCTATGTGGACTTTAAACCATCCATTAGTCTGCTTTTGTCATTCACATTTTCTTCCTATAACTAAAGCGTATGACGCGGAAAAGTGGGTCAGCTACTGGCTAACTTCACTATGAGGTATGACATTCTGTCATTTCGCAAGAAGCACATTCGCACAGTAAGTAGGTTCTTCTAGTGCTCAGTCAACTAAGACAATGTGGGCTTTTTGATACAAAAATATTTTGCTATTAACCTTTGTTAGTTTTTATTAATGTCTGGGGACCAGCAGCTACCCAACAGTACAGTTTTACAAAAACCGTGACAAAACAAAATATGCATTAACAAAGCCAAAAGGTTGGCGACCAGCGCCTTACATATTGGCTTTATCAATTGTTATATCTGTAATGGGTTTTTGATAACTGCTGTGTATTTAGTTTTAAAAATGCAAAACCTGTAAAGCAAAAAGGTAGTCCAGGATTTCAATGTTCATGACTATAATGAATAGACCTTTGACAGAGAATTAGTGTTACAAGTAAGAAACGTTTACTTCCTTCTAAAGTATTCATAACCTTTATTCTGATGGATACATCTGCCAGTGGATTCGTCACCTTGTGAATATCCCCTGCGCCAGCATTCCACGGAACTTTTCTTTCCCAGCACTCCTCGCCGACGTGGGCGACGTCACAATGCATCGGCTCCGCTCGCGACTCCGTACGAGGTCACCGGAGCCATAAGAACCCCACGTCGGCGTGATGACGTCAGTTCCCTTTTTTCCGCGCCGTCGACGCGCAACGTTTTTTTCCAGTGCTCTCTAGCTACTTTGTAGTATAGCTGTGTTACTGTTTAAAATTCGGTATGTCTTCGACGAGGAAGTCGGGCTTTAAGCCCTGTAGGGAATGCGGAGGTCTGATGTCCATGACTGATCCGCATCAAGACTGCTTATGGTGTCTTTCTTCGGACCACGATATGGAGGAATGCGGGTGCTGTAGGAGTATGAATCCTAAGGCGCTGAAGGAGAGGAAGACTAAGCTCTTTATGAAGAAGATCGGTGAGGAGAAGAGAGGGAGAAAAAAAGAGAAGTCGAGGCGGGAGTCGTCGACTTCGAGGTAGTCGAAGAAGCATCACAGAAAGCATTCTTCTCGACGTCGGTCCTCGAAGTCCTGGAAGTCGAGGTCGACTTCGCCCCGTCGGCGTTGGAGCAAGGACTTGTCACCTTCTCCTTCTCCTTCGAAGTCTCCAAGAGGTTCTCCTTCGTCGAAGCGGGCTCCAGCTCAGTCCCCGACGCAGTCACCGGCTCCGTCTAAGGCGTCGACTCCGGTTCGAGTGGAGTCGGATGTCTCCATGGATGAACAAGAACAGGAAGAGCCTGCTCCGGTGCCTGATGAATCTGCGGCTCCGGTGGAAGATACTGCGGAGCCGACACCGGAGACTCCACAAAGGGATACAGGGTCTGTTCCTTATCCACAATTCCCGGCTCCAGGTACAGATTCAACAAATTTTCTAAATGCCATGTATGGTATATTTAACAGGGCGGCCTTCCCATCCGGAGCACCAACTGGTCCCGTGGGTCCGATGGCGTATACGCTAGGGGTGCCGCAGCATTATGCTCAGGCCTCCTTTTTGCCCTTTATGCCGATGGCGCCTTCGTGGCAGTTCCTGGCACCGTCTGGGGATCCGACACGACTTCGGATGGACCATCAGACTTCGAAACCTTCTTCGACGCCGCGACCGACTCCATCGGCGCCGCGTCCGGCGCCGCCGACTCCACCTATGGCACCGCCGACTCCGGTACCTCTGGCTCCACCGACGCCGCGTACGACGTCGACGGCGCCGGCTCCCCGGATTCGATCGAGAAGGGAGGCCCAGAGGGTTTTGGAGGAAGGAAGATATAGAGCAGAGGTGGAAGAAGGTGAAGTCGACTCTTCTTCAGATGAGTTTGAGGGAATTGAAGAAGCAAGTGGGTTGGATACAACCCCTGATTGGGAGCATACGTCAGCTAGATCTTCTCCACCTCAGGAATTGGCGCCCTATCATGTGGTGATTAAGAAGGCCGCAGATCTCTTAGATTTGCAGCTGCCCTCTGTGGAGTACAAATCAAACTTACTTACGGAGGTGTTGCATTCTCCGTCATCAGCTTCGGAGCCTTTGTTGCCTTTCAATAAGGCCATCTTGGAGCCGGTCTTGGAGGTGTGGAAGAAACCTCTTTCATCTCCGGCGGTTTCCAGACAGGTGGCAAGAAGGTACAGGGTTGCATCAGGGGATCCTGATTTTTGTCTACACATCCATCCCCGGAGAGCCTAGTTGTGCAGGCTTCTTGTTCAAAACATGCTTCGGGTGCTTTCCCTCAGTCTCCAGCTGATAGGGAGTCGAAGAAAATTGATCAGGCGGCCAAGAAGTCCTTCTCCTCAGGAAGTATGGCGCTGAAATCATCTAATGCCACATGCCTTCTGGGGCGTTATGTTCATGCCTTGATGGACTCTATTAAATCTTTGGCCCCTAAGTTGCCTGAGGAGGATAAGTCGTCCTTCTTGGAGGTTGTTGCGGACACTCAGGCGGCTGCCAGACAGGTGATCCAGTCAGGGCTGGATACGGCGGACTCGGTGGCGAGGATTATGGGGTCGTCTATAGCCGCAAGAAGGCAGGCTTGGCTCCGTTCCTCTGGATTCTCGGCAGATGTTCAGGCCACGTTGGTTGATCTGCCATTCGACGGACAGAAACTGTTTGGGGAGAAAGCAGACTCTGCCCTTCAACGTTTTAAGGACAGCACATTGACGGCAAAGTCCTTGGGTCTGTAGGCTCCTGCTAGGGGTTCAGCTTTTCGGAAGTTTAGGGGTTTCGGAAGATCATCCTTTCGCTCCTTCCGACAGTCCCAACAGCAGCAGCAGCAACAGCAGCAGAATCCCCTCTATAGGTCCTATAGAGGGAAGCAAAGGGGTCGGAGAGGTTCTGGTCGCAACCCCTCTACTTCCTCCTCCTCCTCTGCTCCCAATGAGGCGTCAGGGAAGCAGCCCTAGATTCCCCCATCCCGGATCATGTAAGACCTGTGGGGGGTCAGATGTCCTACTTTCTACGGGGTTGGAAATCTGTTACAACAGACCTTTGGGTTTTGAACCTCGTAGAGACTGGGTACGCCCTTCCCTTTCGGGAGTTTCCTCCCCCTTACCCTCCTTGCCAAGGTTATTGCTCGGAAGACCATCTGCTTCTCCTGCAGAAAGAGGTTCTAGCCTTGCTTCAGAAGGGTGCAATAGAGGTGGTTCCGGAGCAGGAAAGGGGTCAGGGATGCTACTCCCGGTATTTTCTGATTCCCAAAAAGGATGGCAGATTGCGTCTGATATTGGACCTCAGAATTTTGAATTTTTACCTGAAACAGGAGAAATTCAAGATGCTGACCCTTGCGCAGGTTCTTCAGGCGTTGCAGCAAGGAGACTGGATGGTGTCGCTCGACTTGCAGGACGCGTACTTCCATGTTCCAATCCTGAAGTCGCACAGGAAGTATCTCCGTTTTACGGTTGGGTCGCAACATTACCAGTTTGCGGTCCTCCCGTTTGGTCTTACTACCGCTCCTCGAGTCTTCACAAAGGTGATCTGCTCATCTCAGGAGGTCGGGGATTCCGGTTTTCCCCTACCTGGACGACTGGCTTCTGAAGGCAGAGTCCCCAGAGATGGTGCAGCGTCATCTGCAAGTAACATCTCAGCTGTTATTCGACTTGGGTTTTTCGATCAATGTGCCCAAATCTCACCTGGTGCCCTCTCAACGCAACCTGTTCATAGGGGCGGTACTGGACACTACTGTGTGTCGAGCATTCCCTCCTCCTCAAAGGATTCTCGACATTCAGGAGATGGTCCCTTTATTCCACAATGGAGCGGTTGTTCCAGTTCTGAAGGTCCTTCGCCTGCTCGGTCTGTTCGCTTCCTGCATTCTGTTGGTCAACCATGCACGCTGGCACATGAGGGCGCTCCAGTGGTGTCTCCGCAAGCAGTGGTATCAGCACGACGGGGATCTCAGGGAGTCAATCAAGATCTCCAGAGAAGCTGCAGTGGATCTGTCTTGGTTGAGCGTGGAGGGCAATCTGTCGCAAGGAAAGCCCTTCCATCTACCTCCATCGGTGGCCACGGTGATAACAGATGCATCCACCTTAGGGTGGGGTGCGCATCTGGGGGACCTGGAGATCAAGGGTCTTTGGTCTCCAGAGGAAAGGTTGCTTCACATCAACCTCCTGGAATTGCGGGCGATTCGTTTGGCACTCAAGGCCTTCCTCCCTTCCCTTCGCGGTCAGTCTGTTCAAGTCCTAACGGACAACACTACCGCGATGTGGTATATCAACAAACAGGGAGGAGTGGGGTCTCTTTGTCTCTGCAGAGAGGCTCTGCGTCTATGGTCCTGGGCTCAGGACCATCAGATCTGTCTGATGGCAAATCATCTGGCCGGAGTTCTGAACGTTCGTGCGGACAGTCTCAGTCGGCAGTTCTCCGCCGACCACGAGTGGAGGCTTCATCCGGAGGTGGTTCGTCACGTCTTTCGGACGTGGGGAACTCCTCGGGTGGACCTGTTTGCCACTTTCGAGAACGCGCACTGCCCGTCATTCTGCAGTCTCCTGTATCCGATGCAGGGGGCGTTGGGGGACGCGTTTAAGTTGAATTGGGGTTCACAGCTCCTTTACGCGTTTCCTCCCATACCCTTGATTCCTCGGGTTCTGAGGATGATTCGCCAAGACCGGGCCCAAGTCATATTGATCGCCCCGGATTGGCCAAGAAGGGTGTGGTACACGGATCTTCTCCACCTCTCCTCGTGCCCTCCGCTCCGTCTCCCACTGAGGGCAGACCTCCTCTCGCAGTCGGAGGGGCAGGTTCTACACCTCCACCTCCAAAGCTTACACCTTCATGCCTGGAGATTGAACGGGGCAACCTGAGTTCTTTCTCTCTCCCACCTGATGTGGTGGATGTTATTTTATCGGCCAGGCGACACTCCACCAAGTCCATTTACTCCTACAGGTGGTCTAAGTTTGTTAAATGATGTGGAGAGAGATCCATTGACCCTTTAAAAGCCCATCTTTCAAATGTTCTCCAGTTTGCTCTTTCCTTGGCTCAGCAGGGCTGTGCTGTGGCCACGGTCAAGGGCTATCTTTCGGCCTTATCGGCTTTTCTATGCCTTCCAGATCAACCGTCACTTTTAAAATCTCCGGTTGTTCTGAGGTTTATCAAGGGCCTTACAAACATGTTTCCTCCCACTCCCTTTGTAATGCCTCAGTGGGACCTTAATCTTGTTTTAACCTTTCTGATGGGGTCCCCATTTGAGCCTCTACATAGCTGTCCTTTGAGGCTGTTGTCCTTTAAGGTGGTCTTTCTTGTAGCCATAACCTCGGCAAGGAGGGTGAGTGAGCTTCAAGCTCTTAGTTCTAAACCCCCTTTTCTTACATTACATGCTGAAAGGATGGTTCTCAGGACCAGGGCTGCTTTCCTGCCAAAAGTTGTCACTCCGTTTCATTTGGGGCAGTCCATTACTCTCCCTGTTTTCTATCCGCCTCCTCATCCTTCCAAAGAGGAGGAAAGACTCCATCGTCCGGACCTGAAGAGGGCTGTGAGTTTTTATCTTGACAGGACTAAAGACTTTCGTCTTGATGACCAACTCTTCATTGGCTACGTTGGTCGTTCGAAGGGTAAAGCGGTGCACAAGCGCACGCTATCGAGATGGATCATCCTTGCCATCAAGATCTGCTACGCCCTGGCTGGTAAGACTCCTCCTGAGGTCATTAGAGCTCATTCGACTAGAGCAAAGTCATCTACATCTGCTTTGGCCCGGGGTGTTCCTGTGGCAGATATTTGTAAGGCCGCGACTTGGGCCTCCCTCCATACTTTCGCAAAGCATTATTGCTTGGACTCTGAGATGAGGAGGGAGGGCCACTTCGCGCGCTCTGTATTACAAGACTTTCTGGTATAGGAAGGTGGACACCCTCCTCCGGGAGTGGGGACTGCTGTGGGAATCTATTCACAAGGTGAGGAATCCACTGGCAGATGTATCCATCTGAAGAACAAGTTACTTATCTTCGGTAACGCTTTTTCTGGTGGATACAGTATCTGCCTGTGGATTCCTCACTGACCCACCCGCCTCCCCGTTGTCCACCTTTGTATACCATGAATGAGGTCTTGTTGGAATGTTTTGATACTTTCTTGTACATTTGTAGGAAATGCTTGTTTGTTTAGCATTCCTTTTCTTTGTATGATATGTATATGTGTTGGTATACTGTGTATACTTGGAGTTGTCGTTGGTTCACCTGTTCGCCTCGAAGGCTCGGAAAAAATGGGTGGAACTGACGTAATCACGCCGACGTGGGGTTCTTATGGCTCCGGTGACGTCGTACGGAGTCGCGAGCGGAGCCGATGCATTGTGACGTCGCCCACGTCGACGTGGAGTGCTGGGAAAGAAAAGTTCCGTGGAATGCTGGCGCAGGGGATATTCACAAGGTGAGGAATCCGCAGGCAGATACTGTATCCACCAGAAAAAGCATTACCGAAGGTAAGTAACTTGTTCTTCGGGTCATTAAATTCATCTCATCAATGATAAACTTTTTTTTATAATTAATTTGCAATATTGTGTGATTGGATTAAATCAAATACACAGGGAAATGATACTATGAGAAATGCATGCTAGTCACACAAAAATACTCGTAATATATACAGAGCAGACAATTTTTGACTTTGTCACAAAGTCAATAGAAAAAAGAGTTGTGATAGATGCGCACTGTTTGTATAGATATTTCTTGTAGTGGCAATCTTCTATAAATTATTTTTTTGGCCTACAGGCAGCTACTGTTCTCTCGATGTCTGAACTTTCCAAAGATAATCACCAAAATGGTCAATCCACTCCTCACCACCCGTCACCAGTAACCAGTGCACATCTCTCTCCTCCTAATGTCTCTGCCCTGCTGGACATCTCCCTTCCTGGACCTCCAGAGGATGTACTTTCACAAGGGGAACCTGCAACACACATTAGTGACTCAATCATTGAAATCGCCATCAGTTCTGGACAGTATGGTAAGTGACAAAGATGACGGCATAGTAAGTAAAACTACTGTTTATTTGATAATGTGTTCCATCACTGTTTAGTTGAAGGTTGTAAAACTGCACAAGCAGTAACCAGACACAACTGCTGTTAAGATGGAAAAAATAGTACTTGGGATATTTTGTAGGCAGTGAGTGTACATTTCATGTAAATTTGGTAAAGCCAACTTATAATGTAAACTTTGTTTCAATATATCTTTAAATACTGTGGATGTTGGTTTAGAAACCTCTTTACTGCAGGATGGTGTAGTAAGCTGATAGTCATTGACAAAATATGTGTTTGAGGCATGTGAGCTGTAGATCACATTCTTTGCATACTCCTGCCATCTAGTGTTGGGTCCTTATGTTTGCAAGTTGTTTTTGTTCGAAGAAGTCTTTGCAGTCACGAGGTAAGGTGACTCCCTCATTTCGGTGATAGTGCGCATGGGCATCGACTCCAGATTGTTTTTTTTCCGCCATCGGGTTCGGACGTGTATTACTGCGCTCCGCTCCGGAATCAATCCTCGGGTTCCCCTCGGTGCGATATCCACTCTACCCTCAACGGTATTGTTTTTGAGCGCGTTTCCTTTCTCCGCTGTTCGACTTAATCATCAAGAAATATCCATTTCGATCGGAAGATTTGCAGGTGGCCTTCCAGCCTATCCGCTTTGGTCCAGCTCCTGGTCGATGGAACATACTCCATCCAATTTCTGCCCCCTGTGCCACACAAAGTATCCTTGTACGGGCTTGCATCAGATGTGTAACTTATGCTTGACTCCGGAGCACAAAGAACAAGAATGCGACACGTGCCGGTCCTTCAGATCGAAGAAAACTCTCCGCGATCGTCTGGTTCGACGTCGAGAGATGCAGCGGCAGCAGTTAGATGACACACCGGATCTCTTTGGCGAGACTCCGAGCAAGAGGGGGTCTCAGCGGCCAAAGAACAGGCCTGAGCTGCGCCTGATTTCGAATCAGAGTTGTAGATTGACCTCCATGACGACGATGTGGCGAAGGTACAAGGGGATGCGAGGACAGAAGACCCCCACCAACCCACAGTCCTTATAAAATTCAAGGCTTCGGCATCACCTCTGCCTCCAGGCCAAGGTCGGCACTGAGAATAGGTTTCTCACACTCTGCCTTCTGCCTCTGCACTGAAACTTTCTGACAAGCCTTCTGGCTCGGGACCGAGTCGACCAAAACCCACTTCCAAGATGAAACCTTCGGGCTCTAAGCACAAAATCGGTCGAAGCTGAAACCTTTGACACCGAAAACAAAGAAACATTCCTTGGAGCCAAAACCTTCAGCGCCGAAAGGACATTCGAGCTCTGCTCCAAAAGCTTTTGTGCCCAAACCTAAAGAGCTGCCTGTAATGCAGCCGGATCCAAACATAGATGTTGGACCACCTAAGTCAGATCCAAAACAAAAGAAACTCTATATTAATCCTGTCACAGGACATATTCACGCTAAACCGCTATCCAAGCACAAGCTTCCTGATGACAACAGCCCTTGTAAAATTCCATTAAAAAAGAAAAATGTGGGTACTAGTCCTTTCCATACACCATACATCTGCTCCTTCCTCTCCACCACAGGTTGATCCTTTACACATTACACCTCATCAGTCTACCCCACCTTGATGCCGGTGATACTGATGACAATGATGCACAGTTGCCAGTAGATCCTTGGACGGATTATACAATTGATCCTCCACAGGATAGAGACCCAGATCTTTACCCTGCCAGGCCAGCTCCACCAAATGACAATTTGTCATATCAAGAGCTCATTGCTATAGCCGCACAATACCATGGGGTGGAGCTCCATAAAGAGTCCTTATACGAAGACTTACTCTTTGAGACTCTAGGAACACATAAGTCCATGCCTATGTTCAAGGGTATGTTGAGGCACACAGAAGACATTTTTAAAGATCCTTTACGTGCTAGAATCCACACTCCTAGAGTAGATAAAAAATACAAATCTTCCCCAACAGATCCTATTTTCATTAAAGGTCAGTTACCACTTGACTCTAAGGAGAGTATCTGATGCTTGAAAACGAGCTAATTTTCAAGCGTCTGGGGATGCTCCTTCCCCAGATAAAGAGTCAAAGCTTATTGATGCTTCTGGGACACGTATAGTTGCACAAGCAGCTAATCATTGGCGTATTGCTAATACCCAATGCCTCATAGCAAGATACAATGGGGCCCACTGGGACGAAATGGAACAATTACTACAGTTTCTCTAAGATGAGCATAAGGTGAAAGCTCAGGATTTAATTCAAGATGGTAAACTCATTTCCAACGCTTCTATTAGATGCGCTCTAGATCTGGCCGATACTACAGCTAGAGAAGTGAATACTAGCATCCTACTCCGAAGACATGCCTGGTTACGGATTTCAGGGTTCAAAGTCCAACAATCCTTTTTCAACATATCTTTTGACAAGAAACATCTTTTTGGCCCTGAATTTGATCAAGTGCTCGAAAACATGAAAAAAGACACCGATGTAGCAAAATCGATGGAAGCGCTTCAATCTCCCTTAAATAAAGGTTCCTTTCGGTGCTCCTTTTGCAGTGGATGGTCCAAATCCAAAGCGACGGACCAAAACACTTCCTCCTACAAAGGTAATTTCCAAGCATCTTTTACAAGAGGATTTTTCAGAGGCGGTTATCGGGAAAATAGTCTCGGGGGCAGAGGTAAAAACATCACACCCCGCAATTCCCCTTCCCTAAATAAACGGTGACTTCCCAACACTTCCCTCCGACTATTCCACACCTGTCAGAGGAAGACTTCAAGACTTTCTCCCCATTTGGGAAACAATAACGACTGATAAATGGGTGCTTGGAATTGTCCAACATGGTTATTGCCTGAAACTTACCAACAATCCTCCAAACATTCTACATTGATATCACAAATCGCCACCAGACCACCAGCACTTGCTTCAACAAGAAGTGCAATCTCTATTACTCAAAGAGGCTATAGAACCAGTCTCACTTCAGTACCAAGGGTCAGGGGTTTATTCCCTTTACTTTCTGATTCCCAAAAAGGACGGTTTGTTAAGACCTATGCTAGATCTCAGAGAGCTAAACAAATGCATACAGTCCGAGCACGTTCACATGGTGACTCTTCAACAAATACTTCCCTTTTTACAGCAGGGCCGTGAGGGAAAGAGTTGGGCCCACCTCAGCCAACTCCACCCCTCAGGTGGGGGAGGCGAGGTGAAGCACAACTTACTCCCCACCATATTGAGGATGGGGGGACCTAGCCAACCAGGGTCAGGTTCCTGCCCCCCTCCCACTGGAGGGTGGCACGATAGGGGGTATACCCACCCCAGGGAAGGGACCCATTGGTCCCTGCCCTTACCTACCTGTAACGCCCCTAAATCTAGTATTTAGGGGGCACACTGAACCTTGCTTCCTCAGATCCAGCCTGACAACAAGAAGAAAAGGAGAAGAAGGACGAAGAGCCGTGCAGAGCTAACAAGAGGATGACGTCCACTGACTTGGCCCCAGTCCTACAGGCCTGTCTCCCCTCGAACCTGCACCTGCGAAATCCCGGTGTGTCTTGCAGCCAGCAACCTCAAAAACCCAAAGACTGAATCTCCCGTGAACACTGGACTTGTTCAAACTGCAGCTTCTGGTGCCAGCCAGAGACCGTGAATCCAGCCCACTCTGCCCCCGCTGAACCCGGCCCGAGCGGAAAAACACCACGAGGAGGTCACCCCGGCGATCCTGACCCGAGATTCGGTGACCCCTGACCTGTCTCAAGCCTCCAGACGACATCTGCAGCCTAAATTCAGAAGGCTCCCCTAACCGCGACCAGGAGCTGGTAAGAAGATCCGACCCCAAAAGGCACCCTGCACCCGACGCCCTATGGCCTTGTGTGCCCAAACCAACGGTGCCTAACCAACCCTTAACTTCCCAACTTATCTCTCCAAGTGGTGGTCACACCCAGAAGTCCTTCGTCTCCCTGCCTGCAGTGCTTTTGCAAACCGGAGGTTTCGATAGAAAACAACAGGGCGCCCGACGTCAAAACAGCACTCTGCACCCGGCCGCCTCAGTGCTGGGGTGCACCTTTTGTGCTACTTTGTTTCCCCATTTGCCCTGACCTTAACCCTAGGAGCTTTGCTCCCACAACCCAGTGGCCTGCTTACCAGCAGCCACCAACCGGAGGCCCCCTATCCCCAATTGGATAACATTGGGCCTCAACACTCTGCACCTGGCTGTGAGAAAGTGGCTCTGTATATACTGTTCCCAAATAGATACAGTGTGTACAGAGTCCACAGTCCCCAGAGGTTTGGCAGAGGATAAAGTTAGATATAACCTTACTCTCTTAAGTGGTAGCTTGGTTGAGCAGTAAGGCAGTATCAGAGGACAGTGTAAAGCATTTGTTGTGCACCCTCAGTCAGCAAATGGTCTCACACACTCAATAACTGAACTCTAGGCCAATGGTTTGTATATAAAAATATGTCTGTTGTATTTTAGAACCAACAATAAGTATTAAAATATACTTTCTCAGAATGAGATGCTTTAGGTAAATACTTTTGCAATATGCAATTGACTTTTGTAAATACTGGTTGCAGGTTGTTGCAATAGGCAACACAATTTCAAACACTATAATGCATTGAGCTCAATGGAAGTTTTAAGTTATTTGCAATAGATTACATTCAGGATTACTTTTGTAACTCCAGGACTGGATCCTAGATTCAGTCCTGGGACAGTTCTTAGAAACAAGTGATAAAAGTCGACTTAGTTACTGTTGTGATTTTTAAGAAATATTTAGCTATTTTAAAAGTTGATAGAAGATATTTCCCTATGGAAGAAAATTCAAGTTGCAGGTAAAGTAGGGTCTCTTTACTTTCGTAATCCAGTACTGGGCTCCTAGACTCAGTACTGGATTACGAAAGTAAAGAGAACCTACTTTACCTGCAACTCGGCTGATTTTTGGTGAATATTTTAAGTTTTAGAAACTCCACACTTAGAAGAAATTTCGAAAGAAACCAGTCAATGTTTCCCTTTGGAGAAAATTGAGTTATCGGCTGTTGGGTAAGTACTCAACTGGCAAAGTTAAGGTTCTGGGCACAGACTCAGTGGTCTTCCAGGGTCAGGTAGGTACAGTTGTTACACCCTCAGCGGCGCAGGGGCAGCCGGGTGCAGAGTGAGTTAAGCCCAATGTTATCCTATGGGAGGCAGGGGGGCCTCGGTTGGTGGCTGCTGACTAGCAGGCTAAGCAGCTGTAGGAGCTGTGCTCCTGGTCACTTGCTCAGGACAAATGGGGAAGTAGATAGGTGTAGAGGTTACTCTGCCAGGGCCACTCGGGCGGCTGGGTGTAGGGTGCTTTTGAGCCTTCGGGCGCTCAATTGATTTCAATGGGAAAGCTCCTGGTTGGTAAAAGGCTGCAAGCTCTGGGACGAAGATTCTTCAGGTGCCACCACCACTTCGAGAGGTAAGTTGGGTAGTTGGAGGATAGGTAGGTACCCAGGAGTTGGGCACAGGGGGCCGCAGGGCGCCGGTTGCAGGGGTTCCTTTTGGTGTCGGGAAATCTTACCCTCTGTTGATCGCGGTTGGGGGGGGGGGGGTACCTGGTTCTGAGGCTACAGGCGTCGTCAGGAGCGTTGAGGGAAGTCCTTGGGTGCCGGACTCGGGGTCACAGTCGTCGGGGGGGTCGTCCTCGTGGTCTTTGTTCACTCTGGCATGGCACAGGCCAGGCTTGGCTGGTGCAGAGTGTGCAGGGTTCGCCGTTCCGGGCTGATGCCAGGGATTAGAAGCTGATTTTGAGCAGAGCCTCTGCTCATGGGAGTCCCAGAGGCTTAGAGCCAAAAGGTAGCCAGGTCCTCCGGGAGTTTGTGAGGTTGCTGGCCTCAAGAGGTGCCGGGATGTAGCAGGAGCAGTTTCGAGGGTCGACAGGCCGGTAGGGCTGGGGCCAAAGCAGTTGGTGTCTTCCTCTTCTCAGCAGCTGCACGGCAAGTCTTCTTTCTTCTTGCTCTTTTGTATTTTGGAATCTGGGGAAGGAAGGTTCAGGGTGCCCCTAAATACTAGATTTAGGGGCGTTACAGGTAGGTAAAGGGCAGGGACCAATGGGTCCCTATCCTGGGGTGGGTACACCCCCTATTCTGCCACTCTCCTGTGGGAGGGGGGCAGTAGCCTAGTCCTGATTGGGTAGGGCCTCCCATCTTTAAGCTGGCGAGCGCCCGGAGATGTGCTTCACCTCGCCTCCCCCACCTGAGGGGTGGGGTTGACAGGCTGGCACATCCCCTGTCCTTATTTGGGGTTTCCGACCAAGCTTCCCGCCAGACTGGGGGCTGCAAGTGGCCTGGGGAAGCTCACAGAGGCGGCATGCCTTTGAAGCTTCCCCCTGTCCATCCTGGGGGAGGAGACCTAGCACCTCGCCCAGGATGTGCATTGTTGCAGGCCCAGGAGAGCAGGGGCTCTCCTACCCAGGGGTCCAGCAACATGTCTGCTGTGTGGCAGCCTAGGCAGCCTCTCAGACCAGACGTGGATTGTAGGTAAGGTTCAGCGGGCATCTCTAATATGCCCTCTGTAGGGCTTTGTACATTAAATCCCACACTGGCATCAGTGCTGGTTTAATGTGCAGAGAAGTTTGATACCAAACTTCTCAGTCTTCAGTGTTGCCATTATGGTGCTGTGGAGTTCGTGTTTGACGAGCTCTCAGCACCATGTACTCTTACATGGCAGCACTGCACTTACAGGGCCCAGGAATGGACCTGGGTACTGTAGGGGCACAAGGCTCCTGCTCCTGTGCCCACACCACTGGTATAGGGCACCCAGCTAGAGGGGTGGCTGATGTATGCCACTGCAGTGTAGGTGGTGGGCATGGCACACAGGGATGTGTGCCATGTCGACTCTTTGTTTTGTCTTGTACCCAGACACTCAGCCTGCAAGGGCAGTGTGTGTGTGTTCGGGTACAGGGCCTCTAAGGGTGGCACAATGAGTGCTGCAGCCCTTAGAGGCCTTCCCTGGTCACAAGGCCCTGGGTACCTAGGGTACCATTTACCAGGGGCTGACATGTGGCCAGGGTTTTCCAATTTGGGTTTGAGGTTTTTGTAGGGAAGAAACATAGGCCCTGGGCACCTGATTGGCAGGAGTCCAGGGCACACTCAGTCAAAGTACATTCAGCAATTCAGCAAAAAGTGGGGGCATACCATGCAAGAAAGATGGCACTTTCTCACGCCGGCCTAGTGCCGCTGAGGGTGCAACAACCGTGCATTACTGACGCTGGGGGACCCCTGAGTCTAACCCCAGAGCCTTAACTCCCACAGCCGTTTACTTACCTGTGAACCGTTAACCTGTTTTCCTCCCATAGGATAACATTAACACTCTTTGTCCAAAAACATTCTCTAAGTGTGGAGTTTTGAAATCTGAAAATATTCTTTAAAAATCATGCAAATAACCAAAACGTAATTACTTACCTGTTTCCAGGAAATGTCCCAGTGCTGAATCTAGGTATCCAGCACTGAGTTAGTAAAGTAACGTAAAAAGTAACTTACCTGTAATTTACTGAAAAAGCCTATTTATGTCAATGTACTGTTGCATACTACTGCTCCCCTGTAAATCAAAGTACAATTTCTATTGCATTTTCAAACTGTTCTATATCCAGTAACTTAATAAGTATTTAATGCTTACCTGTGCCAGACTTGCTTGGGTCTAAAAATAAACAGTATATTTTTATACAAAAACAATTGGCCTAGAGTTCAGTTCTTGAGTGTGTGAATTCATTTGCTGACTGAGTGTGTACATCAAATGCTTAACACTGTCCTCTGATAACTGCCTTACTGCTCAACCAAGCTACCACTACTAGAGAGTAAGGTTCTATCTAACTTTAACCTCAGCCTACCTCTGGGGACACTTGGACTCTATACACACTATACCGCATTTTGGTGTAGTATATATAGAGGCAGTTTCTTACAAGGACCAGTTGCTGAAAGCAGCAAATGGTCTGGGGAGGCTCACAAAGGCGGCATGCCTTTGAAGCTTCCCCTTCGTAAACCCTGCCCATCCTGGGGTAGGAGGCTTGGCACCTCGTCCCAGGATGTGCATTGTTTCAGGCCCCCGAGAGCAGCAGGCTCTCGACCCAGGGATCCAGAAACATGTCTGTTTGTGGCAGTCTAAGCAGTCGCTCAGTCAGGTCACTAGAATATGGTAGAGTTTCAGGGGGCATCTCTAAGATGCCCTCTGTTGTGCATTTTACATTAAATCCCACACTTGTATCAGTGTGGGTTTAATGTGCTGAGAAGTTTGATACCAAACTTCCCAGTCTTCGGTGTAGCCATCATGGTGCTATGGAGTTCGTGGAGTTCGTGTTGACGATCTCCCAGCACCATATACTCTTAAATGGCAGCACTGCACTTACAGTGCCCAGGCATGAACGTGGGCACTGTAGGGGTACAGGGCTCATGCACCTGTACCCTCACCACTGGCATAGGGCACCCAGCTAGAGGTGTGACTGATGTATGCCAGGGCAGTGGTTTGTGGGCATGGCACACAGGTATGTGTGCCATGTCGACCCTTCACTTTATTCTGCACAAGACACGCAGCCTGCAAAGGCAGTGTGTGAGCGTCAGGGTACAGGACCTCTAAGGGTGGCACAATAAGTGCTGCAGCCCTTAGAGGCCTTCTATGGTCACAGTGCCCTGGGTACCTGTGGTTCCATTTACCAGGGGTGGATATGTGGCTAGAGTTGCCAATTGGGGTTAGGCTTCAATGCAGTTTTTAGGGAAGGAACCTAGGCCGTGGGTACCTGATTAGCAGGAGCCCAGGGCACACTCAGTCAAAGAACATCAGCAATTCAGCAAAAAGTGGGGACGTACCATGCAAGGAAGAGGGCACTTTCTCACACTGGGAATGAGGGCATCTTGCATTGAAATCGTATCTCAAGCAAGGCTTCACATGCATCCTCTGCAAGAATGTCTAGCGTGTCAGTGGAATCAGTCACAGGGTCAATTAACCGATCTAGTGTTGGTAGACGGACGCACCCATCGCTCTCTGCAGTGGTGAAACCTTAACAACTTAGCAAAAGAGCGGCCCTTCATAGACCTGATTCCACAAACTGTACTGACAGCAGACGCATCTTTAACCGGTTGGGGTGCCCATCTCCAACATTACAAAGTACAATGGCTGTGGTCAGACAATCACAAACGTCTCCACATCAACTACCTGGAACGTCTAGCAGTGTTCCTAGCACTCAAAGCTTTTCACACTCACCTCGTAGGCAAAACTGTGCTTGTCCGCACAGACAACATGACAGCAATATACTATCTGCAGAAATAGGGAGGGACACACTCTCCAGCTGTCGCGCCATGCACAAAGCATTTGGAATTGTGCAGTTCATCACAAAATATATCTCCTAGCAGAACACCTTCCAGGAGTAGACAAACAAATTGCCGACCTGCTCAGCAGACCCAGACAGCAAGTTCACGAGTGGGAACTTCATCCCCGAGTTCTTCCCTATTTTCAACAATGGGAATTTCCACAGATAGATCTATTTGCCACAGTACACAACGCAAAATGCCCAAACTTCGCGTCCAGGTTCCGACACCATTTATCCAAAGGCAATGCTCTATGGATGAATTGGTCAGGTATATGTGCCTACTCTTTTCCGCCTCTCCCACTAATTTCATTACTGGTTTGTAAGCTCAGACAAACATCCCTCACTCTGATCTTAGTAGCCCCCACATGGGCTCGTCAACCTTGGTACACCACCCTTTTATAACTGTCGGTGGTTCCTTATCAAATGCTACTTCTCACACCTTGTCGCCTCACTCAGAGCCATGGAGAAATCAGACATCCAAATCCCAAAGAACTCAACCTAGTGATTTGGCTCCTGAAATCATAGAGTTTGGTTATTTACAACTACCACCAGACTGCATGGATATTCTCAAACAGGCTAGAAAGACTACTACTAGAGCATGTTATGCAGCAAAATGGAAACAGTTTGTTATCTATTGTAACAACAACAATATCAATCCACTTGATGCTTCTGTACAGAACATAATTTGTTATCTGTTCAATTTACAGCAATCTGGATTGGCTTTCACATCCATTTGTTTACACCTAGCAGCAGTAACAGCATACTTGCAAAAGAGACAAAACTGATCTCTGTTCAGAGTACCAGTGATTAAAGCCTTCATGGAAGGATTAAAAAGGGCGATACCCCCAAGAGTTCCCCCCTGCACCAGAGTGGACTTTAAACATAGTCCTTACAATGCTAATGGGTCCACCTTTTGAACCAATGCGCAAATGTCAGTTACAATTCCTCTCATGGAAAGTTGATTTCCTCATAGCAATAACCTCACTAAGGAGAGTTGGTGAACTATAGGCCTTAACTATATAAGAGACTTTCTTTCAACTTCACAAAGATAGGCTGGTTCTTCGAACCAATCCTAAATTTCTCCCTAAAGTAGTTTCTGCCTTTCATATCAATCAATCAGTTGAGTTACCTATGTTTCTTCCGCAACCTGATCCTGTAGCAGAGCGAGCTCTACACACACTTGACGTTAGACGAGCTATGCTATATTACGTAGAAAGAATCAAAGAATTTTAGAAAAGAAAGACGCTATTTGTTGCTTTTTCTCCACCACACAAAAGAAATCCCATAGCTAAGTCAAGATGGATTGTAAAATGTATCCAAACATGTTATGCCATAGCAAAAAGGACTTTGATAATACCCCCTAGAGAGCATTCCAATCGCAAAATGGGTTACTATGGCCTTCTTAGGGAATATTTCCCTAGCCAACATCTGTAAGGCAGCAAAATGGTCTACACAGCACACGTTCACAAAACACTATTGTGTAGATGTGTTAGCGAGACAACAAGCAAATGTAGGGCAAGCAGTACTTAAAACACTCTTTCAAACAACTACAACCACTACAGGCTAGCCACCGCTTTGGGAGTATACTGCTATAAAGTCTATGCAAAGCATGTGATCTACAACTCGCATGCCTCAAACTGATAATGTTACTTACCTAGTAAGCATCTGTTCTTGGCATGTAGAGCTGTGCCCACTTGCCTCCCCAGTCTCCTGTAGTTGTTGTAGTTCTCAATTTACATTCATACGCAAGGACATCTCTAGTCTACACTTACTAACTCCATTCTCACCCTCTGCGGGAAAACAATCTAACAATGGAGTCGATGCCCATGCACACCTTACCTTGTGACTGCAAAGACTTCTTCGAACAAAAACAACTTGCAAACATCCGGACCCAACACTAGATGGCATGAGTATGCAAAGCCTGTGAATCTACAGCTCTACATGCCATGAACAGATGCTTACTAGGTAAGTAACAGTTTGCGTCACATGAGCTGCAGAATTCATACTTTTGCATAGATCGCCATCTGGTGTTAGGCACGG
Source organism: Triturus cristatus (assembly GCF_964204655.1). Classification (NCBI taxonomy): domain Eukaryota; kingdom Metazoa; phylum Chordata; class Amphibia; order Caudata; family Salamandridae; genus Triturus; species Triturus cristatus. The sequence continues at coordinate 675,167,682 of NC_140593.1, read as the reverse complement.
ACGATTGCAGTTTGCTGTTGTCTTGGAAGAAGTCTTTGTAGTCACGAGATAGGTGAATCCTCCCTTGGACGATAGTGCACATGGGCATCGACTCCATCCTTAGATTGTTTTTTTCCGCCATCGGGTTCGGATGTAACTGTGGCGCTTCAGTTCGGTACTGTGTTTCCAAACCTTTTCGACGCGAAAACCATCAGAACTCAACAGTATAGTTTTCGTTCGCGTGCCCTTCGACGCGCTAACTCAAAAATACTCTATTCCGGTTGTCGACGGGGGCCGCTGGGCCTATCTATGCCATTCGGGTCTACGGCTAATGGAAAGGATGCCGTTTGAAAAAATGCCCCCATTGTGGAGCTAAATTTCCACACAGTGACCACCACAAGGTCTGCAACCTTTGTTTCTCGGCAGAACACGAGGAAAAAGATTGCCAAGCCTGCGCCTCCTTTCGATCCAAAAAGACTATCCGTGATCGCCGGGCTCGACAACACGTTATGGCGCAACAGGCTGCACCGGTGCCAAAAGACCTCTTCGATGAAGGCCCCGACGTTTCAGAGGAGCATGACATCGTATCCGAAGCTGATGACTATGATTCCGATGACCACATCACTCCAGGTCAACGAGTGAGTACAACTGCCCCTGCCCCTACCCCACCCGAGAAAAAGAAGGCTCCGGTCAAAACTTCGCCTGAAGGCCTTAGTCACGACCGAAAGAAAACTTCAGAAGCCCCGCCTCCAGGCCCAGCTCCAAAGACAGAGGAAAAGCCTTCCGGCGGCTCGGGATATCGGTGCCTAAAAAACACAGTCTGTACCGAAATCAGGAATACATCCTACTCCCATTACCTCAAAAAAGGCCTCGGCATAGACCTCTTTGGCACCGAAAGACCAAAAGACCTCGGATCCGAACTAACCCCGAAAACCTTCGGATCCGAAAAAGATTACCCACTCGACATCGAAGCCGAAGGAGCAAAAAACCCCTTCTAAGGCTACAGAGCAGGAATCAAAACCACGTTCGGAACCGAAAAAATCATCACCGAAAGGAGACGCCAACCAGGAAGAACTGTTTCAACCAGATCCTATCGATCCGAAACAAAAGACATTGCATGTGGACCCTAAAACAGGCCATATTGTCAGTCTCCCAACAAATAAGAGGAAATTAGACGCCGAACACTCTCCTGAGGTGCCTGTGAAGAAAATTGATTTTGCAACTTCACCCCTACAACCCTCTATTCCTGTTATTCCCACTAAGCCTTTGTCTCCTACAAAGTCTCCCATAAACTCTCCTAGACTCTCTCCACACTCACCACCACCACAGAATGATGATGACCTGGGTACAGGGGTGGACATAATGACCCTTTAGATGACCCCGATGATGACACTGCTATACCACAGGACACATGGGCAGATTACAATGATCCTGCAAATCCTTCAGACCTTCCTGATCCAGAGGCATACACAACACGACCATCTCCCCCAGATGACAACATAGGGTTTAGCCAGCTTATTGATAGGGCTACCCAATATCATGGCGTACAAATGCGTTCAGACCCAATGGAGGAAGACTTCCTGGTAGATACTTTTGCCCAGTCACAAAGGACAATACCAACATTGTCCATGCTCAAAGGTGTAATTAAACACGCACCAGACCTCTCCAAAGACCCTGTCAGGACCAAAATTCTCAATCCTCGCATTGATAAAAAATATAAACCCACCCCCAATTATCCCATGTACATTAAAGGACAACTCCCTCTAGATTTTTTGGTGGTGTCCAGTGCAAGGAAACATGCCAATTCTCAAACCTTGTTGATGCTCCACCTCCAGACAAGGAGTCTAAACTACTAGACGCTTCTGGCAAATGAGTTGCCTCCCAAGCAGCTAATCACTGGAGGATAGCTAATGCACAAGCACTGCTTGCCAGGTATGATAGGGCTCACTACGATGAGCTTGAGGACCTAATTCAGCATTTGCCTGACCAATACAAGCCCAAAGCCCATGATCTGGTCCAGGAGGGTGAGTTAATTACAAATGCATCCATTAAATGTGCCCTCGTTGCAGCAGAAACCGCATCTAGATCTGTCAACACCAGTGTCTTACTACGCTACATGCATGGTTGCACATTTCTGGTTTTAAACAAGAAGTGAAAACTGCTATCTTGAATCAGCCGTTCGACCAAGAACACCTATCTGAAAGAAACACGTTAGTTAGATTCCTCACCTTAGAATATCCCCAGGCGTCAGACTGGATCCGGAAGATTTTTCGTCAGCAATACCCCTTGCGCGTCGCTAGGCGTCGTCTGCGGCTCCGCGTCCGTCGTCGGCGTCGTGCGCCGGGATGACGTCGTCGGAGTACTTAGACGCCGCCCTCGCGCGCTGACGTCAGTTCTTCTTTTTTCCGCGCCAGTAAGCGCAGATCCGGGAGAGCTACCCCTTTTAGTCTTTTTTGACTAAATCTTTTTGATCATTTTTGATCCTTGTCTGTCGACATCTGGTGCCGGTAGGATGCCTGGGTTCAAGGCTTGCGAGGATTGCCATCGACTGATGTCGGTGACCGATCACCACCGCCGGTGCCTCTACTGTTTAGGCCCCGACCACGACGCGGAGTCGTGCAACGACTGCCAGGCCCTGACTTCGAAGGCTAGGCGGGAGCGGTCCCGCAAGCTTCTCGAGCTTCGCCACTCGGCTCCGCGTCGTGCGCGATCCCGGTCCAGGAGGAGGTCCAAGGATCGCTCGCGGAGCCCTAGCCGACGCCTTCGATCGTCCGGCTCCAAGTCGTCGGGTAAGTCCAAACGCTCAAAGAAGTCCAAGAGGCGACACCGCTCTTCGGACTCCCCTCGCCGGTCGCGCGACTCGGCCGAGGGTCAGGGTGGTTCCACCCCCGCGGCTCCGGCGGAGCCGCAGGCGCCGCGTCCGCCCCCATACCTTCCGGTCCCTGGGACTGACGCGGCGCCGGCGGAGATCAGTGCCTTCCTCTCGGCCATGAGGAGCCTGGCCCCGCCGTCAACGCCCGCTGGCGCGCCTTCGGGCCCCGCGGACTCGACTGGGCGACCTCGCCTGCCGGCGGCTCCGGCCCCGGCGCCGTCGACGACTCCGGTCTCGACGCCGCAGGTCCCCGCGGGGCCCATGCCTGGGCCCCCGTCGCCGCCGGTTGACCTAGTCACTCCTCCACCGGCGACTGAACCACCGACGCCGCCACCGGCGCCGCCGGCGCACACGCCTACACCTCCGGCGCCGCCGACGCCTTTGGCGCCGACACCGCCCCAGTTTAGCCCTCCTCCGGACCCGGCGCTGCAACGGCGTCGACCGACGCCGCATCCGACGCCGCTTGAGTCCTACCATCTCTACAGTCCGGTTCCGATCGTTTCTCCTGTTTATCAGGAATCGGAAGAAGGGGGCGACTGGGAGGGGTTCGAGGACCCTATGGCTGTTCAGTCAAAGCTTTCTCAGGACTGGGCAGATGAACTGGGGGAGGCCAGTGGGCTGGACACCTCGCCAGACACTGGATTCACTTCTCCTCCGACCGTGGCTTCGGAGGAGGGTGCAGCATTTTCTGTGGTGCTGCGCAAGGCGGCCGAGGCCCTTGGGCTCGAGTTGCCTGCCGTGGCTGTGAGGACTAACATCCTCACTGAGGTGCTTCAAACCTCAGCAAGCTCCACTGAGCCTCTGCTGCCGTTAAATGAGGCCCTCACTGACGTTCTGCAGGGCACCTGGTCCAAGCCCTCCACAGTCCCTCCTGTGGATAGGAACGTTGCCAGGCGCCACCGCCCTGCTCCGGGCGACCCCAGTTTCCTGTCCCAACACCCCACCCCCGAGAGTCTGGTTATCCAGGCCTCTACCTCCCAATCCTCCTTCCCGACCGCTCCGCCGGACCGGGATTCCAAGAGACTCGAGCAGTTTGGCAAGAAACTGTTCTCGTCCCTTAGTTTGGGCCTGCGGTCCTTGAATACCGCCTGTCTCTTGGACCGTTATTCCCATTCCCTGTGGGATACGGTGGAGGACGTGCTGCCCCTGTGTCCGGAGGAGGTCCGGACGCGTCTTAACCAGGCTTTGGCCGATGGGAGGGATGCAGCACGGCACGCCATACGATGTGGGCTTGACACCACGGACTCGCTGGGTAGAGCGATTTCCACCACGGTGGCGCTCCGCCGCCACGCCTGGATGCGGTCCACGTCATTTTCCGGGGATGTCCAGAACACCCTCATGGACATGCCTTTTGATGGCACTCGCCTGTTTGGTGAGAAGGCGGACAGTGCGCTGAACCGCTTTAAGGACTCCCGGGCTACGGCCAAGTCCTTGGGCCTCTCGGCTCCGCGGGCGCACACCTCCGCTTTTCGCCCCTTTCGTGGCCAAGGAAGGGGCGCCTCCTCACGTCCGCAAAGCCACCAGCCGCAGAACCAACCTGCGCGCGGTCGCGGACGTGGTTTCCGCCGTGGCGGAAATGGAGGCCGACGTGGTCAGCCCACTTCCACCCCGGCAGCATCCGCCTCAAAGCCCTCCTAGTCCGAGCTTTCAGGCCCATACCACGCCAGTGGGCGGCAGAGTTCGCCATCACCTGCTCCACTGGCGGTCCATAACATCGGAGAGGTGGGTGCTGCAAATCGTCCGAAGGGGCTACTCCCTCCCCTTCGAGACGACCCCTCCAGCCATGCCACCGCAGCACCACCGTATCTCGGGGGATCATTTGAATCTTCTCCGCGTGGAAGTTTCGGCTCTCTTGGCCAAGGGGGCCGTCGAGCGCGTTCCGAGTCCAGAAGTAGGTCGTGGTTGTTATTCCCACTACTTTCTGGTTCCCAAGAAGGGCAAGGGGGGCCTACGCCCTATCTTGGACCTCCGGAACGTCAATGCCTTCCTCCGAAAGGAAAGGTTCAAGATGCTAACGTTGGCTCAGGTTTTAGCTGCCCTAGACCCTGGAGACTGGATGGTAGCGTTGGACTTGCAGGACGCATATTTCCACATCCCCGTCCTGCCGGCCCACCGGCGTTACCTGCGGTTCACGGTGGGCCAAGAGCACTTTCAGTTTACCGTGCTCCCCTTCGGCCTCACCAGTGCCCCTCGGGTGTTCACGAAAGTGATGGCGGTGGTCGCAGCTCATCTGCGCAGATCAGGGGTTCCAGTCTTCCCCTATCTCGACGACTGGTTGTTGAAGGCGGGCTCGCCCCAGGCAGTCGTCTCCCACCTCCAGACTATGGCGGATCTCCTGCATTTGCTGGGGTTTTCCATCAACGTGCCGAAGTCACACCTGAGTCCCTCTCAGAAGCTCCTCTTCATCGGAGCGGTTCTCGATTCGGCGCAGTTCCGGGTCCATCCACCGGAACAGCGGGTCCGGGATATACAGGCCCTGATTCCCATCTTTCGGCCTCTATCCCGGGTTTCGGTCAGGCTAGTGTTGCGGCTTCTGGGGCTGATGGCCTCCTGCATCCTACTAGTGCATCACGCCAGGCGGCGCATGCGGGCTCTGCAGTGGGACCTGAAGTTTCAGTGGGCCCAGCATCACGGCAACCTGTCCGACCATGTCTTGATCTCGGAGGGCACTGCACAACAGTTGCAGTGGTGGCTCACGGACCGCGAGTGGGTCAAGGGCAAGAGCCTCTCCCTTCCCCAACCGGAGCATGTCGTAGTGACGGATGCGTCCCTCCTGGGATGGGGTGGCCATATGGGAGAGGCGGAGATCTGAGGCCTCTGGTCTCCGGCGGAGTCTCGTCTCCACATCAACCTGTTGGAGTTGAGGGCGATCCGACTTGCACTGAAAGCCTTCCTTCCCTCTGTCAGGGGAAGTGTCGTGCAGGTGTTCACGGACAACACCACCGCCATGTGGTATTGCAACAAACAGGGCGGGGTGGGGTCGTGGACCCTTTGTCAGGAGGCTCTGCGCCTCTGGACATGGCTGGAACACCAGGGCGTCACCCTGGTGGTTCAACATCTGGCGGGCTCTCTGAACGCCAGAGCAGACGAACTCAGCCGCCGGTGCATGATGGATCACGAATGGCGTCTGAACTCCGAAGTGGCGCAAGGTCTCTTTCACCAGTGGGGAGAGCCTTGGTTAGATCTATTCGCCACCGAAGAGAACGCGCAATGTCAGCAGTTCTGCGCGTTGGAATTTCCAAGGCGGCACTCGCTCGGCGACGCTTTTCGTCACGAGTGGAGTTGCGGTCTGTTGTACGCCTTTCCGCCTATACCACTTCTGCCCAGAGTGCTGAAGAAGATCAGGCACGACCGGGCCCAAGTCATCTTGGTGGCTCCGGATTGGGCACGAAGATACTGGTATCCCGAGCTACTCAGTATGTTGACCGATCCCCCGATACGTCTGCCCCTTCGGGAGGATCTTCTGTCGCAGCAGCAGGGGACGGTCCTCCACCCGAACCTGTCCAGCCTCCACCTCCATGCGTGGAGATTGAGCGGCGGCAGTTGATGCCATTTGACTTGCCTCCTGAAGTCTGTGATATCATTCTGGCAGCCAGGCGTCCCTCCACAAAGTCGGTATACGCCTGCCGGTGGAACAAATTTGTGGCATGGTGCACAGCAAAGGCTGTGGATCCCCTTTCCGCCCCTCTTTCTGAGGTTCTCCTCTTTCTTCTTTCTCTGGCCCGGCAGGGCTCTGCCCTGGGCACCCTGAAAGGTTATCTTGCTGCCATCTCCGCCTTCTTGCGGCTTCCTGATCAGCCTTCTCTTTTCAAGTCCCCTGTGGTTACACGCTTTCTCAAAGGCATTACACACACGTTCCCTCCGGTCCCTTTTGTAATGCCTCAGTGGGACTTGAATCTGGTCTTGACATTCTTGATGTGCGCTCCCTTCGAGCCTCTTCACAATTGCCCTCTTCGTCTTCTGACTCTTAAGACTGCTTTTCTGGTAGCCATCACCTCGGCTAGACGGGTGAGTGAGCTCCAGGCTTTATCTTCAAAGCCTCCTTTTCTGTCTGTTCATCCGGACAAGGTTGTCCTTCGGCCTCGTCCCTCCTTTCTTCCTAAAGTGGTGACTCCATTTCACCTTGGGCAGTCTGTCACCTTGCCCACCTTCTTTCCGCCTCCGCATCCTTCCAAAGAGGAAGAGAGGCTCCACCGTCTGGACCCAAAACGTGCGCTCTCCTTTTATCTGGACCGCACAAAACAGTTCCGGGTGGACGACCAGCTTTTTGTTGGGTACGTGGGCGCTATGAAGGGGAAATCTGTGCACAAACGGACCATCTCTCGGTGGGTCGTTTTGTGTATAAAAATGTGCTATTCCTTGGCTAAAAAGGACCCTCCTGCTGGGCTGCGCGCCCATTCTACTCGGGCCACGGCGGCTACTACTGCCTTGGGACGGGGAGTCTCTTTGCAGGACATCTGTCAGGCGGCGACGTGGGCTTCGCTACACACGTTTGCCAGGCATTATTGCCTTGACAGCCAAGTCCGGAGGGATGGCTTCTTTGGCCGTTCTGTCCTCCAGGACTTTCTGGTGTGATCTTGGTTCGCAGACCCACCACCGGGGATGGTATTGCTTGGGTATCTATTCTAAGGTGAGGAATCTAACTAACGTGTTTCTTTCAGATGAACAAGTTACTTACCTTCGGTAACGATGTATCTGTAAGAAACATTAGTTAGTTAGATTCCTCACCGACCCACCCATCCTCCCCGTTCTGCGAACTGACATCTAGGGTTAAGGTTGTCCTTTCAGGCCCCTAGATTTTATTTTTGGCACCAGTGTCGGTCTTTGCATGGCTCTGCGTTCCTGGCGCGGAAGGCTATATACAAGAACTGACGTCAGCGCGCGAGGGCGGCGTCTAAGTACTCTGACGACGTCATCCCGGCGCACGACGCCGACGACGGACGCGGAGCCGCAGACGACGCCTAGCGACGCGCAAGGGGTATTGCTGACGAAAAATCTTCCGGATCCAGTCTGACGCCTGGGGATATTCTAAGGTGAGGAATTTAACTAACTAATGTTTCTTACAGATACATCGTTACCGAAGGTAAGTAACTTGTTCGTTTGGCCCAGCTGTAGATACAGCTTTAGAAAAAATGAAAAAAGACGCGGACACTGCAAAATCAATGGGAGCATTACCGTCTCCATCAACACGAGGCTCCTTTCGTCGCTCCTTTTATAGGGGCACATCCAAAAACATCAGCGCAGACACTGCTTCCTCCTCCTACAAAAGCCCCACACAAACATCCCCCAACAAGGGATATTTCAGAGGTGGGTACAGGGGAAATAATTACAAAGGGAGAGGCCGAGGTAACAACAAATGTACCTCCCCCACTACCAAAGAATGACTTCCCTCCGCTCCCTCCAGACCATTCCACTCCGTCGGAGGAAGACCTACCTGTCTGGAACTCCTTCACTACAGACAAGTGTGTAAGACAAATTATCCAGTATGGTTACTGCCTGGAACTAACCGCAACTCCTCCCAATATACCGCCCAAACAGCGTCCCATGTCCACGGAACATCTAACGCTCCTCAAACAGGAAGTTCTCTCACTGCTTCAAAAGCATGCAATAGAACCAGTTCCCCTACAGCATCAGGGAACTGGGGTTTACCCCCTGTACTTTCTAATCGTCAAGAAGGACGGTACTCTCAGACCAATACTGGACCTCAGACCCCTCAATTTCTACATACAGTCAGATCACTTTCACATGATCACTCTTCAACAAATCCTTCCACTACTTCAACAAGGCGACTTCTACCATATTCCTATACACCCTGCTCACAGGAAATATCTAAGGTTTACAGTGGACGGCCAACACTATCAGTTCAAGGTTCTCCCATTCGGAGTAACCACAGCACCCAGGGTCTTCACAAAGTGACTTGCGGTAGTAGCCGCACACTTGCGGAGACAACAGATTCATGTGTTTCCATACTTGGACGACTGCCTGATAAAAGCCAAGTCACACATCCAGTGTGTTCACCACACTTACCAAACAATTCAGCTGCTGTACGACTTAGGGTTCACAACAAACCTCACCAAGTCACATCTCCAGTCCACCTACCTACATCAGTATCTAGGGGCCACAATATAGACTTCCAAAGCTCTTGCATACCCCAATCTAGACAGGATAGCCAGTATGTAGACCCTCATCACAAAATTCCAACCCCAACACTCCCTACCAGCCCGAGTGTTTATGCAGCTCATAGGAATGATGGCCTCTTGCATTTTCATAGTACCTCATGCAAGACTTCAGATGCGCCCTTTACGGGAATGCTTAGCACGTCAGTGGAACCAGGCTCAAGGTCAGCCTTGAGATCTGGTGTTGGTGGACAGCCGCACACATTGCTCTCTCCAGTGGTGTAACACACGAAACCTTTCCAGAGAGCGGCCGTTCCTAGACCCAGTTCCACAGATAGTGCTAACAGCGGACGCATCACTCACCGGCTGGGGAGCCCATCTCCTAAACCACACAATTCAGGGCAGAAGGACCACTCAACAAAAAATGCTCCTCATCAATCACCTAAAATTACTGGCAATTTTTCTAGCATTAAAATAATTCCAACTACATCTCATCTACAAGACTGTCCATGTCCGCACGGACAATATGACAGCAATGTATTATATACAGAAAGAAGGAGGAACACCTTCTTTGTAACTTTCTCAACTAGCACAAAGCATATGGAGATGGGCCATTCCACAAAACATATATCTTCTGGCAGAACATCTCCCAGGAGTACACAATCAGATTGCCGATCTGCTAAGTCGTCAGACACAGCAGATACACAAATGGGAACTTCATCCTCAAGTTCCTCAACCATTTTTCAAAATGTGCGGCTATCCAGATATAGATCTGTTTGCCACACACGCAAAATGCCCAACCTTCGCCACCAGGTTTTCACACCCGAAGTCCAAGGGCAATGCGATATGGATGAACTGGTCAGGCAGATTTGCGTACGCTTTTCCGCCACTCCCACTCATTCCGCTAGTAGTACGCAAGCTCAAACAACAGTCTCTCAAGATGATCCTAGTTGCTCCAACATGGGCCCGGCAACCATGGTTCACTGCACTCCTGGAACTCTCGGTAGTTCCACACCAAAAATTACGGCTCTCCCCAAAGCTGCTTATGCAGAACCATGGAGAGATACAGCATCCAGATCCAACTCAACTGAATCTAGCAATCTGGCTCCTGAAGTCCTAGAGTTCGGTTACCTCAACCTCCCACCGGACTGTATGAACATTATTAAAGAAGCCAGACGCCCTACTACTAGAGCTTGCTGTGCAGCCTAATGGAAAAGATTTGTCATTTACTGCAATAACAATAAAATTGACCCGCTAGATGCTTCAATTCAGAACATTATTTGCTGCATCTATAATGTAATCTAGCATACACATCTATACGATTACATCTTGCTGCCCTTGCCGCTTACCTGATAGGGTACCCGCTATCAAAACGTTTACGGAAGGCCTTAAAAGAATAATTCCTCCCACAATACCACCCTCTCCGGTGTGGAAGTGAAACATTGTCCTTATTAGGCTCATGGGTCCTCCATTTGAACCACTACACAAATGCGAACTGCAGTTCCTTACATGGAAAGTAGCTTTCCTTGTCACGATCACCTCTCTCAGGAGAGTAAGTGAGAATCAGGCTTTAACCATACAAGAACCATTCTTACAAATACATCGTAACAAGGTGGTTCTTAGAACAAATCCGAAATTCCTTCCCAAATTAATCCCTGCTTTTCATCTTAATCAATCTGTAGTGTTACCCGTTTTTTTTCCCCAAACCCAGATTCCGTAGCAGAGAGTTCTTCACACACTTGATGTTAAAAGAGCTATACTTTATTACATTGACAGAACTAAACCTTTTAGAAAGACAAACCAACTGTTTGTAGCTTTCTCTCCACCTCATAAAGGAAACCCCATCTCCAAAGCTGGAATTGTCAGGTGGATAGTCAAATGCATTCAAATATGCTACCAGAAGGCAAAACGCACATTACCAATTCCCCCTAGAGCGCACGCTACACGCAAACTAGGGGCTTACATGGCATTCTTAGGGAACATTCCCTTAGATGACATTTGTAAGACAGCAACATAGTCTGCGCCACACACCTTCACCAAACACTATTGTGTAGACGTGCAGGCAAACCAACAGGCTTCTGTAGGCGAGCCTGTTCTTAAAACACTTTTTCAGACCACTGCAACAGAAACAGGTGACCACCGCTAAGGGAGAGCACTGCTATACAGTCTATGCAAAAGTATGAATTCTGCAACTCGTATGCCTCGAACGGAAAATGCTACTTACCAGTATGCATCTGTTCTTGGCATGTAGAGCTGCAGAATATCATACGCCCACCCGCCTCCCCGGAACCTCCATCTGTTCCAGTGCTATCTTACTTAGATACACTCACATGGACATCTTTTCTGTTTCTTACAAACTCCTTAATTTCCCATCATGGCGAAAAACAATTTGAGGATGGAGTCGATGCCGATGCGCACTATCGTCCAAGGGAGGAGTCACCTATCTCGTGACTACAAAGACTTCTTTCAAGACAACAGCAAACTGCAATCATCCGAGCCCAACACCAGATGGCGATCAATGCAAAAGTATGATATTCTACAGCTCTACATGCCAAGAACAGATGCATACTGGTAAGTAGCATTTTCCTTATCCTTTTCTGGAGTATAATGTCTGAAACTCAGCAATGCGAACTCTACGATTGGCGTTTCTGAGGGTAAGTTAATTGAGTACAAAAAATTAGATTATAGTAATTGCTATTGTGCCCAGCTGTTAGAAAGTGTAGAATCAAAGCTATAAAAATACATTATCACGATTATTATTCGTGCAGCAGTAGTCATGATTTGGTGCCATTGATTCATAAGGTATTGCAAATTTCAATGATTGATATCATCCCAGTAACTTGCGGCTCCCCAGCATTCGTTTTCACTTTACAAACGCTATAGATGGTAGGAATGGGAGTATTTAATTACCAGAATCCCTGCTTTTTGATACTGTGATTGTATTTATTTTTATTTCAGCATTTTTTAGAAATCTCTGATTAGCAAAATCCAGGGTGTGCATTCTGAACATATCCATAACTAACCTCCTCAGCAACTGATTGGTAAAATGAGATAATATTGCTCCATGATGCATTGTGTCTCATTGACATGATCTGTCCATATATGGGATCAGAGGGGCGCTTCTTGAATATCTGTTTTCAGTTTTTGGAAATAACATAAACAAAATGTGCAAATAGGAGGCAAAGCTTTCTCTATTTTTTTTTTAATGCAGCCAGTTAAATCCAAACAACATAAATTCCACTGAACAAACTAATTTGGAAAAGCCTTGAAAAGGAAATAGTAAAGGACATGGTGCACCTATAGTGACGCTTTTATCGAAGTGAAAACTGAAAAGTCCAACGAAATCCCTAAGTTGCATTGCCCCATCATTTATGGAAGAGTCTGTGTTTAGTTCGCTCATTTAGCAAGAATCCTCTGAACTGCACAGCCTTTTCTTTAGGCTATTGATTGTTATCCCCAGAGGTCATTGTATTCATTAAATATTTTAGGACATTTTTTGAGTTTTCCAACAGCCTTTTTCAGTAAAGATGCTTATTTCTTCAACCGCTTTCTGCCAGATGTCCTTGTGATGGGTAGAAATTTAGAAAGTATAAACCTGACCCCTTTGGAATCTGCCTACTGGACTCTTGCAGTGGGCATTGAGGACTCCAATGCAGGAGTAGATTATATAAGAGGATACTGTAAGATAGGTGAAGAAGTGTTTTGAAGGGGTGAATAAGCAAGCATAGAGCAAGATTTGGAAGCAGATATCAGTATAACTTTATTTCACAGATAAAATATCAGCATAAAAAGTATTCTGCAAACATACATTCTTCAATAGAGATTTGGGCTAACATATAGTTAAAACATAGTTTAAAACAACAATTGTGGTTTTACGGATAAAAAGGAAAAAAGTTTTAAGAAACATTTCAGTAATTAATATATATGTATACAGATTTCCAACAGACAGTTTTTTTAATTACATTTTAAAATCGAGTAATAATTTCAACTTCCTTCTATTTAAAACAGATTGAAAAAAAACGAAGCCAGACAGAAACATGTAAAAGGGTCTGATAGTGATAGAAGATAATATAGGTCTACGCGACATTGTCTAAAATTCATTTTCCTGATGAGAGGGACAATAAATGTTTTCCATTCAGTTTCGTAAAATGTACAGAAAAATAAAAAATGCAGGTCATTCTGAGACGATCGCTTATCAGAAGGGCAAGGTGGAAGTGCACTAACCACATATGTTTTGGACGGGTAGGCTAGCATAAGAGGAATATAATTTAGGCAAAATCTCACTAAGATGGTTCTGTGTTGGGGATGCAACACAAATGTTAGATCTGAGGACTTAGTGTTAATTATGCTAGGTAATGTTTGATGGTGTCTTACTGTAGACAATTTGTGGTTAGAATCAAACCTCTTTGAATTAAAATAAGATGATAAGCGAGTCTTCAGTTTCGGATCCTCATATAGGTTATATAGGTCAAAGGCTTGCAAGGTATTCCTGATATATTTTAGCCAGCTTATTTTTCTTACACATCTAAATTCAGAGAATCGTTTATATTAGTTTATTTTCGCCATACTGAATGCCACATCAGAATAGGAGCGCTCCGAATCTTCTCAGTAATATAGGGAACTCTCAGCTCCATGTGGCAGATATAATTAGAGCAATATTGAGGAAGCGATATCAAAGTTTTCAAAAAACCATCTTCTATAAGCTGGAATTTAGAGATGTCAGATATACCCCAAACAGCTGCACCATAAGATGCAGCAGATAATGTTTTTGCCTCATAGACCTTTTATATTATTTCAATTGGCTTAGTCCCAATTTTCCTCATAAATTAAAAAAGTGCCCCAATGTTTTTTTCCATCGATAGTCCTCTATTGGTGACCATATTTTTCCAATTGTTATCTCTGTCAAACATGATCCCCAAGTAATTAAAAGAATCCACAACCTCTAACTTTAAGCCTTCAATATACATTCGAGGTTGTCTCTGCCGCTTGGACCCTGCTACAAGAACAAAGGATTTAGTGTAATTATTCTTCAGGTCCAAATTGTTAATACATTTTGAATACTCCTCTATTAATCGCTCTAACGCATTATCGGTACGTGCATTGAGCATGGCGTCGTCAGCGTAGAGGAGTATCGGGACAGGGGAGGAGTTAATATAGGGAATATCTATAGTGGAACCTAACAGAGCGGATTTGACGGCATTAGTATACAAAGCAAATAAAAAGGGTGCGAGCATGCATCCTTGCCTCACACACCTAGTAATTCTAAAGTGCCTCGTGCATTCACCATTCTTGCCGAATCTGACGCAGGCCGTGGCTTCGGCATATAAGTCACGGATAACATTAATTATCTGCTTCTCGATTCCCATGGCTTCCATGATCAGCCATAATTTAGATTGTGCCATACAGTCGAAGGCTGACGACAAATCCATAAAGGCAAGGTTTAAAATGACCATTCTTAATCGCCGTATATTTTCCGGTAATTAGATTTAAATTCAAACATTGGTCCACTGTTCGCTTACCTTTTCTGAAGCCATATTGGCTTGGGATTATTAGATTCTTATCCTTGGCCCATTCCTCCAGTCTATTTAAAAGTAGCCGGCCCATTCATTTAGCTGTTGAATCCAATAAAGATATTGGACTGTAATTTTGTGGGACCGACTTGTCCCCTTTTTTATAGATGGGAATGATAACTGTCTTCTTCCAGGAAGATGGTACACCTGGTTGGGCTATTTTATTAAAAACATTTGTAAGAAGTGGAGCCCAAAGTTCTTGATTTATCTAGGAAAAAATCAGTTGACCCCATCTGGACCCGGTGCCTTTAATCTTTTACAGTGGCTGAGAGCAAGCTCTGTCTCTTCCAGGCTAAAAATAATCTTCTAAACTAGATGGCAACAAAGGCAGTAGCAGGGGGATTAAATTATGTGCGTTACCAAAGACACCTTCAAAGTGTGCGATCCATGCCTCCTCATCCACATGAATATCTGTAGTCGTCATATTATCATCTCCCATTAATTACGGACCAAAAGTCCTTTGAGCTATTTAGTGATGAGGCCCTTTGCAACTTTTCCCGCATCTCATCCTTTAGAAACGTTAGCCTTATTATCCTTGCTTTTTTGTATGCCTTCCGTAATGTCTTCACAAGGTTCTGATCTCTGGGTTTTACCTACAGAGCCATGTGAAGATTTTTAAGTGCTTCCACGCAATCATCGTCAAACCAAGTGGAGGGCTTACCATTCCCTTTGGCTATAGAGCGTAGCAGAATATGATTAATTTCCAATAGGAACCCTTCAAAGGCCATGGCATTTCGTTGTTAGTAATTGGGTCAAGACATATCAATATTTCTGATGCCCGCTTAGCTACTATATTCCCAGTAAACTTGGCCAAATCCACCCTTTCCCACTTTAAAGCCACCCCATTTTTCTTTGCAATCAAAGGTTTAATGGCTAACTTAGCAGAAGATCTGATAGAGACTACTAGCCGCAGATTCCTTAACGTAGAATTATCCCCAGACGTGAGACTGGATCCGGATTTATTTTTGCCACAGCATCTCTGCTTGCCGGGGGGGGGCACCACGCTACTCTGCCCTGACGTTATCCACGGACGTGACGTCAGCGAGGTCACAAGTCCCACCTCGGCGCGCTGACGTCAGTTTCCTTCTTTTCCGCGTGCAACGCGGATCCGGAGTGAGCTCCCTTGACCTGTTTTCAGGCCTCTTTTAACGCCTTTGCGTTGTAAACAGTGTGCAATGCCTTCAGGTTTCAAGACGTGTGCTTCTTGTGGGCGTCGGATGTCGGCGATGGACCCTCACCCTATTTGTATGTGGTGTTTGGGCGAGCACCATGATTCTACGGACTGCGACGCTTGTCAGCATCTCAAGCCGAAGTCCCGGCGGGAGCGCCGGATGAAATTGCTTTCGGCCCGCTTGTCCAGATCGGTCTCGTCACAGCGTCCGTTCCCTACCTCGGAAGGGTCCAGAAGCCGCCGATTCCGGCTGCGGTATCCTCCTTCGCCGAGGCCCCACGGGCGTTGTTCGCCCGCCGGTAAGTCTTGCAGCTTGCCACCGAGGCCCTGTCCTCGTTCTGCAGAGGGCGCGGGTTCCTCTCGGGTCGTGCGCCCTCGCCCGTCGCCACCCTATCCACCGTTTCCTGGCATTGGGGTAACAAGGGCCCAAATGAAGGCCTACGCTATGGCTCTGCAGGAGTCTTTGGGCCCCCCTCGTCTTCCTGTAACGTCCGCAGATCCCTTGCCATGCGCGGGGCCTTCTGCGGACTCACCGGCGGCTTCGCCCCCGGCGCCGACGAGTTTGGCTTCAGGTATTGGAGGTGTGGTGTCATCGAGGTGTGACCCTACGGGGTTCCCCTCTTCGACCCACGGCATCCCTGCCTCGCCGCAAAACCCAGCGGGGTTCCCTGTGGTGTCGCAGGAGGTCGCCGGGACTCGCGGCTCGTCCCCGAGTCCCCCTCGGTACTCTGGGCAGGCGGCTGTCTTAACGGAAGCCGAGCCTACGCCTTTCCGGCACCAACGCCTTTCCTCCCCGGCCCTGGCGGCACGGCGGGTGGAGGCCGGGACCCGGGGCGCCTGCCCGAGTCCCTCTCGGTCCTCTGCGCAGGCGGCTGCCTCGTCGGAGGTCGAGCCGGCACCTTTGCGGTGCCATTAATTGGCCGCTTCGGCTCCAACCCCGCCCCTTTCTCCTATGAGGCACGTGGTGGTGGAGGTCGCCTCGGCAGCCCTGGTGGACACTTCAGCACCGATGGAGCACACACAGGTGCCCATGGCGGACTCCCCGGCGCCGTCCCGATGTTGGATCGTCGACTCTCCTCCGGATGTCCCTTCCTCTCCGGAGGATTGTCATCTCCTTGTCTCCTCTTCACCGGAGACTGGATGCCATGTTGTTGCCTTTTCCCCGGCAGCTTCCAGGACGGGTTGTACACCGTCTCTGCGTCCACAGCCCCTGGACTCGCCCTTCCGCACCTTGCAGTTGATTGCCCCGCAGGCTTCTCCGCCTTCTCCAGAGACCCCTCAAGCCCCTCACTCGTCCATGGGTCTTCCATCCTACAGGGGCAGGCCGTTTCTTCCTCCAGCAGGGCACGGGGACGGGTGGCTTAGTTTGCAGCCTTCGCCCACGGAAGCGTTGCTTTCTCCCCCACGACGCCCTACGGAGGCGAGTGTAGCATTTGTCTGGGCCATCTCCACGGCCACCGGCATTTAGGAAATGGGCAACCCGGTCGCGCCACTCGCAACGGACCACTTGTTGGAGGTTCTCCACCAGGGCTCTGGTAGAGGGGAGCCGCTTCTTCCATTTGAAGCTTCGCTTCACAACTCTCTTCTGGGGGCCTGAGGGAGTCCTGCTACGGGGATCCGGTGCCTCAGCCGCTCCTCCACCGCTACCGTCCTGCCCGCACGATCCAGTCTGCCTTTTTTCCCACCCATCTGCCCAGGGCCCTGTCCTGCAGACTGCTTTTCCTTCCTTGCCTTCAGTGTTGCTCCCTCCGTCACGGGAGGCGCTCCTTGGACTCCTGGGGATGTAACATTTTCGCTTCCACTAGTGCTGCTCTGCGCGCGCTCACCACACATTGTGTGTTGGCCAAGGCTACCTTTGACCTATGGGATTCTGAGGAGTCCCTTCTGTCTCGCACCTTCCATGAAGGTGCCCGCGCTGATCTGCGGCACCTTGTGCGGGATGGTCGGGAGTTAGCTGCATTTATTCTCCGTTCGGCCTTGGATGTCTCTGATTCTCTCGCCCATGCTATGGCGAGTTCTGTGGCCCTCCGCCGCCATGCTTGGTTGTGGGATAGCGTCTTTCCGGAGAATTTTCGGGAGCGTCTTGTTGACCTGCCTTTTGATGGGATTCTTTTATTTAACACCCATGCGGACTTCACTATTCAACGACTCCTTGCGGGGCTCCGTCCTCCTCCCCCTCCGTAAACTTCGGCTTGTCGGTCCTCAGGTGTCTTATGGGAGGCGTTTGTCCCACCTTTCTCTTTGGGCCTAGTGTTTCGGTTGGCCCGTCTGTGTGCTGTGTGTGGCTTAGAATGCCTTCAGGGCCCTTAAGTTGGCCCCTCTGTACTTTGGCTGCTGATACAGCCCTTCAGCTTTTGTGGTGTGTAATTCTTGGTGTTAGTGAAGCCCTATAGGTCCTCAGGTTGGACCATCTGTGTATTTTTTGGCTGATTGGTAAGCCGCCTGTGGTGATACCCACAGGTCTTTTATGTTCTTGACCTCTGCCGCAGGTTTTCCTAAGAGGTGTTCCCCTCTTGTTTTGGGACGTGTCATACCCTAGGTGGGGTACTTGTAGGCTATTGTATAGCTCTGTCCTAAGCTGGGCGGGTGTGGATCCTTCTCGGGTCCCTCACGTTTCCTGGCATCACTGTATACCGCTTGGTGCTGGGTTTTTTTCTTCCGCCTTAGCGCAGCTTGAGCTGCTCCAGGTTCTGTCCTGCTCAGTATCCGATGGTGTTTCTATCCTTCCTCTACAGGGCTTGTCTGTCGTACATTTTGCCCTTTGTTCCTGCGGGCTATCTGCCTTGTGTTCCAGGGGGGCTAGGATATTCCTGGTGTTCTCCTGTGTTCTGGTTGATGGCTTTAGGTCTGTACTTCATATTTCTCACTACCCCAGGGGTCGCTTCGCCCCCCTCCTGCTGCTTCTTGGGGGGGGGTTCTTCTCCTCTTTATCCTCTGGCCGGTCCCAGTCCTTCACTGGGGCTTGTTCTGGGGTTCCCTTGCCTCGGTCTTCATCTAGCGCTCAGCTTGTTCTGGGCACACTACTTCATAGTATTTACTAGCTGCCTGCTGCACACGCCTGGTCATTATGGTCCACCTCTGTGGGCCTCGGCGTGTACCGTGTGCTCCTGTCCCTTGCTTTGCTGGAGCTTTGCGCGACTGTCTTCCTTCTCACGTATGCGCTTATCGGCTTTGGGGCCATTCCTGCCTTGTCCCCTGCCTCGGGGCTGATGCCTGTTCAGCTGTCCCCTTCGGGGGGGGGGGGGGGGGGGGGGGGTGTTTTTGTTTGTATGTGTGTGTGTGTTTTTGTTTGTGTGTGTGTTTTTGTTTGTGTGTGTGTTTTTGTTTGTGTGTGTGTGTTTTTGTTTGTGTGTGTGTGTTTTTGTTTGTGTGTTTTTGTTTGTGTTTTCTCTCTCCTGAGGCGGGCTCTGCCTCCGTTCCACCTCTTATCCTTGGATTTTGCGGGTGGTTCTTTTCTTCCTCTGGTATTCTCTTGGTGCCATCTGTCCCTCCGGGTTTTCTGGTGGACGCCCTTTGCCCCTCGTGTAGGCTTGAGGTATCCTGGCCTTCCCTTCTCCTTGTTCTTGCTTACTTCTGCTTGGTGGGGGCTGGGCCATCCTTCCTGTCCCCTTGACACATCCCCTGTTGGGGCCCTGTGTTCTACCAAGCTGGTGAGGTTCTCTCTCAGACCCTCCTCCCCTCTGGGTATGGCTAGGGTATCTATTCTACGTTAAGAAATCTGCGGCTAGTGCTCTCTATCAGATGTACAAGTTACTTACCTTCGATAACGATGTATCTGGTAGAGATGATTCTAGCTGCAGATTCCTTCACAGTCCGCCCTTCCTCCCCGTTCTGCGAGGACCTTTCAGCTGGTCTTCTGCACACGCCTCCCTCCTGGTGGCTTTGTCTTCTGTGGGTGCCCTCTTTCACTTCCTCCCTGGCAGGATGCTTCGTTCTGTTTATTAGTTCCACTCCTTCCTTTCTGGTAATTGGACGGTAGGTTAATGTGTACTTCTGCATCCCTACACCTTGGTTTTCCAGTGTGGGGCTTACTCATAATCTTCTCCCTTTTTTCATTGCTTGGGGTTTCTGACTCCTTTGCAGTCCTCTGGGTTGAGGTCTTTTGGCTGTGCCTTGGCCTTTAGTTCTTTACAGGGGATACGACACTCCTTGATGGTGTTTTCTTGGGGTAATTTGCCGTTACTCCTCTGTTCCGGACTTGTTGCCCTTCACTGTTATAAATTGGGGTTGCAGACTTTCTGTCGTTTGCGACAATATTTTTCACATCTTTTTCTGTCTCCAGGGAGGATATCGCCTTCGCTTTGCAGGGTTTCTTCTCAGTGTGGTGCTCTGTTCTTTCCCTTCCATGACTTTCCGTAACGCAGTGCTTGGCACTGTCCCTAATGGTGCTGTTCCTCACCATTCGCTTCTTCCCTTTCTGTTTCACTGATTTTTTCACACACTGTTCCCATACTTCACAGTTTTGTTTGTGATGGCTCCGTGTTGTGGCGCGGAGAAGTTCTCTGAAGAAAACTGACGTCAGAGCGCCGGGCTGGGACTTATGTGACCTCGCTGACGTCACGTCCCCTGGCGCGCAGAGAAGCTGTGGCAAAATAATTTCTGGATCCAGTCTCACGCCTGGGGATAATTCTACGTTAAGGATTCTGCAGCTAGAATCGTCTCTACCAGATACATCGTTACCGAAGGTAAGTAACTTGTACGTTTGGGATTTTCTAGGGACGGGATATGACAATAATTGCAGCGTGATCGCTAAAAGCATTAAAATTAGTATTATTTGGGTAAAGTAATTTTTGATTGAGTCTGAAAACAAAATTTAGTCAAGAGTTGAAAAATCAGAACCAGAAGAGAACGTAAAATCCTGACTGCTAACAATATCTTGTGGATTTATCATTACAAGATTATTTGCTATCAATAGCCCAATAAGAAGGTCGCCATACTCATTGTGACTAAAATGGGGAACAGAATGGCCCTCTATATCTGTCAGCCCACAAGCAAGTGTCAGCCCTTTTACAGGGGTGGGCATTGAAATTGCCCATCCAAACTATGTCTCAAGATTTGTGATATATGTTCTTCAATGTAGCAATTTCTTTTTCTAGGGGAGCCAAGATTTCTGCTTGATTGGTAAAGAAATTACTATTAAAGAAATGTATAAGAATCCAGGTTCTATCTTTATGAGGCTCACAAAGAATGATATGGTAATACGAAGATGTATTTAGAAATGTTTTTACCTTTAGTGTAAGTGTATTAGACAAGGGGGGCGGAGCTAGCCACGCCCGAAGATGGCCGTGCTGTAAGCGAGCTCCTTCGATCGCTTTTCTATCCTTTCAATATCCTGCGCATATATCCTGCAAACTGCTGTTAAACACGCAAATACCTGTATCGGAAGAACGCGGCGTACTGCTGAACCGGATTCTGCTGCTGCACCTGCCGCCAAAGTGCAAAAAATTGCCTGCGGCTGCGGGATGCCGTGCTGGTGCGTGCGCAGGCCCACTGATCTGCCGTGACTACACCGAGGGGGAAGGAGAAATGGTGCCCGGTCTGTGGAAGACGACCAAAGTGGTGCTGTAAGACCTGCGCACTGCGAGCGTTGGCAACCGTTGAAACTTGAAGATCTCGTTTGGCACACAGCCTACAAGAATCGTCAACCTCCACACAGTGTGAACACAAAACAGATCAAGAGACACCGGAGATTCCTATACACACACAATGGAATTATAAGGGTTTTACATACTGCGACTGACATTTGCTGTATTGTGAGCCCTACGACCTCTCGCTAATATGTCCTGAAAGTGGTCAGTCTATAGTACTCAGCTGTGGAGACGCGTGGACTGGCATTCGGGCCCACAAGCTCTGCCACCCTTCTTACTGTGACGCCCGGGCACCGCTGGCATGTGGCCATTTACACTGAGACCGCTGCACTAGGAGCCTACAAATCAAGTGCAGAGAGGCTCGGACAAGTAATTCTCTTGATCGGAGAACTGAGTTTAACTTTACACGAAGTCTTAAGATTTTTACAGGCCCAACGGTGGATAGATTGAGAGCATCATTCATTTGTGCAGAAAGCCCTGAAGAAGTCAAGGGGTCACGACCCACTGACGAAAAGCGCGTAGGCTGGTTTGCGCAAGAAAACCCTATTAAAACGAACCACAACGAACCAAGAACTTGTCTCTCCTTTTGTAAAATTACAAGAACAGTGTCATATACCTCTTACTCTTTGTTGTGTGTGCTTAGGATTTGTTGTCTTGACTCTCCTGGGAAGGGCAACGTTCTCAGATGTGTTTATCATCGAAAGGGCGCACAGATCCCTGGCACCTCCACCTGCTCCTGGGGCACGGCCACGCCCGATCATTGCGAAAATATTGAACTATAGGGACAGGGATGCGGCGCTTCGGAAAGCCAGAGAACTGGCTAGCCTGAGACATGAAGGAATGGACATCTCCGACCCCTATCGCTCATCAATCTAGACGCCAAGATTCTGGTGCAAATACTGGCTACCAGATTGCAGCCATTGATGCCTAAATTAGTCCTGCTGGACCAATCTGGCTTTATACCAGAGCGCTCTACATCTCACAACCTTAGGACAATATTTGCCATGTTTCATGTATATGACCCCACATTACAAGTCGTCGCGGTCATGCTAGACGCGGCAAAGGCGTTCGACTCCATAGAGTGGAGCTACATGTTTCATGTATTGCGACGAATGGGATTTCCGCCGCTGTTCCTCGGCTGGGTGCAACTATTATATAAAGACCCATCTGCATTGGAACGCATCGGGGGACTGACCTCACAATCTGTTCCGATACAGCGAGGCACCCGTCAGGGATGCCCACTCTCGCCATTACTGTTCGTACTGGTACTTGAGTCGTGGGCCTGTATTATTCGGCAGCTGCACACTGTACGCGGATGACATGGTGTTATTTATAAGAGAACCGACACTACACCTGACGAGGGTTTTGAGGGAATATATTCGTTTTGGGCTATTCTCAGGCCTACAAATGAACTGGGACAAGTCGATAATGATACCGCTGACACCCAAAACGACTGCACCACATATGGAATATCCCCTGGTATGGACGACGGAACCTAGGTATCTGGGTGCATCGCGACCCCGACATTGTCATAAGAGAAAATTATGGCAGAGCACACGACTCCCTAGAACAACAATTAGATAGATGGAATTTGCTGCCCCTCTCCCTAGCGGACCGAATTGCGATAATTAAAATGGTCTAACTTCCGTGGTTTTTATACCTCTTCTGCAACATCCCAATTAAGCTAACACAACACTACTCCAGCGCGATAAGATCATCCCTTCTTCGCCTAGTCTGGGAAGGGCGGCAGGCCAGGGCGAGCTGGGCCACACTAACGCTGGACTACAGCGAGGTCGGATTTAGCGCTCCGGACCTCTATATCTATTACCTGAACGATCAAGCGCAATATGCTTATTATTGGTTTAGGCCACACGCATACACCCCGCATGTCCCAGTAGAACATGGTAATGCTCATCCGGTTCCACTGGCTGGCATTCTCACGCACACCCACAGAGGCACTCCCAATACTGAAATTAATTTTTGGACATCGCTGCATGGCAGGGTATAGGTGCTATCATAAACAAGCTCCCTGTGTATGCGCCGGCGCTCCCACCTCGCGGATCACTCGGCATTGTCTGTGACACAAGAAGGACCACTCAGGGCGCTGAGGGAGGTGGACATACCTGCCATGCTAGACATTTATCCAGAGGGGCAATTCCTCACCATAGAAGACTTAGACTACATTACTAACCCTTCACTACTGTTCAACTTCACAATCCATAGATTGCGGCAGGATATTAGGGCCCACTATCGCACGTACCCGGCCGAGCCTCCAATACTGCGCACACTTCAAATGCTGCTAGTGACACCATCAAGGCGTAAATTGGTGACAAAGCTATATAGAGAGATACGGGATGAGGAAGTCCCTAAACCGGATAAAAGCCTAGCCCGCTGGAATGCCAGTCTAACCCCACCACTACTAGACACGGATTGGGAACACATTTGTAAAC
This sequence comes from Triturus cristatus, assembly GCF_964204655.1. Classification (NCBI taxonomy): domain Eukaryota; kingdom Metazoa; phylum Chordata; class Amphibia; order Caudata; family Salamandridae; genus Triturus; species Triturus cristatus. The sequence continues at coordinate 675,143,936 of NC_140593.1, read as the reverse complement.
TGACCAGTGCCCTCACACCCAACAGCAACCTGCGCATAATACATTTTAAGTATATACACCAGACTTACCACACCCCCATCAAGCTACACAAGTGTGGTCTCAAGGAAACAAGTAATTGGAAACGGTGTAATCAGACGGATGCTGACTTCCTGCATCTTGCGTGGAAATGTAGATGGGTGCAGTTGTTTTGGGGGGAGGTACTGGAGTATATACAGGAAATGACGGGGACTCTTTTATGTATACCATCAGTTTGTTTGCTATGCTATGTTCCTCTTTTAAAAGGCACAACGGGCAGGTTTGTGCGCATTGCACTGTTAATGGCTAAACGCCGAGTCGCCATACACTGGGAGAGCAAGGTGGCCCCAAAGACTGAGAGCTGGATCAAAGACTTGGTCTATTGCAGGGCAACCTGACGATGTACGCAGAGGAACTTCCCTCTGTATCCAGGCACAGGGAAATATGGGAACCTCTACGCCAATACCTGCTAAAAGAGTCCTCTATTGACTCACAAGGCTAAAAAGAGATATTATTACTGAGCACAGGATCTCATACGTCAGCGATTATATATGTTGTAACTGATATGAACCTTATTAGACAACTGATTGTGCAACGGATGATCACGGTATGGTTATACGTTTTGTTCTTGTTGCACTGCCTTGTAAGGCAAAAGAACTGTACTTATTTTTAAACTACTATTAAAAAGATTTTTAAAAAAAAAGTTTTTGAGGCACTCCCTTTTGTTGAAATGAACCACTAGAAGCCGGGGTCTGAGGGGGAAGTGCACCATCATTCTGGATACACATATTTTCTTGAAATTTAGGATAAGACAATAAAACTGTAGCGTTTCCTTTAGGTGACGGTGCATATTGTGCTTCAGGCAATAAAATGTAAGGGTCAACAAGTCGATCACATTCAGACAAACCCACCAGTAGAGCAAATCTGTTAGTAAGAGGTACAGGTAGGCTAGCTTGGGGAGGGCACATAGTAAGAGAGCGGTCAGAGTGATAAAATGGGTTTGGGATGAGCCGGTTAGAATGGTTTGCTAGGTTTGTAGAAAAAGCCCAGCGGAAGAGCACAGATCTCAGAGTAGGAGGAGGGAGTGTTTGGCAGTATTCTCAGAAGATCACATATGAGATACTGATTATTAAAATTAAATTTATAACAATACAGTCTCCTCCTATAACTTTTGGCCCGAATCCCACCCAGTTTAGTCTCCTGGCCATGATGAGATGTTTATACAGATAAAACTTTTCCCCTGTGTATTTGAAAAGCCAATGAAGGGCTTTATAAATTAGCTGTTCTGTAGTCTTTAACTGACTCAATTTTAATTCTGGGGTATTAGCCAATACTATAACTAAGGGGCAAGCTGCCAGTGTAAGGACCAATCTCTCTCCTGGCTTGAATGTCAGATCTGAAAGAAACACGTTAGTTAGATTCCTCACCTTAGAATATCCCCAGGCGTCAGACTGGATCCGGAAGATTTTTCGTCAGAAATACCCCTTGCGCGTCGCTAGGCGTCGTCTGCGGCTCCGCGTCCGTCGTCGGCGTCGTGCGCCGGAATGACGTCGTCGGAGTATTTAGACGCAGCCCTCGCGCGCTGACGTCAGTTCTTCTTTTTTCCGCGCCAGTAAGCGCAGATCCGGGAGAGCTACCCCTTTTAGTCTTTTTTGAGTAAGTTTTTTGATCCTTTTTGATCCTTGTCTCGACTCCGGTGCCGGTAGGATGCCTGGTTTTAAAGCCTGTGCTGACTGCAACCGCTTGATGTCGGTTACGGATCATCACCGCCGGTGCCTTTACTGTTTGGGCCTCGACCACGACGCGGAGTCGTGTTCGGACTGCAAGGCCCTGACCTCGAAGGCTAGACGGGAGCGGTCCCGTAAGCTTCTCGAGCTTCGCCACTCGGCTCCGCGCCCCTCTCGATCCCGGTCCAGGAGGAGGTCCAAGGATCGGTCGCGGAGCCGCAGCCGACGTCATCATCGATCGTCTGGCTCCAAGTCTTCGGGTAAGTCGAGGCACTCCAAGAAGTCCAAGAGGCGACACTGCTCTTCGGACTCCCCTCGCCGATCGCGCGACTCGGCCGAGGGTCAGGGTGGTTCCACCCCCGCGGCTCCAGCGGAGCCGCAGGCGCCACGCAAGTCCCCATACCCGCCGGTCCCTGGGACTGACGCGATGCCGGCGGAAGTCAGTGCCTTCCTCTCGGCCATGAGGATCCTGGCTCCGCCGTCGACGCCCGCTGGCGCGCCTTCGGGCCCCGCGGACCCGACTGGGCAACCTTGCATGCTGCCGGCTCCGGCCCCGTCGCCGGCACCGGCCTCGACGCCGCAAGTGCCCGAGGGACCCGTTCCCGAGTCCCCACCGACGCCGGTCGACCTAGTCACGCCTCCTCTGCCGGCGTCGACACAGGTTCCACCTCCGACGCTGGCTCCGCTCGGCGTCGTGCCCCAGTTCAGCCCCGCTCCGGACCCGGCGCCGTTACGGCGTCGATGGACGCCGCGTTCGGCGCCGCTGGAGACACATTATGTCTATCGTCCGGCTCCTATCCTTCCTCCTGTTTACCAGGAATCGGATGACGGGGGCGAATGGGAGGGATCCGAGGATCCTATGGCCGTTCAGGCTCAGCTGTCGCAGGACTGGGCAGATGAACTGGGGGAGGCCAGTGGTCTGGATACCTCTCCAGACACTGGATTCATCTCTCCTCCGACTGTGGCTTCGGAGGAGGGTGCTGCTTTCTCTGTGGTGCTGCGCAAGGCGGCCGCAGCCCTTGGGCTCGAGCTACCTGCCGTGGCTGTGAGAACTAACGTCCTCACTGAGGTGCTTCAGTCTGTAGCAAGCTCCACTGAGCCTCTGCTGCAATTCAATGAGGCCCTCATTGACGTTCTGCAGGGCACCTGGTCCAAGCCCTCCACAGTTCCTCCTGTGGACAGGAACGTCACCAGGCGCCACCGCCCTGCTCCGGGCGACCCCAGTTTTCTGTCCCAACACCCTACCCCCGAGAGCCTGGTTATCCAGGCTTCTACCTCCCAATCCTCCTTCCCGACCGCTCCGCCGGACCGGGATTCCAAGAGACTGGAACAGTTTGGCAAAAAGCTGTTCTCCTCCCTTAGTTTGGGCCTGCGGTCCTTGAACACCGCCTGTCTTTTGGACCGTTATTCCCACTCTCTGTGGGATACGGTGGAGGACGTGCTGCCCCTGTGTCCGGAGGAGGTCCAGACACGACTTACCCAGGCTCTGGCCGATGGGAGGGATGCAGCACGACATGCTATCCGATGTGGGCTTGACACTACGGACTCGCTGGGTAGGGCGATTTCTACCACGGTGGCGCTTAGACGTCACGCCTGGCTGCGGTCCACGTCCTTTTCGGGTGATGTCCAGAGCACTCTCATGGACATGCCCTTTGATGACACTCGCCTTTTTGGTGAGAAAGCGGACAGTGCGCTGAATCGCTTTAAGGACTCCCGGGCTACGGCCAAGTCCTTGGGCCTCTCGACCCCGCGGTCGCAAACTTCCGCTTTTCGCCCCTTTCGTGGCCAAGGAAGGGGTGCCTCCTCGCGTACGCCTAGCCACCAGCCACAGAACCAACCTGCGCGCGGTCGCGGACGTGGTTTCCGCCGAGGCGGTTCTGGAGGACGACACGGTCAGCCCACATCCACCCCGGCAGCATTCCACACCAGTGGGCGGCAGAGTTCGCCATCACCTGCTCCACTGGCGGTCCATCACATCGGACAGGTAGGTGCTGCAAATCTTCCGAAGGGGCTACTCCCTCCCCGTCGAGACGACCCCTCCAGCCATGCCACCGCAGCACCACCGTATCTCGGGGGATCATTTGAATCTTCTCCACGAGGAAGTTTCGGCCCTCTTGGCCAAGGGGGCCGTCGAGCGCGTTCCGAGCCCAGAAGTAGGTCGTGGTTGTTATTCCCACTACTTTCTGGTTCCCAAGAAGGGCAAAGGGGGCCTACGCCCTATCTTGGACCTCCGGAACATCAATGCCTTCCTCCGGAAGGAGAGGTTCAAGATGTTAACTTTGGCTCAGGTTCTAGCTGCCCTAGACCCTGGAGACTGGATGGTAGCGTTGGACTTGCAGGACGCATATTTCCACATCCCCGTCCTGCCGGCCCACCGGCGTTACCTGCGGTTCACGGTGGGTCAAGAGCACTTTCAGTTTACCGTGCTCCCCTTCGGCCTTACCAGTGCCCCTCGGGTGTTCACGAAAGTGATGGCGGTGGTCGCAGCTCATCTGCGCAGATCAGGGGTTCCAGTCTTCCCCTATCTCGACGACTGGTTGTTGAAGGCGGGCTCGCCCCAGGAAGTCGTCTCCCACCTCCAGACTACGGCGGATCTCCTGCATTTGCTGGGGTTTTCCATCAACGTGCCGAAGTCACACCTGAGTCCCTCTCAGAAGCTCCTCTTCATCGGAGCGGTTCTCGATTCGTCGCAGTTCCGGGTCTATCCGCCGGAACAGCGGGTCCGGGATATTCAGGCCCTGATTCCCATCTTTCGGCCTCTATCCTGGGTTTCGGTCAGGCTAGTGTTGCGGCTTCTGGGGCTGATGGCCTCCTGCATCCTACTAGTGCATCACGCCAGGCGGCGCATGCGGGCTCTGCAGTGGGACCTGAAGTTTCAGTGGGCCCAGCATCACGGCAACCTGTCCGACCATGTCTTGATCTCGGAGGGCACTGCACAGCAGTTGCAGTGGTGGCTCACGGACCGCGATTGGGTCACGGGCAAGAGCCTCTCCCTTCCCCAACCGGAGCATGTCGTAGTGACTGATGCGTCCCTCCTGGGATGGGGTGGCCATATGGGAGAGGCGGAGATCAGAGGCCTCTGGTCTCCGGCGGAGTCTCGCCTCCACATCAACCTGTTGGAGTTGAGAGTGATCCGACTTGCACTGAAAGCCTTCCTTCCCTCTGTCAGGGGAAGTGTCGTGCAGGTGTTCACGGACAACACCACCGCCATGTGGTATCGCAACAAACAGGGCGTGGTGGGGTCGTGGACCCTTTGTCAGGAGGCTCTGCGCCTCTGGACGTGGCTGGAACACCAGGGCATCACCCTAGTGGTTCAACATCTGGCGGGCTCTCTGAACGCCAGAGCAGACAAACTCAGCCGCCGGTGCATGATGGATCACGAATGGCGTCTGAACTCCGAAGTGGCGCAAGGTCTCTTTCAGCAGTGGGGAGAGCCTTGATTAGATCTATTCGCCACCGAAGAGAACGCGCAATGTCAGCAGTTCTGCGCGTTGGAATTTCCAAGGCTGCACTCGCTCGGCGACGCTTTTCGTCACGAGTGGAGTTGCGGTCTGTTGTACGTCTTTCCGCCTATACCACTTCTGCCCAGAGTGCTGAAGAAGATCAGGCACGACCGGGCCCAAGTCATCTTGGTGGCTCCGGATTGGGCACGAAGGTACTGGTATCCCGAGCTACTCAGTATGTTGACCGATCCTCCGATACGTCTGCCCCTTCGGGAGGATCTTCTGTCGCAGCAGCAGGGGACGGTCCTCCACCCGAACCTGTCCAGCCTCCACCTCCATGCGTGGAGATTGAGCGGCGGCAGTTGATGCCATTTGACTTGCCTCCTGAAGTCTGTGATATCATTCTGGCAGCCAGGCGTCCCTCCACAAAGACGGTATACGCCTGCCGGTGGAACAAATTTGTGGCATGGTGCACAGCAAAGGCTGTGGATCCCCTCTCTGCCCCTCTTTCTGAAGTTCTCCTCTTTCTTCTTTCTTTGGCCCGGCAGGGCTCTGCCCTGGGCACCTTGAAAGGTTATCTTGCTTCCCTCTCTGCCTTCTTACGGCTTCCTGACCAGCCCTCTCTTTTCAAGTCCCCTGTAGTGTCACGCTTTCTTAAAGGCATTACTCACACGTTCCCTCCTGTCCCTTTTGTAATGCCTCAGTGGGACTTGAATCTTGTCTTGACATTCCTGATGTGCACTCCCTTTGAGCCTCTTCACAATTGTCCTCTTCGTCTTCTAACTCTTAAGACTGCTTTCCTGGTAGCCATCACCTCGGCTAGACGGGTGAGTGAGCTCCAGGCTCTTATCGTCCAAGCCTCCTTTTCTATCTGTTCATCCGGACAAGGTTGTCCTTCGGCCTTGTCCTTCCTTTCTACCGAAAGTGGTGACCCCCTTTCATCTTGGGCAATCTGTCACCTTGCCCACCTTCTTTCCGCCTCCGCACCCTTCCAAAGAGGAAGAGCGGCTCCACCGTCTGGACCCAAAACGTGCGCTCTCCTTTTATTTGGACCGCACGATACAGTTCCGAGTGGACGACCAGCTTTTCGTTGGCTACGTGGGTGCAAAGAAGGGAAAAGCTGTGCACAAACGGACCATCTCCCGGTGGGTCGTTTTGTGTATAAAAATCTGTTATTCCTTGGCAAAAAAGGACCCTCCTGTTGGGCTGCGAGCCCATTCTACTCGGGCCACAGCGGCTACTACTGCTTTGGGACGGGGAGTCCCTTTGCAGGACATCTGTCAGGCGGCGACGTGGGCTTCGCTGCACACGTTTGCCAGGCACTATTGCCTAGACAGCCAAGTCCGGAGGGATGGCTTCTTTGGCCGTTCTGTCCTCCAGGACTTTCTGGTGTGATCTTGGTTCGCAGACCCACCACCGGGGATGGTATTGCTTGGGTATCTATTCTAAGGTGAGGAATCTAACTAACGTGTTTCTTTCAGATGAACAAGTTACTTACCTTCGGTAACGATGTATCTGTAAGAAACATTAGTTAGTTAGATTCCTCACCGACCTACCCATCCTCCCCGTTCTGCGAACTGACATCTAGGGTTAAGGCTATCCTTTTCAGGGCCCTAGAATGTTTTGGCACCAGTGTCGGTCTCTTGCATGGCTCTGCGTTCCTGGCGCGGAAAGCTATGTACAAGAACTGACGTCAGCGCGCGAGGGCGGCGTCTAAGTACTCCGACGACGTCATTCCGGCGCACGACGCCGACGACGGACGCGGAGCCGCAGACGACGCCTAGCGACGCGCACGGGGTATTGCTGACGAAAAATCTTCCGGATCCAGTCTGACGCATGGGGATATTCTAAGGTGAGGAATCTAACTAACTAATGTTTCTTACAGATACATCGTTACCGAAGGTAAGTAACTTGTTCATCAGGTATTACCGCCATTGACGGAACACCATGTGTTTTTGTGTAGATAGCAGCAAAGACTGTGCCCCAAGAGGTGCAGTCTTCCAGATGTGGTGTGATCCCCATTGGTAAACAAATTGTTAAAATTCTGTGTTTTTCAAAAGGGGTAGTATTAGGAAATACTGCTTCGATTTGAGTAATTTTTTGAGCTAACCAGAATGGAATTTGTTCGCGTTTTGCGGGTAATTTACCCATGACTGGGTGTAAAGTCTGTGGAGTAATTTTTAACGTATTCACCTGATGAGGTGTTGGATTTTGAATTGTTAATGGTTGTTGGACTGTGAAAGTCCGCATGACATATTGAACCAATTGTCTATATATCTTGATCAACTCCTTAAGCTGAGCAAGTAAATCTATGTCTGACATAGTTTCAATGTCAGGATGGGGGGTATAGCCTGCTAACATCGGCCATGTTGCTCCTGGTCTACCTAGTGGACTGAGCCTGGTAATGTGATTGTAATGTTTTAGGGCGCCTTTAAACCAGAGCTCATGCTCCTGGTATGTGAGTGGAATTTCAATATCCTCGAAAGGAATATATTCCTCAGGTGGTTCATCTTCTTTGTAGAAGTGAAACATATGTGTTATTGGATTTGATTCTGGGAATACTATCCAACAATGGCATACCTCTGTCTGGTGAGATTCATGTGCCCCTATCACAAAAACTGCTCTGCCACCTCTTGGTGTCAGATCATGTTTTATAAGTTAGAGTGATGGCTCTCCTTAAATTTGGTGGGACGTGTTTAACACCCAACTCGTCTTCATTAAGACCTGTAAGGTCAGCAGCAGCTTGACCGTTGTTGACGACAGCATCGTCGTTCTCCGACATTGTTTAATGAAAGCTGCAGAGCAAGTTTCAAGGAAACAAAAATAAGGTGCACAATATTTTGGAACACTGTATCCTTCAACGTTGAACTAAACCAAACAGCTAATACATAGGACTTTCGTCTTACTCCGCAATGGCGGATATTATCCCTACCCACTCCAGATATCTTATGGAGTTTTATGAGAAGAGGGTCTGTGAGAAAAGCACGACTGAGTTACTTCAGTATCTAGCGTTAAATTAGTGCCTTACCAAACCGTTGGGCGCTATGTAGTGTAGTTCCTATATCCCTGATAGGCTCTGCGTATTGGAATAACATACGCTATAGATTTGACATAGGACTAAGGTCAGTATGTCTCTATCGAGTATATTAATCTTAATTACTTGTGTGTGCCAGCTAACTCAGAGGTCACTAGAAATTTCTCGAATATACAAAAAGGGATTAGTCTCTGACAACTGCATAAACATGACAACTTTGTTTCCTTTTAGAATCGGAACAGTCTCCGAATCGTGGAAACAATAGATAACAGTTTCTCTCAGTCAATCGTGCATGCTTCGTTTCTACAGAGTTGCACAGAAATAGAGAGACAGGCGTTTTCAATAAAAGGGTTTATTGAACAGTCTTATTTCTCGTGCAAGAGATATGAATTGCGACAATCGTAAGACAGACTGCAAAGTACAATATGTACGAGGTTAGCAGTAAGATAAAATAATACTGCAGTAGCATGGTTTGTAGCTATGACATATATTAATCAAAATACATACATAAATAGCATAAGCTAAAATGTGATACTCATCTGATGCTTCTAAATTGTTCTACCCCAGTGTACCTAACCTAAGTGCAGTACGAGGTTTGAAGTAGGTGCTATTTCTAAACTATAGCTAAGCTATATCTTAGTTTAGCCAAAAGTTGCCATAAGTTTCTCTAAGTTCTAGTCAGCTCCATACCTTAGAATGAGAGAGGTTGGAATCTCTTTTCTGGACTCGATAGTCTAACCCCCCGCAAGGGAAGTCAGTGAGCACTGGAGCTGGATTCTCTGCGAGGAGGATGGCAGCGTCAGGTCAGTGCATCAGGCTGGAACTCGATCTCCTTCCGAGCTTGCCATGGCGAACCGCGTAGTCTGGGTTGGATCGAATCCTCCGGGAACCGCAATTTGCCAGGGCAAGTGCTGGTATATTTATACCTTGAAGGTGTCTAGGAATGCCAGTATTGACGTAAAAGTCGGGCAGAGGAACGTCATGAATGAACCCCTAAGGAATAGATGTTCATGCATACTTAATGAGTTCTTGGAGAAATCAATATTCAAGCTGAGGGAAATTCCTAAAGGCTTAAGGGTCTGGTTTACCAAGAATTCGTTGTGACGTGGATGGACGGATGTAGGTGGCCGTGCCTGTATTTGGTTTGTACGGACAATGTCTAGATAAGGGCAATGTGAATTGCACCTATATAAGGGCATAAATCGGAAAACCTATATACGGAATCTAAATCTGCACACAACACTCCCGCCTATCCCAGATGATAGACATTGATCTTGCTCCCGACTCACTGCTATCTTTACTGGGCTATGTGCAAGATATACCAAAGAGTGTCCGCCGTTTTACTGCCATCGCATTCCTTCTGGCCAAATGTCAATTGCCCTTCACTGTGGAATTAGACATTCACCAATGGCTAAAGCCTGGCTCAACAGTTAGGTATACTGTGACACAAACTGCAGCACAGATACGAGGCTCCTGCGCTGCGGGACGCCTCTATTGGTTTTGTAGCCCTGCTGCACCCGATGGTCCTGGGGCCGGGAAAGACCTTGACAGGTTAGGGGTCATAGTCCCACCCCAGCTAACGGTCACAAACTGCAGCAAGGGTAGGAGGCTCCCGCACTGCGGGACGCCTCCGTTGGTTTTCTAGCACTCCTGCATCCAGAAGTCCTGGGATCGGGAAAGACCCTGGCAGTCTATGGGACGTAGTCTCACCCCAGCTAACAGGCACATACTGCAGCAAAGGTACTCATGAAGATCTTTCAGAAAAGGGGAACACCAGAGAAAGATCTGTTTGCAACACCTCAGAACGTGAAATGCCAACACTTTGCCTCCAGACAATATTGCCACCAGTTGTGAGAAAGTGCCATCTTTCTTGCATGGTATGCCCCCACTTTTTGCTGAATTGCTGAATGTACTTTGACTGAGTGTGCCCTGGACTCATGCCAATCAGGTGCCCAGGCCCTATGTTCCTTCCCTAAAAACCTCAAACCCAAATTGTCAAACCCTGGCCACATGTCAGCCCCTGGTAAATGGTACCCTAGGTACCCAGGGCCTTGTGATCAGGGAAGGCCTCGAAGGGCTGCAGCACTCATCGTGCCACCCTTAGAGGCCCTCTACCCTCACACACTGCCCTTGCAGGCTGAGTGTCTGGGTACAAGTCAAAACAAAGAGTCGACATGGCACACATCCCTGTGTGCCATGCCCACCACTTACACTGCCCTGGCATACATCAGCCACCCCTCTAGCTGGGTGCCCTATGCCAGTGGTGTGGGCACAGGAGCATGAGCCGTGTGCCCCTACAGTACCCAGGTCTATTCCTGGGCACTATAAGTGCAGTGCTGCCATTTAAGAGTACATGGTGCTGAGAGCTCGTCAAACACGAACTCCACAGCATCATAATGGCAACACTGAAGACTGAGAAGTTTGGTATCAAACTTTCTCAGCACATTAAACCCGCACTGATGCCAGTGTGGGATTTAATGTACCAAGCACCCCAGAGGGCATCTTAGAGATGCCCCCCTGAAACCTAACCTACAATCCACATCTGGTCTGGGAGGCTGCCACACAGCAGACATGTTGCTGGACCCCTGGGTAGGAGAGCCCCTGCTCTCCTGGGCCTGCAACAATGCACATCCTGGGCGAGGTGCTAGGTCTCCTCCCCCAGGATGGACAGGGGGAAGCTTCAAAGGCATGCCGCCTCTGGGAGCTTCCCCAGGCCACTTGCAGCCCCCACTCTGGCGGGAAGCCTGGCCGGAAACCCCAAATAAGGACAGGGGATGTGCCAGCCTGCCAACCCCACCCCTCAGGTGGGGGAGGCGAGATGAAGCACATCTCCGGGCGCTCGCCATCTTGAAGATGGGAGGCCCTACCTAATCAGGACTAGGCTACTGCCCCCCTCCCACAGGAGAGTGGCAGAATAGGGGGTGTACCCACCCCAGGACAGGGACCCATTGGTCCCTGCCCTTTACCTACCTGTAACTCCCCTAAATCTAGTATTTAGGGGCACCCTGAACCTTCCTTCCCCAGATTCCAGATTCCAAAATACAAAGAAGAACGAAGACCTGCCATGCAGCTGCTAAGAAGAGGAAGACACCAACTGCTTTGGCCCCAGCCCTACCGGCCTGTCGACCCTCGAACCTGCTCCTGCTACACCTTTTGTGGCCAGCAACCTCACAAACCCCGGAGGACCTGGCTACCTTTTAGCTCTAAGCACCTGGGACTCCCATGAGCAGAGGCTCTGCTCAAAATCAGCTTCTAATCCCTGGCATCAGCCCGGAACCGCGAACCCTGCACACTCTGCACCCGCCAAGCCTGGCCTGTGCCGGAGTGAACAAAAGCCACAAGGACGACCCCCCGGCGACTGTGACCCCGAGTCCGGCACCTAAGGACTTCCCTCGACGCGCCTGACGACACCTGCAGCCTCAGAACCAGGTACCCCCCTCCGCAATCAACAGAGGGTAAGATTTCCCGACACCAAAAGGCACCCCTGCACCCGGCGCCCTGCAGCCCCTTGTGCCCAACTCCTGGGAACCTACCTATCCTCCAACTATCCAACTTACCTTCTCTAAGTGGTGAAGCTACCTGAAGAATCTTCGTCCCTGAGCTTGCAGCCTTTTTCTAACCCAGAGCTTTCCCATTGAAATCAATTGAGCGCCCGAAGGCTCAAAAGCACCCTGCACCCAGCCACCCGAGTGGCCCTGGCAATGTAACCTCTGCAGCTATCTACTTCCCCATTTGCCCTGAGCAAGTGACCAGGAGCCCAGCTCCCACAGCCGTGTGGCCTGCTAGTCAGCAGCCACCTACCAAGGCCCCCCTGCCTCCCATAGGATAACATTGGGCCTAACTCACTCTGCATCCGGCTGCCCCTGCGCCGCTGAGGGTGTAACAACTGTACCTACCTGACCCTGGGAGACCCCTGAGTCTATGCCCAGAACCTTAACTCTGCCAGTCGACTACTTACCTAAAAGCCAATAACTAAATGTTCTCCATATGGTAACATTGACTGGTTTCTTCTGAAATTTCTTCTAAGTGTGGAGTTTCTAAAACTTAAAATATTCACCAAAAATCAGCCGAGTAACGAAAACGAAAATACTCACCTGCTTTTAGGAGAGAGCCCAGTGCTGGATCTTGGTGCCCAGCACTGACGCTGAAAAATATTCACAACCGTACTTACCAGAAAAATATTCACAACCGTACTTACCAGTAACCCAATTTTCTTCATTAGGAAACCATTGACTGTTTTTCTGTGAAATGTGTTGTCGATTTTTGCAAACTTTAAATATTCTTTAAAAATCCTGCTAACTGTGAAAACGTAATTACTTACCTGTTTTAGATAGAGATCCCAGTGCTGAGTCTAGGAGCCCAGTACTGGATTACAAAAGTAACGAGAACCTACTTTACCTGCAACTTGAATTTTCTTCCATAGGGAATCATTGACTGTTTTTCTAAGAAATTTCTTCTAAGTGTCAACTTTTAAAATAGCTAAATATTTCCTAAAAATCACAACAGTAACTAAGTCGACTTTTATCACTTGTTTCTAAGAACTGTCCCAGGACTGAATCTAGGATCCAGTCCTGGAGTTACAAAAGTAATCCTGAATGTAATCTATTGCAAATAACTTAAAATTTCCATTGAGCTCAATGCATTATTGTGTTTGAAATTGTGTTGCCTATTGCAACAACCTGTAACCAGTATTTACAAAAGTCAATTGCATATTGCAAAAGTATTTACCTAAAGCATCTCATTCTGAGAAAGTATATTTTAATACCTATTGTTGGTTCTAAAATAAAACAAACATATATTTTTGTTTATATAAACCATTGGCCTAGAGTTCAGTTATTGAGTGTGTGTGACCATTTGCTGACTGAGTGTGTACAACAAATGCTTTACACTGTCCTCTGATACTGCCTTACTGCTCGACCAAGCTACCACTTTAGAGAGTAAGGTTATATCTAACTTTAGCCTCTGCCAAACCTCTGGGGACTGTGGACTCTGCACACACTGTACCTATTTGGGAACAGTATATACAGAGCCACTTTCTCACACCTGTCTATGGGAAATGCACTGTTGGTAGATTGGTTAGGGAATTTTGCGTATGTTTTTACCCCCAAACACCACTATTTCACAAGGTGATCAACAAATGCAGAATCAGTAGCATGCCTCTGATACTAATTGCACCATAGTGGTTGTGACAAACATGGTTCTCAGAGCTAATAGAACTATCTCGGGGAAAGATTCACAAATTACCAAACAGACAAGATCTGTTATCAATTCAAGAAGGAAGTGTGCTTCACCCAGAACCAGAGTCTTTAAGCCTGGCAGTATTGCTCCCAAAGACCTTGTTTGTGCACCTAAAGTTACCTGAAAATACAATGGTGGTCTTAAGAGAGGCAAGCAAACCGACAACGAGAAAATGTTTTATAGCTAAATGCTGTTGTCTTAAGGAAGTATTATTAAAAAATCACTTGAGATAAGACAGAACTGAAGTACTCAACACACCTTCTAGACTGTAAACTGACTTATCCATCCTTAGCAGCAGTAGTGGCGTACACAAGGGATCACATTGAAAGAAGTTTCTTCACGTCACCAGTCATGAAGTGGCTCCTAGAAAGAGCCAAAAGAACCGCAGCTCCAAAAAAAGGTACCCACATGGAATCTAAGTATTCATCCTCTAAATATTGCTCACACAATTGATGAAGGCACCTTTTGAACTGTTATTCAAGGCTACATTACAAATGCTCACACTAAAGACTGCCTTTTCAATGGCCATAACATAATTTACAAAGTTAGTAAACTACAAGCACCCACCTTACTGGGACCTTATTTTCCAGTTCACTAAGACAGAAATGTCATGAGAGCCGACCCGCATTTCATGCCAAAGTTTATCTCACAGTTCCACATGAACCAAAGTATACAGATACCAAGTTTCTTTATCTTATGTATTTATATCTCTTCTCAATAAAAACCTAAAACGCACGCAGAGAGGACATTTCACACTCTGGACGCTAGATGTATATTACGTCAAAAAAATAAAGGCTATCGGGTAAACAAAACAGCTCTTTGTATCATTTGCAAATAGTTTTCTGGGAAGGCCAGTTACCAAGAACACAGTTGCAAGATGGATAGCTCAAACAGTTCACTTGCTCAGGAGAACCCACTCACTCATGCCCCTATTGACTCTTCAAACTCGGAAGCAACGAGATCAGCAACCAGCTCACCACCATCCTCAACTCCTCCATAACTACAGCTACCTTTCCTGACACATGAAAACATGCAGAGGTTAGACCCAAGTGTGCTCCGGAACTACTGCCTCATCTCCCTTCTCCCGTTCCCTGCCAAAGTCCTGGAGAAGACCATCAACCTACAACTCACTGATCATTTGGAAAGAATCAAATTGCTGGACGAACCCCAATCAAGTTTCGGAGCCAACCGTAGCACCGAGACAGCCCTGAGCGGCACAACAGACGACATCTGAGCCCGGCCGAGGAGAATCAGGTGCCCTCATTCTCCTGGACCTCTCCGCAGCTTTTAACACCATCTCCCACCACACACTTTTCGACTGATTACGCCAGGTTGGAATCACAGTCGATGCGCTCAGATGGATGGCATCCTTCCTCATAGGACGCACCCAGACTGTCCGCCTCTCTCCCTTCAACCCCCAACCCAAGCACACCATCTGCGGAGTACCCCAAGGCTCATCCTATAGTCCAGCAATCTTCAACATCTACATGTCACCGCTCGAAGACATCGTCAGATTGCACAACATCAACATTATCTCCTATGTTGACAACACTCAGCTCGTCCTCTCAGTAGATCTCACCTCGACGAAGACCATCTTCCACAACTGCAAGAAGAACGTCACAACATAGATTAAAGACATCTGCCTGAAACTCAAGACTAACAAAACGTAAGGTCTGATCATTGGGGGATACACTGCCCTTTGGAATGACTCCTGGTGGCTAGCAGAGCTCTGACCCACCCCCATGCCGAAAGATCATGCCGGCTACCTCTGCATCATCCTGAGCAACAAATTCTCCAAGAAAAGCCAGGTCAGTGCCGTCTCCTCAGCCTGCTTTCACATGATCTGCATGCTCAAAGAAATCTTCAGATGGTCCCCCATCAGCACAAGGAAAAAGGTGACGCAGGCCTTCATCGCTAGCCGGCTTGACTATGGCAAAGCACTCTGTCTGCAACACCACCAAACTCATGCAGACAATCCAGAATGCAGCAGTCAGACTGATCCTCAACCCACCCAAGAGGACACACATCACCCAGCACATAAAGGACATCCATTAGCTCCCCATCCAGAAGAGAGGTGCCATTTCAGACTCCTGGCCTACAGCTGCAAAGCCCTCCACAACCAAGGACCAGCCAACATGAACCACTGCCTGATCTGCCACCAACCTACCAAAAACCTCCACACTCCACACCTCACTCAGACACCACATCCACCGCAGATGCTCCGGAGGATGCTCCTTCTCCCACCTCGCCGCCAAAGCCTGGAATGAGCTCTACCTCTGCACTACACCCTCGCTGACCCACTTCAGGAAGTTACTCAAGACCTGGCCCTTTGACTAATACCTGCAGCACAGCAGCTTGATGCGCCCCCCCCCCCCCCCCCCACCACCACCACACGGTTTAGGAGTAGCGCACATTTACAAATACTACTTGATTGATTGATTGAGTTGGCCACAAGAATGCAGGAGAGACATTACAAAACACTCCAGGGGCACATTCATCAAGGAATAAAGGAGCAACCATTGCCTTTATGGCAAATACGCCATTACAATTCATTTGTATGGCAGCAACTTGGTCATCAGTGCACACCTTACCAAAGCAGTATTGTGTAGATATTCAGATGAACAAGGAAGCTCAAGTTGGACAAAAAGTCTTACAGCAACTGTATTCAAATCAACGCTCATCTTCAACCCAACCAACACTGTAGTAACAAACCGCTACAAAATCTATGAACAGCATGTGAATTCCAGGAAAGATTCATGCTGCAAAATTTTAAGTTTCTTACCTGTCGGTCACAAGCGATCCCACCCTCCTCCGCCAGTGAAGATGATAGGAGGATGCAACTGGGTGGGGCGGTTAGAATCTGAAGATGCGACCAAAGGTGGGATCTTCCAGAGTAAGCACAGCAATATCACAAGAGGACACACCAAATGGAGGCCTATCGACTCCCACCACCAACAAAAAACAAAGAATAGAAGGACAAAAGTTTTTTAGAAGAGTTTCAGACCCAACCACTAGATGGCGGAATAATGCATAGCTTGTGAATCCAATTCAAGCTGCAAAACTACACCAACAGATAAACTATAAATTTTGCAAAGACTGATGTACGCATTGTTTGGGGACATGCAAGTTATAGTTTATGTTCAGGAAGACATCTTGGTGTTTGGGGGCAATGAAAATTAATGTGACACTAGTATGAAAAATACTTGGTGTTGAAATGGTGGGGTTGATAGTGAAAGCTAAAAATGGCATATTAAAGTAAACAATCTGATGGTTCTGGAACATACCATTGATGAGCATGGTTTTCAACCAAGAGATAAATTGATGCAGGTGATAACAAGTCAAAATTTCGGCCGACAAGGGTGAGGGTTAGGTCATATTTTGGTGTGATCAAATATTATTCCAAGTTTGTAGCAAACTTTTCAGAGAAAAGACATTTGCATAGCTTATTGAAGAAATGCAGAATACTCCTCATTGGAGTGGTTGAGGGGTGGAAAGCCCAAGACTGCTTTGTCCATAAGAGGCAGCGACTCACAGTGTGATGTGAATGTAATTAAGTTGAGAACAGGCGAAGGAAAAAGTAATAGCATAGAAACAGAATTTTTATGAGAAAATTGAAGGTCAAAAATATGGATGCAAAAGTTGGATTATTTGTACGTGTCACATCTCCACAATATGTACCAAAGGAGTGTTCACAATTTTCTAATTCCATGAAGGTTATCCAGATTTGTCAGAATTATGTCAAAGTGGAGGATAGTACTGTATGGAATAAAAGCAGAATCGTGGTATGTGATGGATAATTTGAAGGTTTATTTGAAAACGAGGAAATGGTTGTTCAAGCAGAAAATGTGTTTGAAAGGTTGAAAAGGAGTTATAAGCCTAAAGAATTTGTAGACCATTTAATCCTGTTTAATGTTCACACTATTTCATTGCAGATTATGCGTTATACATAGTTGATTCAATAGTAGTTTTATAGTTATATAACAGTGTCATTTTATTTTATGTACATGGTTCATTAATATGTTACAGGGGGGAGATATGCAGTAAGAATGTTTTTGGGATGTGTTTTTTATGCAGCACTTGACAAACTGATGGAATGTTATGTCAATTGGATGGCAGTCCTGGAGGTGATGGCTGCTCTTGGGAGTTTACCGGTAAACTTGTGTAATTCAGTTGAGTCTTTGGATCTTTCTTTTTACTGAAGTGAGACTTGTACACCATTCTCAGTCTGTTTCAAGAAAGTCTTTAGGGAGTATAGACTACCTCTTCCTTTGGGTGACCTTCATCCTAGTCCCAGCCTTATGGCCAGTCTAACTCTCAATTCTTCCTTCACCACCCAGCCCAATAGTGGTAGAGTCTAGCTGTCTCACTCATTAGATAGGTGGTTCTCCATGAGAGGACTACCAAGTTGGTGTGTAAAGTGCTTCAATACTAGAACAAGTGAAAGAAACCTGCCTCACTTTTTGTTGGAGAAGGCCATACATCAGAGATGCTACAAGTGAAAGCAGTGGCCCACACCGAGTCTCAGTTATCCTCTTCAAGAAAGCTTTCTTCTCCAACATTGAAACTTTTTTTATATATTCATATGCTTTAATCATTCCCCGTCATCAGGCTGGGAATCCTCAGTACATTAAAATAGCAGTATACGGTGTAAAAACATGCAACATACAGTATATAATGTAAAAAGGCCATAGGCCTCAAACTGCATAATGTTTATTAACACATCCACCTCATTTGAAAGCATCCAAACTTCAGCCAATGAGGTGAAAGCCTTAGCACTCTTACTCCCCCTTGAGGCCACCGTAACTCCTATTTCTACTGCACATCGTGTGAGGGAGTCCCCTTGTCAGAGCTCGGCCTAAGCTTTCAGTGAACCTTAAATTGTTTACATTTTAGTCTGCCCTGGATTTGAACAAGCCCAATTTTCAGCACTACTGTTCTGTGAGTTGTTTTTAGGTAAGATTGTTCCAATTTTTGGACCAGGGAGATCATTTTACTGACAAGCAACTGTCACCATGGCTGACAAGAAGAAGTGATCTCTTTTTAAAACCTGTTTATCTTGCGGCAGCCTAAACATTTACAGTGTACACACTCTCAATGCCACACACTCATTGTCTTTATCTTAAACAGAAGTCAGAAGATTGTAAGATCTGTAAGTCTTTCTCCACAGAAACTCTTACGGACAGAGAAAGGAGTTTGGCATTATTTCTTATGAATAAAGAGAATTATCCTTCCTCTAAAAGAGATACTCCCTCTTTAGGGCAGGCTTCTGTGAGAAGTGCCCCCACCTAGCACTTCCATGAAGGCAGCGCACAGGTGGAGGCTTTTACAACTTCCTGAGCGTGATCAATTTGTTACAGCGCTTGCAGTCACCTCCTCTCCTGACAAACCCCAATCTAAGCGCTACAGAGACTTACCTGTGACAAAAAAGAGTAAATCTTTGAAGGAAACCTGGTCAACGATGAGACAATCGTTGTCAAAAACTTCAACCTCATCGTCAACGACTAAGATACTGTTGACAACACCAGCTACTTCGAGCATTCCACTGACGGTGAAGACGCCATTGATGACGACCATACCTTTGACCGCATCATTGTTGGGAGCCACAAAGTCAATAATAAACATGTTTTTTTATTTTTTCATCTTTGAAGGTCATGGATGTGCCACGTGTACAATTACTGCAATCAGACCAGGAATAAGAGGCTAATGATTATGCCTCACTGACTGCTTACAGCCCAACGCAATTGGATGTCGGATATGTCCCTGATTTTGAAGGGGACGCAGTGGATGCTGAGTAGTCCTATAGTGAATGTGTGTGTCAGCAATAGTATAAGTACCCAAATGGATTTAAGGCAGAAACCACCTAGATATTGTAGAGAGACGGATGTGGTCGAAGTGCCAGTGGCCTTCTTATCAACGTTGCTACAAATGATGGATACTTTTACTAAAGTTATTACAGCATCAAGCAACTAATAATTCTAGCATGGGCTTCCCTGCTGCTTACATCCTCCCGCATTCTCAATCTGCTTCTTTGCCAGTTTTGCCTCCAAGACAGCCATCCCCACTACCCCCTCCAACCCCAAGGGGATCAGTCCATGGTGAGACATGGATGATGTTTAGTCTAATGGTTCTACCTAGTCTGATGTGGAAGGAGAGGAAGGTGAACTTCCAGCAGGCAGTGATAGTAGGGATGATAGCTGAGATTTAATTGTCCCAAGTGGAAATTCCACAAGATGCTACAGATATTTCCATATCATGTGTTGAGTGCAATAGTTGCAAAGAAAATCGATCTACCAATGGCCTCTGTAGATCACCACATTTTCTCTATGACTTCAAAGCGCAATCTCAGAAATATGTTACATCCATACCTATTTTTGACTGTCTGACCAGAAGGTCTAAAATTAATGAACGACTCCTGCTACCGTTTTAGCTGTGACAACTTTACTGGAAAAGAAAGGCGAAGCCCCAGATTCAGCTCCAGCTTGTCTCACTGGTCATACTGGACCAGATTCAGTAATTGCTTCAGGGGCTGAAAGAAGAACCAAGACTCCAATAACACTGTTAGCTAGTCCACCAGACAAGGCTAGCAAGCCTATTGACAAACTGGCCAGTAGAATTCTCTCTATATCAGCAACATCAGTTAAGACAGTCAATGCCCTGGTGATTCTAGGTAGTTATGATAGCCAGATGTGGCATGACATAGCTCCCTTCCTGGATTTTATTCCTGAGGATACGATGGAAACTTCAAGAGCTATCCTAAAGGAAGGAGAACTAACTTCTTCCATTATTGACAATAGGGGATATGTTGGAATTCATTCAGAGACCCCTAATTTGTCCACCAAGAAAGGAGCATCATCTTCATGTGAAAGAGCTGCATGTGGAAATTCTCATGCTTCTTTCCAAAGGAGCCATAGAAATTGTTCCCAAATCCCAAAGAAATTATGGTTTTCATCCCAAGTTCTTCCTAATAAAAATGAAGACAGTCTTCTTTTCCACTAACAGCTCCTTCAAATAAAGATGATGCTCCTTTCATGGTGGACAAATTAGGGGTCTCTGAATTAACTCCAATGTGTGCCCTGGCTGGACACTCACTTGTCTGATGTTATTTTCAGAGAGCTGAACACATTTCTAAAGAAGCAGTTATTTTGGATGCTTACTCTGAAAAGATGTCCTCCTGATGATGCAGTAAGGGGATTTTTTTGACCTCACTGGACCTATGGGATGGTTACTTCCACATACCCATTCATCAAAAATACAGGAAGTACCTTCTGCTCTCAGTAGCAGGGCAGCACTACCAGTTCAGGGCACCCATTGGGACTAAAATCACTGCCGAGAATGTTCACCAAATGTCTTGCTCCAGTTGTTGCTTTTCTCAGGAGAGAAGGTCAACAGGTGTTCCTATTCCTGGACAACTGGTTAGTCAAAGCGCCATCCAGCGAAAAAACAAAAGATTCCACAAATTCTTGCATCAATCTGTTCAGCAGATTAGGTCCCACCTTGAACAGGGAGAAATCATCATTGGTACCTGAAACAAAGATCCAGTTTCTGGGAGCTATCCTCTACACTGAGGTGGGGAAAGCCTTTCCATCAGCAGAAAGAGTGAGAAAGTTACAGACAATGTCAAAGACTATTGCAGGAAAACAATTAATCAAATTGGGGCAATATAAGTCCCTAATATGTATAATGGCATCATGCATAGGTCTCATTCCATTTTGCATGCTTCGTATGAGACCTGTTCAGCAAGAGCTGGATTTGCAATGGATGCAGGTGGAAGGCTCATGGGAATATATGGTCTGCTTCACAAGAAACAAGCTCTGATCTGGTGGAGAAATCCAGATAACCTAACTGCAGGTCTCTCTTTCCTACCAATAATGGAAAGGTTATTGCTCACCATGGATGCATCCATGGACGGATGGGGAGCCCCCTGCAAGGGCTTTCTACCAGAGACATTTGGTCAGATACAGAGAAAAAGCTCCACATCAGTGTGTTGGAATTCACACCATAAGACTAGGGTTACAAGTGTTCCTCCCCAGATTGTCTGGTCAGCTGGTCCTCCTCGGAACAGACAACACAACATCCATGTTCTACATAGCCAAGCAGGGAGGAGCAAGGCCCAAGATCTTTTCAGAAGATGCTCAGTTGCTGTGGAATTAGGCCATTTCTCGCATTGCTCTGGAACATCTACCAGGCTGCCAGAACGAACAGGCGAATGCGCTCACCAGGCAAATGACCTATTGTTACGAGTGGAAATCAGAACAGGAAAAGGTGGATTACATTTTCAATCAGTAGGGTCACCCCACAATCGATCTGTTTGCCACTCCAGACAACAAAAAATGCTCCTGGTTCGCAAGCAGGTTATTAAAACCAGGGACAATGAGCAATGCTCTTTCGATCAGTTAGTCAAAGATTTTTGCCTGCATTTTTCCTCCTTTTTCCCTGATCCCCAGGGTGTTGAAGAACGTGAAGATAGACCATTGCAATGTTATCTTCATTGCTCATGGCGTGGCTTCACCAGTACTGGTACAGTGAGCTGCTGCAGTTGGCAGCACACCCCTCCATTCCTTTGAAGGTGCATCACAGGTTATTGCCCAGACATCTTTACCACTATCCCAAGTCGCTGAATTTAACAACATGGTACCCGACCACGTAGAATTTGGCATATGGATCTCCCACAAAAGTGCAAACAGATCCTGGCGCAGGTTCGTGCTCCAGCGACCAATAAGACATACAACACTAAGTGTAAGTGTTACAGTGTCTGGTGAAGAAATTAGTCATCATCATCTTCAAATAAAGCCTTCTCAGATCCTGCAATATTTGTTAAGTTTGTCCAAAGCCCCACTGGAATGAACTCAGTGGGGGTGGATGGGAAAGTGACATTACCTACCCCCACCCTTCTCCCCTGCTTTGCTGATGACGAAGCGAAGGGGCAATGATTCAAGCATGTGGATATATAAAAGATACCAATGTTGGAGAACTGAAGTATCTGAAAGAAACACGTTAGTTAGATTCCTCACCTTAGAATATCCCCAGGCGTCAGACTGGATCCGGAAGATTTTTCGTCAGCAATACCCCTTGCGCGTCGCTAGGCGTCGTCTGCGGCTCCGCGTCCGTCGTCGGCGTCGTGCGCCGGAATGACGTCGTCGGAGTACTTAGACGCCGACCTCGCGCGCTGACGTCAGTTCTTCTTTTTTCCGCGCCAGTAAGCGCAGATCCGGGAGAGCTACCCCTTTAGTCACTTTTTGACTAACTTTTTCGATCCTTTTTGATCTTGTCTCGACTCCGGTGCCGGTAGGATGCCTGGTTTTAAAGCCTGTGCTGACTGCAACCGCTTGATGTCGGTTACGGACCATCACCGCCGGTGCCTTTACTGCTTGGGCCTCGACCACGACGCGGAGTCGTGTTCGGACTGCAAGGCCCTGACCTCGAAGGCTCGACGGGAGCGGTCCTGTAAGCTTCTCGAGATTCGCCACTCGGCTCCGCGCCCCTTTCGATCCCGGTCCAGGAGGAGGTCCAAGGATCGGTCGCGGAGCCGACGTCATCATCGATCGTCTGGCTCCAAGTCTTCGGGTAAGTCGAAGCACTCCAAGAAGTCCAAGAGGCGACACCGCTCTTCGGACTCCCCTCGCCGGTCGTGCGACTCGGTCGAGGGTCAGGGTGGTTCCACCCCCGCGGCTCCAGCGGAGCCGCAGGCGCCGCGCAAGTCCCCATACCCGCCGGTCCCTGGGACTGATGCGACGCCGGCGGAAGTCAGTGCCTTCCTCTCGGCCATGAGGAACCTGGCTCCGCCGTCGACGCCCGCTGGCGCGCCTTCGGGCCCCGCGGACCCGACTTGGCAACCTTGCATGCCGGCGGCGCCGCCGACGGCTCCGGCCTCGACGCCGCAAGTGCCCGAGGGACCCGTTCCCGAGTCCCCACCGACGCCTGTCGACCTCGTCACGCCTCCTCCGCCGGCGTCGACACCGGTTCCACCTCCGACGCCGGCTCCGCTCGGCGTCGAGCCCCAGTTTAGCCCTGCTCCGGGCCCGGCGCCGTTACGGCGTCGATGGACGCCGCGTTCGGCGCCGCTGGAGACACATTATGTCTATCGCCCGGCTCCGATCCTTCCTCCTGCATACCAGGAATCGGATGATGGGGGCGACTGGGAGGGATCCGAGGATCCTCTAGCCGTTCAGGCTCAGCTGTCACAGGACTGGGCAGATGAACTGGGGGAGGCCAGTGGTCTGGATACCTCTCCAGACACTGGATTCATCTCTCCTCCGACTGTGGCTTCGGAGGAGGGTGCTGCTTTCTCTGTGGTGCTGCGCAAGGCGGCCACAGCCCTTAGGCTCGAGCTACCTGCCGTGGCTGTGAGGACTAACGTCCTCACTGAGGTGCTTCAGTCTGCAGCAAGCTCCACTGAGCCTCTGCTGCAATTCAATGAGGCCCTCATTGACGTTCTGCAGGGCACCTGGTCCAAGCCCTCCACAGTTCCTCCTGTGGACAGGAACGTCGCCAGGCGCCACCGCCCTGCTCCGGGCGACCCCAGTTTTCTGTCCCAACACCCTACCCCCGAGAGCCTGGTTATCCAGGCCTCTACCTCCCAATCCTCCTTCCCGACCGCTCCGCCGGACCGGGATTCCAAGAGGCTGGAACAGTTTGGCAAAAAGCTGTTCTCCTCCCTTAGTTTGGGCCTGCGGTCTTTGAACACCGCCTGCCTCTTGGACCGTTATTCCCACTCTCTGTGGGATACGGTGGAGGACGTGCTGCCCCTGTGTCCGGAGGAGGTCCAGACACGACTTACCCAGGCTCTGGCCGATGGGAGGGATGCAGCGCGACATGCTATCCGATGTGGGCTTGACAGTACGGACTCGCTGGGTAGGGCGATTTCTACCACAGTGGCGCTTAGACGTCACGCCTGGCTGCGGTCCACGTCCTTTTCGGGCGATGTCCAGAGCACTCTCATGGACATGCCCTTTGATGGCACTCGCCTTTTTGGCGCGAAAGCGAACAGAGCGCTGAATCGCTTTAAGGACTCCCGGGCTACGGCCAAGTCCTTGGGCCTCTTGGCCCCGCGGTCGCAAACTTCCGCCTTTCGCCCCTTTCGTGGCCAAGGAAGGGGTGCCTCATCAGGTACGCCTAGCCACCAGCCGCAGAACCAACCTGCGCGCGGTCGCGGACGTGGATTCCGCCGAGGCGGTTCTGGAGGACGACGCGGTCAGCCCACATCCACCCCGGCAGCATCCGCCTCAAAGCCTTCCTAGTCCGAGCTTTCAGGCCCATTCCACGCCAGTGGGCGGCAGAGTTCGCCATCACCTGCTCCACTGGCGGTCCATCACATCGGACAGGTGGGTGCTGCAAATCGTCCGAAGGGGTACTCCCTCCCCTTCTCCCCTTCGAGACGACCCCTCCAGCCATGCCACCGCAGCACCACCGTATCTCGGGGGATCATTTGAATCTTCTCCACGAGGAAGTTTCGGCCCTCTTGGCCAAGGGGGCCGTCGAGCGCGTTCCGAGCCCAGAAGTGGGTCGTGGTTGTTATTCCCACTACTTCTGGTTCCCAAGAAGGGCAAAGGGGGCCTACGCCCTATCTTGGACCTCCGGAACGTCAATGCCTTCCTCCGGAAGGAAAGGTTCAAGATGTTAACTTTGGCTCAGGTTCTAGCTGCCCTAGACCCTGGAGACTGGATGGTAGCGTTGGACTTGCAGGACGCATATTTCCACATCCCCGTCCTGCCGGCCCACCGGCGTTACCTGCGGTTCACGGTGGGCCAAGAGCACTTTCAGTTTACCGTGCTCCCCTTCGGCCTCACCAGTGCCCCTCGGGTGTTCACGAAAGTGATGGCGGTGGTCGCAGCTCATCTGCGCAGATCAGGGGTTCCAGTCTTCCCCTATCTCGACGACTGGTTGTTGAAGGCGGGCTCGCCCCAGACAGTCGTCTCCCACCTCCAGACTACGGCGGATCTCCTGCATTTGCTGGGATTTTCCATCAACGTGCCGAAGTCACACCTGAGTCCCTCTCAAAAGCTCCTCTTCATCGGAGCGGTTCTCGATTCGGCGCAGTTCCGGGTCTATCCGCCGGAACAGCGGGTCCGGGATATTCAGGCCCTGATTCCCATCTTTCGGCCTCTATCCTGGGTTTCGGTCAGGCTAGTGTTGCGGCTTCTGGGGCTGATGGCCTCCTGCATCCTACTAGTGCATCACGCCAGGCGGCGCATGCGGGCTCTGCAGTGGGACCTGAAGTTTCAGTGGGCCCAGCATCACGGCAACCTGTCCGACCATGTCTTGATCTCGGAGGGCACTGCACAGCAGTTGCAGTGGTGGCTCACGGACCGCGATTGGGTCAAGGGCAAGAGCCTCTCCCTTCCCCAACCGGAGCATGTCGTAGTGACGGATGCGTCCCTCCTGGGATGGGGTGGCCATATGGGAGAGGCGGAGATCAGAGGCCTCTGGTCTCCGGCGGAGTCTCGTCTCCACATCAACCTGTTGGAGTTGAGAGCGATCCGACTTGCACTGAAAGCCTTCCTTCCCTCTGTCAGGGGAAGTGTCGTGCAGGTGTTCACGGACAACACCACCGCCATGTGGTATTGCAACAAACAGGGCGGGGTGGGGTCGTGGACCCTTTGTCAGGAGGCTCTGCGCCTCTGGACGTGGCTGGAACACCAGGGCGTCACCCTAGTGGTTCAACATCTGGCGGGCTCTCTGAACGCCAGAGCAGACGAACTCAGCCGCCGGTGCATGATGGATCACGAATGGCGTCTGAACTCCGAAGTGGCGCAAGGTCTCTTTCAGCAGTGGGGAGAGCCTTGGTTAGATCTATTCGCCACCGAAGAGAACGCGCAATGTCAGCAGTTCTGCGCGTTGGAATTTCCAAGGCGGCACTCGCTCGGCGATGCTTTTCGTCACGAGTGGAGTTGCGGTCTGTTGTACGCCTTTCCGCCTATACCACTTCTGCCCAGAGTGCTGAAGAAGATCAGGCACGACCGGGCCCAAGTCATCTTGGTGGCTCCGGATTGGGCACGAAGGTACTGGTATCCCGAGCTACTCAGTATGTTGACCGATCCTCCGATACGTCTGCCCCTTCGGGAGGATCTTCTGTCGCAGCAGCAGGGGACGGTCCTCCACCCGAACCTGTCCAGCCTCCACCTCCATGCGTGGAGATTGAGCGGCGGCAGTTGATGCCATTTGACTTGCCTCCTGAAGTCTGTGATATCATTCTGGCAGCCAGGCGTCCCTCCACAAAGACGGTATACGCCTGCCGGTGGAACACATTTGTGGCATGGTGCACAGCAAAGGCTGTGGATCCCCTTTCCGCCCCTCTTTCTGAGGTTCTACTGTTTCTTCTTTCTTTGGCCCGGCAGGGCTCTGCCCTGGGCACCCTGAAAGGTTATCTTGCTGCCATCTCTGCCTTCTTGCGGCTTCCTGATCAGTCTTCTCTTTTCAAGTCCCCTGTAGTTACACGCTTTCTAAAAGGCATTACTCACACGTTCCCTCCTGTCCCTTTTGTAATGCCTCAGTGGGACTTGAATCTTGTTCTCACATTTCTAATGTGCGCTCCCTTTGAGCCTCTTCATAATTGTCCTCTTCGTCTGCTGACGCTTAAGACTGCTTTTCTGGTAGCCATCACCTTGGCTAGACGGGTGAGTGAGCTCCAGGCTTTATCATCAAAGCCTCCTTTTCTCTCTGTTCATCCGGACAAGGTTGTCCTTCGGCCTCGTCCCTCCTTTCTTCCGAAAGTGGTGACCCCCTTTCATCTTGGGCAGTCTGTCACCTTGCGCACCTTCTTTCCGCCTCCGCATCCTTCCAAAGAGGAAGAGAGGCTCCACCGTCTGGACCCAAAACGTGCGCTCTCCTTTTATCTGGACCGCACAAAGCAGTTCCGGGTGGACGACCAACTTTTCGTTGGATACGTGGGTGCTAAGAAGGGGAAAGCTGTGCACAAACGGACCATCTCTCGGTGGGTCGTTTTGTGCATCAAAATGTGTTATTCCTTGGCAAAAAGGACCCTCCTGTTGGGCTGCGCGCCCATTCTACTCGGGCCAGAGCGGCTACTACTGCTTTGGGACGGGTTGTCCCTTTGCAGGACATCAGTCAGGCGGCGACGTGGGCTTCGCTACACACGTTTGCCAGGCATTATTGCCTTGACAGCCAAGTCCGGAGGGATGGCTTCTTTGGCCGTTCTGTCCTCCAGGACTTTCTGGTGTGATCTTGGTTCGCAGACCCACCACCGGGGATGGTATTGCTTGGGTATCTATTCTAAGGTGAGGAATCTAACTAATGTGTTTCTTTCAGATGAACAAGTTACTTACCTTCGGTAACGATGTATCTGTAAGAAACATTAGTTAGTTAGATTCCTCACCGACCCACCCATCCTCCCCGTTCTGCGAACTGACATCTAGGGTTAAGGTTATCCTTTTCAGGCCCCTAGACTTTATTTTTGGCACCAGTGTCGGTCTTTGCATGGCTCTGCGTTCCTGGCGCGGAAAGCTATGTACAAAAACTGACGTCAGCGCGCGAGGGCGGCGTCTAAGTACTCCGACGTCATTCCGGCGCACGATGCCGACGACGGACGCGGAGCCGCAGACGACGCCTAGCGACGCGCAAGGGGTATTGCTGACGAAAAATCTTCCGGATCCAGTCTGACGCCTGGGTATATTCTAAGGTGAGGAATCTAACTAACTAATGTTTCTTACAGATACATCGTTACCGAAGGTAAGTAACTTGTTCTACAGGTAAGTACCTAATTCCTTCCTTGGGTGGTAGCTCCTTCCCTGAAGAATCATCATAATGTGGTCCTGGATCCTATTGCTCAGTGCTTGCTTTCACACTCTGTTGCTGTGATTAGATAATCTTATCAGCACTTATTTGCACCACGGTTCCCCATTAGCTACCTTCGGCTCCAGGATGATGGGTTCCATGGTGGACCTGCCTGATGCCTCACATCCTTTGGCTCACACTCAGTTGAATATCAAGATGCACCAGCCTGCCCCTTTTCCCTTAAATGTGGGTTTGTGTCTTAGCAACATGCTATTTCCCCACCTGAGTTTTGGATAATTTCTGGAAGTATTAATTGGCAAAATGAGTGGCTGGAATGTTGGGTCTGCTACTTCTGAATTACAATATTCACAAGTCATAGCAGTATCTGCACAGCTCCTGGCAGTGTTGGCCTTTCTCCTCTCTGCATCCTGATATGACTTGAATTACTATATTGTCCACCTTTTTTTTGTTTCCATCATTGTAAATTGTTTGACTTAAGTGTACCTTCAAAGCGGTCTGTGTTATATGCAGCTTTAGAACATATTGTTCGAGGCATATGAGCTGCAGATTACACACTTGTGCATAGATCGCCATCTGGTGTTGGGCCTGGATGTTTGCAGTTTGTTTTTCCTCTTGGAAAGTCTTTGGAAGTCACGAGGTCGGTGACTCCTCCTTTGGATCGTATTGCGCATGGGCTTCGGCTCCATCCTCAGATTGTTTTTTTCCGCCATCGGGCTCGGATGTAATCTTCGCGCTCCGGATCCTAACAGCTTCCAGTTCGACGAACGACACGCAATCCTCACCCCAAACCGCGGTATTGTTTCGATCGCGATCTCCCCTACTCGAAGCGCCTTCTCATCGGCTCAGACCTTTGGTTCCAGTCGTCGACGGCGGCCTTCGGGCCTCTCAAAGCTTCGGTCCTGGCTAATGGAAAGGACTCCATTTAAAAAGTGCCCTCGATGTGGGTCCAAATTTCTCCTAACCGATCTCCACGAGGTATGCAATCTCTGCCTCTCCCCTGAACACGAGGCTCGAGAATGTCCGGCGTGTAAGTCCTTCCGGTCCAAAAAGACTATTCGGGACCGAAGAGCCAGAAGAACTATGGCACACTCCTCGACGACGATTCCGGACGACATCTTCGGAGAAGGCATCGACGCTCCAGAGTGTTACACCGAAGAGGGCCTCGTCAGCGCTTCCGAAGCCGACGACTCAGATGTGGAGGACATCACCCCGGCGCAGAGGGTCGTGAGTACTGATTCCACCCCCCACACCCCTGCCGGCACCGAAAAAGGCTCCCGTTACACCATCGCCTCCCGGCCTAGGCAAGACCACGGGCACTGCTTCCAACACCGCACCTTTGGGCCCGGTAAAGAAACCAAGCAAGTCTTCCGGCGGCTCGGGCTCGAGCCAACCTATCGTCGGTGCCGATAAACACGCTTCGGCACCGAAAAAGAAGCCGACCTCCATATCGACACCGAGCCCCGCGCCAAAGCACTCTGGGTCGAAACCCAGTTCTTCGGCACCGACACCATCTTCGGTGCCGACCAAAGCACACAAGGCCACTGGCACCGACACTTCGAGGACGAAGCCCATCTCGGTGCCGACCAAGTGTCCGGAGGTTCCCAAACCAGGTTCCAAACACCGAACCGGCACAGAAAAGCCTAAAAAGACAACGGCCCGACGCCTCCGGCGCCGACGGACCGTCCAGCCTCACCGGACTTATTTACACCGGATCCCTTGCAAAAAACACTCACCAAGGATCCAAAAACTGGACATTTGACACTTTCTTCCAAAAAGAGACATTTGGAGAAGCCTGCTCCACCTCCGCCTCCAAAGAGGAAGGACTCTGCTACCTCTCCATTCAGAATACCTTCCCCACCTCTTCCACCTCCTCCACCTTCCCCACCTCCACCCCCTCCGCCTTCTCCACCCCAACCTCATCGTTCTCCCACCCCCTCGCCACACGATGATGATCACGGGGACCCATATGATGACATCGGAGATGTCCCCCAGGACCTACCCACAGGGGACCCCACCCCTACAGGATCCCCAGACCCATGGGACGACTACAATATCCCTGATATCCCCAACGTCCCACAAGACGATCTTTACCCCTCCAGACCATCTCCACCAGAAGACTCATTGGGGTTCCACCACCTACTGCAAAGGGCGGCACACTATCACGGGGTAGACTTGCACACCGACCCCGTGGAGGAAGATTTCCTCCTCGACACATTCGACACCACACATAGGTCTACCTCCATATTACCTATGCTTAAAGGAGTGGTAAAGCATGCGCCAGAGGTTTTTAAGGACCCAGTTAGGGCCAGGGTCATTAACCCGCACGTCGAAAAAAAATACAAAGCTGCCCCCAAAGATCCCTCCTACATCAGAGGGCCAGCACCACTAGATTCTCTAGTGGTATCCACTGCACGTAAAAGGGCAAATTCCCAGGCGTCAGGCGAAGCACCACCACCTGACAAAGAGTCAAAGCTACTGTACGCATCAGGGAAGCGCACTGCGTCACAAGCAGCCAATATGTGGCGTATCGCCAATACTCAAGCGCTATTGGCCAGCTATGACAGGGCACATTATAACGAGTTATAGAGCATAATGCACCACCTCCCTGAAAAATATAAAGCAAGGGCCAATGAACTAATTCAAGAGGGTAAAACTATTACTAACACCTCTATACGCTGTGCCCTAGATGCAGCAGACACAGCTTCCAGGGCCATCAATACCAGCGTCCTCCTCCGTCGCCATGCTTGGCTAAGAATATCAGGGTTTAAACCGGAGGTACAAGCCTCCATCCTGAACCATCCCTTTGACCAGGAACATCTATTTGGCCCAAAAGTGGATGAGGCCCTAGAAAAAATGAAGAAGGATACGGATACGGCGAAGTCCATGGGAGCCTTACAGTCACACCCTCCTAGACGCTCCTTTCGCCGCTCTTCCTTTCGAAGTACATCTAGAGGCTACTCCTCAGACACCGCGTCCACTTCATACAAATCCCCTACTCAGTCCACCTTCATGAGGGGTTATCAAAGAGGCGGCTATAGGGGTAACAATAATAAAGGCAGAGGCAAAACAAACAACGCCCGCTCTGCCACAACGCGCCCCCCCCCCCCCCCCCCCCCCCCGCTCCCCCCAGACCACCCCACTATGGTCGGGGGCAGACTCCAACATTTCCTTTCTGTCTGGGCTACCATCACCTCAGACAAATGGGTAACACAAATAATTCGGTCAGGCTACTGCCTAGAGCTAATATCTACCCCCCAAACATTCCACCCATGCAGCGCCCAATGTCACAAGAACATTTAATACTCCTAAAGCAGGAGGTAATCTCCCTCCTACAGAAACAGGCAATAGAACCCATTCCTACCAACCAACAAAACATGGGAGTCTACTCCCTATATTTTCTCATACCAAAAAGGGACAAGACTCTGCGGCCCATCCTAGATCTCCGGCCCCTAAACACATACATACACTCAGACCATTTTCATATGGTAACGCTTCAGCAAGTACTTCCGCTCCTCTCCCAAAACGACTTTTTGACCACCTTAGACCTAAAAGACGCTTATTTCCACATTCCAGTGCACAAAGCTCACCGGAAGTACCTCAGATTTGTAGTGGACGGACAACACTTCGAATTTAAAGTGCTCCCGTTCGGAGTCACAACAGCGCAAAGGGTATTCACCAAGTGCCTAGCAGTGGTGGCAGCACATTTGCGAAGACAACACATCCACGTCTTCCCATACTTAGACGACTGGCTGATAAAAGCCAGGTCATACAATCAGTGTGTACAACACATGTCTACCACCATTCAACTACTCCATCAGCTGGGCTTCACAGTAAACCACCAGAAGTCCCATCTCCAACCATCCCACATAAAAGAATACCTTGGTGCCACCATAGACACCTCAAGAGCACTAGCCTACCCCAATCCTGCCAGGATTGCAAGTATTCAAGCTCTACGCACAAAATTCATAGCACAACACTCCCTTCAAGCTCGAGTGTTTATGCAACTAATAGGGATGATGTCCTCTTGCATTTTCATAGTGCCTCACGCAAGACTCCAGATGCGTCCTCTCCAAGAGTGCTTAGCGCGCCAATGGAACCAGGCCCAGGGTCAATTAACAGATCTGGTGGTGGTAGACGCACCCATCGCTCTCTGCAGTGGTGGAACACCACAAACCTTTCCAAAGGTCGACCGTTCCTGGACCCGGTTCCTCAAATAGTACTCACAACGGACGCATCGCTCTCTGGCTGGGGAGCTCATCTACTACATCTCACCACACAGGGCAAGTGGACACCTCAACAAAAGTTACTCCATATCAACCATCTGGAGTTACTAGCAATCTTCTTAGCCCTAAAATCTTTTCAAACTCAAATTTCAGGCAAGGCAGTCCTGATCCGAACAGACAACATGACAGCCATGTATTATATTCAAAAGCAAGGCGGCACACACTCTCCACAGCTCTCTCACCTAGCACAGAGCATATGGAGATGGGCAATACCCCAGAAAATCTTTCTCCTAGCTCAGCATGTCCCAGGAGTCCAAAAAACAGTGGCAGATCTGCTCAGCAGGCAGACACAACAGATCCACGAGTGGGAGCTTCACCCGCAAGTTCTTCACCCGTACTTTCAAATGTGGGGACATCCACAGATAGACCTCTTCGCCACCCACGAAAACACCAAATGCCCAAGCTTCGCCGCCAGATACCCACACCCATTGTCCAAAGGAAATGTGATATGGATGAACTGGTCAGGCAGATTTGCGTACGCTTTTCCGCCTCTCCCACTCATTCCACTAGTGGTGCGCAAACTACAACAACACTCCCTCACACTAATCCTAGTAGCTCCAACGTGGGCCAGACAACCGTGGTATACAACACTGCTGGAACTATCTGTGGTACCGCACCAAAAACTACACCTCTCTCCACACCTCTTAACCCAGAACCATGGAGAGATCAAACACCCGGACCCAGCGCAGCTCAACCTTGCGATCTGGCTCCTGAAATCCTAGAATTCGGGTACCTAAATCTTCCCCCTGACTGTCCTGGTGGATTGGTGTGGCTCACTGGTTAGAGGCAGCAGACCCGGAAGCAGAGGACGGCCCGGGACCAGGGTTCAATTCCCGACGCGGCAGGGTCGTGGACCAGGGCCAGCGGACTCGATAATTCTCGCTTCGGTGCCTACTCTAACCACGGATCACACTCGGCAACTCTGGGCATTAGCTTGCCTCATCTCCACAACGGCCCCCCACATTCGCCGGAGATGCCTGGTTTCACCTTGGAGATACCCTGGAGGGACCATCTCACAGGGATAGCCAGGACGGGTTCCCCAGCGGTCTACAGCGCCAGGACGCCTCAGGGCAGCAGTGCGCTTTACAAGACACATACATTTACATTTACATTTACTGTATGAACGTCATCAGAGAAGCTAGAAGACCTACCACTAGAGCGTGCTACGCCGCTAAGTGGAAACGTTTTGTTGTTTATTGCCATAACAACACCATCAATCCACTGGACGTGTCCATTCAACACATCATAGGCTACGTACTCCACCGACAAAGGTGCAATCTAGCCTACACGTCCATTCGGCTACACCTCGCAGCTATTGCAGCTTACCTACAAAACAGGCAACATCTATCACTCTTTAGAGTGCCTGCCATCAAAGCCTTCATGGAAGGCCTTAAAAGAATAATTCCCCCCAGAGTGCCACCCTCACCTGTGTGGAACTTAAATATCGTTCTCACAAGGCTAATGGGCCCTCCCTTCGAATCTCTGCACAAATGCGAACTACAATTCCTAACATGGAAAACCGCTTTTCTTGTAGCCATCACTTCCCTTAGAAGGGTCAGTGAGATACGAGCGCTTACCATTCAAGAACCCTTTCTCCAAATGCACCACAACAAGGTTGTTCTCCGTACCAACCTAAAATTCCTCCCCATAGTCATTTCTCCCTTTCACCTAAACCAAACAGTAGAACTACCAGTATTTTTCTCGCCACCACAGACGGTTGCAGAAAGGGCTCTCCACACACTAGATGTCGAACGAGCCTTACTCTACTATATTCAAAGAACACAACCTTTCCGTAAGACCAAACAACTGTTTGTTTCTTTCTCTCCACTGCACAAAAGCAACCCCATCTCAAAATCAGGGATAGCTAGGTGGATTGTAAAATGCATTCAAATCTGCTACCATAAAGCAAAGCGAACGCTCTCCATTCCCCCGAAAGCCCATTCTACACGAAAAATAGGGGCTTCCATGGCATTCTTAGGGAACATCCCATTAGATGATATCTGCAAAGCAGCTACATGGTCAACACCGCACACTTTCACCAAACACTATTGTGTAGGTGTACAAACTAAGCAACAAGCTAGTGTGGGCCAGGCTGTACTCAAAACATTGTTTCAAACCACTGCAGCAGATACGGGTGGTCGCCGCTAACTGCTATATAATCTATGCACAAGTGTGTAATCTGCAGCTCATATGCCTTGAACGGAATATGCTACTTACCAGTATGCATCTGTTCTTGGCATGTAGAGCTGCAGATCTACACACGGCCACCCGCTTCCCCGGCTACCTGTATCTGTCCCAGTCTTATCTTATTTAGATAGCACACACATGGGCATCTTCACTGTTATTACTACGCTCCATCTTTCCCTGCTGGTGAAAAACAATCTGAGGATGGAGCCGAAGCGCTTGCGCAATACGATCCAAAGGAGGAGTCACCGACCTCGTGACTTCCAAAGACTTTCCAAGAGGAAAAACAAACTGCAAACATCCGGGCCCAACACCAGATGGCGATCTATGCACAAGTGTGTAGATCTGCAGCTCTACATGCCAAGAACAGATGCATACTGGTAAGTAGCATATTCCATCTCATCCATAAGGTTATTTATTGATGACAGTTGTTCTCCAGTTTTAACATTACCACAGATTTTGGCCCCCGGTATGTGCATTAATACTAGTTGTAGTATTAAGGACATACGATTTTGCTTGGTCTTATATGTAATTTGATTCCCTTCTTGCAGGTGAAGGGACAACACTATCTCCTGCTAAGCTCAATGGGAGTGACAGTTCAAAGAGCCTTCCTTCTCCTTCCTCCAGCCCACACCAGAACTGGATTGCCTCCCCTAGTCATGATCCACATTGGTACCCCAATGACTCCACTGATTCGTCACTCAGCAGTCTATTCTGTGAGTACCTACTCAACAAAAGATTGGTGCTATAATAAAAGCAAGAGAACAGACAACTTTGCACATTCAGGGAGATGTTTTCTTGGGGTTATACATAACAACTCTCCATGATCATCATCATATCTGTTTTTGTGGTATTTACAAAGAAAGAATATTTTTCTGCTGTTAAGTGGGTGAGCTAATATTAGTCTTTGTTTGGTTTGTGGAGCATGTTTTGGAAGTTATTACTTTTAAAAGTTCATGATTTTGTTATGACTGTTATTGGTGGAACCTGGTAGAAGGGGGAATGGTGGTCATTTGTTTTAATGGATGGGATTTCCTCGACGCATTAGAGCAACAGAATATACCAGACTTCTGTATGATCTTACATCTTTTGAGTGTACAAGGATGATGAGAAATAAAAGCTGGTAACTGAATTATTTTTTTAATTCAGGGCAAGCCGGTGCAAAGCCAGCAAAAACAGTTAATTTGCCCAAAGTTATGCATCTACTTTCAACAAATTGAAAACCTCATGAATATCTCCAGAATTCACACTAGATCAATTTTATTACTTTTTTCCAAGCAGTTTCTCCTGCTGTCCGCACATTCAGACTCCAGAATATCCCACACGATGATAACCTTGAGGAGACGGACAACTTACTCTGCCTGCATTATACTACCTGGATTTACAAAATGCTATTGGCCTATAAACCTCTTGTGAGACAGTCAGTCTTCCCAACTTCTCGTCCCCACAACTTATAAAATTGCCTCTTTCCCAGTTTGTTGTCCACACAATGGCAATAGTACTAGGCTTACAACTATTTATACAAAAGCCAACTTATTGATGGAGATCTTGCAGCCTGGGCCTGCTACGTCAGAGACCTTCTTACCATCAAACGACACCTTAACAATCCTCTGAAGGCATTATGGTCAAAGTTGTGTTCGGTTTCTATTGTCAGTTGCCCAGTAGCTTGGTGAAGAGCTGGCCTTTCTGACTCCGCTCCTAACCCCAGGGAGCTTGGTTGTCCAGGTTTCTACAAGTTAAGTCATCTCTAATGCATTTCCTCTTGCAACACCAGATAGGAATCAAAGAGAATTGACGTATTTGACAAAAGGGTTTTCCTTTTCACCAGCTTGGCCCTTAGGTCCTTGAACTCTGTTTCACACACCCTTTGGGACGTGGCCAGCAAGATCTTGCTTACAGTATAGGAAAGTGCCTCTTTTTGACATGGTCACCTACCACTTTTTGCTCACTGGTACTGAGGCACTGATGATTTTGATTGGAAGCGCACTGTGTGCCTTCTAACCAGTCCCCAGTGCTAGTGCTCTTTTCCAAAAATAAGGCAAATATTAATGTAACCCATTTGGCAAGAAATCTAGCACCCTTGTAAGTCTCTAGAAAATGGATGACCTGGTACCCAAAACATGGATACTGAAGAGAGTCTCTAAGGGCTGCAGCATGTATTATGCCACCTGAAGGGACACACTCACAAATTGCATGCAGACTGCCATTGCAGGATGCGTGAAACAGTGCAAACCATTCTGAAAACACAATATTGCCCACTCTCTCTGGGCAATGGCAAAGTATACTGCTTGTCCTATATGTATGTCACCCCTACAGTAGTCCTTCAGAGCCCCAAGGAAGGGTGCATTATAAGTAAATGGGAGGTCACAACTGTAAGAGTAGATGTGTCCCTGTGATGGCCAGTTCCATTGCAAGTGATGAGGAAGCCATTTTTAAAGATATGTACTGGGCACTGGTCATTGAGATACCTAGCTACGTAATGGCTTCACTGAAAATAATGATGTCTAGTATCAAACACCTCATCTCAATAAATCCATACTGATGCAAGTATTGGATTTATGAAGGCATGCACCTCAAGGGTGCCCCCTGTAACCTTGCTAATATCCTAGTCTGTTGGCCGACAGGTATCTTCCAGCCTGCCACCACAGACGTGTTTCTGACCCCCCCGGTAAGGGAGAGCCCTTGCCCTCAGAGGTCAGAAACAATGCCTGCTTGACAGAAGGTGTTCTCTCCTCCTCCAGGAAGATTGCTGATGATTTAGCATATCTGAAAGAAACACGTTAGTTATAGATTCCTTACCTTACAATTACCCCCAGGCGTCAGACTGGATCCGGAAAGTCCTTTCGTCAGCAGTACCTCTACGCGTCGGAAGGTGGCGTCGGTCGGCTCCGCATTCGGTATCGGTGGCGTGGTCGCCGGGATGACGTTGTGGCAGCTACTTAGACGCCGCCCTCGTGCGCTGACGTCAGTTCTTTCTTTTTCCATGCCAGCCAGCACAGATCCAGGAAGAGCGGTACCTCAATAATTTTTTGACAAAGTATTTTGCGACTTTTGTCGACGTCTTGTTTCGAGTCTCTGTCTCCGAACAGGTGCACGAAGGACGAGGCACGCGGGTGGTGTCACTCCCACGGCTCCAAGCGCGGAGCCTGAAGGGTCGACTCGGAGCTTCCCTCCCTTTCCGGGACCCGGGGCGACCCCCGCCCAGCTTCGTACGTTCTACAACTCCGCCGGCGTGCCTTTGGCCATGCGGACTCGGTGGGGGGGCCTAGTTCTTCGCTGCCGGCGGCTCTGGCGCCTCAGGCCCCTCCCCCCATGGATCCAGGCCTGGGTACGGAACGGTGCCGGTTGACCTATTGGCCTCCACCGGCACCGCTTTCAACGGCACCACTACTGTGCACGACACGGGTCGGCCCCCCGGCCGGCGTTGACCCCAGCCTCATTCTTGACGTGAACACGGCGCCGGACTGGCGTCGACTGACGCCATATCCAGCCCCGAGTGGGGTTTTTATGCCCCTGTTCACTTCTGGGGCCGCTTTCCAACGACAGTGGCAACCAGAGGAAGATGAGGAGGACTGGGAGGGGTCAGGTGACCCTTTAACTGACCAGCTTTGGTCTGAACAGAACTGGAGAGAGGAACTGGGGGATGCCAGTGGTCTTGACACTTCACCTGACCTTGGCATGTTGTCTCCTCCTACCGTGGCTACGGAGGAGGGAGCGTCATACGCTGTGGTGTTGCGTAGGGCGGCCGAGGCTCTCGACCGCAAGCTTCCTACGGTCGCGGTCAGGACTAACCTCCTGACTGAGGTACTTCATCCGGCGGCGAGCTCTTCGGAGCCCCTGCTTCCATTTAATGTAGCCCTCACCTGCGTTGTTTTGGGCATCTGATACAGGATGATCACCCGACGCCACTGCCTGGCTCCGGGCGACCCCACTTTCCTCTCCCAACACCCCAGCCCGAGAGCTTGGTGGTCCAAACCTCCACCTCCAAAAGCACCTTCCCTACTGCTCCACCGGAAAGGGAATCCAAGAAGTTGGACCTTCTTATGAAGAAAATGATCTCTTCCGCCAGCTTAGGACTGTGATCCGTAAACACTGCATGTCTCTTGGGCCGTTATTCGCACTCAGTGTGTGATACGGTGGCGCAAGTGCTGCCTCAGTGTCCGCAGGAGGCCCGGGCAGTGCTCTCCCAGGCTGTCGCCGCTGGGCGAGATGCAGCTAAGTTTCAATCTGTTGTGGGCTGGACACCGCCGACTCTCTGGGCAGGACTATTTCAAGGACTCACGGGATATGGCCAAGTCCTTTGCTATGGCCAAGTCCTTGTGCCTCTCCTCCCGTCCAGCGCAGTCTGCTTTTTGCCCCTTTTGTGGCTACGGAAGGGGTGCCCCGCTACGTCCCACCAAGGGCCACAGGCCGCTGCAAGTTACCCAACCTTTGTGCGGCCGGGGACGGGGGGACCAGTGTCGTGGTTCAGGGGGCCAGCGGGCGGGCCAGTCCTCCAACCCCCCTCTGCAACAGCCTCCAAACCCTCCTAGTCCGACCTTTCAGGCCCATCTAATGCCAGTGGGCAGCAGGATTCACCATCACCTCCCCTACTGGCGCACCATCACTTCGGACAGGTGGGTTTGCAGATAGTCCGAAGGGGCTACTCCCTCCCCTTTGAGACTACCCCTCCAGCCATTCCACCTCGTTACCACCGCATGTCGGAGGATTATCTGGCACTTCTCCAGCAGGAAGTTACGGCTCTCATGGCCAAAGGAGCCATCGAGCGCGTTCCTGTCCCAGAAGCGGTGGTCGAAGTGGGCGGGATTGGCAGGGCACAACATGCCCCTACTTCTTAAATTCCAAAGATTCCGTTCCCCTACTTATTTATTTTGAAAATGAGTCCCAGGACGCAAGAAATCACCATCGCCTATAAATAAAGCCTGGCGTTTGTGACTGGTGGAGCGGCAGAGAAGTAACAGGACTCTGTCTTCTCCTTCTTGCCCAGAGAAGACAAAGACCGTGTCCACTTGTGCTCTGCCGCTTCAGCTGTCCCCTCACTCTTTCCCTCTTCCCCTCTCTTTCTGTCTAGCATTTCCTCTCTTACTGAAAACCGTGACTTCAAGAAGGGGCACTCGCACTCTTTCCTCTCCTTTCTTTTATTTGCTCCCCTGTGAAATGGATCCAAAAAAGAAAAGCACTTTTGCTGGAAGTGTCGTATTCGTTTGACATTTTAATTCCAAAGTAAGCATCGGGAATAAAAGGTTAAAAATATGAAAAATAAATAAAGTAAGACAGAGTGGTAGCAAACTGGCCAGATTGATTGTATTCACACCCAAACACATTAGCGCCACTTTTACAAAGTTTGCTAGTGAAGTGCTATTTGTTGTTTGTTTTCTTGTCTTTGTTTTCCCTGGGCTTGGAACTAGTGTACCAATCCTGGAGGTACTGTAATGCATGGATTGGAAAACAAAATGTGTACTGCGGCTCTGCATTCAGGGATGTGGTCTTTTTGCCATACTGCTTATGTTTTGTAAGGATATAAGCAATGGACAGAGCCCTGTAGTCATGTCCTTAACTTTTCAGGCAAAAGCGCTCGCTGACTTCTGAATAGTGAGTGTAAAAGCGTTAAGGTAATGTGAGAAAGTGACTCTGTATATACTGTTCCTTAATAGGTACAGGGTGTACAGAGTCCACAGTCTCCCAGGGTTTGACAGAGGTTAAAGTTAGATATAACCTTACTCTCTAAAGTGGTAGCTTGGTCGAGCAGTAAGGCAGTATCAGAGGACAGTGTAAAGCATTTGTTGTACACACTCAGTCAGCAAATGGTCTCACACACTCAATAACTGAACTCTAGGCCAATGGTTTATATATAAAAAAATATATGCTTGTTTTATTTTAGAACCAACACTTGGATTTAAAATATACTTTCTCAGCATGAGATGTTTCATATAAATACTTTTGCAATATGTAATAGACTTTTGTAAACAGTTACAAGTGGTTGCAGTAGGCAACTCTATTTTTAAACACAACAATGCATTGAGCTCAATGGTAAATTCAAGTTATTTGCCACAGATTACTTTTTAGATTACTTTTGGAATTCCAGGACTGGATCCTAGATTCAGTCCTGGGTCAGTATTTGGAATCAAGTGATATGAGTCGACTTAATTACTGTGATGATTTTTAAACAATATTTAGCTATTTTAAAAGTTGACACTTAAAAAATATTTCAAAGAAAACAGTCAATGATTCCCTATGGAAGAAAATTCAGGTTACAGGTACAGTATGTTCTCGTTAATTTTGTAATACAGTACTGGGTGCCTAGACTCAGTACTGGGACCTTTATCCAAAACAGGTAAGTAATTACGTTTTCAGATATTATACGATTTTTGAAGAATATTTAAAGATTGCAGAAATCGACACTTAGAAGAAATTTCACAGAAAAACAGTCAATGGTTTCCTATGGAAGAAAATTGAGTTAAGGGTAAGTACAGTTGTAAGTATTTTTCAGAGTCAGTGCTGGGCACCAAGATCCAGCACTAGAAGCACACCTAAGAGCAGGTGAGTAATTTCGTTTTCGTTACTCGGCGGAATTTTTGGTGAATTTTTTAAGATTTGAAAAGTCCACACTTAAAAGAAATTTCAGGAAAAAGCCAGTCAATGTTACCCAATGAGGAAAATAGAGTTTGCGGTTTAAGGGTAAGTACTCGACTGGCGGAGTTGAGGTTCTGGGCATAGACTCAGGGGTCCCCAAGGGTCAGGTAGGTACAGTTGGTTCACCCTCAGTGACTCTAGGGCGGCCGGGTGCAGAGAGAGTTAGGCCCAATGTTATCCTATGAGGGATAGGGGGGCCTTGGTTGGTGGCTGCTGACTGTCAAGCCACGCGGCTGTGGGAGCTGGGCTCCTGGTCACTTACTCAGGGCAAGTGGGGAAGTAGGTAGGTGTAGAGGATTCACTGCCAGGGCCACTCGGGCGGCTGGGTGCAGGGTGCTTTTGAGCCTTCGGGCGCTCAATTGATTTCAATGGGAAATCTCCGGTTTAGAAAAAGACTGCAAGCTCGGGGACGAGGATTCTTCAGGTGCCACCACCACTTCGAGAGGTAAGTTGGGTAGTTGGAGGATAGGTAGGTACCCCGGGATTGGGCACAGGGGGCCGCGGGGCGCAGCTTGCAGGGGTGCCTTTTGGTGTCGGGAAATCTTACCCTCTGTTGATCGCGGTAGGGGGGCACCTTGTTCTGAGGCTGCTGGCTTCTTCAGGAGTGTCGAGGGAGGTCCTTGGGTGTCGGACTCAGGGTCACAGTCGCCATGGGGTCGTCCTCGTGGTCTTTGTTCACTCCGGCACTGGCCAGGCTTGGCTGGTGCAGAGTGTGCTGGGTTCGCGGTTCCGGGCTGCTGCCAGGAATTAGAGGTAGTTTTTGAGGAGAGCCTCTACTCGTGGGAGTCCCAGGGGCTTAGTGCCAAAAGGTAGCCAGGTCCTCCGGGGTTTGTGAGGTTGCTGGCCACAAGAGAAGCCGGGTTGGAGCAGGAGCAGGTTCGAGGGTCGACAGGCCGGTAGGGCTGGGGCCAAAGCAGTTGGTGTCTTCCTCTTCTTAGCAGCTGCAGGGCAGGTCTTCTTTCTTCTTGCTCTTCTTTGTAGTTTGGAATCTGGGGAAGGAAGGTTCAGGGTGCCCCTAAATACTAGATTTAGGGGCGTTACAGGTAGGTGAAGGGCAGGGACCAATGGGTCCCTGTCCTGGGGTGGGTACACCCCCTATCCTGCCTCTCTCCTGTGGGAGGGGGGCAGTAGCCTAGTCCTGATTGGGTAGGGCTCCCCATCTTCAAGATGGCGAGAGCCCGGAGATGTGCTTCACCTCGCCTCCCCACCTGAGGGGTGGGGTTGGCAGGCTGGCACATCGGTTTCCGGCCTAAGCTTCCCGTCAGAGTGGGGGTTGCAGGGGCCTGGGGAAGCTCACAGAGGCGGCATGCCTTTGAAGCTTCCCCCTGCCCATCCTGGGGGAGGAGATTTAGCACCTCGCCCAGGATGTGCATTGTTGCAGGCCCAGGAGAGCAGGGGCTCTCCTACCCAGGGGTCCAGCAACATGTCTGCTGGGTGACAGCCTCAGACCAGACATGGATTATAGGTTAGGTTTAAGGGGGCACCTCTAAGATGCCCTCTGGGGTGCTGTGTACATTAAATCCCACACTGGCATCAGTGTGGGTTTAATGTGCTGAGAAGTTTGATTCCAAACTTCTCAGTCTTTAGTGTTGCCATTATGGTGCTGTGGAGCTCGTGTTTGACGAGCTCTCAGCACCATGTACTCTTAAATGGCAGCACTGCACTTACAGTGCTCAGGAATGGACCTGGGCACTGTAGGGGCACATGGCTCTTGCTCCTGTGCCCACACCATTGGCATAAGGCACCCAGCTAGAGGGGTGACTGATGTATGCCATGGCAGTGTAGGTGATGGGCATGGCACACAGGGATGTGTGTCATGTCGACTTTGCTTTTGTCTTGCACCCAAACACTCAGCCTGCAAAGGCAGTGTGTGTGTGTGTGTGTAAGGGTACAGGGCCTCTAAGGGTGGCACAAGGAGTGCTGCAGCCCTTAGAGGCCTTCCCTGGTCACAAGGCCCTGGGTACCTAGGGTACCATTTACCAGGGGCTGACATGTGGCCAGGGTTCGCCAATTTGGGTTTGGTTTGTTTTAGGGAAGGAACATAGGCCCTGGGCTCCTGATTGGCAGGAGTCCAGGGCACACTCAGTCAAAGTACATTCAGTAATTCAGCAAAAAGTGGGGGCATAGCATGCAAGAAAGATGGCACTTTCTCACAGGTAACCATGTTGTTCCTGCTTACATTTCACATGGTTTGCTAAATTTTGCATTCCCAATGAGTGTTTGCTTTTTCCAAGATGATGTTACTTTTGTTTGTAGGCCGCATATTGCTCTTGTCTAGTGCGTAATTTAAATTGAGCCGCATCCAGGTGTTTATAGCCGGCAACAATTGGGTTGTAGTTGAAGGCAGTGAGAGTTTTCTCAGTGGGGCAGCATGGTGTTCAGTAGGGAGAGGATGTGGCACTATGGCCAAAGCTGCTGAATTTGGAACCGGGGAACCAGGTTTAGCCTTAATAATCAGTCCACCAGACCACTCTCCTGAGGGAGCACAATCCCATGCTAGACCTTAGATGGCTTCCCAAGACCTTAGAACCCCTGGTGTCTTTGCACCAGCAGGTGGACCCTAGCATGACAAGTTTAAGTTAACCTTCAAGGCTTGTCCACCACAATCCATACTGAAGTTCACCTCCAGTCTTGCGGGCAGGCCTATGAAGCAGCACACCCAAGAATAACAGTGACTCTGTCACTGAGGTCACAAGACCCTTGAAGGGCCAGCTCTAGGGCGGTGCAACCGGTGTGAATGCACCGGATGCTGGCTTTAGGTAGAGGCATAATTTCTGCAAGTATGTTATGGTTTTAAAAGCGCTTGCTGCCTCCTTCGTGGCCTCCAGCGATTTTCGGCAACAATAAAAATGTCATGACGACTCTGGTGATTAATGTTCTTCCTAGAAAGAGATCGGAGTTTTGTCTAGTGGAAGTTTTGACTCATGGAAAGGTAGCTCAGAGGGTTAATGTGCTTGCTGCAAAGAACATGTACCATGCAGATCACAAAGTGTACATAATATAAATAGGTCAGTGGGCTAATGCTTTGGTCTGAGAGATCCTTTTGTTACTTGCAGTTTATAAGTTAAAATCCTAACATAGAACAGTGAGCTATTAACTGTCATCTAAGAGCTGCATACAAACTGCAAGGTATAAATTAGAGTGTTATGTTTTTTCCCCTAGTCTTTGATTATCCTAATGTTGCAAAGAGTGTTTTTAGGTCTCGCCTGGCGAACGCAGCGCGAAGCGCTGTCGCCAGCGAGATCTATTGTTACTGACTTGCCTCGGAA
This sequence comes from Triturus cristatus, assembly GCF_964204655.1. Lineage (NCBI taxonomy): Eukaryota > Metazoa > Chordata > Amphibia > Caudata > Salamandridae > Triturus > Triturus cristatus. The sequence goes on along the minus strand of NC_140593.1, from coordinate 675,099,359 downwards.
GTGGGACAGGAGATGGGCACGCGCATGGTCTCGGCGGATTTGAGTTGGTGTACGCGCTTTCAGCCACGCGGCGTGCACATCTCCTGTCTCTCTTCCCTCAGCAAGTCAGTATCCAGTTTCACTTTCTTCCTCATTAGTGTCTGTGAACACTCATACATAGGCCCCAGCATTCAGTGACTCACATCAGCGTTTGCTTAGTTGACTGTTTTCGCCACGTTAATTTGCCTCTTGCGTTGCTACATAATTAGCATAGCTCCAAACACATTTTTACTCATATTTACCCATTTGCGCTCTCCTACTAACACTAATATTTAAATATAGTCTATACTCCCCTGCAACCTAGCACTTAACACATTTTTACTCGTATTTACCCATTTGCGCTCTCCTACTAACACTAATATTTAAATATAGTCTATACTCCCCTGCAACCTAGCACTTACTCTATCTGCAATACATAAACACTACACTACCAACGCGGTTACTACGCCATACCTTTTCTCTTCTTACAACATTCAATCCTTTTACTTTAGCATTCTTACAACTATTTCATCATGCTAGGATTCTACGCTCCTCTTAATGTAATAATCTTTTAAGGTACTTACAGTTAGCAGCATTTAAAATAGCCTCGCTACGAGTTTCCGTGTGCCCATCCAGCTAACGTTTCCATTGTGCCTGTGTATAAACGAAAGCAAAATGCTCCCAGCAGCAATGTGCACGAGCACGCTAGCAAGGTCGTATCACGTGATATTTTTTTTTCCCAACTAGCATACGTTCAGCATGACTAACAGTTTTAAGATAAATGTTAGTTGTTATTAAAAATACTCTATAAATAAAGATATATTTTATATATTGCTTTTACGATGTTGCTCTTTCAGCAACGCACTAATTATATGCATATTTGAACACATATTGTAAACACGTGTATACGTGTTTAAAGTCTTTACTTAAAAGTGAAAAACCATAACACAAAAGCATTAAACAAGCTTTTACAATGCAAAAATCTCGGCATTGGTAAACTTACAGCTATTACCTTGCTCATAACATTATTTTTGCTTATGTTTTTTTTTTAAATTCATTTTCAAAAACGTACATAGCTATCAACATTACACTGTGCATTAAAAAAATAAATATGTGTAATATTTACCTTATTATTAAAATGTTTTCGTAACACCTACTATTCAACAAAAACTGATTAAAATGCAAAAAAAATAATTAAAAATGCTTACTGTTTTTACACATACTTTGCATAATATTTTTTTTAAAAGGGCTTAAATTACAATGTGTATTAATATAACCAAATAATTATTAATGTTATAACAGAAAATGCATGTTTACCAAATAAATTTAAAAACCTATATTCTTAAGATATGCATTATTAAAACAAAAAATTAGCTGCGCAGCTCACACTGATGCACGCCTCACACTGCTGCACGCCTCACACTACTGCACGCCTCACACTGCTGCACGCCTCACACTACTGCACGCCACATACTGCTGCACGCCACACTGCTGCATGCCACTGCACAAAACACACTACTGCATGCCACACACTGCTGCACACCTCACACTACAGCACACCACACAATAATGCACACTCTGCTGCATTACACACTGCTGCACGCCTCACAATGCTGCACCCTTAACTGCTGCACGCCACACACTGCTGCACGCCTCACACTGCTGCACACCTCACACTGCTACACACATCACACTGCTACACGCCTCACACTGCTGCACAACGCACACTGCTGCACATCGCACAATGCTACACAAAACGCTACTGCACAACACACACTACTGCACACCGCACCCTGATGCACGTCACACACTGCTGCACACTGCTGAAATACTCATTGCTGCATGCTGCACGCTACACACTGCTGCACGCCACACACTGCTGCACGCCACACACTACTACACACCACACAATGTTGCACATCACACACTGCTACACTCCATACACTGCTTTTATGCAAGTTTATGCTACTGACATTGTAAAAGACAATGCCTATTTACAATGCCAATAGCTCAAACTCTATCATTGCGAGACCTATTGCATTGCAAATGCTTGTTTTGGATAGAAATCAATTTTGATTATTAAAGAGAACCCCCAACCATGGTATTTGTTTTAAATTATGAGTTTGTGTTTCTCCAGACCAATCACTATTAAACTATACAGCCTACTAGTATGGTTGTCATGTGACTCCTACACCTTGTAGTCCTTAGTCTAATGTAACATTTTCTATACAGTGATTTTACACACGTTGGTGTAATGTGTGTGATGTAAAGTACTCTGACACCCTACAATGGTATGAGTGGCACTGTAAATCTAATTAAATGCAACTGAGAGATAGTGTGGTTATGGAGACTTGAGGGGCACTGGTAAAGGGTGGTAGTGAGGAAATCCGTGGCGGAGGTGGTCATTGGGGGGCACCAACAAACATTAATGCACAGGGCGCCACCAGTGCTAACGCCGGCCCTGCCCTTGAGGCCAGTCTGCATCACCCATAGGCAACTCAATTGGCCTTGTTTCAGCAGCAGTAGCTGCAACTAACCAGGGATTGGCAATGCAGGAGTTGCAATCACAACAAACTAAGTTCGCAAACTTTACAATCTCTCAGCTTCATTCACAAGCGCTTTTAACATGTGCTACTTGCTGTGGGGCCACTGGAATTAATTATGCAGCAAAGGAGGGCAAAAGTATGCCACAGTGTTGACTAAATTCTGCATTAAAAAAAGGCTGCAGCGTAATGCAGTATATTTTCTGACATTTTATTATTTTGACATGTGTACCCACGCTAACGGTCCCTGGAAAGATTTTGCCTTATTAGTACCAATGTAACATACAAAATGTAGCAGTGAGAAAGGTGATCAGTCAACTTTTGCAATATGCCATCCACTCCGCAGCAACACAAGTCACATTTTTAATTAACTTTTGATACGTTTGAGCTACAAACAATTTATTAGTTGAAATGGTCCGATCATGCAGCAGATCTTGCATTATGAGGCAAATATGGCCGAGCCATAATTGTATAGAAAACATTTGAGAACTAGGATATTTTGCCATTCATGTTTGAACTGCTGTTGTGGAAAAAAGGGAGTAGTGCTGATAACAGAAACTCCATGGCTCAGAGACAAATGGCTTGTGCTTCCACATTTTGTCGTATTTAGGACATTCTGTGATTAGAAGTATATCCCACTTTGCAAATGTATTTTAATGTCAATAACTCATTATAACCTTAAATAATCATGTGTATCCATTGGTTGATTAAACTGGGCAGTGAAATGCCAAACAAATAGTAAAAATTGGGATGGTTGCGCATTCTGGCCACAACTCTGGCTCCGCCAACTGATCAAATACGTGGGTTATTCCCGCCCTCTGATTCTCCGCCCACAGTTCCCCTCCTTTTCCCCCCACTTCGACTACTGCCCAGAAGTAGGTCGTGGTTGCTACTCCCACTACTTTCTGGTTCCCAAGAAGGACAAGGGCCTGCGTCCTGTCTTGGATCTCGGGGACGTCAATCGCTTCCTCTGGAAGGAGAAGTTCAAAATGTTGACGCTTGCTCAGGTCTGGTCTGCCCTCGACCCGCAAGACTGGATGGTAGCGTCGGACTTGCAGGACTCTTATTTCCACATCCCCGTCCTGCTGGCCCACTAGCGTTACCTGCGGTTCACGGTAGGCCATGAGCATTTTCAGTTTACCATGCTCCCCTTTGGCCTTACAGCGCCCCTCGGGTGTTCACGAAAGTGATGGCGTTGGTCGCAGCTCATCTGCGCAGATCAGGGGTTTCAGTCTTCCCCAATCTCGACGACTGGCTGTTGAAGGCGGGTTCGCCCCAGGCAATCGTCTCCCACCACCAGACTATGGCCGACCTCCTGCATCAGCTGGGGTTCTCCATCAATGTCCCGAAGTCGCACCTGATTCCCTCTCAGAAGCTCCTCTTCATCTGTTCTGAACACGACGCAGTTTCGGGTCTGTCCTCCCGAACAGCGAGTCCAGGACATTCGGGCTATGATATTGATGTTTCAACCCTTGTCCCGGTTTTCGGTCAGAATGACCTTGAGGCTGCTGGGCCTCATGGCCTCCTGCATCCTGCTGACCAATCATGCCAGGTGGCATATGCGGGATCTGCAGTGGGACCTAATGTTCCAGTGTGCACAGCATTGTGGGAATCTGTACGACTACGTCCAGATCTTGGAGGGCACTGCTCAACAACTGCAGTGGTGGCTCACGAACCAGGATTGGGTCAGTGGCAGGTCCCTCTCCCTTCCCCAAACCAACCACACTGTGGTGACGGATGCCCCCCTTCTGGGATGGGGCGGCCACATGGGAGGGGTGGAAATCAGAGGCCTCGGGTCTCCGGCGGAGTCCGGGCTTCACATCAACCTCCTGGAGCTCCGGGCGATTCGTCTTGCACTGAAGGCATTCCTTCCCTCTGTCCATGGAAGAGTGATGCAGGTGTTCACGGACAACACCACCGCCATGTGGTATTGCAACAAACAGGGCGGGCTGGGGTTGTGGACCCTATGTCAGGAGGCCCTTCGCCTCTGGACATGGCTGGAACATCAAGGCATTTTCTTGGTGGTTCAACACCTGGCAGGTTCTCTGAACGCCAGGGTGGACAAACTCAGCCGCAGGTGCATGATGGATCACGAATGACGTCTTCACTCGGAGGTGGTGCAAGGTATCTTTCAGCAGTGGGGTGAGCCTTGGTTAGATCTAGTCGCCACTGGAGAGAACGCGCAATGTCAGCAGTTCTGCACGTTGGAATTTCCAAGGCGGCACTTGCTCGGTGACTCTTTTCGTCACGAGTGGAGTTGCGGTCTGTTGTACGCCTTTCCGCCTATACAACTTCTGCCCAGAGTGCTGAAGAAGATCAAGCGCCACTGGGCCCAATTCATTCTTGTGGCTCCGGATTGGGCACGAAGAGTCTGGTATCCCGAGCTGCGCAACATGGCCATCAATCCTCCGATCAGACTGCCTCTTCAGGAGGATCTGCTGTTGCAGCAGCAGGGGACGGTCCTCCACCCAAACCTGTCCAGTCTCCACCTCCTTGCGTGGAGATTGAGCGGCGGCAGTTGACATCTTTCGATCTGCCTCCCGAAGTCTGTGACGTAATCTTGGCAGCCAGGCGTCCCTCCACTAAGACTGTATATGCCTGCCTGTGGGACAAATTTGTGGCATGGTGCACAGCAAAGGCTGTAGATCCCCTTTCTGCCCCTTTCTCTGAAGTACTTGTGTTCCTTCTCTCTTTAGCCCAGCAGGGTTCTGTCCTGGGCACTATCAAGGGCTACCTTTCAGCCATCTCTGCTTTCCTTGGGCTGCCAGACCAGCCTTCTCTTTTCAAGTCCCCGGTAGTTAACCTTTTCTTGAAAGGCTTAACGCATCTCCTTCCTCCAGTTCCTTTCATTATGCCTCAGTGGGACTTGAATCTTGTACTGACTTACTTAATGTGCGCTCCCTTTGAGCCGCTTCATAATTGTCCTTTACGTCTTTTAACTATTAAGACTGCTCTCCTGGTAGCCATCACCTCTGCTATAAGGGTGAGTTAGCTCCAGGCTCTTTCCTCAAAACCTCCTTTCCTGTGTGTTCATCCGGACAAGGTGGTTCTCCAGACCTGTCCATCCTTTCTTCCTAAGGTTGTCACTGCCTTCCACATCGGGCAGATGATTACTTTGCCCACTTTCTTTCTGCCTCCGCATCCTTCAAAGGAAGAAGAGAGGCTCCAACATCTGGACCCAAAACGTGCGCTCTCCTTCTATCTGGATCGCACAATACAGTTCCGGGTGGATGATCAACTTTTTGTTGGTTACGTGGGTGCAAAGAAGGGTCGGGCCGTACACAAAAGCACCATTTCTGGATTAAGGCTTGTTACTCTCTAGCTAAAAAGGAGCCTCCATTGGGGCTGCGCTCTCACTCCACCAGGGCGACAGCAGCCACTACTACCTTGGAAAGAGGAGTGCCTCTGAATGACATCTGTAAGGCGTCCACGTGGGCATCGCTGAACACTTTCACAAAACATTACTGCCTGGACAGCCAAGTCTGGAGAGACTGTTTCTTTGGTCATTCAGTTCTCCAGGACTTTCTGGTGTGATCTTGGTTCGCAGACCCACCACCGGGTTGGTATTGCTAGGGTATCTATTCTAAGGTAAGGAATCTATAACTAACGTGTTTCTTTTAGATGCACAAGATACTTACCTTCGGTAACAATATATCTGTAAGAAACATTAGTTATAGATTCCTTACCGCCCCACCCATCCTCCCTGTTCTGCGAACTGATTTCTAGGGTTAAGGACATACTTTCAGGGCCCTAGTTTTGTGCACCAATGGTCCGTGTCTTGCATGGCTCTGCATTTCTGGTGCTGAAAGTCGTGTATCGAACTGACGACAGCACGCGAGGGCGGTGTCTAAGTAGCTGCCGCGACGTCATCCCGGCGACCACGATGCCAACGACGAACTCTGAGCCGACCGACACCACCTTCTGACGCGCAGAGGCACTGCTGACGAAAAAACTTTCCGGATCCAGTCTGACGCATTGGGGTAATTCTAAGGTAAGGAATCTATAACTAACTAATGTTTCTTACAGATATATTGTTACCGAAGGTAAGTAACTTGTGCATCAAGGCCAGATGCTTCAAAGCTTTTGATTTGCGACCTGACTTTCCCCCCTGACCTGTGGAATACCACCCACTGCTGTGGGGCCCATTTGGCACCAGAGCAGGCGGGAAATGAGACACTGCGTTTAAGGCCCATACCTCAAAAACTTTATTCGAGTATTTTTGCTATTTATTTGTAAAATCCATATTTCTGAGATTACGAAAGCTATTCTAAACTTCTTGATGTCTAAAATTATTTAAAAATCTGTTATTTTTCTAAATTAATCTCGGATTTCTTATTGAGTGTGTGCATGTGTGCAACAAATGCTTTACACTCCCATCTGATGAGTCTAAGCTGCAGGACCACACTACTACAATTAGAGCACTTGGGATTATTAAAGTAAGTCCTGTAACCCAAATAGGGGTCGTCCGGACATTTTGCTTGGTGTGCCCTTTCATTGGCACCACAACATAAAAAGCCAGCTTTTTACAGATAATTCATGACAAAGTCACAAACACCCATACAATTAGGGACAGACAGTACGCTTCGAATATTCCTTATGGGTTAGCCTTCACACAACATACTGTGGGCTATGCAATGGGTATTGTGATTAGTAGTTGTGCCTGGATGCATTCCACAGCTGTCTCCGGTGATGTACAAGCATCCCTTAAGGACATGGCTTTGGATGGTTCTAGACTTTACTCACAAGGCTTAGCTAATCACTAGTGACAGCCTTCACAACCTATACAGCAGCCTACCCTGACTTTTCACAGCTCCAGAAGATGTGGTGGTAGCTGACATCACCCCAGACAACAATCCTCAACTTCCTTCTCATCTCCCTTTCCAACGGCTAGCTCAGCCAATAAGGGGGCACAATTCGATTTATGCCTAGCATTGAATCTTACAAATCACATGCTTAAATCATTCCCTGTCACCAGTCTGGGAATACCCAGTTAATTTAAATAGCAGTAAACATTGTTAAAATGGCAATAGACCTCAACAGCTGTGTTCATGCAGTAACACATCCACCTCATTTGAAACAATCCAAACGTAAGGCAAAGAGGTGGAGATGCTAAGCTAGCCTCCAACCCTCCACCCCCCAAGAGAACACCATAGCTCAGTTTTCTACTGCATGTCTTATGTGAGGGAGTCCCCTAACCTGTTTGTCTTTAAAATAGTTAACGTATTGACAGTCTTCATTTTCCGTAGACTTCAGCCAGCCCTATCTTCAGGTTTTCATTCAGCTGTCAGTTGTTCTTAGGGAAATTCTAAGATTTTTAACCCGTAACTTGCCGGGGGGAAGTCTATTAGCAACTTTCTGAGAAGAAGAGGTCTCTCTTCAAGTCATGTTCTGACTGTGGCCAAAAGAAGATTTACACTGATGACCCTCATGACCAGTGTGTCTACTTTATTTGCACACAAACCCTCCTGATGTGAGATTTGTAAGAGAACCCCCTAAAGGCAGGGAGAGGAGCTTGGAACTTCATTTGCTGGTGAACAAATAGATTAACCTTTTCAAAGGGTATGCCCCATCCTCTGGGTATGATTCCATGAAAAGTGCTCTATCAAACACTGCCACAAAGGTGACGCAGAAACGGAAGTGTCTAGTACTTTCTATGTGGGAGCTGCAAAGAAAGAGAGAATTTCATAAAAGGGGCGAACATCACCTGCCACTAAAACATGTCAATACGTCTCTCAAGAAACCTTATCGGATAGTCTTCTAACCTCTGATTCCTTACCTTAGAATATTCTTTAGGCGTCGCATGGATCCGGAAACGTTAGCTGAGTAGTACCCCCGGTAGAAGTGACATGTGCATTGCCTATATAGGCGCCACCCCAGCGTGTTGACACCAGTTCTTTTCTTTCCTCACCAGTCACCGCAGATCCCTAGAAGGCCTACCACCAGTCACTTTTTGACTAACCTTATTCCAAATTTGTCGAAGATTCCTGGTGTGCAGAATATCCACTAGAGAGACAGGTTCTTAAAGCATGCGGCCCTGTCACCAACAGATGTCGGTGACAAACGTGCATTTGGATTGTCTCTAGTGTCTTTAGCGAGACTACTACTCAAGATATGCGAGGGCAGCTGCACCATGCGCCCTGAGGAAGCGAATTCTCAAGCTCCTCGCCACCCGACCTTGATAGACTCTGCGAAGGTTCTGGCCTCGTTTGCGAGGAAGGTAAGGCAATCGTTTGCGAAGTAGTGCCCAGCGATCATCGTCCCACTCCAAGTAGTCGGGGAAGTCCCACAAGAAGAAAAAGAAGTCGAAGAGGTCTTCGACATCACTGCACAAGTCTTTGGACGAGTCACAGGGCTGTCGGCACTCATGGCCTAACTGTGCTGGAGCCTGTGCTGCCAGTCTACTTGCCTCCCTTAATTTCCAGGAGCAACTCTAAGAATTTTACGAGGCCATACACCTCATTTTTGTGCGAACCAATCCATCTGGAGCGGCGTCGGGCTCCATGGGTCCAAGATGGGCCACTACTGGTCTTACACCAGTGGGTTTATCCTCTGCGCCAGTCAGGCAGCAAGGATCCATTGATCGATCTAGAGCAGCGCCAATCGAGCAACCTCAACCTTCCCCGGGGTGCAGTGGTGGTGCTGCATATATCATAATTCCAGATTCCTGTACGGAGCCAGGGGGCCATCATAAGACACTGGCTCAAGTAACCAACTGGGGACAGACTCCCCATATCGGAGCTAGTGCCTTATTCATACGACAGGCCTGAATTTGGTGACGATTGGGAAGGGGTCTGTGGATCCTTATAGATATTAGACATTAGATGATGTCATGTACAACTGGTATGAGTATCTAGTGGATGGCAGTTTACTGGACACCTCCCCAGACACTGGCCTGGTCTCTCCCACTCTTGTGACTATGGAGGAGGGTGCCTCATTCACAATGGAGGTACAGAGGGCGGCTGAGGTCCTGGACCTTATGCTACCCTCTGTGGCAATCAAAACAAATGTCGTGACTGAGATGCTTCAGCCTGAAGTTGCCTCCACTGAACCACTACTCTTATTCAATGAAGCCCTTACTGACTTTCTCCTCTGGGCCGGGTCCAAAACCTGCGCTGTGGCTCCTCTGCATAGGACAATTGCCTGCCACCGTCACCCCACCCCAAGGGTCCCCAGTTTCCTCAAACAGTTACCCAATCCAGGAGAGCAGTGTGGTCCAAACGTCCACCACCAAAATCAACCCCTGCGCATTCCCTATCATTCCACCGGATAGGGAATCCAAAAGGCTGGAAACCTTCAGGAAGAGGATGTTCTCTTCTGCCAGTGAACACTGCGTGCCTCTTGGGTTGTTACTCCCATACAATCTGGGATTTGGTTGCGCAAGTGCTGCCCATCGACTTGGGGGAGGCCTGAGCCATACTCTCTCAAGCAATTGCTGAGGGAATGGATGAGCCAAGTTTACCATATAATGTGGACTGGACACAACAGACTCTCTAGGCTGAGCAATTTCATCGTTGGTGGCCCTTAGATGCAATGCCTGGTTGAAAACCTCTGGCATTTTGGGGCATGTCCCAGCTTTGCTCATGCCCTTTGATGGCGCTAGTTTGTTCGGAAAGATGATGGACTCAGCACTGGAGCACCTAAAGGACAACAGAGCTACAGCCAGGTCCTTGGGTCTTTCCATGGCCCCTCCCCAACCGCAGTCCATCTGCCACTCCTTTTGTGGCCATGGGAGGGGCTTTGAACCATGTCTTTACAAACCCAGCCACTACAGTCAGCAGGTGGCACAATCTTTTCATGTCTAAGGACGCGGTAACCACAGACGTTAAGCCAGTTCACCCTCCTCCTCCCACCCCCTTCCTCCTTCCAGAAGCCTCCAAACTCCTTTAGTTTGCCTTCTGTCCGCCATGGGCATCCATTGAGGGGCAAGATACGCCATCACCTTCACCACCTGAGGTCAATAACATCTGACCTTTGGGTTTTGCAGCTCGTCCAATGGGGCTACTCCCTCTGCTTCCTGTATGCCTTTCCACCAATACCACTTGTGTCCAGAGTTCTCAAGAAGAGTAGGAACGACCGGGCCCAAGTCATTTGGATGGCTCTGTATTGGTCACAGAGAGTCTGGAATCCTGATCTGTTGAACATGATCATTGGTCATCCAATTGGACTGTCTCATCGGGAGGATTTTCTGTTGCAGCAGCAGGGCAGGGTTCTACACATGAACCTAATAGTGCTTTGCCTTCATGCGTGGAGATTGAGCGGCAACACTTAACAGCTTTTGACCTTCTGCTGGAAGTCTGCAATGTTGTACTGGTACCCAGGCGTCCCTCCACCCAGATAATATATGCCTGCTGTTGACACAAGTTTGTGGCATGGTGTACAGATCTACATGTTGGCCCTCTATCTGCACCCCTTTCCCAGGTTCTTTTGTTCCTTCTTCCCTAGATCTCTGCTTTGGCCATGTTAAAAAGCTATTTTTCTGCCATCTCATTTCTGTGGTTGCCAGATCAGTAATTACTCTTCAAATCCCTCATTGTACATAAGTACCTGAAAGGTCTCCAGAATATGTTCGCACCAGCAACTTTCATTATGCCACAGTGGGACCACACTACACAAATGTCCACTCGGGCGTCTCACCGTTAAAACAGCCTTCCTAGTGGCAATAATATCTAACTGGAGAGTCAGTGAGTTACAGGCACTGTTGGCACATCCTCTGTAACTTAACACCTATCCAGACAGCTTGGTCCTTCAGAATAGAGCATCCTTTTTGCCAAAGGTGGTAACTCCCTTTTTACGTAGGACAAACCATCTTTCTGCCTACCTTTTACACTACCCCTCACCCCTTTAAAGAAGAGGGGAGACTCCATCGCTGGACCCAAAAATGCCTGGGGAGTATTCTACAGTAAGAAATCTTCAACTGAATACAGTTTCTACCAGATAAGGCATTACTGAAGGCAAGTAACTTGTTCATCAGACTTAACACTCTCACAGTCAATGGTGATCTCTTCCTTGTAAGCAATGAAGATTCTGCTGTCAGTACTATCAATGACCAAACCCTTGTAGATGAGTAAGGGCAGACCCTTGACGACAATGGCTACGCCCTGTCAATAAGCCCTCCACTCAACCCCCCTGTCGATGACCATCCTATTGACATTTTCACCATCGAAGGCTCTGCCCATGTTTTGTATGATGAATCTGTCAACATTGGAAATATAGACTTTTTCGCATTCCACTATGAATCTTTCAGCCTTTTGCCTTATCAAATCTTGGATTCAGAATTAGAATCAGACATCCGCAACAAAGGAAGCATCTGACACGGAGTACTGCCCTGCACAATTGTATATGTGCAAGAATTTGAACTAGAGGCTTATGAGGAGGGATGAAAACATGAGAATAAGTACCAGTCTCAAACATTCACAGCTGAGGTGCCTCCAGAAGTTACAATAACCATGGTTCACTCGCTAATATTTAAAGCTCCAGACGATGGAAGTGCTCCTTGCCTTTATATCCCCACTGCAACAAATAGACTTTTCAAAAGCTGCTCCCTCTTCCCATCATTTGTCCAGACCAATACCTGGACCACCAGTGCCGACATTTCTAAGTGCACTGTTGACACCTCCGTGTCCTCACCTCCTCCAACAAAGCCAGTCCCTCCACCTTCACTTCCATGCACATCGACAGATGCTCCAGCCACACGTCTTCTTTCACCAGCACCTAGGGAAATGGGCGAGAATACCTCATTTTCTGAACAGTTCTCTGTTTGATGTAGAGGAAGAAGACAAACTCCTGCAGGGCGAAGGAAGTGATATCGAACCGCATAAAGAGGATTGTGAAGATTTTGTTATTCCAAAGTAAGGTGACAAGATGCCTACTCCACCAGAATCTCTACCGAATTACACTTCCAGTTTTTATTCACTGTTAGAAGGGGCTGGTAAAAAGTTCAAACCCCCCCATGACTTCAGTGGAGCAACAGTGCTTTTTTTATCGCTTTATAGAGCAGTCCCTGAGAACAACGAAAGCTGATTCTAATTTTGGCTTTTGTATTGTTAGAAGGCCTCAAACTGACGCAGGCTCCTGCTACAGTGCCAGCAGAAGTGTCACATTTTGGGGGAAATTATTGAGCCCCTGAGTCTTCGCCATTATACTTAACAGGTTATCTCAAACCTGATTCAGTTATTTTAGCAGCTGCTCAACTGTGGTCTAAAAATTCCAATACTCCTTCTTCAGCAGCCCCATGCAGAGCTGGTGGAAGAATAGACAATCTAGACCACATGGTAATTTCCATGGCAACAACCTCCATCAGGCCAGCCAATGCCTTGGCCATCCCTAGCCATTATGACCGGCAATTGTGGCATGCCATCTTGGCACTTATTAATTTAATACTAGACAACTGATGAAAGAAAGCCAAGTCTGTGGTGGATGAGGGAGTCAATGTGGTAGACAGTCATTGATGCGGCAGGGTATCTCTCTAACACAGCTAGGACCAGCTGCGGTGTTCCAGCAACAGGGATAGCTGTCTATAGCCTTTCATTCAAAAATCAAGCAAAACTCTTAAATATGCTGTTCGACGGGCAGACTCAATTTGACAAACATGTTACAGAACATCAAGACCCATATGGCTTGTTCCGTGTGAGCCTTACAATAGATGTCCTGCTTCAACTCCTTTTCATGGTTGCGGACATCTGTGTGTTCTGAGACATTTCATACAATATGTAGGTGAAGGAAGACCATATAATCCCTCTAAACAATAGAGCTACCACCAAGGCTTTTCATCCTACAGGGGCCAGTGACAAAACCTTGGAAAGGCATCAGTAAGAAAGACTGGAATGTCTCAACTATGTTTGCAGGGTAACCGAAAAGAGCTTGATTCTTCCAGGCAGTCCCTCATTTTGTATGAAGGGCCTAGCACCAGTGGCTGCCTTCCTGCGATGTCAGGATCATCAAGTATACCTGTACCTGGACAACTGGCTCGTCAAAGCTCTGTCAAGGGAAGTGGTAAAATTGTCTGCAGCTGCCTGCATGAGCCCCTTTCGCCGATTTCGGCAGACTCTGAACCCTAAACAATCTTCAATGGTCTCAACAACAAGACTAAAGTTCCTAGATGTAATCCCGGATACACAGATAAGAAAAGCCTTCCCCTTAGCAAAAACATCAGGCCGCCTGGAAAAACATTTTGCTCCAAACGGTTTGACTGTACAATTCTCTCCTGGGCCTAGTATCATCCTGCACAGGGCTAATACTGTTCTGCAGGCTCAGGATGAGGCCCGTTCGGCAGGAACTGAATCAGCAGTGTCTAGAAACAACTGGGTCTTGGAACAGCACAGCCTAAGTAACAAGATGGCTCGAACAGATGTTACTGCGGTGGGAGGTTTCCCTTAAACCTTACAGCTGGCCTTCCTTTTCATCCCTCAAAAGAGAGGATAATGATAAGATTCCTCAATGGAGGGCCGGGGAGCCCACTTGCAGGAGCCAACGACCAGCGGCTTCTGGTTGGATATGGAAAAGACTTTTCTCATTAACATCCTGGAGCTGTGAGAAGACAGGAACTGCAGTGTTTCCTCCTGAGGTTGGCAGGCTGTGACCCTCAGAACAGTAAATACAACCTTGATTGTATTGCATCACAAAAAAAGAGGAGAATATGGTCCCGCTCTCTCTTCGAAGAAGCAAAAACGTTTTGGGACTGGGTCATCTGCAGCCAAGTAGATGTTGCAGTAGAGCATCTTCCTGGTTGGCAGAACGACCAACCAGAAGTGCTTACTCTGCCACAAATGAGAGCTCCACCTAGAACAAGTGGGCAATGACAAGGAACTTGGGCCTGTTTGGTAAGTCCGAGAACAAGAAATGATGGTATTATATCAGCAGGTACTTGCAACCAGGAACCAAGAGCAATACATTTTCTATGAGATGGTCAACATCTTTGCTTAGCCTTTTCTCCATTTCTCTTATTTCCCAGACTACTGAGAAAGGTGGAAGCAGATCCTTGCACCCTGATCCTCATTGCCCTGGTGTTACATCGTCAGCACTGGTATGGTAGCTGACGGAGGCTGTTCATATGCTGTGCAATACTTGTGCTCTGAAATCTGAGCTATGTTAACCTCTATGGGCAGTAAGATAACTCTGCACCTCCACCTGATTGGTTGAAGTTTTGGTTGTTTCAAATGAAATGGATGTTCTTCTATAGAAACACTGTTGTTTAGATCCGGGTCTATTTTAAAGGTTCACTGCTGTTAAATTCTACCAGACATTCCGAGTCTGACAATGGGGAGCAATTCAAACATGTGAATATATGAAAGATACAAAACACAGGGTGGGTTAAGGGTCTCAGTGAAAATTTTAAAGACCTGCGCGGACAAAATACCCAATACAATAAGCAAAAATCAAAAAAATCTGCAGGTCTAACATACACTCCAAAGGAGAGGTCACAAGCACAGTCAGTACAAGCAAGCAATCCTATATTAACATGGAAGGAGTCCTATTTAAGAGGACGGAATCCCATCACCCACCGAGTTGGCATGCTTCATCATCTGGGATCTCCTCTTGGTTGCAAAACCTAGGGCAACCAAGGGCTGCAACTCTCTCACTATGAGGGAGGAGCTCATGGATGTTTTAATTGCATCAATTGGTCGGATCATCTAAGATCTGTGAAGCATGAAATTGTTTTCAAGGTGGGTGTTTGCAGTGCAGAAGATAGTGATGTTGTGAAGTGATGTTAAAATTGGCTACCAAGAGAAAAATACAGTGAATATTTTAAAGTTTCAAAACTCGACACTTGGAAGAATTTCCAAGTGAAAACTAGTCAATGTTACCCTATGCAGAAAATGTAAGTTATCGGCTTTTAGGTAAGTACTCGACTGGCAGAGTTAAGGTTCGGGGGCAAGACTCAGGGGTCTCCCAGGTTCAGGATTGTACTGTTGTTGCACCCTCAGCGACACACGGGCGGCTGGGTGCAGAGAGAGTAGGCCCAATGTTAGCCCATGGCGGGCAGGGGGCCTTTGGTTGGTGACTGCTAGCAGGCGGTCCATGCGGCTGTGGGAGCAAAGCTCCTGCTCACTTACTCAGGGCAAGTGGAGAAGTCGAACAGGGTAGTTGGTGCACCTTCAGCGGCACTGGGGCAGCCGGGTGCAGTGGACTTCTGGGCCGTCGGGCGCCCAATGGATTTCAATGGGAAAGCTGCGAGACGAACAAAGGCTGCAAACTCAGGGATCCAGAAACATGCCTGGTGGTGGCAGCCTGCGCAGCAACTCTGTCAGGTCACTGGGAGTTGGTCGAGCTTCAGGAGGCATCTCTAAGATGCCCTCTGTCGTGCATTCTACATTTAAATCCAATTCTGGCATCAGTGTGGTTTTAATGTGCTGAGAAGTTTGATACCAAACTTCCCAGTCTTCAGTGCAGCCATTAAGGTGCTGGGGAGTTCGCAATGACAACCTCCCAACACCATATACTCTTAATGGCAGCACTGCACTTACAGGGCCCAGGAATGGATTGGGGCACTGTAGGGGTACAGGGCTCATGCACCTGTACCCTCACCACTGGCATAGGGCACCCCGCTAGAGGGGTTACTGATGTATGCCAGGGCAGTGGTTTGTGGGCATGGCACACAGGGATGTGGGCCATGTCGTCTTTGTTTTCACCCTGCAAAGGCAGTGTGTGTGTGTGTGTCAGGGTACAGGGCCTCTAAGGGTGGCTCAATAAGTGCTGCATCCCTTAGGGGCCTTCTCTGGTCACAGTGCCCTGGGTACCTATGGTACCATTTACCAGGGGCTGACATGTGGCCAGAGATGCCAATTGGGTTTAGGCTTCAATGCAGTTTTAGGGAAGGAACACAGGCCCTGGGTACCTGGTTGGCAGGAGCCCAGGGCACACTCAGTCAACGTACATCAGCAATTCAGCAAAAAGTGTGGGCATTCCATGCAAGAAAGAGGGCACTTACTCACAGTCCCGGCATCCCATGACATCCCAACTTACCTCTCCAACCGGTGGTCGCCTCCAGAAGATCTTCATGCCCAACCCTGCAGTGTTTGCTCAAACCGGAGAATCCCCATTGAAAGTAACAGGGCAACCAACGCCAAAACAGCACCCTGCACCAGGCCACCTTAATGCCGCTGTGGGTGCACCTTGGGTGCTTACTTGAACCCCTTTTTGCCCTGAGCTTAAGTCCAGGAGCTTTGCTCCCTCAACCTTGTGGCCTGCCCGTAAGCAACCACCAACCAGAGACCCCCTATACACATTGGATAACATTGGGCCTCAGCACTCTGCACCCGGCTGCCCTAGTGCCGCTGAGGGTGCTTTGAGAGTGCATCCTAGACCCTGGGGAAACCCTTGTTCTAACCCAAAAAAAACAACTCCCAAAACTGAGTACTTACTGCTGACTCGATAACTTCATTTCCTCCCCTAGCATTGCATTGACTGCTTTTGTTTGAAAAATGTTCTAAGTTGAGCTGGAAACTTGTTTGAAACCTTAAGAAACTGTACATTTACAAAAACACGAAATACACGAAAGGGTTCCCTCTACCTGATCTTTGTGGATCTTAGATCCGCATTTGATCTGGTTCAGAGGGATAAGCTTTGGTCAATCTTGTTTGAGATGGGTGTTTCCCCATACCTCTGTGACCTCTTCAAGCGTCTCCATTCTGGAACGTATGCGAGGGCCCGGTATGGTAGGAATGGTGAGCTTTCTGCTCCCTTCCCGGAAGACAGGGGTGTAAGGCAGGGGCTCCCACTCTTTTTTCCCTGTTTATCTATGGTCTGATTTTACACGTATTGGGGGCGAAAGATTTAGACTCTCCGATTCTAGCAGCACGCAGAATACCTGCCCTAATGTTCTCTGATGACACCCTTTTACTCTCAAAATCTCCAATGGGTGTCCAGCGAACTTTGGAGGTTTTTTGCTCTTACTGCCGCTCTAGAAATCTGGAGATAAACCTTTCAAAAACCAAATTTATGGTTTTCAATTCTAAACTATCAACTTACCCCCACCCACACCTAGAGGAATGCATTTTGGAGAGAGTCTCCACTTTTGATTACCTGGGAGTCGCCCTGAATGATAGGATGGAGTGGGATTCTCATATGGTTAAGGCTAACCTTAGGCTGATCCAATCAACAAGTGGCATCCTGAAGGTTTTTAATGAATGTTCCCACAGACCTCTAGGTCCCCCAGTTGAGATATACAGGGCACAGGCTAGGGGAGCGGCTCTATATGGCGTAGAGCTTTGGGGCCATGTGAACGCCAGCTCTATGTCCACTACTGAGAATAACTTTATCAGGTGTCTTTTAAATCTCCACAAGAGCACTCCCTTGACCCCTCTAAGATTGGATCTGGGACTGGCTCCTATTCAGGAGACCATCCTACATCGACCTCTGCTATATTGGAGGAGACTTTGGTCCACTTTAGAGCTGTTAAGCTATAAGGAGGAGTTAATCGATTTACTGTCCATAAGGGGATCGGGGAACATTTTATGGCTTAAGCATGTAAAACAACTCTGCTAAGATATGCATTGGGAGGATCTGTGGATTTCACCCGAAACGTCTTGTCCTTTGATTAGTAAGAGGGCGCTGGGGGTTATTCTTAAACAGCACCACCTGAATCTCCGTGATCTGAATTCTAGCTTGGGCAGGTTGTCCCTCCGATTTTTGGAGGTGAAAGATCATTATTTTTTTGAAAAATTTCTGGATGACATCCAGCCCTCGCTAGCAAAAAAATTATATCTTCAGTTCAGAAACGGATCTCTCCCGTTGCGGGCTCTGTCAAATAAATGGTCGGGTATTCCCTCCACATGGAGCCCTTGCCCTAGTTGTGACTCTGCAGAAGAGACTGATCTGCATGTTTTGCTTTTTTGTCCCTCTTACATCGGGGCACGAACCAAATGGAGTGGTCCCCTTTGCAAATCGAGGGGCCTTAGGGACTATAGGGAGGTCTTCAGATTATTAAAATATGATACGACCCCCGTATTTGTGTTCGTAACTTCGAGATTCCTTCTTTCTTTTTTTTTTTTTCTTTTTTTTTTTTTTCGATTTCAAATTATCTTTATTGAAATTTTATATAAGAACAGAGCAGGAGCTGGGAACATGACCGAGAGCACGATGTACATGAGATGGAGATTAGACTGATCAATAAACAAATGCCAGCAGTAGACGTACATGTTAACAGTGAAGTAATCACTTAATCACCAGCTCAAGAAAGGAAGGAAGAAAAGAAGAGTAAAGAAGAAAAGAGGAAAGGTTCCTTCTTTCTATGTGGTACGCAAGAAGTGCAATAATCAAGTTAAAAGGCGCCTAGCCTCACGACGCTACCCCCTGATCTTTATTGTCCTCAAATTGGCCCTTGATTTGTTTTAATGTCTTATTTCTTTATTTTCACTTCTAAGCATTTTAATTGATTCCATCTTGTATTTAACTTTTATTGTACTGCATTCCTATTTTAGAAAATGTATTGTGGAGTAGTACGATCTATGAACTCTTACTAATGTGCAATAAGTATTGCATATATGCGCTTTTATGGTTTTTAACCGAAATAAAGTTTTATGATGATGATGACGACACGAAATACTCACCTTTTATCTAGAAAATATCCCTGTGTGATATCTAGGCACATCACACTGAAAAGAAAAAGTAACTTAAAAAGTAGTCTGAAAAGTAACTTACAAAGTAATCTCAATAGTAACTGAAAAGTAATTCCAACTGTTTTATCACCAAGTGACTTACCTGTAACCAATCCAATTGCATTCAACTCCATTTAATTGCACTATTCCTGCAAAGTACTATTACACTTACCTGTACCAGGTCTAGCTTTGTTCCAGAAACAGAGACCACTCAGTGTCACGATTACTGTACACAGGATTTTCAACCAAGAGGATCCGTACAGGGCACATTGCAATGGAGCTCATACTCCTGTTTATCTTTCCACCACTGCTTATCTTGCCTCAGATTCTCAAGAAAATTAAGGCAGATAAGCCCTACACCTCCAAGTGTGGAGCTTAAGCAGCAACAGTTAAGTGATTTCGCCCTTCCTGTTATTCTTGCAGCTAGATGCCCTTCTACAAAATCTATTTATTTGGGTCTCTGGTGAAAATGTGTGGTGTGCGGTGGGGGCTGTCCACTTGATTCTCTACGGGCAAAGTTAACTATTTTTCTATTGTTTGTCCTGCCTTTGGCCCAAACAGACTTTGTTGTGGGCACAGTTGAGGATTATATGTTGACCTTTTTTGCATTTACCCTAACAACCTTTGTAACAGGGCTAATGTACATATTCCCACCAACACCTTTAAATATACCTCACTGGGACCTGAAATTGGTCCATGCTTTCCTGATGTGCACACATTTCAAACCCATGCACAGCTGTTCTCTGTGGCTGCCCACCATCAGGAAGGTGTTTATCGCTGTACTCTACATGCCGTGTCAGTGAGCTGCTGGTGTTGCCAATGCAACCCCCTGTATGCCAACTTCTTTCCTAACAGATTGGTGTTGAGTACTTGTGTTCCCTTTCCGCTGAAGGTTGCATTGCCCTTACAGGTGGGTCAGTCCATCAACCTCTATGCCTTTTGTCTGCCACATCTCTCTTAGGAGGAGGAGAGGCTTCACCAGCTAGACCCAAATAGAAATCTGTTTTTACATTAAGCGTACTAAGGAGTAATGAGTCCATGAACCAGTTTTTTCATGAGTTTTGCTGGTGCTGAGAAAGGAAAGGCGATGCAAAAGCAAATCCTGTCCAGGTGGATCGGATCGTCCTTTGTATAAAGTTACTCCTTGCCAAAAAGGAGTCCCCCGAGGGTCTATGGGCTCATTCCTTCAGACCCAAAACTATTTCAGCGGCATTGGCAAGGGATATTCTAATGCTGGACATCTGTCAGACGGCTACATGGCGTCTGTGCATACATTCACAGGGCGCCACTATCCTAGCAATCAAATACACAGAGATGGCCATTTTGCCTGAATGCTTATTTGGTGTGTCCACTTCTCAGACCCTCTTGCTTTTAGGCAGTACTACTTGGGTATCTATTTAATAGGTGTGAAATCTGTGGATATACATTTCTGATGGATACTTCTAAAAGCACATTCCTCGTATTGCAAGTATGACTGAGGTGCCACTCTGGATCTGGAAAATGTTATAGCCGTGCTCCCATGCACCATAAGGCAATGGTTTGTAGCTCTGTAATTACTCTATACTGCTGTGGAAGTGATGGAGCTGAGCTGCATAGGAGTGTTTCCCCCGCAGGTTCTGTTTCTTTCTTTCTTTCTCTGCATTCCGACATTGATCTGGAGCTCTGCTTTTACCTTCTATATCTTCTGGCTACTTCTAAAACAACTCTGCACAGTGTTTTAGGGGACAATGTCCCCACTAAAAATAAAAGAACTTAAGCTGTGCTGAGACTGTAAAAAGCAGAGATGTCACAGACCAGCACAGGGTGTGCCTTTGGTGCAGAGGCTCTGGACACAACTTGTGTGATAAATACTCCCTAATGCACCTAAAGACGATTTGGGACTGGGAGGTGAATTTGGATATCGATAAACACAAGAAATCGTGGTCTTTGCGTAGGTTCTGCTTCCAATCATGCCGAGGTTCCTTCCACCACTCCACTTCCCACTTGAAATCTTCGGGTAAGTCCAAGTCCAAATGCCAGCCCCTTCCTGCCACCCTAACTCCAAAGAGATGGTGCAAGTGTGTGAAGATGCAAGTCGCACTGCCTCAAGATCACTAGTGTAGGAAGCTGGCTTTTTATGTAGTATACCAAAAAGAGGTGTACTATGTAGAATGTCCAGACGACCCTTACATGCTTACAGGGCTTAAATTAATAATCCCAAATGTTCTCTTTTGTGGTAGCGTGGCGAACAGTTTAGGCTTATCAGAGGGTAGTGTTAATGCATTTGTTGGACACACCCAAAATCAATAAATGAGACACACACATGAAGAAACTCTGGACCAATTTAGAAAAATAACAAGTATTTTTATATTTATTTTAACACCAAGAACTTCGTCATTGGGTAAGTGCTTTTCGTAATAGCAATTTTTATAGGTCAGTAAAATGTTCACTCAAATGCGTTTTTACGCAGTAACGCTTTCCTATGGAGAAAACGCGATGTACTGCATATGGATAGTTGCAAACGATTCTCAGGGTCCCCTTCGAGGACTTACGGTGCTAGTGGACCAAGGTCCAAAGTACCACCAGCTGTTCAAGTTTACCTGCCCTGGAGTGTCTATGTGCAGAGGTGCTAGACAAGTTGATAGCCTTGTGGTCCATGACTTTGGCAAAGGGGGAAAGGCACCTATAAACAGGCTGCAGAGGGGGTCTTGGGACAAGTTTGGGAGCTCCCAACTGGGTGCTCGGTTCGTGGAGGTCCTTGGAGCAGGGTAGCACCATCAGTTGTTGTGAACCCAGGCCAGGGATTTCAGGTGCAGAAGGTCCTGGTCAACTGGTGCCCGTGCATCAGAGGCACCCATGGATTAGACCTGCTAAGGGGGACAAATCAGGACTGCTGGGCCACTTTCAGTGCTTGCCTCTGCGATTCTGCGGTGTTGGAGTCAGGTTTGGACTCAAACAATCTTTGGTTGCTGCAGGGGGTCGGCACCCTGGGTATTGGTGACAGGGCGGCTCCAGTTGGTTCTGGCGTCTTTTCACTTGGTGGGGAGACGGATCTGCCCGCATGTAGCACGGTGACCTCTTTCTGGGCAGCTGCTGCATCGGTGGACCTGGAGAACAGCAGATCGGTGAATTGGACGTTGCCGTCTGTGGCTGCAGGAAAGTGGCTCTTCCACTTCAAGGTAGATGCTGACGGCTTGGCGAAGTGCTGGAGGCCACATGAGGCTTTTTGAGCATGCACAGCTGCATGACGAGTCGGTTTGTGGCAGTTGTCGGGACAGGACTAGATAGGCAGGGTTTGGTGCCAAAATCCACAAGCAGTCCACTTTGTCCTCTTCTTTCTTCAGTCAGATGAATCTGAGTTCCTGGTGTTAGGGGGGGCACCAAAATAATTTTGGGGCGTTACGGGGAGTGGAGGATAGTAGCCAATGGGCTAATTACCCTTGGGGTCACTAGACCCCCTATATGGCCACCTCCTGTGGGGAGTGGGCCTAACCATGTTCCAGAGTTCCTACTTTCACCACAACCAAGATAGTGAAATCCTAATGTTCATGTTCACTTCAGGCAGCCCACCTTATGGGGTTGACTAGCCTGGAGGTGCAACACGCCCACTCTCATAGCTAATTTCCCACCTGTCCTGGTGCCAGATGGGCCTCAGGGCAGGGGTTGGGCATCTCCCAGGTTTGAGGGATGACGGCATCAACACATATCAAAGGTGGAAGAGGCTATGAATTCTCTGGCCTTGGTATGCAGATTCACTAGTCATCCTGCTGGAGGAAGTGATAGCACCTCCTGCCAGAGCATGCAGTGTTCCTGACCACCTGAAAGCGTGAGTTCTCATCTGCAGGGGGTCAGAAACGTGTCTGTGGTGGCTGGCTTTCAGGTTTCAGTCAGTCCGCAATCTAGAAGACTAGTAAGGTTTCAGGGGACAGCTCTATGGTGCCCTCTGTGTGCATGTCATAATAAATCTAGTACTGGCAACAATACAGATTTATTAAGACAAGTTGTTTGATACCAAACACCATAGGTGTCAGTGAAGCCATCATGTAGCTGGGTAACTCTTGATGACCAGTGCCCAGTACATATACTTAAGATGTCTTCTCTGTTCACTTGCAAAATCTAGTAATAGAGCTAGACATCACAGGGGCATATCTGCTCATGCTGATATGTCTTCACTTGAAATATAATGCACCCTGCCTTGAGGCTCTTAATGCCTGCTGAAGGGGTGACTTACATATAGGACATGCAGTGTATGGCATTGCACAAAGGCAGTGTGCAATGTTGTGTTATTAGAAGGGCTTGCACCCTTTCACACATTCTGCAGTGGCGGTCTGCATGTGATTTTTGTATTGGTTCCTTATGATGGCATAAGACATGCTTCAGCCCTTAGGGAACCTCTTCAGTATCCAGGCCCTAGGTACCAGGGGTACCATTTACTAGGGACTTACAAGGGTGCTAAAGTCCTTTCCAATTGGAATTTTAATTAGACGTTTAATTTTTAAGCGAAAGAACACTTACACTGGAACCTGGTTTGCAAGCTTCAGTGTTCTGTCAAAGTTGAAAAACCAGCATCTAGCAGTTCAAATGGGGACAAAAAGTGGGGGGACATCTAAAAATAAGTCCAGCTTCCTACAGCTTGCCACGGACCAAATTCTTCAGTTGGTCATTATCTGCCCAGAGATCCCCAGTCTGTTGTTGACCCGGTAGCCAAGTGAGGCCTTCAAAGAGGCCATACTGCAAATCTTCACCGCACTTCTGTCACCCTCTGGCACACCTTAAGGCGCCATGGAACTGCAATGGCCTCAAGTATGGTTACCTCCTGGTGGATCTCTCCTTGGCGTGGCTGTCTCCTTGGGGCTTGTAGTGTCTTAGACTCTGGTCTTGAGATCCATCCTGGTTACTCATTGCCAGTACTGATGCCACTAGTGCCAGTTGATGATCCAATGCAGATGCCTATGTCCGATCCCGAACCAATAGCTGCTTGAGCCGATGTTGTGTTATAAAATTACCAAAGTGCAACCAGTAGCAATGCTGCCTGACTCTAACACTCGGTCTCTGCTTCGGCACAGCTATCAGCAAAGGGTCCCTTTTCTTTTGGTTCTGATGCTGATCCTGTTGCACAGGGGGGGTGCACCTCAGGATACTTATGATGCTGGTGAGGGCTATGGCTCTCCCTCCCCTATCCTCCCCCCATTATACAGGTGACGCTTTATACCTTGATTTACAAAATTCCAGTATGCTTAATACCTCCCCTGAGATGGAGCTTGACTCAGCACGTGAGAAAGTGTCTCATTCACAGTGGTAGTTTGGAGGCAATCAGCATCGAGGTATCCCTCTGGTAGAGGAGACACTTATCAAGAACGGAGTTGTTACATGCCACACCTATACACCACTTCAAAGGGGGCTGGAAAAAATATTTTTTTTATAAATAACCCTCATCCATTCTAATAGTGGCATTCTTCATTTTCGGGTTCATCCTGACCCCTAAAAGTAAGGGGGTTCGACCATGTTTTTATATTGTTATCTAGTGGGGCGTAACAATTAAATAAAAGTTTCTCATCGATTCCCAAGGTATCCCTTTATTAGCACAGTGGATGGAAAGATTAATAACAATAAGGGAAATGAGAATATTGTGGTTCTTTGACCCTCTAATTTACCAACATGTTTCAGCCCTACTACACTACTGGCCTATTAGATTGTGGGCTTTTGTCAGGGTGGGTTTGTTTTCCTAGTACTGCTCCGGTGACGTATATTCTGTACGTAACAATTTTCTTGTGGCATGCATTCTAAGTCAAGGCATCCATAATGCAGTATTATTTTTGCCAATCTACACAGCACCTGTAAAATAAGAAAATGTATGGCATCAAACAATTGTGCCACAGTGTCTGGCTCCATAAGCGTGGTGCGCACATCTCCCACATGTGCTTGACTCTTCACATACATCAAGCTGTGATCAATTTGAGCCACATTCTGGTGCTGCAGTTATTTTCAACATTGCATACCATCTTGTGCATGCAATGCTTCACAACAGCATTGCAAAGCCTAATTCTAGTTCATCCGATATGTAATGCATATACTCTTCAGCTGCGCAACTCTAATGGAACAAAACATACTAAGGATTTAGCAGTTGCGCTCATTAGTACATACAAACAAATGTGTGGACTCAAAATGGTTGTGGGATGCATACAAAGATAGTGACATGGTATGAATTTTATCACTTAGCCCTTTGTTGGGTAAGTGTTGCTCCTCGAAGCAGTGGGGAATTGGCCCTGTAGTGAAACATTAGGTACCCCATGGCGAGGAAAACAGAGGAGGGGGAGAAAAAAAGTTATGTTGTTGTGTCAACTTTTTAAGGAAAATCTGGTATCCATTAAACTGTGTATTTGAGGACATTGTGGCTGTAGATACACATGCTTAGCATACTTCTGCCATCTAGTGTTAGTTCTGGATGTGTGCAATTTATTTTTCTTTGAAGAAGTGTTTAGAGTCACGAGGTAAAGGGCCTCCTCTTCTCAGTGATAATGGTCATGGGCATCGGCTCCATTGTTAGATTGTATTCTTTTCGCCGTCTGGTTCGAACATGTCTGGTGGGACTCTGGTTCGAGACAGCATCAGGCTCCCTTCAGTTCGTTATACCTTTCTCCATTTGTCAGTATTGTTCATGATTGAGTTTCCATTCTAACGAATCGTAATAAATACAAAAAAATGTTTGCTGTCAGTTCAGCACACTTCAGTTGTGACCTTTGGGCTTTGTCCTTTCGGTCCTATTCTTTTTACCATCAGCTTCCATCCTCAATGTGCTGCTAATGGAACACACTCCCTTTCGTTTTTGTCCCTCCTGCCACACAAAATATCTGAGGACTGACTTCCATCATATTTATAACATATGTCTGTCCCCAGATCACAGAGAATAAGATTGTGAAGCTTGTCGATCTTTCCGATCGAAAAATACAGACCATCGGGCACGTCGCACAGAAATGCAGCACAGCGAGATCGAGGACTACGTTGTTGTTGGGACCAATCTAAGGACCCACACTCCGGGGAGCCCTTAAGTAACCCTAAAAGGGGAAAGGACCTCTTCTGTGGTGTCCCGCCTATCAAAGGGTATCAGGGACACTACTCAGCTGTCCTAGCCAGTCAGATTCTCAAATGGGCCAAGATTCATGATGACAGAATCAAATGGCCACCTATAGGAGCTCTGGGCAACTCCCTATGGAGAAGATGAGCAAGGGGGTGGACACTCCCCTGTCCTTTGTGTAGTTTGGCGCCAGAGCAAGAGGCAAGGGCTCCTGACCTGGGCATAGCTTGTTTATGCAAGGAGTGCACCAAATACGCCCTTCAATGCAGTCTGGTGCCGCTCGAAGCGCCCCCACCCCACCTAATTCTAAAGGAGAGGTGGTCAGTCCTCTCCTTAGCAGGAAATCCTTTGTTCAGCTTCTCCTGCCCGAGTTAAGCTCAACAACAGGGGGGCAGAACACTGTCTAGGGTCAGCAGCAGGATGGGCTGGCAGGCAGACCCTGTAAGGCTACACAGGTAGGTATTGGATGGTCCTCTGAAGAGCTCATCAGTACATGGTATCATGCAGCTAACACTGGAATCAATGTAGTTGCATTATTCCAACATGTTTGGTACCAAACATTATCAGGTTCGGGCAGCCGTTATGTAGTTGGCCATCTCGACTTGCCAATGTCCACTACATCCCTTATAATGGCTGTCCCAGAAAATGAAGTCCAGGGTTTGTAGGGGTACCCCTGCTTATGCAGGGGTACCCACACACTTATAACCATGCACCCTGCCATTGGACTGGACCCTACCTTAGGGGTGACATATAGGTTTAAAGTGCAGTGATCGGGATATAAAGGGAACCATATATCCAAAGTGAAATGTGCAAGCACGATTTCACGAAGACTGCAATAGCAGCTCTGCAAACACAGTTTGCATGGGCTGCCATGGGTGGCATATTACATGCTGCAGCCTCTGGGAGACCCCTGGTGTAGCAATACCCTGGGTACCTCAGTATCATATTTTAGGGACTTACAATGGTACCCCAATATGCCTATTGTGGGGTGTATTAAGTACTTACCATGGAATTTAGAGGAAAGAGCACTGCCCCTGGGTTCCTAGTTAGCAGAATCCTAGCTAGTGAGCTACAGTCAAAACACTTTCACCAGGCAAAAAGTGGAGGTATCTATGCCAGAAAGATCTTACTGTCCTACACCCACTATCGATCCTGAATACGGATTACAAGATCTTAGGCAAAATATTAGTTTGCCGTCTATTGCCTGAAATCCCACATTTGACACACTGAGATCAGACCTGTTTTCCCCAGGATACAATATCTTCCTCAAACTTTATAGGTTATGGAATGTTAAGTGTGATGCTCCTGAATTATTCCAAATGAAATGTGCAATGCGCTTGAACTTGAAAAAGCATTTGATTCCTTCTTTGGGGATAGATGCATAGTTTGTTGACTCTGGGTGTAGGCTCATGCTGGGGTAAAAAGGAAAATATCCTCTAGGCGAGCCCAATGTTTTGTGTAAAAAATGGGTTAACGTATCGCCAACTCTCGGGCTGTGGACAGGAGCACTAGCTAGGTCTGTCCTTTATCACCATTGCTGTTTGCTTGGGCTATAGAGCCCCCTTCTACTCTAGTGCAGTACATAAGGCCCATTAGGGGAATACCAAACATGTGGTGTCGTTATATGCTGACTATTTTCTGTTGTATGTTAAGGCCGCAGAGGCAAACCTTTCTCCATTGCTCAGCTATTGGATGATTTTTCGGCGATCGTGAGTTTCCAGGTGAATTGGGCCAAATCATGCATCTTTCTTTTATGATCAAGATGTAATCTCCCTTCTTACACACAATTAGATCCTAGGTTATTGCATGAATCCGTATATCATTTAGAAACTTAGGGATTAATGTTTACTATGCAGCCAAGGATTTAAGGGATGGTAACTTGGGTACAGCTGTCTGTGCTTTCCGTGGACAGATGACATTTTGATCCACTCTCCCCTTGGTGGTTATGGGACGATCGCCCAGATTAAAATGGTGGTACTCCCTATGTTACAATATTATTTCACTCATCCCTTATAGTTTTTTTTTTTAAAAGATCACAACCAGTTGCTAGGTGATTTCATTTGGGCTGCAGGACGCCGTTGAGTAGCCTTACCCACCCTTAAACTACCAGTAGAAGCTAAGGATCTTAGCCTCCCTGATTTGGAGCAATATTATTTAGCTGCTTAATTGCAGTGGGTTGCGAAATGACTGGAGGCAGCTCTTGAACCTAAATAGGGTTTAGTGCTTCCACCTACAGAGACTGCTTACTTCACTACTTAATGTTTCTCTCTAAACGCCCATGGACATAATGCTCCTCACTACTTTGTACAGCCTAGTCATTTCTCAGTGGAACTCGAGCAATTTCAACGCTAGTTACTCTGTATGCCTCTGTGACTCCCTTGTTTGGTTTCCCTACTCGAACAGAGTGGAGACCCTCATGTCAAATTCATTCTTGGACTGACTTGGGTCGGTCCACATTGGGAGATATGTTTATTAATTGTGAATTACTACATTTTCCCACACTTAAGACAGACTACGATGTCCAGACTAGGATCAGTTCCTTACCTAAAAACAAATTTATCATGTACTCTGTGATCAGATCCTAACTTGAGTTTGGAGCCTATCATATATGATGTATATCAGATGATGTACACTATAAGCAATGGGATAAACTGATCAAAAGGCTCTGTAGAGCTCATGTTCGCCACTGGGATCATTCCCGAACACTCTTTTGGAAACCTTGGGAGATAGACTTGCCCAGGCCACTTAACAGTGCCGACTGGGTAATAATATTGTAATATCCTCATAAGGTGTCACATAGCGCCTGGTTTAAATATATCCAATTTAGTATTTTCAGCAGTGCTTACCTGACACCTAAACGTATTAATAAAATAAACGCTGCAATGGATGAGAAATGTTCTCATTGTCAATGGTCAGATGCAGACATATTGCATATGGGTTGCAGGGATTCTGCTCTTGGAACAGACCTATGCTTAGAACCATAGAACATCAGTTTGTCACCTCACAACCTCAGTACCTATGTTTCCAAGTCTGACTAGCTACAGTCCCTTACTTGCCCTCCTAACCTTACCAGGGGTGCCAAGTGAATTGGCATCCCAGAACACAACCCTCTTGATCCTCTCAGGGATCGCTGTAACAGGACATACCCTTCTGCTCTCTCACTCGTACTCGTCTACAATAAGATAACCAGGAGACACGAAGAAAGTTTAGAATATTTATTTAAACTATCATGCTATCATGCTCTGAAGTGCAATATACGTGCCACAATTAGACAACAAATGCATACTAAAAATACTGTAAGCATGGTTAATAATCTATATATTATGAAAAGCCATGTCATTTTATAGGAAGAGTAAGCTAAACCTCCCTCCCTTGCTAATGAAGCTAAATGATTATATATCAAGGGTTTCTGGGATTACTGGCGGACCCCGCAACTGAGCATACACAGATGAAGACTCTACATTTCAGCAGATGCAGTGCTCTTCTTTCAGAACTCTTGTTCCATGCGTTTCGTTTCTGCTCATGTGCTCATCTATATGATGGGTCCTGTGTGCACATAAACTGCTGCATTCTTGTGTTATGTTTAGGTGCTAGTTCATGGCCAGAAAGAATAACAAGGGATGTTGTTGTTTGACCTTGTCTCTGGTATTCAGACTAAATCCCAGGAAAAGAACTGAACACAAAACATATGCAGGTTTTGTGTGAACGTACAATGTGGCACAAAAGCAAAATGTGCTTATAAAGTAGCGGTTGCTAAGGAAAATGAGGCCTACAACATGCACAGTTAGGCTAACATAGGGGAAACTACAATGGGCCATGCAGAAAACACACAACACCCTCCCTTTAGTCAGGATACTAGCACTTACAAAGATACTAGATATGATAAATGTAACCTGAAAGTAAGCACACTCAAAGCCATGCTCCAGAAAAAGGAATGGCTATCAACTAAATATAGAGAAAAATGTCAGTTTGGAGAAAATAATGAAATAAATCTTATCTGGAGGAATCCATGATGTTACTCGTCCATTTCATAGGCCAATGACTCCATGAAGGAATCCGAATCCGCACATGATTGGTCCACATCCCAAGTCACACGCTCCAAAGAGCAAACCTGCTTTCTGGACTGAGCCGATGCTGAGACAGTTACTTTGCAACCTGCATCCATGTTATTACAGCCTGTGTCTTGTGATCCTTGCGCCAACGCGCATGTTTCCTCATAGGCCAAAGGCTCCAACCTCACATTGTGTAGAAGTCGCAAGCCAAAATGAGAGTTCTGAAAATGGATCAATAAGGGACTCATCAGCAGTCCAAAGTCAAAGGCAGCTGGGGTCTTTGAAGCCAGGCGCATATCCAGGGCTCATTTGAAGGGACACCAGATGTAATGGAACACAGGTTGCACACAGCTAAACCAGGCATGCCAAAATGTCAAAGTCCGATCAAAATCCAGTTCCTGTAGTAGAAGCATTCCCAAGATTTGATTCATACGCTCACTGTGATATTGGAGTGATGCCAGTTCCAGAGCACCCGCAAAAGGAGCATTCAATGCGGAGAAGCAGGGACAGGGTGATAATGCTGCAAATGAGGAATAACAGCAACAGGAATCCTCTGAATACACTAGAGAAAATGGAGTGGGTAAAAGCCGGATAACTTCAAAGGTGGTCTGAAACGAACTAACGAGACCAGAGCCCACAACTATAAAAAAAGTGCACAAGGTCAGCTGTACTGAAAGCTTTAGGTTTAACTCTGTTTTTATTATTAGTATCATCAATATATGCACCCATCTTATGACAACATGATTAATGATTTTCTCGGCTATTTTGCTGATAGCCGTGTGGAGGGAAATGGGTCTGAAGTTCGACAGGTCAGCCGGGTCGAGGTAGGTTTTTTTGAGCAACGCCCATACTGTGGCTTTTTCCCAGTTGGTTGGAACCATTCCTTGAGCAAGGGACGCGTTAATAAGGTTGATAAAGGGCATGGAGACCGTGGGAGCGACCATTTTTAGTTTGCTCAGGGGTGCTGGATCAGAGGGGGCACCACTTTTCACAGTGTGGAGAGTAGACATGAATGTTTCGGTTGACACCAGGGGGAATGCTTCGAGACGTGGGGCCTCCGTATCAGTTGGGAAAATCAGGGGGTGTGTGGGGAGCCTGGGGGGAGGAAGGGTTCTTAGGATATTATTAATTTTAGTTGAGAAAAACTCAGCTAGTTGATTGCATCTGGTGCCTGAAGGGTCTGGTATTGGAGGTAATTCCGGCGTTCTTGTCAGGAGACGGACAATGCGATAAGTTTCTTTAGCGGAATTTGCTGCAGCAAGTATTTTCCCCTCAAAGAAAGTTGCCTTGGTATTT
Organism: Triturus cristatus; assembly: GCF_964204655.1. NCBI lineage: Eukaryota > Metazoa > Chordata > Amphibia > Caudata > Salamandridae > Triturus > Triturus cristatus. The sequence goes on along the minus strand of NC_140593.1, from coordinate 675,067,801 downwards.
TTTGTACAGATTTTATAGTCCCTCATGGCTGATCTATATTCCTTTTTACTTTCGTACGCCCAGTCCTTCCTCCAAAGGCGCTCAAGCTTTTTGCACCTTTTTCTAAGATCGTGCAGTTCCGGACTATACCAGGGGGATTTAAGAGTTTGCTTTTTACTGGGGAGGGGTTTAACGGGGAGGATAACATCGAGGGAATCTTCGATTCAGGAGCGAAGTTGGGCATCTGCTCGGGAGGGGTCTGGGTCTAAGACTGGAGTAGTGGAGGCTAGTTCGCGGGTCCAAGCTGCTATATCTTGTTCGACACTTCGTTTGTGAGTGGAAGCTTAAAAGGAATTAAGTGATGGTCTGACCAAGGGATGGGGAGGGGTTCAGCCACTACTAGGTTCAGCAGGTTAGTGAATATGGGGTCTAATAGGTGGCCCTTGGAGTGGGTGGGATAATTACTTTTCAGATGAATGTTAAGGGCGACGAGATCTTCCTTGAGGTCCTCCAATAATTTATTCAAAGGGTCATCAAAATGGAGATTTAAATCTCCTAAAACAGTAAAGTTAGGTGACAGACATGCCAGAGATGATATAGTTTCCACTAAGGATTTGCAGAAGAGATTCGACTGTCCTGGTGGACGATAGACAAGTATACCTGAAAGGGTTTTTACTGGGGATATGTGGATGACGAACTGGACGTTTTCACAATCCTGGATTGGGCTGTCTTTGAAATGGCAGGACAAGTTGTTTTTATAGATGATCGCGATTCCACCCCCTGACCCGGAACATCTGTCCTGATGTTTAATAAGGTAACCGGGGGGGAGTGATTGAACTATATCTGGGTCAGATGAGGGTTTGATCCATGTTTCTGTAAGAAAGAGAACCTCAAGTTCAGATTCCATAAGGAGCATATTGATTTCAGCTCGGTGTTTCGGGAGAGACCTACAGTTAAGTAGGGCCATTTTGAAGCAACGTATTTTCGGGGGAGTACATTGTGCCAGTCTGAATGGGCAGATTGAGCAACAAGATTGTCCTTCTTCCCGCAAGATGGTGTTACAACGAGGGATTGGGAGAGAATTCCCAATTTGGAGGAGGTATCTTGGGAATACCTTAGTGGCGAAGGTGTTGCAGAGGCAGGGGTCCGGGGCTCTGGGCTCAGTCTAGCTCGGACGGGCGCAGACGGGCTTGCAATAGGCGCGCGCCCGCTGCACGTCCGGCCGAGACCCATCCTTATGGGGTGGAAGGGGAGGGTGTGTCCTCGAGCGAGTGGGCGTGACCTCGTAGTGTGAGATGGACTAAGCCACGCCCTATTTACAACACTAAGTTAGCATAACCGAGATCATAGTTAACAAGCAAGCTTGTTGTTTCTGCTGCGCTGCACACGACACTGTTGTTATGTGTTATTCATTTTGTAAAATGCTGACTCGTCTTTGCCCTACAGAATAACAAACGGTTGTTATACATTCTTAACCGTGAAATGTGCCCTTGGTCTGTACATCATGCAAAGAACGCGTCTGGGTCACTAGAAGGTACAGAGTGTTGTGTTTAGATTGATCGTAGACACTTGTTAGACATATCATGCATACAGCTGCCAATGTTTGAAGGACGAGCGTCTGTAATATTGCAGAACAGTTTGGTTTTTATTCATTCGAACAAGAAGAGCTGGTGTATGCTGTGAGAGCTGATCCTTTGATGTGATTCTACTAAGCTGATCTATACGGTATGGGGTCCCCCCTGTTAGCCTAAGAGACCTTCTAATAGTCTAATAATAATAATGTATTAGATTATAGTAAAAGGAGTGTGGCCGTAAACCACTGTCATTAATAGTATGATTGCTCCTTTCATTATATATGGTATTGTAATAATGCTCATGATTCTGATCTGTATCGTTAGTCTGCTAGTGTTAGCTAAAGTACTGCATCTTAGGACACGAGGTTTATAAAATAAACTCTTTAAACTTTACCGTGTCTGTATTATTCAGTTGTGGACTAATAAATAAGTACGAACAGGTATTTCAGATTCCCACCACTCCTGAGAAATATCTAAGTCGCTTGTTCTGGTTTTTCTATACATTGGGACCACCTAGCTAGATCTAGGTTAACGAATGAGATACTAAGCTAGTCGGATAAGGGGTTCTGGGTTCTGAGGAGGATTTTCTGGTACACCACAATTCTCTGAGGTCCTGGTCTCCTGCGCATAGTTCTGTGCAAAAGCAGAATCCCTGCAACATGGCGCACCTAACGTTTGGTCTTAACATCTGAGACGCTTTAGTAGTGCTGATTTTAGTCCACAACAACCCTCGCTCTCGTTTCCGGAAAACTTGGGTGACGGTTTAACCTACCTAGGTTTAGACTAAAGGTTCTATCAAGCTTGAAAATTAAAAAGGTTATAATTTTTGAGCCCAAGTGCTACTGAGTAGATCGTTGTTGTTCTTTTAGGAGTCTTTATGGCGGTTAATATTCCCGCTCATAGTCTGGTTCCTCTGCGCACTCATCTGAGGGCGTATGGGGTACCTGATGACGGGATGTCCGTAGTCTTTGTGGTCAGTGCTGATACCACCTACCCAGGAATGAGGTAGAACCCGCGGCAGCGTTTACATCGGCTGCGCGGGGTGATTGTGCTCAATTGAAGGAGGGGGAGTGCCCAGGAAGAATACAGTGAGCAGGTAAAAACAAAGATTTTAGCAATTTTACAGTTTTTAAAAACGCTTCGTAATCCTCCCGGCTTCCGCCTCAGGAGCTACAGGTAGACCAACAATCTTCTCCGTCAATCCCAGACAGGGTTTAGACCAGGACAGGGAACAGATACCGCACTCCTAGCTGTAGTCGAAGAGGCAAGAACCATCTTAGATATGGGGGGGATCAGTGGCAGTGATCCTTCTAGATCTGAGTGCCGCCTTCGACACGGTGGATCATGCATCCTCATCCACCGGCTCAATATGGCAGGAATATCCGGTGCCGCCCTGTCTTGGATTGAATCCTTTCTAAAAGGCAGAACCTTCCAGGTCTCTGATGGCCCAGTTAACTCCAGACCTTTTCCCCTTCAGTGCGGGGTCCCCCAGGGCTCTTCACTGAGCCCTACTCTCTTTAACGTATACATGTCGCCCCTTGAAGATGTCGTAACCCCTTTTGGTATAAAAACTGTTATGTACGCCGACGACACCCAACTGGTCGTCTCAATAAATCAGTCGACTAATTGTCTGGACAACTTGTTATTCTGTCTCCAGAACATTTCTCAATGGATGTGCGACTCCCGCCTGAAACTTAACGGTGAGAAATCCGAGATCCTCCTCCTGGGGAACCCACTCAGATTCCCTCCTTCCCTCTCCTGGCCTCCCTGCATGGGATTACCTCCTACCCCCAAGACAGAAGTCAAGAGCCTGGGTATTTGGATGGACAAGGACCTTAATTTTAAGGCCCAGGCCAGGAAAACTGCCGGCACATGCTTTGGCCTCACTAAGATAGCTCGCAAGATCCTCCACCTGATCCCCTTCCATTCCAAGAAACTGCTAATGCAGGGGTTGGTCAACTCTAGACAGGACTATGGAAACGCCCTTTACTTAGGAGCTCCTGCTTCGGTCATTAACAGATTGCAGTGTGCTCAGAACGCCGCGGCAAGACTCCTGACTGGGTCCATATCTCGAAGCTCGGCCAAACCAGCCCTCAGATCTTTACATTGGCTCCCGATTAAGGAAAGGATCACCTTTAAAGCCCTCTGCATTTCACACAAAATACTCCATGGTAAAGGCCAGCCGATCCTGAGATCTCTGGTCAAACCTCATCACTCTAACCGACACCTTAGATCAGACTCCCTCGCCCTAGCCAGCGTCCCCAGAATAAACAGGGCCCTATCAGGGGGACTACTCTTCTCATACAATGCGTCCAAGCTGTGGAACTCCCTCCCACTCCACATCCGAAGAGAATCCAACTTGCTGGCCTTTCGTAGGCAATTAAAAACTTGGCTCTTCTCTTAAATATCCTTGTGAGAAGTTGGCCTGGTATATGATGTTCACTAGTTAAAGTGACCACCTTGTACCATGCCAAGCAACCCTTATGGTGTGGTTGTAAGTCAACCTTTTCGGACTAGCTGCCCTAGTGGTAGCGTAGGCTAAGCAGTCTTTGAGGCTAAACTCGTTAAAGCGTGTTAAGCAGGCTGTTTTACCATATGTAACCTCCCTTTATACCAATGAAAGGACACCACACAGATATATATTCAAAATATATATGTATTTATTACTCAAAGTATCCCCTAGACTCTTTATGAGCACAGGAGCACAAATCGTTAAACAAGACAATGTTATAATACACAGAAGTTGCACTTTATATGGATGGGCCCTGGTGGCCACTCAAACCATATACTAAAATAGTGGTATAAGTACCACGAACAGGAAAGTGAAAAGGCCTAGGGCCTCTAGAATCGCTGGGCCTACAAGGAGCTAACTTCAGTTAGTGACCAGGAGGTCCACGGGTCGCGTGTGCAGTGAGGAAAGTTACACGCGGGCCCCCATAGGTTTTCAATGGGTGCGTAAAAGTTTAAAAGTTACTGCAGAAAGGGTCTTCTGGATGGACTGCGATCTTAAGATTCAAAACACAGACACTAGAGATGTTTCTCTACACTTGGGCACCGGAGTGCCAGCTTTACCTCACCCACAGGAAGCGGGTGCATAGGTCTCGCAGTGCGTCGGGTTTCTTCTATCGATTCAATGGAGCCTGATGACAAAGATGCTGCAGGCGGTCGGTCCAGAAGAGATGCGGTGGATCCAAGAGTGGATCGGAGTTGTAGAAGACCTGAAAGCAGAGGGGACAGTGTTCACAGTCACTAGCCAGTGACCGGCGTGGCACCAGGTAGGTACCAGGCGATGTCGGGTGCAAACAGGTGATGAGGTGTAGCTTGTCTCTGCAGCCACGTGGTCCCTGAAGGTCGACGACGTCCAGGAGTCGAGTCACGAGCTGTCCCACGCAGGCTCTCGCTGTCGGCGGTGTCGGCGACTCGAAAGAAGCAAACAAGCCTTGGCAAAGGCAGGAGTCGTGGAAATTCAAGAAAGCTATTTGTTCTGACTAGCAAGGTCAGAGGGGCTGCTCTTTTGGAGAGCAGCTGGGGCCAGTCTGGAGCAACCAGACCAGCGTCGTTGATTTCAAGTTAGGTCGCCAAAATGGCCACTAGCCAACGGGCCAGGGACCGGGCAGGCGCTTCGAGATGCAAAGTGCAGAGGGGCCCCACGCAGATCGTGGAGATGCTGGAGGGCTCACCTTGGGTGCAGATGCTGCTCGGTGGTTGGGCTTCTCAGGACCCAAAGCACAACTTGGAGGGAGCCTCTGTTGTCGCGCTTGCAGCTTGTCGTCGGTCTTCCAAGATGGCTGGCTCCACGTGTCTCGGTGCCTCCACGGGTTCCTTCTTTGCAGGGACTGTGGATCGGGCTGTGAGAGGTCTGGAGGTCCAGGTCTTGTCGGGCTCTGGGCTCGGGCTCCGGCGGGAGGCGGCGGCAAAGCAGACGTCAAATAGCTGGTTGGTGCTTGCGTTAGCAAGATGGTCACTCCCTGACCATAGGGGAGATTTCCTTCTGTCCTCTGTGCAGCAGAGCGTCGAAGTTCCCATCTTCTTCTTGTGGTTAAGTTGATTCCAGGATGTCTGAAGTCTTAGGACACAGCTCCTACCTTTAAGCGGATTCTAGGGGCCGGACTACCTGCTAGGTCCCTCCCTAAGGGTGGGACCAGGAAGGGGGGTGGTTACACCCCCAATCCTTTGTCCAGCTCGCCCCAGGTCCGGGGCTGGTGTGCCCCAGGACCGGTTTGAACTGGCATATGCACCGAGGCTCCTTGTGAGCCTCAGGCATGTCTGATTCCTTTCAAGCCCTACCTGACCAATACACAAAATCCTGTCTGGGGTGGTGCTCGCACCTCCCCTGGCAGGAAACCCTTTGTCCACGTCTCCCAAGCTGGAAGGACTCCCAGCAGCAGGAGGGCAGACTTGTGTCTGGGGTGGCAGCATCCATTTTGTGGAGCTGAGGCTATGTCTGATTTTACCCGGGTTTCAGGTACTGTACATGTTGTGTCCCTCTAGAAGGGTGGAATGCTAACCCCGTTGCCAGAATTGGCGAGGGGTTAGTATTCCAATTCGTATGACACCTTACTCGACATGTTTTGATAAAGCCAAACCAAAGATAGCATTTAACCGCGAGGTTCATAATGCACTTAAGAGTATATGGTATGACGATATCTGGAAACGGTAGAAGGAAGTTGTTCCGACCACTGCAGACAGGCTCAGCTCATGCCAGAGCACCATCTCACATGGAACCAAGCACTCTGCCTTCAGGATTGTTAAGGCCTGCCATAGGAGTGACTTATAGGTTACCAGGTGTCCCATTTAAGGTTAGGTATAGGTATACTACACCTAAGTAAGAGGTGGTTACACCAACTTACCCCAGCTGAGTGATCAGCCAGTTGTGTCAAATTGCTAGGCCAGGCCAGGGGTGGCATAATACATGCTTCAGCCCCTGGTAGGCCTTAGATGCACCAATGCCCTGGGTACCTAGTGTACACTGGTACAGGGGCTCACAGGGTGATCCAATTCCAATTGGTTATGCACCTAGGGTGCATAGTGTCAATTTAGTTAGAGAGAACAGCAGGCTGGGGGTCTGATTAGCAGGCCCAGAGCCTCAATATGTCAAAAACCAGTGAAGCAAAAAGCAAAAATTTGGGGTGACCATAGGATAGCAGACCCTACAATCCTCCCCCCAACTCCCTTCTCTATTAGCCACTGGTCGACTTTCAGTGCTGGGACGCCCCAGGGTAGCTACGCGCTTTATAAATCGGAAATCAAATCAAATCAATCAACATCACAGTGTGTATTATACACCATTTTCTAATACATTACTTATTACAGTCTAGGTCTACTTATTACAGGGGTTTTCCATTCTGCGTCGCATAGTACTTGTGATGTCAATCAATCAATCAATTCTTGCTTTATTTCGATTTTGTTGCAAATCATAAAAGCACATAATAAAATAAGCATTCATAAACCATACAGTAAAAATATCAAACATATTATTTACAAGTTAAAAAAAAGAAGAAATATATACCCCACCTCCACTTTTGTAAAGAAACTAGAAAAGGTGGGGGCATATACATACTAACAATTTAATTTTTAGTTGGACAATTCACAACCATCAAGATACATCCATTAAAGTTAAAAAGCTGCGATTTAATTGATCTCCGCGCTATGTTAGTCTAAATTCCTTCGATGGCGAACGATACAGTTCAGAAAACTAACCACTATGTAGACCAACTGCTCTCCCTCCAGCCTCTGTAAAAAAAAGTAAGGCTGGGCGACATTGTCTATAACCAGTGCGCCTCAGGAACGGAATAAGCCATTTTTTCCTGGATTCTATGTAAAACTTACAAAAAAGAATAGTGTATAAAGTCGATTGTGAAGAAATGTCATCACAGGAACAACAAGAAAGTACTTTTGCCCAGTTGTTTCGCGTTGGAAATGCGACCATTCGATGGAAGAAGTTCATCCTAAATCTAACCAATAAATGACTCGTAACTCGTGGTATTAAAAGTGAGGTGCGGCTGTATTGTAGGAACCAGTTGTATCATTAGACTGTGGGTAACAGAAGGTTTGGCGATTTCGCTCATGAGTCTCAGCTCCTCAAGATGGGCGAGACCTTTCTTTTTTAAGGTCTTCCTTGAAACCTCACTTATTGAGGAGGGATTATGATAATATTTGTCTCAACCCAAATCATGAAAAAAGCTCGCAATGTACCACAGCCACCTAGACCTGCGAGCATTTTCCATGGTTAGACAGTCGGACAAAATAGACTGAGAGAGGGTTGCTTTATCTGAGGACCAGATCCTACGCCATAATAGAAGTGGTTCAACTTTGGCTAGGTCCGTCACATGTGCAAGACCCAGCTCTGTATGACAAGCAAAGGTACCCGTACTCCCAGGAACTGCAAGAAGAAACCTCAAAAACAAATTTTCAACTTTCTGAATGCTATCCGTACCCACAAAGCCCCAGGGACCCGCCCCGTACAAAGCCACGGATAAGCATTTGGCTTTATAGATCGCAATAATTTCAGGGGGAGCTCTATTTCCCAACTTCCTGGTAAAGTTAGCAAGGGCTGTAGTAGTTCTTAAAAAAAGAAGTTTTCTCGTTTCTACAGCCGGTTTCCAGGATAGTTTGTGATCTATTGTTATGCCTAAATAGGAGTATTTTTGCGTGGTTGCTATTTTTTCTTGATTCAGATAAATACCCCTCATTTTACTAATGCTTTTGTGGCCAGAACTTGCCCTCATGACAAAGGTTTTACTAATATTTATCTTCAGGTCAAGGGCTGCCATAAATGAGGAATATCTATCCAGATTCTTTTGAAGTTCACGGGGGGGGGTACGAGCTACGATGACGGTGTCATCTGCATAAAGAAGTGCTGGTATTGGACAATTGTTCACCATTGGGAGATCCTGGGAACTCTTCACCATCTCTCTTTTCAACCCATTAGTATACAATGGAAAGAGGAAAGGGGCCAGGACACACCCTTGCCTAACCCCTTTTTCTACTGGGAACTCTTCCGTCAACTCCCCCCCCCCACAGCGAACTCTTGCTGTGGCAGTTGCGTAAAGTTCCATCATAAACTTGACCAGATTCAGTGGAGCCCCCATATCAACCAGTAATGCCCAAAGTGTGGAATGGGAGACACAGTCAAAAGCGGACGATAAATCCACATAGACCATATAGAGGTCTCCTCCTTTGATGTAAACATACTTGTCTATCAGAAGTGAAAGGTTTAGAGCCTGTTCGATAGTTCCCAAACCCTGGCGAAAGCCATACTGTAGGTCTGAAATAATCCTGCCGTCATCCGCCCAGTCCTGTAGTTGCTCTAGAATGATTCGACCTGCCACCTTTCCCAGGGAGTCTAAGAGAGAGATTGGACGATAGCAGGTTACTGACTCCCGGTCGCCTTTTTTTAAAATGGGAACTAGGACGGATTTTGACCATGAAGCCAATAAACCTGTATTACAAGATGCGTTCAGGACTTTAGTTATAAGGGGGGTCCAGAGATCCGTTTGAGCTTTGAATACATCGATAGGGAAGCCATCTGGGCCCGGAGCCTTCCCATTTTTACTTGCACTCAGAGCCTGGGTGGTTTGTTTCAGCGAAAACTGTAGATCAATGGGATAGATACTAACTATATCATTCCGAGTGTTAGGGTTCTGAGGTTTTGGGTCCTGCGGTTTAACAGACTCCAGGCCAACTGAGAAAATCTTAGAAAAGTGAAGAACCCATTCCTTTTCTTCTATTGCTAAGTCTAAGTTAGCATGATTGGTATTATCAGTTAAAAAAGGAGACTTGACCACTTGCCAAAAAGCAGCCGAGTTTTTGTGGGAGCAGGCGTCATGCAATTGGTCCCAGAGTGGTTTTTTAATTCTTTTTTCCTGTTTTTTAATGCAGAATTATAGGCTTTCCTTAATGATGTTACCTCATGTGGGACCCTAACCAATTTTCTCAATGCAGTTTTCAAGTTTGAGTAAGCGACCGTGCAGTCATAATTAAACCAGCCCTTCCTCTTTTTTGGCTTTTGTTTTGTTTCTACCCACAGCGCCTCATTGATCGCTTTAACGATCAGTTCAAAGTTAGCAATGACTTCTGTATGCGTAGTATCAAAAGTAAGGCATTTCATAATGGAGGGATAGGCCTTCGCTATCACTAGCTTTGTTATTTCCATAGGGTCCACTTTCCCCCACTTAAGCGCATAACCATTTAATCTGCTTAATACCAGATTATTTTGTAATAAAATGGAGCCCAAACCACTCTTCGGTTTATAGGTCAATGACAAAGAAATGCTGAGAGGATAATGATCGCTTAGCACAATTATGTGTCTAGTAAATCCTGCGTCTATAATCCTCTCACCATTTGAGACCAAGATGTAATCTATAGTTGTTAGGTATCCTCTCCCATGAAAAGTAGGGGCCAGTACTAAATTCTTATTGTTCAAGGTATTTGCCTGAACCAGGTCTAGCTCGAATAGAGTTTCATTTAAATAAGTACCTAGGGTGGAGTGTCTAAAATGTGGGATGGGGTTTTCAAATTCGTCCACAATGCCACAGATATTGTTATTATCAGTAGTAGAGCATGGACCCAAGTTAAAATTCCCCCCCCCCCCCAATAATGATCACTTCATTAGTTGTCTTCCCTGTTTCGGTTATTAATATAGACTGGATCAAGGATACCAAATTCATTGCCTCAACGTCAGAAAGATTATTGTAAAAGTTCACTATAAGGAAGCTATCCCTGTTGTTTAAGGTCAGCCTAAGAATCTGAAAATTTGGATCCAGATTTATAGGCACTACTTCCGTTTTGTTAAGGAGGTTTGAAACATAAATTGCTAGACCTCCTTTCGCTCTACCTGAGACGGAGGGTTGGGCAGATGTAAAATAGGTTTTAAATCCCTCCATGTGTATCACATGGGTAGCCCAGGTCTCTTGAAGTGCTATGATGTCAAATTTAGGGCTAAAATCCCTCCATACGTCATTTGTAACCTTAGATCGTTGGCCTGCTATATTCCAAAATAAAACTACAATACGGGGTTTTCTCTCCTCCCCTATACGTTCCTGATTGTCTGGTGCGGATCTGGTAATAGGATTAGAATTTAGATCCTGTTCAGAAACAGGGGTAGATTCCACCTCATTTAAATCTATGGCCTTTCCCGATGGATCAGTGGATATGGCCTGATACAGTTTACATCTTGGATGAGAGACAAGAGATGCATGAACAGTACTGTTAGTGTTTGCTTCTATGGTTGTAGTTGTGGGAGGCATCTTTTGTAGGCTGTCAGCAGCGTCCTTTGTTATACCTCTAGAGTCAAGTCAATCCACTCCCTCCAGACCTGATAATGCCGCATATCGGTTATAGAGGGGTACAGGATAGTCATCCTGATGTTGAAATACGGGCCTAAAGCGATCCTCCTGATGTTGAAATAGAGACCTGAGACGACCATCCTGGTGTTCGGATGGAGGCCTAAAGTGACCATTCTGATATTGAGTTGCAGATCTAAAGCGATCAGCCTGGGACTGAGATAGTGGAACAGAACAATAATTCTGATTTTGAGGTAGGGGCCTAGGAACATCATTCTGGCGTTGATATGAGGGTTTATAATAATTCATCTGATCTGGAAGTAGGGGCATAAAACAATCCTCCAGACGATAGGATGGAAGCCTAGAGCGATCAACTTGATGTTTGAATGAGGACCTATAGTGCATGTCCTGATGTTGAAGCAAGGGTCTGATATAATCGTCCTGATTTAGGAATGGTGGCCTCGAATTAGTTTCAGAGGTTATGAGAAGATGGCCTGATGTATGATGTCACTAGTTATAGTGTACACCTTGTATCAGTCCAAATACCCTTATGGTGATTGGTTGTAAAGTCAACCTTATAGACCAGCTATCCTAGTGGTAGCATGGACAAGAGCAGTCTTAGGCTAAACTCTGAATGGCATGTGAAGCCAGCTGTGATACCATATATAATCCCTTGAATACTAAATGAAAGGACACCACAACAGATATATATATAAAATAAAGTGTATTTATTCTAAGCAACCCTCAGCACTCTTTATGAGATTAGAGGTAAGTACAACACAGTCTTATTTAAGCATACATTAAGTCACACAGGTAAGTAATACAGTTAGGCCCTAGGGGCCACGCAAACCATATACTAAGTAAGTGGTATAAGAACCACTGTCACGGAAATAGAATAGGCCTAGGCCTAGGGAATCGCTGGGGCTACACTACACTAGCGTTAGTTAGGAAGTGGGAGGCCCACGGGATTCGTGTGCAGAGTGGAAACACTCACGCGTAATGCGTAAAAGTCAATAGCAATAGTACAGTTTAGAAAACGGTAGATTTAGGACACTTCTGGAGTAGCTAGAAAGTTGAGACTTGAAAACTAGACACTAGGATAGTCACTATCCTGATGAGCACCGGAGTACCCAAGTTACCTAGCCCACAGGCTGCGGGTGCATAGGGGTGAAGATGCGTCGTTTTCGTCGTCGACTCCTATGGATGCCTGAAGAAAGATGCTGACAGGCAGTCAGTGGAGAGTGTCCGGTGGATCCCAAGGCTGGGATCAGGAGGAGAAGAAACCTGCAAGCAGAAGGGACAGAGTCAAGGTCACTAGCCAGTGACCACGTGGAACCAGGAAGGAACCAGGCGATGTCGTGAAGATTGCAGGTGAAGGTGAAGCTTGTCGCTGCAGCCAGGAGGACCAGGAAGCGTCGAGGACGACCAGGACCAGGAGGCGAGCTGTCCCACGAAGGCTCTTGCTGTCGGCGGCGTCGAAGTTGGACTAGGACTCACCAAGCCTTGGCAAGCGGAACCCACGAAGAACGAAGGACTTGCTTCTGGTGCAGACCAGGAAGGTCTGGGGTGCTTCTTCTTTGCAGAGAAGCGGGAGCCAGTCTGGAGGAGCCAAACCAGCGCAGAAGATTTCAGGGTGCGTCGTCACAAAGGCCACTAGCCAGCGGGCAAGCAACCGGACAGACACGACAAGCAGGAAAATGCTGAAGGGCCCCACGCAGGACTCGTGGAGTGTGGGGGGCTGATCTTCGGTGCAGATGGTGCTTGGGGTTGGGGCTTCTCAATCCCCGGTGCACAACTTCGAGGGTACCTCAGAAGCTGCGCTTTAAGTTACTAGCCACTTTTTCCAGGTAGCCGGTCCCACGTCGCTCGTCGCCTCCACGGATCTCAGCTCTGCTGTAGATGTGGATCAGGGTCGGAGAAGTCTGGAAGTCAAGGCTCTGCAGTTGGTTCCTCGTAGAACGTGGGCAAAGCAAAGGGTAGTCTCTTGATGGTGCCTGTTTGCACAGGGTAGCCACTCCTTGGCTACAAGGGAGATTCTTCAGTCTTCTTCTTTCGTCGAATGTCGAAGGTCCAGAGTTTCTGTTCAGTTTTGCAGGTTCAGGATAATCTAAAGTCTTGAGGCCCAACTCCCACTCTTATACTAATCTGGGGGGCTGGGATACCTGCTAGGTCACGCCTTATGGGTGGGACCTGGGAGGGGGTGGTTACACCCACTTCCCTTTGTCCAGTTTCGCGCCAGAGCTGGGGCTGGAGTGCCCCAGCGCCGGTTTGAACTGGACTATGCAAGGAACACCTTGTGTGCCCCAGGCATGTCTCATTCCTTTCAGCCCACCCTGCCCCAATACACTAAAGGCTGTCTGGGGAGGTGCTAGCACCTCCCCAAGCAGGAAACCTATTGTCCAAGCCTCCCTTGCCAGGATCACTCCCAGCAGCAGGGGGTCAGACTCGTGTCTGTGGCAGCAGCATCCATTTTGTGATGCTGAGGCTTTGGTTAGAGTTAAACAGCAAAGTAGGATTTTAACATGTCTCTCCCTCTAGAAGGGAGGAATAATATCCTCATCACCAGAAATGGTATGGGGGTATTATTCCAAAGTGTTAGACACCTTACACGACATGTTTTGATAAAGCCAAACCATAGTTACCATAACCGTTTAAGATTATAAGGCACTTTAAGAGTATATGGTAGGCTATATCATAGAACAGCTATAAGGACATGGTTCCGAAAGCTGCAGACAGGCTCAGCTCATGCTAGAGCACCATCGCACATGTTACCAAGCACTCTGCCTCCAGGATTGTTAAGGCCTGCCATAGGAGTGACTGATAGGTACACATGTGTCTATATATAAGGGTAGATATAGGCATACTATATCTAAGCAAGGGGTGATTACACGACCTTGCCCCAGCTGAGAGATCAGCCAGTTGTGTCTGATTGGAAGGCCAGACCAGGGGTGGCATAATACATGCTGCAGCCCCTGGGAGGCCTAGGGTACACCTATGCCCTGGGTACCTAGGGTACACTGTACAGGGTCCAATAAGGTGATCCTTACCAATTGGGAATGTACCTAGGGTACATGGAGTCCATTTTAAAGAGAGAGCAGACAGCCTGAGACCCTGAATGGCAGGATCTCAGGCCAACTAAGTCGAAAAACCAGCTAGACACTAGGCAAAAAGTTGGGGGTAACCATAGTCAGATATCCACCTTCCTACACAACCCCCCCCCCCCCCCCCCCAAACGAAAGGAGATAAGGCTGGCCTTGACAAGGTAAGCCTCTATTGCCTAAGTGGCCATATAAGGAAGAACTAGCACTGGCATGGTTACCCCCTGTCTCATGGTCCACTAAGCAATCCCTCATCCTAAAGATATCATAGGGTCTCCACCATAGGGAATCTCTACCTTTGGTGTGTCTTTGCAAAGTAAAAGGCTGGTGTTGAGATGGAGTACTGAAGTGAGTGTCCTCAAAGTGAGGCCTCAGCTTCCTCCAATCATCCTCCACCATGGATGCCTTTCTTTCTCTAACTGAGTTGCACTGTGCTCTCAGGGTCAGCCTCTGGCTACCTAAAGCTGGAGGCTGGGTCCCTTTTGTGGGCTTACTGGAGGGACAGGTCAGGTTTGGGGCCCTAAGGTCCCATGTTTGCCTGTGCCCAACAGAATCCCTCTGGGGGAGGTCCCTAACTACCTGTGAAGGGGATCCCTCAGGAATGTTTTTACCCATCACCTGGCTAGGGCTACTAGCCAGGCAACCCTCATTCTTTTGATGAGGGGGTTCTTGTGGACAGGGGCCCTCTTGGGGTCCACTGGCCTCCCTGACCTCTGCAGCCCTGGGCTGACTGAGGCAGGGTAGAGAGAGGCAGGCTACCTGCACCAGACTGGGTCCCACCTTGGAAGGGGCCACTGACATCAGAGGCTCTGCCAGGCCAGGCCTGGCTACCTCTGGGGCAGTTCCTTCACAAGGGGTGAGGTCAGATCCCTGAGGAGGCTGACCTTTTCCTAAAGTCTGGGGAGAGGGAGACTTTTCTTCCTCCCCACTACTCTCTGTTTGTGTGGAGTGATCCATAGTTTCAGGCTTCACTACACCTATATCAGTCTGAGTATGGGCTGAGACCATTACAGCCTTGCCAACCTTTTCAGGAAGGCACTCAGTTTGTGTTTGAGCGGTGACTGTCACAGCTCTGCCAATTTCTACAGGGAAGTCTGTCTGTGCCTGGGCTGTGGCTACCACTGCCCTTCCAACCTTTTCAGGGAGGAAATCTACTTGGACAGGGGTTGTGACTGGCTCAACCCCACTACCCTTTTGGGAAAGGCCTACCATTTTGGAATGGGTGTCTTGTTCAACTCCAGCCCAAGCTGAGAGTTCTAAGTCATTCCCCAGTAAGCAGTCCACAGGCAAGGTTGGAGACACTGCCACCCTTTTAGGGCCAGTGACACCTCCCCAGCTGAGACATACCTCTGCCATGGGATGACTGTTCTGATTGCCATCAATGTTAGTTACCTGGTATGAGAAACCAGGCAAAAGCTGCTCAGAGGGAACTAGCCTATGGGCCACCATAGTGATGCTAGCTCCAGTGTCCCTGTAGGCCTCAGCTTTTCTACCATTGATGTAGGGTTCCTGTCTGTACCTACCCAAAGTGTTGGGACAGGCAGTGAAGTTGGCAAACCCCATGCCACCATCACAGACAAGAGTAGCTGCTGTAGGGGAATTGGCTAAGCCAGGATCCCCCTGTGTTCCCCAAGAAAACCCAACCAAATTTTTGGGGGCACTCCCACCACCGGGGGGATTACTGCTGACAGTAATAGGTGGTGTGACAGGAGTAGTTGGAGGAACAGTTTTGTTTTTAGCCTGTGGGCAACTGCTGTCAGTTTTCCAATGCCCAGGTGTTTTACACACATGGCAGTAAGGCTTTTTAACTGTGGTAGAGGAGGGAGCTTGGGACCCACCACCCTGTGTGGAGTTTTGGGGCCCTGAGGAAGATTTCTCTTTTGCTTTATCCCCACCCTTCTCTTGAGGCTTGGTGGTATCTTTCTTTTGGTCACCACCCTGATTTTTAGGCCTAATCCTGGTCCTGACCCATTTATCTGCCCTCTTTCCCAATTCTTGGGGAGAGGTCAAATCTGAGTCTACCAGGTGTTGATGGAGAAGCTGGTTCTGACAATTACTAAGGATCTGCTCCCTCATAATCAAGTTGTACAATCCTGTATAGTCCTGCACCTTGCTGCCATTTAACCAACCTTCCAAAGCCTTAGTGGCACAATCCACAAAATCAGACCAGTCCTGTGTCTGTGTCTTCTGGGTGTCTCTGAACAACAACCTATATTGCTCAGTGGTTAAGCCAAACCCATCTATCAGAGCACTCTTCAGGACTTTGTAATTGTTTGCATCCTCATCACTGACTGTGAGGAGCTTGTCTCTGCCTTTGTCAGAAAAGGAGAGCCACAAGATAGCTGCCCACTGACTTTGGGGTACCTGCTGTACTTTGCAGGCCCTCTCCAAAGCAGTCATCCACTTGTGGATGTCATCCCCATTCTGATATGGGGGGACTATCTTGCTTAGGTTTCTATGGTCATAAGACCTATCCCTATCTCTAGGAATGTTGCTGCCACCAGTGGGTTCTGACCCACACAATTTTTGCTCTCTAGCCAGAGCAAGCTTCTCCTTGGCAAGGGCAAGTTCTTCCCTCTGAATCCTCAGATTAGCTTCCCTCATTCTGGCTTCATGCTCCTTTCTCTCAGGTGAAGTCATTCCCCTGTGAGAGGAAGCATTAGAGATGCTAGAGACATGGGAGTGGATGGATTCCCTTGAAGGGGATCTGTCCCTCCTGCTTCTCTGTGAAAGCCTACTTGTGGGTCTGTATGGGGGGACCCCATGCACACTCCCATGTAAGCTTAGGTTAGCCTGGCTAAGTCTTCCTACTTGGCCCTGGCTGTCTACCTCTTCCTCTGAAGTCCCATCTGACTCATCTGTGGTGGGTAGACCCTTATCTACAGCTATGGCACCATCCCTGGCAGCTCTTTCAGCATTATAGGCCTCCAGAAGCTCCACTAGCTGTCTAAGGGTAGGGTTGGAACCCTGTTTTATTCCTCTGGAGGTACACAAATGTCTCATCTCCTGGAATGTTAAGGTATCATACCTAGAGGGGGTCTTCTGCAGACCTGCCCCTCCTGAGAGAGCATCTACTTGATCTCCTCCCAGAGGCATGATCTAGTGAGGGTGTGGTGTGTGCACCTACCTACACTAGTTGTTTCTACTAAACCTCTCTAGTAGTTGTAGTCAGGGTGTGTTACTCCCTTCAACCTACAACTACTAAGTCCAGTAGGACTTAAGTATTATAAACTATGTTATATGTACCTAGACAATATCTATGTGATCTTTCAATTTAGTATCTCAAGATTACAATGGTATTACAACAGCAAGCTCAGATCCCACCGCTGCCACCAATGTGAGAAGTTGGCCTGATGTATGATGTCACTAGTTATAGTGTACACCTTATATCAGTCCAAATACCCTTATGGTGATTGGTTGTAAAGTCAACCTTATAGACCAGCTATCCTAGTGGTAGCATGGACAAGAGCAGTCTTAGGCTAAACTCTGAATGGCATGTGAAGCCAGCTGTGATACCATATATAATCCCTTGAATACCAAATGAAAGGACACCACAACAGATATATATATAAAATAAAGTGTATTTATTCTAAGCAACCCTCAGCACTCTTTATGAGATTAGAGGTAAGTACAACACAGTCTTATTTAAGCATACATTAAGTCACACAGGTAAGTAATACAGTTAGGCCCTAGGGGCCACGCAAACCATATACTAAGTAAGTGGTATAAGAACCACTGTCACGGAAATAGAATAGGCCTAGGGAATCGCTGGGGCTACACTACACTAGCGTTAGTTAGGAAGTGGGAGGCCCACGGGATTCGTGTGCAGAGTGGAAACACTCACGCGTAATGCGTAAAAGTCAATAGCAATAGTACAGTTTAGAAAACGGTAGATTTAGGACACTTCCGGAGTAGCTAGGAAGTTGAGACTTGAAAACTAGACACTAGGATAGTCACTATCCTGATGAGCACCGGAGTACCCAAGTTACCTAGCCCACAGGCTGCGGGTGCATAGGGGTGAAGATGCGTCGTTTTCGTCGTCGACTCCTATGGATGCCTGAAGAAAGATGCTGACAGGCAGTCAGTGGAGAGTGTCCGGTGGATCCCAAGGCTGGGATCAGGAGGAGAAGAAACCTGCAAGCAGAAGGGACAGAGTCAAGGTCACTAGCCAGTGACCACGTGGAACCAGGAAGGAACCAGGCGATGTCGTGAAGATTGCAGGTAAAGGTGAAGCTTGTCGCTGCAGCCAGGAGGACCAGGAAGCGTCGAGGACGACCAGGACCAGGAGGCGAGCTGTCCCACGAAGGCTCTTGCTGTCGGCGGCGTCGAAGTTGGACTAGGACTCACCAAGCCTTGGCAAGCGGAACCCACGAAGAACGAAGGACTTGCTTCTGGTGCAGACCAGGAAGGTCTGGGGTGCTTCTTCTTTGCAGAGAAGCGGGAGCCAGTCTGGAGGAGCCAAACCAGCGCAGAAGATTTCAGGGTGCGTCGTCACAAAGGCCACTAGCCAGCGGGCAAGCAACCGGACAGACACGGCAAGCAGGAAAATGCTGAAGGGCCCCACGCAGGACTCGTGGAGTGTGGGGGGCTGATCTTCGGTGCAGATGGTGCTTGGGGTTGGGGCTTCTCAATCCCCGGTGCACAACTTCGAGGGTACCTCAGAAGCTGCGCTTTAAGTTACTAGCCACTTTTTCCAGGTAGCCGGTCCCACGTCGCTCGTCGCCTCCACGGATCTCAGCTCTGCTGTAGATGTGGATCAGGGTCGGAGAAGTCTGGAAGTCAAGGCTCTGGTCAGGCTCTGCAGTCGGTTTCTCGTAGAACGTGGGCAAAGCAAAGGGTAGTCTCTTGATGGTGCCTGTTTGCACAGGGTAGCCACTCCTTGGCTACAAGGGAGATTCTTCAGTCTTCTTCTTTCGTCGAATGTCGAAGGTCCAGAGTTTCTGTTCAGTTTTGCAGGTTCAGGATAATCTAAAGTCTTGAGGCCCAACTCCCACTCTTATACTAATCTGGGGGGCTGGGATACCTGCTAGGTCACGCCTTATGGGTGGGACCTGGGAGGGGGTGGTTACACCCACTTCCCTTTGTCCAGTTTCGCGCCAGAGCTGGGGCTGGAGTGCCCCAGCGCCGGTTTGAACTGGACTATGCAAGGAACACCTTGTGTGCCCCAGGCATGTCTCATTCCTTTCAGCCCACCCTGCCCCAATACACTAAAGGCTGTCTGGGGAGGTGCTAGCACCTCCCCAAGCAGGAAACCTATTGTCCAAGCCTCCCTTGCCAGGATCACTCCCAGCAGCAGGGGGTCAGACTTGTGTCTGTGGCAGCAGCATCCATTTTGTGATGCTGAGGCTTTGGTTAGAGTTAAACAGCAAAGTAGGATTTTAACATGTCTCTCCCTCTAGAAGGGAGGAATAATATCCTCATCACCAGAAATAGTATGGGGGTATTATTCCAAAGTGTTAGACACCTTACACGACATGTTTTGATAAAGCCAAACCATAGTTACCATAACCATTTAAGATTATAAGGCACTTTAAGAGTATATGGTAGGCTATATCATAGAACAGCTATAAGGACATGGTTCCGAAAGCTGCAGACAGGCTCAGCTCATGCTAGAGCACCATCTCACATGTTACCAAGCACTCTGCCTCCAGGATTGTTAAGGCCTGCCATAGGAGTGACTGATAGGTACACATGTGTCTATATATAAGGGTAGATATAGGCATACTATATCTAAGCAAGGGGTGATTACACGACCTAGCCCCAGCTGAGTGATCAGCCAGTTGTGTCTGATTGGAAGGCCAGACCAGGGGTGGCATAATACATGCTGCAGCCCCTGGGAGGCCTAGGGTACACCTATGCCCTGGGTACCTAGGGAACACTGTACAGGGTCCAATAAGGTGATCCTTACCAATTGGGAATGTACCTAGGGTACATGGAGTCCATTTTAAAGAGAGAGCAGACAGCCTGAGACCCTGAATGGCAGGATCTCAGGCCAACTAAGTCGAAAAACCAGCTAGACACTAGGCAAAAAGTTGGGGGTAACCATAGTCAGATATCCACCTTCCTACAGAGGTCATCAATGCTCTAGGATAAAAGTAGGACAATTCACGTACTGTGATTGCATTACTGGCATTTAGAGGAAACCAATCTAGGACATGTCTGACTGCCCTTTTATCTCGGAAATTGATTATAATAATATCCCCCATAATGTCTTTTGTTCTTAGTCCTAGCCAGGGAAGACGCCTAACATATAGAATTTCCCCATTTAAGTTTGGGGGAAGTGGGCAGTTCTGCCTAAGCCAGAATATGACCTTATTTTTTAGCTGACTGTGATCTTCTCTCTTTCCGCCCTCCAGGACAGGAACTCCCGTAAGGACCAC
Organism: Triturus cristatus; assembly: GCF_964204655.1. Taxonomy (NCBI): domain Eukaryota; kingdom Metazoa; phylum Chordata; class Amphibia; order Caudata; family Salamandridae; genus Triturus; species Triturus cristatus. The sequence goes on along the minus strand of NC_140593.1, from coordinate 675,047,486 downwards.
CACAAGCGGAGCTGCTTCCGGAGGCAGTTCCACATTATGGCTTTTGAGCAAGGATGTCTTTGCAAGGTCTTTGTGGCCATTTGTTTTTTGGGCACTTCGTGAGAAGTAAAGTTTCCCACCCACCTCAACCTCTTTTTCTCTAATTTTTGCATTTTGCCGAGGTTTATGGGGACGCATTTGATTCGGGGTTTTTGATTTAACTTGACTCGTAGCTCTTGCTCCCTTTTGTTCGCTAGTATTTGGGGCTGATACAATAGTTAGGGGGACTGATGAGGGCTTTGGTAAGTCCTTAGTTCCTTCTTTGATCTCCCCAATTGCCTGTCCTATATTCCCCAGCTGTAGGGCTATTCTTTTTAGTCTCTCTACTAATGGCGATATGAAAGATCTAATCAATTCTTCGATAGTTTCGCTATTACCCATTGGATAGGTGTCTAATGTTTCTATTATTGGGTAGTGTGATGGAGTAGCCAATGTGGGTAGTGTAGATGCATTGGGTGAGGAGCTCTTAGAATTACCAAGATTAGTTAGTTTAATCTTGCTTCTCTTTGGTCCGCTCCCCCTCTTTCTCCTTTTTTTTGGTGGTGGGCCTTGGACTCGAGAAAGTTTCGGGGTAGTAATAGATTTTTGGACAGTCTGTACAGTTAGTAACAATGTGTCTGACAGCACTTCTGACCCTGAGGGACAGAATGAAAATCAGGCTTCAAGTTCTGGAGGAGAGAAGGCTGAAGGCACCAGGTGGGTCTGGAGGGGCTGATTTGGCCCATACCGAGGCCTCTGGGGGGCTCCCCAGGGGCAGGAAGACCAGTAAGCGCTCCCACTCCCCGTCGACGTCGAGGGCGGCGACGTCAAGGAGGATGACCACCATCTGTTCGCCGTCTCCCCAGGGCTCTGGGGAGAAGCGGCGTGGACGGTCGACGTCGAGGGACCTGAATAGGCCGCCGTCGACTAAATCGGCATCTTCGGCGACGACGCCGTCTACGGCGCCGTCCAGCAGTCGGCGTCGAGATCGGATCGCCGTTCGCCGTCGATGAAGAGGAGACGGTCGACGTCGCCGTCGAAGAAGAGATCGACGTCGAGACGCTCGAGGTCAAGAAGATCGCCGTCGAGGCACAGGTCGCCATCGAGGCACAGGTCGCCGTCGAGGCGAAGATCGCCGTCGAGGCGAAGATCGCCGTCGAGGAAGAGAGAGTCATCGGGATCGGTGTACTCTGTGGTGTATACGCCTCCTCGGATGCCTACGTCACCGCCTCCTCTCCCACCACCTCCGACTCCGCCTCCACCACCACCGCCACCACCTCCACCGCCACCGCCTCCACAGCCGCGGACACTGCCTCCGCCGCCCCCACCTCGGTCGTTGCCACGCACTCCAGTGGGGCTGCCGGCGGTTCCCCCGCGGTCGGTTTCCCTTCCAAGGTACCCGACTCCGCCGCAGGGGACTCCGACGCCCGCGGTCGCCGGGACCGGCTAGACCGGCGGGCAGGTTGAAGCTGAAGAGGTCGCGATCCCGCTCTCTCAGGAGGAGAGGATCACGGAGCCATGGACGGTCATCGTCGGACTCAGGACGACGCGGGAGGAGGCACAGGTCCAGGTCGCACACGCGATCCTCGACCAGAGACTTTTCCCCGACGCTGTCGGACTCGCCGGGGACTAGGGTGTCTCCGGTGGACGATTTGGTCTCTTTCCAAGAGGTGCTGTTGAGAGGGGCAGCAAAGTTGGGTATCACGGTGACGGTTCCAACACCCACGACGTCAGTGATATTCGAGACACTTCATAAGAAACATCTGTCTCGCCCTCTACTGCCTCTTGTACCAGGACTGGGGGAACCCGCGTTGGAGCTGTTCCTCACTCCTGCGGTGACGAAGGCCGCCCCCTCCAGGCTCATGAAAAAGTATAGGGCCCCGGAGTCGGACCCTACCTTTTTGAGGGTGGACCCGAAGCCGGATTCGGTCATCGTGACGGCGGCGAGGAAACAACATGCGACCGCCCCTTCATCGACGGTCCCGCCTGACAAAGAAAGCCGCTGGCTGGATTCTGCGGGCAGGAAGGTATGTGGGACCGCCGCCACCACCATGAAGGCGGCGAGTGCAGGGGCTTTGTTGGGCCGTTACGACCGGGCCCTGTGGGAGTCCCTGCAGCAGTATGCGGACCTGCTGCCCCGGGACAAGAAGTAGGACTTCTTGGAAACAGTGCGCGAAGGCATGCTGGTTTCTAATCAGGTGATCGGCGCAGCGGCGGATGTATCCTTGTTGGCCGCCCACGCCTATTGTCATGGCGTCCACCAGAGGCGGCATTCGTGGCTGCGCCTGACGTCCCTCAAGCCAGAGGCGCAGCAAAGAGTGGCCAACCTGCCCTTCTCGGGGGAAACCCTGTTCGGGAAACATGCGGATGATGAGATGGCCCGCATGAAGGCGGAGGCGGAAACCCTGACGGCCGTCGGGTTGGAGAAGGCCGAGAAGAAGAAGCGCCCGTTCCAGAGGCGGTTCGGGTCTTCGGGCAGAGGGCGTGGGCAGGGTTCGGGACAGCAGCAGCAACAACAGCAGCAGTTCCGCAAGCCCTTCCAGAAGCGCCAGAGGGGTAGAGGAGGCCAGCAGGCTACTACCACTACCAAGGGCCCGGCCGGGTCTCGGCCCTGAGCGGCTACTTCCCCCTCAACCGTTACCCACTCCAGTTGGGGGAAGCATTCAATTTTTTCCGGCAGAGTGGAGAAAAATTGCTCAGGACAAGTGGGTGCTGAATATTGTTTGCAATGGATACAGTCTTCGGTTTATCTGCCCGCCTCCAGCGGTTCCGCCGGTCAGCTCTCAATTCCAGCTGAGAGAGCTCCAGGCGGAGGCAGACATCTTGTTGAGAAAAAAGGCGGTAGAAGAGGTACCTCTGTCTCAAAGGGGAAGAGGTCTGTACTCTCGGTTCTTCCTCGTTCGTAAGAAGGACAAGAACGAGTTCAGGCCCATTCTGGATTTGCGACAGGCAAACAAATGGATTCGCAGAGAGAAGTTTTGCATGCTATTGTTGCACCAGATTTACCCTCAGCTGCAACGGGGAGACTGGCTCTGTGCCATAGATCGACAGGATGCGTACTTCCATGTGCCCATAGCACGGAAGCACAGGAAGTTCCTGCGGTTCCAAGTCGGCGCCAATCACTATCAATACACAGTACTGCCATTCGGGCTAAAGTCTGCGCCCAGGACCTTCTCGAAGTGCATGGCGGTGGTGGCGGCACACCTGCGGAGGAACAAGGTGTTTGTCTACCCGTATCTGGACGATTGGCTGATCAAGGCTTCATCCTTCTCGGAAGAGCAAGATCACTTACGATGGACGTGCGCTCTCTTGCACAAGCTGGGGTTACACGTCAACATGTCCAAATCGGTCACGACTCCGGTCCAGTGCATACAGTACCTGGGGGCCTCCATCGATACGCGGTCAGCAAGCGTGTCTCCTTCGGAGGAGAGACGGTTATCACTCCTTCGGAAGGCTCAGGACCTCAGGACTGCTCCATCGACGACAGTGAGGAAGGTGGATCGATGGCCTCCTGTATCTTCCTCACGCACGGCTACACATGAGACCACTGCAGGAGTGCTTGGAGGATCAGTGGGATCAGAGGACAGGCTCTTGGGACGACAAGATACGACTGTCGCTGCATGCTCTTCAGTCTCTGAAGTGGTGGTGTTCGGCGGAAAACCTCCTCAAGGGGGTTCCCTTCCACAAGGACATTCCCACGACGAGTGTAGTGACGGATGCTTCTCTCCAGGGCTGGGGAGCGCATTCCGGGGACTTACAGATTCAAGGAAAGTGGTCTCCTTTGGAATCGACGTACCACATCAATTTCCTGGAACTCAGATCTGTCTTCCTGGCACTGAAGGCCTTCCTTCCGTCCTTCCAGACCACCTCGCTGCTGATACAGACGGACAATACAACCACGATGTATTACCTCAACAAGCAGGGGGGGTCGAGATCGCGCACTCTGTCGCAGGAGGCGCAGGCGATCTGGCGCTGGCTGCTGGCCCGAGGATTGACGATTACGGCCACGCATCTGCCAGGGGTGCAGAATGCTCAGGCGGACGCCTTGAGCAGGCTGATTCAGGAAAACCACGAATGGGTCATAAACGACGAAGTACTAGGAGAAGTCTTCGCAAGGTGGGGGGCTCCAGACGTAGATCTGTTCGCCACCGCCGAAAACCGCAAATGCCGAGACTTCGCATCCAGGTACTACCAGCGGGGGACGCTGGGGAATGCGCTATGGATTGATTGGTCGAACAGCTTTCTGTACGCTTTTCCACCCATTCCCCTGATTCCGGCGGTGCTCATCAAGCTGTCCCAGTCCAGGGCGCGGATGATCCTGATCGCCCCGGAGTGGCCCAGGCAGTGGTGGTTCACGGACCTTCTTCACCGGTCTCTCCTTCCTCACATGCGGTTGCCGTGCAGGCCGGACCTTCTCACGAAGTTCGGGGGGCGGATAGTGCACCCCAACCTCTCGTCTTTGAGTTTGGCGGCATGGCTCCTGAAATAGTGCAATATGGCCATCTGAATCTACCAGACGATTGTATGGACATACTGAAGGAGTCTAAACGACCTTCCACTAGGACATCCTATGCTTACAAGTGGAAGAGGTTCTGTACCTGGTGTAAGTCCAAGAACTTTGATCCGACAACATGTAAGGAAGATGTCATCCTTCCATACCTTTTACATCTGGCGCAGTCTGGCCTTAATTTCCATTCCATTAAGGTTCACCTGGCTGCTTTGACTGCTTACAGGAAATGCCCTTCACAGACTTCCTTCTTTCAGATCCCTGTGGTCAAGGATTTTTTGGAAGGCTTGAAGAAAGTGTTTCCTCCCGTCAGACTTCCCTCGCCTTCCTGGGACTTGAATGTGGTGCTGTCCAGACTGATGAAGGAGCCTTTTGAACCCATTCACAAGGCTTCATTGCAGCACCTATCCTGGAAGGCGGCGTTCCTAGTGGCCATTACATCGGCCCGCAGGGTGAGTGAACTTCAGGCATTATGTTGTCAAGAACCTTATACTGTATTTCATGCTGCTAAGGTTGTTATGCGTACTCACCCTAAATTTCTTCCTAAGGTTATCTCTGATTTTCATGTCAACCAGACCATAGCTTTACCTACGTTCTTTCAGAATCCCTCTTCGCCAGCGGAAAGGTCTCTCCATTCCCTGGATGTTCAGAGGGTGTTGAAATTTTATCTGGATAAGACCAAGGATATTCGTAGGTCTGACCAATTGTTTGTTAATTATGGATCACTCAGGACTGGTCTTGCGACCTCTAAGCAGTCCATTTCTAGGTGGATTGTGTCCTGCATACAATTGTGTTATCAAAAGGCTAATAAGACCTTAGGGGGTAAACCTAAGGCTCATTCCACCAGGGGCAAAGCTGCCACGACGGCTTTGCTGCGTAATGTTCCTATTGCGGAAATCTGCAAGGCGGCCACTTGGAAGTCGGTCCATACCTTTGCTGCGCATTACTGTCTGGGCTCGGATGCCAGGGCAGATGCTCAGTTCAGTATCCTGTTCTAAGCCACATAATGGCAGCCTATGGGGCTTGTCTGTCCACTCCTTCCTCTCTATCATTCCAGAGGCTTTTGCTGGTAGAGGCAGGGTTTTTTCCCATGTGGAGAAAAACTAGACAGGCAGTGCTGTTTGTGGATGTTGGTGGAATTACAGTTGAAGTACTGAACAGTGTAGCCTGTGGGTATAGGCTGCATTATCTGTCTTTAAATTAAATTCTCTCTTAAAGGTGTATGCAGGTCTGCATGATTTGTCACCTTTTAGAGATTATTTTTTATTGCTCCGGGGTCCACGCACATGGGCGGGGACTATTCACTAGTTTATGACTATAACAGAGATACTCCTACTACAGAACTGGAGTTACAGAAAAGAAACTACTCCTTATATAAATTGCAATATACAAGAAGGCCGAGTTATGGGCTTTAAGTGGATCAGCTTACTGGAATCAGGTAGAGACAGTTCATACTCCGCGTGAGGTTTGACGCCGTTGGAGGAAGGGCCCAGCCCAGCCTCCTCTGGCCTCTGAGGGCCACAGAGGGCTCACCCTTTGCCCGGGCTTAGCCCGCACGCGTCCCGCGACGCGGAGGGAGCCTCTGTCTTTTCAGCGCCTCCGGGCGCGAGGATAACGTCAGGCGGCCGCTAAGCTACCTGGGAGCTGTAGTCTCCCCCTGCAATGGCCGCGCGATGGTGAGTAGCGGCGGCAGGGGAGATAGACAGCGTCAGGACCCCAGGAGCGGCGGGAAGGCAGGTACGGCAAAGAGGACCCCTGATTAGGCAGAAACAACTTCAGGAAATGTCACCCCTTGTACTTGTGATGTATATGCTTTATGTAGGACACAAGAAACAAAAGGAAAGAATACAAACAAAATCAAAATTCAATCAATTCCCCCACACCCTCCCCACCCACCCCAGTACTCGTACTTTTTTCTAGATCTATTGTGTATCTAGAATACCTAGCATCTTCCTAGTTAGGTTTCAATGTGTGTCGTAGGTTTCTCCTGTGTTTGTTATCCGAAGAAGGCGAAGGTATTTCGGACATGTGATTTCATGGAATTCCGTTGACAACAGAGTGAGGAGCGGTTTCCACACTTCTTTAAATGCCGCTTCGGAGTTTGTGAGGGAGGCATGTATGCTCTCCATCCCCAAAATATACCATAGTCTCTGGAGCCATCTGAAGTACGTAGGTGTATTTTGTGTTCCCCAATGTGACAGGGCCAATCCCATCTGTTTCCCCTTACGAGATTTCAATGGAAACATTAACAGGTTAGGCAACCCAAGCACTATATATGTCTAATTCATCCAATATCTTGGGCCAATAAGATGACAAAATTGGACAATCCCACAGCAAGTGTAATAAGGTGCCCTCTTCCCCACGCCAACAAGTGGGCCTACGGTCTGGGTTCCCTTTATTAAGGCGTACGCGGGTCAGGTACCAATATGTGGCTATCTAAGTAGCCGCTTCTTTACTGGCCATATTTCAAACTGTATGTTTGGCCCTATAATAGATTTCTCCCCATTCCTTTATGGACAAATCCCTTCCTAATTAATTTGCCCAATGCTTTTGACTAGCGGTAGGTTGTGTGGAGGCCATTTGACGTACCTGTCATATAATTCGGAGACCAATTTTTTATCAGTGCTTTTGGTAACCTGCCACTTCTCGTATCTCGTTAATTTCCGGCAGACTTTTGGGTGGCCCTCAGGGTGAAGTAACCAATGTCTTATCTGCATGTAATGGAATCTCTCAGTCTCAGGTATTGTATAAGCATGTTGCAGCTGTGTGAATGGTATTATCCATTCCATATCAAATAAGTGTACTGCCGCTTTGCAAGGTGTATTTTGCCACCTAGCAAATGCCTTACCATCTAGCCCTGGCGTGAACTCCTTGTTGTCCAACAATGGTGACATAGGAGAAGGGAATGTCGTAAGCTCTTTCTTGACAGCTACCCTATCCCACACCTCCTTCACTGACTTTGTTACAGGAGACCTCTGGAGACTCTGTGGCCTATCCGCTTTTTTAAAAAATGGGAGCCTTCCACAAGGAGAATCCTGTTAGCTCTCTATCCTGGAACAACCAGCGCTTTTCTGATTCCTCTCTGCTCCACTCCAGTAGGTATCACAATGGGACTGCTCTAAAATAGTCCAGTAAATTTGGAATTCTCTAACCTCCCTCATCTGGTTTCAGATATCCCAATTCTCTACGCATACTAGGACGCGCCCCTGCCCAGACAAAGTGAAGTATGTCCTTCTGCAGCCTATCGAGAGTTCCCTTCGGTGGGGAAACCGGTGACTTCTGAAATAAGTATAATGCTTTAGGTAGGATTGACATCTTAACTGCCGCCATGCGGCCCAGGAGGGACAGATGATGGTGTCCCCAGCTTTTCAGATCCCTCCCGATCTGCCGGGAGAGTGTTGCATAGTTAAGCGTGGCCGTTTGTGCCACCGTCGGGGCTAGCTCGATCCCTAAATATGGGCTAGAGTCCACTACCTGGATCCCCGGGACGCCATGTCCCTTTGTCTCTGGGCCTGGCAAAGACCCAGTTAGAGGAAGAATCTGCAACTTCCCTTCATTGACCCTAAATCCGGAGACCCGGCCAAAGGACTCCAATTCCCGCAAAAAAGCCGGTAGCGATCTCCCTGGGGATTCAAGTGAGGCCAGTATGTCATCAGCATATAGGCTTATTACATGTTGTCCCCCCCCCCCCCCCCCCCCCGGGGATGCCCCCAATATCTGGATTGTCTCTCAGAAGAAGAGACTCCGTTGACCCTGATTATGGCTGTGGGAGTGCTATAACAACCTGCCACCCAAGATCTAAAGCGGTCCCCTATGCCAAAGTGGATCAAGGTTCGCTCTTAGTATCCCAAGACTACCCAATCGAACGCCTTTTTGGTGTCAACCGTTAATAGTAGAGCATCCATGTTTTTGCGATGAGCTTTTTAGGTCTCGGCTGCGAAAGGCTGCGCTTGCGCAGTCTCGCTCCGAGATTTATTTATTTATTTATTTATTTTTTTTTGAAAAAGTTTTTATTGAGCAATAATTCGGTTACAAGTACGGGCCTACAACCACCCGGGCCGGCCGCTAGGTACAGAAGGAAATCTACACACATCAAAGCTACAATCAGTTCCCAGGGCACTGCCCCGCAGTGGCTCCAGATAGTTCTCGAGGAACAGGAAGCGTAAGTCCAACAATCACAAAAACAAAAAGACAAACAATAAAAAACAAAAGGCGAGTTATGAGGGAAACCAGTGCGGGTCAGGCTCCCCCCGGGAAACTCCAGTCAGGACAATTGAGCAAACCGCTAAAGAGAGGAGTACCGGGAGGCCGGGGACGGAGGGGGGGGGGAGGGGGTCAAGGGAGATGAACGTCCATATGTAGTTGTCCCAAAAGGCGCCAGGAGCCATCAAGGGTCAGGGGGACATGGCGATATCAGTGTCTACCAGGGGGGGCGTACAGATGCCTCCGCGATACGCGTTCCATTGCCCCCAAATTCTACCCCATGCCCCCGGCTTGCCACGGGCCACATACACAGTCTTCTCCCTAAACATACACCAGTCCATATTCTCCTTCCATACTGACACGGTGGGCGGCCGTTGGGCGCCCCAAAGTTGCGCTATGTCCCTCTTGGCAATCATGTTCCCTAGGGCCGCCCACCGAGTCTGAGCCGCGCTGTAGTCATTGGGCTCCCACACATTCAGGACACAGTGACGCACCTCCGGCAGCAGCACAACCCCAGTGACCTGTCCCATAACCGTGTGGACCCGGCGCCAGTATTCCGCCACCTCGCGGCACTCCCAAAGGATATGAAGAAAGGTGGCGCTGAGCCCACACCCTTGCTTACAGAGCCCGTCGCCGGAAAATCCCATCGAGACCAAGCGCGGACCCGTCACATACACCCGGTGGAGAATCTTGAGCTGTACCAACCGGAGACGCGCCGGAATGGCAACCTCCTTGGGGGACGACAGTGCAGACTGCCAATCTTCGTCGTCCAATTCCACCCCATCCCCAGTCCAAGCCTCCCGAAGGCGCACAATAAGGTCCGCCCGGTGATTAATTAATTTTTTATAAATTAAAGAAATAGTACTATCAGGGACATGTCCGTCAAGTATGCGGTCCTCGAGGGGCGAGGAAACAGGGATCTTGGTCCCCTCCCCGAAGACCGAGAGCAGGGCGTGTCGAACCTGGGCGTAGCGGAAGAACTCCCTGTCGGTCAGCTCGTATTCGGCCTGGAGCACCGCGAAAGTCTTTACCGCGCCCTTATGCCACAGGTCTCCCACTTTGCTGATACCAATCGTGTCCCACTGGTCAAACCCCTTCGTGGTCCACAAGCTGCCCAGGCGGTCGGAAGCAAACAAGGGAGTAGCACATGTTAATCGCTCACTCCAGCCCATGGCCGCAGTGGCAGCCCTCCAGGTCCGCACCGCAATCTTAGTAGGACCCGTAAGGGTCCGGCCAGCCAGGCGGGAATAAAGTGCCCTGTTGTAGTTCCCGCCGGGAAGCAGGAACTTGTCCATCTCATACGCCGGATTCAAGCCGGGCGCATACGTGGCGTGGTTAATGGCAGATAGCTGCGAGGCCCAATAGTACCTGCGGATGTCAGGAAGCGCGATGCCCCCGTCATACCAGGGGAGAGTGAGCTTGGCAAGAGCAATACGCGCCCGCCCGTCCCACACCAGTCTCCCCTGCAGGCTCTCCACCTCCCGAAAGTAGGCCACTGGGATAACGTCGAAGGAGTTCTGGAGTGCATAGAGGAACCTGGGAAGGGACATCATTTTAAACAGCGCGGCCCGACCCAGCGGGGACAGGGGGAGCCTGCACCACCGGGCCGTGTCCTCCCGCAGTCGCCGAAGTGGACGCAGGAGATTCTGCTCATAGCGAGCCACCGGGTCCAGCGAAACGTATATCCCCAGGTACTTAAAGCCGCTCAGAGATATTTGAATCGGGAGCCGAGGCGGCAGGAGAGGAGGACCCCCAGAGATGGGATAAACGCAGGATTTAGACCAATTGATCGTGAGACCCGAATTGTTCCCAAAGGAGGTCAGAACGTCAAAGAGGACGTTGAGTGACTGCCGCGGTGAGGTGAGATACAGGAGAATGTCGTCCGCATACAGCGAGACCCGATCTTCGAAGCCCGGGCCCCACCGGATCCCTCTAAGCGAGGGCTCCCAACGGAGCCAGGCAGCGAGTGGCTCCAGGGCGAGAGCAAAAAGCAACGGGGACAACGGGCACCCCTGCCTCGTGCCCCTGCCGAGGGCAAAGGGCCGAGAGACCCGCCCATTCACCACCACTTGAGCCATGGGTCCCGTGTAAAGGAGCCTCACCCAGCCAATAAATCCCTCTCCAAAGCCGAATTTATCCAAGACGGCCCAGAGGAATGGCCACTCAATAGTGTCAAAGGCCATCGTGGCATCCAAAGAAACCAGCACGGCCGGTTCGGAGAGGAACTCCGCCCTGGCAAGGGCACCGTGAAGACGCCGCAAGTTAAGAGCGGTGTTGCGGTGCGGGATAAAGCCGCATTGGTCCGGATGAATAAGGTCGCACACGACACTCAACAATCGATTGGCCAGGACTTTCGCCAGGATTTTAGGCTCCGCATTGAGCAGTGAAATAGGCCGGTAAGAAGTACAGCGGTCTCGCGGCTTGCCCTCCTTGGGGATAACGACTATAGTGGCCAAGCGCTGGTCGGCCGGAAGGGAACCCGCCGCAAGAGAGTCGCGGACCATGCGGCTGAGGAAGGGCGCAAGCTTATCAGGACGCAATTTGTATAGTTCAATGGGCAGACCGTTAGGACCCATAGCCTTGCCCGAGCGAAGGGAACGGATCGCGGTCGCTATTTCATCCGACGACAAGGGGGCGTCCAGCCGCTCCCGGTCCTCAACGGACAGGCCGGGCAGAGCTATATCTCTCAGTAGGAGGCGAGAGTCATCCTCATCCCTGTCAGTCACCGGGGAGTACACCGCCCGGAGGTGGTCAGCGAAACATTCCACAATCTCATCCGGCTCAGTCACACACACACCATCCGCAGCACGCAACTCGGGGACCACACGATTCACTCTCTCCTTTTTGTCCAGCCACGCAATCAACTTTCCCGCCTTGTCCCCCGCGTCATACAATCGGCCCTGCTGCTCCCTATACATAGTTTTGGCCGCGTCAGTGACCAGGGACCTATATTCGAACTGTTTCAGGCTAAGGGCATGTAGCCCGTCCGGAGTAACATTCGCCTCCAAGGCCGACTCCAACCCCGAGATGTCAGTCTCCAGCTTCACCACCGCCTCGCTCCTAACCTTCTTGGCCACCACTATCTGGGCGAGGGCGTGTCCGCGTATCACAGTTTTAAAGGCTTCCCAAAGGGACAACGCAGACGACACCGACCCCTCGTTTTCACTGAAGTATTGGTCCATGGCCTTAACCAGGCTGTCACGAGTCGCAGGGTCCCGCAGGTACCAGGGGTTAATAGGAGCTATCCGCCCTGCGGACCGCGACCCGGTGTCAAAGAGAAGCCACAGCGGAGAATGGTCGGAGATACCACGCGCCAGGTGTCTGACCTCTCGAATCCGACCAGTCTGCGCCGCGGGCATAAGGAAGTAGTCTAACCTGGAGAGACTCCCATGCGCCCCCGAATGAAAGGTGAACTGACACTGGGTCGGATGCATTAGTCTCCAACTATCCACCAAGCCGAAGGTCTCCAACATCCCACCCAGCCATGACTGGGCAGCGGGGAGGGTCCTTGGTGGGTGACGATCCAGTTCACCCGAAACCACAGAATTAAAGTCCCCGCCCATGAGCAGGAGGCCGTCCGGAAGGTCAAGCAGCATTCGACCCAAGTCAGTAAAGGTGGAGTTCTGGAGGCCCGGGGGGACGTAGACTGAAACCAGGGTAAGGGGCTGCCCCTCCCACCTCCCAATCAAACACACATAGCGCCCTCTGTCATCCGAGACTATCCTCGTGATCTCCACCGGAAGGGAGGTTCGCAGGAGAATGCCCACCCCCCTGGAGCCAGTTGTGAAACCAGAATGGGCTACGAGGCGGTATCCCCCCCTGTTCATCGCATGGCAGACATTGCCGACCAAGTGCGTCTCCTGGAGAAACACCACATCAGGAGTCACACGACGCAAATATTGCAGTACAACACCCCGCTTAATACGGTCCCCCAACCCATTGACGTTCCATGACATAAGCCTCAACCCGTCTCCCCCCATCCCCTCCAATAGATCAAGAGGCCCCCAGCCCGCAGTACGGTTCCCAAATATGGACAAAAATCAATACCTCGCCCTGTAAACAAAAAACACACAACAAAACAACCCCTCTTCCCCCCCAACCCCACCCCAAGTCCAACTCCCCCCACCCTGCACCCCTGCGGGCCAATGACCCCCCCCAACTTGCAGTGTGCCTGTCGCCCCCCTAACCCCATTCTACAAAAAGACCCCGGAGGAGGAAAGGGACCCGAACCCGCCCGCACCCCTCACGGGTCCTGGTAAGACACAGTATGCAAAAGAAGTACGACCCAACTGTACAGTGCAAAACCACAAAAGCAAGGACCAAATGGCAGTCTAAGGGGACCCGTCACCTGCGGTGCCCCCAGAGGGCCCGGGCCGGCCACCCCCGTCCGGCAGCGAGTCCAGCCAGTCACTTGCGGCCACAGGAGAGTCAAAAAAGGCTGTCCGCTCTCCATGCTCCACTCGGAGTTTCGCCGGGTAGATCATCGAATACTTCAGGCCTAGCTCGCGGAGACGGCGCTTCACCCCTTGGAATCCCATCCGCTGTTTCTGGACCAGTTGCGTGAAGTCCGGATAAAAATTGATGGTCGAGTTCTCGTAGCGGACCGGGCCACGGGTCCGTGAAGCCTGCAGAATAGCGTCGCGATCCCTGTAGTGGAACAGTTTAGCCACGATAGGCCTCGGGGGGGGCCCCCGGCCGCGGCCGGCCGCCCGGAACTCGATGGGCCCGCTCCACGGCGAAGAATTTGCTTAGGCCAACCGGGGACAGCTGTTGCAGGATAAGTTCCTCGACCACGAGGTCCACCGGGCGGCCGTCGGAGGACTCCGGTACACCAATGATGCGGATGTTGTTGCGTCGGGCCCGTCCCTCGAAGTCCTCAAGCCGCCGGGCCATATGGTCGTTGACCACTCTAATGTCCCCAAGCGCGGCCCGCAGATCCGACACCTCCGCACCCAGGGTGGAGGTCCGTGTATCAAGGGCCTGGACCTTCTCGTTGGTTTTGGAGAGGTCTGCCCGAATCAGGGTGACATCGATCGCGACAGTGTCGATCTTACGGGCCAGGGCCTCATATTGCGTCGCGATGGTTTCCCTGATGCCCTCGATGGCGCCCATAATGTCCTGCAGGGAAAGTTCCGCAGAGACGGTCGTGCCTCCCCCTGCAGCATCCGGGGAGAGGCCAGCAGCGCCAGGGGACCCCCTGCCCTGGGTGTAGCGGTCCATGTTGTTGCTCTGGACCGCTCCCCCGCGCAGAGAAGCCTTGGTCTTGCGCCCCTCCGGACCCCCTTTGCCCGCCATGCGAACGCAGTCTCTCAATGGGACCTCCGATCAAGAGGTGTGCGGGCGCCAGCAAAAGGACCACAAACTGTCGATGTAGGGGTCGGAGGCGTTAAGCCCACCAGTAGCAGATGGAAGCAAGCCTCGGGCAGAGGCCCAGGAGGCACCTCGCCACCTTGAGCACGCACGCCAGCCGATCTCCTGAAGGCCAAAACCGAAACCGAAAGTGCTGAATCGGCAACTGGCACCGCGCTGAGGCCGCTGTTGTTCAATTGCAGCCCGGCCCCACGGGTCACCTTCACCCCGGCCACCTCCGTCGGGTGGGTCCCAAAAGTTCCGACGACGACAACTCAGGATTCCCAGGTCCGATTAGAGTTTTAAAAAGAGATATATGATCAGCTGGTCTTCATCTCCCAGATTCCATAAACCAAATCAGGATAGTCTCAGGATATATTCCGAGGAGCAGAAAGGGTCCGGGGAGCCCTGTGCTCACGCGACCATCTTGGATGCGCGCTAGGCTCCTCCACCTCGCTCCGAGATTTAATGAGTTTGAGTGACTTTGAGAAGAGGGGCTTGCACCCGCCCCTCTTCTCTCCTGTTCTCCATTGGCAGGCCTCTTAAATGCTGGTCAGCCACTGGAGAAGAGGTCCAGTCACTCCGTTGAAGCCCCGTCCTTTTCGGATCGGGGGGCGTGTTTTTTGCGAGAAGTCTCAGGGAGGAGACAACAGCAAAACACGCCCCCAAATCCGAAAAGGACACTCCCTTTCTCCGAGGCATTTTCTGCTGTGCCTCGGAGAAAGGCGGTGGTGTCTTTCGGTGCCCTCGGCTTGTTAATCCAGTCACAAACTTTACGTGGGGGTGCGCGCGCGCTGCTTTGAGGCCCCCCTTCCCGCAGAATCGCTGCTCGTGGTTTGGCTGCCTTGCTTCCCGTTTGAGACCAACTTTGATCCCGACCGGGGCGGAACTCTGCGTGTCTCTGGGAGCAAGCACATTGGAGCAAGTTGGTGTCCGAGGGGAGCTCCGGCGATCTTGGGAAAGCGAGCATGAGCCGCACGGATTACTATGTTTATCCTATCTCGGATTACCTCTGAGCTACACAGCCTGCGGACGACGATCCGCAGTGTTGGAAAGTGTATTTTTAGCGTGAATGAGACGTGATTGCGAAGAGCTGGTGCGGAGGTGCAGGGACACTTTGTCCCGGTGCTGCACTATTATTAAACGTGTGGAGGGAGTGTAGCTCGAACACACAAGTCCTCGTGAAAGGGCGCACGTCGCTTTCGTAATAGGAAACCTTTGGAACAGGTCTCCGGTGGCGCTGTTAATGTCTTTAGTTTCATGGCTGTATTTCGTGGTACCGCAGACTTACCTTCATTGTCTGTGCCGCTGCCATCATGATACACTGCGTCTGGTCAGGAAGTCTCGGCCGCTTGGAGGGCTGCGCGGTTATCATGGTAGAAGGAGGCGGCGTTTTCTCTGCAGATACCCCTACAGAATGTCGGTGTCCAGTAATACCAGCACTTTAGTTTTTCGCTAGAGCGTCTGCGATAGTGTTAAATGTAATCACCTAATTAAACATTTAATGGACTTCTTTTGATAAGATACGCCTCTCTTTTACACCCATTCCAACATGGCCGCCGCTTTCATCGGACGCCCTGCAGAAGGCGCGGCGATACGGCTTTTTATCCTTTGCAAGCGACAGCAAGCAACTTTAAAGTAAATTTTGATGGTGTTTCTGACTGTGCGAGTGGGGTTGGTTGCAGGGAGGGAGGTTGTAAAGGGTTTGTGTTTTGTATTGTGATTTACCTGTGTTAGGTTTATCAGAAAAAGTTATCCTGGTTTTTGATTTTTATACTTCAA
Organism: Triturus cristatus; assembly: GCF_964204655.1. Classification (NCBI taxonomy): domain Eukaryota; kingdom Metazoa; phylum Chordata; class Amphibia; order Caudata; family Salamandridae; genus Triturus; species Triturus cristatus. The sequence goes on along the minus strand of NC_140593.1, from coordinate 675,031,627 downwards.
CTTTCAGTTGTTTTTTTTTAATCTGCTCCAAGTTCTGTGTTTTTTACTTGTGAGCGTTTAGGAGCAAACCACGAACAGAGGGCGGGAGGCATCGGAAGGGATGAACGGGGGGGGGAGGGTCATAAAGACGTGTGCGCGTGTAGGGCTAGGAGTGACCCACAAACTGGACCTTTATTCCAAACCTCGCTGCCGCGAGCCAGGCCGGCCTCTGCCCTCGAAGCCTTCATTCAATGCTGATCATGAATGAGCCCCGTCACTTGTGTTTGGTTTGAGGGGGGAGTGGAGGGGGCGGGCGTGGACTCCTCGGACACAGGTCCACCTCTGCGCCTCGGTTTCTGTGAGCGCTTTTCCCAGAGCGATGGTCGGGCGGGTTCAATGCTTGTTGAACCTGGCATTCTATAAGTTACTTAAATGTCTCCTCGCCTAAAATGTCAATTATGCTGTGTATTTATTTCGTATTGTTTTTTCCAATGAAAATTGCCTTTTTGAACGTTTTTTCAATCGGCATCGATTTCTATTTACACCCGCTGCTGAGTTCTGAATGTTTTATTTCGAAGTTATAGGGGCAAATCAACAGTGAAAACGGGGCAAACAAACGCTAGAGAGCGGTCGAGGGCGATCTCTAAACCCGCATTAAAATGCAGACAATTGCTATTACATTTTTCATATTGGGTTACTTCAAGCCAGCCAGAACTGCAACACCCAGAATGCACTAGGTTGTTTCATGAAATGAGTTGGAACGTTTCAGGCATGGCATAAATCCGTTCTAGTTAAACGCAGCACATTTATGGCGCGTGTTCGGGACATTGGTGTATTCAGAATGGATTTTAGCTCGGTTTCTTGAAGACCCGCGCCACTGGTGAAACGTCACATTCGTTGTAGTGAGCAGGCCCAGACTGACGCATCCCCCGCTGTTCTGGTGTGTGTGTGTGTACTTGCTGGGGTGCAACAGTCACGGTGGGAATTTTAAAAATTCCTGCTTTGAAAAAGCTTGTTTTAAACTTGTACGGCTTGTGCTGAACGGGTGTGGTTAGAAGGGGGTCCCGTGTCCAAAATGGGTAGATTTTGTGTACAAATGGTAGGAGCCCGTTCATACAAGCACAGCATATAAACACAAGTTTCTTAATCTGACATGTTGCTGAGTCGACTGTTCGTTTTTTTTTTTTTAGCCCATCTCTGGTAATGTGAGTGGAAAGTCAGCCTTCGTGGCAGTGCTTAATTTGAAAAAAAAAAAAAAAAGTAAATTCAGTATGCTGAGTCATTTCTTCCCTGATTTTGCACTCAGGTTTTCTGATTCTACATCCGAATCCCAACCCAGGCAAAGTTGTTTCTGCAATTTTGCTACTTGCAGTGTACACCATCATACATTCAGGATTAGGATTTTCGGAAGTCATGCATGAAAAATGTGGAAACATGAAATATCCTGTGGTTCAAATATGTGAGAGACACCCTAGGCAAGATTGGGTGTAGTGATCTATGGGAAGCATGCAAGAACCACCCAGCCAACAGCAAATCCACGATCAAACCCAACTATCAGTTTAAATTGGGTCAGATTCCAATATAGGCACTATGAGGGACCAATTTCTCAAAGTTAAAGTATCCAACAGCCTTGAATTTTTCTTTGATGCTATCAAGCCCCTAAAAAAACGGCCTTTAATGGGACGTTTTTGCCCCACTTGTGGAGCAGAGAGGGAAACTATAGAGCATGTATTCTTTCTCTGCCCCACCTATACATTATCCAGGAAAAAGTGGCTTATCCCTATTTGCCAGGTCATGGGCACCACAGCTCATATTATTGCATTCCAAATATTTAAGAACGATGTAAGTTACTTAACTGTCTATGCAGTATCCCGTTTTCAATTGGCAATGTGGAGAATCAGACTGTGGTGTACACAAGATAGAACGTCCCTAGCCCGTAGTGTACAGGCTTCTTTTAACATAAAACTAGATGGGTTTATTCATACATTTTTAAATTAAATTGTCCCAGTCGTGTTTATATTTTCTCCAGTCCTGTGAATTTGCTCAAAGATAAAAGCCAAATAATCATTAAGAAGGGAACTAATGGATGAACTATTACATATTTTTAACATGAGGACGCCTGACTAACAAGGGCTATAATTAGTGACTGCTTGAATTGTGACAAAGGTATGTCAATCCCATGGTTGGCTTACGTGAAAAGCTCTTTTGATGAGGATGGTCTGTCATATACTTTTTCTGATACCACCACACATGTATCCATTAATAAAAGAAAAGTTTCATCAATGTTATTAGCACAATCGCTTGATAAGAGGGTTTTGGAGGAGTATAGGAAAGCATTGATTGGAAAATATCTGTCCATGAATACGGAGGTTACATCAGGTAGCTACATATCGAAACCAAGGAGGACCTGGGAGCGCTCTCTATTATTTAGATCCAGGGCAGACAGTAAAAGACCTACTTTGCTTTCCAATACGGTATCACACCAACTTAGATGTGATTGCATGCCTGTGTTGTAATAGTGTTACTCAGTCTATGATTCACTTACTCTTATTCTGTAAATTTTACGTGTTATACACGTAAAGCTTCTTGGCTCCATTAATAGGGAGAGAATGTGGCCTAACGGCTAGGGCGGTCACCTCGCAGCTGGGGAATCGGGTTTGAGTCTCAGCAGGGACGCTCCACATTCTGTGATTCTGGGCAAATCACTTAATCGCCCGTGCCTACCCAAAACAAGCATTTACAATGCAACGGTCTCGGCATTGTTAAAGTTAGAGCTATTGCCATTGCTCATGACAATGCCATTTCTTTAAATGTTTTAAAAACAAAAAACATAAACAAAAATAATGTCATGAGCAATGCCAATAGCTCTAACTTTACCAATGCCGAGACCATTGCATTGTAAATGCTTGTTCTATTTAATGGAGGATCCTTTTGGTATTATCCCCACCTAGCCGGTTTTGGACCAATCCCGTTTGATCCGGTTCTATTATAACGGGCATCAATGGGCCTAGCCTCGTGGCTAGTATACTCATGAGCAATTTTAAGTCCACATTGAGAAGGTACACTGGGCGGTATGAGCCACATATTTTTTTGTCCTTGCCGGGCTTGGGCAAAACCACAATGGCGGCCGATAGCATTCCAGAAGGTATTGATCCCGGCCCCTGAAGGAGTTAAAAAGCTGCGTCAGGACCATTGCTAAGATGTGGCAAAATGATTTGTAAAACACCGCAGAGAATCCATCCGGCCCCGGATGGGGGCGTCTAGTATTTCCACCTAGTCCCTAGATATCGTGGACGTGTGTGCCCCCTCCAAATACGATGTTATAAGTTGCTCCGACCCGGCCTCCCCCTTATATAATTCAGCATAGAAGTCCCTGAATGTGTGAGCTATATCCTCATCTTCTACGAATTCCTCCCCTTTGCTATTCTTAATAGCCTTGATCTTTGTCTGTTGGCTCCTAGCCCTGAGTTTATTTGCCACCATGCGCCCTGTCTTATCCCCATACATAATAGGAGTACTTTAGTCTCAATGCCGCATACTCAGCTCTATTAAGATCCAGCCCTCCAGCTGCCCTCTTGCTGCCTTCAAATGTTTCCATACCCTTGGCGCTCCCGTCCTTCTATGAAGCCGTTCTAATTCTAAAACTTGTGCCGATAATTGGTCCCTCTTATCCCCTACGTTCCTTATTCTCTGCTGCTATAGCAATTAGCTCACCTCTCACCACCGCCTTCATCACCTCCCACACCTCCCACAGCCTGGCTATAGAAATGTCTGGAGTGTCATGCACGTCCAGGTAATCCCTAATGCATTTAGTGATCTGTTTTGTCACCCGGTCCTTGTGTAGCATACTTTCCCTTAACCTCTAGCACCCTGTTTGTTTCCACTGTGGTGGCAGCCGCAAGGAGACCATCACAGCGTCGTGGTCAGATAGCACTGCCGGTATGATGTCTGCTTCCTCTACTAGCTAATTAAGTTCCGTCGTGCCCATTATGTAATCAAGACGGGCGTAGGTGCTGTTGGCGTGAGAATAAAATGAGTATTGTGATGTTTGGGGGTTTTTGTCTGCCAGAGATCCACCAGCCCCATGGTCTGGAACCATCTGACCCCTTCACCCGACAGCCCCCCAGCCTGCGTATATCGGCACCCTGAACTATCTTTGGCTGTATCCACCACTATATTTAAGTCAAACCCCCCCCCCCCCCCCCCCACTACTATCAAACGTTCGTGTCTGTTCATGACCTCTGAAAAGGCTGTCTGTAGAAAGCGTTCTTGTCCCGAATTAGGAGCGTTAACCGATCCTACTACCAAAGTGTGCCCCCCACCTGTATCGTATAGGCTAGCAGCCTCCTTTTGATTTCTTCTAGTTTATCCCTCAACTCCCCTTGAAAGTGTTTAGCAATCAAAATTGCAACTCCTGCCTTTTTATCCGAGGAGGAAGAAAAAAACTGTTGGGGTAAGACTTTTGACCGCGGTCGGTGCCAATATTTGGATGTGAGATGGGTCTCCTGTAAGAGGCACACATCTGCGCTTGAGTTCTCCAAATAAGAGAGAATAGCCTTTCTCTTAATGGAGTTATCGAGGCCCTTCACATTGAGTGTAAGAACCTTCAGTGTGCCATGCGACATGTTATAGGAACGGGTGTGTTGCTGCCTGGCAGTATCCTAGAATTTCTGTGCCTCCTCCTTTCCCCCATCCTAGTGTGTCTTAGCTCCCATAAAATACCTATTACCTCTGTAGCCCCTTCACCATAAGTACCAGCTCCCATCCTCCCCCCTCCCTAACCCCAGCAAAACCCCATATTGTCCAGGACCCGCAGGTCGAGTTTGTGTATCCTTGGTAGATAAAAGAGTTGGGTACATAGTGTGCTCAAAACATTAAGGTCCCCCATGCTCCCAGCGTGAGAGCACGCCGCCCACCCAGCCCTCATTTGTTCACTTATCTGCCCCTCCGCCCTTCAAGTTCCCTCTTGGGATGTCTTCTCCTTGGACAGCGATTCTAGAACTGCTGGGCTATCGTGGTGGGGTCTGGTTTCGCTGTACGCTCCGTAGTGCGACCCCCTCTGACCTGTTGCCATAGACCCAGATGTGCTGTGTGTCCATTTCTCTCCGCCTCTTCTTGTTGTGAATATTCAATACCTAGCACTTGGCATGTTTCTTGCAATGATCTAAGTTGGTGCAGTTTGCCCTGCCACTTGACGATCAACCTGAAGGGATGTCCCTACGAATACGCAACTCCTTGATTCCTTAGATGCATTGTTGCCGGCCGAAATTCCCTTCTCTTTTGTAAGGTTATCATGGCAAGATCTTGGTAAAGGGCAACGGGATGGTCTTGGTATTTGAGTGGTTGTTTATCCCTAGCTTTCCGTTGTATCAATTCCTTCAGCTGAAAGTCCGGGAGGTAAGCTAGGGTTTTGCGCTCCCACCCTGTATGCTCGGTCTATCTTAATTGCAAAGTCCAGTGGGACCTTCAGTATGCTGCGAAATAGCCCCTGTAGGTAAAGGGTGATGTCCGTGCCTTCTTTCTTGGATGTAACTCCCTTGGTTCGGATGTTATTCCGGCGTGACCGGTTCTCCAAATCTTTGGCCTGCGTCTGAAGATCGATCTGTTGTTCCCGGAGTCGAATCACCTCCTGCTGTAGTTGTTTCACTTCCTCCTCTCGAGCTTAGTCATGTTCCTCTATGTAAGCTACTCGCTCCCCCCACATCATCTAAGTCCCTCTGGACCTCTTTCATTTCTGACGCTATTTCGCCCTTCAGAGTCTGCAGATCCTCTTGCAGCGTGTTAAATAGCATCTCTAAGAAGGAGTGAGTGATTGGTGCTTCCGCGGACTCCGAGTCTTGTACCGTTTGTGGGATGGGTGATGTGCGTCCCTCTCTGCCACTTGATGTTGGGAGTTTGATCCGCATTTCTTTTAAATTTCGATTCTTCTTTCTTCGTACTGAGGACATGCTGACTGCCACTGCAGTTCGCTTCCTCACCTCCCCCTGCTTCTCTTTGGGCTGCACTATGCCTTTAGGGCAACCCCTTTTCTGTTTTTTGACCAGATCCCCTCTTTTTGCAGTTGGGCCGCTCACATTAACCCCAGTAGCCTTGGGTCACCTCCACGCCTTTATCAAAATATGGCAACCTGTCATCTCTTCGGAGTATTTACTCCCAGTGGGTTTCCAGCCCGGGGACTCCTGTATCTGCACTCCGTCCCCAGTCATCCCGCCTTCCTGGCGCTCCCCAGGCCCGGATGCTGGTGCAATGTGGGACTATCGCTGTTGCCTACTCCCAATGGAGGCTGCCCATCCCGCTGTACCCTCAGGCGTAGCCCTATCTCCTCCTGTCTGCCTCTGTTTCAGGCACAAACTTCAGTCCTAGTTCCTCTGAGCCCACTCTCAGCCTACACGTCTCTGGGCACTGCCTTGCTCAGTCCTTTGCCCGCTAGCTGGTTCGCCTTTTTCTCCCTCGCATTCCTTCACTGGGCTCTGTGCCGTTTTCGTTTGTCCCCCTCTGCTGATCGGCCTCCTCTGTGGCCCTGCGGTCGTTACAGGACCGCCTTACCCCACCACGTTGCTGGTGCTTCCTCAGACCCTCTATGCGCCATGGGACTCTTGTTCGCCGTAGGGTATCTCCTCTCCCGGTCTGCCCGCTCTCTGCTTGGCCCTCACTTGCATTACTTGCCAGGGGGTAGGAACCCGCGGCTCGCGGTCATCCGCTCCCTCTCCTAGTGGACTCTCCCGGCTACCCTGATTTCCTCCACCAAAACTCCACTCGGGTCTACTCTCTCCTCTAAGTTGTAGGCCCTGCGGTATCCTTTATAGCGTACCTCATGTATGCCTTCTGCCCTGTCTCCGCTGTTCACACTATCGTTATTGCAGCTTCGGAGCGTCTGGCGTCTTCCCTCCGTATCAGGGTGCCGCCATGTTGCTCTCCCACAGCCGTTGCGTTCAGGGCAGATAGCACTCAAACCACTTGTCTATCACTTCTAATCTGGTTCCCAGAGGGTTCCCGCGAAGGTTTCCTGGTGTTACGGACCTCTCCCTGCTCCGTAAGCATCGGCTGGTGGCTTTGTGGGCCACTGGGAGTGGGGAGACGAACAAGATACGTTTTACCCGGTCACCATCTTGGCCCGCCTCGCACTGGAAGCTTTAAAGATTTGATGTATTAATTCTCCAAAATGCAGGGGAAGGTTAGTGTTTAACAAAGACTGTATATCACTAGACGTTCAGCCACCTGCAATTCGAAGGTCGCGCAAGCCGGTGCAAGAGCTACTTCTTGCTGAAACAATAATGCTTTGAGTGTGCTTAGTTTGTTGAAATCTGCCTTTTAAAGTTGGAATGAAAGGCCATAGTGAGCTATTTACAATCCCATGCGGAAGGGGAAATAAGACATTGTAGCAACAAGTGACTAATTGGGAAACTGTTAAAATATACGAGACTCCAGCCCACAATCCGCAAAACAGTCTTGATCATTAAGCATGAGATAACTCCCTTTAGACAGCTCCGTAATGAAAGGGAGATTTGCAGGAACCGGGATTCCTTTTAAATAACAAGCCAAATTTGATGCTGAAGTGTTAAATGCTCAATGGATTTTTACGTGTTTACAATCAAGTGAATGTCTGACAGTGGAGTCACATTCTTTTTTTTTTGTAAATTTTTTTTTAGAGGCCTTACCCGAGTTTAACGCGCGAATCGCCCCCGCCACCTCGTCAACCGTTATGTCACCATCCAAATCATCCCTATCTATGTCAGAGAGGCAGGGCAACTCGATATCACGGAGGAGCTCAGACGAGTCCTCGGGCGGCCTGTCCGACACAGAGGAATAAACCCTACGAAAATACTCGGCGAAACACTTCACAATCCCCTCAGGTTCCACAATCGCCTCTCCCCACTCTCCCGTCAACTCTGGCACCACTCTATTGACCCGTTCTTTCCTGTCCAACCACGACAGGAGTTTCCCTGCCTTATCACCAACGTCATACAGGCGGCCCTGTTGTTCCCTACTGAGGGTCTTAGCAGCGTTCGTAACCAGGTCCCTATACTCCGCCTGCTTCAAGCAAAGCTCATGCAGTGAGGACTCTGTAACCTCCTCCTCCATAGCCCCCTCAAGGGCCGCGATCTCCTCCTCCACTTGCCGCACATCGCCATCCCTCCGATTCTTGGCAGCCACCACCAGGGAGAGGGCTTCCCCCCGAAGCACGGCCTTAAAGGCTTCCCACAGCGACACCGCCGAGTCCACGGTTCCCAGATTGTCCTTAAAGTAATTATCCACCTTCTTTACCAGGGCGCTGCGCATCTTGGGGTCTCGGAAATACCATGGGTTGATGGGGGCCATCCTCCCTCCCGACCTAGATCCAGCCGGATCCACACTGGCGAGTGGTCAGAGATACCGCGTGCCATGTGCCTCGCCTCGGATATCAACGAGGCATGTGCGGCCAGAGTGAGCAGGTAATCAATCCTGGAGAGGCTACCATGCGCCCCGGAGTGAAACGTGTATTGACTCTGTGTGGGGTGCCGGAGCCTCCAGCAGTCTATCAGACCAAACGTATCCAGGAAGTCTGGAAGCCATTTCTGAGCCCCCCCTGTGTCCCTGGGCGGGTATCTATCCAACAGTCCGGAGCCCACAGCGTTGAAATCCCCTCCCACTACCAGCATTCCCCCCGGGAGAGTCAGCAAAGCCCTGCCCAGTTCAGCAAGTGTGGAGGCCTGCAGGGCCGGCGGGACATAAACCGAGACCAAAACCAAAGTCCTTCCTTCCCACCGCCCCGCCACCGCCACAAACCTCCCCCTATCGTCAACAATGGTGGAGTCCACCTCAAAAGGCAACGATGCTCTAACAAGGATGCCCGCACCCCTGGACCCAGAAGAGAATCCCGAGTGTGCAATGAATTTATACCCCTTCCTATTCAAGGCATAGCACATATTACCTATGAGATGCGTCTCCTGCAGCAGGACAACATCTGGCATTGAGCGTTTCAAAAATTGCAAAACAATCCCCCTCTTGATGCGATCCCCCAAACCATTAACATTCCAGCTTATAACACTTAAGCCCCTACCCCCCATCCTCAAACGAAAAGAGGCCCACCCCACACCCGAGGAGCCACCATGGAACAGCCCTGAGGATAATCATCATGCCTTGCAGAAATAAACCCCCCAACAACAAACTCAAAATCCCCAAAACTCCCCCCACCCTGCACCCCTGCTGCAGCTTACAAAGCCCCCCCAACTTGCAGTGTGCCTGTCGCCCTACAAAAACAAAAAATCTACAAAAAGTACCCTAAGGGAGGAAAAGAGCACCCCTCGTCCTCCCGCAACCCTCCACAGTTACTGCACTCTGTTCGAATCTTCAAGTATGGTCAAATCAAGTCAGGCCGGCTCTGAGATCTCAGCCCTGTCCATCCCGGCCACTGTCTCCATGCTCGGCTGTGTCATCCCCCGTCCGTCGCCGGGGCAAAGCGTCCAGCCATTCGTCGGCCATAACAGGAGAGTCAAAAAAGAATGTCCGATCTTCATGCACCACCCGTAGTCTGGCAGGGAAAAGCATGGCATACTTCAGATCCAGTTCCCGAAGTCTCCGCTTCACCCCCAGGAAGCTCTGTCTCTGTCTCTGCACCTGCTGGGTGAAGTCCGGATAAAAATTCAACGACGCATTCTGGAAGGGGACTGGGCCCGTCACCCTCGAAGCTTGCAGGATAGCGTCCCGATCTCGAAAATGAAAGAGCCGGGCGACAATCGGCCGCGGCGGGGCACCCGCCTTAGGCCGCCCGCCCGGCACCCTATGGGCCCTTTCCACCGCAAAAAACTTTCCAAGGCCCTTAGGCTTCAGATGATTGAGGACCAAATCCTCCACAAGCAGGTCCGCCGAAGCCTCATCCGAGGACTCCGGGACCCCGATGACGCGCACATTGTTGCGCCTGGCCCGGCTCTCGAAGTCCTCCAGCCGGCGGGCGGCGAGGTCACTCTCGGCCCTCAGCTTCCGAACCTCGGTCTGCAGATCCGCAACATCATCAGTGAGGCCCGTGGTCTTGTGGTCCAGGTTCTTAACGCGCTCGTTCGTCTTGCCCAGGTCCGAGCGGATCAGATTGACATCTACCAGGATGGCATCCACCTTATGCGCCAGGGCCTCGAACTGTCTCCCCATCGAGGTCTGCATCCCGTCGAGCGCGCCCATGACATCCTGTAGGGAGAGCTCCGGTGTCCCAGGCGAGTCCTCCTTCTGGGCATCCGGCGCCTGGCTCGATCCACTCGGCGATGCTTTCAGGAGGGCGTAGCGGTCCATACTGTTGACTTGGGAATACGTTCCCCGCCTGGTGGACTTAGTCTTCAGCCGATCCCCTTCTGCTTTGCCCGACATAATGGACTCCGGGCAGTCCAGTGCAGTTAAGACTGTTCCCTCTCAGCGAGAGGGATAAGGAGTGAGCAGCCCGCCGAGCGTCCTTGGGGTAATAAAGCCACCCAGAGCTCTACAGTGTCCGGGCAGACAAAGGGAACGAAATCGAAAGTGAAAGTGCGAGGACCTCCGTCCGACAGTTCACACCTCGCCAGGCCGTTGTTGATCAACTAGGAGTCGGGCATCCTGCCAACTCTAGCCCCTGGCATCCCCGGGAGTTAGGCCGCAATCTTCCGCCAGTCGTAAGTCCGGTTCCCGATGGGCGATCCGACCACGGGTAGCATCAATCGCCTCCCTGACAACTCAGCAACACGGTGCCATGCATACCATCAGGATTAGAGACAGGATAGTCGACGGAGGGCGCGAGGGTCTCGGGAGCTCTAAGCTCACGCGGCCATCTTGGTCAAGCGCTAGGCTCCTCCGGAGTCACATTCTTAATCAGTGATAAAAACTTCCTTGTCACTATGTTCACAATGATAAGCAAAGGGAAATTACCGTACTTCATGTATGTCACTACTACCTAGGGGTTTGTATCTACCTACAGGAAAATGTTTCATGCAAGCTGTGAATCGATATAGGCAGTGAAATAATTCAGTGTATTAACCACACCGCCAAAGGCGATTCAGCTATTGTGAATTGAAGCTGTTCTTATTTCTCCAACTGAAACATTGTATGGACAGTGTCTTTCATGGCCATCAATTGTTATTTATGTGTTAAATTAAAAGGTGGAAACAAACCAGTACAATTTAAATAATGCCATGGAACACGCCCATTTTTTTAAGTGTTTGAACTGTCCAGCTAAAATACATAACAGATCTAAGCTGACTTTGCCCACGATAAAACTTTGACATGTCCCTCTGCTCAATATCAATAACAGATGACACAATATTGTTTAGGTGTTTAGGTTGTAAATACCAGATGACAGCTTATTCATACTATTACCGACAACAGCTAGCACTTTGTCTAAATTCTCTTGGTCAATTTGTCTCAAACGTGCAGCAGCTTCCATTTGGGATCATTTCCAAATGTCTTTATAAGTAGCATATATAAATCTTTTAGTATGTGGGGATTTGTAGCCCAATAGAAAATCAGATAAATTGATGACCTCAGACAGGAGAGAAAGATATTGTTTTACTGCAGACAGTGTGGAATGTTCAACCATTTTTGACCTAACTTTCCCACCGAATAAGTGGTAACAGTACCAATAATGTATCGACTAATGGTATTTGGGATCCGGTCTACTTGATTTAAATACAGGTGTGGAATTGAGAAAACGAGCATGACAACAATTTGTCTACTGGTCAAAATAACCACCCGCCAGGACTCAAAAACAAAGAATTAAATGTACTGTTCTGCACCATACTATTTAGTTGTTCGTCTGTGTAATTTGTAAGATTCTGCCAATTATCAAAATGGGCAACAGAGGGAATGGTCGGGCATTCATTTCTTTAATTTTTACCAATCCTAAAAAAGTTATCTGCTGTATTTTTTCATTCAGAATAATAATTTGTGTCGGATTTAAGCAGCTCAAAATAATCTGTCTGTGCCTTAAACCTGGAAGGATTTCGTACCCCAAATCGATTTCAAATCAATAGTGTCCTTCCAGTAATCATACTCTTTAAGGGCCAATTGATTAATTTATATATATATATATATGATGCCAAAGTCGAATTTCTTGACATGTCTCTCTATGTTAGTAATGGCAAACTACATACTAGATTACACCGGAAAATTACCGCAGGGAACTCCATTCTACATGCGGATAGTGCCCATCCTCACCACACTATTCGGAGTATCCCATACGGCGAATTCCTTCGGATTCGCCGTATTTGTAGTGAGGAATGAGAATGTCAGACCTGTCAATTGGAAGCCTTTGCTCGTTTCCTCGATCGAGGTTATTCTAGAAAAATCTTGAATTCTGCACTCACCAAAGCTAATTTGTTACCTAGGGCTGTTCTTTTAAGTGTAAAAAAGCACAAGTGACATCTTCTGCCCAACAGATTAGTGAGACAGACTTAACTAATATCAGATTTGTCACCACATACAGTCAGCAAGAAAAACTGATTCGCAAGATGATTTATATTCAGTGGCCTATTGTACTAACCGACATGACACTTACTCATTTTGCCAGAACTCCCTGCGATTACTTTCAGAAGGGCACCCTCTATGAGGGATGCCCTTGTTAAATCAAGTCCCGAAGTCACTCCTAAAAAAACTTGGTTGACCAAAAAAGGCTTTTATAAATGTAATTCATGTCGGGCCTGTACCTTTGCAACCAATAGCACTGACTATATTACGGCATTTGATAACAAAAAAGTTCCCATTCGGGATTATCTTACTTGCCGCACATATTTTGCGATTTATAAATTACGCTGTACCTGTGGTCTTGAGTACATTGGAAGCACTAAGCTCCCTGTACATAAGCGCATCTTACAACATGTCAGGGCTATCGTCAATTCGGATCCTAATTATCCGGTGGCAAGGCATTTTAAAATGGTCCATAACAACAAACTTAAGGATCTTGTATATACTGTCTTAGGGGCTGTCCCTACTTTTGTGAGAGGAGGTAATCGTAAAACAACCCTCCGTCAATTGGAGACTCATTTTATTCTGTCCCTCGACACTAAGATGCCTAATGGTCTTAATAATAGTGAGGACTTACATCATTTCCTGTAATACATACTGTCTAAGTTCTCCTCTTTGGATCTGCGCTCTGTCCTTTTTAGGTCTCGCCTGACCCAGCGCATGCGCTGGTCTGGCGAGACTTATTGAGAGGGCTCCAAAAAGTGCTACCAGGCCAGCCTAGAGCTACAGTGCATGTGCGCGGGCGCCGTGCTTTACCGCGATTTACTTTCGCTTTGATGTTTGATCGCGATCCCGATCACTTTCGCGGCCGCAGGGCCGCTTGGCATAGCCAATAGGTCTCGCTTTTGGGACCTCATAAGTATTTAGTCATGCAACTGTTGCATGGCTAAACACATAAGGTCCCAAACGCGAGACCTATTGGCTATGCCAATGCTTGTTTGTGTTGGCAGTGATTTAAATATGTCTTTTACATCTTAGTTTTTCATGACATGACGTAATATCTAATCGGTGCTTTTTTGTCACTTTTATCTCTGTATCAACCCTAAGTAATTTGTACATTTTATTCTGTATTCACGTTATGATCTAAGTGTCTCTCTCCGCATATTTGTTCAGGCTTGAACAAATGTTACCAACTGCCTCATTCAATTTTTTAGGTAATATGTTTTTTACTTTTGGCACATTGTACTTTATTACTCTCTCGACTTCCAGGTATTCTATGCCGATTGATAGACTTGACAGTCTTCTTATTAGTTCATCCTGTTTATTGCTGCTACTATGACTATTTTTTGCACATCAGTTTCAGATTGGAATTTTCCATCTTCCAAATATTGCGCTATTTTGCACTAATGTATATAGCATACTAATTGACATATTAGTATATGAATTTTATTTGTGATGAGTATTCCCTTTTTTTGCTATTATTCGCAACTGCCATTCGTGTCACTGTTGCAAATGTGATCAAGCCGATGTTTCAATATGCTTATTTGCACAGTGTTTTAGAATTCTGATAGGAATTTTCCTTGATATTATCATGTTTCTTTTTCAAATGTTTCTTGTTATATATTTTAGTTGAGCTGCTATATGTTATTACCCCTTGAGATAATACCTATGTCCTAGTGACTATTTACACTTGTAAATGACTCAGCAGTGGATATATAACTACTACACTTTGCACTTGCATTTTTGCACTTATAATATGAACATCGTTGCAATTTAGAAACACTTGATGTTTTTGAATGATATGGGAACTTTCGTGATTATTAATTCTGTATTTCCGATATTCTGTTTATTTACAAATACGGTTAAATAATATGGTGTTTTTAGTATATTTATGATGAGATTTTCTATTATATTTATTGTATTTATAATGTGATACTCAAATATTTAATGTGTTAGCAGCAAACAAGTATTTGACTTTATATGGTTGCAATCAGAAATTATTATTTGATTCTGATGTATACATATACTTATTTTCTTATTTTGAACTATTTGTACTGTCGGTAGTTTCGTGGCAAGTTACCAAGTGTTTTGAAGTCTGTTGTTTAGTTTTATGCACATAGTAGTTTCGTTTCTAAAGGAATTTGTGCATGTGTTTTGATTTAACTATGGTTGTCCCAGAGCGCGTCATGTGATCAAGCTCGTGGATGCGAGCAAAACGCGTCATGGCTGACACTATGTCCGATGAGTACATTGGATATTTCTCATGCCAAATAAATTAATGTCTGCACTGAATCCGGACTCCTGTTGGTTCCTGTACTGTAAGCCTGAGCATATCGAAGAGGTCCTTGCCAGCGTTCTCCCCGTCCATGTTTGCTAGTGGCGGGGCTGGATTCGTTTTCTGTTTTTTATATATATATGTATATATATTCCCAATGTCTCCTTCATTAATCAATATGATGTTTATTCAGGCAATGGCATTTCCTTACAGGTTCATAGCCCTACGCGTTTCAGTCTATCCTTAGACCTTGTTCAAGGGTAGTAATGCAATGCAACCAGTTTCCACATTTAAATTCAATCACATGATGTTACCTCACATCCTGGTTGTGCTCGCTTTGCATTATGGTCAATGTCGTTTTCTTTGAAACAATAATTAATAGTGACAATGCAATTACAAATAATATAGTGTGCAAAATACTAGTGTTCACCTATGTTTTCCTCATTTTACATTGAATTCTGGGTTATTTTGTTGTTTTTATCATCCTGCAATTTATATACATACAATGTTGTTATTATACGTTTCCCTCCAGTGGGGTTTTATTTATAGCCACCCTTCCGTTCACAATATCTCCTTTATTTGTTACCAACATCAACCCTTTTAGTGGCTCCTGATTATCTAGTACTAACTATTTAAGGTAGGCAACAGAAGGGTCTGACATGCATTTTACTTGTTAGTTCATTGTTTTCCGCCCTCTAGTGGGCTTATTTATACCTCAATATAACCCGAATCTTCTGTCATTACTTTTCAGGGGTGGACTAATGATAACTATAAGTGATGTGTTACAATTATTAAAAAAATTAAAACCAAGTTACACTGATATTCTCATGTGTAACTACCAATTTGATGTCCAAAAGAGAAAACCAGGAGTACAATTACATAATATTTCATAACTGGAGTGAACTGTACTAGGCATACGTTTTTCTAAAGATGTGAATACATCTCCTCATCCTTGTTGAGATCGTGTGGAGCCAAAGTTCTAAATGATAAGATGTGACGAGATTCTTTTTGTCTAAGAGTTTTTACTCTGTTGCCACCTCTCACATGGCAGTCAACCATCTCCACTGCATAGAACCTCAATTTTTTCCAATCTCCTTCATGATATTTTTCCATGTGTTCTGCAACAGCATAGCTTCGATCTTTGTTAGCTGTAGCCCTCACATGTTCTAGAATACGCTTTTTTAACTCACACACTGTGCTTCCCACGTATTTGAGCTGACAAGGACATTCAATTATGTAAACCACGTATTGGCTCTTACAGTTGATGAATTGGTTTACTTTCCACTTCTTTTTATTAGCCATCTTGATCTCTTTGGTGTTATACGCGATTTGACAGACTTTGCAAGTGGAATACTTGAAAAAGCCTTTCGCATCCAGCCATGTTCCCTGTTTTTTCAAAATGGCTATGTACCAGTTCATCCTTGAGATTTTTCGCTCTCCTGTATGTAATTTTTGGATGGCTTCCCACTATTTTTGCCATTGTGGGATCAAGGCGAAGTATATTCCAATGCTTGCGTATGATTCTTCCAATATCTTTGGATTCTGTAGAGAAGGTTGTTATTAGTCTGATTGCATCTTTTTCTTTATCTTTTGCTTTGCTTTTGTTTTTTATGATTTCAATTCTTGTTTGTTTATCAGTTTTTTCCAAACATGATCTCAACACCTTTTTGCTGTATTTTCTATTTTTGAATCGCATCAATGTTAATTTACTGTGTTTTTGCCATTCATGTTCCTCCGAACATATCTGTTTTATTCTTAATAGTTCACCGTATGGAATGTTTTTGATTAGTGGGGCTTGGTGAAAACTCTCTGCATGCAACGTTGCATTGCTAGCTGTTTTTTTTCTATGCAGCGTTGTGTGTAACATGTTTTCTTTAACATAAATCTCTGTATCCAGGAAAATCACTCTGTTAGTACTGATGTTATATGTAAAATGCAGGTTGGTGGTTGAGGTATTTAAGATGTTGAAATATGCGTCAAATTCCTCCTCAGATCCATTCCATATTATGAGGAGATCATCTAAATATCTCATCCGTGAAATTTTTTCCACATATTGATTATTGTTTGTATTCCAAGCCACCTTTTGCTCCCACCAGCCCATAGTGAGACATGCATAGTTCGGACTGAAAGAAAATCCCATTGCTGTACCATCTTTTTGTACGTAAGTTTCATCTCCAAACATGAATACATTTTGTGTTAAGCATAATTCAATCATTTCTAATATCATTGTATTGTGATTTGTGTAATGCATGTTTCGTTCCTTTAGAAAATATTTACACGCTGCTATGCCAATTGTATTGTTGATATTGGTGTATAGCGAGATCACATCCATTGTGATTAGCTTATATGATGGTTCCCAAATGATTTCCTGTACAATTCTTAGCAGATCTTTGTTGTCTCGTAAATACGATGTGAGTTCTTTAACATATGGACTTAAGTAGTTGTCAATGAAGTTAGCAATTGGTTCTAGCAGTGACCCTTTAGCAGAAATGATTGGTCTCCCTGGTGGTTTTGTGGGATGCTTATGTATCTTTGGGAGGAAATAGATTGTTGCAATTATCGGATATTTAGTTGTAAGATATCTTTTTTCCTCGTGGCTTATAAGTTTTTTCTCCCACCACTGTTGTAATTTCTTATCCAAACTGCTTTTATAGTTTGCAATTGGATTCTCCCTCAGTCTTTCATAATGTTTTGTGTCTCTTACCTGTGAGTGAGCCTCCTCCACATAGAGATCTGTCTTGGATGATAATATTTCCCCCTTTATCAGCCATTTTTAGGTCTCGCTGGCTATCGCGTAAGCGATCGCTCAGCGAGACTCTTGTAAAGGGGCTCCCAAAAGTGCTCCCAAAAGCGGATTGCATGGCGAGCACGCGCACAATCACGTGCATCGTGCCGCCATGCAATCCGCTTTTGTGAAGCACTTCAGCCCACTGGCGACGGGCGTGCGGTTAAGCGCACAATGACGAGCAGAGGCGCCATATGGCTTTCCTCTCTCGTCATGGTGCGCGCACATCGCACACCACTTGCCAGCCAGCCTGCTTTGACTTTTGTGCCTCAATGCTCCTCCCCCACCACAGAACGCGTCTCGCGGCCCCTTCCTGTATGCAAGGCTCGCCGGGGCCGCGCTTGTTTTAACTTGTTTTGTTTGTTTTGTCAAAGTTCTAAACCTGCAATGGACTTGGGTTATGGTTTCTGGAGACTTTATTACTTCCCTTATAGCAGCCCGTGATAAGAGAATCAAACTCATTGCCCTTTGCTGTTTATGTTTCTACATTAAGGCCGTAGGGTATGTTGGCAGCTGTTATGACCCCTTATCGCAGTGCGTTTGTGCGTGCTCTGCTAGGTTTTTCTTTCACAGTTGTCCCATTGTACGTTGTCTGTTTTTAATCCGCTTCATGGCTAAGGACACCTCGAGGGAGTTGTGCGAGTCTCCTTTGTCTGGTCTGGAATCCCAACAGCGTTTACTTTAGGTTTCTCTGACTGCAGTGTGTCACCGTGTTGGTAAGTTGTGTAATCTATACTGTGTTTCTTTGCTGAAGAGTGAGAGTACACAAGCCAGGGATCTTTGGAAACTCTGGTTTTCATGCGGAAAATGCGCTCTTAAGCAAAATATTGTTTGTCTTGTAGCAAAACATGAACAGGAGGACTGTGTGGGGCCATTTAACCCCTTCAGTGCCCGCCCCTTTCCCCGCCCTGTGCCGGCCGTTGTATTAGCGGGCGGGGTTTATGACGAGCTGGTCTCATCATGGGCACAGCGCCACCGCGGCCCATGACGAGACCAGCTCGTCATGGGCATTGAAGAGGTTAAACAATTTCAAGGATTCCAACTTTTTGATCTTGATACTGCAGGCCTGCCACTGTAAACCAAAAGGTGCCCCAAAACGTATGTGCATCCACAGGTGAGCTTCTTCACTGAGATGGGCTTGGCAGTATATTTCAATTGGTTTTAGGAATCAACATATGCTAGAACTTCCTTCAATATTAACGACTCCTCGGTGGGAGAAACTTTTGCAATAAATGCAGGTGATGTTTTGGGAATTTTAGGCAGGAAGCTTTAGGACCACTATCTGCCAGAAGGGTGTGCCCCTAGGTGATCCATGTAGTTGACCCCCATATATATTTTTTCTTAATTTTCTTAAGTATTTTTTTTACTTTATATTTTTGCCTTTCGAACTAGATTATGCAACTAACTTGGTTCTCCAGGTGACCACCGAGTTCACCTACATGGACACCCACCTCCAGCAATATATTGGTTTATAATTGTCATCACAACCTTATTTATAGTAGTTAGAAAAATCTCGTCATTTGTGATTGAGCCAAATGTGTTGCTTGCATATTTTGATTTGAGATGTTTATATACATAATGCAAAGCATCTCCTATTTCTTTCTCCTATAAACAGGAATCAGATGTATGGACACGTGGCTTCTGTAAATGACAGCTACTCTGCTATGTCTGCTGTTGGGCAGTTTTCTGTTTATTTTTATTATCTTGCTGATGAGTTCCACGGTTCAGTACAGTAACAAAGACTCCACCAATATGCATACTTGGGCCTGTAAAACTATACCAAGCACTGCTTCAGCATAGTGTCTATCCTAAAAAGGAAATGGCGGATTAAAACTCTCGTACATCTACACTCCGATAATTGAAAATGTAAGGAACTCTTCCAAAAAATGCATCTTGCATTAACGTAGTTCATTTTGGGTCAGCGATCTCTGTGAGCAACAAATAAGACAGAATCTTCTGTCTGGAAGCTGCTGCCAGTGCACGGCTGACTCTCTTGAGATGCAGAAAATGTACATCTCTGATGATTCACTGTCCAGACCGCCTGAGCGCTTGAATTATTTAAGAGCTGCATACTGTAAATGGGAAACGCCAGACATATTTAAAATAAAAAAAAATAATGTTGAGCATGCTTGGCCTTGTTAGTTCCCTTGGGCCATTTGTGTTTGTATTTTTAAATAGGCTATAGTGTTTAGAAATACTTTAAAATGCTTGGAACCTTTTTATTTGGACGGCTATGTTCAAATTCACAAATTGTTCTACTACACACTCGTGAGTTGATCATCCTCTGCTCCAACCCACAATTAATTGTATCATGATGGAAGTTCAGGTTTTAAAAATCGTTGCGATCGGTGGCTTTCTAAAAGATTTTCATTTCAATATCCTTTTTTAGCCTCGTATTTTCTAAAAAAAAACAAACAACAAAAAACCCAACGTAATAAAAGATACATAAAATCCTAGTGAAAATACGTACAGAGGGACATTGGGTCTCTTGAGTGTCATTCACATTTTGTTTTCCCCTACCACAACATACAGCATGGGACAATGAATGAGTCCGTCCACTTCATCCATTGGCTTTCTTCATTGTGAGTGAAGGCATTTTACACAACAGAATATGTACAACCACACAAAAAGGAGTACTTTTCAGTGCCATGGCTGCCGAGCCGCTCCTTAAAATGGTTTTAATGATTGCAATTTATTTTCATACCCCATTTGTTTACTTAGAATAAATAAATAAAAATAAGCTTTATACGCTTGGCCAGACTCGTTGACTTTGCGAACGTTTGTTAAACAAGCGCCTTGAGATCCTCACGGGTGAGTAGTGGGCTATATAAACCCCAGATTGTTTGATTGAAACTAGCAGCTATCTGGAAAAAAAGAAGCAAAGAGGACAGCAAGCTGTTAATGGTAAGTACCTACAGCAGTTAATAAACTGACATTTCCTTCAACACAGGGAGTGAAGAGGTTTTTCCGCACCTAGTTGTAAGACTTTTTTGGCATTTTCCAGTGTGCGTGTTCGGACATGCATAACTTTCTTTTGTTCAAGAAACCTGCCTTCATAAATTTCATACTTTTTTTTGTTTAAAATACAGCTTCATCAATACCTGGCTGGCTTTCTGTTCCCATTTGGTAAAAAATTTGAAAAAAACATAGTTAATAAATGTACATTTCAGAAAACAGAAAATCTATGATTCTGTTGCATCAAGTGTTTTTGTTAAAAAATACTTACATTGCATATAGCGAGTCGTGGCCAGTATCATCAGTTAGTGACCATCCTCACATCCACCCATTCAGTATTGGATCTGTCATAGATTCACATGCTTCAATCATTCCCCGTCATTTAAGTGAGAGTCCCACGGTGTCATAATAAAACAGTATGTATCACTATCATAGGCTAAAATGGCAATGAAAAAAACAATTTAATAGCCTATGTCCATCTAAAACAAGCATTTGCAATGCAATAGGTCTTGCATTTATGCAAGTTTGAGCTATTGGCATTGTAAATATATTGCCTTTTTTTAATGTTTTGTTTTTTAAAACATAAATAAAAGGCATTGCCATTTACAATGCCAATAGCTTAAACTCGCGGAAATGCGAGACCTATTGCATTGCAAATGCTTGTTATCACTATTCCATCGTCTGATTTTAATGTTTTCAGGGCCTTACGTTCTTCCATTGTCAAGTTATATTGTTGTTTTCTGTTTTTCAGTTGATAAAGATCTTTTACGATTGCTTCATGGAAAATTTCTATTTTATTTCCAGGTGGTAATTGTGGGTAATATTTAGATTTTGATCTTTTCCCACTACTTCCTTCCCCCAACTGGGAGCAGTATACATCTAATTCATTAGATTGTTCATTTTCATCATGGTCCAATTCCATCAGTGTAATGAAGTGTTCTGCCTCTCCCGCTTGGAGGTCCATTGATGGCATTTCCTTGTTTTCTAAGTGTTCTTTCATTTTCGGATTTTCATTGAAGATTTTTGCCAGTTTGAGTTTACGGATGTATTTATATACATCTATTCTGGTCTAGGCCATGTCCATGTTGTTCGTTGGACAAAAGGTGAGACCGCGTTTGAGTACCTGAGTCTCTATTTCCGTTATTGGTCTTTTAGATAAGTTGATAACTTCCAATTCTTGTGAGTTTTCTAGTTCTTCTTCTGTCTCATACTCCTTGTCCATGTTCCTGTTTTTTTGGGGTCTATTGCTGCGCTTGCCTCTTCTTGTTGGCTTATTTTTGGGCAGCCTCTTCCCCTG
The DNA here is from genome assembly GCF_964204655.1 of Triturus cristatus. Taxonomy (NCBI): domain Eukaryota; kingdom Metazoa; phylum Chordata; class Amphibia; order Caudata; family Salamandridae; genus Triturus; species Triturus cristatus. The sequence continues at coordinate 675,009,937 of NC_140593.1, read as the reverse complement.
CCCCTTCCTCTGTTTGATCCTGATTGCGCCACCATGTTTTTCTCCCAATTTTTCTGCTGAAGTGCCAGCCTCATTTCCCCTAAAAAATTACATTTGGGACGTATTGCACCTTGTTCTCCCTCATTCTCACTCATATCTGTTGATCCCAAGGATGACATACTTCCTGATGTATTGGTTACTGAGTCAAGTTTGTCCTGTTGTTTAAGAAGGTCAAATTTCCTTGCATGTGTGAATATGCGTCCTTCTGAGTAAACATCCTTGTCCCTTTGAAATTTGGTTTGTTTACGTAGTCGTACTGCTTCCTCATGCTTTTCTATCTGATATTCCAGGTCCTGTTTAAATTTTAACAATTCTGCATTTAGTTCAACTTTTTCTAATTCTGCCTCCAATTCCTTTAGTTGGGCTGAAAACAATGAACTAACAAGTAAAATGCATGTCAGACCCTTCTGTTGCCTACCTTAAATAATTAGTACTAGATAATCAGGAGCCACTAAAAGGGTTGATGTTGGTAACAAATAAAGGAGATATTGTGAATGGAAGGGTGGCTATAAATAAAACCCCACTGGAGGGAAACGTATAATAACATTATATGTATATAAATTACAGGATGATCAAAACAACAAAATAACCCAGAATTCAATGTAAAATGAGGAAAACATAGGTGGACACTAGTATTTTGCACACTATATTATTTGTAATTGCATTGTCACTGTCACTATTAATTATTGTTTCAAAGAAAACTACATTGACCATAATGCAAAGCGAGCACAACCAGGATGTGAGGTAACATCATGTGATTGAATTTAAATGTGGAAACTGGTTGCATTGCATTACTACCTGTGAACAAGGTCTAAGGATAGACTGAAACGCGTAGGGTTATGAACCTGTCAGGAAATGCCATTGCCTGAATAAACATCCTATTGATTAAATCAAAGTCCAGTGAGTGCGTGTGGAACGTTTTCTACGAAGGAGACATTGGGAATATGTTTTAACGGCTGGCTCTGCCGTCTCCACTAACCGCACCGTTGAGAGCGCTGTATGCTACAGAGGGAGCCACCGCTGTGTAAAATATATATATGTGTGTGTTTGAGTAAGCAAATATTTCTTTGGTGGTGTTGGAGTTAATTTAAAATAACTCAAAAAGCTCATATCCCGTGAAATAGGTATATTTATCTTTTTGCAACTTTCTGGATGGGGAGTTGGACAATGTTCCCATTGGGTAAAATTAAAACGGGGTAGTTGCCTAATAATTCTATATAGGAAATGGTGCCCAGAATGATGGTAGCAGAACATATCAGCATAGTTAGCATAACTAAGGTATAGCTCTTCTGATACAAACACAGTATAATACTCTATTTCAAAAAGCATGAATTTACAGTATCACCATCCCAATCATCTGAATGCAACCCAGGTACTATTACATAACCCATAGAAACTTTGAACACATATGGTATCTTCAGGATCTCTGTCGGACCAAATATGTTGTAAGGAACTTTATCCCAAACAATTCCATCAGTCACTGGTACAGGCTGAAATGTTAACGAGGGATAAGCCTCTTTTCATTTTGTGCGATGAAGAATGGGGGGCCAACGCCCCTTCGACCAGGTTTGTAGCAGAACGTTCTGGGAGATAATAGCCTTTGATCAGTAGGGGGGAAAAAAGTTGCATCCAATCCACACAAACAGGAAAATCAAGGAGAGTATGATCCAGACATATATCCAAGGAGGGACTAGATAAGTGTGTTTTAACCGTGATATAAAAATCCAAATCCGAGCTGAAGGCATGTACAAAATGGACAAACTGTCAGAAGAAAAATTATTTTGATCCATTTAGTACCCGGAGGAACATAGCTGAAAGAACAGGAGGTTGGGATTCAACAGCAGGACTTGAAAATGCCAACTCCGAAAATCTCTCCAACGGTGGATCATTGTAAATGACATATGTTGTAAAAGACAGGATATTAGAAACCGGTATTGTGTCAGGGAAAGTGTCTGGGAGACTCAGACTTCCCCTCCCTCAGCCTGGGGAGTATCAATATCGGGTGTGCTCACAGGCCGCAAAGAAAAGTCTTGCAGGAAAGAACTTCTATTTTGTTGCATACTATGAAGTATCAGTCACATGGTTTAGCTTGACATGTTCAATGGAGACAAAACGTTTGTCTTTAAAACCAGGGGGAAGTAGCGAAATCACAGATCTGAAAGAAACAGTTGGGTTTGAGGCATGTGACCTGTAGATCACCTGCTTGTGCATATATCGTCATCTAGTGTTGGGCCTGGATGTTTGCACTTTGTTTTTCTTCGAAGAAGTCTTTGTAGTCACGAGGTAGGTGACTCCTCTTTTCGGTGATAGCGCGCATGGTCATTGACTCCATCTTCAGATTGTTTTTTTTCCACCATCGGGTTCGGATGTTACTTTGCTTCGACACCGATCCTTCGGTTTCCCTCGGTGCGATGACAAATAACCCTTGACGGTATTGTTTCCGATCGCGTTCTCCATTCTTCGCGTATCATGTTTGTTTCTGAAAAACCCTCTTTTGATCGGAAAGCTCGTGGTAGGCAGTCGATGGAACAAACTCCCTTTAAATACTGCCTTCGGTGCCACGCGAAATACCCGCACACTGACTCACACGAAGTGTGCAACCTGTGTTTGTCACCAGAACACAAAGAACAGGACTGCGACATGTGTAAGGCTTTCTGTTCCAAGAAGACGCTTCGTGACTGTTGTGCTCGACGACGCGACATGCATAGCCAACACACAGACTCCATTCCGGACCACTTCGGACCTGAATCTGAAGAAGCCGGCGACGCTTTCGGGGCAGAGGAAGAGCAGGATCCCATTTCTGTTTTGGAGGAGGGCTCCGACCTGGATGACGACATCCCGCATGGACAATGTACTGTAAGTACAGTCCCCTCTTCGCCCCGACTCCCTAGCCAACCTGCTAAAAAGAAGGCTCCGAACCAACCTGAGCTCTCGGACCCGGTCGGCACCAAGATCATGCTTCCGACGCCCCGCCTTCTGGCTCGGCACCGAAGCCTACCCCAAAGCCCTCCAGCTCCGAAACGCCCTATTCTAAGTCAGACACCGAGCCAAAGCCTTCGGGATCGAAGACCAAGTCCGGCTCTGATCATCACCACTTGGCACCAAAAACAAAATCGGATCCAAAAACACCAGCCCCAAAACCATCGGCACCAAATATTTTGGCGCCAAAACAGACTGATTAACCAAGTCACCTAAGAAGCATAGTCCCGGTGATCCGCTCGAAAAAACGGACCTCATTACTACTAAAGTGACTTTAAAAAGAGGGGCTACTACTGAGAGGAATGCTATATTCCATTAAAGAAGAGAACTGTTGCGACAAATCCTTCTCCTCCTCCTTTTCCTCCTCCTTCTCCACCTTTACCTCAGCCTCTGTCTGTGCCCACTTCACCTGAGCACTCACCACCATATATACCTGACAATAAGGGTGATGGGGACAGGGACGATAATAATGAGGACAACCAACCTGCACCTATTGATTAGTGGGATGACTCTGACACTGACTCACCCACAGACAATGACCCTGACCTAGACCATACCAGGCCCTCCATCAGACGACAGTGTAGTATATATTAAATTGTTAGGCAGGGCTGCTAATTATGATGGGGTCCAGCTGCATAAAGAATCCCTTGAAGAGGATTTCCTCATTGAAACATTAAACAATACACAAAAATCCACACATACGTTGCCCATGCTTAAAGGAATGACCAAACATGTAGACGATATATTTAAGGATCCCGTCAGGGCACGTATCCTTACCCCCAGGGTGGATAGAAAATACAAACCTGCACCATATGATCCAGTCTACATAAGAGGACAATTAACCCTAGACTCATTAGTTGTTTCTAATGCATGCAAGAGGGCAAACTCCCAGACTACTGGAGACGCACCACCCCAGATAAAGTCAATGCTCCTGGACGCTTCAGGGAAGAGAATAGCCTCCCAGGCAGCTAACTTCTGGCGCATATCTAACACAAGCGCTGCTAGCCAGATATGACTGTGAGCATTGGGACGAAATAGAACAACTTATCCAATTTGTACCCCAAGAACAGAAATCTTAAGCGCAAGACCTGGTACGTGAGGGGCAACTAATTTCCAACCATCAAATTAGGTGCTCCCTAGATGCAGCTGATACATCGGCCAGAGCGGTGAACACTAGTGTCCTTTTAAGAAGGCACGCCTGGCTACGTATATCAGGATTCAAACCGGAGGTTCAAACCTCAATATTAAACACACAATTCAATAAACACCTATTTGGGCCAGCGGTAGATTCTTCTCTTGAGAAGATGAAGAAAGATACAGAAGTGGCTAAATTAATGGGAGCCCTTCAGTCTCAACAAGGCCGTGGTTCCTTTCAATGCTCATTTTATCGAGGAGGGTCCAAAACCATGTCCTTGGACACTGCATCCACATCTAAGGGCAATAACCAACCCTCAGGTTCCAAGACTTACTTCAGGGGTGGTTATAGAGGAAACAACAGCAAGGGCAGAGGTAGAGGTTCCAACACACGCACCTCCCCCTCTAATACAAAACAGTGACTTTCCCACAGTTCCCCCCGACCACTTAACACCTGTGGGGGAGAAGACTGTTACAATTTTAACCAAAGTGGCAGTCAATAACAGACAAGTGGGTTCTCCAAATTATCCATTCTGGTTACTACCTGGAGTTCATCAACACTCTTCCAAACAATCTCTTCTAGGTAAAGGAGCCATAGAGCCCATACCACCAAAACATCAAGAGTCGGACGTGTATTCCTTTTACTTCCTAATTCCAAAAATAACCGGCTCTCTCAGACCAATATTAGATCTCGGAGAACTAAATTTTTACATACAATCAGACCATTTCCACATGGTAACACTTGTACTGCCTCTTTTGCAAAAAGACGACTTTCTGCCTACTCTAGACTTGAAGGACGCATACTTTCATATTCCAATCCACCCAGCTCACCGCAAATTGCTCAGGTTCGTGGCAGCAGGTCAGCCTTACCAATTCAAGGTTCTCCCATTCGGAGTCACCATTGTCCCCAGAGTCTTCACAAAGTGCTGGCGGTAGTAGCTGCTCATCTAAGAAGACAAAACATTCATGTCTTCCCATACCTGGACGATTGGCTCATCAAAGCTGGCACGTATCAACAATTCCGCAAGCACACTTCCGTAACCATTCAGTTACTTCACCAACCGGGGTTTACAGTCAATGTGTTAAAATCACATCTTTCAGCCAGCCAAAACTCAGAACTACCTAGGAGCCACCTTAGATACTCAAAGGGCTCTGGCGTTTCCCAACGCAGACATAATTTGAAACATGCAGGCATTGATTCTCCAGTTTCAAGCCAATTAGTCACTTCCAGCTCGAGTTTTTATGCAGCTGTTGGGAATGATGGCTTCTTGCATCATGATCGTTTCCCTTGCCAGGTTGCACATGCGTCCACTTCAAGAATGTTTACCCAGTCAGTGGAACCAGTCACAAAGTCTATTAACCGATATAGTGTTGGTAAGCGGTCGTACTCCTCGCTCTCTGCAGTGGTGGAACACACAAAATTTGTCAAAAGGACGGCCGTTCATAGACCCAGTTCCACAGACAATATTAACAGCGGACGAGTCCCTAACTGGCTGGGGTGCTCATCAACAACACACAGTGCAGGGTCTTTGGACCCAATAGCAAAGGTTGCTCCACATCAATCATTTGGAGCTAATGACAATCTTTCTAGCTCTCAAAGCCTTTCAAGATCACCTGTCTGGAAAAACTGTCTTGGTTCGAACCAACAACATGACAGCTATGTATTACATACAGAAACGGGGGGGTACACACACTATCCAACTGTCTTGGTTATCCCAACACATCTGGAAGTGGGCTAGTCACCACAGTATCTCCTAATGGAACACCTCCCAGGAGTCAACAGCTAGATTGCGGACCTCCTCAGCAGGCAGAGGTATCAAATACACAAATGGGAACTTCACCCTCAAGTTCTCCACCCTTACTTTCAAGCTTGGGGAGTCCCTCACATAGACCTGTTTGCAACACCCCAAAACACAAAATGCCAAAACGCGCCTCCAGGTATCCACACCCGTTATCCAAAGGCAATGCTCTATGGATGAACTGGTCAGGGATTTTTGCTTATGCTTTTCCGCCTCAACCACTCATTCCATGAGTGGTTCGGAAACTCAGGCAAACATCTCTCACACTAATCCTTGTAGCTCCAACATGGGCACGTCAACCCTGGTTCACAACCCTGTTGGAACTCTCTCTGGTACCACATCAAAAATTAAATTTAACTCCCAGTTTCCTCACACAGAGCCATGGAGAAATCAAATACCCAGATCCCAAACAACTGAACCTCGCGATCTGGCTCCTGCAGTCATAGAGTTTGGTTATCTGAACTTTCCATCAGACTGTATGAACATTATTAAGGAGGCCCGAAGGCCTCCCACAAGATCCTGTTACAGAGCCAAATGGAAACAATTTATGATCAATTGCAATAACAATAAGATCACCGTCCCGATGCTTCCATACAAAACATTATCCGAAACCTCTTACATTTGCTGCAGTCTTCATTGGCATATTCATCCATCAGACTGCATCTCGCTGCAATTGCAGCCTATCTTCAAAATAGACAACATGTATCCCTCTTTAGAGTGCCTGTAATTAAAGCATTTATGGAAGGATGAAAAAGAATTATACTACCAAGAATTCCACCTGCCTCAATCTAGTCCTCCCAAGGATAATGGGCCCGCCATTTGAACCCATGCACAAATGTGAACTACAATTCCTTACTTGGAAGACAGCTTTCCTCATTACAATCACTTCATTAAGGAGAGTGGGTGAACTTCAGGCACTAACCATAGAAGAACCTTTTTTCCAGCTACACAAAGATAAAGTGGTTCTTTGTACCAATCCCAAATTCCTACCTAAGGTAGTATCTGCATTTCACACAAATCAGTCAGTTGAGTTACCTGTTTTTTTCCCTCAACCTGACTCTGTTGCAGAACGAGATCTACACACATTGGATGTTCGGAGACCACTGTTGTATTAAACGGAAAGAACAAAATCTTTTCGTAAGACCAAACAACTCTTTGTCGCTTTTGCACCACCTCACAAGGGCAATCCTGTATCCAAATCAGGTATTGCTAGGTGGATTGTTAAATGCATTCAAATCTGCTATGCAAAAGCCAAAAGGACTCTAATGATACCCCCTAGAGCACATTCCACTCATAAGCTAGGGGCTACTATGGCCTTCTTAGGGAGCATCCCTATTACTGACTCCTGCAAAGCTGCAACATGGTCCACACCACACACTTTCACCAAGGATTATTGTGTAGATGTGTTAGCCAGACAACAGGCTAATATGGGCCAAGCAGTACTTAGAACGCTGTTTCAGACAACTCCATCAGCTACAGGATAGCCACCGCTTAGGGGAGACTGCTTTATAGTCTATGCACAAGCATGTGATCTACAGCTCACATGCCTCGGAACGGAAAATGCTACTTACCCAGTATGCATCTGTTCTTAGCATGTAGAGCTGTAGAATCTCATGCGCCCACCCACCTCCAGGGTACCTGTAGCTGCTGTAGTTCTTCTGTTACTATTAATACATACAGATGGTCATCAGAGTTCTTTACTTCTACTCCATTCTCTCACCCTCTGCGGGAAAACAATCTGAAGATGGAGTCGATGACCATGCACACCCTCACTGAAAGGAGGAGTCAAAGACTTCTTCGAAGAAAAACAAAGTGCAAACATCCGGGCCCAACACTAGATGGCGATATATGCACAAGCATGAGATTCTACAGTTCTACATGTCAAGAACAGATGCATACTGGGTAAGTAGCATTTTCCTTATAGATTCCTTACCTTAAAATTACCCCCAGGCGTCAGACTGGATCCAGAAAGTTTTTCGTCAGCAGTACCCCTGCACGTCAGAAGGTAGCGTCGGTCAACTCAGCGGCATGGGATGACGTTGCGGTAGCAACATAGACGCCACCCTCGCGCGCTGAAGTCTTTCTTTTTCCGTGCCAGCAAGCGCAGATCCGGAGAGAGCAGTACCCCCAGTCACTTTTTGACTGACTTTTTGTCGACTTTGTTTCTTGAGTATCGACTCCTGGTGCACCAGGGATCCCCGGCTTCAAGGCCTGCAATTCGGTGACTGATCCACATCGGGTGTGCCTCTACTGCCTGGAGCACGACCACGGCCCCAAGTCGTGCTCCGACTGACGAACCATGGCCCGAAGTCTTTGCGGAAGTGATCCTGAAAGTTCCTTCAGGCCCGGCAGTCGGCTCCGCGACGTTCGAGGTCTTGGTCGCGTAGGAGGTAGAGGAGCCAACACCATTCTTCATCTAAGTCTTCGCACTCGGGGTCAGGTAAGTCGAAGCACAAAAAAGTCTAAGAAGCATTGTCGCTCTTCGACTTCTCCCCATCCGTCGGCTGACGCGAGGAGGGATGCGGGTGGTGCCCCTCCCGTGGCTCCGCGTTGCGGAGCCCATAGGGCCAACTCTGGGTTTCCCTCCCTTCCCGGGACCCGGAGAGCCCCCGCCCACTTTCGTCAATTCTACGAAGCGATGCACGCCATCTTTGGGCGGCCCGACTCCGCCGGCGTGCCCTCAGGCCCCGCAGACTCGGCTGGGGGCCCTGGGCGTTCGACGCAGCAGTGCCGGCGCCGCAGGGTCCCCTTTGATCCAGGCCTGGATCCGGATCTGCGCTGGTCGACCTTGTTTTGCCTTCCCCTGCGCAGATTCCACCGTCACCAGGCCCGCCAGTGGCATCTGCTGTGTCCCCAGCCGATGTCGACCCCGGCCTCCACCTCGAGGTAGACACGGAGCCAGACCGGCATCAGCCAACACCGATGGGTACTTTTGTGCCCCTGTTCTACCCTGGCTCTTTGAGACCAGATTGGCAGCCAGAGGAGGGTGAGGAGGACTGGGAGGGGCCTGGGGACCCTTTAACTGACCAGTTAATATGTGGACAGGACTGGAGAGAGGAACTGGGGGAAGCCAGTGGTCTGGGTACCTCACCAGACCATGGCATGTTGTCTCCTCCTACCGTGGCTATGGAGGAGGGAGCGTCATACGCAGTGGTGTTGGTAGGGCGGCCGAGGCTCTCAACCTTGAGCTTCCTACTGTGGCAGTCAGGACTAACCTCCTGACAGAGGTTCTTCAACAGCAGTGAGTTCTTCGGAGCCCCTGCTCCTGTTTAATGAAGCCCTCACGGACATCCTTTTGGGCACCTGGTCCAGGCCCAACACAGGGGCTCCTGTGGACAGGATGATTGCCAGATGCCACTGCCCGGCCCCAGGCGACCCCACTTTCCTCTCCTCACACCCCACCTCTGAGAGCTTGGTGGTCCAAGCTTCTACCTCCAAGGGCGCATTCCCTACCTCTCCACCTGATAGGGAATCCAAAATGCTGGACCATCTTGGGAAGAAGATGTTTTCTTCCTCCAGCTTAGGACTGCGGTCTGTAAACACCGCATGTCTTTTGGGCCGTTAAACCCATTCCGTGTGGGACACGGTTGCATAGGTGCTGCCTCAGTGCCCGGATGAGGCCCGGGGCGTGCTCTCCCGTGCAGTTGCAGAGGGGAGAGACGCAGCAAAGTTTACCATCCGCTGTGGGCTGGATACTGCCGATGCACTAGGCAGAACGATTTCCACGGCAGTAGCCCTTCGACGCTGCGCCTGGTTGCGGTCGACTGGTTTTTCCGGGGATGTCCAATCCACCGTTATGGACATGCCCTTTGAAGCCCGTCGCCTTTTCGGCGACAAGGCAGACAACGCACTAGAGCGCTTTAAGGACTCTCTGGCTACGGCCCAGTCCTTGGGCCTCTCCACCACCCGCCCTGCACAGTGTGCCTTTCGCCGCTTTAGTGGCTCGGGAAGAGGTGCCCCGCCATGTCCCGCTCAGAGCCACAGGCCGGCGCAAGCTGTTCAGTCCCAGCGCGGCCGGAGACGGGGAAACCACCACCGTGGTTTCGGGGGCCAGCGGTCAGGCCACTCCACCACAGCCCCCTCTGGAGCAGCCTCCAAACCCTCCTACTCCGACCTTTCAGGGCCACCAAACGCCAGTGGGTGGCAGGATCCGCCATCACCTCCCACACTGGCACACCATCACGTCTGACTGGTGGGTTTTGCAAATAGTCCTAAGGGGCTACTCCCTTTCCTTGAAGACTACCCCTCCATTCATGCCACCTCGGTACCATCGCATGTCGGAGCATCACCTGGCCCTTCTCCAACAGGACGTTTCAGCACTCTTGGCCAAGGGTGCCATCGAGTGCGTTCCTGCCCCAGAAGTAGGTCGTCTTTGTTATTCCCACTACTTTCTGGTGCCCAAGAAGGACAAAGGCCTGCGTCCTATCTTGGATCTCAGGAACGTCAACCGCTTCCTCTGGAAGGAGAAGTTCAAGATGTTGACGCTCGCTCAGGTCTTGTCTGCCCTCTACCCCGGAGACTGGATGGTAGCGTTGGACTTGCAGGACGCTTACTTTCACATCCCCGTCCTGCCGGCCCACCGGCGTTACCTTCTGTTCAGGGTAGGCCACGAGCACTTTCAGTTTACCGTGCTCCCCTTTGGCCTCACCAGCGACCTTCGGGTGTTCACAAAAGTGAATGTGGTGGTCGCAGCTTATCTGTGCAGATCAGGGGTTACAGTCTTCCCCTATCTCGACGACTGGCTGTTGAAAGCAGGTTCGCCCCAGGCTGTCATCTCCCACCTCCAGATTACGGCCGACCACCTGCATTTGCTGGGGTTTCCATCAACATGCCGAAGTCACACCTGACCCCCTCTCAGAAGCTCCTCTTCATCGGAGCGGTTCTGGACACAACGCAGTTTCGGGTTTATCCTCTCGAACAGCGAGTCCGGGATATTCTGGCTACGATTCCGATCTTTCAGCCTCTATCCCGGATTTCGGTCAGGATGACCCTCAGGCTACTGGGTCTGATGGCCTCCTGCATCCTGCTGGTGGATCATGCCAGATGGGACCTGAAGTTCCAGTGGGCACAAAATCAAGGGAATCTGTCAGATTGCGTCCAGATCTCGGAGGGCACTGCACACCAATTTCAGTGGTGGCTCACGAACCAGGATTGGGTCAGCGGCAGATCCCTCTTACTTCCCCAACCAGATTTCACAATGGCGGCCACATGGAGGAGGCGGAGATCAGAGGCCTCTGTTCTCCGGCGGAGTCCGGGCTCCACATCAACCTTCTGGAGCTTCGGGCGATTCTTCTTGCACTAAAAGCATTCCTACCCTCTGTCCGGGGAAGAGTAGTGCAGGTGTTCACGGACAACACCACCACCATGTGGTACTGCAGCAAACAAGGCGGGGGGGTCGTGGACCCTATGTGAGGATGTCCGCCTCTAAACATGGCTGGAACATCAGGGCATATCCCTGGTGGTTCAACACCTGGCAGGTTCCCTGAACGCCAGGGCAGACGAACTCAGCCGCAGGTGCATGATGGATCACGAATGGCGTCTTCACTCGGAGGTGGTGCAAGGTCTCTTTCAGCAGTGGGGAAAGCCTTGGTTAGACCTATTCGCCACTGAAGAGAACCCGCAATGTCAGCAGTTCTGCACGTTGGAATTTCCAAGGCAGCACTCGCTAGGCGACGCTTTGCAGTCTTCTATACGCCTTTCTGCCCATACCACTTCTGCCCAGGGTGCTGAAGAAGATCAAGCGTGAGCAGGCCCAAGTCATTGTTGTGGCTCCGGATTGGGTGAGAAGAGTCTGGTCTCCCGAGCTGCTCAACATGGCCATCGATCCTCCGATCCGGCTGCCTCTTCGGGAGGATCTTCTGTCGCAGCCGCAGGGGACGGTCCTCCACCCAAACCTGTCCAGCCTCCACCTCCTTGCGTTGAGATTGAGCGGCGGCAGTTGACGTCGTTTGACCTGCCTCCCAAAGTCTGCGATGTTATCTTGGCAGCCAGGCGTCCCTCCACTAAGACAGTATAAGCCTGCCGATGGAATATATTTGTGGCATGGGGGACAGCAAAGGCTGTGGATCCCCTTTCTGCTCCTCTTTCTGAGGTTCTCTTGTTCCTTCTTTCTTTGGCCCAGCAGGGCTCTGCTCTGGGCACTCTAAAGGGCTACCTCTCGGCCATTTTGGCCTTCCTTAGGCTTCCTGATCAACCTTCTCTTTTCTGGTCCCCTGTTGTAAATAAATTCCTTAAGGGCCCTTAATGCCCCAGTGGGACTTGAACGTGGTTCTTACATATCTTGTGTGCCCTCCCTTTGAGCCGCTACATAACTGTTCTCTCAGGATTCACACTTTGAAAACTGCCTTCCTGGTGGCCATCACTTCTGCCCGCAAGGTGAGCTACAAGCTCTTTCTTCCAAGCCTCCCTTTCTGGCTGTCCATCTGGACACGGTTGTCCTACAAATTAACCCTCCTTTCTTCCAAAGGTGATTACTTCTTTCCACATTGGCCAAACCATCACTTTGCTCACCTTCTTTCTGCCAACGCATCCTTCGAAACAGGAAGAGAGGCTCCACAGTCTGGATCCAAAATGTGCGCTTTCCTTTTAATTGGATTGCACCATGCACTTCCGGGTGGATGACCAGCTTTTTGTTGGTTACGTGGGTGCTAAGAAAGGTCGGGCCGTGCACAAACGGACCATCTCCAGATGGGTCGTTCTGTGCATCAAAGCCTGCTATTCTTTGGCAAAGAAGGAGCCTCCAGTGGGACTGCATGCCCATTCCACCAGGGCGACAGCAGCTACTACTGCTCTGGGACGAGGAGTCCCTCTGAATTACATCTGTCAGGCAGCTACGTGGGCATCACTGGACACATTCACCAAATACTACTGCCTGGACAGCTAAGTCCGGAGAGACTGCTTATTTGGCCATTCTGTTTGACAGGATTTTCTGGTGTGAACTTAGTTTGCAGACCCACCTCCGGGGTTGGTATTGCTGGGGTATCCATTCTAAGGTAAGGAATCTATAACTAACTGTTTCTTTCAGATGAACAAGTTACTTACCTTCGGAAGCGATATATCTGTAAGAAACATAGGTTAGATATAAATTCCTTACAGCCCCACCCATCCTCCACGTTCTGCGAACTGACTTCTAGGGTTAAAGACATCCTTTCAGGACCCTAGTTTTGTGCACCATTGGTCGGTGTCTTGTATGGCTCTGCGCTTCTGGCGTGGAAAGTCATGTACAGAACTGACAGCACGCGAGGGCGGCGTCTATGTAGCCACTGCGACGTCATCCCAGTGATCAAGACGCCGAACGCGAAGTCGATCGACGCCACCTGCCAATGCGCAGGGGTACTGCTGACGAAAAACTTTCCGGATCCAATTTGACACCTGGAGGTAATTCTAATGTAAAGAGTCTATAACTAACCAATGTTTCTTACAGATATATCGTTACCGAAGGTAAGTAACTTCATGTACCTTGAAGGCCAAGGACTGGACCAAGAGCACGGTACTATGGCCTGAATACCTTCTGGATGGCCACCTTCTTGCGAACCAGATCTCTGATTTTTGGAAGCCAGTCGGAAACTGGAAGAGCAATTGCAGTAGCAGAAGGATGAGATGCATACGAATGTTTGCATGAGTTAGTGTCACTGAACTCCTGTAGGTTTTGTAAACATTACAATGGTTATCTACTTCAAAGGTTGCGACAGCCGCCACAACATCTGGACCGTCAAGATCTTTAGCATGCATTTTGATGCCAAACAGTACTTTATATGGGGTCCACCCACCTAGAGATCTTTTAGGGAGATTATTTAATGCCCGTTGAACCCCATATAGATGGTTCCCCCAACCACGCCCTGTACTCAATACTATCGCCGTTAAGGACTGCTTTAAGTCATAGTTTATTCTCTCCATAACAGAATTACCCTCTGGTCTATACGGAGAGGAAAAATGGACTTGCATACCCATGGACTTTATCGAATCACCGTACACTTTATAAGCGAATGCCGGACCTTTGTTCTAGTGGAATGCGCAACAGGCATATGTCACGACAAAGACTTGCAAGTCTTAAAAAACAGTTTGCGCATCAGCCGAGCCCTGTGGCCAAACCCTGAGGAATCTAGAGCAAGAATCAACTGCAACCAAAATATTTTTAAATGCAGTATTTGAAATCAGTGGACCACAATGATCTAAGTAAATGCAGCGAAAAGGCTGATTAAAATAAATAGATGCGTCTGTGGCGGACGAGACAGAAAATCTTTTGATCTGTTGACAAATGTCGCACGTTAAAACATATTTTCTGGATTGTTGGTATAAACCTTGCCATCAATATCTTTGCTGTAAGAGTGAAATGGTGGCAGCTACACCGGCATGCGCAAAAGCTAATCCTTTGTGTGCGGCTACAATTAAATCACATCTGTGGTCTGCGTTGGGAATCACACGATCACCAATGCAAGGAATAATTTCTAAAGGAACATTTTGGTAATTGAAATTATATGATTATTTAGAAGGAAAGCCCTTCTGTAAAGGGATGCCGTTTTTAAAAGCATTCAAGATATTGTGATACATGTTTTTGAGCGGGTTACCGCTGCAATTTTAGCTATGGCTACTTCAGAGTTGTCTGCTTCATCAGCCAGAGAATTCCCTACAGCGTGCGCTCCCACATGTTGATGACTCAAAGCATGTATTACATGAGCTACTGGCAACTGATCTTTAAAATCTGCCACCTAAACCCAAAGCAACTTTTGCTTGATTGTGCTTCCTTTACAATCTCTGAAGTAATTTTGCTTCCATAAATGTAAATTCTCATTAAAGGATTGAATGCAGTAATACGAATCACACCCTAGAACTGTGGGGAATCTAGGATCCGTACTTTCAAGTGCAAGAAGTAAAGCCTCCATTTCAGCCAACTTCGCAGTGCAGTCTCCAAGAGGGTGTATTTGAGCAGACTGTGGACGGAAGACGCCAACGGAAATAGTGCTTAGAGCGATGGCGCATGCAGCAGAAAATTGCTGCTTAGAACCTATAGCCGGTTGTGCAGATCCATCCATGTGAAGCATGGACTTGTATTGGTCAAGACACAAAATTGAAGAAGGTAAAGGATAAACATGTTCATATTGCAAAACTTCCTGTGTTTGCAAAGAAGGGTCAAAGACCAAGTCGACATCTACGGATGATAAGGACGTAGCCCATTTGTGAGAAAGTGGCTCTGTATATACTGTTCCCAAATAGGTACAGGGTGTACAGAGTCCAAAGTCCCCAGAGGCTTGGCAGAGGCTAAAGTTAGATATAACCTTACTCTCTAAAGTGGTAGCTTGGTCGAGCAGCAAGGCAGTATCAGAGGACAGTGTAAAGCATTTGTTGTACACACTCGGTCAGCAAATGGTCTCACACACGCAATAACTGAACTCTGGGCCAATGGTTTATATATAAAAAATAATATGCTTGTTTTATTTTAGAACCAACAATTGGAATTAAAATATACTTTCTCAGAATGAGATGCTTTATATAAATACTTTTGCAATATGCAATTGACTTTTGTAAACAGTTACAAGTGGTTGCAATAGGCAACACTATTTTAAACACAATAATGAATTGAGTTCAATGGAAGTTTCATGTTATTTGCCACAGATTACTTTTAGGATTACTTTTGGAATTTCAGGACTGGATCCTAGATTCAGTCCTGGGTCAGTACTTGGAATCAAGTGATAAAAGTCGACTTAATTACTGTGATGATTTTTAGACAATATTTTTCTATTTTAAAAGTTGACACTTAAAAAATATTTCATAGAAAACAGTTAATGATTCCCTATGGCAGAAAATTCAAGTTGCAGGTATAGTATGTTCTCTTTACTTTTGTAATCCAGTACTGGGTGCCTAGACTCAGTACTGGGACCTTTATCCAAAACAGGTAAGTAATTACGTTTTCAGATATTATACGATTTTTAAAGAATATTTAAAGATTGCAGAAATCGACAGAAGAAATTTCACAGAAAAACAGTCAATGATTTCCTATGGAAGAAAATTGGGTTACTGGTAAGTACAGTTGTAAGTAGTTTTCAGAGTCAGTGCTGGACACCAAGATCCAGCACTGGGAGCTCACCTAAGAGCAGGTGAGTATTTTCGTTTTCGTTACTCGGCTGATTTTTGGTGAATATTGTAGGTTTTGAAAAGTCCACACTTAAAAGAAATTTCAGAAAAAGCCAGTCAATGTTACCCGATGGAGAAAATTGAGTTATCGGTTTAAAGGTAAGTACTCGACTGGCAGAGTTAAGGTTCTGGGCATAGACTCAGGGGTCTCCCAGGGTCAGGTAGGTACAGTTACTTCACCCCCAGCGGCACAAGGGCAACCGGGTGCAGAGAGGGTTAGGCCCAATGTTATCCTATGAGAGGTAGTGGGGCCTTGGTTGGTGGCTGCTGACTAGCAGGCCACACGGCTGTAGGAGCTGGGCTCCTGGTCACTTACCCAGCGCAAGTGGGGAAGTAGATAGGTGTAGAGGTTGCACTGCCAGGGCCACTCGGGCGGCTGGGTGCAGGGTGCTTTTGAGCCTTCGGGCGCTCAATTGATTTCAATGGAAAATCTCCGGTTTAGAAAAAGACTGCAAGCTCGGGGACGAGGATTCTTCAGGTGCCACCACTACTTCGAGAGGTAAGTTGGGTAGTTGGAGGATAGGTAGGTACCCCGGGATTGGGCACAGGGGGCCGCGGGGCGCCGGGTGCAGAGGTGCCTTTTGGTGTCGGGAAATCTTACCCTCTGTTGATCGCGGTTGGGGCGGGGCACCTTGTTCTGAGGCTGCAGGCTTCTTCAGGAGTGTCGAGGGAGGTCCTTGGGTGCCGGACTCGGGGTCACAGTCGCCGTGGGGTCGTCCTCGTGGTCTTTGTTCACTCCGGCACAGGCCAGGCTTAGCTGGTGCACAGTGTGCTGGGTTCTGCCAGGGATTGGAAGTAGATTTTGAGTAGAGCCTCTGCTCATGGGAGTCCCAGGGACTTAGAGTCAAAAGGTAGCCAGGTCCTCCGGGGTTTGTGAGGTTGCTGGCCACAAGAGATGCCGGGTTGGAGCAGGAGCAGGTTCGAGGGTCGACAGGCTGGTAGGGCTGGGGCCAAAGCAGTTTGTGTCTTCCTCTTCCTAGCAGCTGCAGGGCAGGTCTTCTTTCTTCTAGCTCTTCTTCGGATTTTGGAATCTGGAATCTGGGGAAGGAAGGTTCAGGGTGCCCCTAAATACTAGATTTAGGGGCGTTACAGGTAGGTAAATGGCAGGGACCAATGGGTCCCTGTCCTGGGGTGGGTACATCCCCTATCCTGCCTCTCTCCTGTGGGAGGGGGTCAGTAGCCTAGTCCTGATAGGGTAGGGCTTCCCATCTTCAAGATGGCGAGAGCCCGGAGATGTACTTCACCTCGCCTCCCCCACCTGAGGGGTGGGGTTGGCGGGCTGGCACATCCCCTGTCCTTATTTGGGGTTTCCGGCCAAGCTTCCCGCCAGAGTGGGGGGTTGCATTGGCCTGGGGAAGCTCACAGAGGCGGCATGCCTTTGAAGCTTCCCCCTGCCCATCCTGGGGGAGGAGATTTAGCACCTCGCCCAAGCTGTGCATTGTTGCAGGCCCAGGAGAGCAGGGGCTCTCCTATCCAGGGGTCCAGCAACATGTCCGCTGTGTGGCAGCCTAGGCAGCCTCAGAACAGACGTGGATTGTAGGTGAAGTTTTAGGGGGCATCTCTAAGATGCCCTCTGGGGTGCTTGGTACATTAAATCCCACACTGGCATCAGTGTGGGTTTAATGTGCTGAGTAGTTTGATACCAAACTTCTCAGTCTTCAGTGTTGCCATTATGGTGCTGTGGAGTTCGTGTTTGACGAGCTCTCTGCACCATGTACTCTTAAATGGCAGCACTGTACTTATAGTGCCCAGGAATGGACCTGGGTACTGTAGGGGCACAGGGCTCCTGCTCCTGTGCCCACACCATTGGCATAGGGCACCCAGCTAGAGGGGTGGCTGAGATATGCCATGGCAGTGTAGGTGATGGGCATGGCACACAGGGATGTGTGCCATGTCGACTCTTTGTTTTGTCTTGCACCCAGACACCCAGCCTGCAAGGGCAGTGTGTGTGTGTGCGTAAGGGTACAGGGCCTCTAAGGGTGGCACAATGAGTGCTGCAGCCCTTCGAGGCCTTCCCTGGTCACAAGGCACTGGGTACCTAGGGTACCATTTACCAGGAGCTGACATGTGGCCAGGGTTTGCCAATTTGGGTTTTGTTTGTTTAGGGAAGGAACATAGGCCCTGGGCACCTGATTGGCAGGAGTCCAGGGTACACTTAGTCAAAGTACATTCAGCAATTCAGCAAAAAGTGGGGACATACCATGCAAGAAAGATGGCACTTTCTCACACCATTGTATTCAACAAGGATGGAGGGCTTTTGCATTAGGAATGTTGGCTTTTGTGATGGCCTCTAGGGCAGGCACGGGAGAAACAACAATGTGTTTACCTTGAGCAAGTGGCTGTTCCTTTAGGATGGGAATTTGGACGGCAGAGAGATGTTTTTCAGTAGAAGCACAATGCAGTTCTGCAGAAGAATGCAATGGATACTGTTTCACCTTCATTAAAGATGGCATAAGTAAATCCAATTGCACCCGCCAAGACCTAGATGACCAAGTTCATATCATTGACACGTGTATGTAAATGGCGTGTTTCAAGTAATTCAGACTGTAAAGATCTGAGTATGTCAGTATGTTCCGACAACCTGCAGGAAATGGAAAAATCAGACCATATTAAGGCATAAAGCTTTTTAATACGTTGGGCATAGTCCGGTACGCATGTTCTACCAAAATGTAAAAATCCCAGCCAAGACTAATTTTTTTAAGAGTATTTGGTGGTTGCAATTGAGCACACTTTTCTGAAAAATGTGGCTCAAGTCTTTTGCTCTCATTTGTCAGTTCATATCCTAAGAAAAATACACTGAGGAAAGCAATGTAAGGTTTCCTGAAATTGAGCCTGTAACCAAGTTCAGGAAATTGCTAAATAATGTGATCCACTCTTGCTAAATGGTGGTTTAAGTCATCATCAGTTAGGTAGATAGCATCAACATACAATAGCACATCATGGTCGATGTCATGAAGAATTGACATAATACGTTCCGCAAAGACTCCCAGGATGTTCTTGTAGCCCGTAGGCAATCGGGCGTAGAGCCTCTGAAAACCAAGGGCAATAAAGGCAGACCAGTCACGGCTCTCTGAAGCCAAATTGTGACTGAAGAAACCATTGGAAATATCCAAGGTGGTTTTATATTTTTCATGGACGATATTATTAATCAGTGCTGTACTCTGGTTTCAGAACAGGAAAAAGAGGATTGTTCATTTGAGATCACAAGGTTTAACTACCCACGGTACTCTAGTTGGGCAAGAATGTCTTTAACAGATGCCTTTGCGTCCCTTATGAAAGGACACTGTGGCTGTACCTAAGGTTTAGACCATATAGGAATAACATGGTAACGAAACTCCTTATCCCAACCAGTATGGTTACGTTAAAGGGCAGGGACCAAAGTAAGTTCCCATTAGAAAGCATAAGCATGTTTGACCTAGTCAGAGACAAGTTGCAAAAAAGAAGGAAGAATAGCATCCTCTCCCTGGGGGCATGCTAGAACAAAGGATGGGGGCCAGTCGACCTCTGCCAAAAGAATATCATACGATGAAGTTAAATTGCACTGGAAGATTGCTTTAATGGTGCGTTTAACGTGACCTTCAATTTGAATATCCAAAAGACCCAGTCTGTTCAAGGGGCTATGCAGGTGTCCTTGTTTTCAACCATAATGAATGTTTCAGTTGCTTTTGCTACCAGAAATTGGTGGAGATTCAGGCGTACTATGGTGACTTTTGCCGTGCTGTCGAGGAGTGTCACGGCCCAACTCCTGTTTAGGAGCAGGGTTCTCACCATCTGTGGCATATTTAGCTGTGAAAGCTGCAACCTTCTTTTTCTGAAAAGGGGAATTGTATGGAGGAGGTCTATCCTTCTTTTGTATCTTCACGCCTGACTAGCATTGTGTTTCCCTTTTTGGTTGCATGTACTCTCCTTGTCTGCGATCAGAACGCCCTCCTCTGTCGTACTGTTGGTCAGAGGAGAACAGGGATTAGGAATCTGATACCTGTGTCAGGAGTTTGAATTTTTAGCGGATCACAAAAATCGTATTGCCTCTCAGATGAGTCAGGGGACTAAGAAGCGCCCCGTTGTCTAAGTTTTTGTTGTTTTGATTTGTCCTATGGTTTCTTAGGAAACTCACGGCAGTTCTGGCATCCTTGTCAGAGCTAGGCTTGCCAAGTGGTGGTACAGAGTCTGGTCCCCAAACTATTAACGTCCTAGAGACGTATATACATTAGCAATAGTGACAGGCAACTTGCGTTCGCGGTCAGCCACCATGGCAAGTCGCTGGCGTATTACCAAAGATGCTGCATCACCTTTAACATTAGAAAGAATCATTTTGGAGACGACTGGGACATTTCCCACAAGTTTCATCCCCAAATCCAGGGCAGGACCTGCCTCATGCTCATTCTGTATCCATTTGAGGAAGTTTAGGAGAAGGACCATTGTGGGAGTGCCATGACAAAGAGTGTATGCTGTGGCAAAAATAGTCCCCTAGCTGTTGCAGTCGGCCAGGGGAGAAACCAGGCCATTTGGCAAGCACATAGTTATAATTTGTGCTTGTCTTGTGGTTCCGCAAGGGGAAACACAGTTTCAAATGTATCTATTTTTGAGCAATCCCGAAGTGTATTTCTTCACGATTCGTGTGTTATTTGCCCATAACTGAATTAACAATTAAAGGACTAATAACATGACCGATAGCTGGTCCAGCAAGCAAGGCGCGTGCAATAAATTGGGTCATACATCGATATAAGACAACAAAAACATTGTATAAAGCTCAAGTCTGCAGTAAATTGATATTATCTAAATCTGAATACAGAGTATAGCCCACTAGTGCCGGCCAGGTGGCCCCTTCAATACTTAAGGGGCCAGTCAGACAGTGAGAAGCACTTGGGAAAGGACGCAATACAATTAAAGGAAAGATATTTATGAGACAAGTACTGAGGAAATTAGTGGAGCTTTACTTCAACTAGTCAGTAAATTGCTAAATCCTCATATACCGGAAAATTTGAAATGAGAAAATTGATAAGGTGTTGAGGTGGCTCCAGTTCAGGTTAATGATTTTGTAAAATGGTGAATTTCTCCTGCATGTGTAGTTTTTTTTCTTTTTTAAATGATATGAATCAGAATTACAATTCTGTAGTGAATGAGAATATATGGGGATGGTTTTCTTTAATATGTTTAAATGACCTCTTACATTCTTATCTCTTTGCAGCAAGTTTCATCTCTCCAGATAAAAATCGTAAGGTGATGCCAGCAGTCCCTGGAAATGCTAATGACACTTCTTTACTTGGCCCTAGCCTGCTGGATGGGAATTCACGGGATTCTTTTGTTACACGGTCTCTAGCAGATGTTGCTGAGGTATTTGAGGATCCATTTTTATCTTCATGAAAAGTGTATTCTATTATAATTGCCAGGTTAAGCATATATTTGGATATTACAGTTGTAAAATGTAAATGAGGAATAGTTTTATTGTAAATAAAAATGTATTTTCTTTACCTCCTTTGACATCCCCTTCTCTCCCAGTTTGCTCCATTTCAGAACCAATGTTAAGCAAACTTGAAGTTTCATATACACTGGAGAGCATTTATCCTATGCTGTCTCACCTGTGTTGGTCACATGATGGCCTTATTTTCTGATTGGTGGTGGGGTAACTAACAAATGGACACCCTTTACTCCATTCACAGACACTCATTTGTTTCACATTGATGTTCCCCCTCCGTCTTCTAAAGTACTTTTTCTAAGCTGAATGTGCGCTGTTCTTAACATCAAAAGCAATAAAAATACAATATTGTTGCATTTATGTTACGAATTGCCCTATGACTGTGCAGCCAAAAAGGTTGATGTGTTTTCATTTGTAAATGGAAATGTTGTCACCATTTTAAAATAGTAACCCAATAAAAATTACTTGAAACAAATATGTTCATTACCATGCCCAGGTATTGTTATTGGCATGTGCCTCAATATTGCTATTTTAAATGGATACCTTCCTCCTGCGGATTGATCAGTGTTTGAAATTGATCCACGCACTGGCTAGAAACGGAGATTGGTGGTAAGAACTCGGGCGGCCTTTTACCAAATAATGTGGATCCCTTCAATGTTGATCGATCAATCGCTTTACCAGCATTATTTACTCCCCCCTCATCCCTCAAAGGAAGAGTTCACTTCAAAAGGCCTTTTACTTTTTATATTTATTGTACCAAGGCCCATCGAGTGGACGGGCAATTCTGTGAGGTTTTCTGGAGTGAAGAAAGGGAAGACTGTGTGCACAAGAGGACCCTGTCAAGGTGGAATGTCTTCTGCATCAAGCTCTGCTATACACTGCCCAGGAAATGGCACATTGAGGGTTGGAGAGCCCATTCGATTAGTGCCAAGGCTGCTACTTTACCATTGGAATGAGGCGGGTGAGTGTCCATGACATATTCCAGGCTACAACTTAGTCGTCAGTGCATTCATTAAGCACTACTGCTTTTACAGCCGGGTCTGATGTGCAGGACACTTCACCTGTTCAGTTGTGATGGAATTTTTAATCTGAGTTTAAGTGGCAATGGGGATCATACCTTGCGGAGCAAACATCGCGCCACGCCAAATCTCTTTCTTGGCTCCAGGGCTCCAGGACAGAGAGTCGCCAGTAGTCTCCCTCGCCGCCTCCCACCACATCGAGGCCGCAGTGGAGGAGGACTACAGTCCCCAGCAGCCCTCCAGTACCCGCCCACATCCGCCGGAAAGCGCGCCGGAGGCGCTACTTCAGTAGAGGTTCCCCCGGTGGAGCGGGGGGATCATACCTTGCGGAGCAACATCGCGCCACGCCAAATCTCTTTCTTGGCTCCAGGGCTCCAGGACAGAGAGTCGCCAGTAGTCTCCCTCGCCGCCTCCCACCACATCGAGGCCGCAGTGGAGGAGGACTACAGTCCCCAGCAGCCCTCCAGTACCCGCCCACATCCGCCTGAAAGCGCGCCGGAGGCGCTACTTCAGTAGAGGTTCCCCCCGCGTCGCGGGACGCGCGCGGGCGTCGCCGGGCTGAGCCCGGGCAGAGGGCGGGCCGTCTGTGGCCGTCCGGGGCAGGACGAGGCTGGGCTGGGCCCCCCCCTTTTGCATTGCCAAGCCGTACAGGTATTCACATAAACTATGGGGAAACGCACGATGAAGCCTATAGCTGTTAATACTGCTACCCCTATCGAGCTGCCATCATCGATTGATGTATTACTGGCTAATGCCCTTACCATGGTTACCAACGAGATTGCGGACACCGAACGCAGGATGTCCTTTGGACTTCCTACTACTACTACCTTGTCATGCTCCCAGCCCCTTAATGAATCACCTACTTTGGGTCTCCCCCTCTCCCCTACAGTAACAGTTATTAAACCATCAGCCCAATCTGACATTGTAACTTCTATTACTGATACAACCAGCTTGGTGACTGTACCTGTAACTGTCCAATTAGCGGAATCCGCACCAGACAAAACAACATGTCCCATCACAATAACAAGGGAGAAACGTAAGAGAGGCCCAGTGAAATGTTCCATAAACAAAAGGAAGCAACCAAATCACTGTAGAAACCAACCAACCCCACAAAGTTTATGGAACAAAAATAAAGGAGATGACTGTGAAATAGTGTTATCAGGCTCCATTGTGGACTTATCATCGCAACTGTCACCATCGGATGAAGGAGCGGGAAGACCCACCGTCTCTGTTTGTAGACTAGAGTCTCCTGCCCGGGATAAGGGTATATGTGAGGCCCCTAGACTATGCGATGAGATCTTTGACAATTCGGTCAGTACCCAGACCGAGCATACTGACCGTAATAACCAATCCAAAGTCAATGGCAATCTGATTGAGACTATCGTTGATACCATTTTTAAGCAAGTTGAAATTCAAATAGCTAAGCAATTTAATTTTGTTTTTAAAAGATTGGACAAAATCGAAACCCTTGTAAAAAAAGAGGAAATTAAAAGGAAAGGCACTATGAGTGTGGATGTCGCCCGGGGTGAAAAAATTATGAACAAATTAGAATCATTATGTAATGATCTGAGGGAGGGAGGTTTGGCCACTATTGATGACTCTGGCCACAGTTACACTAAAAGCTTAACAGCGGTTAAAGCCGTCCCATCTAGCAGTACCTTAACCAATATCCAACCCGCACTGACTAAGGGCCCAAATCATGACTCTTTTGGAGCAGCAGGAAGAGCTACTACTAATATTGTGAGCTCGGACGCTAATCCTACTATCACTCCATCAGTAACCCGAAAAGATAGGACAGGCAATAAATCGGAGAGTGTAAGCGCAAGCAGAGGTGCGACAGTAAGAAATAGCACCACTAACAATCTAGGACCATCACTCCACTTACCCCCAGAAGCCTGCCCATATGTTCTTGTGCTAGCTGGTGTACCAGCCCTTAATGAAAACCAAAGCGAGTCATGGCAACAATTGCACAATAAATGCATTGATTGGCTGACTAAACATAAAGGGGCAAGATGGAACATATCTAATGAGATTATATCAACCCGTCGGGTAAGCTGGGTGGGCCCACAACACAAAAATATCAGTGGGGACTGCATAGTGATTAACTTCCGACACCCGAGCTCAGTAAGATTCTTTTTAGACACACACAATACCTATGCCAGTACATCGACTGTCATAACTCTTCACCCACTGGGCCATTTTTACAGGCCCCCACACAGAATATTTCAAACGGCCCCTAACACAATTCCTTTATTCAACAGATTCTCCGCTCTATCTGAATTAGGTAGCTTAGATTGACCACTATTAACTTCCTCCACTACACCGGATAAGGTTACTAGTACAATGTCTTTGGAAAGGGCAAAATTTATAAACACTCCTGAGCCCTGTCCAGATGGATTAACTTCACCCCTTGTAGTATGCCCCGACCTTCCCATTGCCCACTCTTCTCGCACCACTATTCCACCAATTGACACTCTTAGTATCATTAGTTGGAACATTGCTGGGCTCTCAAGCAAGATGAAAATCAAAGAGTGGGTTACATGGATAAGTCACTTTGATGTGATAATGCTGCAGGAAACATGGTGCACATGTCCTCAATTACTGGAGGGTTTTTTCGCCCATAATCTTACTGCTTTGCCCTCCGTTTCGGGGCGACCAAGTGGTGGTTTATCCATCTGGGCAAAAGTTTCTAAAGACGTGAAAATTGAACCTTTACATGTGGTCAGTAAACATCTGATAGCTGTGAAATATGTTGCAAGGTTAAGAATTTGTCTTATAAACTTTTATAATAATGATTTTATTAACCATCCAAATCCTACTTTTTTGGAATTGTTTAATTTTATTGATGAAGTTGCAAATGGGGAAAAGTTTGGCCAATTTGATGGCATTTGTGTTGGTGGAGATTTTAATGCCCACATCCACCATACATCCCCGCCCTGTAGACGAGGTGTTGAATTATTGGATTTACTACATAGCAGGGATCTAGATGATGTAATGAGCCTATGTGGATCCCCTGAGGGAATTGAGCCGGCCCCCACTTACATTGGCCGTGGTAGTTCAACTACGATTGACTATATGTTTACCTCTTCCCTCCTTAGTGAAGTGTTATTTAGCTCTGAGGTTGTTAGTTGCCCATATAGCGATCATCTGCCCATAGTAATCCAACTTAAATCTATTAATAAACCTATAGGCCCTTATGAGACAGGAGCCCAAAATATTACTGTTTCTACAGATGGGCTCAGGATTGTCTGGAGAGGGATCGACAACCAAGAGATCCTATCTACTGTGATCAGGAATAATCCTCTGTTGATCTCCAAATGTTTAGCATTCGGTGGCCCCGACATAATTAAGTCTTTCTGTGATTTATGCACAGTTATAAAAAGGGCAATATCTAGACCGTCAAAAGAACACAATGTAACCGATCAAAGATGGTTTGATACTAATTGCTCGAGGGCCAATAGAGAACTCAGAAAGGCCTTGGCAGTAAAACCTCGAGATGTGTCCCTTGTCAGTTCACTACGCTTTAAATATAAACACGCACTAAAAGTTAGAACTGAGGAGCTTTTAATAAGCCACTGGGATAATCTAACTAAATCTGCTGCCCTAAAAGATTCAACTGGGTTTTGGAGAAACGTAAAGAACTTGAGAGCCCTGGGAAGTAACATCACCCCGATTAACTGCAATATCACAGGAGACTCTTGGGTCACCCACTTTTCGAAATTATATGCGGAAGTTGGAGACCATACCGAGGATAGTTTCCCAGATAGCACCATAGCTATAACACTAGAGGAGGTAGAGGAAGCTATTGGAAATAGTGCCGGTAACAAGGCACCAGGCCCGGATGGTCTGTCTATCGACCAGATTAAATCCAACATAAGCTTCTGGGCCCCCTTACTCTGTAATCTTTTTAACAACCTGAGTAAGAAATCTATCCCCTTGACTTGGTCCAGTAGTACTATCGTACCTATTTTCAAAAAGGGAAATAGGTTGGACCCGGGGTGTTATCGACCAATATCATTGATCGATAATACCCTGAAGGTCCTTGGTAGGGTCTTATTTGATAGAATTAGCACATGGGCAGATGACAACTCTATCATCCACCGCTGCCAGTTAGGCTTTAGGAGCAAACTTGGCACGGTGGAACAATGTCTGAACCTCAACCTTATAATGGCTAAATACACAAGAGCTAAACAATCCCCTCTGTATTTTGGGTTCATGGACCTAAGCTCGGCATTTGATTTTGTAAATCGTTCCCGCTTATGGTCCATTCTTTTAAATTACGGCTTAGATGAACCATTAGTCCACTTTTTGGCCAACCTCCATTGCAACCTGAAGGCCCGCGTCCGAATAAATAATGAAGGCGAGGTCTCAAATGAAATTTTAATAGGCAAGGGGGTCAGACAGGGCTGCGTTCTGGCCCCCTTGCTTTTTATATTATACATCAATGAATTAACCCACTCTTTATGTAACCTGACAAAAGACGTCCCTATGATTAACAAGAAACCAATCCCGGCGTTACTTTACGCGGATGATGCGGTACTTATAGGCCGCACCCCGAACGCCCTACGTATTTTAATCTCGGGATTTGTTGACTACATGTCTGACTTAGGTTTGTGCACTAATTACAGTAAATCTTTTATAATGACCTGTGGTCCTAAAAACTACAAAATCCCAAAGATTGTGATAGGCCAAAACTCCCTAAAAAGCACTTGCACTTTCCCATATTTGGGCCTGCTATTTTCTAATAGCGGCTCGTGGCAACCCCACGTTGCAGTGGGGAGAAATAAACTCTCAAAATCGATTAACTCTGTTATCTCTCTCCGTCAACCGCGCCAGGCGGACGTGGTTTCCAGCTTATTACAAATTTATCGGAGCCAATGTCTCCCAACTGGCACATACGGGGCTGAAGTTTGGGGGTTTTCGAACTGTTCCGAACTACAGAGAGAAGAGAACAGATTTTGCCGGAAAATTTTGGGGGGAGTCATTAGTGCACCAACTACTGTATGCCATAATGAATTAAAACTACATTATGTTGAGGATTTTATAAGAGCAAGACCCGCACTGTTCTGGTTAAGGGTCTGGAAAAACCCGGCAGCTTCCCTGTCCCGTGAGATTATTTTGGACTGTCTGAATTGCGAGAATGTCGACTTAATTCCCTGGATTAATGCGGTAGAAAAGAGCCTCATGAGTGTTAATTATGGTCATCTTTTTACATACCCCGACCAGATTGATGGCTCCCACAAAAATGTAGTGAGAAGGGCACTCTATCAGCATTACCACAAAGAGAGGGAAAGAGTAGATTTTGTGAAACCATCTATTATCAATTATTTACAAATCCAGGAATCATCTCTTGAATTCTCGACGTTACCTCAGCCCTATTTACGTAAAAAATTGGGCAGATGGAAGAGGACCTTACTCTTCAGATTCAGGGACCGGAGTATTATTAATCTTATCTGTTTTCCATTGGGTTACATTAAAAATCTGGAAAAATTAAATTGCCCATGTGACCATGGTGGAACCCAGAGTATGTTACACTTTATCTTTGGCTGTGGTTTTTACATGAAGTTTACAAGGCACTATTTAATCCCCTATTGTAGAAAACATGATTTGACCGACCTCAATCATGCTTATAGACATTTTTTAATGCTGGGATCTGATGAATTAATTTTTAGAGTTAGCAATTTTCTTAATGCTATTGTATGCTCACGCAGGTCCTTGAGAATTGATTAATTTTATACCAAGATATGCACTTTGCACTTTAAAACATGATCTGCACTAACCTAATGTGTTATAACGTATTTGTCTTGTTTTCATAATACCTATGTTTATCCTTTGCTATACACTGCTATATATTGTATCTAAGGTGGTTTTATGCATTGTACAGTATAAAGGTCATTTGAGTTTTCATTGCTGTTTTTATAAATTATATTTGTAAATGATAAGTTGTGGCCCAAAATTGCAGTATTATATGTGTATTTTTAAAATTTATTTTGTGCTTTTATGGATGGTTTTTGAAATCCGAATAAAGTCTATTTGAATTTGAATTTTGAAGTGGCAATGTGCATCAGAAGAACATAGTACTTACTGTCTGTTATGCTCTTTTTATTAGATATATCTGTAGGAAGCTGGGTTTCTGTTGCCGTAACCCTCCCACTGTTTGCCAGACTACTGATGCACTTTGACTTGTGTGCCCTGGGTCCCTGCCAATCGGGTTCCCTGGACCTTTGTTCTTTCCCTAAAACTGTACCTTGTACCTACAATTGGCACCTCTCTGGCCACATGTCAGTCCTTTGTAAAAGGTACCATGGGCACTGTGACTAGGGAAGGCCTCTAAGGGCTGCAGCACTTACTGTGCCACCCTTAGAGGCCCTGTACCTGTACACCCACACACTGCCATTGCAGGCTGCGTGTTTTGGTGCCGAACAAAGTGAAAATTTGATATGCACACATCCCTGTGTGCCATGCCTACAACTCACTGCCCTGGCATAGATCAGTCACCACTCTAGCTGGGTGAACTATACCAGTGGTGAGGGTACAGGTGCCGGAGCCATGGACCCCTGCACTGTCTAAGTCAATTCTTAGACATTGTAAGTGCAGTGCTGCCATTAAGAGTATATAGTGCTGGGAGTTTGTCATTACGAACTCCACAGTACCATAATCGCTGCTCTGAAAACGGAGACGTTTGGTGTCAAGCTTCTCAGCACATTAAACCCACACTGATGCCAGTGTGGGATTTAATGAAAAATGCACTCAGTGGGTATTTTAAAGATGCCCCCTGAAAAACGACAAGCCTCTGGTGGGTTCCCTGAATGGTACACACCAGTCTGCCACCTCAAAACATTTTTATGAACCCCTGGGGTGGGAGCCTTCGCTCCCCGAGCCCAGAACAATAACCTTTCCTGGGAGCAGGTGATCACGCCTCCCCCAGGCCAGGAAGAGCCATCTGTGGCAGGGGAGCTTCAAAGGCCTTGCAGCCTTTGTAATGTGACCCCCAGCCTCTCCTGCTATCACCAGCATGCCCCCTTCCTGTCTCCCCTCCTTTTCTGCGGGAAGACAGGCGGGAAAAATTAGCCAGCCCCGAAGGTGTGCCCACCTCTGCCGACCCCACTCCTCAGGTGGGGGGGGCGAGGTGAAGCCCACTTTTAATTGCCCGCCATCTTGCAAATGGCAGGCACTCCCCAATCAGGATTAGGGATTGTGCTCACTCCCCCATGTGGGGTGAGCACACCAAGGGTGTAGTCACCCTAAGGTTAGTAGCCCATTGGCTACTGACCTCGAGACCCCTAAAACGCCCCCTAAATACAGTATTTAGGGTGCAGCCCTGAACCACGAACGCAGACAAGAAACCAGAAGAAGAAAAGAAGGACTGAACAGCCGTGCCGAAGCTAACAAGAGGAGGACGCGAACTGACTTGGCCCCAGCCCTACCGGCCTGTCCCCACCTCGAACCTGCAGAAGCGAAACTCCGGTGTGTCCTGCAGCCAGCAGCCTCAAGAACCCCGAGGACCTGCCCTGCCTTCAAAAGAAAAGACTCTGTCTCCCGTGAACACCAGATTTGTTCACCAACAGACTCCAGGTCCAGCAAAGTCTGCGAGTCTGCTCCCGACGCCCACAGCCTGAGTTCGAGTGGCCCAACACAAAGAGGAGGTCTCCCTGGCGATCTTGACCTGAGATGCGGTGACCCCTGACCTGCCTCAAACCTCCAGCCAATGCCTGCAGCCTCAAACCGAAAGGTCCCCCCAACCACGACCAGGAGCTGGTAAGAAGATCTGACCCTTAAGCACCCCTGCACCCTATGCCCCCACGGCCTTGGGTGGCCCAACCGATGGTGCCTAACCAACCCCCAGCATCCCAACTTACCTCTCCCAAGTGGTGGTTGCACCCAGAAGACCTTCGCCCCGAGCCGGCAGTGTGTTTGCAAACCGGAGACTCTCCATTGAAAGCTACAGGGCAGCCGACACCAAAACAGCACTCTGCACCCGGCTGCCCCAGTGCCGCTGAGGGTGCACCTTTTGTGCTGGTTCGAACCCCCATTTGCCCTGAGGTTAAGTCCAGGAGCTTTGCTCCCACAACCTTGTGGCAGTAAGCAGCCACCAACCAGAGGCCCCCTATCCCCCTTTAGATAACATTGGGCCTCAGCACTCTGCACCCGGCGGCCCTAGTGCTGCTGAGGGTGTAACCAGAGTGCATCCTTGACCCTGGGGGAGCCCTGAGTCTACCCACAAAATACCAACTCAAACAATGGAATACTTACCTGTGAACCGATAGCCCTACTTTCCTCTGTAGGATAACATTGACTGTTTTTCTGTGAAAAGTGTAGAGTTGGAAAATCTATAAAAGTCTCTAAAACTGTAACAAAATAACCAAAACGCTTTTACTTACCTGTTTACAAGAAATGTCCCAATGCAGTATCCATGTATACTGCACTGTGTAAGAAAAGTAATCTGTAAAGTAATCTACTTGACATTCTAAAAAAAAGCCAATACAAAGTATATGTACAATATTTCAAAGCATTGCATATTAGTAGTTCTACTGTAATCTAACCAAAGTATATATATAACTGCAATCCAAACTGTTTACAAACTGTATTATTACTGTAAAGTACTTATCACTTATCTGTACCAGGCTTGCTTGGTTCTAGGAAATAAAATAACTAAAAAAATATTTTTATACAAAACCAGTTGTTCTGAGTTCAGTCTTTGAGTGTGTGACAATCATTTTCTGGTTGAGTGTGTACAACAAATGCTTAACTCTACCCTCTGATAAAGCCTTGCTGCTCGCCCACACTACCACAAATAAAGAGTAAGGTGCTAGCTACTTTTACCTCTGCCTACCTTTGAGGTCCCACTGGACTCTGTGCACACTATACCTCACTTTGGTATAGTATATACAGAGCCTGCTTCCTACAGTTGTGATAAGGTTTCTTAAAGGTCTCCAACACGTTTCCTCACAGGCCATTCATCGTGCCCCTATGAGATTTAATTCTAGTCCTGCCTTTTTTGATGTGCGGTGCCTTTGAGTCACTGCATAACTGCCCTCTCAGATTACTAACCATCAAGACTGCTTTTCTAGTGGCCGCCACATCAGCCTGGAGGTCCAGCGAATTGCAGGCACTCTCGATAAACTCTCCTTATACCACTTTTTATCCGGACAAGCTGGTATTCCATACATGTGCCGCCTTCATTCCGAAGGTTAACTCCTTTCCATGTATGCCAGACCATCACCTTGCCTGCTTTCTTTGCTCCACCTCAACCTTGTAAAGAGGAGGAGAGACTCCACTGTCTGGACCCAAAAAGAGCATTGTCATTATAACTAGATCGCACAAGAGAGTCCTAGGTGGACGATCAACTCTTCATTGGGTATGTCAGGCCAAGAAAGGGAAGGCTGTACACAAACGGACCACCTCAAGATGGATAGTGCTCTGCATTAGAATCTGTAACGCATTGACCAAGAAGCAACCCTTTAAGGGGATTGCATGCGCACTCCGCCATGGCTGCGGTCCTGTAGAACGTTGTGGTGTCCCTGTCGTGTACATATGTCAGGCAGCAACATGGGCATCTCTGCACAAGTTTACCAAGCACTATTGCAAGTACAGTCAGGTCTGTCATGACAGGCACTTTGTCCATTCGGTCCTTTAGGATTTTCAGGTTTAAAATCAGTTTTACAGACCCTCCTCCGGGGAGGTATTCCTTGGGTATCTATTCTAAGGTAAGGAATCTGCGGCTAGAAGTCTCTATCAGAGTCTCTACCAGGTAAGGTCTTACCGAAGGGAAGTAACTTGTTTATCTATCTACCTGCACATCTCTTACCGGTCCTCCCATGCTTCCTGCTGTGCGAACTGATTATAGAGTGAGGGTCCCACTTCTAATGGTCTTAGAAATACACACTAGTTGTCAGTCCTCATTGTGGCTTTACGCTCCTGTCGTGGAAAGTCCCGAAAAGGAACTGACATCTGATAGAGACATTTAGCCCCAGATTCCTTATCTTAAAATTCTTCCCGGGTGCCAGACTGGATCTGGAAATTTTTGCAGCAGCACCTCTACACGTCGGTTGAGGTTGTCTAGCAACTCTGTAGTGATGTCGTCCTCCAGATGTGATGTCAACTGAGTACATATAAACCCTTTCCGGACATGCTGACTTAAGTTTCTTCTTTTCCTCACTTACAACGCGGATCTGATTTATGGTTCCCCAGGCTGTTTTCCTGCCTAACTTGACGGTTTAGTCAAACGGACAAGTGTGCCTTTAAACAACTTTTCATGTCCTCTGGGTTAAGGTCCTGTGGATGACAAATGTCGGCCATGGACCCTCACTCTGTTTGCGTGTGGTGCCTGGGGGAGCACCATCACTCCGAGGAGTGCGACTCCTGTCATCAACTTCAACCTAAGGCGCTAAGGGAACGTCAAATGAAGCTCCTAGGGGTACGGATGTCGCAGTCTACTAAGACTTCCTGTCGCCCTCAGTCCCTTTTGTGCTCCATGGACCGGCTATGGGTCCAATCCAGGAGCAGTTCAGGTGGGCGCCATTCTTTATCGACGTCCCAAAGTAAGTCTTGACGCAGGCAGTCCAAGTCGCAATGCCACCCAACTTTGCCACATAAAGCCTGTTGCCGATCTTCAGTGAATAGTCTGTGTACGAGTCTACCTAGCACCTCCCAACCTTCCCTGGAGGACTCTGACCCAGATGAGGGAATATAACAATTCTCTTTATAGTATCTTTAGGTCTTTTCCTTCCCCTGTAGCTCCCTTGAGCCCCAAGGAGGTGCACAAGGCCGTGGCTCAGTCCACGCCGGCGGGTTTGCCATCCGCTTCAGTTCGACTTCCGGATTCCAAATCTTTTTCGACACCAGTGCACAGCCCTTCGGGGTTACCACCTTCGGCTCTTGAGTCTGGTCAGCCAACTCAGACATCGGAGTCTGGTTCTGGTCTACTGACTCCGATGATAGCGCTGCACAACACTCCACCACTTCCCCTCTCAGACACCAAGTTGCTGCCTCTTCGGCATTGGATGCGGTGCCGGTGGAGCTGCCTGTCTCAGACTCCTTTCCGCGGCTCTCTGTAGCCCTCCCTATTGTTTTTCCTACTGAAGAACACTTATTATGGAGGTGATGGAGAGGGTGTGGAGTTTCATTATCCCATCACTGTCACAGTTCAACCTCCTATGGAGTCTCGCTGGTTGATTGAGTTGAGTGAAGCTCGTGTAATTGTCCCACCGGCACCTTCAGCACCGAAACCAAAGGAGAACACTCTGCTCCGAAATCGGCTCCAACGCCTTCCACCTCCAAAACGACCCCGAAAACCCAGAGGCCCGCCGATAAGCCAGCACCACCGAAACAGTAGCCTAAGGACTCTAATACGCCTCCTAAGCCCAAAGACCATAAGGATCAACCACAGCCTCGCCCGGAACCGAAAAAATCGGCACCGAAAGCGGTTCCCCAGGAACAAGAACTTTTTCACCCAGATCCTATTGATCCAAGGCAGAAAAATATTTATATAAACGGAAAAACAGAACATGTCATGGCTGTGCCATGTAAAAAGAGGAAACTGGACACACCACCTGCTCCAATTCCTGCACAGAAGGACTCTGCCACATCACCTATGCCTCCTTCTTCTCCTATACTGCCTTCTAACCCACCCCCTCTGCCTAAACCACCCTTACCTCTAACATCACCACCACATACACCACCTCCAGATGATGATGTCCTGGGGTGGGGGGGGGGGGGGGGGGGGGGGGTGATCCGAATGACCCGTTCACGGATCCAGATACCTCACCACTAGATGATTGGGCATATCCTATCCCAACAGATCTACCAGACCCACAGCCATATCCCTCAAAACCATCTCCCCCAGATGATCAGGGCTGCACTTTATCATGGTGTCACAATGCACTCAGATGCACCAGAGGAAGACTTCCTCTTAGATACATTTGAACAATCCCAAAAGTCAGTGCAAATCTTACCAATGATCAAAGGCGTCATTAAGCATGCCCCAGAAGTATTTAAAGATCCCGTACGTGCCAGGATTCTTAACCCTAGAATAGATAGGAAATATAGGCCTGCCCCTGAAGATCCTATTTACATCAAAGGACAGTTGCCTTTGGATTCTCTAGTCGTTTCCAATGCTAGAAAGCGCGCCAACTCCCAGACCTCCGGGGATACGCCATCCCCTGATAAGGAATCCAAATTGCTAGAAGCTTCTGGCAAAAGGGTAGCGGCACAGGCAGCCAATCACTTATGTATTGCCAACACACAAGCACTGCTGGCACGATATGACAGGGCACATTATGACCAGCTGGAAAACCTATTGCAGCATCTGCCTGACTAGTATAAAACCCAGGCAAATGACCTTATCCAAGAGGGCAAGCTAATTTCAAATGCGTCAATTAAATGTGCACTTGACGCAGCAGACACTGCCTCTAGATCAATCAACACCAGTGTGCTCCTTAGACGACATGCCTGGCTACGCATTTCAGGCTTTAAGCAGGAGGTCCAGACTACCATACTCAGTCAGCCGTTCAACAAAGAACAGCTTTTTGGCCCGGCTGTGGACACTGCACTTGAAAAAATGAAAAAGGACACCAAGACTGCTAAGTCCATGGGAGCGTTACAGTCTCCACAAACACGTGGCTCCTTTTGTCGCTCCTTCTATAGAGGAGCCTCCAAAAACATCGGCGCAGACACTTCATTTTAATTTAAAGCCACTACACAAACATCCCCCAGTAGAGGATATTTGAGAGGCGAATACAGAGGAAACTACAATAAAGGAAGAGGTCGAGATAATAACAACACTCTCACCTCCCCCGCCACAAAACAGTGACTTTCCTCCGCTCCCCCCAGACCATTCCACTCCGGTCGGGGGCAGATTAACACAGTTCCTACCTGTCTGGGTTTCCATCACAACAGACAGGTGGGTAAGACACATTATCCAGTATGATTACTGCCTGGAACTTACAACTACCCCACCACACATAACACCGTCCAATGTCCACAGACCATCTTACGCTCCTCAAACAAGAGGTTCTCTCACTGCTTCAAAAGCATGCAATAGAACCAGTTCCCTTAGAGCATCAAGGAACAGGGGTCTACTCACTGTACTTCCTAATACCCAAAAAGGACGGGACTCTGAGACCAATATTCAACCTCAGACCCCTAAATCTGTATATACACTCAGATAATTTCCATATGATCACTCTTCAACGAGTGCTCCCGCTGCTGCAGCAAGGCGATTTCCTTGCCACACTAGATCTCAAGGACGCCTACTTCCACATTCCCATACATCCTGCTCACAGGAAGCACCTAAGGTTTGTAGTGGATGGACAACACTACCAGTTCAGAGTCCTTCCATTCGGAGTGACCACCGCACCCAGAGTATTCATGAAATGTCTTGCGGTAGTAGCAGCACATCTCAGAAGACAACAAATTCATGTCTTCCCATATCTAGACGACTGGCTAATAAAAGCCAAGTCATTCCAACAATGTTTTCTACACACTCACCAAACCATCCAAATGTTACACAACTTGGGGTTCACGATCAACTACACCAAGTCGCATCTCCAGCCCTCTCATATACACCAATATCTAGGAGCCACAATAAACACCTCCACAGCGCTAGCATATCCCAGTCCAGCCAGGATAGCCAGTATACAAACTCTTATCACAAAATTTCAACACCAACACTCTCTTCCAGCCAGAGTGTTCATGCAACTCATAGGCATGATGGCTTCTTGCATCTTCATTGTGCCTTATGCGAGACTCCAAATGCGTCCCTTACAGGAATGTCTAGCACGTCAGTGGAACCAGGCTCAAGGACATCTTACAGATCTGGTGTTGGTGGACAGCCACATACATCGCTCTCTACAGTGGTGGAACATAACAAACTTGTCCAAAGGGCGGCCGTTCCCCGAGCCTCTTCCACAGATAGTGCTGACGACAGACGCATCACTCACAGAATGGGGAGCCCATCTCCTCGGACACACAACTCAGGGCAAATGGACCACCCAACAAAAAGTGCTCCATATCAATCACCTAGAACTGCTGGCAGTATTCCTAGCACTAAAATCCTTCCAACTACATGTACAGAACAAGGTTGTCCTCATCCGGACGGACAACATGACAGCCATGTATTAAATACAAAAACAAGGAGGCACACATTCTCTGCAGCTGTCCCAGCTCGCACAGAACGTTTGGAGATGGGCCATTCCTCAGAACATATTCCTACTTGCAGAACACCTTCCAGAAGTTCACAATCAGATTGCGGATCTGTTAAGTCGACAGACACAACAGATTCACGAGTGTGATCTACATCCCCAAGTTCTATTACCCTTTTTCCAAATGTGGGGCCAACCAGACATAGATCTGTTCGCCACACACGAAAACGCAAAATGCCCAAACTTCGCCGCCAGGTTTCCACATCCGCAGTCGAAAGGCAATGCGATATAGATGAACTGGTCAGGCAGATTTGCGTATGCTTTTCCGCCACTCCCACTGATTCCACTAGTGGTACGCAAGCTCAGGCAACAATCTCTTAAACTGATCCTAGTAGCTCCCACATGGGCACGCCAACCGTGGTACACAACACTATTAGAACGCTCACTAGTTCCACACCAAAAACTACTTCTCTCCCCGTCCTTGATAACCCAGAACCATGGAGAAATCAGACATCCAGATCCAGGTCAACTGAGTCTGGCGTTCTGGCTCATGAAGTCCTAGAGTTCAGTTACCTTAACCTTCCACCAGACTGCATGAACATTATCAAAGAAGCCAGAAGACCTACTACTAGAGCTTGCTATGCTGCAAAATGGAAAAGATTTGCCATTTACTGCACTAACAATCATATACACCCACTGGATGCCTCCATCCAGAACATCATTTGCTACTTACTACATTTGCAAAGATGTAACTTAGCATACTCATCCATAGGTCTGCATCTAGCAGCACTTGCAGCTTACTTACAAAACCGACAACACTTGTCACTTTTTAGAGTACCTTCAATCAAAGGCTTCATGGAAGGACTTAAAAGAATTATTCCTCCCAGGTTACCACCCTCTCCGGTGTGGAATCTAAACATTGTTCTTACTAGGCTCATGGAACCCCCATTTGAACCTCTGCATAAATGCGAACTGCAGTTCCTTACATGGAAAGTAGCTTTCCTTATTGCAATCACATCTCTCAGAAGAGTAAGTGAGATCCAGGCTTTAACCATACAAGAACCATTCTTACAATTACATCATAACAAAGTGGTTCTCAGGACAAATCCAAAATTCCTTCCAAAAGTCATATCTCCTTTCCATCTTAACCAGTCAGTAGAGTTACCAGTGTTCTTTCCAAACCCTGACTCCGTAGCAGAGAGGGCTCTTCACACCTTAGAGGTTATGAGCCCTTCTTTATTACATTGACAGAACTAAATCTTTTCGCAAAACAAAGCAATTGTTTGTAGCTTTCTCTCCACCACATAAGGGTAACCCCTTCTCCAAATCTGGGATTGCAAGGTGGATAGTTAAATGTATCCAAATATGCTACCAAAAAGCTAAACGCACATTAACAGTTCCCCCTAGAGCGCATTCCACAAACAAACTAGGGGCTTCCATGGCATTCTTAGGGAACATTCCCTTAGAAGACATTTGTAAGGCAGCCACATGGTCTACAACACACACCTTCACTAAACACTATTGTGTTGACGTGCACGCGAAGCAACAAGTTTCTGTGGGCCAAGCTGTCCTTAAAACTTTATTTCAAACTACTGCAACCGATACAGGTGACCACCGCTAGGGGAGATACTGCTGTATAGTCTATGCTAGTGTGTGATCTGCAGCTCATATGCCTCAAACGGGAAATGCTACTTACCAGTATGCATCTGTTCTTGGCATGTAGAGCTGCAGATCCACACACGCCCACCCACCTCCCCGGAACCTGTATCTGTTCCAGTTCTATCTTACTTAGATAAAGACACATGGACATCTCTTTTCTTCTACTAACTCCATCATTTCCCATCATGGCGAAAAACAATCTAAGGATGGAGTCGATGCCCATGCGCACTATCGTCCAAGGGAGGAGTCGCCTATCTCGTGACTACAAAGACTTCTTCCAAGACAACAACAAGGTGCAAGCATCCGAGCCCAACACCAGATGGCGATCTACTATGCTAGTGTGTGAATCTGCAGCTCTACATGCCAAGAACAGATGCATACTGGTAAGCAGCATTTCCCCTTCTGTTTTGTATGTGACTCTTCCTTCTGTGGAATTGACGACACATCCCTTACTTGGCGTCTTGCATCAAAGCCAATCAGGGATAGAGCCAGTGCTTCCTTATAGTGAGGCTCCTTTTGATATTCTGTTATGGGCTTGGGCTAAACCTGAAACTGGGACCCCTGTAGATCGCTCTATTTCTCACAGACACCGTCCTGCCCCTGGAGATCCGACATGTCGCCTCAGACATCCATCTCATCATAGTTTTGTGGTACAGGTTGCTTTGGCCACCCAAATTGTTGACCTTTTTCCCTGCAGTCCCTCCAGAAAGAGGCCAAAAGACTAGTCACTTGCTCCAATTTCGAGATAGTCGGGTGGAGCAGATTCTTAACTCTTCTGTCTACTTTCTTAGTATTCTTTGCTGTGTTTGTTCGGGGAAAGTTTCCTTTTTCATTCACATATGAGCCATTCACAGGGCAGAGCCTTTTGGCTTTTCTTCTCAAACCCCCCCTTTCTAGGGTGACACCCGATGTGGTGTTCCTGCTTGCTGCCAGTACTTTTATTCTTATACTGTCTGTGACAGGTTAGGTTTCCAGTTTTATGGGACATATGTTATTTTGTGGCCTTGTGTGCACGTGTTCTTACAGGCGTCTATCTGAAGCTAGTTAATCTATAGAGGTTATTTTACTTGCATTGTGCGGATGGACATTGCCTTGTTCCCTGTTCTACAGGGACTATCCTCGATGTGACCTATAGGCATTTTGAATCTACTTCTGGTGCTTAGTATCCCCTATAGGGACTTCAGTTTATCGGTCCCTGAACATGAAGTGCTTGAGTTCCGCAGTGCACTAGAGTTATCTCTTATATCCAATGGGCATTTCTACCCTTTAATGGTATCCTTCCTTCCATATAGGAGGTAATAGAAATGAGTTGCAGGATCCATGGTCTGAAAAAATGTTTAGCCCTGACCTAGGACCTTTATTAGTGTGTTGGCACTTCATGTTCTGCTTTCGCTATGCCTTGACAGGAAGGTTTCCTGCCACTCATCTTTCTAGTTCCTTGTTAGGCTATAGCTCAGTGGTGCATTGTGCATCAGAAGCCCCTCTAATGCACTGGTTCATATCCCACCACTGCCACAAGGTTATCTTGGTGTTCAATCTTGCTGCCTTTTTTCTGCTACATCCCTGAAGTGGATGTTGTTCCTTGTTGCATTCTGGAATGCTTTGTACCCTTTTTTCCTGTAGGTGTTATTTACCAATTTAGATCACAGCCACTGCCTTTGCTTACCGCGTTGGTTGTTCTTCAGATGTCCATCTCTCACCCCTTTTGTTAGTGTTGTGGCTAATTTTCATCTTAAGTTTTCCTTTTAGAACATGGGTTCCTCAGACATTATGGATCCATCTCTTTGAGGACTGATTTCCAAGGAGGCTGGGGTCTCCCTCAGAGGGCTTTTCCTGAAGGTTTTCTACCTCCTCATAAGAGGCGATAAGGATTCTTTCTATCCCTCAAAAG
This sequence comes from Triturus cristatus, assembly GCF_964204655.1. Lineage (NCBI taxonomy): Eukaryota > Metazoa > Chordata > Amphibia > Caudata > Salamandridae > Triturus > Triturus cristatus. The sequence continues at coordinate 674,969,729 of NC_140593.1, read as the reverse complement.
TCTGTTATGCCATTTTTGCCTTATTTGGTGAATTTCTTCTGTTTAAAGGAATTGTTTCTCTTTTTCTCCCTCTCTTCCTTTGGAGATGTTGGTATTTTCCTCTTATTTGTGGTAGTATTTTAGAGGTTTTGCTTTTTTCATATCCTGTCTCCTGTTAAGACATTTCTTACAGGTCTAGATGGTTGCGGTGCTTGTGTGCACTGCCATCCAATATTTTTTGTTTTTTCCCACTTCATGGGCTTGATGCCTTCATGGCTATGTACTCCATCTTTTATCAGAAGCTTCGGTCAGGTCTTGTGCCTGATTTCTCTGTCTATTGGATGGGCGTACGTGTCTGCTCTTGTAACTTCGCCTTTCTTGGTGCTCTAGTCTGACCTTAACTTAGTCATTGCTTATGAATTTCTTTTTCCTACTCCTCTGGGCTTCTACGTTACATAGTCCCGGAGGGTTACCTTGTCTCTAGGTATGTTTTTACCGACTGAGAGTGGTCTCTTTGTTGTTGTTCTTCTCGCAGTGCTTTTGTTTGGCATTGATAAGATCTCTCTCTCTCCATCGTGGATGTGCTCTGAGATTCCTTTTCCTCTTTGTTTCACAGGCTAGGGTTAGCTTGCATACTAGTTTCCACGACAAGGAGCTGGAGCTCTAATTCAGTGGTATGGGCTGTTGTCCTTGGTCCTTTAGCCTTGTCCAGTCGTAGGTTGAATACCTTCAGCAAGGCTCCATACTATAATTATTTCTGTGAAGTGTTTTCTCCTACACTTTCTTATCCCCCTGCTGTGGGTAATGTTTTCTACATGCTTCTCACAGCCTTGCAGACTTCAGCTCCCTACGGGCTTCCTACAGTCCGTCTGTTTGAGCATCTTCTTTGCTTCACATATAATTCTTAAGACAGCCTGGTCACTTTCTCATCATGGACCGGCTAGTCCTATTTGGGGGTCTTTTGTGTGTGAGGTCGCAGACCCTCCTCCAGGGATGATGCTGCTTCGGTATCTGATTCTAAGATAAAGAATCTGCAGCTAAATGTCTCTATTAGATGAATAAGATACTTACCTTCGGTAACGCCTTATCTGGGAGAGATAGGATCTAGTCGCAGATTCCTTAACAGCCTACCCATCCTCCCCGCTCTGCGAACTGCTGGTCCTGTTAAGTATAAGATCCCTTTCTTGGCATTCTGATGCCTTTCTTTAGGACTTCGTATTTGTTTGACACAAAGATGTCTCTTTTATGGCACACTGTTTCCATAGGCAGTTTCTATAGGTGGCTCAGTTTGTTGGCGTGAAAAATAGTCAGAGAATAAACTGGCATCAGCATGTCAGGGGAGGGCTTATATGGACTTCGTTGGCGTCCAATCCGAAGGACGACTTCGCAATGGAGTTTCTCAGTGCCCGATACGGATGTGCAAAGGCACTGCTGCAAAAAATTCCAGATCCAGTCTGGTGCCTGGTGAGAATTCTAAGATGAGGAATCTGCCGCTAGATCCTGTTTCTACCAGATAAAGGTAAGTAACCTATATGTCAGCATACTGGGGTGGCACCTATATAGGCACAGAGATACTGCTTGAAAACTTCTAGATCTAGTCTGAGACCTGGGGAATATCTTAGGTAACTAATCTGCAGCTAGGTAGTCGTCATCATCATAAACTTTATTCGATTTGACAAGCAGATCATAAAAGCACATAAATTACAATACATGCAATAAAAATGTCATGGTGTAAAATACATAATTTAAGTAAAATACTCAAAATAAAAGGATGCTAAATCCTAAAAAAACATAAGAAATTCAAACAAATAAGTTAAGAAACGAAACGGCAACTCAATAAGACTATTCCAGTGTACATTTCTTGGCAACTCTGTCAAGGCATTAAAAGAATCCCATTGCCAGCCTGCAAGAAAGATAACGTGCATATGAGGACGCTATAGCATGCGCTACAAATTGATACTCAGTTATCCATATTATGAGTGCGCTTCAAATTTATGACAGCCACAATAATATCAAAAGAGTAGAGCAACTAAGTGACTAAAACCTTCTCTACAAGAACAAGGGGGCACAGCCTCCATATCGGAAGCAAAAAGTTGGATCTTGCATTTTTGTACGATAAACAAAGTAAGTTCAGAGTAGATTGTTTTGCAACATTATAACATGGGGAGGGTGGAAGGTAGTCATGCCAACCACCTTGATTAGGAAAGGCTACCAGAAAGTGCAACGTGTTGAGCAAAATCTGTTCAAATAATATCTATGTTGAGGTTCCAAAAAAAGATATAAGTAGGGATGCGTCTTCTTGGTGGAAAAACTATCATTGCCCGTGCTCAAGACTCTTTGCTGATTTAATTGCTGCCTGTGGCGTGCACTACAGTTGAATAATATAAATACTTTACTAGAGACTTTAAGGGAGGAGGCATCTTACAGGGGTCATTAGAGAACTCTGTTACATCCAATTCGCTAAATGCATGTTTCAGATAACCAAGCCAGAGGATCCTCTCAGCATCTACCATGGAAAGACAATCCATAATAATGGATCTTGAAAAATCCATCTCCGGTGTACGCCAGATTTTCACCAATGATAACAAAGGGGCAAGTCCAGTGAAATCTGTAATGTACAGAAGACCCAGTTCCGAGTGGCAAAAGGATGTTGGTATGCTCTTAGGGACCGTCATAAGCTTTCTAATAAAACTATTTTTCACTACTTGAACTTTTCCACAATTACCGAAACCCCACACTCCAACTCTATAAGTAGCGATTGAGAGACATTTAGTTTTATAGCGTGTAGTCATTTCTTTGATAGGCTTGTGGCTTAATTTTGTTGCAAAACAGTGCCTCCTTGGCTCTAGTCGTTTGCTGTACCCGAAGTGTCAGTAGGGAAGCCCACAATAACTGGGTGTTAAACAGAGTCCCTAGGTAAGAAAAATGTTGAATTTTCCCGATCCAATTAACCAATATGGTTAAAGTTTTCGACTTTGTTGACTTGGGGCCACACACCATAACACGTGACTTTTTATGGTTCACTTTAAAGTCCAGGGAAGACATAAAGTCTACATAGGTATCTATGGATCGCTCCAGGCTCATTGCTGTCATTGCAAGATGGAAGGCTTCATTAGTGTAAAGTAATGTTGTAATGAAGTTTTGGCAGATTTTTGGACAGTCCAGACCCTTTTTCAGTAGATGGGCCTTTAATCATTTTGTATAAACGAGGAATAGAAAGGGGGCCATATACAGTCATGGTGAACCCTATTGTCGAAACAAATGAGTCTGTTCTTTCCCCATCGTTGCAGTAATGTATTTTCACTAAAGTGTTACAGTGTAGCCTGCGCAACAGGACAACAAGTGGTTCCTCCACACCCATATCTCCCACCATCTTCTACAGTCTGTCACGACTGACAGTGTCAAACGCACTAGATAAGTCAATGAAGGCCAGATGTAAGGAGCACTTCATTGACCTAGTGTATTTACGGACAATCAGTGACCGGTTCAGACACTGTTCCATCGTGCCCTTTCCCCGTCTAAAACCGTATTGGGTTTTAGAAAGCACATTATGTGCAAATGCCCACTCTTCTGACCGTAGCAATAGGACCCTGCCCAAATCTTTTACTGTTGCGTCTATTAGAAATATCGGCCTGTTACAGGCCGGGTCATTCCTGTCCCCTTTCTTGAAGATTGGGACCACTATAGCGTCTTTCCATGAAATAGTCAGGGGGCCTGTGATAGAAGCCTTGAAGATATTTGTCTAAAGAAGTGCCCAGACGTTTGGGTTATGGACCATGAACAAGTCGAGGGAGACCCCATCTGGGCCGGGCGCCTTGAGGCCGATGCCTTGAGTTATTGCTGCCTCCACCTCCTTAACAGAAATTGATTGACTAAACTGCAGAGCTTGTCCTCTATTTTCAATCATAGCGGTGTCCCTATGTTCAGAATTTAAGGCTCTGTTGAGAGGGTTAAAGATATGTGAGACCCAGGCATCTCCTGGTATCAAGGAATCAATTTTTTGGGTAGAGGTATCCGAGAACACTAGATGGTTGATGACTTCCCAGACCTTTTTCATGTCCTTCAGGTCCCCAGTAGCTACCAAATACGACCAGGCCTCCGTCCTAAGATGCAGTTTTCCTCTGGGCTATCACCGCCTTATATTTCCCTGCAATAGAACATACCAGCTGATGAGGAACCCGGAAGTCCATTGAAATACCTACACGCCGCAATGACATAATTCCCCTTACGACACAACGAAGGGTAGGTCAGCCGTTAGACGCGATCAGCGACAACCGTGAATAGTTTTGCTTTCTCCTCCAGGTACGACCACTAATCCGACACACCGAAACGACTTGGATTATTGTAGCAACCGCCTCCTAACCTCCTCCTTATTACTTCTGATCCTTCTATATAGGATCTTTGGTACGCCAGTCAACGTCCGTTCTGGCCCACACGATTGGGGCCCCCAAAAACTTGTGATTAGGTAAGTCCTGTACTAGGGCCCCTTAAGCTTTTGCCAACACCAAATGGTTCTTTATCAGCTGGGCGTAAGATACTGGTGATGTGTGACAGGCTGACCAGTTGTTTGTTTGTTTTAAATCACCGAACTTCCCGCCATCTATTATGTTCCAATGGTGATAATGAATTGCATGTGTGTGCTGTGGGCTCCATGTGATTTTTATTTTAATTATAGCGGTTACTTCACCCATTGTGCACTAATGGAGGGTGAAGACCTGCTTATCTCTACCAACCAATGATACAGCATGATGATACTGTATTTTAACGTTCTGTTCTCCTGGTTACACCCTTTCTTTATAGGTCTTCTCCAGAAGGTATACTATACATTTGTGTGACTACGTTTAGGTATGGCACCATATACTTTCACTGACTCCCCATCCCTACATGAGTATATAAGGATTATTGATCCTGATGAATGCCATGATCTCTTGGATAATAACAGGCATGAAACATGTTTATTTCCTTACGAACACTATGAGATCCTAGAGTGGACCATTACATCCATCTCTCGCCTGAATCCGCTTTTTTAATCATAACATAGGCACCCAGCGAATGTAATTGTTTTTCTGATGGATACATCTGCCTGTGGATTTCTCACCTTTTGAATTTCCCAGGTGTGCAGCATTCCCCGTGGAATGCTATGCGCAAGGGGGAAATTCAAAAGGTGAGAAATCCACAGGCAGATCCTGTATCCACCAGAAGAAGTGTTATTGAAGGTAAGTAACTTGTTCTTTGGGCTCCTATAGTAGTTTTAATTAGGCATTTTCTCCAATCTGCTCACTTCCATTCCCACACCGCTCCACCACAACCCACATCGGCAAAAAGAAAAGAACTCCTGCAAAGAGCCCCTTTGCGTGGCCCGTTTGGCATTGCAGCACCGGCCCAACAAGGAGCTGCCTAATGATGATGATGATGATGCATGACACCCCTTGGGATTTGTGAGGGCCCTTGTTCCTAAGGGAGCACTCCCCTTCTCCTCCTGGTAGACCATCATCTTTTCTTCGGAACTGCATACCTCCTTTTGACAAGTCAGTAGCAGGGGCACGTATGCTAGACCTTTTTAGCCCCAGTCACCACATTTTTGTTTAATAATTTGAAAAATAATGGCAACTCCTCCTCTTTTGCTTATTCTGTCCTGGTGCAAGATAGAATACTCCTGTGCGACTACTGTGGCAACGCTGTCATAGTGCTCTGATAGAGACGTCTGGCCGTAGATTCCTTAACTTAGAATATCCCCAGGCGTCAGACTGGATCCGGAAAACTTTCCGAAGCAGCTACTCTGCGCGCCAGGGGCGGCGCAGGACGGCTCCACCCTGACGTCCACGGACCATATATGCCCCTTCCGGCGAGCTGACGTCAGTTTTCTCCTTTTCCGCGTCCCAACGCGGATCCTGGAAAACCAGCAGTTCCTTGGCCTGGTTTTTAGGCCTTTTTGACACCTTCGGTGTCGCCGGAACAGTGTGCAATGCCTTCGGGTTTTAAGGCTTGTGAAGCCTGTGCGCTTCAGATGTCTGGCAATGACCCGCATCTCATCTGTATGTGGTGCATCGGTGTGCACCACGACTCCAAAGAGTGCGACGCCTGTCAGAGGATGAAGCACAAATCCCTCAGAGAGCGCCGTATGAAACTGCTGGCCGCACAGCTGTCCGGTCCAGCACCTTCGTGTCTCCGCTCTCCCCCTCCGGATCGGGCTCAGTCCAGAGGTCGTTCCCGCGAACGTTGTTCGAGGGCAGGTAAGCACAAGCGGCAAGCACGGAGGTCCTCATCCCATTCGTGTACTGCTGACGCCCGCTCCTCTCGCTCTATGCCAGGTAAGGGTGCCCGACAGTCGCTTTCTCCATACCCTGCTTTCCGGGGGTTGGAGCGACGCGTGCCCAAATGGAGGCTTATTCTATTGCACTCCAGTCGTTCTTTGGGTCCCCACCTCCCCCTGGAGCGCCTTCGGGTCTCAAAGAGGTGGAGGGCACTCCTGTCAGGTCCTCCCCGGCGCCTGTGTGCATCGATTCCAGTTCCGGAGACGATACGGCGCCGACGGGTCACGGCCCAGTGGGTCCTCCCAGTTGCCCGTCTAGCCCACCCCATCAGTCTTCGCATAGCCTTAAGGGGCTTCCTGCGCTGAAGTCAGAGGCGGCGCCGTCCCCGACGCCCGGCTTGACCAAACGGACACATTTTGCAGTGGGATCGATGTCGGACGGCGTCCAGGACGAGTCCCCTCTGAAGATCGTCAACGTCCAGACGACTCCAACCCTCGACGCCGGTGCCACTTCCAAGCTTCCTCATGAGGCTGCTGCTCCTCCCAACTCCTCGGACGTTGCTGCGACCTCCACACGGTGTCGATCGACGCCGGTGCCGGCAACAACGCCTTCTTGTCAAGAGGTTGACGCTTCTCTGGATTCCCTGGATCGGGGGCCCATGGTGCAAGTGCCGTGTGTTGCCTGGCCTTCGGGTCCGTCTCCGGCTCCTCCACTTTTGTTGTCCAGTGGACGGCTTAGTCTTCAACCGTCTCCTACCGACGGCTTATTATCGCCTAGCCGGATGGCAACTGAAGCTGGTGCTGCTTACGCACGTGCCATTCAAAGGGCGGCTGCTATTCTTGGTTTTCAGCCGCCTGTCGTCCCCCTGCTGTCTGATCCCTTAATGGATCTGCTCCATATGGAGCCTATTGAGGTGGAACCTTTGCTGCCATTTGGCAGCTCTTTATTTGACATTTTGCGTGGCATGTGGGCAAGGACCTCTTCTGGTGACCCTGTTGTTCAGGCAATTGCTCGTAGGCACCGTCCTGCTCCGGGTGATCCACTCTGCCTGTCCACTCACCCTATGGCTCAGGGACTCGTTGTTCAGGGTGCCTTTAACTTGCAGTCTTCATCCGTCTTGCCATTATTACCTCCCACTAGGGAGTCTAGGTTGCTGGACGCGTGTGCTCGCCAACTTTTTGCCTCTACCAGTGCGGGTATCCGCGCATTGAATACTGCGTGTGTGTTCGCGCGTTCATCCTCGACCCTTTGGGACTTGGTCGAGAACCTTCTCCCTTCTATTCCAGAGGAGCCGCGGCCACAGTTGCTTCGGCTTCTGCTTGATGGCAGGGAAATGGCGCACTTTTCGCTCCGTTCTTCCCTTGATGCCACTGACTCAGTGGGACAAGCTCTTGCTCGATTTGTGGCTTTGCGCCGCCATGCATGGCTGCGCGACAGTCATTTCCCAGATAATGTTCGGGATGCCCTCAGAGATCTATGGTGTGGACCTTTTTGATCCCCACATGGATTTGGCAGTCTCCCGCCTCTTGTCCGGGTTTCCATAACTTTTGCACGGTTCTGTGCCTTATTTTCCTACACCTCGATCACAAACGTGTATAGTACGTTCCCCGATTGCTGTCCGCGGCTGTTTAGCCTTCTCGATTTTGTTAGATTTCAGCCATATGGCTGGTTTAATCTTTTGTTCAGTCCTCTGACTGCTTGTTTTACCCAAGAGGATCCCCTTATCAGGGGATGACACTTGCCCTATGTGGGGTATATGCTGGTGCTAGGCGACTGCCTTGCCTTAGTACGCTCTTATGGCGTATTCCTCGCGGACATCCTTCGGGGAGTCCCTCCCTGTCTTTTGTTCTGTGATCCTATTATTAGCATCGCCCTGTCGCACTTCGGGTGCCGTTGGTCCCGTTTGTCTGTAGTGCTTCTGTCCTTGCTTTTACGGCTCACACATTCTCCGCCGCTGTGTTGCAATGTTTAGTACTACTAGTACAAACTTGGGCACGCAGCCCTTATTGGGCTCGTCCTCTAAGGTACTGGCTTAGTATTTATATCCCTGCTGTATGTGGCCTCTTTTCTCACCACTTCTCCTACGGCGGTTTGTTCCACATTCCCTGCTACCCCGCACAGGTGTTTCCACACTTCTGCTTGGATCATACTGTGATTTTTCATGGGGCGTATTTCTTCAGAATACTTGCTTCTTGTGGTCCGGGGCACTTACATTGATCCCGACTGTTACCACGGGTGTGCCTCTAGCTTGCAGGGGACCGTGGTTCTTCCCGAGCAAGGGGAGGATGTTGCTCTTTCCTTCATGCGGTGTCCGTGGTCACTGACCCGGTCTGCTTGTGCCACCACTTCTATGTGGTGCTCGGCTGCCTGGTCCCCCTTTTGGGCCATTGCCCTCTTGATGTCGTGTGCATCTGAGCTGCTCACGCTGCCCTGCAGGACGCCTTTCCTTTCTTCGTGTGGTTCCAATGGCCACATGATGTGCCCAGGTGGCTTCTGGTATGCTTCGATGTCTTACAGTGTTGCTTCTACTTTGATGCTAGGCTGTGTGCCGTTGGCCCATTCGCCGGTTGTAACAGACCGCCTATGTCTTGGCGTGTCTTCTATTTTACTACCTGCCTTCTGGTCATGGATTGGTCGCCTGCCGATGTTGTCACATGTGTGCAGCTCATGGCATACTGGGCCGTTATGCTCTTTCTGTCATACAGGTTGCCATCTCTCTGCCTTTTGCTTACAGGCGACACATTACATCTGGTGGATCTCTCAAACCCTAAGTCCAGTTCCACTTCTGACGGTGTCCTCAGATTCCTTTTAACTCCAGCATATCTAGTATGCGTTTTCTTGTTCCGTACTGGCACTTGCTGGAAAGGAGTCAGCCTTTTGCCTCAGTTGCCCCTTGTATCTTGCAGGCGCAGGGTGAACAGTGTTTTTTCCACTGTTTTGCCTGGTCGACCGGTAATCGCTTTTTGTTTTCTGTCGACACCTCGGATCCTGCTGATCCCTCGGGCCCTAGGCTTCGTTCATCTTCCCTGTTCGAACTTGTGAACTCTTGCTCCAGCACGCGCATTCTGGCTTTGGGCTTTCCCTCTCTCAACCCGTTATACACAAAGGGGGTTTTTGTGCTGTACTTGTTGGCTTGTAGTACCTTTGCCTTCCATCGTTCTCCGCTCTCTTCTGAGCTTCATGGTCTAGGAATTAGCTACGCTGACATCACTGTCCCCACTGTGCTTCATCACATGATTGACGGCACTGTTTTAGTCACATTATTGACGGCCAAGTTCTCTCTAGAACTTAGTGGGGTTCAGTCGCAGACCCGCCTCCTCTATGGGTATGGCTTTGGTATCTATTCTAAGTTAAGGAATCTGCGGCTAGACGTCTCTATCAGATGAACGAGTTACTTACCTTCGGTAACGATGTATCTGGTGGAGACATAGTCTAGCCGCAGATTCCTTAACGCCCGCCCGTCCTCCCCGTTCTGCGCGGACCTTTTCAATTTGGGCTTTCGACGCTCACCTTGATCCTTCTGCAGGGTGACACTTTCACTTCACTCCCACACAGAATGCTTCATTATGCTTTCACAGCTCTACTCCACCCATTTTCGTAATTGGACGGTATGCTCATTTGTCATGTATCCATTCCAACCCTGCGTCCTGGGTTGTACAGTGTGGGTTCTATTCGTGGTTTTTCCCACCCCCCGCTCTCCCTTTCTTTATCGCCTTGGGGTCTCTTACCACCCCTGTGCTCCATTGGTTTGAGGTCTATTGGCTCTGCCACATTCTTTTTTTAATCTCTTATTGGGGATACAACGTTTCTTTCTGGTGACTTCTTGTGGTCAATTGTCCTAGCTCCTATGTTCCGGACTTGTTGTCCTTCACAGTTATACATTAAGGTTGCGGACTTTGAGATGTTGTTTACATCTTCATTTACCTCCCAGGGTCGTTGGCCTTCACTTTTGCGGGGTTGCTTCTCAGAGCGGTGCTCTGCTCTTTCCCTTTACTAGTTTTCAATATACAGTGCCTGGCACATTCCTTTATGGTGCTGTTTTTCATCATTCCATGTCTTTTCATCATTTTCGCACACTGTTCCCATATTCTAACAGTTTTTTGGTGGTGGCCCCGCGTTGCGGTGTGGAAAAGTTTCTCCGAAAACTGACGTCAGCGTGCCGGGAGGGGCATATATGGCTCCGTTAACGTCACATCCGTGGACGACGTCAGGGCGGAGCCGTGCGGCACCGCCCCCGACTCACGGAGGTACTACTGCGAAAAGTTTTCCGGATCCAGTCTGACGCTTGGGGATATTCTAAGGTAAGGAATCTGCGGCTAGACTATGTCTCTACCAGATACATTGCTACCGAAGGTAAGTAACTCGTTTGATTCGTTCAGCCAGGTCTCTTTCTTATAAACTGAATAGCTATATTTTTTCTCTATAATTACATTTTGTATTTAGAGCCTATGTTTGGGAAGGAAGCTTGCATTTATCTGGCATCCCAATAGACTGCTTATGTATTGCTTCCCATTCTGCCTGACTTCATCTATCCTGAGACATGTGGAGCCTATTATTGAGCTTACAACTTTTATGTTCATCTGGCAAAATCGACACGAGAAAGTCCCTACAGTGTCCTGGATAAGTATATCCCTGGTGTATGTACAGTCTGTCTTTATCCAGCTGAGTTGTTCTGCAGTCTATCATCTCTTCCCGACAGTAAAGTGAAACATGCAGCATGGCTGGTGCCTGCTGTGGAATAGGTGCGGACGGGCTTGCCTCCCATGCACCAGTGGAGCACACGCTGCACGCTTCGGCTGTGCATCCGCACCGCTAGCTTTTCATCTAGAGAGTATGTTTTCATCTTTCTGCCCCTTCTAACCATTAGAGCGTCTCCTGTTCAATATAGCAGTTCTTTGTCTCACAAAAAGTGGTACAAATGGACACCGTTCGTGCAATTCTTTCTCCGCTAAGCCTCAGCATACCAGAGTCACATATTACTTAAACACTCATTGCATAATACTTCACAGAGTCAACCTAAAAAAAATACATGTCAGCCTAAAATAATGTAATTAAATTTACCCCCCCCCCCCCCAAATGTATGCAGCGATCAAGTGCAAACAGTTTTTTAAAGTGACAATGTGCAGAGTAATCAAGTGTTAAGCCTTGAGCAGGCTAAGGATGTGCAACTGTACATGCTCAGTGCTACTAATGTAATAGTATGCCACAATTCTAATAACATCGAATGCTGTACATACCAGGTTGTTTTGTTTCTGTCAAATATTTGAGTATTCACAGGCCTCGTTTGAGTGACCTCTGTTAAGTAGGGCTTTGAGTCGGCCCACCATTTTGTTGCTTGAGTTCTGCTTCTAGCAAAGTTCAAAATATACCTTTGTTCTAACTACCATTACCCTCTCTTTTTTTTTGTTTTTACTTCCGAGGAAGTATCTTGTGCAATAAACCCAGATTATAATTGTGGTCCAGTGCCTAAATATCTGACTGAGGATCAAAAGCTGGTTTTGCACTCATGAAAGGATTTCCCTGCAAGTAGATTTTCCTGTGTGCACATTTACTCAGTCACTGAAAGTAGGTGGAATGTGGTTAGTGCTATGGCACAAATACCCTTTAAATATGTGTTCACCCATATCTGATATAGTTATTGACATTGACTATCTTCTCTCCAGCTCATTCCCACCAGGAAAAGGTTGGAAATTTACTCCTGACAAGGGGAAGAGTCCAACGTTTTCCTGGGTGAAAAGGGACTTCTCTTTAAAAAAATAAGGTGAGGGTGTAGGTACAGGAATTTCTTCATGAGGAATAAATATTTTCTCCAGTGGAAAACAAAAATATTTTTCTGAGAGATTTCTCACTGCAGATTTCTCCATCCATAGGCACCAGACTCCATCCAAATACTTTTACAGCAATACTCCTTTGTGCTGATAAGTGGTGCTGTGTGGCTTTGAGGAGCCTCGGTACTGTCCCAGAAGTGATAGCCACAAATAGGTACACCCCTGCGCCCTGATGTAATTTCCTTTCTTTTTGTGCCCTCTGAGGTGGTACGGACCTCCACTCCCAACTTTGTTGGTATCTTATGACTTCAGACTTTTATCTCGGTGTGGCGAGAACGATGTCTCCCCAAAAAATACAGGATTCAAGCCATGCCAGGACTACTGTAAGCAGACGTCTGTTAGGGACCTACACAATGTCTCTTTGGTGCTTGGGCTGCAGTCACAATTTAGAGCTATGCAATAAATATGCCATCTTGTACCCAAAGTCAGTTCAGGAGTTCAAGGCTAAACCCTGCATTGTCAAAGTTAAACAGAGGTCACAATCAAAGCATAAGTCCCGCTACAAGTTGCGGGCCGCTTGTTATTCTGATCAAAGAATTGATTACGCATGAAGTCCCATTTCCATGTCTTCTAGTTAGAGATGTGCCATAAGCCAAGCTGTACTCTACTTCATTCTGCCATGCAAGATCAGGCGAAAAGGCAAGAGGGTGTCAATCAAATGATCATAAACTTCTTCTGACTCTGATCTGGTTCTGGTCCCCCTGAATAGCCCAGGCCGTCCTCTACCACACATATAATACAAAACACAATGGTCCTAGACCTTCTTTTAGGCAGACATAAATCAGTTCCCTGTTAGGGTATAATTTAGTGATAATTCACATGAGCATTCACAGGCACCGCGTACCAGCTCACGATATAAAATACCTTATTCAAACATAGAATTTAAAGAGTGCAATAACCCATTACTTTGATTTTTTTTTAAATACATTTTTTATTATTTTCCATTTCCATCTCCACATCATCTCTTACACAGGTGTTGTAAGCATTATTCAGGAAGATTGTGCTCCACCCTTCATCCCTACAAAGTTGTCATATTATGCAACCACAATGATTTATATTATTACCCACAGTCTCGTTGCCTATTATTCGCCAACTTCCGCCCTACCATCCCCCTTAAGCCCTTTTCCCCACAACCCTCCCGAAATCCAGAACTACTATTTCTACCCACCCCTACCCTCCCCACCAGTGTGCTCCCCCCCCCCGCCCCCAGTCGTTAATCTCAATGTGCCTTGATCTATAGGTGTGTGTTCTCTGTGCACTCTTGCAGTTGCTCGGCTTCTCTCCCCCTGCCACCCATCTTCCTCTCCTTCGGTTGTGCTTTCGATCCCCTCATTCTCCCTTGCGCTGTTCTAACCCATTACTTTGATCACCACGCATTTTATTCCTATGTCGATGGTGTACAATTAAAAAAAAAAAATTCAAGATAGTAAGCATACATCATTAAATATAGAGTTGCTACAGATGGAACGTGCGTAGGGAGAAAGTGCTCAAGTGTAGGAGGATGTGAAAGAAAGGACTTCAAAGTAGTGACATAGAAAAAGGGAAAAGAATTAGTATTTTAAAACAACTGAACTGGTTGTAATTCACCGTCCTATCAGGCCTGGCCAAGTTCACAATAAACAATAAGTTGATCACACTTTGCAATTACGCATCAATAAATTCTTGCGTTGCACGTTTTTGGGAAAAGAATATAGGGTCCAGGCTAAGTATTGGGGCGTCGACGTTTCGACCCGTCTTGTGGCCACGAGGGTAATTCAAGCCTCGGCCTTGCGGATCTTCCTCAGGACAGGGTGGAGCAACCTGATTCGATATAGGGCTTAGTCATATACCTGAAGAGGCGAAAGTAGTGAAACTAGAGTCAGGGTATTGCACTGGAGGAAAAAATAATTACTAAGGGCCACTGAATGAGGCTTACCCGTTAGCAACATACAGGTAATGGGTTCCTATTGAATAGAGATCCATGAAATTTCTATGGGCCAGAAAGCATCCCCACCGGTAGATGCGTGTCAAAGCAGTCGCCTACAGATTAAAAAGAGGGGAGAACGAATTAGGTGAATATCACCAGAGGTACGAAGGATCACAATTGGAGGTATGAGTAAGGAAAGTAAGTGATTTTTACCTTAATTATACTAAATATAAGCACTGCAAGGTAAACGGTTCTTGAAACGAGTGGATCGTCAATTCCGCCGTGAAAGCCAGTTCATTAACTGAAAAGAATAAAATGGGGGAAATTGAAAGCGAGGGAAGGCTCTTGTGAACAAATCACTAAAAGAGCCTAGTACAGGATCCAACATACCTTGCATCTGTGAGTGAATGTATCCGTTAATCGGTGCGACTGGAAGGGGGGGGAAGAAGCCGCCACAATGCAGTTATAGCTGCGAGCGTCATTATCGCGTGAGGATGACGCCGCCGGTACGTATTAGACAGTGACAAAAGACTGTACCGTGAGTGTCATAAGTACCGTCATGTTCACTGAAAGAGGTATCCGAATGGGAAAATGCTATAAAATTACATCAGGTAATGGAAGCATCTCTGGCAGCAATGTCCGCCTTTTATAATAAAAACAAGTTAACAACATTGGCACTAAACAATGATACTATCAGAAAGTTACAGAAATGATAAAGAGCCACACATGATAAAATACAATCATACCATATCAGAGTGGTATTCCATGTGGGCATTAAGGGCAGTAATATCAACCAATAGGTTTAACGCTAGTAATCAGTGAACAAACGAGTTTAAAGACAATAAAATACTGTCTTACAAGGTGACATGTGCAATAATGATAACCATTTAGAATTTGAAGACTGAGGGAAAAGTTAACAAACCCTTATACATAGTAGCTACAATGGGTAGAAAGACAATGATGTGTGTATAAAGTCTAATCTAAGAGCATGATGTGTGTCGCAAAAATTAAATCCGCAGATAAAAACGGGTAATACTATTGGTTTCAGTACATTTCCCAGGTGGGATTGAAACTATGGTAAACCTCAAAGGGCAAAATTCGCAATCACATATTTTAGAGAAGAAAGACTCATTACCTAATCTAGGAGGCCTGAGTGCATATCATCCGTTACTAAGCAACGAGACCTGTCTACTGATTTCTTCAAATTCGTTCAGGCCTCGTGCAATCGTGTCCAACGAATGTATCCATCTGCATTCGCGCTTACTGAGAATATTAGCAAAATCTCCCCCTCTGGGGTTGGGTTTCACCCTCTCAATTACCCACCATCTTAGGCTCTTTGCTGTATGGTCAAACGTATTGAAGTGCTCTACTAATGGTGCACCTTGTACCTTATACCGTATGCGACTGCAATGTTGTAGGATGCAGCATTTTACTCTCTGAGTGGTCTGTCCTACATACAAGAATCCACATGGGCAGGTAATCGCATAGATCACTCCGGTGGTGTTAAAGTTGCTATGCTCCTGTAGTATGTGCTTCTGGTTGTTGTGGGTAAATTCAGTGATTTCCTCTGTCAAAGGGCAGGATTTACACAGGCCATATTTGTGGTGCCCTCTAATCGGTGGGATCCCCCATAAGGTGGTTTGACCCAGTGGACGTTGCTCTACCACACAGCAATGACCATGCTGCAGTTCTTTTAGGCTTCACCTCCCCCAGAGCTGCAATGGCCTCCAGTTGGTTTTCCACAAGTGAGTCCTCCCAGCACAAGTCGACCACGTGGGACCTGTCCTTACACTGGTCCACAGTTCAGCTTTGACCCATGAGTCTACACTACTGCCTTCCTTGCTGGTGCTTACTCAGACTCCACAGGTGCCGCCCACAGATCTTACTCTGATGTCGGTCTGCTACCCCTAGCCGTTGTCAACCCACTCCTTCTGCGGCCCTCTTCAGGCTTATGTTTTACAACCATTCATTTTGTAACCAAACTCAAATCCTTGGCCTCAACGCATATACCATCACTAGCATCTAGAGGCCTTATTTGTATAAAACTCTTGATGCAGTTCAAGGTTTGCAAAATGTTGATAGGGAACACCAATGAAAGGCGGACAACCTGCTCCTTCCTCTCAATACTGACGATGGACTATACCTAGATTTACTGACTGCCATTGGGCTGGATTCATCTCCTGAGACTGAGCTAGGCTTACCACCACCGATTTATTTAACTGAGAACCAGCTGCCACCTCTTCGGAGCCACTGTTGCCATTCAAAGTGACCTTCATGAACCTTCTCATGGCCACCTGGTCTAAACCATGCTCAGGTCTGCTGGTCAGTCGGCCTGTGTCCAGGTGACATAGACTTCCCCTCGGTGATCTCAACTTTTTTTTTCTTCCTCAAAGCCTCCTACACTTGAAAGCCTGGTGGTACAGCCATCACAAGTAAAGTCACTCTTTTTTATTTATTTTTATTTTGGTAAAATTTGTTTATTGGGATTTAGCATTTCGTGTTACACGTTTACACATTAAATCGGTATAGTATATTGACATGTGGTTGCAGACAGATGAAAAATGACTGTACAGAATAGAATGTACATCGTTACTGCATATCAAACACTATAGACTAGGCACAGTAAACAATTCTGGGAGGAACATCCTTGCCGGACTCCGTTTCTGTAGTATTATTCTTTCTAGAACCTGGCTGGGTTAGTTTCCCATGAGTGGGGATTGTTGTTTTATCCCCACATTTACCTTTGTGTGCTGTCACAGATAATTTTGCATGAATGTGTTCCCGTTTGAGAGTCAATGCCGATGAAGAAGCAAAACTATTAACTTGGGGGGTGAACTGGGAAAGATGTTGAGTTGCTGCCGGGATATATGTCTGTGAGATCAATTGTGTGGATGGTTGTGTTTCCATTTCACGGTGTGGTGTCATGCGTGTGTGGGGGGCAGTAGTGAATCATCCTGGCGTTGAGACCACCTGATGTGGCCCTGACATAGCGCTGGCTTGAGGTGTCTGGGCTCTGCCTTGCACTATCTTCTATTGGTCCCATGGGGTATAGGGGTGGGGTCTCAGATTGAGAGGCTGCAGGGGATTCCGTAGGCGCTGTTTCATGTGTGAATTGATATGATAATTGCTCCCACTCCAGAGATATGGGATGTTTACGTATTCCCTTCACTTCCTCACCCCGCAACACCTCCTCTTCCGCCGCACCCCACTTTTTCATAGCGCAGACCCATGCTGCTTCGGTGGTCCCGTCGGGGCCTGCCAGTGCATGGCTATTCCCCTTTTTGCTAAGAGAACGGCTAAGGATGCAAAGTGGCTCTGCACCTTTTCGGTCTTCCACCTGCGGAAGATCCCGAGGGCACATGCTTCCCATGTGAACATGTTCATAATTTTGGTCGTCGCTCGGAGTGTCCGGTGTATGTTGTCCCAGTACTTTTGGATAGTGGGGCAATCCCAAAACATGTGCTTGAAGTCCCCTTCCGGAGTCTGGCAACGGGGGCATGCTAAGTGTGTGTCGGGATAAAAACGGTGGAGGCGGTGTGGTGTGAGGTATGCTCTGTGGATGATATTAAATTGAATGTTTTTGAAACGCGCGTTCCTGGATACCTTTTTTTGGGATAATCTAGTGCTGTCTCCCATTCTTTGTCATTAATTACCCGCCCCACTTCATCTTCCCATGTCTGTCGCAACAAATGTAGAGGGTTGAGGATCAGTTCCCGAACAGCTTTGTAGAGCCATGTAACTAAATGTCTACCCGCTCCCATATGCAAAATGGTGTGTATCACCGGATGTGTCGGAGGCCCCCCCTCATTTAGATCCCAGTAGTGACGGCTGCTGTCTAAGAATTGCCTGTGTAGCAGGAACTGTCCCGGTGGAAGGTCATAGTGGTCAGATATTTGGGCGCAAGTCTTAAGCTGTCCATCTTCAAACAGGGATTCTACCTCCGTGACTGCATGTTCGGTCCATACCTGCAGAGCACAGGCGGTATAGTATTTATCCTTTGGGGGAACCCTACCAGTGGGAGCAGAGGTGAGTACAGGGGATTTTCTCTGGACATGCGATGGATTTTCAGCATGCACGTGCGGGCTATGGACACCTGCAGGGGGTAGGTGCGCAGTGGTTTGGTACCTGGCAGGAGCATTCTCCGGATTGCCGGGAGGGGTACGCGACCCTCATCAGTAACTGTTTCTCCTATATGACGTTCTGCCGTCCAGTGCGACAACCACTGGTGTTGAGCCGCCAGGAAGTATCCTTCAAAGGATGGAGCACCCAGCCCTTCCTGATTCGTGGGTAAATACAATGTGGTTAATGCTACCCTATGTGGACCACCTCCCCATATCAACTCAGCGAGCAGGGTATCCAGCTCCCGAAAGAAAGGGTGTGGTGGTATTACTGGGAGATTAGTGAAGTGATAGAGCAATCTGTGAAACATGATCATTTTGGCAAGGGCTACTCGTCCAATGGAAGCCAGGGGCAGTTTTTTCCAGAAGCCCACTACCGTGCATATCCCCGCCAGCGCCAGAATGGTACAGCCTCACCCCCAGATATCTGGGCGCTGCAGCGCTCCAGGCAAGTTTCTGATCTCCAACCGGAATGTCTAAAGGGGCCAAATAAGGGCTCAATGGATAGAGTGTGGATTTGTCCCAATTAACTTTAAGGCCGGAGGCCTCTGCGAAGTCCCGTAACGTCATCCAGATTGGGGCGAGGTCACTTGTGATGTCTCCGACATATATCAGGAGGTCATCTGCATACAGTGATACACACTGTACCGTGTCTGCTATCGGGATACCTCATGTCTCACCCTCTCGACGGAAACGTATCGCCAGGGACTCTACCGCCAGTGTGAACAGGAGGGGGGACAATGGGCACGCCTGTCTAGTTCCTTGTTCTATATCGAATAGGGCCAAAATGGATTAACCTATTCTCAACCGCGAGGTAAGGCCTGTATAGAGAAGTTTTGTATACGCCATCAAGGTAGGTCCTATATTTACTCTGCAGAGGACAGCAAATAAATATTGCCACAGCAAAATTTTAAAGGCCTTTTCGAGGTCTAGAATCAGACATCCCGCGTTGGGGAACCGTGTTTTCGCCCTGTCCTGGATATGGAATAACCTACGTAGGTTCTTTGAGGTGTTACGCCGCGGGACAAATCCACATTGGTCTGGGTGTATCAGTGATGTGCGAATTTGGATATAACGGTCCGCTAGTATTTTACCCAATATTTAACAGTCTGCGTTTAGTAGTGTTATTGGTCTGTATGAGGCAGGGAGCGTTGGGTCTCTGTGGTTTTGGGAATGAAACCAGGATCGATTCCCTAAGTGAGCCTGGGAGTTCGCCTCTTTCCAGTGCGTCTTCGTACATGGCCACAACACGGGGGATCATTTGGGCTGAGAAGGTGCTATAATATTCGAGCGGGAAGCCGTCCATTCCTGGCGCTTTGTTACTCGCCAATGCTCTGATAGCTTGGGCTACTTCCGGGGACTTGATCCTCGCCTCCAGCACTTTTTTGTCTGTGGATGGGATGCGGGGTATGAGCAATGGGCGGAGGAACTGGGTAATTGCGTGGTGGTCTCCCGGCGCTGGGGCCTGATAAACACAAGAGTAATAGCCGTGAAAAGTGTGCAAGTTATCTATCTGTGAGTGTTGAGGGGTCCCGGTCTTGTCAATTAGTTCCGTGATAGATTTCACAACTGTCTCTTGCTTGGCTAGCCAAGCTAGGAGCGTCCAAACTCTATTGCCTTCTCGGTGTACCTTGGAAGCATAGACCCTAAAATTATATGTTCAAGGCATATGAGCTGCAGATTATACACTGTGGATAGATCGCCATCTGGTGGGCCCGGATGTTTGCGGTTGTTTTTCCTCTTGGAAAGTCTTTGGAAGTCACGAGGTCGGTGACTCCTCCTTTGGTTCGTATTGCGCGTGGGCTTCGGCTCCATCCTCAGATAGTTTTTTCCGCCATCGGGCTCGGATGTAATACTCCGCGCTCCGGTTCCGAACTTTTCCAGTTCAACGATCGACACAAAATCCTCGCTTATCGAGATTCTTCAGATCACAAATCAGCTTGATCACCTTCTCTTCGACACTTCTTCGATTCTTGTCGTCGACGGCCGCCTTCGGGCCTATCCCGGCTCCGGTCTGGGCTGATGGAAAGAACTCCCTTCAAGAAGTGCCCTCAATGGGGGTCCAAATTCCCCCACACCGATCTTCATGAGGTGTGCAACCTCTGCCTCTCCCCTGAACACGAGGCTCGAGACTGTCCCGCCTGTAAGTCTTTTAGATCGAAAAAGACTATTCGAGATCGAAGGGCCAGACGCAACATGGCGCACTCCTCGACCTCCGCTCCAGTCGACATCTTCGGGGACGACGTCGAAGCTCTGGGACAGCAGCACATCGAAGAAGACGACGACGACCTAGTCAGTGCTTCCGAGGCCGACGACTCAGATGTGGAGGACATCACCCCGGCGCAGAGGGTCGTGAGTACTATACCCCCTCCCACACCCGCGCCGATACCCAAAAAGGCTTCGGTCACGCCTTCGCGCCTAGGCAAGACCAAGGACATTGCTTCCAACACCCCACCTTCGGGCCCGGTAAAGAAGCCTATTAAGCCTTCCGGCAGCTCGGGCGCGAGCCAGCCTACCAGGGGTGCCGAAAAACACCCTTCGGCACCGAAGAAAAAATCGGCCTCCACCTCCACACCGAGCTCAGCTCCAAAGCCCTCGGTGTCAAAACCCGCCCCCTTGGTGCCGACCAAACATCATAAGACCCTTGGCGCCGACACTCCCGTGCCAAAGCCTCTCTCGGCACCGAACAAAAAATCGGAGGTCCTAAAAAAGCACAGCACAGACAAGCCTAAAAAAGCCGTCGGCCCCAAAAACCTCGGCGCCGACCGAACAACCAGTGCCGCAAGAACTATTCACACCGGATCCTCTGCAAAAGACACTTACCAAGGATCCAAAAACTGGACATTTGACACTGTCTTCAAATAAGAGACATTTGGACAAACCAGCTCCACCTCCACCTCCAAAGAGGAAGGACACTGCTACCTCCCCTTTCAGAATGCCTTCCCCACCTCCTCCACCCCCTCCACCCTCCCCACCTCCACCTTCTCCACCCCTGCCTCATCGCTCTCCGACCCTGTCTCCAGACCATGATGATCAAGGGGACCCTTACTACGATCCAGCAGATGTGCCACAAGACCCCACCCCTACTGGATCCCCATATAACTATAACAATCCGGACATCCCAGATGTCCCACAGGATGACCTTTATCCATCCAGCGTTACAACAAACAAATGATGGACGGAATGCTGACAATGCA
Organism: Triturus cristatus; assembly: GCF_964204655.1. NCBI lineage: Eukaryota > Metazoa > Chordata > Amphibia > Caudata > Salamandridae > Triturus > Triturus cristatus. The sequence continues at coordinate 674,948,447 of NC_140593.1, read as the reverse complement.
TACATTCTCCCCCAGTCAAGAGATCTGGGTTAAATCCATCGTTCGTTTGCCCACTACACCACCCCAGTTTAGACATGGCCATATGCAAATCAGTCTTGACCCTGTGCCTCATGGGAACAGTCCAGCCCGAACTGCCAAGCCATGTCTTCCCTGGACCGGAATCAAGCATCCTAGGACCGGTTTCTGGCTATCAGCCGTCATCAGCCAGGATAGCTTGACTCCAGTGGCGTAGTGAGCACGGGTCCCACGTCTGGGAATACCCATCCCACTTAGGGCGAAAAGCGTTACAACAAACAAATGATGGACGGAATGCTAACAATGCATACATTCTCCCCCAGTCAAGAGATCTGGGTTAAATCCATCGTTCTTTTGCCCACTACACCACCCCAGGCCATCCCCACCAGAAGACTCGTTAGGTTTTCACCACCTACTACAGAGGGCGGCACATTATCACGGGGTAGAGCTACATACTGACCCAGTGGAGGAAGATTTTCTCCTAGACACCTTCGATACTGCACATAGGTCTACTGCTATACTACCTATGCTAAAAGGAGTAATCAAACATGCACCAGAGGTTTTTAAAGACCCAGTCAGAGCTAGGGTCCTAAACCCACGTATAGAGAGAAAATATAAAGCCACCCCCACAGATCCTGCATACATTAAAGGCCCTGCACCACTGGATTCCTTAGTGGTATCTACAGCTAGGAAGAGATCAAACTCTCAGGCGTCAGGCGAAGCACCACCACCTGACAAAGAGTCCAAGCTCCTAGACGCGTCAGGGAAGCGCACTGCGTTACAAGCCGCCAATATATGGCGTATCGCCAACACTCAAGCGTTATTGGCCAGATACGACAGAGCGCATTATGATGAGCTAGAAACCATCATGCACCATCTTCCTGAAAAATACAGAAATAGGGCTAATGAATTGATCCAAGAGGGAAAAACTATTACTAATACCTCTATACGCTGTGCCCTAGATGCGGCAGACACAGCCTCCAGGACCATAAACACCAGTGTCCTCCTACGTCGCCATGCCTGGCTTAGAGTTTCAGGCTTTAAACCTGAGGTGCAAGCCTCCATATTGAACCACCCATTTGATCAACAACATTTATTTGGTCCAAAAGTTGATGAAGCCCTCCAGAAGATGAAGAAAGACACTGATACGGCGAAATCCATGGGAGCCCTACAGTCGCACACTCCTAAGCGCTCCTTTCGCCGCTCTCCCTTTCGGGGCACAGGTAGAGGCTACTCCTCAGATAGCGCATCCACGTCCTACAAATCCCCTCCTCAGTCCACCTTCACAAGGGGTTATCAAAGAGGCGGCTACAGAGGCAATAATAATAAAGGCAGAGGCAAAACAAATACCGCCCGCTCTGCCACACCGCCTACCCAATGACTTTCCCCCGCTCCCTCCAGACCATCCCACTCCGGTCGGGGGCAGAATACAAAATTTCCTTCACGTCTGGGAGACCATCACCTCAGACAGATGGGTGACCCAAATTATTCATTCAGGGTACTGCCTAGAATTAACATCTACCCCCCCCAAACATTCCACCCAGGCAATGCCCAATGTCACAAGAACATGCCACGTTATTAAAACAGGAGGTAATCTACCTCCTGCAAAAACAAGCCATAGAGCAAGTCCCCATCAATCAGCAAAATTTAGGGGTCTACTCCCTGTACTTTCTGATTCCAAAAAGAGACGAGACTCTACGACCTATTTTAGATCTCAGACCTCTAAACACTTACATACATTCAGACCATTTTCACATGGTAACCCTTCAACAGGTTCTTCCACTCCTCTCCCAGAACGACTTTCTCACCACACTGGACTTGAAAGACGCATACTTTCAAATCCCAGTACACCATGCTCACAGAAAGTACCTCAGATTTGTAGTGGACGGGCAACACTACCAGTTCAAGGTGCTCCCGTTCGGGGTCACAACAGCACCAAGGGTATTCACCAAATGCCTAGCAGTAGTGGCGGCACACCTCAGAAGACAGCACATTCACGTCTTCCCATATTTGGACGACTGGCTAATAAAACCCACGTCCTACTACCAATGTGTGCACCACACCACCGCTACAATCCAACTACTTCACCAGCTAGGTTTCAAGCTGAACCACCAAAAGTCCCACCTGATACCATCACACACAAAACAATACCTCGGTGGCACCATAGACACCTCAAAAGCCATAGCCTATCCCAATCCAGCCAGGATTGCAAACATACAGGCTCTGCGTCAAAAATTCATACTTCAACACTCTCTCCCAGCAAGAGTGTTTATGCAACTGATAGGGATGATGGCCTCTTGCATTTTCATAGTGCCTCATGCAAGACTCCAGATGCGTCCACTCCACGAGTGCTTAGCGCGCCAGTGGAACCAGGCCCAGGGGCAACTGACAGATCTGGTGTTGGTGGACGGTCGCACCCATCACTCTCTGCAGTGGTGGAACACCACAAACCTTTCCAAAGGTCGACCGTTCCTGGACACGGTTCCACAAATAATCCTAACAACAGACGCATCGCTCTCCGGCTGGGGAGCTCATCTGTTACATCTCACAGTGCAGGGCACATGGACGCCGCAACAGAAGTTACTCCACATCAACCATTTGGAGTTACTGGCAATCTTTCTAGCCCTAAAATCCTTCCAGACGCAAATTTCAGGCAAGGCAGTCCTCATTCGCACAGACAACATGACTGCCATGTACTACATTCAAAAACAGGGGGGCACACACTCTCCACAGCTCTCTCAATTAGCACAGAGCATATGGAGATGGGCAATTCCACAGAAAAATTTTCTCCTGGCCCAACATGTCCCAGGAGTCCAAAACACCGTGGCAGATCTGCTCAGCAGACAAACGCAACAGATCCACGAGTGGGAACTGCACCCACAGGTTCTTCACCCGTTCTTTCAGATGTGGGGGCATCCACATAGACCTCTTCGCCACCCACGAAAACAAAAAATGCCCAAGCTTCGCCGCCAGATATCCACACCCATTGTCCAAAGGCAATGCGATATGGATGAACTGGTCAGACAAATTTGCATACGCTTTTCCACCTCTCCCACTAATTCCATTAGTGGTGCAAAAACTACAACAGCATTCCCTCACGCTCATCCTGGTAGCTCCAACATGGGCCAGACAACCGTGGTACACCACACTACTGGAACTCTCGGTAGTACCACACCAAAAGTTACACCTCTCACCATGCCTCCTGACCCAGAACCATGGAGAGATCAGGCACCCGGACCCAGCTCAGCTCAACCTTGCGATCTGGCTCCTGAGGTCCTAGAATTTGGATACCTTAACCTTCCCCCTGATTGCATGAATATTATCAGAGAAGCTAGACGCCCTACTACTAGGGCGTGCTATGCTGCAAAGTGGAAAAGATTTGATGTTTACTGCCATAACAACACAATCAACCCTCTAAATGTGTCCATACAGCACATCATATTCTACTTGTTCCATCTACAAAGGTGTAACCTAGCATATACATCCATTCGGTTACACCTGGCAGCAATTGCTGCTTACTTACAGAACAGGCAGCACCTATCACTTTTCAGGGTGCCTGCCATCAAAGCCTTTATGGAAGGCCTCAAAAGATTAATTCCACCCAGAGTACCACCCTCACCTGTCTGGAACTTAAATATAGTTCTCACAAGGCTAATGGGACCGCCTTTTGAACCACTACATAAATGTGAGCTGCAATTTCTCACATGGAAAACAGCTTTTCTAGTGGCCATCACTTCCCTTAGAAGGGTTAGTGAAATACAAGCACTCACTATACAGGAACCTTTTCTCCAAATGCATCAGAACAAGGTTGTACTCCGCACCAACCCAAAATTCCTACCCAAAGTCATTTCTCCCTTCCATCTAAACCAGTCGGTAGGATTACCAGTCTTTTTCTCACAACCTCAAACCATTGCGGAAAGAGCTTTACACACACTGGATGTTAAAAGGGCCTTACTTTACTACATCCAAAGAACACAACCTTTCAGAAAAACCAAACAGCTATTTGTCTCTTTCTCTCCACCACATAAAGGCAACCCTATTTCTCAATCAGGGATAGCTAGGTGGATTGTAAAATGCATACAGATTTGCTACCACAAAGCAAAACAAACGCTATCTGTTCCCCCTAAAGCCCACTCTACAAGGAAGATAGGGGCTTCTATGGCTTTTCTAGGGAACATACCATTAGATGACATCTGCAAAGCAGCGACATGGTCAACACCGCACACTTTCACAAAACATTACTGTGTAGATGTGCAAACCAAGCAACAAGCTAGTGTGGGCCAGGCTGTACTAAAAACACTGTTCCAAACAACTGCAATGGATGCCGGTGGTCGCCGCTAGGGTTGGGTACTGCTATATAGTCTATGCACAGTGCATAGACTATATAGCAGCTCATATGCAGCTCATATGCCTCGAACCGAATATGCTACTTACCAGTATGCATCTGTTCTTGGCATGTAGAGCTGCAGATCTATACACACCCACCCGCCTCCCCGGATACCTGTATCCGTTCCAGTTTATCTTATTTAGATACAACACACATGAGTTTCTTTACTATTATTACTACGCTCCATCTTTCCCTGCTGGCAAAAAACAATCTGAGGATGGAGCCGAAGCCCATGCGCAATACGAACCAAAGGAGGAGTCACTGACCTCGTGACTTCCAAAGACTTTCCAAGAGGAAAAACAAACTGCAAACATCCGGGCCCAACACCAGATGGCGATCTATGCACAGTGTATAGATCTGCAGCTCTACATGCCATACTGGTAAGTAGCATCAACCATTTTATTCCTTTGGAACAGCCGGGAGTCATGAAACTCCTCTCTGAAATTGGCTCCGGCTCCCCACTGGACCCCTGCCCAGCTTCTGTTTTGAAGATGGTCCCAGAAATCATTGGGAAAGTTCTTACCCCACTATTCAGCTCCATCTTTGAAGCTGGTTGCTTTCCTGTTCTCTGGAAAATTGCCTCAATTCTCCCTCTTTTAAAAAAAACCAATTCGGATGCCAGCGACCCGAACAATTATAGGCCAATCTCGCGTCTTCCCCTCCCAGGCAAGATGATTGAGAGAGCTATGAATGCCCAACTCAGCCAATTCCTGCAAACGAATGCATCTCTCGATTCCACGCAATTCGGGTTCCGCGCAGAGCACAGTACTGAGCTGGCACTTTTAAAATCCACTGAAGAGATCAGGGAGGCCTTGGATCAGGGAGGCGCTGCCATCCTTATTCTTTTGGACCGCTCGGCCGCATTCGATACGGTCCATCATGACGTCTTGATGGACCGTCTTACAGCGGTCGGGGTCGGAGATAAGGCCTGGGATCTCCTGAAATCCTTTTTGAGTAATAGATCACAAACTGTGGATCTTGGTAAGAACAGTTCTAAGCCCTTTGTCCTGCCATGTGTGGTTCCACAGGGGTCGTCGCTCAGCCCTACATAGTTTAATGTTTATGTCACCCCATTGTCCACTCTGGTCAGATCTTTTGGCTTTCAACTGTCTTCGTACGCCGACGACACTCAAATTGTGCTGTCGATCAAAAAGGGGGCAGAGGCAGAAACAGCCTCTAAGTGTCACGACTGCATGAAGGCGATAGCTACCTGGATGGCAGCAAACTGCCTTAAGTTAAACGCTGGAAAGACCGAGGTCATTCTTTTTGGTAACACTACCAACCTTTGGACGACAGACTGGTGGCCGACATCTATGGGCAGACCTCCTATCCCAGTATCAAAGGCAAAAAATCTAGGGGTGCTCATTGATGCCAAACTCTCGTACGAAGTTCAGATCAGCAGGGTTGTATCTTCCTGCGCCTTTACTCTTAAGCTCCTACGCAAAATTAGATCCCTCCTTCCAGAAGACTGCCTAAAAATCGCAGTAACGGCACTAATCCTATCACGGTTGGATTATTGCAACAGCCTCTACATCAATATTCAAACAAAACAGCTATCGAGACTTCAGACCGTGCAAAACGCCGCAGCCAGACTACTCACCGGTATACCCAGGTTCACATCAGTAAGGGCAGGGCTTAGATCCCTACACTGGTTACCGGTTGCAGCTCGAATTCAATTCAAAGCCCTATGTCTAGTCTTCAAAGCCCTCAATGGCACTGGCCCTGAATTCCTTAAACATTCCATCCAGTGGTATGTGCCAGGGAGAACACTGAGATCTCTGACATCCAAACGTGCTATTCTTCCCCGCTATTACAAACTTAGATGGGGCGGCAGAAGTTTCTGCCACTGTGCCATTAAGGCCTGGAATAGCCTTCCCATTGATCTCAGGAACTCCCCTGGACTACTCCCATTCAGAAAGGGCCTGAAAACCTGGCTCTTCTCGTGAATTCTCGGCCCTCTGCTTTCTTAGACAGGTAGCGCACAGCGCCAGGACACCCCAGGGTAACAGTGCGCTTTAGAAATCATGCTAACATAACATAGCATATTCCTTTCGGTGGTTTCTCATTGCCTCTGCGTGGGATGTCTTGGCGGTTGCTACTTGGTCTGGGGTGGCTTCGACTCTATCCGTTTTTTTCGTTAAGGTCGCTAGTGCTATTTCCGCGCTTTGCAGTGATCTTTCGAGTGTTCTACGTAACCCTACTATTTGCTGTATACAATGCCCCCTGGCTGCGACTTTGAATGCGTCCCATTCTACCAGTCTGGACGTCGCCGTACCGGCGTTTAGTATGAAATACTCTTGGATGTGATCCCCATGTTTGTGACAAAACACCTGGTCTATGAGGCTGTCCCGCGGTAATTTCCAGGTGGGTATGGGGGTGGCTTCTACCTGAGAGTCATTGTATGTGCATCATGATCCGATAGTACTCTACCTAAATAGTCCGCGTGCTGTACTTTCAGGAGTATAGTTGTCGAGCAGAGAAACCTATCTAGGCACACTCGCGAGTTATGTGGGATGTAGTGGAAGGAATATATTTTAGTGTCTGAATTCCGCTCCCGCCATGCGTCCGCCAATGCTCCACCCAAATTCGAAACAGCTCCGTCTGCTTGTGCACAGGCGACTGCGCCGACGGGTGGTGGGATCTATCGAGACGAATGTCCATTTGTAATCACCCCCCACGGGACCAATGTGTAGTGGGTTAACACTCTTGTAAGGCGATTCCAGAATTGATCTTGTTCTACATTAGGAGCGTATATGCTCCTTAATAATATTGACTGCCCCTCTAATAATTCCTCTAGTAGGGCGTATCGTCCTTCTTTATCTGCGATACGCATCTGTTCCCTGAAGGGAATCCCTGGCCGAATCCAAATCAGGGCCCCCCTAGCGAATGCTGAATATGTAGTGGCACAAATACCCCGCCATTCCTTATGCAGGCTATCCACCTCGACTGCTGTCAAGTGGGTCTCCTGTAGGAGAGCTATCTGTGCTTCCTGCCTCTTTATATATGCGTAGATGGCGCAACGCTTGTTAGCTGTGTACATGCCCCTGACATTTAATGTAATGATTTTTAAATCTGTGTTGGGGATCTTAGCAGCCATGTCGTCTGGTGTCTAAAAGAAAACCGCCTGTGTGTGATGCCCAGCTGAACCCTCAGGCCCACCCCACTGGAATAGCAACCACCCACATACATTTTACATTTCCGTTAGTTTGCTCCGCTAAGGGTAATTGGGAAACTTGAGATAGGGGAAGAAAGGAACTAAACACCGAGAAACATTCACAACTTGAAGGACCTATCGTTTGAGGCGATACGTCCAAACTACACTCCATGTACTGTCTTTAGTTCGTTGTTTGAGAGAAGTTGCCGTACGTCTTCGCTAGCCGCCGTCTTCACTGCCGCCCGCTATTAGACAGTGAATTGGAGATGCCTAAGGGTTCCCCTTCACCCCCTCCCATGTGCAGCGTTCCAGTCCGAGACATAGCCTTGTAATGTCCAGGATATAGTTCCGCGGTGTCCTGCTGAGTTAGAGCAGCGTCCTCTTTCCAGATACTGCGGTCTCAGAGGATTCATCACTCTGTGGTCGTCTCACCCAGGAGTGTTCATCATATAAATGTGTCCGCCGTTTGAGGGGTCACTCTCGGAGGTGTGACTGAGCCATCACAGGAGGTGTTCGCATCACTAACTTCCACCTCTGAGGTGAATAAATGTGGGCCCTTCTCTCCATCCCAGCTTTTCCCTGTCACTCTCACCACCGCAGCCGCTTGTAGTGCTCTCTGGCGCTCTGCTATGATTTGCTCAAGGTCTGGAGAATTTTTTGTACCGGAATCAGATCGCAAGCTCAGTTGTGTGAGGGTCACTCGTTTGTGTTGCCGTTGTTGACGGCCAGATGGGCGATGACTTTGTTTGTTCCTGTCACCGTCTAGGTCCGCAAAACGGTTCTACGCCCAGGTACTTGCCTCCGCTGGGTCCGTAAAGAAGTGTGTGATTCCATCATGTGTAATTTTGAGACGTGCAGGAAACAAGAGATCATATTGTATTTTCTTTTGGCGCAGGGTACGTTTAACTGCCAAGAAAGTGGCTCTTTGTTGCTGGACAGCGCAGGAATAATCCGGGAGTAGCATAACCTGTTTGTCTTCCACTCGGAGTGGCCCCTTCTGTCTAGCTACCCGGAGAACAGTGTCTCTGTCTTGATAATGGAGCAGTTTCAGTAAGAACGGTCGGGTGGTGATCCCGGTGGTGGTTTGCCGGCCGCGACCCGGTGCACTCTCTCCACTGAAAAGAAAGGGGTTAAGTCTTTTGTCTGGGTGAATGTTTTAATCCATGTTTCGATATAATGAATTGGGTAGGACCCTTCTGCCCCCTCCGGCAGATTCAGGATGCGGAAATTACTACGGCGTGAGCGCCCTTCCAGGTCATCCGCTTTGTTTTCCAGGATCTTCACCCTGGATTGCAGATCTTTCATGGCGGCTTAATGCAGCTGTACTTGCAGCTCAATAGTTTGGAGCATTTTCTCCCCGTTTGACTTTGCCAGTTTCCTGTGGTCGTCCCGTAGTAGGTTATGGTCCATGGCCAGTTCTCCAAATCTGTTTTCCATTGTCACTCTGGAATGTTCGATGGCCGCTAGGACTTTATCCAATTTGTCTGACATGGACTCTGTGCGGTAGGGCTCTCCTTTCGACTGGGTGGCCTTGGGATCTGGGGAAGTCGGCCTCGTGGTTACAGGTGCTTGCGATGCTTCAGTTATATGTTGACGCCCCATGTTGTCCTGGGACCTTGTTATCTTTTTCAGGCTGGTCCCTGAGTTGCACCCAGGGGACACGTGGCTGGATGGCGGTGGACTTCTGAGTGCCGCTTTCCGTGGTTTGTTATTGACATGCCCTTTCTGTTTGGGTTTATCTTGTGTCTGTCTTGGCCCGCTCCGCTGCGCACCTCGGGGGGCCTGGCGCCGTGCAGCCGGTGCCTGTTGAGAAGATCTTTGGCTACTGGGAAGGCCCCCTCCGTTCTATAAGGAGACTCCCAGGAGATGTGTGGCTGCAATCTCCTCTGCCACAGCCAGACCGGGTTGGGGTCAGTCGGGGTTCCCCCGGTGGCGTAGGGCAGCTTGCCACAACCAGAACCCACCCAAATCCCTCCGTCCTCCCGCCCCGCACCTCGAGTCCAGGCGCCGCTTGGAGGGGGGGTGGCTTCTGTGGCCTGATGTGGTGTGGCGCAAGGAGCATCCTAGCAGTGAAGTTCCCGCTCCTGTTCGCCCGCTGCGGGCCGCGCGGCCTGGCGCCGTGCAGCCCGGGCCAAGGGGTCTATGAGGAGGGGATATGAATGCCAGGTCCAGCCAAGGTGCTCCTCCCGCGTCGGAGAGGGACTGCGCTCATACCCCCATGGGGAGCCGATGCATCTATGTGTTAGAGGTCCAAGCTAGGATGCAGACAGATTGAAGGCCCCACTCCTGTTTGAGGCGATATCGGTGCACCCGCGTTGCAGGAGAGCCGGCAGAGGCAGCAGGCGGTGTTTAGGGGAGCTCTCGCCGGCGCCAATCAGGATGTCCGGAGCTCATTCTACTGTCCGCAGCCCTGTGATGTCAGAGTTGGGCCAGGCCTGGGCTGGATACGTCGGTGAGGTGATGAGGCCTGCCTCGGCCAGTAGTCCCCCAGCCCTTCCTGACCTCCCGCTGCGCGCCTCGAGTCCCAGCGCCGTGCAGTGGGAGGTCACAGTATCGGAGTGTGGTGGGGCTCAAGGTGCAGCACTTTACTCCGGGGGCAGGCAAGGGATCCCCCAGGTCAGATCCCCGAGGCGGGGGCCGCTTCGCATGGGGTCCGGGAGTAATTACAGTCTTCATCCGGGGTCCCACCGTCTGCAGGTTGCGCTCTCACCTGCAGTACTTGAAGTTGTTGGGGGTGGCACCCGGGGGGCCGTGTCACTATCCTCCCCGCCGCAGTGGCAGAGGATGGGGAAATGCTTTCCTTGACTTCTCGATCCTGCCGTCTCCACGGCGGACCCTGAACGTCGGATGGGCGCCGCCATATTGACCTCGTTGCTGGGCAGTCGTGAAGGTCTCTTGTGATGCGGTGGACTGCCTCCCGGTCTACGAGTCGGACCTCAGAGGGTACCCATTTGAATGCGTCGGATCCAGAGCTGATTTTCAGTGGGTTTTGGGGTAGTTACGGCATGGATGACTGTTGATTGCGTGGGCCACCAAGCGGAGCACTAAAAAGGTACGTCTGGCATCTTGGCCTGCTTGGCCACGCCCCCCCCACAATTAAAGTCACTCTTAATAGCTTTTTAGAAATTATCCTCTGAATGCAGAGGTGAAATATATCAATGCCTTTGGGCATTAAAATGCTTGAACGATGTATGCTTTCTCTGCAGGTACTTCCATGCTTTGTGGGACATGACCAACAAGATCTTGCCGGCCATCCTGGAAGACCACCGAGCCTCACTGACTCAAATTAAACCTGATGGCCAGGATGTAGCAAAGTATGTCTTTTATACTGATGTGGACACCAAAGACCACTTTGGCAAAATTGTTGGCACTAGTGTAATGCTTAGAAGTCACTCGTAGATAGGATCAACTGTGTTTTCAGGAGATGTCTAAGGATCTTTGATGAATATGCTCTTTGATGGCTGTAGATTGTTTGGAGAGAAGGCTAATTTAACGCTCAAATGCATTTTGATAGTTGAACTACAGCACAATCCTTGGGAATCCTGTCTCCCGCCAATCAGTTACACGAACAGTGTACATGAAGTTTAGGTGTTATTCCAGGGTGCTAGCTTACAGACATCAGCCTTTTCAAACTGTGCATCAACAATAGGCACAGTCCATGTAGTTGGCTTTGGTGCATATGTGTTGGCCATAAATACTTCCTCCCTATTAAGCAACTCATAGGCCACAGTATACCTACCTTCCTTTTATAATTTAGTGCTTGGAAGTATAAATGGTACTCCAGGGGCTCTCCAGATCATAACTCCTCTCGTATACGCCGACTACGTGGCACAGCATACTTGTGCTCTCCGCTTTAATTTTCTTCTGACTTAGTAAAGTGCGTCTCATGAATGAGAACCACTTCCGCCTCATGTCTAATGTGAGTATGGACAATGTGTCATTTTGTATAGTTTTCAAGCCCATGTACATTTCCCAAAATCATTTTGATCAGTGCATTTACAAATGTATATCAATATTTATCAGCTTTTGTTGTGCTTCCAACTTTTCATATTTTCGATTACACCTCCAGTTCTGCATCAGTCTCTGTTTTGGAGTTTGTTATGCTTTTGTCTATCTCAGTTATACTTTTTCTGCTGCTACCAATAATACATTCTCTAACTACCAATTTTGATGGACTTTTAGTTGTAGCCATTGTATTCTGTGCCCTTCCTAGATTGCTAGTGACTCTTTGACTGACATTCTGCATTCTCCAGGATTCAGTTCTCGTGTGGACTTTTCTCATTCTGTCTCCTGGCTCAAGCCATTCCCATACTTTTTCCGGATTACTGAAGAAATGTGACCGGTGTACTATCACCAACTTTGATGGATTAAGCAACATGTATTTCAGATTCCAATTCATGGTTCCAAGTTTTTGTTTTACTGACTATAGTATTTTTTTATCTTCTGACTCCTCTACATGTAGTCCAGAAATATGCGTCTGATTTAATTTTCAAATTTCTGATCTCCTATACTCCTGGAGTGCTGCAAGAAAACGTCCCGGTCCCGATAGTTGAGAAATTTGCAACTATGGCTCTTAGCAGGGCCTTCAGTGATGGTGGCCCTTCCAATGCCCTGTGGGCCCTCTTCACTATGAAGCAAGGAGATAGTTTTTTTGATTGAAGCATCTCTTTGACATAGCTGTTAAAAAACCATTTCCCAAGAGACCCTCAGCTGTCTTGGGAAACCCCACAAATTTGAGATTATTTCATTGTAAACGCCTCTCCGCATCGTCTATTTTGTGACAGAGGAGATATGCCAGCTCAGATTGTGCTTTTTCACTGTTGGATTCTAATCGCCACTTCCACCATCCGCTCTTTCATCATTTTTTCCATTTCTAGAATTCTTTCACTTAATTTGTAAAGATCGACACTTATCAGGTGCACCCTCATATAGATGATGTCTGTTCCCTTCCAAGGTCTGTCCAGATTTTTCTTTTGCTTCCAGAGCCTGTCTCGTTATCGACATTGCTGACCAGCCCCATGAGTTATCCTCACCTCGCTGCAACCCTGCCACACTCTTCTGTCGCAATATATTTGTGCATTCTAGTTTCCTGCATGTGTTTGGAAACTCTATCCTTCCCTTATCTTTTCAGTCGCCAGAGTGGCTATGGGTATGAAGGCATACACAGCCTGACGGATCCACTGTCAGCTCAACAGCTCATTAAACGCCAATGCTGGTCTGGTTTTCTCTCTCTATGAATGTGATTATGTCAAAAATGTCTTCATATTAGACGGGAAAGCAAAGGCTCCTCTAACCCGAGTCTAGGAGGGGGGATTATTGTCAGGCAGTTATCTGTATCCCACAAGCCAACACTACCCCCACCTGCCCCCCCTTAAGTCTCCCAGGTGCCACTATGCCCAAATACCGACTAGGCACAAACCCCAAGGACATCTCCTCCATGCACCAAGTCTGGCCACTCTGTCCCCACAGATACTACTCAGTTTTCCCTTTCTTCTGGTGCACCTTTTATGCAGCAGCCACAGTTGGAGATGTCTGACTGCCTCCAACGTTTTGCTTCTGGCCCCAGGCATAAAGTTAGTGACAGGCTCCCTGGTTTCCCGATTGCCTGTCTCACCTTTTGGGGCCAGGGCCTTGGCAGACCCCAGGCACCCATCCTGCAGCTGCCGCAATATGCTTCATGGGCCCCAGCCAGACCTCCAGACTCAGAATCAGTTGCCAGTTCTCCAGGTAGATGTTGCACCGCAGTGCGCAAATCTGTTATCAAAGGCCTAGCCAGGCTTGCAACACAGGCCTTCAGTATTCCATTGGTCTTTTTCAGTTCTGTTCATAGTGCACTACCACAAAAAATGAAGTCACAGGCCTGGTTGCAGATATCGTCTTTGTTTTTTCATCATACATTTCCAGTATTTTTAGGTCTCGCCTAACGTGGCTGCGCACATCCGCAGCTCAATCGGCGAGATTTATTGTCAAAGAGGAGTTTCAGAAGGGGACTCCAAGCCCCGCCCCTCATTTCCATTGGGTAGCGTCAGCGTTTATGGTAAACGCTGGCTTCCCATTGGAAAGGAGGGTTTTTCGTTACCTCCCTTTGGCTTTTTTGTCCGGCCTATCCGGACTGGATCACCTGCATTACGGCTGTCGTGACGAAGTTTCTTATCAGAAGCTTCGTCGCCTTGCACACGCCAGTCCGGCTCTCTGATTGGGCCGGACAAAAAAGGAGACATGGCGCTGCGTGTTTGTTTTGCATCTCGCTTTCACTTTAAAGTGAAAGCCCGATGCAAAAATAAACAGCGGATGCCTGGGAGCGCTTGTCGTTTGAGGCGGTGTGCGCGGGGTGGCATGTTTGAGGCCGTGCTCGGGGCTGTGAGGTGATAAAACCAGGCTCAGGAGCTGCGCTCTCTGGTGATGGGATGCCTGCAGCCGCCCAGGGCAGGAGATCGGTGCCCGAGCTTTCCTCCGTGGGTGAGGATGGCAGGCTGCCCCCGTGGTGCGGGAGCTGCGCTGTAAACAGTCTTCCGAGCTGCTTCGGGTGGAGCTGGGGGCAGCTCCTGCTCTAGCCCCGTATTTGCCCAGAATCACAGGGTGTTTAGTGACGCCAAGACTCGAACCTGTTCCCTAGTTCCGAAATCGGAGGCTCTGGCCCTAAAGCCACATCCATCTTGAATCCCCGCCCAAAAGACCGTCAAGCTTGACACAGATTCCCAGAGGAGAATGAATGCACTTGTAACCTTTGTGTTAGTGAAAGGACTTCACTTCACAGAACCATAGTGAAATGGTTGATGGACTAAGTGCAGTGAACCAGGGCTCCCACTTTCAACAAGCTCTATACGCCTTAACCGGGCACTCTGCTGTGTTGAAAGCTGTCTCGCTCTTCTAAGTTAAGCAGTAGGTGGTCGAGTGGCTAAAATGCTTCACCTGAGACCCTGCAGACCTGGGTTTTGATCCCGGCTACAGCACATGACCAACCATCCTGTGATTCTGTGCACGTCATTTCTTCTCTGTGTTCCAGAAATCGAAATGATTTAAATGTAAAAATAAGAAACGTGTGCTCTCTTGTGTTCATGAACGATCACCTGATCTATTTAACCCTTTCACTGTCTATGGTCAAATGCAGGGCTTTATTACTATGCACAGTTTATCGTAGAAAAGTCTGTGTGAATATTTTAAATAAAGTCCTGCCAGGACCTCGAAAATGTAAATATGATCCTGGTGGGCAGGGCCGTCTGAAGGGGGAGGGGAAGATGTCATTATTTCCCATCCACTCCTCTCACGCCATTTCAAGGCCACACGCTCCACCTATCAGATTAATTTATAGATTTGAAAGCAAGCGTGCTGCATTTTTTTTAATGAAAAAGGCATTTAACATGGTAATCTCTGCACTTCCATTCTCTGCCACAGCCGAAAGCGCTTAGAAACAGGCTGATCAGTGCTGCGACGAATTAGATACAATTTGAAGATGTTCCTAAAGACACTGGCAGCCTTCATCACTTTACATTCCAGCTCGCTGAGCCACACCTGACCGCAGGGCAGGCCTGTATCTTTAAATGGTGGCTGCACTGCAGCTCGCTTTCAGGCCAGACTAGCCAGGGCCAATGTTTGGACGTGAGACAGGAATTTTAATGTCTGTCCTATTTTAACTGGACGTTCAGTCCAGGGAGACACTGCTCATGGGCAGAAGAGGGGTCCAGTTACCCCAGTCTGGCTCCCAGCGAGGGGCAAATGTCATGACCATGGGGAGTGAATTGTACACCTGACTGTGTTCGAAGGCAGAAACCAACGCAAGTGGGTGTCTGTGAGTAGGGACCAAGAGGTGTGTGTGTCTGTGAGTAGGGATAAGGAGGTGTGTGTCTGTGAGTAGGGACAAGGAAGTGTGCGTGTCTGTATGTAGGGACCAGGAGGTGTGAGTGTCTGCGAGTAGGGACAAGGAGGTGTGTGTATCTGCGAGTAAGGACCAGGTGGTGTGTATGTCTGCGACTAGGTACCAAGAGGTGTGTGCAAGTAGGGACCAGGACGTCGTTATGTGTGTGTGCATATGTTTCTGCGAGTAGGGACATAGGGGTGTGTGTGTCTGTGAGTAGAGACCAGGATGTGTGCATGTGTGTGTGCTTGTGCGTCTGCCAGTAGGGACAAGGTGGTGTGTGTATCTGCGAGAAGGGATAAGGCCCTGTATATATGTGTGTGCGTGTGTCTGGAAAAAGCGACCAGGAGGTTTGTGTGTCTGTGAGTAGGGGCCAGGAGGTGTGTGTGTCTGTGAGTAGGGGCCAGGAGGTGTGTGTGTCTGCGAGTAGGGACCAGGTGGTGTCTGTGTGTGTGTGTGTCTGTGAGTAGGGACCTGGAGGTGTGTGTGTCCACGAGTAGGGACCAGCAGGTGGGTTTGTGTGTGCGTGCGTGTAATTACATGTAGACGTGTGAGCTGTTGGTGCTACCGAGATGTGTGAGACTGTGTGCCTGTGTGTAAGATATATTTTGGGGCCCCATGTTTGGTACAACTTTGCATTAATTACCTCTATCTGAAAGAGACTCGTTAGTGATAGATTCCTTACCTTAGAATATCCCCAGGCGTCAGACTGGATCCGGAAAGTTTTGCTAGCAGTACCCCTGCACGTCAGTAGGTGGCGTCGTGTGGCTCCGCGTCCGTCGCTGGCGTCGTAAGCGCCTAGATGACATCACGGAGACTACTTGGGCGCCACCCATGCGCGCTGACGTCAGTTCTTTCTTTTTCTGCGCCAGAAAGCGCAGATCCGGTTAGAGAACGTCCTTTAGTCACTTTTTGACTAACCTTTTTGAAACTTTTGTCTCCGGTACAATTTTGGTTTCCTTGATGCATGTAGGGATGCCTGGATTTAAGTCTTGTGGTGCCTGCCGTCACAATATGTCGGTGGCGGATCCCCACGATGTCTGCCTCTACTGCCTGGAGACCGACCACGACTCCCGAGACTGTCGGGCCATGGCCCGAAGGCCTTGAGGTAGCGGCTCCGGAAGCTGCTGGAGGTCCGGCGCTTGTCCCAGCGCCGTTCCCGGTCCAGGGGCCTTTCCAGAGAATGCTCGCGGGGCCGCAGTCGTCGCTCCTCGGGCTCCAAGTCTTCACCCTCGGATTCGGGTAAGAGACGACACAAAAGAAGTCGAAGAAGCGTGTTCGTTCTCTGACGTCTCCCCGTCGGTCCCCGGATGCGGACGAGACGGGACAGGTGTTCTGCCCCTGCGGCTCCTTCGTAGCCCGGGAGTCCCGCGGCCTACCCACCTTAACCGGGTCCATCGGCGACTCCCGCACAGGTGCAAGAGTTTCTTGCTACCATGGACAGCCTCTTTAGGCCTCAGGCTCCGGCTGGTCGCCTTCGGGCCCCGCGGTCCCGTGTCCGGATCCTGTTGGGCTGCCGGCGGATCCAGCTTCAGCGCCACAGGATCATGCACCGTTGGCTCCGGCCACGGCACCACAAGGTCCAGCGCTCCCTCGGCTCCGCCTCCGGCACCGTAGTGGGTGCAGTTTGTCCCACCTTTGCCCAGGTTCCAGGACCATTTTGTTCCTACCTGGGAACCGCATTGGAACGCGGTGTCGGCTCGGCCCCGGCCGGTGCCGTTCCCGACACCGTTTGTTCCTTCTCCAGCTCCTGTTCTGCCGCTGCGGTCTGTTCCCCATGCGGCAGGGGTGGAGCTTGACTGGGAGGGGTCCAAGGACCCTTCTGCCCGTCAGTGTGACTCCAAGCAGGACTGGGTGGACGACTTGGAGGATGCCGGTGACATCGACGTCTCCTCTGACCCGGGGTGTGCCTCTCTCCGGCCTCTCATGGAGGAGGGCGCCTCCGACACGATGGTGCTCCATCGGGCTGCTGAGGTCCTCAACCTTGATCTCCCTAGGGTGGCCTTCAAAACTACTCTCCTCACTGAAGTGCTCCAGACGGCGTCCACTTCGTCGGAGCCCCTGCTACCATTTAATGACGCCCTCACTGACGTCTTGTTGGGCACTTGGTCGCAGCCGGCCAAAGGGGCCCCTGTGGATAAGAATGTCGCCAGGCGTCACCGCCCGGCGTCTGGTGACCCCGCATTTCTGACCACTCTTCCTACGCCTGAGAGCCTGGTCATCCAAGCCTCGACATCGCAGAGTGCCTTTCCCACGGCTCCGTCGGACAAGGACTCTAAGAAGCTGGAGCAGTTCGGTAAGCGGTTGTTCTCTTTGGCCAGCTTGGGGCTGCGGTCGGTGAACACCGCATGCCTATTGTGCTGCTATTCCCACGCGGTGTGGGATACAGTTGCACAGGCGTTACCTCAGTGTCCTGAGGGGACCCAAGCTGTGCTGTCCCAAGCTGTTGCTGAGGGTAAGGATGCGGTTAAGTTCGTCATTCGGTGTGGGTTGGGCACCACAGACTTGCTGGGTAGAGCAATCTCTACGACTGTGGCGCTTCGTCGTCTCACCTGGCTGAGATCTACCGGGTTCTCGCCAGATGTCCAAAGCTTGCTCATTGATATGCCCTTCGATGGCACTCGCCTGTTTGGAGCGTTTTAAGGACTCGTGGGCCACGGCCAAGTCCTTGGGTCTTTCCACGAAAAGCCCAACCACTCCTGGTTTTCATTCCTTTCGTGGCCACGGCAGAGGCGCCCAGGCACGTTCCTTCAGCAAGCCTGTACCGCACCAGACTCAGCGCGGCTGCGGGTCTGGGAATCAGCGTGGGGGTCAGTCCACCTCCGCCCCCACTGCTTCTACCTCCAAGCCTTCCTAATCCATGCTTTGTGGAGCACCCCACGCCAGTGGGTGGCAGGATCCGCCATCACCTCCCCCACTGGCACGCTGTTATATCGGACAAGTAGGTGCTGGAAATCATCCGCTAGGGTTACTCTCTTCCCTTTCAGTCCACCCCTCCAGCCATGCCACCTCAGTACCACCGCATGTCGGGGGACCACTTGGCAACTCTCCAACAGGAAGTTACGGCCCTCTTGGCCAAGGGGGCCATCAAGTGCGTTCCTGGGCCAGAAGTAGGGAGTGGTTGTTATTCCCACTACTTTCTGGTCCCCAAGAAGGACAAAGGGGGTCTGCGTCCCATCTTGGACCTCCGGAACGTCAACCGCTTCCTCCGGAAGGAGAAGTTCAAAATGCTGACTCTGGCTCAGGTTTTGACTGCCCTCAATCCTAGAGACTGGATGGTAGCGTTGGACTTGCAGGACGCCTATTTTCACATCGCCGTCCTGCCGGCCCACCGGCATTACCTGCGGTTCATGGTAGGCCTGGGGCATTTTCAGTTTGCCGTGCTCCCTTTCGGCCTTACCAGCGCCCCTCGGGTGTTCGCGAAGGTGATGGCGGTGGTCGCAGGTCAGGGGTCTCAGTCTTCCCTTACCTTGACGGCTGGTTGTTGAAGGCGGGCTCATCCCACACAGTCGTCAATCACCTCCAGACTACGGCCGACCTCCTGCATTTGCTGGGGTTCTCCATCAACGTGCCGAAGTCGCACCTGAGTCCCTGTCAGAAGCTCCCCTTCATCGGAGAGGTTCTGGATTCGACGTGGTTTCGGGTTTATCCTCCCGAGCAGCGGGTCCGGGATATTCAGGCTATGATTCTGATCTTTCAGCCTCTATCCCGGGTTTCAGTCAGGATGGCCCTCCGGTTCCTGGGCCTGATGGCCTCCTGCATCCTACTGGTGCCACATGCCAGGTGGCATATGCGGTCTCTGCAGTGGGACCTGAAGTTCCAGTGGGCGCAGCATCAGGGCAACCTGTCCGATCATGTCCAGATCTCGGAGGGCACTGCACGACAATTGCAGTGGTGGCTCATGAATCGCGATTGGGTCAATGGCCGGTCCCTCTCCCTTCCCCAACCGGAGCACACAGTGGTGACGGATGGGTCCCTTCTGGGATAGGGAGGCCACTTGGGAGAGGCGGAGATCAGAGGACTCTGGTCTCCAGCGGAGTCCCGGCTCCATATCAACCTTTTGGAGCTTTGGGCTATCCGACTTGCACTGAAGGCATTCCTTCCTTCTGTCCGGGGAAGTGTGGTGCAGGTGTTCACGGAAACCACCACCGCCATGTGGTATTGCAACAAACAAGGCTGGGTGTGGTCCTGGACCCTATGTCAGGAAGCTCTGCGCCTCTGGACATGGCTGGAACATCAAGGCATCACCTTGGTGGTTCAACACCTGGCAGGTTCTCTGAACGCCAGGGCGGACGAACTCAGCCGCCGGTGCTTGATGGCTCACGAATGGCATCTGAACTCAGATGTGGTGCAAGGTCTCTTTCAGCAGTGAGGAGAGCCTTGGTTAGATCTATTCGCCACCGAAGAGAACGTGCAATGTCATCAGTTCTGCGCATTGGAATTTCCAAGGCTGCACTCGCTCGGCGACGCATTTTGTTGCAAGTGGAGTTGCGGTCTGTTGTACGCCTTTCCGCCTATACCATTTCTGCCCAGAGTGCTGAAGAAGATTCGGCGCGACTGGGCCCAAGTTATCCTTGTGGCTCTGGATTGGGCACGAAGGTACTGCTATCCCGAGCTACTCAGCACGGCGATCGACCCCCCGATTCGTCTGCCTATTCGGGAGGCTCTTCGGTCGCAGCAGCAGGGGGCGGTCCTCCACCCGAACCTGTCCAGCCTCCACCTCCATGCGTGGAGATTGAGCGGCGGCAGTTGACAGCCTTCGATCTTCCTCCCGCAGTCTGTGATGTCATTCTGGCAGCCAGGCGTCCCTCCACGAAAACGGTATATGCCTGCAGGTGGAACACGTTTGTGGCATGGTGAACAGCTAAGGCTGTGGATCCCCACTCTGCCCCTCTTTCTGATGTCCTTCTGTTCCTTCTTTCTTCGGCCCAGCAGGGTTCCGCTCTGGGCACTATCAAAGGTTATCTTTCGGCCATCTCCGCCTTTTTACGGCTTCCTGATCAGCCTTCTCTTTTTAAGTCTCCGGTTGTTAACCGTTTCCCAAAAGGCATACTCACACGTTTCCTCCCGTGCCGTTCATAATGCCTCAATAGGACTTAAACCTTGTCTTGACATATCTGATGTGCGCTCCCTTCGAGCCCCTTCATAACTGTCCTTTGCGTCTTCTCACTCTCAAGACGGCCTTCCTGGTCGCTATCACCTCTGCCAGAAGAGTGATTGAGCTCCAGGCTCTTTCTTCCAAACCTCCTTTCCTTTCTGTTCATCCGGACAAGGTGGTTTTAAGGACCCGTCCTTCTTTCTTGCCAAAGGTAGTCATGCCCTTCCACATCGGGCAGACCATCACTTTGCCCACCTTCTTTCTGCCTCCGCATCCTGCGAAAGAGGAAGAGAGGCTCCACCGTCTGGACCCAAAACATGCGCTCTCATTCTACCTGCAGCACACATGCCAGTTCCGGGTGGATGACCAGCTCTTTGTTGGCTAAGTGGGCGCCAAAAGAGGTCGGGATGTGCACAAGCGGACCATCTCTCGGTGGGTCGTTCTCTGCATCAAGGCCTGTTACTCGGTGGCTAAGAAGGAGCCTCCTGTGGGGTTGCATGCCCATTCTGCCAGGGCGACGGCAGCCACTACTGCCTTGGGACGCGGTGTCCCCTTGCAAGACATTTGTCAGGCAGCTACGTGGGCCTCGCTGCACACGTTTACCAAGCATTACTGCCTTGACAGTCAGGTCCGGAGAGACGGCTTCTTTGGCCGTTCTGTTCTCCGTGACCTTCTGGTGTAATCTATTCGCAGACCCACCACCGGGGTTGGTATTGCTGGGGTATCTATTCTAAGGTAAGGAAACTATCACTAACGTGTCTCTTTCAGATGCACAAGTTACTACTTGTGGAACGATATATCTGTAAGAGACATTAGTTAGTGATAGATTCCTTCCCGCCCCACCCATCCTCCCCGTTCTGTGAACTGATTTCTAGGGTTAAGGTCATCCCCTTCAGGGCGCTAGTTTCTTGGCACCAGTGGTCCGTTTCTTGCATGGCTCTGCGTTCCTGTCATGTACAGAACTGATGTCACGCATGGGTGGCTCCTAAGTAGTCTCCGTGATGTCATCTCGGCGCTTACGACGCCAGCGACGGACGCGGAGCCGCACAGCGTCACCTACTAACGCGCAGGGGTACTGCTAGCAAATCTTTCCAGATCCAGTCTGACGCCTGGGGATATTCTAAGTTAAGGAATCTATCACTAACTAATGTCTCTTACAGATATATCGTTACACAAGTAGTAACTTGTGCTTGCCGCCCTTTCTTGCCGCCACAATGCCAAACAATATTAAATTATATGTTAAACCTTCAGAAATCGATTCGGAGCATGCAAAAACAGCCAAAGGCTCAAGCTGCCTGTGGTCCCCAGCCACATAGTACCAGAAGAAAGACTGAACAAGCATTGATAAAGCCATTTCCTTTGGAGCTTGGAGCTAGATTTCTTTCACTTGCAACCACAACATTATATGCGGAACTCAGTGTCTAACCAGTTTGTTGCTCCCATTGCAAAAAAAAAATAAAACACATACCATAGATATTTACTGGACTAATGCATAATAATAAAAATATCATATGCATGTGGTGCTTCAAATTGTACCCTTAGTTGCTGCTTATTTGTAATAAAAATTATATAAACCTTTACTACTGGTGTTTTTGCTGCAACAGTGAAAATCAAAGCGACACTTTAAGGATTTTCACCATTCTGTTTGTCAAAATCTTGTCCCCTGCTTTGTCCCTCTTTTCATCTTTATACATTTGCACTTCTCTAGCTAGACTGTAATTGTAGCCCTGAGTAAGAGAAACCGAGCAGTAAAGAGAGAGATGAGAAGTAAGAGGAGTAAGGGTGTTGAGATAGAAATGATGTTGAAATATAAGTGAAGTAGGGAAGTATGTAAACTATAGAGAGAAATAAGAGTTTCACAGAACCAAAGATAAACAAGCATTTGCAATCCAATAGGTCTCGCCTTTACGCGAGTTTGAGATATTGACATTGCAAATAATGCCTTTTATTTTTGTTTTTGTTTTTACAACATAAATAAAAGGCAGTGTCATTTACAATGCCAATAGCTTAAACTTGCGTAAATGCGAGACCTATTGCATTGCAAATGCTTGTTCTATAGTGCTTTGCTGTATGCATTAGGGTGCTGCAAGAAGCGCCTTGCTTCAGCATGTTGATAAGTCCTTAGTTTCCTTTCTTTCTCCATTCCATCCATAATGTTCAAGGATTGTTATACAAAACGTTTATTGACAAACGCAAGAAGTCCTAACATGCTTCTTCCCTGTGTTGCGATTCGGCTCGTCACCTGTAATATGTTTTTAACTTGCTTGAATATTGTTTATGATAGCTGTGTTGTATACTTAGTTTCATCGCAAGCGGACATGTGACCTAATGTCGATGCTCCTAGCTCACTTTCTGTATTTCTGTCTGTAGGTGGTTGACTCCCAGCTGGTCTGCATGATGAACGAGAACAGTGTGGACTACATTGCCCGCTTCAATGACCTTGCCCAGGAGCTCTCAGTCGCCGAGGCCATTCGCAGGGACACCCTTTTTGACAGTCCTGTCGGAGACCTATCTCAGCAACAGCATCAAGCGGACATTGGACAGGAAAGAGAGAGAGGCAGGGGTTCTGTCATGTGGGAAAATGGACTGTGATGCAGCAGAGCACGCTGGGATGTGTTAAAACAGTGATAGCACTGACTTTCTTTCAAAGTACAGATCCTTGTATTTTGCTGTGTGCTGGGAACCTGGTAGAATGAGCAGTTTCACTAAGACTGTCACTGCATTGCCTACTTAAGGGAGACTGCATTACTGTAAAGTCCATTCAGCAACATGGAGCGCAGAGAAATTCCCAGCTGCTGCGTTTCAGTCTTGAGTATGTACGCTTGAATAGATCTTCTATCAGGTATAAGGGAAGACAGAAAGTGGCCAATAGCTGTACTTCTTGCCAGGAAGGATGTTTGAAATCTGCAGATGGATCACATGAACTGAACGAATGCACTTGGGGTATGGAGATAGCCCCAGAGGCTTTTCCAACTGACATTTGAAACCTTTGATTTTAAATATGCACTCTGACACTGGCACCAGCTTTACACATTTTATTTTTTGTATGTAACAGTAATATGCCCTTAATGTGCTCTCCTAAGGCTTCTGAGAAGCAGCACAGCACACAGGATGAGGTTAGTAGAGGCATTGCGTCAGCTACGTACATTCTAAGAGGAAGAGTTTCCCAGTTTACACCATTCTAAAAGCATTGCTTTCTTCTTCTTCTGAGAGCTTTACAAGGTGCTATTATTAGGGGGTTTCTGGAACTCAAATCTTTCAAGACCGGAGGACACTTGTGGTGCAGAGTTGGGCTCTCTAACCTAGAAGATAAAGACCATGGATGTTAGGTCTTTTGATTATCTTTCCAGCATTGGTGGACCTCTTTTGAAGACTTACGAAAATGTTTGTCGTCTCTGGGGAGATGCTGGTTTTGAAGCATCTCGCAACCCATCACTATCTTCGCATTTGGAGAGCGAAAAACAAGTTGTAAATCAAACGTTTAAAATGGTACACAATGACAAACTCTTCTTTTAAAGTTTTTTGCGTTCCTCCCCTCCACTTTTAGCCATTGTGACAGGATCGGCGAATAGGACACATATGAGGGCCTACATAAACTGAAACAAATTCACATTGCTTTATTGAAGGGCAGTTTTTGCGAAATAATCTGTTTATTTGCGCAACAATATTTAGCAATTGCCACAATTTTGTATGTGTTTCTCAAGCAGACATAGCTAACTACTTACATTTACACCATCCTTTCACCTTTACTTTTGGGCATAGCCTTTAGCTATCTGGTACTGTAGAATCAAGTGGCTTCCTGTTTGCCTCAATTATGAGAATGGGATACAGACAGAGGAAGATTTTTTATAGAATTACGTTCCTGTGGTCTCGCCAACCACTGTCATAAATGCCTGCGTTCCCCAAAATGCCCTGAGACAGGTCCCACCTGTAATGTGAAGGTAAAAACGGTTGATTAACACAGGTGCCAGACATGGCCCTTTCAATTCAACTTGCTTTTGGTCTTCTATTGTTAACTAATTCATGGTTCTCACTTATACATTCCCCACCAGGCAGTGTTTTATTGTAGTGTAAGGCAGCAAATAATATTTGACTAAAACTATACAGAAATACTAGGATATAGATCTTCAAAAAAAATAATTGCAATCCGGTAAGAGTTATATTTCTTCCTTTTCCTTAATTTATTGGAAAATGACTAATCTATTTGGTTTTTCCTGACATAGTGCTTTTCTGAGCCATTTACTATATCAACCTTTTTACAGGTGTTTTCTGTAGTATTTAAAGACGTTTGAGCTCTTCTAAGTGTTTATATTTTTTGTATATAAACAATAAATTAATACCCTGCCTGCAGTGCCAGAGCTTGCTGAGGTTAGGCAATGGCTTTCTAATCACATGCTTTGTTAATGGAGTAGAAGCACACAAAGTTTTGGAAGGCATAGTAGTGCTTGATATTTAGAGATTTGTTTGTGGGGAAAAGAGAGCGAAAACACACGCTTTATGCCCTACAAAGTTGTGTAGCCAAGAGTTAACACACTTTTTATTTTCAGCAGTATTGCAATTCCGTACTATTTCTCATTTTCATAAAGCAAGGAACTTCCTTTTCCAGTGTCATAAATCGGTGATATATATTAGGATATTGCTTTTTCTTCTCCACACTTTGTGATGCCAGTTCGCAGCCATGCCGGCCTCGGTTCGTAAATACTAATCCCTAGTTTCTTTAAAATGTCTGCCAACCCCTCATCATTTTAATTCAATCACTTAGAAGTGCTGTTATACATTCATGTTCGCCTGTGCCTAATTAGAACAGCTCTGAGGACAGTCAGAAGTTTGTCTTTTTCCACATAATCCGTACAGAATATAGAATCCCAAACTGGGAGAGGTTTGTCTTCATTTAGAAGGTAGTACATCTGTATCACTATTCAGAATAAGGTCAGAGGCCTTTGGATGCTGCAGAGGTTGGCTCATGAGCCTAAGCCTTACTTCAGCAGCATGGTCTTCAATTCTTGTTTAACTGGCTTATCCTTTTCATCTGTCCTAAAGAAGTGAAATCATAGACTTAAATACTCGTCAGCCTCTTTCATTCTCTCTTACCCTCTGTATTTTTCCATTATTAAAATGGGCTAGCTAAAAATATCTGTAGCGAGAATGCTCGGAACTATATAATCACACTAAATACTGACACATACATCATTAAACCAATGTCTTGGCCTCCAGATTTACTACGAGTTAGGCAGTGGTGGGTTCAAATTAGGAACATAGTTTTGCAATGCCTATTTCTTGTATATTCCATTAGTGTTGTGTAATGGCAAACATGGTGATGATGTCTTATATTCAACCATGATCTCTTCCTTGGGTCGGAGATCGCTCCAGCCTTCCAGAACTTTAAGCAAGCAGCAGTGTGTTTGACTTTGTTTTACAAAACAAGTTGTGTGGATTCAGCTGTGTAGTTAATAATAAAAATGTAAAATTCACTTCAGTAGTGACAGGCAGTGGTGTAACAGTGCCCCTGCAGCCCTGCTGTGCGGGGAGGGAGGTGCGAGTTCCAGGGGAACCCCCTTCCAGCACTGTACATGGACGGTGGGTGGGACCCTGGCCCGATAGGTCCTGACTGGGTCTGGAGCTGCCCCCCCATGTACTTTGCAGGGGACCCCCCTCAAGTTTAGTTCCACAACTGGTGACAGGAATACATTCTAATTTATAAAGAATCAGTGCAGCTTTATCTCTTCTAATGACAGTTGAACCTTACCCACCACAGTATGCAGTATACACAGTCAACCCTCACCAGCACATAGCTGTGGCACTCTGTCCTCGTTCAGGCATTAACTTTGCCAACACCAGTTGTTCACCTCCACCCTCATAATGTCCCCGCACCTACCCCTTATACGTTTTTGGTTTTCAATAGACTTCAGAAAATGTCAAATAAAATTCTATTGTTCTTGCAGTGTGGTACGTAGCCCCTCCATAAACCCATAGGTTGAGCTTCTAGATAATGCTTTTCTTATGTTCAGTTCATGAGTTAAATCTGTCGGTTGTTACCCAGCTAGCAAGTTTTAATTAGATTTACTGTCACTTATCTTTCTTCTTTAATTATACTTTCCTTTTTGCAAACTGGAGTTTCGAACTAGACAGCAAATGTTTAATGCAGGATTTAACCAGTAACACCTTACAGTATGTTCCACATGTTAATTGGTTGTGTTCGCCTTTGTAATCATTTTTAATTCTTTATAAGGATTTATTTTGGCTATGCACTTTCTCTTACAAAGGTAAAATGCAACAAAGTTTTTGATGCACTTTTTCCTAGTTGATCTTCTGCTAAGTAAAATATTACCATCCTAAAGAAGTGCAAGATCTCCTAGTACACACCATCCAAAGCTGCCCCTTCTTCCAGCACAGTAGAAGTTTTTATTTTATTTTAACATAAGTTAATGAAGTAAAGAATTTAAGGAAATGGAAGAAGCAGGGCTAGCCCAGAGCTAAGTGTTAGAAGGGCTATGAAGAAGTAATGTACAAGTAGAGTAGTGCCACATGACTTTTCCATCCTCCTAAAAGTGGTTCATTACTTCCACAAAGAAACGTGAAAGGAAAGTAGAATCTAACGTTTCATGAAAGATGGACCAGACACATCAACCTTCCTTTTCCACTCTTTACCCAGATTTTTGTTATCAGTGGGATTAGAAGATTTGACCATTGACAAGTACAGATGCTAGAAATTGCCAGTAACCCCTTTTTGGAAAGGTCTGCTGGAAAAGATAATCAGACTTTCACAAAGGCGAAAGGACAGACCAGTTACATGGCAGCAGAACTGTTGTGATAGAGTAATAGAGTTTTGTCTACTATATACTTATGTAAGTTCTCTGTGCGTCTCACACAGCCTTAGCAGACCAACCTGCCTCTCTTGTCTTTCCACAAATGTTAATCCCAAATTCACCTTGTGGGCACCTCCAGTTCTATGTGAGTGCTAGCCCAACCATGGACCTCTTCTCAGAGTAATTCTGACTAGTAATTTTCAGGTAATGTGGGCAGACTGGACACAAATTCTTTGTTAAAACCGTCCCTCCACCCAATTGCCTTCTTAAGTCGGAGAGGGTAGGCAGATTTTCTTGACTGCCACATAATAAAGCCTGATTAATTGTTAATGAGCTGTTGCACTTTGTTTCGTTAGCCCTTTTTCAAAGTTTGAAGCACAATTGAGCTTCCTTCCGACTTGTAAATAGCGTGGAATCAGTCCTCCCTTGATGTAAGCACTACCGTCGTGTCATCCATTGCAATGGTTTTGGATAAGCCAAGGTTAGGACTCATATGTCTGGAGGCAGAATTCTCGGTAATGATAGTTAAGCCATATCATTGAAGGGGTTTTGAACTTGATCTGGAGATGTGAAAAATGTTTTCTAGATTCTATAAATACATATAAATATATATATATTGCTGTATAGTGTACTTATGTATAAAGCAAACAAAATTCCTGTTCTCGCTGATTTTTCTACCATGTTGTAAATTATATTATTTATTTGTTTCCTTATTTTGAAGCAGTGTTTTTATTTTGTCTTTTGTTTCGATTTATTTAATATACAGAGGTGGCAGTTTAACCTCGAAAGCTTAAAGATTCCAGTTTAAATTTGAAAAGGTGGTTTTATTATTGTGCATAAATACATACTAATACTTTGCTTAAGTTTTGTTGTTTGCGTTTTTATTAGTAGGGGTGTGACTATTTCTCATGCATGCAATCTCACAGGTTTAAAACCTTTGGAATCTTCTCTGACATAAGGTTGTGGGGCATGGAAAGAACCAAAGAAGGTGTTCTAAAACTTTTAGCTGCGAAACCCGCCAGCTGGCGCTAATCAGCTTTGGTCCCTACCTATCCCATTTAGCTACTTTCACATTGGTAAGCGCTGCACGAAATAGGTAATCTTGGAGACATTATATAATGCACAGCAAATTCTGACTACGGAACACACAGCTGCCTCCTAGTCCTATTCTTCTCAGGATACTTCGCCGTTCTTGACCTTGAAACCCTTTTCTAGGCTTTTGTCAACCATATCTGAATGGGTGGTACTTCTGTTGAATTGGTTCTCTCCCTTTGTGAAAAGAAGCCCAAACTGGTGGAGATGGCAATGCATGTTTGCCTTTATTTCCGCTGAAATGTGGAGTTCTGCACGACACTTCTCCAATATAATCAATCTAGGTACAACCATTAGAAACATTGATAGCTGTAAAACATATAGTAACTATTCATCAATTGAACACTTTCCTCCTATCTTGAGAACTGAATACCTGATTTCGGCTTGAACCTGAATATTATATTTATTAAGTGCACAATTGCAGTACCTCTTGGATCTCTAGACTATTGCCATAACAAACAAAAATACTATTAAAAAATGAACTTGTGTGACAATTATTCTCTGTACAAAAAAAGGAATCAGTATTGCTTAAGGGGAATGACCTATTTATTAAAAGAAGGGCCTTAAGTAACGTTCTGTATTTTGGCAGTTTTTTAATCTGTATATTTAATGTAAGCACATCAGTCTTAAGAAAGTGTGGATACTATGCAATGAAGCAGCTCAATGGCTGCTGCCAGGGAAAATATCAAGTTACATTAAATATGCAGATTAAACAACCTGCCAAAATACAGAACGTTACTGAAGGCTCTGCTCCATTGTTTGGTTTCCCACCCAAGCCCCAAGGAATGTCATCAATCCACATTTCCTGTCTGGGCGTCACAGTCCACATCTCTTCTAGCCTTTCCATTCCCTATACTTCCAAAATATTGACCACCATCCTCCATGCCATGTACCATGCACAGGCACACAT
Organism: Triturus cristatus; assembly: GCF_964204655.1. NCBI lineage: Eukaryota > Metazoa > Chordata > Amphibia > Caudata > Salamandridae > Triturus > Triturus cristatus. The sequence continues at coordinate 674,919,130 of NC_140593.1, read as the reverse complement.
ACCGCCCAACACAAACATGCTTCACAAAGTGAACATGCTATGTAGGCCAATGGTGAGTTAAGTACACAGCAGCAGAACTTTTCATAAGTGGGCTGGTAGGCATCACTCCAGTAGCAGGTAATAGCACCTCTTTGCACTACTGATTCTTACCAAACGCAAAATGGGTATGCTGCCACCACTGCGCTTGTGTCGCTTAACTCGTGGCAAGGTCAGTATCCCTCTACCAATATGAGGCTAGCACTTGGACATTACAAGTTTCTTTTCTTCAAAGAAGCTTTGATTCATAGACTACTGTGAGACTCCTCTTTTAGTTCACAGTGTGCATGGGCATCGATTACACCCTTAGATTATTTTCTTCCACCTTTGGGTGTGTTCAGTTACCGCTCTGAAATCAACACCTTCCTCCTGGCTTTCTCAGGCCTGTCTGTTCTTTGATTTTGACACCAATGATTGGAGAAAAGTCTGCATGTTGTTGGGCAGTAACTTGAGGCATAGAAAGATCATGCAACGGACTAGAGACTCGGTTGAGTCCCCTTCCCTTCCACAAGTCAGGTGAGATGAATACTATTTTTAAAAAAACATACTGCCCAAGCTTCGGCTTTATTCAGTTTGGGGCATGAGTTGCATTAAAAACAGTGTTGTGCGTGGTCGGACCTATTAGGAGTCCACTGCACTTACTAGTCCAGATAGGTGGTCATGTGCTGCCACAGGTCCCTGAGGAGGTCCCGGGCCATCCTCTCCCTAGCAGTATTAGACAGGAGAAATGTGGCAAACTGCGCCGTCTGTTGTGGTCTTGACATGACCATCTCACTGGGCAGAACGATTTCATCAATGGTGGCTGTTCAACGCCATGCCTGGTTGAGGACTTCTGGCTTTTCAGGGGATGTCCAGGCCCCTTCCATCGACATGCTCTTTAAAGGCATCTGTCTCTTAGGCGACAAGGCAGACATGTAGCTGGAGCACTTTAAGGACTCATGGGCTATGGCCAAGCCCTTGAGCCTCTGTGGCCACACATCCCCGTCTGCCTTTCGTAGCTACGGATGGGGCTTTCAGCCGCGACAGCCATACGCCAGCCACAAGACCGCGCAAGTTCAGTAACCTCTGCGCTGCTCGTTCCGACCCCATGGACAGGGTGGCCAGAGGTCGGGTCAGTTCACCACCCACCAGAGTTCACCACCCCCCTGCAGCCTCAGCCTCCAAACCTTCCTACTCCGGCCCTTCCAGATCATGGACGGCCAGTTGCTGCAGGATCAGCCATCACCTCCACCACTGGCAGAACATCACTTCGCAAAGGTGGGTTCTCCAGATAGTCCAGAGGGGCTACTACCTCCCATTCAAGACTACCCCTCCCTCCATGCCTCCCACTTACGACCTGCTGACAGAGGATACCTGTATTTGCTTCAGGAGAAAGTCATTACTCTCTTGGCCAAGGGAGCCATAGAGAGGGTTCAGAAGTAGGCTGTGTTTGTTATTCTATCTACTTTCTGGTCTCGAAAAACGACAAAGGCCTTCGTCCTAGCCTAGATCTGCAAGCTCTCAACTACTTCCTGCAAAAGTTGAAGATGCTCATTCTAGCTCAGGTCTAGTCTGCCCTGGACTCAGGAGACTGGATGGTAGTTTTGGACTTGCAGGACACCTTTTTTTATATTCTCATCCTGCCTGCTCATCTGCACTACCTGTGGTTTAAAATGGGCCACAAGCACTTCTAGTTCACTGTGCTCCCCTTTGGCCTTATCAGCTCCCCTTGGGTATTCACTAAGGTGATGGTGGTGGTCGCTGCTCATCTGCACAGATCTGGGGTGCCAGACTTCCCCTACCTTGACGACTGGCTGTTAAAAGCAGGCTTACCGGGGGGCGTGGCCAGGCAAGATGGCCGAACGGACGTAGACCGTTTCGGCTCCCGGTCCACACGCTGTTCCCGTAGTGTCCAAGGGCAGTTGTGTGCTGTGTGAACGGTTTGCAGCGGTATCGGAAGATGTGGTGCGCAGCAGGGAGCGATTTGCGTACTTCATCCGTGCGGCGTTTCCTCTATTTTGCCTCGCGCTCCTGGAAGGGTGCCGACTGCCGGGCGCAAGCTGGCGGCGTAGGCTCGGGCCGCGGAGCTAGTGAGGATTTCATCGTGGATGCATTGCTGCAGGTGCTCCAGTGAGAGTAGTGACGGGGAATAGAAGGTGAGCGGCGGCGGGGGGCCAACCGCAGAGAATGTGGAGATGTTGGCAACGTCCTGAGCCTCCTTCCCCCGCGAGTGCCTGACCCTAAAATGGCGGCTGCGCCGCCCAACTGACGATGGAATGCTGCACTCACGGCCTGCACCCGCCTTCCCTGCTTCCTAGCCAGACCCCGAGGTGTGTACAGAGACTCCATTGAAGACACCAACTACTGCTCCTATTTGGTCTGGCCATCTGGAACACTGGGGCTCACAGCTGCTTCGGTGCTACCTTGCCGATGCACCTTAGCGGGCACCTCACTTGCTCGGTGAATTCAACAGCTCCCACGACATAGCTCCTCCAGGCCCACACCTGCATTCACTGCCAGCAATTGGAGACCCCAGTCTCTCCTCTACCTGCTCCCACTGGCGCCAAGTCTTCTCTGCCTCTGCTTTGCTATCTGGGGGGCGCACTGCGTCATCTGGGCTCCCAGAGCCACAACTCATCGGCGTGTCGGGGGCTGCTACTGGGCCCTGGATGACTGACCAGTCGGCTTGCGGTCCCACACTGTGGCGCCTTAGTCAGGATTCTACGCACGCCTACTACTCATCTTAGTGCCACCTAACTCTGGGGTCCTGATCCCTATGCCGCCTAAGAAACCGACGGGCAGGACTCCGAACAGGGTCTCAGATTTCTTCTTGGCCTCTGATAAGCGATCTGCGCCTCAAGGGAACGCCGACGCGGCAGCCATGGCCCTTACAAAAGTGGATCTCCTGAATATGTTCCAAGACTTTAAAGCTGAACTCCGCAGCGACATCAGTCAGGACATCAAATCTTCAATGGAGCAATTGTGTTCGGATCTGTCGGAGCGCTTGTCGTCCCTACAGAGGGATGTGGATTCGGTGGGCACCAGGGTCCTTGACCTTGAGAAACAACACCAGGAACGGGATCGACTTTCCAACGAGCTGCGGGAGGATGTGAGAACCCTCAAAGATCAATTGTCCCAGGCGCAGCTCAAGGTAGAGGACTTGGAAAACAGAGCGCGACGCGAGAACATACGAGTTCGGGACATAGAGGAAGGCTTGGAGGGGCCTGACCTGGAGGCTTTCATGGTGGGCCTCTTCTCGGAGATCTTGGCCCCACAATCTCTTAAAATTAAACTGGACGGAGTCCACCGAGTGGGATCCCTCTTACCTGGCAAAAAGAAAAGATCACGCGACGTCCTGGCGAAATTCCATTCTTACAAAGTCAAGGACACGGTGCTACAGACAGCAAGGATGAAAGACTCTGTTTCCTTCCAAGGTCACTCCTGTACCGTCTACCAGGATGTGGCACCGTCTACGCTGGCACGGAGGCAACAGCTTCGCCCTATCACCTCTAAATTGCGGGAAGATAAGATCAAGTATAGATGGAACTACCCCTTTGGGCTTAGCTTTGAATTCCAGAATAAACGTCGTCATATTACCGACTTACGAGAAGGTCTGGATCTGCAGGGTCTCCCCTCTGCGGGGGTTGGCCTTTCTCAAAGTGCACCTGGTGAATCTTCCGGAGGATCCTCGTCTGCTTCAACATGGTCAGTGGGGACTCGTAGGGGTCACAGATGACTTCCTCTGATCTACATGGTGAGTTTGTTTAGCGTTGCCCAGTGGACCTGCTCCGGTGCCTGTCTTTTCAGTGGTGCCCAGTGGGTTCCAGCGGGACTATGCTTCTCCTGGGCGTGCTACTACTTTGCTACCCCACCAGCTCGTGAATACAATCCAGCGGGCATTTGTTCAGCTTAAAGAGGTGACATGACTCTGGAGGGCAGGCCATTATGTGTAATACTGTTACCTTCTATATGATATTTCGCAGATTTGAAAAAGCAAGGTGTACCCGCTTCTAGTTTTCTAAGATGCTACAGGCTGATGCTGTTTGTGCTACCTATCATTGCTAATAACCTGTCAAGTTTATTTTCCTCTGTATCGTTCTATATTGCGGTGCGATGTCGAGCCACACAAACATGTCTTAGTTGAATACACTGCGGGACGGGCGTGGACGGGGCCCTCGGACCTGTTGACCCCCCCGGTCCCTGAGGGGGTCCTCTTTCCCTATAGGGGCCCACGTTGCGGTGATTTCATACTGTTTCACTGTTAATGTCTACTTGGATTTTTTTGGGGGTAGAGGGTGGGTATGGGAGGGTTGTGGTGACCGCTTTTTATCTATTGCTTTAAGGGTCTTTCGGGCATCTGGAATGGCACGCATGCTGGGGTTGGGCACTGCATGGACATTGGTGGCCAATCTGAGATTGGGGTGCCGAGGGGGGTTTCTAGGATTCAATGAGAGCGGTTGTATTCTACTTGTGACATGATGCCGATCACCGTAGGAACTTGGAACGTCAAAGGTCTTAACTCCCCCCAAAAACGCCAAAGAGTGTGGAAATACCTTATTGACCACCACCTCGACATAGTGGCACTGCAAGAGACGCACTTGGCTAGGACCAAAGGCACGCGACTCAGACTCAAACAGTTTCCACTTATTTACAGATAATCGGCTCCCACGAAACACAGAGGGGTGGCTATTATGTTTCGCTCTTATATTCAATTCCAGCCTCTGGGCGTTCAGGGTGATAAAGACGGCCGCTGGATTATGATTAAAGGGCGTCTAAGGGGGAGGCTTTGCACTTTCGCGGCAGTATGTGGTCAGACAGTCTTCTTATGTACATTGCTGGGGAAACTAATAGACTTTGTAGAGGGTCCACTAACTCTTATGGGCGACTTCAACTTAATATGGCAGAAAGACCTGGACAGTTCGCATGCACATCGCTTGGACACGGGCTCCTTCACTACGGACACACAGCAACGCCTACATGACATGGGCCTTCTTGACACTTAGCGCGCTCTCTATCCGCAGACCCGAGATTACACGTTCTATTTGCATGTCCATCGTACATACTCTCGGCTCGATTACATCTTTATTAGTCAATCCCTTCAGGGGGCTCTGCGGGACGAAAGGATTTTCCCCCTATCCATTTCAGATCATAGCCTCTTTACTATTAATCTCACTTGGAGCGGGGGCGCTCCAACTTCCCCCAGGTGGTACTTTCCACCAGCACTTGCCCGGGATAAGGAGTCCTGCACCAAATTAAGAACAACTTTTTCTGAATTCTTTGCTCTCAATGGCCCGGAAGCTACGTCGGAATACACCACTTGGGACGCACTTAAGGCTGTGGTTCGGGGGGAGTGTATCGCCCTTAATGCGGCTCTTAACAGGCAGCGCGCTAGTGAACGAGAACAATTGGAAACTGAGCTTTCTAACCTTGAACGTGTCCACAAATTACACCCTACAAAGCAAACTCTGCGCAATGTCACGGCACTCCGAGGTAAACTTCGGGCTATTTACAATAATAGGGCTGAGTTCACGCTGCTTAAATCACGACATCTGTCCTATGCTCAAGGTAGCAAAATAGGCAAACATCTCGCTAGGCAGCTAAAAGACGAGAGGGAGTACATAGGCGGTATTAGGGGATCCACGGGGGCGGTTACACATAGGGACGAGGAAAAAGCTGAGATCTTTGGCTCCTTCTATGCCAACTTGTATACTGGGGAGCCACTGGACTCGGAGGCCCAACAGGCATACCTTCAGTCATTGAACTTACCACAGGTCTCTGCAGAATGGAATGACGTACTTACTGCCCCTATTACTGTGGCTGACGTCACCGCCGCCATTAAAGCCTTAAAGCCCCACAAGGCTCCTGGTCCAGATGGCTACACTGCCCTCTTCTATAAGACATTTGCCCCTGACTTCAGCCCACATCTGGCTCGTCTCTTTAACCAGATGGCGGCGGATGGCACAACCTCCGGCACTGTTTTTTTTTTTTTTTTTTTTTAGTTTTAAATCTTTTTTATTGAAACAAAAGCCACATGAAGAAATGTTCATATGAAATGAGCCACACAGGTCTTGACAGGTGGAGATTGAGATGCAAAAAGTCATGCAGCTTTCAATATAGAAAGAGGAACATTATCCCTGCCCCCCTCCCCCCAATAAAGAACCAAGGAAAGAATAACAAAGAAAAAAACAAAACGGAAAAGCATGAGAAAAGAAAAAACGCTCTTGACTCTCTCGGTGTACTCTACTTCCATACAATGCGACTTGAGCAGTTATGTTCTAGGTGGCGCCGTAATGAGTCACACAGGAGGGTCCGGCGTAGTGAGGTGCAGTAGGCGTAGGTACCTGGGGCAATACAGTTCTCTGAATTCTGTGGCTAAAAATGGTTGCCAAAGTTCGCTAAAGGACGAGCCCTTACCGGCCAGGGAGAGGGAGATCTTTTCCATGCCCAGTACATGCCAAAGACGGTGATACCACACATTGTATGTGGGGACCTGGGCTGTTTTCCAGTGTACAAGTATGTTCTGTGTTGCTGTACCCAGATCTTTTAGATGTGTTTTGGGGAATTTAGCCGACACAGGTAGACAGAATTTATTAAACTCCGCATCAACAGAGACATTTGAGCCCGACCGTTTTATTAATTTTGAAAGCATTACAAAATTAAGAATTATGATGAATTTGTATCAATACTTAACACTGTTCTTCCACAAAGGATGGAGAAATACCCACTGTAAGAGATTGTGGTATTAGTTGACAGGGTAGGTACCCCCCTCAGGAAACCAGAACAAAACTTGTTAGGGTGGATCACTAAAGTCACTAAATTAACTTGAGCTTAATCCCCTGGTAGCTACCGCACAGAGTAGATAGGCTTAATTTAGAGGCAATGTTTAAAGTATTATGCAGTACTAAAACAGTAATATAACTCAAATGCAAAGCAATCCAAATCCCAAACCGAGCTAGAAAAATAGAGCAAAATTTCATTAAAAAATGACACCACAATGACAAAAAAACAATAAGGGGAACTGGAGATATATATTTTTTACTTTTGAGTAGAAGCACTTTCTTTACTGTATTGTATGGGGTCGTTCCGGATCGACTGGCTGGCAGTAGTCTTTCTGGATCTTTCCTGCTAATTGAGAGGATATACAGAATGGTCCATTTTCAGGGGGCCAATCTGCTTGCTTCTCAACCTTTTCAAAAGTGGAGACAAAAAAACCTCTAAAATGCTCCTGGTATTTTGGTATTTGCTATTTATGAGTAGCTGGTTTAGGGCAGACCAAATAAAGGCATTGGATATTCTTTTTAAGGTGGCAATCTGCTATGTTTGAGCTGCTTCATACTTTGCAGAAGAAGCTATTGATCATCTGCCACTTTTTTGTATTAGTTTCTGTCCTTCTTAAAGGCTGTGTAATTTGTGCACCATGTTAATTTAGAGGGTTCAATATTGGGCCCTCAGCCTCCCCTTCTAAAACCCAGTGTAGAAATGGGTTCTCCAACAAAAGAGAGCACAATCCCTTAAGAGATATCTTTGAAGAATGTAATCTGAAAGAAACACGTTAGTTAGATTCCTCACCTTAGAATATCCCCAGGCGTCAGACTGGATCCGGAAGATTTTTCGTCAGCAATACCCCTTGCGCGTCGCTAGGCGTCGTCTGCGGCTCCGCGTCCGTCGTCGGCGTCGTGCGCCGGAATGACGTCGTCGGAGTACTTAGACGCCGCCCTCGCGCGCTGACGTCAGTTCTTCTTTTTTCCGCGCCAGTAAGCGCAGATCCGGGAGAGCTACCCCTTTAGTCAATTTTTGACTAGTTTTTTGATCCTTTTTGATCCTGTCAATCGACTCCGGTGCCGGTAGGATGCCTGGTTTTAAAGCCTGTGCTGACTGTGACCGCCTGATGTCGGTTACGGACCATCACCGCCGGTGCCTGTACTGCTTGGGCCTCGACCACGACACGGAGTCGTGTTCCGACTGCAAGGCCCTGACCTCGAAGGCTAGACGGGAGCGGTCCCGTAAGCTTCTCGAGATCCGCCACTCGGCTCCGCGCGTCGCTCGATCCCGGTCCAGGAGGAGGTCCAAGGATCGGTCGCGGAGCCGCAGCCGACGTCACCATCGGTCGTCGGGATCCAAGTCTTCGGGTAAGTCGAAGCATTCCAAGAAGTCCAAGAGGCGACATCGCTCTTCGGACTCCCCTCGCCGGTCGCGCGACTCGGCCGAGGGTCAGGGTGGTTCCACCCCCGCGGCTCCGGCGGAGCCGCAGGCGCCGCGCACGTCCCCATACCCTCCGGTCCCTGGGACTGACGCGACGCCGGCGGAAGTCAGTGCCTTCCTCTCGGCCATGAGGAACCTGGCTCCGCCGTCGGCGCCCGCTGGTGCGCCTTCGGGCCCCGCGGACCCGACTGGGCTGCCTTGCCTGCCGGTGGCTCCGGCCCCGGTGCCGTTGACGGCTCCGGCCTCGACGCCGCAAGCGCCCGAGGGACCCGTTCTCGAGTCCCCGTCGACGCCGGTCGACCTCGTCACGCCTCCTCCGCCGGCGTCGACACCGGTACCTCCCCCGACGCCGACGTCGACTCCGCTCGACGTCGTGCCCCAGTTCAGTCCCGCTCCGGGCCCGGCGCCGGTCCGGCGTCGATGGACGCCGAGATCGACGCCGCTAGAGACACATTTTGTCTACCGCCCGGCTCCGTTACTTTCTCCTCTACACCAGGAGTCGGATGATGGGGACTACTGGGAGGGATCCGAGGATCCTATGGCCGCTCAGGCCCAACTGTCCCAGGACTGGGCAGATGAACTGGGGGAGGCCAGTGGTCTGGATACCTCGCCAGACACTGGATTCATCTCTCCTCCGACTGTGGCGTCGGAGGAGGGTGCTGCTTTCTCCGTGGTGCTGCGCAAGGCGGCCGCAGCCCTTGGGCTCGAGCTACCTGCCGTGGCTGTGAGGACGAACGTCCTCACTGAGGTGCTTCAGACTGCAGCAAGCTCCACTGAGCCTCTGCTGCCGTTCAATGAGGCCCTCACTGACGTTCTACAGGGCACCTGGTCCAAGCCCTCCACAGTTCCTCCTGTGGACAGGAACGTCGCCAGCCGCCACCGCCCTGCTCCGGGCGACCCCAGTTTTCTGTCCCAACACCCTACCCCTGAGAGCCTGGTTATCCAGGCCTCCACCTCCCAATCCTCTTTCCCGACCGCCCCGCCGGACCGGGATTCCAAGAGACTAGAGCAGTTTGGCAAGAAGCTGTTCTCTTCCCTTAGTTTGGGCCTGCGGTCTTTGAACACCGCTTGTCTCTTGGACCGTTATTCCCACTCTCTGTGGGATGCGGTGGAGGACGCGCTGCCCCTGTGTCCGGAGGAGGTCCGGACACGACTTACTCAGGCTCTGGCCGATGGGAGGGATGCCGCGCGACATGCTATAAGATGTGGGCTTGACACCACGGACTCCTTGGCAAAAAAGGACCCTCCTGTTGGGCTGCGCGCCCACTCCACTCGGGCCACAGCGGGTACTACTGCTTTGGGACGGGGTGTCCCTTTGCAGGACATCTGTCAGGCGGCGACGTGGGCTTCGCTACACACGTTTGCCAGGCATTATTGCCTTGACAGTCAAGTCCGGAGGGATGGCTTCTTTGGCCGTTCTGTCCTCCAGGACTTTCTGGTGTGATCTTGGTTTGCAGACCCACCACCGGGGATGGTATTGCTTGGGTATCTATTCTAAGGTGAGGAATCTAACTAACGTGTTTCTTTCAGATGAACAAGTTACTTACCTTCGGTAACGATGTATCTGTAAGAAACATTAGTTAGTTAGATTCCTCACCGACCCACCCATCCTCCCTGTTCTGCGAACCGACATCTAGGGTTAAGGATATCCTTTTCAGGCCCCTAGATTTTCTTTTTGGCACCAGTGTCGGTCTTTGCATGGCTCTGCGTTCCTGGCGCGGAAAGCTATGTACAAGAACTGACGTCAGCGCGCGAGGGCGGCGTCTAAGTACTCCGACGACGTCATTCCGGCGCACGACGCCGACGACGGACGCGGAGCCGCAGACGACGCCTAGCGACGCGCAAGGGGTATTGCTGACGAAAAATCTTCCGGATCCAGTCTGACGCCTGGGGATATTCTAAGGTGAGGAATCTAACTAACTAATGTTTCTTACAGATACATCGTTACCGAAGGTAAGTAACTTGTTCTTCAGGTAGTTAAGTCACTCCTCACCATGTGCTTCTGTTTCTCAGTCCTATTTAAGAAGATTTCATGTACTTCTTGATGAGTATTTACTGTATGAGGCTTGCCGTTTTGGAGACAGATGAAAATCTTCTAGTTTTCTTAGGTCACCAGATAAAGGAGACGTAACAGACAAAGATCCATTGAAAAGTTTTGACCTCTTTTTTTTATAATTCTTTCTTCTCCCAATTGATGGGAGGCTTTCTGCGCCTCCTCTGATCTTTTTTTTTGTTTTTAAAGACCTTTATTGAACCAAAAAAAAAAAAAAAACACAGTTTGACACAGCTGTCTTCCGGCTACAACCCCGTCGGGCCGGCAGCAGCATAGGAACATCATGAAGTTACACATTGTGCAAGTTTAACACAGCATGCCGCCTACAACCCAGCAGGGCCGGCCGCGTACAAAAAAACATATATGTCAGGTAACTCCAGGCAACCCGAGAGGCAGTCAAAAGAAACAATTATGGCATCTCAGTGTTAAAAGACAAAATAAAGAGTAGGGAAGCAATAAGGAGGTGGGAGGCTAGCATATGTTTCACACCGCACAACCCTCACCAGCACGCATTCAAAGAGGACCCCCCCCCCGATAGGCCAGGCATCACTACTGCAAGCGCAGCATACTGACGGGGACGCCCCACGGCCTCCCCACATCCCCGCCCGCCGCCCCCTGCATAATACGGCAATAAGAGACCCTCGGGACCAGACAGCCCACGCCTATAGGAGAGATAAGGCCCCAGAGTCTCCGAACTCACCCAGCGCACCCCATTCATCCCCAGTGTGCGGCCGGCTTAGGAAGTGATAGCGTCCGTACCAACATGTGCCTGAGGGTACTGAAGCAGGTACCCCCTCAAGGGGTCCCATATGTCCCTGGGCTTGGAAGCAGTCGGCAGGAGGTCCGCATACAGAGTCAATTGATCCTGCCATCTAATCAGGTCCTCCAGCCAGTTTTTGAACTTGGGGGCCCATCCTCTTCCCCCATCTGCAGGCTACCTTACGCTTGGCCAGGAGGAGGCAAAATGAGCCGAACTTCCTGTGAGGAGCCGGTATGCCCTCCGTACAACCTAAAACACCCATTAGTGGGGTCGGCGGCAAGGGGGTTGCAATCATCTTCCCCATCGCATCAAACACAAGCAGCCAGAACGCATGCACTGAGGGGCAGGCCCACGCCAGGTGGAGCATGTCCGCCCCCTCGGCCCGCACCGAGCACACCTGGTATCCTCCCTCAGCCCAAACCTATGCAATTTCATGGGGGTGTAATAGTATCGCTGAACAAATTTGTAGTGCGTGACCCGAAGCCTGCTATTAGCCGCAATCTGCTCTGTCTGCCAGCAACTAAATAGCCAGTCGCGGTCAGTCAATGGCTGTCCTAACTCTTCCTCCCACTTGCCCCGTGTGGCACATTGCGCATATTCCGACCCAGAGTATATGAATCGGTAAAGTATCGATACCAGATGAGAGGCAGTAGTAGCACGTAGCAACGCATGTAGCTGGGGCGAAGTCTCCGGTTCTGCCGGATAGTCCGATGTGACAGCCTGAACCCCGGCTCGGAGCCGAATGTACAGGAAGGTTTCCATCACGGTGGGGGCAAGGTCAGCACACAGCTGCTGTAAAGAAATGAACCTGCCGTCCCTGTATAAATCGCCCCAGGTACGGAGCCCCCTGTGCTGCCTCAGTTTAGTGAAAATACCTTCCTGCAACAGTGGTATGCGAGGATGGTACACAAGCGGGAGCAGCGGGGAATACAACAGAGGCAGCCCTGTCCGCTGCATGATCCACTCCCAGGTGCGATTCGTACACTCCACAGTGTCGGGACTGCGTTCTCGGCGGGAGGTGGGCCTCCACAACGCCCCACCCAACGGCACGGGTTCAGCCAGCCAATGCTCCGTGGCAACATGCGCCGTGTACCGCGGGCCGCTCGTCCAGTAGTGCGCATAGTGGGCCTGTGCGCAGTGATAATACAGTTCAAAATTTGGCAGATCCAAGCCCCCCGCCGCTTATGGTCGAGCAAGCACATCCCACCGAATGCGGGCCTGTTTCCCTCCCCACACCAGCCTCAAGAGCTCAGTGCGCAGGGCGGCGAAGAACACTCTGCCCGGATGATAGGGAATATTCATGAAATAGTAAAGCATTTTCGGGAGAACAACCATCTTTATCAGAGACGCTCTGTCTGCAAGAGACAGCGGTAGGGCTATCCATCGTGTGATAGAGTCTTTAATGGCATCAAGCGCCCGCCCATAGTTGTCTCTCATTCGGTCCTCCCGATCCGCCGAAACATGCACCCCCAGATATCGCACTGTGTTGACGCACCACTCCAATGGAAAGTCAGCCTGAAAATGCGACACCGCCGCAGTAAGGGGGAATATCTGGGATTTGGCCCAGTTAATGTGGATACCGAGAGCCCCCCGAAATGCACAAACTCCCTCAATAATGGATTCAAATTCGTCTCCGGATCCTTGACATAAAGGGTGATGTCGTCCGCGTAAAGCAAAATAAGGATGGGGCGTAGAGGGCAGATAAGCGCCTTGTCACGGTGATATTGCCGCACCCGAGCCGCCAAGGGTTCCACTGCCAACGCGAACAATAGAGGCGATAACGGGCACCCCTGTCTGGTACCCCGGGAGAGCGCCACGGCAGCAGAGGTGTGGCCATTTACCATCACCCTAGCCACTGGTGCAGTGTATAGCAGCCGTATCATAGCCGAGAATCCTACCGGGAACCCCATGTTGCACAAGACCGCATGAAGATATTCCCACTCGATAGTCAAATGCCTTAGTGGCGTCCAAGAAGACCACGGCCAACGGGAGGTGCGGGGCCACCTGATGCATGATGGAGAAGAGAGTGCGCAAATTATGAGACGTCGCTCTCCCAGGGATAAATCCCGCCTGGTCCGGTAACCCCAGCTTATCCATGAGGAGATTAAGTCTGTTAGCTATCATTTTAGTAAAAATTTTAATGTTCACGTTGATTAGCGAGAGAGGCCTATAGGAATCACACTTATCGGAGGGTTTCCCAGGTTTCAACAGGGAGATAATAAGGGCTTCCCTCATCGTGGCCGGCAATACCTGCGCTTCCAGCGCCTCCGAGTAGACCTCCAGCAGCACTGGCGCGAGATGTTCAGCATATAACTTATAGAAGTCAGCCGGCAGACCGTCGGATCGGGCGCCTTCCCCGCTGGCAGTTGGGCAATAGCGTCCCGAATCTCTTCAAGCGTAAACGGGGTAGCCAGGAACTCCCTCTGCCGCCCACTTAGATATCCCAATGTGATGTCGCCAAAAAAGGCAGCAAAGTCAGTAGAGTTTACCCCTTTGGAGGAATATAGTGACTCATAGAAGTCGGTGAAGGTATTCAGAATCTCCAAGCCATCCCTGTGCCTATCCCCATTGGCATCCTCGATTTCGTTCGTATAACGTGGTTTACTAATGTCGCGAGCCAAAGCGCGCCCCGGCCTGCCACCCTCGCCATAGCGTCGGGCAGTAATATATTTCCCCCGAAACCGGGCTTCCCGCTCTGCCGTGGAGGTGTAGTCAGTGATGATGTCTCGCATTTTAGCCCGCCCCTTGCCAGAGTCTCCGCGCCACAACTCCCCCTCAAGCACCTTTAGTTGGCCCTCAAGCAGGCAAAGGCGCCGGCGCAAGTCGCACAACACTCCATAGCTTTTCGCCATGCAGGTGCCCCGAATGGTGACCTTCAAGGCCTCCCATACCGTACCCACCTGCGCCACAGACCCCCTATTGCGGGCACGGAAATCAACAATCTCTTCCTCTAGTTCCTTTTTAAATACTTCGTCCAGAAGGGCCCCCGGGACCAGCCTCCAGCTGCGAGGAGTGGCAATAAGGTTCGGTATCTCAAGCGTGAGGCACACAGGCGAATGGTCCGAGAAAGTGCGGGCAAGGTGCTCCACCGCGCAGGCCCAGTGGCACAACCCCCGAGACCCCAGCCAATAATCCAGCCGCGACCAGGTCGCCTGTCCCGTCGAATAGTATGTACCCTCTCTGTCGCCTTGGTGCGTATATCGCCAAAGGTCAGTGAGCCCCTTATGCGCGAGGAGCCTGGCCATCGCCGCCTGACTACGGGTTTAATGATGCGGGAGTGCCTCAGATCTGTCCAACCGGGGGTCGCTGACTGTGTTAAAGTCCCCAGCCCATACGACGTGTGTGGCTCCCACCCCCGCTATCTGTCCCCAGAGGGAGTGCAGGAAATCTGGGTCATCAACATTCGGCCCGTAGCAATTTACAAGCACAACAGACTGCGTGCCCAGTGTGCCCCACAGCATACAACTCCTCCCATCCCTACTCCTCTTCTGTCCAGCACATACAAACGGAGTACCCCGCTTCACAAGGATGACGGTGCCTCTGGCATACGTAGAATAGGACGAAAACACTCGCACAGAAGCCCACTTACACCCAAACGCCAGGTCCACACCCGGGGCCATGTGTGTTTCCTGGAGGAGCGCTACACTGATATGATGCCTATCGAGGTATGCGAGGATCTGCCGCCGCTTACGGGGGTCCCCTAGCCCTCGAACATTCCAGGACAGGAGTTTCAATTTGGTTAGAGCAGGTTGCGCGTGCGTGTCAAACAAGCCATACCTAGCGAATGACCATGTGGTCTCCACCCTTCCAGTGCCCCCCTCTCTCTATGTGAAAAAGTGCCCGGAGGATAATGCCCTCTCACAGTCACAGCTGCCAAATCGATTGTCGATGCCTCACGCCCCCTCCACCCACCCCCGAAAAAACCCAACCAACCCACTGCTGCGCCCAATCCCACCCACAACAGCACCCCAAACGTGCCGGTATCCCTACAACCCTTCCCCACCCATCCCACTAGCGACCTCAACAGGTGGGTCAACAGAAAGTCAATAACATTTCTACCCCGTGGGGGACTTCCCATGATGGGGGCGCCTGTGGACCCAGAGAACCCTCCCGCGCCCCTCTCTCCCTTGGTGTTCAACTACCTCCCAGTGGGTAGGAGCCTAGAGAGGGAGCATTGGGAGGGAGCCTGGCTAAACATCGAAATTCGCACGTATCCCCTCACTCAGCAAATGCACAAGCAGGTGTACGCTACGGGTTCAACCATTGCCAGGATCAAGTGTAATCATACCTTATACATCCCCACAGGCAGCTGATCCGCAAGAGAGACAAATCCATGCAGCACACATTCAATGGTTCACATCTCCACCCCAGAATAAATCTCTCATCTCCAGCCGCCATGGTATAGTCAGTCCAACTCCTGAGTCCATGCCAATGTCCGGGTCCGGAGATGCTCATTCCCCCCCCCCGCTCTGCAAGGGCAGGCAAAGAGGAACGCTGCCTCCCGTCTCCGAACGACGGGTCGGGCGAGCGACGTCGCAGCGTCTTAAGGAACTCTTCCGCTTGCTGTGGGGTCACACACAGGATCGTGCGCCCCTGATGCCGGAGGCGTAATTTTGCCTGATACAGAAGGGCATATTCCACGCCGGCCACACGTAGTTTTTGCTTAACAGCCACAAATTTGCGTCTCGCCTCCTGCACAGTCACCGTGAAATCCGGGAATATGGAGAACTGTAAATTTTGCTGTTCTCTTACCCGCCGGAAGGCCACATCGCGGTCTCTATAATTAAGGAGTCGTGCCACGATAGGTCGAGGCAGTCCTCCCGGCGGCGGCCGAGGCCCCAGCGATCTGTGGGCCCGCTCCACTATCAGATGAGACGAGAATGCTTCAGCCCCAAAGGTCGACAGGAGAAGTCGCTCAACGTAGTCCTCCATCCGTCCGATATTGGTACTCTCCGGAATCCCCGTGAGGCGGATGTTATTCCTACGGCTGCGGGCCTCTAAATCTTCATTCTTCGCCGCTATTACCTTCAGGAGGCGATCCATCTGCGTCAGCTGCTTATCCATGGTGCCCGTGCGATCCTCAGTGTCTGAAATACGCTGCTCCATCTCCTTCAACTGTTCCTCATGCTTATCCACCTTCAGAACGAGAAGGTCAAGCCTGGTGTTCATGGTGTCCATCTTCCCCGACAGCCCGTTGATACTCTGCTGGAGCAGCTGCAACATTTCCTTGGCCTCATTTTGCGGGCTCACCACCGGAACGGGTGGCGAGTCCTGCCCCTGCCCGGGGGGCTCCTCCGTCCCCGAGCGAGTGCCCGTCTTCTTGGACTCAAAGTGGAGCTTCTGCTGGCGCCCATCCGATTTCCCCATCTCGGCAGGCCCAGCGTTATGCGCAGTGGCACTTTACGCAGCAGGGTCGTCCACGCACTACCGGGGGGTCCGTTCGCCCCTAGACTACGGCCGGCAGCTTCAATCTCAGTGCCCCCGCCTGCACGGCCCTGAGGGGACCAGCACGTCAATATCCAAGCGGGGTGGAAATCGGGGCAGCCCCCCGTCACCAGTTGGCAAGCCCCGGGGCAAGCTCCTCGCGCACAGCCGATCCAGCCCCACGGACCTCCTCCCGGACGGCTAAGGGCCAGCTGTCCCCACTGCGTACCGCAATCTCCCCCACAAGTTCACACAGGCTAGGGGGCAGCCAAGGAGCTCAAGCAGTCCGTAGGATAGTTCCCGATAGGCTTGCAGCGTAGCCAGCAGCACCCCAATGGACCTCCCCGGTCAGTTCCATGCAGCGGCAGCACAGATGAGGGGTCCCGCAGCGCACCCCCGGTCCAACCTCAGCCCCATTACGGGCAGCAGCATCCACGGGCAGGAAGGCGCCCAATCCAGCCAGCCAGGGTCACAGGATGGGTGGTCCAACCTCCGCAGCGCCGGGATGCGCAAGGTGAGCCCCGCAGAGGCAAGCAGCCCCCACGGCCTGAAGCGAGGACGCCAGCCCCCGCCGCCGCTCCGGTGATCGGCACTTCAGCGCGGGAGGGACGGTCAGATCAGGGCGCCCGCCAAAGTAGGGCAGGAGAGGTCAGCGGCGCTCTTCCGCGGCGCAGACGGCACCCCACAGCACAGGTGCAGCTTTATCTTCAGGCTCGACTCGGCCGCAGCATCGATCCGAGCCCCAAGCGGCCGCGCGCCACTCTCACCAGCTCCGCTAACGGTCCGCGGCCTTCCGCCTCGTGGCCGCGCCGAGCTCGCGTGCCGGCAGTGTCCGCCCCAGAGCTCCAGCGCCGTCCGCAGGCAACCTCCCGTCAGCTTGTCAAGGTCGCCGCGCCTCCGTCCCGCCTCGTAGCGGGCTGTAAATTTCACCGATGGCAGTCACCGCTCTCCGCCCAACGATCCAGGCAGCATGTCACACAGGGAACGCGCGAAAGTGCAGATAAATGTAGGATTACTGGGCCAGGCAGCCAGAGCCTCACAGCGGTGCGGCCATCTTGGTCTGGCGCCACCTAGCGCCCCCCCACGACCTCCGGCACTGTGGCTGAAGCCGTAATCTCGGTGATCCCTAAATCAGGGAAGGACCCCCAGCAATGTGCCTCATATAGACCAATTGCCCTACTTAATCTGGACGCAAAACTCTACTCCTCTATCATAGCCAAGCGACTACATGATCTTATGCCCGACCTCATTCACCCCGACCAGTCGGGGTTTATCAAAGGCCGTCAGACACATGACAACACACGTCGCAATATACACCTGATAGAAAAGGCCAACAGACGCCAGATACCTGCGGTTTTAGTCGGATTAGATGCCGAGAAAGCCTTTGATAGGGTTGACTGGCTGTTTTTATTCCATACCCTTACAGCATTTGGCTTTTCTTCCAAATTTCTTACCATGATTAGGGCTAACTATCTCCTCCCTCGCTCTAGGGTGGTGGTTAACGGGGTACAATCCTCTTCCTTTGCCCACTCGCGGGGCACCCGTCAGGGTTGCCCCCTTTCCCCTCTACTTTTCGCACTCAGTATAGAACCATTGGCGTTAGCGATCAGGGCCAACCCGTAGATCCAGGGACTGCCTTTCACGGGGGACAACATAAAATATCTGTGTTTTGGGATGACGTGCTTATGTCCCTCTCCGAGCCTGCTACGTCCCTTCCGCACCTCCAAACTGAACTGGATCGCTTTGAAGCGGTGGCAGGATTTAAAATCAACCTCAACAAATCATATATACTTAATCTGACTCTCCCACCTTCCGAGGTCCTCAGACTCCAATCCCTCACCCCTTTACCTTGGGCCACTTCTTCCATCCAATACTTGGGGGTTCAATTAATGCCGAAAATAGAGGGGCTTTATGCTGCCAACTTCCATCCGATTCTTACACGTGTGCAAGCGGAACTCTTGAAATGGAAACCTTTGTTTCTATCTTGGTTGGGCCGCATTCACGCCATAAAAATTACACTTCTTCCTAGGCTCCTTTATCTATTTCAGGCTCTACCCATAGAGCTGGAGGGAGACTTCTTTAGACGAATAAAGACTATGATAGTTCGCTTTGTTTGGCAGGGGGGACGCGCCCGCTTCTCCTACTCCCTACTTTGTCACTCTGGGGGGGAGGGGGGGGGGTTGGACTTCATGACATGCACCTATATTACAAAGCGGCTCAGCTAAGAGTCTTGGTGGAATGGTCTAAACCGGAATCTGATAAACACTGGTTACATATGGACCGCAGCGTGACAGGGAGGACTGTTTGGGATTTGGTTTGGCGCCCCAAACAGGACCGCCTCAGGAATACGTACATCAGCACCCCCACACGCACCACCTTAAGGGTCTGGCACTCGGTTACGGGAGACGATAGATGGACTTCGTTCCCCTCGCCTTTTACGCCGCTTCACATCAATCCGGAATTCCCCCTGGCCTTTTATGAGGGACCCTTTGACGCCTGGAGGGGAGGAGGTTGCCTAGCATTGACGCACTTGTTTCATAATTTTGATCCCCTCACTTTTGATGCCTGTAAGCGGGATTTTGACGTAGGCAATACTGAAAGGTACCACTATAGCCAACTGATGCATTGGGCCCTCACTCCTATGGTTCGGGATGCCGCTACCTGTCCCCTTACAAAATTTGAAGCCTTTCTTACTAAGGCCACCTCCATGAAAGGGGTGATTTCTTTCATTTACAGCTTCCTCCTCAAAACTACGCTATCCCTGCGCCCTCGCTATATGTTCATGTGGGAAAGTTTGATACACCGCCCTATTTCAGATGAGGAATGGTCACATCTGTGATCTGACATTACACGATTCAACCGCTCCTCGGAGCTCAGGGAGGCACACTTGAAGACTATGATGGACTGGTACCTGCACCCGTCCAAGCTTAGTCAGATCTTCCCCACCGCTTCTGATAGATGCTGGAGAGAGTGCGGACTGCTTGGGAATTTTCGACACATCTGGTGCGACTGCCCAACTATTCGTCCCTTTTGGGAAGAAATCCATGCTGGGCTATCCCATCCCCACTACTATGGCAGGGGTTCTTTTGGGACTTTGCGATGCCTCTCTGGTACATCAGACTCGGGCTGACAAAATGATCATGTGGCTTTGTATTGGAGCAGCTAAGATTACCCTGGCAGCCTCTTGGAAGAGGAAGGAGGCACCGGCTATCTCTCTCTGGCACTCTAGCCTCTGGCGACTGCTTAGTCTAGAGTGCATGTCTGATATCTTCCGGGATGGCTACAAGAATTTTGAATTCAAATGGGGCCCCTTGATCGCTTTTCTGTCACATGGTCTTCCTTCGGCAGTTTGTCCGTCCACCATTAGATCCCTGCACCTCTTCCAATTTTGATCTGATCCCTAGTGCCATAAGGGACTCTTTTTAGTAAATGCTTCCGTCACCACGGGGAGGGTGGTGGGTGGGTATGGGGAGGTGGGGAGTTTATTTCATTTCAGTTGTCCATGGTTAGGGACATGATTATAGGTAAAGTGTATGAATCCGATGCAATAGCTTCCAGTTGGGAAATGCAGGGACATTGCCACCACAGGACGCAGAAACGTCACCTATGGACCTGCTGCTCATATTCTCTGCTCCTTGAACTTTGCCCCAGACTCCAATATTCTCAGAAACTGTAATTTTCAATTGCGCTGCCCGTTGGATAGGAGTTGGTTTCGCATTGTACATTATATGCTAATCAGTGCTTATTCCCTGTGGAATTGTATTGCTCCCCTGCGTGGGGGTGTCATGGTGCTATTCTTCTCGGATGTATGTTGAAAAAACTTAAATAAAAATATTTTTGACAAAAAAAAGCAGGCTTACCCCCAGGCTGTTATCTCCCACCTCCAAACTATGACGAACCGCTTGCATTCGCTGGGCTTTACTATCAATGTGTCAAAGTCATACCTGACTCCCTCTCCGATGCTCCTTTTCATCTGAGCTGATCTGGATACAGTGCAGATTCAGGCCTATCCTCCCGAACGGCGAGTTCAGGATATTCAGGCTATGATACCAATGTTTCAGCCTCTAGCCTGGATTTTGGTGAGAATGGCTCTGAGGCTGCTGGGTCTCATGGCCTCCTGCTAGTGACACATGCCAAATGGCATATTCAGGATCTGCAGTGGGACCTGAAGTTCCAGTGGGCGCAGCATCAGTGGAATTTCTGCGACATGGTCCAGATCTCGAAGGGAACTGCACAGGACCCGCAGTGGTGGCTAACCAACTGTGATTGGGTCAGAGACAGACATCGCTTCCTACCCCGACCAGACCACACAGTAGTGACAGATGTCACTCCTGGGGTGTGGTGGTCACGTGGGAGAGGTGGAGATCAGAGGACTCTGGTCTCCCAGTGGAATCTGGACTCCACATCAACTTGCTGGACCTCAGAGCGATTCTCTTGGCTTTGAAAGCTTTTCTTCCTGCAGTCATGGGAAAGCTGGTTCAAGTGTTCACAGACAACACCACCGCCTTGTGGTACTGCAACAAACGGTGGGGTGGGGTCGTGGGCCCTTTGTCAACAGGGCGTATACCTGGTGGTCCCATTCCTAGCAGGTTCTCTGAACGCCAGAACGGACAAACTCATCCGTTGATTTCTATCGAATCGCGAATAGCCTCTCCATCCAGAGGTGGCCAAGGTCTCTTCCACCAGCGGGGAGAGCCTTGGTTAGATCGGTTTGCCTCTGCCAAGAATGCGCAATGTCAGCAGTTTGGGCGCTGAAGTTTCCAAGGCAGCTTTCGCTCAGTGATGTTTTTCATCTCGAGTGGAACTCAGGCCTCCTATACACCTTTCTACCCATACCACTCCTGTCCAGTGTGCTTAAGATCAGGAGCGACTGGGCTCAAGTCATTCTTGTGGCTCCAGACTGGACACAGAGTGTCTGGTATCCCAAGCTTCTCCGATTGAGCATCGCTCCTCCGATCAGACTGCCCTTTCAGGAGGATCTTCTGTCGCAGCAGCAGGTTAGTGTCCTCTACCTGAACCTGTCAACTCCATGCCTTCTTGCGTGGAGATTGAGCAGCAGCATTTGATAGCATTAAACCTTCCTCCTGTAGTTTGCAATGTTATTTCACTGCCAGGCAGCCCTCCACCAAGACCGTGTATGCCTGCCAGTGGAGCACATTTGTAAAATATTGTACAGAAAGGTCTATTGATCATCTTTCTGCTTCCCTCTCTCGAGTTTTGCTTTTTATTTTGACCCTTGCCCAGCAGTGCTTTGCACTGGGCACTCTCAAAGGGTACTTTTCAGCTCTGTTTGCCTACCTTAGGCTGCCAGACCTACCCTCATTTTTTAAATCTCCCCTTGCAACTAGCTTCCTCAAAGGCCTTGTTCCATGTTCCCACCTTCCCCTTTCGTTCTACCTCAGTGGGACCTTAATTTGGTTCTCACCTTCCTGATGTGTGCTCCATTTGAACCTCTGCACAACTGCCCCCTCTGGCTGCTTACCATCAAAACAGCCTTTTTAGTGGCAATCTCTTCTGCCAGGAGGGTGAGCGAATTGAAGGCTTTGTCATCCAGTCCTCCTTACCTGACAATATTCCCTGGTAAATTGGTGCTTCATACTAGGCCCTCTTTCCTCCTGAAAGTAGTAACATCATTCCATGTGGGGCAATCTGTAACCTTGCCCACTTTCTCTTGCTCCTCCGCACCAATCTAAAGAAGAGGAGTGACTCCACTGTCTGGACCCCAAAAGAGTGTTGTCATTCTACCTTGACCATACTAAAGAGTTCCGGGTGGGCGACCAACTCTTCGTGGGGTACGTTAGAATGTAGCAAGGCCGTGCGGTGCAGAAAAGGACTAACTCGTGATGGGTCATCCTCTGCATCTAAATTTGCTATGCTCTGGACAAAAAGCAGCCTCCTGAAGGCCTAAGGGCTCACTTCACCAGAGCTCAGGCTGCTACCCCGATGTTTCAATGTGGAGTTCCAGTCCTCGCACATTTGTTAGGCAGCAACGTGGGCATCCCTGCACATGTTTACCAAGCACTACTGCCTGGACAATCAAGCCCGCAGGGACGGCCTTTTTGAACGCTCTGTCTTGCAGGACTTCCTGGTCTAAACTTGTTCGCAGTCCCTCCTCCGTGGATGGTATTGCTTGGGTATCTATTCAAAGGTAACTAATCTGCAGCTAGATGTCTCTATCAGATGGACAAGTTACTTCCCTTCAGTAACGCCTTATCTGGGACATGATCTAGCCACAGATTCCTTACCGACCCACCCATCCTCTGCTGCCCACTGCAGACAGATTTCTTGGGTCAGGGCTGTTCCCTTTCAGGGCCCTAGTTGCTCAGAAACACACCAATGTCAGTGCTCTTCAAGGATCTGCGCTTCTGGTTTGGAAAGTTGTGAAAAGTAACTGACCTCAGCGCGCCGAGGTAGTGCATATATAGATGACGCAGACGTCACAATGGCGCAGACTATGCCGACGACATCACACAAAGCCTATCAATGCACGCAGGGGTATTGCTCGAAGAAAAATCCAGATCCACTCTGACGCCTCAGAAAAACAAAGGTAAGGAATCTGCAGCTAGTTCATAAGTCGTTACCGAAGGTAAGTAACTTGTCTGTTAGCTCAGGTCTTGTCTACCCTGGACCCAGGAGACTGGATGGTAGCGCTGGACTTGCAGGATGCTTATTTTCATATTCCGGTCAGACCTGCCCACCAGCACAATCTGGTTTACGGTAGGCCAGGAGCACTTTCAGTTCACGGGCTTCCTTTTGTGCCCCTCAGGTGTTCACCAAAGATGATGGCAGTGGTTGCAGCTCATCTGCGGAGGTAAGGGGTACCAATCTTCCCTTACCTTGACCACTGGCTGCTGAAGGCTTGCTCACCCCAGGCTGTCTCCCACCTCCAAACTACAGCGAACCTTCTGCACTTGTTGGATTTCACTATCAATGTGCGGAAGTCACACCTGACTCCCTCTCAGACACACCCTTTCATCTGAGCTATTCTGGACTCCGTGCAGTTTTGGACCTATCCTCCCCAGCGGCGAGTTAATGATTTTCAGGCTATGATCATGATATTTCATCCTCTATCCTGGGTTTTGGTGAGACTGACTCTGAGGCTGCTGGGCCTCATGGCCTCCTGCATCCTGCTGGTGACACATGCCAGATGGTATATGCGGGCTCTGTGGTGGGACCTGAATTTCCAGTGGGCGCAGCATCTGGGGAATCTCTGAACTGGTCTAGGTCTCGGAGGGAACTATGAATGTTCTGCAGTGGTTACTCACAAACTACGGTTGGGTTAGAGGCAGACAGCTCTCCCTTCCCCAGCCATATCTCACAGGAGTGACACATGCATCACTCCCGAAGGAGTGGCCATCTGAGAGAGGTGGAAATAGAGGACTCTGGCATCCGGTGGAATCTGGACTCCACATCAACATGCTGGAACATCTAGGCGATTCGAATAGCATTGAAAGCCTTTCTACTCTCCGCCAAGGGAAAGCTGGTAGAAGTGTTTACGGACAACAACACAGCCATGTGGTACTGCAATAAACAGGGCAGGGTGGTGTAATGGTCCCTTTGTCAAGAGGTCGTGAGCCTCTAGACATGGCTGGAATGTCCGAGCATTTCTCTGTGGTTTAACATCTGGCTGGTTCCCTGAACGCCAGAGCGGACGAGCTCAGCCCGAAGATGACTAGCAGATCATGAATTGTGTTTCCATCTGGAGGCGGTGCAAGGTCTCTTTCAGCAGTGGGGAGAGCCTTGGTTAGATCGGTTTGCCACTGCTGAGAATTCGCAATGTCAGCAGTTTTGCACACTGGAGTTACTAAGGCGGCACTCGCTCAAAGACGCTTTCCGCCTCGAAAAGGGCTAAGGCCTCCTGTACACCTTTCCACTCATACTACACCTGCCTAGAGTTCTCAAGAATGACCGGACTGCGCATGGAGAGTCTTGTATGCCGAGATTCTGAGCATGGTGATTAATCCTCCAATCAGACTGCCCCTTCAGGAGGGTCTTCTGTAGTAGCAGCAGGGGAGATTTCTCCACTTGAACCTGTCCACTCTGCCTTCTTGTGTGGAGATTAGGCAGCGACAGTTGACAGCTTTCGACCTTCCTCCTGAAGTATGCAATGCTATCTTGCCAGTCAGGCATCCCTCCACCAAGACACTGTACGCCTGCAGTTGAAAGAAATTCTGGCATGGTGTGCAAAAATTACGCTTCGCTGGATTTATATGCCTAACACACACGTTTGCAGGAACTTCACCATTGAAAGTACACTTTTTATAGAATAGAACCTTCGTACTTCTTCTCTGCGGAAGTTTCACAGATTGACTCGTGGTTATTTGCCTTCTAGGTAGCGGCGCATTACTATCTATTACGATTGCGTGAGTAAAACCTCCAGCTTACACATTCAAATTTCGGTCACAAGGTTGTCTGCTATTAACGAGTTTGCACGAGTCATTCTAACTACACTATCTCCATCAGGAATGCACTAGATTGGACACTTTTTTTAATCATGAGAAACTAAATGCTTTAAATCTCACCACTTTAACTGATGGTTGTATCATCTGTGGTCTCTCGGTTTACCCAAATTTTACACGTGTTCATCCGTGCACCACTGTTTATGGTTTTGTATTTTTTGCGTTCCAGTACGCACACTTATATGGTTTTCACTATTGGTCGATTTGTTCTTTATGTTTGTGGCATCACAGATGTGGGAGATAAGGTCATATAATTTCATTGTATTATCATACACCCACATGGGGTGTATTCTTCATGTAAGCTCTGTTTATTTGTTCTCATTGCTGAAGTTTTTCCCCTGATGAAGGGCACGGGGTTGCCCGAAATGCATCGGGATAGATGTACTAAAATTCATATGAAGTCTCGCCTAAACAGGCATGAAATTTGATATGAAGGAATATCACACTTTGATGTAAATAAACATCACAGTCAAGAACAAATTAGTTTAATTGGAGGACTATTTATTTTTGTTTGAACTTTTACCCATTCGCTTTGGGATTCAACAGCTGTGCATAGGGGGACATCTCCTAATCAGGAAATGCAACTTGGCTACATATACGTCTCACACTTTTTGGATTAGAAAGTGAATCCCCATAAGCACACTACAACTCGTCCAAAATTTTGAAGCACCTGGTAGTGCGTGTCCCCTTCTGTTTTGTCATTTCCTACCATACCAGGTGATAGGGATTCTACAAAAATGGAGCAAGCGGCAAAGAAGGTATTTTCTTGTGCGAGTATGGCATTAAAGTTCACTAATGCTACCTGTCTACTTGGAGGGTATATCCATACTCTGATGGACTCTGTCAAGCAGCTAGCTCCAAAGTTGCCTGAAGATGACCGTAATAATTTTCTGGAGGCTCTTTCTGACTCTCAGGCTACGGTCCGTCAAGTTATACAATCGGGTCTGGACACGGCTGACTCTGTGGCTCGTGTGATGGGGTCTTCTGTAGCAACAAGAAGACAAGCTTGGCTAAGGTCTTCCGGATTTTCTCCTGATGTTCAGGCAACCCTGCTGGATTTGCCTTTTGATGGAACAAGACTGTTTGGCACTCAAGCTGACTCTGCCTTACAACGCTTTAAGGATAGCAGAGCGACTGCAAGATCTCTGGGCCTTCAAACGCAGTCTAGAGGATGCGGCTACAAGCGGTATCGTGGATTTGGAAGGGCTGCTTCCTTTCGTGGCCGCCAACAGCCTCAACAGAGCCAGCAGCAGAATCCTTTGTACAAATCGTACAGGGGTAAAAGTAGGGGCCGTCTTAGGGGAGCTGCCCGGCAGCAGTCCGCCTCCTCCTCCTCTTCCCCCCCACTCCACCGTTGGTGCCTCAGGAAAGCAGTACTAGATCCCCCATCTTAGAACATGTTGGTCCTGTAGGGGGTCGGGTGTCCCACTTTCTACAAGATTGGAAATCGATTACTTCAGACCATTGGGTTTTAAATCTTGTAGAGAATAGGTACACCCTCCCTTTTTTAGAGTTGCCTCCTCCTTACCCTCCTCGCAGGGTTGGTGTTCAGAGGACCACTTACTGCTTTTGCAGCAGGAGGTTCTTACCTTGTTACAGAAAAGTGCGATAGAGGTGGTTCCCGAGCAGGAAAGGGGTCAGGGGTGCTACTCCCGGTATTTCCTGATCCCCAAAAAGGACGGTCGATTGAGGCCAATCTTGGACCTCAGGATTTTGAATCTTTACCTCGGGTAGGAAAAGTTCAAAATGTTGACCTTGGCTCAGGTTCTTCTTGCGCTGCAACAGGAAGACTGAGTGGTGTCCATCGATCTGCAGGATGCGTATTTTCATCTTCCCAACCTGAAGTTGCATCGGAAGTATCTCCGGTTCACGGTGGGATCGCAACACTACCAGTTTGCGGTTCTGCCGTTAGGTCTGACTTCCCACCTTGGGTCTTTACAAAGGTGATGGCGGTGGTAGCAGCACATCTCAGAAGATATGGGGTCCCTGTTTTCCCCTATCTGGACGATCGGCTGTTGAAAGCGGATTCTCCGGAGTTGGTGTCGTGCCATTTGCAAGTGACAACGCAACTGTTGTTCATATTGGGTTTCTCGATAAATGTACCCAAATCTCACCTGGTGCCTTCTCAGCGCAGCCTGTTCATAGGGGCAATACTGGACACTACTGTGTGTCGGGCATACCCGCCTCCTCAGAGGATTCTCGACATACAGGAGATGATTCCTTTATTTCGCAATGGAGCAGTTGTTCCAGTCCTGAAGGTTCTACGTCTGCTCGGTCTGTTCGCTTCCTGCATACTGTTGGTCAGTCATGCACGCTGGCACATGAGGGCACTCCAGTGGTGCCTCCGCAGGCAGTGGTATCAACACAACGGAGATGTCGGGGAGAAGGTCAGAATCTCCAGAGACGCTGCAGCGGAGCTGACTTGGTGGAGTGTGCAGGGCAACCTGTCTCAAGGAAAGCCCTTTCAGCCTCCTCCGCCGGTGGCCACAGGGATCACAGACGCCTCCACCCTAGGGTGGGGTGCTCATCTGTGGGATCTGGAGGTCAAAGGTCTTTGGTCTCCTGAGGAAAGGTTGCTTCAAATCAACCTTCTGGAATTGCGGACGATTCGTTTGGCACTAAAGGCTTTCCTTCCTTTCCTTCATGGTCAGTCAGTTCAGGTCCTGACGGACAACACTACCGCGATGTGGTACATCAACAAGCAGGGAGGTATAGGGTCGTATCGCCTCTGTCGAGAGGCTCTGCGAATCTGGTCCTGGGCTCATGGCCATCAGATTTGTGTGTTTGCAAATCATCTAGCCGGTGTGCTGAATATTTGTGCGGACAGTCTCAGTCGGTGTTACTCGGTCGATCATGAGTGGCGGCTTCATCCGGAGGTGGTCCGTCGCATCTTCGAGTTGTGGGGGTATCCTCAGTTTTACCTATTTGCAACTCACGAGAACGCGCACTGCCCGTTGTTCTGCAGTCTCCAGTATCCAATGCATGGAGCACTGGGGGACGCGTTTCAATTGGATTGGAGCTCGCAACTCCTTTACGTGTTTCCTCCCATACCCTTGATTCCTCGGGTTCTGAGGAAGATTCCTTGAAAAACAAGGAGAGGGGCTCATTAACGTCCAAAGAGACAGAGCACCAAAAACTATCGTTAAAAAGATTTCTCCCTTTGGACTAGTTAAGTGGATTTAACATAACTCACCTACTTACACCAATCAGTCAGATTCACCGATACCAAACTCTCATACAATACAGACCACTCCAGATGAGATGTGGAAAAAATGACCCTCTAAAATTTTTTTTCAATATATTAAGAATCTCACACTGAGTTGATTGACACATTAAGAATCCCATTACAACAATGAATGATGCAAAAAAATAATAGATTTTTTTTTTTTTAAACTTGTCAGTGTATAAAAGGCAAATATAGCAATAAAACAATATTCAAAATCTCATACATAGATGACAATGAAACATCATGTGGAAGGAAAGACAACAACTGACACAAAGATTGTATCTTGACAGTGTTAATTTGTGACCAATGTGGACAAAAAGGGGAACTGGGGATAATTCACCCTAATTTCTAAAGTTCTTGTCCCAAAACAAATTAAACCAAATGCTTATGCGTCTGAGGAAGATTCGCCAAGACCGGGCCCAAGTCATATTGTTTGCCCCGGATTGGCCCAGAAGGGTGTGGTACACAGATCTTCTTCTCCTCTCATTGCACCCTCCGCTCCATCTCCCTCTCTGGGCAGACCTCCTCTCGCAGTTTCAGGGGCAGGTTCTACACCCCCACCTCCAGAGCCTGCACCTTCATGCCTGGAGATTGAACGGGGCAACCTGAGTTCCTTCTCTCTCCCGCCGGATGTGGTGGATGTTATTTTATCGTCCAGGCGACACTCCACTAAGTCTATTTACTCCTCCAGATGGTCTAGATTTGTCAAATGGTGTGGAGAGAGGTCCATTGATCCTTTGAAGGCTCACTTGTCGGATGTTCTTCAGTTTTCGCTTTTCTTGGCCCAGCAGGGTTGCGCTGTGGCTACTGTTAAGGGCTATTTGTCGGCTTTTCTATGTTTTCCGGACCAGTCGTCTTTATACAAGTCCCTCATTGTTATGAGGTTCATTAAGGGACTTACTAATAGGTTTCCTCCCACTCCTTTCATTATGCCTCAGTGGTATTTAAATCTTGTTCTTACCTTTTTAATGGGTTCTCCCTTTGAGTCTCTTCATAGTTGCTCGTTGAGGCTTCTCTCTTTTAAAATGGTTTTCTTGATTGTCATTACCTCGGCTAGGAGGGTTAGTGAGCTTCAGGCTCTTAGTTCTAAACCTCCTTTCTTGACCATTCATGCAGATAAGTTGGTTATTAGGACCAGGGCTGCTTTCCTTCCTAAGGTGGTTACTCTTTTCCATATGGGACAGTCCATTACCTTACCTATCTTCTATCCTCCCCCCCCACCCTTCCAAGGAGGAGGAGAGACTTCATCGTTTGGACCCCAAGAGAGCTGTCAGCTCTTATTTGGACAGAACAAGAGATCTGAGACTGGACGATCAGCTCTTTGTGGGCTATGTTGGGCGAATGAAAGGCAAGGCAGTGCACAAGCGGACTCTCTCCAGGTGGATCATCTTGTGCATCAAGATTTGCTTCGCCTTGGCCAAGAAGGACCCTCCTGAAGGTATCAGAGCTCATTCCACCAGAGCCAAGTCTTCTTCTTCTGCTTTAGCTAGAGGTGTTCCTGTTATTGATATTTGTAAAGCAGCAACTTGGGCCTCCCTCCATACTTTTGCAAACCATTACTGCTTGGATTCGGAGGTTAGGAGGGATGGCCATTTTGCTCTTTCTGTAGTCAGGTAGACATTCTCCTCCAGGAGTGGTACGTATTTGGGATTCTATTCAAAAGGTGAGGAATCCACAGGCAGAAGTATCCATCAGAAGAACAAGTTACTTACCTTCGATAACGCTTTGTTCGAGGCATATGAGCTGCAGATTATACACTGTGCATAGATCGCCATCTGGTGTTGGGCCTGGATGTTTGCAGTTTGTTTTTCTTCTTGGACAGTCTTTGGAAGTCACGAGTTCGGTGACTCCTCCTTCGGTCCGTACTGCGCATGGGCTTCGGCTCCATCCTCAGATTTTTTTTTTCCGCCATTGGGCTCGGATGTAATACTTCGTGCTCCGGCTTCGAACCTTTTCAGTTCGACGTTCGACGAAAAATCCTCGTCCATCGAGATTCTTTAGACGAAATCGACTTCTTCATCTCTCTCTTCGGCACTTCTTCGATTCCAGGCATCGGCAGCGGCCTTCGGGCCTATCTCGACTCCGGTCTCGGCCGATGGAAAGGACTCCCTTCAAGAAGTGCCCAAAATGTGGGTCTAAATTTCCCCACACCGACCTCCATCAGGTGTGCAACCTCTGCCTCTCTCCCGAACACGAGGCCCGAGACTGCCCCGCCTGCAAGTCTTTTCGATCGAAAAAGACTATTCGGGATCGACGAGCTCGACGCACCATGGCGCACTCATCGACCTCGGCTCCACCTGACATCTTCGGAGAAGACACCGGAGCTTCAGGACAGCAGCACACCGAGCAGGAGGACGATATCGTCAGTGCTTCCGAGGCCGACGACTCCGACGTGGAGGAGATCACACCGGCGCAGAGGGTCGTGAGTACTCTACCCACTCCCGCGCCCATACCGAAAGAGACTCCGGCTACCCCTTCGCCTCCGGGCCTAGGTAAAGCCAAGCATACTGCTTCCATCACCCCACCTTCGGGCCCGGTGAAAAAGCATCACAAGTCTCCTGGCGGCTCGGGCTCGAGCCAGCCTCCTAGCGGCGCCGAAAAACATTCTTCGGCACCGAAGAAAACAAGCTCCGTTCTGAAGCCATCGGTGTCGAAACCTGGCCTCTCGGTGCCGACCAAACACAAATCCCTCGGCACCGACGCTTCCGTGTCGAAGCCTGCCTCGGCGCCGACCAAAAAATCGGACACCCCGAGAAAGCATGGAGCGGATAAACCAACGAAGCCTTCGGTTCCGAAAACATCGGCACCGACGGAGGAATCGGTGCCGGAGGAGCTTTTCACACCGGATCCTCTTCAAAAGACTTTAACAAAGGATCCAAGGACTGGACATTTAATTTTGTCTTCCAAGAAAAGACTTTTGGACAAGCCAACTCCTCCTCCACCACCAAAACGGAAGGACTCTGCCACATCCCCGTTCAGAGTACCCTCCCCTCCACCTCCTCCTCCTCCTCCTCCACCCCCTCCATCTCCGCCCCCACCTTCTCCACCCTTGCCTCATCGCTCTCCAACCCCGTCTCCAGACCCTGATGACCACGGAGATCCATTCTATGATCCCACAGATGCCCCGCAGGACCCCACTCCTCCGGGAACACCTGACCCATGGGAGGATTATCACAATCCAGATGTCCCAGATGTGCCTCAGGATGATCTCTATCCATCCAGGCCATCTCCACCAGAGGACTCCCTGGTGTTCCACCACCTCTTACAACGGGCGGCACATTATCATGGGGTGGAGTTACACAGTGATCCAGTTGAGGAAGACTTCCTACTTGACACATTTGCCATAGCAGATAAATCCACCGCTATATTACCCATGCTTAAAGGGGTGACCAAGCATGCTACAGAGGTTTTCAAAGACCCCGTCAGAGCTAGGGTCTTAAACGCCAGAATAGAAAAGAAGTACAAGGCAGCCCCCACGGATCCTGTCTATATTAAAGGACCTGCGCCCCTAGACTCATTAGTGGTTTCCACAGCTAGAAAGCGCTCCAACTCTGTCATCTGGTGAGGCTCCACCGCCTGATAAGGAGTCCAAGCTCTTAGATGCGTCAGGCAAACGCACTGCCTCGCAAGCTGCCAATATGTGGCGCATCGCCAACACGCAGGCGCTGCTGGCGAGGTACGATAGAGCGCACTATGATGAGCTGGAGGCTCTCATGCAACATCTCCCAGAGAAATATAAGAATAAGGCTCATGAACTGATACAAGAGGGAAAGATTATTACCAACACCTCTATTAAATGTGCACTTGACGCAGCAGACACGGCGTCCAGGGCTATAAACACCAGTGTTCTGCTTCGCCGCCACGCCTGGCTCAGGATCTCAGGCTTTAAACCAGAGGTCCAACATCTATATTAAACCACCCTTTTGACCAACAGCACTTATTTGGCCCAAAAGTAGACGAAGCCCTGGAAAAAATGAAGAAGGATACAGATACGGCGAAGTCTATGGGAGCCCTACAATCACACACCCCTAGACGTTCTTTTCGCCGTTCCTCCTTTCGAGGCTCTGGCAGAGGTTACTCTTCCGATAACGCCTCCACGTCCTATAAGTCCCCTCCTCAGAATACCTTCACAAAGGGCTACCAAAGAGGTGGATATCGAGGAAACAATAATAAAGGCAGGGGCAAAACCAACACCGCCCGTTCTGCCACACCGCCCACACAATGACTTTCCCCCGCTCCCCCCAGACCATTCCACTCCGGTCGGGGGCAGACTACAAGACTTCCTTCAAACCTGGGAGACCATAACGTCAGACAAATGGTTGACCCAAATTATTCGGTCAGGGTACTGTCTCGAACTAACTTCTACCCCCCCTAATATTCCACCCAGACACCGTGCGATGTCACAAGATCCTACCACACTTCTAAAACAAGAGGTACTCTCCCTCCTGCAAAAACAAGCTATAGAGCAGGTACCCGTCAATCAGCAAAATTTAGGGGTCTACTCTCTGTACTTTCTCATACCGAAGAAAGACGAGACCCTACGGCCCATTCTAGACCTCCGGCCTCTAAATGCATATATCCATTCAGACCATATTCATATGGTAACTCTTCAGCAAGTTCTCCCACTCCTCTGTCAGGGCGACTTTCTCACTACACTGGACCTGAAAGACGCATACTTTCATATTCCAATACACCCTACTCACAGAAAGTACCTCCGATTTGTGGTGGACGGCCAACATTATCAGTTCAAGGTTCTCCCCTTCGGGGTCACAACCGCACCACGGGTGTTTACCAAATGCCTGGCAGTAGTGGCAGCACACCTCAGAAGACAAAACATTCACGTCTTCCCCTACCTGGACGACTGGCTCATAAAAGCCGCGTCCTACCACCAGTGTGTGCAGCATACAAACACTACCATCCAACTACTCCACCAGCTAGGCTTTACGGTGAACCACCAAAAGTCCCACTTGATACCGTCTCACACAAAGAAATACCTCGGTGCCACTATAGACACCTCAAAAGCTATAGCCTATCCCAACTCAGCCAGAATCGCAAGCATGCAAGCCCTGCGCCAAAAGTTCCTTCTTCAGCACTCTCTCCCAGCAAGAGTGTTCATGAAACTAATAGGGATGATGGCGTCTTGCATTTTCATAGTGCCCCATGCAAGACTTCACATGCGTCCACTCCAAGAGTGCCTAGCACGCCAGTGGAACCAGGCCCAGGGACAGCTGACGGATCTGGTGTTGGTGGACGGCCGCACCCATCGATCTCTGCAGTGGTGGAACACCACAAACCTTTCCAAAGGGCGACCGTTCCTGGACCCGGTTCCTCAGGTGATTCTAACAACGGACGCATCGCTCCACGGCTGGGGAGCGCATCTATTACACCTCACGGTGCAAGGTCTATGGACGCCACAACAGAGGTTACTCCACATCAACCATCTGGAGTTATTGGCGATATTTCTAGCCCTGAAATCGTTTCAAAAACAAATTTCAGCCAAGGCAGTCCTCATTCGCACAGACAATATGACTGCAATGTATTATATTCAAAAACAGGGGGGGACACCCTCTCCCCAGCTCTCTCGCTTTGCACAGAGCATATGGAGATGGGCAATTCCACAAAAAATCTTTCTCCTGGCACAACACGTCCCAGGCATACAAAACACCATGGCAGATCTGCTCAGCAGACAAACGCAGCAAATGCACGAATGGGAACTGCATCCACAAGTTCTTCACCCATTCTTTCACAAGTGGGGGCATCCTCAGATAGACCTCTTCGCCACCCACGAAAACAAAAAATGCCCAAACTTCGCCGCCAGATATCCACACCCATTGTCCAAAGGCAATGCGATATGGATGAACTGGTCAGGCAGATTTGCATACGCCTTTCTACCTCTCCCACTAATTCCGTTAGTGGTAAGGAAGCTACAACAGCACTCCCTCACACTCATTCTGGTAGCCCCAACATGGGCCAGGCAGCCGTGGTACACCACACTACTACAGCTATCGGTGGTACCACACCAAAAACTGCACCTGTCCCCATGCCTCCTAACCCAGAACCATGGAGAAATCAGGGACCCGGACCCAGCTCAGCTCAACCTTGCGATCTGGCTCCTGAAATCTTAGAATTTGGATACCTTAACCTTCCCCCTGATTGCATGAACATTATCAAGGAAGCCAGGCGTCCTACCACTCGAGCATGCTATGCCGCAACGTGGAAGAGATTTGTTGTTTACTGCCGTAACAATACAATCAACCCTTTAGATGTATCCATACAGCACATCATATGCTATCTGCTCCATCTTCAAAGGTGTAACCTGGCGTACTCATCCATCCGTCTACACCTAGCAGC
The DNA here is from genome assembly GCF_964204655.1 of Triturus cristatus. NCBI lineage: Eukaryota > Metazoa > Chordata > Amphibia > Caudata > Salamandridae > Triturus > Triturus cristatus. The sequence continues at coordinate 674,884,640 of NC_140593.1, read as the reverse complement.
AATTGCTGCTTACCTACAAAACAGACAGCATTTATCACTGTTCAGAGTGCCTGCTATTAAAGCCTTTATGGAAGGCCTTAAAAGAGTAATTCCGCCCAGGGCACCACCCTCACATGTATGGAATCTAAACGTAGTTCTTACAAGGCTAATGGGTCCGCCTTTCGAACCAATGCATACATGTGAGCTACAGTTCCTCACTTGGAAAACAGCTTTCCTCGTAGCTATCACTTCCCTTAGAAGGGTTAGCGAGATACAAGCGTTCACTATACAAGAACCCTTTTTACAGGTACATCACAGCAAGGTGATACTTCGCTCAAATCCAAAATTTCTGCCCAAGGTCATCTCCCCCTTCCATCTTAATCAATCAGTGGAGTTACCGTTTTTTTTCTCGCAACCTCAATCTGTTGCGGAAAGGGCTCTACATACACTTGATGTTAAAAGGGCCTTACTGTACTACATACAAAGAACGCAACCTTTCAGAAAGACTAAACAGTTGTTTGTCTCCTTTTTTCCACCGCATAAAGGCAACCCCATTTCAAAATCAGGGATAGCTAGGTGGATTGTAAAGTGTATACAAATTTGCTATCACAAAGCAAAAAGAACATTATCTGTTCCACCTAAAGCCCATTCTACAAGAAAGATAGGGGCTTCTATGGCTTTTCTAGGGAACATACCCTTAGATGACATCTGCAAGGCAGCCACATGGTCAACACCGCACATCTTCACAAAACATTACTGTGTAGATGTGCACTCCAAACCACAAGCTAGTGTGGGCCAGGCTGTACTAAGGACACTGTTTCAAACTACTGCAACGGATACCGGTGGTCGCCGCTAGGGTTGGGTACTGCTATATAATCTATGCACAGTGTATAATCTGCAGCTCATATGCCTCGAACGGAATATGCTACTTACCAGTATGTATCTGTTCTTGGCATGTAGAGCTGCAGATCTATACACGCCCACCCGCCTCCCCGGCTACCTGTATCCGTTCCAGACTGTCTTATTTAGATACAACACACATGGGTTTCTTCACTATTATCACTACGCTCCATCTTTTCCCTGGTGGCGAAAAACAATCTGAGGATGGAGCCGAAGCCCATGCGCAGTACGGACCGAAGGAGGAGTCACCGAACTCGTGACTTCCAAAGACTGTCCAAGAAGAAAAACAAACTGCAAACATCCGGGCCCAACACCAGATGGCGATCTATGCACAGTGTATAGATCTGCAGCTCTACATGCCAAGAACAGATGCATACTGGTAAGTAGCATATTCCTTCTGGTGGATACAATATCTGCCTGTGGATTCCTCAAAGTCCCACCCTCCTCTCCGGTGTCCACCTGTTTCTACCAAAAAATGCTTTAACTGTTTGACATTAATGTTTTTTAATATGTCTTAATCATGCTTATGTTTTACTAGTGGGAAATACATTTGTATATATATATATATATATTTAGTATACTATGTATACATGTGAAAATGTGTCGGTCCGCCCGTTTGCCTCGGTGGGACGGAAAAAAATAGGTGGAACTGACGTCGGCACGTCGACGAGGTCCTCTTATGGCTCCGATGACGTCATACGGAGTCGCGTGCTGAGCCGTACTATTATGACGTCCTCGTCGACGTGGGAGAGCTAGGAAAGAATTTCCGCAGAATGCTGGCGCAGGGGGTATTCAAAAGGTGAGGAATCCACAGGCAGAAATTGTATCCACCAGAAAAAGCGTTACCGAAGGTAAGTAACTTGTTCTTCTGGTTGAGACTATATCTAGTCCAGATTCCTTACTGACCCACCCGTCCTTCCCCAATCTGTGAACGGATATCTAGGGACGGGATGACCCCTTTCAGGGCCCTCATTTGGACACACCATTGGTCAGTGTTCCTAATGGCTCCGCGCTTCTGGAGTGGAAAGTCGTGAAAAGTAACTGACGTCCGCGCGTCTGGGTGGCGCCTATATAGGTACTGTAACGTCTTTTCCGACGTGTACGACAGACGTGGAGCCGAACAAAGCCACCTACTGGTGTGCAGGGGTACTCCTCATGACAAATCTTCCGGATCCAGTCTGACGCCTGGGGAAATTATAAGGTAAGGAATCTGCGGCTAGCTATAGTCTCTACCAGATAAGGTGTTACCGAAGGTCAGTATCTTGTTTGTCAAGGCCAACAGCAGGCCTTTCATGCATCTCATACAGGAAAGGGTTACTCACAGAAAGGCTCTAAAGGGAACTGCAGTAGGGAGGGCGGTACGAGAGGCAGCTCTGGCAAAAAAGTTACCACTCCGTAGCATTTGCTTCCAAACCTTCTTGATCATCCAACTCTTGTTAGATGAAAATTAAAAGATTTTCACTCTCACTGGATGGAAATCACTTCAGATCAGCGGGTGGTAGCTACTGTCTAGAATTCCATGTCACCCCACATACAAATACGCTGTCATACCCTCAGTCAAGACCACCTTATTCTCTTAAAAGAAGAGGCTACAGTGCTTCTCCACAAGAGTGCACCAACAGGGAGAGGGTGTTTATTCACTATACTTTCTCATGCCAAAGTAAGACTACTATACCCCACGTCATTTTAAGCCTGAGGTCAATCAGTCGGTACATACTCTCAGGACATTTTCACTTGACTACAGAATGTCATCCCACTCCTCCGTCAAGGAGCCTTTATTACTGCACTAACCTACGATTTGTGCAAGTAGACATCATTACCAGTTCACATTACTACTCTTTGGGGTTACCACAGCTGCAAGGGTCTTCACAAAGTATTAAGCAGTGGTGGCAGCTCACCTACACAGAGCGGTCATTCACAGATTACCATACCAATGCCTTGACGACTGGTTGATCAAGAGCAACAGTGGACAGCAATGTCTAGCACACACTCAGACTGCTCTAGTCCTGCTGCACACCCTAGGTTTCGTAGTAAAAGCCAAAAAGTTCCTCTCCAAACTCAACCGGTCCACCCCTCTCTATGGTTGATAATAAATGCTGTCACGAGGAAGGCATAACAATAAGCAAAGGGTGATTCTAAGTAATTGGGTTGCTAGTTGAGGGGGGTAAGTAACCCACCTCCGCTAATAATCACAATCCTTTTCAGGGTAAACAACAAAATAACATGGAGTTCAGCACCTTGGTAGCTGTGGCAAAGAGCAGACAGGCTTAATTTCGAGGCAATATGTAAAGTATAAATGCAATACTAAAACAGTAATAGAGTTGAAATCCACAAAAATACAAATCCCCAAATGAATTTGAAAATTAGAGTGAAATTTCATAAACGAAATGACACACAGATTAGAAAAATCAAAGAAAGGAAACTTGAGATAAGTATTCTTTAAGGCAGTCAGTCACACAGCTTTATTCGATCTTTGTAAACAGACCATAAAAGCACAAAGGTACATATAAAAATTTCCAAGTCAATAAATATGCACATATACATTGGTTAAAATGAGTATTAAACAAGTTTGCTGTGATCCAAATGAGACCTTTAAAATCATTTATATAAAAAAGAAAGAACAATTCATGATTAAAATTACACAATACTACTAAAATGTGGGCCCACCTTTTTCCTCATCCTAAAACAGGCCCATAGGAATAAAGCTGCACAGAAACATGCAAATGGGTCCAGTAAAGCTTTTAAAAAAATACATGGCAACCCGACAATGCCTAAATTAATGGTGCCTCAGAATTGGAAGTATAAATATTTTCCTTTCCTCTGAATAATTTTTACAAAATAATAAGATATGCAGATCGGACGGCATGGCATGGTTATTACAAGGGGCAGGGGGCAAGATCTGCTAATCTATATTTACTTTGTGGGTATCCCAGGAGTAACGGAATCATATTCGGTCTGAAGCGCAATAATATAAATCTGTGCTGCGCATTGTTTATATGAGCTAAATAATGAAAACCTTCTCCTGATATTGGTGGTACCAGGTCGTATGCAATGGAGGATTGAGGGATTCGTCTTTTTTTCTAACTGGCGTGTTCTGCTCTTTGAGAGTATAAATCCGTTAACCATTTCTTCTTGACCTCTTTACAGGAATCAGGGTCCTGAATTTTTTTTTCATCCCTAGTGCTTTCAGTACAGTTTCTACATAATTTAGCCACCCAATCCTTTTATAGTGATCTAGATCACAGCATTCTCTTATAATGGTTTGTGTCAAGTCCACCGTAATTCTCTGCCATATTGATAGCCACAAGAGGACCGTGGCCAACCTTATGGTGTCACTCAATTAAGGTGCCCCAGTTCAAGGTTCAAGGTGTAAAGTGTGATTTGGAGCTGATTGAGGTAAAGACACACGATTTTTTAAAGAAGAGTCTTCCATTTGCTGTAACGTACCAGCGTTGACCATCCCCCAAACAACCTGCTCCAAATATTACGTCTGATTTTGTTTTAGCTAGGTAAATGTTTTTTGTTACATCCAATGGGCTTCCACCCAACTGTTTTGCAAATCTCCTAACAGCATTGAGGCTCCTTTGCATACCCTGGCCTCTTATTTTTACTATTTTGGACCACGAGCGATCCTTATCAAAGAGCACTCCTAGATATGAGAAGTAGTCAACCACCTTGATTTCCTTGCCAGCAATCTGAAAGCGTGGCTGTTTATCACCTCTAGTCTCTCCGTCCACAATTATAAATGATTTTGTTTCATTGACTTTTAGGTCAAGGGAAGCCATGAAGATGGAATAAGCTTTAATTAGTTTTTGTAAGACCAGCCCCGTTCCTGCCATCAGTACCGCGTCATCAGCGTATGCCAGGATCGGGAGGGGGGTTTGATCGAATTTGGGCACATCCAATGAGAGTACAGGGAGGACTCGACTCCGTTCGTGTAAATTGAAAAAAGAAATGGGGCACACACCCCTGTCTTACTCCATTTTCTTTTTTTTTTGCAAACATTTTATTGACATTTTGAAAAGTATAGGCATTGATTACAATGAGAATCAATCTGGCGGCACATATATAGTAATTTAGTATGCAGTACAATGGTTTACTGACATGATTGTAATATTGGGTAATGTTCTGTGTTAGTGTCCGTCTGTGGGTAACCACAATATATAGCAGCTCGCATCCGTTTCTTTGGGTCCATCATTCGCTGACTATTGACTCTGAATCCTCTTGCGGGGGTTCGCATATATTTCCACGGTAGGTGTTACACCCTCCCCGTGTCCATTTTTTGGGGCACCCTCTATGAATATAGACTACCTTCTCTACTGTCATTGCGTTATCCATGTCCTTGCACCATTGATGAAGAGTAGGAGTATGTTGGGATCTCCAATGTTGTGCTATGTTACACTTCGCCAGCATCATGCCCAGCGTTATTCAGATTTGTGCTGTATGGTTAAGGTCTGTGGGCTCCCATATGTTGAGGAGGCATCTTTTTGGTTCTCGGAGAGCCGTAATCGTCGTGACTTGTGAAAGTGTGCGCATGACTGCCCTCCAATAATTCGCACTCTCTGGACAGAGCCAGAGGGCGTGGCAGAGCGTGCCCTCTGCGCCACATTGACGAAGGCAGAGCGGTGAATCCGTCCGGTCGAGTTTATGTAGGAGCGTCCGTGTATAGTAGGTGCGATGTAGGGTTTTTTATTGTAACAGCTTAAGTTTTGATGATATCGCCACCTCCTTAGGGGACGAAAGCGCTTCTTGCCATTCTGTGTCGTCTAACTCTCCTATCTCTGATTCCCATTTGGATTTAAGGGCTTTGAGGGGGATCTGGCTGATTAGTTATTATTTTTCGATAGGTTTGGGATATGGCTTTTTTATTGAGGTGATCTGTGAGAAGCCTATCTTCCAGTGGTGAGGATTCCGCAAGCTCTTACTCTCTTTTCGATTTTAAAATGATGAGTGCACTCCCCCTGCCTACCATACCTTACGCAGGCAGTGGCGTTGACAGATAGCTGGCGGATGAACCCAATGATCGGCGGGTCTATGCCCATACCCTCCATCATGGACCATAGCCTGGAATGTGACACGCAATCGAAGGCTGATGTTAATTCCATGAAGGCCATGTATAGCTTCCCGTTTCTAGCCTTCGAGTATTTCTCTATAGTTAGGGAGAGGTTTAGGCACTGGTCAACTGTCCCCATACCTCTACGGAACCTATTTTTTAAGTTTTAAGTAGATGTGTTAATGTATTCTATTGAAAGCATTACAACTTTTTGAAAGACCAATCAACCTTTTGTTCCCTTTGCTAAACCCTATAAATGCCAGTCTGGTTCTAAAGCTGGCATTGCAAGGTGGACTGTTAAATACATCCAAACTAGCAATGCAATAAATGTGTACTCACTGTATCTCCTGAAGCACACTCTACACACACAAGTATAGTCACCATGGTTTTCTTGGATAACATTTCATTAGCAGTTATTTGTAAAGCTGCTGCTTGGTCAACACCACACACTGTTACTAAACATTACCACATGGAAATATTAGCTTGTCGTCAAGCTATGGTTGGCCAGACTGTATTAAGAGCTATGTTTCAAAAATCCTCATCATTTGCTAATTACCCACCGCATGGAGGAAACCGCTCTACAGTCTATCTATAGTCATACTTTCTACAAATGGAAATTTGTATCCTTTAAACATCTGTTCTTAGTGCTGTAGATTTACATACACCCACCCTCCTCCCTGGAAACGAGCAGTGATAGTACGTTTCTTCACTCAATAGAGATTTATTAAACTAACAATGCACACAGCACGTATCTACTATTCACTTCATTTGTATCTTTTACCTGCCATGCAAAAAACAATTTAAGGGTAGAGTCTGTGCCTGTGCGCATTGTGGACTAAAGGAGGAGTTGCACAGTATTCCATGACTCGAAACGTCTTCAAAGAAAAACAACTTGTAATGTACGAGCCCAGTGCGAGTGACAGGAGTATGTAAAGTATGGGAATCTACAGCACTACACGCTATGAACTAATGCTTACAGGGTAACATTTTCCTTGTGTAGTCCAGTTGAAAATGAGTTAGTGCATTCACCACAGGAATATGCCAATCATGAGTTTGGTGGGTGGAAGTTTCTCAGCATTTCATCTGCAGTAAACAAGAGTTTGCCACTTTGAAAATCTGAGTTTCCAAGGGCAGATCTGCATTGAAGTGAACACTCAGATTCATTTCTTATGTTGCTAGAACTGGAAAGGGGCCATAGTGTGGTGGTAGACAACCATGTTGCAGATATCTGAATTCATTGGGGTTAAAAGGAAGTTTGTTGTTATTAACATTTCTGGCCCATGCACAACTTCAAAGTCACAGTCAGATTTCTGATAGATACTTCTACCTGCAGATTCCTCACCTCTTGAATATCTCAGGTGCAGTCTGGATCTATAAACTTTCTGATACCTCTCCCATGCCGGTAGGGGGTGCTGGATCCAGCTCGGCGCCGCACGTGACACATCATGATGTCACTGGAGCCATGAAACATTCCTGTTGGTGTGATGACAGATCCCTTTTTCCACAACAGAGCAAGTTCCGGAGCCCCATATTTCCTCAGGAGTGCTGACCTTGTCATTGTTTGCCATTAATATCTTATTTATGTGCAGTTTTCCGTCACAATTTTGTTGCCTAAGCAGTTTGCATTTAAGCTATGTTGGGGCTGTGATGCACAGATGTCCATTATAGACCCACACAAAATCAGCCTTTGATGTCTAGCATCCAATCATGACGTCTGTGCCTGTGTGTAATGCCAGAAAATGCACCCCAAATCACCTAAAGAATGGGTAAGACAAATTGCCCGTGATATAAACCAGCTATAGGAGATCCCAACTTCCTATCAACTAACCCATCCCCGGAGAGCCTAGTGGTGCAGGTATCTTGTACCTCAAAGCTGAAATTGGGCACCTTTTCCTCTACACCACATGACAGGGAATCAAAGAAAATGGTACAGTTTGCCAAGAAGATATTTTTGGCAGAGCATGGCTCTCAAGTCAATCAACACCTCCTGTCTTCTTGGTAGATATGTACATGCTCTGTTGGATTTTGCGCCGGGAAACCCTAATAGGGTAGCTGTGCGCCTAACAAATTCAATAATAATAATGATAATAATTCAGCACAAGCAGTCATTCCAACTCTTATCTGATGACCGGCAAGCACACTTTACGGAGTGATTGGGGGTGGTCAGGCTGCCGCAAAGCAGGTGATACAGTGTGGTGTGGATACTTCTGATTCAGTAGCGAGAGCCATGGAGACATCCATTTCCCTATGTTGCCATGCCTGGTTATAAAATTCATGGTTTTCGCAAGACGTACAGACCACACTGCTGTTTTTCCTGTTCAATGTATCGCTGCTCTTTGGTGCCAAATCCATCTGATAGAGACTTCCAACTGAAGATTCTTCAACTTAGAATATTCCCCAGCCACCACTTTGGATCCAGAATTTTTTCGAGCAACACCCTTGCTCGAGAAAAAGGTGGCGTCGTTTGGCTTCGCGTGTCATCATTGGTGTCATTCATACTGGAAGTGACGTGTGCGGTTCCTAGATAAGCACCACTCCAGCGCACTGACCTCAATTCTTTCTTTTCCTCATCAGTGTGGATCCATAAGGTCACCCTTCAGTCACTTTTTTACTGTATTTTTTGACATTTCGTTGGAATCTGGTGTGCCTTCTTTCACCTTTTTTTGAGAATGTCCCCAAAGGAACCCATCCGGTTCAATCCTTCTGGAGCCCGTCATTGACAGATATTTGTGACAAACCCCCATTTGGTGTGTTTGTGGTGTCAGGAGAGGGACCACAACTTCTAGTAGTAAGTGGCGTGCAGAACCATGAACCCAAAGGCCATCCTTGAACAGACAATGAAGCTCTTGGCTGCTTGCCTTGGGACTCAGCGCCTCTCCAGGTCCCGTTTGTGTGGAATGTCTTGGGACTACTCTCTGAGTCGCTCACATCTTTCCTCGTAGCACGCCTGGATTTCCTCTGGTAAGTCCTATAATAAGTCCAAGAAGTCAAAGCACTCTTCGACTTCTCAACGTCACGTCATAAATCAGAGCCCTGCTCTCTGGGAGTTCCTGTGCTACTGGTGTCCGAAACTGTGTCAGCTCCATGCTCCCCTGAGTTTCCCAGAGCCGGAGTGACTCTCTTCCAACTCTGTGAGTTTTTTTGAGGCCATGAGCCTAATTTGTGGGTTTCTGCACCCCTGTGGTGCCCCCACGCCCCATGGGCGGGCGGGCTGTCCTTGGCATCAGTTTACCCCTCAGGATTCATTGGTGGATCCGGATCACCCCCAGCTGTGGCTTCGCAACTTCCTCTGGGAACTGTTCCAGTGACTGTTCTCAGCTCTGAACCCATCATGAAACTGGACTCTGAAACCGAGCAAGACTGGTGTCGACCAGGCCCAGAGGGTCTGAATTGAAGGTGGAGCCCTAATTCCATGAAGGCCCCATTTAGCAACATGAACAGAGAGGATCTGAGGATCCTGATGGCTACTCTGACCCCCCTAGCAGAGTCTATGGTTGATAACAACTAGTATGAGGACCTTAGTGATGACAGCGGCCTGGACACCTCACCAGACACTTGATTCCTCTCTCCTCCCATAGTGGCTATGGAGGAAAGGGCTTCTTTTGTGGTGGTGATGGTTCGGAGGTCGGCTATGGTCCCTGACATAAATCTGCCCATGGTCGAGTTCAAGATCGTCTTGACAGAAGTGCTTCAGCCTGGGCTATCTCTTTCAGAACCCTTATTACCCTTTAATGAAGCACTCACAGTTATCCTGCGCTGGGCCTTGGCCAAGCCCTGCATAGGCACTCCTCTGCCCAGGACCAATGCTCACCACCATTACCCTGCTCCCAGGGAACCAGTCTTCCTCTCCCAGTATTCCACTCCTGAGAGCCTGGTGGTCCAGGTCTCTATTTTTCTGATCCATCCTGGCATGTTCCCTACCACACCACTGGATAGGGAATCCAAGATTCTGGTTACGTTCAGTAAGAGAATTTCTCTTCTCCCAGCCTTGCATTGCGATCCATAAATACTGCATGCTTAGTGGGCTGTTATTCCTATACTGTGTGGGATACGGTTGCTCTAGTGCTGCCTATGATTCTGGATGAGGCCTGGACCATACTCTCTCAAGCTATTGCTGATGGAAGGGATGCAGCAAAGTTCACAATGAGATGTGCATTAGATACGTCGAGACTGAGCAGAGCCATCGCTTCTACGGGGTGCTCCAACATCACAGCTGGTTGGGAATACTGACTTTTGGGGGATGTCCAGACATCCCTTATAGATATGGCCTTTAATGGAACTTGCCTCTTTGGCGATAAGGCTGATTCAGTCTTTGAGCAATTCAAGGACAGTAGGGTCACTGCCAGGTCTTTGAGGTTCACCGTATCCTCCTAACGTCTGCTTTCTACCTTCTGCGGATAAGTTTTGCGTTATCAGCTGCGTGCATTCCCCCCTAGCCACCACAGCCAGCAGGCACAGTCCTTTTTTGACCACAGATGTGGTACCCACAATTCTTGGGGGAGGGACAAAGTCGGAAGTCTGCTTAATCTGCCCCCCTCCCGGCAGCCGCACATTCAAAGCCTGTGATATGCGTCGGCATTCAGTTGGTATCAAAATCCAGCACCATCTGCCCAATGGCGGGAGATCACTTCAGACAAAGGGGTGGTTTAGATTGTCCAACAGGTTTATGCCCTTCCTTTACAACAGACTCTGAACCCACTTTTACCGTCCCCCGATTGACTGGCAGAGGACTATCCCACCGGAGTGAGATCGTGGACTCTTTGCCTTGAGGCCCTGTGTCTCTGGGCATGGTTGAAACATCAGGACATATTTCTGGTGGTTCAACATATGGAGAGCTCTCAGAACGCCAGAGCAGACAAACTCTGACATCAATGCCTTGTGGATCACGAATGTCATCTTCATCTGGAGGGGGTGCAAGGTCTTTTCTGAAACTGAGGAGAGCCTTTGTTAGATCTATTCACCACTGATAAAAACACGCAATGTCAGCACTTTTGTGAGCTGGAATTTCCAAACCAGCTCTTTTTTGGAGACACATTTTATCTCGAGTGAAGCTCAGGACTACTATACGCCTTTCTACCAATAGCACTCCTGTACTGAGTTCTCAAGAAGATCAAGAACTACTGGGCCCTATTCATCTTAGTGGCGTTTGATTGGGAAAGCCGAGTATGGTATCCCTAACTCCTGAGCATGTGCATTTGTCCTCCAATCAGGCTGCCACTTCGGGCGGATCTCCTGTCACAGCAGCAGGGCAGGGTTCTGCACTTGAACCTGCACACTCTACACCTACAAGCTTGGAGACTGAGCGGCAACAGTTGAGGGTGTTTGATCTTCCTCCCGAAGTGTATGTGATGTCAATCAGGCAGCCAGGCATCCCTCCACTAAACCAATACACGCCTGCCAATGGGACAAGCTTGTGGCATTGTATGCTACCAAATCTGTTGATCTTCTGTCTGCACCCTTGTCTGACGTTCTCTTGTTTGTTCCATCTCTTGCCCAGCAACGTTTTGCTTTGGACACAGTTAAGGAATATCTAGCCGCCACCTCCGCCTTCCTACGGTTGCTGGACCAATCCTACATGTTCAAATCGCCTGTTGTGACTAGATTCCATAAAGGTTTGCAGCATATGTTTCCTCCTCCTACCTTCATTAAACCCCAGTGGGACTTGATTTAGTTATAACTTGTATCATTTGTTCATCTTTTGAGCCAATACATTGCTGCCCCCTAGGGCTCCCAACAATTACAAGCATGTTCCATTAACCCGCCATACACTTCCTTCTTTCCAGACAAGCTGGTTCTGAGAACTTGGAAATTCTTTTTTCCATGTTGGGCAGATCATCACCCTTCCCCCAAACCCTCTCCCCCCTCATTCTACAAAGGATTAGGAGAGACTCTACCGCCTGAAACCAAAAAGAGCATTCTCATTCTACATTGATTATACCAAAGTATTACGGGTGGACGATCAATTTTTTGTTGCTTTTCCAGAAGCAAAGAAGGGGGAAGTCATTTCAGAAGAGGACTATCTCTCGATTGATCATCCTCTGTATTAAGATCTACTACATAATAACCAAGAAGCTATTCCATCCCCTCCTTCTGGTGACAACCGTGATCACGGATGCCTCCATGCTATGGTAGGGAGCACATCTGGAGGAACTGGAGATCAGAGGCCTCTGGTCTCCAGAAGAACAGATATTTCCCATCCATCTGTTGAAATTATGGGCAATATGTCTGGCGATCAATGCCTTCCTCCCTTCCATTCGAGGTTAGTCAGTTCAGACCTTGAGGGACAACTCAACCATGATGTGGTACATCAACAAACAAGGGGGAGTAGGTTCGCATCGCCTCTGCCATGAAGCTCTGTGACTCTGGTCCCGGGCTGAGGACCATCACATCTGCTTAGTAGCCATTCACCTGGCCGGAGCTCTCAACGTGCGGGCAGACAGTCTCAACCAGTGTCATATTGCTGACTATGAGTAGTAACTTTATCCAAAGGTAGTCCATGACATTTTTCAGCTGTGAAGGGCTTCTCGGATAGACCTCTTTGCCACTCACAAGAATGCACACTAACCAAAATTATGTGTTCTCCAGTATTGGATGCAGGGACCACGGGGGGACACATTTAGCTTGAGGTGGAACTTTCCGCTTCCTTGCACATTTCCTCCCATAACCTTGTTTTCTTGCATTTTGAAGAAGATCCGTCTTGACCAGCCCAAGTAATCCTAATTGTGTCGGACTGGGCACAAGGGGTGTTGTATGCGGATCTCATGCACCTCTCCCTGTGCCCACTGCTTCATCTCAGGGTGGACCTCTCACAGTCGCAGGGGCAGGTTCTACACCCCAGCTTCCATAACCAATACCTGCATGCCTGCAGATTGACAATGCAGCCAAAGTTCTTTTCCCCTGCTCCCTGAAGACGTGCATGTTATACAATGCGCACAAAGACCCTCCACCAAAATAGTTTATTCAAACAGATGGGGCAAATTTGTCACATGGTGTACTGAAAACTCTGTAGATCCTCTTAAGGCCTGTTTATCTGACTTTCTATGATTCGCCCTCTCACTGGCCTGCCAGGGTTGCACTGTTATCAATGTTAAAGGCTACTTATCAGCCTTATCGGCATTTCTATGTTTTTCTTTTTCTTTTTAATTTATCTTTATTTTTTAACTGAACAATTAGCACAATACAGTTCTTGCGTAGTACATCTACAATGATCGATCGCCTATAGTAAGAAACAATCTCTTTGTTAATATACCCACTTCTCCTTCCCCCCCTCTGATTCATTTAAGATTATAAGCACCACCCGTATCTCCATCTGTCCGCCATGTGGGTGCAGTTGAGATCTGAAAGCAATATCGAACAACCACCCATTATATTGCCTATGCCAGTCCTCATCTTGACCCCGCTATGGGAGTTCCCTGTGTTGTGTGCATTACGGACTGTTGTGTATCGTCCCCAATGTCCAACCCGAAGTATCTTCTCCATGGGTCCCAGATCCTATGAATTTCTTTGGGGGTACCCCTACTGTGATACGTGGTACATTTGACTGCTATATATAAGTCCATTCCCCTTATCCATTCCTGTATGGTGAGTCTATCCGCCACCACCCATCTCCTGTATGGTGGGTCTATCCGCCACCACCCATCTCCGTGCTATATCTCTTTTAGCGAGTACAAACCCCAGGGTTGTGGAAAATAACTGCGCTCTGGTGACATCTACGTCGCTTGGTATTTTCAGTATCACAAAACATGGTTTTACGGGTAACGTCACCCCCAGGACCTCTCCCAGTACCCTAAGTACCTGCGTCCAATATGTTTGCAGCTCGGGGCATGCCCAGATTGTGTGGAAAAAATCACTGTTAGCCGTGGAGCTAGTCAGACAGGATGAAGAGTTTGCCCGCCCTATTCTGTGCAATTGATCGCGGTCGTTATATGTGCGATGTAGTATCTTAAGTTGGATAAGATGAAGCCTCGCCTTTTGGCTACTTCTCTGGGGTGCATTAACGCAGCTTCCCAGTCTATGTCCTCCAAGGACCCCACCTCTCTCTCCCATCGTGCTGTAAGCCCCACCAGTCCATCCGGGATATTGTTGTTGATAGTTTTATAGGTAAAGGAGACCGCCTTATGGGTTAGTTCCTCTTGCAGAAGCCTACCTTCCAAATGAGCATATTCCGGAAGTTGTTCACATGGGATAGTCTCTTTCTGCCAGGCATGGCGCAGTTGTGCGTATTTAAGGAATTGAGAGTCGTTCATCGCATATTCCTGTTTGAGCTTTGCCCACGTTTTGAGCTCCCCATTTTCCATGACGTCTTCTATTGTGGAGATCCCTAGGAGATCCCATGAGTTTTTTAAGCTCCTTAAACCATGCCCCCTCCCAGAGCAGTGTGCTCCTCGTGACCCGAGCTGTCCAACCCATAGTTTTAGTCACACTCGCCCATGCCGACAGTCACTCGAGTCGCGGGTAACAGTCGGGAGCTCCCCCTCCCCCCATAAAGATAATGTAGGTGTGTATGTGGCAACATCTCCTCCCCTTTGAGGCAATATGTGGGATGGAAGCTATTCTTATGTACCCATTCGGTTATGGGTATGAAGTGAGAGGCCCAATAATAGGCCTCTTTATCTGGGAGTGCTAACCCTCCATTATATGGGTTACGATGTAATGTCTTGAGCACTATTCTAGGGTGTTCCCCCTGCCATAATAAGGTTAGAGTTTTACTGGCTATTTCCGTAAAGGTACCAGTGGGGAGTGGATGGTAAGAGTTTTGAAGAACATATAACAGTTGGGCCAGTGTAATAATTTTGAAAAGTGCAGCCCGTACGAGTAGGGTAAGGTCCCTCAACCGTTCAATATCCGAGTTGAAATCTTTCAGGATAATCTCTAGGTTCTCTTTCCTACACGTTTCTGGATGTGGAGTAACAAATATACCCAGGTATTTAAAACCTTGTTGGACTACTCGTAGTTCCCCAGGCAGGGGCCAGAGTGTTTGGAAATTGTTCGGGCAACAGAACGTCAACATATTCCAGTTATTTTGTAGCCCGTGTGGTGGCCGTATTCAACTATCGTTTTGAACAGGGCTGGTATAGTCGTGTGCGGGTGAGAAATAAACAGTAAAATGTCATCCGCATATGAGGAAATCTTTTCCTCCTCAGTGTCTGCGGGGGTACTGCGGAATCCTCTGATAGAGGGATGGGATCTAATTGTGCAGGCCAATTACTCGAGGGTCAGCGCAAAAAGTAGGGGCGGGAGGGGGCAACCCTGTCTTGTCCCTCTCTCGATTGGGAAGGGTACCGAGCCTGTACCATTGACACGCACCGTGGCGACTGGTTGATTATAAAGGAGTGTCACCCAACTCCTGAATTTCGGTCCAAAGCCAAATTTAGCCAATGCGGCATCCAGGAACAGCCAGTCTACGACGTCGAACACCTTTTCGGCGTCCAATGACAAGAACGTCTGTGGACTTGTCTGTGTTATCACCTTCATGAGCCAGTTGTGGGTTCGTCTAAGATTAAGACGAGTAGAGTGACCTGGCATGAATCCCGACTGGTCTTCATGAACCACGGCAGTAACAACCTCAAGGAGTTGATTCGCCAAGATAGTTGCCAACATTTTTACTTCCGAGTTAAGTAGCGATATGGGCCTATATGAGCCACAGTCATTACTGGGCTTACCCTCTTTATGAATAACGACAATGAGATCTGGCGGCAAAATACACTCTTTATGAGAGTCAACAAAAAGCCTAAGTAGGTGTGGACTCAGGATGTTAGTGTATCGCTTGTAGAACTCCGCCGGCAGTCCGTTGGCGCCAGGGGTCTTCCCAGGGCAGAGTTTCGCCACGCGTCCTGGATTTCTGCCAAAGACAGGTCTTCCTCAAGGCCCGAGCATTGTTATCTCCTAGCACTGGGGTGGGAATTGCCACCAAGTAGAACCTAATCTCATCGAAGGACTTAGACGTCCGGGCTCGGTGCAGGTCTCTGTAGTACTCCACAAACTTATTTGCTACTCCCTCATCTGTGGATTGGTTGATTCCCTGGAGATCTACCACCTCTCTCACCCATCTGTCCTGGACCTCTCGTCTACTAATCCAGGCCAGGAGCTTACCAGCCTTATCCCCCACTTCCTAGAGTCAGTGCAGGGTTGCCAAATACTGTTTTTAGAGCTATCCATGGCCAATTCCTTATACTCAAGCCTGAGGGCACTCAACCTATGTGTGGATTCTGGATCACTGCTATGGGCGACGTCAGCTTCAAGTTCCCCTATTTTATGTTCCAACACCACCATACATTTGTCCTTCTCCTTTTTCTCCCAGGCTATAAGACTTTAGGCTCTATCCCGCAGCACAGCCTTGTATGCCTCCCAGACCGTCACTCCAGAGGAGACCGAGTCCTTGTTTTCCTTAAAATACACCTCGGTGTCTGCCCTAATCCCTTTTGCTATTTTGGCGTTACACAGGTCCCATGGACTCAGTCTCCAGTTGCGGGCTTTGTCTCTTTCCCTCAAACCCATTTCCATCAGAAGTGGGGAGTGGTCAGAGAGGCCTCGAGCAGTGTATTCTGCACATCCCACATCGTGCAGTTCCCCTTTAGGAACCAAGATAAAGTCTAATCTGGAGTGTGTGTCATGTGCCCTGGAGTGAAAAGAAAACTGTCTGGTCTGGGGGTGTTTCTCTCTCCAGACATCTATCAGGCCCATTGTCACGGTAAACCGTTTCAAAGAAGTGATCAGTGTAGAACTGTCCCCCCCAGTAGTGCGGTCAAGTACTGGGTCCATGACATCGTTGAAGTCCCCACCCACTATGTGTAACGCTGAGGGCGTCTCAGTCAGTATATCGATAATCTTGGTCATGGTAGGTGCTTGTAATCTGGGTGGCGCAGAAACACAGATTAATGTGGTCTCGGTCCTTCCCCACAATCCAGAAACACCCACATATCTGCCCAGGGGATCCTGCCATATGTGCGTGGCTTGGAAAGGGATGATCTTCCTGATCAAAATAGCTATGCCCCGTGCCCCGGACGAGAATCCTGAGTGTTCCAAGACCTTGTAGGCCCCGCGACCAATAAAGCTACACTGTGTACCCTTGAGGTGCGTTTCTTGAAGCATTGCCACGTCCTGGTGGAGTCTCTTAATGAGCTGCGACACCAACCCTCTTTTGATCTTGTCCCCCAACCCATTAACGTTACATGTCATGACTGTTAAATTAGGTCTTTGGGTCATCTTTCAACAGGCGGTAATGTCGTGTGGCCCCAGGCGCTAGGGGCAGGGAAAAGTAAGACCTTCCTAACACCCCTCAGTCTAGGGGAATGTCTCCTCGTGGCAACCATAGTGAGCAATAAACCAGTGTGCAACCAATCAAACTAAAAATGGGTGAACTCCCAATCATCCCCCCACCCCCCTCCACCCCCCCCCCAGCCATCTGCCCCCCCCATCCCTGGAAGCGACCTTCAGCAGGAGAGAGTTGATCGGTTTTTCGTACTCTCCCCTCCCAATCAAATTCCCCAAAACCCAAACTCCTACAGTTTGTTGCTCAGATCTCCAATATGTTCAAGGTCGTAGCTCGAGCAATTCACTGAAAATAAACAGGGGGGGTTCCGGTACTGATTCTCAATACCTCCCCTCCGGAAATCAGGTTGCAGTATCCTGTTCATTCAGGTCAATTGGCACAGGCAGAGTTCCATCTGCGGGCCTCTCAGTCTCTCCGCTCTGTTCAAAGACCTGGATTGCTTCCACCAGTGGATGTCATGCTTCTGATCTGGAAGAACCATTATTTTCCTCGGAGTCTGTCTGAGGATTGGAGGAGTCGTCTCTCTGTGCCGTTTCGGGTTCGGATTGGGAGTGTGCGTCTTTCTGCTGTTCTTCACGTCTCTGGTCTTGTGCATGTTTTCAGAGACCATATGGGGTTCCTGTACCCAGTCTGCCCGATCTGTTCATAGTTGTGCGACGCCTTTGCCGGGGAGACCTCTCCCCACCAGATCTGTTCCGGGTCATGTATTGAAGTTGGAGGGCCCGTAACTTGACCTTGACCGAGTCGAATGTTCGACGTTTTTTAACTTCTCGGCTGTAGTCTGGAAACGTCATTATCTTCAAGTTCTCATAGCGGACTTCTCCCTTGAGGTGCATTTCAAGGAGTGTCATGTCCCTGTCCAAAAAGTTCAGGATTTGGGAAATGATGGGCCTAGATGGGGCTCGGGGGGAGGCCTGGCACTCAGCGTGTGGTGTGCACGTTCTATGCCGAAGCATTCGGAGAACTGTGCTGCCGGTATGAGGTCTGTCAACCAGGTTGTCAAGAACGCCGCTGCGTTGTTGCCCTCCGCTCCTTCCGGAAATCCCACGAAGCGAAGGTTATTCCGTTGGGCTCGGTTTTCCACGTCCTCAATTCTCCACAACATGTCCGCAGCGGCACTATGCATGTCTCTCATCCCCTTTTGCAAGTCTTTGACGGCATCCTCCACTTCCGATACTCTGGTCTCAGCCTCCGTTGCTCTTTCCGACACCATACGTAGGTCTTGACGGAGCAGCAATACCTCTGAGCCAACTGCCCCTATCTTATCTTCCAGGGCTTCTCTAGCATTCTGTATGGCTTGTAGGAGCAGCTCCATGTCTGTTGGCGCTGGTGTCACCTCTGGCGCCTCGGCCTGTGGCGGTAGCACTTTAGAATATTTATCCATTTTTCCCTGTTTCAGGAGTTTCGGTTCATTATCTTTGGCCATGGCGCTAACGTATGCCCATCTTGGCCAGACGTCGTCTTGTTCGGTCGGCGTAGCTTCCCGTGGTAAGACCTGGGGGGTACGCTCTCTATCCCTCCTTCAAGAATGCTGCGACGTATAAGGGTGGTGGGGCCACCAGCCCTCTCTCAATCTGGGGCCCAGGGGTAAATTACCCCATCCGGTATACTCTGTAGAGTCGCCCAGGGATGTTTTGGGGTCTTACTGCAGCTTTCACTCACTCCTTCACAATCTTCGCATTCCCAGCTATGGGCCTCTCACCACTCCCAGTGCTGCGCAGGCCGCCTGTTGCTTTTTAGACCTCCAGGGACCGCGCCTGCCCACTCCTCCCCTAGGTGTCCTCTAGCCCGAGGGGGTTCCTCGGCTCCTCTCTGTGAGAAAGTGGCTCTGTATATACTGTTCCCAAATAGGTACAGGGTGTACAGAGTCCACAATCCCCAGAGGTTTGACAGAGGCTAAAGTTAGATATAACCTTACTCTCTAAAGTGGTAGCTTGGTCGAGCAGTAAGGCAGTATCAGAGGACAGTGTAAAGCATTTGTTGTACACACTCAGTCAGCAAATGGTCTCACACACTCAATAACTGAACTCTAGGCCAATGGTTTATATATAAAAAATATATGCTTGTTTTATTTTAGAACCAACGATTGGAATTAAAAAATACTTTCTCAGAATGAGGTGCTTTATATAAATACTTTTGCAAGATGTAATTGACTTTTGTAAACAGTTACAAGTGGTTGCAATAGGCAACACTATTTTAAACACAATAATGCATTGAGTTCAATGGAAGTTTCATGTTATTTGCCACAGATTACTTTTAGGATTACTTTTGGAATTCCAGGACTGGATCCTAGATTCAGTCCTGGGTCAGTACTCAGAATCAAGTGATGAAAGTCGACTTAATTACTGTAATGATTTTTAAACAATATTTAGCTATTTTAAAAGTTGACACTTAGAAAATATTTCAGAGAAAACAGTCAATGATTCCCTATGGAAGAAAATTCAGGTTACAGGTACAGTATGTTCTCGTTACTTTTGTAATCCAGTACTGGGTGCCTAGACTCAGTACTGGGACCTTTATCCAAAACAGGTAAGTAATTACGTTTTCAGATGTTATACGATTTTTGAAGAATATTTAAAGATTGCAGAAATCGACACTTCACAGAAAAACAGTCAATGGTTTCCTATGGAAGAAAATTGAGTTAAGGGTAAGTACAGTTGTAGGTATTTTTCAGAGTCAGTGCTGGGCACCAAGATCCAGCACTGGGAGCTCACCTAAGATCAGGTGAGTAAAGTCGTTTTTGTCACTCGGCTGATTTTTGGTGAATATTTGAAGATTTGAAAAGTCCACACTTAGAAGAAATTTCAGGAAAAAGCCAGTCAATGTTACCCTATGAGGAAAATAGAGTTTGCGGTTTAAGGGTAAGTACTCGACTGGCAGAGTTGAGGTTCTGGGCACAGACTCAGGGGTCTCCCAGGGTCAGGTAGGTACAGTTGGTTCACCCTCAGCGGCTCTAGGGCGGCCGGGTGCAGAGAGAGTTAGGCCCAATGTTATCCTATGAGGGATTGGGGGCCTTGTTTGGTGGCTGCTGACTGGCAAGCCACGCGGCTGTGGGAGCTGGGCTCCTGGTCACTTACTCAGGGCAAGTGGGGAATTAGGTAGGTGTCGAGTTTTCAATGCCAGGGTGTGAGACTGGCCTCGTGGCGTGGGCCCTCCCGACCAGCAAGCTACCCTGCAACCGCACCGATCCTCGATGTCACAGACTTACGGCCCCCATGGCCTAACATTCCGATGGCCGGCCAGACCCCCAACACGCATGCCCGGCCGAGGGAGAGCGAAACCCCCCAAACCAGACCGAGAGGCGTCGACCCTGTCACACCTCTGGTCTCTTCCCCGAGGGAGGTTTCGATCGACCACCAGGCCCCCGGTGAGCGGCCGCCTCGCCTGCTGGGCGTCTGGAGTCCCTCCCGGACCCACCTGAACAGATCAAAGGGCCGAGCGACAGGAAGCCCCGACACACCGCCCCAGGCACCCAGACCCCTCTCGGCGAGGACTCCGGACTTCAAAGAGGAGGGAAAGTATAACAGGGGGTGCGGAAGGGACGGGAGGCAGAGAAGACCTGGACTGACGAGAGCCTGCTGACCTGGTCGCGGCTCGATCGCTCCCCGAACCGAAGAACTCCGAACCATCTGAGCCCTGCTGACGATGTCGCGGCTCCCCGAACTCTGAACCATCTGAGCCCTGCTGACGCTGTCGCGGCTCCCCGAACTCTGAACCATCTGAGCCCTGCTGACGCCGTCGCGGCTCCCCGAACTACGAACCTCCGGTGCCTGCTGAGTGACTCGCGGCCCGCTCCTCCAAGAGAATCGGCAGAGATTGCCGAGAGAAGCAACATCTCCTCAGCTCGAGGATTGAGAGCTGTGCGCCGGATACTCCGCAGAGACACTGATTCAAAGACTGTCCCGCTACCCCTTACCCCTCATCACGAGATCGCCGCCGCTTGTGGCACTAATTCTGCACCTGCCTTCCAGATCATAAAGATCCCTGACAACTACCGATAAAGTCTATTGTCTTACAAAGAACTACTGTGTGGTGTCCCTCTATCCGAAGAGAGTAAGCGCAGCGTGTGCGATCCTAGGTACAAGACCCTTCCAGGAAGGGCCTCCCCGCTCTTGCTCGGCCTAACTCTGGGAAAAGTGGGTCTCCGGGTGGTCAGGAACGCATTCCGCAGCCTCCCCGGGGAACGCCTTCCAACACAGGGCCACTCGGGCGGCTGGGTGCAGAGGGCTTTTGAGCCTTCTGGCGCTCAATGGATTTCAATGGGAAATCTCTGGTTTAGAAAAAGACTGCAAGCTCGGGGACGAGGACTCTTCAGGTGCCACCACCACTTCGAGAGGTAAGTTGGGTAGTTGGAGGATAGGTAGGTACCCCGGGATTGGGCACAGGGGGCCGTGGGGCACCGCGTGCAGGGGTGCCTTTAGGTGTCAGGAAATCTTACCCTCTGTTGATCGCGGTTGGGGGGGCACCTTGTTCTGAGGCTGCAGGCTTCTTCAGGAGTGTCGAGGGAGGTCCTTGGGTGCCGGACTCTGGGTCACAGTCGCCGTGGGGTCTTCCTCAGGGTCTTTGTTCACTCTGGCACTGGCCAGGCTCGGCTGGTCCAGAGTGTGCTGGGTTCGCGGTTCCGGGCTGCTGCCAGGGATTAGAGATAGGTTTCGAGTAGAGCCTCTACTCATGGGAGTCCCAGGGGCTTAGAGCCAAGAGGTAGCCAGGTCCTCCGGGGTTTGTGAGGTTGCTGGCCACAAGAGATGCCGGGTTGGAGCAGGAGCAGGTTCGAGGGTCGACAGGCCGGTAGGGCTGGGGCCAAAGCAGTTGGTGTCTTCCTCTTTTTAGCAGCTGCAGGGCAGGTCTTCTTTCTTCTTGCTCTTCTTTGTAGTTTTGAATCTGGAATCTGGGGAAAAGGGTCAGGGTGCCCCATAATACTAGATTTAGGGGCGTTACAGGTAGGTGAAGGGCAGGGGCCAATGGGTCCCTGTCCTGGGGTGGGTACACCCCCTATCCTGCCTCTCTCCTGTGGGAGGGGGGCAGGAGCCTAGTCCTGATTGGGCAGGGCTTCCCATCTTCAAGATGGCGAGAGCCCGGAGATGTGCTTCACCTCGCCTCCCCCACCTGAGGGGTGGGGTTGGCAGGCTGGCACATCCCCTGTCCTTATTTGGGGTTTCCGGCCAAGCTTCCCGCCAGAGTGGGGGGGTTGCAGTGGCCTGGGGAAGCTCACAGAGGCGGAATGCCATTGAAGCTTCCCCCTGCCCATCCTGGGGGAGGAGATTTAGCACCTCGCCCAGGATGTGCATTGTTGCAGACCCAGGAGAGCAGGGGCTCTCCTACCCAGGGGTCCAGCAACATGTCTGCTGTGTGGCAGCCTAGGCAGCCTCAGAACAGACGTGGATTGTAGGTTTAGGTTTCAGGGGGCCTCTCTAAGATGCCCACTGTGGTGCTTTGTACATTAAATCCCACACTGGCATCAGTGTGGATTTAATGTGCTGAGCAGTTTGATACCAAGCTTCTCAGTCTTCAGTGCTGCCATTATGGTGCTGTGGAGTTCGTGTTTGACAAGCTCCCAGTACCATATACTCTTAGCTGGCAGCACTCCACTTAAAGGACCCAGGAATTGACCTTGTAAAAGGTACCAGTGGTACCAAGGGCCTTGTGACAAAAGAGGGTCTCTAAGGGCTTCAGCATGTATTGGGCCACCCTAAGAGACCCCTCGCCAAACTTAGGCATACTGCCACTGCAGCCTGCATGTTTTGGTGCAGATAAAAGTAAAGAGTCGAAGATGGCACACACCCGTGTGCATCATGCCTGCCAGCACTGCAAGAGGCATAGGTAAGTCACCCCTACAGCAGGCCTTTGAGCCCTAGGGCAAGGTGCACTGTACCTCATGTGAGGGCATAATTGCATGGGCAGATATGCCCCTATAGTGTCTAAGTCCATTCTTAGACATTATAAGTGCACAGTGAAGCCATACTGAATACATGTGCTGGAAGCTTGTCAGTACATGTGCCACAGCTCCTTGATGGTTTCACAGAATTCCAAGCTGTTTGGTAATAAACATCTCAGCTTAATAAACCCACACTGATGCCAGTGTTGAAATTATTAATAAATGCACTCATAGGGCACCTCGGAGGTGCCCCCTGAAATCCTACCAACCCGCTACTGGTATTTGGTATTTATTTATTATGCATGATTAATTAAAACCTTTGCATGTACAAAAATAAAATTCCGTTCGTTCCATGATAAAATCACTATATACAGTAACGTATTTGTCGCAGACAATAAAGTTATTAACACAATTTGCAAAAGATAACTGTTGTTGTTATTGTAGCTGTGGCTGAAGGTGTTTGAATCTGGGTTTCGTATTGAACTTAATCTTTAAGCGACTCAGGCCAGGTTTTTTAGTCTCTTTGCGGTAATGTCAAGGAATTTAATCAACCTACAGTTTAACTGTACCCGGTCTGGGTTAAAGCACAACATTAATGCTTGTCTGCATGATCTGACGCCATATTGTTTGAAGACAGGTTTTAATAGGGTACTCCTGATGTCTTTTAACTTATTGCAAATGCATATGATATGGATTGCATATTCTGTACCACTACTACATAGCCGGCATTGGGTGTTTTCTTCCTTTCTCTCCCAGGGAGGCAAGAATTGATTGAAGGGGCCTGCCCCCAGTCTTAATCTGAGGAATTTTTCCTTTATAATAATTTTTAAGCCCACTTTCAGGTAGGGTTGAGGTGTTAGTTTGTTGTAAGTGTGTAAGACCATCCAGCCATGTGATCTTTTAGCTAGGGTTTTTTTATCCTCTAATACGGATAGGGTACGAGTTACCCTTGTAACTATTTTTTTGAAAATTTGATGGTTACCCTGGACTTCCCACAGTTCTGTTAACCCCAGCTGTTTGATCGCTTGCTGGAGGTATGCGTTTGCCGGTGTATATCTTGGGAGGGAGAGTTCTGTCCAGAGTAGCTCGTTCAGGGTTCCCTTGTCATCGTGTTTAATTTTGTGCAAGCATTTTACATAGGCTCCCATACGTTCTAAGGATTGTTTTTGAAGTCCAAATTCTAATCGAATTTGAGCGGGGGAGGCCGTTCTGGGGAGATGGAAAATTGCGCGGTATGCCTTAGATATTATATTATCAAGAGTTACGGCATCTTTTCCCTTCAGCGCTTCACTCCCATAGTATATGGCTGGCTGAAATTTTGCTTGCATGATCCTAAGCAAGGGATCGAATGACAAATCCGGTAGAAGCTTCTTTAGGGGTTTGATTGTTAGATATGTTGTTACCCCCTTTCTCCGCACGGCTTCTAGTTGTGGTTTTGCTGAGTTATTTTGATCCAGTATGACCCCTAAGTATTTATAACTAGCACCTTGATCCAGGCGATGGCCATCTAGAAACCAACTAAGATGTTTTCTCTTGTGGTAATTAACCGCCATGGTTTTTGTTTTGTTGTAATTTATTTTTAGGGCGTTTTCTTGCGAGAACTGTAAAGTGGCATTCAGTAGGTGTTGTAAGCCAACGGGGGTCCTGCTTATCAAAACCAAGTTGTCCGCGTATAACAGGCAAGGTAGGGGAACATTTCCTAGTTTAGGAGTGTTGCCTATACTGCTGCTGAGCGTCTCTGGTAAGTCTGCAAGAAATAGGTTAAATAGCATGGGGGCTAAAACGCATCCTTGTTTGAGTCCTTTTGAGGTGGGAATTTTTCTTGATATTTTACCACCATTTGCAAGTTTTATCCTAACCCATGTATTGGTATGCAGATTCCTTAGTTGGGAAAGAAGATTGGAAGGAATACCCCAACTGTCGAGCTTTTGCCAAAGCTTGGTGCGGTCGACGTGGTCGAAAGCTGCTGTAAAATCTATAAAGCATAGAAAAAGTGGGTATTTTCCCTGTTTAGCAGCGTCCATGAGTAGGGTCAGTGCCATTAAGTTGGTTATGGTTCCTTGCCTTTTCCGGAAGCCAGTTTGGGTCAAGGGTATTACCTTGTTTTCCTCAGTCCAGGTAGATATTTCTTTTAAGAGGAGCCCTGCAAAGTATTTAGCCTCTGTATCAATCAGGGTTATTAGACGATAATTTTTTGGTTCAGCCCTAGCCCCTTGTTTGTAAATTGGGCTTATAATTGAGCCTCTCCAAGAGTCTGGAATTGTGCAATTTATAATTGCATATTGAAAGATGGGCTCCAGTGCCTTGCTCCAGAAGTCCGGGTCGTTTTTAAACAGCATGGGTGGTATCCCATTGGGGCCCGGAGCACCTGATGGTCGGCCCTTTGCTATTTGGTTCATTATCAATTTGGTAGTTTGGGCCGTGTTCTCTCCGTGTGTGAGCGGTTCTGCTATGTGTTCTGTAGAATGCTCTATGTTTTGATTTGGAGCTATTCTTGTATGGTTGTCAGGTGAGTACTGGCTGAGGAGTACTGATTGATTTTTAGCCTTGATGCTAATCCCAGGAATTTGATGTTTGGGATGACTTGTTGATTCTTCGTTATTATTGAAATGGTTCAAAAGAAAATTTGCCCAAACCTCTTCGGAAATGTTGGAATTAATTCCGCAATGCTGCGGTTGCTGCAATTTATTTATTGATTGCCAAAATTTAACGTTGTTTTGTTGTTTGGCATCGTAAATCAATTTGGCCCAGAAATCGTTGTTCTTTGTTGTATTTCTTAGCCAACTTCTCTTTTTTAGGAGGGCTTTAGTTTCACGTAGCGACTGTCGGAGGTTTTGGTCACCAGGTTGTCTCCGTAGCTGTCTTAGTGTGTGGTTTATTGTTGTTTTCAGTTTCTTCGAGTCGGGGCTAGTGATTTTCAAATTTGGAGGAACATTTATGTGCTTTTTGGAACTTTTATTTACAGGAAGTCTTTTTCCAAGATTGACGATGAAAGTCTCCCATATTTCCAGTGGGTAAACGAGATTGTCTTGTGCTTCCTTCAGCGCATCTTTAGCCTGTGCTGTTACGTTTTCTATGTTTGTTGAGTTACACCTAATGCGGTGGAGGTTTATTGTTCCCACTGGGACAATAGATGTTTCTGCCTCCTGGTGTAATATAGCTGTAGAATGAAGTACCATCTCTTGCGGCATATGGTCACTAAGGGTACTGTTGCCTATTCGAAATTATACAATTTTATTGAACATAGTTAATGTTGTGAAGGTGAAGTCAATCGTCGTCGATGCTTTGAGCGAATGGTACGTTGGTGCTGGAGGGTTATCGTCTTTGAAGCGGCCATTGGTTGCCCTCAGGTTTAGGTGTTCAAGTTCTGACAGAAAGAGTATTGAGCGCTTAGTAGTTTTATTTGCCAATGGGAGGCCTTGGTTTGGGACTCCCCAAATGCCAGTCAGGTCAAGGCAGAGGTCGTCTTCCTGTGTTGTCCCTAGGAGGTGCATGTTAAAGTCTCCTGCCACAATGATTTTGTCGGTGTTTTCCTCTTCCATTATTCTTGATATTTCTTTAACCACTTCCTTTGATGATTGTACTTTATTTTTCGGGTGGAGGTAAACATTTATCAATATTACCTTTTGAGTTTTCTGGTCAAGAGACATTTTGATTACTGAGGCTTGTATACAACTTGGGGAAGTGATTTGAATTGTTAACGGATGCATCTCACCGAATTTCAGTATAGAAGAAAGAAGGAGCAGACCACCCGAACGGCGTCCAAATCTGGTGTTTTTTATTGCGGGTTTGAAACAGGAGATGTATCCCGGGAGGTCAAAGGATGTATCCTCCCAGGTCTCCTGAAGTAAAATAATGTCAAACATTTTGAGGTAATTCAGAAATTCCGGGTCACTTTGCTTGGAATTTAGACCATTAATATTCCAGGTAGTTATTTTAATTTCATTAGAGCCCTTAAGTGGGGGCAATGACTTTTGTCAGTTTGAATTTGTTAGCAGAATAGTCCGTTGTAAGCCTTGCCTTCCATTCAAGGTCGAGGAATCCTTTGAGGCGAACTGGTTGACTGTTGGAGTACTGCTTCTTGCGCCCCTTAGGATTGATGTCGTTGTACGGCGTGGGCTGTCTGAAGTTAAAAAAGGAGTTGGGTATTGTGGTTTGGGGACTGTTGTTAATGCTACCCCCCAGTTTTGAAATATTGTAATTTCGTTGCTGATTCTAGATGCTATCTCCGATGTTTTCCAAGTTGTTTTGGAGGCTTCAGAGTTTGTTGAATTGTAATTTGGTAAAAATTCAACAAACAAAAGGTCGGAGCTATGAATCGTTGTTAGTGATGGGATGGCTTGTAAGAGGCATAATATATTCCCCCTGTTTAGAATGTCTATCCGGCCTCGCGACTTATATCTGGGGGCGAAGATGATCATGTCGGAGGCCACTGCTTCGATGAGATCGTTAATTTGATGTCTGCTAGGGGAGGCCGCGCGTCTGGCCTGAGATGCACTGAGGCTGTCTTGTACGAGGTTGTCCGGTCCACTTTTTACATTTTCTTTTGAAGATTTAATTTGGGGGTACCGACCTTTATCTTCTAGGCCTCCAGACAGAGACGAATTTTGGGTTTTTGAAGATTCATAACTTTGTTGTCTTGCCATCGACTCTTGGGCTTGTAAGCTCTTATTTACCTTATTCGATGTTTGGGCCTTTATTTGTATGGTTAAAGGTTCCTTATTAACATGAGGCTCCTGGGTTTTAGGCATTGAGGATGTTTCCA
Source organism: Triturus cristatus (assembly GCF_964204655.1). NCBI lineage: Eukaryota > Metazoa > Chordata > Amphibia > Caudata > Salamandridae > Triturus > Triturus cristatus. The sequence goes on along the minus strand of NC_140593.1, from coordinate 674,856,796 downwards.
ATATGGAGCGTTCGTTGATCTTGTCGCTGTCTGTTATGCTTACCCCTGGGTGATTTGTGTTGGGGCAAGTTTGCAAATCCGTTTGAGGTGTTTTTCCAATTGAGGTAAGATTTCTTGTGGTAGTATCATCCGGGTACAACGTAGATAAATTTTGATTGTTTATTATTTTTGATTTCGTTTCTGCATGATCTTTTGACAGCCAAGTAAGCAAAGGTTGGACAGGGGCCGTATTTTTCCTTTTTCTCCCCTTCCTTTTGTTTTTGTGACCAATGTTTTTTCCTGTATTTTCCTTGCTTGATGACAATTGATTTGTTGGTGCTTTCCCTAGAGGGGTGTCTTCAAGGGATTGCAGCGCCCTGCACTCACCTATTTCATTCTGCATGGTCGGAGATAAGCTCTCAATTGGAGATAAATTCTCAGAATGTTGTAATACTGTTTTTGTTTTTTCCTTTATAAGAAAAACTGGACTTTCTCTTGTTTGAGATGTAACGACAGCTACAGACAGTATGTCGCTAAGAAGTGACGGTAGCATGGAAAGTTTGTCTATAATTGGGGCGCAGGTACAGTCTTGCCGGAAGAGTTTATCGTTGAGGACTGCTTCCTGTCCTCTTCTAATTAACCCATTTAGGTCTGCCAGCTTTGTATCAATAGCAGATGTAAATTCTGCCAGAGTTTGAAGTACTGACAGCTGTAGGTCCATTTTATGCGACTGGTATTTTAATGCTTCTGTTGAGTATTGCATGGTACTAAGAATTGTTTCCCAGAAGGCTTTTTTAGCCTGTTTACAATTATCGCTAGCTTTTGCCTTTGTGCTGGTTATGTTATTTTGGGGCTTATTGTTGTATGAGGCTACTAGGTCCTCCCATTCTTGGGAGGCTAGGAAAGGCATATCACAGTCCGAGTTATAAATAGTCGCAGGATTAGGCCTCGGTGAGGATTTTACTTCTCTTTCACGTTCCCCTTTCTCTGAGATTGCTGTTTCTTTTTGGAGCCAGTCTCTATTGATTCGCGCATGACTCTGCCATGAAGTTAAGTCATTTCCATCTGAACGTACTTCGCATACTTGAGCTGCCGGTCGTTGCGATTGACTGTTGGCGAATTGCAGTTGACTAATCCCATAGGGGTGGGAGTCATCAGTTATTAGTCTTTTGCGTTCTTTAGTTATTAAGTAGACTGAGGGGGGAGGACTAGCAGGTGACAGGAGAATTCGTTCCAAAGTTTGGTCGATTCGATACTCAAGATTCTGTTCACTTGCCTGATTGATACTTATAACTGCATTTGGCAGTTGTAATGGTAGGTTGTGTGTAGATATGGGCTCCAAGAAAAGAGGGTCCTTTGATTTTACGGGGCACTCGTAGGGACTGGTTGTTACTGTCTTTATTAAAGAGTCTTGCTTTAGTGTTGGCAGTAAGAGTTGTTTTTCGTCTTTGAATTGCAATGGAGAACAGTGAGATTGTATATGTATATAATTTTTGTCGGTTTTAGAGCCGAGGACCCCAGCTTCCACTTTTTTGGGTGGAACGCAGGCTTCTATTGCGTTAAATAATTCTGGATTTGAGTCTTTTGTCCTTTCTAAGATATCAAAGTTTTTTAGATCGCGTTCTTTTGTCGACAGTGCGTTATGTAGGTGTCTATTGTCTGATCCATTTTGTTCGGGTTCTATTTGTGGTTTTGGATTAATATTTTGTGAATCCGTTGAGTGAATTTGTGCCACTGTTTGCTTTAGGTTTAATTTTATTTCAACATCAGAAGTAGAGTTTGATTTGAGATTACTTGGATGTAAGGGTGTTTGCAAACCTTTAATCTCACTTGTCTTGGAAAATATTATGGATGCTGGATCTTTCAGAAACGCAAACTTGGTAAAGATCTTAGGTTGAAAGGAGTATGAGTTCTTTTGTTTGGGAGAACCCTCTATATTTATTAGACTCCTGTTTCCAGGATTTAGGCATGAGCCTGCCGTATAGATGGTTGATTGAGCAGTTGTTGTATTTGGTTTCAACGCTTCGTTTAGTGATGTCGTTACCAGCTTTGGATAGGTTTTGGAAGGGGATTGACCTAGATTCCGGTTGGCTATCTGATCATCCAGTAAGGTTGTTATTTCGCTTGGGTTTAGATGTAATATAGGGTTTCTGGTTGTCTCGAGCTTGGCGTTTTTTGCTTTCTGGATGTCCAATTCATCATTGACAGAACCCACGGAGCTACATTCGTAGTTTCCATTGTCTAGCGTTTTTTTCCTTTTTGTTGTTTTTTTTGCTTTTTGTGCTAGTTTAGTGCTAGGTAAGTCTTTTCTTGTCCTGCCGGATCTCATGTTACCCGGTTATGAGCTTCGGATTAAAATCAGATGAGCACTATCTTTTACTGGGAAGCGGTCCGTGCTACTGTGTGCCTGACTGTTCCCCACCAGCCTGCTACCTCTAGACATGTTTCTGACCCTCTGAGGTGGGAGCCATTTGCTCTCATGGGTCAGAAACAAAGCCTGCTCTGGGTGGAGGGGCTTCACACCTACCCCCAACGAGGAACAGCATAAAAAGGTGGTGAGCTTCAAAGGCTTCCTGTCCTTTGTTATGCTGACCAGGTCTTCCCAAGCTAGTGGAGATGCCTGCCTCCCTGACCAAGCCCCATTTTTGGTAGGAAAATTAGTAAGCAAGAGAGGTGGGTCCCCTCTCGGCTAGGGCCACCCCTAAGGTGCCCTGAGCTGAAGTGACCACCTCCTTTTAGAATCCTCCATATTGTTTTGGACGACTCTAGCCAATGGGGTTGGGGTATGCCCCTCCCCCAGAGGCAGTGAACATACAAAGGGTGAAGGCACCCTAAAGGTAAGTAGTCCATTGGCTACTATCTTCTGCCCCTTGTAACACTCCTAAAATTAGTATTTAGGGGCACCCCTGAAAGTTAATCCTCAGATTACCGATGACCTACAAAGAAGAGGACAAAGAAGAGCCGATCCCTGCACGACAAGAAGCTCCAGCCGCTGACTTGGTCCCAGCCCTGCCAGCTGGGTCTGCAAATCTCAAACTTTGCAGCTCCCACACCTCTTCCCACAGACCAGCGATCTCCAAAACCCTGGGAGGACTGCCTGCCTTCCATAATGACTCTTGATCTCCCATGGACAGCAGACCGGTCCAAAAGAAAACCAACTTTAAAGACCAACGTTCGCCTGCAGAACCGTGAAACTGACTACCTCTGCAGCCAACTCACACGGCCTGAATTCCAGTGGCCCACCGGTCCAGCAAAGGTTCCCCAAAGCTTCTGAGCAAGAGTCCACCATAGGCTGATTCAAACTGGACTCCACATCAACACCTGCAGCCTTTGCACAACGACCTGCCCCCCCCCCCACCACGATATGCACCTGTAAGCTGCTTCCCAACACCAAAGGACACCCCTGGATCCGGAGGCCCTGGGCCTTGGGGAGATCAACCGATGGTGTCCCGCCGCTCCAGCACATCCCAACCTACCATTGCAGCTGTAGGTGTCCTTCGATCAGCCTCCTGGCCTGAGCCTGCAGCCTTGTTCCAACTCTGAGATTCCCCATTGGTTTGCATTGGGCACCCAATGCTGTGTTGGCACTCTGCAACCGGCCGCCCCTGTGTCGCTGGTGGTAAAAATTTGGTGCTGCCTTGTGGCCCCCCTGTGCTTACCTTAGCACCCAGAGACTTGGTTACCAAACTGTGCTGCTTACTTGTAAGTAGGACCACTTTGATTGCCCCCTTTCTCCATTGGATAACATTGGCACCAGATACCAACTTTGACCTCTGCACCCGGCTGCCCCAATGCCGATGGAGGTGCAGTTTTTGTGACCAACCTGAACCTTACTTGGTACTGATCCTTTATCCAAAAACTCAATATCGTAAATCGTTTACTTACCTGCATATTGGAGATTGCGTTTCCTCACATAGAATAACATTGTATTGTTGAAAAATAACTGTCCACTTTTTATATTGAAAAGTATTGATATTGCAAAACGTATTTATTTGCAACAAAATATCTTTGGTTCTATAAAATAAATATACTAAAAGTATTATTTTTACAAAGCATGGGTCTCAGATTCAGTCATTTAGTGTGTGTATCATTGTTTGCCTGTTTGTGTAAAACAAATGCTTAGCACTGCCCTCCGAAATTCCTAACTGCTCGCCCACACTACCACAAAAGAGAGCATTAGTATTATCTACTTGAACCTCTGTAAACCCTCTGGGGATCCACTGAACTCTGTGCACACTATACCTCATTTTGGTATAGTATATACAGAGCCAGCTCTCTACATTTATTGGTGTATCAGCGATGAGGTCTATGACTTTGCATTTGCTGGACCACTCTGACAAAACGTGACCACAGGACTGAAATCTGAAATTACCTTTAGATTCAACTGTATTTTCGAATTGACAATTTTTCCAATTTTTTTGAAATCCTTGCCTAGGGCCTTGGTTAAGTCACTGTAGCATTTTTAAACGTTAGAAAGTCTACTATAGTTAGGGGTAAAAGTGCCTAAAAGGTTTTTTAGTCCTTTTAAAAAGGCCCTAACTTTAGTGAAATAATGGAAGATACAGAGAATGTGGTTGTGGAGCTCAACCTGATCCCTTACCTCCATCTTTGCATGAAGGAGCTACAAAAAAGAAAATTAAAACTGGCTCCAATCCTACCAAGCTCAAGCTCTAGGAGCTCTTGGCAGAATATGCTAAGGAACGATCTTCTGAAGAGGAGGACCTCCTCACAGAAGATGGTGTGGGGATGTAGGGGACAGTTCCCAACCTCCTCTCCTAGTCAAAGAAAATGTGGTCCCTGCACCCATCTTTCCAAAAGTAGTGCACAAGGTTCCTAGCTCCCACACATGTGGGCCAGACACCTCAAGCAGCACTGAGAACAGCCTCAAAGAGGAGGACATCCTGTTAGCAAGGATGGCTCGTAGAATAGCCCTGGAGGGCAGACTCCTGGCTATAGAAAGGGAAAGCAAATATGGGCCTAGCACCCATAAATGGTGACAGCAACAAAATTCCTAGGGATAGAAAGAACTCTTATGGCCCTAAGATCCCAAAAGGGATTGTCCCCAAATACGAGAAAGATGGTGACATCACAAAATGGTTCACAGCCTTTGAGAAGGCCTGTGGAATAAGAAAGGTGAGAAATTAATACTGGGAACTATTGTTTTAGGAACTGTTCACTGGTAAGTGCAGGGATAGACTCCTCTCACTCACTGGGATAGACGCTGGGTCCAATGACCTCATGAAGGGTACCCTGATTAAGGGCTTTGGACTCACCAATGAAGAGTAGAGGCTCAGATTCAGGGGGCTCACATTACCTCAAGTCAGCACCTGGGTTGATTTTATTAGCTACTTAGTAAAAACACTAGATGACTGGTTAACTGGAAGTGAAGTGCATAGCAATGATGGGCTTTATAATCTGCTTATGAAAGAACACATTTGAAGTAATTGCATTAATGAAAAGTTGCATCAGTATCTGGTAGACCTGGGTCCAATTTCTCCCCAAGAATTGGAAAAGAAGGCAGGCCACTGGGTCAAGACAAGGGTGACCAAGACTATCACTGGGGGTGAGCACAGGAAAGGGGTTACAAAACCTCCCCAGCGGAAAGTGGGGGAACATCCTAGGGATAAAAATAAAGAGTCTTCTAAAGGCTCCCAAAAACCTGCACAGGAGGGTGGGTCCCAGAACTCTTCACAATTCAACAATGGGTACATGGATAAAAACTATGATACCAATAAGGCCTGGTATTTCAACTGTATAAATTTGGGACACAATGCTGGAGGCCTGGCATTTCCCCAAAAGAATCCACCTAGTACACCTAGTAACCCTCCAGCTAGCACTGGTATGGCAAGTCTCCAGGTGGGATCAACAGTGTGCCCAGAGCAGATCAGCGTTCACACTGAAGCTATTTTAGTCTCTGATGGTGGGGTAGATTTGGCCACTCTTGCTGTCTGGTCCCCTAATATAAAAAAATACAGACATCAACCCTTGATTAAAGGGAATGGGGCAGAAGCCCTGAGGGATACAGGGACCAGTGTCACCTTGGTGACAGAGAAACTATTTTCTCCAGGACAGTATTTGACTGGACAAACATACCCAGTCAACAATGTTGATAATGTAACTAAGGGTCATCCCATGGCTATGGTGTCCTTAGAATGGGGAGGGGTTACTGGCCTGAACTGGCAGTGGTCTCTTCTGCAATCCCAGTTGAATGTCTGTTAGGGAATATTCTGGAGATGTCAGCATGGGCTGAGGTAGAACTGAAAACCCATGCTGGGAATCCCTGAATTGGTGTGTGTAAAAACAAGGGTGAAAAAAGTGTTGGAGCCTGGAATAATGGCTCAACCTTCCAAGAGAAAAGTAAAAAAATACTGGGGGACCACCTTCTGTACAGCAAAAAGCTCAGGGCCCCTCTCCTCATGGAGAGGACCTGCCACCCCCAGAGGAAACTGATTCTATACAACTTGAACCTTATCAGGTCGAGTTCCTGGGCCCAAGGGGACCCTCTTGGGAATAGCTGTGCCAAGGACAGAGAACATGTCCTACACTTGAAAGCCTGTGACAGCAAGCTGCTGCACAGGGAAAGGGAGATATCAGTAGCTCCCACAAGACCGATTGGGAGGAGGAACTCCTTTACACTGAGGCCAGAGAACCCCAAACCTGGCACCACTAGGAGAGTGGTGGTGCCTCAGCCGTTTAGAGAATTCCTCCTCACATTGGCCCATGAGATTTCCCTAGCTAGGCATCTTGGCCAGACTAATACTTGCAATAGGCTAGCCCGCCACTGCTACTAGACAAACATGTCCCAGAAGGTGAAGGTGTTTTGCAGTTCCTGTGTCACCTGTCAAGCCAGTAGCAAGGCAGGTGGCCACCCGAATCCCCCTTAATTCCACTACTAATGGTTGGGGCTCCCTTTGAAAGGGTAGGGGTAGACATAGTTGGTCCATTTGAACCTCCCAAAGCATCAGGAAATACATTCATACTGGTGCTAGTGGATCATGCTACCAGGTATCCTGAGGCAATCCCCCTTAGGACTACTACAGCCCGTGCAGTAGCCAAGGCCCTCATTGGTATCTTTACTATGGTAGGGTTTCCTACGGAGTTGGTTTCAGATAGAGGTGTGAACGTCATGTCTAGTTACCTAAATAACATGTGGAATGAGTATGGAGTGACCTATAAGTTTACTACACCTTATCACCCACAAACCAACGGCCTTATTAAGAGATTCAACAATACATTGAAAGTCATGATCTTCGGACTCCCTCAAAAGGAGATGGTATGTTCTTTTTCCATTCCTGGATTTTGCCTACAAAGAGGTGCCTCAGAAGGGAGTACAGTTTTCACCCATTGAAGTTCTATTTTGCGACCTGTTAGGGCACCAATTCGTCTTGTGAAGGAAGGCTGTGAGAAGTCTCTTCACAAACCCAAGTAAGATATTGTGGACTGTTCACTAGGTTAACATTCCAGGATGGCAGAGTACATGGAAAAAGCATCCATAAACCTGAGGCCAGCCAAGAGCTCCAGAAGCTCTGGTATGACCAAAAGGCTTCACTGGTGGCGTTCCAGCCAGGGCAGAAGGTATGTGTTTTGGAGCCTGTGGCACCAAAGGCCCTCCAAGACAAATGGTGTGGTCCTTACACTATCCTTGAAGAGAAAGGTGAAGTCATCTACTTTGTGGATCTGGGCACTAGCAGGAGCCCTGTAGTGAAAGAGCCCCTCTTGTGGTTTAGCACCCTATGATGACCTCCAACTACCACCATTTTAACTGACTTTAGTGTGTTATTTTACCCTAGCCTTAATGTAGGATGGTCCTGCATATATCTGCTTCTCTTCTATCCTGTAATCTTGCTGTCTTTCTTTGACATGGCCTCATGTCATCCTGCTTTCTGACTTTACCTTCCTTCAAACTTTTCTGTGTGCACAGTGGTGCTTGTAAATTGTGTGGATTAGAATTATAGGTGCTGACTATTGCCTTTGACAGGGCCTCATGTCTGACTCTGCCTTGCTGCTGCATGCCCAGCACTGCTTGCAAGTTGTTTGGGTTATTCACATTCAAGGTCTTGCTGTTTTCCTGAGCGATTGTTTTTGTTTAGTGTACTGTGGAAGGCCTTGTGAGAGCTTCGTCAAAAGACAGAGGCTGGAAGAAGTGCGAACGGAGGAAGAGACTTGAGAGCTCCTTACTGCCATGAGGATGCTTGCTTGGAACTTGGCCAGTTCTGGTAAAATTCCTCTGGCGGGGGAGGAGGTCTTTCACAAATCTTCTAGTGTGTTTAAAGCTGAGGGTTGCAGGCTGGGAGTTTGGGAGTTTGGATTCCAAGCGAGGGCAGACGTGTCTATCTCGGATTTAACCCTGATTGCTGAGCTCTGATCCCCGGCTGTGTGAAGACTTCCCCCGGCCAGAAGTGGGCAGTGTATGCATCAGGTGATGTATTGAATTTTGTGGTTATTGCCATTGTGATGTGAGCCAGTAGCTGTAATCGTTTGAGGTGTTTTCTTTGTGATGTGGGAGGTGCACAGAGTGATCCTCTACTGTATATATATATATATATATATCTTTCTGATCTCTTGCAGGACTTCCAGTGTATCTTATCTTATATCAGTTATTGCTTGTTTATTAATCAGTATTATAGTTTGCTCAGTTATTGATTCATGCCTTTAGATTATAAGTTTGCTACATATATTTGAATCTTATACATTTGGTACCTGAGATAGCCTTTGTTTAGAGAGTATTATGTAATAAACCCCAAGCCTTATTCTAATAGTGATAGAGTCTTTGCATTTTGTTAAATAAAACCCCTTTTCAAAAGGTGATTGTAGTGGTGGACATGTGAAACATCGCGCGGTTAGCGCGCGATGCGCATGAATGTAATAGTAGCCTGTGTTCATTTGAATGTAGTCGGATGCATGGAGCGTTCACTGGTGGGGATTCGATGTCGGTAACGGAGTTGCCGTTCAATGCCTGCCCTGGGAGGACGCTCCATGTGTGATGGGTGGAGTTGAAGAATAAACGCTTATTCATTTACCTGAAGACCGCGTACGTCTCATCTTTACATTTGGCGACAAGCGACTCCACCCACATGCCCACGCAAAGGAGGATTTTGGGAAGTTTTATAATTAAACCACCGTACCTGTACCCCTTCACCGTCTTCGGAGCAGGATCTGCAGAATCGCATAACAAGTCAAGATACGCTGGCCGACCGCCTGTTTGGTGAGGTTACAAGGAGGTACGTGGTTTTTGTCAATTAAAATGTACGGAGCACTCTGAGCACCCTGCCGGCGCGCGCTCATCTCCAAGACGTCATCCTACTCAGTCCTGAGCGCTCCCGTCAGGCGGATCGACGTCATCACGCGACGCGACGCCATTTTGAATTGGGATAATCGTAATTGGGAATTGCGGCAACAAGCACAGCGCGCCTGAATCAAAGGCATTTTTCTCAGTGACGCGCACGCTTTATTTATTTATTATCAAATTGCCGTGCACCTGCTTACTTATCAGCGATGCACACGCTTGAGGTGGCATGTCGTTAGTGGCGTTACTCAGCGCTCCTGTTTCACTTGCAGCGATGCGCACGCTATAATGGGGGATTATTTAATTATTTATTGATTTCAAAGCAACAACCTTCTGAGCGTTTGAACATCCTCAAGACCTGCATTTGATTTGGCATTCTATTAGTGTCCACTGCGCACCTGTCTCCCTTCCAGCGATGCGCACGCTATAATCTGGAATATCTCAAGTTCGTGATTGACTATTGTCTAGTCTAGTTCATCACAGCACGCAATGTGCATTCTACTTCCTTGTATATCACGGCACCTGGAATAGGGTTTCATTGTAACACCCGACATCAATCTATCAATTATTTGATAAGCTCTATATTGTAATTGAATTATTTTTACAACATAATTTGTTTTTACAATTCTCATAATACTTTTAGATTGTTAAAAAGTACTGATCCACATATTTGTTGCTGTTAATTGTTTGTGTTCTATTATGGCCAATGTTCAGTTGATAACACAACCTCCTCCTTTTCTTAGCAAACCAGGTAGCCCACCAATTATTTGGTCAGAATGGTACAGACTATTTGAAAATCATTTAGTGGCCATTGACGCCATAGAGTACTCACCTGCACGTAAATCCGTTTTACTTTTCGGATGCCTGGGTCAGGCTGCACAAAGGATTTTCGATAGTAATGATCCTGTCCCTGCTCCTGCGTCCAGTTCTGGTGACAATGAATGGAACGTATATTTAGAAGCCGTTGCTCGCTTGAAAAAACAGTTTTCTGATGAACCAAATATTATGTTGGAACGCCATAAATTCTACAAAAGTAGAGGAAGAAAAGGTCGAAGAATACATATCGGCACTAAGGGTTTTGGCTACTACTTGTGGTTTCGGATCGCTCACTGACAATTACATCAGAGACCAATTTGTTTTTAATTGTGTTTCACGAAAGATCAGGGAAAGGATTCTGGGTTGTAAAAATCCTTCTCTATCCGAGGTTACTGAATTAGCCCTTAGTATCGAGCGTTCCGTAATCTCAAGTAAAGTCATGCAAGAAACAGCTAAAACTGGCATTAACGTAGTGTCATCCTCTGAGGCAGAACAAGACAATCCTATTCGTACCATAAATGTCAAAGGTAGAAATGTAAAATTTAATCAAAAGAAACAATTATTCTTTTACAGATGTGGGTCCAAAAACCATATTGGTAATTCCCCAAGTTGCCCTGCCGTTGGTAAACGCTGTGTTATTTGCAAAAAGATTGGCCATTTCCAGGGTGTATGCAGGAATGCGCGGAGGTCGCTCAACGTGAACAGTATCGATAATGATATAGATACATGCAGTAATTCGCTAAGTAATGTAATTGTTACACTTGATTGTGACAGTGAATCTAACTGTATAAAAGGTCCGTTATGTTCCGCTATTATTGATAGTGTTCCACTTCAGGTAATGGCTGATTCAGGCTCACCCATTACGATTTTGAGGGACACAACTTTTTACGAATTGTGGACAAGACAAGTTAAGTTATTACAGTCCGATGTAAACCATCACCACCCCCTTTTGTAGGACATCAATATGATCGGGTATTTTACTGGCACTGTACAATGCCTCGGGAGAGAGACTGAGACTAAAATTTACGTTGCTGAGAAAGGGAAAAACATTATTGGGTGGAAAGACTTAGCACGGATGGGGCTATATTTAGTTCCAGGGGATGAGAATCCAATTAAAGTGGGTGACCTGCCTGTATGTAACATAGAGTGCCCAGTCACTATACAAGAAAATGAACAAGTAAAAAAACTAGTTTCAGAATTCAAAGACGTCTTTAACGAGAAAGTGGGTTTGGTCAAAGAATTTGAGCATCATATCAGATTAGCTCCCGGCGCCCAGCCAATCTCACATAAGGTACGCTCTGTTCCTTTGAGTGTCAAGGATGAATTGAAACATACTTTGCAAAACCTATGTGACCAAGGGATTATCGAGGCTACTGACTCTTCGCAGTGGGTGGCCCCCATTGTGGAGGCACGTAAGAAATCCGGCGAGATTAGACTCTGTGCCGACTTGCGCGCTCTAAATAAAAATATTATTGTAGAGTGCCACCCACTGCCGAAGATCCACGAGTTGTTAGCGAATCTCGGGGGGCCAGATGGTTTTCGTTAATAGATTTAAGATCGGCGTACCATCAGGTAGCGTTGACGAAAGACTCAAGAGTTAACAACTTTCGTCACCCCGTTCGGGGCATTCAAATTCTTACGCTTACCCTTCAGCCTTGTTTCCGCTGGCAGCGTATTCCAGAAACTTATGGATAGCCTTTTTCATAACATTGGGGGAGTCCAAGCTTATTTGGACGATATTTTAATTTTCGCAAAGTCCTTGAACGAACATAATGACATTTTTGGGAGAGTACTTTCTATTCTAAAGTCTAGAAACATGACTGTTCGCGCGGACAAGTGTAAATTCGCCGTGCAGGAACTGGATTATTTGGGTCACTCCATATCAAATTTTGGAATTAAACCCAAGTTCTCTGTAATTAGAGCTATTGAAGATGCTAAACCTCCTTCCGACAAGGATGCCTTAAGTTCTTTTCTCGGGCTAGCTGAGTATTATGCTAGGTTCGTACCCTGCTATACCCAAGCTGTAGAACCTTTACGCACACTGCTTAGGAAGGGGCAGAGTTTCAATTGGTCTACTGAATTAGACAAATGTTTCGAAGACGTTAAAAAAATGGTCGTTTCAGCCCAAGCGTTACACGCTTTCAGAGATGACTGCCTCTCTTGTATAACAGTGGACGCTAGTATCCATGGTCTCGGGGCAATTCTCAGTCAAAAGATAGAGGGACAGGATCATACTGTAGCGTTTGCCTCACGATCCTTAAAATCGTTCGAACAACAGTATAGTACCATTGAGAGGGAGGCACTAGCATGCGTATGGGCTGTTCACAAGTTCAGAATGTACATTTGGGGACGTAAATTTGAGTTGGTTATGGACCATAAACCCCTCGTTTATATTTTTCACAAAGTAAATTCCCCAAGCATGTCGGCAAGATTAATGAGATTTGTATCCAAACTTCAAGAGTTTTGTTTTGAGGTTAAGTACATACAGGGCGGGAAGAACTTCCGTGCCGACTGTTTGTCTAGATTACTAATGCACAAAGATGATGACGAAGATTCAGTTACCGAAGAGATCGAATGCGTTGCAATTGTGGACGCAATTCAAGAATATAAGTCTGTCCTGTCTGAATCCGATTGGAATTCGGCGAGCGAAAAAGATTTGATCTTACAGAAAGTGATAGAGTATTCCTCTCATTCTTGGCCTGATGCCAGGTGTTTGTCTGGGGAATTGCGTGTGTTTGCTCAGGTTCCTGCTGAGCTTTCAGTGGAAAATAAGATTGTTCGGCGCGGTGACAAATTCGTTCCACCTACCTCTCTTCAACCCTCAATTATCTTGGGACATCTAGGGGTGACTAAAACCATAATGAAAATCAAGCAGCATTACTGGTGGCCATCGTTAGATACCCAAGTCAAAAGGATGATTGATAGCTGTCCCGTCTGTCTATTGTCAGACAAACATTGGCGTACTATCAAAACCCCTCTACACCCCACAGATTTTCCAGGTACCCCATGGGATAAAATTGGTCTTGATTTCTCAGGCCCTTACTCAATTCTAAATCGGAACGAGAGGTACGTGATTTTAGCGGTAGACTATTTTTCTAAATGGATGTACCATAGTTTCGTGAAATCTCCTGACACTGATTCAACTATCACCTTTTTGAGAAAAAAATTTCACTTGGAGGGATTTCCGAAAACAATAATTACCGATAATGGCACACACTTCGTGTCAGAAAGAATGTGTTCATTTTTAAAAGATACAGATGTCAAACATTTGAAAGTTGCAATATACTCCCCCACTTCTAACGGTTTGGTTGAGCGGGGTAATAAGGTACTGAAAGAGGGCATTCAAACCGCACTTGCTTCAGGTATAGACGTGACAACCTTTGTTGAACAAATGATTTGGAACTATAATACTTCCCCCCCATTTCACTACCGGCGTAGCTCCTTTCACCTTATTAAGGGGTAGAGAAGCACACACTGTCCTTTTTCCTTCTTGGCTACAGAATATTTCTGGTGAAAATAAGGTCAACCTTAGTGAAATTGCTGAGAGAGTAAAGACAAAACCGTATTTGATAAAAAATGTAACTTACATAGTAAGGATGTACTGGTTGGAGATTGGGTTTTGATCAAAAATCCAAACTTAGTAAGAAAGGGGGAATCAACATTTTTTACTCCCGAGCAGATACTTAAAGTTAGTAAGGGGGCTGCTGTTGTAGGTAACAAAGGTTGGTGGAATAAAAGGCATCTAGTTAAAGTGTCTCCGCGTCAAGCAGAGATCATACACGATAATCACATGAAGGTGGAGGAAGATTTGGATTGGGAACAATGGGTAGACTCAGGGAAGGAAGCCGCGGGAATGGTTCCACCTGTTTTAACACAAAGTGTTGAGCCCGGGCCAGACATTAACCCTCAGCCTGTTTCTTCCACATCATTTCATAATTCTAGTGTCTGTACCTCAAGAGGTCGGGTGGTGAAATTACCCAAGAAACTTGATGGTTTTATTAGATATTAAGTATGTTTAGGATTTTACCTTGGGTAAATTTTACTCCTTTTTGTTTGTGTTTTGTAAAAGGGGGAAGGTGGTGTAGTGGTGGACATGTGGAGCATCGCGCGGTTAGCGCGCGATGCGCACAAATGTAATAGTAGCCTGTGTTCATTTGAATGTAGTCGGATGCATGGAGCGTTCACTGGTGGGGATTCGATGTCGGTAACTGAGTTGCCGTTCATTGCCTGCCCTGGGAGGACGCTCCGTGTGTGATGGGTGGAGTTGAAGAATAAACGCTTATTCATTTACCTGAAGACCGCGTACGTCTCATCTTTACAGTGATGTTTGTTTTGTGTTGAAGTCTTGCTGTGCCAGGGGTGGTAAGACATGCTCAAATGTGTATATTCAAAGGTGCAGTGGTATATTTGCCTCCCTGGTGGGAGTGCAGGGATTGGGTGTGGCTTATTGGTGAGAAGCCACACTCAAAACATTTTTGGCGTAGTCGGTTGCAGGATGTGAACGTTGATTTAAAAGGGGAAGAAATATGTTTTCTAGAAATTAAAAGTGGACTCTCAGATACCAATTGATATATGTATATATTTGGATGGGAGGTAGCCCATATGGTGTGCTAGCACGTGAGTGAGCTAATGGTGCTGGGTTGAGTGAGAATTGGACTGTGTGTTTAAGTGTGTTTTGTAAAAAGTGCTTATAAATAGGTAGGCAAAAAGGTCTGGATCCCTTTCAGGTGTTTATTAAGAAATTCATACAAAATATGTTCAGCTGCAGTGTGAATTTGAGACATGAGAGACACGGTTTGTGGAGCCAAAAATGCCTCTGCAATGTTAACCTGTCAGAATAAATTATTGCAAAGATAAGTGGGAAACTTACAAGACTGTGGTAGAAAAAGGATATGGTTTGTATCTTGCAAAATAAGTATAGGAAAAGCAGAGGAAGGGTTAATAGGAGAACAGTGCGTTTAAAGGTTGGAATTGACTGGAATCTTGAAATGTGGGATGTTCTTTGTTTGACATCTTTGGAAAAAGCGCTTGAAATTGTTTGGTTTCTTTGAGAACATGATAAAATAAAAGGAGCACTTGCAATTGCTTTCCCAGGCAAACTAATGAATTTGGTCCTTTTCTGAAAATGCCTGGAATGAGTTTCTGGTTGTTCTTAATTTGTAAAATGTAACAAATGTAAAAATATGGTTTGATTAGAAGTATTAGAATGTATACATTATTTTAACATAAGAAGTGATTCAACATGAGAGAAATGTCAGGAAAAAAATATGCATTTAAATCAAAAGCAGTTCTGTGACTGTTCAGGCCAGTGTGAATTTGTGCTGCACTGACACACATTTAAATGTGCACTAGGACAAGTGAAATACAGACTCATGGTCTGATAGGGGGCAGTTTATAGTTTTGAGATAAGAACAGAGGAAAGGGAGACAGAGGTGTATTAGTGTTGAATAAAATATTTAGCTTGTGAATTCTGTTTCATTCTGACAAGAGGTGAAAGGGTTGAGAAAAAAAAATGTAAGGCTTTTTTCCGTCTCAGACATGAAATGTGTCCTGGGTGTGGATGGCACGTAAAAATCTGGTGCAGGAGGAGAAATGAAATACACAGTCAGGGATGGTGAAGTGCTTGCGTCTTTAAGCTAGATGTTTGGGAGGCTTGCAGTGAGATCATCCAGCAGTGCTGAGAAGAGGTCAGGCTTTCTGTAAAGACTGAGGAGGAATTCCTATGGGAGGGGTCATCCCAGCTCCTCGCCCCAGTAGACAGAGACAGCTTCTTTCAGATAGATGTTTGGGAAGCTTGCAAAGGCGCAGGTTTCCTTCCCCCCCATGAGGAGAGTCGCAGAGCAGTTAGGAGCAGACGAAAGTTGGCAGGAGTGCATGGCACTTCGGCTTTGGAGGAGATAAGGTGGGGGCTAGAGGCAGCAGAGGAAGAAGGCTCTGCTTGTTATTTGTGGCAAGGAACCCAGCTAGGTTCCGCGGTAGCCTGTGTAAGGTGGGGCACCGCTTAAGGGGGATTGAGAGACACACAGAGATCAACTTCGGATAGTTTGATAAAATGAAGTAGGAAAGAGGTACAGAGAATAGGAGTTAAAAGGTGTCCTTTTGCCATCCTTGTAACAGATTTGAAAATTAGATGAAGAGATGTATTTTTGAAGCAATTTGAAAACAAGTTAGTCTTTTTTTATTTTTTTTAAGAGAGAATTAAACATGTAATCAAGCCATTTGTTTTGACCAGCTAGGATGAGTCAGATATGAAAAAATGTGAGTTTAGAAAATGCGAGGAAAATGAATAGACCAGGTTTTTTTTATTTTAGATTTAACGATCGCTGTTCGTAGGTATAAATTAGACATGTTGGTGAATAACAAATTTTGTTTTACAGGGAGGAATGTTATTTTAGTAAATGAATGCAGCAATGTTTTTAACTCTGCACAAGCAGTTTGTGCAGAATGGTTTTAAAATGTAGTCAATTCAGGAATGTGCAGTGTGTTCTTTATAGTTTTTGTAATGTACAGGGAAAGGAAAATATACAATGTGATTTCTCAGGTCCTAATGAAAAATCCAGGGGTGGAAATTGATATATAGTATTCCTCAGAGTGTGCTGCAAAATGCAGTTATGGTGCATGACAAAACATTTAATTTCCTTACAGATGAAAAGGCTAACAGAGGTGGTGATACAGGATTCAAATTTTGTGTGCATGATTAATTTCGAGCACCTAGGAGATAAAGATCATACAAACAGGTGGGCAGACAATGGAGGGAAGTATATCTCCCTAGATTTTCTCAGATTTGTGATTCTTGTGTCAGAATGCACAAGCCAGACAAGTCCCACAAAAGGTGAAGTGCTAAAGGAAAATTACTGGAGCAGATGGAGTGCCTTGGGCTGCTGCGAATTGATAAAGGGAGCACATATTCAGCAGTGAGTGAAAAAATAGTCAGGAAGGAGACTGCCCCAGCCCTTCTTGCTGTGCAGGGAAAAAGAGAGTTTCATTCTAATACGAAGGATTCAGAGGCTAGAGCATGAATTCTCAGATAATTCCCCAGAGCCAGAGGAGAGCTATGCAGACGGGAATGCTTTTGAAAATATTCTTTGCAAGAAGAGTGATGCTTGTTTCTTTTTCAGGTCATGATACTGCGACGTGTTGGAGTGCGTGATGCCCTTTCCCCCTTCCCCCCTTCCCCTCCGCCCCCCAAGCCTGGAGTGATCGTCCGACAGTGGAAGCTGAAGTCCTGTGGCTGACCGGACCGGATGGGGTCCTTCTTTGCTGAACAGACCGGATGGGGTCCTCCTTTGCCGAGCAAACTGTACTGATGTGTTGGAGATGGAAATGACGCGACAAGCGGGAAGGCTGTGTGTCTTTCGCACAGACAGACTGCTTCGTTTTCAAGTGAATAGTGAGCAGCAGAATATGCTGCAATTGAAATTGTTTTATTAACATGAGATGAAAACAAAATGCAAGAGCTGTGTGTCTTTCACACAGATAAATTGTTGGTTTGAACACGAAAGAAGGTGAACAACTGAAACGTTGTGCTGCACTTTGAGCACATATTTTCTGAGCTAGAGAATGAAAACCCCAAAAGTATGATCCATGTGAACAGCCTAAATGTTTTCCATGACGAGGCTGATGTAATTTTATTTATTTTATTTGTTGGGTTTTATATAGCGCAAATGTTTTTATTTCAAGTATTTTTTATTGGTTTTAGTATAACAATACAAAAGGACACAATACAATTGCGTACTAACCCTTAACGGTAGAAGGGTTTTGGTTGGTTACAACTTCTTACAATCAAAGTTTTGTGATAAAACAGCTATGGTTAATCTCACATATGATAAATCATAGTTAGAGCATAGATTAGTTACATGTGATAGATCTCCTAATTCAAGTAGTACCGCGACATTGGATCATGCTGTTACATGAAACGGCTGTCTGTATCATGAAACTACTACCTTTGTGGTTTTTATAAAAGAAATCGAGGTTAGACGCAAAAAGAATAAAACATTTAAGAAGGAAGAATGAAACGGAAAGAAATCAAAACTAAGATCAAAATGTTACTAGTGGTACGTTTAAGTGGTCCACGGAGACACTTCGGGGATATGCATGTTGGAATTATGAGGATTGTCAGAGACCTCAGGTAAAGTCTTGAATGAGCAGGTAAAAGGCCCTTTTGACTGTGATGGTGGGGTCAGGTTTCAGGGGGGGGTTTAAATGCTGGTGAAGCGGAGTCTAGAGACGCCCACATTTTCCTACTTCTAGGATGCAATGTGTAGAGTTGGAGGAGTTGGAGGGATGGTGGGGTCAGGTTTCAGGGGGGTTTAAATGCCGGTGAAGCGGAGTTTAGAGACACCCACATTTTCCTATATCTAGGATGCCATGTGGAGAGTTGGAGGGTTGTGTTATCTGCTCCTCTGAGAAAGGTTAACCATTCTTGCCATATTTTGAAGGATATTTTGTCGAAATGTTTCCAATTAAATAGAACTGTTTTACAGGTCAGTGTCAGCATCAAGTCGAGCAGGAAACGGTCATTGCCCTTTTTTAGTTCCGGGTCGTGAAATCCCACTAAGATATATGATAATTCTTTTTTTTTTTTTTTTTTTGCAAAACCTTTTTATTGGATTTTGGTATTATACATGTCATACAACAATCAGACACATCTGCTACTGCTTTACAGTTGATATCAACACTTCTGCATTGGATAGCCGAGTGTCTGCTGATGGGGGAGAGGGGGGAATGCCTCTCTGCCTCTGAATGATATGCTGGGAAACATACTTGAAGATGATGTTGAGAGGGTTGCGGTGTCACCCATACCCGTATGACAGTTGCTAGTCCTTTGTTCCCTATATAGGGTAGTGCTAAATGGTAATCCAGGTTCTTAACTGAACTGGGGATCTATAACTCGGGAAGAAATGGAGGGGGGGAGGGGGGTAGGGGCTAGGTGGGGCGAAGCTCCATGTTGTTACGTTAACTGCGGGCAATGGTTCCCAACGTTACTAGTGGTGCGGTCCGCTGAGGGCGGCCGGAGGGGTGAGCTAGTGTGGAGGAGGGGAATTTGAGAAGGGCAATGTGTGCTGGGTCCTGGTTCCGTCTGGGTGGCTTGCGGGGATTCCCCGCTGGTAGTTTGTGTTTGCGTGAAGTCATGAAGGATCATTGCCCAGTCCAATGATGTGACGACGGGGTGCCGTCGTATACCGCGAGCTTCTTCCTGCCTGATAATATCTTCTTTGGTCATGCCCCATTTCTTTACCCCCCCCCACCACCATGTTGCTATTCGGGGGCCCCCCGGCGAGCGCCAGTGCATTGCTATACTACGCTTTGCTAGGAGTACGGCTAGCATTGCAAATTTGTTTTCTACCTTTTTTAGCTTCTTGCGCTTAAAAATGCCAAGGGCACACGCCTCCCATGTGTGGAATTCTGTCAGACCTGTGACTTTTTGTATTGTAGTGTGTACCGTTACCCAAAAGGCTTGTATCGTGGGGCATGTCCAAAACATGTAGATGAATGGGGCGTCTGGAGTGTGGCAGCGGGGGCAGTCAAAGTGTGATGTCGGTAGAAGCGCTTAAGTCGCGCCGGCGTGAGGTAAGCGCTGTGCAGAATATATATTAATTCTTTAACTGGGGTGACATGTAGTGTCTAGGTGATGCATTCAAAGATTCCGTCCCAAATGTTTTGTAGCATCGGACATAAGAGAAGTATGTGTGGTAGGTCCCCTATTTGTGAGGTGCAGTTCCAGCATTGGGGGGATTGGATAAGGTTGAGTTTATGTAGTCTGGCAGGGGTCCAATTGTTCCTATAATCATGTACTTTGTGTGGGCTAGTGAGGGAGATATTTTATTTTTGAAAGGCATCATATAGATTTGTTCCCAGTCAAGCTTTATTGCCTTAGTATTCGGTTCGGCTTACCATTTCCTTTCAATAAGTTTATGCTCTTTTCATAGTTAAGGCTGTAAAGACTTATAGATTCTTGATACCATATGTCCAGCATTTGCCAATTGGATCAGTTTGGTAGGTAGAGAGGGGGGAGCATGCTTCAGTGCTAGTTTAGAGATCTGTACTTTAAGTTTCAAGAATTTGTAACGGTCTTTTTCAGATAATCCCCTTTCTCTTTTAAGAACCGAGAAGGGTATGGGAGCGTTATCCTCATACAAGTCTTCGATCAGATTGATTCCTCTTTGTGAGCATTCTTGCTAGTTTATTGGTTGTCTATCTATTTTAATCTTGGGATTGTACCAGATCACTATTATGTTTGATGCCTACATTTTTGTGCTGCGGTGTATATCTAGACGGGCCAAGGCTTTCTTTGTGTTTTGAATAATATAGTTAGAGTGCGGTAAAACGGAACTGTGCATTGTCATGCTAGCCGGGAGTGGAATGCCTTTTATAAAAAAAATCTATATCTAACCACTGTGGTTTGTAATCCGACTTTTCCAGAAACCATGTATCTCCTTGTTTACATAGGTAGACTGTCTGGTAGTCTTTTAAGTTTGGAAGGCATACTCCTCCCTTGTTCTAATCTAAGTTTCCTTAAAGAAATCCTTGGTTTCTTCCCTTGCCATAGAAAGCTATTGAGGGCCTTATCGATTTTATTTAAGACGTTTTCTGATAGTATCATAGGTAGCATACTAATGAGATAGTTGATAAGAGGTATTATCATAATTTTAATTCTTTCTATTCAACCCCACCATGTTAGGAATTTTGGTGACCATCCGTTCAGTACCTCTGTGATTTGTTTATGAGTAATAGTTTCATTTTCTTCTAAAGTAGTGATAAGGTCGTTTGCGAATTCTATGCCTAAGTATTTAATTGTACCTTTCTGCCACGTTAGCCCGGAGTCTCCCAATATATCTCTACCTCCACATTGTCAAATCCACAGAAACTCCTCGAGATCCGGTCGATGCTCAAAGGGGTCCACCTCTTGACATCCCGAACTCTGACACCAAGGACACAGAGTATTGAGGCGATCAAGTGAGGGAAAGGAATTAGGGTGGGAAAGGAAGACCTGTACCAAAAACAACATAGATTAACACAAGCCTACAATTCTAGCTCCTCTCAAAAAGGTCTCAATAAGGGGAGACTAATACCTGTAATACAAGTTCCACCAGCTGTGGTGTTCCTTTGCGACCTCTCTACCTCACACATGATTCGTCTCGCACAGGAAGAGGTTTCACCTATACTACAAAGCACACAAATTACTCCACATTCCTAACTCCTTCC
Source organism: Triturus cristatus (assembly GCF_964204655.1). Classification (NCBI taxonomy): domain Eukaryota; kingdom Metazoa; phylum Chordata; class Amphibia; order Caudata; family Salamandridae; genus Triturus; species Triturus cristatus. Next base: position 674,835,510 of record NC_140593.1, on the reverse strand, counting down.
TATTCTTATTAAACACCTCTCATACTCATACATACCCTTGTTGTCCAATTCCCCTTTTTTAAAAGTAAAAATATCCAAGAACCAAAATGTCATCAGCTGAGATAAGGAACTGTAAGCATCACAAAAGGAACAGTATGAACTCCCATATCCTGTGGGTCTTTAAAGAAACCAAAATTCCTTGAGCTGATAATCCAGCAAATTACAGCATTCGCCAGCACCAGAGTAAATCCACTTTCCAATCCAACACTTGGATCCTATAATTCTATTCAGACAAAGTATTCAAATCAAGCTTCTCGTGCTCTCGAACGGTATTACCAGCATACCAACAGCGCCTTCACAACAGCACACGCTTGGGCGGCCGAAAAAGTAAGTTAGCGCGGAGGCGCAGGCTTCCCTGTCCAGCGCCTCTCATGCCTCGATCAGTACAAGGACGTCAACAGCTGTTGAGTCCCGCCTTACCTGGTACCGCTGTCCGGGATCCTTGATGCCGCAACGCCCTCCGGGGCGCTTGTTGTCATAAAAGTGCAGACTCCGGTTTAAGCACACCACCTTTGAGTCTGCTACTGAACCCGCAACGGCTAGCCACAGTTCACCAGGTAGCTGCTGGAATCAAAATGGTCCGCTCCTTCCTTCAGGACGGACAATCTTCCACAGCCAACATGAAGACTCTACTCCAAAATTAGTACAAAAGGGGGTGGTGATGGACGGAGCATCAGAACCAATCAAATACTCACACCCAGTCAACAGATCTGGGTTTGATCCATCACCGTTCTTTAGCCCACTCTGCCACCCCAGTTCAGACATGGCCATATGCAAATCAGTCTGACCCTGTGCCTCATGGGAACAGTCCAGCCCGAACTGCCAAGCCATGCCTTCCCTGGACCGGAAACAAGCTTCCTAGGACCGGTTTCTGGCATTTCAACCGTCTTCAGCCAGGCTTGTTGAATCCAGTGGCAAAGTAAGCAAGGGACTCACGTCTGAGCATACCCTGCCAACTTATGGCGAACAAAGCAGTACAAAAGAGGGTGGTGATGGACGGAGCATCAGAACCAATCAAATACTCACACCCAGTCAACAGATCTGGGTTTGATCCATCACCGTTCTTTAGCCCACTCTGCCACCCCAGTTCAGACATGGTCATATGCAAATCAGTCTGACCCTGTGCCTCATGGGAACAGTCCAGCCCGAACTGCCAAGCCATGCCTTCCCTGGACCGGAAACAAGCTTCCTAGGACCGGTTTCTGGCATTTCAGCCATCTTCAGCCAGGCTTGCTTGAATCCAGTGGCAAAGTGAGCAAGGGACTCACGTCTGAGCATACCCTGCCAACTTATGGCAAACAAAGCAGTACAAAAGAGGGTGGTGATGGACGGAGCATCAGAACCAATCAAATACTCGCACCCAGTCAACAGATCTGGGTTTGATCCATCACCGTTCTTTAGCCCACTCTGCCACCCCAGTTCAGACATGGCCATATGCAAATCAGTCTGACCCTGTGCCTCATGGGAACAGTGCAGCCCGAACTGCCAAGCCATGCCTTCCCTGGACCGGAAACAAGCTTCCTAGGACCGGTTTCTGGCATTTCAGCCAGGCTTGCTTGAATCCAGTGGCAAAGTGAGCAAGGGACTCACGTCTGAGCATACCCTGCCAACTTATGGCGAACAAAGCAGTACAAAAGGGGGTGGTGATGGACGGAGCATCAGAACCAATCAAATACTCACACCCAGTCAACAGATCTGGGTTTGATCCATCACCGTTCTTTAGCCCACTTTGCCACCCCAGTTCAGACATGGCCATATGCAAATCAGTCTGACCCTGTGCCTCATGGGAACAGTCCAGCCCGAACTGCCAAGCCATGCCTTCCCTGGACCGGAAACAAGCTTCCTAGGACCGGTTTGTGGCATTTCAGCCGTCTTCAGCCAGGCTTGCTTGAATCCAGTGGCAAAGTGAGCAAGGGACTCACGTCTGAGCATACCCTGCCAACTTATGGCGAACAAAGCAGTACAAAAGGGGGTGGTGATGGACGGAGCATCAGAACCAATCAAATACTCACACCCAGTCAACAGATCTGGGTTTGATCCATCACCGTTCTTTAGCCCACTCTGCCACCCCAGTTCAGACATGGCCATATGCAAATCAGTCTGACCCTGTGCCTCATGGGAACAGTCCAGCCCGAACTGCCAAGCCATGCCTTCCCTGGACCGGAAACAAGCTTCCTAGGACCGGTTTCTGGCATTTCAGCCGTCTTCAGCCAGGCTTGCTTGAATCCAGTGGCAAAGTGAGCAAGGGACTCACGTCTGAGCATACCCTGCCAACTTATGGTGAACAAAGCAGTACAAAAGGGGGTGGTTATGGACGGAGCATCAGAACCAATCAAATACTCACACCCAGTCAACAGATCTGGGTTTGATCCATCACCGTTCTTTAGCCCACTCTGCCACCCCAGTTCAGACATGGCCATATGCAAATCAGTCTGACCCTGTGCCTCATGGGAGCAGTCCAGCCCGAACTGCCAAGCCATGCCTTCCCTGGACCAGAAACAAGCTTCCTAGGACCGGTTTCTGGCATTTCAGCCGTCTTCAGCCAGGCTTGCTTGAATCCAGTGGCAACGTGAGCAAGGGACTCACGTCTGAGCATACCCTGCCAACTTATGGTGAACAAAGCAGTACAAAAGGGGGTGGTGATGGACGGAGCATCAGAACCAATCAAATACTCACACCCAGTCAACAGATCTGGGTTTGATCCATCACCGTTCTTTAGCCTTCTTTTTGCTTTCTCGCCCTAAGTGCGCCAGGTATGCTCAGACGTGAGTCCTGGGCTCACTGTGCCACTGGAATCAAGCTATCCTGGCTGAAGAGGGGTGAAACCCCGAAACCGGTCCTAGGATGCTTTTTTCCGGTCCAGGGATGACCTGGCTTGGCAGTTCAGGCTGGACTGTTCCCATGAAGCACAGGGTCAAGACTGATTTGCATATAGCCAGGTCTAAACTGGGGTGGCATGGTGAGCAAAAGAATGATGGATTTAACCCAGATCGCTTGACTGGGGGTGAATGTTTTGATTTGTTCTGCATTCCGTCCATCAGTTGTGTGTCTTTTGCTTTCTCGCCCTAAGTGCGCCAGGTATGCTCAGACGTGAGTCCTGGGCTCACTGGAATCAAGCTATCCCGGCTGAAGAGGGGTGAAACCCCGAAACCGGTCCTAGGATGCTTGTTTTCGGTCCAGGGATGACCTGGCTTGGCAGTTCGGGCTGGACTGTTCCCATGAGGCACAGGGTCAAGACTGATTTGCATATAACCAGGTCTAAACTGGGGTGCCATAGTGAGCAAAAGAATGATGGATTTAACCCAGATCGCTTGACTGGGGGGGAATGTTTTGATTTGTTCTGCATTCCGTCCATCAATTGTGTGTCTTTTGCTTTCTCGCCCTAAGTGCGCCAGGTATGCTCAGACATGAGTCCTGGGCTCACTGTGCCACTGGAATCAAGCTATCCCGGCTGAAGAGGGGTGAAACCCCGAAACCGGTCCTAGGATGCTTGTTTCCGGTCCAGGGATGACCTGGCTTGGCAGTTCGGGCTGGACTGTTCCCATGAGGCACAGGGTCAAGACTGATTTGCATATAGCCAGGTCTAAACTGGGGTGGCATGGTGAGCAAAAGAATGATGGATTTAACCCAGATCGCTTGACTGGGGGTGATTGTTTTGATTTGTTCTGCATTACGTCCATCAATTTTGTGTCTTTTGCTTTCTCGCCCTAAGTGCGCCAGGTATGATCAGCCGTGAGTCCTGGGCTCACTGTGCCACTGGAATCAAGCTATCCCGTCTGAAGAGGGGTGAAACCCCGAAACCGGTCCTAGGATGCTTGTTTCCGGTCCAGGGATGACCTGGCTTGGCAGTTCGGGCTGGACTGTTCCCATGAGGCACAGGGTCAAGACTGATTTGCATATAGCCAGGTCTAAACTGGGGTAGCATGGTGAGCAAAAGAATGATGGATTTAACCCAGATCGCTTGACTGGGGGTGAATGTTTTGATTTGTTCTGCATTCCGTCCATCAATTGTGTGTCTTCTACTCCAAAATTATGCACGCCGCTTGCCGTGCACTCACGATTGAAATACCAGGAGGCCCCTCCCCTATGGCCTTCTGGGAATTGAAGTTCTAAGAATGTCTGCATACGGACAGCGCACTAAGCAGGCGCTCTAGGTAATTTCTTGACAGTATGCCTTCCCCCCCAAGCGCCTCCTAGGACCAGGCTTCTCGGGGTAACGTGTGTGGAAGCAGCACACCGCTCAAGGAGCGGGAACATTCTTGCTAGGTTCCCAGGAATCATCTTCCGAGGAGTACCCCTTCCAGGAAATGAGATACCACAGGCGCCCCTGACGGAACCTGGAGTCCAGCACCCGCCGCACTTCGTACTCCAGCTGCCCATCCCGTAGCACTGGAGGAACCACTTTACGACGCGCTCTTATTGCCGGCTTCAGCAGGCTGACATGGAACACCGGATGAATCCGTAAAGAAGCGGGTAGCTTGAGCTTATAAGCGACTGGGTTGATTGCACGCAGCACAATGTTAGGACCGATGTATCTAGGATGAAACACACTGCGCATCCTGAACCGAATGTTCCTGGTGGACAACCATACACGATCAACCGGCTGATAACACGTTCCATCTTGCCGGTGCACATCTTCCCATTTCTTATACGTTTGTTTGGCCCGCTTCAAACTGGCCTGCACCTTTTTGTGCATGTCTTGTAGCCTTTTGACTTGCTGCATTACCGAAGGTTGAGACTTCACCTCACTCGGGATGGCCAGTGGCAACACCTTAGCATGGAACCCTTTGTTGGCTCTAAAAGGCGTTTCATTGATCAAACTGTGCCACGCGTTGTTGTAGGACAATTCGGCTAACCACAGCAGGGACACCCATGAGTCGTTGGCTTCCTTAGAATAGCAACGAAGGTATTTCTTGAGGGTCTGGTTTAACCTCTCCTTCTGAGCGTCAGTTTGAGGGTGGAAGCTGGTTGACAGGGCAGCTTCAATCTGGAGAGCCTTACACCACATCTGCCAAAATCTTGCGATGAATTGCGGGCCTCGGTCGGACACAATAACTCTTGGGAATCCATGTAATCGCACCACATGAGACAGCTAGCGCAAAGCAGTCTGCCCTGTAAGCAAGCTTTTACACAGAATGAAGTGACCCATTTTAGTCAGACTGTCCACTATGACCAAGATGGTATTGTACCCCTGATCCTTCGGTAGGCCAAGAACAAAATCCACGCTGATGGTTTGCCATGGCTGCTCTGGTGTGGGCAACGGTATCAGTTTTCCTTTTATTTTAACAGATTCGCCCTTGTTACCGGCATATTTCTCACACTGTGACACCCATTGGGTTATGTCCTGAGCCATTTTTTCCCACCAAAACTGTTGTTTAACCAAATGTAGGGTTTTGGTGTATCCTGGATGGCCTGCCACGAGGGAGTTGTAATACCAATTGAATGCTTTCAATCTCAGTTCTTGTGTCGGAAGGTACAGTTTGTTTTTATGCATCGGCAACCCATGCTTCAGAGAACGGTGTACTTCCTGATCGGCCCATCCTTGCCAGCCGGCCGTGGCTCGGTGTTGTGCTATCTCTTCCAGGAACTGATCTATTGTCACCGCACAGAGTACCTTGCTGGGATGGACTATCGCTTCCGTAATGCTTTGTCGAGGCCCATCAACCTCATCCTGACGTGACAAGGCGTCCGCCTTCCGATTTTCTGACACCGGACAGAAGGTAACAATAAAGTCTTAATCCGCAAAGAGTGTCCAGCGCAGTTGTCTTTGCTTGAGTTGACGGGCTGTTTTCATATATTACAATTTTCTATGATCTGTGTACTCCGTAACTGGGTATTGAGCCCCCCATAAATAGTGCCTCCATTCCTGGAAGGATTTCTTGATGGCTAGCAGTTCCTTTTCTGCCACAGTATGGTTGAGCTCAGCCGTGTTCAACTTCCTGGACAAAAAAGCCACCGGATGGAGCTGTCCTGTATGTTGATCACGTTGGGACAGCACCGCCCCTATAGCTTCGTTGGAGGCGTCGGCCTCTACTATAAAAGGGGCCTCGGATTGTGGGTGTCTCAGAACAGGGGCCGTAGTGAAAGCTTTCTTTAGGTATGCATGAAAGCTTCCATGGCCTCAGGGCTCCAGACAAATGTTTTTCCCTTTATCAACAGACGTGTAATGGGGGATACCAAAAGGGAGAAATGGGAGATGAACCTGCGATAGTAATTGGCAAATCCCAGAAAACACTGCACCTCTCTCACATTTCTTGTTACTGGCCACTCCTGCACCGCTGCCACCTTTCTCTCAGCCATACTCAAATCGGACGGGCTCAGTATAACCCCTAGGAATACCACCTCTGTTGCATGATACACACATTTACTTACAGAACAAGCTATGTTCCCCAAGTCTCTGTAGCACCTGAGACACCTCTTTCACATGCATATCCTGGTTACTGGAATAAATCAAGATGTCATCTATATAGACAACTACAAACCTGTCTATAAAGTCCTTAAGCACATCATTTAAAAAAAACTGAAAGGCCGCTGAGGCGTTACACAGTCCAAAGTGTCAGGAATTGCCATGGTTGCGCCTACATTACTCACAGGAAAACATCTCTCAGAAGGCCTTCCTTCTGGGAGGGGCTAAATAACGTTTATAATCACGTACTATGCATGGAGCGTTGTACATGATTCTGGTTGGTGGTGGTTTCCATTGTCAGAGCGGCTGCCCTGAATCGTGCTGCCCGTGCTTTTCCTGGGATTAGTGTTCTCGGCTGAGATGCGAAGATTCCACCGTGTTGGTGATGGGCTCCGTCCGAGCCATCTGTCGCGTTCCGCTCGGCTGAGCGTGAATGCCTGCTTCTTTGGCTTTTCCCGTTAGCGGCTGCAGCAGAATTGCTGAGGAAGTGCTTCCGTGTTCCCTGTTGGGGTCCGTCCGAGCCATCTGTCACGTTGCGCTCAGCTGAACGTGAACACCATCGTCTTTGGCCCTACTCCGCTTGCAGCTGCAGCAGGAGTGTTTCCGCATTTCCCTCCCACGCCATGTGTCTTTACTCGCGGCCGCGGTAAAGAAAAGGAGGACAGCATGTGTAAGCTGAGGGACCGGTCTTCTGTCCTGTTGGGACTCCTTCCTGGTCCTTGGAGTATTTGGTGCATCCAGAGGTTCGGTAAGCTTCCTGGGCATCCGGAGTGGATGTTGGGGAAAAGAGACTTTCTTTTCGTTCATGATTTGGTGGAACGCAAACACAAGTATAACAAACTGTAATGCTGGGGCGGCTGGTTGTTACTTGGAGTCCTTAATTTGACACACTTCTTTTTTTTTAAACTTTCTTGGAACAGTCTTTACAAACCTTTTTGTGATCCTAGCTGTGTACCTTTTTACAGTTATCTTGCACAGAGAACTCTTCTTGGTGCTGGAGTTGGCTTTTCCTTTTTGGATTAAAGGGTGTGTGACAGAGGGTACGTATGTGAATGATTAGCGGTGGTATAAAAGTCTGGTACTGTGTTGCTTTGAGTTTATTAAAGTGGGCTTTGACTGTTTAGGTATAGCAACTTCCCTACGGTGAGAGAAGCATCTTGCCATAGAGAGAGAGAGAGAGAAGAAGGGGTCACCTCAGAAAATAACCTACATTAGGTATGGATACAATCTAGTGAGAATTACATGAGAGTAGACCGGGTTTGCAGGTTATTGTCTGCTTGTTTTGTTTCAGGTATCCCTTTTTCCACCGCTGTTCCTACCCTAACCCTATCCCTCGCTTGATTGCCTCTATACTCTGTGTATACATATATGGTCAGAGTGTGGGGAAGTCAGGAGGTGGACCCCTCTGAGCATCGCACTGATCCTGAGGAGCTCGGTTATCGTGAAACAAAGGGCATGACTAAGTACTCTAACATCCTTAGCGAGTTTTGAACGCCGTCTTCCACTCATCTCCCTCGCGGACTCGAACCAGATAGTAAGCCCCATGTAGATCTAGGCGGGTGTAAACCACCGCTTCCTTCACCTGGTCCAAGAGCACTGAGATGAGTGGAAGAGGGTATCGATTCCGTACCGTGTTCTTTTTGAGCATGTGGTAATTGATGCACGTCCTCAAATCTCCATTTGCTTTTGAGATGAAGAAGAGAAGTGAAGCTGCAGGTGGACGTGAAGGCCTTATAAAGCCAATTTCTACATAATGGTCCACATACTCCCTCAAGTGTTTGGTCTCTAGGTCAGACAAGGCATATACACGGCAGGAAGGGATGGTAGCTCCCGCAATCAGATCTATTTGGAAGTCATATGTCCTGTGAGGGGGTAATCTTGCTGCCTTTTCTATGCTGAATACCTCTCTGTAAGCAGCATATGCAGGAGGAAGCACCGTCTCTTGTTCCGCAGCGGTAGCTATATGGAACCGCTGTGACAGAGCCAGGAGTTGAGACCCAGGTGTATGCAAACAGTTTAACCTGCACTCTTCTGACTGAAACACAACTGTCTTCTTTTTCCAGTCTACCCCGAGATTGTGCTGCCATAACCACGGCATACCCAATATAACTTCATATTGAGGTGATTCTATGATATGCAATGGTATGTCTTCTACGTGGTCTTGTTGTTCTCCCTTTAGGACCAAACCTACTCTCTCGGTCTGTTCGATAAGGGGACCTGACTTGATGGGTTTGTGTCTACTGCCAGTACCTTCTCAGAAGTCTTTCTAGGTATGCGTCGGAGGTCTAACCGTTCTACTAACCCAGTGTCAATAAAATGTCCTGTGGCCCCTGAATTGATCATCACCCAAACCTGGTGCACTTGGGGACCTGCTGTAAGAAGCATGGAAAGCACCATGTGAGATTCTGTATCCCGAGCATTTATAACCGCCAATAAAGGCAGCTTTACTACTTGGCTCGGTGAAGTTTCTACTTCTGTTCCCATCTTAGATATGTCATCAGGAACACTAGTCGTGGTTGCCACCCGCTTGTTGGAACGATACGTTCCTGACCCCTTGGGTTTATGGGGGCATTCTCTCACATAGTGGCCCTTCTTCCCACATTACAAGCAAAGGCCCTGTGATCTGCGGTTCTCTCTCTCTGTTCTGGACAAAGGTGCTCTGATAGCACCTAATTCCATTGGTTCTGGTCTGGTATCACAAGAAGTAGTCAGTGGTCTATTTCCTTTCTCCCCATACCCACTAGTACTGTCTCCTCTCCTGCACTCTCCTCCCCTTTCAGCCAGTTGGTGATCCAACTGTAAGGTTAGATTCATTAGATCCGGACAAGTGGTGGGTTGGGGGTCAATCTGAGCCAGCACATCCTTCATGTCGTCTCGTAACCCCTGATAGTAGAGAGACATACGCATTTCTTCCGGCCATGCCGTCTCCGTTATCAACCAATTAAAAGAAGTCAGATATGGTATAAGATCCTGCCTTCCCTGCTTCAGTTCTAATATCTCTCTGTCAGCGCTGAATGTGGTCGCCCGTTGATCGAACACCCTTTCAAACTCTCTACGAAAGGCGGTCCAATCGGACAATACCGGATCGTCACGTTTCACCAAGGGGACTGTCCAATTGGCAGCATCCCCTGTTAAATAAGGGATGGCAAATGCTACCCTAGAGTGATTGTTAGGGAATGAGGCAGGCTTGCACAAGAAGTGCAATGTGATCTGTGTCAAAAACGTCTGTATTTTCGTGGCATCCTCAGAATACCTTTCAGGGCTAGCCAAAGGGATAGTCGGAGGGACGTGTACTTGAATCTGAGAGGTGGAAGCATCAAACAGGTTCCTAGAGTGTCTATCCACTCTTTCCCCAAGGGCGGCTGTCTCAGCTCTAGAAGCAGCTAATTCTTGCTGTACTGCAACCAATGCTTGCAGTAATTTGTCCAAAGATGCCATCTTTGTGAATCGCTCGGATCGGGAGAAGTGTATTTCGTGGGTGCGTAATTCTGTCAAATCCACAGAAACTCCTCGGGATCCGGTTGATGCTCAAAGGGGTTCACCTCTTGACATCCCCAACTCTGACACCAAGGACACTGAGTATTGAGGCGATCAAGTGAGGGAAAGGAATTAGGGTGGGAACAGCCGAGAAAGGGAGACCTGTAACCAAAAACAACATAGATTAATACAAGCCTACAATTCTAACTACTCTCAAAAAGGTCTCACCAAGGGGAGGCTAATATCTGTAATACAAGTTCCACCAGCCGTGGTGTTCCTTTGTGGCCTCTCTACCTCACACACGATTCGTCTCGCACAGGAGGAGGTTTCACCTATAATACAAAGCACACAAATTAATCCACATTCCTGTTCTTATTAAACACCTCTCACACTCATACATACCCTTGTTGTCCAATTCCCCTTTTTTTAAAGTAAAAATATCCAAGAACCAAAATGTCATCAGCTGAGATAAGGAACTGTAAGCATCACAAAAGGAACAGTATGAACTCCCATATCCTGTGGGTCTTTAAAGAAACCAAAATTCCTTGACCTGATAATCCAGCAAATTACAGCATTCGCCAGCACCAGAGTAAATCCACTTTCCAATCCAACACTTGGATCCTATAATTCTATTCAGCCAAAGTATTCAAATCAAGCTTCTCGTGCTCTCGAACGGTATTACCAGCATACCAACGGCGCCTTCACAACAGCACATGCTTGAGAGGCCGAAAAAGTAAGTTAGCGCGGAGGCGCAGGCTTCTCTATCCAGCGCCTCTCACGCCTCGATCAGTACAAGGGTGTCAACAGCCGTTGAGTCCCGCCTTACCCAGTACCGCTGTCCGGGATCCTTGATGCCGCAACGCCCTCTGGGGACTAGCTTGTAGTCATAAAAGTGCAGACTCCGGTTTAAGCACACCACCGCTCCTTCCTTCAGGACCGACAATCTTCCACAGCCAACATGAAGACTCGACTTCAGAATTACGCACGCTACTTGCCGTGCGCTCACGATTGAAATACCAGGAGGGCCCTCCACTATGGCCTTCTGGGAATTTAAGTTCTAAGAATGTCTGCATACAGACAGCGCGCTAAGCAGGCGCTCTGGGTCATTTCCTGACACACATAGATTAAGTATCTTAACTTCTGTCTTGTCCTTGGTAAGTGTGTAGCCTGATACCTCTGCAAAATCCTGGATAGATCTCATGGGAGCTGGTATAGCCGTGGCAGCTTCTTTAGAGACCACAAGTATGTCAACTGTATATGCTGCAACTTTGAAATTAAAATTTCCGAAGTCAATACCGGGATGTTCTGATTTTCCCTTCGGTATTGGAGGAATGGTTCAATTGCTAGTAGGAAAAGCGAGGGGGCATTCTTGCCGGTACCCTGTTTTTATGGGAATGAAGAGGAGATAGCTCCTCCTGCTCTAACTTTCACTTTCGGGTCGTGATATATTGCCATGATCATACGTGTAATGGATTCTCCTAGATTCCATTTTCTAAAGTATCGCTTGTAGGGAAAGTCCAATGAACGTTGTCGAAAGCTTTTTACGCATCGAGTGTTATGGCGACAGTGGGAGAGCTAAGTACTTTCGCTTTTTCAATTGCGCGGCAAGAAGTCCTAGTGTTATCGCACGAGACTCTTTGTTTTAGAAATCCTGTTTGGGGGGAGTGAATAAGTTTGGTAATATGTTTTTGTATTTGGCTAGCTAAAATCATAGCATATATTTTACAGTCAAGGTTTATTAGGGAGATTGGCCTATAGTTCTTGGTTAGGAGAGCCTCTTTACCTTCTTTTGGGATGACCGTGATTATAGCTTCTGCCGGTGTACCTGTTATTTTTCTGGTAGATGCAAAATGGTCGTACAGGAGCAGCAGTGGAAACGTTTTATAGAAAGTAGAATCATAACCATCCGGGCCCAATGCTTTACCTGATTTGAGTTTCTTTTTGGCGGCTTATACTTCTTCCATGGTGATCGGGCCATTAATAGAGTCCCTTTCTTTGTCATTTAAAGTATTGAGTGCTATCCCTTCAAGATATTTCTTGATGTTCTGGTGTGCTACGTTCATATTAGAGTCATATAAGTTTTGGTAAAAGTCCTTAAATGTATCGCAATTTTGTTTAGGTTGGTCTGGATAAGGCCAGTGCCGTCCTTAATTGCATTGATAGCATACCTCTGACTTTTACATTTTAAGTATGCGGCTAGCATCTTACCTGCTTTGTTAGCCTCACATAGTTGGTGACTTTTTTGTTTATTTATCCAGATTCCTGCTCTAGTACTAATTATTTTATTGTATTCGTATTTTTTATTTAAAATCCTACTTAAGGTTTGGGTATCATTGTTTAAAATATGCAGCTTTTCCAAGTTGGAAATATCATTCTCTAGTTTTAATAGTTGCCAGTTTGCTTCTTTATTCATGTTTGATTTAATTTTTATAATTTCTCCTCTAACTTTGGATTTTAATGCTTCCCATCTTACAAGGTGTGATGTCTCGTTCTATTTATTTTCTCGTAAGTAGTTTTTAATTGCTTCTCCAATTACTTCTTTATTTTGCGAAGAGGAGAGGATATCTTCATTAAATTTCCATAGCGGTTCTTTAAGTGGAGCAGTTGATTCTGTAAGTGTTAGTGTAATGTAAGAGTGGTCCGATACCACTCTAGGTTCTATCGTTGTCTGATCTATTTTACTTATAGAGTTCCATGATATTAAGAAGTAATCTATCAGGGAGTAAGAGTTGTGCGGAAAGGAGTAAAATATGTAGTCTCTTTCTGTCTGATTCTGCAATCTCCAGGAATCTATCATATTAAATGTATTACAGTGTGTGACATGGCGGGCTTACCTCAAACGAAACGCACAGACACTGAGGACTGGTGGATCGCAGCTTTCATTTCTCCCCAACAGGACCCGTGGACTTCCGAGACCAGAAGCCTGTCCTGCCTCGAGGACTCGCTGGAGGAAAGCATCGTCGAATGGGGAGTCCCGAAAGACGTGACTCCGCCCCGTGACGTCACCTCCTTCGCGTCCTTAACTCTGAGGGAATCCCGGAAGGAGGTGTGGCCGAACACCAAAAAGGAAGACGCAGAGAAAGGCGAGACGGTGGTGCTGTTTGGAGACGCGAGACCCGAGAAAGAGGAAGAAGACGCGAAGACTGGGAACCGACGACCTCAGGAGGAGCTAGGAGGCCAACACCCCCACGAACCGCCCAGCCACGCTCCTGGAGGATGGGTGGGGAGTCGGGACAGAGCGCCCCCGTAGCTCTAGAAGCTGCGTCCTCGCCGTAATTCCTTTTCTTTTTTTTTCCTTTTTGCCTTCATTTCAGCTGGTTGGTTGTTTTCTTTTATGGGCACATCCACTTTGAGCACATTGCCTACCGGAAACCGTTCACGAGTGATACACGTGTGTTTGGGTGCCCCTCACTACCTCCCCTTGCACTACAAAACAAGGGACAAGGACATTTACGCGCTTCTCCCTTTTTTTTTTATGTTTCCTGCCGCATGGACCCGGAGCCTATAAGAAGCCGCCGTCAGTCCAGAAGGGAGCAAGTGAGAAGAGAAACCGGAAGAGAAAGGAGCATCTACTCTAAAGCGGACTCTGTAAGACATCCCCCAGAAAGTCTGAATAGAAGGCAGAAAACTTTATTGAAAAGAATAAAACCTTCTTTACCCCAACTTGGTGTCTGTGCTAATCCCTTACCCACGCAACACAGCGGTTTTTAAGAGCCTTATGCAATTTGCTTGGCTAAAATTACCAGAAGTAATTCGTGTCTAGATTAGAGTCTAGTGGGAGATTGAAATCACCTGCAATGATTGAGGTAGCAGCGTCTGGGGTCAATTGAATGTTTTTCTCAATGTCTTCCCAAAAATCAATGTCGTCAGTTGTGGGTGCATATATATTTGTTGCAAACAAGATAGAGTTTTCTTTTTGTAGTTTGGAAGTGACTAATCTCCTGTGTTTATCAGTGGAGTGGGAGATTACATTTATCCTTGCTTTCCTTGAAATCAATGTTATTACGCCGTTCTTCTTGCCTATTGCAGCTGAATATACCACGTCTGAGAACTGAGTGCCTTTGAGTGATTCCGCCAGACTGGCATCTAGTTTTGTTTCCTGCAGCAGAGTGATGTATGCCTTTTGTTTGTAAATGTAGTCACAAATCTTTTTCCTTTTGACCGGATGATTAAGGGCTTTTACATTTAATGATATCATTTTTATGTATTTTTGGGATAAAGTCATCATATTGGGTTTTAAAATCACATACAAGATTCATGCTCACCGATATGAAGTGAATTGTACACGGGACTATGAGTATCCTCAGATTTTTGTAATGTCTTGTTTCTCCATTGGGACTAGATCTTGAGTGTATATTGAATGTGTGAATGTGTGTACTCCTCTGACCAGCAGATAAAAATAGGTGTAAGTAAATGTAAGGTAGAAACATAAAAATAAGAAAGTAAAAGAATTACTATTAAACATAGACATCGACCTAAACCAACCCTTCCACTCCCAAGCCTCAATCCCTCCCTCCCACCCCTTATGTGAACAGAAGACATGCTGATAACAAGAAGAAAGCGCATTCCTCTCCGGGACCCATATCTCGCACAAAACGATTGTAGGGAAACTGGACTTGGCCTTATCATAAATTACATGACCTATGTAAAGAGTTTGTAAACAACCTTAAGACCATCATGTTGCCTGTTTTGTGGGTCAGCAAGGTTCTATATGAGTCTGGTAGGCGATACATATAAGAAAATAGCAATGGGATGCAAGCTTTTAAGCAATTTAACTTATAGCTCTGCCCTGAACGCGACATCAGCCTGCTTGTGAGAGTTCCCATATTGCGCAACTAGTGAACTTATATAAACTTTTGTAAGTAGCCTTTTAACCTTAGCCACCAACAATCTAAACCTATGGTAAAATCCAAAGCTTTAGTTAATCCCACACTGTGCATGAGATGAGATGCTACAATTACCATTTAACCTTATTCAGATTGTCATTGACCTCTTAAGCGGTATTAATATTCACTAGGCATTGGTCATTCTAGCAAACCCATCTCATCAATTCTATTCCCACCAAAATATTAGTTGCTATTGCAGCGGTTTCTGTAATGACTATCTAGAGTTATCTAGAGTTAGCTATTCTGTGATACATACAGAGTGGTTCCTTGGCAAATTTATAGGTTCTTAAACACAGTTAAATTCAGAGTTAAGATTCCATGTATGGGCTTTCATAGTGTTGTTTCAAAAAGATTCCATGTGTGGGCTTTCATATTGTTGCTTCAACTGTTTATGGTTATACAGAGATGAATCCGCATGTTTTAACGCTCTCTGTTAGACGTAGATTCTGCTTGAGCGGAAGTATCCATCCTTGGATCCTCAAAGTAGTCCAGGAATTTTTTAAGAGCTGCACCATTAGTGAAGAGATGTGAAGTACCATGGACAGTCACATGATATCTCGCTGGACCTGCAAAAGAATATTGAAAACCCATTTCCTTCATCCTGAAACGAAGAGCCAGAAAGCTTTTCCTCATGTCAACTGTGGACTTCTAGTAGTCTTGAGTGATAAAGATTTTGTTTCTGTTCCACAGTATTCGGTTTTGTTTCCTCATAAACGAAAGGATAAGCTCAACATGTTGAAATCTCAGCGGTTTGCACACAATGGTTCTGGGTTGTGATTGGTTTGGATATTTCCTAGTTGGGACCCTGTGGGCTCTATCAAATTCCAGTGGTTTGTCGAAAGTCAATTTGGTCGTCAGTGGTATCCATTTCTTTAGAAATGCAATGCAGGAGCCTGCTTCATCCTCACTTTCTTCCGGAATTCTGACTATAAGTAGAATCCCTCTTCTGTTCCTGTCTTCTAGTTCAGAGATCTGTTTGGTTTAGGTATGGGACTTTAACTCAAGATTTGTTACTGACTTTTTTGTGGCTTCCAGTTGGCCAATTCTATTCTCGACTTCGGTGATTCTATTATTGGTATCTCTGATGTCTTTGCGTATTGCAGGCATTTCGACTTGCATGGCGTCTGTGTTTTCTGTGGTGGATTTTGCCAGCTCGTGAACTTCTGCTAGTTTCGCTAGGATGGTTTCCATTGTCATGTTAATGTTTGGTTTTGACCGGGGAATCTGGATTTGGTGGGTCTGCTTTAACTCTCTTCAGGTTTGTCTTATTTTCTTTTTTGGCTATCTTTGAGTAGGTGTACTTCCTTGTGTTGAGTGTTTTCATAAACTCTGGATTTGCCAGAAGAGCGTATTGTTGTATCATGGGCAGTGTGAAGGCAGTAAGTCCACTAGCTCCTAAATTATGAACTGTGTTGTTATTCAAGGTTATTGCCCTTGAGCGGTACATCCTGTGATAGACTTTCTTGATCAGGAAATATAAAGGGTAGTTCAAGGGTAGATCATTGGTACGTACGAGGCGGCCAGTTCAAGTGTCACGACTAATCTGGATATTGATGCTGTGAGGTGGGTCCCACCAGACCCTAACAGATCTATATTTATGTAATGACAGATTATGTATATGCGTTGTGTGAAACCTAGTATTTTCTTTGCTCTATGTTATAGCAGTAGAGACCAGAAAGTGAAATCCTTGTCTGTTATAGCTTAGAATGTTGTACCAGTACTATAGGCCATGCTTTATAGTTCTTTTCCAGGTTGAACATTGAGACTGCCTCTGTAGACGTGGGTGATGATTATAATCTGTGGCAATTCTCCAGGGATTGAGAAACTTCGAAGTTAGTTTGTAGGATAGTATGCGGCTGCCATCTTAGGGTCAGTCATTCTACTGTGATCAGCCCTTGTACACAGTAGGTAGGTCAGAGTTTTGAGGCAGACCCTTATGCGCGGAGTAAAGTACTGGTTTAAACTGTAAAACGAGCTAGATTACACAGACATAAACCACGTTTACAGCGTGCGCTATAGGAGCTCCTCGCAGCTCATCTCAATGTCCACCATTTTAGCATCAGGCATCAGTGCAATGCGAATACGGCGCTGAAGGTGTGTGTAAGGGTTACTTTTCTCCTGTCCAGTGCAGAAGAGGAGTGTTTCGGTTCTGAAATCGCATCTCTAATTGATCAGATTATCTGTTGATTTTCCGTCTTCACCACTG
This sequence comes from Triturus cristatus, assembly GCF_964204655.1. Classification (NCBI taxonomy): domain Eukaryota; kingdom Metazoa; phylum Chordata; class Amphibia; order Caudata; family Salamandridae; genus Triturus; species Triturus cristatus. Next base: position 674,818,496 of record NC_140593.1, on the reverse strand, counting down.
CCTTTGTACCGCAGTGGGTCTAGTCATTGCGTCGGAGCGCCGCAAAAGCCGATCCGTGCTCTGGTGATTCCCATTGTGGAAAGTTCTTATTTACCACTCATTCTTTGCATAATTGGCGTGTTGATCATCTCCTACTATTCCGGTTGCATGAAGTGCCAATTAGACGATGAGCTTTGCGTAAATGTGTCCCATTTAGCAAGAGCTGAAAGCTCATGGCACCAACTTCTTTGCTCTCCAAGACACGCCCCGTACATAGCGCAAACTTTACCCGAGAGCATCAGAGCGCTTCACAGTGCTTCACAGTGTTAGCACTCGTAGAATATGTTTGATACATTTAGAGTACATATGGATACACAGTGACAGGGAGTGCCGAGATAAATGAGGAAATTGTATATGCAGCCACTACATAAGGCGTTAATACAAATACATGGTAAAAGATAGTGACATGGTGAAAGCCAATATATAACTTTGTCAATACAATTTTGAGGTAGATACAGTACACAAAAATGAATATCGCTATAGAGAGCACAGTTGCAATTGCACAAGATTGCCAAAGGAGTAACACTAAAAATTAATTATAATAATGATGATAATAAAAATAAACAAATAGTAACAGTAAAAAAATGGCACAACAAGATGAACAGTAGTAAGGATGGACAATAGGATTGACAATATCGTTCAGAGGTAACTGGGTTAAGGCCTCTTACGGATGGGTGTAATTTGAGGCACCGTTTTTACCGGGACAGTGGCATACAGATTTGTTTAGAGGGTGGAGGGAGGGAACCCGTGAGCTAGTCCGGTGCTTAAAGGAGGGGGTGTTGAGGTATTTGTTGAGGAGAAGAAGCTTTAGTTTGTTTTCGAAGTGGGGGAATAACTTTTTTCCCCGCAGGTCCTGGGGCAGGGAGTTCCAGATTTTGGAGGCATTCTCAGAGAAGGAGCTAGTGTGAGATTTCTCTCATTGAAATTTTGGAGGAATCACGAGTGGACTATTTGAGCTCTGTAAAGGGCTCTTTTGGCCAGCTTTTGATAGTTTAGTTGTGAGGTAGACTGTTTTTTTATTGTAGAGCGCTTTGTGAGTTATGCAAGTGGTTTTAAATATGGCCCTGGCCTCAATTAGCCAGTTGAGTTGTTTGACTGTGGGCGAGATTTGATCAAAGAGCCTTTCCCCCAAATATGTCTGGTCGCAGCATGAAGTGTGGCTTTCAATATGGCTAGGTATGATTTTGGGGCGTCTGTAACCATTGAGTTGCCACAATCCAGCTTCGGAAAGACTAAGGATCGTACCACCGTCTTTTGTCTTCAATGGGGATGAAAGGTTTTACTTTTTTGAGGTTTTTCATCGTGTAGAATGCGCTTTTTGCAGAGGCATTGATAGGGTTTTTCATGCTTAGTTGGCAGTCAAAAGTAATCCCCAGAGATTCAACAGAGTCAGAAACTAACAGTTTGCAGTTTAGAGCTGTGAGGTTGTCAAGCCAGCTGTCTATGGTAAAGGACTTTTCTTTGGGATGAATAAGAAGGAGTTCAGTTTTTCTGTGGTTGAGTTTGAGGTCGTGGCTAGTCAGACAGGCTTGAACTGTGAGGAGAGTGTTATTTAGGTGTTGGATGTCTTTGACTGACGTGATTTTCATGTAGAGTTGGGTGCTATCTGCATATAGATGCTAGGCTATTCTAGTTTGCTTCAAGATCAATGCAAGGGATTCCATATAGAGGTTGAATAGCGTAGGCGGTAGGATTGACTCTTGAGGGACTCCTTGAGACACTGGAGTTGTTTTTGAGATTGAGTTGTTGAGTTTGATTAGCTGCGAGCGTCGGGTTAGGGAGGAGTTGAATCACTGAAGGACAGTCCCATTGATGCCTCCTTGCTGTAAGAAGGTGTTTAAGAGAATGCCGTTGTTAAAAGTGTAGAAGGCGGCAAAGAGGTCTAGTAGGACTAAGGGGCAGGCCTGGCTATCATCCAAAGATCTGTGCAGGTCGTCTATGATGTTTAGTATAACAGTCTCTGTACGGCAGCCTTTCCTGTACCCAGATTGGAAGGTATCAAGCAGGTTGTATTTTTTGATGTGGTTGTTGAGTTGAGAAAATACACATTTTTCGATGGTTTTTGGCGAGGAGGGGGAGGTTGGTTATAGGTTGGGAGGTGTTAAGGTTGTTCTGGTCGGCGTCCAGTTTTTTGAGGAGGGGTTGACTTGGCCGAGTTTGAGGGGAACCGGCATAGACCCTCTAGCTGGGGAGGAGTTGATGATTTTGGTCCAAATCGGAGAAATGATGTGCCTGAGATTATTCACTATCACAGCAGGGAGGGAGTCAGATATGTGAGATGCCTGCTTCATTCTGGAGAGTAATTTGAGGACTTCTTCTTTAGAGGTATAGTTAAACTTAGACCAAGATGTTTTTCAGAGAGGGTAGGCATCCATTCAGTGACAGTAGGGTTACGGGTGACCCCTTTCCGCAGGAGGCGTCTTTAGTGCAGGGTGGGGAGGTGGGTAGCTCAGAAGATAGTTCAATGTTCAATATTGTTTAAGTGAAAAATGTGGCAAATTCTCCTCAACTCTCTGAGGAGATGTTACTTGAATGCTAGGGGAAGGAGGTGGTTTGCTATTTGATGATGCTGAATAGTTCTTTTGGTTTGTTCTTAGACCGGTCAAGTTATCTCAGAAAAAGGCATATTTTCTTTGAAGATGTGTTTTTTGTATTTTAGGCGTTCAGCCCGCAGGATGGAGAAGTTAGATTCTGAAGGTTGTTTCTTTCAGCTAATCAGTGATGTCCCCTTTCATCGTTCAGGTCTTTGCTGAACCAAGACCTAGAGGGGATATTTCTTGAGTTTCAGGGGACGATTGTTTCCATGAATTCTGTAATTTTTGTGTTGTAGTGGGAGGTGAGGTCCTCGGCATATGATAGGTTGGGAGGAGGTAGGATTTGGGTACTGATTAATGCTTCAAGCTCCTCTTGGGTGATTTGGTGGATGTTTTTTACCAAGCGTTTGGGACGGCTGCATTGGTGAGAGCGATGGTGGATGGAATTGAGATTGAGGAGAATTTGATAATGATCTGACCAGGTGGATGGTAGGATAGTGCAGAGATAGTGTATTGTGCTTGAAGATGATTTCGTCAAGGGTGGAGATCTTGTGCGTTTGCATGTTGCAGTATTGTGTGAGATCGTGTGCTGCCAGGATAGTGGACTGGGCTTGCACTGTGGAGTCTTTAGTGTTGTTCAGGTTCAGGTGCAGGTCTCCTAATATTATCTTGGTGCTGTCTTTTAGTAAGATTTGTGCTATTAGGCCAACTAGGTCTTCGAGGAAGTGTAAATTTTTGCCAGGAAGGTGATAGATGATATCGAATTTGATGGGGTGGGGTCCATTTGAGGAGAGCTGAAAGGTAGGGTGTTTGGCAGTTCTGAAGAGAGTTAAGCAGAGATCGCTTTTGTGTATAATAGCCACTCCGTCACCCCTGCCCCTTTGCGGTCACTGAAAATGACCGGGAAGCCCAGTGGGGAGATGAGGTCGATGTAAGGTGCAGTGGTCGTTTAGCCAGGTTTCAGTTAGAAAGCAAATGTCCGGGTTATGATGTAAGATGGTATCAGTGGCATGCTTGGTTGCTGATCAGCAGTTTATAAGCATGCAGCAGGGTGTGGGTGCAGGTCTCTGCTCAGAATGATTGGGTTGGATGATTGTTAGTTGGGAGGGCGGCTTAGGCGGGCACAAGGTGATTGTGCTCCTGTTCGAGCCGGGATCATGTGGCAAGAGGATTGGCTGAGGTATTTCTATAGGTGTTATTTATCGATTTCACATCTTGCTGTGATGTTCTGGTCGAAGTGTGTTTGGGTTTGAGGGGAAGCAGAGTGTTTGTGGAAGGGTTGGAGTTGATCCGAGGTGGGAGGAGTTTGGATGCTGATGGTTACCGATGAGGATCAGGAAGCGGAGAGTGAACCTCTCCCTGACCTCCTCTCTTACAGTCCAAAAGATGGGTCAGTTTGTGGAGTTGTCTACTCAGACACCCTCTCTGCCCAACAGCAGGTTGGCTACATGCAAATCCTACAGCAGTATGCTGAGCTCTTCTTAACCCCTGAACTGACACACTGGTGTACCCATGATGTGGACACTGGAGACAGCTTGCCTGTCAAAAGAAATATATGTTGGCAGTTTGACCAAGTTAAGGAGAACATCAAAGCTGAATTAAGCAAGATGCTGGAGTTAGGGGTTATTGAACCATCTGAGAGTTCCTGGGCCAGCCCAGTGGTCTTAGTCCCCAAGTCTCACCCACAGAATGGAAAGAGATAAATGAGGTTTTGTGTGGACTACAGAGGTATCAATACTATCACCAAAACAGATGCTCACCCTATACCCAGAGCTGATGAACTGATAGGCAAATTTGGTACAACCAGGTTTCTCAGTACTTTTGACTTAACTGCAGGGTACTGGCAGATTGGCATGGCCCCAACAGCAAAAGAAAAGACAGCATTCTCCACATCAGAGGAGCTTTATAAGTTAACTGATATGCCCTTTGGCTTAAAGAATGTCCCCGCCACCTTCCAAAGGTTGGCAAAACAAGTCCTTGCTGTACTGGAGGTCTATAGTGCAGCATATCTAGACGATATTGCTGTCTTTAGCTCAACCTGGCAGGATCACCTGGTCCAACTTGGGAAGATTTTGCAGGCCCTGAAATCTGCAGACCTAACAATTAAGACATCCAAATGCCAGATAGGGCAGGAAACTGTTGTATACTTGGAGCACCTTGTAGGTGGTGCCAGGTACAACTCTTACAACCCAGGATCCAGACAACTCTGGACTGGGAGGCTTCAACAACCCAGACCCAAGTAAGGGCATTCCTAGGCTTGACTGAGTATTACAGGAAGTGTGTCAAGGGGTAAGGTTCCTTTGTGGCACTCCTCAAAGAACTAACCTTCAAGAAGATAAACTAGACAGTTAGTTGTCAAAAGACTTGTGACACCCTAAAAGATGCAATGTGCTCAGCATCAGTTCTCAAAGCTCCAGATTACCCTAAGCAGTTCTTTGTGCAGACTGATACCTCTGAGCTAGGGATAGGAGCAGTCCTATCCCAAACCAATGATGATGACCAAGACCAGCCTGTTGCTTTTTTTAGCAGGAGATTACTCCCCAGGGAACAGCATTGGAGTGCAATTTGAGAGGGAGGCCTTTGCTGTGGTCTGGTCCCTGGAGAAGTTGAGACCATACCTGTCTGGTACTCACTTCCTTGTTCAAAACAACCACAGACGTCTCAGATGGCTTAAGCAAATGAAAGGTCAGAACCCAAAACTTTTGAGGTGATCCACCTCCCCACAAGGAATGGACTGTACAGCAGAAAACAGAAATGGGAATGCCAGTGCAGACAGACTTTCTAGGTTTTTCCACTTAGACAATGAAGACTCTCTTGGGAAAGGTTAGTCCCATCCTCTTTCGTTTGGAAGGGGGGTGGGTTGGGTAGGAAAGTACCCCTATTTCTATGGTTACCCTCCACTTTTTGCCTGACTCTGATTCATCTTTGACTGAGTGTGCACTGAGCTCCTACTGACCAAGTTCCCAGTGTCTGAGTTCTTTCCCAAAAATGCACCTTTGTTTCCACAATTGGCACACCTCTGGCTCACATTTAAGTCTCTTGTAAAATGTACCAGTGGTACCAAAGGCCTTCTGCCCAGAGGGGTTCTCTAAGGGCTGCATGCTGTGCCACCCTAAGATACCCCGCACCAAACAGAAGCATACTGCACCCTGTGTGTTTTGGTGCAGATAAAAGTGAAGAGTTGACTAGGTCAGGCCAGCTGCTGCCCTTTCCGCCCTAAGGCAGGGTGCACTATACCTCATGTAAGGGCATAACTGCATGAGCAGATATGCCCTTATAGTGTCTACGTCCATTCTTAGACATTATAAGTGCACAGCGAAGCCATACTGAGTACATGGACTGGGAGCTTGTCACTGCAAGTTACACAGCTCCATGATGGCTTCACAGAATTCCAAGATGTTTGGTACAACACATCTCCGCTTAATAAACCCACACTGATGCCAGAAATGCACCCAGAGGGTACCTTATGTGTTCACCCGTAAACCATACCAACTCGCTAGTGTGTGCCTGCCTGGTCCCCACCAGCCCGGTACCTCTAGACATGTGACCTCCTGAGGTCGGAGCCTTTTGCTCCTGTAGGTCAGAAACAAAGCCTGCTCTGGGTGGAGGTGCTTCACACCTACCCCTAAGCAGGAACAGCATAGAAAGGCGGTGGGCCTCAAAGGCTTCCCATCCATTGTTATGCTGACCAGGGCCTCCACAGCTAGTGGAGATGCCCGCCCCCTGACCAAGCCCCATTTTTGGCAGCAAGGTTGGCAGAAAAATTAATAAGCAAAAGAGGTGTGTCCCTTCTTAACCAGAGCCACCCCTAAGATGCCCTGAGCTGAAATGACCCCCCTCCTTTCAGAATCCTCCCTATTGTTTTGGAGTACTCTAGTCAAAAGGGTTAGGGATACGCCCCCTCCTCCGAGGGAGTGGACATACAAAAGGTGTAGGCACCCTAAAGGTAAGTAGCCCATTGGTTACTACCTACCGGCTGAACCGCAAAACCAACTACCTCTGCACCCGACGCCCATGATTCGAGTTAGAGTCGGTTGGACTATTAGATGGGCAAGACTGGCAGGATGCCAGGAAGGCCCTTTGCACCATAACAACCTCTTCTAGGATGCGACTAGTGTAAATATATTACCTTCACTATGCCTATCTTGCCACCTGCACTGAGCACATCTCCTCTTCAGCCCCACATGTACCAGGTGTCCCCATGCTCCTGGGGATTTTTGAGGAGATGGGGGGGGTATGAGAGCCGACCAGGCACTAGTTGGAGTGGCCACTATGGTTGCAATACAAGATATAGCTTGAAGATGGAACTTGCCCAAACTGCCTTCGTTCGCCCAAAGGTGCCAGGGTGTAGACCGGTGTGTACAACAAGAGATGCCGGTGTATGAGGCCTGGGCTGCCCGAATAAGCATACCAAGATCAGGAATAAGTGGTGGGGCCACTTTGTGCTCAGCATGTTATAGTAATGCTGTTTACCTGGATATTGTATTTGTGATGGTGGTCATATATGTTCACTGAATATGTTTTCTGGTGCATTATGTTTTCTGGTGTTATTAAAGAAAGGACATTGTGTACAGTACAGTACAGTACTGCCTAATTGGGATTCACAAATAGTCGCAATTTGGAAATCGCAAATTAGGACTTTTATCCAGCCCACAGACACTCGAAGTAAAGTGCTGGTGCTTATTTTATTTTAATTTCGCCAGAAGAACATTGGGCACAACACATTTAGATCCCACATAAACGTTCTCGCGTGAGGTTACCATTGTTAATTCCATGTACAATGTAAACAAAGACAGTGTATAGGGCTACTTATACATGGCAGTTGGCATGAACCTTGTGATTGTGATGCAGAATAATGGAAGTTGATTTCTTTTAAACTGGCAGTTTGAGCTATATATTTATGGTTCTCTGTTTTAAATTTTGCGGTGGTTTAAGTTAAGCACGCAATACAATGTACATCTTTTTCTTCAATTTAAGGATCTAAAATCATAGGAAAAATATCTTTACATTGATCTGGGTTCACTGTACTAGAAATAAAATAAATAGCAACTCGAGTATGCATACTTGTTCGTTTTTGTAGCAAGAGTCCATCCATGACATCAGGCACTCGTAATACCCATAACTTTGATGCAAGTACAGTTGCTTGTATTCACTTAAATCCCACAATGTGTATTCATTATTACTTGCACATATGTAATCATAAAAATCAAAGAAACAGTATTTGTAGTTTAATGGGCACATTTACTGCTGCAAAATTATGAATCCACATTTCCAATTGAATCATCATTGTCATTCATTGCCACTATAGTCACATTAAGCCCAAGTGGGCATATTCATATTTCATATTTTATCTCTAAAAAATCCCATGGAAATATGTTTGCATGAGTGAAGAGAAAACAAAGGTCACAGTCCTTCTTATTTGATGATCAGCGTTAATTAGCATTAAGTCATCCTCTTTCTGATCTGAAAAATTAAAAACAAAAAATAAGTTTTACTTAGAAGAAAAAAAACTATATGAAGCAATCTGAAAGAAAAAGTGAACAGGTCAAATTCGTGACTTAATGGGGATTCAGCCAAAGTGTAAATATAGTTTGTATACGTTGAAGCCAAAAATATTTCTGATAGATACTCATAACCGCAGATTGTTTACCTGTTGTTTAACTTTGTTTTATTGAGTTTAACATAATGCAAACACAAAACAATTCTCTTGTGTCCCAAGAAATATGACAAAAATGAAACCGGTACCCGCCCGTCCTGTACTCAATAACACAAATCCACCAAGGTGCTGTGATAAGGCGCACAGTTTTGTGTGCTATCTGAGCCAAAACTCCTTCTATCGGGCTCGTGCTGGTTCATGAAACCCCCCCCCAAGAATAAACCCCCCCCCCCTCCCCTGAAACTCCCCCCCCCACCCCAACCAGTGTGCCAAGTCTGTACCTCCGGAAGATGTTGGGAATGAAAGCAGGTAAGTGTCTACATTCCAGAAGTGGCCTGTTGGGTCTGTGCTTCAGTAAGTCGCAAGAGGCGGAGATACTTTGGGCAGGTTATTTAGTTAAATTCCGTTGAGAGGAGCCACAAAATGGGTTGCCAAGTTGTGTGAAAAGATGCAGTAGATTGCGTAAAAGTGGCTTGGATGTGCTCCATACCCAGCGTGTACCATACTTTATGTAGCCAGCAAGTGTGAGTGGGCTGAGTGCAGGTACCCCACAGCGATAAAATGTGCTGAACAGCTGCACTCATGACCAACCCCATCTGTCGACCTCTGATTGATTTCAGGGGAAATTTAAGTGCGTTCGGAAGCCCCAGTAGTGTGTAGGCAGGGAAACGGGGAATTGCGGTATCAAAGTGACTGTCAATATCATTAAGGACTGCTGTCCAATAAGTCTTGACCTCCCTACAATCCCAAAGCAGGTGTGTTAGTGTACCTTCTTCATCACACCCTCTCCAACAAGTCGGGCTGCGATTCGGATTATCTCTATGGAGCCGCACCGAGTCAAATACCAGTACGTCACGAGTTTCACCGCTGATTCCCTACTGGCAGTGTTCCGGGCCGTGTAGATGGGCCCTGTAATATATAGCCTGCCATTCCTTTGTCGTGAGGGTTCTCCCCAACTCTACCTCCCAGCGCCGTTGCCCTGCTGATTTATGCCCATCTGGGAGAGGGAAGGTCATCTTATATAAGTCCGTGATAAGTTTGCGATCCGACTACTTGGCAAATAGCCACTTTTCAAATGCCGTCAACTTCCTACCAGCCAGGGAGCGTGTTTCGGGATGTGTTAGCCAATGTCGGAGTTGAAAGTATTGAAAGCATCGGGGGCGATGATGTCGTGATGCTGTGGGATCTCGGCAAACTGTAGAAACCCCTCAAGGCCAAAAAGATGACCCGCCGATCGGCATGCTGATACTCGCCATTGCGGGAATGCGTTCGCATCCATTCCTGGGGGGAAGTCGGGATTGTCGAACAATGGTGTCAGTGGCGACGGGAAAGTAGTGAGCCCTCTTTTAGTTGCCACTGAGTCCCACACATGTAGCACCATACGAGTTATGGGGGATTTCTGAAGGTATGCAAGCCTGTCCACACGCTTTAAGAAGGGTATCTTCCATAGCGAGGTTTGCACCAACGCCCTATCCTGGAAGAGCCATCTCTTCTCTGACTCAGGTCTGTACCACTCCACAAGGTATCGTAATTGTGTCGCTTGTTGTAGATTGGGTCTCCCAAGGCCCCCCACATCTGGTGCCTGATAGGATAGGCTTCGTCGCATCCTTGGCCTTTTCCCGGCCCATATAAAGTGCTGCAGCTCGTCTTGCAGCCTCATGATGATACCCCTGGGGGGAGCTACCGGGACGGTTTGAAAAATATACAAAAGCTTGGGGGAGAGCGGACATTTTTACCACAGCAATGCGCCCCAGCAGCGACAAAGGCTGTTTCTGCCATCTCCTAAGGTCCCTTTGAATTTGGGAAGTGAGGTTGGAATAATTCAGGGTGACTGTACAATCAGTGGAGGGGGTAAGGGTGATCCCCAGGTATGGGAGCTCCGACTGGATCTGCAAGCCCTGTAAGTCAGAGATGCTCCACTTGCGATTTGTGAGTTACAGCTCAATGGTAGGAGCATGGATTTCCCCCTTTTCAGTTTGAGGCCTGACACCCTCCCATAGGCCTCTATCTCGGCTAGTAAGGCGAGGACTGACTGTGTCGGATTGTCAAGCGTGGCCAAGATATCATCCGCATTTAAGCTGATTGGATGTGATTCCCCCCCAAAGGTGGTCCGAGGATGTTAGGGTTGTCTCGAACTGTCTGCGCTAGGGGTTCTATATAAAGCGCAAAAAGAAGGGGCGAGAGCGGGCACCCTTGTCGCGTGCCCCGCTGAATGTCGAAGGGTTGTGAGCTCAGGCCATTGACACGGATCCTGACTCTTGGCTTGTCGTAGCAACTGGCAACCCATGCTCGAAGGCGTTCCCCAATGTCAAAGTGTATTAAGATTTTCTCCAAAAAACCCAGTCCACTCTGTCAAACGCTTTCTCAGCGTCTATGGACAGGAGCATAGAGTCTGACTGCACGTAAGGGTTTTGTCTATTAAATGGAGGATGCGCTTAGTATTATCACTACATTGCCTGCCAGGGATAAATCCGGATTGGTCGGGTTGTATGATTCCAGGGAGTCGAGGTCCGAGCGTGGAAGCCAACACCCTGGTGAAGGTTTTAAGATCTAGATTAAGTAGGGAAATTGGCCTATAGGCCGAACAATGAGTGCCCTCTTTACCCAACTTAGGTAGTACAATGATGTCGGCCTCCAACATGTCAATGGGGATTGAACCTGGCCCCTGGAATGAGTTGAAAAGTCTGGTAAGAAGCGGCGCTATTAATGGGCAGAAAGCTTTGTAAAAACCAGAAGAAAAGCCATCGGGCCCAGGTGACTTCAGGGGCTTGAGGCGGGATATTGCGCCGATCACTTCTTCCAATCTGATAGGCGCGTCTAGTGAGGCTGCACCTTCTGCGGAGAGAGCAGTTGTTGCCGCTCCTTGCAGGTATGTCTCACCATTTCCGTCGAGAGCAGGGTCTGCACTGTATAAGGATGTGTAATATTCTCTAAAAGCCTCAGCAATGTGCTCGTCATCTCCGAGCTGCTCGCCCCGATCATTATATAAGGTTGTGATTTTGGACCGTTGGACCTTAGCTCTAAGTGCGCTTGCAAGGAGTCGTCCAGTTTTGTCACCCCCCACGTAATATGTGTGTCGGAGCTTTAGTGCGGCGTACTCGGCGCAATCTATGTCGAATCCCGCCAGCTGAGCCCTAGCAGTCTTCAGCTGTATCCAGATCCTCGGGGCCCCTGTGCGGCTGTGCACCCTCTCAAGTTCAGTTACCTTGGCCGTTAAGGTGTCCCGCTTGTCTTTGCACTCTTTAACCTCTGCCGCGGAGATGGCTATCAGCTCCCCCCTCACTACTGCCTTTAAGGCTCCCCAAAGAGCCGCTATAGGTGTATCAGGGCGGTCGTTAAGTGTGAGGTAATCAGTGATGCGGTTGCGAAGTTGTTGGACTATCTCCTTACGTTGTAGTAGGGCCTCACGCAGTCTCCACTTCCCCCCTGACGCCCTGATGTGCGGAACCCGTATGGTTGCCACCACCGCGTCGTGATCGGAGATAGCAGCTGAGATAATGTCTTCACCCTCCACTAACGCGCGAAGCTCCGAGGAGCCTATAAGATGGTCCAGCCTGGCGTATGTGTGGTGCACATGAGAATAGAAGGCATAATGTATGCTCTGAGGGTGCAGGTCCCGCCACAAGTCCACCAGCCACCTTTGACGCATCCAATCCCTACCATCCGGTGAAAGTGCCCCAGAGTTACCCAGGCGGTGACCCGATCTGTCCACCTCCCTGTCCGTGACTAGATTAAGATCCCCACCAATTAGTAAGTAGCGTTCTTGGGAGCGTAGGGGCTCCGAGAGGGCGCCTTTAAAAAGGATTCCTGACCAGAGTTAGGGACATACAGGGACCCCACAATCAAGGACAAGCTGCCCACCCGGACATTATAAGCTAGGAGCCTGCCTTTAATCTCGCCCACCTTGTCCCCTATTTGCCCACAAAAGTGTTTAGCAAATAGAATTGCGACTCCCGCTTTCTTATCAGTGATAGAGGAATAGAATTGCTGGGGGAAGACCCGAGATCTCATCCGGTGCCAATCCTTAGTTAGAAGGTGCGTCTCTTGTAGCAGGCATATAGATGCGCCAGAGTTCTCGAGATATGAGAGGACTGCTCGTCGTTTAATGGGATTGTTAAGTCCCTTCACGTTTAAGGTGAGAACTGTTAGGGTGGTCCCTGTCATTGTACAAGTTGAACAGGTGCTAGCTTGGTGTCAGAGGGGACTGCGTGGAGGTGCTCACAAACTCTGTTCACCCCGGACACACTGGTTCCCACCCCCCTCCCATCGCCCCAACCCAGCCCCACTGGGAACGATCCGGGGAGGTATTCGTTTAATGGGATTGTTAAGTCCCTTCACGTTTAAGGTGAGAACTGTTAGGGTGGTCCCTGTCATTGTACAAGTTGAACAGGCGCTAGCTTGGTGTCAGAGGGGACTGCGTGGAGGTGCTCACAAACTCTGTTCACCCCGGACACACTGGTTCCCACCCCCCTCCCATCGCCCCAACCCAGCCCCACTGGGAACGATCCGGGGAGGTATTCGTCTCCGTGTGGTCGAGCCCCAGCAGCGCGCAGGTCTCCTGGAGGGATCGCAGCTGTTGCAGAGTACCATTCCATTTAAAGATCAGGCGGAAAGGGTGACCCCAGGAGTATGGTATCCCCTTAGCCCTCGGGAACGTCGTGACTTCTCTGAATGCTTTTCTTTTTTGGAGCGTGATGGTTGATAGACCGTGGAACAGCGCTACCGAATGTCCTTGGTAATGAAGAGGTTGCTTCCAATGTGCCGCGCGAAGAATTCTCTCTTTCAGCGGAAAGTCCGGTAGGAAGGCCAGAATGTCCGGGGGTGGGGCAGGCGCGCGCCTCGCCAAACCCACTGTATGGGCCCGGTCGATACGAATGGCAAAGTCCGTAGGTTCCCCTAATATCTCCCGGAAGAGGCCTTGTAGATACATGGTCATATCCGCTCCTTCTGCTTTGGCTGGAACTTCCCGGACCCGGATATTATTGCGTCTGGATCTATTTTCTAAATCCTCCGCGTGCGCCTGCAGATCTGCTTGTTGATCTCTAAGGAGGAGTATTTCTTGTTGGAGGTGTTCAACCTCTTCACTTCTAGTGTGGTCGGAGTCCTCGATAGACGTCACTCGCTCGCCCAGGCTGTCCACTTCACGGCGTATCTCTCTCACCTCCCCCGACACCTCTTGCTTGAGGGTGTGGAAGTCATCGCGCAGGGAGTTGAAGAGGGTTTCCAGGAAAGACCTGATGATAGGCATCTCCCCGTCCCCCGGGTCTGTGTGTTGCTGTGGCGTGGTAGGGGAGGGAGGCCCCCTGTTGCCCCTCTGGGGACCCTTAAGGAGCATGTCTGTGAGCGAACGTTCTCCCTTCTTCCTCGTTTTGGCCATAAGGTGGCGCCGGCTATTGGAGCTCCCTTCCCCCTAGTAGCTCAGGCCGACTGGGACTCTCACCGTGTAGCTTGGGTGCTGAGGGTAGATGTGCCAACCATGGAGTCCTGCACGGGGACACCAGAGTACCATGCTCGCTGCCGTGGAATACTGCAAGGGTAGGCACTGGCCAGCGCACAGCCCACCCGCCGAAATAAACGCCCCCAGCCGGTGTAGCTCTAGGTCTTGGATGCAGTCCCAGGAAGGTGTGCCAATGTAGAAGTCCCCCCCCAGGGGTTACTGTCCGCTGCTGCCAGTCACTTCCTGCCCCCTGAGTAAGAGGACCAGCCACCCGCACCCCCGTGTGTCCCCCTCCTGCTGTGCTCCTGATGTAAGTAGGGGACGCGGGCGCTCAGTTGTGTGGGTACCCACTAGACGGCCAAGTCTCCCAGACCTTCAGGTAGCGTCAGGATGGAGGACCCCCCTTGAGCACTGTGCTGGTGGTGATGTCGAGGCAAGCACCGTGCTTCTGTACACCGCTGCGACTGACGGCGCTCGGCACTGGGCGCGCACGCTGTAGGAGTGTCGGGCTCCGTACCTGAAGATATAGGAAAATGGGCCTCCTCAAGATCTCTCCCCCGGCGCCCCCGATTGAGTGGCGCTCGGCTGCTGGCGATGGAGTGCTGCAGGACTGCAATCTGCCTCTCGCACTGCTGCCTCAATGAGTCCTGCCGGGGGCCGCGCAGCCCCGCCACGCCGCCGCCTGCTCCTCCGCTCCCCTCCACTGTGGTTGCAGGGCGGCACCCGTTAAGTGCCCAGCCGGGGTCTGGTCCAACTCTGCCGCCGCCGGGCCTCAGGGCACTCCCGGGGGAACCAGCAGCGCGGCCCCCAAGGCAACCCCGGAGAGGACAGCCGCTGTCCGCAGCCCCGTGGGCACAGGATCCCCGGCCTCGATTTCCCCGTACCCTCCGGTGGTGCCGCCGCTATGTTGAATCTTCAGCTCTGCCGCCACCCAGCCGGTGCCGCACCTCCGCAGCGCAACGAGGGCCGGGAGCAGTGACAATCGAGACCCAGCTGGCACCTAATCCCGTCTGTAGTGCCGCCCTGCGAAGACCGCTTCAGTGGCTGAGCGGCGTCAGCGCCATTTTGCGATCTCGGCTTGGGAGCCGTCGTGGGGCCGAACGGGAGCGGCACACTCCCCAGAGTTGGTCTCCAGGCTGGTTCCCGGGCTCCGCACCGTCCTTCGCCAGTGTCAGATTCACAACGGGGACTTTGTGCGCAGAAATCGGCCCGGAGATGGGTCCGGCTCGAGGAGCCCCGAGGTCCTGCGTCTTCTCAGGTCGCCATCTTGACCACGCCCCGATTGGTTACCTTTTAAATACTTTCCCGGATTTTAGATTTTGAAACTTTCAAGCCGTACCCCTGTGTGCCAGTAGGTAGCGTTGTGTGGCTCTGACCCGATACCATTTGTGAGAAGCTGGCCGGGTATATGATGTCCACTAATGTAAGTGGGCATGCTGGACCAGTCCAGACAACCCTTATCGTGATTTAAGAGTTCTTAGACAACCTTAGAAAGCTCTCTAAGTGGTAGCCATGGGGAGCAGCGTTCAGGCTTAGTCCAGAAGGAGTGTAAAGCAGTTTGTTTGACCAGAATGCAATCTTATAGTATAGATGAAATGAAAGAGATCCACACAAGGTATTTATAAAAATATGTATTTATTATATAATATCCTCCAACACGTTTAAATATCTCCTACCCGGAGATAAACACAACGCACACAATACTTTGCATAGAAATACAGTAAATAGCATGGAATACACATTGGGCCCCGGGGGGGGGGGGGGGGGGACCAAACCATATGCTAAGAAAGTGGTGTAAGAACCAAGACTCAGGTCAACACAATGTCGAGAGGACGTAGAAGTGCTGGGACCCAAGAAAACACCCAAAGTGAGTGACTCGGAACCCCACGGAGAGCATGTGCAGTGTGGGAACACAACTGTGTGCTCCGTACAAATCAACATGTAAGTCGCGGTTGGAAATTTAAATATTAAGGACCTTCCCCAGTGGACCCTGAAGACACCCCATGGATGACAGAAGGTTGGAGAGCCACCCCACCCATGCATACCCTAGTATCCACGTTGCCTACACCAGGGAAGTAGGGTGCATAGGTGTGAAGTGGTGTTGGAAACCGCCGTCAAACCCAATGGAGGACTTCAGGAGTGCCGCTGCTGAAGAAGGAGAAAGTGTCTGGTGGAATCCGAAGGTGGATTCTAGTTGGGAGATACCTGCAAGCAGAGGGGACAGAGTTTATGTCACTCAGGAGTGACCAGGAAATCTGAAAGATGAATGTCCACCAATGTCGGAAGATGCAGGAGAGTTGACGAGGACCTTGACTCTGCAACTGTGAGAACCAAGCGATGCTGAGGAAGACCAGGAGCCATGCACGAGCTGTCCCACATCGGAATTCAAGTGCTGAGGGGTCGGTGTCCGGCAGGAGCACAAACAAGCCTTGGCAAAGGCAACCAATGCAGAAGTCAAAGAAGGTGCAATGTCGGGACCAGCAAGGTCCAGGGGACTCACCACAAGCAGAGGAGACAGGGCAGGCCCTGAGCAATCAGGGGAGCCCAAAAAAAGCAAAGATAACCTTCAAAAGGACCCACAGACAGGAGGCACTGGAGTCACAAGAGGACCTTGAGCCGCTCACCAAAAGATGCCGACCACGGTGCAAGCAGTGCGTTGTGGCCGAAGAGTCTGGTCACTGGAGATGCTTGAGGTTGGGGCTACTTGGAGCCCGAAGATCTCGGTGGAAGAAAGCCAACAAGCCTTTGTAACAGCAAGTTGATGCGGTGCACAGGGGTTTCTGTTCCTGCGGCTCCCATGAGGGATACTGACCTCAAACTTGGTGAGAAGGGAGGGCAGGCCTTGAGAGCCGTGGAGAACCACCACCTGTATTGCAGAACTCTTTCACTTCAAGGGAGATTCCTTCAGGTGTCTTGGATGCCCACAGGCCTTGGAAGGGTCTTGTATGGTGCACAGGCACAGACAATGCAGCAGACTGAAAGGAGGACGAAGTTGAGCCCAAACGAAGTCCAGAGTGCCCAGATGGTAGAAGTAGAAGTGGTTTCTGAATTGAATCTTGTCCCACAACAAATCTAGGGACCTACACCCAGGTAAGCCCTTAAGTACCCTAAGGAAATCATTGGGATGATTTAGGGGATCCTCCCAGGGGACGGACTGGACAGGGGGGAGGTTACTCATGTCCTTTTTTGGTCTCGCTGAGACAGCGAAAGCTGTCTCTTTGAGACATTTTGTAAGTGGGCTTTCAAAAGTGCTACCCACATGGTTTTGCTGGCCTAGGGCTTGAATGCACGATGGCGTGCATGTGCACAGCTGCTCCTCTGCTCCTTGCATTCCCCCCTCCCTTCTCACCCAGCCCTTTGATGCTCTGCTCGATTACTTTCACTTTAGCCGCTTTGACCCTTGCATTCCCCCCTCCCTCTCACCCAGCCCTTTGATGCTCTGCTCGATTACTTTCACTTTCGCCGCTTTGATGTTTGATCGCAAACTTCCGCTTGGCATAGCCTGTACTTGTTCTCTTTGTCCTCACATATGCTCTTCCCTCTATGTTTTTCTCTCTGGTCTCACATGTGCTATTCCCTCTGTATTTTCACTCTGCCCTCACATGTGCTTTTCCCTTTCCATTTTTCTCTCTTTCCTCACACATGCTATTCCCTCTGTATTTGTCTCTCTTCCCTCACATGTACTCTTCCCACTGCATTTTTTCTCTACGCTCTCACATGTGCTCTTCGCTCTGTATTTTTTTCTCTGCCCTCGCATGTATTCTTCTCTCTATATTTTTCTCTCTGCTCTCACATGCTCTCTTCCCTCTATGTTTTTATCTCCGGTCTAACATGCGCCCTACCCTCTGTATTTTTCGCTTTGCTCTCACATGAGCTCTTCCCTCTCTATTTTTCTCTCCTCCCTCACATGGACTCTTCCCTCTGTATTTTTCTCTCTGCCCTCACGTGCTTTTCCCTCTGTATTTTTCTCTCTGCCCTCACATACTCTTCCCTGTATGTTTTCCTCTTTGCCCTCAAGTGCACTCTTCCCTCTGATCACATGCATACACAACTATGCACACATACAAACACACACATGCATTTACACACACATATGAACATATACAAACACACACAGACATGCATAAACATATGCATATACATGCACACCAACACACCAACCCCACATACACATATAAACAAGCACGCACACCAACATACTCAAACACGTATACATACACACAAACATGCATACACAGACATAGGTATACACACAAACATATGTGTACACATTCATGAAGACAAATGAACACAATGACACACCCATACTTGCACACCAACACACACATGCATACACAAACATATACACATACAAACACACACACATGCATACACACACAGATATATACATATAGACACACACACTATGCACACACACGCATCTCCCGTACTGTCTCAGTGGAAGAGTCGGTATCAGCTGTCTCCTAGAGGGAGATCTCGCATGAGACAGTAAGACTCAGAGACATGTGGTGGTGGGGAGAGACAGACATGCCTCCCTTTAATTGTGTTGTTGCAAGATGGTGACTATCTTCTGCCACTGGTGCATTCAGATAAGCGGCAGGAAGTTCGTCGGACACATGCACTGGTTTCAATTTCGAGAAAGTGGGGTGAACGTTTCACAGATCGGGAGTGTGTGTCAACACGTGTTTCTCCTTCACGGCAAGGCCAATCAGTACGTTTTGTTTAACCGTGTGGTCATGAATCCTTTAATTGCATAAGTGAGCGGGTATGGATGTAAACAAAAATGTAACACTAATACCACATTTTCTGTCACTCTTGTGAACAGGTTTGCTGTGAATGTATGAATGAGAATGGCGTTTTAGAATACGTTGCATGGAAAAGGGTCAACATGGTGTATACGTGTTTTTGGGTGTTTTTAAAAAAAAAATTAAATTTATTTTTTATTGCATGGTTAATGTCATGATATACCGGAATCGGATGCTTCATTGCAGATCAGTTGTTTGGCCCGTGGTTATTTACGAGTTTGGAAAATACTTTTGTATTGTTTCAATTCTTTTTGTCTCTGCCCTATCTCTTGGCTGCGTCCTTACTCTCTCCCATCTTCTCTCTCCACCTCTTTGCTACATGTTCTCTCGTAATGTTTTCATTTTTCCCAACTCTCCTCTTTACTCTCTCTAATTCTTTTTTTTGCTCCTTTTCTGTCGCTGTCCCTTCTCTCCTCTTTCTCTCCCCACCTGTCCCTTCTCTAACCCCGCTCCTCTTCCTCTGCCTGCCCCCCATCCCTCTATCTCGCAGTACTGCAGCATAGGCAGCACCAGGTCTCTGATGCCTTCTCAGTGTTGGCCCTGGGGGTGGAGGAGGTAAGTCAGCCCCCCAAGTGAATCCCATTATCAACAGATAGTGAACCTCTATTTACCAACAAGTACAGAGTGGTCTCGGGTGACGGCTGATGCGAACAGTGATCTGCTCTCGGCCCCGGCAGGGCCTGTGGGGTGGGGGCGTTACCTTACACTAGGAGAGGAAGTAAAAGTGATATCCTCCCCTCCCCCCCACTCCACCACTGTCTCTCCTCACCCTCCACCTCTCTCTCTCCTCCACTTCTGATTCCCTTCCAACTCGGTCTCTCCTTACCCTCCACCTCGGTCTCTCCTTACCCTCCACCTCGGTCTCTCCTCACCCTCCACCTCGGTCTCTCCTCACTCTCCACCTCGGTCTCTCCTCACCCTCCACCTCCGTCTCTCCTCACCCTCCACCTCCGTCTCTCCTCACCCTCCACCTCCGTCTCTCCTCACCCTCCACCTCCGTCTCTCCTCACCCTCCACCTCCGTCTCTCCTCACCCTCCAACTCTGTTTCTCCTCACCCTCCACCTCACCCTCCACGTGTCTCTCCTCACCCTCCACCTCACCCTCCTCACCCTCCACGTGTCTCTCCTCACCCTCCACGTGTCTCTCCTCACCCTCCACACGTGTCTCTCCTCACCCTCCACACGTCTCTCCTCACCCTCCACACGTCTCTCCTCACCCTCCACACGTCTCTCCTCACCCTCCACACGTCTCTCCTCACCCTCCACACGTCTCTCCTCACCCGCCACACGTGTCTCTCCTCACCCTCCACACGTGTCTCTCCTCACCCTCCACACGTGTCTCTGCTCACCCTCCACACGTGTCTCTGCTCACCCTCCACACATGTCTCTGCTCACCCTCCACGTGTCTCTCCTCACCCTCCACACATCTCTCCTCACCCTCCACACGTCTCTCCTCACCCTCCACACGTCTCTCCTCACCCTCCACACGTCTCTCCTCACCCTCCACACGTCTCTCTCCTCACCCTCCACCTCACCCTCCACACGTGTCTCTCATCACCCTCCGTGTCTCTCCTCACCCTCCACGTTTCTCTCCTCACCCTCCATGTGTCTCTCCTCACCCTCCACGTGTCTCTCCTCACCCTCCACGTGTCTCTCCTCATCCTCCACGTGTCTCTCCTCACCCTCCATGTCTCTCCTCACCCTCCACGTGTCTCTCCTCACCCTCCACACGTCTCTCCTCACCCTCCACACATGTCTCTCCTCACCCTCCACACGTGTCTCTTCACCCTCCACATGTGTCTCTCCTCACCCTCCACGTCTCTCCTCACCCTCCACACGTGTCTCTCCTCACCCTTCACACGTGTCTCTCCTCACCCTCCACACGTGTCTCCTCACCCTCCGCCTCACCCTCCACATGTGTCTCCTCCTCACCCTCCACATGTGTCTCCTCCTCACCCTCCACAGGTGTCTCCTCCTCACCCTCCACAGGTGTCTCCTCCTCACGCTCCACATGTGTCTCCTCCTCACGCTCCACATGTCTCCTCCTCACGCTCCACATGTCTCTCCTCACCCTCCACACGTGTCTCTCCTCACCCTCCACACATGTCTCTCCTCTCCCTACACGTGTCTCTCCTCACCCTCCACGTGTCTCTCCTGCACGCCTCACACTGCTGCATGCCTCACACTGCTGCACGCCTCACACTGCTGCACGCCTCACACTGCTGCACGCCTCACACTGCTGCACGCCTCACACTGCTGCATGCCTCACACTGCTGCACTCCACACACTGCTGCATGCCGCTGCACGCCACACACTGCCACACACTGCTGCACGCTGCACACTGCTGCACGCCGCACACTGCTGCACGCCGCACACTGCTGCACGCCACACACTGCTGCACGCCACACACTGCTACACGAAACATTGCTGCACGCCACACACTGCTGCACGGCACACACTGATGCAACCGGCACACTGCTGCACGCCACACACTGCTGCACACTGCTGCATTACTCACTGCTGCACGCAGCACACTGCTGCACGCCGCACACTGCTGCACGCCGCTGCACGCCACAGTGCTGCATGCCTCACACTGCTACATGAAACACTGCTGCACGCCGCACACTGCTGCATGCCGCACACTGCTGCATGCCGCACACTGCTGCACGCCGCACACTGCTGCACGCCGCACACTGCTGCACGCCGCACACTGCTGCACGCCTCACACTGCTGCACGCCGCACACTGCTGCACGCCTCACACTGCTGCACTCCACACACTGCTTATATGCGAGTTTATGCTACTGACATTGTAAATGACAATGCCTTTTGTTTTAAAACCAAAACATAAATAAAAGGCATTGTAATTTTACAATGCCAATAGCTCAAACTCTTATAAATGCGAGACATATTGCATTGCAAATGCTTGTTCTAGTTTTGCCCCAGAGCGGGAGCCAACGGCTCCCAGAGCTGGTTTGAACTGGACTATGCATGGGGACATCAAATGTGCCCCTCATGCAGACTGAGTGATGCTGGCAAGCACACCCAACCGGCCCCAATACACTAAATCCTAAATTACGCAATGCCCCTCTATATAGCATATGGCTGCTTCACTTACAACCCGGGAGAATGGACTCCGTAGGCTGTAGGGGTGTCCTGCTCATGCAGGGGCACCTTCACACTTAGAACTACACACCCAGCCTTCAGGATTGCAAAGGCCTGCTATAGGGGTGACTTAAAGGGCTTAAGTGCAGTGACCCTAGATATAGGAAACCTATATCTTTAGTAAGTGGTTCTAGCACCAGCTTACACAGGCTGCAATGGCAGGCCTGTAATTCCATTTTGAATGGGCTCCCATGGGTAGCATAATGCATGCTTCCGCCCATGGGAGACCTCTGGGGTACTTATTTTGTTTTGTTTTTACGGAGTTTT
Organism: Triturus cristatus; assembly: GCF_964204655.1. Lineage (NCBI taxonomy): Eukaryota > Metazoa > Chordata > Amphibia > Caudata > Salamandridae > Triturus > Triturus cristatus. Next base: position 674,796,595 of record NC_140593.1, on the reverse strand, counting down.
ATATAGCGCGAACTTGACCCGGTATCAGAGCGCTTTACATAGCACCAGTTGCATTACATGAGGACACATTCATTTTTTAGTCTAGGCACGGGGAGATTAAGTGATTTGCCCAGAATCACAGGATGGTCAGCGTCATTGCCTAGTCTCAAACCCAGTTCCCCAGATTCGAGGTCAACTGCCCTGGCCGTTAGGACAACTCCTCTCTCCTGCCCTGGTTACCTTACTACCATATACTAGGGACTGATAAGGGTACCCCAGTATCCAATTTGAGATGTACCTAAGTACTGAATATAACAATTTAAGGGAGAAAGCAGATAAACTGTGGTCCTGATTGGCAGGATCCCAGTCAGACTAGTCAATAACAGTTTAGGACCAGGCAAAAAGTAGGGGTAACCATAACAGCAGATCCTACTTTCCTACACCATTCTTCTCCAGAACTGACATGCAGAGACACATATCAGAGCCACTGAAGAATGCTGCCATCAGTTCCTTTTTTCTGTGCCACCAGACCTGGATTCGGAGTTCTCCTTGTCTCTCATGAGGCAAAATTCTACAATCTCCTTCAAAATCTACCTGATAATTCCAGTGTGCAAGGGACAATGTAATCTCCTACAGCCACAGGGTTGAAACCTCGTTGGGACTGTCACAAGCAAATGTGTCTGACAGATGCTTACCAGATTTGTATTTGGTGCTTGGGATTGGATCCCAACTCCAATGCCTGTAGCAACTGCTCACAGATGAATCCCAAGGCCATCCAGGACCATGAGTTGAAGTTGTATTGCAACAAACACCAGAAGGCTCCACACCATGACCGGTCGAATGAAAGGCCCTGGTACCATTCCCGGTGATGTTCTCACAGCAGATCTTGATTGCTGTCGAAGTCATCAGGTAAGTCAAAAAACAAGCACAAGAAGTCCAAGCAGGACTCTGCCCTGACCTACCATCCTTGAACACCTGTGAAGGTGCGAGGACATAAACGTGCCTCTTGGGCTTAGTCTCCCTCATAGACAATTTTGACTCATTCCCCGGGCAACTGAGTTTCAGCTACTCTGTGGAAACAAAACAGTTCTGAGTTGCTGTACTGTGATTATTTGGCATGTTTCATGCTTCCTCTGGTGTGCTTTCAGGTCTCAAAGAACCATGAGAACCTCTGAATGGGATTGAACCAGCGAGTTAGCTGGAACCTTTGGACACATTATGGGTCCATATCGGCTTCAGTGCGGATGTCGGTCCTGATGCCACAAACCACGCTTGACCTCAGATCATCGTCAATGTCTACGCCAGATGACGAAGCACAACCTATAGGTCTCTCTGACTCCAAGCTGACCTTTCTTCGATCAAGGCTGCAGCCCAATCTCTTTGGGCCACAGCCTTCTGGTAACTCATCGGACACTTACACCTTGTCCTTCCCTCAAGGAAGGGCCAACATTATCCGCACTGACTCTGACAATGACAACTAGTATGATGAGCTACAAGGTACCAGTGAGCTGAAAACTCCTCCAGACACTGGAATGGTCTTTCCACCTGGACCTGCTACTGAGGAAAGGTCCTCTTTTGCAGTGGTGATGCGAAGGGCAGCTGAGGTCCTTGGACTCCATTTGACCACTATGGAAATAAACATTAATATACTAACTAAAGTCCCCCAACCAGATTGTCTTTTAATGAGTCCCTTATGGGCCCCCTCCTGGAGGCAAAGCCATGTCATGGACTGCCACTAAATAGTCATATTTGAAGGTGCCAGTGCCCTGCCCAGGGTCATCCAGTTTTTCTAATACCGCACCTGACCCCAGAAACTTTAGCGGTGAAAGCATCCAAGAGCAGAGTCAGCCCAAATGCCTTCCCCACCAACCTACTGGATAGGAAATAAAAGCGCCTGAAAACATTTGAAAAAAGCATGTTTTCTTCTTCGAGTCTGGCATTTAGGTCCATCAATGGCAGCTGTTTATTGGGCCAATAGACTCACACCCTTTCGGACGTTGTCGCTTTGGTAAGCAGCGGACTTGCGCCCCACTTACACTCAAGCCATTCCGGATGGCTGCAATGCATCAAAATTCACAATTCACTGTAGGCTCGATAGCACAGTTTGCCTTGATCGGGCGATAGGCACAACTGTGATACTTCAAAGACATGGCTGGATAATATCTACAGGCTTCTCCTTTCAGCACCTTTTGGACAGCAGGGCCACAGCGCAGTTGTTGGGCCTGTCTGTTCTGCCAGCAGTTTAGCCTGCTCTGGCAGGGGCTTTCAGTACTGCCAATGTATGCCCTTCAGGTAGTCCAGAAGACCAAACAGCCCTTTTGTGGCCTTGGCACCCACATAGAGCATGGACAGCAAGCAGCCGAAACCTCAGCCCCTCCAGGTGCTGCAGCTACAGTGTCTCTTGTGTGGCTCCTTCCAGGCACACAGTCAGCCGGCTGGAGGAAAGAGCCAGCATTTTGTCAAGCAATCACTTTGTAGTGGATTGGGTACCGGGGTCTGTTAAAACTTCTGAGATTGCTACTAGGGAACCACTGTGTAATACATCAAAGGAAGGCTGGTACAGTTACTCGTGCACCCCCCCCCCCCCCCACACTGCCATGTGCTACTGCAACAAGCAGGGCAGCCATGGATCCTGTGAAATGCCTCTGGAAGTAACTGGAGCGCCATGGAATTTTACTGGTGGCATACCACCTGCGGGATGTTTGAATACCAGGTTGGTTATTCATCAGCTGATGCCTAGTGGATCACAAATGGCAGCTACACCTGGAGGTGGCGCAAGGTCTCTTCCGCAAATGCTTAGAGCCTTGGCTCAATCTGTTTGCCGCAGCTGAGAACAAGCAATGTCAGCATTTTTGCACTTTGGGGTTCCCAGGACAGCTCTCTCTTGGAGACTCACTCCACTTAGAGTGGAGTTCAGGCTCCTATATGCCTTTCTGCCTCTACCTCTGCTTTCCTAAGATCAGGAACGATCAGGCCCATTATTCTAGTGGCATCAGATTAGGCAAGGAAAGTTTTGTTCCCTGACATTCAGGGCATGAGTATCTGTCCTCCGATCAGGCTGCAATTTAGGGATCTGCATGAGGGCATGGTCCTGCACATAGGCCTACACAATCTTCATCACTATGCTTAGAGACTGAGTGGTGGCATTTGATCTCACTTGAGCTTCCTTCCGAAGTAGTTGATGTCATTTTGACAGCCAGGCTCCCTCCACGAAATCCGTACATGCATGCTGTTGGGATTAGTTTGTGGCTTGGTGAAGTACCAAGCAGACTGACCCACTTCACTCAAGCTAAACTATCTTATTTTATTCACAGTTAAAGATTATTTGTCTGCTCTTTCGGCTTCTATGTGGTTGCCAGAACGTCCGTGTTTATTTCATTCACCCGCTGTGATGCATTATTATAAAGGGTTGCAACATATGTTCTGATAGAGACTTCTAAATGCAGATTCCTCTCCTTTTCAATACCTCCAGGCATCAAACTAGATCTAGAAAATTTTGCATTGTCATTTCCTCCAGCAGGTGGTCTCATGCAACGTCATGTCACCTTATGCCGCTCCATCTGGTGCACATGGGGGACCAGTATATATGCCATAGCTGCTCATTTCCTTTCATTCTGCACCAACTGACACAGACCCAGAGCTTCAAATGTCTGTTCACAGTTTTGGTAATTTTCTTTGAAAATTGTGATTTTAGGGGTCAGGGTGTTATGCGCATGGGACCGGTGAAGCGCTGTTCGCAGTTGAAACGGGCTCCCGCGCCGCACGCATACTCGGCAATGACTACAACCCCCATGATGCTCTGAGAAGCATGCCCCGCGTGACCCACGTAACGCTCGGCGGAGCGGATATAGCCAGCTGAGCCCGGCGAGCGTTGCCGATGATTCCTGTTGTGTTTCTGTCTTGGCCTCCATCGATTTCCGTGACCCCGACGAAAGTGCTGCAGCTCCTGTTCAGACACCGCCCAAGGATTTCCGGGCTCAGTACCAGTTCGCGTTCTCCATAGAAGACACCGACCAAGGATTTCCGGGCTCAGTACCAGTTCGCGTTCTCCATAGAAGACACCGACCAAGGATTTCCGGGCTCAGTACCAGTTCACGTTCTCCACAGAAGATACCGCCCAAGGATTTCCGGGCTAGGAGCACGGAAAGCGTGCTACATGCGAGAGTCGCCCAAGGATTTCCGGGCACATCCTGAACTCCGCGAGCCACCTCCGGACTCCCCCAAAAAGGAAGCAGAGGTCAAGTTCGCCTAGCTACTAAACAGTGAGTACCCCTTGCGGGCTGCCTGTAACACGGCGAATTCCGAAGGTCTTCAGGCTAGCAAGGCAGGGAAGAAAACGGAATGCGTACTCTGAAACCATTAACTTAAGTGACATTACTTTCTTTCTTTTGTTGTTTCAACCTACTGCAGAACTCAGGAGCATTAAGCGCAACCAGGGTTGGGCTGCTCTTTGCTCCTAGTGGTTCTAGGTTTCGTTTGCTGCCAACACTACGAACGCTACACCCTATGACTGTAGCAGTACTCCACTGCCTCTTAAGTGGAGTAAGGTTCTACTCTGAGAACATTGACAAGGAATAGAACCAAGGGAGGCTACAGCAGGTATATAAGGATAAGGGAGGGGTTTGCATTTTACAGGTCTGGACGGGGCGGGAACGCAGTTTGACTCATGGTGTGTTTGTGTCTTTGCAGGTCTCCCTCCTAGCCGTTCCTACCCTTCCTTCCCTCGCTCACCTGCCTCGTCTGTCCGCGTGTGTAATACCTATTCCGGACTAGGGGCAGGTGGGAGGTGGACCCCATAGAGCATCAGCGCCATCCCGAGGAGTTGGAACCCGTGGCACCCTGACACAGGGTTTAAGTTGTGTATGACATGTAGCCAACAAGATATCGGTTGTGGATGCACCTGATGTCTGCTTAAGGTGTTTCATACTGACCATGACTTGAAGTTGTGTTCACTGTGTGCCAAGATGAAAAAGAGGGACATCCGTGAGATGAAGCTTGCAATAACAGATATGAGGAGGTGACGGTTGAGTCTCGGTCGATGACCAGTGCTTGGCAGTGCCAGTCGAGGTCAAAAATGAGGACTCGGGGGAGGAGCCTAGCGCTTGACCAAGATGGCCGCGTGAGCCTTGAGCTCCTGCTACCCTCGCGCCCTCCTGCAATCATCCTGGCCTAAATCCTGATTTTCATGCACGGCATCCTGCAGATGAGTCACAGCTGGGGCGACTGACGTTATCCGGGCTAAGATCGCCCACCGGGGACCGGAGTTGTGCGCGGCGGAAGATTGCGGCCTACCCCCGAAGGATGCCAGGGGCTTGCGGTGGCAGGATGCCCGGCCACTAATTGAACAACAACGGCCTTGGGAGGAGTGAACTGACGGGCGGACGCCGCCGCACTTTCACTTTCGCTTTCTCGCCCTTTGTTTGCTCAGGGTGGGGAGTGCTCCGTGCAGGCCCTCTATTGTCTGGAAGACCTCCACACGGTCCTGACTAGCTGCTGAAGACCTAGTTGACCCTGTTTCCTCTAGCGGAGTGAGGGACGTCCTTTTGCTACTGACCGTCCTGCTACTCGAGATGTCGACCAAATCAGAGGCGGACAGGTCGAAGTCTAAGACTACCAGGCGAGGCGGCTATACCCAATCCAATAATATGGATCGTTATGCCCAGCAGAAGGGGTCGCCTGGTGGATCGGGACAGTCGCTGGAAGCACAGAAGGCCGATTCATCCCCGGCCTCGGAGTTATCATTGCAGGATATCAAGGGGGCGATAGATGGGATGCAATCTTCGATTGGCCGGCAGTTCGAGACCCTGGCGCACAAGGTGGATATGATCTTGGCTGATGTCAACTTGATTCGCGCGGATCTGGGCAAAACCAACGAGCGGGTCAAGTCCTTGGACCTCCAGACCACTGGCCTCGCGGACGACGTCTCGGAGCTTCAGGCTGAGGTTCGCAAGTTACGGACCGCGAATGACCTCTCCGCCCGCCGGCTCGAAGACTTTGAAGGTCGGGCCCGGCGCAACAATGTGCGCATTATTGGGGTCCCGGAAACTTCGGGTTTACTCGTCGAGGACTTGGTGGTGAATCATCTTGCGCCTAAGGGCCTCGGCAAGTTTTTTGCGGTGGAGTGGGCTCACCGAGTGCCTGGCGGACGGCCTAAGGTGGGAGCCCCCCCCACGGCCGATTGTCGCCCGGATCTTCCATTTCCGAGATCGGGACGCTATCCTGCAAGCATCGAGGGTGACAGGCCCGGTGCCTTTTCAGAATGCCTCTGTGAGCTTTTACCCTGACTTCACCCAGATGGTGCAGAAACAGAGGCAAAGTTTTCTGGGGGTGAAGCGGCGCCTCAGGGATATGGACCTGAAGTATGCCATGCTTTTCCCCGCCAGGCTGCGTGTGGTATATGAGGATCGGACTTTCTTCTTCGAATCACCGGACATGGCAGGGGACTGGTTGGATGCACTCCCTCGGCGACAGCCCCGCCGGGACAGCGTGAATGGGGCCGAAGGCGACCGGGATGGACAGAAGTGATACCTCCGGTGTTGGCCTGTTTTGATTCAGCCCCGGACAGTGACTCGCACCTTATTGCAGTAATGGGAGGGCGGCGGGTGGAAGATAGGGGCTCTTTCCTCCCTTGGGGTACTTTTTGTAGATTTGTTTTTGATAGGGCGACAGGCACACTGCAAGTTGGGGGGGCTTTGTAAGCTGACGCAGGGGTGCAGGGTGGGGAGGGGGATTCAGGATGTTGGGGTTGTTGTTTGAGGTTGTTGTTTTCTTCTTGCAAGGCGTACCAATGACTGTCAGAATTGTCCGATTGTGGTTCTCCGGGGGGGGGGGGAGGTCTCTTTGTGTTCAGGGATGGGGGATAGGGGCTTAAACATAATTAGCTGGAATGTTAATGGCTTAGGGGATCGTATTAAACGGGGGATAGTCCTGCAATTCTTGAAACGGACCTCGCCAGATGTGGTCCTCCTGCAGGAGACCCACCTTATAGGGAATATGTGTTATGCACTTAACAGAAAGGGCTATAAATTCATTGCTCACTCAGGGTTTTCCTCGGGATCCAGGGGTGCGGGCATACTCGTTAGAGCTTCCCTACCATTTGAGGTTGACTCCACCATTGCTGATGATAGGGGGCGCTTTGTGGCCGTGGCGGGGAGGTGGGAGGGCAGAACGTTGGTATTGGTTTCTGTTTATGTCCCTCCTGCCCTGCAGGCCTCCACGTTTGCTGATCTGGGCAAGGCCTTGTTGGAACTCCCCGAAGGGATGCTAGTTGTGGGAGGAGACTTCAATGCGGTTGGTTCTGGAATGCTCGACAGGTACCCGCCCAGAGACACCGGGGGTGCTCAGAAGTGGCTTCCCGACTTTATTGATACTTTTGGTCTGGTAGATTGTTGGAGGCTGCGGCACCCCACTCAGAGACAATACACTTTTCATTCTGGGGCCCACGGGAGTCTCTCTCGGATTGATTATTTGCTCACTCTGGCGGCACACGCCTCTTTGGTATCTGAGGCTAGGCACATGGCACGAGGCATATCTGATCATTCACCGGTGTGGGCCCGTCTGGACATTGGCCGGGTGGTGGGGGGCAGGGTGGCTCCCATTAACCCCTGGTACTTTCGTGACCCCAAGCTGCGCAGCGCGTTGCTGAAGACAGTCGACCACTATTTTCGGGATAATCAGGGCTCAGTTGAATCCGCGGTGTCCTTGTGGGAAGCTTCTAAGACTGTACTGAGAGGGGAGGCCTTGTCCTTGGTAGTGGCCGCCAAGCGGCGGAGGGACGCCGAGGTGATACAAGTAGAGCACGAGATAGCGGCCTTAGAGGTGGCCTTGGAGGGGGATGTTGCGACGTCCACACTGCATAATTTGAGCCTGAAGCAATTGGAATATAGGGATCTGGTGACGAACGCCGCCAAGACCCTCAACAGGGAGCAGCAGGGTAGATTGTACGACGTTGGTGATAAGGCCGGGAAATTGCTGGCATGGCTAGATAAAAAGGAGCGTGTTAATCGTGTGGTGCCGGAGTTGTTGACGGATGGGGGAGAGGTTGTCACTGATCCCGACGGTATAGTTCGGTGTTTCTCGGACTATTTTCGTACAGTATACACCTCGGTCTCGGATAGGCCGACTGAGGATTCGTGTGATCTTCTGCGTGACATCGCTCTGCCCTGCCTTTCTGCCATTGATAGGGAGGACCTCGATGGTGATATCACGGTAGACGAAGTGGCGGGTGCTATCCGTGCGTTGCGCTCCGGTAAGGCATCGGGCCCAAATGGTCTGCCGATAGAGCTGTACAAGCTTTGTCCGGATAAGTTGGCTCCTCACCTGCGCGCCATGTTCGTGGAGGCGCGGGGGAATGGGTTTCTTCCGCTCGATCAAAGGTTGGCGACGATTGTGGTGATACATAAAGACGGAAAGCCCCGGGATAAGTGTGGCTCCTATCGGCCGATCTCACTTCTTAACGCCGAGCCGAAAATCCTTGCAAAGATTCTCGCCAACCGCCTGGTCCGGGTGCTTGGCGACTTGATCCACCCGGATCAGTCGGGTTTTATCCCGCACCGTAGCACTGCACTAAATCTTAGACGCCTCCATGGAGTGATTGCTAGGACGGTACGATGCGAGAGCCGGCTATTGTGGCGTCCCTCGCTGCCACGATGGCCTTTGACACGGTGGAGTGGGCATACCTGTGGGCTGTGCTAGCCAAGTTCGGCTTCGGGCCTGGATTTGTGGGATGGGTGAGGCTGCTCTATGAGGGGCCTCTTGCGAGCGTCGTGGTGAACGGGCGGGCGTCGGCACCGTTCGAGCTCGGGAGAGGCACCCGTCAGGGTTGTCCCCTGTCGCCGTTGCTGTTCGCCCTTGCTCTTGAGCCGTTGGCGGCGTGGATACGGTGGCACCCGGATATACGTGGGATTCGTTGGTCGCCTGACCACGAAGACCGTATTTCACTCTACGCCGACGATATTCTGCTATACCTTGCCTTGCCCAAGAAATCTCTGATAGTGGTTTGTGACGTCTTGACATCTTTCGGTAGAAACTCGGGCCTAGTCATTAATTGGGGGAAGTCATACTTGTATGTCCTGTGTGGGGATGTCCCGCCTGTCCCGCGCAACTGCTCGATCCAGATAGCCCAGCAGGGCTTTTTGTATTTGGGGATCTATATTTCCACCGACCCCATTTTGCGCTACGAGAGGAACTTGCTCCCTCCCTTGGCGCGTCTGCGGCGGGACGTGGCGGGCTGGCGGCGATTGCCGCTTTCCCTCCTTGGCCGCGCCGCACTGTTCAAAATGATGTCCCTTCCCCGTTTCCTCTATGCTCTGCAGAATACCCTTGACTTGGTCCCGGCCAGCTATTTCCGTGAGGTCGAGAGCCACCAGCGTGTGCTCTTGTGGGACGGGCGTCCGCGTATAGCGATCGCTAAGTTGACGCTTCCGTGGTACGACGGTGGTATCGCGCTTCCAGACATTCAACGTTACTACTGGGCCACCCAGTTGAGCGCGATTAACCATGGTGTATATGGTCCGGCGCTAAGCCCCGGCTTCGCCATGGACCGATGGTTGCTCCGTGGGGGTAATTACCACAGAGCGTTGTACTCGAAGTCGTCGGACTTCGCCCTTACGGGGCCCACCAGAGTGGCCGTTCATGTATGGAAGGTGGCGACGGACTCGCTGGGCTGGAAGGGTAAGCTTACCCTTGCCACCCCTCTGTTTGACTCCGACATTCTGGGGAAGCTTTGGCATACAAAAGGGTTCGAGAAATGGGACCTGATCGGCATATCCAGGGTTGGAGACCTTTTGGTTAAGGGTAGGATAAAGTCATTCGAGGAGTTGCAGAAGGAATACGAGCTGGGGAGCACGGAGTTCTTCCGATATGCTCAAGTGCGCCACGCCTTGCAGTCAGTCCTTGTAGAAGGGGAGAAGGTGCCCGAGTCCTCTCCGTTGGAGGACCGGATCCTGGATGGCTATATGCCAGAGAGCACGATTTCGCTCATTTATGAGAAACTTATTAATGTTCGGGCGGATCTTCTTCTAGGGTTGCGCGATCAATGGACCAGGGATGGCCTTGAACTAGATGATGAGGATTGGCAGTATGCAGTTTCTTCTCCCAAAGAGGTCGCTATCCCCGCGCGCCTGCGGCTGGTGCAGCTTAAAATACTCCATAGGGTCTATGTGACGGGGCCCAGGTTGCTTCACATGGGTTTCTCTGAGGAGGGCTTATGTAAGAGAGGCTGTGGTATGGTGGTTACCTTCCTACATATTATTTGGGAATGCGGTGCGATTATGGAGTTTTGAAGGCGAGTCCACGAGGTGATGGGGGAGGTGACTGGAATTGTCATGCAGCCTGAGGCGCGATGTTGTCTCCTGAATGTCTGGAGTCCTACTGACCACAACGCGGCACAGACTCAGTGGGTGACCCTAGGGAACATGGTAGCCAAGCGCGATATTGCTCGGCTGTGGGGCTCCAATAGGCCTCCTACATTGACAGCGTGGATGGAAAACATGGACTGGAGCATGTTTAGGGAGAAGACAGCGTATTGTGCTCGAGGGCGCCCTCGGAAATGGCACTCTGTATGGGGGCCATGGAACCAGTACAGAGGGGACATATGCCTGCCCCCAGACCCGGACCCGCCTGAGGAGCAGCTTTCCCCTTAGCTTTCTTTCCGGCTTTGAATTTCTTGCTGATGTGTTTGTTTTCTTGAGTCTCTGCCTTTCCCTCCTTTCCCTTACTATAGACCTGTGTCTGTTGGATGGAATGGGGCTCGTCCCCCCTAATGGGAACCTCTTTTGGTGCTTATGGTACTTATCGCCTTGATTGTGTTTAGGGTTGGATTTATGTTTATTCAAAACAGAACCTTTGACTCTCCTGTCAGTAAAATGTGGACGCAACCATGTGTTGAGTCTGTAAAGCTGCCGTACCTCCGGGTTGTCGGCTGAATAGCTGTGTCACTGATTTAAAATAAAGGTTTTAAAAAAAAAAAAAAATATGAGGACTCGCTCTCCTTCTCGAGACTGTACGCAAGATCAGACTTCCTGTACATCAAGTAAGTCCAAAAGGAGCCATTAAAAACATAAAAAATATAAAGATGGCTCTCCTGCGTTGCACCACTTGCACCTTTGGAGCTGAATGACACACTGAGAACCTCTAGATGAAGCCACTTACCCACTATCCAGCTATGGTGTTGTTCCTGTTCCGACTTCCATTGGATCGGGTTGTGGCACCAGATCACCTCCAACAGCTGAAACAAGCTATTTTCTCGATCTTTGGGGCTGTTCTGGATCCATCTGAGGCACCTTCAGGCCACAAAGATCTGAGGCAATCTCAAGCATCAACAAATCCTTTCTTGATGCTAGATATGCCTCTGGACCACGTTCTGAGGAAGTTAGCCATGTCGGCTTAGGGTTCATCGAACCCGGCAATGCTTTTGGCTCAATTTTTAGCTCCACATTGTGAGAAGATGGCCTGGTATATGCTGTCCACTAGTTATAGTGGGCACCTTGTACCAGTCCAAACAACCCTTATTGATGATTAGGTTTAAGACAACCTTTATTGAAAGCTATCCTAGTGATAGCTATGGAGAGCAGCCTTCAGGCTAAGTCTTGAAGGAGTGTAAAGCAGCTTGGTTTACCAGATTATAACCTCTTGAATAACTAAATTAAAGGAGAACCACCCCGCTGGGACCGGGCGGCCGGGCCCCCCAGTCACTGGGACTGGTCCGATGGGAAGGGGGCTGCCTGCGGTATCTGGGGGTTAATATCTACCACACCCAGCAGGACTTGCTGGAGGGGAACATTGGCAGAGCCATTCGCGGATTGCGGGGCAGCATGAGTTTCTGGAGTACACTCCCGCTTTCGTGTGCCGGGAGGGTGGCGCTGTTGAAGATGGTGGCGTTGCCACGACTCCTCTATTACTTTCGCACCCTACCTATATGGGTGCCGGCGTCGTACTTCCAACGGCTTAGGGCGATGTCCACGGGCTTCATTTGGGGCTCCGGGAGAAGGCGGGTGGCGTTGACCACCCTGCGGCGGCCGAGGGCGGAAGGGGGCCTGGCAGTCCCGGAGTACGAGTGGTACTATCTGGCGGCCCAACTCCAGTGGCTTACGCAGGCGGTTGCCAGAGAATACCGGGGCCCGGAGGGCCCACAGGGCCGGCTGATTCCGCGACATGTGCTAGCCTTCATAGTCTTACAGCAGAGGCTGGACCTTGACCTGCTCACGTTGGAAGAGCGTACACTCCGGCTGTGTTGGAACCGATGCCAGAGGAGGGCGGCGATAACTCGCCCCTACGCCCCGGAGATTCCTTTGGGGATGTGTACGGCGTTCCCGCATGGAGGCGATTGGTCTGGGCTGGCTGTTTGGGAGGAGTTGGGTGTGCAGATGGTGGGTGACTTATTCCGGGAGGGGGTGCTGCTGCCGTTCCAGAAGTTGCAGGACTCCTATGGGCTCCCACGTGGGGACTTCTTACTTCACGCGGCCCTGGTAGCGAGCCTTCAGCGGCACTGGAATGCGGGGCTCTCGGAGCCACCGGTCGCTGCGGGTTGCCAATATGTAGTGATGGCGACGGGGACGTCCAAGGCCATTACTTGCCTATACCGCAGGCTGTCGACGGAAGGCTTGCCGCCCCTTGCCACCTTGAGGGGCAAGTGGGAGTTGGACCTTGAGAAACCGATCCCCGAGACTACCTGGTCCACGCTGGTGCGGCGGGCCTGGAAGGGAACGCGCAATGCCCGGTTCCAGTTGGTGCAATTTTTCACGTTGCACAGGGCGTATTTGACACCGGTTAAAATATTGCAATTTTTTGGGGGGGGCGCACTCACAGTGCCCGCGGTGCGGAAGAGAGGGCGCTGATTTTCGTCACATGTTTTGGTCCTGCGTCCGGCTGGGTGATTATTGGGCAGAGGTCATGGATTGCCTAAATCAGGTGACGGACCGAGTTATTGACCCGGACCTGGGGGCCTGTTTGCTGCTTTGGTTCCCGCACACCCGCCGGACGAAGGTCACTAGCAAGTTTTACGACTTAGGATTGATAATGGCCAAGAGGGAACTGACTATGCACTGGAAGTCCAGGACGGGGCCTAGCTTCTTGCGATGGAGGGCGGCCTTTGTGCGTTGGGCGGGGGCTGAGGGTGCGCTCCGGTTGCAATTAGCTCTTCGGCGGGATGACGAAAAGGCGTTGGCGACGGCCCGGGCGTGGGAGGCGCTGGTGGTGGAACTTCAGGGGCTGATGGCTGACAACGGGGTAGAGGGGGACACATCTGGCGGGCAGGAGGAGGTGGTGAATGGGGAGTAGAAGGGGAGTAGTAGTGATCGCTGGCAACAAGGCTGTGGCTAAGCGTCAGGGAAAGTCACGGATCTCTAGTGGAGGGCGAGTACCCATGTCTGATTTATGGCAGGGAGGGGGCACATCGGGAGCGAGGTGAAAGACAGGAGGCACACTGACATGAGGGTGGGGAGGGAGGGGGGAGGGCCGGTATGGGCCGGAAGCTCATTCTCCCGGTTGTTGGCTGGTAACTTTATGTGTACTAAACATTCTTTGGCCGTGGAGGAAGCGGGTTTGTACTGTGCTGTTGCTATGAAAACAATAAAAAATGTTTCAACAAAAAAAATGAAAGGAGAACCACACAAGGTATATGTAAATAAAATATATGTATTTATTTCTAAACACTCTCTACTAACCTCTTTATGAAGTTAGAGAGCAAAGCACACAATAATACAGTTATTAAACGACAGTAAATAGCACAATATACAATAGGCCCCAGGGGAGTCCAAACCATATATTAAGAAAGTGGTATAAGAACCACGACTTGACCAGAGACAGTACCTAGAGCACGTAGAATCGTGGGACCCCAGGGAACCACCCAAGGCAGTGACACAGGAGACCCACTAGGGACGTGTGCAGTGTGAGAACACAGCCACGAGCCCTGTACAATTCAATAGGAAAGACGTTGTTGGGATTTTAAAGAATAAGGACACTTAGGGGAGGACTTTGAGCAAACCCCTTTAGACTTAGAGGGTTCTAGGGCCTGCACCCACGGGAGCACTGGAGTACTTGTGTTACCTCACCCAGGGAAGCCGGGTGCATAGGTGTCAAATGGTGTCGGGAATCGTCGTTGATTTCAATGGCGATCTGCTTCAAAGTGCTGCTGCTGTGGAAAGGAGAAGTGTTGGTGTGATCCAAGCCTGGTTCGAAGATGTGAAGAACCTGAAAGCAGAGGGAACAGAGTCTGGGTCACTTGCCAGTGACCAGGGGCACGATAGACGAATGCCCAGCGATGTCGGGTTTTTCAGGTGCGAAGCAGTGAAGAGGTGAAGCTTGACTCCACTGCCACGGGTACCAGAAGGCGTTGATGATGACCACAGTCCACAGGTGAGCTGTACACGAAGGATGTCGAGTGCTGGGGGGGTCAGTTTCCGGATTGGAGACCAACAAGCCTTGGCAACTGCAACCCACGCGGCGAGAGAAAAATGGCTTCAGTGTGGACCAGCAAGGTCCTGTGGACTCCCCAAGTGACGGAGAGTCAGGGCACATCTGGAGCAACCAGCTAAGCCTGTTGAAACTCAAAGTACCCTTCTCAGGGACCCACAAGTCGAGGGACAAGGGATCGCGAAGGGACCTCGAGAGGAATCACTAGATACCAGCCCACAGGTCACTCTAGGAGTGTAGGCCAGCAATCTTTGGTGGAATCACTGCTCGGGGTCTAGACTACAAGTAGCCCAAAGCACAGCCTCAGGGATCGCCAAGAAGCATATGCTGCTGCAAATGGTTGTGGTGTCCAGGGGTTTGGGTTGCACGGTCTCCACGAGGGCTTTGGATCTCAGAGTGGCTGAGAGCACGGATCTGCCTCATGGAAGCTTGGTAACCCACCTCCTGTGTTGCAAAATTGTCGGTGTCCTTCAGGAGCAGCGTTGATGCAAACCGGACAGATGCATCTTTGGAGCCTGCCTTGCAGGGGAGGAACTCCTTTTCTCCAAGGGAGATTCTTCAGGTCATCCAACGTTGTGTAGATAGTAGAAGTTCTGGGATTCTGTAGCAGAGTTTTGTCCAGGTAAATCTAAAGTCCTGAAGTCAGGGGTTCCTACTTTATAGCCAAGGAAGGGGTGGGACAAACTCTGGGGACCCACCTAGGGGAGGGTCAGGACAGAGGGGTGGCTACACCCATGTCCTTTGTCCAGTTTCACACCAGAGCAGGGGCTGAGTGCCCCTGCAACCGGTTTGAGCTGGACTGTGCACAGGGACACCAAATGTGCCCCCAGTGCAGACATCAAAGCACTCTTGGAGTGAACCCACCCTGCCCAAATACACTAAAGCCTGTCTAGGAGGCGGTTACACCTCCCTGTGACAGGAAACCTATTGTCCAGGCCTCCCCTGCCGGAGTTTCATCCAGCAGCAGGAGGGCAGACTTGTGTCTGTGGCTGGCAGCATCCATTTTGTGATGCCAGGGTCTGTTAAGCTGGTACCGGGTATACCATTGCTGTCATGTTTCTCCCTCTAGTAGGGTGGAATCATACCTCCCACACCAGTTACTGGTGTGGAGGTATGATTCCAAGGTGTTTGACACCAAACAAGACATGTTTCCATGCAGCCATTCCACAGTTAGCATTTACCGCGAGGTTATAATGCACTTAAGAGTATATGGTTTGCCTGCATCACAAACAACCCCGGAATAAAGGTTCCGAAAGCTGCAGAGGGGCTATGCTCATGCATGGGCACCCTCTCACATGAAACCCAGCACCCTGCCTTCAGGATTGTTAAGGCCTGCCATAGGGGTGACTGATTGGTTTACATGTGCAGTGATATGGAGAGATATACGTAACCTATATCTCAGTAAGGGGTGCATACACCACCGTACACAGGCTGCTGTTGTGTAAAATGGCTTCCCAGGGGTGGCACAATACATGCTGCAGCCCCTGGTAGGCCTCTGGGGTACCTATGCCCTGGGTACATAGTATACCATATTCTAGGGACTTATAAATGTACCCCAGAATCCAATCTTGAGTGTACCTAAAGTACATGCAATCAATTTAGAGAGGAGCGTTACAACAAACAAATGATGGACGGAATGCTGACAATGCAGACATTCTCCCCCAGTCAAGAGATCTGGGTTAAATCCATCGTTCTTTTGCCCACTACGCCACCCCAGTTTAGACATGGCCATATGCAAATCAGTCTTGACCCTGTGCCTCATGGGAACAGTCCAGCCCGAACTGCCAAGCCATGTCTTCCCTGGACCGGAATCAAGCATCCTAGGACCGGTTTCTGGCTATCAGCCGTCATCAGCCAGGATAGCTTGACTCCAGTGGCATAGTGAGCACGGGTCCCACGTCTGGGAATACCCATCCCACTTAGTGCGAAAAGCGTTACAACAAACAAATGATAGACGGAATGCTGACAATGCAGACATTCTCCCCCAGTCAAGAGATCTGGGTTAAATCCATCGTTCTTTTGCCCACTACGCCACCCCAGTTTAGACATGGCCATATGCAAATCAGTCTTGACCCTGTGCCTCATGGGAACAGTCCAGCTCGAACTGCCAAGCCATGTCTTCCCTGGACCGGAATCAAGCATCCTAGGACCGGTTTCTGGCTATCAGCCGTCATCAGCCAGGATAGCTTGACTCCAGTGGCGTAGTGAGCACGGGTCCCACGTCTGGGAATACCCATCCCACTTAGGGCGAAAAGCGTTACAACAAACAAATGATGGACGGAATGCTGACAATGCAGACATTCTCCCCAGTCAAGAGATCTGGGTTAAATCCATCGTTCATTTGCCCACTACGCCACCCCAGTTTAGACATGGCCATATGCAAATCAGTCTTGACCCTGTGCCTCATGGGAACAGTCCAGCCCGAACTGCCAAGCCATGTCTTTCTTGCTCACTTTGCCACTGGATTCAAGCAAGCCTGGCTGAAGACGGCTGAAATGCCAGAAACCGGTCCTAGGAAGCTTGTTTCCGGTCCAGGGAAGGCATGGCTTGGCAGTTCGGGCTGGACTGGACTGTTCCCATGAGGCACAGTGTCCGACTGATTTGCATATAGCCATGTCTGAACTGGGGTGGCAGAGTGGGCTAAAGAACGGTGATGGATCAAACCCAGATCTGTTGACTGGGTGTGAGTGTTTGATTGGTTCTGATGCTCCGTCCATCACCACCCCCTTTTGTACTGCTTTGTTCGCCATAAGTTGGCAGGGTATGCTCAGACGTGAGTTCCTTGCTCACTTTGCCACTGGATTCAAGCAAGCCTGGCTGAAGACAGCTGAAATGCTAGAAACCGGTCCTAGGAAGCTTGTTTCCGGTCCAGGGAAGGCATGGCAGTTCGGGCTGGACTGGACTGTTCCCATGAGGCACAGTGTCCGACTGATTTGCATATAGCCATGTCTGAACTGGGGTGGCAGAGTGGGCTAAAGAACGGTGATGGATCAAACCCAGATCTGTTGACTGGGTGTGAGTGTTTGATTGGTTCTGATGCTCCGTCCATCACCACCCCCTTTTGTACCGCTTTGTTCGCCATAAGTTGGCAGGGTATGCTCAGACGTGAGTCACTTGCTCACTTTGCCACTGGATTCAAGCAAGCCTGTTTGAAGACGGCTGAAATGCCAGAAACCGGTCCTAGGAAGCTTGTTTCCGGTCCAGGGAAGGCATGGCTTGGCAGTTCGGGCTGGACTGGACTGTTCCCATGAGGCACAGTGTCCGACTGATTTGCATATAGCCATGTCTGAACTGGGGTGGCAGAGTGGGCTAAAGAACGGTGATGGATCAAACCCAGATCTGTTGACTGGGTGTGAGTGTTTGATTGGTTCTGATGCTCCGTCCATCACCACCCCCTTTTGTACCGCTTTGTTCGCCATAAGTTGGCAGGGTATGGTCAGACGTGAGTCCCTTGCTCACTTTGCCACTGGATTCAAGCAAGCCTGGCTGAAGACGGCTGAAATGCCAGAAACCGGTCCTAGGAAGCTTGTTTCCGGTCCAGGGAAGGCATGGCTTGACAGTTCGGGCTGGACTGGACTGTTCCCATGAGGCACAGTGTCCGACTGATTTGCATATAGCCATGTCTGAACTGGGGTGGCAGAGTGGGCTAAAGAACGGTGATGGATCAAACCCAGATCTGTTGACTGGGTGTGAGTGTTTGATTGGTTCTGATGCTCCGTCCATCACCACCCCCTTTTGTACCAATTTAGAGAGGAAGCAGCTAGGCTGGGGCCCTGAGTTTCAGGGTCCCAGCCAGGCTTAAGTAAAAAAACAGTGAAACATCAGCAAAAAGTGGGGGTAGCCATAAGAAGCAGATCCTACTGTCCTACATGCGTCTGTTACTGTAATTAAACCATCTGATGTCATTGACTCAGTTACTGGTGCCCATACCAATGTCACTGACGCCAACTGTAGATCCGGTCATCCTTTCAGATTCCAAGGACCAATGAGCCACCTGCTATAGTTCATGCTCAATCAGAGCTCAATGTATCCAGAGTGGAGTATTTTTTTTATGCTAATTATGCGTAGGATGGTATTTCACAAGACGTGGAAGGTGCTAGTGAGCTTGATACTTTCCCAGATGTTCGGTTATCATCCCCTAATCTGGCTATGGCCAGTGAAGAGGCAGCATAATTTCCCACAGTGATACCTAGGGCAGTAGATACCCTGGATCTTATTCTGCCCACACAGGAGGTCAAAACTACCCTGTTAAGAGAGGTTTTGGACCCAACTTGTTCTTCACAAGAGCCCTTATTACCTTTCACTGAGGCATTAACAGATATGTTGAGTGGCATCTGTGCTAAACCTGCCCACCAAAAATTCAACAGATTGTTAACAGGCACTGGCTGACTCAGTGAGATATAGAATGTTTCCTTCAACACCGGACTCCAGAGAGCCTTGTAGCACAGGCTATGGCTAGTCGCACTCACCCTAATGCCTTACCGACTACTCCTCCTGACTGAGAGCCTAAGAAAATGGAGGCTTTTGCAAAAAGGGTATTTTCTGCTGCTAGTCTAGGCCCCAAGATCAGTAAATACTTCTTCTCTTATAGGAAGATACTCCCATACTTTGTGTGACAGGGTATCTGATGTGTTACCTTCTCTTCCAGAAGTCACTCTGATTGCCAAGACACAGCCAAATTTTCCACTAAGTCAAGCCTTGATATGACTGATAGTCTGGGAAGAACAATGGGTACGAGTGTAGTTATTAGATGCTATGCATGGATCTGTTCAGCTGTTTTTCCATGGATGTACAGGATTCACTGATGGATATGACTTTTGATGGTTCCAGACTATTCAGGGAAAAAGCATACTCAGCCCTTGAGATAGTAAGAAGAGTCAAGGTGATCACCCTTTCACTAGGTTCAGTGCTACCAGATCGCCAGCTTCCACAGCCTCAATTACACTTTTGAGACTTTGGAAGGGGTTACCTTCATAGACCGAGGCAGAATTTGCCTCAACTGCAACAGGCCACCCAGCCTTTTAGAGGACATGGTCGTGGAGCAGGACGACAGCATTCAGGAATCCAGAGGCAGTATTCTTCCCAGGCCCCAGCCCCTTCTTCCGCAGCCCCCTCAAGCCTCTCTAATTTAGGTTTAAATCTGTTTTTATTCATTTAAACGTAAAGTTCAGTACACCACTACCCACCTACATCCGCTCAGCTGGTGGTGTTCGGATAATGGGGAAGGCAGGTCTTGTAGGAGCAGAGAGTACAGAGTAGTGTGCAGTGAACACGAGCAATAGAACAGGACGAACAAGGAAGATAGAAAGTTGCCCAATAGTAAGGGAGTCTGAGGGGGTATGTCAAGGCGGGTTGCCACATTTTGTCAAAGATGCGAAGACGCTGCATTGCTGCTGCAGTTAATTTCTCTATGCCTATTATGTCCCACAGTTTGTGTACCCAATCTAGGTGTGACAGGATGGTTGTGGTGTTCCATTTACTGAGAAGGAGGTGCTTGGCCGCTCCAAGCGCAAGGGTGGTGGCTCTACCTCTGGGTGACCGTAACAGGTAGGTAAGAGAATTTGGGATGCCTAGTAGTATGTAGCTAGGGATCCTCGGAATATAGGTCTTGTAAATGGTGTTTATGGCTTCAAGCACTTGCTTCCAGAAGGACTGAAGCTTTGGGCAGTGCTAAAGCAGGTGGGTGAGAGTGCCCTGCTGTCCACAATCTCACCAGCAACGGTTGCTCCCATTTGGGCACCAGACCGCCATCTTAGCTGTGAGATACCAGTAATGGGTGATTTTTAGGAACATTTCCTTGCTGGTAGTGTTTAAAGCGGACGTTCGGGCTCGGTGTAGAACGTTGCTCCATTCCCAGTCTGTGAAGGGCCTCTCGCATTCCCTTTCCCATCTGCCCCGCCCTCATGATTGCAGTGGTGAGTACATTGTACTTATAAATGTGTAAATGTCAGAGAGTATTTTCTTGTTTGAGTGTCTCGTTAGAAGCCACTTCTCAAAGGGCGACAAGGCTCTGCTAGCATGCAGTCAAATCCACGGTTGCATTACCCAGTGCGCTACTGCCACATATTGCCATCTCGCGGTCTCAGGTAGACCATAGGAGTCCTGGAGCATAGGAAAATCCATAAGTCCCCCCGGGTCGAACAGGTCCCAATACGTTTGCACTTGGCGTCTTGCCAGACTTTAAATACCCCCCTAGATGCTGCTGGACGAAAGTCTGGGTTGCCTATCAGGGGAGTTTGGGGAGATATAGGTGATGAGAGCCCACGCTGCACTTGGACGAGGTCCCATACACCAAAGGTGGCGCGGGTCACTGGCGAGACATAGACACTCGGCAGCCTGGGGTTTTTCGGAAGCCAAGGTACTTGCCAGATATGCATGTCTGCAATAGCCTGGTCTACAAAAACACCAGTGTTTCTCCGTTAAGGTGCGGGACCACTCCAACATGTAGCGGAGCTGCACAGCTTGATAATAACAGCGTAGGTTCGGAATTCCCAGGCCGCCCGCTTGTACCGGCAAATAGGCACGAGTCTTGGCCATCCTCACTTGCTTGCCTGCCCAGATGAATCCCAAATAAGTGTCTGAAGTTTATCTATGAGCATGGGGGCGTGGCCAAGCTGCGGGCTGAGATGGCCGCGCGGCGTTGAAGCTCCGCCGCCGGTCCAGCACTTGCACCGCCGTTCCCGACATCCTGATGCGGGCGCTGGGTGTCCGACCCCGGCAGTGACTCCCCTGTGGCCCCGGAGTACTCTGAGACAACGATCGGGCCCCGACGTAGCCCTGAACGACCGGTGGAGGACGCGGGCTCCCGGACCTCCAGCTCAAGATAGCGGCCTGACTCGGCGGCCGGGATCGGGAACGTGGAGGCGGCGGCCGGCAGTGAGGCAGGTACCCGGGGGGGGGACTGGGGGGGGGGTATCGAGCGCCGGGGCTCTGGCTGCTGGGGGTCCGCTCGGCTCCCCGCGCCGCTGTTGGCCAGGGTCGGGCCGGGCGCTGGGACTTTGCCCTGCGCTTTGGTCGCGGCCCTTCTCTGGGTCTCCTCCCGGGGGGCCCCGCGCAGATACTGTCTGGGGGCCTTGGGGGGGTGGCGGGATGGCTGGTTGGCGGTGTGGGTAGGTTGGGGGGACCCCGCGCTGGGCCGGGTGCCTGGACTGTCTCTGCCCCTGACCTTGGTTCCTCGCCTGACTGCTCCTGTGCTCGGCGGCCAGTAAGGCCTGCTCTCCTTCCCCCCCCACCCCACATCGCTCGGCCGCGTCTGCTGCGGCCACACCGGACTGCTCCGGATTGATTTGGGCCCTACGCTCTGCGAGGGCGCTACCTGGTCCTGGGGGTGAGGGCCTCGCCCAGCGGCTGACCAACACATGGCGATTCCGCGGAGGCTGCTGCATCGCCGGTGACACGGGCCCAGTGGGTCGCTGAGTGAACTGTCCCCTTGTGCCGCCTCCTCATTGTCCTGGAACCATCTTCCCATCGCGACGCGCTGGTTGCGGCCCGGCCGTGTGGGGGCATGGGTCGTAAGGACCCAAAGCAGAAAACGCTGCCTTTTGAAAAGCTGCCTGAACAACCGGTGGAACATCGTCCAGGAATGCCGGCCCCCTCCGGGGGCCAGCCCGGTGACCCGGCGGCCTGTGCCCCTTCCCCGGACTGGCTGCAGGAGATGCGTGCTGGGTTCAGGGCCCTCGATGGTCGCTTTGATGCCCTGGATAGAACGCTGGAAACGATGGGGGCCAAGATCCAGGCCCACGACAAGAGATTGATGGAGGCTGAGGCCAGGATATCTACCGTGGAGGATGATGCGGGGCAGGAAACCAAGCGCATAGATAGACTGGAACGCATTTTGAAGGAGGTGGCCTTCAAGAACGAGGACTTGGAATCGCGCAGTCGGCGCAACAACGTGCGAATTACTGGGGTTCCGGAGTCCACGGCTACTGGCAGACCGGACGTTTTTGTGGAAAAGCTTTTTTCAGACATTTTTGGGAGAGACTCCTTCACACCAGGATTTGTGGTCGAGAGGGCGCACCATTCCCTGGGTCCGCGGCCTAACCCGGGGCTCCCGCCCCGCCCGCTGGTTGCCCGTATTATGAACTTCCGAGACCGCGACACGGCCCTGCGACTGGCTAGGGAAAAGGGTGAGATCACTTGGCAGGGCTCGAGACTTTCATTCTCCCCAGATTTTACCGCCATGGTCCAGGAGGCCCGTCGCAAATACGTGGGGGCTAAGGCGGCGCTCCGTAATCTGGGCCTCAAATATGGCATGCTCTACCCTGCCCGGCTCCTGGTGGAGATTGAGGGCCGAGTGCGGATCTTTGACAATCCTACTGCGGTGCAGGAATTCTGCAGGACTTACAAGCTGCGTAAGGACCCTCCGGGGGGCGACGAGGATGGTCGATCTCCTCCGCGTAGTGGAACGGCGATCAGTCAGGACCTGGTCTCTAGCTCTGGGGTCGGCTGAGTCGGCACCCGTGGACTGGCTTTATCCTTTCCTGAATATTTGTTACAGGGGACTTGGGAACACTTTGCTTTATATATAACTGATTTGTAGTGCTGGGTGGGTGGCGGGTCGTTGTCATCCCCCTCTGGTTGACACCGCTGGGAACACTTTTGGTTCTTTGTCTCTTTGCTTACATTTGGTACTGTTATTTGAAGCTCTGTTTTTTTTCCACAGGATGGGGTTTGCCTCACGTTTGCGTGGTATGGCTGGGTGGAGGGTGGGGGGATGGGATTGGTTATTTTCTTGACATGGCTGGCATTGTGTTAATTATGCAGGTACACGGAGACACGGCTGCTTTCATACCCTCCTTACTAGTTGCATGGCACCGATGGCTCAAATAGGCCTGAATTAGTACCCCCTTGTGGTAAATATTTCGTTACCGGTACTATTTTTTATGCGGTAAAGTCTATTTAAGAATAACTCAGTAAATATAAGAGGCAGAATCCGTGGTATTAGAGGTTTTAAAAGGCTTTATTCCTATACAAAGGAATACAATTCGAATTGTAGGCATTCTATTCCATCACCACGAAAGTTCAGGAAGGAAGGGCATATATTATTGACAGATAGGCAGTTTTATAGAAAATACATTACAGTGAAACAGATGCAAGAGGCGTAACAGCTGATAGTATAGATAAAAGGTGCATACGTAGCTAATAGAGGCATATACATGGGCGTAATTTAATAAACGTCATCATACATGATGTCACAAATGGGTGGATCCATAAGAGAATCCTGCAATGTCAGCAGAAATATTTGGCAGAGATGCGCGCGCAGCCGCATGACGTGTGATTGACGTGCAACTAGAGGGTGAAGGGGACTTGACATTTAGCTCTACATGTGGAGACAGAAGTCTGGGGTTATGTCAACCTAATCCCAAATCATATCTAATATCCTATGTTTAAAGAACTGTGTTATCCAAAAAGAGAGGTCTCTTAGGATAGAATCTATTCTATACTGACTATACTGACTGTTAGTGCGTGTACAAGCGTCTAAGTGTCTACACTAGATGCGAGGGGGTAGGAATATTCCATGGTAACGGGGCTATGAATTACTTGCATGAGGACAGCGAGGCCTGGCCCTTTGCGCGGTAGCTGGAGGAATGTTTACCTAAACTACTAGACAGGAATGCATCGGATGAGGAGCGGAGGAGATAATCTTGAAGGTGAAATACAGTTTTTGGCAGGCGACAGGCTGGATCAGGCACCGTTAGCCGCGCAGGGAGTAGGACAAAGTTCATGGTCACAGATGCAGGCTCAGACTGGAGCTTTCAGAGGCAGAAGGCAGGAAAAGGCTTGATGACAGAATTCGGGCCTACTTGCCTGAATCTGTAAAATGTGGAAAGTGAACCACATAAAGTCGTTGGCCTTTCATACTTAGGAATGGAATATCTGACCCATTCATGGCGGATCTGAAAGAGGACATGTTGACGGTGGACGCACATATATTTGCGTCTTCAAAACTGGAGCAGGAGGGAACATACATGTACTTATAGCATGTACATGGAGCCGTTGGGGTCTACGATAGGGGACATAACTGATCACAAAATTCATATTTCCTCATTCCCTCCTTGTCCCCTACGGACCCTCAGGAGATATCGATCTTCATCAATCCATCGATCTGTTCATATAGCATCATTTGTTCTTCTTTCTTCTTCCGGGATTTCGAACGAAAACTTGGATGTGGGATACACGAGGTGGCACACAGACCACAAATCGCTGGCCCACATTGTAGACATAAGCAGCAACTGAATAGTATGAGAAAGCCAATACCTAGGAAGGATAGGATTCTCCATCCCCAGGCTGACAACACGCCCCAGAACCAACCGGACCAAGTCCAGGTGCCTGGACTCTGGTGTATCTGGCTTACAATTTTATGAAGGCGAGTTATGGCTTTATATACTGACGGCGAATTTTCTGGTATGAAAATGCAGCAACTTGATCCGATGACCCTACAAGCTCCGCCCCTATCGGCCAGGATGACGTCAAGGACAAGACGATTTTGAAGCACAACAATCCGCATAGCAGACTGCTCTTCTGTTAAATTGCCTAAGGCGGAAATAGTTTCGTTCACTACTGCTTCAAGGGTTCTGGTTAATCTACGTATCAGCTTACTATTAGTGACTGTACCTATATAGGGAAAGAAACCTTTATTGAAATCTGTGTATTTTTCCCATGCTGTTTCAGTGTAATCGACAATTGGGAGATCTCTCTGCTGTCTATTGTGTACTAAATGGGTATTTCTATGATAATCAGGAGGAGCTAGGAAAACAGGTGGCAGAAGGAATGCTATGTAACAGGTACCATCCCAATCTAGAAGTAGACGTATATATGCGGTCTGGCCACATATAAAGTAGGAATGGCGAGAAGCTCTAAATGTAGACTTGCCTTGATCACTGAATTTTATTACAGTGGTGCATTTACTATGGCCCATGAGTATGGAACCATTCTTTCTTATACATAATTCCCCTTTTACTGGGAATACTGACATGGCGGGCAAGATTGGTGTAGCTTCAGATTCAACGTTCAGGATCATGAGGTTAAGTGTAAAATTACCTAATCCATATACTTCATTTTCTAGATCAGTTCCTGTTCTTTTGGGAAGTCCCTCCTTGTTAGGGTAGCAGACTTTAAGCAAAACTAAGTTCAGGTTTCCCCATACCCAGTTGTCTTGATAAACTGCGGAATTCGAATCTAGGGAATTAATCAAACTAAACCATGCTCCACAGGAGCCATTGTGTGTGAACGGATAGGGAAAGAGGGGCAGAACTCCCTTATAGTTCTGATAGGGAGGGAGTCGGCCACATATCCAACAATTTGTGGCATTGCTGGTTTGATGGGAATGATGTAACATACTAATGAATGTGTTGTTGCGCAGCGCAAATCTATAGGACAACTCATGCGGAGGTAATTCGCTAAAAGAATGTTCTGCAGTTACATTGTAAGCACGCTTGAGAATAGGGTAATACATGTGCAATAGGATGCTGACAATGATGATCAGAAGACTTAGAAAAAACAAAATTAATAATGTTACTGTGCAGTGACTACGAAATGATTTACAATACGCATGCTTTTTAAGCTGCGTCTGATGATTTCTTTCTCTATTCCGGTCTATAGGATACATGTCAGAGACAAATTCAACCGATTCACCTTGGAGAGGACTTAAACAATCAAATTGTCTGACTTACTAGACCTCAATTTTAGTTTGTAAAGTTCTGAGTTTGTCTGCTCAACCAAGGGGAGCTTTGAGTCTGTCTGTGAGGGAATACAGGGTTGAGTATTCACGCTGGATGGTAGTCCATAAAATTTCTTGATATGACTCGAGTGCAACCACCCTTTCCGTCCCTCGATCTTCACGGCTGTCCTTGTAGTGAGTAGAACCAACTTCGGTGACTTCCACCTAGGATCCAGTTGGGTCTTTCGGTCGAAATTCCTGACCAAAACCAGGTCACCAGGAACCACGTCATGCGGCTTCACCTCAGTATTGTCGGGAAAAGCTGCGGCTACCTGTGAACGACAAGATTGTAGTGCAGACATCAAGGAAGCCAGGTAATCTGTCAGCATATTACAGTCAACATCAGTGATTTTGCGAGGTATAGGCGTCCCCCACATATTTGGTGGTCTACCGAAGATCACCTCGTACGGGGATAGCCCTGTTCGAGAATGTGCTACCATTCTCATGTAAAAGAGCGCAACTGGTAAGGCTACTATCCAATCGACTCCTTTCTCTCTACATATTTTGGACAATCTAATTTTCAGAGTTTGATTATGGCGTTCCACGAGACCTGCTGCCTCGGGATGTCGGACACAGTGGAATTTCCATTGGTAGCCTAATAAAAGGGAAACGTGTTTCATTAGTTCGGATGAGAACGGCTGGCCGTTATCTGAGTAGACAACACGTGGTAAACCGTACCGTGGGAAGAATTCTCGAACTAACTGTTTGGCAGTAGTCGGGGCAGTGTAATCTGAAACCGGGTATGCTTCTGTCCAACGGGAAAGAGCACAGACAACTACGAGAACATATTTGAATCCTCGACATCGTTCCATCTGGATATAATCCATCTGGAGGACTTCAAAAGCATGATCGGGAGTTTGAAATCCACCCTGTTCTACGGGGATGCTTTTACCTGGATTAAACTGACAACATATCATACAGGTACGAACTTTTTGTTTAGCTGCTGCTCGTAAATGTTTGTTGAACCAAATGTGCTGAATACTGTCTAGCATAGCTTTTTCTCCTAGGTGCGCTGGACTATGTATAGTGTTAATGATGACTTGAACCATTGAGTCGGGAAGAAACCATATAGATTTTTCCTTCGTCATCCATCCTTGATCTGTTTGGATCCCTCCTAATTCAGTCCATTTATTTATTTCTTCTGGTGTAGCATGTGTCTGTATGTCAATTACATCAAGGGCGGGATCCTTAACTGTCATGCAATGTGTTGGTGTCGGAACTATTGTCTTTGTCGTGTTAGTTGTGTGAGTCTGATTCTGAGCAGTCTGTTTAGCTGTTCTGTCAGCTAGGTCATTACCCTGAGAAATGATATCGGTAACTTTTGTGTGGGCTTTGCATTTCATAATCGATATTGCAGTAGGTAGATGAATCGCGTCTAATAGGGCTTGAATGAGGGGTCCGTGTTGGATGTGGGCACCGTGAGAAGTTAAATAACCTCTCTCTCGCCACAGTACGCCGAAGTCATGGACGACTCCGAATGCATAACGTGAATCTGTATATATGTTGACTTTCTTATCTGTGGCTTGAATACAGGCTTGTGTTAGAGCGATGAGCTCTGCTGCTTGAGCTGACAAAGTGTTAATACAATTTGTTTCAATGACTTCAGTGTCTGTTGTGACTGCGTAAGCGGCCACTAACTCTCCTGTACTTGTTCTCATACATGACCCATCTACATATAATGTCACGTCTGGATCTGACAAAGGGATATCTGTCAAGTCTTGTCTGGGTTTCGTCGTGATAGTAATGACTTCGACACAATCATGTGCCAATGGATCTGTTCCGCCTACTGGTAACAGTGTGGCAGGATTTAACGTATTACAACGTCTGATTTCTATATGTGGCTGAAACAATGTTAATTCGTAACCGGTGAGTCTCGCTATAGTCAAGTGTTGTGTTTGTGTGCGGTTCAAAAGAACCTCTACTGCGTGTGGTACTTGTACTGTTAATTGGTGTCCTAACACTATGGCATCGCTTTGTCTGATTGCTAAAGCTGTTGCTGCCACAGATTTCAGGCACGCAGGGAGTGCCTGAGCTACTGGATCTAATGTACTAGAGAAATAAGCACATGGTTTGTGTGATCCTGCTTGTTCCTGAGTGAGTACTGACAAAGCAGTACCTTCGCGTTCTGTAACAAAGAGTGTAAACTGTTTACTGTAACATGGTGTTGCTAGGACAGGTGCTTGGCATAAAGCTTTCTTTAAGCTTTCAAAGGCATGTGTATGTTCTTGAGTCCAAGGGAGGACAGTCGATGTGGCTGTCTCCTGTGTTGTCAACTGGATGAGTGGTTTTGCTAGAAATGCATATTGAGGGATCCACTGCCTACAGTATGAAGTGAGGCCTATAAAAGCCCGCACCTCCTTTTGTGTCTTGGGTGGTGGCATGTTAGCAATTAACTGGATGCGGTCGGGTGTAAGCTGCCTTCCCTCCTTGGACAGCGAGTGCCCAAGGTAAACAACTCGCTGGACACAGAATTGCAGCTTGGAAGGGGACACCTTGTGCCCCTTGTAGGCCAGAAATTTTAAAACCGTCAGTGACGCTTTTTCACATTCAGGTTCGCTTCGGGCGGTGATCAGCAGATCATCGACATATTGAAGCAAGGCAGTGTTAACTGGCATGTGTATACTGTCAAGTTCTCGTTTCAGTGCTTGGCTATAGATGCTGGGGCTTTCTGTGAATCCTTGAGGTGCGCGTGTGAATTTAAAACTTCGTCCATTTAAACTGAATCCGAACAGATATTGACTTTCCGGATCGATTGGGACACTAAAGAAAGCATTCTTGAGATCAATTACAGTGAAGAACGTTGCTTCTGAGTCAATAGCTGTGAGTAATGAAGAGATATCTGGGACCACAGGGTATTGTGGTACAATACATTTATTTAATTCGCGCAGATCAATAACTAATCGATATACTGGTGGTGCTTTTGGATCCGTTCTTTTAAGAATCGGAATTATCGGGGAATTACATACATTGGAGTCGGTTTCGACAACCACTCCTTGTGCAATGAGCTCGTCAATGATTTGCAGTAAAGCCACTACAGCATCTGGTGGTAACTTGTATTGTCGCATTCGTGGTAGTACTATTCCTGTTTTCAGTGTGACTCGATATGGTGTAATGTTCATGCAACCAACATCAGTGGGGCCTTGTGCCCATAAATGTGTAGGTAAATTCTGCAGTCGGTGATCCATGTCTCTGGATACGTAGTGACCTTTAAAGTCACGTAAAAATAGTCGTACTCCTTCCGGAGAACAACATATTATGGCTCCTAGAGCTTTCAATGTTTTTATACCTAACAAGTTTTCTGGACATGATTTAGTAAGCAATAAATCTGTAGTACGTGTCAATGGACCGACTGTAAGTGGAAGAGGTTGTGTTACGTCATTTATTATAGGTTTTCCTGAGAATCCAAGGGAAATATTCTGTGAGCCTGAGAGGGATGCCCCTGGAACTTCACTGCGTCTTATAGTTGTTCTGCTTGCCCCTGTATCAAGTAAAAACTTTCTGTCTTCCCCTAATAGTTCACTATGTACATAAGGTCCCTCTTGGTCTACAGGAACCTCAATAAGGGGTAAGCCAACTTCCCTCTCTAGGCTATCTCATGAGTATCGCTGATAGTCGGGATAATCTGTTTGTGCGTACTGATACATCTGTTGTGTTGTTGCTTGTGTTGCAGCAATAGGCTGCGCTTGTGGTGGTGCTACGATCTGTTGTGGAGCTGCCTGTTGTGGAGCTAATTGTTGCGGAGCTAACCTAGGTTGTGCATGCTGAGGGATTTGTTGTTGATTCTGATCCTGTCTAGGTGGACGTGGTCTTTCATGGGTTCTACCTGTGGCAATATTATGTTTCAGGACTGGACAATCGTGTATATAATGACCTTGTTGTTTACAATAGTTGCATGTCCCTTTCGCAGGACCTGCGGAATCACCCTTTTGATGACTATCGGCTGGAACTGACTGTGCAACAAGCATTTTCATTTTTGTATCTTTCATACGTCTTTGTTCGTGTTCTTGTTCTTCTCTAATTCTATTGTGGTGATATTGTAACATCTGTAACATCTGTGATGGGGTATTACCTTGCCAGGTACTTTCGAATTTCAATACTCTATTCTTGACTTGTAGCAGAGAATTTTCAACTAATTTTGTCACAAACAGATGTGGATATGACTCACTACTGGCTTTTATGCCACTATTTATACCAAAACATTTTTCAAATCGGGAATAGAAATCACTAGTGTCTTCATCTGGTTTTTGTTTACAGGCTGAGATTGCACCCCAGTCTTCCTTTTTCGTAGTTAATAAGCGTGGCAGTACCTGTATTAGTAATCCTGCTAGTGCTGTAGTCTTTTCCCCAAGCCCTGCTCCTGCAGCTCGGGCCTTTTCTTCGTTTTCTAATGCTGTCCAATCTATCTTTTGGTCTCCCACCTCCCATTCCTTTTCTTTGAGTTTCTCATAAACACCGGCGGGTAATAGGACTTTTAATATTTTCATAATGTCGGGGTAGGTATACTCTCCCATGAGTAACATGTCTTTTATCTCACGGTGGAAACCTGCTGGATCCTTGTCATGGCTGGGTACTACTTTCTTCATTTCTAATAATTCCAGTTTAGTTATAGGCGTGTACACAAACACGCGTGTAAAATTATCACCGGCACCTCTGATTGGGTGCACTTCGCGTAACGGGTTCTGTCTATCTATGTGATACATTTTTCTTCCCATGATGGGAACTGGAACGTGTTCTGGGCATACGAAATTTAAATATTGGTTTCGGGATTCTAGAATTTCCTTAATCAAATCAGTACCTGACCCTCTCCATTTATTCGTGAGTAGTTCTGTCAATATGTCAGGTAAGGGTCCTGGATCGGAGTGTTGGCTTTTATATAATATAAGGAGGTGTTGAATCATGTATATACTAGCTAAGCGCTGTTCGTATGGGTCAAGATTCAGAAACGTGTGTGCAAGTACATCATCATTGTATTCGCCGGGACTGTCAGCCCATTGTACTGCTGATCTGGCTAATTCTTGTTCGTCCATGGAATCGAGCATATGGTACCCCCTTCGATCTCGGAGTAATTTATCAGCGGCTTGGAATAGGTGTTCAGGGGATTTTGTATTTAACATAGGGTTTGGAAAATGTCTATTATATTCTGGACGTATTGGACGTATCGGGTCGTTAAAACCTCTAGTATTGGTATGGGGTCTTCCTCTACCTACATAAGCTATCGTATCTAATTGTTCTGATTCTTGCTCCTCCTCTTCTTCTGATTCTACTCTGTCTGTTTCTCGTCTCTCTTTATGTATTCGTTCTACTTCCTTGCGGATCTTTCGACACATGGCGATTATACACGCCTGTCTATCATGTTTCTCTTCTGATATGTTCTGACCCCATTTGGCAAGTCTTTGCATGGTATCGTGATCTGCCCCAGGTCTGTCTTGATTCCTAATTACACAATTTATGAAAAAACGTAGTAGTTGTCTTTGGACATCCACTTTCTGGTATTCCATAGCTTCGTTAATACTTTCTGGACCTTGCCCTGTTTGGACAAAGCGATATATTTCGTCTAGGTGTTCACCCATTCCTGGTATCGTCATTAAATATAATGTAGCTCGTCTTATACGTAGTGATGATATGAGCAATTTATCCTGTCTACCTGGTACTGGGTCGTATCTACAATCCACAAGCTGTTCTTTAAACATGTCGGATGTCGCTAGTTGGGGTGTACGTTGGAGTGCTAAATCTCTAAGGGTCTGTTTATTTCGCGGCGGTGTGGCAAACATGTCTGTCGTACCTCCTGTAGCACCATCTGAGGTGCTAGGCACGAAAGGATTCGTTGGGCGTAGGATAGAGATTGTAGATGCGGGAAAAACTGTAGAAACGGACGGACCTGTTGGAACTTGTGTAGGAGTTTGTAGTTGCGGGGATACAGACGAATGCTCTTGGTGTTGAACACCATCGGCAAGCGGTGTGGGTGGTATGGTATTAGCATACTCGGGAGCTGCGTCATCTAAATAGGAGGGAAGGAAAACGTCTTTTGCTGTTTTGGGATGTGCTTTGGGATGTGCTTTTATCGGGAGCAATGGAGGAGTTAAATCTTTTGGTATTTCCGGGGTAGCCTTAGGTAACCCTTCGGCCAGAAGAGGATACATACCATTCATAAGAGTGTTTCTTTGTCTATCTACTTGTTCTGATTTTACTCGGGTACCTTCCTCAAGTAATAGATTTTCTCGGGTTTTATTTGAATTCTCTCTACCTTTCTCTTCCTGTCTGAATGCTTTTTCTGTACGTCTATATGATTCTTTACGCCATAATTCAATGGCATCTTTCTGTGACTGTCTGGCTTTCTTTTTCCATAATTCTTCTTCTACTCTCATGATGCAATCTGCATCCCAGGTCCCCGCTGCGGGCCATCTCTGACTCTCTGGTAATTCTTTGGTGTAGTCCACCCATAAATCAAGAAATAATACGGCATCTAGGCCATGCTTATGATACATAAAGTACCCTGGAGTGTCCCTAGGTGGGATGGGAACAGCTTCTTCGAGTATACCTTTTCTAGTTTTGATCTGTCTTAGTTTCGAGAAGAGCGGCATTTTTTAGACCTTATTACTAGAACACACTTTATACAGGAAAACACAATAATGAACAGTCATTCACACCACAATATATAGAACGTATTTAAAACATTTAACACTTAACAGTTTTACGAACAATGATAACTAATAGAAAACTAGTTACTGACATTATACTGACACTAGATAATACTTATTTATACTTATTTATATGCAAAACATACTATATATACTGCTAAACAGTACAGATACACTGCTAAAACAGTGCAGACCGGATTTGTGTACCCAAACCCGTCTTGACCGGCACAGACTATGTGCACGTTAAATGCCTCCCCGGTAATGGTACTCACCGGGTAGCTCGGAACGGAAAGCCTCGGAACGGAACTGAAACTGGACCGGACTGGACTCGACTCGACTGGACTCGGAACTTCGGAACCTCGGAACCTGGTGGGCCTCTGTATACCTCGGATCTTGCTCTCTCAGCTAGGCTCTGGTCGGGATACTTCGCACTTCTCACCGCCTCGTCTGGGTGTTGATCGCAGCCTCAGTCGTCCCCGCTTGGCCGGAGGGAGATACAGGAAATCCTGCAGATACGCGTTTTTGTCCGTTCAGCTGTGGCAGGAGACCGGGCCTGCAACGCACCGCCGGCGCGTGAGATGAGAAAGTGTCCCTGTTCGGGCGCCAATTTATGTGGTAAATATTTCGTTACCGGTACTATTTTTTATGCGGTAAAGTCTATTTAAGAATAACTCAGTAAATATAAGAGGCAGAATCCGTGGTATTAGAGGTTTTAAAAGGCTTTATTCCTATACAAAGGAATACAATTCGAATTGTAGGCATTCTATTCCATCACCACGAAAGTTCAGGAAGGAAGGGCATATATTATTGACAGATAGGCAGTTTTATAGAAAATACATTACAGTGAAACAGATGCAAGAGGCGTAACAGCTGATAGTATAGATAAAAGGTGCATACGTAGCTAATAGAGGCATATACATGGGCGTAATTTAA
This sequence comes from Triturus cristatus, assembly GCF_964204655.1. Classification (NCBI taxonomy): domain Eukaryota; kingdom Metazoa; phylum Chordata; class Amphibia; order Caudata; family Salamandridae; genus Triturus; species Triturus cristatus. Next base: position 674,762,914 of record NC_140593.1, on the reverse strand, counting down.
TAAACGTCATCATACATGATGTCACAAATGGGTGGATCCATAAGAGAATCCTGCAATGTCAGCAGAAATATTTGGCAGAGATGCATGCGCGCACAGCCGCATGACGTGTGATTGACGTGCAACTAGAGGGTGAAGGGGACTTGACATTTAGCTCTACATGTGGAGACAGAAGTCTGGGGTTATGTCAACCTAATCCCAAATCATATCTAATATCCTATGTTTAAAGAACTGTGTTATCCAAAAAGAGAGGTCTCTTTGGATAGAATCTATTCTATACTGACTATACTGACTGTTAGTGCGTGTACAAGCGTCTAAGTGTCTACACTAGATGCGAGGGGGTAGGAATATTCCATGGTAACGGGGCTATGAATTACTTGCATGAGGACAGCGAGGCCTGGCCCTTTGCGCGGTAGCTGGAGGAATGTTTACCTAAACTACTAGACAGGAATGCATCGGATGAGGAGCGGAGGAGATAATCTTGAAGGTGAAATACAGTTTTTGGCAGGCGACAGGCTGGATCAGGCACCGTTAGCCGCGCAGGGAGTAGGACAAAGTTCATGGTCACAGATGCAGGCTCAGACTGGAGCTTTCAGAGGCAGAAGGCAGGAAAAGGCTTGATGACAGAATTCGGGCCTACTTGCCTGAATCTGTAAAATGTGGAAAGTGAACCACATAAAGTCGTTGGCCTTTCATACTTAGGAATGGAATATCTGACCCATTCATGGCGGATCTGAAAGAGGACATGTTGACGGTGGACGCACATATATTTGCGTCTTCAAAACTGGAGCAGGAGGGAACATACATGTACTTATAGCATGTACATGGAGCCGTTGGGGTCTACGATAGGGGACATAACTGATCACAAAATTCATATTTCCTCACTATCGCTAATGTCTTGGAACGTCAGGGGTCTGAACAACCCGCGTAAATGTAAACAGATATTACATTATTTAAATCGGCATAGAGTTGATATCGCTTTTATCCAAGAGACGCATTTTCACTCCTCTGTTGACTCACGCTTTGCGGCTTCGTGGGGCGCTCATAGATACTTCTCCAATTTCAGCAACTACGCCAGAGGCACCGCGGTGCTGATTCATAAGAGGGTCCTGTTTCACTGCCGGGCATTCCTGGGGGATAGGGAGGGGCGCTACTGCATAGTGCGAGGGGTGTTGATGGGTCATGCTATTGTTCTGGTGTGTGTGTATGCTCCTAACACTGATTCTCCAGAGTTTTTTCATGAGCTTGCTGCCCAGCTTGCTGCTCTTGAACCGGCCGGCCTCATACTTGGGGGTGACTTTAACTTGTTGATGGACGAGAGTCTGGACAGTACTTCGGGGGCTGCTCACTCTAAGCCTAGGGCGCGACGCGCACTACTTGACCTATGCCACCAGTTCTCTCTGACGGACATTTGGCGCAGGCGCAACCCACACAACACTGACTACACACACTTCTCGGGACAACACAACACTTGGACCCGGATTGACTACTGGCTCCTGTCCCCGGGCCTGGCCCCATGGTTCCGTGCGATGCAGACCTTCCCCAGAACATACTCGGATCACTCCCCGGTGTCATTGTGCTTGGACGTTCCGCGGTCGGAGGGCTATGAGCGGCAGTGGCGATTCCCTGGGAGGGCGCTCCTGGATGACTTATTTGTCCACGACATTTCCGAGGCGATCGAGGACTATTTCACGCTTAACACCGGGTCAGTTGACTCGTGGGCCATGCTTTGGGAGGGGTTCAAGGCATATATTAGGGGGATTTGCATAGCCAAACATGCTGGGGTCCTAAGGGCGCAGCGCGGGACGATTAAACAATTGGAGACACAGTTGGAGGCAATTGACGCTGAGGCGCAGCTTGCGCCCACCGCCGACATGTCCGCTCGTCGGCTCCGCCTCCTGACCGACTTTAGGGACGCAGCGGACAGAGAGATTTTGTACCTGGGGAAGTACCAGACTGCGCGTAGATACGGGGAGGGGGATAGGCCGGGTCGCACGCTGGCGCAGGCTCTGAGACCGTCGTACAGCACATCCTTGATAGTCGAGGTGCGGGGTGCAAACGGTCCGCTTCACACGAAGCCCACCGAGATCAGGGACGACTTCCTGGCCTACTACTCGGATCTATACAAGACCAAGTTAGGTGAATCCTCGGCCTCTCGTGAGGCCTACTTGTCCGAAATCGCGCTAGTATTCCTTGATAGGGGTATGCAGGAGTTCATGGCGGAGCCCATAACGGTGGCAGAGGTTCGGGGGGCGATTAAGGTGCTTCGCGGCTCTTCTGCCCCCGGCCTCGATGGCTTCTCTGGGGATTTTTACAAGGCCTTTGCGGATCTCCTGTCGCCACCGCTTATTGAGGTCTACGCAGAGGCGCTGGAGCGTGGGTCCCTCCCGGCGACCCTTAGTGAAGCGGTAATAGTTCTGCTCCCAAAACCAAATAAAGACCCGACGCTGTGTGGATCGTATAGGCCCCTCTCCCTATTGAACCTCGATTACAAGATACTGGCCAAAATTGTGGCCAACAGACTGTCTCAATTGATGGAATTCATTATATCGCCCGTACAATCGGGCTTTGTCCCGCGTCGCTCCACGTCTTTAAATTTGCGGACGCTGTTCACAGTTCTCCACAGAATCAATCCGGCCACGCCTGCCGCGGCAATCCTTCTAGACACTGAGAAGGCCTTCGACTCCCTAGAGTGGCCTTTCTTTCTTTCTGTCATGCGACGCATGGGCATGCCAGAGAACTTCCTCGCCACTACGCGGCTTTTGTATAGCCGCCCCACGGCCCGTCTGCGTATCAATGGTACGCTGTCCCGCCCTTTCTCTCTCACGAGAGGCACGCGGCAGGGCTGCCCGCTTTCTCCGCTATTATTCATTTTGCCCATGGGCCCCTTAATTCGGCATTTCCAGGAACGGCATCTGCACAGGGGTCTCCAGTTCCGGACGGGTCCCTTATTAGCTTCCCTCTACGCGGACGACACGATACTGTATGTCAGAGAGCCTCAGGTCAACTTGGCTCCCCTGATACGGGAGATTCTTCGCTTCGGTGCCCACTCGGGATTGGGCATCAACTGGCACAAGTCCATAATTTTTCCGTTGACTAGCGGAACTTCCCAATGGCAGTGTGAGTTCCCGTTGGAGTGGTGCTCCGACTCGGCACGGTACTTGGGCGTTCAGATACATCTGAACACGGACGAAATTATTCGCCTCAATTATGGCTGCGCGATTGCCAGGCTGGAGACGCAGGTGGAGGGGTGGCTGCGACTCCCGCTCTCCATGTCGGCCAGAATTGCTATTATAAAAATGGTTGTACTCCCCAGATTTTTGTATTTTTTTAATAATATTCCTATTCCTCTTACTCGGGCATTTTTCTCCACCCTACGGTCCCATTTGATCAAGCTGGTTTGGGGCGGGAAGCGCCCCCGAATCAGCTGGAGGACTCTTACGCTCCCCCATGACAGAGGCGGCTTCGGTGTACCGGATATGTATCTATACTACTTGATTGCTCAGTGTGCGCACGCCTATGCCTGGTATCATCCTGACGCACGGATCCCGTTTCTTCGGCCGGAGGCGGATTTCGTGCTCCCGGGTCGCTTGTCGGCGGTGTTGCCCAGGGGGGTTCCCCGGAGCCCAGTGGATATCCAAACGGTATCCACCACCAGCTGGGCCTGGGGTCGCCTGGCTCGTTATTTAGCCCGGCCTCGCCTGTATTCCTCTTCGCTCCCACTTCCTAACCCTGGGCTGCTGCCGGGCACGGGAGAACTCCTTGTGCAGCGTACTTTAAATAAGTTTAACCTTACTAAGATTGGAGATTTATATCCTGGCGGACACATATTCTCGATGACGGAGGAGGCGCGTTTCAGCGAGGCTACGTTCATGGACAAGTTTGTACTACGCCGGCTTTATTGCGTGGCGCGGTCGGAAATCGCGGGATTCCCTCTCGAACCGGAGCCCTTTGAGCCCCTCACCCTCCTCATTGATAAGGACACGGGAGCCCACATGGTTTCCAGACTTTATAAGTCATGCGCAGCTCTGGTTCCTTGTGCGGATGTCCGACTGCGGGCGGCTTGGGAGTCGGACTTGGGTAGGCCTATCACAGACGAGCAGTGGACCGTTTGTTGCAAAGTCACTAACACGATATCACTCAATAGTCGCCACAAGCTCCTCCATTACAAATTCCTTCGCCGCTTCTACATGACCCCTGCTAGACTCCACGCCATTGATCCCTCTCGACCTCACACATGCTGGAAATGCGCTGCACCACACGCTGATTTTGCACACCTGTCATGGACGTGCCCCAGACTGCAATCATACTGGACACAGGTACACGAGATCCTGGGCGCTATGCTGGGGCTCACGTTGGTTCCCACACCCGAGGTTGCGCTGTTGGGCTACACGGTCAATTTCCCTAAGACTGTCCGAAGGCTTGCTTCTCTAGGCCTCCTGCTTGCTAAGCGGGAGGTTGCTAAGTGCTGGGGGGATCGAATGGCCCCCACAGCGGGTGCATGGCTCACTTCCATGGCTTTCTGCAACACAAACAGCGAGATCTACTCTAGTCTCCTCCCCACGGTGGCGCGACCCAAAGATATCTGGGGCCCGTATAAGACATATATCGCTAGCCTGCCGAGCTCTTCCCCACCGCACTCCAGTTCCGGCATAGTGCCTACGGGAGTGGGGTAAACCGCGCGGCGCCAGGGTTATGATTATGGAGGGGTTATGAACCTGTCAGGACGTTAGGGTCCTCATTGCTGTTCGTTCTGGGATGCTGGTCTGTACGAGCGTGGGCTGGTCGGGGGGTGTGGGGCGAAAACCGAAGTGTCTATGGAGACTGAATGGTGGGCCCTTTGGCGGGAGGTTATCTTTCTTTTTTTAATTCAGACGGATGGGAGTGTTGGGGCGATTACGGGGGGCCGCTGAACCGATGCCATAATTAGATGCTGTTGCTGATTTGTGGGCCAGAAGTGTCGTGATGTATCTTGTCAATGGTTCTTTATTGAACATACAGCCAATGTCTTTGTACTGTTTTGTTTTTTCAATACTAAATAAAGCATTAAAAAAAAAAAAAGTTTATCTATGAGCATTGGCGGAGGCTGAAGCAGGAGTGTTTGCATCACATAGAGTCATTTTAACAGCTGCTATGCACCCAAGCCAGGACAGGTTGTGAGCTTTCTAAGCAGTGAGGGTTGAGCGTGTGGTGGTTAGGAGAAGACCATAGTTTTGGGCAGCTATGGATGGAAGTGTGGCATGAATCTGGAGTCCCAGATACGGAATACCGCCCTCAGTGCATTGGAAGGGTGTGAGGGTTGCCAAACGGGCCCTCTCTGTTGCTGGAATAGCGATACCAAGTACTAATGACTTTTTCAAGTTGGTTTTTAAAGCCTGACACTGCGGCAAAGTCAGCCAACTCGGTAACAACGGCCTTCAAAGATTGTTCAGGTCGGTAAGGGTCAGAAGGACATTGTCTGCATAAAGCATGAGCTTGTTCTCTCTTCCGGCCATCTGGAAACAGCAATGTCACGGGTATTCTGTATGCGCTCCACTAGGGGCTCCATATAGAGCGTGAAAAGCAGGGGAGACGGGGGAACCCCTGCCGCGTCCTCCATGCAATGGGGAAGGTGGTGAATTTCATTCCATTAACCTGCACCCTCGCCCTGGGGGCCTGATAGCATGCTTGGACCTATTTACAGAACCGGGTGCCCAAACCCACCCTCTGCAGTACTTTACGCAAGAAAGGCCAGTACACCCAATCAAAGGCCTTTTTGGCACCAATTGATAGAAGGACCGCTGGTGGCACAGACGTTTGGTGTTGTCACTGCACCCCCGTTCCGGGATGAACCCAGCCTGGTCAGGATCCACTAAGCTCTGCACATAGGGAGCTAGCCTGTGGGCTAGAATGCTAGTAAAGAGTTTTGCATTGACATTCAAGAGGGAGATCGGGCAATAGGAGGCGCAGTATTTAGGGTCCTTGCCAATTTTAGGAATCTCCGAAATTGTGGCCATGCACATTGAGTCAGGCAGGAGGCCCGTGTCGTTAAGGGTATTAAAAAAATGGGCCAAGAGGGGGGCGAGGTGCGGGGCGAAGGTCTTGTAGAATTCCGCACTGTAGCCGTCTGGACTTGGTGCCTTACCAGGCTGTTAGTTTTGGATGGCAGTTAAAACTTCTAGAGTGGTGATCTCTGCGTCCAGGGCAGATAACACTGATGCCCTTGTGTTGGTTTGAGGTACTAGCACTAGGTAGGCACGAGCCTCCGAGTCCGGCAGAGGGTCTGCTGTGTATAGAGACTCGTAGAATGCATGAAAAGCTTCAGCAATTTCTACGTCTTAATGGAGTAGAACCCCGTCTGCTCCCGCTATTTGGGAAACACTTTGCTTCATGTCCTGCGCTAGGAGGCGGTGTGCGAGCATCCGCCCTGCTCTGTTGACCCCAGCATAATAGTTTTGGCAGATATGGAGTAGGGCATACTCCGCTTTGCCCATGTCCACCTCCCAGAGTTGTTACCGAGCAGCAGTCAGCTGCCTACGTATTGCCAGAGCGCACATGCTTGGCTTCAAATTCTTTGACTTGCGCCTCTAGCTGACCACGTTTATTCCGCCTCTCTCTGTTATGGGCCGTAGCTGATGCGATGAATTGTCCCCTAATCACCACTTTAAGTGTTTCCCACAATGTGGCCGGAGTGGTCTCTGGTGTGTCATTTATGTCCAAAAAGGTGTTTAACGCGGTTAGTATGTCTTGCCTTGTTAGATCATATGTGAGAAGTCTTGTGTTAAGGCGCCAATGTGGTGAGGCTCGTGCCTGTCCCGATAGATCAAGGTGTAGGAAGATGGGCGGGTGGTCAGAGAGGGCTGCCGCCCCAACATCCACTGAGACAGTGTCCCAAGTGAGTTCAGGTGTTGTGAGGAAATAGTCAATGCGTGCATGTGTTTGGTGAGCAGCTGAAAAAAAGGTGTATTCCAACGCTGTAGGGTGCCTGTGTCGCCAAATGTCAGTCAGACCAACCTCCTCCAACAAGAGCCTTGTGGCCATTGAGAGTCCCTGGGATTGCCCCGCTCTGGGTGTGGTGCGATCTCTGTGTGTGTCAATTGCAATGTTGAAGTCTCACCCGACTAGAATACCTTTGTTTGCCTTCATCAAAAGCTGGCTCAGGGAGTCCCTAATAAATGATCCCTGGCCATCGTTTGGGGGGGCAGATTGTGGCGATTGTGTAGTTGGTACCCACAAAGAGAATCTGCAAAGCTAACAGTCTACCCGAAATATCCAGTAAAGTACTCTTGACCCTCCCCGCGAAATGTGTGGCCAACAGGACAGCCACTCACGCTCTCTTGGAGCCCCCTGAACAGAAAAACTGGCGGTCAAACCATCGGAAGCGGAGCCTTCGCCAGTCACTTTGTAGTAGATGCGTTTTTTGTTGCATGCATATGTCGTACTTGGGAGTCCCGCAGGTAGGAAAGTAGTGCCAGGCATTTAGACGGTGCATTAAGGCCTCACACATTGAGGCTAAGAATGTTTAGCACCACACCATTATTTGAGAGTAGTTGTGAGAGAGTATGACCCCTGAAAAAAGCGCCACAGTCTCAGAAGGGAGTATAGTAGGGCAATAAATAGGGGTAGAGTAGAGAAAAGAATCACAAAGGATATAACATTCCAATAGGCAGACCCTCCAGGATTTCGCGATTTCGCGGTTTGCCGCGAAATCGGCACTTTTGTAAAAATGCCGCGATTTTTACAAAAGTGCCCGCGAAATCCGCACTTTTGTAAAAATGCAGCGTTTTTACAAAATTGCCCGCGAAATCGGTAATGCGCACAGACAGCAACTGCTTGTGACTAAGTTTCATGGGGAGACACTTCTTCCCAATTTAAGAGGGTGCATTTATTGTAGCAAACTCGGACAGAAAGAGGACATCTTGGGATCTAAACCGAGTGAAGAAACTGGTATGACAATGGCAACATGACAAATGTAGGTGGCAGGCGAGGGAAGGGCAGGCGGCAAGCTTCCTGGTAACAGAGTTGGCACAAGTAAGGGCCAGGCGGTTGAAAGGTGTCGGGCATCAAGGCCCAAAAGGCAGCACAAGAAGATGAGATGAGGACAAAGGCAGGAAGTAGTGGGATGGCAGCGAGCACCTTAGGGCAGAACCTGGCACAGGCAGAAATCAAGAGAGAGGAGGACATTTTCCAGGTATCAAGTGAAGTGACGAGGTAAGACCAGGATATGAGTTGATGAGGTGGCAACTGGATAAAAGCAGGGAGTAGAGGAAAGGTAAACAGGAAGGGACCATATTGGGGGCAGAATGGGATACAGGCAGGTAATTTATGGGAAGCAAGAGGATGGGTACCATGAAGACAAGGGACCAGAACAGGACATTTAGCACGCAGGCAGTGAACCCAATGGGGGAGATCAGGTGAAAAGAAGTCACACTCTGCAAACTGTCAGGCGGCAAGGAAGTGGTGAAGAGAGGACAGGGCAGCAGCAAAATCCATCCATACATGTCCTGTGTAAATGTCTGTCACCCTAGCAGAATAGTAAAAAAACAAGCATTTGCAATGCAAAAGGTCTCACATTTACGCGAGTTCCAGCTACTGGCATTGTAAATGACAATGCCTTTTATTTATGTTTTGGTTTATAAAACATAAATAAATGGTATTGTCATTTACAATGACAATAGTTTGAATGCGCGTTCATTGCAAATGTTATAACGTTGTGCCCCTCCGCCCCCTTCAACTGTGAAAACATAAACGGTCGGAGCCCTGGCCAGACCCTCCGGGATTTCACGATTTGCCTTCAAGTATTACATGGTTGTATAGTGCCTTTATTATGAGTTTCGCCTCAGCTGCTCCTAAGTGGATTCCACAGGTCATATACGGTGACTGGTTGCATAATTTCTATTTCACCATTGGCGCTTCTTGTAGTGCAAGGGGGAGACAGACAGACCGTTTCCCTGGATTCCTCACAGACAGCTAGGAGTTGTGGAGCCAGAATTTCACAATCAAACCATTTGCCCTCTGGGCCTTGCCAGAGGGAAGGCTCTGATTCACCTGTACAATCTCCTCAATCGATATGGGCTTGTCAAGATAATGACAGTGAGCCCCCTCACCAATAGTGTCAAAACGGAAGGTGATGTGTGCCTGCCTGAGGTCAGACTTAGATTGGTAAAGGTCAGTATATAGGGGAGAGACCAGTTGAGAATCTCCTCAGCATCATGTGCAGCGGTGTAGTCTTCTTGGGGCATTTCAATAATGTCAGACTTGGTCCATGAGTGGCATAGTAAGCGTGCCAAGGTTCTGCCCTGTGTGTACCCTCTCCATATCGTCTGGCTCTAGCCCCCATGCCCAAATAACAGAGCTCTCCTTCAGTTATTTCTCTCTTTCCCCCAAGATTAGCGTGGATCGCAACCAGCAACACTGTGTCTTGCTCCACAAAAAAATTTAACATCACTAAGGTAGGTTCTGGCATACCATTTCCCATGGGATGCTACCAGCCCATCTTTTATGGGCTTCTCAAAACCTATACTAAAGCAAATTGAGGAATGCATTTCCAAGGGATAACAGCCTTCACCTATGGGCTGCTTCCTCTGTTCCATATCCCTGGTTGCCTATTTCAAAGCGGAATACTCTGCTAAAACAGTTTCCATTGATTTAAGGCTGAGAATGAATGATTATGAGTAAAATAAAGTGCCGCAAAAATGCCGCTAAATATTCATATTTGTGCCGCTAAATTTCCATATTTGTGCCGCTAAATTTGCTAATCCATGCCGCTATATCCTGGGGGATCTGAATAGGAGAGGGAACAACAACACAAACAATCCCTCCACCTGGGGTCAAACCATTGGTATGCAGTAGGGTCCATGTCGCCGGTTGGATCACAAACTAAGTATTAGTTGCAAGGGTTAGCCCCGCCAGGAAAAAAAGTCTACATCTGAGGGCCAACACATCCCTCAGCGCTCGGGGCATTGCGAGAGTGTTGGGAGTGGGTTGGGTTGAGGCAGCGAAAAGCAGTAAGTTGCCTCTGTCTGTTTGGTCAGATTCCGCATCTCTGGAGCTAGAGGATGAGCTTGTTGCGTGCTTCTCGACTGTCTGCTTCAGATGGCTTGCTCTGACCCTTTACTCGTCGCTGTCTGGAGCACCTTGAGGTCGGGTACGCCGCCGCAGGATTATGATGCGGGGAGGCAGCCCTCAAGGAAGGGCTCAAGTCTGGCATCCCAGGAAGTGCCCACGCGTCCTTCAGGGACCGCACTGTACGTGTCTCCTCCCGCCATACAAACTGGAGTCAGAATGGGTGTCCCCACTTGTATTTAATATTCTCATCTCAAAGGAGATCCGTGAGGTGCCTCAGCTATATTCTGTGCTGCAATGTTATTGGGGAGAGGTCCTGATAAAGCCACAAGCTGTGATCCTCAAAGGTGATAAAGGATTGATCTTGCGCCGCTGACATGATCGCTTCATTCTGGCGGTAGGAGTGAAGACAGGTCAGTATGTCTTGTCGCTGTCCTGGCGCAGTGGACGGACGGCATGGTGTGCCCGGTCCAAGACGATTTCCTCATCCTGCAGTGAGGGGGCAACCTGTTTGAAAAGATGAATGAGGAACTCGTCTAGGGAACCCGAGATTGCTTGGAGTGGAATGCCCCTAATCCTTATGTTGGAGCAGCGGGATCTGTTTTCCAGGTCCTAGAGGCGGTAGTGGAGGTCCAGGTTGGAGTCACGTAGGGCCATGACCGTTGACCCTCAAGTTCCTCCTCGCGTGCATCCTGGCCCTCCTCCAGTGCGGCAACCCTGGAACCCACTGTTTTAACATCTTGTTGCAGTTCCTTGAAGTCGGTTGCGATTTCCCACTTAAGACTACCAAAGTCTTCCATTAGTTGTTTTTTTTTGTCCTCATCTCACCAATAAGCTTCTGCAGATCTTACAAAGCCGTTATTTTCCAGCTGGGCGCCCTACGGCTTACTGCACTTGCTTGAGCCAACCGGACCAGCCCCATTTGATAAGAGCTTGGTGTAATCATAGGACCGATTATATTAATCTCAGGTGTTGGCTCCAGCTCGTAAGGGGCTGCCAAATATTTATCGAGCTTTCCTCAGCTCCATCCTGATCTAAACGAGCCATAATAAATGTGGCTTTAAGCCAATCCTCACTCTTCGGGGGCTGAGGGTCTTTCCAATTCTTGCAGATCTCTCTCTGGGCGAGTAGCACCAAGTATAGCAACAGCCCTCTACGAATCTGTGATGTATTCAGACTGAACAGACCATCATTGCCAAAGAACACTAATGACAGGTTAACCTCAATATTGACTTTGAAAATGCCACAGAGGGTGTCTCCCACCCGTTTCCAAAAGGTTCTTAATTCAGAACATTCAAAAAAGATGTGAATATCATTGGCATTGGGAATCATGCACCTAGGGCATTTTGGGGTAGGTAGTGGGGCGAACTTGGCTATCTTGGCCGGTGTATAATAAAGTCTGATGATCACAAAAAAGTGGTTCTTCTTTAGGGTCGCTGGTTTAATAAGTTTGTATAGTAGTTTCAGGGAAGGCTCAAACAGGGCAGCTATATTGGGAGATTGATTCCAAACCGATGATTGTGGTGGAAGTTCCAGGTCTTCTGCTTCTAGACACTTATTATACCATAAAGAAATCTCTTTCTTTTTTGGATGCACTGATTGAAGGGAATGCTCCATTTCCCAATCTCCTCTTACATCCCCCTTTTCTGCTTCAAACCAGGAAACAAGTTGTAGATACTTGAACCTGGAAAACCCTGTACCAATCTTGGCCCTTAATGACTCCCAAGGATGGATCCCTTCTGCATCTAAAAAATCAGACCAGATGATGATGCCTGCTCTCTTAATTGGCACAGCCAAACTATCCTTAAGACATAGTGGTGTACCAGGGGAATCCCATATAGGTGCAAAATCTGAATAATATCCGATTCCCCATCTACATCTCACTCTGTACCAAGTTTCCAGGGCAGCCCTAAGGACCTTCAGTCATACTCGTTTAAAGTATCTCGGAGCCCCAAAATTATATAAAAAGCCTTCTCCACCTCCACCGCCCTCTGTCATGGTAATTTCACCCAATAGCCTTCGCCACGATGACTCCTCTGGTTTAGAGAGTAGCATCCGGATGCCTTTGAATTGAAATGCGACCACGTACCAGCTAATATCTGGAAGAGCTAAACCCCCTTTGATAAGCCTGCGCCTCAACTTCTTCCAAGACAACCTTACTCCCTTGTCTCCCCAAATGAAGCTCCCTATCTTACTCTGAACCATACGAATATTCTTACTAGGGAACACCAAAGGGACTGCATTAAACAGATAGGTCAGCTTGGGGAGGATAACCATCTTCACCAGGTTGATCTTCCGATATATTGTCAAGGGAAGATTCCTCCATCTGGTGAAGAGGCGGTCTATTTCCTTGATGGTTTTGTTCAAGTTAATCAGGGGGATTTTATCCAGGTCTTTAACGATGTAAATACCCAAATATTTTAGCTCTTTACTAATTGTGCCCTCCCATTGATCGATGTTCCAGCACATCACCTCTGTTTTTGAAGTATTAGCCAAATAGCCTGAGATGGAGCCAAATTCTTCCAGAAGGGCTTCAACCCGTGGAATGGCCACCCCCGGGTTACTAGTGTATAACATTAAGTCGTCGGCATACAGGGCTAGCTTACATCGATAGAGTTGGGACTTGAAAGGATGGATTAAATCATTTAATCTGATGGCTTGCGCTAGTGGCTCTATGTAGATGTTAAACAAGAGGGGGGAAATAGGGCAACCCTGTCTAGTTCCCATCTGGATGTTGCAGCTGGAGGTCAGTATACCATTCAGTAGGATCCTTGCAGAGGCTCCTTGATAACATTTCCTCAGTGTTTGAATGAAAATGGGGCCAAAGCCCATTACCTCTAGTACTTCCCAGAGGTACACCCAGTCGAATGCCTTGGCTGTGTCCAAGGCCACTATGGCCAGAGGATCAGATCTTTCCACGGCCAGGTCAATATTACCTATCATGAGTTGTGTCTGCTCCTGAATGTATCTCCCAGTTACGAAGCCCCTCTGATCAATGTTAACCAGGTTGGGAACCAATTTGGCCAATCTCCCTGCCAAAATACCCATAAAGATCTTATAGTCGGCATTCAGCAGGGAGATTGGACGATAGGATTCAGCTTTTAATGGGTCCTTTCCTGGTTTTAAAATTAATACAATGGTTGTCTCCTTCCAGGTCCTGGGGACCTGTTGGACAATATACTGAGTGTAAGAGTCCACAGTCCCCAGAGGTTTGGCAGAGGCTAAAGTTAGATATAACCTTACTCTCTAAAGTGGTAGCTTGGTCGAGCAGGAAGGCAGTATCAGAGGACAGTGTAAAGCATTTGTTGTACACACTCAGTCAGCAAATGGTCTCACACACTCAAAAACTGAACTCTAGGCCAATGGTTTTGTATAAATATATAGTTATTTTATTTTAGAACCAACAATAGGTATCAAAATATACTTTCTCAGAATGAGATGCTTTAGTTAAATACTTTCAATAGGCAATAGACTTTTGAATGCAATAGTTACAGTTTGTTGCAATAGGCAACACAATCCAAACACAATTATAACATTGAGCTCAATGGGAATTTCTAAGTAAATGCAATTAATTACTTTTAGGATTGCTTTTCTAACCACAGGACTGGATCCTAGATTCAGTCCGGGGACATCTCCTGTAAATAGTTGAAAGAATACGTTTTGGTTACAGGTATGATTTTTAAGGAATGTTATTGTATTTTAGAAGTTGACACTTGGAAACTTTTTCACATAGAATCACCAATGGTATCCTATGGGAGGAAATTCACTTAGCAGGTAAGTAGGGTTATCGTTACTTTTTCTTACTCAGTGTTGGATCCTGGATCCAGCACTGGTGCATCTCCTGTAAACAGTTGAAAGAAATCGTTTTTGTTATACAGGCGATTTTTTTTTTTTTTAATTCTTTTTATTGGCATTTAGTTTTAAAAGTTGACAATTATCACGTTTCACATAAATGACTGCAGCATATACATAGCAGGATAGACCATCATTGAGTGTAAGATTACATTTACACCGTGGTTGGTGTGAGCGTGGTCTGCGGTATAGCAGGTCTGTGCCAGTGAAAGAAAAACTAGGGGAGAGAACTGAACTGGGGAGTGCCATGGGGTGCTTAGCGTCGGGGCGAGGCGTATACCATGAGTCCGTTATTGCCCACTCTGTCAGGCAGCCACTATTCACCTAGGGGGGAGTGTGAATGCGGGCTAATATGGATTACTGTGGAGCATTCCCACTAGGGAGAGCCAGACCCGATGTATCTGAGGGGAGCGCGGAGGGTGGTGGAGGGGGGGGGGGGTCTCCGACCTCGGGGGACTGTATGGTGCGAAGTGGTATAGTGTTAGGGGCTTGTAAGTCAATGACCGGGGTCTCTGGAGTCTGGGACTGCCTAAATTGGTGCAGCAGGAGCGCCCATTCTAGGGAAATTGGGACCTTACGTATACCTTTGGCTTCTTCCTCCCAGATTGCGTCTTCCTCGGCCGCCGCCCACTTGAGAACCGCCCCCACCCATGCCGCAATCGGGGGACCTGAGGGGGCCCGCCAGTGCATGGCTATACAGCGTTTGGCCAGTAGGTGTGTTAGGAAGACAAAGCGCATTGGTATTTTGTGTCGTTTCCTCCCTCCCAGAATACCGAGTGCACAGCCCTCCCAGGTAGCTAGATGGGGCAGTCCGGTGAGATCCCTGAGCGTCGTGTGGATAAATGACCAGTAGGTCTGAATGCCCGGGCAGGTCCAGAACATGTGTGAGAAGGCGGCGTCTCCCGCCTGACAGCGAGGGCAAAGGAAGGTCGTGTCGGGGAAAAAACGTTGAAGGCGCGCAGGCGTTAGGTATGCCCTATGTAGGATATGAAATTGTATATTCTTGAACCGAGCGTTCCTGGAGACTTTTTTGGGGAACTCTATCGCTCTGTTCCACTCGTCATCATGAAACGATCGTTCCGCTTCCTCCTCCCACAGAACCCGAAGAGATCCCAGCAGTGGGGGTGCCAGTTCCCGGATTGATTTGTAAAGCCATGTGATGAGATGACGACCCGATCCCATTCGCAAGATTGAATGTAGAACAGGGTGAGTGGGAGGTTCCCCCAGTGCGAGATCGGAGTATGGTCGGTAGCAGCCAAGGAGTTGTCGGTGTATCAGGAACTGCCCGGGGGATAAGTCATATTCGCCCATAAGCTGTCGGTATGGCCGGAGCTGTCCCCCTTCAAACAGTGCCTCCGCCCCAGTAATGTCTCTAGACGTCCATTCCCGAAGCATAGCAGGAGTAAAGAACCCCTTATGTCTGGGCCAGCCGACTAGTGGCAGTAATGGTGTGTATGGGGGGTGATCCGTCACCATGCGGTGTATGCACTGAATGCACTTCCGGGCTATATCAACCTGAAGGGGGTAGGTACGCGCAGGATGGAATCCAGGTAGAAGCAGACGATGCAGATCCGGCAGGGGTATACGACCCGTGATTGTATGTGTTTCGAGTGTATATCTGTCTGCCGTCCAATACGAAAGCCACTGAAGCTGTGATGCTAGAAAGTAGGCCTCAAACAACGGCGCGCCAAGCCCCCCCTGCGTCGTGGGCAACTTCAGCTTTGCTAGTGCGATCCTATGCCGCCCTTTACCCCATATTAAAGAGCTGAGCAGTGTATCCAAGTCTCTAAAGAAGGAGCGGGGTGGGATGACCGGGAGGTTAGCAAAATAATATAAAAGCCGCGGAACTAGAATCATCTTAGCCAAAGCTACTCGGCCTATTGGGGCCAGCGGGAGGTTCCGCCAGAATCCAATGGAGGACCGTATCCCCGCAAGCGCCCTGCAGTGGTTACCTTCGTAGAGGTCGACTGGGGAGTGGTATAAACGTTTCCCGAGGTATCGGGGGCCCTCTGCTGCCCACAATAGTTTCCGGTTCCCGATCCAGACGTCCTGAGAGGGGGCATCCGGGTGGAGAGGGTATACCATCGACTTGTCCCAGTTCACTTGCAGGCCTGAGGCCTCCGAGAACTCTGTCAGAGCGGTCTCGAGTGTAGTGAGATCCGCCGTCACATCTCGCAGATATATGAGGAGGTCGTCCGCGTACAGGGATACGCAGTGGATAACGTCCGCCAGTGGAATACCCCAAGCTTGCCCGTCCCGGCGTAGCCGGATAGCCAAGGGTTCCACTGCGAGCGCGAATAATAAAGGTGAGAGGGGACACCCTTGTCGTGTCCCTCTGTGTATTGCGAATTCCGGGGAGATGTAGCGACCGAGACGGACCCGAGAGGTGAGATCGGTGTAGAGGAGACGAGTGTAGGCTAAGAGCGTGGGACCTAGTCCCGCCCGTCCGAGGGCGGCGAAGAGGAACTGCCATGTGAGGGTGTCAAACGCCTTTTCAAGGTCCAGAATTAGGCACGCCGCCCGCGGGTAGCGATCGCCCAGTTGGTCCTGGATATGAAAAAGGCGCCGAATATTGTGAGAGGTGTTCCTTCCCGGGACAAAACCACATTGATCAGGGTGGACCAGCGGACGAATTACTTGCGAGTACCTGTCTGCTAAAATTTTCCCCAAAATTTTGCAGTCCACCGTAAGTAGCGTTATGGGGCGATAGGAGGCTAGGAGTTGGGGGTCTCGGTCGGGTTTCGGGAATATCACGATCACCGACGCTCTCATGGAACGGGGCAGTTGACCAAGCTTGAGTGCCGAGTCCAGTACTGCTGATAAGCGGGGAGTCAGCGAAGGGGCAAAGGTGGAGTAGTATTCCAGTGGGAACCCGTCTAGACCGGAGGCCTTACCACGGGCCAGAGCACGAATCGCACTTGTAATCTCAGTGGCTTGGATCGTGGCATCCAGCCCCTTCCGGTCTGTAGCCGAAATCTGGGGGAGGGATAGGGGGTCGAGGAAGTGATCGATGGCCCCTGGAGCGAGAGATGAGGGGGCAGTGTAGACCGCCGAATAATGGTGATAAAAGGCCTGGAGGATCTCATCCTGGGATTGTACCAAGGTGCCCCGAGAGTTTATGATCGCAGTGATGGGCCGGACCTCAGCATCCTACCTGGCGAGCCATGCTAAGAGCGTGCCCGTTTTATCACGGTCTCTGTGCATACGGGACGCATAAGACCGAAAGTTGTGGCGTCGAAAATCCACACACGCCTCCTGATATGCCGATTTGGCTTGGGCGACTTGGGCCGCTGTTACCACCGACTGATCAGCCGCTTTCGTGGCCGTGGCCAATCGTTGTTCCGCCTTCTCTAAGGCTTGCTCCAAGGTACGTCTTATCCCCACTCTCTGCCGGATACACTCCCCGCGAGCTACCACCTTGAAGCCATCCCACTCGACCAGGGGCGATGACGCAGTCCCTGTGTTATGCGTAAAGTATTCTGTAATGCTACTTTGGTGTGCGTGCTTGAAAACCTGGTCTGTGAGGCATTCCCGTGCCAATCGCCATGTGGGGACCGCGGGTCGCGGAGGTCTCCATTGAAGACTAAGCAAATGCGCATCGTGATCCGAGACGACTCTACCCAAGTAGTCCGAGTGGCATATTTGCGGGAGTAGCATTGCTGTACAAAGGAAACGGTCGAGTCGAACTCGCAGGTCATGCAGGATGGAGTGAAAAGAATAAATACGGGCCTGAGGATGGTGTAATCTCCATGCGTCTGTGAGCGACCAATGTGCGACCCAGGCTTTAAAGCGCTCGATGTGTCTGAAGGCGGAGGAGTGCGGAGGCGGGGGATGCGACCGATCTAGTAGTGGATCTAGGATACAATTATAATCTCCGCCCAATATCCATGGCACATGCGTGAATTGGGCTAGAGCGTTCGTAAGTCGGTCCCAGAATTTATCCTGATCGACGTTCGGGGCATAAATACTCCCCAAGAGGACCGCCCTCCCGTCCAAGAGCCCCTCCAGTAGAACGAATCTGCCGTCTTCGTCCACCACCCGACTAAGCTCCCGGAAAGGGGTACCCGGGCGGATCCATATCAGTGCCCCCCGGGCAAACGAGGAGTATGTCGTGGCGCAGAGGAGTCCGCGCCACTTTGCTCGCAGCTTGCCTGCTTTGGCTGAGTTAAGGTGGGTTTCCTGCAGGCAAAGAATGGATGCTTTCTGTCGCTTCGCATAAGCATATACCGCATAGCGCTTACGCGGGGTGTGTAGGCCACGGGTACTGAGCGTGAGTATGTGGATGTTTGTGTTATTCGTCACCTGTGTCATGAGGAGTCTGGTCTGTGGAAGGGTCGGGTCAGGTGTTCGCTGAGCAGGGTTTCAAGTGAACTCCTAGGGATGCGCCGCGCCCGAGAGGAGTGATTAGACTGGGGGACTGTCCAAGCGGTCAGTCGGTGACATAAGGCCCCATGGCTGGGTGGGACATGTTCGAACTGGGGTGGCAGGGGGATGCGGGAAACTGTCCCAATACATAGGACTCATCGTTTAGGAAACGGTGTGTCCAAACTTCCTCCCGTAACACCAGGGGGGAGAACTGCTCTATGTGATAGGGGGTGACGGTGTGCAAGTGCGAGGTCACACGGTGAGTGGGCATGTAGAAAAAGGTAATGCGCGTCGCATGCAAGGTGTCGGCTCCTGCGTATGAGATAATGTGTATAAGGTGAACTTCACATGAAAGGATATAGTGCGACAGTTTGTAAGTCCAAGTCACTTCAGGGTGAGGCACGAGAGATCAGACCATCCAGCAACCCATCCGCGGTTTGCGGGGTGGCATGGGGAAGTGCCGCCAGGGCAGGCCCCGAGATGGTGTCATCGCTGTCGTTATCGCCGTCTGATGAGAACAGGTGTGGGGGTCGGTCCACAGACTCCGAATGTCGCGGAGAACGCAGGTCGATGGCTGCCTGCAGAGCCTCACGTCGTTCCCGCATTATTTGTTCAAGGTCGGGCGAATCATGAGAACCCCCTGTCGATCTGGGTTTGAGATTACGGGTCTTCTTGGGGCGTTTCCGAGTGCGGGCAGTTTTGAACGGTGCGCCCCTTTGAAAGTGAGGGTTGGAGGTTCGCAGACAGTGCTGGTCCGCCCAGTCGTGCGCGGCTTCCGCGGACGTGAAGAAGAGGGACGCCCCGTTGTGGAGGATCTTTAGGCGGGCTGGGAATAGCAGAGCATATTGAATCTGATTGTCTCGCAGTCTCCGCTTTACATCCAGGAAGGAGGATCTTTGCTGTTGTACTGCTCGGGCATAATCTGGGAAGATCATAATTTGGTTGTTGTCCACCCGTAGTGGTGCTGCCGCCCTCGCCGCCCGAAGCACTGCGTCCCGATCACGAAAGTGCAAGAACTTAGCCAGGAGTGGCCGGGGCGTCGCACCGGGTGGAGGTCTCTGGGCCGGCACTCTGTGAGCCCGTTCTATAGAGAAAAAGGCGGTGCGATCCGTGGACGGAGTGAAAGATTTCAGCAAGGTGTCCATATAGTCTATAGGATTTCCTTTCTCGACTCCCTCCGGTAGGCCCAGCACTCGGATATTGCAGCGTCTTGAGCGCCCTTCCAAATCATTTGCGCGCTCCTCCACCGCGGTCAGACGGCTGAGGACCCCCTGGAGTGTCGTCTGATGAGCCTTCACCATCAGTTGGATTTCTTCCACCGCCCGCTCCTCCGTGCGAACCCGGTCCGCCAGTTTGCGGTGGTCATCCCGGAGAAGGTTGACATCTGTCGCCAGGGTGCCGAGGCGCTCCTCCATAGAGAGACGGGATAATTCGATGGCGGCCAGGACCTTATCCAGCTTATCCGATATTGCTGTGTCCGTGAGGGACGCCGTACCGGGGGTCCAAGACGAGGCCTTCGGAATGTTCTCCGGGGCCGTCTCCGGGACCGTGTTGTGTTGCGCAGGTCTTGATTTCCCCATCTTGACTGCACGTGCGCCGTCGGGCAGATCTCAGGAACCCACGGAGGCGTCAGGGGTCTGCAGGGGGCACGGCGGTAGCGGGCGACGAAAGATCGGCACCGGAGGGCAGCAGCCCGGGCCGGTATTCTGTGTCTCCTACCGCAAGCAGGGCACAGAGTCCCCGACGTCAGGCCCCGGGGGCCCCCCACACGGCGCCTCCGGTCTCCTAGCCCCCGCTCCAAGCTCCCGTCCATCTCTGAAGCCGTGGGTGGGAACGCACTTGTAGCGCCCGTGAAGACTAGGGCCGCGCCCCACCGGGTGTGAGCGTGTACCTCCCTGCGGCCGTCTAGGTCAGGTCTCCGCCAGAGGCACCCGACAGAGGCGGGCCCCCTTCAGCCCTCCGGGGTGCAGACGACAAGTCCCGGTCGTGAGTGGCAGTGAAGTGCTGATGTACGCTCTCTGTGCCTGGCGTCCGGGGCGTCTCCTTCAGGGTGTGGGGCGCACTATCACCTAGCACCAGTGCAACCCCTCCCTCTGGCACTCGGCGACTACTGCGGCCTCCCGGATGCACCCAGGGGCCCTCCGGCAGTCGACCTCGGGCAGACCACAAGCGGATCAGGCCTGAGCGCTGCAACTGCCCTCCAGGGCGCCGCCACGTGGGTCGTCTCTGTGCTTGCCCCTCGTGTGAAGGCTTCACCAGTGGTGCAGGGAGAGGTCCGATGTCTGGTCGGCGGCCATGTTGAAGTCAGGCAGGCCCCACGTGGGAAGATCGATACACCCCCGGGGCACGTTGGTTCTGCCGGGTCCCAGCGCTCCCTCACGGCCCCACTGAGAGTTGACGTACCTGGGGCAATCGTCGGTGGCGTCTAGATCACCCTCCGGCGTGAGGTAGGCACTTTGCAAGCAAAATGGCGGGTCTGATCAGGGCGGCGATGTCCTCCCGCCTCGCGGTGTCCCGCAGCAATGGTCCCTGGTCCGCTTTCCGCCTCTTCGAGTCTGACAGCGATGTAGGGACAGCGCAGTGCATCGCTGTCCCCAGCGGCTCTCCCCGCGCCTTCCCCGTCTCAGTCACAGGGGTCGCGGCGCCATCTTGGCGCCCGGGCTGCAGCAGCGTCTATCCCTCCCGGGAGTCTCCGCATCTCCGAGGTTTGGGACGGCGTCAGGTCACTTGCTGCTTCGCACCACCTCAGCGGTGCTGTCCGGTGCTCCTCGAGCCACGAGCACCCGCTGCAACGCTCCGTGTCACGGTAGAGTGGCGCCCGGTCACGGAGCCTCAGCAAAGCATGGCCGCCATCGTGGCTTGCGTAGCCACGCCCCCGTTATACAGCCGATTTTTAAGGAATATTTGTAAGTTTCAAAAATCGTTAAGAATTTCTGGCAAAAACCAGGCAATGTTATCCTACGGAGGAAAATCAAGTTAGCGGAAAGTATGGTTGTAATTTCTTTTCAGGGTCAGTGCTGGGCAGCAAGATCCAGCACTGGGATCTCTCCTGATAACAGGTGAGTAATTTCGTTTTCGTTGATCGGCTGATTTTTAGTGAATTTTTTAAAGTTTCAAAACTCGACACAGAAGAATTTCCAAGTGAATCCAGTCAATGTTACCCTATGGAAGAATAGTGAGTTATCGGCTTTTGGGTAAGTACTCGACTGGCAGAGTTAAGGTTCTGGGCATAGATTCAGGAGTCTCCCAGGGTCAGGTAGGTACAGTTGTTACACCCTCAGCGGCACGGGGGCAGCCAGGTGCAGAGAGAGTTAGGCCCAATGTTATCCTATGGCGGGCAGGGGGCCTTTGGTTGGTGGCTGCTGGCAAACAGGCCACGCGGCTGTGAGAGCTGGGCTCCTGGTCACTTACTCAGGGCAAGTGGGGAAGTAGATTAGGATAGAAGTTGCACTTCCAGGGGCACTTGGGCGGCTGGGTGCAGGGTGCTTTTGAGCTATCGGGCGCTCAATGGTTTCCTATGGAGAAGCTACAAGACGAACAGAGGCTGCAAGCTCGGGGACGAAGATTCTTCAGGTGCGACCACCACTTTGAGGGGTAAGTTGGGAAGCTGTAGGATAGGTAGGCACCCAGGAGCTGGGCACAGGGGGCCGCAGGGCGCCGGGTGCAGGGGTGTCTTTTCGTGTCGGGAAATCTTACCCTCAGCTGGTCGCAGTTGGGGGGGTCTCTGGTGTTGAGGCTGCAGGCATCGTCAGGAGCGTCGAGGAGGGTCCTTGGGTGCTGGATTCGGGGTCACAGTCGCCAGGGGGACGTCCTCGTGGTCTTTATCCACTCCGGCACAGGCCAGGCTTGGCGGGTGCAGAGTGTGCAGGAGTCGCGGTTCCTAGCTGGTGCCATGGGCTTGTTTCTTGCTTTGAGCAGAACCACTGCTCGTGGGAGTCCCAGTCTTTTAGAGTCACAAGGCACTCAGGTCCTCCGGGGTTTTTAAGGTTGCTGACCACTGGAAACGCCGGGGTTTAGCAGGAGCAGGTTCTAGGGTCGACAGGCCTGTAGGGCTGGGGCCAAGTCAGTTGGTGTCGTCCTCTTGTTAGCAGCTGCACGGCAGGTCTTCTTTCTTCTTGTTTGTTTCGGAATCGGGATCTGATGAAGGAAGGTTCAGGGTGCCCCTAAATACTACATTTAGAGGCGTTACAGGTAGGTAAAGGGCAGAGACCAATGGGTCCCTTCCCTGGGGTGGGTACACCCCCTATCCTGCCACTCTCCTGTGGGAGGGGGGCAGTAGCCTAGTCCTGATTGGGCAGGGCTCCCCATCTTCAAGATGGTGAGAGCCCGGAGATGTGCTTCACCTCCCCTCCCCTACTTGAGGGGTGGGGTTGGCAGAGGCTGGCACACACCCTTTCCTCCCTTGGGGTTTCCCCACCAGTCTTCCCGCCAGAGTGGGGGTCAGAACTGGTGGGGGCCAGTTGCTGAGTACAGCAAGTGGCCTGGAGAAGCTCACAAAGGCAGCATGCATTTGAAGCTTCCCCTGCCCAACCTGGGAGAGGAGAGCTAGCACCTCGCCCAGGATGTGCATTGTTGCAGGCCCAGGAGAGCGGATGGCTCTCTACCCAGGGGTCCAGCAACATGTCTGCTGTGTGGCAGCCTAGGCAGCCCCTCAGACAGGACGTGGATTGTAGGTTAGGTTCAGGGGGCAACTCTAAGTTGCCCTCTGTCGTGCATCTTACATTAAATCCCACACTGGCATCAGTGCGGATTTAATGTGCTGAGAAGTTTGATACCAAACTTCCCAGTCTTCAGTGTAGCCATCATGGTGCTGTGGAGTTCGTGTTGACGACCTCCCAGCACCATATACTCTTAATGGCAGCACTGCACTTACAGTGCCCAGGAATGGACCTGGGTACTGTAGGGGTACAGGGCTCATGCACCTGTACCCACACCACTGGCATAGGGCACCTAGCTAGAGGGGTGACTGAATTATGCCAGGGCAGTGTGTGTTGTGGGCATGGCACACAGGGATGTGTGCCATGTTGACTCTCTGTTTTATTCTGCACCAAGACACTCAGCCTGCAAAGGCAGTGTGTGTGTGTCAGGGTACAGGGCCTCTAAGGGTGGCACTATAAGTGCTGCAGCCCTTAGGGGCCTTCCCTGGTCACAAGGCCCTGAGTACCTAGGGTACCATTTACCAGGGGCTGACAAGTGGCCAGAGATGCCAATTGGGTTTAGGCTTCATGCAGTTTTAGGGAAGGAACATAGGCCCTGGGTACCTGATTGGCAGGAGCCCAGGGCACACTCAGTCAAAGTAAAACAGCAATTCAGCAAACAGTGGGAGCATACCATGCAAGAAAGATGGCACTTTCTCACACTGAATTAAACATAGTAATCAGTACCAGAGTCAATTCATCTGCTAGGAGTTTATAGACTTCGTTCGGGAGTGCATCCATTCCCGCTGCTTTTTAATTTTTTTATTTAGTCTTTAATCTCTTCAAGGGTGATAGGGGCATCTAGAATGTCACGACTATCAACGGTGAGGGTTGGCAAAGATTTACCCCTCAGCCAAGATTGTATATGGCCAAGGGAGGGGGCTAAGTCCTCTTTGTAAAGGTCTGAAAAGAGGGAAAGCAGGCAGGCTTGCATGTCCTCGACACTACTTGACTTATCACCATTGTTGTTTATTATCAGTTCTTTGATGTTGTTTTTGGAGCGGTCAGCTCTTGCTTTACAGGCCAGTAAGGTGCCAGCCTTCTGTAAGGGCTGCCAGAAGTTCTGCAGGAGCGTCAGGAACCTGATGAGAATACCTCAGCCTTCCCCAGCGGTCTTCCGACTCTATCAGACTCTAGAGATTCGGAAGACTCGCCAGGGATAAACAGGGTAACAAAACAAGGGAAGGTGGGTTCGCACTTCAATGGCGTAACTGGCGTCTGGTTCTGAAGAAAAGGGGACTCACACCTCGCACACACCCTGTAAAACAAAGACTGTGTAAATACTGTTACATAAGAACAACCCTCTTGTAGAACTCAACACTTGTTCTCACCTACCCCTATGTGGTGGCTTCTAATCTTGTAGCGTGAAGGCGTCAAGGGGTCTACTGTAATGTCCTACGTAAAGGAGAGCACAACGTTAGAAGGGAGTAAGAACCAACACTAGAGCCTACTCTATTCCTTCAGGCAGCTTACCCCCAGTAGTTGTGTTGAGGGACTACCAACTCCCCGGATTCTACTTTGCCTTAGACCACTGTGGAGGGTAGTTGTTCTACTGAGACGTATATCCCTTGTGACCACTGTGGAGGGTAGTTGTTCTACTGAGACGTATATCACAACCTGTCAAAACAACCAAGATTCCCCCTGAGTTCCCCTTCTTATATATAGCATACATTTATTTGAAGAATAAAGTAGCGCATTGCGCTGTTACCGTGATTCTGACGGAAGGAGAGTCAGCACAGTGATCCACGCAAATATCCCAAGGGAGCGACAGGATACTTTTGTAAGAGGAAAATGGAATGGAAACACCCACACTAGTGTGTGCCACCCAAAAGAACACTACCAGGCTACAAGTATACTGAACAACGCCTGGCCGGTAGAAAGAGCAGAGTCAGCCACTGGTTTGCGTGCTACAAGAAGGGAATAACGGGGAAAATAAGAAGGGGAAGAACTAATACAGTAGGTGCCGGAATATGCGGAGCAAGACACTCCCTAGAAAACGCGGAGTGCACTGGAAACCGCCCGGCATGAAAGGACAGCAAGCGCTTGGAATTCAGCACAGCTATGGCGCCACGAATACCGAAGAGGACAACAATCACCAAGCGCTACAGAAAGACAGGAACACTGGAGTACCTCTCTCTCTCTGCACGAAGGGGAGAGAGGCAATGTCCGCCCTGCTAGCGGTGGTGTGGAAGAGGGCAGGACGAAACGTCGCGTAGGAAGGAGAAAGCGGCGACGATACAGCAAGCCGCCTTCGTTCACTAGAACGAAGACGGAAACAGGAAATGCTCTACCGGAAGTCAGGCAGCTAAGCGTTGGGACGGAAATGAATCTCGAGGCAAGAACGCTAAGCGCGTTTACTTGCCTCGGGGTTCCTTAAATACTGCAGCGTCGAGGAGCTAGGACAGCGGGGCATGACAGCACACTCCCCCCACAACGTCCCCCCAACTGTTTGGGTTTATCAGGATATCGCTGGTGGAAAAGACAAATCAAGCGAGGGGCGTGTACTGCACTAGCCGGTTCCCACGTACGTTCTTTCACCCCATATCCCTTCCAGTGTAGCAGGTATTGGAGAGCGTTCCCCACTATACGAGAGTCCACTATGGTCTCCACTTCGTATTCTTCGCTACCCTGAATGATAACAGGAGCGGGCCGTCTTGGAACTGAAGTGCCCGGCTCAACAGGTTTAATCAATGAGACGTGAAAAACAGGGTGAATCCTGAAGGAAGCAGGCAATTCCAACTTCAGGGCTACCGGGTTAATCACCTTCAGGACTCGGTAGGGTCCTATAAATTTGGGATTGAACTTGCGTGAACCACTGAGCGTCAAATGTTTGGTGGAAAGCCACACCTTATCCCCCGGTTTATAAATGGGTTCTACTCTCCTATGTAAGTCCGCCCCCTCCTTGTACCTTACTTTAGCTATATCAAGAGTCTCCAAGGTTACTTTGTGCAGGTCTAGAAGTTTCTGTACTAAATGATCAGCTGCTGGAATAGGGCTGTCTGGGGAAAACCCGGATGGTAATAACTTAGGATGTTACCCCGCAGAACAAAAGAAAGGTGAGTGGTTGATGGAAGAATGTGGGCTATTGTTGTAAGCGATCTCAGCCACCCATACCCACTCATCCCAATCCGAAGGAGAATGTACGACCTGATTTCCGATGTACTGCTCGAAACACTGGTTAACTCTCTCAGTTTGCCCATCTGACTGAGGATGATGACTAGAAGACAACCTGACATCTATCTGAAGCAGGGAGCATAAGCCCCTCCAAAACCGTGATACGAACTGGGCCCCCCTATCCGAAACCAAGACAGAAGGGAACCCATGGAGACGCACCACCTGATGCAAAAATACCGAAGCCAATTCCATAGCAGTGGGCAACCCATCCAAAGGGACAAAGTGAGCGGTTTTCGTGAATAGATCTACTACAACTAATACAGTATTGTTCTTTCTCTTGGTAACAGGTAACTCCACTATGAAATCGAGCGATACTGTATGCCAGGGACCCGGCGGGGAAGCCAATGGCAGGAGTAGACCTACTGGATTTTGGTGGGACACCTTGGTTTGGGCACATACAGAGCAAACTTTTACATATGTTTCTATGTCTTTTGACATGTTAGGCCACCAAAAACGTTCACGTATTGTCTTGGTGGTTTTCTTTATTCCTTGATTACCTGCCAAGGGATGTGTGTGATACCATTTCAAAACTTGTTCCTGTAAGTCTTGTGTAGGTAATACCACCCCCCTTGGATGCAAACATACCCATGGTTTATAACCGTCTCGTGGGTGCCTACCACCTCCCGCATCTTCTCTGAGGATTGGGCTAGCCGAATCATCCTGCGGAACTCATCTTCCGTGAGCATCCCACCTATGATAGCCTCTTTGGGTATGATATTAGGTATTTCCACAGGTTCATCCGGTTGTTTAAAACCCAAGCGGGATAAGGCGTCAGCCTTGCCATTCCGTCTCCCAGGCCTATATTGGATGGTGAAGTCATATTCACCAAAAAATTGAGACCAACGTAGTTGTCTCATAGACAATGCCTTGGCTGATTTCAGGTACTGAAGATTACGGTGGTCTGTGTAAACAGTAGCCGGATAACGAGCGCCCAAGAGATACTGCCTCCATTCTTCAAAGGCCTTCTTTATTGCAAGGAGCTCCTTATCCCCCACTGCGTAATTGTATTCTGCAGGGGTGTACTTGTGCGAGAAATAGGCCACAGGGTGACAGTGTCCTAAGACAGGATCCTTTTGACTAAGGACACCTCCCACTGCCACCTGCGAGGCGTCCACTTCCACCACAAAGGGCAAGGCGGGATCCGGATGTCGTAGGATGGGAGCTCTCGTGAAGGCCAGTCGTAACCGTTGAAAGGAATCCTCGGCCTCTCTAGACCAAGCAAACAAAACACCCTTTCTCAACAACGCGGTGAGGGGACTTGCCAATTCAAAAAAGTCCTGTATAAACGTCTATAGAAATTGGCAAAGCCCAGGAAGCTTTGTAATTCCCTAACCGTACAGGGTGCAGGCCACGAGAGAACCGCCTTAACTTTACCGGGGTCCATAGCTAGGCCCCAGGGAGAGACAACAAAACCCAAAAACGGCACCTCTTGGGTGTGGAAGGTGCACTTCTCCAATTTACAATACAACTGATTGTCGCGGAGGCGTTCCAACACCTTTCGCACGTGGAGGACGTGGTCTGACATAGAGGATTAAAAGATCAAAAGATCGTCAATGTAGGCAATCACGTATTCGTCAAGCATGTCTCGGAGTACCTCATTTATGAAAAACTGGAATGCTGCAGGAGCATTACAAAGCCCAAAAGGCATCACGAGATATTCAAATAAACCATACTTGGTGCAAAATGCTGTCTTCCACTCGTCTCCCTCCCTGACACGCACCAGGTGATAGGCGCCACGCAGATCCAGTTTCGTGAAGAACTGGGCACCACGTACTCTGTCAAGGAGGGAGGCTATTAGAGGCAGAGGATACCGGTTCTTGATGGTGACAAGATTTAGTTTCCTATAATCACTACAGCAGCGAAGACCCCCTTCCCGTTTGGGTATAAAAGATAACGAAGAAGAGGCAGGAGAGCGTGAGGGTCGAATGAAACCCTTTTCCAACATGGTGTCTAGGTATTCCCTCAGATACGTATTCTCTTTTTCGGTGAGTGAATACACCCTGCTGCATGGGATTCTGGCTCCTATCTCAAGATCAATACGACAGTCATATGCCCGATGTGGGGGAAGGACTTCTGCCTCTTTGGGGTCAAACACTGTCGTTAAATCCTGGTAGTAAGAGGGCAAGTCAGGAATGGGTTCTGTCTCGTTTGCCTCAACGGTGACCTGTGTACCTGCAATCACTATTTCTTGTTCTGTAAGAGGACGAAACACAAGGGTGGATTTCTCCCAGTCTATTACAGGGTTATGGGTCTTCAACCATGGTATGCCCAATAGCACTGGAATTTGCAGAGAACATATTAAATCGAACACTATATCCTCTTGATGGTCGGGATCTATAACCATGTGTAGCATGATCGTTTGATGGGTTACTGGTCCTGAGACAAGGGGACGCCCGTCAATAGTGGTGACCCTGTTTGCTTCTCCTTTCCTTATACAGGGTATCACGTTTTCTCTAGCCCACTCTGAGTCCATGTAATTCCCCGAAGCACTGGAATCTATCATTATGGCCACCTGCAACCCTATGTGTGCGAAGGTTATGTGGGCGGATACGTAGAGATGTGTAGTGGGGTTAGTAGTAGGGTGAACAGAAGAGACAAAACCATCTGAACCACCCGGGATCCTTGCCTCACAGGGCCCCGGGCTTCCTAGTTTCCCGCCTTGTCTGACTGAGTTGGTTTAATCGGACAAGACCTCAAGAAATGACCGGCTTTCCCACAATACAAACAGAGTCTATTGGTTCGCCTTCTTTGTCTTTCTTCAGGTGTCAAGGGACGTCTCAAGACCCCTATTTGCATGGGCTCACTCTCATCGCCACCTTTGGGAGGATGGT
The DNA here is from genome assembly GCF_964204655.1 of Triturus cristatus. Classification (NCBI taxonomy): domain Eukaryota; kingdom Metazoa; phylum Chordata; class Amphibia; order Caudata; family Salamandridae; genus Triturus; species Triturus cristatus. Next base: position 674,733,954 of record NC_140593.1, on the reverse strand, counting down.
TTTTCTTTTCCCTGGAAGGCGCATAACGGGGTTCCAATCGTCCTTTTTCCTGCTTTCTCTCTTGTAGTCGGTGTTCTATTTTGACTACTAAATCAATGAGATCAACACACGACTCGGGTAAATCTACTATTTGTGAGAGAGCATCCTTCAAATCGTCGCGTAGTCCTCTGTAGAAGAGAGTGCTACGCTTTTCTTCTGGCCAGTTAGATTCCACCACTAATCTGCGAAAAGATGTAATGTATTGTACCAAGTCATGGTTGCCCTGTTTTAGCGCTAGTAACTCGGTATCTGCAGAGTGAGTGTATGTGTGCCGGTCAAATAATTTGCGGAACTCTCTTTTAAAGGCTGAATGACTATGCAGCAACGGGTCGTTTCTGTCGACTAAGGGAATGGCCCAATCTGCTGTGGGACCACTCAGATAAGAAATAATAAAGGCGACCCGGGACTGATCAGAGGGAAAGCAATTGCTCTTACATGAGAAGTGTAACTGACAATGGCTAAGGAATGCGGCACACCGAGCAGCATCCCCCGAGAACCTCTCTGGAGGCGCTAAAGGAATGGAAGGAGGTGTGGTGACTTGGATGATAGGTTGTGTGACATCAGAACCCCCACCTTGTGCTGAGCCAGCGTAATGACGTTGAAGGGCATCTACTCTAGCTGCTAAGGCCTGTGTTTCCACCTGCAAGTTACCTATCATGCCGGCTACATCGGCTAGGGAGACTGCTCCCAGGTCCATGACGCTTGGGCTGAACACACCACTAGGGCTTAGCGTTCTGTAAGGGCTGCTAGAAGTTCTGCAGGAGTGTCAGGAACCTGATGAGAATACCTCAGCCTTCCCCAGCGGTCTTCCGACTCTATCAGACTCTAGAGATTCGGAAGACTCGCCAGGGGAAAACAGGGAAACAAAACAAGGGAAGGCGGGTTCGCACTTCAATGGCGTAATATGGCGTCTGGTTCTGAAGAAAAGGGGACTCACACCTCGCACACACCCTGTAAAACAAAGACTGTGTAAATACTGTTACATAAGAATAACCCTCTTGTAGAACTCGACACTTGTCCTCACCTACCCCTGTGTGGTGGCGTCTAATCTTGTAGCGTGAAGGCGTCAAGGGGTCTACTGTAATGTCCTACGTAAAGGAGAGCACAACGTTAGAAGGGAGTAAGAACCAACACTAGAGCCTACTCTATTCCTTCAGGTAGCTTACCCCCAGTAGTTCTGTTGAGGGACTACCAACTCCCCGGATTCTACTTTGCCTTGTGACCACTGTGGAGGGTAGTTGTTCTACTGAGACGTATATCCCTTGCGACCACTGTGGAGGGTAGTTGTTCTACTGAGACATATATCACAACCTGTCAAAACAACCAAGATTCCCACTGAGTTCCCCTTCTTATATATAGCATACATTTATTTGAAGACTAAAGTAGCGCATTGCGCTGTTACCGTGATTCTGACGGAAGGAGAGTCAGCACAGTGATCCATGCAAATATCCCAAGGGAGCGACAGGATACTTTTGTAAGAGGAAAATGGAATGGAAACACCCACACTAGTGTGTGCCACCCAAAAGAACACTACCAGGCTACAAGTATACTGAACAACGCCTGGCCGGTAGAAAGAGCAGAGTCAGCCACTGGTTTGCGTGCCACAAGAAGGGAATAACGGGGGAAAATAAAAAGGGGAAGAACTAATACAGTAGGTGCCGGAATATGTGGAGCAAGACACTCCCTAGAAAACGCGGAGTGCACTGGAAACCGCCCGGCATGAAAGGACAGCAAGCGCTTGGAATTCAGCACAACTATGGCGCCACGAATACCGAAGAGGACAACAATCACCAAGCGCTACAGAAAGACAGGAACACTGGAGTACCTCTCTCTCTCTGCACGAAGGGGAGAGAGGCAATGTCCGCCCTGCTAGCGGTGGTGTGGAAGAGGGCAGGACGAAACGCCGCGTAGGAAGGAGAAAGCGGCGACGATACAGCAAGCCGCCTTCGTTCACTAGAACGAAGACGGAAACAGGAAATGCTCTACCGGAAGTCAGGCAGCTAAGCGTTGGGACGGAAATGAATCTCGAAGCAAGAACGCTAAGCGCGTTTACTTGCCTCGGGGTTCCTTAAATACTGCAGCGTCGAGGAGCTAGGACCGCGGGGCATGACACCTTCTCCCCGCACTCAAAGTTTTGCATGCTCTTAGTGAGCCATTGTGCCCTACACTTTTGATCTAATTTACCCCTATACTCCTGCCTTGCACCTTCCAGGTCACACTGAACTTTTGCCAGCTTTCCTGGGCTCCCGTGACTGAGTCGATTCCTCTCATTCTCTAACTGCAGTATTTTCTCCTCAATGATATGTAACACCCAGCCCTCAGCCCTTTTCTTAGAACATATAAGGCCATGGAGCCTGCCCCTCAAGTTAGCCTTAAAGGCGTCCCAAACTAAATCCATGGTCGTAGAGCCCATGTTTAATGAAAAATATTCTTGGGGGAATAACTTAAAGGCCTGAATGATCTCAGAGTCCAATAGCATGGCTCTATTAAGTGTCCATCTAGATTGTAGCATATACGTTTTCCTAAGGTATGAGAAAAACACTGGAGCATGGCCCGAAAGGTGACTTGGTAAGACTGAGATCCCTGTCAGGCCAACCAGAGTGGACCTATCAGTTAGGATATAATCGATCCTGGATGAATGACAATATTTTTTACTGTGAAATGTGAACCCCTGAAGTTCTCCCCTCTTTGCCCTCCAGACGTCTACCAGGTCCAGGTCGTGCAACAGATTTTTTCATTGCTCGACGGACTCGAGGGGCCCCTACATAGTGACTCTGATTGGACCTGTCTTTTAGTGGATCCAGGAGGACATTAAAATCACCACCAATGATCGGGGGAGGTTGCCACGTTTAATTTAGATTGTAGCTTGCAGATATAAGTCGGATCATCAACATTAGGTCCGTAGAATGAAGCACAAACTAACTCTGAGCCTCCAAAGCACAACTGTGCCACTATCCACCTCCCTGTCTGGTCTGTCTGCACAGATTTAATTGAAGAGGATGCCCCCTTCTTATTCAGAATTGCAACACCTCTACTCTTGATCATTTGTTGTGAGGTGCAATAACATTTTACCCAGGGGACTTTAGAGAAGATTAAGTGGCTTTCTGCAAAGCTTAAGTACGTTTCCTGTAAAATACAGATCTGATCGGGGGAGAGTTCTAAATATTTCAATACCAGTCTTTGCCATCAGGGGCATCTTAACCCATTTACATTCCAGGAGATAAAGCTGACCTTACTATCCTTTATAGAAGTTCCTGCCATTGGCTTACAGACCTTTGATGCCAACTAGACGGACATTCCTCAAAATTAACATGAGATGAGATTTTTTTATTTTTTTATTTTACCCACTGCTCCCCACCCAGTGCAAACCTCCCTTCTCACCTTCCCCCCACCCTGTGATGCCTTCCCCCATGAGGAACCCTCCCTTCCAATGGGCAAGCCTTTTCGATCACCGCTCCCTCGGCCATTGTGAAAAAATACTCATATACTAACAGTTTAATCTAAGGGCTTGCTGCTTAAGAACTCCCATTACCTCAAGGACCCAGTGGCGTAGCTAGGGGGGGGCGGTGGGGGCGGTCCGCCCCAGGCGGCACTATTTTGTGGGCGGCGGCCAGTTTTGGCTATTTCCTTAAAAAAAAAATTGTACTTTTGCACGAGTTCCGAAATCTGCTCATGTGGCAGAGATTTATAGAGACGAGGCTGCGGTAAACCCATTTCTCACCTAACGGTGCATGACAAATTGCGTCGTTCCCTCCCTCCGCTCTACGTCTGCCTGGAGGAGCGTGCGTGTTTGACGCTGCGCAGCGGGGCTGCGTCGCCCTGTGGAGGAAAGGATCATATTCAGTCGAAGAAATACTGCCCTCAGCATGCCGGGTGGCGATGTAAATCCGTTCTGCTATTCATCGCATGTAATCATGCATTTGTTCTGGGAATGAGACCTTACACCCGCTATCACCTGCTCTAACAGTACGTTAATGTGAGAGACTCACTTTGTTTTCTTCTAACGCTGGTTCCCGCCATAGCGCCATTTGCCTCTCAGCTTTAATTTTTTTTCCCCGCATATTTATATAGCGTGAACTCGACTCGAAGGTATTGGAGCGCTTTACATAGCACCCTATTTACATTACACATTCAGGCACGCACGGGGAGATTAAGTGATTTGCCCAGAATCACAGGATGTGGACGCGACCTCGAGGCTTGAACCCTGGATCCTGCATCAGAGGCGGCAGCGCAGCCCACGGACAGTGCAGGTGTTTAATCGAGCACTGCATGTCGCGCTGTACACCATGCATCATCGCAGAGGATGTGTGATGGGGAAAGAAGCAAGGTAAACTCGTGAACAGGATTTCTACCTAATCACTAAATTGACAAGAGTACTTGGCCAAATAATGAAACGTAGACAACATTGAGAGAGGTAGAATCAATGCATTATTTAACTCGTTTTTGTTGATTTGGTAGAATATAATTAATTCATTTATGCATACGTTTTGTAAAGTGCAGATGCACCCACAACATGCTTCAAAGTGCTCGTCGAGACTGCGGAGTTAAAATAGGAGAAACATTAGAAAGAGAACTTTGGCTAATTGAAGTGTCAGGGTTTTTTGGAATAGGTGGGTTGTCCGATGTTTGCACAATATCCCGAAGCTAACCCCACACGTAGGAGCTTGGACAATAGGTTCTCAAGGTGGTTATACAAAATGGGGGACTTTCTAACAGCTGTTTGCATCAGTGACAAAGGTCGTTGGCAAGACAATGTTAGGCCTCTGGTTGGATTGTATGGGAGGCATAGTGTAGAAAGGTTGTCAGGCTAATTCTTATGTTATTTCCTATGAACCAGACAGAGAGTTTTTAATCCAGTCCTTCATTCGATTGGCAACCAGTGAAGTGGTATCAATGCAGGCAACACTTTGATCCTACAAGCGAGACATGCTTTCAAAAGCAGCCAGACAGCAAAGTTTTCAGGTCTTTGAGATTTTCTCGCCGTATGTCAAGACAGACCGCCAAATGGTGCAGAGCTCCAGGACACTCATGAAGTAACAGTGCGCTTTACAAATGCCCGTTCATTCATAAATCATTAATTTAATGAATGCTTTAAAAGGCCATCATGAGGACAATACTGATGACTAAACAGTTTCCATGCAGGCAAGAGAGGTGAAAGAACCCACTCTAGGTCATATTGTTGACCTGTGTGGTGAAGGAGAAATCTGTCACACATGACTCCACGATTTCAGACCAAACTTGTAGAAATTAGCAGAACACCAAATGCGGGGTATACGTTGCTTATCCTGTTCCAGTGGCGTAGCTAGGGGGGGCAGTGGGGGCAGTCCGTCCCTGTCGGCTCTATTTTGGGGGCGGCAGCCAGTGTTCCCAGTTTGGGCTATTTCCTGCACAAATGGGTGACATTTTTCCCATTTGTGCGGGAAAAACCCATACTTGGCGGGTGGCTTTATTTTGGGCAGATATTTGTCCCATTGAGTGCAAATTTAAGGTTGGGCCGGCGCAGACAATCATTACTAAGTGGCACACTGGCAGCGGGGATTGGCTGGCTGAATGAGGTGAAAGCACGCTGCATAGCTTATGCAGTAAGTTTGACAGGGCCGTCAATCATTGGTAGTGTGACGGCCCTGCTTCATCCTGCTGTCCCGCCCCCGGAGTGACTACTGGTCCAATGTGGTCACAAGGGGCAGGCTCGGTAGTAAATTTTTGCTTTTTTGATTAGCCCGGCTGTGGTCTGGGCAGGGCCTCGAGGGACTTTCACTTCTTGCCACGCGCGGGAGGATCGATTCAACTGTGCAAGACTGGAAGTGGAAATTAAGCGAATGCTATAGTGGATATGGGGGCCCCCTGGAATTGCTGCCGCCCACCGTAGTTTGGCTGTTCTCCGTGACCTCAACATACATGCTGCTTCCTGCTGCCCTAACGTTTGAATGGAGGTGTCTGGTGATGCTGAGAGCAGAGCTGCTGAGTGTCTTTAAAAAGTGCATACACTGCAGATCTCTAAAATTAAGACAGTGGTGCCACCACTCAGAGCATCTCGCCATAGACTTAATCGTGATGTCCAGGACCACAGCAACTGTCTGTAGTCAGTGTGGCTCATGGGCACTTAAGGCAGCAGGCTGCTGCAGCACAGAGTTGTAAGATTCTGAGGTGCGCAGGTAAGCCAAATAACTTGCTGCTATTGATGCTCCTGCTGACAGGGCCAAGTTTTATCTACTGGCAGTTTTGTTTCACCAGCCACACTGAAGTTAAGTTTCCTTGTGTGTCCAGATGTTTTCAGGAAATGGTAAAAATGTCATAACACAAGTAAAAATTGTTCCTGCTGAAGGAAGATCAGCATATTGTCTACTTGCAGATATCACTGTTCATGAATCTCACTGATCATGAAGTAGCGCATAGGGTTAATGTGCCTGCTGCAAAGAACGTGTACCATGCAGTTCACTAAACTGCATTTTATGTGTCTATCTGAGTGAGTTCCTGCATTTAGTCACAGAGCTCCTTGGGTTACTTGCAGTTCATAAGTTACAATCCTAATAGCACAATTACATATGAACTCCCATCAAGGAGCTGCATTCAAACTGCATAGTATGTTAAAACGTTATTTTTACCTCCAGTCTTTAATTATCCTAATGTTGTTAAAGGTTTTTTTTGGGGTGGAAATACATTCTTTTTATAGTACAGCCAACCACTAAGGTATTTTTTAAATCCTGAGCCTGTACTTCCCCGGATCAAACACTTTAAAAATATACTGCCTACTTGTATGGATGGCATGAGATTCCTACAACTTGTAATCCTCACTGTCATATGGATCATTTTCCGTAGACTGATTTACACACATACAATTCGTTGTCTCTGCATAATGTATGTATGATGTAAAGTGCTCTGACACCCTACACTGGTATGAGGAGCTCATTAAAAACAATGGAACACATGAAAGAGAGAGGTTAGTACCCTTCTATTTCAGACGCTTTGCAGTAGTTTCAAGACCTTAGTTTCTCGTTGCTCATATGGGTGTAACTTCTGATATTTATCTTTCTCTGTGGACTGCATTACTTTATTTTACTCGCAAGACAGTTCCACTCCTAAGTGTCACACATTTGGCCATTGAATGTCACTCATAGTCACACTGAAACTATGAAAACGCCACACATAAGCAATCTCAAACCTTGGCAGCTATGCCCTATATAATATGTATTACTGAACTTCAAGGCCAAGAAACATTTGAGAGGATTGTACCTCCTGCTAAAGACCTTTCAGAAACAACCCTATGTCACAGCTGCATAATAGCCCATGCTTCACAACAGTTCCATGATGTACATGTTTGGATTTGTGTGACTGGGTGAATTGGAGCCAGTGGATGGATGTGGCTCCCACGCAGTGGCACAATTGCTGGGCTAGGGGAGCAGTTGAGACTCGGACCGATGTGTGGGAAGGGGACACATTGCATTGGGTGTGTTGAATGCTGTGGTGAGCAGGATTTGAGGGTGGCTGCGCCGACCTGTGGAATTGTTCTGTGCTGGTGGTGGAGTGGGACACAGGCCGTTCGGCACATGGGTCGGGCGGTGAGAGATGGGCCCAGACTGTGGCGGGGTGTGGGAGTCCCTGGCACGGATCTCGATTGACTTGGGCCTATAACGTGGATTCATTGGAGTGAGCTGACTGGCGGACTCCGGCTGCCGCGGTGAGCATGTGGGTGATGGCATGGTGGATGGGCGGACCTTGGGAGAGCCAGTGGGACGCTCGTGCAGATCACAGTCAGGCAGACTGACGGATATGGTTGGAGGTATTTGGAAGAATCACACCGGTATGGTTGGGCGAGTGGCCCCGGGGTGCTGCGCGTGGCCCTCTGCGGCTGCGAGTTTAGATGGTTGGCATTTGCTTGCACTGGTTGGTGGACCGGTGTGGAGCTGGCATTCCGGTGATACATGTGAGAAATATTTGTGCCCGAGGTTTGACAGTGGGGTGAGATTCGAAATTAGAGTCGAGATTTGGCCTCGCACGATCACGGGGCTGCGGATGCCATGGGCGGCAGTCTGTGGGATGGCCCCGGGCGCCACGGACTCTAGCTACGCCCCTGCAAGGACCACCCTCTCTACCCTCCAACTCCGTTTTGATTTTAACAATAAGGGCATCCACCTCCTCAGTTGTGCGAAGCTGGTGCATGTGATTATTCCACATTACACGAAGTAATGCAGGAAACCTCAACTGAGCCTAGGCCCCCAAGCTGTTTAACTCCTCGAGCCTCGTCCCCAGCTCCCTGTCACGAAGGTTAGTGATGACGGACAGAATTAGACACCACTAACCGTTTGAACCGCAGCCAGCAGGAACGATGATGTGCTGAGAGTCCTCCCAGCTCTCCGAAATGATAAGCCCCACAGTGCAATTAAACGCAGCTATGGAACCCAGCACCCCGGGGAAGAAGGGAAGGGGATAAAATAACAAAGGTCACTGTCTGGGGAACGTCTGGCCTGAGGCTGCTCTGTGCTCGAATCCGGACAGCGGGAGCACCCTACAGAGGGGAAGAGAAGAAGGAACACAAGCATAAACTACTATACTGCCTTTCATCCACCCGTTCATACTCTTCCCCCTCCCATGGTCGACACCACGGCACTTACAAAATCCAGACAGTAACAGCTTGAAAGTATCTCTCCGGATATCAACAAAGGAAAGGAAAGCAGTCCACTCTCCACTGGGAACTCCTAATCCCTGGCAAATGTTTCTAAAAAGTCGGTGTTCTCGAAGAGTGCTGTTAGATACACAGCCGGGTCAAATGAGGACGACGGGGGAGCCGCCCCTGATCTGGGCACGAATGTCTGTACCACCTGGGCAGGGGATGCCAGAGTACGAAGGAAAGGAGAGACGGGATCAAGAAACAGAGGAGGATGGTTGCTTCTGGAACCTCCCCCAAGCGTGTCTCTTTCTGAGGAATTACGGGCTCTCCGCAAACCTCAGCGCGGGAATTACAATTGTCCCTGGAATCCCACGAAGAAAACAGGTAAACTAGGAATTCGAGTTCGCACACCCGCAGGGAGCAAGTACTTGCGTGTGCGCTGTCAAGGATTCTCTGCAATCCTCGGTGATCTGGAAGTCTGGAACGACGTCTCAGGAACGTCGCTTCGGTGTTCCGAGAGGAACCTCGAGGAAACTGCAGCGGCGGTGTTTCTGGATTCCGCGGGAAGGAAAGCGTCCGCCCCGACTCAGGAAAGCAAAACGATTGTCAAGCACCTTCTTCCTGTATAGGAGGTGCTTATGAGGGTGTTTGAATCTGAGGCTGCCAATCAGCTGGGAGAAGTCCCGTCCCTTGGCATTCTGGGAATTGTAGTGCCGCGGGCCCTTTTTCCATTCAGTCCCGTGCATTCGTACCAGAAAGGGAGTGTGGGGGTGATAACTCACTGTGCTGATGATAGGGACCTGTGGAATCGTGACAGAACCCCTCCTGAAGGAACGCCGACTCGGCGGTCGTCCAGGTTTTCCTGGATTGTTTTCGTGGAATTGTTCTATTAACTCGGGGCAATGGAGATTCTGCTCTGGTTCCCATGTTCTGTCCTCCACCCCGAATCCTTTCCAATCTACCAGATATTGTACCCGTCCCCGAATCATTCGGGAATCTAATAACCTGCTTACTTCGTATTCCTCCTGCCCATCTACAACTATGGGAGGGGGTTGATCTAGAACTCGGACGTTGGGTGCACAGGGTTGGAGAAGGGAGACATGGAAAACTGGGTGTATTCGCCAGGAAGGGGGCAAGGCCAATCTTACTGCTACAGGGTTGATGACTTCTTCAATGCTGTATGGGCCTATGTATTTGGGTTTCAGTTTGTCGATGCCTTTCAAATGTATGTGTTTTGTAGCTAGCCAGACCTTATCCCCGATTTTGTATTCAGGTTCTTTGGTTCTTTTCCTGTCTGCGAATCGTTTGTGAGCTGCTTGGCCTTTCCTCAGGTTGTTTTTTGTCTCGATGAGGATTGCCCGAAGATGTGCATGGTGTTCTTGGATGCTTGGAAGGGTTGATTCTATGGGCCACTCGAAGGGGAGCATGTTTGGATGATGTCCCAATAAACAAAAGAATGGAGAGCATCCCAATGTAGAGTGTTCGGTGTTGTTATATGAGAATTCCGCTGTCCATAAGAGCTCTACCCAGTCCGTGGCATTCTGCATGGTAAAACAGCGAAGGTACTGCTCTAAAGTTTGGTTTAAGCGCTCAGTCTTGCCGTCTGTTTGAGGGTGGTAACTGGTTGAGAGTTTGGCTTCTACATTCATCGACGCGCAGATCGCTTTCCAGAAGCGAGAGGTGAACTGTGTCCCTCGGTCTGTTATGATCACACTGGGAATTCCATGGGCTCTTACTACATGTTGGAGCATCAATTTAGCCACTTCGTATGACGTAGGGAGCTTTTCCAGGGGAATAAAGTGTCCCATTTTTGTCAGGTGGTCCACAATCACCAGTATCGTCGTATATCTCTGACAAGGGGGCATTTCCACGATAAAATCCATAAATATGGTATGCCATGGGCGTGGAGGAATTGGGATGGGTCGTAACTGTCCTGTGGGTTTCGCATGCACTGCTTTACCCTGGGCACACACGGCACAGGTTTTTACGTAGTCTCGAGTATCAGCTTTTAACGTTGGCCACCAGAAGGAACGTTCTATCCCTTTTATTGTCTTCTGTATTCCCATATGACCTCCCAAGGCCGTATCATGAGCCCATGACATCACTTGCTCTTGTAATTCTGTCGTGGGGATATACAGAGCGTGTTGAACAAACGGCAGACCGTCATTTTACGACCTCGTCTCAGGGGAAGTCTTTAACCAGGCTTGAGTGTCTATCTTGGTCAGGGATGCCTGGATTTCGTTCAGGAATTGGTCTGCTGTGATGACTGCAATGGTGGATGTCTCTACTACTCCATCTCCCAAAATGAACGGTGTTTCCGTGAATGTGTCCTCCAAGTCTACCTCCTCGATAGGAAGACGGGAGAGGACATCCGCTTTCCCGTTTTGGGGTCCTGGCCGGTATTTTATTATGAAATCATAGTCTGAAAAGAAAAGAGTCCATCTTAGTTGGCGAGGGATTAATGCTTTAGCTGTCTTTAAAAAGAGCAGGTTTCGATGGTCTGTATAGATTTCAAACGTATGATGAGCCCCCAACAGATAGTGTCGCCACTCTTCACAGGCCCTTTTTATGGCCAATAGTTCCTTATCCGATATGGAATACTTAATTTCACTAGGACTCAGTTTCTTTGAATAGTAGGCCACCGGGTGAAGTTGCCCTGTCTTGGGATGTCTTTGGGACAAAACACCTCCAATGGCGTATTGTGATGCGTCTGTTTCCACGATAAAGGGAATTTGAGGGTCTGGATGGCGCAAGATGGGAGCTTGGGTGAATTTCTCCTTCAGACTTCGGAATGAGCGGTCTGCCGCCTCACCCCAGACAAAAGGAGCGTTCTTTTTCAGGAGATGTGAGATGGGTTGGATGATCTTTGAAAAGTCTTTTATAAAACGCCGGTAATAATTTGCAAAGCCTAGGAAGCTTTGTACTGCCTTGAGGTGTTGTGGTGTTTTCCACTGTATGATAGCGTTGACCTTGCTCATATCCATTTTGAACCCCAGGGCATTTATTACATAGCCCAAGAAGGCGACCTCTTGTACGTGGAAGAGACATTTTTCCAATTTTGCATACAAGGAATGCTGACGGAGTCGATCTAGAACTGCCGTAACGTGGGTGACATGTTCTTGGAGTGTGGTGGAATACACGAGAATATCGTCTATATAGACCATACAGAAACTGTCCAGATATCCCCTCAATACTTCGTCCATGAAGTATTGGAACGCTGCTGGGGCGTTACAGAGCCCAAAGGGCATCACCCTGTATTCAAACAGGCCGAACTTTGTTCGGAAGGCGGTCTTCCACTAGTCTCCGCTCTTTACCCTCACAAGGTGGTATGCTCCACGAAGGTCGAGTTTGGTAAAATAACGTGCCCCTTTTATTTGGTCTAGGAGTACCGGTATCAAGGGTAATGGATAACGGTTTTTCACCGTAACGCGGTTTAGTGCACGATAATCGATACACGTGCGGAGTTCGTCGCAATCCTTCTTAGGTATAAAGAAGAGGGGAGATGATGCAGGAGAGGATGAATGAGTAATGAATCCTGAGGCTAGATTCTCTTCCAGGTACTTCTGTAAATAGTGGGTTTCAGCCTCCGTCAATGCATACACCCTACTGCAGGGAATATCCGCTCCCGGAATCAGCTCAATGCGGCAGTCGTAGACTCGATGTGGAGGGAGTCGTGTCGCAGATTGTTTATCGAAGAGGGATTTGTAGTCAGCATATTCTTCTGGTAGCTGGGTTGCGTTAACACAGGTTTCTGGGGTGCTTGCGCTAGCCACTAGCCTTGCCTTGGTGTTCTCGACGGAGCCGGCGGGGAATTTGTCATGCGTGCAATGTTCCTTGCAATATTGGGAGTTCATGGTAACTGTGCGGGCTGCCCACCGGACTTCAGGATCATGCAGAGTTAGCCAGGGCATGCCCAAAATGAGACAGAATTGCGGTGCATCAATGAGGTCGAACTGTATGCATTCTAGATGGTTCTCCCCGAATTGCATTAGTAAGGGTGGCGTATGTGAGGTAACTGGTCCTGAGGTTAACACGGAGCCATCAACAGCCTTTACACATTCAGGTTTTTCTTTTCTTATGTCTTGATTTTCTAAACGCGTAGTTTGCACCTCTACCTGTAGCGCATTTAGGCTCTCAAGTAAAGAGGACAACACTACGTTTGTGTCCATCGTTCAGGCTGGTCGTCTATTCGTGGGCTTGACAATCTGTCACGAAGGTTAGTGATGACGGACAGAATTAGACACCACTAACCGTTTGAACCGCAGCCAGCAGGAACGATGATGTGCTGAGAGTCCTCCCAGCTCTCCGAAATGATAAGCCCCACAGTGCAATTAAACGCAGCTATGGAACCCAGCACCCCGGGGAAGAAGGGAAGGGGATAAAAAAACAAAGGTCACTGTCTGGGGAACGTCTGGCCTGAGGCTGCTCTGTGCTCGAATCCGGACAGCGGGAGCACCCTACAGAGGGGAAGAGAAGAAGGAACACAAGCATAAACTACTATACTGCCTTTCATCCACCCGTTCATACTCTTCCCCCTCCCATGGTCGACACCACGGCACTTACAAAATCCAGACAGTAACAGCTTGAAAGTATCTCTCCGGATATCAACAAAGGAAAGGAAAGCAGTCCACTCTCCACTGGGAACTCCTAATCCCTGGCAAATGTTTCTAAAAAGTCGGTGTCCTCGAAGAGTGCTGTTAGATGCAGGATGACGGGGGAGCCGCCCCTGATCTGGGCACGAATGTATGTACCACCTGGGCAGGGGATGCCAGAGTACGAAGGAAAGGAGAGACGGGATCAAGAAACAGAGGAGGATGGTTGCTTCTGGAACCTCCCCCAAGCGTGTCTCTTTCTGAGGAATTACGGGCTCTCCGCAAACCTCAGCGCGGGAATTACAATTGTCCCTGGAATCCCACGAAGAAAACAGGTAAACTAGGAATTCGAGTTCGCACACCCGCAGGGAGCAAGTACTTGCGTGTGCGCTGTCAAGGATTCTCTGCAATCCTCGGTGATCTGGAAGTCTGGAACGACGTCTCAGGAACGTCGCTTCGGTGTTCCGAGAGGAACCTCGAGGAAACTGCAGCGGCGGTGTTTCTGGATTCCGCGGGAAGGAAAGCGTCCGCCCCGACTCAGGAAAGCAAAACGATTGTCAAGCACCTTCTTCCTGTATAGGAGGTGCTTATGAGGGTGTTTGAATCTGAGGCTGCCAATCAGCTGGGAGAAGTCCCGTGTATTGGCATTCTGGGAGTTGTAGTGCCGCGGGCCCTTTTTCCATTCACTCCCGTGCATTCGTACCAGAAAGGGAGTGTGGGGGTGATAACTCACTGTGCTGATGATAGGGACCTGTGGAATCGTGACACTCCCACTGTCTTGTCGCTGTAATATGAGAAATGTCAGATCTTATAAAGAAGGAAAAGGGGTTTAGACCCGTAGATCTTCCTAGGTTTTTGCCTAGTTAGATTCCTCTTGAAGGGGTCACGATGCACCCTTTGTATCTCATGCGCGATATCTACGCTGGCCGAGCTCTTCAAAACTGTTCCTTTTAATAAGGAGATCACAAACTTCTTTATGTCTGACCCCTCCAGGGCTTCAGGCACATTTAAGAGCCTCAGGTTGCTCTTCCTGGAGTGATTTTCCAAGCTTTCGAGGTCGTCTTTAAGTTCTTTGTTCTGGGCCGATAACTTTGCCAATTCCGCTGAAGTGGTATGCATAACTTCCTTGAGTTTGGGGATCTCCTGCTCAATTGCATCTGTTCTTATGGTGACTTCTTCCAATTTCTGAGCCAACACCTCACAGGAAGCTTGAATGGCCGCCTGATTTGCTTCTGAAACGGAGAATCTACTGGCCATCTCGGCTTGATTCATCTCTGACACGGGGAACCTACTAGTCATCTCGTCCTTCAAAGCGAGTAGAATATCTGCCAACGAGCATGTCGTAGAGTCCGTAATTATACTATCAGCTGTGGTCTTACGGACATAGTGCGGCGCTTCCTGAGAATCTTGAATTGCCAAGACAGAATCTCTATTAGAAAGGCTTACTGCTGGGAGGATAAATGATGGTCCATCAAGACTCACAGCCGGATCTTCCAAGAGGGCAGGATGCCTTGGTCCCTTCAGGTTACTCTGCGGGGTGCTAAGTATTCCATCGGATGCTGCACTCATACCATCTGGCGGTTTACTTATGCCTACGGCTAGGGGGCTTAATGGACTGTGCACACCCACAGAGGGAGTATCCTGACCAGAACTCTGTGGAAATATGGATTTTTCTGGTCAGTTATGTCCCCTATCTTGGACCCCAACGGTTCTATGTGCATGTTACAAGTACATGTATGTTCCCTCCAGTTCCAGTTATGAAGACGCAAATACATGTGCGTCCACCGTTAACATGTCCTCTGTTGATCCGCCATGAATGGGCCGGATATTCCATTCCTAAGTACGAAAGGCCACTGCCTTTATATGGTTCACTTATGCCATTTTACAGTCCAGGCAAGTAGGCCCTGATTCTGTCATCAAGCTTTTCTTGCCTTCTGCCTCTGAAAGCTCCAGTCTGAGCCTGCATCTGTGACCATGAACTTTGTCTCATTCTCTGCGCGGCTCACGAAGCCTGACATCAGCTTGCTGCCTGCCAAGAACTGTATTTCACCTTCGAAAATTATCTGCTCCGCTCCCTGCCCAATGCATTCCTGTCTAGTAGCTTAAGTAAACATTCTTCCAGCTACCAAGCAAAGGCCCGACTTCTCTGTCTTCATACAAGTAATTCATAGCCCTGTTACTATGGAAGATTCCGCCCTCGCATCTAGTGTAGACACTTAGACGCTTGTACACGTACTAACCGTCAGTATAGTCAGTATAGAATAAGATTCTACTCTAAAGAGACCTCTCTTTTGGATAACATAGTTCTTTAAACATAGGATGTTAGATATGATTTGGGATTAGGTTGACTTGACCCTCCAGACTTCTGTCGCCACATGTAGAGCTAAATGTCAAGTCCCCTTCACCCCCTAGTTGCACGTCAATCACACGTCATGCTGCTGCTCGCGCATATCTGCCAAATATTTCTGCTGACATTGCGAAATTCATTCATGTAACCACCCTCTTATGACATCACATCTGATGACGTTCTTTCATCACTCCCAGTTACGCCTATTTTTGCTATGTATGAATATATTATCACCACTATCAATTGTTACGCCTCTTGTATTGACCTCACTGTAATGCTTATTGTATAAAAGTAATTGATTGTCAATAACGTATGTACTTCACTTCCTGAACCTTCGTGGTGATGGAACCTGGAGCAACCGATTATAATCGACCACTGGAATAAAGCCCATTCCGAACCTCTAATACCACGGATTCTGCCTCTTATTTACTGAGCTATTTTATTATGTTTCTGTATCAAATTAAGTCCCGGTAATTAAATTATTTACCACATGAATGGCGCCCGAACAGGGACACTTTCTCATCTCACGCGCCGGCGGTGCGTTGCAGGCCCGGTCTCCTGCCACAGCTGGACGGACAATAACGCGTACCAGCAGGATTTCCTGTGTCTCCCTCCGGTCAAGCGGGGGCGACTGAGGCTGCGATCAACACCCAGACGAGGCGGTGAGAAGTGCGAAGTATCCCGACCAGAGCCTAGCTGAGAGAGCAAGATCCGAGGTATACAGAGGCCCACCAGTTTCCGAAGTCCCAAGTCGAGTCCAGTGTCCGAAGCGTTCGAGTCGAGTCCAGTCCGGTTCAAGTTCAGTCCAGTTTCTGAGGCCTTCCGTTTCCGAGCTACCCGGTGAGTACCATTACTGGGGAGGCGTTCTGGCGTGCACATAAGTTGTGCCGGTCCAGACGGGTTTGGGTACACAAATCCGGTCTGCACTGTTTCAGCAGTGTATCTGTACTGTTTAGCAGTATATCTAGTATATCAAGTATATAAATTCAGAATAATTCAGTTCAAGTCGAGTATCATGTTTAATGATTAAGTTTTCCTTAGATCGTCATCATCATTGTTGCTCAGTTAAATGTTAAATGTTAAATGTTTTATAGTACGTTCTGCATATTGTGGTATGAATGACTGTTCATTATTGTGATTACTGTATTAAGTTTGTTCAAGATCAAGTATCAGATCAGTTCTCAATATGCCGCTCTTTTCGAAACTAAGACAGATCACAACTAGAAAAGGGGTACTCGAAGAAGCTGTTCCCATTCCTCCTAGGGACACTCCAGGGTACTTCATGTATCATAAACATGGCCTAGACGCCATATTATTTCTTGATCTATGGGTAGACTACACTAAGGAATTACCAGAAAGTCAGAGGTGGCCCGCAGCGGGGACCTGGGATGCAGAGTGCATCGTGAAAGTAGAGGAAGAATTATGGAAAAAGAAAGCTAGACAATCACAGAAAGATGCCATTGAATTATGGCGTAAAGAATCATATAGACGTACAGAAAAAGCACGTAGACAGGAAGAGAAGAGTAAAGAGAATTCCAATGAAGTCCGAGAAAATCTATTAATTGAAGAAGGTGCACGAGTGAAATCAGAACAAGTAGACAGACAAAGAAATGCCCTTATGAATGGTATGTTTCCCCTTCTGGCCGAAGGATTACCTAAGGCTATTCCAGGGATACCAAAAGACTTGCCAACCCCATTATTTCCAATAAAGGTACATCCTAAGGGGCATCCTAGAACCGCAGAAGATGTTTTTCTTTCCTCATATTTAGATGACGCAGCTCCCGAGTATGCTCATCCCGCCCCACATAGACCGCCTGCCAGGGAGGTTCAACGCCAAGATCCAGTACCCGTATCGCTACAGCAACAAGTTCTGACACAAGTTCCGGCAAGCACATCTGTTTCTGCATCTGTTCCTACAGCTACTTCTATAGCTGTATCCACGCCTATAGTTGCTGTATCACGTTCAACGAATCCTTTCACACCCGATACCCCAGATGGGGCTACCGGAGGTGCTACCAATATCTTTTCTACGCCACCTACAATAAATAAACTTACTTTTCAAGAGTCAGCACATTCACGTACCCCCAAACTCATAAATGCCCGTACGCTTAAGGAACTTCTTATAGATTGTAGATATGACCCTGTGCCCGGAAAAGAGGACGAAATGACCCTAGCATCATTACGTATCAGACGAGCCGCAGTGTATTTAGGGAAATTACCAGGAATGACTGCACATCTAGATAATATATATCATTTTGTCCAAACTGGGCGAGATTCTGAATGTATTAACAGAGCTATGGAATACCAGAAAGTGGAAATACAGGGGGAACTGTTGCGTTTCCTCATAAATTGTGTGATCAGAAATCAAGACCGACCGGGGGTAGACCCGGAAGCAATGCAGATTCTTACCAGATGGAGCCAGAATATATCAGAAGGGAGACATGATAAGCAAAACTGTATAATAGCTATGTGCCGAAAGATCCGTAAAGAAATAGAACGCCTACACGAAGAAAGATTAGCGGTAGACCAGTTCGAACAAAGCGAGGAAGAAGCATCAGGACTGCCCACAGGACAGTCAGAAACTATAGCCTATGTAGGTAGAAGAAGATCTTGTAATAGTACTAGATGTCTTACTGATCCGATACGTCCGATGTGTCTAGAAAATAACAGGAAATTTCAAACACCAATAATAAATATAAGGTCTAACGAGCATTCATTCCAAGCAGCAGATAAATTACTCCGAGAACGAAGGGGTTATCATTTTCTCGATTCTATGGATGAACAAGAATTAGCCAGGTCAGCTGTCCATTGGGTTGACAGTCCCGGGAAGTATAGTGATGACACAGTAGCACACACATTTTTGAATCTCACCCCAGATGAACAGCGTTTAGCTGGGATTTATATGATTCAACAACTTCTTATACTATATAAAAGCCAACATTCAGATCCTGGTCCCTTACCGGATATATTGACCGAATTACTCACGAATAGATGGAGAGGTTCAGGTACTAAGCTAATTAAAGAAATACTAGAATCAAGAAAGCAGTACATTCTTTTTATATGCCCAGAACATGTCTCACTGCCCATCAAGGAAAGAACCACGTATTACATGGACAGACAGAATCCCTTACGAGAAGTGCACCCAATAAAGGGCGAGGACAATGAGTTTAAACGTGTATATGTATATACGCCCATATCGAAAATAGAATTGTTGGAAATGAAGAAAGTGGTACCCAGTCATGACAAAGACCCAGCGGGTTTCCACCGAGAAATTAAAGACATGTTACTCATGGGAGAGTATACCTATCCCGACATTATGACAATATTAAAGGTATTGATGCCTGCTGGCATTTATGAAAAACTCAAGGAAAAAGAGTGGGAGGTAGGAGACCAAAAGATAGATTGGACAGCATTAGAAGCAGAAGAAAAGGCCCGAGGTCCAGGTTCGGGGCTTGGGGACAAAACTAAAGCACTACCAGGTCTACTAGTACAGGTACTGCCACGTTTATTAACCACGAAAAAGGAAGACTGGGGTGCAATTTCAGCCTGTAAACAAAAGCAAGATGAAGACACTAGTGATTTCTATGCACGATTTGAAAAATGTTTTGGTATAAATAGTGGTATAAAAGCAAGTAGCGAATCATACCCACATCTGTTTGTGACAAAATTAGTTGAAAATTCCTTGCCCCAAGTGAAGAATAGAGTATTAAAATTCGAGAGTACCTGGCAAGGTAACACTCCATCACAAATGTTACAAATGTTACAGTATCATCACAATAGAATTAGAGAGGAACAAGATCATGAACAAAGACGCATGAAAGACACGAAAATGAAAATGCTAGTCTCTCAGACAGTTCCAGTTGAAGGACATAAAAAGGGTACGACACATTCTGGCGATTTAGCGGGACCTGTAAAAGGGACATGCAACTATTGTAAACAACTAGGTCATCATGTACACGATTGTCCAGTCCTGAAGCGTAATATCGCCACAGGTATCACAAAAGAAAGACCACGGCCACTTAGACAGGATCAGAATGAACAAGGAGCCTTGCAGCATGCACAGTCCATGCCAGCTCCACAACAGACTATACAGTTTGTGCCAGCTGCACCAGCACTGCCTGTTGCTGCCACGCAAACCACGACACGACAACTGTACCAGACCGCACAGTATGACTATCCTGATTATCAACGATATGCATGAACCAGCCTAGAGAGGGAAGTTGACTTACCCCTTATCGAGATCCCTGTAGATCAAGAAGGACCTTATGTACATAGTGAATTATTAGGCCAAGACAGGAAATTTTTACTCGATACAGGGGCAAGTCGAACAACCATAAAACGTAGTGAAGTTCCAGGGGCACCCCTCTCAGGCTCACAGAATATTTCCCTTGGTTTTTCAGGAAAACCTATTGTTAATGAAGTGTCACAACCTCTTCCACTTACGATAGGACCTTTGACCCGAACTACAGATTAATTGCTTACTAAATCATGTCCAGAAAACCTGTTAGGAATAAAAACACTGAAGGCTCTAGGAGCTATAATATGTTGTTCTCCGGAAGGAGTAAGATTGTTTTTACGTGATTTTAAAGGTCATTATGTGTCTAGAGACATGGATCCCCGATTGCAGACTTTACCTACACATTTATGGGCACAAGGCCCTACTGATGTTGGTTGTATGAATATTACACCATATCGAGTCACACTAAAGGCAGGAGTGGTACTACCACGAATGCGACAATACAAGTTACCACCAGATGCTGTAGTGGCTTTACTGCAAATCATTGACGAACTCATTGCCCAAGGAGTGGTTGTAGAAACCGACTCCAATATATGTAATTCACCGATAATTCCGATTCTCAAACGAACAGATCCGAAGGCCCCGCCAGTATATCGATTGGTTGTTGATCTGCGCGAATTAAATAAGTGTATTGTGCCACAATTCCCTGTGGTCCCCGATATCTCATCATTACTGACAGCTATTGATTCCGAAGCAACATTCTTTACTGTAATTGATCTCAAAAATGCCTTTTTCAGCGTCCCAATAGATCCGGAAAGCCAATATTTGTTCGGATTTAGTTTAAATGGACGTAGCTTCAAATTCTCACGCGCACCTCAAGGATTTACAGAAAGCCCCAGCATCTATAGCCAAGCACTGAAACGAGAACTCGACAGCATCCACATGCCAGTTAACACTGCCTTGCTTCAATATGTCGATGATCTGCTGATCACCGCCCGAAGCGAACCTGAATGTGAAAAAGCATCACTGACAGTTTTACAATTTCTAGCCGAAAAGGGGCACAAGGTGTCCCCTTCTAAGCTGCAATTCTGTGTCCAGCGAGTTATTTACCTTGGTCACTCGCTGTCCAAGGAGGGAAGGCAGCTTACACCAGACCGCATTCAGTTAATAGCTAACATGCCAATACCCAAGACACAAAAGGAGGTGCGGGCTTTTATAGGCCTCACTTCATATTGTAGACAGTGGATCCCTCAGTATGCATTTCTAGCAAAACCACTCATTCAGTTGACAACACAGGAGGCAGCCACATCGACTGTTCTCCCTTGGACTCAGGAACATACACAAGTTTTTGAAAGCTTAAAGAAAACTCTATGCCAAGCACCTGTTTTAGCAACACCATGTTACCGTAAACAGTTTACACTCTTTATTACAGAACGCGAAGGTACTGCCTTGTCAGTACTCACACAGGAACAAGCAGGATCACACAAACCATGTGCTTATTTTTCTAGTACATTAGATCCCGTAGCTCAGGCTCTGCCTGCGTGCCTAAAATCAGTGGCAGCGACAGCTTTAGCAATCAGACAAAGCGATGCCATAGTGTTAGGACATCCATTGACAGTACAAGTACCACATGCAGTGGAGGTTCTTGTGAATCGAACGCAAACACAACATTTGACCATAGCAAGACTTACAGGGTATGAACTAACACTGTTTCAGCCACATATAGAAATCAGACGTTGTAACACATTGAATCCTGCCACACTTTTACCTGTAAATGGAACAGACCCATTAGCCCACGATTGTATTGATGTTATTACAATCACAACGAAACCCAGACAAGACTTGACAGATGTCCCATTGTCAGACCCAGACCTGACGTTGTATGTAGATGGTTCATGTATGAGAACAAGTACAGGAGAGTTAGTGGCCGCTTACGCAGTCACAACAGATACTGAAATCATTGAAACAAATTGCATAAATACCTTGTCCGCTCAAGCAGCAGAGCTCGTCGCTCTGACACAAGCCTGTATTCGAGCCACAAATAAAAAAGTCAACATATACACTGATTCACGTTATGCATTCGGAGTCGTACATGACTTCGGCGTGCTGTGGCGAGAGAGAGGTTATTTAACTTCTCACGGTGCCCACATTCAGCACGGACCCCTCATTCATGCCTTATTAGATGCAATACATTTACCCATTGCAATATCGATTATGAAATGCAAAGCACATACGAAAGTTACTGATATCATTTCTCAAGGCAACGATCTAGCTGATAGAACAGCTAAACAGACTGCTCAAACTCAAACATCCGATATGACAAAGACAATAGTCCCGACGCCAACACATTGTATGACGGTTAAAGATCCTACTCTTGACGTAATTGATATACAGACACATGCTACACCAGAAGAAATAAAGAAATGGACGGAATTAGGAGGGATCCAAACGGATCAAGGATGGTTGATGAAGGAAAAGTCTGTGTGGTTCCTTCCTGATTCAATGGTCCAAGTCATTATTAACACTATCCATAGTCCAGCGCATCTAGGAGAGAAAGCTATGCTAGACAGCATTCAACATATTTGGTTCAACAAGCATTTACGAGCTGCAGCCAAACAAAAGGTTCGTACCTGTCTGATCTGTTGCCAGTTCAACCCAGGAAAAAGCGTTCCCGTAGAACAGGGTGGATTTCAGCCTCCTGATCACCCTTTTGAAGTCCTCCAGATGGATTATATCCAGATGGAACGATGCAGAGGATTCAAATATGTTCTCGTAGTTGTGTGTGCTCTTTCCCGTTGGACGGAGGCATACCCGGTTTCAGATTACACTGCCCCGACTACTGCCAAACAGTTGGTTCGAGAATTCTTCCCACGATACGGTTTACCACGTGTTGTTCACTCAGATAACGGCCAGCCGTTCTCATCCGAATTAATGAAACACGTTTCACTTTTGTTAGGCTATCAGTGGAAATTCCACTGTGTCCGACACCCCGAAGCAGCGGGTCTCGTAGAAAGACATAATCAGACTCTGAAAATAGGATTATCCAAAATATGCAGAGAAAAAGGTGTCGACTGGGTAGTAGCATTACCAGTTGCACTCTTTTACACAAGAATGGTAGCACACTCTCGAACAGGGCTATCCCCGTATGAAGTGATCTTCGGCAGACCACCAAATATGTGGGGGACGCCTATACCACGCAAAATAACTGATATTGACTGTAACATGCTGACAGATTACTTGGCTTCCTTGATGTCTGCACTACAATCTTGTCGTTCACAGGTAGCTGCAGCTTTTCCTGACAACACTGAGGTGAAACCCCATGACGTGGTTCCGGGAGACTTAGTCCTCGTGAGGAACTTTGATCGAAAGACGCAGCTGGAACCTAGGTGGAGGTCACCTCAGCTGGTGTTGCTCACAACAAGAACAGCCGTGAAGATCGAAGGCAGAAAAGGATGGATTCATTCAAGTCATATCAAGAAATTTCATGGACTGAAATCAGATGTGAATAGCACACCTTGTGTGTCTTCACCCATTGACTCAAAACTTCCTTTTGTGGAAAAAAGTGACTCCGAACTTTATAAATTAAAGCTCAGGCCCAATCAGTCGAGCAATTTGATTGTTTAAGTCCTCTCCAAGGTGAAGCGGTTGAATTGTCTCTGACATGTATCCCTTGGACCTGAATAGAGAAAGCACCCGAAAATTGTTGAAACGAAAGGCGTACTGTAAATCACTGCGTAGTCATTGCATAGTGACGTTATTAATTTTGTTTTTCTCAAGTCTTTTAATAATTACTGCAAGTATATTGTTGCACATATATTATCCTATTTCTAGACATGTTTACAATGTTACTGCTGAACATTCTTTTAGTGAATTACCTCCGCTTGAATTGTCATACAGATTTGCGCTGCGCAATAACAC
Source organism: Triturus cristatus (assembly GCF_964204655.1). NCBI lineage: Eukaryota > Metazoa > Chordata > Amphibia > Caudata > Salamandridae > Triturus > Triturus cristatus. The sequence continues at coordinate 674,710,213 of NC_140593.1, read as the reverse complement.
TTTTATTAGTATGTTACATCATTCCCATCAGGTTAGCAATGCTACAAATTGTTGGATATGTGGCCGACTCCCTCCCCATCAGAACTATAAAGGAATTCTACCTCTTTTTCCATACCCGTTCACACACAACGGCTCCTGTGGAGCATGGTTTAGCCTAATTAATTCTCTGGATTCGAATTCTGCAGTTTATCAAGATAACTGGGTATGGGGACATTTGAATTTAGTTTTACTTAAGGTCTGCTATCCTAACAAGGAGGGACTTCCCAAAAGAACAGGAACTGATCTAGAAAATGAAGTATATGGATTAGGTAATTTTACGCTTAATCTTATGATCCTAAATGTCGAATCCGACGCTACTCCAATTTTGCCCGCTATGTCAATATTTCCAGTAAAAGGTGAATTATGTGTAAGAAAGAATGGTTCCATACATATGGGCCATAGTAGATGCACCACTGTAGTAGAATTTAGTGATCAAGGCAAGTCTACATTTAGAGCTTCCCGCCATTCCTATTTTATATGTGGTCAGACGGCATATGTACGTTTGCCTCTAGATTGGGATGGTACCTGCTACATTGGATTCCTTTTGCCACCTGTTTTCCTAGCTCCTCCTGATTATCACAGAAATACTCATTTAGTACACAATAGAGAAAGGAGAGATCTCCCAATAGTCGATTACACTGAAACGGCATGGGAAAAATACACAGATTTCAATAAAGGTCTCTTTCCCTATATAGGTACCGTTACTAATAGTAAGCTGATACGTAGATTGACTAGAACCCTTGAAGCAGTAGTGAACGAAACTATTTCCGCCTTAGGCAATTTAACAGAAGAGCAGTCTGCTATGCGGATTGTTGTGCTTCAAAATTGTCTTGTCCTTGACGTCATCCTGGCCGATAGGGGCGGAGCTTGTAGGGTCATCGGATCAAGCTGTTGCATATTCATACCAGAAAATTCGCCATCTGTATATAAGGCCATAACCCGCCTTCATAAGATTGTAAGCCAGATACACCAGAATCCAGGCACCTGGACTTGGTCCGGTTGGTTTTGGAGCGTGATATCAGCCTGGGGATGGAGAGTTCTATCCTTCCTAGGTATTGGCCTTCTCATATTATTCAGTTGCTGCTTATGCCTGCAATGTGGACCAGCGATTTGTGGTCTGTGTGCCACATCGTGCATTCCACATCAAGATTTTCATTCAAGATCCCGGAAGAAGAAAGAAGAACAAATGATGCTATATGAACAGATCAATGGATTAATGAAGATTGATATCTCTTGACGGGCAAGTAGGGGACAAGGAGGGAATGTGGAAATATGGATTTTTCTGGTCAGTTATGTCCCCTATCTTGGACCCCAACGGTTCTATGTGCATGTTACAAGTACATGTATGTTCCCTCCAGTTCCAGTTATGAAGACGCAAATACATGTGCGTCCACCGTTAACATGTCCTCTGTTGATCCGCCATGAATGGGCCGGATATTCCATTCCTAAGTACGAAAGGCCACTGCCTTTATATGGTTCACTTATGCCATTTTACAGTCCAGGCAAGTAGGCCCTGATTCTGTCATCAAGCTTTTCTTGCCTTCTGCCTCTGAAAGCTCCAGTCTGAGCCTGCATCTGTGACCATGAACTTTGTCTCATTCTCTGCGCGGCTCACGAAGCCTGACATCAGCTTGCTGCCTGCCAAGAACTGTATTTCACCTTCGAAAATTATCTGCTCCGCTCCCTGCCCAATGCATTCCTGTCTAGTAGCTTAAGTAAACATTCTTCCAGCTACCAAGCAAAGGCCCGACTTCTCTGTCTTCATACAAGTAATTCATAGCCCTGTTACTATGGAAGATTCCGCCCTCGCATCTAGTGTAGACACTTAGACGCTTGTACACGTACTAACCGTCAGTATAGTCAGTATAGAATAAGATTCTACTCTAAAGAGACCTCTCTTTTGGATAACATAGTTCTTTAAACATAGGATGTTAGATATGATTTGGGATTAGGTTGACTTGACCCTCCAGACTTCTGTCGCCACATGTAGAGCTAAATGTCAAGTCCCCTTCACCCCCTAGTTGCACGTCAATCACACGTCATGCTGCTGCGCGCGCATATCTGCCAAATATTTCTGCTGACATTGCGAAATTCATTCATGTAACCACCCTCTTATGACATCACATCTGATGACGTTCTTTCATCACTCCCAGTTACGCCTATTTTTGCTATGTATGAATATATTATCACCACTATCAATTGTTACGCCTCTTGTATTGACCTCACTGTAATGCTTATTGTATAAAAGTAATTGATTGTCAATAACGTATGTACTTCACTTCCTGAACCTTCGTGGTGATGGAACCTGGAGCAACCGATTATAATCGACCACTGGAATAAAGCCCATTCCGAACCTCTAATACCACGGATTCTGCCTCTTATTTACTGAGCTATTTTATTATGTTTCTGTATCAAATTAAGTCCCGGTAATTAAATTATTTACCACAACTCTATGAAGGAACACAGGCAGTAGACGTTGATGAAGACATAACTTTATAATATGTTTTCAATGAGGGGGTGATTTTTACCTTTAGAGGTGATGGCTTCTTGCCCCTACCCCTTCCCTTACCGATCTCTTTCCCCTTAGTAGTGGCTCCGTAGTCCGTTATGTCCCCTCTCTGCTTATGCTGCTTTACTGATGCTCTGACTTCGGAGATAGGAGTGGAGACTCGTGGGGGCAAAATAGGCTGGGTGATATCAATGTTGAGGGAGGTGTGTGCTACTCTTGCTCGCAGGGTATATCTGTTAGTTTTAGGTGGAGAAGTACCCACTTTCAGTGCCTCGCTTATCTCCATACAGTTGAGGAGTGCCTCTCCCACGTGGGTAGCTTGGTAATAGCGGTAATTCGGAGCAGGAAACGGGCAGAATCTTGATGCTGCCACCTCCGCGCCGCCTGTCACCAGATCCCGGCAGACCGCCACAGGCATCCGAGGCCGTAAGCCTGTCGGGGCTGGAAAATAGAAATTCACCGCACATAACACCGCCTAAGGTACGGGTGGAGGGTGTGGGTAGCCTAGCTTAGATGCGAGGAATTCAGGGTGCCCGTGGCAAGGCCCATTAAAGGACCCAAGGGAGCAGGACAGCGGCCGTTTAGCTGTGTTACCCCGCCAGGTGATAGAGGATTGATCTTGCGCCGCTGACATGATCGCTTCTTTCTGGCGGTAGGAGTGAAGATAGGTCAGTAGGTCTTGTTGCTGTCCTGGTGAAGTGGATGGACGGACGGCATGGTGTGCCCGGTCCAAGACAATTTCCTCATCCTTCAGTGAGGGGGCAACCTGTTTGAAAAGATGAATGAGAAACTCGTCTAGGGAACCCGAGATTGCTTGGAGTGGAATGCCCCTGATCCTTATGTTGGAGCAGCGGGATCTGTTTTCCAGGTTCTCGAGGCGGTAGTGGAGGTCCAGGTTGGAGTCGCGAAGGGCCATGACCGATGACCCTCAATTTCCTCCTCGCGTGCATCCTGGCCCTCCTCCAGGGCGGCAACCCTTGAACCCACTGTTTTTACATCTTGTTGCAGTTCCTTGAAGTCGGTTGTGATTTCCCACTTAAGACTACCAAAGTCTTCCATTAATGTTTCAAAGAGGTGTTGGTGATAGGGGAGTCATCGCCTTCTGCACCCCCGACACCAGTAGCATCAGTTTGTGAGTCTAATTGCACATGGCCACTCACTCCTTCGCCCTTCTGAGGAGCAGATTTAGCATGTCCTTCACTGAGGGCTCTTTGCTTGCAGTCTGAAAAGAAGACATACTGTCGCGAAGGAACGAGCTCCACCAGCCATTGCTGTTCCCACTTATCAGAGGACATTGCGGTCAGGACCAGTGAGCTCTCCGTGTGGGACAATGGGAGGGCTCTGCCACTGTTGCACCACAACTACCAGTGAGGGTAGGTCACGGGTGGGGACGCGACCAGTGGCATTTCCGGGTCGCGCTGTAGTGGCCAATTATAGTTGCCCCGAGCAGGAACCAGGTGGCCACGATAGGTCCATTGCCAATGGCAGCGCTGACCAGAAGCAGTGGAGGGGGGACTCTGTGACATAAAGGTTGGCCGGCTCACCCCTAGTGAGCTGCAGAAGGTCACACGAGCGACCCTCACCTCTCAAACCTCTCGGGTAGGTTGTTGCGACGTTTGGTCGATCCGTATCACCCGGTCCAAATACAGTGGGGCCCGCAGTGCCAGGTGTCTAAGACCGAGCCAAGTGTCGCCGTCAAGTGAAGCCAATGAGACCACCACTTGAAGATGGAGGGGGAACAGTCCACCAAGTCAAATCCAAAACAGGGGGGACCAGGTCCAGAGGGCCGCGTGCGTTCAGGGGTCCAGTCGGACCATACATAGGCTGTACCCAGTCCCCTTCTCAGACTATCGGTGCCACTCATAAACCGCTGGCTACTCTCAATTTCTACTTTATTCTGTGCGTCTTGGGCCGTGGGTCTGTGTGTACTACCAGTATGCAAGCTAGGTCGGTGGGAGCTTCCCTCCAAAGAAGCGCCCGGGAAGAGCAGCAGGCCCAGGACAACTCCCTAAAGCAGATGCCGGGACTCCGATGGGACCACCCCTGACACCCCCGTTGGGCCTCCACGGGAGGGCTGTGGGGCTCCCAGACATGACGGTGCAGATGGGGGCATGGGAGGGTCTCACTTTGTCAGTTCAGTTTGGCAGGCACTGAGATCTGCGAGGTCCGGGCTCCGCAGCCTGCGCGGTGGTGCTCCATCCTGCGTCTATCGAAAATTGCGCTGGCAGAGGCAGATCGACCCACAGAAGGGAGTGCCCCGATGCCCCACATGCCAGGCGATCCATCTCGGCTGCAAGGCTCCTAGGTGCGAGGTGTGAGGATGTGCGAAGAAGAGGGCGGGCCCTCTCCTGCTATGCCGCTGAGGCCGTCTCCGTGAGCCGTAGGCTCTGCGCCTCGTGGCCTGCGCAGTGTTGCTCTGTCCCATGTCTCTTCACAGCCCCAAGCCCCCAGACGCCACTGGATACACAGGAGGTGGCACGTTGATGTCCCCCGCCCGGGATGATCTTTACCTACAGTGTCCGGCGGAGCTCCAGGATGTGCGACCTAGCTGGTTGCCATCTTGGACACACTCCTAAAACGTCTCTAAAATAACCTTGGCATTCCACGATTACCTAGTAGGAGATCGAATATCTAGGGGCATATGCATCAACCAAAGTAATACCGATTCCTTAATAGCGAAAAATAAGGAATCGCCATTAAGGAATCGGTAATTGGCATGCATCAACAGATTCGGTAAAATTTAGCGATTCCTTAAAAATCACTAAATTTACCGATTCCTTAATAGCGGGGCACGCAAACGGCCCCACTAGCAAATAGCGAGTTCGGTAATACCGATTTGGCTAATAGCGAGTTCGGTAATACCGAATTAGCAATTACCGAATCGGTAATAGCGAAATCGCAAATTGCCGCGTCGCACCGGGAACAGGCTGATGACATCACCAACCAGGAAATACTGCTGCCCCACCCACATAGCCTCGACAGAGGAGCAGACAGGAGCTGGAAAGAAGGACAGGCTGTGCAGAGTGAGGCCACACAGATTCTGCCAGTCACAGCACACATCCATCATGTCGCAGGAAGTGCCATCCAGCGCTGAATCTGCACGCAAGCGCAAGAAGAAGTTCTCAGACAGGGAGCTGGAGTACCTCATCGAGGGAGTGGCCAGCAAACACGACCGCCTCTTTGGCAAGCTGTCCCTCAAGGTGCCTGAGACCGAGAAGCGGCGCATCTGGCAGCGCATCCGTGAGAGGGTCAATGCGGTTGGCGTCACTAGCCGCAGCATCGACGATCTCAAAAAACGGTGGTATGACCTCCGGAAGCGCGCAAAAGAGAGGATTGCTGAGAGGCTCCGGGAGGCAAGAAGGACTGGAGGCGGAACAAGCACTGCACCATCCAACACAGCCCTGGAGGACCTTGTGGAAGGGACGATAGAGCGGGAAGCCGTCGTGGGGGTGATCCAGATGGACACGTCCGGCGCAGCCACAAGTGCCCAAGGTAAGATGCATGCCTGTGCCACACCCAGCATAGCGTAAATCCATACCCATGCCCCCAGCCCAATCTCACTGTGTCTGCAGCTCTGGCACAGACAGTTCCACACATGACACTACTGCATCTTGGGAGTTGTAGTCTAGTCAGCCCAGAGTGCAGGCACAGGCGTAAATCCTCACACAACACATATTTTGTACATGGCTGTAGACTGTTCATTTGTTGGACCACAGAGGGACATTGATGGGTAAAACACTATGTAGGTGTAATCATCCCACTAATCATGCACTGTTTCACACACAGATGCATCACCTGGGGACTCTGACGACAGCGACCAGCTGATCATATCTGAGACACCCGTGGAGTCAGACCAGGAGACTGTGCAGGATGCGCACGCACCGCCAACACCTGCCACCCCACCAGCACAACCTCCACCAGCGCCAAAATCATCGGCACCAGCACCAGTGCCACAAGCCAAGGCACCACCACCTGCGCCACAAGCAACGGCACCAGCAAGCCAGCCTGCAGCCAGTGCAGCCACAATACCGCAGAGGCACAGGCACCAAGTTGCGCCCTTGCAGGAGATGGCAACCCCCCCCCGCAATTGGCACCCACGCAGCGCACATCCACACCACCTGCTGCACCACATGGAGGCTCAAGACACGCACGGCGTCACAGGGCCCGTCGCAGTTCCGTCTCCTCAGCTGACCAGGATGTCCCAACAACCTCTGCAATTGAGGAGAGGATGCTGCGCACACAGAACCTGCAGGGAAGACATGTGGCTAGCATCAGCTGCAACATCGTGCGCCTAGCGAGGGAGATGCGCGCCATGACTGCAGCAGTCACCGACATGGGCTCCGCGGTCAGGGACATGGGCACGGCGGTCAGGGACCAGACCACTGCGGTTGCTGATGGCAATGCTCAGCTCAGGGAGGAGGTACGTGAGCTCACCCGTGCCATCAGGGAGGGCCATGAGTCCCAGAGGAGGAGTAACCGGCAGCTAATGTTGCGTTCTGCCGCCGCTACCAAGGCCATACAACGGCACAGCAACTGCACCGCTGTGTTGGCACGCCGCACAGTCTCCCTGCAGGTGGACCTTGGGCACTTCTGCGGTGATGTTGCCAAGTCACTGGGACACATCACCACTGCTGTGGAACAACTGCAGAGCAGCACATGCAGTGCTGCAGCATTGGGAGGGGATGACACCAGTGAGGCTGCCTCCAGTGTCAGCAGCGTGTCACTGGCAGAGGCCAGCACCAGGCGCCGAAGTTCGCGTGCCTCCACGGGGACAGGCCGTGGTGAGGGTTTGGATGCACCTGAGCGGAGGCTTGGTGTACGTGGCAAGCGGCACTAGAAATTTGGACATGCTGCAGGTCCATGGTGGAGCAACCATGGCCATCCAATTATTCTGTTTGCACAGGCCTGACTTTAAGGAACCTTTTATTTACATTTATGCAATCGGAGCATGATTCACAATGCTAGTTCTGTTGCACAATCCTCTGTGCTACTGTGCATTAAACAGTTGCACCCAACACAACTTGTAATGTCTCATTTTACCCAGGGTCAAAAATGATTTTGCGTTATGTCTGTCCGCCTCCTATGGCCCTCTGCTGTGTTAGGGATGTGTGCCGGTCGTCGTTGGGCGGGTGGTTGGTCAGCCTGGGGGTCGTCATCCCTGTCCACCTCCATGGGTATCCCCCTTCTGGTGGCAATGTTGTGCAGCATTGCACATACAGCAATTATTCGACAGCATGTGTCTGGTTGGTATAGCATTGCGCCGCCAGTCTTGTGGAGGATACGGAAGCGGCTCTTGAGAATCCCAAAAGTCCGCTCTATCACATTCCTCGTGCTGATGTGTGCAGCGTTGTAGCGATGTTCCTGCGGGGTTGCTGGATTTAGGTATGGGGTTAGTATGTATTCCCGCAGGGCGTAAGCACTGTCACCTAGAAGATAGAAGCATAGACTTAGCATTGGTGATGTACATACATGTGTGGTGTTGGTGTGGGGAAGCGTAGTTCTACTTACCTAACAGGAGTCCCTCTCCAAATTCGCCATTGAGTAGTCGCCTGTGCATTCCACTGTTGCGGAAGATGTATGAGTCGTGTGTGCTCCCTGGGAATTGTGCCACTAGGTCCGTTATGATGTTGTTGGCATCGCACACAACCTGCACGTTGATCGAGTGGTATGACTTGCGGTTCCTGAAAAGGTACTCATTTGCTGACGGAGGGCATATGGGGATATGCGTGCAGTCGATGCATCCAATCACATGTGGAAATTGTGCCACCTGGTAGAATGCCTGTTTGGTGCGGTCCAACTGCTGTGGGGTTGTGGGGAAGCTGATGTGTCTGTGGAGCATTGTCAGCATGGCATCTAGGAATTTTTGGAAGAAGCGTGACAGTGCGCTTTGCGAGACACCTCCGGCAACCGCAATTACCCCCTGGAAACTCCCTGAGGCCAGTAGGTGCAGGCTGCATAGTACCTGAACGTGCGCAGGGATTGCATTTGTCCGGTGGGTCTGGTGCTGCAGTATTGGTTTCAGGTCTGCAATCAGGCGCATGATCATAGCGCGATTGAGGCGATATTTCTGGTACACCTCGTCCTCATTCTGGCCGAGCAGGGTTATGCGCAGTCTGAACACTCGCTCCTGGACCCTTCTCCTGCGCTGTCCTGCTGCATTGATCCGCATCCTCCTTGCAAGCACGTAGAGGGCAGCCATTTTGTGGGAGCCAACAGGGTCTCCTGGGCCAAATTTAAGGGTTTAGTGATTGCCTCAATCATTTGCACATGTAGGAATATTTATTTATTTTTTTTTTTTTTTTTGTGACTTTACCTCCAGGTTTTGATTCCCCTTATTTAGCTCTGGCAAAATAGCGATTTTTGGGATTTTCGTTATTAGCGAGTTTTGTTGCATTGGGGTGCGATTCGTTATTTGCTATTGGCAATTTCCGGGAGCTAATAGTGATTTCGGTAATTGCGAATTCGGTATTTAGCGATTCGGTAAATTAGCATTTTGGGTATTAGCGATTCGGTATGTCCGAGGTTATTTATTTAGCGATTCGTTATTTGCTCGGGTTTTGGGTTGATGCATTGGGATTGGGTATTTTTAACACAATACCGGGAGCTATTACCGAATCGGTATTTTACCGACTGGATTTTGGCTTGATGCATAAGGGTGCTAGTACCTCCCCGGCTGGAGGTGCATTACTGTCAGGAATCCCCTCCCACACATGGATTCCCTCCCACGATGCCACTTCCGTGAACCTGGTGCGCTTGGAGGAGAGCGGACTACAACTCCCAGAATGCCCTCCGGCAACAATTGCCTTATGCAACTCAAGAGTTCTGGTTACATAACACCAAGGGTAACGCCTAGTTTTCATGTTATGCAACTCAAGAGTTCTGGTTGCATAACACCAAGGCGAACGCCTAGTTTTCATGTTATGCAACTCAAGAGTTCTGGTTACATAACACCAAGGGTAACGCCTAGTTTTCATGTTATGCAACTCAAGAGTCATGGTTATACAACGCCGAGAGTACTACTTAAGGAGAAGATCACTGGGACTCGGCGTCGGATATTCTGATCTTTGCAGGAGTACCTGGTTGAGGTACACGGACCCGTTGGTGAGTTGAGCGGCGGAAGGAACATTCTAAGGAGCGGAGGAGAGGTGCTGGTGTGTACTTCCTGCCCGTGTCCTGTCCCGTTCTGAGAGCCGTATTCAACGTCATTGGGCACAAGTCCCGTTGGTAGAGCCGAAGCTCCCAACGGCCTGACAATTTGGAGAAAACGAGGTTGGTGCGAGCCGAAGCTCCCAACCCTCGTTCCTTGGGTAAACACACGCTTATGGCTAAGACGCTATCCAGGAGGTGTTTCCGCATCTTAGCCATCGACACTCGTAGGAGAACTGGGATAGGTAGAGCGGCTGCTCCCATCCATTCTCTGCGCCACCTTGGGTATCATCACTTAAACCCGGATACAAGAGACGCACACTAGGAGGTGTTCCCAGCGTCTTTGTGTTGTGACAGTACTCTGGGGGATACTGGTAGAGCGGCTGTTCCCAGGTGGTAGAGAGCCCGGCCGGGTGACTCCCACGTGCCGCCCCGTAGATTCCACAACCTTGGAACTACCCTTCACAGCGGTCGAGTGGCATTGTTGGCCACTGCTTAGCACTGTGCCCTCCGTTGGAGCATACCGGGTCCGGTGTGCATGCGGAGGACGGTTAGACGAGCTGTGAATGGGTATCGTACTTTAACTGGTGATTCCAGTACCGGTATTCTTTGTTGTCTGTAGTTGTTTATCTGTGTATTAAATCATCCTTAAACCTCCATTTCTCTGGTCCGTCGTCTGTTTGTCCCAACCCCGAGAAAGCCAGGACGTTACAATTACATCGAACCAAAGGGTGCTCCAGATTTTGGAACAGGGTTATACTCTACCCTTTCATTCCTTAACCTTCACATATCCAACCAGCACCATAACATCTTCTGGTCAATTTTCCTAGAAATTCAGATTCTGCCTGCAAGGTAGTGATAGAGAGAGCACCGGTTTCAGAAATTGGAACTGGTTGTTATTTTCAATATTTTCTGATTCCCACAAAGGAATCAATCCTAGATCTTTGCCCTCTGAACGTCTAAGGAAAGGACAAGTTCAATATGGTCACTCTGGTCTAAGTTCTGTCTGCCCCAGATCCAGGAGACTGGATGGTAGTACTGGACTAATGGGATGCATATTTTCATATCCCCATTTTACAGTCCCACAGGCCCTACCTGCGGTTTCAGGTAGGACAAGAGCATTTTCAGTTTTGTGTGCTCCCCTTTGGCCTGACCAGTGCACCTCTGGTGTTCACTAAAGTGATGGCAGTGGTTGGAGCTCATCTACGAAGGTTGGATATACCAGTCTTCCTGTAATTTGACGAATGGATCCTGAAGGTGGGCTCACCTCAAACAGTCAAAAAACGCCTCCAGACGATAGCCAACCGCTTAATATCATTGGGTTTTACCATCAAAGCCCCAAAGTCGCACCCGACTTCTTTGCAGAGGCACACTCTCATTGGAGCCATCCTACATACATTGCTGGTTCAGGCCATCCCTCAACCTCAACGAGTCCAGGATATTCGGGCTATGATCTTGATCTTCCAGCCTGCAGCCTGGATATCAGTGAGAGCGTCTCTGAGGCTTCTGGGTCTCTTGGCATCCTGCTTGTGTAACACACCAAGTCGCACATGTAGACTCTGCCACTGGAATTTGAAATCTCAGTGGGCTCAGCACCAAGGAAGTCTGTCATACTCCATCCAGGTATTAGAGGAGACTGTGAAAGACCTGTAGTGGTGGCTACTCAACCGCATTTGGATCAGCATAAGACCCCTCTCTCTACCCCATCCAGAACTGGCTGTTGTGACCTTCTAGAGCATGAGTGCCTCTTCCTAGTCGGTTGCTTTGCTGGTCAGGCTGGGGAGCTGCAAGTCGGTGGACCAGACTCTGCAGGTTTGGTGCCTGTGGACTGCAGGGCAGTAGCTCCTCTACTCCAAGGCAATTCTTGGGCGGTTTGTGAAGGCTGGCAGTCCTCTGGGGTTGGAGAGGTGGCGATCAGAGAATTCTGGTCTCCAGCAAAAGATTGTCTCCTCATCAGTCTGTTGGAGCTATGAGTGATTCACTTGGCTCTAAAGGCTTTCTTTCTGAAGATTAAGAGGAAGCAAGAACAGGGACTCAAGGACAACTTAACTGCCATGTGGTACTGTAACAAACAGGGCCATGTGGGGTTGTAGGTTCTGTGCTTAGACGCTGTACACCTTAAGAAGTGGCTGAACAATCAGGGCATATCTCTGATCACCCACACCTGGAAAAGTCTCTAAATGCCAGGATGGATGAACTCAGCCGGCGTTTCCGAGTGATTCCTAAATGGTAGTTAAAATTCAGAGGTGGCAAAGGCCATTTTCCAACAAGCATTTACAATGCAACGGTCTCGGCATTGTTAAAGTTAGAGCTATTGGCATTGCTCATGACATTATTCTATAGCTATCATTTCAGGGCCCGTTTTTGGATGCCGGCGTCTCCGCACCCCGCTGGCTCGAAGAGCTTGAAAAAAATAAAAGCGACATAATACAGATTGGAGACACAAACACACACACACAAACACCGCCCCCCCCCCAAACACCCACCCCCAAGGCCTCTGCTTACAAAGCATAACTGTATACATTTTAGTACGGAATAGTCAGCCCTTTTATCTAAAATGACTGGCACTCATCTCCTGAAAGTAGTGAATGAGCAGACTCCCAGCTGGTGCGAAGTACACAAACAGCGTTCTGCACGAAAGCAGAGTAATGACAATCTACTATACAAACGGTATACAAACAACTGCACCAGTGAACCGATTTATACTACACTGCCACCCCACGACCCGCCAATTACGGTGTCGTTGCAATTGGTTAACGCTAAGGTGCCAACTGCGTGATCTAAACTCTGAGTCCGAGGCAGGAACTTTGGCAGAGTCTTTTATCGGTGGATACAATTGCAGTTAATATTAAATAAACCATGCCTGCAGATTATCAAATATTGCAATTTGAACTATTTTATTAAACAACGTTTACATTCTCGGTATAACCCTCTTAGGTTTGGCAGCCTCAAGAAACACAACTTGCTGGTACTCACAGCAGAAGTGGCACCGCTCGCTGCCGACCGCCGGGGCACTCATGGGTTTAAAACGTAGGTGGAACACCGTAAGAAAACGCCCAGGTCTAACGCAGAAGTGCCTGCGCTTCCGCGCGTTAGGAAGTGGGGAACGTTTACCTTTGAATTCCTGTAAACATTCAGCTCTCACACACCGCAGGACCCCAGCGTTGTCCTTCTCTCAAGGACCCCGCGTACAAGGGGAATTAACGCACTGCCTGCGAAGTAGCGGAAGTAAAAACGCCGGTACGGCGAGTGTGAAGCAATAACACCAAAAGAGAAGGCAAGCCGTAAAGCAAACTGGGGAACCAGATCAGTACAAAGGAACGGCGTGCTTCTGTGGGGAATACGGAAGGAAAGTGCGGTAAGGCCTTGGCTAACCATAGGATCAGTGGAGCGAATGAGGAAATAGCTGCGTGCAACGACTCAGACAGTTTGGTTTGTTCAAACTGGGCCGTATCTCCTAATAAACTTACACCAGCCATAGCGCTGCAAGAATATGACGCACGGAATGATAGAACAGAGTGTTTCCATGGAAGAGGAGGGACGATACCATGGGCGGGTAAAGAGTGGGTCTTCGAGGGCCTCTCAGGAAGAGAGCGGACGTTAGATGAGTGCAGGGCGGAGGAGAGAGCAGGGGGAGAGGACGAGAACACCACTGCCTTTCTCCAAGGTTAATGCCTCAGAGAAATGCAGCATCGTTTTAGGATTCGGGGGCGTGTTTTTCTTTCTCTCCTCTTGCCATTGGCTGGAGGAGAGAAAAAAAACACGCCCAGAGAAAGAATCGAAAAAACACGCCCCCGAATCGCAAAAAGACGGGGCTTGTTTGGAGAGACAAACCTCTTCTCCAATGGCTGACCAGCATTTAAGAGGCCAGCCAATGGAGAAGAGGAGAGAAAAGAGGCGGGTTCAAGCCCCTCTTCTCCAAGTCATTAAATCTCGCGAGCGAGACTGCGCAAGCGCAGCCTTCGCTAGCTGAGACCTAAAAATGGGGAGAAGTCTGGGTTGATCTATTCATCACTGTGGAGGATGCTGGCTCTCTATATAGTGTAATAAATAGAAGTACACTGTGGAGAGAGTCCAGTGGGTCCCAAATTGTTTTACAGAGGCTAAAGTAGATAATATTAATGCTGTCTTTTGTGGCAATGCGGGCAAGCAGTTAGGCTTATCAGAGGGTAGTGCTAAGCATTTGTTGTACGCGGGTAATAAGTGAGACACACACTCGGAGAATAAATCTGAGACCAATTTACAAAAATAATTATTTTTATATATATTTTCGGACAAAGAACTATGTTCAAATGTAAGTACTGGCAGCCTCATGCATCAACCCAAAATCCAGTCGGTAAAATACCGAATCGCTAATAGCTCCCGGTATTAAGTTAAAAATACCCAATCTCAATGCATCAACCCAAAAGCAAAAATCGCTATTTAAGGAATCCTTAAATAGCGATTCTTTAAATAGGGATTCCTTAAATACCGATTCCTTAAATAGGGATTCCTTAAATACCGATTCCTTAAATAGGGATTCCTTAAATACCGATTCCTTAAATAGCGATTGCATTTAAGGAATCCCAAAGTGAGATTCCTTAAATGCAATGCATCAAAGTTAAAAAATTAGCGATTTCGCTAATAGGGGGAGCAAATTACCATGAAGATGAACTGCATGGTAATTTGCAAAAACTTTGAAAAATGCACTTTTGTGCATTTTTCAAAGTTTCATGTTGCGCACACACATGCCCTTAGAGCATGTGTGTGTGCAACATATGTGCACATATCATTTTCAGGGGTGCTATAGGGTGTCATTTTGACACCCTTGCACCCTTGAAATTGCATGAGCAATTTGCGAGAACCTACTGGTACTCGCTATTTGCTCATGCAATCTCTGATTCATTCCTATGGGCCTGGAGGCCCATAGGAATGATTGGGACGGCATTCCTTAATTGCTACTCGCTATTTGCTAGTAGCAATTAAGGAAAGTTAAGGAATCGCTATTTGAATAGCGATTCCTACATGCATAGCCTTTTGCTATTCCTTATTAGCGAATCCTTATTTTTCGCTAATAAGGAATCGCAAATGCTAATGTTGATGCATATGCCCCTGGATTTCTTATGAATTTTCACACATAAGCAAATAGTTCAAAGTTGTGTGCAATTACGCACCATAGAATTCTATGGGAGGAAAAAGAAGGTAGGTAAAGCATATGTTTTTAAAGTCTGCAATTTTTAGAAGAGCTTACTTTGCACATAATCGCTTCCTGTGTTTGCGTGTCACGGAGAGTTTTGGCACTTCCTATCACCAGCAGTGCCTCGCTCTGATTGGCCAGTTCACAGCTCATCAGAGCTTAGCCCGGGAGGAGCCAGTTGTGCCCCAAGGCATTTAATGCTCGCCCCAGCGCGGACGCACGGCTAGACTGAGTTGGGGCATTGTTTTAACATTTGTGTGCAAAACTGCTGCTAAGATTGTTTTTAAAGTCTGCAATTTTTAGAAGAGCTTACTTTGCATGTAATCGCTTCCTGTGTTTGCGTGTCACGGAGCGTTTGGGCACTTCCTATCACCGGCATTGCCTCACTCTGATTGGCCAGTCCACAACCAATCAGATCTTAGCCCAGGAGGAGCCAGTTGTGCCCTCTAGGCATTTAATGCTTGACGCAGCGCGGACGCGCCTCTGGTGTGCCAAAGCAAGCCCATCTGCGCCCGTCCACGCCAGGACGTCGCCAGGAGCCAGGCACTCTGCTTGATCAGAAGTACACAGACGAGTTTACTCACGTGAAGTGCTACTCGCTCTGCAAGGTGAGGGGGTATGTGGGAATCACGGCTGGGCCTCGGAGGATTGTCCTATTCTTTGCAGACAGTGCAAATTCTGGATTAACCCTCCCGGGCACTCCACAGACTTTGGTCCCAAGGTTCAGACCTACACAATTCCTAGTTTAAACTGTCACTCCCTGACCAAACACCACACTGAGGTGTTTGACCTCCTTCAGGAACGGTCCCCTGCGGTCCTATGTTTAACGGAAACCTGGCTCTCTGAGGTTTCTGTGGCTATACCGGCCCTGAACCCTCCCCGCTGGATATGTAATGAGTAGTCTGAATAGAACAGTGGGGGGGGGGGGGATCGCAATTGTACATAAAGTCCACACGTTCAGCCTTATTCCCCAAGACATACCGGACTGTGAGTGTGTGCTTTTTAAAATCACACTGACTGCAAATTTCACCTTTTCTGGGTTACTTATCTACTACCCACCTGGTCCATCAAAGAGTTTTAGGGAAGCCCTGGCGAATATTATCACTGCATTAGCACTCCAGACAGCTAATTTTAGTGTTATAGGTGACCTGAACCTACATTTAGAGTTGCAGGAGTCCTCTGACGTCCTTAGTTTCTCAGGGATATGGCAGCTTGCCAACTGGCTCAATTGGTCCTGGGATCAACCCATATTGCAGGGCATCTCCTCGACCCTATTTTTACAAATCTCCAGTCACTGGAAGTTCAAGCACCCCTTCCTATGATTTGGACAGATCATTTTCTCATTTCAATGCAATTAGCGTTAGCCGGCCCTAAACCTCGGTCAATCCACAGCCCCTCACTTAAACGCCCTTGGCATAAACTTGACCAGGCGGCTTTCCCTAGCGGTCTTGAGCACTCAACCTCCAGAAAAATCCTGGAATATGAAAGAGGCCGATGTGCTCTTTCAAGGGTGGGTTACCCGAGCCTTGGACACTTGTATCCCGCTCAATCTTACACACTCTAAAAGTGCACGGGCTAATGTCTGATTTAATGAGCCTCTGACCCTAGTCAGGAAGAACTGTAAGGCCCTGGAGCGAGCCTGGAGGCAATCTTATGATCCTCAGGCTAAAACGCAGTACAGAAATGAGATCACGGAATAACATAAACCTGTCCGTAAAACTATGGCGGCACATTACTCGAGTCCAATTACCACAAGTAATAATCCCAGTAAAACCATATTCTCTCTTTTGAAGGACTTGGTCACATCTTCCTCTGCCTCGGGCAGTACCATATCCTCTAGACTACAATGTGAAGAGCTGGCGAATTTCTTTCTGGAGAAGGTGGAATGCATTTATCGTAATTTTCACCTAGGTGAAACCTTCAGTGTCATGGGGAGGAACGTGTCCACGGGCCTTGAGATTTACTCTCTCGCTTCGCTCCCTCTTATCTCTCCTAAAGATATGGAAGCACTATTTGTCAAAATATAATCAGAGTCTCCAGATGACCCTCTGAGACCTGATGCTTTTCGAAAATTTCAACAGTGTCTTCTGCCTGAGTGCTTGGAGTTGATCAATCTATCCCTATCCTCGGCTGTGGTTCCGAAGTCCTGGAAGCACGCCGAAGTGGTCCCCTTACTGAAGAAACCAACATTAGACGTGTCCAAGCCGGAAAATGTCCGACCAATCTCGCTACTTCCGTTCCTATCCAAAATCAGGGAATCTCATGTTAACTCGATTTTAACTAATTACCTGGAAGCTAATTCTATATTAGATATATCCCAGAATGGGTTCCGGCATAGTAACAAGTGTGCTTTGCTGACGGTCATAGAACAGCTGCTGACCACCTCAGATGCCGGCAGAACTACAGCGTTAGTTCTGCTGAATCTGAGTAGGGCTTTTGACACGGTCTCCCACAAAATCCTGCTTCATCGCTTGGAGGAGATCAGGGTCAACAATAAAGCCCTTTCTTGGTTCTCGTCTTTCCTGGCTGATCAGACATTCCAAGTAACCGCTCTGCCTTTTTCCTCCCGTACTCACCCACTTCGCTGCAGTGTTCCTCAGGGGTCAGCTTTGAGCCCCACGTTATTTAATATCTACGTGAGACCACTGGTGCTGAAGGCCAAAGCCTGGGCATCTCCCTGGTGTCATATGCAGTTGACCCCAGCTGGTGATTACCTTCTCTAATAATCCCAGCCAGGACGTGGCGAAATTCAAAGCGGACTTAATGGCCATCTCTGAGTGGATGACGGCTAATTTTTTGCAGTTAAATTCAGCCAAATCCGAGATCCTTCTGGTAGACCAGGACTCCCATCTCTGGGACAACAAATGGTGGCCTCCTGCTCTCTGAGTACCCCCCCACACCCAAACCTGTGGTAAAGAATTTGGGCATTATGTTGGATAAAGAACTTAATTTGGAGGTGCATGCCAAATAGGTGGCTGGGAAATGCTTTGGTCTGTTGCGAGGCCTAAAGCCTATACTTGGTTTGTTTGACCCTCAAACGTGTCAGCTGATCATCCAAGCCTCTATCCTGGCCAGATCGGACTATTGTAACATGTTACTTTTGGGTTCCAATAAATCCGTGATTAATAGACTGGAGTGGCTCCAGAACGCTGCGGCCCGCGCTATCTTTGCCATCCCCAAACACTGTCATGTTTCCAACCTCCTCCATCGCCTTCATTGGCTGCCCCTTGAACAAAGAGTTCGTTTTAAAGCGCTATGTATCACGCATAAGATTCTCACAGGCATTGGCCCAGGAATCCTGAGTGATCTATACCCCTACTACGTACCCACACAAGCACTGCGCTCAGCGGATTTGGTCCTTGCCAGAATTCCACGAATACGAAGGGCTAGATCGGGTGGTTGATCTTTTAAGCGGCTGGCTCCCGCTTTATGGAACTCCCTCCCTCTACATATCCGTAGCAATCCTGATCACCTGACCTTCAGAGGCTGGTAAAGACCTGGCTTTTCTCCCACTACTAATTTCTTGCGTTGCCTCCTCACTCAGTGTTCTGCTTCAGTGCTGGGACACCTCGATGCTGGGGCAGGCATGCGCTATACAAGTATTTTAACATAAGATACTGCACAAACAGCTACAGAGGTTCACCTTATGGGTTTAGAGTAGATGGAAGCCAAGGTCCAATGTTTTACCAACTGTTTGTCGGGTGCATCCTGAATTCTGCTGGGAGCAGGGTGTATGTGGAGTTGGTAGCTGGCACTACGGAGTAGGGGGTCCCTATAAAAACAGGCAGCACAGGGGGACTTGCGGGCACGTCCGAGAGCTCCCAAATGGGGGCTAGGGTCGCAAAGGCCTTAGGGGGAAGGGAGCACACCCAGCTCGTGTTACCCAGGCTGGGGGGGCTGGGTACATAGCAGATAGGTTGGCTGGCCCCAGTGCGTATAGGTGCTCCTTGCGGTCAGGGGCCAACAGCTGGCAGGGGCAAATTCAAGACTGCTGGGCCACTCTCAATGTAGGTCTCTTGGATCTTGATGTTACACGGCGGCGGCTGGGCCAGGGGTGGCTCCTGCGCTAAGGTGGAGGAGCGTCGCCCCACTGCTCTGCAGCAGAAAAGAAAGGGAAAAAATAAAATTATAATAAGTAATGTTACGATCAATTTATTTTGGCCTCCTGCTGCGGCAGCTTTGCGTGAGAGGCGGGGTAGGGCTGCAGAGTACGGGAGGAGTGGTAGAACGCTCCTAAGTGCGCAATGACTGTTTGACCAGCCCTCTCGGGCTGCCCAAAACAGTCATGCACACTTTCCCTGTTCTCCATGTAGGCTGCAGTACAGCCTGCATGGAGAACACGTCCCCTCATCCAGCTCCTGGTTGAGCGCTGTGTCATGGCGCACAGACCAATCACAACGCTGCATTGCAGCGTTGTGATTGGCCAGGGGAGCCAGGCCTGTGCTTCCTGTTCCTGGAGTCAGATGCAGGAGCAGGGATGCGGGACTCGGCGGCAAGGAGGTAAGTGTTTATTTATTTATTTTTTTCTTTGCGACCTGCACCTACTCGACCGTCCCCACAAGCCATGCCGACCACCACTGGCCTGGGCTCTGATACAGTTGGTGTCCTGTAGGAAAATGCCCCTCCTTTGCATGGTTACCCCCATTGTCGCCTGACTTCTGATGCAACCCGCCTTGATGTGCCCTAGGACCCTGCCAATCAGGTTCCCAGAGCCTGTGTTCTTTCCCAAAATCGTACCATTGTATCCAAAATTGGCACATCCATGGCCACAGGTAAGCCCTGTGTAAAAGGTACCATGGGTACCAATGGCACTCTGACCAAGGAAGACCTCTGAAAACTGTAACACCCATTGTGCCACCCTTAGGGGCCCTGCACCTTAACCTACACACTGTGCCACAGTAGTCTGCGTGGTTTTTTGCAAAAAAATGTGGAGATCGACATGGCACCCATCCCTGCGTGCCATGCCTGCAATCCTCTGCCTAAGGCCTAGGTATGTCACCCCTTTTGCAAGGTGCACTAGTCTAAGGTGAAGGTACAGAGGCATGAGCCCTATACCGCTACAGTGTCTAAGTCAATTCGTAGACATTGTAAGTGTAGTAAAGCCATAAAGAGTATATGGTCCGGGAGTTGGTCACTACGAACTCCACAGCTTCATAATTGGTAGCAAACTTTTCAGCACATTAAACCCACACTGATGCCAGCGTGGGATTTAATGTAAAATTCACTCAGAGGGCACTTTAGAGATGCCCCCTGAAAAACGACGAGCCCTTTGTGGTTCCTGAATGACTGCCCGCCATTTGCCACCACCAGACAGGTTTCTGGACCCCTGGGTAGAGGGCATCCGCTCTCTGGGTCCAGAATCAAAGTCAATCCTGCGTAGAGGTGTTATGCCTCCTCACCCAGAATGGTCTAAACCCACGAAATGGGAAGCTTCAAAGGCCTGCCGCCTTTGGACACTGTCGCTGCCTTTTGCTGCCCCCAGAAACTGGCTCCCACCAGTTCTGGGCCCCACTTGGGTGGAGAATCGGCAGGAAATCCAAGTTAGGAAGAATGGTGTGCCCACCGTTGCCAACCCCACCCCTCAGATGAGGGAAGCGAGGTGAAGCACACATCTCAGTCCCCTCCATCTTGAAGATGAGGGGACTCCAACAATTAGGAAGAGGCTCATGCCCCCTCCCACTGGAGGGTGGCATATTAGGGGGTGTACCCACCAAAAGGAAAGGACCCGTTGGTCCCAACCTACACACCCCTTTAACACCCCTAAATTTAGTATTTAGTGGCGACCCTTGAACCTTGCCTCCCCAGATTCGAGGAAGAAAGAAGGAGGACAAAAAAGCTGTGCTTACCCAGGAAAAAAAACACGAGGACACCAACTGACTTGGCCCCAGCCCTACCGGCCTGTCCCAACCACGACCTGCCTACAGCAAAGAAACCGGCGTGTCCAGCAGCAGCAGACCCCTAGAGCACAGAGGACCTGCCCAGCACTCAACTAACAGATAAGCCTGGCGGAGTTCATAGAGTTTTACTCTGCGGAACTCCATGAAGTGCCAGAAAAACTCAGCCGTGCTCCGCGGAGTTCCGTCAGCAGTGGAGTCTGTTAAGTTGCACAGCTCACACTGATTTTTAGCGCCAGGAGTTTGTCCCACACTTCAAAATCAGCACAAGCTGCACTACCTTGTCGTACCAGAGGACACTGCTACTTTCTGCCGGCTTGAGGAGACATTCTACGCGAGCGGCTGCTTCCTCAACGCGAATGGCAGATTTCTCCAAGCGAGCGGTCGTAACCAGCCGCTACCACGCACCATGAGAAATCTCCCTGGGAGGAGGTCTAGAGCGTGATTTTTTTCTCGCAAGCACTCGCCAACTTACAGATGAGGAGCCGCTCGAGAGAAGAAACTCCGCTCCACATCACTTCGCTGACTTTTTTAAAACTCCACTTGGAGCGCAGAGTGGGCAAAATTCAGCGAACTTCGCCAGCAGAGAGGAATTCTTCACCCACCTCTGTCTCCCGTGACCACCAGATTTGCCTAAACCAAAGACTAAACCGCCAAGGTCCGGACTCTGTGATTCTGCACAACTCTGCGCCCGGCTGACAGGGCCCGAGGTCAAGTGGCCCCATACTCCAAAGAGGTCCTCCAAGCGGTCCTAAGTTGAAATACGGTGACCCCTGACCTCCCACAAGCTTTGAAACTAAACCTGCAGCCTTTACTTAAAGGGTCCTCCAGACAACGACCGAAGGCGTAAGACAACTGCTCCCTTGACCTAAGCGGTCCAGGAAATCCGACCGCGTTTGTCCGACGGACCCCGACCAATCGTAGCCTAAAGAAACCGAAGATGTAGCACAACTGCTCCCTTGATCTAAGCGGGCCAGGAAGTCTGACCGCGTCTGTCCGATGGACCCCGACCGATCGTAGCCTAAGGAAACCGATGCCGAAGACACCCGAGCCCTCTATGCCTTCCCGGCCTTGGGTGGCCCAACCGACGGTGTCCAAGCATTCTCCCAACTGAGCCTGCAACTTTCCGAAACTGACGATCTCCACTGAGAAACCCAGGGACTGCGAAGTCCGCTTTACCTCCTGCACCCAGCTTCCTCGGTGCCACTGGCTGTGCAGTTCTTGTGTCGGTCATTGGCTCCTGCAGTCCCGACCGCAACCTCAGGAGCTTTGCT
Source organism: Triturus cristatus (assembly GCF_964204655.1). NCBI lineage: Eukaryota > Metazoa > Chordata > Amphibia > Caudata > Salamandridae > Triturus > Triturus cristatus. The sequence goes on along the minus strand of NC_140593.1, from coordinate 674,688,175 downwards.
CCCACACCCAAGTAGCCTGCTTGCCAGCAGACCCTAACCAAAGGCCCTTTTAGCCTGCTGGCTAACGTTGGGCCCCTGCACTCTGCACCCGGATGCTCCAGTGTTGCTGGTAGTACGACTAGGGTGTCCTCCTGGACCTTGGGGACTCTTTGTCCTAACCCTGAAACCTCAATCTTGTAAGTCAAATATTTACCTGCAAATACAATAACCATTTTCCTCCCACAGAGACTCATAGTACGAGATTTTGGGTCTAGAAAGTGTTCTATGTAGAACTGCTAATGCATGGGGAAAAGTGAGCACTATTGTAACGTAATCCGAAAGTAATCATAGAGTCTTTACTGTGTAATGCCAAGTATTCTGAAAAGTGATATTAACCTGCATTTCCTTGAACAGTCGTGCATTTGAAAGTACTTATTACTTACCGATACTGAGTCCTGTGTGCTTCTATAAATAAACCAGAAGTATACTTTTTTTTTATACTTACCTAATTGGTCTAGATTCTGTCTCTGAGCGTGTGACATCAGCCTTGATTGAGTGAATACAATAAATGCTTAACACACCCTTCTGATAGGCCTAACTGCTCAACCACACTACCACAAATAGAGCTGTTAGTGATTATCTAATTTAGCCTCTGCTATACCTCTGGGGATCCTCTGGACTCTGTGCACACTATACCTTACTTTGGTATAGTATATGCAGAGCCAGCTTCCTACATGTCCCAACTGGACCCTTGATGTCGGTCTTGGGGGCAGGGCTTCTGGTACCCCAGGGGCTGGTACTGCAGGGCTCCTGTTGGTCCTGGTGCCTCCACATTTGTTGGGGAGACAGATCTGACCTTCCAGAGCATGAGTACCTCTTCCTGGTTGGTTGCTGCGGCAGTCGGAATGGGGAGCTCCAAGTTCGTAGACCGGACTCTACGGTTTCGGTGTTGGTGGTCTGCAGGGGAGTAGCTCCTCTACTCCAAGGGAATCCTTGGGCAGTTTGCGATGGCTGGCAGTCCTCTGAGGGTCTTACAGGCCAGACAGTGGCAGGGCCTGACATGTCACCTCGACTGTCGAGTCTTTAAGAGGCCTGCATGGGTTTGTGCCAAAACTCCGCAGCAGGCTCTCAATTCTGGGGTTCTTTGTCCTCTTCGTCTTGAGGTCCGTTGAATCTAAAGTTCAGGGTTGATGGGTGCCACCTAAATACTCAATTTAGGGGCATTAAGAGGAGTACCAGGTAGTAGCCAATGGGTTGCCTAACTGTAGGGTGACTACACCCTTTATATGACCACTTCCTGTGGGAAGTGGGCATATCCCTGACCCTAATAGGCTGATTCCCTCCAACACAAGATGGAGGATTCTGAAAAGTGAAGTCCACATCAGGTGGCCCGCCTCAGGGGTGGTGCTGGCTGAATGTGAGCACACCTCCTAATGAAACTAACTTTCCCACCTGTCTTCCCACTAAAAAAAGGGAACAAGACAGGGGGGATTGGCATCTTCCACTGGCTGGTCGCTTTCCAAATGCAGCGTAGCCTTTGAAACTTTTCGCCCTGAAAGGCAGCTCCTGCTTGGATGAAGTGTGAACACTCCCGCTCAGAGCAGGCATTTTTCCGGCCTCTGAGAGCGAAGGCTCTCGCCCCAGGAAGCCAGAAACATGTCTAGTGGTGGCAGGCTGGCCGAGACCAGTCAGTCAACACACTAGTAGTTGGTAGGTTTTCAGGGGGCACCTCTAAGGTGCCATATGTGTGCATTTATTAATAAATCCAGCACTGGCATCAGTGTGGGTTAATTAAGACGAGGTGTTTGGTACCAAACACCTTGGGGTATGGTGAAGCCATCATGGAGCTGGGAATATCGTAATGATGAGTGTCCAGCCCATGTACTCGTTATGGCTTCCCTGTGCACTTCTAATATCTAAGGGTGAACTTTGGTATCACCGGGACACATCCACTCTCGAAGATATGCCCTCACATAGGTATAGTGCACCCTGCCTTAGGTTTGACTTACCTATACCACATATAGGGCCTCATGTAGGTAGCCAAATACCGGTCGGTAACGGCCGATATTCGGTAAATATGCCGTTACCGACCGGTATTCAGACAAGTGAGATGTAGGAGTCCAAAAACCACTTTTCGGTAAATATGAGGCGGTAAATACCGATTCATATTTACCGAATTCCAAAATACCGAATCAGAGTTACCGAATACATAATTAACGATTCGGTAAACATGAAGTGGTAAATATGAAGTGGTAAAAATTAAAATGACATGTAGGAGCACTCGGTAATTAAGAAATCCAGGAAAATCGGTAAATAAGAGTCGGTAATTAACACGGATTGAAAGCAGGTGGTAACCATCAACAGTGCAGATAAGCAATCCCAAAATGCAACAGCGTGGACAACATGGCCGCTATGTACGTCATTGCAAGGCGCCTACGTCTACAGGCAGCAGGACTGAGGGTGTGGCGATGGGAGGAACAAATCTACAGACAGCGCATCACACTATTCCAGCTGACTGATGCAGAGATACATGAGAGGTACAGGCTACACCCCGAAACCATCATGGACTTAATCAGGGACCTACACCCACTCCTGGACCATCCAATAAGAAGGGCGCACGCCATACCCCCACATGTGCAGGTGCTCTGCAGCCTACATCTGTTGGCATCCGGCAGTTATCAGGTGGTGATAGCTGCGGTGGGTGGGGTATCCCAGAGTTGCCTGTCACGTTTCTTCAGGAAGTTCCTGGGTGCCATGATGCAGAGAATGCACCACTACATAAGCTTCCCAAACACACAGGCTGCACTGCAGAAAACAAAAACAGACTTATATCACATGGCACAGTTCCCCCATGTCATCGGCTGTATTGATGGTACACACATCCCAATCTGTCCACCAGCTGACACAGAGCACATCTACAGGAACAGGAAGTCCACCCACTCCATCAATGTGCAGGTGATCTGTGATGCAGGGAACATCATCACAGATATTGTTGCAAAGTTTCCTGGGAGCACCCACGACTCTTACATCTTCCAGAATAGTGGGATCTACACACGACTGAGTGCCGGAGAATTCGGAGAGGGATACCTGCTAGGTAAGTAACAGTGACGCCCCTTGAAACCTGCAAATCATAGTGTATAGAGGCATGTCACTGATGGTTCCCTTTTACTCATCCAGGCGACAGTGCATATGCATGCCGTTCATTCATCCTCACTCCCTACCTACACCCAGCAACCCAGAGTGAGAGACGATACAACGTGGCACACAAAACAACACGCAATGTGGTGGAGCGCACGTTTGGACTACTGAAGAGCAGGTTCCGCTGCCTGCACAAGAGCGGAGGCGCACGCCAGTACAAACCCATCACCTGCTGCAAGATCATTGCCACTTGTGCAATGCTGCACAACCTTGCCACGAAAAAAGGTACAGATGTGGAACTAACATATTTTGAGGACAACGAGGATGAGTCAGGCCAGCCAGAGGGCAACGCAGCTAGAGTGCCAACTGCAATCGATGGGAGAGAGAGACGGGCAGAGATCACATGCAACTATTTCTGAGTAAGTGAGGGGACACAGCGAGTTGTGAGAAGTCATGACGTAGTTTTAATGTGGCACCACGCCATGAACACATGAACAGGCCAATCTGGCAATATACCATCTATACAAGGAGTATGTCCAGGGTTACGTCACCCAATGGGAAGTGGCTAAGCAGGGCTACATCAATGTTTGCGCATACGCGCTGCAGTGGTGGATTGCACGGCCTGTGCATCCTCACTAGAGCCAACCCCAAGCCGCCTGCTGCTCCTGCGTGCTTCTGGGACGGGGGGTGTGATGCTGCTGCTGGTGTCGATGCTCTCCGCAGCATCCCCTGCAGCAGTTGTCGACGCCTGACTAGTCAATAGCACCCCTAGTGCACTTGTCACCTGCACCATCCCCCGAGACAGGTCGCTGCAGCACTGTGTTAGGCCCTCCTGCATCGTCACAGAGCGCCGGCACAGTAGAGAAGTCGCAGTTGCCAGACGGTTGAGTGCCCTGCTGGTAGTGTCCCTTCTCTGGCGTTCCCGGCGCCGTGCTTCGATGTCAGCATCTAATTTGCTGCACAACTGCTGGATTGACTGGGACATGTCCCGAATGCCCGCAGCCATGCCGCTAATGTTATTGTCCATGTTGACTAATGTTGTCTTCATCACCCGCATGTGCCTCTGGACTGACATGACTGCCTTGGATTGCAGGCGCTGTTGTTTCAACATTTGGCCCTCGAGCCCCAAGAAGACACCATGGCCGTCAGTGGGTGCTGGTGGACTCTGGACACGCGACCTGCGGCGCCCTCTTGCTCCCGTCTGTGCTGCCTGTGAGGTGTGGGGCACAGTGGCATGGCTCCCTTCCTGGGGCCCGGTGCGGTCTTCTGGGCCCATGCTGTCGTCTGACGAGGTGTCTAAGGCTCGTAGCCTGGCTGCTGGACGCCTCCTCATTCTCACACCTGCAAGCGGAGATGTGGCCGGTGATTCGAACATGAGTGGCGATGCTGGCTCTGGTTGTGGTGATGCTGGCTCTCGGTGAGGTGATGCTGGCTCTGGGTGCGGCGAGGCTGGCTGTGTTGGTGGTGCGGCTGCCAGTGGGCCTGCTCCCTGGTCTGAACTTGTGCTGGCTGGAGGTGATATTTGTGGCCGGTGTGCCGTCTCTCCTGCAGCATGCCCTGTCCTGCATGATGTCACATCTGTGGACAGAAATACAACATTGGCTCAGTGTCCCCGAAGGGCTGCATTGCAAGCGTCACAATAAATCATTTCACATTCCAATATGTCCTCTGTCTCCTTGTGCCTCGAGTGCGTGACATGCCTTGTTGCCCTGTAACATTTACGTCATGGTTAGTGTTGCCCTGACTACATCTCCCGGAATGCATTGCCTGTCTGCACTGACACGTGTGGACTGCAGTGTGATTCTCGTTTCACAATGGGGGATGTGGGATAGGGGTAGGGGGGGCTACATTGCTGTGCTTTCGTCTTACCTTGGTGTGTTGCGGCTCTGGCAGAGCTGTCGGCGTCCCCAAGGCCCACGACGCTCTCCTGCTCGATTGTGGCCGCCACCAGCTCCTCCAGTTCGGTGAGGGCAGGTGCCCTGTTGGTTCCACCTCCGGTCTGGCTGGCCTCCTTCTGGATGTCGCCCATCTTCCTCTTGGTTACAATCCTCAGGTCATACCAGCGCTTTTTGAGGACCTCAATGTCCCTGTGGGTCACTCCCACAGCATTGACCTGCGCCTGGATGGCCAGCCATATGTTGCGCTTTTCAGCCTCAGGCACTTGCAGGGATTGCCTTCCAAACAGCTTCTGGTGCTGCTTCACCACCTCCTCCACCAGCACCTGGAGTTCCTTGGGGCTGAATTTCAGCTTCCTCCTCCTTTCCCCTCCGTCTCTCTGTGTTCTCTGGCTGGACATGCTGTTCGTTTACCCGCTCGCACATGCAACGGCTCCCTGCCTCTCCTCTGCACTCCAAGCCTCTCCAGGGTCGGCTAATTATGTACACCTGCCTGGGTGTGGCCACTTCGGCTAATTATGTACACCTGCCTGGGTGTGGGCACTTCCTGGTTGGGTGGGCTGTCGTTGCACAGGATTAGCTGTTTCGTCAAGTCATGTGATTTTATTTACCGAATCCGTACATACCGATTCGGTATTTTCCGATTCGGTAAATACCACCTCGGTATTTTCCGATTCGGTAAATACCACCTCGGTATTTTCCGATTCGGTAAATACCACCTCGGTATTTACCGATTCGGTGAATTCCGATTCGTGATTACCGAATGTTACCGAATCGGTAACTGTTACCGAATTTTTACCTACATATAACTTACCGATTCTAATTTACCGATTCGGTACGGCTCGGTATTTAAGAACCGGTAAAATTTATTTACCTACATGAGGCCCATAGTGCTGACTGGCATGGCACACAGGGATGTGGATGTGTGCCATGTTGACTTTGGTTTTCTCTGCACCAAGACACACAGGCTGCAATGGCAGTATGTATGAGCTTGGTGAGGTGTCTCCTAAGTTGGTAAAATTGTACTGCAGCCTCTTTAGGTCCAATGCCCTTGGTACGAGGGGTACCATTTACTAGGGACTTGCAAGGGATTCCAAAGAGTTTGCCAATTGTGAAACAATCGTACAGTTTAGGGAAAGAACACTGGTGCTGGGAGCCTGGTTGGCAGGAACCCAGCACACTTTCAGTCAAAGTATCACTAGATACTAGGCAAATGGCGGGAAGGTACTGCAACAAAAACCCAGTTTCCTACAACCTGCATTTTCCCAAATGTTACAAGTTGCAGTTCCTAAGGTGGTCTTCATTAGGACATGCCTTTCGTCTACATAGGGGCTCAGGACTCCTATATGCCTATCCACTCTGCCTCATTTTTCAATACTCTTCAAGATCAAGACCGGGCCAATGTCAATCTAGTGACTACGGACTGGGCTATGAGAATGGCAAGGCCCTGCACCCGAGTCTGTGCAACTTACACCTCCATGTATGGAAATTGAGTGGCGGCAGCTGATGGCATAAATCTCCCTCCTGAATCGATTGGTGCAATCCTAGCAGCTAGACGTCCTTCCACCAAAACTGTTTATGTATAACACTGGGAGACGTTTGTGGTGTGGTGTTCCTCACATCATATCCAACCCCTACAAGCTTCTCTTTCTGATTTTCTTTTGTTTTGTTCATCATTGGCCCAGCAAGGGCTTGCTCTGGCCACACTTAAAGGTTACTTAAAGGCTCTTTGGCCTTTTTACATATACTGGATCAACCATCTCTCTTTAAATCAACACTTATAATGTGTTTCCTTAACTGGGTTGTGTTAGAGCCCTGTTCAGAGGGCCACTGAATGAGAATGGGTTACTGGGCCCAACTGTGGGGGTTGAGGGCTTTTACTCCTGATGTCCTGGGGCCCGACCTTCTATGGATCTTGAGCATTGGGCCAAGTACACCTTCAGCACTTGACGCTCAGTGGTAGCGCGGGTCAAGCAGTCCAAGGCTTCTCAGGTGGGAGATAGGCACCAGGGGTGAACACAGGCTCACAGCTCAAAATATGTGCAGCGGCAGCAATGAAATGATTGTTCAGTCAAATTCTTCCTTTTATGAAAAAAGGAGTATTTATAAACGATCAGAGAGTAAAATATGACATTCACAAACAATACACACAGTCCCCTGAGGTCAGGGTTCTAGTGTTCCCTAGGCGGGTCCCTGAGTCACACAATTCCCATAGGCTGACAGTGGTGGTTAAACCCCAATAATATGCAGAGTCTCAGGAGTCCCACTGCAACGCTTATTTAAAGTCAAAAGTGTTCTAACGCCTAAGTGCTATCTGGCAAGCAAGTTCCCTCGGGCTGTCTGGCAGTCTTAGCTGCAGCAGCAGTGACCAGAGTCTCTGAGCGTGTCGCCCCTCTGCAGGTGCTGAAGCTACAGTGGCTGCCTCTGTTAAGTCTTTAACACCATGCCCAATGTCCTTCAGTTACTCACACCCGATTGTGCAGTGGCCTGGGCTCTTGATGCTCTATCGATTATGGGCAAGTTCCTCGGGTTCCTCCCACAGTCGGGAGAGTGTAATGATCCTGATACTAGTCCTCAGTCACAGCTCGGGCCCACTTGGTTCATCACAGCATCCTCCTTCCTCCGTTGACGATCTTGACCAAACCACACTTGCTTGGTCCCGTGGCCCCCTATGTCATATGGGGTCACAGTTCCTCTTTTGCTTACATGTTATGCATTATTCCTGGTGGCCCTACATGGCATACCAGGTTTCCGATTTGATACCACACACAGGCTACAGCCCGTTCGGCATAGCAACAATCTTCACAACGACCCCACCTCCTGCTCTGTGTCACTGACTTGATACTGCACACGGGTGATGGCCAGTTCAATAGAGCAACAGTCGCAACTTAATTCATGGTGGGCCTCCTCTGGCATGGTGGGGGTCACTGAATTTTTCCTGCACATTGGCAATCACGCAATCAGTGCAGTAGCCATTCCTCATACCTCGCTATGTTGATCCATTTGCCACGATCCCCCCACTGATCCTCGCTCCCTCCAATACTCGCCTCTCCCTCACAGGGCACACTGATCTTGGAAAGCAGGCAGGGGCTGGTGCTCCAAAGGCAGGTGGTCTTGGATTCCATGGGTGATGTCCACTCACCCAGCTGGGAGACAAGTATGCCTTGGCCCTCAGTCCAGGTCCCAGGCAGAAGTCCTTCTGGCTTGCTGCTTGACAGGTGCCCTTTTTTGGGGTGTCAAGCTCCCCTTCTTATAGCCCATTTCCAGGCGCCAAATGTGATTTAGAGTGTGATTCTTTGAAGTTTATGATAGGGGCCTACTTCCTTTTGAAGTCCCCTATTCTCTGATCTCTCTTCCTCCAAAAGGTAGTCTGTCACGGCAGGAGCAACTCCAAATCAGATAGTCCCACAACACAGGTCATGGGAGTGATTAGAGAATGACACCTGGATGTCAGCCACAGTGATATGTGTATCAAAAGGTTAGCCCAGGGCCTCAGCCCTATTCTTTATGATTCTCTCATCAACCCCATCTCCTCCCGGGGATGTGCCAAGGCCTCTTTCCAGTGATCTCTCTCTGAATCAAAGAGCACCCTTTGAAGTGTACTGGAGAGCTTGACTCTTCCTTCTTCCAGTGTAATTCACCCAGCTTACAGGAATGCAGCAAACCACAAATCTGTTTGGGGGTGGATTTATCTACCTCTTCTCCTCATGTTCCTCCAGTCAGCCCTGGGTGTCCAATAATGAAACCTGGAGTCTCACATGCATTGTTCCATTCACAAGCACACATACACCCAGCACATGCATATAATAAGTACTCACTGGACAGGATTGCATCATCCCTGTATAGTAACATTCAAAGGCACATGTACACATACCACACATGCACTGTGCAGCACTGCACACCAAACCAATTTAGGCCAAAGGTGAGTAAAGAACACAGCAACGTAACATTAAATGAGTGAACCTGTGGGCTTCAGTTAAGTGACACAGGTAAAAAGGACCTGTTCACTCCTACTGATCACTGCACAATATGCTGTCACCGCCACGCTCGTGCTGCTTAACTCCTGATAAAGGCAGTAGCCTTGCACTGCTAAGAGTGTAGCGATTTGGGTGCTCATTCCGGTCCAACTAGACCTCAATTCGTGAGACAGGCCTATGTCATTGCGCACATGCATGATCCATGTTTGCCAACAGAAACAAAAATCAACATTGGAGAACTAGACTTGATTACAGTTGGGGCACTCAGGGCTGGGGTGCCTATCCATCCCCTTTTGAGGGACTTTTACATCCAAACAGGTTGATATATATGTTTTCTCCTGTCCCATTTGTAATGCCACAATGGGATTTGAATTTGTTCTTGACCTACCTGATGTGATTTGCCTTTGAGCCTATGCACAGTTGTCCTCTGCGGTTGCTGGCTCTGAAAGCAGTGTTCCTCATCGCCACTACATCTGCAAGGTGAGTCAATGAACAGGAGTTGTCATCAATGCCTCCATGGTTTTCCTCTTTCTTGACAAATTGGTGCTTCGACCGAGGGCAGTGTTCATTCGTAAGGTAGCAAGCTTTACATGTAGGACAGTCCATTATTTTATCTTCTTTTTATACAACACCTCATTCTTCCAAGGAGGAAGAGTTACATTGCCTTGATCCAAGGTGGGCCCTTAGTTTTTATATTGAGAGGATCAGAAACTCCTGACAGGATGATCAGCTTTTCATTAGTTTCTCAGAAGCCAAAAAGGGCAAAGCTGTACAGAAGAGGACCATCTCCAGAAATATTGTATTATAAATCAAGATATGTTATGGTCTGGCCAGATGACAGCCCTCAGAAGGATTGCGTGTTCACACTACCAGAGCAAAGGCTGTGACTATGGCGCTACGGTGCGATGTGCCTGTCTAGACATCTGTCATGCTGCTCTGTGTGTGTGTCCCTCCACAAGTTCACAAAACACTACTGCCTGGATAGCCTGGTCTGAGCCACTCCACAGTCCCATCACCTGGGAAGTACTGCTTTGGTACCTATTCAAAAGCTGAGGAATCTGTAGTTAGAAGTCTCTATTAAAAGAATGAGTTTCCTTCAGTAACAACTTTTTGGGCAAAGACTATGTTAGACCTGGCCCTTTTTGCAGGTTTATCCCCAAATATGTTGCCTTTTGCCTCCTATTTTTCTGACCCTGTTTTTGTTGGCTATAGGACTCTGGGCACTTTACCACTGTTGATCATTGCTAAAGTGCATATGCTCTCTGTGTAAATTGTGATTATGATTGGTTATCCCTGATTGGCATATTTGATTTACTGTAAGTCCATAATAAAGTGAGTGGAGGCTGAGAGAGTTCGACCCGGAGCTCAGGAGAGCTAAGGCCAAGAGGGCCTTAGCCCAAGAAAAAGAAACGGGTGTAGCTTGTGAACTGAGCTTGGCTCCACTGAAGCCATGAGGGCGGAGTCCAGCTCAGATGGTGGCAGCTAAAGTTTGATATCTAGTGCTGAGGGAGAAGAACACACACCAAGAGCTCTGGCACCTGACTTGAAGGAGGGGGTTGGCATACACCAGGGTGTTCAGGTTTATGAGGTAGCTCCAGTGGTGCACAGGGTCCCTGAGGTGGATTGGGGGAACTGGCACAGGGGATCATATTCCTAGTGGTGGGAAGGATGCTGTGCTGACTCTAGATGAGAGGTGCAAGGAGAGGAGTTCCCCCATGGCAGAAGCCCTGGTATGTGAGATTAGAGACCGCTCAGAAGAGTGCGGATTGAGTGACAGAAACAGCCAGACACTTTCTCACCAATCTCAGGAGGGTGATGTGGGGTACTATTGTAAGGCACTGAATGGTGAGGTGTAGGGTAGTGTGGTTAACACATGTGAGGAGCTGTGTGACTCAATTGTTGGAGAGCACATGATCAGTTCCTGTTTTCCAGAGCTATGCCAACACCCACTAAAGTGTGAGTACTCTGACCCAGGGAACTTGCACTGGAGGCAGACCTTTTGGTGGATTCCAGAAGGTCTGAAGAAGCTTTTGGGAGTGATCCTGAAAGAGGTGGCTCAGGTTTTCCCTAACCAGGTGAAGTAGGGGAGGTTTGTCGTGGCCCAGATACGTCCCAGTGTAGTGAGATGGGTGAGGGGTCCCAGGTCCTGTCCCTGAGCAGAGGGAAAGGGGTAGGCTGAGTCACAGGGTGCCCGAAACCCATTCTCAGAGCCTGGTTGGTTCCATAAGTCAACACCAGGAGGGGAGCCTAGTTTGTATTGGGAGGCCATCCCATGAGGGGGATCCCAGGGTGTCAAGTGAGCTGGGGGGGGGGGGAGGGGCGGCTGTCACAAGCGTCCTACCAGTTCTGGTGTCTGGCAGCACCACTCCAAGTGGGAGGGTGCATGAGTCCTGAGAGCGGAGTAAAGGGGGCATGGGAGACAGTCCCCAGTGGGAGGACCAGTGGGCCAGGCTTTGCCTGCTGCAGTCAGAGCAACCCAGGACTTACCATGGTGAAACCACTTTTGGCCTGGGGGTTCTTCATCCACTGTCAGGTGGACAGGAGGCTGGAGACCTGCGGCAGACTCTTGCACTACTCATGAGGAGTGTGTTTCCCTTGGGGAGGGTGGGTGTACTCCTCTGGACGTCCTGACTTACCAGGTACAGGTCCAGCCTAAAGGTACAGACCCTGGGTTGGACGGCCAGGTTCAGGGTGTCCCCCTTGACCTGGTGGAAGGGGCAACTGCTAGCAGTGCCCATACCGGGTTGTCTTCTGGTGGTACTGCTTCAGGTGTGAGTTTACAGAGCCTGAGGGGAGAGGACAGGGTGTGGGAGAGCCCACCCCAGTCTCCTGCCCAGCCTCAGGGTACAGACCCTGGGCTGGTAGGCCACAGTCAGGATGCCATCCCTGACCTGAGAGGAGGGAGGATAAAGTGGGCCAGGTGCCTGGGTCTACTGCCCCCGCTCTCTAACACCACAGAGGTTAGAAAGACTCGGGAGGCATGAGACCTGGCTCTCACCACTGACAGCTGTCAATGTCTATTGTGACTTGCTGTCCTGGTGGACAGAGTTGCCCCGAGGGTGCATAAGTCACACCCCAGGGGTGCAATGGGCCACACCACTGTGTTGGCCATGGGGGTACTGTCTGCCTGCTGGGACACATCTGTGAGCAACGTAAGTTTAGGCACTGCACAGTTAGCTTAGTGGGCCCTGAGAGTATGGAGAGAGGAATCCAACTGGAATGTGCCCCTGCTGTTGAGGGCTAGGGTCCATGTTCTATCGCCCCAATCAGGGAAGTCCGTCAAGGGATTGATTGGTCTCCCCTGGCTTTAGGCTGCTGGGGGGTTCTGTTAGACCTGGCCCTTTTTGCAGGTTTAGCCCCATACATTTTGCCTTTGGCCTCCTATTTTTCTGACCCTGTTTTTGTTGGCTATAAGACTCTGGGCAGTTTAACACTGCTGATAAGTGCTAAAGTTCATATGCTTTCTGTGTAAATGATTATGATTGGTTATTCCTGATTGGCATATTTGATTAACTGGTAAGACCCTAGTAAAGGCAAATGAGTGTGCCAGGACTTGTAAATCAAATGCTACCAGTGGGCTTACAGCACTGGTTGTGCCACCCAAATGAGTAGCCCTGTAAATGTGTCTTTGACCTTCCGCCGCAGTGTTTGCACACACAGTTTTGCCTGCCATATCGACCTGGCAAGTGCACCCACTTGCAAGACCCTTACCTGCCCTTTTCTTTTATTTAAGGCACCCCTCAAGTAAGCCCAAGATACCCCATGGACAGGGAGCAGTATATGTGAAGGGTAGGACATGTCCTTGCGTGTGTGAAATACTGTGCATTTTGTTTTTCACTATTGAAAGGCTGTCTGTCCCATAGGTTAACATGAGAGCTGCCTTGTAACATCTTACAAGTGTAACTTTCCATTGGGGCAAGATAGAGTAATTGAGTTTAGGCTCTCTGAACTCGAAATTTAATAACGCACGTTTTAGTAGAGGTAGTTTTTAAATTTAAACAAATGAAAGAGGGGGTGCACGAATGAGATAGTCCAATGAGCCAAAGTGTTGTAACTAAATGTCCTCTTTAATTCAAAATAAATTTGGGTTGATAAAGGAATGGTCAGCCAACGTGTTTCATTCCCTCAAGGGGAACTTCATCAGGGCTTGAATGAATGTATATGTTCTTGGAAATAAAACAAGTCTTGAAAGCTTGATGAAGTATAGTGTATTTCACATGTACTTCCGATTTCGGCAGTCGCCAAAGCAGGATTCCTCGTATAGCGGCGTGTTCCTTTAGTTTTTAAATTGTGTATTTGAAAATGCCTCTTTTAGAAAGTGGACATTTTCTTGCTTTTCAATTCTGTGTGCCCCTGCCTGTTTGTGTACTCACTGTCTGTTCTAAAATTGACAGGAGCTGGCGAAGTGCATTCACTCTAGGCAGTCACAAGGGGGGTTGAGGTATGTCCCACCTTTCCTGGGTGACTCATAGCCAGGCTGAATAGACCTTTCTGCATTTAGAGTGGTGGGAGAGGTTTCCACTAGCACCTGAATAGGCTGTGTCTGCTCTGCACAATGCTGTCTCCGCCTCCTGTAGTGAAGCTGGGCGAGGATAGATCTGGTTTTTATTGAGCTCAGAGACTCTTGAAACAAAGACTACAAAGAGAAAATGGGGTATAAATATTAGACCTAAAACCTCAGGACTTTAGATTACTTCTGGAATCAAGAGGAACCTCTACCAAGGAAGAAGAGCTGTGAGGAGTACTGCCCCTTTGCTGTGTGTTGCTTGTTGCTTTGTTGGGCTGGCCTGCATTTGCTGCTGCTCCTAAGGAGAGGACAAAGACTGGACTTTGCTTTGAAACCTGCTTGAGAAAATTCTACAAGGGGTTGTGTGTGCTTGCCTCCTGTTCTGCAGTCTCGGGGCCACAAAGGCTTCACCCACAGCTTCCTGGAACTCCAATGCTGTGTGTTCTGACCTGCCAGGAGGTGCCTATTCCAGTTCTGGGCCTCTGGAGGTTTTTCCTGCTACAGGAAGCTGCCAGCAACTAAAGTTCTAAAGGAAATTGACACTCCACCCTCCTTGTGGCTGAATTTTCTGATGCACTGCCCGGGCAGCCGAAAAATCGATGCGCCTGCCTGGCGCCTGAGAATCTGCTGCATGCCGAGTCCCGTGCACTGATCTCCGAAATCGAAGACCACCGCACTGACTCCGACGCAAGCCCTGCTGGGCAGCAAGTAGAATCGACGCATCGCCGGTCGGCAGGTGGAGACATCTACACAGCACCTGGTTCGCAGTCGCCACATCACATCCAGCACGTCTGGATTTTCCACGCTTTGCACCTGTGTGCCGAATCTGCAATGCTGAGGCTGCAGTAAGAAACAGATGCATCACATCCCCGCAAAGTAAGAAATCAATGCATGTACTCCTCTACAGTAAGGAACCAACACATCACCTCCCCTGAGTGGCAGTAAGGAACTGATGCATCACCTCCACTGGAGCAAGGAACAGACACATCAACTTACCTGCCTGTAAAGAACCGATACATCACAGTCCCTGCGGCTGTTTTTGCTTGTGATTTTGACGCATCCCATGTACTTTGTGCTGAGAGTGAAGCATCCATAGTTTCCTACAAACAAAACAGTTTTAAAAAACCTTTTAAAAGACATAGGGGCAGATTTATGAGGTTTTGCCGTAGGGAAGCGCAGCAGGCCTTCCTGCTGCGCTTCCCTACGGCAAAAGAAAAGGGCAGGGATGCGCCGTATCTATAAAATGCGGCGCATTCCTGTTCTTTTCCCCTGCGCCGGCGCACAATGGGCTGCCTGCGCCAACGCAGGCACCTCTGCACCATGGTGCAAGGGTGCCTGCGTTGCAGAGATGAATATTTTTGTACAGGAAGGGAAACCTTTCTGTACAAAAATATTCACAAGAGGTGTTTCCTCTTTGTATGGGTGCTACAGAATGCAGCACACATAGAAAAAGGAAAAACGAGGAGATATCAAGATATTTCGCCCCGTTTGCGCCTCCCTTACGCCTCCCCTGGGGAGGCGTAAGCTTTTGGCGCTGCCTCAGATTTACGATTTCTCGTAAATCTGGGGCAGTGTCAAAAGGCCATGGATGTTTCTGGGAACGCCCCCAGCAACACCCATTGCACGCCCCTTTAACGCAGAAGGGACTGATATTTATGAGGCAGCATTAAGCCACTAAAAGTGGCTCAGTGCTGCCTGATAAATATCACGCAGGCTTCTGCGCCACGGAACGTCACAAAAAGTGACGTTCCAATGGCGCAACGGGCCTCATAAATCTGCCCCATTGTTCGATATCTGTATGTTGGATTTTTGTTGTTTTGGTCTTGTTTGGTTTAGATTAAGCTCCCTACTTAGACAGGGTGCAAGCCACTGCCAACTAGAGACCCCTGTAGGAAAGTAGGTTTCTGTTGCAGTAACCCCCCCACACTTTTTGCCTGGCTACTGATGCACTTTTTGTTGGTGTGCCCTGGGTCCCTGCCATTCAGGTTCCCAGGGCCTTTGTTCTTTCCCCCAAAATAAACCCAATTGGCATCTCTGGCCACATGTCAGCCCCTGGTAAATGGTACCAGGGCTTTGTGACCTGAGAAGGCCTCGAAGGGCTGCAGCACTTGTTGTGCCACCCTTAGAGGTCCTGTACTCTGACACTCACACTCTGCCTTTGCAGGCTGCTTGTCATGGTGCAGAACAAAGTGAAGAGTCGGCATGGCACACATCCCTGTGTGCCATGCCCACAAACCCCTGCCCTGGCATACATCAGTCACCCCTTTAGCTGGGTACCCTATGCCAGTGGTGAGGATACAGGTGCATGAGCCCTCTACCCCTACAGTGCCCAAGTCCATTCCTGGGCATTGTAAGTGCAATGCTGCCATTAAGAGTATATGGTGCTGGGAGTTTGTCATTACGAACTCCACAGCACCATAATGGCTACACTGAATACTGGGAAGTTTGGTATCAAACTTCTCAGCACATTAAACCCACACTGATGCCAGTGTTGGATTTAATGTAAAATGCACAACAGAGGGCATCTTAGAGATGCCCCCTGAAATTCCACCAACTACTAGTGACCTGGCTGAGTGGCTGCTTAGGCTGCCACCACCAGACATGTTTCTGGACCCCTGGATCGAGAGCTTGCTGCTCTCGGGGGCCTGAAACAATGCACATCCTGGGACGAGGTGCCAAGCCTCCTACCCCAAGATGGGCAGGGTTCACGAAGGGGAAGCTTCGAAGGCTGCTGTCTTTGTGAGCCTCTCCAGACCATTTGCTGCTTTCAGCAACTGGTCCACACTGGTTCTACCCCCCACTTTGGGCAGGAGAACAGGCGGGAACAACAAGTGAGGAAAAGAGGTGTGCCGACCTCTGCCAACTCCACCCCTCAGGTGGGGAGGCGAGGTGTAGCACAACCTCGAGTCCCCGCCATCTTGAGGACGGGGGGACTCAGCCAACCAGGGACAGGCTCCTGCCCCCTCCCACTGGAGAGTGACAGAATAGACTTGAAATGTTGACGGCATCTCTTACTTAATCCAAGTTTTAAATCTTGTGTGGTGTCACTTGTTAAATCTGTTTTTTAAACCAATTGAATTGCCAAAAGACCCCCTGAAGCACTCAGCGGTGCATACGCTGTAGCGCTACTACAATAACAAAGCGGCCGCCATCAGAGCAGGCGCGCTCGCCGGACACGCCCACTAGAGGCCACGCCCCCTCGCCCTACAAATGTGCATCTACAGGAAGCGCAGCGGACGAGCGCAGCGGGAGCGCCGTCTGCGCGCCGAAGGCGCGCCAAAGGCAAGCCCGTCTGCGCCCGTCCGCGACCAGCCGGGACCCAGGGCCACAACCCCTGGCCCCTTCCCCGCCCAGAGCAGGATTTATAGCTCGGCGGCCCTACACAAAATAGGTAGGTTCTGTACTTCCCAATGCCCTCTTATATATGTCCCCACCGAACTACCCAGCTCATGTCAGGGATGCAAGCACCTCTTCCGCAAAACTCCGTCGGCAAAGGTACAGGTGTTCCATATGTTTGCATTAAACTGCCGCTCTCTGCCGAAACACCATACGGAGATTGCCATGTTGCTCGAGGAGAAAAAGCCTGACGCAATCTTCCTGACAGAAACATGGCTCACTGCCCACTCCGATCCAGACGTGGTGCGAGCACTACCCGTAGGTTATCACATTCTCAGAGTGGATAGACCGGTCGGCAGAGGCGGAGGTCTGGCGATCATCTTGAAAAGCCAGTACCAATGCCGTTTCTCGGCAGACACTATCCCTGACTGTGAAAGCGCAACTTTCTGCTTAGAGTTCGATGCAAACAACTCCTTCTCAGGCACCCTGATTTATCGCCCCCCGGAACCTGCAAACATGTTCCACAGGTCCCTGCCAGAAATCATTGCGGAAAGAACCCTCACATCAGCCAACCACACGATTCTGGGGGACCTCAATCTTCATTTTAATTCCCCTACTGATCACATCGCACGGAACTTACTAGAAGATCTGGAGGCCCTCCAACTCACCCAGCTGGTGGCGGCTCCGACCCATGGAAAAGGCAATTTGCTAGACCCCATTTTCAGCAACTGCCTGGACCTAACGGTTGATCCACCCATCCCCCTTCCGTGGTCAGACCATTTTCTGGTCCCCTTCTCGTGGGCCACTTATAAAAATCCCCAAGTACCCCCTCAAGTGACCATCAGGAGGAACTGGTCAAAACTCCCGTTGGAATCCTGGCTGCACCAACTGGATTCCACTTGCCCCTCCCCCTGCTCGGATCCTAATGTGGGAAATGACATCTATAGAGACTGGATCACCCGTTCATTAGACTCCACTCTCCCGATGCGTAAATCCTCCTCTAAGAGACTTCAGAAATCTGCCCCATGGTTTTCTGACTCTCTAAAACAGCTAAAACGCACTTGCAGACAAAAAGAGAGAGCTTGGCGCCTAGATTTCCTCCCAGAAAAGAAGACCTCTTATAAAGAGGCCATCAAGGTATATAAAGAAGGGATTAGAGCAGCCCAGGCTACCTACTTTTCAGAGAAAATAATGGAAGCGAAGTCCAAACCTAAGGAAATCTTCCAAATTATAAAACAATGCTCTAGCGCCACCACGGCTCCCCCCCCTATCAAATCCCAGAAGCAATGTAACGAGCTTGCAGATTTTTTCCATAACAAAGTTTCAAAAATTTATTCCACCTTTCCACCTGCAGCTACCCCCCCGGAAGCATTCAAACCATCTCGCCTCAGACCACCCCCCCGTCCAGGCCAGCCGTCGCTCGAGCACTTTCTCCCCCTTGACCTCGACACTTTAGGCAAAGTGGCCCGTGCGGTCAAGTCGGGATCTCCCCGTGACCCTGCCCCTCCAGATATCCTGATGCAGGCAAGTAAAACCATCCTGCCTGTAATCTTGGATCTCTTGAACTCGTCCATCTCTGCATGCTCTGTCCCCACTGCCTGGAAGCAGGCCATGGTACGGGCACTGCTAAAGAAACCGAGCCTAGACCCAAACGATCTGTCAAGTTACCGTCCCATCTCACTCCTTCCTTGGACGAGCAAGGTGCTAGAGAAGCACATAAATGCCCAGCTGGTGCAGTACCTGGAGGATCACTCGCTGTTACACACATCTCAGACAGGTTTTAGACCTCAACACGGGACAGAAACCGCCTTGTTAGCAGTCACCGAAGATACTAGAAGGATTCTGGACCAAGGAGGATCAGTGGCAGTGATCCTCCTTGATCTAAGCGCCGCATTCGATACGGTCAGCTACTCCACCTTGCTGGACCGTCTCCATAACATCGGAGTTTCAGGTGACGCTTTAAGGTGGCTGGAATCCTTTCTGTCTGGGAGGTCGTTTCAGATCTTCGACGGTGTAACAGTATCCTCAAGCAAACCCCTGAGCTGCGGAGTACCACAGGGCTCTTCCCTGAGCCCTGTGCTGTTCAACGTCTACATGAGGCCGCTGGCAAGTGTCGTCGAACCACATGGCATCAAAATCGTGTCATACGCCGACGACACCCAGCTGGTGGTCTCGCTGGCCACCGAGAACAGTAAGTGCTCCCCTGCCGATCTGCTACACTGCCTAGAGGACATAAAGGGTTGGATGACCAACTCCTCCCTTAAATTAAATGGAGATAAGACGGAACTCATGCTCCTAGGCCCACCTTCTCCAGTTCCATTCACCTCCCTGTGGCCTAATGCACTGGGTCCCCCCCCCACCCCAAAGGAAAGCGTGAAGAGCCTGGGAGTATGGTTGGACAGCAAACTCTCCTTCTCCACCCAGGCCACTAAACTATCTGCCACATGCTTTGGCCTTCTAAGAACCTTGAGGAAGGTTCTTCCACTGCTGCCACTAGAAGCCAAAAAGGTTGCGGTCCAAGGGCTAATCCAGTCTCGCCTTGACTCGAACAATGCCCTATACATGGGGGCACCTGAGTTTACACTTCGAAAACTGCAGGTTGTCCAGAACTGTGCAGCTCGTTCCTTGCTAGAAATCCCGCGCACTCAGTCTGCTAAACCTGCCCTAAAAATTCTCCACTGGCTGCCAGTGAGGCAGAGGATAGCCTTCAAAGCACTGTGCCTGGCGCACCGCACTTTCTGGAACACAAGCCCAGCGATCAACAGAAATCTTGTTAACCCCTACCATCCCAACCGGAACCTACGATCAAAGGAGGCCTTCCTTGCCGTCATTCCCAGAGTAAAGCGAGCCAGAGCAGGGGGAAGAATGTTCTCGCTGAATACCGCCAGGCTCTGGAACGACCTTCCCCTCCCACTCCGGTCCAACTCAAATCTTCTATCATTCCGCAAAAACTTAAAAACATGGCTGTTTGACAAACCCACTGTACCATAGCACCTCCTCCGTCACTTCTGGTCAGCTTAGCGCTTGGACGCCCATGGGCAGCAATCGCGCTCTACAAATACCATTACAATTACAATTACAATTACAATAGGGGATGTACCCACCCCAGGGAAGGGACCCATTGGTCCCTGCCCTTTACCTACCTGTAACGCCCTTAAATTTAGTATTTAGGGGGCACCCTGAACCTTCCTTCCTCAGATCCAGCCTACGTAGAAGAAGAAAAACAGAAGAAGGACGAAGAGCCGTGCAGAGCTAAAAAGAGGACGACGCCCACTGACTTGGCCCCAGCCCTACAGGTCTGTCGCCCCTCGAACCCGCTCCTGCGAAATCCCGGTGTGTCCAGCAGCCAGCAACCTCACAAACCCCGGATGGCCTGCCTGCCTTCACTTCCCAGACTGTTTCTCCCGTGAACGCCGGACTTGTTTAAACTGCAGCTTCTGGTGCCATCCAGAGACCGTGAATCCAGCCCACTCTGCACCCGCTGAACCAGGCCCGTGCTCGAGTGGAAAAACACCACGAGGAGGTCCCCCCGGCGATCCTGACCCGATATCTGGCAACCCCTGACCTGCCTCAAGCCTCCTGACGACGCCTGCAGCCTCAATCCAGAGGACCCCACCTACAGCAACCAGAGTGGGTAAGAAAATCCGACCTCAAAAGGCACCCCTGCACCCGACACCCCACGGCCTTGTGTGCCCAAACTAACGGTGCCTAACCAACCCACGACATCCCAACGTACCCCTCGAAATGGTGGTTGCACCCAGAAGATCCTTGTCAGTGAGCCTGCAGTGTTTCTTTGCCCTGGAGGTTCTCCATTGAAAACAAAAGGGCACACGACCTCAAACCAGCACCCTGCACCCGGTCGCCCTAGTGCCGCTGAGGGTGCAACTTTGGTGCTACTTTGTTCCCCAACTTGTCCTGAGCTTAACCCTAGGAGCTTTGCTCCCACAACCCAGTGGCCTGCTTGCCAGCAGCCACCAACTAGAGGTCCCCTATTCCCCATTGGATAACATTGGGCCTCAACACTCTGCACCCGGCCGCCCTAGTGCCGCTGAGAGTGCAACAACAGTGCATCACTGACCCTGGGAGACCCCCCAGTCTAACCACAGAACCTTAACTCCCACAGTTGATTACTTACCTGAGAACCGTTAACCGGTTTTCCCTCCATAGGATAACATTGACACATTTTCTCTAAAAAGTTTCGAAGTGTTGAGTTTTGAAATCTAATAATATTTCTTAAAAATCGCACAAATAACCAAAACGTGTTTACTCACCTGGTTGCATAAAATGTCCCAGTGCTGAATCTAAATTTCCAGCACTGAGTTAGAAAAGTAACGTGAAAAGTAACTTACCTGCAATTTACTGTAAAAGCCTATTCATTTCAATGTACTGCTCCAAAAGGTTTCTAAGTGTGGAGTTTTGAAATCTGAAAATATTCTTTAAAAATCATGAGAATAACCAAAACTTAATTTCTTACCTGTTTCCAGGAAATGTCCCAGTGCTGAAGTAACTTACCTGCAATTTATTGTAGAAGCCCATTCATTTCAATGTACTGCTCCAAAACGTTTTCGTGTGGAATTTTGAAAACTGAAAATATTCTTGAAAAATCATGCGAATAACCAACACGTAATTACTTACCTGTTACTAGGAAATGTCCCAGTGCTGAATCTAGGTATCCAGCACTGAGTTAGAAAAGTAACGTAAAAAGTAACTTACCTGCAATTTACTGAAAAAGCCTATTCATTTCAATGTACTGTATTTGCTAAGTGTTGCATACTTCTGCTCCCCTATAAATCAAACAAAGTACAATTTCTATTGCATTTTCAAACTGTCCTATATCCAGTAACTTATTACCGAAAAGCATTTAATGCTTACCTGTACCAGGCTTGCTTGGTTCTAAAAATAAACAACAGTATATTTTCATACAAACACAATTGGCCTAGAGTTCAGTTCTTGAGTGTGTGAATTCGTATGCTGACTGAGTGGGTACATCAAATGCTCAACACTGTCCTCTGATACTGCCTTACTGCTCAACCAAGCTACCACTATTAGAGAGTAAGGTTCTATCTAACTTTAATCTCTGCCTACCTTTGGGGACTCTTGGACTCTATACACACTGTACCTCACTTTGGTGCAGTATATATAGAGCCAGTTTCTTACAACCCCTATTTCTAACACTAACCTCAGATTTCTCCACTGCTCTTCTACCTCCTTGTTCTTTGGAGTTGTCTCATAACAATCTATAGGTAATACGATTCCAATACTGAAAGTTTGCACAGATAGTTTCGTAAGGCTCCGTGTCTTTTGGCGCGTACAGAGTATAGAATGAAACTTACAAAAGCTCAAGTATGTGACGTATATACATATATATACTGATTTAGACTTCACTTCCGCATGAGATGGAACGCATATGAGATAACACGACATTGCACAATGCCACCTGCCGAAGTAGGAGGGAATTGCTATGCAAACATTTCCAGATCCAACCTGACACCTTAAGGCATTCTAAAGGTGAGAAACCTGGGGCTAGATACCCCCTTTGAGCAGCTACACAGCTGTTTGTTGGGTCTCCTCATCCTAAAGACGATTTTCCACATTATCATATCCGTGGCAAGTGAGCTAGCTACAAGCCCTCTCTGTCAACAAGCCTGGCAGTTGGCTGGTATTGTTTAAATTGGAGCAGGGTCAAGACTGATTGGCATATGGCTTGTATAATCAAATGGGCCCATTTAATCTGCTCATAATTTATGCTTTTGGACCACTTGATTTATGCGAACACGTGCACACGCCTGTGCTCGTGAGTGAGGGGTGCTCACGTGAGACCACCGTCATGCGCAGCCAAGTAACTGCACACTGGTAGCCTGCCGCAGAGGAGGCTCTGCAGGATTAGAGATTAACCAAAGGTAGGCATTATAATAATAGTTGGCACTCAGAGGGACGTTCAGTGTGGTTTACTGTTTTGTCTGCCAAGACACTTTATTATAGACATATGGGGAAATTTGCCTTGGAGTAATGTTTCGCTTCCCTTTGGCCTACAAAGTCCATTAAGATATCGAAATGGGGTGAAACCTGTGCGCTAAAATGGATTATGCAGGCCCAAGAAGCTATATGTACATTGTATGGGTCATCCTGAATTGTAATATTACTCTGGCTCAGCTCAGGATCAGAGCCCCGGCCTTTTGTCACCCTGCTTGGGCAAGTTAATTAGGAAAGGATATCGCAGGTAGAAGGATTTGACATTTGACATTCCCCCAGTGAGGACATGGAGTGGGTGGAGCTCCGCTACCTGAGTTTTTCTAAATCAGTGGAGTAGGCCAGGCCCCGGGTGTTGATGCCAGGAGTATTTTATGAAATGAATAATCCTGGGAGTGGGCCCGGAGGCCTGAGGATCCCGACTCCCAAGCCGGCTTATGTCTATGGGGACCTGGGACCCCATCTCCTGCTTATCCCAACACCAAAGGAAAACGGGGGAGAGTCATCGCACCTCCCCAAGAAGAATGAAAAAGGGGCACGGGATCCCACCGTTGCTCGGATATGATTTTACCTGGAAAAAATGAAAAGACAAGAGGCATTTGGCAAAACTGGAACAAGTTGGTTTAACCAAACGCAGAGGCTGGGAGAGCAGCGACAGAGGCATGTCTGAAGACTGTCTCGATGTACGGAGGTTGTGTACCGCATTATAGACAGTTCTTGAAGTACAATAAACCAATTACACATTCTTGTAGAACATATAAATCCATGCCTAGTCGTGAACTATACATTTAACCATCTGATAAGGGGCACAGGTGGCTCTCTACTTGTGGAGACCTAATGTGGGCCAGTGTGTAGGTGTCCAGATGTTCGTTATGGGGAGCATGTGATTACTGTGTATAGTGTGCATGCTGTGTTCTGATTGGCTGAGTATTTTTAAATACATATTGCATCTTACTTTGTGGTATTTTGGAAATGTGCGACCCTTTGGCCAAATGTGTTTTATTGGGGCCAATCTCCTCTGACCTTTTGTGGTATAGCCGCCTTTCTGTGAGATCGATCTGGGTTTTCCCTGTTCATGCGTTTTCCTTCGGGCTAAGTGTAACCCCACCTGTGGCCTATCAGTCTATTGGATTCCTCCTTGCGTGATCCGCTGTAGATGAACCAGAGAGTTTGTTACTAGGCTGACCACCCAGAAAGAGTTTGTGACAGTGTGTTGGTCGAGCCCAAGCTGTAATGTGAGACAGCCGGTGAAGCCATTTGCGTAGCGGCACATACTTTGTGAAAGTCTATTAGGTGTTTTACGGCTTTCTCTAATGGTATAATTTTATATTTAATTTCTTTTATCTCCGCAGAAAACCCTTCCAATAGTATCCATTTTGGCATGTATCTTTTTTAACATCCCCTCAATACTTTTTGTATCGATTGGTGAATGCTCCAGTCCTTGACTTTTCTTGCTCTTACTACAAAGCTTTACAGGATTACCATTACTTTTTGGTCTAGTCGTCACAGATTCTGTTGGTTGTCTGCCTTTCTTGGTGGGCGGGGTTGGCTCATTACTACATGAAAGTATGGCAATCTCTAGCTGGGTATTTAAGACGCATGGCGGCCGGGCTGAGGTGTTAATAGATCTATGTGTCTTGTCACACTTTCCCTGCTTGGCACGCCGCTAAGATCAGCAGATTCTGAACTTGTTCCTGCTAGTACTTTATTCAGGGCTGACTTTTTTGCAGCTAGTCTTCTGCCACACTAATAATCTTGTTGTTAATTAATCCCATGGCATTAGTAAAATAGAACTTAATGGAGCTATCTTATTTTCCATATTATTTTTTGTTTTGCCCTTTCCAGCAGAGTCTGTTGAGTTTTCACTTGCCCTTATCAAAACCCCTTGGTCAGTGAGTTTAAAGAGTCAGTTAGAAGATGTAAGACAAGGTAGTCTTCTTACCAGGTTCCTTCACTCTGAGCCAAGGGGGCTGCTGACGGATGCAGACGGGCCCAACTTTGGCCCGGGCACGTCCTGAGGGTCTCCAGCTAGAACTATATAGTGCATGTCAAGTTCTGCCAGGAGAAGGATGGGCAGCAAGGGCCGCCTTCAGAGGCACAACGGGACCCTGAGACTTGCAGTCCCACAACAAAGGTCTCCTGTGCTGCGGGTCTCCAGCAGGGGCTATGTGTCAAGTGCTGCCAGGTGCAGTGTGAGCAGCAAGGGCCGCCTCCAGGGGCCCAACAGGAACCTGGGACTTGCAGTCCCACAACAAAGGTAGCTTAGATTGATGTCCAATGGAGCAACAGCGGACCACTGTTCTCACGCCAGTTCCAGTTAGTAAATTAGCTTAGGTTGAACCAATTTCACCTCCTATCCAATGGATAGGAGATAAGATAGGTTAGATGGCACCACACACCTTTTGAAGACTGCATGACTACAGAGTAGGTGCCCCCTGTCCGGTCCATGAGGCCCATGAGTATCCATAAGTAGGTTTCCGGGGAAGTATGAGAACCTTATGGTCGAAACATGTTGACAACTAATTGGAGTTAGGGAAATCATTGCCTCTCACCACACACCCATGTTTCATTGTTCTAATCATATCAAGGGTTCCCACGAATAAAAAGAAAACTTTTTGGTTAACCTTTATACATTTTTATATTACCTCTGGACCCTGCTCCTATCCTGTTACAATAAATCTCAAGTTGAGTCCCCCAGAGCAGCACTGTTTTGCTCTGGTGTGGGGGAAGTCGTCAATGAAGGGTGAGGCCACCCCTTCAATGTTTATTTGAATCAATCAGGTGACTATTTATAGCGAATTGTAGTAGTCTCACTACTCGCGCCTCAGTACTTTTTTGGATACGTATATTTGGCTAGGAGGACGTACTTAGGTAAATTTCCTCTTTCTCTCCCTTGGTGATTGCAAGGGAAAAAAAATCCCTAATTAAATCAGATTTCTTTAATTTTTAATTTTCCAAATCCACAAAAGCAGTGTTAAATGAGTCAGTTTGGAGAAATATTGTCCAGCGGTTTTTGCTGTCTGAAAAGAAGTTACCAATGATAATCAATATGGGTTCAGCACTTTTGCACCCTCCCACAACTTTTGTTCCCCTTGACAGATCCTCAGAAATCTGTCCAGCATTAAGTTGATTTGTAATTGTATTTATATAGTGCTTAGTACTCCTGACGAGGCGTTGAATTGCTTTTCGCTGGGTAGCATGCTGCTCTCAAACCCAAGGTTGATGGATAGTTCAGTGTTATTGGTTAATGTTTGTAATTGGAATTTATCTTGTGCGCTCAAAGCAAACCATTCCATGCAGTCATCTCACTTTTTTATGATTGACCAAAGTATTGGTGGTTGGTTGCAATCATTAGTAAGGTGAAGGGAAGGTGAGCTCAAGTACATGGTTGGTGAAATTAAAAAGGGAGTTATGGGAATTTAGGTAGTTTTAGGTTGTATAGGTACAGAGGAGAGATTGTGATCTTGCAAATGGGTTGTGGGAAATTTGCTGAGATAGAGAAAAGTCAAAGGTGCATGTGTAGGAGTAGATTGTGCTCAGACAGAGGAGGCATGCAGAGGATGGAAGGGAAGGAGGGGGACATTTGAAAAGAAAAGAATAAAAGGACAGGCAACAAACTGACATTTTAATTAAAGGACAGTTTGTTAATGCCGGATTTACAAAATGTAGAGAATATTTTTGAGACAGCATACAGTTTGAAGATGCAAGAATGTAGAAAAAAACAACATTATTTACTTGTGAAGATTGTGCTATATTGGAAATTTTTAATGGATACTAGAATCAGGTAAACCATCTTTCCGTTGCAATAAGGTAGAAAGATGAAACATTATTTACTTGTAAAAATTGTGCTATATCGGAAATTTGTAATAGGTACTAGAATCAGGTAAACCATCTCTCCGTTGCAGGACTACTGCTAAACCACCGATCCAACCAGGTCAGTTAATCAGCTCAAGGGTTGAAAGTGAAAAAATAACATCTGGACGCATATGTCGAGAAAATACATGAGAAATTATGCACACACTGACAAGGAATTCTGGCGTTCAAACACAGGTTGGACTCAGAGTATTAATTATACAGTGGAGTGGGATACATTTAAATGTCTCTGGTTTGCATTGGCACCAGATGGAAGATGAGGACAGCTTCCCAGACAGTGGAAGTGTATTACCTGCATTCCGCTGGCTGCAGGGTAGGGAGTGCAAACACTGGTGTGAGTGAGGGGATGGTGAAAGGACTCCCTTTAGAAATGTAATGAACACTTTTGTTAGCAAATGGCTGCTGATTAGACTTCTAAAAGACTGCCCTTTTTGTAGATGCTATGGGTGAGTAGGAGCTGTAGGTTGAAGGGAACCCTTTAGGTGAGGCCAAGCATTGGTCTACCTTTATCACACTTCATTGCAGAGCCCTCACACCTCTTTGTGTCTCTGTTGTGGGTGCTCCAGGCTGGAGTCAGCCCTGCTGTGAGGAGCATCATTCTTCACAAAAGATGTATCTGAGCGCAGCCTGGAAGACATTTGAAATGTAAATGTATTTAAATTTACCTTTCCTTATCAGGAAAGGTGGCTGCCTTGGTCCTCTGTTTTTGCTGATATGGGAAATTTTAAAGGCAGGGTAACAGTATAAGAAACTTCCCATGCAGAGATAAAGTGTTTCAAAGAAAGCCGACCAGAGGAGACCGGGTGTCTGACATTCGCTTTGAAACAATGCTTACTAATGAGGTGAAACCTTTGCATAGCTGGTGCCAACATGTGCATACTTAGGGCCACTTAGATGGCGAAGTGAGCTAAAGAACGATGATGGATTAAACCCAGATCTGTGACTGGGGGTGAGTGTCTGAAAAGTTTCATCGCTCCGCCCATCATCTCCTAGGGTTTGCTCCACTTAGATGCCTGCCAATTTGGCTTTAGAAGCCACCATAGCACTGAGCTGGCTCTTATTAGTGCATCAGAGCAAATCAGACAGACCATGAACTTAGGTGGAAATGCTGCCCTGATTCTGTTAGACCTCTCAGCAGCATTTGACATCGTCAATTACGATATTCTTCTAAACCATCTTTCCTTCAATGGCATCAAGGGTCAAGCACTTATTCTTCTGTCACTAGGTGTCCTCAGACTCAGGGATAAAAACGGAATGGTGGTCTGCGCCCTCTGTTACAAAGCCTTTCATTTCTCAACAGGAGTAATGGAACACCTACTCCTTCACCACGCCAGAAGCGGACGCCTTTGTATCGGGAAGCGGCCCTTTAAGCAAACCCCGAGCTGTGAACAGACCGCCATTTTCCATGACGTCGGCATTTCCTGGCCAATAAGGAACGAGGACAGCCCTTCTGGGGTGAAGCCCACTTCCGGGAGAACCGAACGAGAGCAGCAGACCGACGTGGGAGAAAGAAGCGAGGAAACTATGCTGGCGGGAGCAAGTCTGTTACCTGAGACCCCAGAGGGAACCAGCGATCCAGAGCATCCAGGAGGCCACCGTTTCCGCGCTATGCCCCGCCACTCTTTAGGAGAAGCGTGGCTAGTGAAGATATGGAGCAAGTTTGCGGGGTAGGTTGGATCACGGGAGAAGTCGGATTCATAGAGAGGTGTTTCCAGTGCACTATGTCTCCCCTCTTGGCTACTCCTGTTTCCCTGTGCACGTGCACTTCACTGTTTAGCACCGAGTACACACGCGTGATTCCCTCACTCCCCCTCCCTCAATTTTGGTCAAATTCAGGACACTGATTCTCGTCTCCTCCTCTTTACATGTGCCTGAGACCGTTGGATCAAGACCCGACCTGGCCCTACGACGCCCAGAAGGAAACCACAGTGAACCGTACCCCGTCAACAAGGACATTGAAGTGTCTTAACTCTGGCTTCTCTTAGGCGCCTGTATCAAATAAAAGCCTGCTTTGCATAGACCTGTTCCCGCGAGCCTTTTGTCCTCAAGCCCACAAGTGGTGGAGAATGCGGACAGCCCGCCATTATTATTATTATGGAATTTTGTAAAGCGCATGGTTACGCGCTCCGGCGTGTCCCCGCGCTGAGTGAGAAGTATGAAGTGGCCAGAACAGGGAGGTTACATCAGTACTGAGCGAAAGAGGTGAGTTTTTAGAGCTCTGCGGAACTTGGCCTCAGAAGGTTCGAGGCGCAGCTCCATCGGAAGCATATTCCAGCTCTTGGCTGCAAGAAGCCTGAACGATCTGCCCCCCATTCGAGCTTTATGAATTTTGGGGACGACTACCAGTCCGGTGCCAGAGGATCTGAGCATCCGCTCCGGTCTGTAGGGGGTGATGAGGCTGTGTAGGGGAACGGGCACCCTGCCCCCGATAATGCGGTGACACATGCATAGTGCTTTGAAGGTAATCCTTTCTCTGATCGGAAGCCAGTGTAGGGACTTCAAAGCAGCTTTAGAGGCCGTTCTCCTAGGAAGCCTCAGCACCAGCCGGGCTGTAGCATTTTGAAGTACCTGGAGACGATTGAAGCTTCTAGCTGTTATTCCCAGATAGAGGAGGTTAGAGTAATCGAGTCTAGATGTGACCAAGGCATGCACCAGAGTCTGCCTGGCACTAACTGGAAGTAGGTCCAGGATCTTCATTAGACTCTTGAGTATACCGAAGCACATTCCGACAACCCGATTAATCTGGGGAGCAAATGACAGGTCGGAGTCAAACATCACCCCAAGATTTTTGGCCTGTTGACAAGGCACTGGAGTGGAGCCCAGGCATGCTGGCCACCATGCCGAGGACCACACATTCGGACCACCTCCCACCACGAGCACTTCAGTTTTGGACCCATTCAGCTTCAGGCAGTTGTTAGACATCCAGGATGCAAGCTCCTGCATGCAAGCACTGAAGCTGGATGCCGCAACATCAGGTGCCCGTGACAGCAAGATGACCAGCTGTGTGTCATCGGCATATGACACTAGTTGGATGCCATGACTTTCCACAATGGTGGCTACAGGGGAAGCGTTTAGGTTAAACAGGGTGGGGCTCAGGGCGGAGCCCTGAGGAACCCCTTGATCAAGATTGAACACAAGAGAGTAGTGTTCTCCCTGTCTGACCTGAAAACCCCTATCGGTTAGGAAAGATTGGATCCACCTCAGCGCTGACCCAGTGACTCCACCTTTGTTGAGACACTGTAGCAAGGTGAAATGTGCTACAGTGTCAAAGGCTGCACTTAGGTCAAGTAGAATGAGGGCCATAGTATGCCCCTCATCTACCCCTTGCCTGATGGTCTCAGTGGCCATAAGCAGCGCAGACTCCGTGGAGTGGCGTGCACGAAAGCCAAACTGAGTTGGATGGAGCAGGTTGGCTTTCTCCACAAATGCCATAAGTTGAAGATTTGCCACCTTTTCTGCTACTTTGGCCAGGTAGGGGAGGAGTGAGATAGGATGGAGATTGTCCAGCCTGTCCCAGCTAAGATTCGTTTTTTTTTTAAGCGGGAGTACTACAGCCTGCTTCCAACTTTTGGGTACGGTGCTGGATCTGAAGGAAAGATCCAGAACATCCCTAATATAGGGTTCAAGGATCACGATACTCTCTCCAAGAAGTTTCGGTGATGCCGGATCACGGGGGGATCCTGACTTAATGGAGCGGCATATCTGCTGGAGCCCGTCAGGGAATGGGGTGAAAAAGTTGTCCAGGCTATTAACACCCACATCCACCAATATACTCTCACTGAACTCTGTTGCCTTTTTCTGTCCCCCTGAAAAAGTGGAGTAGATGGTGGCCACTTTATCAGAAAAGTAAGCAGCAATGCGGTTACAGGATTCCTTTGAGACCGAGGACGGGTCAACAGATGAGCCACAGAGAGAGATTTCCTTATAAATTTTGAATAGCTCCTTGGTAGAGTTTTTAGCCTCTCCTATCCTACCTGAAAAGTAAGTTGTTTTGGCACGCCTGATCAAGCTATGATATTCTCTGCGTTTGTCTATATACCTCTGTTTTGCTTGATCGAGGTAAGCCACCCTCCACTGTCTTTATAGTTGTTTGCATTCCGCTTTAGCTAGGCGAAATTCATCGCTGTACCAGGGGGCGGATCTCTGGGGTCTACTACAGGGATTTTTATGACAGAGAGGGGCTATGTCATCTAAAGCATTATTAATGCGGCCTTCTAGTCTATCCGATGCAGTATCAGCATCCTCACCTCCTGGTCTGCCGCCTTTAGTCAGAGCAGTATCGAACTTGGCTTTGGAAAAAGCAGTCCATTTACAGCTCATATATTTAGAGTTGGTACGCTTTTGGATATTGCTAGCAGGGATATTTATTATAAATGGCACTAAGAAGTGGTCGGACCAAGGGACTGGGACGGGGGCCTTAACTTCAATGTCTTCCCAGTTGGCAAAGATAGGGTCCAATAAGTGGCCCTTTTGGTGGGTCGGGGCCTTAGATCTGATGTGTAATTGGAGGGAATGTAGTTGCTGACAGAAGTCAGTGGCTCCTTTGTCCTGTTGGTCATCCAAATGGATGTTAAGGTCACCTAAGAGCATAAACTTGTCCCTACGCAAAGCGGCTTCCGTTATACCTTCGGTTAGGCTGGTAGTAAAGTGGGTAAAAGGACCAGGAGCGCGATAGACGAAGAAGCCCTTCACCGTGTTACCAGCGTTAACCTTAATGGAAAAGGCTCCTGTCTCACTGTCAGCGATAGCGAGAGGTTCAAGCTGACAACATAGTGGCTGCTTAGATATTATAGCTATCCCACCACCTCTGCCCACAGTTCTGTCCAGTCGTACCATGGTATAGCCAGCTGGGAGAGAAGCAACTATATCCGGTTCTGAGTTGGATTCAAGCCAAGTCTCAGTAAGGAATAGGAGGTCGAGTTTCATATCTGTGAGCAGATCGTATATATCAAGATTATGCTTCCGCATAGATCTGGTATTAAGTAGTCCGCATGTAGGCCTAATGTTCTCAGCCTTAAGCGTAGATCTATTGTGCCAGTTATACTGACACTCTTTACAGTTGTTAGTGTCTCCAATAATGGAGAATTTGATCCAACAACTTATACAAGCGCAAGAGAAACTGGGATGGGCTGTCGAAAGACAGATGTCCTCGGCGCAGGCCGACCGCAATGTCTTCTCGGATTCAATGTCATCCCAAATGGAGAACTTGCAAAAACTAATGGCCGAACACCTCTCTCTTCCCCAGACCACGGGACATTCCCCTGGACCCGCAGGGGTGTCCTTACAAAAATACCAGCTGAACTTTTAGAGGGCCGCCCGGGCATGCGGATGGCCAATGGAAAAGTGGCCGTTCTTCCTTGCACCATTACTGACCGGTGAGGCACAAGCTGCTATCAGGTGGCTAACGCAGATGGGAACACAGCATATCTAGTCATCAAAGAAATAATCCTGGACCACCTAGGTTTAGATGAGGAGGCCTTCAGATTGCGGTTCAGAAAGGAAAGGGGCGCACCTGGGGAAAACCCCAAAACTCTTTTCTTTCGACTGAAGGCTGGAGCCAATAAGTAGTTGAAACCACAGGACAGCACTAAGGAGGAAATCATGGACAGGATCTACTTGGAGCAATACCTTGATGCCCTGCCCAATAACACTCAGAAGTGGCTAGAACAGCACACCAAGTTGACCACCGAACAGGCTGTTGAGATGGCCACTACTTTTGCACGCGCCCAGCCAAGACCCGCTAGTCTGGAACGCAAGAGAATACACAAAGCTCCTCCGCAGAGAACCGAGCGAAGGACCTTTTAACCCCTCCAGTAGATGTCTCTAGATCCCGGCCCCTGAAACCCGATGGCCCCTCCCCTAGGGGTCCGCAGTGCTTCAAGTGCGCAGAGTGGGGCCACATTGCCAGGGCATGCCCCCAGAAAAAGCCACCCGAGTGTTATGAATACCAGGAGGTTCCGCAGGAGGGTCAGGAATCCGGAGAGAATACCACAGCCTTCCCCTACGGCCCTCCGACTCTATCAGACTCTAGAGGAACGGAGGACACACCCGGGGAAAACAGGGAAACAAAACAAGGGAAGGCGGGAATACTTCAGGAAGAACAAGGGCTCCACGTCTGGTACAGGTGAGGCTGAATATTACTGCAGGGAAAGAAGGGTTAATGCAGCTTTGCAATCATGAGGCTTCTCCAATATTTAATTTCAACCCCTTGTCTCACATACCATTCTACTGCTCATTCTGTAAGAACACTACAGCATCCTACTGCCAGTTCCAGATGACCGGTAAATACGTAGAGGATCCTGTACAACAGAGAGACCTGTATTCAGATTGGCGTTACTTCTCCTCACTATAACCCATGTATGTGTAAGATTCACCACTTACCCCCACTATGTTATGGTGGAACTGGAATCGTATAAGGTTTATATCAGCTGCAGGTGGAGATATTGCACCTAATTTAGGGGTAATTCACATAGGTAAATGAACCACAAATAGCCCTCACAAACGTTCTCTCACTATTACACATAGATATGGTTATTATAATAGTAGAAACAAAAGGCAGCGCAAAGCGCTGTTACCGTGGTTCAGTAGTTGCAACTCAATATCACCAAGTGGTTTACGCAAGTCTTCCCAAGTACTCTTCGATTTATCACAACACAATGGAGGAACCCCCACAAGTATCCGCGGGGCCGAGGTCAGACCAACAAGAGAGGGAAGAGTACAATAAGGAATTAAAACAAAAAAGGGGAAGGGATGCGAGGCTAAGAAGTAAATGCCTCTTTTCTTTTTTAGAAGCAGAGCCTGGAAACTAAGCTCTGTTCGGCGAGGTGGTGGCGCCGAGAGTCCGGGTGAAAAACCCGGAGGGCGGAGCTACGAACGCAACTCCAAATTCGATATACCTGAGATCTTCCCTATGGAGAGGGAAAGAGGCTGGAGGGAATATCCGCAACAAAGGGGACTTGATGTCCCACGGAGGCACACAATACCAGCGTTTAACGCCTCTAAGGAAACTGACTCGCCCTCCGGCTGAGAGAACGCCGGCGAAGCGAGCGCACTGAGGAAACAGGAAGCAAGGAAAACCGGAAGTCAGGCGCGATCATGCGGACGGAAATGGGGCCAAGAACTAGAACGCTAAGCGCGTTCGGGAGCGTTTACACTCCTTTTATACACTCATGCAATCGTCAGACAGGGCTCCAGGGCATGACAGTATACTCCCCCCACAATGGTCCCCCACAAGTTTCGGTTTCTCCGGGTGACGCAAGTGAAATTGGCGAACCAGACGAGGAGCGTGTACATTACAAGCTGGTTCCCACGTGCATTCTTCCACCCCATACCCTTTCCAGTGAATGAGGTACTGAAGGGATTTCCCTACCATGCGGGAATCCATAATGGCCTCAACCTCGTATTCCTCTGAATCCTGAACGGTAATGGAAGTAGGTTTGCGGGGCAAACGGGTACCCGGTACAACAGGTTTGATCAAAGACACATGAAACACGGGGTGAATCTTAAAGGTGGCAGGAAGTTCTAATTTGAGAGCCACCGGATTGATCACCTTCAGCACTTTGTAGAGACCAATGTATTTAGGGTTAAACTTGCGAGGACCACTCAGCGTCATGTATTTGGTGGAAAGCCACACCTTATCCCCCGGTGTATAAATAGGTTCTAAGCTTCTGTGCAGGTCCGCCCCCTCCTTATACCTCACTTTAGCCTGTTCTAAGTTCTCGCCAGCCTCTCTGTGTATGTTCTGTAATTGTTGAACCAAATCTGTAGCTGCCGGAGTAGGACTGGTAAGGGGAATTCCGGATGGTAAGAGCTTGGGGTGAAAGCCCGAAGCGCAGAAGAAAGGCGTGTGAGAGATAGAAGAATGTGGACTGTTGTATGCTATTTCTGCTATCCATACCCACTCATCCCAGTCAGTAGGGGAATGGAGGACCTGAGTTCGAATGTACTGTTCAAAACATTGGTTGACTCCATCAGTCTGACCATCTGACTGAGGATGATGACTTGAAGACAACCGAACGTCTATCTGTAGCAAGGCACATAGATTTCTCCAGAATCGAGACACAAATTGGGTCCCTCTGTCCGAAATCAAGACAGATGGGAAACCATGGAGGCGAACTACTTGCCGTAGAAACACTGAAGCCATCTCAGCAGCCGTAGGTAACCCCCCCAATGGGACAAAGTGAGCTGTTTTAGTAAAAAGATCTACAACCACTAACAAGGTATTGTTCCTTTTCACAGTGATCGGTAAGTCCACAATAAAATCAAGTGACACCGTGTGCCAGTGTTACAGTCTGTTGTAACAACCATGCTCGAACCCATCTGGAAGAATCACCTTGTAATTATGTACAGAAATAGTAATGTTAGTTTGTTTTCCTTTGTACGTTTTGCCAATGCTTGTTGTTAAACTGTGCATCAGTCTTGAATGACAAAAACTCGATGGCAATAATGGTAAAGTCTTTTCATTGGTCTTGTGTGCTAAAACTCCTCACAGGTGCACGTTTTGGTAGCAATGAAATCATTAGGCTTTTGTCTTTTGCTCCTGCTGCTGTAAACGTGGGGCACATGGAATAATTCTTATTTGCACAGTTTAGAGGCGCACGTTACAGAACATGCTGTATTTCTGACAGTTGTGCTCACGTTCCCTTCAGACAGTTGAGCTCACGTTCCCTACTCACGTTCCCTGCAGGCAAACCAGCATTAAACCAAACACGTGGAACACTGGTTCCTCCGCATGCTAACCCCACCCTCCAGCTACTGTATTTAAAGCCTGAAACCCCTACAAAAGTGCTTACGCTCGTTTTTCTACCAACGCTTACCTGAAGGCAGAAAACTCTCCTCTGTGATCCTGCATCGGCTCCCGAGTCCTGCGAGGCATCCGGTCCGGTTCCAAAGTTCTTCCCTCGTTGCCACGGAGACGCCTCAAGCTTCCCTTCTGCAAATCTGGAGTCACATTAAAAAGATTCCTACGGAGAAAAGGAAACAAAAGAGAAAGCATTCAGCAATCAGTGAGTAACCGGCTGGCTACTACAAAATAACTGTAAGTTTCTCGGACATCGTTTCATTATTCTAGTTTAACTAATACTTGGCCAAGTGTTAGAGTTAGTGATTAAACAAGCACAGAACAATGCAAATATAAAAGACAATACTTATCTAAAGTGGATTTTCACTCTGGCGCAGCGCATTCTCCTAATCCAAGGTGCAAAAAATCAACCCTACAGAACAGAAAAAAGAGACATTTGGATTGATAACTTTTGGCATTTCTTAGACTATTACTTGTGAGTATTTACAAAGCAACTTTGAGCATCATTCAACAGCACCTTGGCATAATCAGGTTAACCATTCAACAATAATCAAGAGTTTTACTTTTATCTTTGCAGATGTATATTCCACATTGTGTTCAGGTGTAGATCAGAATATTGGGCCAACAAGGTACTAAATATATGTAGATATATGTATATCTAATTCTTGCAAATCTTATGTGCTATGTGCTAAAATCATGTTGTTCTTTATTTATTACTAGAACTGTGTTTTCATGAGAAGCCTGACAAGAGAGCACAGAGCACACTGAAAGTCGGAGTGTCTTTTTGTTTATTATTTTGTCCCAATTCCCCCTTCCCTTGGGAACTTAACTTGGTCCAACTGTGTTAAATATTCAGTTGAGTCCAGAGAAAGTTCTTGGGGGAAGTCGAGAGCTATCCACGCATCTCTCAAGTTGAACAGCCTGCCTTTCAGGTGAGTGAAGGTTAACAGAAGCGTAAGCCTTCACAACAACTTAAGTTCTCCTTGAGAGATATGGATTCTGATACAGAGATCATTGATGGACAAGCAATGGCACAAGCACTGGCTGACGATGTTTTGCGAAATCAATCTTTAGCAGAGACTTTACAAAAAATGCAAATTGAAATGGAAAACTTGAGACATGAAAATTCAGAATTAAGACAGGAAGTTCTTCGTTTTAAACCAAGAGATTCTGTATGGGGAAAACCTGTTTTGTCTCCACATTTAGATTCATCCATGTTTGGTAGTAAGTCTAAAGTCTCTAAATCAGTCACGAGTCCTGATTCTGCTTCCTCACCAGTACAAGTAACGGTGGCCGTTCCTAATGTTGTTCCTTTGGCTGCTCCGGAACGCTATTTTGGCGATTCTGGAAAATTTACCATATTTCTCAGTCAATGTCA
The DNA here is from genome assembly GCF_964204655.1 of Triturus cristatus. Taxonomy (NCBI): domain Eukaryota; kingdom Metazoa; phylum Chordata; class Amphibia; order Caudata; family Salamandridae; genus Triturus; species Triturus cristatus. Next base: position 674,651,322 of record NC_140593.1, on the reverse strand, counting down.
ATTACATTTTACTTGTAAACCACAGTTATTTCCCACAGATGCTACTAAGGTAGCCTTTGTACTTTCCTATTTGGGAGGCACGGCTGCAAACTGGGCTATACCGTTTATCGATCGAGATGATCCCATTTTACATAACTGGTCAATGTTTAAAAACACCATGACTAAATTATTTGCAAAACATACATATGTGCAAGCCAGTGACAATGAGTTACTAAACTTAAAACAAGGTAAACAAGATTTACTAACTTATGTAACTCAATTTAACAGACTTTTGGCCGAAACTCAGTGGCCAGAAGAAAAGCGCACGTCGCTCTTTTATAGAGGGTTGCGTGATGACTTAAAAGATGCCTTGGCACTTATTGTGGACCTTCCTGAAGAGTATTCAGACTTTGTGGAGATGGTGGTCAAATTAGATCATCGAATAGGTGAAAGAAAAGGAGATAAAACCCGATTTGAACCAAGATTTTCAGTATATAAAAATGAGAAGAAGGAAAGTGATTCCAAGGTATCTGAGTCAGAACCTATGCAGATTGGGACAATTAAAGGACCCCTGTCAGTTGAGGAAAAGGATAGACGGAGAAAACTAAACCTTTGTTTATATTGTGCAAAATCCGGACATTTTGCAAAAGAATGTCCAATAAAACCTAAAGGGACAAAGAAAGTTAATTCCTTAGTCACAAACATTACAGGAGGACAGGAAAACTAACAAACTCGGCAAGAAGGGGGGTCTCTTGTACGAGTAAAGAATCGTTGTTGACCTCCAATGTTTCCACTAATGTGGTACCAAAAATACCTCGACATTTCATGATCCATGTAGTTTTGATAATTAGTACCCATGTGCGGCATTCCGTCCCAGTCTTATTAGATTGTGGGGCCACAGGGAATTTCATGGATATTAAAATGGCAGAAAAATTACAGATTCCAACTGAGTGGAAAACGCAACCCGAATCTGTGTGCGCAGTAGACGGGTCGGCTTTGTCTTCTGGGATGATTACCAAGAAAACAACTCCCTTGATTATGGTGTGTCAAAATGGACATACGGAAAGAATAGGCTTTGATTTAATTGATACACCTGCTTTTGGGTTAATTCTAGGAGTACCATGGTTAACTCAGCATAATCCTAAAATTAATTGGGCTTTGAGAACAGTAACTTTGGATTCCACTTTCTGTCGTGAGACTTGTTATCAAGAAGCACTCACTGAATCTATGACTATGTTACATTGTGCGGCTGCGCAAACGCAGGTGGTTCATCTACCAGTTGAATACCAAGAGTTTAAAGATGTTTTTGACACAATAAAGGCTGGCTCTTTGCCACCACACAGGTCGTATGATTGTCGAATTGACCTAATACCCGGAGCTACCTTGCCTAACTCTAGAGTATATGCCCTCACAGAAGAGGAAACAAAATATTTGAGGACTTATCTTGATGAGTTATTGGCATCAGGGTTTATAAGACACTCTACCTCTCCTGTATCCTCGCCACTATTTTTTATTCCTAAACCTGACGGAAGTCTCCGCGCTTGTATTGACTACCGCGGATTAAACAAGGCCACAATAAAGAATAAATATCCATTGCCCTTAATACCTGTTCTCTTGGACCAATTACGTCATTCCACAATATACACAAAATTAGATTTGAGAGGTGCATATCACCTGGTTAGAGTTAAGGAAAACGATGAATGGAAGACCGCATTTAAAACTAAATTTGGCTTATTTGAATATGCAGTGATGCCTTTCGGTCTATGTAATGCACCCGCAGCATTTCAATTTTTTATTAATGAGGTGTTGCATGAATTCCTTGATGTTTGTGTCATTGTGTATATTGATGATATACTTATCTATTCAAAGACAAGAGCAGAACATGTGCAGCAAGTTAAAGCAGTGTTGCAGAAATTGTTGACAAACCATCTTTTTGCTAAACTTGAAAAATGTATTTTCAACACAGATACAGTGGATTTTCTTGGGTATTGTCTGTCCCCAGCAGGTATAATGATGGATGTTAAAAAGGTAAATGCTATTAAGGAGTGGCCAGAACCTACGACAGTTAAGGAAGTACAAAAGGTTTTAGGTTTTGCCAATTTTTATAGGCGTTTTATTCCTTGTTTTGCAGAAACTGTAGTACCTCTGACCAAATTGTTACATAAGGGACAAACGTTTGTATGGACAGAATGCACAGCTCAGGCGTTCAAAACCCTCAAAGAAAAGTTCACCTCTGCACCCTTATTAAAACACCCAGATCCAGATCTTCCATTTTTTGTAGAGGCAGATGCTTCACAGGTGGCGGTGGGAGCAGTATTATCTCAAAGGGACATCCAGGATGGTCAGCTACATCCTGTAGCTTTCTATTCTAAAAAACTGCTACCTGCTGAACAAAATTATACAGTGGCAGAGCGTGAACTGCTGGCAATCAAATTGGCTTTTACTGAATGGAGACACCACTTGATGGGCTCAAAATTCCCAGTCACTATATTTAGTGATCACAAAAATTTACAGTTTTTTAGTTCTGTAAGAGCTTTGACACCTCGACAGATGCGTTGGCTAAATTTTTTTAGTGCATTTGATTTTGTTATTACGTATCGACCAGGTGCACAGCAAATTCAGTCAGATGTCTTATCTAGATATGGGTACACAGCTGATTTAAAGAAAGAAGGAATTGGCCCTCCCATAATTCCTCCACAAAAAATTCTGGCTCCAATTATACAACAAGATTTTTTAAAACAAATCAGGGAGGAACATTTAAAAGTAACAGCCCAGGAGTGGTTAAAAAATCCTCACAATTCTATTCAAGATGGTTTAATGTACCATAATTCTTTGTTATATGTGCCAACTAAGAATTTACAAGAAAGAATTATATCTTGGCATCATGATTCTCTTTTAGCGGGGCATCCAGGATCACAAAAAACCTTGGAAAATTGCAAAAAACATTTTTGGTGGTCTTCCATGATTGAAGACATTAAAAGATATGTCAATTCCTGCCCCATCTGTGCAAGAAATAAATCTGTACACAAAGCACCCATGGGTTTATTACAGCCATTGCCAACTCCTCCGAGTCCCTGGCATACAATCAGTTTGGACTTCATTGTCAATCTTCCTAAGGCAAATATGTATACCACTATTTTGGTGGTAGTAGACTATTTGTCAAAAATGGCACATTTTATCCCTTTGATTAAACTCCCCACTGCAGCACAGTTGACAGATGTTTTTATTAAGGAAGTAGTGAGGTTACATGGATTACCAGCAAAAATCCTTTCGGACAGGGGGACTCAATTTACCTCAAAATTTTGGACCAATTTAGGAAAAAGTCTAAAAATGGATATAGCTCTTTCGACGGCCTTTCACCCAGAAACTGACGGCCAAACAGAAAGAGTTAATCAAACGTTATTGCAGACTCTACGCTGTTTAATGGCGGAATTCCCTACTGATTGGGATAAAATCTTACCTATTGCAGAATTCATTTATAATAACAATGTGCATTCTGCAACACAATGTACACCGTTTTATTTTTTACACGGGTATCATCCGCAAGCATTACCTATTTCTGTGACTCCCTCTTTAACACCAGGGGTCACAGAGCGACTCACCTCGTTACTGGACATACAAGCAAAAGCTATAAAACATTTAAATAAATACAAAGACTCTATGAAGAAGCAAGCGGATAAACATAGAATAGCTCCTCCGCTATATCAGGTAGGAGATAGTGTTTGGCTTTCTACTAAAAACTTGAAGTTGACAGGACCTAGAAAATTGATGCCAAGATATATAGGTCCATTTGTAATTGAAAAAATCATCAACCCAGTAACTGTTAAATTGGACTTACCCCAAGAATATCCTGTACACCCTGCTTTTCATGTATCCCTATTAAAACCCTACAATCCACAAACCAGATCAGAACCTCCACCCCCTCCTATTCAAGTTGACGGACATTTAGAATATGAAGTTCAGAAGATTTTAGATGCAAAAAGAATGCGAGGTAAATTGTATTATTTAATAGCCTGGAAAGGTTTTGATGCTACTGAGAACTCATGGGAACCAGCATCATATGTTCATGCTCCACGACTTTTGAGACAGTTTCACTTACGTTTCCCTCTCAAGCCACGTCCGGTGGGGCGCTCTTTGAGGGGAGCGACTGTTACAGTCTGTTGTAACAACCATGCTCGAACCCATCTGGAAGAATCACCTTGTAATTATGTACAGAAATAGTAATGTTAGTTTGTTTTCCTTTGTACGTTTTGCCAATGCTTGTTGTTAAACTGTGCATCAGTCTTGAATGACAAAAACTCGATGGCAATAATGGTAAAGTCTTTTCATTGGTCTTGTGTGCTAAAACTCCTCACAGGTGCACGTTTTGGTAGCAATGAAATCATTAGGCTTTTGTCTTTTGCTCCTGCTGCTGTAAACGTGGGGCACATGGAATAATTCTTATTTGCACAGTTTAGAGGCGCACGTTACAGAACATGCTGTATTTCTGACAGTTGTGCTCACGTTCCCTTCAGACAGTTGAGCTCACGTTCCCTACTCACGTTCCCTGCAGGCAAACCAGCATTAAACCAAACACGTGGAACACTGGTTCCTCCGCATGCTAACCCCACCCTCCAGCTACTGTATTTAAAGCCTGAAACCCCTACAAAAGTGCTTACGCTCGTTTTTCTACCAACGCTTACCTGAAGGCAGAAAACTCTCCTCTGTGATCCTGCATCGGCTCCCGAGTCCTGCGAGGCATCCGGTCCGGTTCCAAAGTTCTTCCCTCGTTGCCACGGAGACGCCTCAAGCTTCCCTTCTGCAAATCTGGAGTCACATTAAAAAGATTCCTACGGAGAAAAGGAAACAAAAGAGAAAGCATTCAGCAATCAGTGAGTAACCGGCTGGCTACTACAAAATAACTGTAAGTTTCTCGGACATCGTTTCATTATTCTAGTTTAACTAATACTTGGCCAAGTGTTAGAGTTAGTGATTAAACAAGCACAGAACAATGCAAATATAAAAGACAATACTTATCTAAAGTGGATTTTCACTCTGGCGCAGCGCATTCTCCTAATCCAAGGTGCAAAAAATCAACCCTACAGAACAGAAAAAAGAGACATTTGGATTGATAACTTTTGGCATTTCTTAGACTATTACTTGTGAGTATTTACAAAGCAACTTTGAGCATCATTCAACAGCACCTTGGCATAATCAGGTTAACCATTCAACAATAATCAAGAGTTTTACTTTTATCTTTGCAGATGTATATTCCACATTGTGTTCAGGTGTAGATCAGAATATTGGGCCAACAAGGTACTAAATATATGTAGATATATGTATATCTAATTCTTGCAAATCTTATGTGCTATGTGCTAAAATCATGTTGTTCTTTATTTATTACTAGAACTGTGTTTTCATGAGAAGCCTGACAAGAGAGCACAGAGCACACTGAAAGTCGGAGTGTCTTTTTGTTTATTATTTTGTCCCAATTCCCCCTTCCCTTGGGAACTTAACTTGGTCCAACTGTGTTAAATATTCAGTTGAGTCCAGAGAAAGTTCTTGGGGGAAGTCGAGAGCTATCCACGCATCTCTCAAGTTGAACAGCCTGCCTTTCAGGTGAGTGAAGGTTAACAGCCAGGGACCAGGAGGAGTGGGCAGCGGCAAAAGCAGACCCACCGGATTTTGTCGGGATACCTTAGTTTGGGCGCATACATGACAGGTTTTCACATATGTTTCTATATCTTCCAGCATTTTGGGCCACCAAAAGCGTTCCCGAATTGCCTTGGCAGTCTTCTTGATCCCTGGATGGCCTGCCATGGGATGTGCATGATACCACTTCAAAACCTGGTCTTGTAATTCCAGGGTTGGTAACACCACTCCGCCTTGAACGCAAACATATCCATTCTCAATCGTTGATTCTTGCGAGCCTACTAGTTCCTTCATGTTCACCGAGGACTGACTCTGTCTGATTAGATTCTGAAATTCTGTTTCAGAGAGCACTCCTCCTATGATGACTTCTTTAGCGATTATATTGGGTGACTCAGAAGGCTCGTCTGGTTGTAAGAAACCCAGTCGTGATAAGGCATCAGCCTTGCCATTTCGTCGTCCAGGCCTGTATTGTATAGTGAACTCATACTCACTGAAGAATTGAGACCACCGCAGTTGACGCATAGACAAAGCTTTGGCCGACTTCAAGTACTGGAGATTACGATGGTCGGTGTACACTACAGCAGGATAACGAGCGCCCAATAGATATTGCCTCCATTCTTCAAAGGCCTTTTTTGACTGCAAGTAACTCCTTGTCCCCTACCGCATAGTTGTATTCCGCAGGTGTGAACTTATGTGAATAATAGGCCACCGGGTGGCAGTGACCTGTGCTAGGATCCACTTGACTCAAGACACCTCCCACTGCCGCTTGAGAGGCGTCCACCTCCACCACAAAGGGCAAGGCGGGATCCGGATGACGCAAGATAGGGGCCTGCGTGAAGGCATGTTTCAAATAATCAAAAGAGTCACTGGCCTCCCTAGACCATACATATGGAACACCCTTTTTCAGAAGTGCGGTGAGGGGACTGGCCAATTCCGAAAAGCCGCGTATAAAACGCCTATAAAAATTGGCAAATCCCAAAAAACTCTGCAAGCCTTTTACAGTCACAGGAGCCGGCCAGGAAAGAACTGCGGAGATCTTAATGGGGTCCATAGCGAGACCCCAGGGAGACACTACAAACCCTAAAAAGGGAACTTCCTGGGAATGAAAGGTACACTTTTCCAGTTTACAATATAAGTGATTATCACTGAGGCGTTCCAACACTCTACGGACATGGCGGGTGTGATCAGCCATGGAAGGGGAGAAGATTAGAAGATCGTCAATATAGGCGATCACAAACTCATCCAGCATATCTCTGAGCACCTCGTTGATGAAAAATTGGAACGCCGCTGGGGCATTACAAGGCCCAAAGGGCATTACAAGGTACTCGAACAACCCATACTTGGTACAAAAAGCTGTTTTCCATTCGTCTCCCTCCCTGACACGCACCAGGTGGTAAGCGCCCCGCAAGTCCAGTTTAGTAAAGTACTGGGCTCCGCGTACTCTGTCAAGGAGGGAGGCGATGAGGGGTAAAGGGTACCGGTTCTTAATGGTAACAAGGTTGGGTTTTCGGTAGTCTATACAACAGCGAAGACCCCCCTCACGCTTGGGTATGAAAAACAACGCAGAAGAGGCAGGAGAGCGTGAAGGACGGATGAAACCTTTGTCCAACATCATGTCCAGGTACTCCCTCAAGTCCAAATTCTCCTTTTCGGTCAACGCATAAACCCGGCTACAGGGGATTCTGTCTCCTGTCTCTAGATCTATACGGCAGTCATACACCCTATGCGGGGGAAGAATCTCAGCTTCTTTGGGATCAAAAACTGTCTTCAAATCTTGTTAGCAGGAGGGTAGCTCTGTTGGAGTCACCTCTTGCTCTAAGTCATGATTTACCTGTGCACTTGCAATCAAAGACTTCTGACTAAAAGTCTCCCGAAATGTCAGAGTAGAATTCTTCCAATCTATGACCGGATTATGAACCTTCAACCATGGGATGCCTAAAAGCACAGGAATTTGTGGGGACTGGATTAAGTCAAAAGCGATTTCTTCGTGATGATCCGGATCTATACTCATATGAAGCATTACCGTGCTATGTGTTATGGGCCCTGAAACAAGGGGACTACCGTCTATAGTGGTGACTTTGCTCCTAATGGGTTTTCGTATGGTAGGTATGAAGTTCTCTCTAGCCCAATCTGAATCCATGTAATTCCCGGAAGCCCCAGAATCAATCATAACTGCTACATGAATACCCTGTTGTTGAAAGGAGAGATATGTGGATACATACAAATGAGAGGTGGGTGTGATGTCGATCTCAGAGGTGGAGACGGTGCATCCAGAGCTACCCGGGATTCTTGTCTCACAGGACCCCGGGCTTTCTAGTTTCCTGACTTCATGGTCGGAGTTGGCTTAATCGGACAGAGGCGCAGGAAATGTCCGGCCTTACCACAATAAAGACATAGTCTATTAGCTCGCCTTCTTTGCCGTTCTTCGGGTGATAAGGGTCCCCACACCACACCGATCTGCATAGGCTCACCTTCTTCACTGCTCTTAGGGGACTCTGTCTTTTTATCTCTGGTGGATATATACCGGGGTTCAAATTTTCCCTTCTCTTGTCTCCTCTCCTGTAACCTATGTTCTATCTTAACCACTAGGTCAATCAGTTCAGTCCAAGACTCGGGTAAGTCCACTATTTGGGAGAGGGTGTCTTTCAATTCATCCCGCAGTCCCCTATAAAAAAGGGTACTACGCTTCTCTTCAGGCCAATTTGCCTCTACCACTAGCCTGCGGAAGGAGGTGATATACTCCACCAAGTCGCAGTTACCCTGCTTCAGCGCTAACAACTCTGTATCTGCTGAATGCGTGTATGTGTGTCTGTCGAATAACTTTTGGAATTCACGCTTGAAAGCAATATAACTGTATAACAGGGGATCGTCGCGATCTACTAAGGGTATAGCCCAATCTGCGGCCGAGCCACTGAGATACGAAATCATAAATGCCACCCTAGACTGGTCAGACGGAAAACAAGTGGCTTTACATGAAAAATGCAACTGGCATTGGCTAAGTAACGCCGCACACCTAGCGGCTTCCCCTGAGAACCTCTCTGGTGGGGCTAGAGGAATAGAGGGTGGGGTGGTAACGTGTATCACAGGAGTGGGAATATCAGAACTACCTCCTGCTGCTGCTACCCCTTGTTGTCTCTGGAGTGCGTCTACTCTGTTAGCTAAAGCCTGTGTCTCAGCCTGCAGATTCCCAATCATCCCTGCAACATCCGCCAGGGAGACCGCTCCCAGATCCATGACGCGCGGGCGGAACACTGCACGTGGGCTTAGCGTTCTGTTATGAATACCAGGAGGTTCCGCAGGAGCGTCAGGAATCCGGAGAGAATACCACAGCCTTCCCCGACGGCCCTCCGACTCTATCAGACTCTAGAGGAACGGAGGGCACACCCGGGGAAAACAGGGAAACAAAACAAGGGAAGGCGGGAATACTTCAGGAAGAACAAGGGCTCCACGTCTGGTACAGGTGAGGCTGAATATTACTGCAGGGAAAGAAGGGTTAATGCAGCTTTGCAATCATGAGGCTTCTCCAATATTTAATTTCAACCCCTTGTCTCACATACCATTCTACTGCTCATTCTGTAAGAACACTACAGCATCCTACTGCCAGTTCCAGATGACCGGTAAATACGTAGAACAGCCTCAAAGAGGATCTTGTACAACAGAGAGACCTGTATTCAGATTGGCGTTACTTCTCCTCACTATAACCCATGTATGTGTAAGATTCACCACTTACCCCCACTATGTTATGGTGGAACTGGAATCGTATAAGGTTTATATCAGCTGCAGGTGGAGATATTGCACCTAATTTAGGGGTAATTCACATAGGTAAATGAACCACAAATAGCCCTCACAAACGTTCTCTCACTATTACACATAGATATGGTTATTATAATAGTAGAAACAAAAGGCAGCGCAAAGCGCTGTTACCGTGGTTCAGTAGTTGCAACTCAATATCACCAAGTGGTTCACGCAAGTCTTCCCAAGTACTCTTCAATTTATCACAACACAATGGAGGAACCCCCACAAGTATCCGCGGGGCCGAGGTCAGACCAACAAGAGAGGGAAGAGTACAATAAGGAATTAAAACAAAAAAGGGGAAGGGATGCGAGGCTAAGAAGTAAATGCCTCTTTTCTTTTTTAGAAGCAGAGCGTGGAAACTAAGCTCTGTTCGGCGAGGTGGTGGCGCCGAGAGTCCGGGTGAAAAACCCGGTGGGCGGAGCTGCGAACGCAACTCCAAATTCGATATACCTGAGATCTTCCCTATGGAGAGGGAAAGAGGCTGGAGGGAATATCCGCAACAAAGGGGACTTGATGTCCCACGGAGGCACACAATACCAGCGTTTAACGCCTCTAAGGAAACTGACTCGCCCTCCGGCTGAAAGAACGCCGGCGAAGCGAGCGCACTGAGGAAACAGGAAGCAAGGAAAACCGGAAGTCAGGCGCGATCATGCGGGCGGAAATGGGGCCAAGAACTAGAACGCTAAGCGCGTTCGGGAGCGTTTACGCTCCTTTTATACACTCATGCAATCGTCAGACAGTGCTCCAGGGCATGACACCGAGGAGCCTGTGGAAGTGGGGTATATTCCGAGGTCCGTCCTCTACAGTGCGGAGTTGGGAGGCGCTTTTTACGTAAGTGTGGTTATAAATGGGAGAGCCGTAAACGCCTTGTTAGACTCAGGGTGTAGGCAATCAGTGATACAGGGGCCCCTCGTGAAACCTAACCAGTACCTTCCTGACACAGCTGTACACATTAGATGCGTACATGGCGATATTAAACGATACGCTGTAGCAAAGATCGAACTCCGCTTGGAGGGAGGGGTCTCCTACACTGTAACGGTTGGGGTTTTAGAAGAATTGCCCGAGGATCTCATCATAGGAACAAATAATCCTGTTTTTTTGCAGATGTTGCTTGGGTCCGTGCAAACACCACTGGGGAAAAGGAAAGAGGGAAAACACTACCCGCCTTGGTGTCTCCTGACCCTTGGGTCATGGATAGGTGTTTCAGGTTCGCCCAACTGAACGACCCCACACTGAAGAACGCATGGCAAGGCGCCCGATCCCAAAAACCCAACACACCTTTATACATCTGTTTTATCGACTATAGTTCCACATTTGACCATATAAACAGAAACATTCTGTGGCAAAAACTAAAAAAGCTAGGTATTCCACCACTGCTATTAACGCAATTAATCCTTCTGCACAGTAACACCTGGGTACAAGTAAAGTTGGGGGCAGGAGACCATCTATCAAAAAAGATGAATACAACCTCTGGATTAAAACAAGGGTGTGTATTAGCCCCGACACTATTCAACTTATTTATGGCCAAGCTCTCAATCAAACTTAATGGAAGCAATGCGCATGCCCCGAAGTTGGGAGGTTGCCAGCTATCTAACCTCCTATACGCAGATGATTTAGTTCTCATCAGTTGGACACCCATAGGATTACAACGCCTGCTGGACATCACATCTCAATACTCAGAAAATAACAAATTAAGTATCAACCAAGACAAGACAAAAGTCATGTGTGTAAATTACCGGAAAATAAAAACAAAATACAACTGGTACCTGGCAAAATATAAGCTTGAAGTCGTCCATGACTACAAATATCTGGGGGTTATGATAGACAGCAGAGGCAATTACAAAGCACAGTTCGAGGCAATAAAAAAGAGGGGGTTAATAACAGCAGTAGCTTTAAGAAACTTGAAGAATATAACCGCTGGACCAAGTTATCTCCCACTGACCAAGGTGATTCAGGCCAAACTGATACCATCAATCACCTATGGAAGTGAAGCCATGAGAGGGAGGGATGCGGAAATATTAAATGGCACCATCACAAGAGCACTGAGAGTAATTTATGGGCTGCCTGGATTTACCTCTCCGGCACAAATGAGGTTGGAATTTGGGATACAAGGGCAAGAGCTAGCCAGAAAAGGAGCCTTTGTTAAAACGTGATTCAAGATAAACAAGCATTTACAATGCAACGGTCTCGGCATTGTTAAAGTTAGAGCTATTGGCATTGCTCATGACAATGCCGTTTCTTTAAATGTTTTAAAAACAAAAACATAAACAAAAATAATGTCATGAGCAATGCCAATAGCTCTAACTTTACCAATGCCGATACCATTGCATTGTAAATGCTTGTTGTACAATGTGCCTCTGGGGCGTGGACATGCCTCCCAGATCTGGAATGTCAGGTGTTTAAAAGTAAAATGTGTTGCACGGGCAGGTGTGCCGAGCAAACCGCCGTAAACCAGCAATGACTTTGGAGACGGGCTAAGAGGAGCTTTAAATATTGAGTGGTGAATAAAGGCGCCATCTGTTCCGGCCGTAAAGCCGTCATGTACCGGGAGACGGGGGGGCGAGGGGCGGGACGCGGGGAAACGTTCCTTAAATGAAGAAACATTCCACAGGAGGGGGTCCACACGTTTCCCTTAGTTTGTTCTGAATATATTACCCGACTGTCAGTCTCCAGCTCCGTCCTCCCCACAGCTTGCTCGGTAACGCGCAAGGATTTTATGCGGCTTCGTTTAAATGATCCTTTTGCCATTGGCGCCCTCCCTGTTTTCTACTTATTCGTGTAACTTTCAGTCTCGACAGGTAGTTGCTGCCTCCTTTCACCATATAGAACCAGCAGCCCAGCGCTGTATGCTCTGTGTGTGGCTCAGCTTAGGCTCCAGTGTGTGTTTTTGTTGTTTGTTTTGTGGCAGACAGCTCTGGTTCACTGGTGAACTCTTGAACCCAGAACTGAGTTTCCCCTTCGGCTTCACCAGACATTCAGCATCTTTTATTTGCTAAATGTGTTTGTGTACGTGTGAACAACTTAACAGGAGTTTAGTGCTCGAATGTTTGTGGCCTGTCTACCTTCCAGTTTTACATTTTGTTGGAGACACGGCCCTTCAGAATTGCAGGAAATGTCCTGGGAAATCTCCACCCTTGGATTTGGGAAGCCTTTTCTTTCTACCAGTCCTATTTTCGTGGGAGAAAGAGAATGGGATACGTTTAACGAGGGAATCCTTTGCCCCCCAGGTTACAGGTATTTTGAGCATCACTGGGCATTCTATATTTTAGAGCTAAGTGGGTGAGGACATCTAACAAGGGTATGGGGCGCACATATTATTCCCGTGTTTTCCCCAGTGGAAATTCCAATCAATTCCCACCCAACTCATTGCATGTTTAGCGCGGATAATCGAGACACACATTCAGTAGATCGCAATTTATGCACAGGGACCCCGGCGGTGATCCCCACAATCAGTACATTTTATACCTGATAATTATACATATTAACCGAAACCTTTAGGGACGGCTGAGTAAGTAGTGACGTTAGAAACCAGTCCCAAGAGGTAACTGGAGTTTCCTCGAGGGAGAACAGGCCGTGGCACAAGCTCGTAGGGTGAATCATTGAACATGGAGCTGGCGAACGTATGATGCCCTCATACCACAGGGCCGGGCGGGAGGGGACCCTAACAAGAGGGATTCGAAGGTTATTGTGTTCGTGGCCTGGCACCTGACCTATAAGATCCTAAAAGGCTCGGGTCAGCCTGTTCGGTTTACAGATGGCGATTGAAAAAAAAAAAGCGTTCCCGGAGTAGAGCTTGCTTGTCAGGTTGAAAGGTACTTAGTGGCTACCTTTTGATCCTGTACAAATGGAAGTGGGGGCAGTCTAGCCTTCATCTCGGGGGCCGTAAAAGTTCAACCTCCTCCGCCTAGTGTCTACGGAGGAAGGAGGGAAAAAACCTGGTAGAAACTGGTTCTCCTTATTTTCTGTTTTATTAGAGGATTGCCATCTTTGATTTGATGGCTGATTGATCGCCTGTCATCTGGTCAGCCTTTGATCTATTCATTCCTGATAAACATCAATAAATCACTCACCATGGAAACACACACGCTCCTGACAGCCCAGTCACCAGCAGGACAACTTTTTTTTCTGCTCTCCTATTTTCCTGTCCTCTGTTTTAATTCCCCCTCTGAAGTTTTGCAGCTGCAGCATCCCCAGGCACACCTACTAAGCTGTGTGTTTTTTGTCTGCGCGCGAGATCGTTAACCGGCCAGCTGCAGGATTTGTTAAAGATCTCACAAGTGCCCGCTTAAATACACCTATCTTGCTTTCCATTGAAACGGAGTCCAGGCTGCTGCCCGCGTTGTGTAGACAGCAGGGCCATCGTCAAAGGTTAATAATGTTAAAAAATATTAACAACAGTCTTCAGGCATGCTGTTTTATAATCCTCAATTCCGCCTGCTCTGAAGTTTGTGTACCTGCCTGTACAGCGCGTTATGTGCGGCACTAATACAGCCTACGTGCATTCATACATTTCCACAAGCCGGTCAGCTGTAGCTAACCGAATGTCCCTTTGGAGCAGGGATGCTGACCTGCGCGGAGGAGGAGGAGGCGCCTTTGATGTCGGGGATTATCTACACAGGAAGTGAAACCGAAGACCGAATATTTAATTCTGGCCAGGCTTTGCAAGGCTGCTTTGCACAAGCACAGAGTGGGAGGAACTTGTTTTTTTTCTTTTCCATTCTGGAGCATATGGCATTTTTGAGAACAAACATACACATGTAGTGTCTACGCTTCTTAGATTGGGAATTCAAGGCAAAGCCTCAAGCACGTCATTTTCGGATTCGGGGGCGTGTTTCTCTTTTCTCTCCTCTTGCGATTGGCTGGAGGAGATAATCAGAAAAGTAGAAAAAAACACGCCCCCGAATCCGAAAAGGACGGGGCCTGATCGGAGAGACGATCCTCTTCTCCAATGGCTGACCAGCATTCAAGAGGCCAGCCAATGGAGAAGAGGAGAGAAGAGGGGCGGGTTCAAGCCCCTCTTCTCCAAAACATTAAATCTCCGACTTCCGGTTATGCCTTCGGCAGACCGGACGGTCCTCGACCTAAAAAAGGGCAGCCAGGAACGCTGAATTTTTACTTGTGGAGAGAAGTGGAAACAACAGGATCTTGCCCAGCCAGACATTACTTGAACACTGCATTGGACCAGCTGGGGCTACGACAACTCTGGGCATTGCCCGAGACCATGGCTAGCTTTAAGAAAATTGTAAACAACACAGTCAAAAAAGAGTCCATTTTACAAGATAAAGCGACCTTGACAAAACGCTCACACGGCTGGCTTACGATACAAACCTACAGGAAAGCGACTCCTCAAGCATACCTCTTTTCTAACTTCTCTAGAACTACTAAAGAAAAGTTTTTGAAATTTTGGTTAGGTCTATTACTGACAGCATACCATCTGCCTCCTTGGCTGCGCCCTCCTAAACCGGCAATGTGTCGTCTTTGTGGTGAAGGAGAGGAGGACATAGTTCACATCATAACGATTTGCCGTGAGCTGATGCGAGAACGCCGGCTACTACTTAGACCTATTTTTAATAAAAAACAATTACGGTCGTGCAGACAAGCAGTGCTTGCAAGCTTCTCTGGTGAAGACATTCAGCTAAGCTGTCGCCTAGTAAAGTTCTTATCTGTAGCTGATCTTCGTTTTAAAAATAAGTGTTCTGCAATAGTGTTTTAAGCTCATTACCTCAAGCTTTTTAGCACAAGTAAATGCCCTAAGAAAATCATCAAAAGGTCATTTAAATGGCCATCTTTCACCCTTGTGGCGGCACTATGCACTTTAAATATGTACTTTAAACCTGCACTCTACGGCCTGATATCATTCTCCAGTTTAGACTCTGATTAGGGGGGTAATTTTACCTAACAAACTGCTGCTAATATTCCCAATAGAAATGAAGAGATAAGATTATGGGCTACCAATGCAGGGGGAATGGATATTCTGTGCAATTTTAAATATGTGTTTTTGTATTAGCTGTTTATTTTTCCTTTTTATTTTCATGTTAATAAGAGATCGCCAATTTTTTGTTTTTTTTGTTTTTTGTAATGGTTTTAATTAACTGTACAATAAACATATTACTTACTTACTTACCAACACACCTCTGACGTATCCTCATTTCACAATTACCAACGACCTATTGTATAGGGTACAGTCACCGGGGGACGAACCCCAACACTTTGTCCCTATGGCCTTTAGAGAGCAGATCCTTTTTTTCTCATTCACACCTAACTGCAGGTCATGTAGGAGCTGAAAAGACGTCCCAAAATGTGTTGCGATATTTTGTTTGGCCAGGGGTTTATAGTGAGGTAAAAAGGTACTGTCAGGAGTGTGAGATCTGTCAGAGGAAGACCAACCATCGCCCCCCTCCGATACCTCTACAGGCACTCCCGATCATAGGGACGCCATTTTCAAGGGTGGGTATGGACCTCATAGGACCCCTCCCAAAGACAAAAAAAGGACACCAATACGCGTTGATCCTGGTCGACTATGCCACCAGATACCCCAAGGCCTTCCCACTAAAAGCCGCCACCTCATCTATCATAGCTGAGCGTCTGGTTGAGTT
This sequence comes from Triturus cristatus, assembly GCF_964204655.1. Classification (NCBI taxonomy): domain Eukaryota; kingdom Metazoa; phylum Chordata; class Amphibia; order Caudata; family Salamandridae; genus Triturus; species Triturus cristatus. The sequence continues at coordinate 674,635,321 of NC_140593.1, read as the reverse complement.
GTTTTCAAGGGTGGGATTCCCTAGAGTGATCCTAACGGATCAAGGGACCCCTTTCGTGTTACGACTCATGAAGGAGGTTTGCAAAACCTTAACAATCCGACACCTAAAAACATCGGTGTACCACCCCCAAACTGATGGGTTGGTGGAGCGATACAACGGGACACTAAAATTAGTCCCCCGAAAATTGCTCCAGAATGACGGGAAGGAATGGGATCAACTACTTCCCCTAGCCCTATACGTGATACGAAGCCAGGTACAGAGTTCAATAGGGTGTTCCTCCTTTGAGATGCTCTACGGGAGACAACCAGGTCCCTGTTAGAGATCACCAAAGAGGCCTGGGAAAAGGAAGAACCAGAGGAGTCCCGGGGGTTTCTTGAATATACACAAAACCTGAAGAACGATATAGGGAAGCATCGAGACTTGGCATACTCTCAGTTAGAGAAGAAACAAGGGAAGCAGAAAGTACTATACGATAAAGGAAAGAAGTGGAGAAAGGTATGTGTGGGAGACTGGGTCCTCAATCAATCAATCAATCAATCAATCAATCAAGCATTTATATAGCGCACTACTCACCCAGAGGGTCTCAAGGCGCTGGGGGAGGGGGGGGGGTCCGCTACTGCTCGAACAGCCAGGTCTTGAGCTGCTTCCTGAAGGCGAGGTGGTCCTGGGTCAGGCGGAGGTGGGTCGGGAGGGAGTTCCATGTCTTGGCGGCGAGGTAGGAGAAGGACCGTCCCCCCGTGGTGGCTCTTCGGATGCGGGAGACGGCGGCAAGGGCGTGGCCGGTCGATCGAAGCTGCCGATTGGGTGCGTAGAAGTTGAGGCGGCTGTTGAGGTATCCTGGGCCTTGGTTGTGTAGGGCTTTGTGTGCGTGGGTGAGGAGTCGGAAGGTGATCCTCTTGTTGACCGGGAGCCAGTGCAGGTCTCTCAGGTGTCCGGAGATGTGGCTGCGACGGGGGATGTCCAGGATGAGTCGTGCTGAGGCGTTCTGGATCCGCTGGAGTCTCTTCTGGAGTTTGGCGGTGGTTCCGGTGTAGAGGGCGTTGCCGTAGTCCAGACGGCTGGTGACGAGGGCCTGGGTGACCGTCTTCCTGGTCTCGGTGGGGATCCACCGGAAGATCTTACGTAGCATGCGCAGGATGTTGAAGCACGATGAGGAGACGGCGTTGACTTGTCTGGTCATGGAGAGGGAGGAGTCCAGGATGAAGCCCAGGTTGCGTGCGTGGTCTGTTGGTTTGGGTGCGCTGCCTAGGGCGGGGGGCCACCACGAGTCGTCCCAGGCGGAGGGTGAGGATCCCAGGATGAGGACTTCCATCTTGTCCGAGTTCAGTTTCAGGCGGCTGTTCCTCATCCATTCGGCTACCTCTTTCATCCCTTCGTGAAGGTTGGCTCTGGCGGTGGCGGGGTCGTTGGTGAGGGAGAGAATCAGCTGGGTGTCGTCGGCGTAGGAGATGATGTTGAGGTTGTGCTGGCGTGCGATGTCTGCGAGAGGGCTCATGTAGATGTTGAAGAGGGTAGGACTGAGCGAGGATCCTTGAGGAACACCACAGATGACTTCTGTGGCTTCAGATCTGAACGGGGGGAGGCGCACTCTCTGTGTCCTTCCTGCGAGGAAGGAGGTGATCCACTCCAATGCCTTTCCCTGTATTCCGACGTTGCTGAGACGCTGCACTAGTGTACGGTGGCAGACAGTGTCGAAGGCCGCGGAGAGGTCTAGGAGGATGAGGGCTGCTGTTTCTCCGTTGTCAAGCAGTGCTCCGATGTCATCGTTGGCTGCGATCAGGGCGGTCTCGGTGCTGTGGTTGGCCCGGAAGCCAGACTGCGAGAGGTCGAGGGAACAGTTGGTCTCGAGGAAGGTGGCCAGCTGTTTGTTGACGGTCTTCTCGGTGACCTTTGCAGGGAACGGGAGCAGAGAGATGGGGCGGTAGTTCTTGAGGTCGGAGGGGCTGGCTGATGGCTTCTTTAGTAGAGCTGTGAGTTCGGCGTGCTTCCAGCTCTCTGGGAAGGTGGCGGTGTCGAAGGAGGAGTTGATGATGTCCCGCAGGTGGGGTGTGATGACAGCGTCGGCCTTGTTGAAGACGTGGTGAGGGCAGGGGTCGGTAGGGGATCCGGAGTGGATGGAGTTCATCGTGCAGATGGTGTCTTCGGTGCTGATCGGGGTCCAGGCACGGAGGGTGGTGGTGGGGGGCAGTGTTTCGGTCGTGGCGTGCATCTGTTGAGTGCTGAAGCTGTTGTGTATATCAGCGATCTTGTTGTGGAAGTAGGAGGCGAGGGAGTTGCAGAGGTCTTGCGAAGGGGTGATGTCGTTGTTTCCGGCGTTGGGGTTGGAGAGCTCTTTGACGATGGTGAAGAGTTCCTTGCTGTTGTGTGCGTTGTTGTCCAGTCATTCCTTGAATGCGGTTCTCTTGGTGGTGTGGATGAGTTGGTGGTGTTTTCGGGTGGCGAGCTTGAGGGCAGTCATGTTGTCCGGTGTTGGGTCTCTGCGCCATGTTCTCTCGAGGGCTCGCCAGTTCTTCTTGGAGCTCTTGAGTTCGTTGGTGAACCATGGGGCTTTCTTGCTAGAGGGTCTGCTAGGCGGGGTCTTCAGAGGGGCGAGGTCTTCTGCGCAGTTGCTGATCCACTTCGCGAGGTTGATGGCCGCCTGGCTTGGGTTCGTTGCGCTGGTGGGAGGGTTCATGCTCAGGGAGGTCGCGAGCTGCTCGGCTGTGATCTTGTTCCAGCTTCTGCGTGCAGCCTGTTGCTGGTGGTGGTGGACCGTGGTCCTTCTGAAGCTGAAGTGGACGCAGCTGTGGTCCGTCCAGTGGAGTCCGGTGGCGTGGCTGAAGGCGACGTCCTTGCTAGATGAGAAGACGGGGTCGAGTGTGTGTCCGGCGTAGTGGGTGGGGGTGGTGACCAGCTGCTTGAGTCCCAGGTTTGCGAGGTTGTCCAGCAGGGTGGTGGTGTTGCGGTCGTTGTTGTTCTCCAGGTGGAAGTTGAGGTCCCCGAGGAGGATGTAGTCAGCGGAGGGGAGGGCGTGTGGGCTGATGAAGTAGGCGATGTCTTCGCTGAATTGTGTACGTGGTCCCGGGGGTCTGTAGATTAGGGTGCCTCTGAGGGTGGTCTTGGGGTTGATGTGGACCTGGAAGTGCAGGTGCTCGGCGGGTGCAAGGGTGTCATCGGTGTTGGTCGTGATGCGGATGGTGTTCCTGTGGACGATGGCGATGCCTCCTCCAGTCTGGTTGACGCGGTCCCTCCGGATGATCTTGTAGTCCTGGTACTCTTACCCTCCTCAATCTGCAAATTCAAGTCCGAATGGCTCGGACCTTACAAGGTCGTTGGAACCATCAGGAGAACAAGCTATAAAGTGCAAATAAGACCTTCCAGAATACAAACATTTCATATAAACCTGCTTAAAAAGTGGTTAGGACCCCTGCCCGCTACTGCCCATTTAGTGGTGCCCTCCCTACAACAGTCAGAGCATACACTAGAACAACTAGTTATCAATTCTGATCTATACGAGTTACAGAGGATTTCCCTTCTCTCCAACATTTTCAGACCTACCATGGAAAACATCACTGACAGAACATACTACAGAGACGGACCCAGGAAAGATTGTAAAACTAAAGCCTTATAGAATTCCCGCAGCAAAAAGAGAAGCCTTACAAAGAGAAGTTGAACAGATGCTGGAAGTTGGGGTCATTCGTCCCTCTAGGAGCGAGTGGTCTTTGCCCATAGTCATGGTGCCAAAACCGGATGGATCCACTTGTTTCTGTATGGACTTCCGGGCACTGGACTCCATCTCTCGTTTTGACGCCTATTCTATACCACAAATAGATGAACTCATAGAAAAACTGGGTAATGCTTCCTATATAACCACATTTGACCTCACAAAAGGATATTGGCAGGTCCCCCTTAAAGAGTCCGACAGGAAAAAGACTGCCTTTGTGACACCTGAGGGCCTTTACGAGTTTACGGTTCTTCCATTCGGCCTACACGGGGCGCCTGCCTCTTTCCAGCGCCTTATGAAACTAGTATTGCATAAACACCACTCGTTCGCATCAGCGTACTTAGATGACATCGTGGTGTTTAGTCCCACTTAGGAAACGCATCTAGACCATCTCCAAACTGTATTGAGAGATGCGGGCCCCTACGTCAACTCAAAGAAGTCAAGGGTTGCTTTCCAACGGGTCAAGTATTTGGGCTTTATCCTGGGACATGGCGTAATTACTCCACAGTCTGAGAAGGTAAGAGCAATCTCGGAAACACCCTTTCCCAGATCCAAAATGGACTGGAGGGCCTTTTTGGGGCTCTTAGGGTATTATCGCTGTTTCATTCCACACTATTCGGAAATCGCGACACCATTAACCAACCTACTTCGCAAAGACAGTAAGAATGAAGCCCTCCTCCATCCCAACGAGGGAACTCTTAAAGCCTTCAGCCTGCTAATAAGTGCCATAACCTCCAACCCGGTGCTCGTTTTATCTGACTTTACCAAACCTTTCGCCCTGCATACGGATGCCTCAGATTTTGGCATAGGAGCTGTGTTAACGCAGGAAGCCTCAGATGGTACAGAACACCCCATATTCTTTATAAGCCGCAAATTGTTCCCACACGAGATTAAGTACCCTACTGTGGAGAAAGAGTGTCTCGCCATCAAATGGGCGATAGACAAACTATGATATTACCTGGAAGAGTGCCCTTTCACACTGTTCACAGACCATGCCCCCCTCCTGCGGATGGCACACAACATAAGCAACAACCCCAGAGTGCTCAGGTGGTTTTTGTCACTACAACCCTTTGCCTTTCGGGTTCAGCACCAGAAGGGTGCGGACAACACTACTGCGGATATCCTCTCCCGAATATTTCCTCTCCCCGATCGGTAGAGTCTGAGTGGGGAGGAATGTCACAAGGTGTCCTTGGGGATGGAAATGGAATGGTTGTCTGCGCCATCTGTTACAAAGCCTCTCATTTCTCAACAGGAGGAATGGAACACCTACTCCTTCACCACGCCAGAAGCGGACACCTCGGTTTCAGGAAGCGGGCCCTTTAAGCAAACCCCAAACTGTGAACAGACCACCCTTTTCCATGACGTCGGCATTTCCTGGCCAATAAGAAACGAGGACAGCCCTTCCGGGGTGAAGCCCGCTTCCGGGAGGACCGAACGAGAGCAGCAGACCGACGCGGGAGAAAGAAGCGAGGAAACTACGCTGACGGGAGCAAGTCCGTTACCTGAGACCCCGGAGGGAACCAGCGATCCCGAGCAGCCAGGAGGCCATCTGTGAGAAGTTGGCCTGGCATATGCTGGTCACTAGTTAAAGTGGCCACCTTTCACAAGTCCAATTCGACTCTTATGGTAGATAGGTTTATGACAACCTTTTAAAGAAAGCTATCCTAGTGGTAGCTGTGGAGAGCAGCCTTCAGGCTAAGTCTCTGAGGAATGTAAAGCAGCTTGTTTTAACTTATAATCTCTTGAATTACTAAATGAAAGGACGCCACATAGGTATATATATAAAATATATATGTATTTATTTCTAGACACACTCTACTAATCTCTTTATGAGATTAGAAGTCAGGAACATATGCACAAATCAATGTTTCACAACAAATTAAGCACTTATATGGCTGGGGCCCATGGGGCGTACCAGACCATATACTAAAAAAGAGGTATAAGAAGAACGACTTGAGAAGGGAGAAGGCCTAAGGTCTTGAGAAGCGCTGGGGCCTCACTAATCCACCCAAGGCAGGTAAGTAAAGGACCCACGGGAGACACATGCAGTGTGAGAACACAGCCGCGGATCCCAATATACTTCAATGAAGCAAGTCGCGGTTGGAATTTTAAAGTTTTAGGATACTTCGGGAGAGTCTACAAGCAAGTCACTTACAGGGTAAGTAGTTCTAGAGCCAACACACACCGGAGCACCGGAGTACTCGAGTTACCTCACCCAGGGAAGCCAGGTGCATAGGTGTCTTATGGTGTCGGGTCGCGGTGTCGTTTTCAATGGGAGCCAAAGAAGACTTGCTGCTTGTGAAGACAGGAGAAGTGTCCGGTGGAATCCAAGGCTGGATTCTGAAGAAAGAAGACCTGAAAGCAGTGGAGACAATGTTCAAAGTCACTTGCCAGTGACCCGGGGCCAGGAAGCTGGATGCCCACAGAAGTTGAGTGTTTTCAGGTGATCACAGGTGTCTTGACTCTTCAGCCACGAGGTCCAGGAGGTGTCGACGACAACCAGGAGCTGGATTCAGAGTGTTCCACAAAGTCTGCAGCTTACTGAGGTGTTGGCAACCGGATTGGAGCCAACAAGCCTTGGCAACACCAAGTCTCGTGGAATATGAAGAAAGTCAGCGGTGCATACCAGCAAGGTTTGAGGGACTCACCCAGCAAGGGTAAGTCAGGGCAGGCCTGGAGCAACCAGGTGAGCCCTTTGGTTTGATGAAAAAGCCTTCAGGGGACCCACAAGCTAACCGGCAAGAGATCGCAAAGACACCTCGGGAGGATTCACTTCACAGGAGCCACGGTCACTCGGGATGAGGTAGGCCTCTGATTTTCGGTGGAAATCCTGCTGGAGGCTTGGACAACACGTGCTCCAATGCACAAATTCGTAGAACGTCGTGAAGGGGTTGCACTTGACAATAGTGCACGGTACCCGGGTATTGCTGTTCCTCGTCACTCGTGGGGTCCACTCGCCTCAGTTTTGCTGGGGACTCACAATGGCCGTCGAGAAGTGAGGAAATCCACTTCTGGGGCTACAGGGACTTTGGACTCTGGCGGGAGTGGGAAAGTTTGCGACCATTGATGCAAAGTTTTGGTGCCTGCCAAGCAGGGGAGTCACTCCTTGACTCCAAGGGAGATTCTTCAGTCTTCCAAAGGTAGTGGAACGTCGAAGGTCCAGGATTCTTCTAGTAGAGCGTTGTCCAGGGATATCTAGTTTGCAATGGCAAGGTTTCCCTATCTTATACTAAAGGAAAGGGAGGGACTAGCTCTATGACCACTCCTATGGGAGGGTCAGGGGAGTGGGTGGTTACACCCATTTCCCTTTGTCCAGTTTCGCGCCAGAGCAGGGGCTGGTAGCCCCTGAACCGGTTTGAGCTGGCATATGCACAGAGGAGCCTACTGCTCCCCCAGTGCAGGACTTCAAAGCACTCTAGGAGTGCACCCACCCAGCCCCAATACACTAAATCCTGTCTGGAAGGTGGTTACACCTCCCTGTGACAGGATGCCTATTGTTGGGCCTCCTCCACTGCGAGTTTCGGTCTGCGGCAGGAGGGCAGCCCAGTGTCTGTGCTGGTGGCATCCATTTTGTGATGCCAGGGCTCTTTCAGGATTCTACCGTGTTTCCACAGTAGGTACATGTCTATCACTCTAGAAGGGTGGGATCAAACTCCCACACCAGTTACTGGTGTGGGGTATGATTCCAAGGCGTTTGACACCAAACACGACATGTTTTGATGCAGCCATCCCAAAGTTAGCATTTACCGCTAGGTTATAATCCATTTAAGAGTATATGGTTTAACCCCATCCACAAACAGCTACAGAGAATAGACTCTGAGGGCTGCAGAGGGGCCCTGCTCAGGCAGAGGCACCCCTTCACATGTAAACCAAGCACCCTGCCCTCAGGATTGATAGGGCAGGCCTTAGGGGTGACTGATAGGCTTATATTTGTGTGTAAGGTGAGATACAGGGAACCTATACCTCAGTGAGGAGTGCTAACACTACCTCACCCAGGCTGCAGTAGCAGGCCTGTGGTGTCAGATTTAGTCTGCTTCCCAGGGGTGGCATAATACATTCTTCAGCCCCTGGTAGGCCTGTGGAGTACCTATGCCCTTGGTACCTATGGTACCATATACTAGGGGCTCATAAGGTACCACAGTATCCAATCAATAGTGCATCTAATATGCACTCTAAGTTGTTTAGAGAGAACAGAGAGGCTGGGCCCTGATTAGCAGGGACCCAGCCAGACTATAGCCAGAAACCAGTGTAAACATCAGAAAAAAACGTTGGGGCAACATAAGTGCAGATCCTACTCTCCTACACCACTGTTTCTGCGCTACGCCCCGCCACGCTTCGGGAGAAGCGTGGCTAGCAAAGGTACGGAGCAAGTTTGCGGGGTGGGTTGGATCACCGGAGAAGTCGGATCCATAGAGAGGTGTTTCCACTGCACTCTGCCTCCCCTCTCTGCTACTCCCGTTTCCCTGTGCACGGGCACTTCACTGTTTAGCACCAAGCACACACGTGTGATTCCCTCACTCCCCCCCCTCAATTTTGGTCAAATTCAGGACACTGATTCTCGTCTCCTCCTCTTTACATGTGCCTGAGACCGTCGGACCAAGACCCGACCTGGCCCTACGACGCCCAGAAGGAAGCCACAGTGAACCGGACCCTGTCAAGAAGGACATTGAAGTGTCTTAACTCTCTCTAGCTTCTCTTAGGAGACGGCCCTGTATCAAATAAAAGCCTGCTTTGCATAGACCCGGTCTCGCGAGCCTTTTGTCCTCAAGCCGACATCTTCCTAACTCATTTCTCTCTGACCAGAAACAATTTGTCGCTTTGGAAACTGAATGAATCTCCTTTTACTCTTCCCTGTGGCGTTCCCCAGGGCTCGTCGTTGAGACTGACCTCATTCAATATTTATATGGCTTACTGGCCAAGTTGATTATGTCATTTTATTTCATGGCAGTAACCTGTGCTGATGACACCCAAATTGTGGTCCCTGTGTCCAGTAACCTTTTATAAACTTCCTTGCGCTTCTATAACTGCATGCAGGAGATAGGGAAATAGATATCCCAGAATTTCCTGAAACTAAACTCAGGTAAAATGTAGGTTCTGCTCTTCGGAAGAGATACCTCCTTCTGGTCTCCCATGTGGTGGCTGTTGGAATTCAGCATACTCCCCACCCCAGTTACAAAAGTCAAGAATCTTGGAGTTGTCTTCGACAATCAACTTACTTTAGAGGCCACATTAACTCCATTGCCTCAGCCTGTTCTTCACAATTAAACTTCTTAGGAAAATGTTTCCCTTTTTCCAAGGGACTTGCAGAGTACCGTGATATCATTCCTTATGCTCTCCAGAATTGATTATTGCAACATTCTATTTGTTAACATCAAGAAGAAATGTCTTAAACTGCAGATTCTGCAAAATGCGGCTGCCTGATTACTTATGGGTATTCCCAAACATGAGACTGTCTCTTCTTCCCTTACTCACCTTTATTGGCTTCTCATTAAGAAGCACATTGATTTTAATGCTCTCTGCATTGTCTTTAGGCCACTTCACGGGAAGGGGCCAGCATATTTTAGGCAAGGTTTCTGCTGGTACATTCCTCCCAGATCCCTCCGTTCGGCACCAGCCTTCAAACTTGCTGTCCCCAAATTCAAAAATGTTTTGTGGGCAGCACCTCACAACTCCCTAATCATTGTATTAAACAAGGAAGCAGATCTGCTAACCTTCAGGAAAGGTCTTCAAACTTGGCTTTTCAAACAGTAACCCTATCTTGCACAACCATCCTCAGTTTCAGTCGGCTATATTCTTATGAGTTTAGTGCCTAGACAGCCTTAGTTATTAGCACGCTCTAAAAAAATGTTTTATTTTATTCAAACACAACCAAACAATGAAGCAACACTGTCACCAAACGTACCACACTAAGTTTCCCATTATGCCCCCTTCCGTAGCACAATCAACCCAACCCCGCCACACAATCTGCCCCTTCCCTGTAGCATAATTCCAGCGGCCCTGGGCAGTGGCGTCACTAGGGTTGGTGTCACCCGGTGCGGGTAACTCATGGTGTCACCCCCTCACGACTTACCGCATGGACCTCCTCCGCTCCGAGTCTGCCAGTGGACACAGTTGGCAAATAACAGGACCATACAGAATCCTTCGTAACGTTTGTAAATGTAGGTCCTATATTTACAAAATGTGCCTGTTAACTACAGTGTGATAATGACTGATTAATCAGGTTGTACAGTGGGCTACCTGCTGGTCAACAGTTTATTGGAATTTATAATATCATAGGTATGGTACTTTTTACTGGTGTGGTGTTCCCACTATCCAGAAACACAATATATAAGTGGTCGAAGTGGGGAAAAAAAGTAGGGGAACTTTGGGCGGAGAATCAGAGGGCGGGAATAACCCAAGGATTGGATCAGTGGGCAGAGCCAGAGGCGTGGCCAGAATGCGCAAACATCCCAATTTTTTGTATTTGTTTGGTTTCACTGCCCAGTTTTATCAACCAATGGATACACCTGATTATTTAAGGTTATAATGAGTTATTGACAGTAAAATGTATTCACAAAGTGGGATATGCTTCTAATCACAGAATGTCCCCAAATACGATAAAATGTGGAAGCCCAAGCCATTTGTCTCCGAGCCATGGAGTTTCTGTCATCAGCACTTCTCCCTTTTCCAAAACAGCAGTTCAAACATGAATGGCTAAAAATCCTAGTTTGCAAATGTTTTCTAAATAATAATGGCTCTGCCATATTTGCTTCATAATGCAAGATCTGCAGCATGATCTGACCATTTAAACTAATACATTGTTTGTAGCTCAAACGTATCAAAAGTTAATAAAAAATGTGACTTGTGTTGCTGCGGAGTAGATGACAGTTAATAGCTCACTGTTCTATGTTAGGATTTTAACTTATAAACTGCAAGTAACAATAGGGTCTCTCTGACAAAAGAAGTAGCCCACTGGCCAATTTACATTATGTGCACTTTTGTGATTAGACAATATTCCGATCTCTCTCTAGGAAGAACATTAATCACCAGTCATCATGACATTTTTATTGTTACCGTAAATTACTGGAGGCCAGGAAGGAGTCAGCAAGCACTTTTAAAACCATAATATACTTGCAAAAATGCTGCCTCAACCTAAAGTCAGCACCTGGTGTGGTCACACCGGTTGCACCGCCCTAGAGCTGACCCTTCTCAAGGGTACTGTGATCTCAGTGACAAGGTCACTGTTGTTCTAGGGTGTACTGCTTCATAGGCCTGCCCACAAGACTGGAGGTGAACTTCAGTATGAATAGTGGTGGACAAGCCTTGTAGATTAACCTACACTTGTCATGCTAGGGTCCACCTGCTGGTGCTACGACACCAGGGATTCTAATGTCTTGCGAAGCCTTCTAAGGTCTAGCATGAGATAGTGCTCTCTCAGGAGATTGGTCTGGTGGACTGGTTATTAAGTCTGAACCTGGGTCCCCAGTTCCAAATTCAGCAGCTCTGGCCATAGTGCCACATCCTCTCCCCCACTGAACACCATACTGCCCCACTGAGAAAAACTCAGACTGCCTTCAACTACAACCCAATTGTTGCCAGCAATAAACACCTGGATGCGGCTCAATTTAAATTACGCACTGGGCAAGAGCAATATGTGGCATACAAAAGAAAGTGACAGCATCCTGGAAAAAGCAAACAATTATAGGGAATACAAAATTTTGCAAACCATGTGAAATGTAAGCAGGAACAACATGGTTACCTTAACGCTTTTACACTCACTGTTCAGAAATCAGTGAGTGCTTTTGCCTGAAGAGTTAAGGACATGACAACAGGGCCCTGAATGGACCCATTTCAATTGCCATTGCTTATATCCTTACAAAACGAAAGCAGTATGGTTAAAAAAAAGACAACGGGCCATATGTAGGTAAATAATTTTTACCGATTCTTAAATACTGAATTTTACCGAATCGGTATTTAAGAATCGGTAAGTTATATGTAGGTCAACAATCGGTAAACATTACCGATTCGGTAAAATTCGGTAAACATGAATCGGAATTTACCGAATCGGTAAATACCGAAGTGGTATTCTCCGATTCGGTAAATACCGAAGTGGTATTTTCCGATTCGGTAAATACCGAATCGGTAAATACCGAATCGGTAGTTCAAAAACACATGACTTGAATCAGCCAATCCTGTGCTACCTAAACCCCACCCAACCAGGGAGTGGCCACACCCAGGCAGGTGCACACAATCAGCAGACTCTGGAGAGGCTGGGAGTGCTGAGGAGAGGAAGAGAGCAACTGCCTGATTCAGCCCTGGAGACTGCAAGAATAGCCAGCCAGGACACAGAGAGGGAAGGAGGGGAGAGGAAGCGAAAGCTGAAATTCAGCCAAAAGGAGCTGCAAGTACTGGTGGAGGAGGTCATGAAGCAGCACCAGAAGCTTCTTGGAAAACAGTCACAGCAAGTGCCTGAGTCAGAGAAACGTAAGATCTGGCTTGGAATCCAGGCACAGGTGAATGCCATGGGAGTGACCCCCCGGGACATCGATGTCCTCAAGAAGCGGTGGTACGACATCCGTATCATCACGAAGAGGAAGGTGGCAGAATTAAAAAAAGAGGCCAGCCAGACAGGAGGTGGACACAACAGGGCACCAGCCCTGACAGAACTGGAGGAGCTAGTGGAGACAACCATTGAGCCAGAAAGTATCGTGGCGATTGGGGACGCTGACAGCTCCACCAGAGGCACCTCCAAACAAGGTAAGACGCTTGCACAGCAATGTGCCCCCCCCCTACCCCTATCCCAACTCCCCAAATGTGCTATGAGAATACCACTCCAGTACAGGTATTAGTGCATGCCTGCAATGCATCATGGGAGATGTAGTCCCTGAAAGCCCAAACATGATACGATTAGCACAGAATAACAGGGCATGTGACACACAGTAGCGAGAAGCAGGCAGAGGACATTGAGATACTGTACAGAAAATGTATTGTCATGTCATCAAGACAATGCTTCAGGTACACTTAGCTGATGTCGCTTTTCTGTCCACAGGCACTACTGCGCACAGAACTGGCCATGACAAGGGAGAGAGGGCACACCACAAACCCAGCGCAGAGAAGGCCACCACCAGTACTGCCCAGGGAACGGCACCACAGGCAGTCACACCACCCCAGCCAGCATCGCCGCTCCTGCCAGCATCCCCACTCCTGCAGGTGTCACCACCATCTTCACCACCTGCATTGCATAGGTTGAGGAGGCGTCCTGCAGCCAGGTTGGATGTGTCCGACTCATCGTTCGAAGACTCGAGGGGGCCGGAAACGTCCACTGTACCCCAGGATGTAACCCATGCCAGTGTGCCTTCCGACTCTGAGGGAGAACACACAGTTGGCAGACGGCGCCGCAGGGCTCGGCCGCAGAGTCCACCTCCCCTTGGGCAGGGCCATGGAGTGTTCTCAGGGCTTGAGGGCACCATGGTGAAAATACAACGCATCCAGGCAAGGGCAATGGTGTCCGTACAGCGACAAATGCGTGGCCTCAATAATACCTTTGGAAATATTGACAAGGGCATCAGCGCCATGGCAGGGGGCATGGCTGAGATGGCAGCGGGCATGCGGGACATGTCCCAATCCATCATGCTGCTGTGCTCAAAGTACGATGAGGACAGAGCAGCACGGCGCAGGGGACATCAGAGAAAGGATCTGACCTCGAGGGCAGTGAACCGGCTGGCGACTGCCACATCGCTGCTCTGCAGGCGCTCTGTGGCGATGCAGGAGGGCCTTGCACACTGCAGCACAGATGTGTCCAGGGGGATGGTTAGGGTCACCAGTGCACTAGAAGTGCTGCTCACCAGCCAGTCTGCAACAACTGGCGCTTTGGATGCTGGTGACACAGAAGACACGACCAGCAGGAGCAGCATAACCCCCCCTGTCCCAGACACTCGTCGGAGCAACAGGCATCAACGTGGTGCCACTGGTACCCCAGCCAGTGAGGACGCTCCCTCAATTCCATCCCGCACTGGTGCGCGTGGGCGCAAACATTAAAGCGTCAGGCAAAACAATGACACAATAGGGTGAAGTAACCCTTAACTGACAATTTTATTTTTCATTGTTGTTGGAATACGTTTTCCTTTGTGTCGTGGCGTAGTGCTGCCTGATTAAACTACGTTATGGCATCCAACTACTGGCTGTGTCCCCTTACTCATTCAGAAATAGTTGCATGTGATCTCTGCCCGTCTCACTCTCCCATCTGTTGCTGTTGGCACTCCTGCTGCGTTGGCCTCTGCCTGTGCAGACTCATCATCATTGTCCTCGATATATGTCATTTCGACCTCTGTGCCTCTCTTTGTGGCAAGGTTGTGCAGCATTGCACAAGTGGCAATTATCTTGCAGCAGAGGATGGGTGTGTACTGGCGTGCACCTCCACTCTTATGGAGGCAGCGAAACCTGCTCTTCAATAGTCCAAACGTGCGCTCCACCACATTGCGTGTAGATTTGTGTGCCACATTATATTGTCTCTCACTCTGGGTTGATGGGTGTAGGTAGGGAGTGAGGATGAATGACCGCACGGCATATGCACTGTCCCCTAGGTGAGTAGAAGGGAGACATCAGTCACATGCCTCAATACACTATGATTTGCACTGAGTACTATGGAGCGTCACTGTTATTTACCTAGCAGGTATCCTTCTCCAAATTCTCCCGCAAGCAGTCGTGTGTAGATCCCACTGTTCTGGAAGATGTAGGAGTCATGGGTGCTCCCAGGGAATTTGGCAACGATATCAGTGATGATGTTCCCTGCATCGCAGATTACCTGCACATTGATGGAGTGGGTGGACTTTCTGTTTCTGTAGATGTGCTCAGTGGCAGCTGGTGGGCAGATTGGGATGTGTGTGCCATCTATACAGCCAATGACATGGAGGAACTGTGCCATGTGATAAAAGTCAGTTTTAGTTTTCTGCAGTTCAGCCTGTGTGTTTGGGAAGCTGATGTAGTGGTGCATTCTCTGCTTCATGGCATCCAGGAACTTCCTGAAGAAACGGGACAGGCAACTCTGGGATACACCGCCCACCGCACCTATCACCCCCTGGTAACTGCCAGATGCAAGTAGGTGTAGGCTGCAGAGAACCTGCACATGTGGTGGTATGGCATGCGCCCTTCTTGTTGGCTGGTCCAGGAGTGGGTGCAGGTCCCTTATCAGGTCCATGATGGTTTGGGGGTGTAGCCTGTACCTTTCATGTATCTCTGCGTCAGTCAGTTGGAAGAGTGTGATGCGCTGTCTGTAGATGCGTTCCTCCCGTCTCCATATCCTCAGTCCTGCTGCTTGTAGACGTAGCCGCCTTGCAATGACATACAGAGCGGCCATGTTGTCCACGCTGTTGCATTTTGGGATTGCTTATATGCACTGTTGATGATTACCACCTGCTTTCTATCAGTGTTAATTACCGACTCTTATTTACCGATTTTCAAGGATTTCTTAATTACCGAATTTACCTACATATCTTTTTCCGTTTTACCACTTCATATTTACCACTTCATATTTACCGAATCGGAAAATATGTATTCGGTAAATTTGAAGCGGTATTTTAGAATTCGGTAAATATGAATCGGTATTTACCGATTCATATTTACCGAATATGGGTTTTTGGCCTCCTACATCTCAACTATCTAAATACCGGTAGGTAACGAGTTTTTTACCGAATTTCAGCCGTTACCGACCGGTATTTAGCTACCTACATGAGGCCCAACATCCCTAGATACAGAGCAGCAGTACAAATTTTGTTTTTTAATCCTCACATTGCAGTATCTCCAGGATTGGTGCACTAGATCCAAGCCCAGGGAAAACAAAGCCAAGACAACAAAAATAGCGCTTCACTGGCAAACTGTAAAAGTGGCGCTAATGTGTTTGGGTGTGAATATAATCAATCTGGCCAGTTTGCTACCACTCTGTCTTACTTTCTGAGGCTAAATATTGAAATGACAGGTGGACAGACTTAAAAAGCAAAGCATGGCTGTTCTGTCAAGAAGTGACCTGGATCAGTGTTAAATTAGGCCCCCTTACTCACACATTAACCCAAATAATGTGTGGTAATGTGTGTGTGGAATGAACTCTTTGAGGGAATCACTTGGAGGAACTGACCTCATAGTGCAGAAAGACTGAAGCACTATTCAGTAAGGTAGAAAACACAGAAATGGTGCAAAAACTGCAGCACATCGCCCATCCTCTTTCACCATCAATTAATCAAATACCTGCTTCCAAAGCACCTACAGTACAAGGCAGGTCAATGCAGCATTATCTACTAACTTCACTGGACTCATTGCATTTTCTATCCTTGCACTATCTCTTGCCCCGCATGCCAGCTCACACCCTTGATCTCTGCGCTAACACACCCCTGACATCGATGAATCTCGATCTGTGGTATCTTTTTGGCCCTTGTTGACACCTTCCCTGGTGCCCCCCCGCCAAGTAATTTGTGCGCGATCCTAACAGTTACCCCATTGTCAGTCCATATTTACCCTCAATACTGCAGGTGGCAGGAGTAGAGTTTCTTACCTGTCACTATGTTTCCAGAAACCAGACAGAAGAAGCATCGCACCAGGCTCATCAGTTGTCTCTTGCAGGCAATAGTAGTACTGGCCACTCACCTGCTGAGTTGCAGACAGGGGGGGACTACCTCGGTCGGCCTTGCTTTAAAATTAAATTATAGTGGCAGTGGGGGCTGGCGACGGGCCGACGGCGACCTGAGACCTCCTCACCTCCTCGTCCCTCGTCGTGATGGTGCCAAGTCACGCGCACTTTGGGGGGGGGGGGGCAATGCGCATGCGGGAACCCCTCTAGTGACGACGCGACGGAGGAGGAGACAGTGCGCGCTGCGCACAGGCACCAATAGAACATGGTTAGGTTGCGCGCGTCGAACGTCGTCATTGCGTTTGGACTGCTGGTGGTTCCAATAACATTGTGCACGCACCACAGACAGAGTGACACACCGACCTTTGGTGTGGCCTTTGGTGTCACCCCCCGTGAGGGTGTCACCCGGTGCGGTCCGCACCCCCCGCACCCCCCTAGTGACGCCACTGGCCCTGGGTATAGTTCTTAGCACAGGAGGGCACCTATGGGGCTAGAAATAGAGGACAGTGCCCGGTGCCGACACCTCCTTGTCAGCAATGATACCGCGTCAACAGAATTCCACATCGGACATTTTGGAAATGTCACCCACACAGCTGGGCTGGCTTTAGGGAGTTAAGAGTGACAGAGTTAATCAGCACAGCCCAGTGGAGGAGATGAGGCTTTGTGAGGCGACAGGGTGCTAAACCAAGGTGCCCGAGGAAATTAGGCTCCTGGCCAAACCTAGATCCTTGAGACCAGGGTTCAATATCGAAAATGTATTGGCAAGAAGGATACAAGCCACACCCCTTGCAGGGCAAAGTATCCAACTAAGGCCATCTTGACAAGAGTGTGAGGTTACTATGCAGAGTATCTTGGGGGGGGGCAGAGCACCAAACACACCATGTATTAGGAAGGGT
Organism: Triturus cristatus; assembly: GCF_964204655.1. Taxonomy (NCBI): domain Eukaryota; kingdom Metazoa; phylum Chordata; class Amphibia; order Caudata; family Salamandridae; genus Triturus; species Triturus cristatus. The sequence goes on along the minus strand of NC_140593.1, from coordinate 674,618,124 downwards.
GAGGGTGCAAAACAGAGCACAACTGGAGTGCTGGGCACAAAAATAGCATCTGTGGATGGCATGGCACTAAACACAGCATGTATCGAGAAAAGGGGATACGGAACGTAGCATCAATAGGGGGCAGGGTACCACCAGGTGTGGGGGGGACACTATCTCTGTTTAACCTGCCTGCACACAGAGACAATAGTCTGCTGGAACTCAAAGTGGCACACCACTCACTCTGTACGAACTCCTCTCACCATCCACTTACCAGTCACTTTCATAGATCACCCTTCACTTTTGCCGCTCACCCTGCACCACACACAGGCTCACCACTCACCCTGCATTTACACCGCTCACAACACCCTGCACTCACTCCTCTCACTCTGCACGCACTCCTCTCACTTGACACTCACATTGGCCTTTCTCTCACTTTGCATTCATGCAGCTCAACCAACACTCACATCTGGACATTTTTCACCCTACACTTGCACCACTCATACACACTATTCACCATCAACCAGCACTTACATGAGCGCACACCTCTTACTCTGCACATATACAAATTTCCCAACTCTCATGAATATACATACATTTCTACAAAGTCACACCCAGAACCAGCTCTTTCCGTAGTAATAGATACCTACTTAATTCCATCTGCAACAAAGGGCTGGTGCAAGAAGGGTGAGGGACTGAGACTGTGGGATGGCATAAATAGGGAGACTAGGGCTGAGGCTTTTGGGGTATGGTGGCTGATTGAGGATTTTGTGACACCTTCAGACATTCCTGGCTTTCCATTCACTACAATGCTTCATTCCAAGACATGTTTTTTTTAAATTGTAAGATGGGTCTCAAAAACCCAAAAATGCAATTGGTACAGCATAAAATCCATGATTACAGAAAAGTCAAGCATTTCATAAGATCAGCTGGATGCTGTGATATTACATGTTAGAACATGGATTCGTTCATTTCCAATACTGTAATTGCTTGATCTGCATGTGAGACCAAATATATGCCCTGTACAGCTATTTTAAGGAAGTGCACTTTTCACTCACATCAAACTTGTAACTAACACTGAAAAGGCAATCTATTATTATTTTTGTATAGTGTGCAGAGAATATGTTTTTATTGAGCTTCACTAAAAGGCAAGACAGGTATAGCAGAAGCAGCATGGCAAGCATTTCTAACACAATAAAAGCAGATTGACTAATAGAAGTGTGACTGGCAGTGTATCTGTGTGTGAGTGTGACAGTACAAATGTATGAAAGAGAGCAAGAGATATAGTGAGAATGAGTGTGTGAATGTATGTGTGTTATGCGCGCAAGTCTGCTGCTGGTCTCGCATACTGGTGGTTATTCTTGCCTTATGGATAAGGGCACCAATAGCATATGGATGGGAGTTGTCACCTATGGAAACCTGCAGGCCCTGACAAGCTTCTATAGACACCATCTCGGATAGTGGGGACTCAAGCTGTCAGAGAAAGCTGCTAGCCAAGTCAAACACTGTGCAGGGACACAGAACATGCACCACCACACCTGGTCAAAGGCCCATAGATGATGCACTTAAATCTTAGCATGTGGTGTGGATCCATAGCAAAATGTTGGAACTGATATTTAAGGTAACTCTTGTCATAAGATTTGCTGTACTTATTTTATAAGGAGTGTCAATGGCAAAATGCTGACCCTTGTATACTGGAGGGAATTTTTAGATGTACTATGAGTGTGGCTAAAGTATCCATAGTACATTTCTGGCGCTGTATTATAGAATGTGTTGCAGCGCCGAAACCCTGGTAACGGGAAAAACAAAACCCGTACCGGAATCCTCCCTTCGGCAGACAAAACGTCACACTAACTCATTCACACATGCAGTCATTGGTGGGGCCCATAACACCAACATTCACACTAACCATTCCACGGTCTGCACACAACAGGAGGGATGAGCGGTTCAAGCGCTCGACATGTGAGGGGAACACCTTATAACCTATAGGGAGAGAAAAGTTATCTTACAAAATGTACATCAATACCCCTTCCACCTACCGATCTCAATCCTAAACATCAAGGCACTCCTCCCACAATGATCGATTTAGTTGGATTGGTTGATGGTGATTTAGATCCAGCTAAAACACATTCAAGATTTAGATCTTACCTTCCTCAATAAACCACAAACTCATTATTTGTTAAACAATATCTTTTTATCTAATTTTCTAGAAGGGTTATGTTTGCATTTGGAAATTTATATCAAATTTCAAATATAGCGCAGAACATCATATTTACCTAATCTGGCTATTCGGAGTCCTCTAAGTCATCGGTCATATGGCAGTCGGTTGTCAAAATTCAAAGTTCTTTGCTCAGCACGCTACAGTCTCAATAGATCAGCAAAGACCAGAGACGTGCAAGCATCTGTCAGTGCCCATAGAATTAGGAAAAGTTCGCAGTCATCAAATAATTGGGCAGCATCTGGACCATCTAGGATTCAGGGAACACAGCAGTCACCCTAAGTAGTAGAGTTTGCGAAGCGTCACCGTCATCGTCGTTGTCATCGAAAAGAGCGATCGCATTGCCTCCCTCTTTATTCTACCGCGTATTTTATAATAAAATCAAAGCAAGAAGATACATTTAGTTATTTTAATACAGTCGTGATTGGTTGGTTGAGATCGTCCGTCAGGAACTTTTTGGGATATTGGTACAGTTCAAGGGGTGATGTTCACACGTTCATTTAATGTCGGTCCATTCTGGTTTACTGAGGACATCCATTGTCTTTCGTCTTGGCCGTCATCCCACAGTGACCTTGTTTGAGAACACTAGGATCAGGGTTCATGATGAGGTCTGGAAGACTTTGTCGCTTCTGCGCACTTCATTCCGTGCCTCGTGGGACAGTGGCCACTTCGTCGTGTTTATATTCACCCTTTTGGTCCTCCTCTCGGGCAACATTACAAAGACACCACAAAGCAACATATATCATGCAATATTCTAATTATTCTAATTATTACATATACTACTGTTAGTATGCGTACGGATTTTAGTCAATAAAGGTTATTTAGCCATGCAATATGCAATCCCACGTGTAATTTTGGATATTAGTAATTTTGGATAAATATTCATGCACACTCAGTTAATAATATTATAATTAATAGATTATTCAATTAGTATTTTCATGCAGAATAGGGAAGGTATACAAAATGTTGTACTACCCGCTCCATCAATCCACCCTTTGGTGATTTTATCACCACACAATTAAAATTTTGTATCAATTTGTCAAGAAAGTGAACTGAATTCTTGTAGTTAGTTTACATCTGTTTCCCCAATTTCTTCTCTTCTAGCCGTTTTATACATGCTTTCTTTCATCTCTTCTAATTCTATCTCTTCAAATTCCCTCGTTTGTCTCTTATTCTGTCTTCTTTCCAAACTTTCTCTTTTTAACCTTTTCTGTATTTTCTTCCTTTTATGACACATACAAACTAATCTTAGAATTAAAAACTATAAAAATCACACCAGTTAATGGAAATAAGATTCTACCTATAAAGGTACTACCTAAGTTTATCAGGAAATCCTTAATAGAAGAAAGTTTCTTCCCAATTTTCTCCCAAACACTTTCAACCTCCAGTGGTGTAATTTCCTCATGCAATTCAAATATGTTCTTTATGTAAATTTTAAGCTCTTTACTTTCGTCTGGAATGTAAGTACAACAATGTTGAACTTTAAGCATTCCACAGACTCCACCCTCTTTTGCCAATAATATGTCAAGGGCAAGTCGATTTTGCATTACCATAGCACGCATGGCAACCATTTCCGTATTTACCAATAAAAATCCTCCAGCTGTGCTTGTTGACAAGCGATCCACAACTGTTGATGGTTTTCTAATTTTATGTGCATTCAGAGATATTCCCACTGCTGGTATCAATGCTCTAAATATGTCTCCTACAATTTCTGACCAAGATTCTCTCTTTCTATGTGCTAAATGACTACCTAAGTTATGTACACCATCTTCTCCACTTCCCATGTGAAATATCTTTGGGAAAACCAGACCTACATAACATGTGCCATACCAATGGTCTGGCAAACAATAATATGCCTTGTTCCAGCAGATAAAATACAACCCAGGAAAAACTGGATCATTTCCTCCTTTAAATCCCCATCCACCCATGATTCGGTATGTATTATGGCACTCACTATTACCTACAAATTAATTATCATAGGCAGTTTGATTCCTTCTAATACACAACTTCCCTTTCTGGGGCCAATCTAAAGCCATAGTTGGACTAGCTTCTCCCTTCAAGTGTTTTTCCATTTCAACATCCCAGACTGTCTTTTCCTCCTTTCTCTCAGATGCTTTCTTTTGCATTTTCAATATCCTTTCTTCATCCATATCCAAAAAAACTCTTTTCTTCTTTCTTTAAACTACAAGTCAAATTATTCCTAAATATGTATTCTAATGTTAGTTCCTTAGTTTCTAAGAAAAATTCACCTAACACCTTTGCAGGCTTTACTTTATTCAACTTGTTAATTGCAGGTACTTGTGAAAATATGTTATCCACATCTGAAAAACAGTATTCTTATTTCCCTATTTGATAGAACAGACTAGCTATTACACTACATGTTATTCCATATGTTACTGGGAGGTGATGGTAGGTCACTCCCTCCGATACAGATGCAGGTAACTGCATACAAACGTAGCAATCCCTCACATTCATTGTCTTTACATATTCATACAAAAGTTTTGAAAACACATTGTTAGAGAAATCATTTATAGACCTGTCTTTATGTAGGTAATTTCTATCTATTTTAGTCGGATATACTTTCTGAATCTTTTCTATATTAGTCTTATTTTCACTATGTCGCTCTATTGTGTCCATTGTAACCTTAAATGAAATCATCAAAGCTAATACACTCCATAGAAGCATTAGTAATCCTGTACAACAACAACACATTTTCAACCATTAATTTATAAATACACATCCAGCTTTTCTACTTTCTGTGTTTGCCATTTTCACAAAATGATCAGTGTCTTTTGACTTAGCCTCTTCTACTTCACAACTAGTTTTATCTGACCCAAGACTCTAAGCACCTACTTGGTTCTACTAGTTTTTGTCTTTTCTTGTATTCTATTATCCTTCCATTAGAAGCACTTTTGTCTTTTTCAGTTTGGCATTTGATCGTCTTTCACTTTTCTCTCATAATCTTGATACAGAACTTCCTGAACATCCGTCTCTTCTCCAATATCGGACAAAATAACTCTCAGGATTTCCGATTCTTCGTCTTCCTCAACCACTTCCGGTACAGTCACCTCTGGATTTCTCGGCTATCTGCCTCTTCTTTTATTTCAGGCAGGGCCACATACGACCATTCTGGTGACTTATACTTCTGGTTGGGCTTTCTCGTTCTTTTGTTTTCCTCTGCTGTAACTATTTTCTCATCTTTCGATTTTTCTTGACTTGATACTTCATTCACCTGCTCCGCTCTTGATGAATTCACTCGTGTCAGTCGATATCTTAATCTCTTTATCTTATTAGGCCAGATTTAATCTCATGCTGGTCTTTTTGATTTATTTCCTTTATCATTCTTTTCAGCTCTCCACACTCTTTTTCGCAGGACTCGTCCTTCTGGTACTTCCTCATCACTTTCTTCTGATTCTGTTCCAACTTGCTTTTTGCTTTCAGCTGTTCTTTCCTCCACTTCTTTTATTTTCCCTACTTCTGTCCCTCCTTGTGGTTCTTGCACACAATCTTCCTGCTGACTAATTGTCCTTTCCTCTAACTGGATGTTAGAATTCCCTACAACTTCTCGGGGGTCTTCCGCAAGAATCTTTCCCTCTCTCTCTATATCTTGCACCTGCTCATCTATTTTTGTTATTTCAGGTGCAATTTCTCTCAGCTTTTCATCAGGAATCTCCTTATTTATAACTTCCTTGATTGTTTCTTCACTGCTTTTTTCTTTTCCCGAGCATACCAGTATTTGTTCTGTCTCTGAGTCTGAGCTGGTGTCAGAAATCTGTAATCTTCTTCTCAAGGAAATATTTTCTGGGGCAACAATCGGACTTGGTTCTGTTTCCCCCTTTCAGGATTTTCTCTTGTTCTTGTTTCTTCAGCATCCGATTCAGAGCTACTTTCTGTCTCGTCAAAATATTCTCCTTCCCTGTTATCCACTGGATTTGGGATTCTCAATGTGTGACTAGCATGGATCCAGTTCTCAATCCCAGCACACTTCACAGCTGTTGTTGTAGTCAAAATCACTTGTTGTGGTTTTCCCCAACGTGGGACCAGACAGTTCCTTCTTCTGTGTACTTTAATTCTCACCCAGTCTCCTGGGCTCAGATCATGAGCTTGCTTCTTTTCAAGGGTGGTGGCATCCGCCCCAACCTGATGAAACACAGAATGAACTGCGTCAGCCAGCCCCTTACAGTAATCCAACACCAAGTCATCAGTTATAGGCAACAGCTTGTTGACTGGTATGAATACATGACGCATTGCTCTTTCCATGATAATTTCATGGGGACTCAAACCCGTGGTTCTATCTGGAATTGATCTACTAGTCATGAGTACCAGAGGCAAGACATCAGGCCCTTTCAAACCCGTGGCTAAACACATTTTTCCCAATCGTTTTTTAATGGTGCCGTTCATTTGTTCCACCACACCAGAAGCCTCTGGGCGATAGGCAAAATGTAGTTTCTGTTGTACATTCAAAGCTTCACAAATCAATTTCATGATCTCATTATGGAAATGCTTTTCTCTATCTGATTCAATTGTAACTGGGAACCCGAATCTAGGGATGAATTCCCTCAAAAGCAGTTTTGCTACAGTAATTCCATCACTCCTTCTTGTGGGATATGCTTCTACCCACCTTGAAAACAAGCAGACCATCACTAGAACATACCTCAACCTATTACTGGGCGGCATCTCAATGAAATCAATCTGCATTCTGGTGAAAGGCCCTCCTTCTCGACCTATTGTTCCTAGACTTACCACTGTCTTTCTTCCAGGATTGAACTGCTGACATATAAGGCATCTTTGGCAAAGGCTCTCAGCTACTAGTCTAAATTTTGCTTTGTACCACGTTTGCTTAAAGGACCGAATCATCGTGTCTCTCCCTATGTGTCCCAGTTCATGATACATCCGTGCCATGGCAGACAGCATGCTATCAGGCATGACTGGTCTTCCATCTCGATAAACCCACACATGATCTGTTTCTCTTGGTGCACATCCTGCTTTTACCCATTGTCTCATTTCCTCATCTCCTGCTTCTTCCTGCAATTGCCTCACTTCTTCCCAGGTACCCACAGTGTTAGTAAACAGTAGGGGCAAAGAATTCATCTCCCTCTCTTTAGCCCTGTTCACTGAGTTCTGATTTCGGGCACAATATTGAGCCATATCTTTGGCATATTTATTCCCAACTGCAATATAATCACCCGTCTGACAGTGGGCAGCACACTTCACAACGGCCAATTGTTTAGGCAGCTGTATCACCTCAAGCAACTTTCCAACCACTTCAGCATTCTTTATAGGAGTCCCACTCTGCAGCCATATCTGGCCTACGTCATGCACAACGCCCAAACCATACTGACTATCAGTTATCACAGTCACTCTCACATTCTTTCCAATCTTGCATGCTCTAGTTAAAGCTATCAGTTTAGCAACCTGGGCTGATTTTACTCCCTTCAGGTAAGATGCTTCCATTACTGCTGCAACTGTGCATACTGCATATGCTGCACTCAGATTTCCTTTGTCCGTTCTCAAACATGACCCATCTACAAACATCACAAAGTCACTCTCAGACAAAGGTACATCTTTTATATCCGGACGTGGTTTGGTACAGAAATCCAATACATCCAAACAATCATGATCCACTTCGTCCCTGACTTCAACATTTTCAGCATCAGGCAATAGCGTTGAAGGATTCACATTCAGACATCTCACAAGGCTCACATTTGTTGCACCTAATATGACTTTCTCATACTTAGTCAGCCGACTATGTGTCAAAAATTGAGTGTGACTCCTTGTTAAAAGGATTGCCACATCATGAGGTACAAACACTCGCACAGGATATCCCATCAGAATTCCCTCACTCTGTTCCAGACTCTTACAAGTAGCAGCTACTGCTTTCAAACAACCTGGCAATGCTACAGCAACAGGATCTAACATAGCTGAAAAATATACAATTGGTCTTCTCAGTTTTCCATGTTTCTGTATTAGTACAGAGAGTGCACATCCATTCCTCTCACTGCAGTACAATTCAAACTCCTTTTCGTAGTCAGGCATTCCTAATGCTGGCGCTTCACACAAACTGTCTCTCAATTTCTTAAAAGCTGCTAATTCTTCCCTACTTAAGTCAATAGGGTCTTTTACATCACTTCTCGTCAGGCGTACCAAAGGTTTTGCAATCAGGGAAAAGTTACTTATCCACTGACGACAATATCCAACCATTCCAAGAAACATTCTCACTTCTCTTTGCGTCATTGGAGCTCTCATTCCTTTTATTATCTTGATTCTGTCTGTAGTTATTTTCCTTAGTCCCTTTTCAATTTTGTGACCTAAATATTGTACTTCTTTCTGACAAAATTGCAATTTTGATGGGGATATCTTAAGTCCTCCATCTGCCAAATGATTTAACAATGCTATGGTGTCCATTACACAGGCTTCTCAAGTTTTCGACGCCACAAGCAGGTCGTCGATATATTGAACTAGCACTGAATTTTGGGGCATTTCTAAATCTTCCAAAGACTTTTTAAATATCTGATTAAATATCGAGGGGCTTTCTGTATACGCCTGTGGGATTCGGCACCAAGCCAAAATACGTTCGCCAAAACGGAACACAAAAATTTGCTGGCTATCATGGTGCAACGGGATGGAAAAAAAAGCGTGACATAAGTCAATTACTGTGTACCATTCTGCATCATGAGGAATCTGATACAAAATCACTGATGGATTTGGTACTATAGGACAGCACGACACAACAATTTTGTTTATCTTTCTCAAATCCTGCACTATCCTGAATTTTCCATTTGGCTTTTTCAGTCCCATAATTGGTGAATTACATGGACTACTCATTATTTCTCTCAAAATTCCTTGTTTAATCATTTTCTCAATTATTGGGGTAACTCCTTCAATTATCTCGGGCGTCAATTTATACTGAGGAACATTTGGGTAGCTTATTCCTTCCTTCACTGTTGCTTTTACGGGATCTACATTTCTCATCAATCCTACATCTTCTCCTGTAAAATCCCAAACCTCTGCTTTTACTGTTTGCTTCAATTCTTTTGGTAATTTGTCAGGGTTGAATACAGCATAAACGTCAGTAATCTCAGGATCCATATTAGCCATAGTCATTTTATACAATACGTCTTCATCAGGGGTCTCAAAGGCTATACCATCAGGGGTAAAAAATCTGGTGAAATTCATTTTGCTCAACAGGACTTGTCCTAATAGATTTACAGGACAAAGCGGTGCATTTCGGAAAATTTCCCTATGTTAACTTTTATTGGTTCTGTGAGATACGTTTTGATTTGTCTGTTGGATACTCCAACCACTTGGATTGTTTCATCCGAGAGAGGAAGATTCTTAACATCAGCTGACCTAACAGTTGATCGAGTAGCACCAGTATTTACTAGGAAAATAATATTTTCATCATTTACCTTTCCGTCCACAAAAGGGCCTGTCTGGTCTACTTCTAGAGTTGTGCCAAGTACGCACTCTTCTTCCTCCCTTCGGCACCGTCAATAACCTTCTTCTGACTCACTCTCATCACGTTGTAGCCAATACTGCGAAACAGCGCTAGCGCGCAGCAGCTTACTTACCTTCTCTTCGTTGTAGAATCCTGTCTCATTACTGTATTTCTGTGAATTTACGCCCTGTGGAATAGGCAGCTTTGGCACCTGATTCTGTTGGGTAATAACCTGCTGCTGTCGCTGCAGTTGACCACTCACCTCTTTCTGCAACTGCGGATTCAATGATGCATTATCACCATTAGTATTTGGGGGATATTTACACTCGGATTTCCAGTGCCCTATTCTTCTGCAATTATGACATGGCCATTTCTTTTTGGCTTCTTCAATATTACATTGTTCCTTTCCTTTTCCAGTATTAAATCTAGGTTTTGGTCCTGAATTATGTGCCTGTTCAATCAATTGTGCTTCTTGTCTTTCTGCTACCTTTACTTGTGCCCACATTGCTTTTTCTTTTAATTTACGCTATTTAGCTTCAATTTCATCACTGAAATATTTTGCATGTCTTAGTACTTCATGTATTTTCTTGTTTTGCCAATCTACAGTATGCTGCTTAATCATTTCACTAATTTCAGGACGTAGTCCATATACAAATCTGTATACAAAATGACTTAAATCCTTTTCACTCAAATTTTCATCACCACTAAATTACTTAAAGGCAAGAATTAACCTTTCATAGTATGCATGCACTGACTCCTTAGCTTCTTGATGAGTTCGGTCTATTTTTACCCAATCGGTCTCTTTAGGAGGTACTTTGTTTTTCAAAAAATTTATTTTTTTCATCACCTCTGGATCAGGGGCACCTGTCTTTGGATCTCTAGGGTATTCTTTTATAGGCCATTCTATTACAATTTTGCACTCTGTCCGTAAATCTGCTGGTACTAGTATGTCAAATAGGCTATTCAAATCAATCCACAAAACTTTTGATAATTTTACAAATCTGTCCACTTGTCTATACCACTCAACTGGCTTTTCGCGTAGTCGAGGGAAATCATTTGTAAATGACAAAATATCTTGCCTAATCCAAGGAACATGTACATATCCTCCTCCTGGAATTTCTCTCATAGGGCATTCTGTCACTATCTTTTCCTTTTCTCTTACGGGGAAAGCAGAAAACGTTTTCTCTGAGGCATCATCCCGTTTTCTAAACCACCTGCTTCTCCAGTTATCCACATCTCCCCATTTTCTTAATAAAATGATTATGTCTTTAATCTGAATTATTCGTCCTGTGGTGTTGTCGCGGGACGAGTGAATGCACGAGGCAGGGTTTATGCTGCAAGGGGTTTTATTCAGGTATTTTGCACACAAAAGGAAAATACGCCACAGTTCACAGGTTCTCCACCGGGGAATTGGCTCTTCATTCCTCTGGGGTTACATTGACTCTCACGGACTCTCCCGAACGGTATGAAACGACAAAAACAAAAAGGAGAAGACAGCCTTAGTATCAGGCGGTTTTGTGGCTACTGGGGAAAGGATAGTGAGGGAGCACCAGTACGACGGGTTGTGAAGGGGGGGGGACACCACCACCGAAATGCGAGTACGTGGTGATATCCACAAGGCTATGGATACCGCCCGTTAACTGCCCTCCAGGAATGAAACACCCGCCCGTCTCCAAGGCCCCTGGAACCTTTCATGCACCTGTTGGAGCCACGAACCTCCAGGTCCGTGGCTGGGCGCTTGGCGAGGAGTGCTTCCTGGCTCCTTGCTGTCCTGTTCAGCGTCGAGGTCTTGCTCCGCAACAGTCGTCTTTCCCTCTCCGCGTTCCGCTCCTACGGGCTTCTCCTGTGCATCCTCTCCGCTTCATTTCTCCTCCACTTCCTGGTTGAAAGTCCCGCCTCTAAGAAGGGGCGAATCCTGTTCGTCGTTTTCCTTGGGGGCGAGGTCTTGCCGCAGATCAGCTCCGGTCTTAAAGGGCCAGCAGCCTGGGATATCCGGAATTCCAGGGTCGCCAATGGCAACCTCCGCTCCCGGAAGCTGCAAACAAGAAGAGGGGCGTGTGACAGGTGAGTCTCTGGACTGGTCCCCGGGGGCGGGAAGGGGCGAGCCCAGACACATCCTCCCCCCAGAGGAGTCCCGGTCGGGGACACTCTGTACCCGGGAGAGAAAGTCCGCATTAGAGTTGGCCGTACCCTTCCTATGGCGTACATCAAAAGCAAAGGGCTGCAAGGAAAGGAACCAGCGCATAATGCGCGGGTTATTGCATTTGTTCCGACTCATCCACCCCAGGGGGGCATGGTCCGTATATAACAGAAAATGGCTACCCTCCAGATAGTACCGTAGCTTCTCTATGGCCCATTTCACCGCCAGACACTCCTTCTCGATAGTTGGATAATTCCGTTCTCGGGGGAACAGTTTTCGACCAATGAAAAGGATGGGTTTCTCGACGCCATCAGGTGTCAGTTGGGATAGGACGGCACCGATACCGAGTTCAGAGGCATCTGTTTGGAGTATGAAGGGTAGGTTGAAGTTAGGCGATGCAAGGACAGGCTCGCTGGTGATCGCCCCTTTCAGTTTTTCAACGGCAGTCAGGACGCTAGGAGAGGGGTGCAGCAGGGCGTCCTTTGGGGTGTTCTGTTTTAGAAGATCTGTTAAGGGTGCCGCTATCTCTGAGTATTGGGGGATGAAGCGTCTATAATATCCGAGGAGGCCCAAGAAAGCACGGACTTCTTTCTTAGTGGTGGGAACCGGTGTTTCGGTTATGGCCTTGACCTTTTCTATTTGAGGTTCGATGCAACCATTCCCTAGCAGGTACCCAAGGTATCTTACACGGTGAAACCCCACACGTGACTTCCGTGCGTTGATGTGTAGACCAGCGTCCTGTAACTCCTGCACCACCAGCCGACAGTGTTCAAGGTGGGCTTCCCAGGTGGGACTGAAGATCACTATGTCATCTAGGTAGGCAGAGGAGTACGCCTGATGGGAACGCAAGATCTTGTTCATCAGACACTGAAAGGTTGCTGGGGCACCGTGTAAGCCGAAGGGCAATACAGTAAACTCAAATAGGCCGTATGGGGTGGAAAAGGCGGTCTTTTCTTGATCACTACCTCGCAAGGGTACCTGCCAGTATCCCTTGGTTAGATCCAGAGTGGTGATGTATCGGGCAGTCCCTAATTTCTCGATCAACTCGTCCACTCGGGGCAAGGGATACGCATCGAGTTTGGAGATGGCGTTAACTCTTCTAAAATCAATACAAAAACGATGGACTCATCCGGTTTGGGCACTAGGACGTTGGGGGATGTCCATTCGCTCTGTGAGGGCTTAATCACGCCCATTTGTAACATTTTATACACTTCGTCTGAGACGGCCGCCCGACGGGCAGCCGGGATCCTATAGGGTTTTTGTTTTATCACTTCGCCGGGTTTTGTTTCTATGTGGTGTACCACTAGACTGGTTCTTCCTGGACTGTCTGAAAAGAGGTTTTTATAGGGTATGAAAAGGTCTAATAAATCAGCAAGTTTCTCTTTGGGAAGGTCCTCATTCACCACTAGGTTTTCCAGAGTGCAGGGCGGTTCTTTCTCAGGGAGGGATACCTGGATGTTTGTGGAGGGGGCCCTAACCACTTTTTAAGGAGGTTAATATGGTATGACTGGGTCTTATGCTGGTTCACTTGCAGCCGATAGGTGGTCCGCCCTATGATCCCCACCACTTTATAGGGGCCACTCCACCCGTGTTTCACTTTGGGCAAAGAGGATGGTAAGAGAACTAAGGCCCAGTCACCCACCTGTAAAGAACGCCATCTTTTCCCTTTGTCGTATTGGTATTTCTGCTTTGCCTGACTTTTTTCCAGGTTTTTGTGAGTCAGTTCTCGTAGCTTGCCGATTCTAGATTTTAAATGGAGGGAGTATTCCAGGAGGCTCCGGGAGTTGTTTTCCTCCTTTTCCCAGGTTTCCTTAGTCATTTCCAGCAGAGTCCGCGGTTGCCGCCCATAGAGGAGTTCAAATGAAGAACACCCCAGACTGCTCTGCGTCTGCCCTCGGATGACGAAGAGGGCCAAGGGAAGGAGGCGGTCCCAGTCCTTCCCTTCGCTCACCAACATTTTCTTGAGGGTCAATTTTAGGGTGCCGTTGTACCTTTCAACTAGGCCGTCTGTCTGCGGATGATAAACCGATGTCTTGATGTGTTTGACATCCAATAATTTGCATACTTGGGACATCAACTTGGAGACAAACGGGGTGCCTTGGTCTGTTAGGATTTGTTGGGGAAAACCGACTCTGGAGAAATATTCCAGCAGTTTATCTGCAATGATGGAGGTCGTAGGGGTCCTGAGAGGGAAGGCCTTGGGGAAGCGGGTACAATAATCTACTAACACCAAAACGTATTGGTGTCCTTTTGAGGACCGGGGTAGGGGGCCTATGAGGTCCATGCCTATACGCTCAAAATGTTGTCCTATAATGGGTAGTGGTTGTAAAGGAACCGGTGGGGGTCGATATGGATTTTTCAATTGGCAGACAGAACACTTGTGGCAATACTTGCTTATCTGGGCATATATACCGGGCCAATAGAAGTACTTCAGGATGTTCTCTGTTGTTTTCTGGGAGCCCACATGACCGGCTAACAGGTGGGAATGGGCAAAGAATAGGACCTGTTCCCTAAATTCTCTGAGCACTAGGAGTTGAGGGGATGCGGTAGGGCTGGCGGTTCTATAGAGGAGACCGTTCTGCACCGTGAAGGCGGGATAGGTCAGGATGTGATCTGGGAGGGTGTTCCGGGCCTCTTGCCAGGCATGAGAAAGGGTGGCATCGTTTACTTGGGCCCAGTGGAAGTTCTTGTCTATTCTCCCGGGTTCCTGAGTTAAAAGGGCAGGAACACTATCCCTATTGGTTGAGGTACCCACGGTGTGTAGAAAAAGGGAAAGGAAATTGGGATTGTCGGTCCCCAGTATGACATCCTCAGGGAGATCAGACATGAGCCCCACGGTAACTTCGGATGGACACCCTTTTTCCTGGCACTGAATGGGCACCCTAGCTGTGGGATAGGTACGAACGTCTCCGTGGACGCAATGTATTGCTACCTGTCCCCTGGGAATCCTTTGTTCTGGTCTGACAAAGTGGCTCCTGATCATCGACTGTCGACATCCTGAGTCTAACAGGGCGGTGACAGAATGGCTGTTTGGATGGTGACACACACGTAGAAGCAGGTCCCTATTTCAGCAGTGTACATGAGGTTGCGTGGTACGTAGCTAATGTCCATGGGTTCCTCCATTTTTCTTCGGGGACAGACCCGGGCGATGTGGCCCCAGTCGCCACACTCGAAGCATTGGGGTTGTCGCGGGATGAGCGGCTCTGGTTTGGTAGCACGGACCTTCTCTGGTTCTCTAATAGGTCTGAGTGGTCTCCTGGGCAGGGGGTTGATCCTTGTCCCCTTCTCTGGCTCCCAGGGAGTGGTGCGGGGTTGGGCCCTGACAAAGGATGTCGCCATCTCGACATCCTCTTCCATGGTCAGTCCGGCGTGTTGTCTAAGCCACCTCTGTGTGGCATACGGGAGGGCTTCCAGAAACTGTTCCAGGATGCAAGTACGCGGTGATACCCACAAGGCTATGGATCCCGCTCGTTAACTGCCCTCCAGGAATGAAACACCCGCCCGTCTCCCAGGCCCCCTGAACCTTTCACGCACCTGTTGGAGCCACGAACCTCCAGGTCCGTGGCCGGGCGCTTGGCGGGGAGTGCCTCCTGGTTCCTTGCTGTCCTGTTCGGCGTCGAGGTCTTGCTCCGCAACAGTCGTCTTTGCCTCTCCGCGTTCTGCTCCTCCGGGCTTCTCCTGCGCGTCATCTCCGCTTCCTTTCTCCTCCACTTCCTGGTTGAAAGTCCCACCTCTAAGAAGGGGCGCATCCTGTTCGTCGTTTTCCTTGGGGGCGAGGCCTTGCCGCAGATCAGCCCCGGTCTTAAAGGGCCAGCAGCCCGGGATATCCAGAATTCCAGGGTCGCCAATGGCAACCTCCGCTCCCGGAAGCTGCAAACAAGAAGAGGGGCGTGTGACAGGTGAGTCTCTGGACTGGTCCCCGGGGGCGGGAAGGGGCAAGCCCTGACAGGTGTTTAGATTGTCAATATCCTTCTCAGTAAAGTATACTCTATATGGTTTTTGCAAAGCTTTTACTTTTTCCATGTCTATACCAATTTCATTTGCTATTTCCTCTAATCTCTCGTGTAAGCTTTTTGCTCTCCAAGTTATACTTTTGCATAAAAACAGTAATTTTTCATCTTGATAAGTTTTCAATTTTTCTGTTGGGATCGTCCCTACTATTAACTCTTCCAAAACCATCCTTAGTTTTGCCACATCTATAGATTGAGATTCTCTGTCTTTTCTCTGTAAGCTCCTTAACCATTCACTTAATTCTTCCGAAGTAGGACCTACTGGTTTCTCCTCATTTCCTCGTTCTGAGTCTCTTGGGGTTTCTGATATGGGATCTGTAGTCATTATCAATCTCTCAACCAAACCTGGATTTACTGTTAAACTTTTAGGCGTACTCTGTTCTGATGTACTTATTGTTTGTCTCCGTGGGTTTTCTTCTGAATTTATCCTTGGCCTTTCTGTCTGTCTATTACTATTATAAGGGACCGTTAAACAATGTTCATTTTCCTTCTGTTTATCAAAAATAGGCATTACTGGACCTATAGTTACGGGAACAGTCACGGCTTCTAAGTTTTTAGTCAATTCCCTAATCTTTTCGGTTAACTCTAAAGTGGTTGTTGCAAGTTCTGTTGAATTTTCACTACTTACCTTGTTATCCTGTTTTCTCTCTATTTCTCTGAAAGAATTATTTTTCCCTAATTCTTGTGATACTGGTTCAGTCTTAATGCTTCGTAAAGTCTCTCTCATTGGGGCGCTTGGTGTCAATATTTCAGAATCTGGTTGATACGGGGTGGATTTTTATAAAACATGTCGTCAAGAATATAATCCTCAGATTCATTCACTCCATACCCTCCTGACCCTATATTATGTCTCTTTTCTGTACATTTTTTACCACTAACTTCTTCAACATGTCTCACAGGAAACAAACCATCAGCCATATTTGCACTTCGCCATCTCCTCATTCTGTCATCATGATTCTCTTGACAATGGGATCTACCAAACATGTACCTATATCTTCCGCCGCTCCTCTGTCTTTCTCTGTCATGCATCTCATCTTCCCATTCCGTCAATGCTTCAAACTGTGTTGGTCTAGGTCTCCGTTCTAGACTCATCATTCTTTCTCTTAAATTTCTCAAAACCGCTAAATTAAATGAACCATGCTCTGGAAAACGCCAAAACTCCATCGTCTTTCATATATTTCACCCAATTGTCTAACCAAATGCATGTATGATATTCATATTTTGCAACCATAAAGGATGCGGGCGATTTTGGTGGAGGAAGTAACTGTCCCTCTCTAGTCTTAATCGTTTGTCCTTTTTAAATAAACCCTTTATCTTTCCAAACCAGGACTTTTTCTCCTTTTCTGGTGGATCGTAATACATCATTCTGTCATCCGTGTATCGCTAGTGTTTCCCTACGACTATTCTGTTGTCTTAGCAAATTGTAGCGCGACTCACACTAACGCACCAATCCGGAGCGTCTATGTC
The DNA here is from genome assembly GCF_964204655.1 of Triturus cristatus. NCBI lineage: Eukaryota > Metazoa > Chordata > Amphibia > Caudata > Salamandridae > Triturus > Triturus cristatus. The sequence continues at coordinate 674,600,875 of NC_140593.1, read as the reverse complement.
ACTTCTGCAATTCTCCAATCTCAGCGCGACCCGCACTAATGTACCAATCAGCAGCGTCTACGTCACTCTGTACCAATCTCAGCGCGACTCACACTAACGCACCAATCCGGAGCTTCAACGTTTCTTACCAACTAGCCAATCCCAGCGCGGTCTCCCTGACGTCAGCTTTTCTCGCTGTCGTAGCTCCTGCTGACCCCTCCTTTACAAAATGTATCGGTAACTTTTCTTTACGTTCTCTTTTACTCAAAATCTGTTAGTAATGACATAAAAACATCACCATTGTCCGCTTCGCTAACCAAAGAACAGTCAATGACCTTTTTCACAAGAATTCCGTCTTTCCTGAGAGCAGTGCTTACCTCTGCCCTACTACAAAATCGTTACTTCCGTTGATAAAGTAGCACATCCCTCTACCTTACCCTTCTAACAAGCATTAGCTAACCGTTTCTCCAGAATTAAGACACCTAGTTGGAGACGTGATGCTCCTGAGAAATAAAACCAGTTTTACAATTAACCTGAATGCCTTTCATTCACGCACTTTCATACGGAAAATGTAGTTCATTCACACAGAATCCTGTCTTTCCAGAGAACAGCGAACAGTCTGTCCTACTACAGAATTATAACACTCGTTAACAAAGTAGCACTTCCCTCTACTTTATCCTTCTAGCAAGCTTAGGGAACACCTATTACCTTTCCAGTGATAAGCGTTATTAGAGCTCCTTTTGGAGTCCTGGTACTTAAGACCAAAATGTTATAGGTGACCTTCGCTACCATTCACTTCTTTCATACAGAAATTTTCCCTAATGGCAACACACGGCGATTTTACCGAATCGAACCCAGACAATGCGTTGTGCAACTTCAATTGTTACACGTTTTCCCCGTGTACCCACAGGGCAACAACAATTCCGTCTTTCCCGAGAGGAGCGCATACCTCTCCTCTACTACGGAACCGTTACAAACTTCCGACTTCCTACATCCCAGAAGCCGTCAAACAACATAGAACTCGACGCGACTCAACAGAGTGTTAATACATCAACCAATACTTATCCTACAATCAATAATCAATAAGCAATTTACAAGCAATAATCACCAAACTAAACCAATAAAAACCCTAACTCTGCTACCAGAAAAACAGTTGCAGCGCCGAAACCCTGGTAACGGGAAAAACAAAACCCGTACCGGAATCCTCCCTTCAGCAGACAAAACGTCACACTAACTCATTCACACATGCAGTCATTGGTGGGGCCCATAACACCAACATTCACACTAACCATTCCACGGTCTGCACACAACAGGAGGGATGAGCGGTTCAAGCGCTCGACATGTGAGGGGAACACCTTATAACCTATAGGGAGAGAAAAGTTATCTTACAAAATGTACATCAATACCCCTTCCACCTACCGATCTCAATCCTAAACATCAAGGCACTCCTCCCACAATGATCGATGAATCATTTAGTTGGATTGGTTGATGGTGATTTAGATCCAGCTAAAACACATTAAAGATTTAGATCTTACCTTCCTCAATAAACCACACAAACTCATTATTTGTTAATCAATATCTTTTTATCTAATTTTCTAGAAGGGTTATGTTTGCATCTGGAAATTGATATCAAATTTCAAATATAGCGCAGAACATCATATTTACCTAATCTGCCTATTCGGAGTCCTCTAAGTCATCGGTCATATGGCAGTCGGTTGTCAAAATTCAAAGTTCTTTGCTCAGCACGCTACAGTCTCAATAGATCAGCAAAGACCAGAGACGTGCAAGCATCTGTCAGTGCCCATAGAATTAGGAAAACTTCGCAGCCATCAAATAATTGGGCAGCATCCGGACCATCTAGGATTCAGGGAACACAGCAGTCACCCTAAGTAGGAGAGTTCGTGTAGCGTCACCGTCGTCGTCATTGTCATCGAAAAGAGCGATCGCATTGCCTCCCTCTCTATTCTACCGCGTATTTTATAATAAAATCAAAGCAAGAAGATACATTTAGTTATTTTAATACAGTCATGATTGGTTGGTTGAGAGCATCCGACAGGAACTTTTTGGGATATTGGTACAGTTCAAGGGGTGATGTCACACGTTCATTTAATGTCGGTCCATTCTGGTTTACTGTGGACATCCATGGTCTTTCGTCTTGGCCGTCATCCCACAGTGACCTTGTTTGAGAACACTAGGATCAGGGTTCATGATGGGGTCTGGAAGACTTTGTCACTTCTGCGCACTTCATTCCGTGCCTCGTGGGACAGTGGCCACTTCGTCGTGTCACGTCGGCGGCCATTTTGAGATTTAGGCCCAAACGCCAACTTAAGCGAAACAAACACAAAAGAGTAATTAATGCATAGAAATGTTAAATTTAATGTTAACCCCTCACTAATCCCTCTATGTGCTTGTATTTATCTAGCGTATAGCAACATTTAAAGCATTTATATTCACCCTTTTAGTCCTCCTCTCGGGCAACATTACAAAGACACCACAAAGCAACATATATCATACAATATTCTATTTATTACATATACTACTGTTAGTATGCGTACGGATTTTAGTCAATAAAGGTTATTTAGCCATGCAATATGCAATCCCACGTGTAATTTTGGATATTAGTAATGTTGGATAAATATTCATGCACACTCATTTAATAATATTATAATTAATAGATTATTCAATTAGTATTTTCATGCAGAATGGGGAAGGTATACAAAATGTTGTACTACCCGCTCCATCAAATGTACTCATTGGCACAATTATGATCTTTGTATAGTGGAAGAAATTTCTGACTTAAGACATTTGAAAAAATTAGATCTATTCCTAGGAAATGCCAGGCTTCCCTGGTGCACCATGAAAGTGCTAGAGTAGTTCATGAATGCCCTATAAGGGTCTGCAGCGTTTTAGCAAATTTGATCCCAAATGTTTCAAACAATTCTCAGGGTAAAAGTACTCTCCCTTAAATCATCTACAAGAAATCTGTTAACTTGTTTTGCTGGTGGAATTTGGGGGAAATATCACACTCCACCACTTACATAGATATCCGTCCTCATATGATGGCTATGAGGTTGTCTGTGACCCATTTCTGGAAATGCTTGACCTACCCCATTGCAGGGAGCAGGACTGGCTTTAGGACATGCCACCAGTGCAGCTACACCTGGCGTTGACTTTGTTGGGGGGCGCTGTGTTTAAAAATAATGTTTTATTTAAAAGTACATGAACTTCCTTGTGCACCAGGCTGTTTTCAGGTAACAATAAAAAAATGTCAATATAACTCTGGTGATTGATGTTTCTACTGATAAAAGTTCGAAATGTTGGTTAGTGGCAGTTTTGGTTCATTGTAAAGTAGCGCAGAGGGTTAATGTGCCTGCTGCAAAGAACGTGTACCATGTAGATCACAGACACCTTCGGGTAAAGTCTGCGCTATATAAAAACGCATTAAATAAAATTAAATAAAAATAAACTGAATGTGAGTGAACTTAGTACTACAAACAAATGAAACGTAGAGAGAGGCTATGGAGAGGTGAGGTGTACTGTTGAGAGTGGTAGTGAGGGAACTCATGGTGGAGAAGGAGGTTATGGGGGAGCCAAAAAGGCTATCGTAACGGCCGCCACCAGCGCTCGAGCCGGCCCTGGAGAGTCTTAACCTCGATCAACGCCACCTCGATCAACACCCCTCTCCCCCCACCTCGGGTCCAGCTGCGCCAGTCTGCATACCTTCAATTTTCACCTCCCATGCTGTGAAACTTCTGCAGTTTCACTGACCGGCATAAACGTTATTAAAGATCCCAAAATTACTATCAAGATAGAAAATAAAAATACTGCCAATAAACGTGTCATTTTAAGGGTGCAATCTCTTTAATTGGACTTTACGATGTCAACGTGTACATCCTAGGGTCGAGGTCCACATTGTAAAAGGGAAGACGACGAGATGCCAAAAGAAAAGCCCCATCATTCTGAGTACTCACCGCGTGGCGTGCCCTTGGCAACAAGAAATCCACGCCACGCGCAGTCAGACAGTGGCGTGATGTTGTTAGCTCAGCGTCTGCGCCCTTTTAGCCATTACATTGGTGCACTAAACACTGAGAAGTGATTGGTTGGGACTAACGGCAGTCTGGGATACGTAACCGAGTCAGACATTTCTACATTGTACATTTTTTAATGTAATCCGAAAGACGGTTGAAAAAGAAAGCATAATCTACAATAACTAAGTAATACAACTTTATTTCTGCAAGTTGAAAACGTGTATTCTATTTAATGTGCTTGAAAATGTATGCATACATTTCCTTTAAAGCCCGTTTGACCATACGCAATTAAAACTTTCATTTTTAGTAGATTGTACAAAAAGTCTTAAACGAGCCCAGAAGCATTGGTATTTCTTTACGAGTGATATTGTAACACTGAGGTAGCTACGCCATGTTAATATAGTGACGCATTAGTAGGACCCTTCCTGTTCGGGCTCCTGTTGACGGGCGCGCTGGACTGCCTACGCATGTTCTCAAAGGATTCTAGCTCTACATTTTTTTACGATGCTGAGAAGACTGTGGTTGGTTGGACAGGAGATTGACACTTCTGTCGCCCAAAAGGAGCAACCCTAGCCATCCGTCTATTGGACCCGCCTTGCTGCTCTAACTACGTAGTGTGGAGTGAAAAGAACATTGAAGAGGTAAGCGGACTGTAGAGAAGAGCATCAGTGGTTTGCCAGCATGACCTCTACCAACAACTACCAGTGGCTGGAGAACACCGACAAACCCAGCTCCCGGTGAGAACCAGGAGAAGGACTCTCGTGGGAGGGAAAGCGCTAAAGGAAAGAGACTTGGACACTCTCTGCTCGGCGACCCCGCCCCATCTGTGCTTAGACTTTGTGGATGGGAGGTCCCTGGGGAGATGAGTTGGCTACTCTACTAAATTCCTAATGCGCCCTGCTCGGAACCTTAAACCTTAAATGTCGCTTATACGCTCTCCGTGTGCATGCTTCCTGTATGTGGACCCACCACTACCACCTTCGTAGAATTATAACTGTCGATCTCCCGGGCAGCTTTCCATACATACAATTTCGGGAACAATGCATTCTGTTTGTTCAGCCCTGAAGGAAGCTGCCCCCCCCCCCCCAACCATCGTTATATTTTGTTTAGTCCGCCGTGCCGTGCCAGGGTGCTTCGTGTCAAAAGATTCGCTGAAAAAAATACGCAGTTAAATTGTCTGGCTAAATTGCCCCTTGTGTCCCCACGACACATCCTGGTGGCGCTTTGTATCAAGGATCTCGCCTGACAGCGCTCTGCATGGGGGTTCGCCACTTTGCGCCTCCATCTTTTTCCGAGTGGGATTGTGTTGTATCCCTATAAATTGCGTGTTCGTTATTGAATGTCCCTGACGCATACTGCATTTGGATTTCCATCCCCTGCCTGTGAAACACTCCTTACTTCAGTGGATCGTAACTTGAATCCCAGCAGATTCTTTTTTGTGACATATACTATTGCCCTATTTTAAGAGATTCTGAACCACGGAGAAGAGCGAGCTGAGTAGCCTAGTACGTTTCTTAGCAAACGGTACTGAACGTCTGATGTGTATTAACGGAGAGGGGAAACATCACACGAGGGGTATATGTAATACTAATTTGCTATTTCTTTTTATTTTGACTTGAATGTAAGCGTAACTAGGAGACAAAGGTCTAGGTCGGTATTATTAGATTACCCAAACTACAGTGACGGAGCAGACCAATACAACACTCCCTGGATCTTTCCCTTATGGGATTGAAAGTGCCACACGTTTCTGCTGCCAGCTTCTGGCCTGTGTGTTTTGTTAGGCTTCATGAGTGTGTGTGGCCACGCCTGGAACATTTGCAGATAGGTTGCTTGATATGAGAGTAGGGAGACTGCTGGAAAAGGGGAGAGCGATTACAGAGCGAAGTCATAGCAACGGGAAATGCTGCTTTTCCATCCTTTTGGAAGGGAGGCGCGAGCAACGCTGTTCCAAAAGGGGAACTTGAACTCGCACTCCTGGGGCTCCGACTCCGTGCCAGTAACGTAGAGTAAAAAAAATACGTACCACGTGATATTCAGCTCGGGCTTCAAAAATCAATCGTACAAATGAGAATATCTGCTGAGCTATGGACGCCCGTTGATTCATAAAGGTAAAATACAGCATGGGTTATACAGCCCCCTAGTGCACGCTCTGTGATCTACCACACACAAGATACAAAATGCAAGCATCACAGGCTCAGGTGCACAATACAAGCAAGCTTCGCCGATTGTACAGGACATCGAGTATTGTGCGAACACTTTATATAAACCGAATGTGTTTGTTCTTTTGTAACTTGAAATAATTTTCACAATTTATATCTTCTTACAATGGTAAACAGCGATTTTTGCTGGATCTTAGTACATGCCTTGTATCTATCCTATTATTGACTTTTTTCATTCAATGCACTTCTTAATTAGTGTGCTTCTGAAAATCTGTTGCACCCCTGTTTAATCTAATAGATGGGTGCACCCCGACTATCCATTCTGAAATTCCCACCGTGCTTTGGAGATGCTGGGCATTTTTGGTAGCTTCCAATATAGTGTCAATTGTCAGCACATGGAAAAAAATTCTAAATCTGTATGTTTTTTTCTCCAAAAGGAAGAGTATTTCTGTACATTGCCATCAGGTTTGCGTGTACATTTTCACTCGTTCATATAACCTAAAATCGATTTCCACGAAATTAGCAGTTTGCCTTATTAACTAGATTAAGGTATGGCTTTTCAATACATTGACAGTGTTGTGGCTAAGTTTATTTACATTTTTTAGTAGGTGAAAGTCTGCCACATTCTCCACTGTCTTGCCACTGATTAGTGAATAACATCACCTTCATGCTATCTGGTATTTTAATATTTGCAGTGGTTCGCCCATGCTTTCGAAATCACCTGCTGGTCTTGTATTTGTTTTTTAGCTTTGGATGTCCAACTTGTTACTTGATTGAATTGTCGGGGAAAAAATCCTTTAAGTAGTGCAAATCATTTAATCACCACATCTGCAACAAAAGGGAGTACAAAAAGGTTTATTGTACATGCCAGGCTAATTCAGCTGGGAGAGTGATGTGCTATGAACGAAGCACAAGTCAGTCTCAACTAACATACACTTTGGATCTACTTCTTATAATACTAATTTTGGCCTAAATCCATATTTAATACAATGTTCACAATAGAAAAAGCTTCCTGCTTTTCCATTATGTCCCACCCAGATTACATACATTTATTTAAAGAACAGCTCTTTCCTGTTGTTTGTGACTTCTCATGCCAAACTAACAGACTACAATGGAAAACATTCTTGCTGCTCTGAATTTCTTGTTACATATCCTAGGCAGGACTTTCTCATCTCGAATACAATGAAGAGGAAAAAACACTTAAAACAAACCGCGTTGAGACCTTTTTTTTTTTTTAAAGCAGGCTGTAGGTCTTTTCCAGATACAATTGTGAAACTTTAACATGCACGTTTAAACAGCATTATACTGTTTTTCTGTCTTTACATAATATTTCACAGTGTGTGGGCACGTGACAGATAAAACTGAATAATTAGGTCCTAAATCTAAATTGGGGTTTTGATTCCTTTCAGAATCGTTTTTAGGTCGAGCCATGGCAGAGCATGTGCTGTCTCTCAGTTACATGCTGTATTCACACTGTGGGCTTACTGCCCACCCATTTGCCTTTTTTATTCGTTACACCTTTTGTCCTTTAAAACACGTTTGCTACTGGTTAATCTTTGCTTTTTGTCCCTCCTTGTTTTCATTTGTTTCCTCCCACGGAGCAGTGCCTAAGTACTGGTATCTTTCCACTTGAGTGTTTGTGTTCTTTCTTGAGTATAATTTTTATATTTGTTTCCTGCTCATGGCAGCCTAAAGGCATAGTTTTAATGTGAGCATGGAGGCCGTGCAATTTTGATTTCATTAGCATGGCATCCGTGCTGCTTTTATTTTATCAGCACTGCGACCGCTTCATAGACACCACGTGTTTGTTTCTGCACTTTTTTTTTTTGATCAAGAAGGTAGCGTGTGTGTGATTTTTGACGTACAGCTTTCATTTTATCAACACAGCACCTGTGTGGCTTTTATTTTATCAGCACATCGCCTGCTGCACAGACACTGCATGTTATGTTTCAGTTTAAAAAAAAGGTAACGTGTGATTTTGCAGATGGATCCAATTACGCTCGGTCATCATAGAAGCAAAACACCCACCCGTCCGTTTGTGATTTATATCCATAGCTTCTCGTGGTTTGAGTCAGCCTGCCATTAAGATTGCGGCCCCTACATGTTTGCAGTGGTAGCAGAAGGAAATGAGTGGCAGCTGCACTGTGGTATTCTTTAGCGAGCTGGGTGCCGGCCAGCTAACACTTTCTCGCCTGCATGCGGCCATCAGTGACTCCTATCAAACTGTTTACGATACACTTGCCAGTCCGACTTCCCTTCACCTTTTTAGTTTAATTTAATATTTACTAGTTCCTCAGTGTTTGCAGTTAACTTACTTTAAATTCCCATGTAAAGTGTGTACAGGACATATTCGCCAACTGCTTGATAACAGCATGGTTCCTTAGAGTGATCCTACAACATGATTTCTAATTGATTGTTAGTTGATGGTTAACTAAAAATAGCCCGAATGTAGTACAACCGTGCCTCTCTGAGGAAGGAGGGGCTGGGGCGCTGTTATGTAGGCACAAATGAGCACTGATGGCTAGGCTGGCATCAGAAGTGTGTTCAGAGTGCCTCCTTCTGTTGAATGCTCTTTTTTTGTCCTGAGGCTTTTGACACTGGCAAACGTGTGTGACAGCAGCTTACGGTGAAGAGGAGTTACCCAAAGCCTGCCACAAATAGCCCAAATGTACCCCAACCATGCTGCTCCAAGGAAGGAGGTGCTGGGGTGCTGTGATGTAGGCACGAGTGAGCACTGGTGGTTGGTTGCTTCTCTCGTTTACAGTGTTCCTGCCTTCTCCCCCCCCCCCCCCATCACATCTCCATGTTGCCTACCCCTTCTCCCCAACCCTCCGTTCTTGCTTTCCCGTCCCGCTCTTCCACCCGAAAATAAAAAGCGATGCCTGCGCTGGCTGCAGCATAGTTTTTGTTTGGCAAGGAGGAATGCTAGGGCTTTTGTCAGAGTTGACACTTTGGCAGACTGTAAGCAGGGTAAACATGTTATTACTCTCACCTCATTGTCGTTCCTACATTTACCAGAGCGGAACTTCACGCAAAGTACAAAACAGGATTGGTTTACCTGAGCTGTGAGGGTTGGGTGTAATTTATTTGCAAAGGCAGTCCCACGTTTTTGTTGTTGTTGTAATCTTTTATTTTTTATTGACGACAACGTTAACACATTATGATCCTTATTGCAAATCATTATACAGAGCTATGTATTTATAATGAGTCATGCTTAATCATATCTTATTCTAGCATCTTTCCATATGGTGATACTGTTCCTCCCTTGTGTTACTCATTCTGTGATGGAAGTGAGGTGATGCGTCACCTGTGGAGGCTCACAAATGTTTCCACAATACTCATTCCACTTTCCCCATATTTGCTACTACTTTTTGGGACAACCCATTGATTCATATATTGTCTTTTCCATTAACATGCACCAATCCATTATGCTCTTCCATGCAGTAATTGTTGGTGTTTCTTGTGCTCCCCACAATCTGGCAATGTTACGCGTAGCAACTATCATTCCCAGCATCACCCAGGTTTTCTCTTTACTATTTAGGTCTGTGGGTTCCCAGATATTTAGAAGACATAGTCCTATCTTGGGTGCTATCTTTGTTCCTAGCACTTCCCCCCATGCATTGGATCACTGCTGTTTAATATCTTCTAACGTGGATACATTCCCAGATAGTATGGATAAATGTACCCTCTTGGGCACACCGTTTCCAATACTCAGCGCCGTCTCTGTAACCCATTTTCACAAGAGTTGGACCTGATGAGTATATTCTATGTAGTACTTTGAGTTCTACCAGCCTTGGTCTCGAGGAGATTGCGATTTTCTAGGGGGGGTGCTAAGGCTTCCTGACCGCCGTCGTCCCCCAAGTCCACAATATCTTTAGTCCAGCGGTTCTAAATAAAAAAGCAAATCTTTCTCTCCGCTACCTTATTTATTTTCATTTTGTTTACCAGCACCCCTGAAAAACTGTAATTTCCCTAATCGAGCTCATCCAGCCCTTTTACTAGCTCATAATAGTTTCCTTCTGACTCTACCAGCTATTCCAAATCTTCCTGGTGGTTCCCATTTTGTTTAACATTTATTTTTTCCATTCTCTCCAGTTTTAAACTTCTGCCTCGATTCGTGCCAATCAAACACACCCCATGGAATGTTCACTAGACTGAAGTTAGAAAACAAAGTGCCTTTTGAAAATAAAATAAAAAGTACTGTGCGTCCCAAACCCAAGGCAATGGCAGTCATATGCAACAACATAAAAGTTCGAGAAAGAGAACAAAGTACTGGCTTGCATACAATTATGGAGTAATCGGGAACAAACATTGTTGATATATATATTTATTTTACCTATACAAACTACCCATAAATCAAAATGGCTTTGGGTCCCAGAATAATGATCGCTAGCGCAGCAGATAGTGTGCCTGTTAAAAACATATGTATCCTGGTGGTGGTATTTCAAATCCTAGAATGTTGCTTGTATAATTTTGCAATGCAGTGGCAGCAAGCTATACTTACTTTGTGTGGCTGGCTTAGTTTACTGTATGGCATCACGCAGGCGAGGATCCTACAGTATTCTATGGTGCTGGGAGCATAGGTATTCGATAAAACGTTCAGGTTTATTTGAAATGTTGTTCAGTTCATTCCGTAAACTTTTATTTTCTATAGTTCTTGCCATATTTATTGGTCAGTACATAAGAAGTTGCTTTCGTTGATTGGTCTTGATGACTTTAACGAGGCACCACTCCTGGGGAAATGTATCTTTTTTTAATGGGAAACGTCTTTTGGTCATAACACACCAAGTTATCCTAGCAATTAATTTACTGTGTTTAAAATAGTGCTGTTAGACACAATACAATATGCATGAAAATAAACACGCACTTAATGATGTAACATAATTTACATTGTATTGTATTTATCCCAGGATAATGTGCTGCATGGCTATACACTTATAAGGTCCAAAAGGTGAGACCTATTGTCTAGTCCAATGCTTGTTGTTGTTACATCGCACAGCATCCTAATTATGTGCCAGTTGATGACCCATTTACTTTTCTTATATGCGTGAACAATGGCTGTCAAAGGGAATTCTTCCTACTTGAAAGAATGCACATTTCCACGCATACCCATACTAGTAATGTAACTCCCAAACAAACGCTGGCTGTCTTTGTTGCTGATACCTAATCACATAGGCTCTGTTACCATGGATGTACTACTAATAAATCCACTTGCCCCCCCATTCCCTTTAATCTGGTGTAGGGTCAGTTACTGAAGCATCTGGCCCCAGATCCTTATCCAAGTTCATTTCTCCTGCATCAGAAATCTGCCCATAATAATGGCAGCTTATGCACTACGTAAGTACCAAAAAAAAAAAAAATAGCAAGGTGTTTGTCTAGTGCTGTGATTGATGATCGTATCAGCAAGTTTATTACAGTGGAAAAGGTACGTGCGTTGTGGCTGTATATTTTTCACATTTGAGGGCAAAAATCTATTCAAAAGTATTGTGATGCCATGATTCTCTGTTTACAATTTCAAGAAACTGAAGTTTTGTTTATGTTCCGCTCACTTCAGCAAGGTTGAATCCAGACTAGATTACTTCATTCCAGCCACCAGACAAATACAGATATTCCTATTTCTCTGCTGATTCAGCTGCAGATGTCTCTATTGCATTGCTTTGGAATGGAGTTATTTCTTGAGTAAACCTCCTCCCATTTTTGCCTTGGATTTGTAGGTCGAAGTCTTGCTTAAGAATTCTTTGGGCCATCCTGAAAGCTTCCTGTGGAATGCATTCTGCCCATTGCTTACCCGTGGCATTGTTTTGTTACTCGCATTTGCTTTATATTTGCTGGGTTTATTTATTTTATTTAGACTGTCCACCTTGAGCTTGTCCCTCCAGTGGAGCATAGCCTGCTTCCTGTATTCTTCCAAAAGTGCTTGCTTTCTGCAAACAGACCTATTAATTTTGTTCTTGTCTCATTTGCTGTGCATTCAGACAGAGGTCAAATGTTAGGCTCTTTCTTCCAGGGAGCTTTGTGTTTACTTTTCTTTCTCTGACTGGAAAGTGTGAGGATTTATGTGACAGCCTAGCTGGGTATAGGAATGTAAAAATGCTGTAGGATGTTTTTTTCTAGTACACAACAAAATGTAAATGAACTGTACAAATCTTTCAGAATAGGAAAGCACAAATGAAGTACCTTTTTTTTGTTGTAATTCTGAAATGTGATGGAAACAAATAATTTAATAGGATCAGAACAAATCAATACATTAGGTGATGCCGATTTCCACACATTATCATTTGTGTGAGGTATAGTTTATCACTTAAACTGTGTCTGTGAAATTCTGATTGCTGTAATAACAGTGCACTACCACACCATGCATACCCCACTCTACGCAACTCTTCTCCGTGTCATTTCACGCTACACCACTCCACAACACTACTCCAATCTGTCTTTGAATGCACAGCAAATGTGACAAGATAAACAAAATTGGAAGGCCTGTTTATTTCTCATTCACTTCTGAACTCCAGCATGGTTTTTATGGGGGTGTTTCAGCACACCGCCCCATACTCTTGATCCGCCGGCATACAAACAGATACTCCACTACCATATACTCACCTGGGTCCATAAACACACTTACAATTGAGTAAACCGCTGGAGTCAGTTTATGATTTCCACAATTTAAGATGTTCTTCTTTATTCCTAACTAACCTTTCACTGATCAAAAAGTTCTTTCCTCTGGTCGATGGGACCATTAGTTGAACTAGTTGATGGTGAAAAGACATATGCTAACTTGTTCTTTTATTGAAAGTGAAATAATCACAGACTCAGGAAAGTTTAAAATCTTTATCTAAATTAAATTCATGTGATCTATCTCAAATGCACAGTTCAGTCGCCCTCATTCTTAGGAGAGAAATTCAATTAAACAATACTTTAGATACAAGCAATGACCAATGCTCAGAAAGGAAGAGGACCGAGAGAAAAGAACATCTACAAATAACACGGAAAATATATTTGCCAAGAATGGTGTGAAGACCAACCTCCTGGGCAAAGGACTGGTAAGGGCCCCCCGGGATAGATCAGGCGACACAGGCTTCAGGACAGGAATCGGGACAGGATAGATGACCTCTCTAATACCGACGCTTGCGTAGCACCCCTCTGACACTTCCTCCTCGATTCTTCCACGATCTTCTTCTAACCTAATTAAGTTATGAAAATAGGTTCTGCATTCGGTTCTTCATCAGCATCCCACAGGATCTCTCCCAGCATCGGCACCACCGACAGCATCCTGAGCTCTGCAGTATTCCGCAAATGTCTCTCTAACTAAAAACTACCTCAATTATACCTTTCGTTCTTCATGTACCACCCACTAAAGTTTCAATACCGTAAACATTTGAAATCTAATTGGTCAGGCAAGGGGTGGGGGGGGGGGGGGGGGAGATCATCACACCATGCTTATGTCATCAAATTCAGTTAGACTATTGTTCGCAAATCCATTCCCTTTATTTTTTATTCATGATCTTTATTTCGCACCCGCATTCACATTTCATCTGCAACATTTGTTTAAAATTCAACATGTAGGTCCATTTAGTTGAACTTTTGACCGCCCGTTCTCAGGCTCGGACACTCTGCGAGCTTGTCGCTCTTCCAACCTCTGTGTCCTCCTTCTGGGTCCACTCTCAATAGTCATGTGCAGCTGTCATGTGATTCAGCTTACTTCAGTTATACAGAAGAGGCCCAAATGCGCACTAGTAATAAAGTCAGAAAGACAGATGTTACTTAAAAAATAAATGGTTTCACTGTATACCACCCATCTTTACTCTATTCCCCTTTACTTATTAATACTTTTCCCTCATTAGCATTAGTAAAATAGCTAGTTTTCGCTTCAGCTAAGCAGGTGCCATGCACGCGATTCTTTAATACTCCATTTTAGTGCCTTCTGCTCATGTGCAAGAATTTCCCTCCCAAGCGTTACTTCGTCATGTTGCGTAGATGCAGTTGACGCATGTGCAGTAAAGATTTCCCGGTTAAAGCGGTTTTAGTAATTCGTTTGAGTTGTTAACGTTAGAAAACACATAAGCAAGCTCCACTAACCCGTTTGTTTCTGTGGTGCGCATTCGTTTTACACAAAACGTAATTAATAACATGTTAGTGAGTTAAACAAGCGGATTGCTTCTGAGTAAGTCTCTTTCTACGAGTCCTTGCTCCATCACTCTTACTTCCAATGCTTATGGCATGGGCAGCGATGACATGTACTGCAGTCTGCTATCCCTCTCAGGCCTCCATCTCTAGTTTTGTAGTCACTTACAAAGGGTTGCAAAAGGCAATCTCCATTAATATTCATGAGGCAGGAGATTTTTTGACACTCCTAAATATACCCATCGCTCTACGACTGATTAATACATACGTTGCATCACAAAATGAAGAGCATTTTTCAAACAAGTCTGTGTGCCATTTGGCACACACTGGTCTGTGAGCTGCCTTTATTACTTCAGACTCCTGAAGAGCAGAGAAGGGAGTCTGGAGAGGAAGTAGAGAAAGCTGACTTTGGCTGACCCCATGAAGCACTCTACAACTTTAGGAGCTACATAGACGCAGCATGGGTGACCACCTGCCCCCACGTGGGTACACCACTTCACTTGCAAGCACAATAACCACACAACCGGTTTCATTCTGGGGCTGAAAGGGCTCACATAACCTCCTATATGGAGTTAGCTGGGACTGTCAGACAGCCTACCTACTGGGAATCTGGTAAAAAAGATTTTGGTCCCACTACTAGAACCGGCTGTCACGCACCATTCATAGTGGCATGGCATCGCCACAGGAACGATGGTCACCAGTGTGGGAAATCAGGATCTATTCTTCCTCTTAAATAACGGAGCAGTCAGCCAGGGAGATATGTATATCATTGCAGCGAGTGTCCCTGCTTCGAGTGACCAGAGAGTCTGCGTGACAGGAAACGCAATGAGCATATATATATATAATATATATTTCATGGTTACATAGAATACCTATAACAATGATCTCAGCAGGGAAACATTGAAGGGTCAAGAGGGTCATGGAGATTACAGAGCTACAGGAAGGAGGTTCCCAGACAGGTTTTCTCGGTTGTGGTTGCCAATAACAATTACTTAAGTTCTCTTGTTTCAAGACGTACATCATACAACCTCTTATCGTAAACTTTGAGAAAGGAAACAGAGAGCTGGAACAGTAGCAGTAAATCCTAGGTAAAGAACTGCACAACTTTAACCATCTGAGAAGGCTTCCCTCTGTCCCTGGGTAACCGGGTATAGAAATATGTGACAAATAAGCACTTTCTATACTTGAAAGGTTGAACAATTATCCGGTCCAGCTGCAAGGCCATTTCTTTATCAGAAACTTAACAAGCATTTACAATGCAATGGTCTCGGCATTGTTAAAGTTAGAGCTATTGGCATTGCACATGACATTATTTTTGTTTTTAAAACATTTAAAGAAACGGCATTATTATTTACAATGTCAATAGCTTAATCACACTTGAATGCGAGACATTGCATTTGCACCCACACACAGGCTGCTAAACGAACCTTTCATGGTGACGCCGAGCAAGATTGGCCCGGCTGGACATCCCTCACTCAACTAGGCCTTTTTCCATCACCAGACAAAATAGTTATTTAACAAGATCTTGCAGCCTTGAAAAAGCCCAGGAGGACGCAACATGTCGGCTGCGGTGCTTATGAATCATGATGTACTTGGATGTGTTCCCTTAATTAAACAAGAAACATGTACTGTTTGTGTTTGGACTATATTTGACTAGTTAGAAATGTGAAACTTAACAAGGAAAGGAATTAACAATTGCAAATTTGACTGTGTGCGCTTAGGTGCCATTTCTCTATTTTGTAACTATTCTGCACTTGTTTAGAGTACGGTTGATTAACACCAAAGGTGGCTCGGTGCTGGCACCACAAAAACACCAACGAGCGCAATAAGACTTTTTACTGTGTTTCCTCTTGTACTGCCGTATACTGGGGGTAGATTTGCAGACATTAGGCTTGGCTACCACATGCTAGGTCTGGATCACTATTTACGTTCAACAGAGGTTTACAAACACCTGAGAACTCATGTCACCCTCCTATCGTTCTTTGCATGATAAAATTAATTTCCAATTCTGCTAATCCTTTAAAAGTTGTTTTTGAATACCATCTGCAAAGATAAACTAGTACAGTTAGTCGTATAAAAAGATATCAAAAGCTGAAATGTCTGCATTTTTCAGGATTGGACTAACAGCTCCAACTTTATTTAATCGTGCATAGCCCAGAGCACTCCGGTCCAATTTACCATAAACTCAATACAAAGTGTAATTACTAGGGGGAAAAAAAATAAAGTCATGTGGAAATTTAGAGACATGAAAAGATGGACTACCATGTCACGTAAGCAAAAGCAGACTGTCCTGGAGCCTTGCAAGATGCACCATCAATAGGCACATTATTTATCATCTACCTGGAGGAGGAAGTTTGCATCAAACCGAAACTAGTATTTTATGTCGGGGAAAGTAGACGTGTTCCCCCCCTTCCCCCCCCCCCCCCACCACCACCATTCCGTGATGAAACACTATTAAATGTTTCTACATCTTTCGTAATAAAATGTTCTTCTATCGATTACAATGATGAGTATTTTAGCTTCCTTCCCGGATGAACTATAACAAGGTCAACCAGTCCAACAGGTTTACTCTGGACAACGCCTTCCTGCCTTCCTCTCGCTCTCTGTTTGCTAAGACAACGACCCCAATCTGGTTGTTTAATACGAACGAGTGAACATTTGACAAACATCAATGTATAGTATTTAAACAAGTAACTACAAGCTCCTTTGTAAATGTAGGATATATCTTGCAAATTTTAGGAGAATCAGTTTATTACACTACTTTACATATATTGCAATATACCATTTTACATATGTAGTAACATGTCACATCATCACCATTTGCACACTGCTCTTATTAAGACCTCTCTGCGTCCGTTAAGTTCATAGAGGCTCGCCTCTTGGGTCACGCGAGTCACAATGGGATTTGGAGCCAGTACCACATTTAGGACACACAGAGCAACTAACGATCTGTCAACTGGTTAAGCACATTTCAAGTAAAAGTGGTCATTTCTGCTCAGCCTGATCTTCATTTCCCTCGGACGCTTTGGAGGAACCAACAGATGGCAAAGGACCTATTCAAACAACGACACATTACAGCTCTCACTCGTGGCATACTGAGACCTGCAGACCTATTTAATTACCTTTACACGTAATTTGCGGTTCCCATCAGCAGCTGTGACTTGCTGCTCCCACATATCTGTGTATTGATCTTACCAGCTGACGAAGTATTGCATGTAACCCCGTAAACAAAATATTCTGCAATGTAAAACGTTCAACGTACAAAAAAATACTGTTATTAATTTTAGAGCATCTGTAATGTTTAGCGTGCACCTGGAAGATGCATTTGCCCAAAGACGCAACTGCACTTATCTGACACTCATTTTACGTTGTGACGTGAAGCACAGCAGTTTATTGCGCCCATCTCATTTCCTTCATCCTAGGGTGGCAACCGTCCATCTCTCACGGACAGGCAGATGTCAGGAGCTAGATGAACGTCCCCATCACATACACATATCCCGCCCTAATCAAGTCTATGATTGGGGTATTGCACCTTAGGGGGGCAATCAACACACTAGGCTGGGATTTTGAAGCGGCAAAGTTAGCAGGCTCAAAAAAGAATTAGTAAGCAGACAGTTGGGCAGTAATAATCCCATAATAATTATCTCCTACATTTCCCATGTGTATATTATATCAAATGTTTAGGATATTACTGGTTAAAATGGAGACGTTTCTATAGTCCAAATGTTAAATAGCAGATCAAGGGAAAGGAATGAATAGACGATTACAAAACGTTCGGTGCCAAACCTAAACCCTCATTACGTCTTAGGATCTCGCTAACGGAACACAAAGGACATTTTCATTCCACTTCAGGAGCGAGATTCACAATTATTGAAAACGCATTGAACAGTTACCTTCACACCACACCAACGTACTGCGCACGGCCAACGGGCTTGTAAAACACATAGAAGTAACTGGTAGTAAATAATGCATGTTTGCCAGAGAACATGTCAGCCGTTACATATTAGGTCAGAACGGCTGACTACCATCAAACTACATACCGAGGAGCACAGGGGGAGCAGAGAGCAGGGGGAGTGGTGGACGGGGATGACGCCATGAACACCACCGCCTTTCTCCGAGGTCAAGCAGAAATGCCTCGGAGAAACGCTGTGGCATTTTCGGATTGGGGGGGGGGCGTGTTTTTCTTTCTTTCCTCTTACCATTGGCTGGAATGTTTACATTCCAGAGGAGAGAAAGAAAGTAAAAACACGTCCCCGAATCCGAAAAAGACGGGGCTTAAACGGACAGACGCCCCTCTCCTCCAATGGCTGGCCTCCGTTTAGGAAGCCAGCCAATGGAGAAGAGGGTCGGGTTCAAGCCCCGTACTAAAAAACGTTAAATCTCGCGAGCGAGACTGCGCAAGCGCAGCCTTCGCTAGCCGAGATCTAAAAAGCACCAGTTATAATATTGTCAGAACATCCATCACTTCCAGCTAATTATTTTCTTAGTCTGCGAGTCCAAAACCCCATTATTCATTCTATGGATAGGACAGTCTTCCCAGTGCCCACCTCTTTACAGTCTTCAGTCAAAGACCTGATTCTTACCCTCGATTGAACACAATTTATGCTCTACATCTGGCCTACCTCATGTTACAAAGGTCAGGAGAAACTTGCCAGTCTCTGCTAACAAGCTTCCTTTTGAGCAAGCATATCACAAAATAACATTTTTCTAAGGACAACGAATTAAAGGATGATTAAAAAATGGGTACACATTTTTACACTCTGGTAAGTGCTAAAAGAAATATCACTAAGTTTGTCCCCAATGCCCCAACATTTATTTTACTCTGTTGGTGAGCAGCATGCCATACTCACTCACCAAGAGACTTGTGATATTGATCTTTTGCACCAGAAATCATACCAAGTCTGCCAGGTTGCTAAAATGAGAAGCAGGTTGCCATATGCACACTGCCCCACTGGATTTTGAGTATATAACTTTACATGTCTACAACACAAACATTGCAAGATTTAAAAGAAAGCAAGAGCTCTAGCCACATTCCAAATTACCAACACAACAAACATGAAGATGGCTCATCTAAAACATGTTGTTCTCTTAATAGAAAATGGTCAGAATGCAGTATCGACTTCTTGTACATCTCTCTTTTGTCAGCACATTCATAGCATTGTCTCCTGTCGTCATTTTGATTAGTGGTAAATACTGGATGGAAGAATCTGTTCCTAATATCCAGGTGCAGCAGGCAAGTCATAAGTAGACCTTTACCCTTGTTGATATTATTATTATTATTATATTGGAGATAACGTTTAATTCACTGCGCTAGGTTTGTAATAATTTTACATTTTAGAAATTAATTTCTCTTTTAATCATACTTGCCCTCTAAAAGGTTGTCAGGGTTGCTGGTGTAACAAAGGGAGCAGTGAGGCTGCTATTCTCTTTTCTTCTTCTAATGTACATCCTTAGCAATTTGACTTGGAGAAACATTTTGCATTCTTGTGCACATTGTGAGCCACGGGGGATTTGGTGTTCTGTTTTGTGTAGGTTATTTGCAGCTTCATTCTGCCTCTTTTGCCCTTGCTGTGTCCCATGCATGAATGACTATCCACATCGAGGTACAAAGGCGTTAGTGGAACATGGTGTGATCCAATTACAGACTGCACACCTTAAATTCCAAAGTGCTTAACATGCAATTGTTTACGAGATGTGATACCATGATTCAGAACTACGGGCGAGGTATAGATGCAAAATTGCTAAGCAGTGAAGGTGATGGGTTACGCAAGGAAGCATGAGGTCATTCTGTCTGTGTGCTGTAGTTAGTGGTTACTGAGCGCCCTTTGTGTGCTCGAGTTCTCTTTTTTTAGCTTGACTCTATTGTAGTCTTTTGCATTATGTACGCACGTGTCTACTGTAAGCTGCACTTGGCTATTCCACTTTAATTTCATTGGTATTCTTGTGTTTTTTGTTGGGAGACAGTTAAATCATACTTCTTAGGACTCAATTACTAGTTGCATGGGGTGGTGTTCTGCTCTGCCCAATCACGAATAGCTTTGTTTTAGCGCCCAGTTTTCCTGGGTGCGGGAAAACAGGCTGGTAAAGCAATGCTCTGACACTTGGGCTCAGAACAATTCCTTCAGAGCCTCAAGGAACACAGCAAATCATTGAGCATCATAAAATGTTAAAAATTGATCTTTTAAAACCCTCCTTTGGTTGCTGATTTGCATCTTGGAATCTAACTGCCAAGTAATGACATATAGAAGATGCACCTCAGGGACTCTGACCGTTCATGACCAAGGGCACACCGTTGCCTCTTTTCGTCACCAGCTACCTCCTCACATCAACACCATTTATGATTTGAACTTTGAATCGCCATGCAGCTGGCCTCAACAGGCATCTAGCGAAACTTAGCTCCTCTGCGGTGTCACAAACGGCAAAGGTTCTACTTTGTGCCTGCTGCCTCATAAATAGTTGTTCAATAACTCAATAGACTTGCATTGATTCTAACAAAGTGCTGTCAGGTGGCTGCATATTTCCATGCTTGGACCTAAGACCTATACCAAACAATTGAAATAAATACTAAATAGGTAACCTGTTAAGAAAGCAATTGTGGATTCGTGCTTGTATAAAATCGGGTAAGATGCACCAGATTGTACTCCGACCTGTATCTCTTATTATAAGTTGATCCTGTGGCTGCACATTCAATCGCATCCTAATCATTGAGTAAGAAACAAATACTTAAAAAATAAATAAATCCGAATTAACTTTAAAAGGAAAAGGGTGTTGTCCTCGGAATTCAGGGAACTAACTTGCCCTACATATTTGAGGCTATTGTGTCTTGTCAGGTCTGCCCCAGAAGACACCTAGGGATTGGGAGGCAGCCGAGGACCCCCAGGCATAGGCATGATGGCCTGCGGTGTAAGGGAGACATTCTAATGGTATCTTTTGTGTCATATCTTAAGCCAGGGAGGGGGAGGCCGCGGGAGCGGGGGTGGATTTGTTAATTTTTAGTGTTTGTGTGTTCCTCATGCAGACCCCATTAGCTCTTCGACAGGTAGCACATGCAAAGGGGAGTATGCATTGTATTTCAGGTACATGTTGTATGTGTTCATGAAATCAATAAAGAAATGTAAAACAAAAAAAAGGAAAAGTGTGCGAGTGACGAGTATCATTACACACCTTGATAATTAGGAGTACCAAGATACATCAGAATTGTTGTAATCTATACAAGTATATTTTTTTTGTCTGATTTTTACAGTGCACCTGTCCAACAGATCTGCTGCTAACAATATATAAAGAGTGTGTTTTGGGTCTACCTCTTTCGGCCATTGGCTTTTCTCAACCAGTCTCTTTCATCTATTGGCTTGAGACTTTGTCACTCACATCTTGAATCATCACAATAGAGTTTTTATCACATACGTAATGCAATTGGCTGTTTGGGTTTTTCTTCCACCTATGCTCGCATTGAACTGGCATGAGATACTAGTTTACGACTAAAGCCCGCTTTGGCTGCTCCTGCTGGGTGCCCCACTTGTCTCCCACCATTGTGCTAACGCTGTGTGCTTTAGCACATAAAACGCAGACCTATTGGCTTTAACAGTACCGGTTTTCATTCAACTCTGTTTCTAAGTTTCTCATGATGGAGCGCAAAAGGCAAAATTTACATATTCTCCCTATGTCACAGATTCGTAATCACAACTACTCATCCATACACTCATACATTGGTGGGGCCCATAACACCAATACGCACTCGTCTCATTCGAATCCGTACATAGGAGAAAAAGCACTGGACATGTGGGTACCTTATTACCTATCCGGATTAATTTTCTTTACATTATATACATTTCATACATGTGTACCTACCGAATCCTGACCTTAACATCAAGGCACTCCACCATTTGGTCGATGGACCAATTAGTTGGACTGGGTGATGGTGAATTAGAACCAGCTAAAACACAATTAAAGCCTAGGAAACATTTGATTAATTTCGGAAATCAATTAAAGAACCACAAACTCATTTCTTATTAAATTCAATTTTTGTTTATCTAATCATAATTTTCTCTGCATTGGCATTTATGCACTACAGGTCATATGAATTCAATTTATTTTCAAAGAGAAATCTGACATTTAGTAAATAAGCATAAATTTAGAAGGCGCTCGGGCCGTGCGAACGACTTTATGGAGCGCTGGTTCAGATCCTGGATGCCAGTGGACAGCCTGTCTGCCTCGTTCCTGGTGGAGAGGGCCCACCGCTCCCTGGCCCCCAGGCCCCCCGGAGCTCCCCCTTCATCCTCAAGATCCTTAATTTCCGAGACAGATGCCATTCTTCGCGAGGCCCGGCGCACGGACGCCCTCAAATACCAAAATCATACGATCATGGTCTTCCCGGACTACACTCGAGAAGTCCAGGAACTGCGACGATCCTATACGGAGGTGAAACAGAAGATGCGCTCCCTGGGCCTTCAATACCAGCTTCAGTTCCCGGCCCGCCTTCAGGTCATCTTCCAACACAAGACACTGTTTTTCGACACGCCTCGAGCGGCCTGGTCCTGGTTAACGGAAGAGCACTCTCTGCACCGTTCTGGATGCGGATCACCGGCGGGCGGGGTGGGGAGGGAGATGCCCCGGTCATCGAGGCCCCGCCGTCGGCGCCGCACGCTGCCCCGGGAGCGCACAGCGGGAGAGGCGGTCATCACACGCTCCAGGGGGCAGCCGCGCCGGGGGTCGAGGGCCTCTTCTGCCTCCTCGGCTGCACCCGCCAGGCCCGCGGCTGCCGGGCGGCTGGCCGGGTCACCCCGGCTGCTGGATTCCGCGGCCCGGCCTGCCGTGCCTATGGACACCGCGGACCTTTCTCGCAGCCCTACCATTTGACATTCTTCTGCTGTCTGTGTTTGGTTGGAGGGACTGGGCTGGTGTGCTCCGCTGTGTTTGTTGCTCTCGGCCAGGGCAGGTGAATCATGTTTGTGTTCTGCTGTATCGGGGGTCCACTAGTGCTCAAGCCCGAGCGTTTTAGCTTGGTGGCTGTTCCATTTCGTTAGGGCAACAGATAGTTCTGTTTTCGAAGTATAGGGTGGGAGATTGGGGTTGTTTTGGGGCAGTTTTTTCCTCCTAGGGAGGGTTTTGTTGGTGGGGGGTGACTCCCCCTTTGTTGTTGTTCCAAGGCATCATGTGACCTTTGACCTGCTCTCCTGTTCGATGTCCCGCTGTCCCTCTTCTCCGGGAGCTCGCGCAGCCGCGCCTCCATTGACCCCCTTCTCCGGTCCACGACTATGGCTGATCCGCCCGTTCCTAAGGCCGCCATGCGCGTATTGTCCTGGAATGTCAATTATCTGTTAGATCGCTTTAAACGCATGGCGGTCCTTAAATATGCACAACGTGCGGAGATTGATGTGCTCCTTCTCCAGGAGACCCATCCCCTAGGCAATAAATGTCCCTTTCTCACCCGCTACGGCTATGTCAGGGTGTGGCACTCCGGTTTTGCGAGGGGATCCGCAGGTCCTTTCCCTTCGTCCTGGCCCAGGTGCACTTGGACCCCCAGGGCATGGTGGTGGCGGTTTGTGGTACTCTTGAGGGGCGACCGCTCACCTTGCTGTCCCTTTATGCGGCACCATCCCTCTTACCGTCGGCCCTCTCTTACACTGCGGGCCTCCTCCCGACGCTTCCCGCGGGCTCACTCGTTCTAGGAGGAGACTTCAATGCTGTTAACGCGCCCCATCTGGACTCGACGAGACCGATCTCCATTGCCCGAGCCGCTCGCACGAAGCAGCTGTCGAACTGGGCTGAATCTCAAGGCCTGTGTGATGTCTGGAGGATTTGGCACCCACAGACCCGTCAATACACCCACACGTCGGTGGCACACCACTCCCACGCCCGGATCGATGATCTCTTCGTTCCGTCCACCGAATGCGCGGGGGTGCAGGATGCACGCATCCTCCCGAGAGGCCTCTCGGACCACTCGCCGGTGCTCCTTGCTCTTGGCCCACCTCCCCTTTCTGCCCGCCCGATGTGGCGTCTGAATGCTTGGTTCCTTCACGACAAAGCATTTCGGAAAGTGGTCGGTGGCGAGATCGCGGATTATTATTATTCTCACAATGCGGGCTCCGTCTCCTCCTCTGCCATCCTTTGGGAGGCCGGAAAGGCGACTATTAGGGGGGCTGCAAAGGGGCATGTGCAACAGCAGCGACGTGCACAAACGCAACAACTCGCGGCTTGCGAAGCTCAAGCTTTGGAGCTCGAGCGAAACCAGGGGGCGTTGGAAGACGCCACGCGGGCGCGCCGCCTGGCCTTTCTACGGGAAGAGATCCGCCTACACTCTCTGGAGGCGGCGAAGACTCTGTGGCGCTCCTCGGTGCCCGGGTCTACGGATGGGGCGATAAGAATGGTACACTCCTCCACCGGCTGGCCACCTACCCCCGGGCGGGCAGGATCATTCCTGACATCAAAGATTCCGCAGGCGGGATCCACACGGTCTCGGTGGCAATGGCCCAAACTTTTGCTGACTATTATTCCCAGTTATACTAACCCCCGGGTTTCCGAGATCTCCCTTGCGGAGTTGCTGGGGGCGAATGGGGCGGTGCTCGGGCGGCTGGGACAGGAGAGTTGTGAGACCCTCGACTCGCCCATTACGCTGCAGGAAATTGAGGAGGCGATTAGCCGCCTGGGAAGACCCCGGGACCGGATGGGTTCCCACAGGAATACTATGCTCACTATCGTGAGACCCTGGCCCGAGGCGTCGGGACCTGTTTGCAGAAGTGGTGGAGAGGGGCTCGTTCCTGCCTGAAACGGATACAGCTACCATAGTTGTCCTTACCAAGACGCAGCCCACGTCCCAGTCCTGCTCCGACTACCGGCCGATATCCCTTATTAATACTGAACTCAAGATCTACGCCACGATTCTCGCGCAGCGGTTACGCCCGTCTCTTACCTCCCTGGTCCACCCGGACCAATGTGGATTTATGCCGGACCGGGGGACCAGACACTGCCTGCGGCGCTTGCACCTCGCCCTGGCACACCGAGGGCGACTTTCCCCCTATCTGGCCCTTCTGCTGGTCGACTTTGAAAAAGCCTTCGATTCAGTGGGGTGTGCCTACTTGGGTGATATCTTGGAGCGAATGGGCTTCGGTCCCCGGTTCCGCGCTATGGTCGGTGTCCTGTATGCGAGCCCGTGTGTTGGTCAATGGGGCTCTATCCCGCCCGTTTCCCATTGGTCGGGGGATGCGACAGGGCTGCCCGCTCTCGCCCCTCCTGTTCGCTCTGGCCGTGGAGCCACTGGCTGCGCTGATCCGGTCGGATCCCACTATCCGCGGGTTGGAGTGGCCAGGTATGATCCCTGACAAAATTGCCCTCTACGTTGACGACGTCCTTCTCTATCTTTCTGATCCGGCGATCTCGGGGCCCAAGGTCCGCCGGATTCTCCGTCGGTTTGGCCACGCGTCGGGTCTTCATCTGAACCCCAAGAAATCCGTGCTGGTCCCATTGCACCCGTCGAGGGAGTGTTTCGACTGGCAATCTGACATTCCCCTCCGGCGGCTCTCATTTAAATACCTGGGGATCTGGGTCACCCTCCTTCCGGAACTCTGTTGGGCCCTCAACGTGGCCCTGTGGTCAACAAGACCAGATCAGATATGATTAGATGGCAGTTGCTCCCGTTGAACCCGTTGGGGAGGGTCGCCCTCTGTAAGATGATGATCCTCCCCAAGTTCCTATACATGTTACAAAACACTCCGTGCCCTTTCCCCCGCCCGTGGTTCCGGGAACTGGATAAGATGGCGACTAAATTTCTTTGGGGCGGCGGCAGGCCCCGGTTGGCCTTAGATCGCTGCCGGGTCCCCTCGTACGACGGTGGCCTGAGCATGACCAATCTTTATCTGTATTATTTGGCCACCCAGCTGCTGGTGATTCACGACTGGTTCTCGACCGGGTGGGAGGATCCGGCCTACAGACTCGAGGTGCAACTTACCGGGTTCTCTTCTATCCAAAACATGCTCTATGGGGCGACTGTTTCCCGGTTGCTCCCAGATGTTGTGCGGGCCCCCTTTCTGGCGTGGCGCGCCGCCTTGCGGCATACCCGCTGGTCGGGAAAGAAGACATTGCTCACACCACTTTGGCACGGGACGGGACTTGGTTGCGGGAGGTGGCGGGGCTTGAAGGATTCCGACGGTGGGACCTTCTCGGGATCTCCAGCTTGGGTGATGTCTGGCGGGGCAGCCACATGTGTTCCTTCCAGGAGCTTCAGACCCGCTTCTCTTTACAACCTTCGCTATTTTATAAGTATCTTCAGCTGCGTCATGTGGTCCAGGCCCATGTCCCTCTGGACTCCAGATTCCCAGCCCATAGCCCGCCCGAGGCTTCGGTGATGTTGGGGTGTCTGGGGAAGGGGGGTATATCCTGCATCTATAAATCTCAGATCAACAATACCCCGGTAGATTGGAGCGAACTGAAACAACGATGGGAGTCCTGGGTGGGTCCCCTGGACGATGCTGACTGGAGGGACGCCCTTATGGCACCCAGATCACTTACCACTTCCGCTAGGCTGCGGCTCATCCAACTTTACTACCTTCACGTTGCTTACCTGACTCCGAACCGCTTATATCGTGCTGGCCTCTGCCTGGACGCCTCATGTGCTCGCTGTGGGGTAGATCCGGCAGACTTCTTCCACATGGTATGGTCTTGTTCCCGCTTGGAGAGTTATTGGGCCACGATTGAAACGGAGTTAACTGAAGTCCTGGGATGGGAGGTCCCCCATGACCCTAGAATGGCTCTGCTGGGCATAACGGATGGGCTAGACGGGTCCCGTAATGACAAGTACTTTCTAACCACTGCCCTAATGGTGGCCAAAAGGGATATCGCGGCCGTGTGGAAACAGCCGGATCCGCCCAGGGGTGCTACCTGGAGAAGAGGTGTGGACTGGTGTGCCGCTCAGGAGTGGTCATTGTATGCTGCTCGGGGCTGCCCCAAAAAATTCCGTAAAGTATGGGGGAAATGGCTTGGGGGCCTGTTTTAAGAGGGGGGGGGCAGGGGTGGAGGGGTGGAGGGGTGGGTCTTGCAATTGCTTGTCCATGCTTTCATGAATGGTTTCTTGATGCCAAGTTCAACGAATTGTTATGTCACCCTTGATTTTGCTTTCTATAAAGAAATAAAAAAATGTGATTATCAAAAAAAAATTTAGAGGCGCATTTAATTAGTTACCAATTAGCAAGCGTCGGCAACTTTCTGAATGAACAGGGAGTTATCCGCATTCTCTGGTACAATATAAGCTGTCCGACCCCCAACAAAGATCAAACCGTCAGATTAAATAACTTGACGAAAACCAAAGAAACCCAAGGCAAACCATGGATATCTTCATCAGCTCAATGCAGACCCAACGCCATGAAAGATCAGCCTGATGACCACCCCCCTTTGGCAGATGAAGATCTTATATACCCTTTTTCCCTATTACTTCATGCTAACGTGCAACAGTTTAGGGGTAGAGAAATGTTCTGATTGGACAGTTCGGGGTTATGTGTGAGGTTTTTCTGAAGTGTCCCAGGGTAAACTGGTTTTCCATGAGACTTGGCATAGGAAGGCGTAATTTGTACAATTTCCTTTTTCTCCCAGGCGAAAGTTGCAAATGTAACATTTAGAATGAGAGAAGACATTTCTCCACAGGTTCTGAATTGTCCCTTCAGCTGTTCTCACAGCCTCATCAGTTGGCAGACAAACACGTTCATCCTTGAATAGGAACACGGTGTCGCAGGTCTGAGGTCATTTGGAGATCTCCATAGCCATCCGATTCTGCGCAGAAACCATTGTGCTCACATGGTGGCGGTCTTGGTAGAGACTCCATCTTGGGTACTGCTGCCTAGTAGGCCCGAATGCCAGCTTAAGCAAAAACAGATATAACAGTAATTAAAATATAGAAATGGAGATTCTAACGTTTAAACCCACTCTAATCCCAATAATTTTTAGTATTTCCCTAGCTGTAGCAACATTTAAAGCGATCATACTCACCAATTTGTAATCCTTAAAGCACAAACAATCTCAAAGCAACATAAATCATGCAATATTTCTATTTCACCACAATCAAAAGTTAGTTTGCGTACCATAATTAATTATTCTGCCATGCAATTAGCATTTTAGTCCCATGTGTATCTCGTGTTTATTAAGGTGTAAAAGTTGATTAGTAAATTTCACTGCAAACCAGTTAGTGCAAGTTAGATTTAGAATGATTACGTAATTAATTTCATGCAATTTAGAGGAGGTATACAGAATTTTGTTTTACCTTCTCCATCACTCACAACAAAGTGAATGTAGTTTGGTCCTAAGAACACCATTCTGGTAACATTTAAGGTATTGGTAAAAAAACAACTTTGAGGATGAGCAGAACAAGATGTTCATTTTCCTACATGACGTTGGTGCAGTGCAGCTAATTCCTAGGAGGAGATGCTCTTTCCTACAGTTTGCGCTGCAAGGTTTGTGTTAGAATGCCATCACGATTACGTTATTTGCTAGCAGAACAAAATTAAGTGCTGATTAGTTCCTGGGAGTTGACAATAAGGGGGATTTCATCACTAAAGTGTATCGGTATTAGCTGAAAGTTATTTTTCTTGTGTAAATCTGCTGTGATCTTGAGCCGAGTTGACGATTTTATTAAACAACCCCACAGGATGTGGCTTGAGATTCTCTTGATGGGTTTCTTATTCTGATGGGCTGATAGCTAGAGTTAAAGACCCCTTTGGAATTATGAGATCCAACAGAACATCATAGATCAGTTCGTTTTCCCCGGATATCTCTGGGTGACATCCTGGGGAGAAATTAGGAATTACTTGGGGATTTTGGCCTGGAATTACTAATTTCTCTGATAATTCCATATCTCTAAGGGGATGATCTGTGTTGCATTTGTAATCCCCAGTAGCTCTTTCCCTCAAAGTTATTGATACCTGTTGGTACATGTAACTGAGACAGGTGGGGTGAGAGTTACCAGGGCCATTAGTAGACCACACTCACTGATTGCCTTAGTTGTACCTCCCAGGCAGCCAACCATTCTCAACCCCACCCCCCACCACCACCCCCCATGCCATTTTGATGGGATGAAATCTAATTTCTACCTCTGTGTACTGAATATCCCTCTTGGCCTTAAAATGAAACCTTTGTAACTACACCTTGAAAGGGTGTTTCTCAGAAAGCAGTTGTGTTGACACACCCTTTTTTTTTTTTTTTTTAACGTGTGTGAGAAAAACTGGTTGCGTGCCATTTCGTCAAGTGCAAGAATCCTTTATACTGACGTAAATTCGTGGGAAGGTCATGTACTAAAGTATTTTGCTATCTCACAGGTTTAATCGGTGTTGTACTAAAGCGTGCTACATTGTGTATTTGTGTAAATTGAAACAAAAATTCTTTAAATGTTAATCAGTTCTTTGAAAAGTGTAGGTAGCACCAAGAATGGCCTAATAAATTTCAGAATTGAATATATTTTCTATCAATGCAGACACATCTACATTGGAATTAAATGGGAACAATGACAGATGTGTGAAAGATAATGCTTCATTATATAGTTGTTGAAGCAAGCTGTTCAATTTATATCCATTTTCAAGGTGTGACGTTATATAATTTGGTAGTGGTTTGAAAAGACTACAGTGATGACCGCAGCCAATGCTTTAGTGACTTTCTGTAATGTCATGATTTATGTATATCCCAGCGTTGTGTGTGTGTGTGTGTATATATAAATAACAGTAGTGCCGGAAGCTGTTCCAAATATCAGACCGCGTAACGCCCCTCAGATTTTTGTTTTTCAGATTGTGGCATTGATTCCGGACTTCTTATCTGTAATTAAATCGGCAATCGGGTTTTTTAATAGTTTGTGAGACGTTGCTGAATGGGATAGATAATACATAGGACCACCTGAAAACACATTTTGTCAGGGGTCAGTGCATCCTGAGAAGAACAGAGAGGGTACGTACCCAATGGGGAGGTCGATTCTGATTTGGATAGTAGGTCTGGGTGCCCAAATTACAAGGTATGATCCGTGTGAACTTGACCATCAAATGGCAATGTCTTAACCCTAGTGGGCTCTGCAGAAGACCAACCTGGAGTGATATGTTGCGACAATACCAGTACATTATTAGCAGTGATCAAACTAATATTTGAATGATGATAGCAAAGGCGAACCTGGGCTATTGAAGGAAAATTGTGTTCTTAACGAACCTCTTAAAATACTTTCTTTTATACACCGGTATTAGAACCTTGTAGGATTGATACGCTCAAAGGATTGCGATGTCTGCTCTGGAGCCAGATAAACTAAGCTCCCCATGTGACTGTGTGATACTGTGCTGATCTTCTCTCCCTTTGCCATAGTTGCCTTACCTGGAAGCACTTAAACTGAATAGGCTCCTATTATGAAATACTATTTAAAAACATTTCAAGTCTTGTATCAGACATGGAGACAAGCTTTACAATTACAAGTAGCTTTTCTAAATTGGCAGTATATGATGGCCAGATTGAAATGATTTCCGTACTTTGTCATTTTCTATACTGTAGTTCATCTCTGTCATTTCGTAATGTGAATGCTCTTTGCTTGCTTGTTTGGTTGGATAGATGCACAGCAGATTTGTTGTACCTTTGATTATATTAGGTTCAGTTGATTTTTATGGTGCACCAAAATGTGGCGCCGAGGGTCCAACGGCGTCTAGAACATAAGTTGAAAAAGTGATACTAGAGGTTCTCTAGAGTCATCCCTTTATGGTCACACATTTTGTTGTCTTTTCCACAGAAAGAAAGACTTCCACTCTGTTAATTCAATGGTTTGCAGGTAATTTATTTCATTAGCAATTTAGCTTAATTTCGAGCATAATTTGTTATCCTTTCACATATTCTCAAACGTTTTTATCCCAGGCAATGTCATCATCATTTATCCTATCCAATGCATTTCGGGCATTAGGGTCATGCCCTTCATCAGGGAGTTGACACTGTAAAACGGAATGGGATACCGTAAGTGTAGTATGAAACAATTTGTATCATAAGTAATATCATTGTGGTGTGACATCATGAAAATTAAATAAGGCAATACGAGCAAAAAACGTGAGCAAGCTTACAAGCAGACATGATAATGGTGTACACTCAAGGTGAACATTGACATGAGAATGAAAACGTCACTTACATGCCTTTCTGTGTGTTGTTTTTAAGATCTGTTAAACAGGTGGAGGGTATGTGAAATTAATTTGAGTGGTCATCTGCACCGTATCATTGTTTATTGTACTCGCACTTTCCCTGTAAACCTGCCAGATGCGCTAGTGGCACCGCTCACAAAACTAGATGATATGTACACATATCTACACAGGTTCGCGCCCCGATGGGTTCTTAACACCTTTTCATTTTTTCTCCTTTGAATCGGTGGTGCATGCCTTGAGAAGGCACATCCTCGCTTTATTAAAGAATAATTATTTCACGCATTTTCCAAATAAACCTAATCTGCTCCAGCAATTGTCTGCTGAAGCCTTATGTTGTACATCTACATTGATCCAAGACAGTGTTTAGGAGGTGGATGTAATGGCCAGATTACATACTGGCAATTTCGATTACTCCACTCCTTTTTTATGTCGCAACCAGTCTTTCAGGCTTTGATTGCCATGATCTACTCCTTGTAGACATGTGACAGGAAATTTCTAGAGCAGGGGGTAGAGGAACGCGTGCGCTCTCTTTCAGGGAGGGGCTTTGTTGCAGGAAAATGTTGCAGGAAAAGTACTGGTCAGGAGGTGACATATCTCCTAGACTAAGTACTTGGTGGGGGGGAACCGTTTGTCAATCAATCAGGGAACTGTAAGCACGCTACTCACCTGTGAGGGTCTCAAGGCGCTTGGAGGGGGGGGGGCGCAGATCTGTCTACCCAAAGAGCCAGGTCTTGTGGATCTTCCTGAAGGTGTCTGATGTTTGCCGGTAGCTCGTTCCAGGTCTTGGCTGCAATGTGAGAGAAGGATCGTCCGCCTGCTCTGGCTCTCTGGATGCGCGGGCTTTCGGGCAGTGCGAGGTTGGAAGATCGGAGCTTTCTTTTGGGTACATGGAAGTTGATTCTGTCGTTGAGGTATTTGAGTCCTTAACATTTAAGAGAGCCTGTGGCATGTTAGCCATTTGGTATGGGTTTGCCACTTGATTTATAGCATGTTATAAGTAGGCCTGGGTGAAGTTCAGTGTTTCGCTATGCGGAACTCCGCAAAGTGACAAACTCCTCAGAGTTCCTCAAGTGGCGGAGTACAGTGGAAACTGCTGTTTGCGCTGATCTCTCTAGTAGAAATTCTACCCGAGCGGCAGCTCGCACTCGGCAACTTACCGTTGGTTGGCGGAGAAAAAAACTCGGCTGCACTACGCAGAGCTCAGTTTTCTGCACTATGCGAGCTGCGCGGAGTGCAGAAAACTCAGAGAATGGAGCGTAGTTCACTTCTCAGGCCTAGTAATAAGGCAGTGTACCAGTCGGAGTTTTGTGTATTGCCATTGCACTCCTGATTTTACTACGGCTATTTGATGGTACTGTTCCCGGTAGACAAAATGCCACGTGCCCCAATCCTATACAGCCACATGCACTGAACCAACAGGACCTAACCATGCCAGCCCAGGTGTGCACTCATCAAGGGCATGAAATACGACAGAGCGCCAGGCCCAAATGGCCTTCCTGCTAGAATCTTTAAATGTTCTCCGGAGGACTGGGCAATGCTACTCACCCCGCTATTTAACCAGGCTTTCCTCTTGGCGCAAGTTCCAGATGCATTGAGAGGCTCATTCCTATGCCCCCATATTTAAAAAGGGAACCCAACAAATCCATTCAATTACCACCTGATAGCTTTATTGGACCTAGAAGCCAAAACCTATGCTCAGCAATTACTCAGCTGGAGGCTTGAACTCTAGATAACTATGTCCTCCCGTTCTTCCAGACAGGCTTTAGTGTCACTCTGTCCACCATAGATAACATCACTGCTCTAGCCATCTTGAGTCATCGAGCAGCTCAAAGAAGACAACCAGCACTTCATTGCTGCTTTATAGATTACAGAGCCACATGTGACAAAGTGGACGGACCCACGCTATGGAGGTTACTAAGAATGTGGGGCATTCCAACAAACCTTTTTAAGCGCCATAATCCCCCCTCTATTCTGACACGTAGGTCCATGTAAAAACAGGTCTACAAGCTGTCACCTCTAAAATTACCCCCCTTCCCCCCAAGGCGGTCTGAAGCAAGGCTGTGTCCTCGCTCCCCTGCATTTTCCTCTGTATACAGCAGATCTGGGCAAAGCTTTGGTGAATTGCAGTCTGGCCCCTCCCTGACGAAGCCACACAACCCTACACATTCTTCAATATGCTGATGACCTTGCAAATAATGCATCGCACTAAAGTGGGCCTACTGCAAGCACTAAACAGTCTACATACTTATAAAAGGAACTTCCTCACAATCAATCAGGACAAAACCAAGGTAGTAATCTTTGGGGGGCTATAAAAACAAAAAACTGCTATCGTGTTGCAGGGGGGAACCAAGATCATCAAAACGGCTCTAAAACATAACTAGCTGGGGGTTTGTTTCTCTGAGTCGTCCCAACCCTCAATCCACAAAGCCTCATTAAAAAAGAAATCCACCGCCATCGTTTACGGTCTAGCCTACCTCAATAAGAAACTAAACGGGACCTTTTGCGGTTCCAATTCTTAAAGTCCTAATGGCATCCCTTTCTCCCAGCACTCCGTATGGTCATCAGGCCTTTCCTGGCGCCTGCTTTGTCAGTCTACAGAATGTACAGTGCTCAGGTTACAAGAATATACATCAACTGCCAAAGCACCTTCGCAGATCTAGAGTCCTGCTGGAATTTGTCCTGTCAATTCAAAAGCTAACCTGTGAATCGGACATCCTGAAGTTCTATATACAGATACTGAAGGCGCCAAGAACTCGCTTAAGGCCTATCTGAGAACATCATTCAAGAGTTCAGGGAGCCCATGGTACAGACAACTACAGGAGGCGCTTGCATCTTTTCAAATCTAAGCCCCAGCACTACCCCTAGATTCCATGTCCTTCCTGATTTGGAAAAAAGGCAATCAACAGACTGTTACGCTTGGCCTCATTTCAGCAAGATTCTGCCTTTCTTTTTTAAATTGTTAAAATTTTTTTACTTGTCTTTATTGGTAACATTGCATCGTATTACACAAAAAAATTGGGCCTGTACATGTTACATTATGTCAGTCATTTTTTAGGTCGAGGCTTGGGCAGCGCGCAGCGCTGCTTTAGGAGTGACCTTTAGAAATCGGTCAGCTCTTTTCAAGCACTCGTGCTGGCATCCAACTTGCGGGAGCAAGCAGCGGCGCGCAGGGGCCATCTGTTTTCAATTAGCGTGGCCGCGTGCACTTGTTGACATTCCTCTACTCTCGCCCTCCGTTGTTTTAAAGGTGACCATGCGTGCAGCTGGCAGCACTTTCTGTGGACACAGGACTTGCGACGCAATGTATTTATGGAAATTTGCTTTCATTGGGCATTTGTGTGTTGATGATTTTAAGTTTGCAGAAAGACAAGCTGATCTGCAGTTACCGCCTTTTGTTTTCTGTGCAGCTGTTTGTGTGCTTCAGTGTATCTAATCCTACAAACAAATTTGTATTGTAGTGCCCCCATCTGTGCGTGTGTGTGCGCGTGTTACAGTTCTCAACATGCAAATAGACAAACTTTGCAGCTGCATTGCCCTGCTCTGGTTGTGTGTGTTTCTGTTTGTGCTTTGTGGTGTATTGCTATTTTCGTTGTCACTGTTTATCTCTGAAAGGGGACACATGTTGCTCATAAAGCACACAACTTTGGTTGAGTATATTTCTTTGCGCATGTGTGTTTTTTCCCCTCTCCCACATTAGTACGTCAAGCAGGTTTTTGCTGAATGTTAATTCTCCCACACATTAGAAGCGCTATTGTTTTAATTAGCGCAGAGCATTAACATCGGCAGATGAAGCTACCAAATCCGGGCAGACTCCTGAAGGTGGACATAAAGAAAACTGATACATTGAGGGCACTGAAAGCAGACGCAACCACAGAAATGCTACCGTTTTGTTTTCCTGTGTTTTTCCATCAGACGATCCCTGCGCCAAGGCAAAGCTTTTAAAGCCCACACTTTGACATGTTTACAGCGATCAGCTGCAATTTTTCGCTACCTGATGAGTGAGTAAGTCGTCAAGACTTGCAGTTAGGTTCATACACTATAATGACGCGCCGTCGCTCTCCATGTTTGCAATGCGCAGAATTTTCCCCTCTGGTGGTTCAGTCTGGGCGCAGGGTGGGTCTATTGCAGCTGCATTACACATGAGCAGTAGCCGCTATCTTTGTTCGGACTAAATAAAAAATTCCCCTCCCCATAGCTGCCATGTTGAGATTGGGGAATAAAATGGATGGAGTGGACAAAAAAATGTTGCGGTATGCCCATCTCCTATGATTGGTGGTTGGGTTGGTTTTGTTTCCCGTAGCGTTCATGTTATAATTCGGAATCATATCGGCGTGAGCGTTCTAATGTGGCTGGAGTTTTAATACAATGTGTCCACAGATTACATGTTGGTTGTATATACATACTGACTTTCAGCCATGCTGAACAGAAGCCCTGTTGCTTGCTATTCAGCATGGCTAAAAGACATGGACATTGACAAGGCCAATAGTTCTCTGATTGCCGAGACCTAGTGGCTTTGCCAATGCTTGTGCTGTCTGGCACTAGGTATCTGGATCAGTATTTTGGATCAATGGTCCTCACTTTTGTGAATTACTACTAAATATCAAAATGAATGTTTTTTTTTTTTTCCATTTTGTCCCACACATGTCACTCAGTGTTAAGAAAGCTGTAAACTGGGTGTGTGTTGTACATTATATCAGTTCCCGGACTTTTGATTGACAGATAGCAGGCTTGACCCCCTGCAGATGATTTTTGGGGTACTCCCCTTGTTAAGCACTGAGCTCAGGTACCGCAGTGTTGCCACTTTGTATCCAAATCAGTGTGGCTGTCCTTAAATTCAGATGTGCTTGTAAGGTATGCATACTCACCCCCTCTAAAACCCAAGTCATCAACAGACTTAGGGCTGTTTGCAGAGGAGTGTCACCCTTTTTAACTACCTTTATGTGGTTCAGCTATGGGGTTTATTTTGAAGTCACTGTTAGTGCACTTTTAACAACAGCCTGCCTGTACCTACCTCCCTGTCACCAGTAACAATTGGGCACTGTTAGTAAACCAAGCAATGTTCTTAATGCCTAAAAAAGCAACTCGCATGAAATGTGACCGACCGCTGAAAGTACTTTCTGATGTTTGTAACCTCGCAGCTAGTGTGCTGCATGGCTAAAGACTTATAAAATCCCAAAGGCATGACCTATTGGCTATGCCAATGCTTGTTGTAATTGATTTGCTCATGACCATGTGCACCAAGCTCCCCTCGCCCAGTGGATTACTATTTACTGCAATGCATTTAATTTTTTTTTTTAAACATGAACTGGAAGAATTCGCCCCCCCCCCCCCCCCCCTTGCTGGCAGCAGCCGGCAACATTACCACTCCTTTGTATGGGCATTTAAGGCAGACTAGCATAACTAGTTTAAGGTTTGTGTGAGAGGGTCGTTCGGATACAGACTTTCTAAAATCATTGGAGATTCTACTCCCTTAAACTCCTTGTACTTGGTTGGGAGACCTCCGCCTTACCTCGGAGTTCATCAATAGCCGAGTGTGCAAAGACCATATGTACATGCGCCTGCTGGGGTTACCGGTAGCATATTTCAATGGGCCAATCTGGATATCAATGGGGCTTGCAGACCATGTAATTCAAGTGAGAATCATGGCTACACCTTCTGTGCTGCTGCCCAGCGCTAGATGCCGCAAGAAGGGCCTTACTGAAACTAACTTTCCTTTTGAAGGGGTCACGTACGTGCCTGGAGATCCCTATCACGGTGCAGGAAGTTTGTTAAAGATCTGAGAGCTCGGCTTTGAAGTTGACCCACCAACTCCCACGGCATCAAACCTATTCGAAAACTCATAACTGTCTATTGCACTATGAAACCTGGAAACACCTAGCCATATGGCATGGACAATAGCCCTCTCGTCTAATGATGCCATGGCCTAATTATTACTTGTGCATCAACAGTCAACTGACACTTTAGTACTCTGCCCTGGGTGATATTTGTCTGTTTTAGCTCATTTAGCATCTTAATTGATTTCCTTATAACTAATTTCAATTTCTTTGGTGCCGCCTAACTTTTTCAAAACTCCAGAATTGGTGAGGCGCACAAAGAAACTTGGCAATATCCAGTGGTATTGCTGGACCAACTGTCCACCAGCCTAATGTTGCTCTGACTTGCTCCTACCCATGCCTCCGATCAGCACCTTTGCACTGTTGCCACCCTTTCTTAGGCCATTATAACTGTTGTTTTAGTTTTGTAGAATGTTAAATATTTTTACTATAACCACTCTTTTTCTTCCTTGGGTGACTGACATGCATTGCATTGTGTGCGTTTATACATTTTACTAGTATAATGAATTGCACCCATCAGTTAAAGTGAGTGCTGTACCGACAATGTAACATGAACTAATCCTGTTTCTATGGGGTTTTTTATTAACTAAACAACATTTGACTTGACCTGCCCCAACCTATGTGCATCACTGTTTTGTTTGCATCAGGGAATATAGTTTAAAGTGGCCAGTGAGTTTTTAGGAAATCAGACTTACTTTTTGAGTACTAATGCTTCTGGGAAAGCCAACTCCAATTCTTTGGAAACCTGTTTGAAAGGACAGCCTATTCTTTTTCAAGACTCTCGATGACCATGAAGAACCCAATCATTCTATTAATATAAATCTCTATCAACCCTCTCACCCCCGACATTTAAATAACAGTGGGTTCAGATGTAGTTGAGTTGCTGGATATGTAAGGTTTCCAGCTCAATCTGTCATCGAGGGCACCTTTTTCCAGCCGTGGCTTTCTTTTTACAACCTAATGCTTGCTTGGAGTCTTGGTCCGTTTTAACGAAGCTCTTTTCATTAACAACTGAAAACAATGAATTCTAAAAGGAAAGCCTTATAGACTTGGGACGTGGGGGTTCAATTCTGGTTTCTGCAGATGACCCAAAATTGTATAATGGCAAGACATCTACATCTCCGCTTCAAATTGTAAATGCATATAATGCAACCTTAAAATAATTGTACCACCATTGTCTTGGTATTGGTTCCCTCGAGTCTGTAGGCGAGTAGGGGTTGGTAATTTGGGATGGCATACGTGCATTATGATGTGCTATTTCCTTACCTCGACATGTTTCAATCTGTTTGACGTCATCTTGCTTGATGTGAAAACGATCTGATATCTAGAACCACATCCCGATCTGACTTTTTCCCCATTGCCTCCACTTTCTTTACCAGTTTCCCAAGCTTTATCCCAACAAGCCAGGCTTGGTTGCAGGAGTGGTGAATGTTTAGTTTTGTGTTTTGTAATTGCATCTGTATAGTGCTTAATACCCCATTGTGAGATGCCAAAGCGCTTGATCAGAGAGGTAGCAGGCTACACCACAAGGAAGTGCTTGGGTCGATGGCTGTGTTACTTGCAGTGAACCTAGGAGGGAACCGATTTGGTGTTGTCTGGGTGACCTGAGTGGTACACTTTTTTTTTTTTTTTTTTTTTTTTTTAAAAACCTTTATTCGTGCATCTTAACAGAACAAATACGGGCCTACAACCGTCAGGCCGGCCACGATACAGTTAAGCACTGATACCAACATTACATCCCCTGTGCTTCAACGGTCAAGATTAACAACGAGTTATGAGTAATATATTGGAGAGATCCTTGACACCAGGGGAAGGAGAAGTGAAGGTTAATTTTAAGTTTTTAAGGTAATTTTATCAGGGAAAAAAAGTCAGTAAAGGATAAGAACAAAAGAGATTCGAGTCCGCCAGATAGCTTCACCATACGGGAGAGCAGCAGCATTATTAAAACAACAATGGAAGTAAAATCTCAAGCAGTGAGGCGGTGCAGTGATATAACAGGATAGTCACATGAGCAATTACGCACCCCTCCAGAGCCGCCCCCACTCAATCCACCCCACACCCGGACCCCGAATCGAAGCAAGTATAGCGCAGAGACATAAAAGAAAAAGGCCCATAGAACTAATTAAGAACAGAGTATTACCCCCCCACCCTACACCAATGCGGAGGCTACGGCCTGCCCCCCCCCCCGGCATAGTGCCTGTCGCCCAATGAACCCGAAATATAGACAAGAGAGAAAGTAGGAATAGAGTAAAGAAAATAAGAAGACAGAAAAGAAGGTGGGGAGGAGCCCACGGAACACCAGAGCGCCCCAAACCATCAGCCAGCTATGGCCTCCACACACTAAGAACCCACCACGCCAAAAAACTGCGTGCGAAAATAACGCGTCACAACAATTTAAGCGAGGGAAGACAAATCGCGACGAGTGTGCACAACACATACATACAGTTCCAGTCCCAGCCCAGCCCGTCCATGAACCATGGCGATATAAGTCATTCTAGCCCTGGCCCGATCGCGGGCTTGGGATTAAACCAGCCCCTACATGAAGGCCCCGCACCCCGAGCAGACAAAGACAAGATGGCCGCTTGTGAGAAGATGGTGAAGTAGGATCACGAAATGGCCGCCGACCATCTATTGAGGTCCCTCTTTGCACCACATAAAATCCAGACCTGGCAAGTAGAGTACAGGAGTTCCACAGAAAAGAAGCAGTAGGCCACCGCGGACGATTCCTCGAGGCTGTTAGGTATCGCTCAGCAGGATATTCTTGCGGATGCGGTGAGGCAGGCAACAATGAAGCAGGCAGCCATGACCAGGGGAACAAAGTATCCGCAGTTGAGCTGGAGAGCGGTTGATCCTGGGTACCGGGAACGCCGGATGCAGGCACCAGTGTAGCACGATCATACACCGCCGTAGCGTCCCCGCAAGAGGACAAAAGCACTGGTAGACCCACGCCTTGGTGATGACAAACAGAGCGCTCACGACCCGCAGCCGACAGTATGGAGTCAAACCGCTCACTCAGCGCCTGCAGGCCAGCACACATGTGTAGTCGAAAGTCCCGCAGGACAGCCAGAACGGAGCCGCATGTCAGCGGAAGCTGGGCCCCCACATCGTCAGCAATCCGGGACGGCACTGTGGAGCTGGTGTCCGGAAGAGGGAGGGCGAAATGGGCAGCGGGCGAGACCGGAGCATCACCCCCCAGCCGCGAGCAGGCAATCAACGCCATGTTTTACCGCTGTACGGTGTAATGGCCAGGGGGGGGGGGTCGTGGCACGGAGTCAATTCCCCTCAGGTCTGCGCCGCAACAGGGAAGGCCGACAGTCGCCTGCCCTCCCGCGGGTTCTCTTTGCCGCCGGCTAGGCAATAGAAGAAGGGGGTCAGCAGCCTCCCACAGCGCGGTCCTCAGAGCGGGGCAGGAGACCCGCCGCACCGGGGCCCACCCCACAGCTCCAGTCCGTCAGGCGCAGGGTGCAGAAGGTGTCCGGCCGTCCCTCCCCAGGCTCAACCGGCGACGATCCGTGGTGCGGGGTGAGATCGGGACCGCGGGGCTCAGGTTTGCACTAGCGGGACCGGTAACTGCGGAGCTTCCAGGGGGCCGGCAAAGGCCACAATGGCACCGGGGTCCAGTGCAGAGAACAAAAGCACCCAGAACTCCGGCATCCGGGCGGGCAGAGACTCCGGGAAAGCGGCGGCGCGGTCAGCGCGTCTTCGCACACGTTGCACCTCGAGAATCGGCGAGGATGGGCATCAGGATAATAGTCCGAGGCCAAGGGCCGACGGAGCCGGGCGCTCAAGCGTCTGCTCCGGTCGCCATCTTGGCTCCTCCCTCCTGAGTGGTACTCTTATTGTGTTTTGGGTTTCGGCGTGAAAGAGGATTGCCAAGTGAGAGATGGGACCCACAGTTTATACTTGACTGGCTACGATAATTACTCTGCAGGTTTCAACTTGAGTTTCTGATCGTTATAAAATATTTTCTGTCCACCTCCTGCCCTCTGCACATTAGGTAGACCATCAAAACTTTAAGTCTTGTGTAAGAAAGAGAGGGCAGAGCAAGAGATCAAAATGAGAGGATTTATGGGTCTAGCCTTTAATGTTGGTCACCAATATTAAAATTTTGTGTTTGTTAGCTGATTCTTTAAAGAGTAAACATCGGTGATTTCCCCCCATCCCCCCCCGAACCCCCCCCCCCCCCCGCCCCCAAAACGCTCATATTTGCGATTGAACTTTAATCGGGAGGCCCAAAAAGTTCCTTATTTTGTTTGAAATATATGCTTATTGAACCGCTTAGTGCCAGAAGTATTGGTGGCCCTACTGCTGCGCTGGCTGATTTACCCGTGGTTTTTTCGCCCACTTGTAAGAACCGAAATCGTTAGGTCATGGAGTCCCGCTTGAGAGTGAAAAACGCCAAGGTCAACCGTTTTAAAGCAAGGCGCCGTGTTATGACGTCCTGTAGTACAACTTCTAAAGAACGTTGCAGTTTAATGAGCAATATGCTTCACGAGGCGTGCAAGGGCTTCCCTGCCTGACAAAGAGGCTTGAAATGCAAACATGCATGTTGCACGTGAAGACTTGTTTCCGTATCTAAACTGGATTTTAGACCCCACCCATTTAGAAGGTTACAGCGTAGAGTCTTTTGGATATTTTTTGGGGAGCACTCATTAAATGACGAGTTTTCTGTTTTCACAAAATAAAGTTTTTATTTTGCACTCCAACTATTTTAGTGATTCACATGAAATATATCCACCATGCTGCCAATATTTAAAATAAATGTTTCCGTTAAAGCGACCCCAGCGGCATATTTCCCGAGTTAATACTCAGCACTGGCAAATCTAATAGATCTGCCCTTGGTGCAAATAAATAACCCATTGCTAAAATAAATTAAAAGAAAAAAAAAATAATGAAGGAGCCCACCACCTTTGGCACTGAAGTGGACTAACTTTTTAAGGAGGTGTGTATAAGCAAAATGTCATCACTCGCAGCTAAGAGTCCACGAGTTAGGTGGACCGATACCTTTTCCCCATGATATATGCTGTGGGCATATATAGAAATGGGAAGAAAGGGCTCCCCATAACTGCATTTTTTTTTCTAAAAATGGCATCAACGAAAGGTTTACTGTGCTTAAGTCACTATTTTCCAGGTTTCAGCAACATGCACAACTGAATCAAAACAATTTTCCTTTTTTTAACCACAGTTATGTCCTTTTTAGGTCTCGCGTGGTGTGCAGCGTTGCAGTGCAACGCGCTGATCGCTCTGCAAGACCTCTTGTGAGCAAGGAGATTTCAGTAGGGGACTTGAAGCCCCGCCCCTCATTTTCATTGACTGGCATCACCGTTTATGCTAAACGGTGGCCTGCCATTGGAAATGAGGTTTTTAAGCCACTGCCCTTTCTCCCTTAGTCCGGCCGATCCGGACAGGGTCGTCTGCTTTGCGGCTGTCGCAAAGCACTTTGTTATATTTAGGGGGGGGGCATCTGTTTCTAATTAGCATGGCCTTAGCATAGCCATGCTAATTAGAAACAGATGCCCCTCCCCCCCCAAAGATAAGAAAGGCTGCTGGCACTACTCTGCACACTGAGGTGTTCTCGCTTCAGCCCCCCCCCCTCGGAGCACACGTCCGCTCAGGGAGCCTCTCCTCGCTTTAGCCCCCCCCTTGGAGCACATGTAACTGTTCTTCTCTCAGGAGAGTCGCAGGTTGTGTAATGAACACGTCATCCTGTGCACAAGGATATTTTTGACTGGATTCGGTGTAATGAGCACACCCCTCTGCCCATGCATTCCCTGAATTGTGTACCACACACAAGGAGCACCATTTACAGCAAAGCAGTCCTACAGTATCAGACCCCACTCAAAGAATGCTACAAATACTTTACACAGCACAGCAGCGTTCTGCATGTAAATGTATGACACGATGCGTGTGCCCCTGCCCCACCTCCCCCCGATGCTAATACCAGCAGAGTTTTATTGTAAGAACGGTTACAGATAAACCCAAATAAACGGATGTCCCCTCCCCCATTGTGAGGTCACGCTTCGGTGTCCGTGAGACTCGGAAGCGCACATTAAAGGTACAGTTTTCACTGACATGTGAAGTTGAGCCAGATCGCTGCGCAGAGCAAGGGCTGACCTTGTCCCAGTACAACTTGAACATTCTATTTAAAGGTACAGTGAATCGTAAATAGTTCTGGGGGTCCCGGCAGGAGAGTGTGCATCTGCGGAACACTCCTCGCTTCAACTAGAGTACCTCGTCTACACGTTCTCTCAATCTTTAGTAGTGGAAATTCTCATTTTAAGTCTTGACTTTTTTTCCCCACCACCATTTTAACGTCCCCAACCCCCATAAAAATAACACTCGGGTGGAAGTCAAGGGGCAAAAAGATTGCTTCAGATTTTCGCTTGCAGTGTGCACTTAGTATTTCAAAATGATGGAATGTGGGCAGCCTCTCTTGTACTTCGGGCAGTGGAGCATAATACATCGTTTGTTTAATAGAATTCATTCAGGCCATAAAGCATTTATTTGTCAGAATGTGTTGTAAAGCGCCATCTTATTGCCTGAAGTCCACTTCTTAGCACTGTGCTCTACAATGCCACCACTGGTCGATTACATAAATTCTACCCCTTCTATGACCTTGAAGCCAGACTATGTTACAGTTCAAGTCTCTTTGTGAGCTCTCCAACCCAAATCAGGTAGTTATTGGGGGGGGGGGGGGGGGCGGGTGTCGTTGGGTGGTAGGGCAAAGCTTGTGCCCTGAAGGTGGTGTCAATTCTGGGTAGCTGTTTGGGCGTGCATAGTCGGCGCTTGTTTGGAGGTGAAAACACCCTGAGGCCCCTTCGTGGCATGGCAGTGCATGCCCGGTCTGGTTGGTGCCTGCCAAGTTTGGGAAGACTGAACAGTATTTTGGATCAGAGAGGGGGAAAGAGTCCACCTCCGCGCTGGCACTCGATTTTTAAAGTTACAGGGCGATGCTGAAAGCCTTGGTTCCCTGTAGACCGTTAATACTGTTCTAGAGGTCATGGTGAGGAGGAGGAGCATGCACTCGTTTTAGGATAGTAATGTTCCAGACATGATCCTGACTACGGTTTGTAAATGTAGTAGTTTGCCTTTGTTGCTCAAGGCACGCCGTTGGAAGCTTTCCGACCTTGTAGAAATAAAAGACCTGTTAGCCAGAAATGCGACCACAGAGACGCTTAAGGGAACATACTGCAACAAAGCCCTTCATATTTCCCAAGATGAAATTCTCAACTTGATTAACTTTGGATAAGGGTACAATATTAACTATGACAATAAAAACGATGAAACAGGACTAATATATAACCATAGAAATGTAACATAAAATAGCTAAATAATGAAAATATGTAACTAACGAAAGGAAAAAAATATATGCGCAAATTATTTTTGCCCTTGTTACATTTTACAATAATGGAAACATATAAATTCCAGAGTAATAAAAATTATTGCAGTTGGTATACTTCTGTAATTTATTGTAACGCTAGAATGCTGTACCATGTACAAAATGAAACCAACAGAGGTTTGGTTTTATATGGCGACCGCGCCTAACCGCCGGTGTGGGAAAATACTTAACGGTACTCCTTTTTATCAACCCCCGAAAGACAAGATGCTGAGTCTGCTTTACAGTGAGGTCAATAGCGCTTTAATCCTCCGAGCTATGGTCGATGAGAGTGTTTCAGACACGGATAGCACATGAGTAGTCCTGGCAC
Source organism: Triturus cristatus (assembly GCF_964204655.1). NCBI lineage: Eukaryota > Metazoa > Chordata > Amphibia > Caudata > Salamandridae > Triturus > Triturus cristatus. The sequence continues at coordinate 674,555,922 of NC_140593.1, read as the reverse complement.
CCCCTCCAGAGTGGCTTCCGTATGGCGCCCCACAATAGTCCCCACCTCCCGGATAGCACCACAACTTTTAGCCGCACAGCTCGTCTGCTGCACCTGGCACACGCCTACGAACAAGGCACCAGTTCATTGGTAACTCGATCAGACGGACGCCCACTGCCGCCCCCACCTAATCCCCAATCAGTAAGGCGAGAGGCCTGGAGCTCCCCAACAAGGCTCAGCTGTTGATTCCTTCGGATCATCTAATTGGGCCCGTTGAAAGAACCTGACGAGAGCCTTTCTGTCTGACACAAGTTCGCACTGTGTCCTGAGAGTAAACAGCATCCCTCTGCTGCAGGAGGCGTGGAACACTCCACCGCCTTTAAAGCGCTGCAAAGGGATCCCCGCACGTGTCTGAAGGGGGGGGGGGGGGGGGGGGGAGTAAAATTATCTCCACACACACCGCTTTTAGTGAATGTCGAAATTTACATGGGCCGAAATCTGCGAATGTCAATCTTTCAAATTTAATCTGGAAGCGAAAATGAGTGGGTATTTACACTTTTGATAAATTAGATTAATGTGATAAAAAAAATCACATTAATAAAAGCCAGTACCATTTACAATACTAAACTCCCGTACAAAAGCAATGCAATAGATTTCGCAATTGCAACAAAGTGAGCTATTGCCATTTTGCATTACACCATTTGATTTAATGCTTCAAGAAGGGGGGGGGAAACAATGTCATTTACAATGCCAATAGCTCAAAATAATGTCATTGCGAGACCTATTGCATTGTAAATTCTTGTTCAAAGAGGTTGGCCACTTTTTTTTTTCCCCTCATTGTTATGCTTTCAACCTAGTTCTAGTTTGTGGTGGAAACTGGGGTGAAACCCATGGGTGACCCCCGTAAAGCTTTAGATTTCCAAAAAGTATACCAAATTCCGAGTTCAGCAAAGAGAAATTTGTGCCGATATCTCAAGGTTTTCCCAAAGAAACTGTTGAAATAAAAAAATTGAAAATGAGTTGGAAGAAAATGTCCATTTGGGGCAACGTTTTCATTTATAACTTATTGTCACAATGGCTGATTTACAAAAGCATTATACGTCCTCTAGACCCTTCTGGTTGCGGGGATCGACAGGGCTTGTAGGTTTTCCTAGAACCCGCGGCACCCAGAGCCAACAGCTGAACTGCACCTTTTAATGGGTTTTCATTGTGTACATAGAGGAATTCATATGGTAAAATATAAAGACTGAAAAATGGGTGATCAGGGAGTCTTTTTTATTTTTTTATTTCTGAATTGGATACCAAATACGGAGTTGTGGAGCAGTGGTTATTTTGTTCATCTTTGAAATTGTGGGTACCCATGTTAGCATGTGTTTCAGAGTAAATTTTTCTTAATACCTTCTTGGTTTCACACTTGCTTACATTTGGAAGGCACAAAAGCAGAAAAATACAATTTGTAAATGTTCTAATATTCTATGCTCCCACACCTTCCTATTAAAAACTGTACCTCACTTGTGTGGGTAGGGCCAGTTCCAGCAAGAGGAAAGCTCCCAAAACACAACATGAACACATCACATTTTTCCACTGAAAACTGACCCCTTTTTTTAGTTTGCGTATTCGAGACCTCTTTTATAAACTTTAGTGTATACTTCTTTGTGGGTTTACAGCCCGCCCACTGCTTTTCTTTAGTTTGTTTCAGTGTCCTTTAAAAAAATCTGTGTTTACTAGGGGGCAGTCCTTCTCTTTATCCTTTTTGTCTTCTCGTTCCTCACACGCAGCAGGGACTAAGTACTGTAATTTCTTTCCTGCTCTTGTTACACTGTGGATGCGTGTTCAGCTTTGGTGCCCAAATTTCATTGCATCTTCACTCCCTGCCCCCTTCTTCCCCTGTTGTTGCTGCCATCCTTCCCGCACCACCTGGTCCATTGCTTGTTGCCCCCCGTTACCTCTGTCTGAGGTGTTGTGATCCCTCAGTGAGGGGAACAAAGCAGAGGAGGCCATGTGTACTAATTGCAGACAGCACAAACGTTCATGAGGTACCATGCAAACAAAAGAAGGACCATCTCTGTGGCACGCAGACATTTCAATGTAGCGCAGTGGCCACCTTGGGATAGTAATGTGTTTTCTGAATGTCCCTCGAACAATAACAGCACTGTGAATTAAGCTTGAACTGTACCATACATATGCCATTTTACCAGCTCGATAGAATAAGGGTAACCATGTTAACAAATTGTCTTTTTCTTTAGGTCCTTTCTCGTGGTGTTCACCAGCTCTAAGCTGGTCCCTCTTCTATTTCTGTGACAAGCTCCGGACAGTCCGGGAGGTAGTTCCGTCTCCAGGGAAGATGGCAGTAGTGTGAGTTCCTGACTCTGGGTTTTGACGAGCAGTTTGTGAGCTCCAGATCGCGAGTGGCTCGAGGTCAGCTGTGTCTATAATGTTCCTCTCCGTGGTGTTTAAATTAGGGAGACGCCCAGTGGGATCGTGAAGCCACACCTGGGTTAGTAGGTGGGCGGGACTTTTGTGCTGAAAAGGTGCTCTTAAGAGCCCGTAGAGAGAGGTTACTAGATGTTCAAGGGTTATTATGGTTGTCTTGCCTCCCTGTGCAGTTTCTAAGGGGACTATGCTGGGCTGTGCTCACAGGTGGCACCCATCCATCCTTTAGCTCATGTGGTTTGGGGTGCCACACCCTCCGTGTCTCCAGGTTGGGTGCACTGTTTCTGTTTATCCTGTGTCCTACGAGAGACTGAAGCTGGAACTATGCTCTTCTGATATCCGCTAAGCAGAACTGCACCTAGCATAGCATAGACTGTAGCCTCCTCTCTTCAGTGATACCCTGAGGCTGCTTTTAAGCAGTGCCCTTTGGTCCCCCAGAGCCCTTGCCGGACCTGCAGTGCATGTAGAAATGTATCTTCGCCAAGGGACATCTTCCACCTAATAGCATGTGTACTTCCAATACATGTCATAGATACAGCCCGATCTTTGCCCCTGCCATCCGTGGAGCCTGAAAATGTGCGGTGCTGTTTTTCTACATTTTTCAAGCGTATTAAGTATTTTTACATCTTCTCCCTTGTATAACAGGCCATTGGAGTACTTTTTTGGTGAGTTCGTATTTGTTATGTTATAGAAAACCTATGGAGCGCACGTTCACTATAAGGTCTCTTGGCGCAAAGGTGGTAAACGCAGCAACTAGAAGCCAGGTTAGACATAAGCATGTTGGAACAGTCCGGTTTTTCAAAGCTTTCTAACACTTGTATAGTTGGTAGATGATCTGAATTCAGAAGGGAGAGAGTTCCAGGAATGGGTAGCCAATACGGAAAAACTGGCCCCTCCAAGCCTTTTCCTCTTGACACCGTAAGTAAATTGTGGTGAGACATTCTAAGGTGGCGATTGGAAAGGTAGCGCTGGATTCTAGAGGCCACAAAATCAGGAACCTTGCCGTGTAGAACCGTAAAAAGAATGCAGGCTGTTTTTAAAGCTGGTCCTCTGAGCTAGTGGAAGCCAGTGGAACTTTTTCATTAAAGGCTTAGTATGACAGTGTCATGGACGACAAAAGCCTAGCCGGGCTGCCTGCTTTGGAACCAATTGCAGCCTATTGTTTAGGCCAGTAGGGAGTCCCAGATAAAGCGCGCCGGATAGTCAGTCTGAGAAATCACGAGCAATCAGGATTTGGATGACCGCTTACTCCGTGAAGAATCTGCTGATTTTCCTTATTTTCCTAAGATGGAAGAAGCAAGAGGACAACACAAAGCTCCTATCTGAGGTTTTCTTTTAAATTTAATTTAGTGGTTTTATTGATCTGCTAAGAGGTATTGCAGCATATTCCATGGTTACATAGCCATTTTATAGTAGAACAGACAACTAACGCAAACATAACGATTGGGTGCGAGAGGCGTTCTATCCTTATCCCTAAAATCAATTCCAGCCATCTTTATGCTTGCAAAGTGACAGGTGTATGGTGCAGCACAAATATATACACATGCATTATACATAACATCTACCGGCATCCCATACAGTCCATGTTGTCCCGGCATCAACCTCTTTTTCCCTCGCAAGCATCTTGGACGGCATATTCAATTATAGGTTAGTTAGGGAGTGTTGAGCGGCTATATCACGAAGGGCTGTTATTGGGGTGATCTTGGTTGCCTCCTTCCGCCTGATCCACTCTAGAAATGGAGCCAAGATGTCTTTGCCCCCTCCCCCCCCCCCCACCGCCCACCAGTGTATTGATAGTTCACGTTTGGCCATTGGTAGCAGCAACACAATTGGCCGACGATCAGCAGAGGGGACTTCTTTAACATTTCCAATTAGGCCTACCAGTGGTGTGCAGATCATATTCCCCCCCCCCCGTGATATCTTGAACTATGGCGAATACTTTGTCCCAGTAATCCGCTATCAGCGGGCAGTACCATGCTGAGTGGAGAAATGTAGCGTCTGGTAACTTACATTCCCTGCAATTGCTGTCTCCTATCTGAGGGCTGAAGGATAAATCCCCGTCAATGAGAATGCCAAGGCTTTTTACAGTTTTCTTGGGTGTGGGTGGTGGACCCAATTCAAGGGGCCAGAAGGAGGGATTCAAATGGATCAGTTTGTTTTTAGTAACCACAAATTCGGTTTTATCGGCGTTTAGCTTCAGCTAGTTACAACTATTCAAGTCCTCAATGTGAAGCATGTCATTTTGGAAGAATGCCTTGGGTTCCATAGTGTTGTCGATGGTAAAAATCAGCTGCATTATAATCAGCATGGTTCTATATTTCACCTTTTGCTCCTGAAGGTAATGTATTTGAGGGCAAATGCCGAGATTGAACAAATGGAGGGACAAGAGGAACCTCCTGAAACACCGCAATTTAATGAAACTTTAGCAGAGCGATGTGGGGGGGGGGGGGGGGGAGGGGGGGGGGACTGATTTAGCCCAGTCTTAGAGAATGGATTCCAGCCACACACACCTGCATTGCTGACACGGTTGATCAATAAATTGTGGTCAACTGTGTCAAAGGTCGCTGAAAGATCAAGAAGGACCAGTGCTCCCATTATCCGCCTCCTTCCTCATATCGCCCATTACTGCGAGGATACTGCGAGGATGACTGTCTCAGTTGAATGGGTAGAATGAAAACCGGCCTAATGTACATAAAACAAGCATTGGCATAGCCAATAGGTCTCGCCTTTTGGACCTTATAAGTGTTTAACCATGCAACAGTTAATGTTGTTGCACCAAGGATATTGTGCTGCATAACTAAGTACTTATAAGGTCCCAAAAGCGAGACCTATTGGCTATGCCAATGCTTGTTTCATTTGTTCACAAGATACCATGCCTTCTGTCTCAAAAGTATTTTACACATGCAAACACACACCTTTAATTGTTCCACTGCTTAAAAATAAACCAATAAAACATTACAGACCACTATGTTCCAAGTTGTTATTGGCTAATCGCCAATACCCTCCTCTTCAAATCCTGCTCACTGAAAAAACAGCCATGGTTCAAGTTAAAAGATCATAAGTATGTTCTACAAGATACAGGTCTTTCAGCTTAGCTGTTGATCTGGAATTTTACACAACTTTCATAGTGGAATTCAACTTTGACCTGATGCATTCACCTTTCATCTGCCTCCTAAAATTCCCAACAGTGTGGACCACATGATTCTATTCAAATGTATGTGCTTCCCCCACCAACAGCTATGAAAACTCCCATCAGTGGTCAGTGTATTCCCTTTTATGGAGACTCAATTTGGTTTTAGCAGCTAAATACTGCGTCGGAGACAATCGCAACAAGGCAAAGCTCACTGTGCAGCCAGGTTTTCAGAGATTTCTGCAATTTCAATATCTTACTCAAAGTCTGATGAAGATTTCCATTCCATGACGCATTTAAATTAAGGACAAAAAAGTTCGGTCGAAAAGAAAGTAGGAGTCCCCTAAACATTGACAGACACAGGGCTAAGGGTGAGGCGGGAGCAGTCTTTTAAAAACCCGGGTCTTAGAAAAGAGGGCCATGTGCACCGATGGCTCAATGGACCAGGAAAGGGATGGTAAAATAATATGATGGATCCAGGGCAGCGCAGAAGATTTGAATATTTCATCAGTATTCAACAATATCAACACAGCAGATTATAGAAGAAACCTGAACAATTACCAACAGGAACAGTAGAACTCCTTTGGAGGCATTTCACGCACTGTAATTTACTGAACTATACAAACAAGAGGCACTTATTTATTTCGCACTTATAAAGCGCCTGGTTACACTCAGCCAGTGTGTCCCCACGCTATGGTGAGAGCCGCTAAAGTAGGCTACCGAACCATTAACCTGAAGGGAATAGATGAGTCTTCAGAATTTTCCTAAAAACGCCCTCTGAGGACTCCAAGCGGAGACTCGATGGAAGTTTATTCCAGAGTCGAGCCGCCAAAAGGCGAAAGGAGCGACCACCCATCCTGGCTCTTTACAACTGGAACACATACCAGCCCTCTCCCCTCAGACCTCAAGCGTCGATTGGAACATAAGGGGTGAGAATGTCCAGTAAATAGACTGGCGCAGTTCCATGAATAATGCGGTGGCAGACACACAGTGCCTTAAACCAGACTCGTTCCTGAATCAGTAACCAGTGGAGGGAAGCAAGAGCCGGCTTAGAAGGGGCTCTCCTAGGACGCATCAGAACCAGGCGAGCTGCTGCGTTCTACACACATTGGAGTCTCCGCATACATCTCCCTGTTACACCCAGATACAAGATGATACCATAATCGAGGCGAGATGTCACCAGGGCATGGACTAAGGTTTTCCTGGCTGCAATAGGCAGCATATCCAGGGTTTTTCAGAGTCCCTTTAGAACTCCAAAGCAGGCGCCCGCAACCCGTCTGGTCTGGTATTCAAAGGAGAGATTAGAATCCATCCATACCCCCAGGTTTTTAACCTGGGCACAAGGCACAGGGGTGGGTCCCAAGCTCTGCGGCCACCAAGCCGATGACCACACCGATGGTGCTCTTCCCACCACCAGCACCTTGGTCTTATCACCACTCAGTTTCAGACAGTTCTTATCCATCCATGATGCTAGCTCTTGCAGACATGCCATAAAGTTGGGTGCTGCCGAGTCCTTTTCCTGTGTCAGGGACACCACCAGCTGGGTATCGTCAGCATAGGATACAACCCTGATCCCAAAACCATCCACGATCTCTGCTAAGGGAGCCACATACAGATTGAACAAGGTCGGGCTCAGGATTGAACCCTGGGGCACCCCCTGCTTCAAGCTGATGACCCTAGAATAGTACGCACCCTGCCTCACCTGAAAACTACGCTCCGCCAAAAATGATACCATCCAGCTTAGTGCTCTACCTGACACACCTCCCTTCTTCAAACGGTGTACTAGAGTGTGGTGGGCAACTGTATGAAAGGCGGCACTTTGATCCAAAAGGATCAAGGCTGCCGTCTGACCCGCATCCACATATTGCCTGATAGTCTCTGTGGCCAATAACAGGGCAGACTCTGTCGAGGGACCTTCTCGGAAGCCCGATTGGGTAGGGTGTAAAAGGTGAAATTTCCCAATATGTGCCGTGAGTTTCTTATTCACCACTTTCTCTGCGATCTTAGCAAAGTAGGGCAGAAGAGAGATTGGACGCAGGTTATCTAGGCAATCAGAACCTAAATGTGTTTTTTTTGGCAGAGGGAGTACAACTGCCTCCTTCCAACAACCTGGCACTGTGCTGGTCCTGAATGAGACCTCCACAGGGTGCCTAATAAAGGGTTCCAAGGTTTCTATGCACCCTCTAAGCCTTCTTGGGGAGGCCTGATCTTTAGGAGAACCCGAATTCACGCTCGGGCAGATTTTAATCAGCATTTCTGGGGGGGGGGGGGGGGGGAACCATAAAACTATCTAGTCCCTCACCCTCACTTACAGACCCTATCTCATCCAGAATATCCTGGTCTACTAAGGCAGAGTCCGGAAAGGTGGAATACATTTTCTCCACCTTGTCTGAAAAGAAATTCGCTATTTGGTTACACAGCTCCACTGAACCTATTACAGGTGCTGCCACTGTAGCAAGGGAAGATATTTCCTTATAAACCCTGAATAATTCCCTGGTCGAATTGCCTGCAGACCCGATTCTTTCCAGGTAATACTCTGCCTTCGTTTTCCTAATAAGTCCATGGTAGCCCTTCAGCATCGCTTTATACTCACTCCTCCCTAGAGCGGAAAAGTCCTTCTTCCAGTGCCTTTCCGTTCGTTTGCAGTCTGCCTTAGCCTTTCTCAAAACAATATTGAACCAAGGGGCAGATTTCCGAGCTCTACCTAATAGTTTCCGTGACCAAGGGGCCGTACTATCAAGTACTTCCCCTATCCTCCTGTCCAAACTTACTGGCAAGGCTTTATGCACGTCAAAATGATGAAATGATGTATCAGCGTTGTCACTGGACAACTTGAGAATATCGAACTGTTCACATTGTGATTGAAGACTGCACATCTATGGGTGCGGTTCCCCCACTTTCAGGGAAAGGCTGGCCCTGGAAAGACCCCCCCCCCCCTCCTGCACAATTGTCATTGTAATGGGCCATGAAGCCCGTCACAGTTTCTGTTTCTAACATTGATGGCGGAGGCTGGGACGGAGAAGTTGTGGCGGGAGTGGAACTCCACTTCTATTTTCAAGATCCTGACTTCCGTGGTTATGATGAATCTGTCATCACAGTAACGTGTGGTTACGATCTGTGGCCTGAGCTCCCATATTAACTAAATGGTCTGAAATATAACAGTCATCGAATGCTCCACCCCCTTCTGATTTTTATGGTAGTTTTCCTTTAGTGAAAGATATCATTTGAAGAAATACTTTGAATGGGTGCTTTGTTCGTACATATTTTTCTGCATTTTAGAGCCACGTTATTTCATTTCCCCTCTGCGATGTACTGACAACACAGCCCGCACCTTATTACTGACGCATGAACACTTTCAGGAGCGGTCGAGCCTTTCAGAGGAGGTGGCAGGGTTAGGGAGGTGTATGGCTTTGCTGAAAAAAAGTTAATACAAGCGCAGGCGAAAAGCCCCGCAATCCGGAGGAGATGCGAGAAGACGCGAGGCAGGGAAGCAGCGAGGAATCCAAGGGGTACCCCTGCCCTGCTCAGGAATCCAAGGGGTACCCCTGCCCTGCTCAGGCCACCGCCACAAAGGCACTGAGAGCGTGGAGCATGAGCAGTTAGTGCATGCTCGGGGCAAACGAGGTCTGGAGTTGCAGTTATAGACCAGCAGAGTAACACGGCATACGAAGTAATCAAAACGATTCCCAGGAGCAACTGATGAGTCCGGGATTAGCGCCGCAGCACGGGGTTGTCAAGGTCATGCGTGGGGGGGGGGGGAAGAGGAGCAACACGGTGGGTGGAGGAAAGGGAAGCAAACTAACAGAGAGAGAGTAACCTGGAGCAAGCTGGCGGCTGCGCGCGTGCACACAAGCGCTAGGCCAGCAGAAGCCTGGGTAGCACTTTTAAAAGCACAGTACAAAATGTCTCGCAGAGCAGCGCATGCGCTGACTCAGCAAGACCTAAAAAGCCTGAGTCCTGTAAAAAAGGACAAAGCTGTTGAGCTAAATGAGTCTCCAATATTTTAGCTAAGTGAGGAAGCAAGGAGGTTGGTCTGTAGTTCTTTTGGGGTCATCCCTGTTTTAAAAAAAAAAAAAGTTATTGAAAAGAGTGGGAGGGGGGGACACTACAGCATCCTTGAAGGAGTGAGGAACCATGCCCTGAGTAAGGGATAGTTTAAGGAAAAAGGTGGCTATACCCGGCAAGTGAGAGAGAATAGGTTTTGGGATGTAAGGAGGGCATATTTCATTCGGAGAACTTGTTTTTACTGTGGCCGTCAGCTCAGAGACTCAGAAGGAATAAAGTGTCAATTAGATTCCTGTCTTCTGATGGGATGTCGAACGTTTGTGTGATAGGTGGGATATATATATATATATATATATATATATATTTTAAACTTTTATGTCCTAAAAAAAAAACAATCAATTTGTCACACACAATTTGAGTTTGAACCACAGTTTGAGCTAATCTGTCTGGATTAGCAACTTCTCTTGACTGTCTCAAAGATGACCTTGGTTTTATTTTCAGAGTTCAGGTTTTTATTTGGGAAAAAAGGTAAATGTTGCCTACACAATTCGTTTTTTGTATGTTTTTAGACTTTAGGCGTAGACTTCCCTACCTTCAGGTAGATAAGTAAGACTCCGTTTCCGTTCAGCCTGCTGGAGTTCAAGTTTTCGTGCTTTTTGCTCAACCGAAAACCATTTAGAGGCTTCATGACCGCAGATAGACTTTGTTTTACAAACAGGAGCATGAATATTACTAGCACCCGCAAGCAGTCAGATATTGCTTTGTCAGCGCCCTCCAGATTCTCAATAAGAGTCGGAGGAGAAATGGTCAATGTGTTGCAAAGCAAGTTAAGTATGGGCCTTTCCCAATTTCTGGGGAAAGTACCAGTGGGGTGGGGGTGTATTGGGTTTTGCCAAAGATAGGTCTAGTAAAGTGAATTTAATGAGGTGATGATCTGACCAGATGCAAGGGGAGACAGAGAGGTTAGCTATGGTTAGATTGGAGGACCATACCTTATCTAGAATGTGACCTTTGTTGTGGGTAGGTACAAATACATATTGCTCAAGATTAGGACTGATTAGTATATCCGTCAGGTCTAAAGATAGTTGATCACCACTGTCTTCATTTGCCCATAGTTTAAATCTCCACGGAGGAGAATTTTTGCATAATAGATGGCCCACTCTGATAGTGACGCAGCCTCAAGTTGTGGGACATTCTGCATATATCCCGGCAGCTTAGATGTAAGGACAAATAGCAATGGGCAGGAAGGGGAGTCCAGTTTAATTACAATATTGTGCACCCCAGGAAGCAATAATGGGGGAAGTTTCTTGATTGAAAGGTGTTTTTTTGACAATTGCCACCACCCCTCCATCTTTTTTCCCCTGCGGACAATTGATATAAAGTAGGTAATTTTGAGGAAGGGCTGCCAGAATATATGGCACTGAGTCATCGGTCAGCCAAGTCTCTGTCAAGAAGAGAATATCTGGAGGTTCAGGGTTAAGCAAATAGAAAATCTCCAGTTTATCTTTACCAGAGAGCGCATGTTGAGAGATGGTCATTTCATTTAACAGTACCGGCAAAGAGTTAACAGTTGACTCTGAAGTGGATTTATTATCCCTGGTTTAACTGGTCATTGCCCTCTGATTCATCTGCATAGCCATAGAGATTCTGGTTAAGAATGCCTAGCTTGTTAAGTTTTAAAAGAATGGGTGGCTCCAGTTTGAGGCTTCCTGAAAAGAGGTTTTTGAGATCCGCAGAGGAATAGGTCGGCTCACGGGCAGAGTGAATGGCCCCCTGGCCACAGATGGTCTTGCCTTTGGTGCGACCTCGGCGCGTGTCCAGGGATCATTACTTTAAATAGGCAAGCACTGAGAATCTGCTCTTAATTAATTTGAAAGGGGGAAAACTTCCATTTCTCAATAGGGATTAAATATTTTTAATTGGAAAGTAACAGCACTTCATGTTAACAAACGGGACTTTGGGAGAGTGTGCCAGCACTTGTATATTTCCATTTCAGTCACTGCCTGGGACTAACAAGACCCTAGTCATCTCTTCCTTTGGTTCCTCTGCTTATCCCGGGGACAGTTTGGCCAAAATAATGGCTAATCTGGCCCTCAGAGAGGGGGGGGGGGGGGGGGGAACGCTGAAAACAGCCAAAACGTGTTCATTTCCAACTAAGGAGCGGCTCTTGCCCAAGGGCCGCTCCCTCACAAAAACAAGACATCCATGGTGTCTGGTGGTGCATTCCTGCTACGCCATCGCGGTCCCACCCACAATCCTGCAGCAGGGATGCACTTTAGAGAGATTGGGCAAAGGGCCAACTCTTTCCTCTCCCCTGGTGTCTCTGTGCCCTCCTGATCTTACCCCAAACAGATCCTTTTCGCTGAGCACACTGGAAGCATCTGGCCCGGCTCCTGTTGATAACATTGGCATGCTGTGTTCACACTGATGTAATCTGTCACTGGGGGAGGGGTTGGGATGAAGGCGCTTCCTCTGCCACCCCCTCAGGAGGCATATAGCAGGGGGGCCCACAGGGGAATCTCCTGCGCTACCCTCGTGGGAAGGTACTAGGAGGTGCTGGAGCCGTCCTTAGCACCTGATCACAGGTGCTAAGGAAAGCTCCAGCACATTCTTAACACCCATGGGTTAAAGTAATGTGACTGAGCTTTTTCATATCTTTCTTTACAACTGGGTAACAAAAGTGTAGTGAATGAAAGCTCTCATTTTTTCTGATCTGTGTGACATACTTATTGCCACTTCCTCACGGTATTTTGATCTTGCCCATGTTTTTTTTTTAATTATTTATTTGCGTTTGTTACAGCTGGAACATGGTTTACACACTTCCCTTCCCCATATACATGGTTAATCCTATTTTATACTGGTCGCCAAGGTACAATATGAAAGCTGTGCTGTTGTATTCATCCTGCTAGCCAGTTTAGTAACCTGTTCTTTACTGCTCAGCAAACAAAGTAGAAAGAGGCCATAGTCGTCATGTACTGGGCTCGTAGGGCTAAAGACTTTAGGCTTTTGTTGGTGGCTTTCACATCAGACAGTGCGATGAATGCATCTCCTTGGTCCCCCTGGGGGAAGAAAATCTGCTATTATGTTTTTTGTCCCTGGGTAGCTCACTTCAGGAGGAGAACCGAAGGCATAATTAACACCTATGGTAAATGATGGCAGTCCCTTTTACATGTGCACGCACTAAACATTGTCCCCCACAAATCGAGGTTACATTGGCAGTAAATATATTAGAGGTTTCACTGATACGCAGGGGCTGTTGTCCCAGCGTGATTAGGGCACTCCATGTAGCTTTCCATGTAAGATGGGCATTATTTACGTGACAGTCTGTCACTGTGGCAACACCTCCAAAGTTGCAGACCTATCGTTCCATTCGCACACTAATTGGGTAATCTCTCAGAAGCGTAAACATGCCTCCATAATTGTTTAATAAGCCAGACAGTGGGTTATTCCTAATCTGGCTGTCTGTGAATAGGACACGGGGCAGCAAGAGGAGTGTACTGAAATCATAGCAAAACCTTGATAAATTAACACATACTTGTGAGATTCAGTTTCTAATAGCAATGTTTTCTGACCTGTACTGAAATTGGGTTTTGCTGTTACCCAACTCCTTATTTGGAATCTGGCAAAACCATTTGAGTATTCTTCCACGTGTGCGCGCTTTCTGTAACCTGGCCTTTGAATGCACAACAGATGTGACAAGACAAAAACAAGATTTAAAGACCGAGGTTAAATGTCGGGCTCTGACTTCTGAGGAAGCTTGGTGTTTACTTTTTTTTCCTCTGACTTCAGAATGAACGAATTTATGACAATCTTGAGGGAAAGGAAAGGCTTTTTTTCAAGCACACAACAAAATGTAAATGTCTGTAAATTAACTATTCTTTTTCAGACTGTATCAGAATGAGGAAAGTACAAATGAAGCACTTTTTTTTGTAATTCTGAAGTGTGGTGGGAACAAATATTTGAATATGATCAAAACACTAGACTTCCCCCACATTATCGTTTGTGCGCAGTAAAACTGCATATGTGCAAATGTAGTGGTCATTTCAATTGAAAATGTGTTGCTGCCTGTAATGGCAGTGTGCTATCACACCATGCATACTCCACTCTGTGCCACTTCACAACACTCTACTACACTCAATGCACCTCCACTCTACGACACGCCACTCTATTCTACACCACGCTACTCTAGTCTGATACCTCACTCTACGGCACACCACCCCACGCACCCTCTTCTCTAAGAATCTGACATGCCACGCCATTCCACGCCACTTTACTTCATACCACTCCACTCTACTTCATTTCACTCTAGTCTATCCCACCCCACCCCACTCTATCCCACTGCACTCCGCTCTACCCCAAACCACCCCAAACCGCCCCAATCCACGCCCATCTACCCCATTCTACTCAACTCCAAACAACCCAACTCCAATCTACCCCACTCCAGTCCACCCCTATGTGCTTCACTCTACCCAAATCTACCCCACTCCAATCGACAAACTCTACCCCACTTCACTTTTCTCCAGTCTGCTCTACTCCACCCCACCCCACTAACACCACCCCGCTCCACTAATTCTTTTGCAATGCTAAACGGCAGACACACTGGTGTACAGCATGGCTAAAACAGAATGCCAAAGTCAATAGCTCTCGCATAGGTGCTAACCTAGTCATTTCGTTTTTAATCCGCCTACAGAACAGCCGTTTAGCAAGTTGCATGGAAGTTGTGTTTAGTGTCTGCATTTTTTCACTTTTCATCATACTCCACATTAGGAAACGACTAGCATTGACAGGCGAAAGAGTTCATCTGTAGCCACTGCCATGGGGCACAGGTCATCGGCCCGCAAAGAAAATGTTCAGAGCAGTGGGAAGAGAACACTGCAGCTCAGTCCTGGAACAGGGCGAAGAGAGCCATCCGGCCTGCAGATAGTACCATTTGACTTAAGCAAACAAAGTGCTCTATTTATTTCCGTCCATGTGTTCAATTTCAGTGTTGCAGTGCAATCTGCTCCCATCCCACGCAGATGCATCTCCCTTTTATCATGTTTCACCTGTAGAGCGCTTTCCGCTTTTGGTTTTCGAAAGACCTCTTACGGACCACACTAAAACCTTACAATGAAATTAGAACCAACGCATTGCTTACCATTGGTTGCTTTTTGCCACTCATTTGCATCAACCTCTTTAAAATTCTTATTAAATCCTATCAATTCTACGCTACACTCTATTTTGCCACGGACAAGCAGCGTGAGCAGTGCCTTGTAACCCCAGTGGCCGAGAGACCAAGACTCTGCGCCGAGCCGACCTGAGCTCAGCCGCGCTCCCGGGCTACAGCGGTGAGCGGCAGCAAGCGACAGCAAGTGGGGCCACGGAACAACGCAGGACACGGACCCCGATGGAGAAGTGGCGGCGGCGGAGGGTAAGCTCGAGCTGAGTGCCTTTCTAGCTTGCCGGGCGGCTCTCCCGCCCTCCTACGGCCTCAAGCGTGACTCTCCACCTCCCTCCCATCCACCTACCACTCTGCTTCCCACCAGTGCCTCCCGTGGGTTCTTTTGGAAGTCCCGGTGCAGTGGCTGGCCTAGGCTGGGGCAGCACCGGTATTCAATCCACCTGCGTCCAAGAGCCACGCGGGGGGGGGGGCAGGCAGCAATCTGTCTGGTTAGGTGAGAGCTCCGGGTGACCACAGGAACTGCCTCACAGCCACCTCACAGTGAGATCTGAGGAGAAGGGGGCAACGCTAGCCCGCCAGACGCCAAGAGACTGACCAACTCTGCCAAACTTTGAACTTCCAAGTTATTAGACCTCTGATTTACAAATACTACTCGTTGGCAACCACCGTCGACCACCAGCGCCCACTAGTAAGATTTTTAAGGTTGTTAGCAGTACTACTAGTACTACGGAACCTCGGTAATAGCACGAATAAGAAAAAAAGGCAAGGTTAAAGAGAAGGAAAAAAAAAAGACAAACTACAATAAATCACAGGAAAACTAAAGGAATTCTAAGGAAACCCACAGGTGAAGAGAATTAATCTAGGAAAAATCGGAGGCAATCGAAAACACACCAAGCATTAAAAAACAAACCGGCAAAAAACAATAAATAACAAACCAAACACAAACCAACAATTAATAATAAATAATCAAAGGCTGAATTGAATCACCAAACACCAAAAACGGTAGCAAAAACTTGACAACAGGATAAAAGGCTCATTATCCCAACAAAAAAAAAGGCAGCGGCAGTGTCTGCAATACTCCTGACAGTACCCAGCACCCAGACTCAGACCCAGGGAGCCTCTTCACCTGGGCGAGCGCAAGCACCTCCGCACCTCTGCTCCTCTGCACTTTTGAATCTCTGTACCTTTGCTGTCGACCAGAGTGACTGTCGCTCAAGACTTGTAAAGGTACAGCAGATCTATGTTCTTCTTTTTTTTTTTTTTTTTTTTTTTTTTTTCGGAGAAAAGCCCGGATAATCGCAGACAGGATCAGATTGGACCAGTCCTTATCAGTCCTGAATAGCCTTGAAGAGCTGCTTCCTGGGTGCAGTGGAGCGTAGGGGGAGGGCTGGTGGGAGTGTCAGCTACCAATAGACCAAGCAGCGCAAAGCACCCATACTGCGAATTGAACAATCTCAAACTTATATCCAACACTACCTGGCCCCAGGTAGCCGCCCCAAGACTACAGGGCGAAGAAGAAAGGGTAAAGCTGGGTGGGAGAGCCCCTGCTCTCCCGGGCCTGCAACAATGCACATCCTGGGTGAGGTGATAAATCTCCTCCCCCAGGATGAGCAAAGGGAAGCTTCAAAGGCCTGCCACCTCTAGGAGTTTCCCCAGGCCACTGCAACCCCCCACTCTGGCGGGAAGCTTGGCCGGAAACCCCATACAAGGACAGGGGATGTGCCAGCCTGCCCACCCCACCCCTCGGGTGGGGGAGGCGAGGTGAAGCACATCTCCGGGCTCTCGCCAGGACAAGGACCCATTGGTCTCTGAC
This sequence comes from Triturus cristatus, assembly GCF_964204655.1. Lineage (NCBI taxonomy): Eukaryota > Metazoa > Chordata > Amphibia > Caudata > Salamandridae > Triturus > Triturus cristatus. The sequence continues at coordinate 674,539,401 of NC_140593.1, read as the reverse complement.
CTTCACCTACCTGTAACGCCCCTAATGCCCCTAAATCTAGTATTTAGGGGCACCCTGAACCTTCCTTCCCCAGATTCCAGATTCGAAAAACTACAAGAAGAGCAAGAAGAACAAAGACCTGCCCTGCAGCTGCTAAAAAGGGAAGAAGACACCAACTGCTTTGGCCCCAGCCCTACCGGCCTGTCGACTCGTGGACCTGCACCAGCGCGGCATCTCTCGTGGCCAGCAACCTCACCAACCCCGGAGGACCTGGCTACCTTTTGGCTCTAAGCCCCTGGGACTCCCCTGAGTAGAGGCTCTACTCAGAAACCTATTTCTAACCCCTGGCAGCAGCCCGGAACCGCGAACCCAGCACACTCTGCACCAGCCAAGCCTGGCCAGTGTCGGAGTGGACAAAGACCCTGAGGACGACCCCACGGCGACTGTGACCCCGAGTCCGGCACCCAAGGACCCCCCTCGACATTCCGGAAGAAGCCTGCAGCCTCGGAACAAGGTGCCCCCCCAACCGCGATCATCAGAGGGTAAGATTTCCCGACACCAAAAGGCACCCCTGCACGCGGCACCCTGCGGCCCCCTGTGCCCAATCCCGGGGTACCCACTTAACCTACAACTACCCAACTTACCTCTCGAAGTGGTGGTGGCACCTGAAGCATCCTCGTCCCCGAGCTTGCAGCCTTTTTCCTAACCGGAACATTCCCATTGATTTCCATTGAGCGCCCGACGGCTCAAAAGCACCCTGCACCCAGCCGCCCGAGTGGCCCTGGCAGTGCAATCTCTACACTAGCCTACTTCCCCACTTGCCCTGAGTGAGTGACCAGGAGCCCAGCTCCCACAGCCGCGTGACCTGCTAGTCAGCAGCCACCAAACCAGGCCCCCCTATTCCTCATAGGCTAACATTGGGCCTAACTCTCTCTGCACCCGGCCGTCCTGAAACCGCTGAGGGTGAACTGACTGTACCTACCTGACACTGGGAGACCCCCGAGTCTATGCCCAGAACTTCAACTCTGCCAGTCGAGAACTTACCCTTAAACCGCGAACTTCATTTTCCTCATAGGGTAACATTGACTGGCTTTTTCTTGGAAATTCTTCTAAGTGTGAACTTTTCAAAACTCAAAATATTCACCAAAAATCAGCCGAGTACCAAAAACGAATTTACTCACCTGCTCTTAGGTGAGCTCCCAGTGCTGGATCTTGGTGCCCAGCACTGACTCTGAAAAGTACCCACAACTATACTTACCTTCAACTCATTTTTCTTCCATAGGAAACCATTGACTGCTTTTCTATGAAATTTCTTCTAAGTGTTGATTTCTGCAATCTCTAAATATTCCTCAAAAATCGTATAACATCTGAAAACGTAATTACTTACCTGTTTTGGATAAATGTCCCAGTACTGAGTCTAGCCACCCAGTACTGGGTTACAAAAGTAACGATAACCTACTGTACCTGTAACCTATATTTCCTTCCATAGGGAATCATTGATTGTTTGCTCTGAAATATTTTTCTCTCTTTTGAAATAGCTAAATATTAGTTAAAAATCACTACAGTACCAAAGTCGACTTTCAACAGCTGATTCTGAGAACTGACCCAGGACTGGATCTAGGATCCAAGCCTGGAATTACAAAAGTAATCTAAAAAGTAATCTGTTGCATATAATTTGAATTTAGCATTGAGCTCAATGTATTGTGTTTAGAAATAGAGTTGCCTACTGCAACTATTTGTAACTGTTTACTAAAAAGTCTATTGCATATACAAAAGTATTTTTATGAAACATCTCCTGTCGAGAAAGTATATTTTAATTCCAAGTGTTGGTTCTAAAATAAAACCAGCATATATTTTTTTATATACAAACCATTGGCCTAGAGTTCAGTTATTGAGTGTGTGAGACCATTTGCTGACTGAGGGTGTACAACAAATGCTTTACACTGTCCTCTGATACTGCCTTACTGCTCGACCAGGCTACCACTTTGGAGAGTAAGGTTATATCTAACTTTAACCTCTGTTAAACCCTTGGGGTCTGTGGAGTCTGTACACCCTGTACCTATTAAGGAACAGTATATACAGAGCCACTTTCTCACAACCGCTCTCGGGGAGAGAGGAGAAAGTGGGGCCAAAGGGGCGGGGGACCTCAAGGGCGCATGACGGGAGCGCTTGGGCCTCTCTCCTAAAAACCATGCAACTGTCAGTGGAGGCGCTTCAATATCAATCGGATAAGATGGATATACAGCTCTTTATTAAACACTCTGGCAGTGTTTACAGCAGGGATTGATGAAAAACTGGGGGATCTAAATGGACTAAGGGCACAAACTGGGACATACCTTCATTGCAGGTGCAGCCAGATTGTGGCTAAGCTAGCAACTCTCCTGACCATGCTCTCCACCGTGCTCGACTAGCTGAAGAGCAAATCGGCCTGCTCCACCAGCGCTGGCCACACAGCTGACGGCTCCATCGCAATCCCGACGGTTGGCAGCAACTCAGAGCAGATCAGCAAGGATATTGATAATGATGCACAGCTAGGAGCGGGTACCTTCGGCAGTAGTGGCGACCCTTCGAAGCCAGCTTCAGTCATATCCAATGCGACAAAAACAAACGCCAAACAACGCTGTCAGCTGAAAAGAAAAGGTCGCAATCAAAAACTACTCCTTCTTAATCAAGCAGCCACTTATTTAATTTTCAGCAAGCAATGTCCTAAATCAATCGCCGCACCAAAAGAGGGAGTCAAGCAAGATAATGATCTGGCTCAAACTAAACATCTCCCAAGACATAGCAGCACCCTCCTGCTCTAACATTTGAGGGCCTCCAGCAGGCACAGGGGACAGGATCTCGAAGCAAGTCAGGGTGGCTCTTGGGTCTGAAAATGATAGTCTCCACCAGTCCAGCTTTTGAACATTCGTTACAAATCTCAATAACCAACTCAAACTGGCCTGCAGGGCTTGATGAAACTCAAAAAATTACGGTCCTAGCAAAGGAAAGTTATCAGGAGCCCAGCTCGTATGTAACCGGGCAAGCTTACACCGCCCGTCTTGTTGACAATGACCAAACAACATTGCAAGTGAACTTGACAACCCAGACAGCGGGAATGGCAATCGGAAGAGAAACAAGTGAGGATAGCCCTGAACCATTTACCTCAGGCTTCACCCCTGGCAACAACAGAGTCAATTCGGAACTACAATCCTAAGAAAAAACACGGAATGAGATTTTAAGCAGAGCAGACGCGCTAGTAGATCAGAATGAGCCTCCCCAACTAACACAACAATACCTTACTGCTAAACGGACGGGGTCTCTTGAAATGACTCCCTATTCCCCAAATGATTTGCCATCCGCCTTGAGATACACACTGCTCAAAGCAGAGTATACTTCAAAAGGGCGTCATAATACGCTGAACAGGGGCAACATTCTGAAATTACTTCGGCCATATCTATCCTAGCAGACCTGAACACAACAGACCTACTCGCAATAGAGTTTCTTACATCCGATAACCCAGCTATGCCGGAAGTAACAAGGGTATCGTGGCAAACAGCTTCAATAGCCCAGAGAGTATTAAAGCAGCACCTCCTCTTTAAGGACTGGGGCATACAAGTCTCCTCCTATCATCCTCCAGCTTACCCAGTGCAGCTTTCAATCTCGAGCTCAAGGTTGGGTCTCAAGGAATGCTCAAGGCCTACAACCTCCGTGTTAAGAGGGGCACCGGGCCACTCCGCGCCACGAAGGATTCTCCGCCAAGGCGCGCAATACGGATCTCCTAGGGCAGAAACGTCACGAGGAGGAAGCTCTCGGTATGCCGACCCAATCATAAGAACTATAAATCTTGCCGCAGCAACTCCATGATATCGTAGCCATCTAAATCCTGGCAAGATTAGTAAAAAAGAACCCGTGATTCGTCTCTGCTCATGAAACATTAATGGCCTAGCCTCAAATTCCTGATCCAGAATTCCTGCAATATCTTAACAACTTTGACATTATTATGCTACAGGAAACATGGCTTATGTAACCACTACTCATACACAGGTTTCTCTGCTTTGATCGTCCAGCCGCTAGAGGTAGTAAAACAGGTCATTCCTCAGGGGGGCTGGCAACCTATATCTCAACGACTTCCATACCAACAGCTGTGGAAACCGGCCCGGAAACCGATGTAGCTCTAGCAGTTAAACTCATTTTTTTCTCTGGCAGGGGCACAAAATGACGTAACACTTTTCAATACACATATATATTCAAAACCGACCGCAACCGACTTGGCGAAGTTAATTGATCAAATAACCACTTATCTTGGCACCGCCGAAATTCCAAACCTTATACTATCTGGGGACTTGAATCCATACTTATTGGGATCATCGAAAGCAAAGGACGTTTGCCTCCAATCCTCAAACTACAACATACCAATACAAGGGTCCTTTACGTATGGGAGGCCTAACAGGGAAAATAGATTCCTCTTGGAAGAATTAGAACATCTTAATCTCAGGGCCCTTAATGGAAGATCAGCCGACGACACTCCTCCAGTGGCAAACGATTACACTGAACTAAGAAGCTCGCTTTTAGATTATACGTTTGTTGGTCTTTCGCTGTTCTCATACGTAACTGGCTATAGAATGGGTGACAAGGGGGACAGTGAACATCGTCCACAAGAGATTACTTTGGCGGCAACTGCCCCGTCCGACATTCACCCTGCCTGAAACCTAGGCTCAAGCTACATGACAAATCACAAGAGGATCAAGTACACGGCAGAAAGCATAGTCCTTAACTGACACAGCAATCAACCTTTTACTCGCACAACCGCTTGAAAAAGATCTGATACAAACCTGGGAATGTTTCCCCACTAACCTTAGCAATCTAAAGGCTACGGAAATAAAAATGAGGAGTCTTGCGGTTCCTGTACAAAAGGAAAAGATAACTAAGGCTCAAAGAGTGCAAATAAAAACCCTTAAGAAAATGATAAATGGCTCTATAAGATCACTGCAACACGATCCAGGGAATACATCGCTCCTTTCAACCCTACGGCAACAAAGAACTAAACTAAAGAAACTGAAATGCAACATTAACAATAATTAAGAACAGGACTTCTGGGCAAAACTATTGCACAATATAAAGCATAATGCCAGCGATCGCTTCTGGAGATCAGTAAATACAATCATTCACCCGCATCATGGTGGCCTCTCTTTCTATATTTTGGAGGAAACCTGGGCAAGCTACTTGAATTCTCACTTCAACAGTCAAGCTAACAGTCTGCCTAAACTAGAACAGGGTAGAGCAGACTTGGACGAACACCATATCAATACTGGAATAAGGGAAAGAGGCAACAATAATTTCCTTGACTGCCCTATTATCTCCCGACCAACGGCAAGAGAAATATCCAAATCTCCTGTTTCATCCCACTAGCAGGAGGAAGGGCCACCGGCCACTGAGCATCTAATAATCAGGAAACAAATTAGGAAGGGAAGAAAGGAAGGAGCGCCGGGCCCAAATGGAATCCCGCCTGCAGTATTCAAACACAGGCCGGAAGAATGGGCAAAAATACTCCATCCACTATTCAAGGAAGTAAGATTACTGGGCATCATTCCAGACTCCTGCAGAGGCTCCACGATCATCCCGATCCACAAAAGTGGCAGTAAGGCTCTGCCGGCCAACTATCGGTTAGTGGCATTGATCGATAATGCGGCCAAATACTTTGCGGGCACACTGCTAGAAGAACTTACAACCTGGGCAGAAAATAATGAAATAATCGACTAAATCAGACAGGCTTTTGGAAAAATTCTGGCACGACATCCGACATCCTGGCAATCTCGCTGATTATAGACATGACATAATAAGAAGGAATGCACAGCTGCACGTCTGTTTTATCGACTTTAGCGCAGCATTTGATAAGGTGGAGAGGTCCAAACTGTGAACCAAGTTAGCCAGATGGGGCATGCCAAACGCTCTTTTATCAATGCTAATACTTTTACATACCGACGCCTGGGTACAGGTGAAATTAGGATCAGGATCTCATCTCTCAAAGAAAGTAACAACTACGAAAGGACTCAAGCAGGGCTGCCTGCTGGCTCCTATCTTATTTAACTTATTCGTGGCAGACTTACCACAGACACTCAATATCTGTAACTCCCACGCCCCAGACTGGGGGGTACCCTGTCCAATTTACTATACGATACGCAGACGACTTAGTCCTGCTTAGCCATACGGTAGTTGGACTGCAACATCTCCTTAATGGTCTGCAGGAATATGCAGTAGAAAATAGCCTCTTAATCAACTTAAACAAAACCATGACAATTAACAAACAAAGAAAAACGCATCTCTGGCATCTGGGGGGCACACACATTGAACCAGCAGAGGCTTACAAATATCTGTGTGTCTACTTAGACAAAGAAGGATCATTTACCCGCCAACAAGAAGAAATCGAACGGAAAGGGATGATCCTTGCCTTAACTTTGGAAAGTTTATCAGCCAAACTATTGGGACCAACGCTGAGCCCTCTTCTAATGGTAGCACAAGCTAAAATTCTGCTTACAATCACCTATGGTAGCGAAGCTTTGCGAGGGAGAGATGCCAATCTTTTGGATAAAACACTAGTAAAAGCATACAGAACTATGTTCAGCCTCCCGAACTATACCTCCCCGGCGCAACTTAGACTGGAGTTTGGCCTGTTAAAGCAAACCTGGGCAGGTATGGCGCATACATCAACTGCTGGAATAAAATTAGAACATCAACCCCTAACTCACTAAACCACCTCCTGTGGCAAGATCTTCAACAGGAGTATTCGCCCGCAAGAATGTATCCTCAGGAGGCACTGGCAAACACAGACTTATCATCCTTATGGAACACACAGTGCCACCACACAACTCTGAAGAAATTAGTCTGGAAATTACTGAAAAAACAGTCACTGGTGGAGGATAAAGCAGCTTTTTCAGCTAGAGCACTTGCCTGGATGACTCTGAATTCTTACAAGATTTTAGCCCCCCATCAATATTTCAACTTGGGCTATCCAAAAGCACAGAAATTAAAATTCTTAAAGCCACGACTTGGAGTGATACCATGCACGCAGCATCATCCACCATGGAAAAGGGTGCAGACTTGCACAGCATGCAGTTTGTGCAAAAATGGTCAGGGCGACATTATCCATACTGTATGTCCTTGCACGGAGATGCTTCAGGAAAGGAGGCAACTGTTAAACCTCTTCAACCAAAGGGAAATTCGGACAAGGAGGCAAGCAGTGCTGGCTTGCTTCGATCCAGCATTACCACAACTGAACTGCAGATTAGTCGGATTTCTTGAAGCGGCCAGGACAAAAATGCCAAACTGTCGCTAAAGTTTTATTTTGGGGCAAAGGGCCCATTGGACAATTTATCATAATTTCTCAGAGAGAGTAACAATCGTTGCAATGACTGGGCCATTTACAAAGACTGCTCTTGGCACGTTTAATTGGTATTTTTTGACCTGCAAGCAATGGAAGTGTTTTTATAGTTAATTAAGTTGAAATGTTATTACTGTGAACTAAACTTCTGTAGTAGGGGATCTCTGTGTATAGTCATAATCTATAAATAGTCCCGCCCATGTGCAGGGACCCGGAGCAATCAAAATATCTCTTAAGCTGTCCTGCATTTGCAAACCTGCAAAGACACTTAAGAGACAGACAAAATAATACAGCCTAATAACAATATGGCTGCACTGGCCAGCACTTCCTCTGAAGTGAACACAAAAGTCAAAATAAAGTTTTAATGTCATTTTTATTCACATCTGACATGTTCCTTTATTGTATCACACTCCCTTCACCAAAATCCCTTTAAACAATAGAGAGGAAGGGGTGAACAGACAAGCCCTATAGGCTGTCATTATGTGTCTGCTAAAGGGATACCGTGCCTTTAAGAAACTCTCCAGAGACCCCCGGTATCCCAGGATGCACAGCCAAAGCAAGTTACTTTCAGTTCTTTTTTCCGGCTCCTGCTAGCAGGACCATGGAGCTTGAGCTCTACCCTTTTGGGTGGATATTTGGACAAAATTTTAGATTTTTGGATAAATAGTGTGTTCATTCGACGTCTGGAGCCTTTCTTTACAGCATCCTGCGTTTTGGTGCAGTTTGCTCACTCTTAGCATGGCTTTATTTGATAAATGCCCTGAGTGTGGGAGGAAAAAGGCCAAGATGGACCCACATGATGTCTGTATCCTCTGCTTGTCTTCCTCACATGTCCCTGCTACGTGTGCCATCTGCAAGACCTTCTCCAAGAGGACCCTGAGGGACAGGGAGAAGATTCGCCTCCAGGGACAGGAGAAGCAGAGGACAGGTGGGACTTCGGGGCATGGAGGATCTCATTCCCTTTCCCCATGCTTCAGCCACTGGAGGGACCTCCGGGCAGAAACAGCAGCAGAAACGACGCCTACCGGCTGGTAGATCGCATTCGACGTCGAAGGCGACGACGATGGCGAGAGGTAAAGCACCGGTGTGTTGGCCGTCGATCCCGGGATCGCGGCGTTCTCGACGTTCGACGTCGTGAGGGGCCGGCGAGACCTAGGACTAGGTCGCCGTCGAGGATTCCACGGTCGACGTCGACACACCATCGACGTCGTACCGAGCCCCACGATGGATCGACGCCGACGACATCCACGCCGAGACACCGGCGACTGCCGTCGAGACGGAGAGGGTCGCCGTCGAGGCACGGATCGCCGTCGAGGCACGGATCGCCGTCGAGGCACGGATCGCCGTCGAGGCACGGATCGCCGTCGAGGCACGGATCGCCGTCGAGGCACGGATCGCCGTCGAGGCGAAGGATATCGACGTCGAGGCGAAGAAGATCTGCGTCGAGGAGACGTCGTTCACCGTCGACGTCGAGGGGACGCCGGACGGCGAAAAGACGCCGGACGAGGTCGACGATCAGTTCGACGTCGGTGACATCGGGGAACACGTCTTCGGTGATTACAATCTCCAGTCGTGGATCTAGGAGGCGACGGCGCTCCCCCTCGTTTACTTCAGCACGGGATAGGCCCGCCAAGAAGAGAAGGGTGGACGGGAGTCCGGACAGTGCTGGTCCTGGTTCCCCTGCAAGGAGTGATGGAGCTCCGCAGCCTCTCCCCCAGCCGCTGCCTCAGAAGCCTCCTCCGCCTCCTCCTCCTCCTCCTCCTCCTCCTCCTCCTCCTTCTAAGCGGCCTACACCACCTCCACCACCGCCAGTGCCGCAGCTTCCACCGTCTCCTCGGCTACCGGCGGTTCCTAAGGCTCCTCGCAGACAGAGGTCGCGTTCTCGATCTCGCCGGAGGTCACGGAGTAGACGCAGGTCGTCCACTCACACGAGGCATGGACGACGGAGGTATAGATCTCGTTCCAGAGGCACGTGGTATACGGACTCTTCTTTCAATGGACGGCTCTCCCCCTCACTGTCGGAAACTCCGCCTACCCGAATCTCGCCGGTGGATGATATTGCCACTTTCCAGGATGTGCTGATGAGGGGGGCGGCGAAATTGGGAATCTCCGTCGCAGTCCCGGTTCCCACTACCTCGGTGATCTTTGAGACATTGCACAAGGCTCACCTCTCACGCCCCCTCCTTCCTTTGGTTCCGGGTTTGGAGGAACCAGCCATGGAGGTTTTCTTGACACCTGCGGTGGTGAAGTCTGCTCCCTCACGGTTGCAGAAGAAGTATAGGGCCCCTGATTCGGACCCGGCCTTCCTCAGGGTGGACCCTCCCCCGGACTCTGTCATTATGGTGGCGGCTCGTAAACAACACTACATGACGCCCTCCTCCACGGCTCCTCCGGATAAGGAGAGCCGCAAGATGAACTCCTTGGGGAGGAGAATGTGCTCTACGTCGGCCACGACTATGAAGCCCGCTAGCGCCTCTGCCCTGCTGGGTCGCTATGACCGATCGCTTTGGGACTCTCTACAACAGTTTGCTGCCTCCCTGCCTAGGGACAAAAGGGAGGACTTCCAGGAGGTGCTGAACGAGGGCATGATGGTCTCCAACCAGATCATCAGTGCGGCGGGGGATGTCTCGTTGCTGGCGGCCCATGGGTACTGTCATGGAGTGCACATGAGGAGATGTTCCTGGCTGAGGCTTACCTCTCAAGCCTGAAGCGCAGCAAAAGTTGCGAACTTGCCTTTCTCTGGCTCGACGCTGTTCGGGTCTCATGCGGATGACGAGATGGCCCGCATGAAGGCCGAAGCAGAAACCCTGAAGGCCGTGGGGTTGAAAAGACCCAAGGCGCAGAAGAAGTCATTCCGTTCCTATGGCAGGCGTTATTCTAAGCAACGCGGTCAAGGGCGCCAGTCTGGTCACCAACAGCACCAGAAACAACAGCAGTTCCAGAGGCAGTCCTTTCAGAAGCGCCAGAGGGGCAGAGGCCAGCATCAATCCTCGTCGGGGAACAAAGGCCCGGCCGGGTCAAAGCCCTGAAAGGTCACTTCCCCCTCGTCCGTTACCCGCTCCGTGGGGGGAAGTATTCAGTTCTACCTGGCAGAGTGCAGGACAATAACTCAGGACAATTGGGTGCTGAATATTGTTTGCAATGGATACAGTCTTCGTTTCACCAGCCCGCCTCCTCAGATTCCACCAGTGCGCTCTCCCTTCATGGTACGGGAGCTCCAGGGGGAGGCGGACGTCCTGTTAAGGAAGAAGGCGATAGAAACTGTTCCTTTGAGGCAAAGAGGAACAGGCCTTTACTCCAGGTTCTTTCTCGTCAGAAAAAAGGACAAAAACGAGTTCAGGCCTATTCTAGATCTGCGTCAAGCAAACAAGTGGATCCGCAGAGAAAAGTTCAGTATGTTGTCCCTGCATCAGATTTACCCTCCGTTGCATCGAGGAGATTGGCTGTGCGCCATAGATCTGCAGGACGCTTACTTTCATGTGCCGCTCGCACCAAAGCATCGCAAGTTCCTGAGGTTTCTGGTAGGCAACAACCATTACCAGTATACAGTACTCCCGTTTGGTCTGAAGTCTGCCCCACGGACGTTCTCCAAGTGAATGGCAGTGGTGGCAGCACACTTGCGGAAGACCAAAGTGTTTGTGTATCCGTACCTGGACGATTGGCTGATCAAGGCTTCCACGTTCCGGGAAGCCCAGTGTCACTTCAACAGGATAGCTGCCTTGCTTCATCGCCTGGGGCTGCACATCAACATGTCAAAGTCAGTGCCGATTCCTGTGCAGTGTCTCCAGTACTTGGGGGGCCTCAGTCAATACCTTGAACGCAAGCGTGTGTCCTTCGGAGGAGAGACGCTTATCGATCCGTGGGAAGGCCCTGCACCTCCTCTCAGCCCACTCTCCTACAGTGAGGACGGTGTCCTCCTTACTGGGGTCGATGCCTTCCTGCATCTTTCTCACCCCCAAAGCACGTCTGCATATGAGGCCTCTGCAGGAATGTCTGGAAGATCAATGGGACCAGAGGCGGGGGCGTTGGGAGGACAAGATTCATCTGTCCCAACACGCTCTCCAATCTCTGAAATGGTGGTGCTCCTCAGAGAATGTTTGCAAGGGGACTCCTTTCCACAAGGATATTCCGGTCCAGACCATAGTGACCGATGCGTCTCTCCAGGGCTGGGGAGCGCATTCGGGCCCTCTTCAGATTCAGGGGATATGGTCGCCGACGGAGATGACTTACCACATCAACTTTTTGGAACTCAGAGCAGTACACTTGGCCCTGAAGGCGTTCCATCCCTCCTTCACGACGAACTCCCTGCTTGTTCAGACGGACAATACTACTACCATGTATTACCTCAACAAGCAGGGGGGCTCCCGTTCACGCACGCTGTCTCGGGAGGCACAGACTATCTGGAATTGGCTGGTGGCCAGGAACCTGACGATCACGGCAACCCATCTGCCGGGAGTGCAGAATGCCCAAGCCGATGCGCTCAGCAGGCTCGTTCAAGAAAATCACGAGTGGGTGCTAAACGACGACGTGCTAAGAGACGTCTTCGCAGAGTGGGGCACTCCGGATATCGATCTGTTCGCTACGGCAGAAAACAGCAAATGCCGCGACTTCGCGTCCAGGTACTACCAACCAGGGAAACTGGGGAATGCCCTATGGATCAGCTGGTCCAACAGCTTTCTCTACGCCTTTCCACCCATTCCCCTGATTCCGGCGGTGCTGATCAAACTGTCGCAATCCAGAGCCAGGATGATCCTGATTGCTCCGGAGTGGCCGAGGCAATGGTGGTTCACCGACCTTCTTCACCGGTCTGTTCTGCCACACCGGCGCCTGCCGTGTCGGCCGGACTTTCTCACGAAGTTCGGAGGACAGTTGTTCACCCCAATCTCTCGTCCTTGAGTATGGCAGCATGGCTCCTGAGCTAGTACAGTATGGACACTTGAACCTACCTCAGGACTGTATGGAGATCTTGAAAGAGTCGAAGAGACCGTCTACAAGGACTTCTTACGCCTATAAGTGGAAGAGATTCTGCTTGTGGTGCAATGCGAAGGACATTGACCCTACATCCTGTAAAAAAGATGTTATTTTGCCTTATCTGCTGCAGTTAGCTCAATCTGGGCTTAATTTTCAGTCCATTAAAGTTCATCTCGCAGCTTTGACTGCGTATAGAAAGGGCCCTTCCCAAACCTCATTTTTTCAAATCCCTGCGATTAAAGATTTTTTGGAGGGTTTGCGTAAGGTGTTTCCCCCTGTTAGACGACCTTCTCCACCATGGGAATTGAACGTGGTGTTGTCTAGATTGATGAGGGAGCCTTTTGAGCCTATTCATAAGGCTTCTTTGCAGCATTTGTCCTGGAAGGCTGCCTTCCTTGTGGCCATTACATCGGCCAGGAGGGTAAGTGAGATTCAGGCTCTATGTTGTCAAGAGCCGTATACTGTATTCCATGCGTCTAAAGTACTGATGCGTACGCATCCTAAATTTTTGCCTAAAGTGATATCTGATTTCCATGTAAATCAAATGATAACTTTGCCTACATTTTTTCAGCATCCTTTCTCTGCGGAGGAGAGGTCTCTGCATTCACTAGATGTGCGTAGGGTGTTGAAATTCTATCTAGATAAGACAAAAGACATCCGCAGGTCGGATCAACTGTTTGTAAATTATGGTTCAGTTCGAACTGGTCTAGCTACCTCAAAACAGTCCATTTCCAGATGGATTGTGTCCTGTATTCAGCTTTGTTATCAGAAAGCTAATAAGACGTTAGGGGGTAAGCCTACAGCACATTCGACTAGGGGCAAAGCAGCTACTACGGCTTTGCTTAGGAATGTTCCAATTGCTGACATTTGTAAGGCTGCCACCTGGAAGTCGGTCCATACGTTTACAAAGCATTACTGCCTGGACTCTGATGCTAGGTCAGATGCGCAGGTTGGACAGGCTTCGCTGAGGAATTTGTTTGCACAGTGATTTGTTGGTGTTTGGTTCTTACTCCACCGCTGTTTGTTGGTTGGGATGGGCTTGCCATTCTATTCATAGATTATGACTATACACAGAGATCCCCTACTACAGAAGGAGTAGTTTCTTACCTGTAACTCCAGTTCTGTAGTAGGGGTATCTCTGTTATAGTCATAAGCGACCCTCCCTCCTCCCCGGTGGAGTAATCCTGGCAGTATCAGGCCTGTTGTTATACACCTTCAAAAAGAACTGAAAGTAACTTGCTTTGGCTGTGCATCCTGGGCTACCGGGGGTCTCTGGAGAGTTTCTTAAAGGCACGGTATCCCTTTAGCAGACACATAATGACAGCCTATAGGGCTTGTCTGTCCACCCCTTCCTCTCTATTGTTTAAAGGGATTTTGGTGAAGGGACTGTGATACAATAAAGGAACATGTCAGATGTGAATAAAAATGACATTTAAACTTTATTTTGGCTTTTGTGTTCACTTCAGAGGAAGTGCTGGCCAGTGCAGCCATATTGTTATTAGGCTGTATTATTTTGTCTGTCTCTTAAGTGTCTTTGCAGGTTTGCAAATGCCGGACAGCTTAAGAGATATTTTGATTGCTCCGGGGTCCCCGCACATGGGCGGGACTATTCATAGATTATGACTATAACAGAGATACCCCTACTACAGAACTGGAGTTACAGGTAAGAAACTACTCCTTTTATACATTGTTTTATTTTTTGCACGTATTGCAATGGTTTTAAGTAACTGCAAAATAAAAGAAACTGAAACAAACTTATTAAATCCTATCAAGTTTAGGCAATTAATTAGTAGTCGGTGTAATTTCAAATGCATTATTTATCACCAAGGATAACGCCCATCCCTCCTGCATGATATATAATTGTCTGCCATTCCTTTGTATTCACCAATGATATAGGCCGAACGTGTTTTAAAATGAGCGATTTGCCACTCATGTCCTAACCTCATCGGTAGAAAAACCTGCATATTCATGTAAAGGTCACTTTAAAAAAAAGTTATATGCAATTTTCTCCATTTCTGCTGTCCCAATTTGCCGTAAAATGCACTGTCTACCACATTCTCTGAAATGTGGCACCGTACTACCTCAAGAACATATTGTTAAGCGACATTGAGACTTTAAAAAAATAAAAATAAATAAAGTCTTTATGGTGATTGGTCCCATTCTGACCCTGCGGTGAGGGGAGAGATTTGGTTGCACCGATTGGGGCTGATGCAGGCCCTCAAGATCACAGCAAGTGCGCGAGATGGCCCCTGCAGTGAGAGTTCAAGAATTCCCAGGCTGCTTGCAGGGCGACGGCTCACTCTAATGGCCGAAATTACGGACCCTCTTATACGTTTTTTGTGTGGTTTTTTTTTTTTTTTTTTTTTTTTTTTTATGCAGATGTGAAAACAAACCTGCCAATATGCATCATGTAATTGGTTCCATATCTATTGAAGCAATGTTTTTTTTTTTTTTTTTTTTTTTTTTGGAAAACCTTTATTTAACAGTATGTGCAGACAAATACGGGCCTACAACCCTCAGGCCGGCCTCGACAAAAAAGGGTACATCAGCAAGCAATTATACGATTCAGCAGCATATCAGTACAAGCACGAATAGACCAGATTACGTTATACACAATTGTGCCGCCGAGCGCCAGGATGATGAGGTTTAAGTTTTATAAAGTTTTGAAATAAGTCCATAGCAACAGGTCTGGAAGGATCCGAATCAGAGCAATGCAGTTAGGACTATAGTGGGCAACGATCATCAGAAGAGTCAGCAAGCATTATCCGTAAGGTAATCAATCGCACTCAATGAAATCAGGATAGAAAAGAAGCATATCACATGACGATCCCCAAGCACTACCCACAAGTTCCCAATCCTCCCCTCGACCCAAGAAATAAGAAAGGAAAGAGCAAACGAGAAAGGTAAAGAGTAGAAAGGGAGAAGAGAAAGAGAGAAAAGAAAGAAAGAAAAAGGAGGCCCATAGAAAAAAAAAAACCAACAAGGAAATATACCCCCCACCCTACACGCATGCAGAGGCTACGGCCTACCCCCCCTAGCAGTGTGTCTGTCGCCCCAAAAGAGTACCCGAAATGTAGGAGAAGAGAAAGAGAAGAAAAAGAAAAAGAATGTCACGGTTGATCGGAGGAGGGCCAAGGATCTATTCAATACAAGCAAAATCGTTACCCGCGGTCACCCAACCCCAGGCCCCGACCTAACACCCTGCTACATGTACCTCCAACAGTCACAAGTCCCAGTCCCAGCCATATACGTATCAATGTGCAACAAGAAAAACCCCCTTCCTCAGCCTTGGCCCCTTCGAATCTGCAGTCCAACAGAATCCAATTGCAGTACAGCCAACCTGGACGGGATGGGCCACCATGGAGTCCGTTGCAGCAATCGAGGGGTAAGAGACAAGTCAAACTGGAGCGAAGCTCGATAGTAAAGGACCACAGAATGCGCCACTGCTATGCGGTGGCTAGTACAACAGGGAGCAGGACGATGCATAAATCCCAGAGTAGCGGCCGGCCGATGTACAGGAAGCAAGTCCAGGAGGACGCTCAGAAACGTGGCGCCAAAGGACAAAGGAGATGGGCAAAACGGCGGCTGAGGCACAAGCTCCGGCCATACCAAGGGAGCAGGATTGTCAGACTCCTCCAGGGCAGAGCCGAGGAGTACCGCAGCGGGCACTGGGACACGTCCCCCCGTCACTGCCACATACCTCAACTCGGGTGATCCACCGACAGTCGACTGAAGATGTGGCTTAACATGCCGCACTGGAGAATCATCATGGCCAGCTGAAGAAGTCCGATCAAACCGGTCCTCCAAACCAGTGGCAGAGTCGCGGAAGGCCAACCACAGGTCCTCCAGTGCTGCCAGGATGTCGCGAAGCCCCAGCGGTGGATCGAGGATGGAGGGTGCTGTTGCGTCCGCCATCTTAGGCAAGCAACCATCGAGCGCCCCGGGAAGCAAGCCCCCTTCACCAGCCATCGGTATCTGGAAGGTGATAAGCTCTCTGCGGGGCCCCGGTGGTGCAGGAAACGTGGAGGCAGCCGGTCGTGGAAAGGCTTCAAGGACAGGGGAATCTGTGGTGCAGGGAAACCCACCGGCGAGACCAGTGCTTCCGATGCGGAAGATGGCGTCCGCTGCTGTAGGCTGCAACAAAGAAGCGATCCCGGCCCTCTCCCAGCTGGGCCGGGATACAGTATACGGGAGCTGGATACAATGTTGCGAGCGGGGCGCGCTGGGCAGCCGAGCATGGAAAAGGCTGCTGTGAGAATCCCAGCGCCGCGCTCCAGGTCCGGTGCACCGGCTCCTCCCTCTCCACAGCGGCCGCTGCTATCGTCGTCGTCGCCGCCGGCCGTCCCCACTAAACAATGGCCCGGCTGCGACCGCTTGGAAGGCCGGAATGGAAACCGGGGCCCAACTCCGCCGGGGCAGCTCCGTTTTCGACCGGAGTCAAAGTATCGTGGTCAGGAACGTGGCGCAGGTAAGCGTAGGGCTCGGAGGCGCAGGATTCTTGCCAGGATATCGACGAAGGGCGAAAGGGTCGGCGGAGCCGAAGAGCTAGGCGGCCATCTCGGCTGCAGGCTAGGCTCCTCCCCCTATTGAAGCAATGTTGTTGTTTGTATGGACCAAAGCTAGACTACATACATTCTAAACCACTGAATTAAGGGAAGGCACATATGTTTAATCAAAAACATATATCCACCAAAGCAGTCACATGTCGCTTGTGCTCTAGTCGTATCATCAACCAAAATTTTCCAGTAATTCACGATTATTTGACAACACGATTTAGCTCCGCCACAGAAACGAGGCAAGGAGCGAAGGAAAACATGGCAAGTTAGGAGGAAAGGGAAGGCAACAGGAAGAGTGTGAACAATGATGATTATCTCCAGCGCAGTCAAAACATCAACATTTATTCATTTATTTTAATGATTTTTATGTCGTGCAAACAAATCTCGGTTATCAGAGCACCCTTACATATGGGCAGTTGCTGCAACCGGAATACCAAGGACAAGTGTATCAAAATGTAACGTGAGGAAGGCAAAGAAGCGCGTGACAGAATTATTAGGGTGGATCTTACAGTTAGCTGTGTTTATAGTGATGTGGAGACAGGGTCATTAGGATGGAGCCTACAATTGGTGTATATTGTATAAACTACATTGTACTCAAAATGTACAATAGGTACATCTGCCGGTATTGACTAAAAGTTCTGCAATAGACACATTCTTAGCAGATTATTTATCTTGGAACTACCGTAGCTTGGATCTATGAATCTGGATAGTTTCAGCTGCAGCCCAGTCACGAGAGATATCTGCCCGGTCCTTGAGAGAAGCCATGACCGCTTGCTTCTGCATGCGCCTGCCGTGCAACTAATTTCCCTCCATGCCACACACTCACACTGGGAATTTAGTATGTACATTGCAGTGGGAATTTTAAAAACTGCATAATTATATTAAGAAAATCGAATTGTACATAGTTTTCGATTAAGAAACTCTGTGCTACACTGCATACCCACTCCCATATCTCATGGGGATAAAACAAGGAACACTGTTTTTGTCAGTTGATGAAGTAGTACTAATTACCACATGTTTCGTGGTGTCTGAGGCAGGAATGACCCCTGCGTGGTAAACTGGTATGTACTTCTACACTAAGTGCCTGACTGCATGTGAAATTGTTATTCTGACTTTGTTTGGTCGTAGCATCATGCTGCTTTAGAGTGTGTGGTAATGCAAGGCCCAGAAACCTGTGGTCTGAAGGGGCAGGTGCATCAAGTGTGCCCTCACAGTGGGCATAGAATTACAGTCCATGCCTGCTTTTGAGTCACATAATGTGGTGCTGTCAGTGTTCCCTGTTTTGTGACTCTTTATTGTGACCAGACCTTTTTTTCTGTCCGACATCGTGCAGACCATTGACCTTTCTTGTGTAAATTTCCTGTTATGTGAATGCCCAGAACCATGCGCTGACATACTGTGTGTATATTAAGTGCGGTGAATGTGTAGCACATGTATTGTAGTAGAACTGTGTGTGTTACATTTCTTGAGTACTGTGGTCCGTGGTGTCCATTTTGGATGCCTCTTGTTTAGCATGGCACAAGATGGAGGACCGCTTCCTAAGACAGTGGAAGTGTGTTGCCTGCATTCATGTGGCTGGAAGGTGGAGACCCACACACTGAAGTGAAGGAGTATGGAGATACAGCTTCGCTTAGAAAAAATCAATGAAGGCCTTGGTAGCAAAAAAAACCCTCTTAATTATTTCTTCTTCAGCACTGCCATTTGGTAGATGCCAGGGCTCAGGGATGGGGCTGCAGTTTCTGTTGGAACAGGGGGAGGCAGTTTCTGGGCAAGATCTGCCCTTTTGTCTGTCTCAGATAGCTGATTCAAGAATGCTGATGACAGCCACAGGCAGAGATCTCGCACTTCATTGTGGCATGTTTGAATACTTATACTAGGAGACAGCTCCTATATATATATATACATTTGTGTCTGCTGTTAAATCCATCACTCTGCACAAAGGCTTTGAGGAAAAAATATAGAACCATATTTAAAAGCGAACCAGGTCAGATGCTCTAGAGTAGACCATGTTTTCTCGTCTCCTGTCTGGAAAATGTGTATAAAAGTGGGCTCCAGACTATCCAGTTCCAAGTTCTTCTTGACCAAGGAAGGGAGTACTCTGAAGAGTACTTGAGCTGCTGCACGACCAGAGCTGCTATTAGTCTGACAGGCAGCCCTGTAGAGGTGAGGTGACATCACCTGATGTCTGCACTTCTGCAGGAAGGTCTGAGCGCCTGTGTAAAGTGTCTACAAGCCTATCTGCCTGCTGAGTAAGGTAAGGGAGGTGCCTGGCCCTGCAGGGGGTGGGGGGGCTGTGCTGCCCTCCCCACACTGCAGTAACTGCAACGTCAACCAGCAGATAAGTGGGGCGTAGCTTGCTACCAGAGCGGGAGAATGGAAAGAGCAGGTGAGATTTCAGTGAAATCTGAGGGGTAAAAATATGTTGAATTGAGCTATGATATTTCAAAGAGCGCATCTGTTTTCTTTTTAGTCAAGGATGTTAAAAGGAAGCATTCCGATTTATTGGATCGCAGGATACTTTTTTTTTTTTTTCTTCCTGAAGCCAAGCATTGTGAACTGCAAGCCCTTTTGTTTCGAGCAGAGTTTTGAGACTGGTAGCCGATGCGGAGGTGTACTCTTCTTTCAGAGATGTTGTTCTTTACTCGAACAGGGAGCGATAGGCCCGGGGGCTTTGGTACGCACTCTCTCCGACTCTAACTAAGGAAAGGTCGCTGGGCAAGGCTAATGCAAAGTTAGTAAAACTTTGAGAACCAGAGCTCCGCAGTTCTTGAATGTTAATGAATATTTTGCAGCCTTGTGCCAATGAGAGGTGTGTATTTTTATTGATGTTTGGGTTGTACTTCTTACAGGGCTAGTAGAGCATATAAGGTGGAAGTGGGCGCAATTCATTTTCTCTGCAGCCTATAGGTCAGACCAAGGGCGAGCTCCCATTGCAGCACTGGGTGTTTCTTAGAACGTTTGCTGTGCAGCTGCATCAAACCATGCTATAATGAATGTGTTTGTATTGCAAAGCCCATGTAATATTGTGGTTTAAGAAGTTTTGCTTATATGTGTGATAGTGTAGCTGTCTGTAGTGCTCCATTTGAAGTTTTGCTCAGAAGCACACGGCCGATCGAAGTTCGGGGTGCAGAATACCAAGTTGTTTCCACCTCATGCTTCTTTAATCCACCACTTGACACTCCCTGCCTCTTTCAATCACTCATGAAGGTTCCTTTTCAACTCTGCTTCCCCCTTTAATGCTGTTTTCCGTCTTTGTATGTGCCTTTTGTTCCCCGCCCCTTCCTTTCCTCCTTTTGTGTTTTTCTGTTACTTTCTTGGATCAAAGTTTGCGGAGGAAAAATAAGTGGCAGTCACCAAAAATCCTCACCCGCAACCACATGCTCAAATCAAGCACTGTGTGGCAGCCTGATTAAAATATATGAGGTCATGGACAAATAAATATAGTCGTGCATATTTAGTTTCAGCCTTAATTCTGCTTTGCAAAAGCAAATCTGCCTTTTCTGTCGTACATGCGGGTGGAAACATTGGGCAAGGTAATTAGGTCTCCTACACAGATTAGCTGTCTGGCAGCAGCTTTTGTCATTACACAGCACACAATACAAATAATACATATTCAAACATATACATACAGAAAGGGGCTTTTTGTACAGCCCCTTTCTGCCATTGGCTACTGTGCTTCAGCTGGCTTTAGCCATTAGCTCACAGGGCTGTCCATCAGCCCGCATGATTTGTGGATGTGAGCATCTGAACAGCTGAAAAGTAGTGCCTCTCCTCATGCAAAATCCGGTTTCTCCACCTGCACTCCATCGTACTGCTTGTCTGTATCTCTTGATAATAGTGGAAAATACAATATCAATGTACGTCATGATGTATGTATAATGAGAAACTCACATCACCATTGTTCAAATCACCCAATGTGACCTCCCCATCAACCCAGAGTCAGAAGTACGTGGTCAGGCAGGCCCTGCGACCCAGGCCCGAAGCAACTTACTGACATATCACAGGTGGGGTGACCCGTAACCCTTACACAAGCACGTGAACAGGAAAACCCAGTTCAATCCCACAAATAGGCAGCAACGCCTCAATGGTCTCAAGAGATTGGCATCCAATTAAACATGTTTGG
Organism: Triturus cristatus; assembly: GCF_964204655.1. NCBI lineage: Eukaryota > Metazoa > Chordata > Amphibia > Caudata > Salamandridae > Triturus > Triturus cristatus. Next base: position 674,518,412 of record NC_140593.1, on the reverse strand, counting down.
CTGGCGGGGCATGCGTTCCCAAAACACCATAAAGTCCGATTGCCCCAGTAAGTTGGGAACACTCAGCCAATCAGATGACAGCATGCACACTACACGCAGTGATCACGAGCTCCCCATGTCGGGCATCTGGCACATACCCACTAGCTCTTCATTGTTTCCACGCAGGGTCGAGACCCACCTGCCCTTCTTATCAAATGACCAGATGAATGACTCCGTTACTAGGCCTAGATTCCTGTTGTAAAACAAGCATTTACAATGCAATAGGTCTCGCAATGACATTGTTTTGAGCTATTGGCATTGAAAATGTTTCCCCCCCCCCTTCGTGAAGCATTAATCAAGTAATGACGTTGTAAATGACAATGTCTTTTACCCCCTGTTGACAATGTTCAATTGTACATCCAATCAGACTACCTACCACTGACTTCAGTCTGGAGACCACTACATTTTACTAGCTAGTTTGGGCGCTGTTCGCCCTGGCAACGATGCCATTTTGTTGTCGCAGGCGTCCTCTTGTGATGGGTTAGGGCAACTGTTTGCATTGTCTTATTTTGACGGCTGCTGCATATAGATAGCCAAGGCGAGAGTACGTTGTTGGGTGTTAATTGTAATGCTTTCCACATTGAGGGCATTTATCACTGTTCTTTCATCAATGCCCCATTCGCACTGATAGTGGGTGAGCCAGTTCAGTGGCGCACAGCTGGTGGCCGCCGAGACCCCTACGTAAGATGTCTGCGACACACCCATTGATGGGTGATAGCACTGTTAATTAACGAGCTAATCGTAGCCACAATACACTAACATGTATTGTCATGGATGTTGTTACTGGTAGCTTGACACTGCTTAGAAGGCAGGGTCTGATCTGCATGTCTAATCGCTGTGTGCGACGGCCGAGAGTGTGCCGCACTTGGAGCCTTTCGGTGCTGTTCTGGGGTGCCCCGCACATATGGATGGAGCATAGAAATGAGACTTTTAAATAGTGATAGTTGATGCATAATCTCCAAAGGTCAGAGGATTCATACTGTCTGGGAGTCTTCAGACTGTGTGTAGGCCAGACTCCACATGCTGAACGTTCACTTGGTTGAGCGCCTGCTTCGTAGATATGTCTGGGCATTTCGCGGATTCGAGACACCGTCAAGGTGTCATTTGCCTTACGGCCTATATAACATGTGAGCCTCCTGCTTATTCAGCCACCCTGCCAAGTTCCTCCATTTTAATACTTGTTATGCAGCCGCGTGCACCTGTTGCACCCCCCAAAGAACTCTCCTGAAGGGCCCCATGTCACTGTTCGGGATTCACTCTGCTCTTCACCTCCACCAATGCTGGCTGTCTGGGTAGTCCACTCCTGCGACGGCTCATCTGGCGCCAACGCCCGCTCTTGACCACTGACGCAGTGCCACTGGCGCCCCCTCTGGCACATCGCTTGCAGTCGGTCACGGTGCTCGGCGGTGGAAGAAAGAGCGAAGGATGCCTGTTGCCCGGGCAGCCAAAGGAGGCTCAGGTTGCGGGACTGACAGCCGGCGGATAGGTTGTGGGCCCCATCATGTTACGCTGGTTAGGAAGGAGCTCACAGTCTGTATGTTTTTGAGGGGAGGGCTCGAGGGCGGCAAATAACCCGATCCGTTTGTCATCTACGCCCCACAACTATTGAAAACACTTCGCTTAGAAAGAAATAATCATCTCATGCTATACACACAGAATGGGTGTCCCGCTCTCCTCTTGCCCAATTAATAAACATAAGCTCTATGAAACACTTCCCACAAAGATATCAACACCCTACACCAAGCACCCCTGAAGTCACAACCAGCAACCCTTTGAGCTCTGTTCTAAATACACAAGTACAGAAATGCAGTCACCACTACTGTCAACCCATATCCGAAGCTTTTGTAGGGCCTCGGTCTCTAACGTCATGCGGGCCCCTATCCTTCGGCCATCAACTACCTTGCATAAACGACAAGCGCTCGCCATTGCGGGAAGGCAGGGGGCCATCTGTTTTCACTCAGCCCGTGTTTATATTTGCATCGCACTTTCACTTTCAGTGAGAGCGCGATGCAAATATAAACAAGCGGCTGAGTGAAAACAGATGGCCTCTACTAAAGATAAGAAATTGCTTTCCGACAGCCGCAAAGCAGACGAGCCAGTCCGGATGGGCCGGCTGAAAAGACGGCAACCAAAATAGCCCATTTCCAATGGCAGGCCGCCATTTACCATAAACGGTGACGCAAGCCAATGAAAATGTGGGGCGGGGCTTCGAGTCCCCTTCTGAAAACCCCTTATTCACAATATCACTCGGTGAGCAAGCAGCGCATGCGCTGCAACGCGAGGCGAGACCTAAAGAATGCACAAATCACTCTATTGCACCTTGCGAAATGTATAAAATGACGGAGGAAAAAAAAAGGTACTTTGAGTAAGTCTTCAGACCCAGACTCTGTTGCCTGCTCTCCCGGCCACTACGTTTAAATAAATCAACTGTTCTGCTTTGCCAAATGACTTTTGTCATCCATTTGTTCAAGGTAAATTCGTATTTGAGCAACCGTCTCGCAGTCTGACTTAACACCTGGCCTGCTCGTCCGGTGCTCTACAGTCTGTCCCCCTCTCCCTCTAGTACTTAACTCATACTACCGTATACGTTGCAGTGCGGGAGGGCCAGTGTTTGATTTGTAAGCCACTGATATACTCAATTGGTCTTTAATTTGGGATTTGGTGAAGTGTTGTATGGGGAAGATATTTCTTAATGTCTTCATGTGTCCTCTTTCTCTCCATGAGTGAGCTGAAGGGATAGGGAGGGCTGTGAGTGATGTCATGTCTGTGCATGGATTGTTCCCTTTCTGCTTGTTCCCCTGCTGAATACTGCCTATACAGTTAACACGTAGAGCCATATGGAACTGCACACAAGTTTATCCTGAAGTATGTACATGTAATTTTCTTCTTTTTTTTTTTTATTTTTATTTTTTATTTTTTTAAATCCAAGTCCGCCAACCAACCAGACATCTTCATGTCTTTTCTGTTCCAATGGATGATTTGCATTAGGGATAGCTAATCTTCAATCATCTAATTGTGGAGTCTTGTACCCCGGCAGCTCCACAGAGTTTGTGGCACTCACTCATCTGATGCATCAGTGCAGTGAAGCTTACATTACATATCGTAAAATGCAACAAAAAAAATGATTGCGCACTAGAGTGCTGTTTGTTGTTATGCACCTTAAGCAGTAAAGCAGGCTTCTAGGCTGTTAAAACTAGAGCTTGTGTGTTAAACTTACCCCATATATTCTAGAATGCATATCATGGTCCACAATGCCAGACAGCCTGTCAGAAGGATTGGGAGAGCTGGTTAGTTTCTTGACGAAGTAATGGCGAACATCTTTCACATAGTAGAACCTCAAAGGAAAATGAGTTTAACGAGCATGACTGGTCTTTTAACAACATAAACCATCCATACTTGTTTCAGAGGGTAATAAAAGGTCATTGTGCTTTTGCAAGAACAAATGTGATGGTAAGTTGTTGAGAGCACTCAACCGTTGAGCTGACAACTTTGGTTCACAACATTCTGTTTGGTTATGAATGCTTTTGCTGTCCTGAAGCATCCTTCTCCCTCATAAACGCGGGCTTGTGGGCTACCTTGCAATGGTTGGTGACAGATTCCACATGAACTTAATTGATATGAAGCACTCTGCCTGCACCGTAGTAGATCCTTATGTAAGGTGTTAGCACTGTAAGATTCAAGTATTCAAAGCAATGTTGTGAGAACCTTCTTTTCACAAAAGAAAGAAGCTATAATCCATAGAAAGCAAAGAAATGTACCCCAAATGTCTACAAAGATCTTGGAGCATTCTAGAGTTTCAGATATTAGATTTAAGTTTATCCAGCCCTCTCCTTCCTAAATGACCAAGGTTCCTGCAGCTGAGAGCCTTTAATTTACCAAAAAGTGCAAAGCATATGTTTGCTTGCTGCCAGCTTCCCAGCTTTTCTAAGTTTAGAGCAAAGAGCTATTCTAGGGCTGCGAGCGTGAGCACTGAACCCACCAAGACACACAAGTAAACATTAACCACATTTCAAAAATCTGACTTGATGGCGTTAAGGGGCAGAGAGGGGCGCAAAATTCTTAATCCTTGGCCTTTTCATTTGAAATACACTGATGTGCACTATAAGAGAGGGCTTACACTGGGGTTGAATGTTACCACACCTGTTCTCGGTTGATAAGAGATTTTTTTTCTCTACAGTGGCATGCAGTCTTGTGGAGGTGGGGCGAGTAACATCTTCGGCAGTCCTCAAGAGGTGCCGAGCTCCAACAGGACCCACAAGATGTCCTCCAGCATCTTTGCCTCACCAGAAGATCCTCAGAGTGTGCCCAAGAGATCAAATCCGCCAGGTACAAACCTCTTGCAGAATGTGGGAGATCGTTGGATGCCTGGTTCCCAGGAGCAGCATGTGCTGGATTTAAAGTTAATGTAAATAACTGTACAGTATCTAAATAATTGCCTTTGCAGTGATTTGGATTTCGTTCTTGCTTGTGCTTCTCCATAGTTGCTTGCTAACCATGCAGTGCCCAGAGGGCAGGCAGAACGCAATACGATCTATTCAATGCTATAATTGTGATGCAACAGGAATTATTTCCAAATGTGGTGATGGCCTTAAAATAAGCCATGAGCATCGCTGTGGTTTAAAGAACCACCATTGTAGTTTAAGAACTCTTTCCCTGTGGGAAACTGCCCATCTCATGCTTTTAGTCAATTAATGACATCAACACTCAGTCCACCAACTTCAACTCTTAGAAAGACCCCATCTTACACTACTATGCATGCAGTCAGTCACAAGCGAGATCTACCCACAATCTTCGATCAACCCTCAACTGCTCTAAAAGCATTGTTCCTGGAGCAGATGCATTATCTTGCTCCCAGCCCTCCGAACATGTCCCTGCCCGGTTCCCAGCCGACAGCGTACCTACTGCAGTCCTCAAACTCCCTTATGGGCACTCTTTTTATGCCTGTAGGTAAAGTAGACCTGCAGTGGGGCAAAACTGCTTTGTAATTTGCTCACAGTGAGAAAAAAAACCAGTACACCGGCATTTGTCCTCCCATACCATTTGTTTCTTAAACTCTGTGTCAACGGTTCGATCTGAGTTTGTGCTTATTGCTGTAGATGATGTGATTTTCCTCTTCATTTTAGGTGGAAAGGAGAGTGGGATATTTCATGAGCCAGTGTCTTCCCCTGTTCGCCAGCTTACTAACCCTCCTGGTGGAAGGAGCAGCCATATCTTTGGAGAGGCCGTAAACAAGGCACCTGTTGTGCAGCATCCGAATAAGCCTAAGGTACCCATCATGATCCACTCAAATAGTAATATAAACGGAGGCTCAGCATGAGTGAACAGCATCCAAGGGGGACTGAGGAATTTAGCATGCAAGGGTGACTGAGGAAATTGTGGAGAATGAAGGGGCTCTTTTGATTTTTCATCTTCAACGTATTTGCTGTGTCTTCTAACTTGTTAAAAACTCTGACAATGATTTGAAGTTTTGCAGACGGTTTAGTCCGTCGCAAATGTGATAGAGTACCTTGCCCGCTCAACCCTCAGTTCTCCTACCTCATTTAGTGATGCCGCAACTTAAGTATCCCATTGATACAGCCTCCATAGGCTCTGTCGACAGATCCCCGTTGGACCAGTATGGATGGTGTAATGTCGCTTGTGTTCCCCCCATCCCCCCCCCCCCCCCCCCCATCTGTCAGCACTAGGATAAACCGGTCTTTGAGGGATGAGAGAACTGCCCCCCACCCCACCCTGAGAGTTATCGAATTTTTTATTTTTATTTTTTTTATGGTCTTTTGCAGCCAGACAGCTGTGCTGTCTGGGAGCTCTACCTTAAAATGGCTTCGAAGTTCACAGCCCATTTAGAAAGATTGGAAGCCTCCATCTACTAGTAAGAACAGCAGCAAGACAGATGAAGGCTTGGTCTGTTCGGTGCACCTGTGATCATCGGAGGATTTGTTGGGGTTCTCTCCCATAGGTGATCCGGTGTTATAAACCTAGTCCATGCTTCTCGCACAGTGGCTTATACATCAACTCCTAAGTGCAGATTTCATTCACTAGCTAGTGACCTAATATACTCCCCACTACAACATAAAATGTTCTGCTTTTAAAAGCTGATAATCTTGAGTGGGATGCTTGTTGTTAATGAGAGTACTGTAGATTTGTGGCCCATGGCAGAAAAGACCTGTAAGCAGGCGTATTGCGCATGTTCCTGCACTCTGGTTATCTGAAAATGATTGCTGCTGAAGACAAAAGCCTTGGTTGTGTGGTTGCTGGTGTTTAGGTGCGTGGGTGTGGGTCTGGGAGTCTTGTGTGTACAGGTATGTCATGCAATGCTATGTGTAGCTCTTGTACAGTTTCATACAACTGAGTTTTTAACAAAACAAAAATTTACGTTTTGCAATGAGAACAAAACATCAACAATACAGCATACAGTGCATTATCTTTCGGGTTGTCTTAGGTTGCAGCATTAGAGGTACAACAAGGACAGTAGGGGTACTCAATCAGTCTAATATACAATACAGTAAGGAACGGATCAAGGGGTAGGTCATTTAAGCTTCGGACTCCCACTTAGAGCATTTATTCACCCTGATTTTCCCTTTCAGATTGGTCTTCCTCATCCGTCTGAAAGGTTTTTTTTTTTTTCTTTTTTTTTTTTTTAGCAATCTTTAAATTCTTTTTATTTGATTTTCATTGTATACATTCAGATGACAACTTTATTAACAATTAGTATTGACATAAGAGCGTTTGGATGCATTACTATACGAACCGTTGGCATTTGCATAGCCTAGGATTCTGTCTTTGTGTTCAGTTCTGGTTCTTGTCCCTGGTGGGGGGTATATTTGCAATTAATTTGAGTATTGCAGCTATGCCTAGCCTCTCTTTCTGGCGGATGCAAGAATCCATGTTAATGGGGGTAAGTACAACCCTAACTGAACTGGGGGGGGTTGAACAGCGTCGGGACTACACTGTGTATGCAAGAGTGCAAAGTATTAGATGCAGGTGTATATCATTGAAAGTGCTCGTTACGATGATGGTGCGAGGGTATCAAAGTGGTGTATGTTTTGGTGTTCATATATGCTCTGCGTTTGCAGCCAGTGTATTGTGCGCGCGGGGATGGTCGCCTTTTAGGTCTCGCCTAGCGACGCAGCGCGAAAGCGCTGCTCGCGTAGGCGAGATCTATTGTTGCCGACTTGCTTAGCGATGCGGGACAGGATAGGTGCACGCGCCCAGAAGACCGGACATGTGGACGCGTACGACTGAAGTCGAGGACAGGAGATGTTCATGTGCGTAGGGCTCGGCTGGCTCGCTCCTTGTCTGCACGCACACAGGACAGGAGATATGCACGCGAGCTTGCAGAACACCGACAGCTTATTTAAAATGTGCCTCGGCGTGCTCCTGTGGCCACCTCCTCGGGCCAAGCCTCGTTATTCAGTGTGCGTGCTCGCACAATGCCGACAGCTTTTTCTTTTTTGGATCCATTTCACAGGTGAGCAAATAAACAGAAGGAGGAAAGTGAAGGTAATATCTGTTTATCGTAAAGGCAGATTTGTATACTCCAAACAATTATATTAATGTAAAATGAAAGGTTGTGTCCTACTTTCTCGGGTTTAAACTGGTGACTGCAGGCTGCACACGTACTGCTGCATGTGGCTTTTGCTTTTAAATAATGTATGGTATACTGCAGATGGGAGCATAGGCACACAGTATGGCATTAGGCAATCTCCCTAAAGCACAAGGATGTAATGAAATGACCAGAGCTGCAGAGCAAGAAACTAAAGAACCATGTTACAGTCGCAACGTTGTCTCACCGTCTTGTAGTTGAGGGCAAATTAGTTAATCTCCACGTGCCTTCAATGCAACTAAAGGTTTCACAGACATAAATACGTTGCAGCATGTGACTTTTTGCTTGTAACAAATGTATAACCTACTGTAAATGGGTGCATAGGCACACACTATGGCACTAGCAACTTCCCTAAAGCACAAGGATGTTGCGAAATGAGCAGAGCTGCGGAGCAAGAAGCTAGAGAACCATGTTAGAGTCACATGTTGGTTCCCCGTCCTGTGATTCTGGGCAAATTGGTTAATATCCCCGCGCCTTACAGTAGGCAATGTGTTCTTGTGACTAATAGACACACAGAGATATTCCACTGTATGCAGCCTCAAAGGGCTTTCCCTGTGAAAACTAACTTAAATAGCACGGGAGCTATAGTCCCTGGACCCATTGAGCTAGTGCCACCTATAACATTTAGAAGTTACATCTGCGCAGTCACTGCAACACAAACCGCTGTGGCACAGTTAGCTTTACAAACTGAGACACCGCAGCCTACGCGCTTTATAGGTTCCATTCTGGTGGGGACAATACTCCAAACAGTCGTGGGAGTTTTTGTCCGCTGATACTGCACGCTGAACAGTACAGGGGTGGCCACTGTTAGACATAGTGGCGTAATGATTAGAGCTTTCAAGCGGGAAGCTAACACAAACCGCTATGAGGGCTTTGTAGCCCCCCGTACTATCCGTGTGGTAAAATGTTCCCACTACACAAAGAGCACTGCCAGTGGTTAGTATACAGACACACACCGACTCAGTATACAGTCCTTAAATTATATACAGCCTTGGGGTTGCATGGCTACACAAACTGAAAATAAAACGCTGCCATGTGGGCAAGCAAAAGCAGTGAGTATGAGCCACAAACTCAAAATCAAAAGTCTGCCAGTGTTACAGACTGTGCACTTTACGGACGCCTGAAGCCATCTCATTGTTTACAGGTATCACACAATGAATCCACCTCACACTGTTTGCGGAGGGGGGGGGGGCACATCCCAAAAACGAATTGCTCCGTCCCATTATTACATTAGCGCATAACAATGGGCATGCGGAGATGCCTTTGTGGCAAATGAACAGGTCCGGGCATTTTGTTCACAGACTTGGTAATATTAAAACTCGAGACATATAACACCACACAAACTTAAAATAAAACGATACCATGGCTACACAAACTGAAAATAAAACGCTGCGATGTGTGCAAGCGAAGTCGACAAGAAGTTTCTTAAAGGCACTCCCAAAAAATTAACCTTTGCGATGTGTTCAAAGAAAGCCAGATAAATGTACAAGCAAGCAGATTGCAGACAGCGAACGCACAACAATTTAATAAAAGCTGGCACAGACAAAAATATGTAACCTGCTGCTTTTGTATCTAAGATTTAGAGCTTACCTCCCATGCAAAAAAAAAAGTAGGAAACGAAGCGCTGCACGGCAAACATATTCAAAAACGTCACTGGCGAGATGCAGTGTAATGCAAAAGTGAAACTGATATATATCTAATTAACAAAGCCCTGTCGAGTCTGGCGTCAAACCCCATGCGCGTGCACAGCTCCTGCCCGGGCAGGCACGGCAAGCAGGAGACAGGGAGTGAACAAACATGCCTCCCTTGCAATCAGAAGCCTGCATTTTGGAAGCGCGCCAATTAAAAGCATGTGATGGGGGCTTTATGGAGAAAAGCAAATGGGCGAGAGAAAGAGAGCAGCTTGGAGTCCGGTGGGGTGGGAGGGACAAATGGGCAAATAAGCAACATGGTGCTTCGAGTGAGGGAAGCAACCTGGGGTGGGGGGTGAAAGGCATCCAGAAGCAAGCGCATAACAGATAGTGGGTGAAGCTCATGGGAAAGAGAGCAACACAGAGTGGGAAGGAGAAGCACACTAGGGAGACAGCTAAAAAAACAAATGCGCTCTCAAGGAGTGCTTAAGACAAAAGAAAACAAGCATTTGCAATGCAATAGGTCTCGTATTTACGCTGGTTTAAGCAATTGGCATTGTAAATGATAATGCCTTTTATTTATATTTTAAACCAAACATTAATAAAGGGCATTGTCATTTACAATGTTAGTAGCTCAAACTGCATACATGCGAGACCTATTGCATTGCAAATGCTTGTTGGATTATGTTCCACTGAAGAGGCCTGTGAGTGATTTCTCAGTGATTGAGGGGACTCCCCATGATCCGTTGTATGTTTAAAAGTGTGCAAGGGTGTTGCTCAGTGAATGGAGAAGTGATGTTGACGGAGGCCGCAGACGTCTTCACGGCGTAGTGCATCTTCCTCTGATGTTCCCCATTTTGCAACTGCTCCCCTCCAAGCTGCTGGAGTTCTCCAGTGCATGGCAATGCTTCGTTTGGCTAGTAGGAGAGCTAGAGATTTGAACCATATTTCAACTTTGTGTTGCTTGCTGTGTTTGAATATACCCAACGCGCTGGCTTCCCATGTTGCAATGTCCGTGAGCCCCTTTACCTCTCCAAATCTTTATTTATTTTGTAGTTGCAATACCTGCTTAAGAGGCAGCATCCAAATGTGTTTGGCTCACACAGGGTAATAATGATTGATAATTGCAGTCAACTGACAATTTTCAGAAGGTCCAAACTTGGATGCCCGGCAAAAACGTGTTGCGCTTAGTTCATGTGGCATCTGGGTGAAACGTACGTATGTTATGCACCAGGACCCTGAATACATAGAAGATTATACTATATGTATCCCAGTATTGCTAGTTAGCTCTTAAAGGTTTATAAAGTCACAAGAAAGGGAGAAAATGGATGCTAGGTCAGTGATGTGCTTAAACAGCACTCCTATTATTTTGTAAATGTTTGAGGTCGACATACTTGGGAACTCCTAAACGTAGATTTAATCTACGTTTATGATTTGTTGACCCAGTCCCTTTGAAGAACACTGCTCTGGTATTCTCTGCAGCTGACGTAAACCCATGGCCTGAAAGAGGCACTTGGGTGGTTCCCAGCTACTGTTTATTTTGAGCCCTCCATATGCCACTGACTAAAAGGGCTAAACACATTAGCAACTGATTGTCAGTTAACTGTATGTTTTTTGTAGGAATTGTATATTCTGTGAACTAGTGTCAGCCCCGTGGAAAGGTCTCTATTTTAGATTATAGAGGCACTTTATTTCTACAATATACACTTATTTAAGGCAACATTCTGAGCTGTTTTTTTTCCATTTATTAATTTCCTGGATAACGAGGGCATTTTTCCATGTACTGTTTTTGCTAGGTGCTTCCACAAGTCCGTGCTTGAAAGCATTCACAGAAATGGGTAGCGGGAGGAAAGAATAGCCGAGGAGATACTCAAGCTAATGAATGAAAAGGATTTCGGGAACGTTTTCTTCACTTTAATGATTAAAAGGCTTCACATTCTTAAAGAGTGTAGGGATCTTCATCTATACTATTTGTCTCTATGATAGATGTGCCAAATTGTGCTGTGAGGCATACCCAAGGCAGCTGATTGGATAGTGTGAGAGGAACAGTTTCAGTGGAATAGTCTGCCATCGCCCAATGCATTTCTCTTCTCCCCAAACCTATATCTGAACTCCCAAATTGTGAAGCAGCAATTAAATTGGACAACACTCCTTGTTAACTGTTGGTAGTAAAAAGTGGTTCTTATCATGGGAGTGTGACGCTTCTTAGTGAACCACTTTGTCCACCTAAAACAGACCAAGATAGAATTTTGTAAGTCTGCTGCCTTTACTAGATCCTGTAAATCACCCTTAAAGAATACAAAAAATCTCACATTATTGTTGCCTTAATGTTGGTTTTCTTACAAGAGGGTTTAGATCCATGTCGCTTCTGAGAGGCGCCCAAAACCTACTTTTTGACGTCAACAAGCGTAAACAGGCTACCAATAGTCCTCCGGTCTGAAATAGGATAGAGACGCACACATAGACCGTCTCTACCTAGTGAGAGGAAAACTCTGCCTTTCTTTGGGAGTTCATAAATATTTGCTCTGACTACTGGATCTATCTTAGAAATGGCGCAAGAGTACAGCCTGCAGTTCATCTCTCCTCCAGAAATTCATTCCCACAGACAGAAAGAGGAGTAGGTGTTCACAAGAAAGGAGGAGGCCTGGTTTTACTTCTACTGGTTCCAGAATCTGAAATGGAGTGGAAAAGATATGAGCTTCAGCTACAGACGTTAAAGAAATAACTATGGAAACAGTTTAATTGTTATGGTAGCATTCCTTACTTCAGAAGAAGAATGGCAGTGTGTTTTAGTGCTAAACACACCTACTTTCATATTGCAGTTAGACTAGTAACCACTGGGAATTATGACCAAATGGAATGGGAACTTGTTCTCTTGACCTCTAAAGGAAGAAAAATGAGTTAATGTTATTGGTTTTCGATCCTGTCTACAGGTTGCTCACAGGTATCCACACCGAGTGCTCAATTCATCTAGATACTTAGTTAGATCCGAACCTTCACATGATAGTGAATCTAAGTATCTCCCTGGACTAGAATATCAGGAAGTGTTGTAATGTATGGCTCTTTGCAGGTTTCAGCTACATGATTTGTGAGCTGAACTTTTAATCAGTGATACCAAAAAACAGTGGGAACAGGGAAAGCCAGGTGGTAGGCAATTGACACCAAAACGGTCTCATTTGGTGAAATGAGTGGAAGTGGAGGAAATCTATATGTGCAAAATATAGAATTTTGTATGTTTTGCAGGTCATACGGAAACTTCTAACAATGTAACCAACATTGTATTGTCGTACCATGGTCAACTCTTATCGTTCCGAATTAAGGGTTGTAAAATGTCTAGCAGTGTGTGCATGTACACGGGTAGTAATGTTTTCTTGTGCTACTCATTAACGGCACGTTTTGCACTGCGGAGTGAAGTGTTGCGATATACTACATCTGCAAGAACTAACATTTCGGCCTGGAAGCATTGACCGTGTACTTTTAGCCTTAATGGCATTAAGTGTCCCAAAAGCTTGCAATCAGATAGGAAAGTATATGCAAATATCCTGGAAAGTGGAGAGGATTATAGCACTTTCTAGAACGGGAATAGGCCGTTAATATCTGTCTAACAGCCTTCAAGACCCCCTCCCCCCTGTCAATTGAATCTAAAGTTAGCAGTTAGATCAACAGTGTTTTGTGTAGTTTACACTATGCGCCTCTGGAAGACCTTGAAAGTTAAAGATCCTTCAACCAGGAAATTTGCTCCAATTATGAGGATAATCTTCCACCACACACCAGCATTGTATGATTCGTTCCAGAAAGTGCAGAGAACAAATTTGGCTTCTTCCATTAAGTGGTGTCCCCACAATGAACAGGAGGCTAGTCACCAAGATGACCATCTACGATGAATTATTATAATTTTTAGGTCTCGCCTGGTGAATGCAGCGCGAAGCGCTGCTGTCTGCCAGCGAGATCTATTGTTGCTGACTTGCCTCGGAAGTGGGACAGGAGATGGGCACGCGCAGGCTCTTGGCGGATTTGAGTTGGTGTACGCGCTTACTTGGTGTACGCGCTTGCTTGCATGTCCCGTGTTAATTAGGCTCTAGGCAGTAGTTTGCCTGTGAACGCGCTGTAAGTCGCGCTAGCGAGACTATTTCAGTTCATTCAAGCTTCACCCTGGAAATTGGATGATATATTCATTTCAGCAGCAGAATTCACCTTATTTTCTGCTACCTGTATATGATGTAATGTACAAATTAAATTCTACATGGCACAACTGGATCTACTACACCATATACAATCTGACTCCTGTAATTTACTTACGCTCGTGATTCAATTTCTCTGGTCTCCTCTAACAGGCACTTGTAGGGTGTTCTCCCATCCATCAGCTACGAGAAAATATTCTTCTGTCATATCATTCACTCCGTCTCCCTATGTAGGGGTCCAGGGTAACCATAATCTTAAATTTCTCTGGGATAGGCTGCGATTTTAAAATCTCGTGCTTAAATATCAGTCTGAACCCCCCCCCCCCCCCCCCATCCCCATCCCCATCCCCCTCGGTACCTGTGCTGCCTTGTGAACCTTGTTCTGTTTGTCGGGCTGGTAGATAAAAACAGTGCATAATCGCCCGTCCCGCAGCAGTGCCGGGTGGATGGAGAGGCCGGAGGGCAACGTCCAGGAGGGTTCCTGCAGGGTGCAGCCTCGTAGAGCACTACTCTCCGCGCCCATCGCCCCGAAGAGCTCGCTGCGGTTCAAGATGTTACCACCACTGTCAACAGGAAACGCTGGAGCCCAGAAGAGCAACTTCAGCCTACCGGGCCTGGGGGCGTGTCTAATGGTGACGGCCATATCAGTTGTGGGCAAAACTCTTCAATGTGGCTGTAGCGCATGGGGGAGGTTCATTATCCGGCGTTAGCGCAGGGGCGTGGTCTCTACACGCCTGCTGCCATATTAAATGTTGGCAAAAACCTTACTTGAAAGAGGACGCTAGAAAGCCTCTTCCTCCTATAACACCACAAACTTACTGTTATCGGAACGTATTTTATTCGCAGTTTATAAACTCATTTGTTATTGGGGCAGGCGAAAAAGGTAAAGCACCAAGATTGATAATAAGTGACGGCGTGATAAATACATTAGGTCCGCAGTTGGCAAATCATTTTTCTTACTCTTTTCAAATTAACATTTTATGAAAACCGGATACCCTTAAAGATCCTTAGATTCTTTTAGTAACATTTACATATTTAAACTGAATGTTCGAGGCATATGAGCTGCAGATTACACACTTTTGCATAGATCGCCATCTGGTGTTGGGCCCGGATGTTTGCAGTTAGTTTTTCCTCTTGGAAAGTCTTTGGAAGTCACGAGGTCAGTGGCTCCTCCTTTGGATCGTATTGCGCATGGGCTTCGGCTCCATCCTCAGATTGTTTTTTTCCCGCCATCGGGCTCGGATGTAATCTTCGCGCTCCGGTTTCGAACAGTTTCCAGTTTGATTATCGGCGCGGAATCCTCACCCCAATCACGGTATTGTTTCGATCGCGATCTCCTCAGTCAACGCACCTTCTCATCGGCAAACCTTCGGTTCCAGTTGTCGACGGCGGCCTTCGGGCCTACCCAAGCTCCGGTCCCGGCTGATGGAAAGAACTCCATTCAAGAAGTACCCTCGATGTGTGTCCAAATTCCCCCACACCGATCTTCATGAGGTGTGCAACCTCTGCTTCTCCCCTGAACACGATGCCCGAGACTGTCCGGCCTGTAAGTCTTTCCGGTCGAAAGAGACTATTCGAGACCGAAGAGCCAGAAGGAACATGGCACACTCCTCGACCTCCGTTCCAGTCGATATCTTCGGAGACTCAATCGAAGATCCGGGGCAGCAGCGCACCGAAGACTACCTCGTCGGTGCTTCCGAGGCCGACGAATCCGATGTGGAAGACATCACTCCGGCGCAGAGGGTCGTGAGTACTATTACACCCCCCCCCCCCCCCCCCCCCCCACTCCCGTGCCAACACCCAAAAAGGCTTCGGTCACGCCTTCGCCTCCGGGCCTAAGCAAGACCAGAGATACTGCTTCACACACCCCACCTTCGGGCACGGTGAAGAAGCCAAGTAAGCCTTCCGGCGGCTCGGGCTCGAGCCAGCCTACCAGAGGTGCCGAGAAACACTTCAGCACCGAAAAAGAAACCGGCCTCTACCTTGACACGGCGCTTCGTACTGAAGCCTTCAGGGTCGAAACCAGCTCTTCCGTACCGACGCCATCTTCGGTACCGACCAAACCCCATAAGGCCCTCGGCACCGACACTTCCAAGCCGAAGCCCATCTCGGCGCCGACCAAGAAATCTGAGGTTCCCAAACCCGGTGCTAAGCACACTAGCACGGAAAAGCCTAAAAAGACATCGGCCCCGACGTCTTCGACGCCGACGGACCAAACACTTTCACAGGAACTATTTACACCGGATCCCTTGCAAAAGACTCTCACCAAGGATCCAAAAACTGGACATTTGGCACTCTCTTCCAAAAAGAGACATTTGGGCAAACCAGCTCCGCCTCCACCTCCAAAGAGGAAGGACTCTGCTACCTCTCCTTTCGGAATACCTTCCCCACCTCCTCCACCCTCTCCACCTCCGCCCTCTCCACCCCCACCTCATCGCTCTCCGACCCCGTCTCCAGACGATGATGATCAAGGGGACCCATGTCATGATAGAGGGGATGTGCCCCAAGACCCCACCCCTACAGGATCCCCAAACCCATGGGACTACTACAATAACCCAGATATCCCCGACGTCCCACAAGATGACCTTTACCTTTCCAGGCCATCTCCACCGGAAGACTCATTAGGGTTCCACCACCTACTTCAAAGGGCGGCACACTATCACGGGGTAGACTTGTACACTGACCCCGTGGAGGAGGATTTCCTCCTCGACACATTTGATACCACACATAGGTCTACCTCCATATTACCTATGCTTAAAGGGGTGGTAACCAATGACAAAACTGGGTTTTGGCTGGTAGCAGTAAAGCTGAGCCAAGCTATTAAAGAAAAACTTCTTCAATTTCAATGGCGAATTCTATTACCAAGTAAAAGGAGTAGCGATGGGCTGTCCGTTCGCACCGGAGCTAGCGGTACTCTTTATGGCCCAGTTTGAAGATAAATTCATCTATAAAAATAATCCTTTTCTACCATACATTGGTAATTGGATGCGGTACATTGATGATGTCTTTATGACTTGGACAAGTACTGAAGACAATCTGCACAAATTTCACTGTTGGCTAAATGATCGTACAGAAGACATCAAATTCAGTTTGAACTACTCTAAAGTCAAGATTCCATTCCTTGATGTAGAGGTCTATCCCACAGAAGATGGCTTGGTTACTACTCTTTTTAAAAAATCCACTGACCGCAACAAAGCGTTACATTTTACTAGCAGCCATCCCAGGAACCTAAAAGAGAATTTGCCCTATGGACAATTCTTGCGTATCAGACGCAACTGCTTTTTTAAGGACGAATATATGCTCCATGCTTCTGTAGTAGGGGATCTCTGTGTATAGTCATAATCTAGTGAATAGTCCCGCCCATGTGCGCGGACCCCGGAGCAATAAAAAATAATCTCTAAAAGGTGACAAATCATGCAGACCTGCATACACCTTTAAGAGAGAATTTAATTTAAAGACAGATAATGCAGCCTATACCCACAGGCTACACTGTCCAGTACTTCAACTAGAATTCCACCAAAATCCACAAACAGCACTGCCTGTCCAGTTTTTCTCCCCATAGGAAAAAACCCTGCCTCTACCAGCAAAAGCCACTGGAATGATAGAGAGGAAGGAGTGGACAGACAAGCCCCATAGGCTGCCATTATGTGGCTTGGAACAGGATACTGTGCCTTTAAGAAAACTTTCCAGTTTTCCAGAACTTTCCCCAGTATCCCAGAATGCCCAGCAGGTCCCATTTACTTTCAGTTCTTTTTTCCGGCTCCTGCTAGCAGGACCCTGGAGCATTGAGCTCTACCTTTTTCAAGGTTTTCATTGAGATTTTGGCAATTTTTGTCACTTTTTCTTGTGTTTAATAGCTGGTACTGTCAACATGCCTGGCTTGTTCGACAAGTGCCCGGAATGTGGTCGAAAGAAGGCTAAAACTGACCCACACGAGGTGTGCATAGCTTGCCTTCCCCCAGTCCCACGTGCCTGAAAGCTGTACCATCTGCCACTCGTTTTCAGCAAGAACCCTGAGGGACAGGATGAAGAGCAGGCTTCAAGCTCTGGAGGAGCGAAGACTGAAGGCACCAGGTGGGTCTGGAGGGGCTGATTTGGCCCATGCTGAGGCCTCTGGGGGGCTCCCCAGGGGCAGGAAGACCAGTAAACGCTCCCGCTCCCCGTCGACGTCGAGGGCGTCGACGTCGAGGAGGATGACCACCGTCTGTTCGCCGTCTCCCCAGGGCTCTGGGGAGAAACGGCGTCGACGATCGGCGTCGAGGGACCTGAATAGGCCGCCGTCGACTACATCGGCGTCGTCGGCGACGACGCCGTCTTCGACTGCGTCCAGCGGTCGACGTCGAAAGAAGGCCCGGCGTCGGCGTTCGGCGTCGAGGGATCGCAGCTCGCCGTCGATGAAGAGAAGGAGATCGACGTCGAGAAAGCGAAGATCGACGTCGAGAAAGCGAAGATCGACGTCGAGAAAGCGAAGATCGACGTCGAGAAAGCGAAGATCGACGTCGAGAAAGCGAAGATCGACGTCGAGAAAGCGAAGATCGACGTCGAGAAAGCGAAGATCGACGTCGAGAAAGCGAAGATCGACGTCGAGAAAGCGAAGATCGACGTCGAGAAAGCGAAGATCGACGTCGAGGCGGAGGTCGCCGTCGAGGCGGAGGTCGCCGTCGAGGCGGAGGTCGCCGTCGAGGCGGAGGTCGCCGTCGAGGCGAAGGTCGCCGTCGAGGCGGAGGTCGCCGTCGAGGCGGAGGTCGCCGTCGAGGCGGAGGTCGCCGTCGAGACATAAGTCGACGCCGAGGAGGAGATCGACGCCGAGAAGATCGCCGTCGAGGCACACGTCGACGTCGAGGCACACGTCGACGTCGAGAGAGTCGCCGGGATCGGTGTACTCAGTGGTGTATACCCCGCCTCGGAGGTCTCCGTCGCCTCCTCCTCCTCCCACCTCTGCCACCGCCTCCTCCTCCACCACCGCCTCCTCCACCACCGTCTCCACTTCCTCCACCGCCTCCGCCGCGGACTCTGTCTCCGCCACCCCGGCCTCTGTTGCTGCCAAGCACTCCTGCGGTGCCGCCGCCGGTCCCCCCGAGGTCGGTTTCCCTTCCACGGTACCCGACTCCGCCGCAAGGGACCCCGAAGCCACGACGCCCACGGTCGCCTGGACCAGCGAGACCGGCGGACAGGCCTAAGCCGAAGAGGTCGCGCTCCCGCTCTCACAGGAGGCGACGATCGCGGAGCCGAGGGCGATCCTCGTCAGACTCTAGACGACGCCGCAGAAGGTATAGGTCCAGGTCGCGCTCTTCGGACAGGGACCTTTCCCCGACGCTGTCGGACTCCCCGGGGACTAGGGTGTCGCCGGTGGACGACTTGGTCTCGTTCCAGGAGGTGCTGTTGCGAGGGGCTGCGAAGCTGAATATCACGGTGACGGTTCCAACACCCACGACGTCCGTGATATTTGAGACGCTTCATAAAAGACACTTGTCTCGCCCCCTCCTGCCTCTCGTGCCTGGACTGGTGGAACCAGCTTTGGAACTGTTCCTCACTCCCGCAACAGCGAAGGCCGCTCCGTCCAGGCTCATGAAGAAATATAGGGCCCCGGAGTCGGATCCGTCATTCTTGAGAGGGGACCCGAAACCGGATTCGGTTATCGTGACGGCGGCGAGAAAACATGCGACCGCCCCGGCCTCCACGGTGCCACCGGACAAGGAAAGCCGCTGGCTGGACTCTGCGGGCAGAAAGGTGTGTGGTACCGCTGCCACCACGATGAAGGCGGCGAGTGCAGGGGCGTTGTTGGGCCGTTACGACTGGGCCCTGTGGGAATCCCTGCAGCAATATGCGGACCTCCTGCCACGAGACAAGAAGGAGGACTTCTTGGAGACGGTGCGCGAAGGCATGCTGGTTTCTAACCAAACGATCAGCGCAGCAGCGGATATATCGCTATTGGCCGCCCACGCCTACTGTCATGGCGTCCACCAGCGGCGCCATTCCTGGTTGCGCCTGACGTCCCTCAAGCCGGAGGCGCAGCAGAGAGTGGCCAACCTGCCCTTCTCGGGGGAAACCCTGTTCGGGAAGCATGCGGACGATGAAATGGCCCGCATGAAGGCTGAAGCTGAAACCCTGACGGCCGTCGGGTTAGAGAAGGCGGAGAAAAAGAAACGACCGTTCCAGAGGAGGTTCGGGTCGTCGGGCCGAGGGCGTGGGCAGGGCTCGGGACAGCAGCAGCCACAACAGCAGCAGTTCCGCAAGCCCTTCCAGAAGCGCCAGAGGGGTAGAGGTGGCCAGCAGGCTACTACCACAAACAAGGGCCCGGCCGGGTCTCGGCCCTGAGCTGTTACTTCCCCCTCAACCGTTACCCACTCCAGTGGGGGGAAGCATTCGATTTTTTCCGGCAGAGTGGAGAAAAATTACTCAGGACAAGTGGGTGCTGAATATTGTTTGCAATGGATACAGTCTTCGGTTCATCAGCCCGCCTCCAGCGATTCCGCCGGTCAGCTCTCGCTTCCAGCTGAGGGAGCTCCAGGCGGAGGCAGACATCTTGTTGAGAAAAAAGGCGGTAGAAGAAGTACCTTTGTCTCAAAGGGGAAGAGGTCTGTACTCTCGGTTCTTCCTCGTTCGCAAGAAGGACAAGAACGAGTTCAGGCCCATTCTGGATTTGCGACAAGCAAACAAGTGGATTCGCAGAGAAAAGTTTCGCATGCTATCGTTGCACCAGATTTACCCTCAGCTGCAACGGGGAGACTGGCTCTGTGCCATAGATCTACAGGATGCGTACTTCCATGTGCCCATAGCACAGAAGCACAGGAAGTTCCTGCGATTCCAAGTCGGCGCCAATCACTATCAATACACAGTACTGCCATTCGGGCTAAAGTCTGCTCCCAGGACTTTTTCGAAGTGCATGGCGGTGGTGGCGGCACACCTGCGGAGGAACAAGGTGTTTGTCTACCCGTATCTGGACGATTGGCTGATCAAGGCGTCATCCTTCGAGGAAGCGCAAGAACACTTCCGTTGGACGTGCGAGCTCTTGAACAAGCTGGGGTTACACGTCAACATGTCCAAATCGGTCCCATCTCCGGTACAGTGCATACAGTACCTGGGGGCCTCCATAGATACGCGGTCAGCAAGCGTGTCTCCTTCGGAGGAGAGACGGTTATCACTCCTTCGGAAGGCTCAGGACCTCAGGACTGCTCCATCGACGACTGTGAGGAAGGTGTCTTCTCTACTGGGATCGATGGCCTCCTGTATCTTCCTCACTCCGCACGCACGTCTACAGATGCGACCACTGCAGGAGTGCTTGGAGGATCAGTGGGATCAGAAGACAGGCTCTTGGGACGACAAGATCCGACTGTCTCTACATGCTCGTCAGTCTCTGAAGTGGTGGTGTTCGGCGGAAAACCTCCTCAAGGGGGTTCCCTTCCACAAGGACATTCCCACGACGAATGTGGTGACGGATGCTTCTCTCCAGGGCTGGGGTGCGCATTCCGGGGACCTGCAGATTCAGGGGAAGTGGTCTCCTTTGGAATCGACGTACCACATCAATTTCCTGGAACTCAGAGCTGTCTTCCTGGCACTGAAGGCTTTCCTTCCGTCCTTCCAGACCAACTCGCTGCTGATACAGACGGACAATACAACCACGATGTATTACCTCAACAAGCAGGGGGGGTCGAGATCGCGCACTCTGTCGCAGGAGGCGCAGGCGATCTGGCGCTGGCTGCTGGCCCGAGGATTGACGATCACGGCCACGCATCTGCCAGGGGTGCAGAATGCTCAGGCGGACGCCTTGAGCAGGCTGATTCAGGAAAACCACGAATGGGTCATAAACGACGAAGTACTAGGAGAAGTCTTCGCAAGGTGGGGGACTCCAGACGTAGATCTGTTCGCCACCGCCGAAAACAGCAAATGCCGAGACTTCGCATCCAGGTACTACCAGCGGGGGACGCTGGGGAATGCGCTATGGATCGATTGGTCGAACAGCTTTCTGTACGCTTTTCCACCCATTCCCCTGATTCCGGCGGTGCTCATCAAGCTGTCCCAGTCCAGGGCGCGGATGATCCTGATCGCCCCGGAGTGGCCCAGGCAGTGGTGGTTCACGGACCTTCTTCACCGGTCTCTCCTTCCTCACATGCGGTTGCCGTGCAGGCCGGACCTTCTCACGAAGTTCGGGGGGCGGATGGTGCACCCCAACCTCTCGTCTTTGAGTTTGGCGGCATGGCTCCTGAAATAGTGCAATACGGTCATCTGAATCTACCAGACGATTGTATGGACATTCTGAAGGAGTCTAAGCGACCTTCCACTAGGACATCCTATGCTTACAAGTGGAAGAGGTTCTGTATCTGGTGTAAGTCCAAGAACTTTGATCCGACAACATGTAAGGAAGATGTCATCCTTCCATACCTTTTGCATCTGGCGCAGTCTGGCCTTAATTTCCATTCCATTAAGGTTCATCTGGCTGCTTTGACTGCTTACAGGAAGTGCCCTTCACAGACGTCCTTCTTTCAGATTCCTGTGGTCAAGGATTTTTTGGAAGGCTTGAAGAAGGTGTTCCCTCCTGTCAGAATTCCCTCGCCTTCTTGGGACTTGAATGTGGTGCTGTCCAGACTGATGAGAGAGCCTTTTGAACCTATTCACAAGGCTTCATTGCAGCACCTATCCTGGAAGGCGGCGTTCCTAGTGGCCATTACATCGGCCCGCAGGGTGAGTGAACTTCAGGCATTATGTTGTCAAGAACCTTATACTGTGTTTCTTGCTGCTAAGGTTGTGATGCGTACTCACCCTAAGTTCCTTCCTAAGGTTATCTCTGACTTTCATGTCAATCAGACCATAACTTTACCTACGTTCTTTCAGAATCCCTCTTCACCAGCGGAAAGGGCTCTCCATTTCCTGGATGTCCGAAGGGTGTTGAAATTTTATCTGGATAAGACCAAGGATATTCGTAGGTCTGACCAATTGTTTGTTAATTATGGCTCAGTCAGGACTGGTCTTGCGACCTCTAAGCAGTCCATCTCTCGGTGGATTGTGTCCTGCATACAGTTGTGTTATCAAAAGGCTAATAAGACCTTAGGGGGTAAACCTAAGGCTCATTCCACCAGGGGCAAAGCTGCCACGACGGCTTTGCTGCGTAATGTTCCGATTGCGGAAATCTGTAAGGCGGCCACTTGGAAGTCGGTCCATACCTTTGCTGCGCATTACTGTCTGGACTCGGATGCCAGGGCAGATGCTCAGGTTGGGCAGGCTTCGCTGCGAAATTTGTTCGCACAGTAGTGGTTGTGTCTTATGTGTTCTCCACCGCTTTTGTTGTGTGGGGATGGGCTTGCCATTCTATTCACTAGATTATGACTATACACAGAGATCCCCTACTACAGAAGGAGTAGTTTCTTTTCTGTAACTCCAGTTCTGTAGTAGGGGTATCTCTGTTATAGTCATAAGCGCCCGCCCTCCTCCCCGGTGGAGAGATACTTATTCATATGGAGAATGCTACAGGTCTGGCGTGCTACGCCTTCAAAAAGAACTGAAAGTAAATGGGACCTGCTGGGCATTCTGGGATACTGGGGAAAGTTCTGGAAAACTGGAAAGTTTTCTTAAAGGCACAGTATCCTGTTCCAAGCCACATAATGGCAGCCTATGGGGCTTGTCTGTCCACTCCTTCCTCTCTATCATTCCAGTGGCTTTTGCTGGTAGAGGCAGGGTTTTTTCCTATGGGGAGAAAAACTGGACAGGCAGTGCTGTTTGTGGATTTTGGTGGAATTCTAGTTGAAGTACTGGACAGTGTAGCCTGTGGGTATAGGCTGCATTATCTGTCTTTAAATTAAATTCTCTCTTAAAGGTGTATGCAGGTCTGCATGATTTGTCACCTTTTAGAGATTATTTTTTATTGCTCCGGGGTCCGCGCACATGGGCGGGACTATTCACTAGATTATGACTATAACAGAGATACCCCTACTACAGAACTGGAGTTACAGAAAAGAAACTACTCCATCCAAACTATTGGACAATCTAAAACAACGAGGCTACCCCATAAAACTGCTCAAAAGATCTTTAAAAAGAGCATGGTTTACCCCACGAGATGTACTTCTTGAAAAGAAAGAAAAACCATCACTTGAGAGAATCGTATGCGTTTCCACATTCTGCCCAAACTCAAATATGCTCAAAAAAGTTATCAATCAGAATTGGCACCTGATCAAGAACATCGATCCATCACTTGGAGACAATCCGCTCTTTGCTTTCAAAAAGGGACGCAACATTGCAAATCAAATTGTACGGGCAGCCATGCCCACCACTAAACAAAACACCCTACGTGAATATGTTGGACTCCCACCATTATGCGGTCATCATAAATGTGGTACCTGCATATGTTGTTCATCTACGGAAGAGGGTTCTCTTTTCCAACACAATTCCATCTCTTGGAAACATGACTCCTTTACAAATTGCAAAAGCAAATTTGTGATTTATGGGATACGCTGTCCCTGTAATTTATTGTATATTGGGAAAAAAAGCCAAGAAATTAGTCTCAGAATATCCCAACATAAATCAAGGATTAATAAAAACGTTGAAACAGCGCCACTCGTCACTCATTGGAAGAGTCATAATCATTCAATTAAAGATTTAAGATGGACAGTAATCTCTAAAGTTGATCAAGATGAGAGAGGAGGAGACCTGGAACTTAAACTAACCAGACGAGAAGCAATGTTAATTCTCAAGTTTAATACAGCCACTTCAGGATTGAATGAGCTCTCTGAACTGTTTAAACTGACTTGAGTCACATAGACCTTGCTTCAGACTTTCTACTCTGTGCTGCATATAAGAGTATCAATAAAGTTTTTCCGTTCATATGGACAACTAACAACGAGTCCCTTTACTATATTGCCACTCATACCAACCAGGGCAATTTAATATTCTAATCATTCATGGCTATCAACCTTCAGAGAATTTTACGTCATATTGCCAAAATATGCTTTCAATCGCTTAATCCAGTTTCATTTTCCACGCTGCCTCCCGCATAGTCTTTCTTCCATGTCTTCTTTGGATACAAATCAGTATTGAGATCACATGATCACACTCACGAACCGCGAGACTGAGGGGACGAAGCAAACTCGAGCTCCAAGGTATGACTTCGGCTTTTTTCAGCGCATCTCTCAACGTACCCAAAAATGTAACCACCTTTGAGCCACTTTGAATCTAACGGCAGTCTCTCTCTTCCACAGAGCTTTATCTACAACAACCAAACTGTAGCGAGTCCGTACGATTCACCTCCGTTACTCCGCCATCAAGGTAATTAACTTGCTCCGTAGTTCAGGCGGCATTAGCATGCGCATATTTTTTCCTTTTTACCTCCATCACGATGTAAAGACAAAATTTCCAAGCTGCTACTCATGCAGCGTTCGTTCAAAAATTCTCTGTTCTACCATTCTTCACAGAGTTCTACTTAAAGAATAACTCATTGAAATGAGTTCATCTGATTGACTCCCGAGACGTTACCCCTGAAGGTAATGGACTTTATTTGATAACTAGAACTATTCGCTTCAATGATAATTTTCGGCTGCTCACACGGAGTTCATTTTTTTATAACAGCATACAAAGAGACTCAGTTGTCCCACCGCCCTCAGCCCCGACTACATATCTGTTACAGCTCATTAAAAGCAAGACGAAAGTTAACACCATGTAAGTAATTAGTAATCCTAGAGGATGAATGTTATCCCAGCGTCTCCTCAACTTTTCGACTTTATCATTTTCTCAACCTTTCTATCTTCTCTGTTTCATTTCAGGATCGGCTGATCTACTTCCCACTAACTAGAGGTAATGTTTACCCCTTAAATAGTTCGCAGTTTCAAAACGAGACAGTGCGGAGCGCCCAGACTTAGTAAATCCTTCTTTTTTCTTGTTTTTCCAGCACAACAGGTCCTGATGAGAGCCCTAGTAATTATGGGGACTCGAAACGCGTAGACCTTTCTTTTTGGCCACAAGAATTCCGATTTAATCTAAATCGACAGACAAAATTGTCAGACAAAAGTGTTTTCCCTTTCCTTTTCTGTGGTCTTCTTAAACAATGTTTTATCCACTTTTTGAATGTATTGCTTGCATGTTTTTGTATGGATGTATGTACGAATGAGAATAAATGAGTTGTATTGAATTGAATGACTGAATGTGATCGTTCGTGAAAATAACACAGTATTGTCCACTAAGCTCTTTCCAAAATTTGCGATTGATCTATAAATTAGAAGGTCAACAATATATAAAAAACATAATAAAGAATTGATTGATTCAATCGACAAAGTTTTTTTGTCTAAGGTTTTTCTGTTCAGTTCAAAAAATCCTTTCTCATAATTGATTGAGAAAAAAAGCGTCTAGCAGTACTAGCACTCTGTCGTTACTAAAGGGGTGGTAAAACATGCGCCAGAGGTTTTTAAAGACCCAGTTAGGGCCTGTGTCATTAACCCGCGCATAGACACAAAATACAAAGCTGCCCCCACAGATCCCTCCTACATCAAAGGGCCAGCGCCACTAGATTCCCTAGTGGTTTCCACTGCATGAAAAAAATTCTCTTGCGTCATGCGAAGCACCACCACCTGACAAAGAGTCAAAGCTACTGGACGCATCAGGAAAGTGCACTGCGTCACAGGCAGCCAATGTATGGCGTATCGCCAACACCCGAGCGCTATTGGCCAGATATGATAGGGCACATTATGATGAATTAAAAAGCATAATGCACCACCTCCCTGAAAAATATAAAACTAGGGCCAATGAATTAATTCAAGAGGGTAAGACAATAACAAACACCTCTATACGCTGTGCCTTAGATGCAGCAGACACAGCTTCCAGGGCCATTAATACTAGCGTCCTCCTCTGTCGCCATGCTTGGCTAAGAATATCAGGATTTAATCCAGAGGTACAAGCCTCCATCCTTAATCACCCCTTTGACCAGGAACACCTATTCGGCCCAAAGGTAGATGAGATCCTCTCAAAAATGAAGAAGGACACGGATACGGCGAAGTCCATGGGAGCCCTACAGTCACACCCTCCTTGGCGCTCTTTTCGCCGCTCTTCCTTTCGGAGTACATCTAGAGGCTACTCCTCAGATAACGCGTCCACTTCCTACAAATTCCCCACTCAGTCCACCTTCACAAGGGGTTATCAAAGAGGCGGCTATAGGGGCAACAATAATAAAGGCAGAGGCAAAAAATACCGCCCGCTCTGCCACACCGCCTACCCAATGACTTCCCCCCCCCCCCCCCCCCCCCCCCCGCTCCCTCCAGACCATCCCACTCCGGTCGGGGGCAGACTTCAAAATTTCCTTCATGTCTGGGAGACCATCACCTCAGACAAATGGGTGACCCAAATTATTCGGTCAGGATACTGCCTGGAATTAACATCTACCCCCCCCAAATATTCCACCCAGGCAACGCCCAATGTCACAAGAACATTCCACATTACTAAAGCAGGAGGTAATCTCCCTCCTACAAAAACAGGCAATAGAACACGTTCCCGTCAATCAACAAAATTTAGGGGTCTACTCCCTATATCTTCTAATACCAAAAAGGAACGAGACTCTACGACCTATTCTAGATCTCCGGCCCCTAAACACATACATACACTCAGACCATTTTCACATGGTAACGCTTCAGCAGGTACTTCCGCTCCTCTCCCAGAACGACTTTCTCACCACACTGAACTTGAAAGACGCATACTTCCACATTCCAGTACACCATGCTCACAGAAAGTACCTCAGATTTGTAGTGGACGGACAACACTACCAGTTCAAGGTGCTCCCATTTTGGAGTCACAACAGCACCACGGGTATTCACCAAGTGCCTAGCGGTAGTGGCGGCACACCTCAGAAGACAGCACATTCACGTCTTCCCATACTTGGACGACTGGTTGATAAGCCACTTCATACAACCAATGTGTACACCACACCACCACCACAATCCAACTACTTCACCAACTGGGCTTCACGGTGAACCACCAAAAGTCCCAGCTAACACCATCCCACATAAAACAATACCTCCGTGCCACCATAGACACCTCAAAAGCAATAGCCTACCCCAATCCGGCCAGGATTGCAAGCATTCAGGCTTTGCGACAAAAATTCGTACTTCAACACTCCCTTCCAGCAAGAGTGTTTATGCAACTGATGGGGATGATGGCCTCTTGCATTTTCATAGTGCCTCACGCAAGACTCCAGATGCGTCCACTCCAAGAGTGCTTAGCGCGCCAATGGAACCAGGCCCAAGGGCAACTGACAGATCTAGTGTTGGTAGACGGTCGCACCCATCGCTCTCTGCAGTGGTATAACACCACAAACTTTTCCAAAGGTCGACCGTTCCTGGACCCGGTTCCCCAAATAATACTAACAGACGCATCGCTCTCCGGCTGGGGAGCTCACCTATTACACCTCACAGTGCAGGGTACATGGACGCCTCAACAAAAGTTACTCCATATCAACCATCTAGAGTTACTAGCAATCTTTCTAGCCCTAAAATCCTTTCAATCACGGATTTCAGGCAAGGCAGTCCTCATTCGCACAGACAACATGACGGCCATGTATTATATTCAAAAACAAGGCGGCACACACTCTCTCCACAGCTCTCTCAATTAGCACAGAGCATATGGTGATGGGCAATTCCACACAAAGTCTTTCTCCTAGCTCAACATGTCCCAGGAGTCCAAAACACCGTGGCACATCTGCTCAGCAGACAGACACAACAGATCCACGAGTGGGAACTTCACCCACAGGTTCTTCATCTGTTCTTTCAAATGTGGGGGCATCCGCAGATAGACCTCTTCGCCACCCACGAAAACACAAAATGCCCAAGCTTCGCCGCCAGATATCCACACCCATTGTCCAAAGGAAATGCGATATGGATGAACTGGTCAGGCAAATTTGCGTACGCTTTTCCGCCTCTCCCACTCATTCCATTAGTGGTGCGAAAACTACAACAGCACTCGCTCACACTGATCCTAGTAGCTCCAACATGGGCCAGACAACCGTGGTACACCACGCTGCTGGAACTCTCAGTAGTACCGCACCAAAAGCTACACCTCTCACCATGCCTCCTAACCCAGAACCATGGAGAAATCAGACACCCGCACCCAGCTCAGCTCAACCTTGCGATCTGGCTCCTGAAATCTTAGAATTCGGGTACCTAAACCTTCCCCCTGACTGTATCAACGTCATCAGAGAAGCTAGACGCCCGAAGATTTGTTGTTTATTGCCACAACAACACAATCAATCCTCTAGATGCGTCTATACAACACATCATATGCTACTTACTCCACCTACAAAGGTGTAATCCAGCCTATACCTCCATTCGGCTACACCTTGCAGCAATTGCAGCTTACTTACAAAACAGGCAGCATTTATCACTTTTCAGAGTACCTGCCATTAAAGCCTTCATGGAAGGCCTCAAAAGAATAATTCCCCCCAGAGTACCACCCTCACCTGTGTGGAACTTAAATATTGTTCTCACAAGGCTCATGGGGCCTCCCTTCGAACCTTTGCATAAATGTGAACTGCAATTCCTCACATGGAAAACAGCTTTCCTTGTAGCCATCACTTCCCTTAGAAGGGTCAGTGAGATACAAGCATTTACCATACAAGAACCTTTTCTTCAAATGCACTAGAACGAGGTTGTTCTCCGTACCAACCCCAAATTCCTACCTAAAGTCATTTCCCCTTTTCACCTAAACCAATCTGTAGAATTACCAGTATTTTTCTCGCAACCTCAGACGGTTGCAGAAAGGGCTCTGCACACACTAGATGTCAAACGAGCCTTACTTTACTATATCCAAAGAACACAACCTTTCAGAAAGATCAAACAACTGTTTGTCTCTTTCTCTCCACCACACAAGGGCAACCCCATCTCAAAATCTGGGATAGCTAGGTGGATTGTAAAATGCATCCAGATTTGCTACCACAAAGCAAAGCGAACGCTATCTGTTCCCCCTAAAGCCCATTCTACACGGAAGATAGGGGCTTCCATGGCTTTTCTAGGGAACATCCCATTAGATAATATCTGCAAAGCAGCTACATGGTCAACACCGCACACTTTCACTAAGCACTATTATGTAGATGTGCAAACCAAGCAACAAGCTAGTGTGGGCAAGGCTGTACTAAAAACACTATTTCAAACCACTGCAACAGATACCGGTGGTCGCCGCTAAGGTTGGGAACTGCTATATAGTCTATGCAAAAGTGTGTAATCTGCAGCTCATATGCCTCGAACGGAATATGCTACTTACCAGTATGCATCTGTTCTTGGCATGTAGAGCTGCAGATCTACACACGCCAACCCACCTCCCAGGCTACCTGTATCTGTTCCAGTCTATCTTATTTAGATACAACACACATGGGTTTCTTACTGTTACTACGCTCCATCTTTCCCTGCTGGCGAAAAACAATCTGAGGTTTGAGCTGAAGCCCATGCGCAATACGATCCAAAGGAGGAGTCGCCGACCTGGTGACTTCCAAAGACTTTCCAAGAGGAAAAACAAACTGCAAACATCCGGGCCCAACACCAGATGGCGATCTATGCAAAAGTGTGTAGATCTGCAGCTCTACATGCCAAGAACAGATGCATACTGGTAAGTAGCATATTCCTTCTGCTCACAGCTACGTCGCTGTTACATTTTTAAGATGGCCGCCTGCTTTCGACGCCCGGTATAGCCACCGTCACTCAGTGTAATGTTCAGCAGTTTACAAACGCCTTTGCGCCGTCGTAGAATGGTGACGTTCAAGACTCAATCCAACATGCCCATTGACGACTGGAAGTGTAACTAGTGAGTGTGGCAGAGGATACGCGACTCTCGTAGTCGGGGAAACTTTTTGTTCTGCGGTCCTTAAAGAGGCAGATATGGCTGTGGACATCACCCTGCTCTTCAAAGCTAGTGTCAAAACAGTGAAGACAAGAAACCAGGCCCCAGGAGTAGCCCTGGACAACAGCAGTAAAGATGGAACTCTTCAGGAAGAGCAGCCCCAAGGGGGACTTCAGTGTGCGAGCCAAGGAGGTGGTGAGTATATCTGGCTTCAACAGCTCCCTAATATACTATTTGTTTTTATTATTGAGCATTTGTAAAGACTTCGAGCTCTCTTGGCAGCCTAAATGTGAGTGAGTGAGTGCTTGCAGCAATGTTCAACACCCCGTCCATCATTTCCTTTGGTTTTTGCTTTGTTCGCCATAAGTTGGCAGGGTATGCTCAGACGTGAGTCCCTTGCTCACTTTGCCACTGGATTCAAGCAAGCCTGGCTGAAGACGGCTGAAATGCCAGAAACCGGTCCTACGAAGCTTGTTTCCGGTCCAGGGAAGACATGGCTTGGCAGTTCGGGCTGAACTGTTCCCATGAGGCACAGGGTCAGACTGATTTGCATATGGCCATGTCTGAACTGGGGTGGCAGAGTGGGCTAAAGAACGGTGATGGATTAAACCCAGATCAGTTGACTGGGGGTGAGTGCTTGCAATGTTCAACACTCCGTCCATCATTTCCTTTGGTTTTTGCCTAAATGTGGTCTCACGGCTAGACTGCTGACTTTGGAGCTGGGAAACTAAGGTTGGAGCCTCGGGGTCTGTTGATGGTGACCTCAGCTAGGCCTACCAGTGCAAGGGGTTCGCCCTTCTCTGCACAGAGTCCTCAGACCAATAGGAAGAAGTTGGCACAGAGACTGGAATAGAAAATACAAAGTTTAATAAACCTCATGAGGTGGAACTACATTCACACAGCACCCTTCGGTGTTGAGTGAAGTAGCACACTGAACAGAAGAAGCATGGTCCTTTTATACCCACACAGGGGCTGAAAAAGGCGGTACAAGTACACATGAGAAGAGTTATGCACATAGATGGTCATACAGAAACTGCACAGTCAACAAGTAGGAGGAGTAATACGTTGCTGACATCAGTTAGAACAGCCTGACAGTTCTATACTAGGAACAGGTGCACTCTACTAGCTAAGCACATCTACGCATGTGCAGGATTCTGGGAGAGGGAAACAGCAAATGTCCAGCACATAGCTAACTAAAATGGCTGCCAAGTACAAAATGGCTTTCAGCTCATGCAAAGAGATTAATGCAATCTTCAACAGGTCGACTCCACATCCTGTGATTCTGGGCAAATCACTTAATCTCCCTGTGCCTACCAAAACAATCCTTTGCAATGCATTAGTTCTTGCATTTACGCGAGTTTGAGCTAAAATGACCATGCCTTTTTTACGTTTTGGATTTTAAAACATACATAAAAGGCATTGTCATTTACAATGGCAATAGCTTAAACTCGTGTAAATGCGAGACCTATTGCATTGCAAATGCTTGCAAATTTTGAAAGTCTTTAAAGCCACAACATTGTAATTTTGTATATTTTGAGATGTGGTATGCATCGGGCTTAATCAGATCCTTGTTTTATCAGTTATGTCAAAGATTTTGAGCCCTCGGAGCAAAATGTTTTGAAGTTTTGCCCCCTCCTAAACTTCATTGCAAGAATTGGGGGAGTGGGAGAGACGAGGCTGAGCGCAGGGGGCAGGGCTTATGCGATCATTTCATAGGTACTTTTTCTGTAGCTCGTAGTTAATGTTCGACTTCTAAAACAGCAAATACATCAAACGGAACCAGTAATTGACCCAGAAATACTGCTCCCTACTCCTGGGCCCCAGTACAACTACACCTACTGCACAAATGAAAACAGAGAACCTGGGTAGCAGGTTCTTTCACCCTTTTCTCATCTTGCCTGATTGTCACTGACCTGGCCACATGCTGTTCCCTTTTGTCTGCAAGGGTGTGCTTGTCCCTAATGCTAGATATGCCTTTGTTTTCAAAGGAGACAGTACTATTTTGATGCAGTGTGCCCCACGGATCCCAGGGCCTTTGTGCCACTGCACCTGCTTCACTAATTATAGCTACTGCCTTGCAAAGCGGGCTGGCTCCTCTGCCATTTGTTAAAAACAGGGATCCCAATTCGTGCCACGAAGATCCTCACCCCCCCCCCCCCCCCCCCCCACCCCCTTCCCGCCGATCGTAAAACAGCCATGATTGGTGTTTAGTTATCTCCTCATAGCATGGTGTCCCAGTACCACTGTACCACCAGCATCAAAGAAACGTGCTGCCCATTTGAGATTTAAAAAAAACAACAAAAAAACCTAAAGCAGCAAGAGTGACCTACCCGCTAAGTCTAGCAAGGACGATGGGCCCGCATGCTGCTTTTTCATATTAAGACAGCCATAATTCGGGTACAGTGATCACTTTCGCCATTTATCCCAGTACTTTTTGCACTAATGATCGTGAATGCCCTTTAAATAAGAAATAAATCAAGCCCCTATATATCGCCCCCTTCCTAGGTGGCATCTGAGGAAGTTGTCTCTAATTTGTAAACAACAAAAAATGAGCCTCCCCATAGTGCCCCCTATTCTGGCAATATCTATGACTTTATCCATGGATCTTTCAGGTTTCCTGTTCCTCCTTGGCCATTACTCTGAGGCCATGGGGTTTCAGAGGATTAGAGCTCTGCATCTGAATGCAACCCTGTTTGCCTCCTCCCTGCTACCCCCTGAACTCGCTTTTTACCAAAACCGCTGTCCTTGAACGGTTAATGCTGACCTTGAGGTGCCTTTGTCTATAGGCAAAGAGAGTGGTGGGGTACAAGAAGCTAAAGAAGAAAATGGACTACTCTCCAGCCTTTAATTGATGAGTCCCTTAAATCTTCATGGTGATAAAGATTTATTCTTTCTACGAGGTAATGTAAGGGTGTTGTCAGTTGCGTTCGTAAGTAATTGACACTAAAATGTTTGCACTAGGTACATTCTTATTACTTATTGCTAAAATATATATATATATTTTGAAAAAGCACTTGCTTTATCTCAAACACTACATCAGGATAGGGCGCCAGACTCTTGAACTCTAATATAGGACGTTAATGGGGCGTTGTGGGAGCTGTTTTATTAGGGGGGAGTTATGATGTGGGTTGGTCTCTCCGCCAAGACCGTGGGGGTTGAAGACATGCTCAGAGGATATGGGCTGTGAGTTGGGGATCCATTGGTTGGGGCGGGCTTCATCCCCCTGTTGGGGATTGGGGTCTGGCTCCCCCGCGACAGATACTTCAGTGTTTTTTGAGGTATGGGGGGGGTTGTTTCAGTTTTCAGATCGCACTTCTGCTGGACACTTGTTGTTTTTCGCATCTGCGCCGCCACAATTCACTGCCCGCTGGGCTGGAACGTACGCCATCTCATGACAGGAACGCCAAATGATAGCCACTTAACCCCGGGCAGTCTCCGTATAATCAGTTGGAATGTGTGTGGGTCCCTGGTCAAAATCAAACGTGGGGCGGTACTTCATCAGGCGAAGAGGGCTAGGGCAGATGTTTTAATGCTACAGGAAACGCACTTGTTGGGTTCAAAGACCCTTTGCTTACAACGGTATGGCTTTCAGCAGGTATTTCACACTGGCTTTACAAGGTGTTCGCGGGGAGTGGCGATCTTGATACATCGTAGGGTTCCATATGTACACGTACAACAGTGGACCGACACGCAGGGGCGGTATCTATTTATTAGGGGCAGAATTGGGGGAGGATTTCCTGACCCTGAGCAGTGTCTATGCTCCCCCTCCTCTACAATGGAATCTGTTAGAGAAACTTCTCTCCTTGTGGCCTGACATGCCGTGTGAATTATCCGTGGTGGGTGGGGGATTGGAACGATGTGATGGACCTGACTAAAGCTAGGACTAGAGTTGGGGATAGCCCAGGTAGTGGTCTTTCCACGTAACTGCACTCACTAGTTATGGGTTTGGATTGGATAGACGTATGGCGACGAATGCATGGCGATCGGCGGGGGTACACATACCTCTCGGCGGTTCATCACTCTCTATCCAGGATTGACTACGTCTGTTCCTCGGGCGGCAGTGGGTAGGGTGGCGACAGCCGAATTATGCCTCGCGGCCTTTCGGATCACTCTCCGGTGTCCATTGAGAGCTATATAGGTATGGGGAAACAACCGTTTCGATGGAGATCATCCACTTGGCACTTGCAAAATACAGAGTATGGGTCCCATATGAGCGAGGCGATTGCTCGGTATCTGACGGACAATGAGGGGTCTGTCACTGGTGCCGCGACTTTGTGGGAAGCGATGAAGCCCACCTTGCGTGGCGTTGATATATCTTGGTGCGTGGCGGCCCGGAGGAAGCGCAGGGAGGAACTGATTCATGCAGAGGCGGAGGCACTTGAGCGTCGGTGTCAGGGGGTAGGGAGGGATCAGAACGTGCGGCAATTGCTCTATGCACAACAGGCATGTGCAGTCCTGCTGCTACATGAGGCACGTCAGGTCTGGTTGGCGACGCGCAGCTGAATATATCAATGGGGGACAAGTCTAGTAAAATGTTGCACTGTCTCTGTCAGGGTACCTTCCAGCCCAGGTTCTACTGGGTATTTTGGATTCGGCAGGGATGCCGATTACGGATCCCCCAGTCATAGCTGAGAGCTTTGCTGCCTATTTTGCAGAATTGTACGCTCCGCGGGAATGTTTATCAGGAGCCACCATTGATCAGTTCCTTGCGGACTTGCCTCCCAAAATGGTGCCAGATGAGGTGCGGGACCAGTTGGAGGCCCCCTTGACCGATGAGAAGCTGGGTCTGGCGTGGGGGGGAGCTACACTCTGGTAAGGCACCGGGACCCAATGGGTTTCCTAGCGAATTTTTCAGTCGTTATATTATGCAATTGGTCCCGTATTACCGAGCAGTAGTGGAGGAGGCCCGGGAAGGGGGTGTGCTCCCCCGTATCTCCAATCCCACGGGAAGTGGTGGTGTTCCATAAGCCCGGTCGGCCCCCGGATCAACATGCCTCATATCGCCCCATATCCCTGTTAAACGTGGAGGCTAAAATACTGGCGAAGGCATTGGCCAATCGTCTTCTGTCCCACATCACTGCATTAGTGCACCCATCGTTGGCGGCGTGGGTACTCATTGATGCGCAGGTCCGGGGATTCGAATGGGCCCCTGGTCTGTCCTACCGGATTGCGTTATACGCGGATGATGTCCAATTTTTCTAACAGACGTGGACAGGACGGGGCCGCGGCTTCTGCGCATCATGCAGATTTTTGGGGAAACGTCGGGTGTGCATATGAACCCCCTCAAGTCCACCTTGTGGGCTCTGGGAGAACGTACGAGAGTGGGTGCATGGGCTTC
This sequence comes from Triturus cristatus, assembly GCF_964204655.1. Lineage (NCBI taxonomy): Eukaryota > Metazoa > Chordata > Amphibia > Caudata > Salamandridae > Triturus > Triturus cristatus. Next base: position 674,482,823 of record NC_140593.1, on the reverse strand, counting down.
TTCGGTTCAGTTGGCGGTGAGGAGCCTGAAGTGGTATTCCTGTCAGACATACTGGCAATCTTCTGGGAACGGAACGTGGCTCCGGTATGGGAGCGAGTTCGCTCAGACATTAAATCATGGTCCCGTATGCCCCTGACCCTGTTTGGAAGATCAGCAATCTTCAAGATGGTGGCGCTCCCTCGGCTCCTATATCAGTTACAGAACCACCCTTACTGGATCCCGTCTAGCTGGTTTAGACTGGTGAACTCTGTGCTTGGGCAATTTTTGTGGGAAGGGGGTAGGGTACGCGTGGCAATACGTACGTGCCTTTTGTCCACATATTGCGGAGGGATTGCGACCTTGGATATCTTATACTACCTGGCATCGCACTTGCTGGTTCTTAATGAATGGTGGTATGGGGATAGGGTTCATCCGGCATATGAGCTGGAACGGCAGCTTATGGGGCGCCACACACTACACACACTCCTATACTCTGCACCGTTGAGAGGTGCGCTGCCACCGGTCACACGGATAGTGTTTCAGATTTGAAGGCAGGCTCTGCGCCGCATGGGATGATGGAACACCTTGACTCGGGAGACCCCTCTGTCGAATGATGGGTGCCTGCCTCAATTGGCGGCATTGCAGGGCTTCAAGGGATGGGGTGATATTGGCATTTCAACACTGGGAGATGTGATAAGGGGTAGGGCACTCAAGTCCTTTCAGGATCTACAGAGGGAGTTCCATATGCCACGGGCGCAATTTTTTTCGATACCTCCAGCTCCGTCACGCCCTGTCACCTAGTCTGGTGGGTTTGGAGTCACTCCCTGAATTTAGCCCACTGGAGGCGAAAGTCTTTATGGGGGACCTGAAGGATAAAAAGATCTCCAAGATATATCAACCCCTGGTCACACACTGTTCCTCCACACTGCGCAAACTTCAGGGGGATTGGGAGGCAGACGTGGGTGCCCTAGAGGAAGAGGACTGGACGGAGGCACTGGCATCACCGCGGGGCACGGCTATAGTTATGCGGCTCCGTCTGGTTCAGTTTAAATACCTTCACAGGGTTTATTTTACAAGAACACGACTGTGGCGCGCGGGATTGATTGCTTCCTCGGAGTGTCTGCGTTGTGGTAGGGAGGAAGGCACTTTCCTGCACACTATATGGCAGTGCACGTCCTTAGATCGTATTTGGAGGGGAGTATTTGCATGCCTCTCAGAGGTGCTGGGGTGGGAGCTCCCCCAAACGCCGCGGCTGGCTATACTTCACGTCATGGAAGGCATAGGGGGCAATATCTACAAACGACATCTTATGCTGTTGGGGTTTACGCTGGCTAAGCGGGATATTGCTTGGGAGTGGAAGGCGACACTGGCCCCTTCCATGACTGTATGGAAGAATGGATTGGATTTATGTATGGGGCTGGAGCAACCAGTCTTTGTGGCCAGGGGGTGCCCACGCAAACACTATAAGAGCTGGAAGCGGTGGGCGGACTTTCGAGGAATATGGTTAGAGCTGCCGGTGGAGGTGGAGACCCATTCATTGGGGTAGTTGCTAGTAGGGTCCAGTGGCCGAGGGTGAGGGGGGGGTTGGGGGGGTGCGTGCGTGGGGGTGCGAGCCATGAGGGTGGGATATTTGGTTGGTGGGAGCGGGAGAAGAAGATTAGGCAGAAGTAGTGCGATCACAGGGAAGTTTGGGGAGGGGGGAGGAGTTGAGGGTGGGGACACTAATTGTTTTTAAACATGCATTTGGTATATATTTTGATTTTTCATATACAAATGTCATTTGCTTGCCTGTATATGTATGATTGATATGGCAGACATCTCTGGAGTACAGGCCCTGCGTTGTGATAGTCAAATTGACGAACTAAAATATGTTTAAAAAAAAAAAAAAGAAACCTAAAACTTGAATATTTTGTTCTTTTTAGCCACCTCTTAGACCTTACCACCACACTCGCTGACCGCCGCCCCATGGCACTCCTATCACAGTTCCCTTCGTTTATGCACTTCAAGGTCTGTAAATGAAAAAAGGTGCCAAATAAAGGAGGTTGCACTTCTAGGTGATCTTCATTCTTACTTCTTTGCTGAGGCAGTCGCACCCCCTCTGTGAATGGAAAGACAGACCCCAGCGAGGTGCACCCACAGTTTGAAGACCTCTGAGTTAGATTCCATTTGTGCACTGTCAGTTGCAGTAAATAGTCCTTTTCTTTAACTCTTGCATCTCTGCATTAAACAGTTTCAAAGGCTGCTCCTACAGACCGTAGGCATAATCCAAATCTGATCACTCACTTAATTGTGCTTTGATGGGAGCTCGCTATTTACTCTTTTTCATTGTTGGAATACTTTTCTCTAAAAAATCAAATGCCGCTTAGTGACACATTGCTCTTTCATCAATGCCATTTCTTAGGCATTGTACCTCTACCGCGAAGAAACACCTCTGCATAGGTTATCTGAAAGAGACTTAGTTATAGATTCCTTACCTTTAGAATTACCCCCAGACGTCAGACTGGATCCGGAGAATTTTTTCTCAGCAGTACCCCTGAGCGTCACTAGATGGCGTCGGTTGAGTCCGCGTTCAGCGTCCTGATCGCCGGGATGACGTCGAGGTATCTACTTAGACGCTGCCCCTGCGGTCTGACGTCAGTTCTATCTTTTTCCACGCCAGCCAGCGCAGATCCGGTGAGAGCGGTGGCCTTAGTCCCTTTTTTGACTAAAGCTTTTTCGACTTTTGTCACTATCTTTTCTGAGTTGTTAGACTCCTGGTGCACTTTGGGATGTCCCACTGCCGGACCGGCTTCAAGCCTTCTGACTCCTATTACAAGCTGATGTCTGTCACGGTACCGCGCCTCGTGTGCCTCTGGTGCCTGGAGCGCGACCACGACCTGAATTCGTGCTATGTCGGGCCATGAACCCGATGTCTTTGCGGGTGCCGTCCCGAAAGCTTCTGGAGGCCCGGCAGTCGGCTCTGCGCCGCTCGAGGTCCCGGTCCAGAGGAAGGTCGCGGAACTGGTCGCTGAGCCACCACCATAATTCCTCATCAAAGTCTTCGTCATCCGGTAAGACTAAGCACAGGAAGAAGGCGAAGAAGCATCGTCGCTCTTTGCCTTCTCCCCGTCTGTTGACTGACGAGATGCGGGACGTGGAGGGTCGTCTTCTTCCAGCTCTGCCCTCTGAGCCTGCTGGGACAGCTCCGAGCTTCCCTCCGTCCTGGGAGCCGGAGCGTCCCCTGCCCAGCTTTGTGCTTTTTACGAAGCCCTTCATTCCATATTTGGGCAGCCCGACTCCTCTGGCGTGCCTTCGGGCCCTGCGGACTCAGCTGAGGGCTCTAGGCCTTCGATGCCGGCGGCTCTGGCCTCTGTGCCGCAAGGCCCCATGGATCCAGGCATGGATCCGGATTGATGCCGGTCAACTTCACGGTACCTTTCCCAGCACTGATCCCTCGGACGACCCCTCCAACGCTGGTTGCGTTGCCGGCCGGCACCAACCCCGGCCTCCCCCTCGACTTGGACATGGAGCTGGACCGATATCGGCCGACGCTGGTACCGGCGCTGGAGGGTACTTTTTGTACTGCTGTTCTTCCCTGCCATTCCTTATCACCCTGAGTGGCTGTCGAGACCCAGCACAGTTCACCATCAGGTGTGAACTGGATACTGCCGACTTACTGGGTAGGACAATTTCCTTGTCAGTAGCACTGTGATGCTACGCCAGCCTGAGAACCTCTGGCTTCTCTGAGGATGTCCAATCTACCCTTTTGAACATGCCCTTTGATGGCCAGCGCCTGTTTGGCGACAAGGCAGACAAATCGCTCAAGTGCTTCAAGGACTCTGAAGATACAGGCCAGGTCCTTGGGCCTTGCAGCGACTTCTCACCCCATGCAGTCTGCCTTTCGCCACCACAGGTCTGCAAAAGCCACCCAGCCTCTGCGTGGCCGGGGATGTAGGACCCAGTGTCGTGGGTCCAGGGGCCAGAGGGCGGCCAGTCCACCAATGCCCCCCTGACCTTCCTAGTCTGACCTTTCAGGGCCATCAGTTGCCAGTGGGCAGCAGGATTCGCCATCACCTTCCCACTGGCACACCATCACGTCGGACAGGTGTGTTTTGCAGATGGTCCGAAGGGGCTACAACCTCCCCTTTGAGACTACACCTCCCTCCATCCCACCAACACTTGGCCCTTCTCCGTCATGAAGTTATGGCTCTCTTGGCCAAGGAAGCTATCGAGCCAGTCCCTGTGCCAGAAGTAGTTTGTGGTGGTTATTCCCACTTCTTCCTGGTACCCAAGGAGGACAAAGACTTGTGTCCTATCTTGGACCTCAGGGATGTCAACCGCTTCCTCCGGAAGGAGAAGTTCAAAACGTTGATATTAGCTCAGTTTCTGTCTGCCCTCGACCCTGGTGACTGGATGGTAGCATTGGACTTGCAGGACGCTTATTCTACATCCCCGTCCTGCCAGCCCACAGGCGTTACCTACGGTAGGCCACAAGCTTTTTCAGTTTACTGTGCCCCCCTTCGGCTTTACCAGTGCCCCTTAGGTGTTCATGAAAGTGATGGCGGTGGTCGCAGCTCATCTGCGTTGCTCAGGGGTACCAGTCTCTCTCCCCCCCCTCTATCTCGACGATTGGCTGAAGGCGAGCTCCCCTTAGGCTGTCTCCCACCTTCAGATTACGGCGGACCTCCTGCACTCGCTGGGATTCACTATCAACGTGCCGAAGTCACACCTGATTCCCTCTCAGAAGCTCCTTTTCATCTGGGCGGTTCTGGACATGGCACAGTTTCAGGCCTCTCCTCCCGAGCAGCGAGTCTGGGATATTTGGGCTATGATAACAATGTTTCAGCCTTTATCCTGGATTTCGGTGAGAATGAATCTGAGGCTGCTGGGCCTCCTGGATGCTGCTGGTGGATCATGCCAGGTGGCATATGCGTGCTCTGCAGTGGTACCTGAAGTGCCAGTGGGCGCAGCATCGGGGGAATCTTTCCGATTGCGTCCGAATTTCAGAGGGCACTGCACACAAATTGCAGTGGTGGCTAACGAACCAGTATTGGGTCAACGGCAGATCCCTCACCCTTCCCCCAACGACAGTTCACAGTGGTGACAGATGCGCTACTCCTGGGATGGGGCGGCCACATGGGAGAGGCAGAGATCAGAGGTATCTGGCGGGGTCTGGGCTATACATCTACCTTCTGGAGCTCGGAGCGATTCATCTTGCACTGAAGGCATTCCTTCCTTCGGTCAGCACAAGGGTAGTGCAGGTGTTCACGGACGACACCACCGCCATGTGGAAATGCAACAAAATGGGTGGGGTGGGGTTGTAGACCCTATGTTAGGAGGTTCTTTGCATTTGGATGTGGCTGGAACATCAGGGCATGTCCCTGGTGCTTCAACACCTGGCAGGTTCTCTGAACACCAGGGCGGACGGACTCAGTTGCCGGTGCATGATGGACCACGAATGGTGTCTTCACTCGGAGGTGGTGCAAGGTCTCTTTCAGCCGTGGGGAGAGTCTTGGTTAGATCTGTTCGACACCGAAGAGAACGCGCAATGTCAGCAGTTCTGCATGTTGGAATTTCCAAGGCGGCAATCGCTCAGCAACGCTTTTCGTCACAAGTGGAATTGTGTTCTTCTGTACGCCTTTCCGCCTATACCACTTCTGCCCAGACTGCTGAAGTGCGACCGGGCCCAAGTCATCCTTGTGGCTCCGGACTGGGCATGAATAGTCTGGTATTCCGAGTTCTTGAACATAGCCATCGATCCTCCGATCAGACTGCCTCTTTGGGAGGATCTTCTGTTGCAGCAGCATGGGACAGTCCTCCAACTGATCCTGTCCAGCCTTCACCTCCTTGAGTGGTGATTGAGCGGCAACAGGTGACCGCTTTTGACGTTACTCCCGAAGTCAGTAATGCCATCTTGGAAGCCAGGCGTCCCTCCACTAAAACTGTATACGCCTGTAGATGGAACAAATTTGTGGCATGGTGCACAGCAAAGGCTGTGGATCCCCTTTCTGCCCCTCTTTCAGAGGTTCTCTTCTTCATTCTATCTTTGGCCCAGCAGGGCTCTGCCCTGGGCACCCTTAAAGGCTTTTTTGTGCCATTTCGGCCTTTCTCCGCCTACCTGATCAGCCTTCTCTTTTCAAGTTCCCTATTGTAAATAGGTTTCTTAAGGGCATTACTCACCTCTTACCTCCTATTCCTTTCGTAATGCCACAGTGGGGCTTGAATCTGGCCTTAACTTACCTTGTGTACTCCTTTCGACCCACTACATAATTGTCCTCTCAGACTCTTGACTTTAAAAACTGCTTTTCTGGTTGCCATCACCTCCTGCTCACAGGGTGAGTGAGCTTCAAGCTCTATCTTCTAAACCTCCTTTTTTTGCTGTTCATCCGGACAAGGTTGTCCCTCGAACTAGCCCTTCTTTTCTTCCCAAAGTGGTTACCTTTTTCCACATAGGGCAGACCATCACTTTGCCCCCCTTCACCTGCCCCACAATCCTTCCAAGGAGGAGGAGGCTCCCCCGTCTAGATCCAAAACGTGCGTTATTCTATCTGGATCGTACAAAACCATTCCGGGTGGACGATCAACTATTTGTTGGTTATGTGGGTGCCAAGAAAGGTCGGACTGTGCAAAAACGGACCATTTCTGGATGGATCGTCCTTTGCATTAAGATCTTACTCCTTGGCAAAAAAAAGGGGCCTCCGGTGATATGTCAGGCAGCCACGTGGGCATCACTGCACACGTTCACTAAACATCACTGCCTGGATAGTCCAGTCCGGAGAGACTGCTTCTTAGGCTGTTTAGTTCTCCATGACTTTCTGGTGTGAACTTAGTTCTCAGACCTTCCTCCATGGTTGGTATTGCTGGGGTATCCATTCTAAGGTAAGGAATCTATAACTAATAGGCTCTTAGAGATATATCATTACTGAAGGTAACTTGCTCATCTGAATGAGACCTATATTAGTTATTTACTCCTTACCGCTCCACCCAACCTCCCCGTTCTGCAAACTGACTTCTAGAGTAAGGGACTTGCTTTCAGGGCCCTAGGTTTGTGCACCAGTGGTCCAGGTCTTGCATGGTTCTGCGCTTCTGGTGTGGAATGTCATGTAAAAGAACGGACTTCAGCGCGCAGGGGCGGTTTCTAAATAGATACCGCGACGTCATCCCCACGATCACAACGACGAACGCGGAGTTGACCGACTTCACTTACCAACTCCCAGGAGTACTGCTGAGAAAATTCTCTGGATCCAGTCTGATGCATGGGGGTAATTCCAAGGTAAGGAATCTATAACTAATATATCTCTTACAGATATATCGTTACTGAAGGTAAGTAACTTGTTCGTCAAGCAGACCTTTATGTAGTCTTTAGGAAAAGTAATAACTCCTGACAGTAAAAAAGTTCTTTGAAACTTTTTAAAGATAAACAGAAGTAAAAAGTGTGTGTGTGTGTGTGTGTGTGTGTGTGTGTGTGTGTGTGTGTGTGTGTGTGTGTGTGTGTGTGTGTGTGTGTGTGTGTGTGTGTGTGTGTGTGTGTGTGTGTGTGTGTGTGTGTGTGTGTGTGTGTGTGTGTGTGTGTGTGTGTGTGTGTGTGTGTGTGTGTGTGTGTGTGTGTGTGTGTGTGTGTGTGTGTGTGTGTGTGTGTGTGTGTGTGTGTGTGTGTGTGTGTGTGTGTGTGTGTGTGTGTGTGTGTGTGTGTGTGTGTGTGTGTGTGTGTGTGTGTGTGTGTGTGTGTGTGTGTGTGTGTGTGTGTGTGTGTGTGTGTGTGTGTGTGTGTGTGTGTGTGTGTGTGTGTGTGTGTGTGTGTGTGTGTGTGTGTGTGTGTGTGTGTGTGTGTGTGTGTGTGTGTGTGTGTGTGTGTGTGTGTGTGTGTGTGTGTGTGTGTGTGTGTGTGTGTGTGTGTGTGTGTGTGTGTGTGTGTGTGTGTGTGTGTGTTCTAGCCATGCCAAATGTTTGGCTGTGACTGCAGGGGTTGAAATAAATGGATTTTGTTTTCGCAGGTCATCACACAGTGCATGCCAAGTCGCTAATACTCAGTTCTACCATAATTTGACGTTTCTTAACTGGACTTTGCCATACTATCTTCGACTTCATTTTAACCAAAGTACTGCAGATTCCCCACCTTTTGAGTTCCCCTGTGCACCATGATGGATCCGGAAATTCTTTCATCAGTAGCTTCGTCAGTTACTCCTGCGCACTGGGATGTGGCAACATCAGACTGCACGGCAACCTGATCCCTCCTCTGCTAGTGATGACACAGAACTGTATATAGGCATTACCCTTGCGGATCCATAGTTCTTCTCCCAAGCGTACAGTTCTCTCTGACTTCCAAAACGTTTTTTCTAGTGCAACTGTGCTAGGGATGCCTTCTCTGAAGGCTAAAGGCTATAAACCATGTTGCACTTGCAAGAAGCAGATGTTAATTACAAACAACTTTGAAGCTTGATTGGATCAGATACACCAAAAGGCAGACCTCAAAGTCATATGGCAGATGCTACTCGATTCATCCATAGGCCATCAGGGTGCGGGATGCGAAATTGTATGCCACGAAGCACAAGAAAACGAGACCTGTTACATTGCAAGTCATGGATCCATTCCAGCTTAAAGTTGGTGCCAGTCCAGATCCTGGTCCATGCCCCTGGTAAGTCTAAGATGAAGTCCAGTGATCAGCCATCTGACTCCGACTCATCCCACAGCTGGCGCAGGCACACCTTAAATTTAATGCAGCAGCTTCTCAAAACAATTCCCCCTTAAAGTGCCTCACTGGCCCCGTGCATCAGTCAAGGCCCCTTGTCACACTTCAGCCACAGAGTCCTGCACCGATACCAACCAATCCTGTTAGGCCTCTACTCTCTTGCTGGAGGCCACACACGTCCCCATACTAGCCCCATCTCAAGAGGCACCAGATCCAAAACCACTATTGGCCCAAAATATTTGTATTGGCCAATGTCTTGTTCCAGATTTCCTAAGGCACATCTAGTGGTGTTGAACTGTCCAGCAGTACCTCTGCACCAATAGCTTTGCACCTGGAGACCCTATTTGTCTGAGACTTGCCATACAAGACTGTCAGAATGTCCCACATGAAGGGGGTGGTCAGGAAATAGTGGACATTTGCAGATAGTTCCACATGATGGGAATGATGAGGGGAAATCTAGCAATTTGTTGCCCCTCAGTAGCTTGATGATGGACTGTATTTAGACCTCCAAAATGCTAATCGCCCTGACACTTCTCCAGAGACAGAATTGAACAGAAGGAAGTGCCTCCTTTGCTGTAGCAGTACATACTGCAGCTGAGGTGTTTGAACTGCAGTTGCTAACTGTGGAAACAAAGGCTGATCTGCTTGCGGAAATTTTGCAGCCTGGCCCTTCAACTTCAGTGTCTTTATGTGAGGCCCTGACTAGCACTGACTGCGGATTAGTCAAAGCTTTGCTCTGCACAACTAGGAAGTTGCTCCATCACTAGAAGTCCTAGACCTGCTTTTAGCACTGGAAAATCCAGTTGTGTAGGCAGGCTTCAGCCATCAAGGTCAGCCAAATGTCTTTCCAACTGCCCCGCCTAATAGAGATTCAAAGCATACTGATGCTCTTTGCAAGTGGGTGTTCTCCATCATAAGCTTAGCATATTGGGCTGATCCACTCACGCCCCCTTGGAATATGGTGAGCAAGAGCATGTCCACCCTTCCTGAAATGATTCAGAAGTCCTTCACACAAACAATCCATGATAGGGAGGACGTCGCTAAATGCATTTTGCTGGCCATGCTGGACACCACAGACTAGGTGATTATGTGGGTACTGTGTGCTGATTTGTTGACATATTGTGAGTTTTCTTGAGACATGCAGGCATTCCTCATGTACAGGCCATTTAATGGCTCCAGGCTGTTGGTAACATGGTAGACTTACCTTTTGGAGAGATTTACGACAGCCAAAGCACAGCCTGATTCTTTGGCTTGCTCTCTCCACCAACAATACCAGTAGTGTAAGGGTTGCTCCCATGGCCTGCGTTACCACCTGAGGCGGCTGTCTCAGCCTGTGCAGCAGCCTGCCATACCGTATCTCAGTCCATGGGATGTTGTTGTTGCAGAGGAAGATTCCCTGTTAGAGTTGCCTGCGGTGTCGGGGCAGTAGTTAGGTGGTGTTTGTGGGAGGCACTTATACCTTCCTAGCTGGTGTGTGGTTACCTCACCTCAGTGCTGTGTGCTGTGCATGATGTCCTTCATAACTATGCCCTTCCCACCAACTATCTTTTTTTTCTTTATCAGAACATGCCTCCATCCTTGACAAAGAGGTCTTCATTGTCAGACAAAAGACACTCCCCCCGAGAAGGGGAGTGGCATTGGGTGCAACTGTGGTTACTTCCTGGTGCCCAAAATCAACGACCAGCTCAGAACAATTTAGAAGTTTTGCACCTTGAAAACCTTTCATTGGAAGGACAAATTAAAAATGGTAGCCCTGGCGCACTTCCTCTCAGCCCTTGATCCTGGGGATTGGTTGATGTCCTTGGACTTGCAGGATGTGCACTTTCATGTAACTATCATTCGGTTTCTGTGCTTTGTGGTGGGGAACACATTCAGTTCACCTTCCTGCCCTTTGCCCCTACTTCAAGCCCAGTGGTGCTTACGAAGGTGATTGCAGTGGTCACGGCCCATCTTTTCATGTTGGGAGTGTACATATTCCTGTACCTCAACGACCTTCAGTCAGTTGTGGACCACTTGCAGATTACTGTCTCGCTCCTTTTTTCCTCTAGCATTCTCAATCAACAAGCAGAAATCATTACTTTGGCCAGTGCAGAGGCCTCCCTTTATAGGGTCCATTCTGGGTCCATTTTGTACACAGTGGTGTGCAAAGCCGTTCCACCCATGCAAAGAGTCTGGTACATCGAGTATATGACCCTTAAGCTTCAAGCTCTACCCTGTGTTCTATCTCGAACAGTTCTGAGGCCTCCTGGCTTCATGTATTGACTTGGCTTCTTATGCCCCTTGGCACATAAAACTGCAGTGTGGCCTTAGACACCGTGTTCCATGGTCTTCTACTGAAACAACTGTGGCAGTACGGTGTTGGGTGTCTGGCTACTGAATGGCTGGTAGGCTATCTCCAGAATCGCACATTTCAGGTGCTACTTCCGCCATGCACTTCGTAGATCCTCCTACTGCAGCAAGGAGTACACAGGGCTCAGCCTTGAGTGACTTTATTTAATCTATATATGCGCCCCCTAGCTGATGTAGTCAAGCGTCATGACATTAAGATCGTGTCATATGCTGACAACGCTCAGATAATTATCACTGACGCAGGACAAAGGCACTGCAGCGGATGGTTTTAGAGCATGTCTGGTGGATTTAGCTGAATGGATGAACACCACCTGCCTGAGACTTAATGCTGGTAAGACCGAATTGTTGGTTGTAGGGAAGCAACCATTGTTATGGTCATCTGTCTGGTGGCTAGACAACCTAGGCTCAACACGTTCTCCTCCTAATCAAAAAGTTAAAAACCTGGGCTTCGTATTTGAGTGTACCCTGTCTTGTGGCTGGTAGAGGCCCTGGCTGAAACATGCTTCGGTATCTTTAAAATACTTCAAAAGATCTTGGGGCTCCTTCCTGATTAGGCAAGGAAGACAGTAGTTCAATGCCATTTTAGTATCCAGACTGGATTACTGGAATTTCCTTTATCTCTGGGTTACTCAGGATAGACTGAAAAAACTTCAGATGGTCCAGAATGCTACTGCACGAATGCTCCTGAATATTCCTAGATACACACCTATGGGCGATGCCCTTTTTAGTCTCCATTGGCTCCCTATTATGGAAAGAGTCTCCTTAAAGACGCCCCACATTGCCCATAAAACCTTGAATCCGAGAGGTCCTCATTACCTTTTGCCCCTGATTAGATGGTACCATCCAAATAGATGCCTCAGGGGCAGCGCTGACTGTGATCCCTAAGATAGAATGAGCATGTTTGGGTTGCTGCTCCTTCAGCTATCTAGCAGCTATCTAGCAGTTGTGGAACTCCCTCCCTTCTGAGCTGAGACTAGAACCCTCGAAAACCATGTTCTGGAGAAAACTCAAAACTTGTTTTTTGACATTTGTAATAGCACTGGATCAATTGCAGAACCTTTGTGGTCTATGGAAACCTAGTGTGGGGACACTCTGACTGGAGTAACCATGCACTTTATAAAAACCCATAACATAACCTCCACCTTCTATGGGCCCAGCACTGGGAGTGCTCCTTGGACAGCATCCTTTTGTCAGATGAGCGGTCTCCTGACTCCAGAAGTGGCAGGTTGAGCTTTTTGTTTTCTACAGTTTTCACCTCAGGATGCCACCGGAGACTTTTTTCATCTACCGTGGAACTCCCGTCTCATTTATGGTTCCTGCCTGTACTTTCCTGGCACCTGAAGAAGACAAGAAGGGACTAGGCTCAGCTCACCATTATAGCCCCTGACTGGCCCAGAGGATCTGGTACACCAAACTAAGTGACTGTCTGCCCTCTGCTCCATCTACCCTTTCTGAAATACCTGCTGTCCAAGCAACAGGGTAAAGTTGTACATCCAAATCTACATTAATGGAGAACAAGCGGAAATAGTTGAGTGGATATGATCTGCTTGATAAAGTAGTGAAACTCATCTTGGCTGCTTGTGGTCTGCCCCATAGTCAATCTATTTTAGATGTTGGGAAAAGCTTGAGGCCTTCTGGGAGGACTGTTAGGGTCAGTCAGCTGTAGATTAAACTTTCCAATGCTATTCTGGTAGTCCTGTCTTTAGCCCAACACGTCCTTTCTTTGGGGATCAGTTTAAGGTACATTTTCGATCCTTTCAACCTTTCTTCATTTGTCTGCTCAGTCCTCTCTATTGAAATGTCCAGTTGTGATGCTTCTTTTGAAAGGTCTTGCATATGTTTGTCTGTGCCTTTTTGTTATAATGTAGTGGGATTTTAATCTGGTTTTTACCTCCTTAATGTGCACACCTCTCAAGCCTATGCATGACAGTGTGGATTCAGATCCTTAAAACTGCCTTTCTCACTTGGATTACTTCTCAGTGCTATGTTGATAAACGTCAGGTGCGGTCAGTGCAGCTGCTATATACCACCTTCTTTACGGACAATCTGGTGCTTTTGTCTCTGGCATCATTTCTGCCAGAAGTGGTATTGCCTTTCTATGTGTTATGTCATCTTGATTTGTAGATTGCTTATTCACTCCCATTGTAGTATCCTGGCTCTAAAATATTATTGAACTGTATTGAAGCAGGGAGGGTGGTGAAAAGGGGTACCAGGAAGGATTACAAGAGCTAGGTTTAAACTTCTATTGAACGATTTTTTAATTTTCCATTAGTCTGATGGGAAGGGAAAGGGGGTTCCAGTTATGGGCTGCCAGATAAGAGAAAAAGCATCCTCCAAATGTTAGAAAGTAAATAAGTGGAACATTATCCAATTGTAAGGTAGAGAAGCAGAGCTTATGGGAAGGTTTGCCGAACGAAATTCTTCTGTTAAAGACAGAGTGCACCTGTATTGTGGAGAATCTTTTGTGGATTTGACAAATACGTTGCGGCGTTTTGAACATTTTGCAGTCTCTTCATGCTGTAGGCAGGGATACTTATTTAGAAGGTTTTACCGTTGATCAGGTGGCTGTTAATCATAGTTCAGCAAAAAGAATCCGTAGATGACGGATCAAAAGAACCTAGCCAAGAAAAACGGGGGATTCACCAGTTGGGTGAAAAAACACCTCTACTGGTAGAAAAGAAGAAAAAATTCTTTTCTCGAGTCCTCTCACTCACCCAGGGTTGCCCCTAGGTGACATGCTTCATCATTGGGGCCATCCCAAACATCTATTGCTTGGGGCGTGCTGTGACTTGCAGAGTTACGTAGGAGCACTTACTTTGTGAGGATATGTGTAGTGCAGTGTAGGGGGAGTGGTGTAAGTGATGTTTAAAAAAATTACCTAACTAGTGAGTTAATGTTTTATTCCTGCTCCTAGTTGGTTAGGATAAAAAGGGGTTAATAAAAGGGAAAAGTAACTTATGTAATTACAATCCCTATTATTGTGTCGACATGTTTCAAGGTATCCCCTAAACCTCTTCTTCAGGACAACAAAGGGACCAGCCCTTTGTGTACCACTCAGTGCAGGACCTATAATAAAGTGAAATGTAAATTATGAATGCACACCTATTGTGTGAGCATTGGGAAAAAAATATACATACGGTTGATTCTGAACACGTAGTATCTTTCATGGGGAAGAAAAAGCAAAATGCAATTTAATACATACTGCCTGCTCACCGCTCTTGTGGGCAGGTTAAAGCGTTACACTGCGCGTAAAAGAAGGTACTTCAAAATAAAGTGTAAGTGCCCTTGAAAGTAAACTTAATTAGTGCTTAGATCCTATGTGGGTTAATATACCACACTCTATATCTCTATTGTGAGCAAGCCAGGTTTAAAAGGCATAATTAAAAACACTTGTGGTCAAGGATAAAACAGGATGCACACAACATGTAACATAAAATCAATTTATTTTTGAAACTTACTTATTTTGTGGCAAAAATAGGCCTCATGCTCTGTCTGGGTGGAGGGCCTGTAGAAACCCTATATTATAATAAGAATACACAAAGGAATGAGATTATAAGGATTTGTTTTAAGCCATTCATCTCTTGTGCCTTCCTCTAACTGGTTTGAAAAAGCAATAAGAAATGCAGTGAAAATTCGGTCCGGTGGTAGGGAAAACTGTGGTAGCTATCTTGGAGTCAGATAAGGGATTCTGTCCGTGGAGACCATTTTTAAACTTTCGCTTGAGGGGGGCCTCCGGCTGGGACACGCCTGCATCTGAATGAGTAGCGCTGGCCACCATGTTAAGGTCAGGCACGTCGGGCAAGTCCCCGGAATGCCACCGATACCCAGGAGCAAACCGATCACTCAAAGTGCTGCCCCCCCACCCGCCACCATTTGAATCCTCATGGGCCGGTTTAAAGATTTCAGATTCAGCTCACCTGCATGGTTGCATGCTAATTGGTGCCGGGGTGGGGGAGAAGGTTTCAGGGACTCAAGACTGTTATGGGCCTTCAAGCCGCCCCGGCCGCCATGTTAAGGTCAAGACAGTGAACCGGCACGGCCTCATCAGCAGCAATTCATGTGGGGTGCAGTGGGCAACGACCTCTAGATCCGTGGCCACAGAGCTCTCCCCACCCCGCGACGGCCGCGAAAGCCGGCGGGCGCCATCTTAGGGTCAGGTTTCTTCTACGGCTCCAGAAAATCGTTGTGGGAGCGCGAAAACTGGAGAGCCCCCCGCCCGACACCTCCTGTGTATGAAGCAACGGATCCCTCTTCACTGCGGTGGCAACATGCAGCACGAGTCGCGCACCTGGCTGCGTCAGGCTCCTACCAGCAGGACGAAAGGGCAGTTCCTTGCCACCGATCCAGCGCCCCAACGCCTCACGCAGATTATCTCTATAATCTGCGCCTCCAACCAACAGATCCATGCCCTCCGGTCGCCTCCCCGGGAGCCGTGCTTCTCTGTGTGGTTAGGATGCAGGGGTTTTACGGCCAGACGTGAGCTCATCTGAGCGGGCAGGAGCCCCAGGGGGAGACGTTCGCCATCTTGCACTCAGGCCACCGGCACTCGTTCTGAAATTTAGACTTTCTGAAGTCACCCCCCTTTTAAAAAAAAATACAAACAATATGGTGGACCGTTTTCACCACAAAACGACTGTGCGTTACACGCTCTAGTGTCTAACAGCACGAGGACATGACTTGGCTGTTTTTTAAGACTACTTATACCGGTACCGAGGCACAGACACGCTAAGATGCGGTCCGCCTTGGGAATGAATAGGTCGTAATGACGGAGGGTTGCTGAGCACAGTAAGACTTTTTTTTCTCCCAACAGGAATCTACATAACCTTTATTTCCCGCATTTTCACTGCATTTCTTATTCCTTTTTCAAACCAGTTAGAGGAAGGCACAAGAGATGAATGGCTTAAAACAAATCCTTATTATCTCATTCCTTAGTGTGTTTCTTATTATAATATAGGGTTTCTACAGGCCCCTCCACCCAGACAGACCATGAGGTGTTTTTTTTGCCACAAAATAAGTAAGTTTAAAAAAGAAATTGTTTTTATGTTACATGTTGTGTGCGTCCTGTTTTGTCCTGGACCACAAGTGTTTTTTTTTTTTTTTTGAAACCGTTTATTACATTTTAAAAAGGTTACAAGTATGGGCCTACAACCATCCGGCCGGCCGCTAGAGTGGCAGAAGCATATGACATACCTACAGTAAGAGTCTCTTGGCGGTGCAGATTGGTAAATCAGGAGATATCAATAGCGCAGGCCACATAACTCCAAGCCCACAATACGGTTTCCTTTTTTCAAAACAGAACAACACAAAAAACCACACCCGCAAGGCAACCCGCCATCCAAAGTGACGGCACGTGCTCCTTAAGTGGGGGATCCCAACCAGCAGCCAAACTCTGAAGAGGGGAATGGGAATAGATCAGGGACTGGGGAACCACATGCCCGTGGCTGAGGGAGGGGGTCGGCTAGGGGGACGGAGCTGGTGAGGCGGCCGGTAGCAGTGGCGGCTCACAAATACCCCCGCGATAGGCGTTCCAGGGGCCCCAGATTTTCACCCACGCCCCAGGCTTACCCCTCGCCACATACACTACCTTTTCACGAAACATACACCAATCCATATGTTCTTTCCAGGCCAACACCGCTGGGGGCCTCTGGGATCCCCACAATTGAGCAATGTCACGCTTAGCTATCATGTATCCCAGAGTCACCCACCGCGTCTGCGGGACCGAATAGTCATTTGGTTCCCACACATTCAGCAAGCATCTCCTCGCTTCAGGCAACAGCGCGACACGCGTCACCACACGCAGGACCTCATGCACACCACGCCAGAATCGCTCCACCTTTGGGCATTCCCACAGAATATGCATGAAAGTTGCCAAGGCACCACAGCCACGCTTACACAATCCGTCGCCAACAAAGCCCATACGTAGAAGCCTTGGCCCCGTCACGTAAACCCGGTGGAGGATCTTAAGCTGGACGAAGCGAAGGCGAGCCGGGATGGCCACCTCCTTCGGAGAGGCCACCGCGGAAATCCAGTCCTCGTCGTCCAGTTCCAGCCCGTCGGCAACCCAGGCCTCGCGGAGACTAGTCAGCAGGCACGATCTGTCATTGATCAGTTTTTTATATATAAGGGAGATCGTGCTGTCTGGGACATGGCCATCCAGCACTCTGTCCTCCAGGGGGGAAGACTCCGGAATGGACGCGACATCAGGGAAGACGGAGCCCAGCGCGTGGCGGACTTGTAAGTACCGAAAGTACTCACTGCCTTGCAGCTGAAATTCCGTCTGCAGCGTCTCAAAAGTTTTGAATCCCCCCCTCGTCCAGAGATCTCCCACTGTGCTGATTCCGATCGTGTCCCACTTCTCGAAGCCCTTCGATGTCCACAGGGAGCCCAACCTCTCAGACGCATATAGCGGTGTCGCCCGGGTCAAACGGTCCTTCCACCCCATAGCTGCATTAGCCGCGTGCCAGACACGCACCATGACACGCGTCGGTCCCGTCAGACGGGAGTCGGGCGCGCCAGAGTAGAGCGCTCGATTGTAGTCGCCACCGGGCAGGAGCATCTTGTCCATTTCAAATGCCGGGTTCAGGGCGGGCCCGTAAAGGCCATGATTAATCGCAGCTAGCTGGGAGGCCCAGTAATACCGTTTAATGTCCGGGAGGGCAACCCCCCCCATCGTACCACGGGAGCGTCAATTTAGCCAGAGCAATACGTGGCCTCCCGTCCCAGAACAGGCGCCGCTGCAGGCTCTCCACCTCACGGAAGTAGCGCGCCGGAACCAAGTCCATAGTGTTCTGGAGCGCGTACAGAAAGCGCGGCAAGGACATCATCTTAAACAAGGCCGCTCGGCCAAGCGGCGAGAGCGGAAGACGCCGCCAACGCGCAACGTCCTCCCGCAGGCGCTGGAGGGGGGGTAGCAAGTTCCGCTCGTAGCGGGCCTCCGGGTCTAGAGTAATATATATACCCAGGTACCGGAACCCCTGGGAGGCAATCTGGATCGGGCAGTCCCGTGGTAGGGCCGGAGCCTCCCCGGAAAGCACATATACGCAGGATTTCGCCCAGTTGATGACAAGGCCTGAGTTACGACCGAAGGAGCGCAAAACATCTACCAGGACAATCAGCGAGTTACGCGGGGAGGCGAGATACAAAAGGATATCATCGGCGTAGAGGGACACGCGGTCCTCATGCTCGGGGGTCCAGCGGAGACCACGGATAGAGGGGTGCCATCGCAGCCACTCCGCCAAGGGCTCCAAGGCCAATGCAAACAGGAGCGGCGACAAGGGGCAACCCTGACGCGTGCCCCGCCCCAGCGCGAAGGGGGCCGAGACTCGCCCATTCACCACCACCTGCGCCAATGGGCCCGAGTACAACAATTTGACCCAGCTAATGAATCCCGGTCCAAATCCAAATTTCGCCAGCATCGCCCAGATGTATGGCCATTCAAGCGTGTCAAACGCCATGGTGGCGTCCAAGGACGCCAAGATGGCCGGCTCCCGCACAGACGGGACACGCGCGAGCACCCCGTGCAAGCGTCGCAGATTAAGAGCCGTGTTGCGATGGGGTATAAAGCCAGATTGGTCTTGGTGGACCAAATCGCCCACCACGCCGACCAGCCGGTTGGCCAGCACCTTGGCGAGGATTTTGGGCTCCGCGTTCAAGAGCGAGATAGGCCTATAGGATGTAACCCGCTCACGGGGTCTCCCCTCCTTGTGGATCACCACGATTGTGGCCAGACGCTGGTCCGGCGGGAGGGAACCCTGCGAGTGGGCCGCCAGGAACATCGCGCGCAGGTGGGGCGCCAGTACATCCGGTCGCAGCTTGTAAAGCTCGATGGGGATACCATTGGGGCCCATGGCCTTGCCGGATGCGACCGAGCGAATAGCCAGGGCAATTTAGTCCGAGGTGGGAGGAGCGTCCAGCAAATCCCTGTCCTCCACCGTAAGGGAGGGCAGCGCGATGTCCCGAAGCAGGGCATGGGAATCTTCCTCCGAGCAGGGAGAAACCGGGGAGTACACCTCGCGGAAGTAATCCGCGAAGCAGGAGACAATGGCTTCCGGCTCGGTGACACGCACACCATCCATCCCCTCAATCAAAGGGACCACACGACTCGCTCTCTCCCTCTTGTCCAACCACGCAATCAATTTACCAGCCTTATCACCCACATCATACAATCGCCCCTGTTGCTCTCTACTGAGGCCCCTGGCCGCCTCCGTGACGAGGGCCCTATAGGCCGCCTGCTTGAGGTGCAGAACATGCAACTTGGCGTCCGTTACCCCGCTCCCCAGGTCACCCTCTAGTTCCGCAATTTCGGCCTCCACCCGGGTTACCTCCTCCCGCTCGCGCCTCCGGGCATGGGAGATAAAGGAGAGGGCCTCCCCTCTGAGAACTACCTTAAAAGCCTCCCACAGGGAGATGGCCGAAGGGACAGACCCCACATTCTCATCAAAGTATCGCTGTAAGGATTTGATTAAGTCGGCACGAATAGTGGGGTCACGCAAGTACCAAGCATTGATTGGAGCCACCCTGCCCTCCCCCCTAGGGAAGACATCGAAATGTAACAGTAATGGGGAGTGATCTGAAATGCCCCGCGCCAGATGGCACACCTCTCCCACCCTCCCAGCATAGGCCGCCGGGACAAGGATGTAATCAAGCCGCGAGAGGCTACCATGGGCACCCGAGTGGAAGGTGTATTGCCGCTGTGCGGGATGCTTTAGTCGCCAGCAATCCACCAGGCCCAGTGTATCTAAAAGGCCGGACAGCCAGGCCTGTGCCCGGGGGAGGTCCCTAGGGGGATGGCGATCCATAGACCCAGAAACTACCGCATTGAAGTCTCCCCCAACCACCAGCAGGCCACCCGGGAGGTCCAGGAGGAGGCGCCCCAAGTCCGCGAATGTAGTAGATTGTAACCCAGGCGGGACGTACACTGATATAAAAACAAACACTCTACCCTCCATTCTACCCACCAGAACAGTGTAGCGTCCCCTCTCATCATGGCGCACCTCATCAATCTCCAACGGGAGCGAGTTCTTGATCATGATACCCACCCCCCGCGAGCCCGAGGTGAAGCCCGAGTGGGCCACCAAACGATAGCCTCGCCGATTCATGGCATGAAAGGAGTTACCTATAAGGTGTGTCTCCTGCAGGAAGATAACATCTGGTGAGATACGTTTCAGGTACTGCAGGACCACACCACGCTTAATCCTGTCCCCCAGGCCGTTAACATTCCATGACAACACAGTCAAATCCCTACCCCCCATCATACGTAGAAGCAATCAGTCGTCCCCCACAGAGCATCTCGAGAGCAACAATACAGTAAAGGGCTTGCCTTGCGGTGCAAACAAACAACACACCCCCCCCACCCCCCCATCCCAACAGAACTCCCCCCTCCCTGCACCCCTGCATGAGCCCAGACAGCCCCCCCAAAGTGCAGTGTGCCTGTCGCCCCATAGATGAAAAACTAACTAGTCCCCCAGAGGAGGAGGGAAGCCCCCAACAGACCCCACACGACCTCCATAGGAGGGGAACATAAACGATCAGTAAATGGTAAAGGAATGTTGTCCAGAGCAAGGCCTATTCTTCACCCCTCAGTTCTGATCCGGCGGGCCCTCCCCGCCAACCGCACCCCCCCCACCCCCTCGGCCCCGATCTCCAGGCAGAGTGTCCAACCAGTCCCCAGCCGCCTCGGGTCGGTCAAAAAAGTGCGTGCGCCCATCCACCTCCACCCTTAGCTTAGCTGGAAAAAGCATTGAGTACTTAAGGTTCAGGTCCCGTAGGCGACGTTTAACTCCGAGAAAACTCAGTCTCTGTTTTTGGACCGCCGGAGTAAAGTCTGGGTAGAAATGCACATCCATGTTATCAAGCTTGACCGGTCCCTGTTGCCTGGAGGTCTGCAGGATAGCGTCTCTGTCCCGAAAATTAAAAATCCGGGCAATGAGAGGCCGCGGCGGGGCACCGGTCTTAGGTCTGCCCCCAGGGACCCGGTGAGCACGTTCCACCGCAAAAAGCTTACTCAGCCCCCGGGGCTGGAGATGGGTAAGGATCAATTCTTCCACAAAAAGATCTGCCGCCTCCGCCTCTCGTCCCTCCGGCACCCCCACAATGCGAACGTTATTCCTCCGGGCCCGACCCTCGGAATCCTCCAGTCGCCGGTCCATCAGGGCGCTCGCCTGGCCAAGCCGGCGCACCTCCTTTTGGAGGGCCACCACGTCCGTCGTGAGGCTCGTTGTGGTGTGGGCCAGGGAATCGACCCGGTCGTTGGTTTTGGACAAGTCAGCCCTCACAAGGCTAACATCCACCAGGACCGAGTCTATCTTTTGCGCTAGGGTGTCGAAGCGCTGGTCCACCGAGGCCTTCATCTCTGCGATGGCGCCCATGACGTCCCGGAGGGTCAGATCCACCGGTTGAGCAGATGCCTCCGTCGGGCCCGCCGGGGATGTGCGCGATGTCTCCGGAGATCCCTTCTGGAGGGTGTAGCGGTCCATACTGTTGGATTGAGGCGCCGGGCCACGGCGGGTCGTCTTCACCTTCGCCCGGTCGCCATCTTGTTTGGTGGACATGCCTGCTCTCCCACCGTCGTGCCAATCTCCTCGAAAGGGCCGATAAACCAGTTCACGGGTTCCGGGGGGGGGGGAGGGCGACCACTGGACCGCAGGACGACTCACGGCCGGCGGGTCAGCCGGGCACCTGGACAAGGCCACACCACCGCACCCCGCTCCGCAACCCTACCTCGCTTGAGGGCAAGGAGAGCGCAAAAGCGAAAGTGAAAGCGCGGGATACGCGAGTCGCCCAGCCCTGCCCGCCGCTGTTGTTCGCTTTGTCCCCGGATCGCCCCACTACTCCAATCCGGGGGGCCAGCGCGGAGAAGGCCGCAACCTGTCCGGGGTCCGATTCGAAAACGAAAAACGGATGGCGCCTCAGCTCGGGTTCACCGATACAGTCCCCTCAACAAGGACAGGATATAGCCAGGATTAATGCAGGAGGTCGTGGAGGTCCTCGGGAGCCTCGCACCTACGCGGCCATCTTGGTTGCGCGCAGGGCTCCTCCCCCACAAGTGTTTTTAATTATGTCTTTTAAACCTTGCTTGCTCACAATAGAGATATCAAGTGTGGTATATTAACCCACACAGGATCTAAGCACTAATTAAGTTTACTTTCAAGGGCATTTACACCATATTATGAAGTACCTTCTTTTACACGCAGTGTAACGCCTGAACTTGCCCACAAGAGCGGTTGTCAGGCAGTATGTATTAAATTGCATTTTACTTTTTCTTCCTCATGACAGATACTACGTGTTCAGAATCAACCGTATGTATATTTTTTTCCCAATGCTCCCACAATAGGTGTGCATTCATAATTTATATTTCACTTTATTATAGGTCCTGCACTGAGTGGTACACAAAGGGCTGGTCCCTTTGTTGTCCTGAAGAAGAGGTTTAGGGGATACCTTGAAACATGTCGACACAATACTAGGGATTGTAATTACATAAGTTACTTTTCCCTTTTATTAACTCCTGTTTATCCTTACCAACTTGGAGCAGGAAAAAACATTAGCTCACTAGTTAGGTAATTTTTTAAACCTCACTTACACCACTCCCCCTACACTGCACTACACATATCCTCACAAAGTAAGTGCTCCTACGTAACTCCGCAAGTCGCAGCACGCCCCAAGCAATAGATGTATGGGATGGCCCCAATGATGAAGCATGTCACCTAGGGGCAACCCTGGGTGAGTGAGGGGACTCAAGAAAAGAAATTTTTCTTTTCTACCAGTAGAGGTGGTTTTTCACCCAATTGGTGAATCGCCCGTTTTTCTTGGCTAGGTTCTTTTGGACCGTCATCTACAGTTTCTTTTTGCCGAACTCTGATCACCCAGGAGGGTGAACCTAGCCCAATCCTCCTCCTAATTTTGATTGGCTGTTAATCCTAGCCTGTGTGAAAATGATGCTGATGGGAAGTGATTTGAATGCTTTGTAGACCATTTTAAGGATATCGGTATATCGGTGCAGGATGAAGACACAAAAGAAACTTCATCAGCCATTTAGAGATTTGTAACCATGATAATGCCAATATTCCTGGGTGAGTTTGTTGGATGAAGTATACCCCGATGTCCTTGGGCCACAAGCTCATGAACTAATAGGCTTTGGTTTTCCCAAAGAGGATTACATCTGCTTTTTCTTCATTAAGCTTGAGGCCAATTAGCCTTCAACTAGAGGTCAACGTGGGACAAACCAGCACAGACGTTTGATTGCATTTCAGTTAGATTCTTTGTGATGGAGACAATCAAGTATGTATTGTCCGCATATACTATATATCAAAGCCAAAGTATCGGATTATCCCAGCCAAAGGGCTCTTGAAAAAAGTTGGGTTCAAAGAAGAACCCTGAGGGGCACGGCCTTGGGACCTGGTAGTATCGGAGTGGTAAAGGAGGGACACAGCAGTTTGATATCGATGTGGGGTAGTCCGTTATCCCCCTCTTTCTGCTGCATCCTTCTAAGGAGGAGGAGAGCGTTTTAGCAGTCCAAACCTGAGAGAGTCTTTGTCACTATATCAATTGAGATAAGGTAAGTGGATGACCAACTTTTTGTGTGGTTCATTGGTGCCAAGAAGGGAAGAGCACTTCAGGGGCAGACCTTATTGAGATGGATCATTCTTTGCATACAGGTGTGCTATACCTAGGCCAAGGAGCCTCCGGAGGTCTTTGGGATCTTTTTAACATATCTAAGGCTGCCACTGCTTGGCCAGGGGTGTAGCGGTTCTAGACACCTCCTAGGCGACTACATGGGCATCTGTCCACACTTCACCAGGTATTATTGCCTTTACTTACTTGTCCTTAGGATGGGCATTTTGCCTGCTTCGTCTTGCAGTATATTTCCTTGTGTGAAGTTGACTCCTAAGACCCTCCACCTTTTTGGAGGCTCTACTTGGGTGTCTTTTCAAATAGTGAGGAAACTGCATTTAGAAGTGCCTCTCGGAAGAACAGGCTTCTTACCTTTGCTAACACTTTTTATAGTCAAAATACAGTCTCACCACAAATTCCTCACGGACCTGCTCCTCGTGTAAGGACGTGGAATGCTCTGACATCAGCGCAAAGGAGTGGTGCCTCGGACCCTGCGATGACAGAATGAGCCTTCATTGAGTCTGATGGTGCCACCTACCAGCACACGAGCAATTTCTTGCTAAAGTTTCCGGATCTAATCTGTTGCCTGGGGAAATTCAAAAGGTGTGGAATCTGTGAATAGTTTCCTCCAACAATAGCGTTACCAAAGGTAAGTAACTTGTTTGTTTCGGCATTGGTGATAATGCAGGTAGTGCCAGTCTCCTTGGGACATTTGTTAGTAGTTAATCGCATGCATTTTCTCCAAACTCTCCTTTATAGACTTGTTAAATCCTGCATTACTCCTTGGGGTTTGTGACATGTAAATGTGTGACTTTACATTTGGGTGCATTGAACCCTTCATTCAGGGTGTGAACTTTGACTGGTCATTAATTGAAAGAAAGCGATATGTTATTGTCAATTTTCTCTTATATGTAATTAACAAATTAATCCTATTGCAGTCCAAATCTTGAGAGTTGATCATGCACTTGCCTGCTCTACTTTGAGTTCCAAACAGACCCCAGCATAAGAAAACACCACTTTGTTTCTCTTACTCTGTCCTCTTCTTGTGTCGCAGGATAACATTTCCTTGTATGGGAGAGAAGAAGAAGTCAGAAAGCCTGTGCCAGGTGAGCTTCTGCACTTGACGGTTTATTTAGAATGAATGTTTAATCCATGTGTGTTAAAACAGTGCTGTCCATATGTTTCTCTTTGTGAGCAGCTTCAGAAAATTCCAGGGAGCAGGTGGATATTAAAGAGAAGAAAGACCTGAGAAAAGAGGAACAAGCCAAGGAGCCTGGGCCCTCAATTACTGACCATGAGCCCAGATTAGGACCGGTACCACGCTCTCACAACAAAGTCCTCAACCCACCCGGGGGCAAATCCAGCATCACCTTTTATTAATAACGCCTGAATGTCAGCAGCGCACTCTGCATGGAACAGCCTGTTGAATCTCGGCGTTGGTTCTTGGAGGAAGGGTGTATGAGCAGCACTTTAAAGGGGCTTTTGGACTTTATTACAGGAGGTGCATATTCCCTTTGTCAGTACTTCTGGGCGGCCTAGCTCTTCTACTGGTGATAAAATGTAGCATGTTCTTTTGTGGTTCCAAGCTTAGCACAATCACCCTGCTTGTGAAGATTGGCAGTTGAGCAGGCAGCAGTGCAAGTTTTTGTCCAGGAAGCACAGGGGACCTTCTGGAAATCGATGATGCTACTTAATATTTGGTATTTACATTTGCAATGTTCCCTATGCCCCACATTTCTAATCTACGTTTTCCTCCAGCTACCTCCTACTTTTCACTGGTAAGGACAGTTCCTTACCCAGTTTGATTGCTTTGTGAACAAATTTGCAAAGTAGCTTTTTCTGTACATTCTACTAACTGGGAGCAAGGTCCCTGCCACTGGCAAGCAGTAGGAATATTTCTGATGGGGCATGTGGTTACTCTGTATGTTCCAAGATGACACACAGTTGAGTATGCCACCGTCTCCCCCCCCCCCCCCCCCCATCCCCTGCACTGTACAATCTAAAAAAGCCCATTCATGAGGCAACTGCACCAACCTTTTTTAGAAGCGAATTTGAGCTGTTTGTATCATTTTAGGTTTATGGTAATTTCAATGATGGTGTTAAAACCTGACTGAAGTAAGTTTTCGAAGACCAAAAATAATGTGACTGTGCCACTCATTTTGGTTTATAGGTATTTTCACTGCTTGTAAATTCAATTCTGCTGTGACATTTTTACGATTTTTATTTCAACTACAGTGTCTGGATGCTGCGTGGCGGCACTCATCCCTTCTATTGTCAGTTAGCCTGAGAGGCCTATGAAAGCAATGTCCAGATTTGGAAGCATGAATTTAGTTTGTGCAGTACATTTTTCCACTGAGATTTTGAACAAGGCATGGAAACCTCAAGTGGTCGAAGTGTTTTAGTAAAACAAGATGTTGTGTTGAGGGCAACCGATCTGAGGTCATTGAATGTATATAGCGTTGCTCTTCAGACGCATTTGGTACAGTGTATAGCATATGTAATATGGCTTCTACTACATTTTGGCAGTATCCTGTTGAATTGCAAAAAAAGTTTGCAGCATCCCCAGTTGGATTTTTTTGGATGCCCTCATGCTGTCCAGGCACTCAGCCAGGTTTTGCTGGTCTCCTAGTCTTGAGGTAGAAGTTGTAGATGAAGGGCTTCAGATCTCATCACTTAGCATTTATTGCCTTTTTAGGATTATGTACATATTGACATGAACTAAAAACCTTCAGTGCCAATGAATGCCGAGTCAATGCCTTATTGTGAGTGTACCACCACATGCTTTCCTTACTTTGACCAACCGCTTGGGCAGCCCTTTGGGAAGTGCGGACCTCACTCCCTGTGCTCTGGTAAGAGTGCATTTGTATGCAGGAAGCTTGCAATGAATAGTTGGAATAGGAGCTTGCACGTAGAGCGTTGCCCGCCAAAGGCAATGGTGAGAATCTACTACAGACAGGGGAAGGAGGTGGGTAGAAGACATATTTGAAATGTGAATAGCATTTCCCGCCCTGCACTTGAAACTCCTTGCACAACTTGCCACTAGGCATGTTTTCTCTGCTCTTTGCTCGATTTTGCCAAACCGTTGAGGCTCGGGCTTTCTTTTATCACATTTTATGTTTGGGAATGTTTGACCTAAATCTGGGCAGTAGCAATGACTTGGATGTTTTTGTACCAAAGATACCAAAGACTAGGCTTGCTTATCGTTTGGTAAATAAATACTGTCATTTTTTTCATTCCCCATGTCCTCTTTATCAGTAGCGACTTAAAAACGTTTTGTTTAAGGAGAAGGTTTTAAGCATTTTTGCATTTTGCTCAAATTGAATTCGAAGTTTACTGTGTTGCGGTCTCTGTCTCATTTGGCCGCTTCATCTGTGCCTGCGGCTCCAGCCCTTTGCTGCCAAGCCTTCAACAGAGAATTTGTTTATTTTTGTAAGTCACATTTGTATCTTTTCATATCATGTAGCAGCGTTTAATGCGGTCATCATTGCAACATCCCAGCCTGAATCAAGTGTCACTACTGCAGGGAAGAATTGTTTCTCCTGTGAAATAAATGATGCATTTCAAAAATTGTATCAAAAACCGACTGCTCACTATGTACCTCTGAATCAATAAACCTCGATTTTTGTAACGGTTGTTCTCATATTCATTTTGTAGGTCGGTGATTGGGTATCTGAGAGATGTTTCTGAAGAGCAATGTTTAGGAGTATGTATATGAAAACCAGTTTGGTTCCGTTGGTGCCCCAAAGGTTAGGAGGGCAGAGCTGGATCATGTTACATCATTGTGCAAAGAACACCAAATGACTGTATTAGGCAACTGGAGGGAATCTTCTGGATAAAATGTTGTGGCCCAGATCTAAGAAAGATGAGCAGATATACAGGGTATGGCTACAAGTTGTGGTCTTTGGCCTATTTATTTAATTTTTATTGCGAACGATACAATCTTAGAAACATCACATACGTTTAGGAGTGTCTCTGTAGCATACTAGAGCAGCACACTCCTTAGTGGTCTATCAAAACCAACAGTGCCATAGATGTGCATTCCTCTAGGGGCTTTTATGTCCCCACCTCCTGTGTCAACACACTAGGTCTCTTTAATTGCAATCAAATGTAAAACAATTATACATGCACCTCTCCTCCTCCATCGTCCACTTCTCTATGGATATTTTACACTGTCACTCCCTGTTTCCCTAAGCGGAAAGGTCAGTTTAGGAGCTATTAGAACAACACACTTGCTGCTAATAGCATCTAGAAGTGGTGGCAATCGTTGAAGGGTTTCAGATTGAGTAAATTTCAATTAACATTGCTTGGAAGAGTAAAAAAAAACTGTTAGCATCTAAAGTTTTATTCACAGACTCCTCCCTTTGCTGAACAATGGCATTTGATCACTATCTGAAACCACTTTCAATAGATAATCAGGCAACAGTACCCACCTTTTGATGAATCCATAATTTTCCAAGTTGCATTGATCTAGGTAAAATCCACGCAGTGTGAGGGTAAAGATAGCTGGTTACTCACTGTGTCGGCGTACAATTGGAGGCATTTAAGTATCTACGTTGTTGTTTAGCACAGTACAGTTTGTGTACTCGTTCATTTGGGAACCCATCAAATTGTATATATTCATATTGTAAAGCTTGTGCAAAGATATAGTTGTTCTCTGGCAGCAGCCACAGTGGATGCCCCATCACTTGGAACAATCTTGTTTCTTCTCCTCCTTGCATGTAGAGCCAAACCTGTGCTAGAGATTAGAGAGATGCTTGCAAGCCAATGGAGGCCTCAGGAAATGCCCATTTGGTTGAAGTCATTGAGACAGAAATTTGTTGGATTTATCTCTGCCTTTCTATTGAGACCTTTCCTATAAAAATGTCACAGGAACAGATGGTGAAAGTGGCATGAGTATACATTTGGCCACAGAGCTTGCATGGTATAGTGTGAAGCATGTGTGCTCTTTCCTGGTGGGCTCCATTGTGGGCACGAAGGTTCTGAGAGAAATAGAGCAGTGGTCCAGGAGATGAAACCCATTATAGATTAACGTGCTCCAGCTGCATCTCTGTTGGGAGATTGTTCGGTTGAGGTCAGGGTCTCAAGATTGGCAGCTGCTTTGCATTCATATCTTCCTCTAGTTTCTGACTGTCTTTTTCTTGTGTACTTCCTTACAATTATCCATGTTATGGAACACTCCTGCTTAAAAAGGTGGTAGAATTGGATTCTTTTAAGACCCCTGTCTGCTGGGATTCTTGAGTGAGGAGAGACGGAGGAGACTCCTTGGTTATGGCGGATTGTTATACTATCAGGACCTCTAGCAGGGAGAATGGGTAAGTATCGGCACCCACTTTCATCTCTATTTACCTAGAGAGAATATATTTTAGACAGGTAACTGTAGTGATCACTCCAGGCAGGTTGTGATATTTCACGAGGATTTATTCAAGTTTGTTACAAGATCAGTAGTAATTCAGTAGTGGATCAACAGTAGATCAACCCCACCAGGAGCAGCCAGCAAGGCACTCAGCCCTTCTCCAACTGTGTAATTCATAGATTAACATTCCATATTACATCATCTCCACAGTGTTCCACTGGTGGAGCAGTGAATGGCAAGAACAGCACTATAACAAGATACTACAGTAACAAAACCTTCCAGAGAGTTCCAGGCATTTGTATTATTGTTGAGTTACGTGCAGCCTTTCTCCCCAAAGGCGCACACAAGAAAACCAGGGTTATTTTTGAGGCTTCATTTAAAGACCATTTTATTGCAGCACAAATATAAAATATGATTGCAACTAGAAGAACAATACTAGCTAGCATGAACTAACAGAAGGTAGAAATTATGAAACCAGGCAATGTGGTATTGTGCTGAGTCTTAGCTAATAAGCAAAATTGCATGAAAAGCTTTTGCCTTTCTATAACATTTCAGAATTTTTATGTTTGTCACAAACCTGCACTTCTTTATTTTCCAGTCCTTGGCCAGGCGCGTGCGTGTGTGCGCGCCTGCGCTCATTTGTTTTCATTTGATGTCATTTGTGCATTTCCACAGAGAACTGGTCTGCTCCTTCTGTGACCATAAAATCCTCATTTTCTCTTTGAGAGGGATGCAAGCGATCGTTTTATATCATTCATAACATTAGTTTGGGAAACCTTCCTTTGTGATCTTGATGCAAGGTGGGAAGAAAAGCAGGAGAATTTACTTACATAATCATGTTAACGCCACTTAGCCTTTCTCTAAGAATCAGACCTTCACATAAATCTATACATTAACTATAACCAGAATGTCCGAATGTATGGTACATGTAGCACACATTATTGCTCATTAATAAATGCATATCAGCTGACCAGGGATTGCAAGCAAATAGACTTGTAGAACTTGTCGCCACAATGAGCAAATGCTCAATATAGAAGGGTGCTAATAGGTAAGTAAGGCTAAACATTTGACATGATCTTTCAAGGGGTGACCATGCACAACTGCCATCTTTTGATGCTTTACATGGGGAAAAATAAAGACAATTATATCGATGAGTAGGAGGTTTGAGCTGCTTCGTGGAGGCCTTGGACAGGATAATTAAAATCTAATATGGTGAATGTCATGGAAGAAGATATCAATCTACTCGACCTGGTGAGTGGTCAAGAGGAGTTTGTGACATTCGTGTAATATGCAGCTTATGATATCACCATTTTATTGAAGAAGTGGCTGAATATTCTCTAAGAGTGAATGCTTGGATGGTGTTTGAGCACCCCCTAAACGACGGTTGGACGTCCTGACGCCTTGCCACAGAGATCGGGCTTGGATATTTTACAAGTTGGAATAGTGATGGGACAGCTGACAGGCCTGAAGGTTAAGATTCTATTCAGAGTACGGTGTCCAAGAAAAGGATATCTTGCAAGAAAACATGTATACCCCACCTAACTAATATTTGTGGGGTAATAAAGCACAAGGATGGGGAAGTAGGAAATCATAAGCATGCAAACAGATGCTTCCACTCTAAATCTAGACAGCATTATTATGAAGCTTCAACGAACTGATTAGCAGTAGAGTGCTGAACTGTGGATGAGACCTACAATACAATTTCAGTGTTTAGAAGGTAGTTTGGTCTACTGGGGTCATAGTTTCGGATTGTGTAGGTGATTGGGGTCCTTTTTAAATGATGTCTATAGTTACTTTTTAAACTGCAAGAGGTTTGCAGTGGTTCCAGTGGTGATGTGGATGTAGTTCCAGATCCTGGGTGCTTAAGTGCAAAAAGGTATTTTGCTTTTCAATTTGTAAGTTTCCAATCTGGCTGTGTTTGCTTATGGTGGTTCTTTTCAGAGCCAGGTTCTCCGATTGTTTCTTATGGCCTTTTAGGTTATGCAAAAGCCGTGGGCTTGGAGGGAAAGCCTATTTAGTTCCTTCAGTACTGAGGTGTCCAGTTTGAACTTGAGGCATTTTGAGTCGTAGTGCTGGCTATAGGATGCCTTATAGTCGTTCCAATGTTGTCAGGGAAGAACTTTGCCACCCTTCAGATTAGAATGGACTGTTGCTATATAGACTGCTTCAGGTCCTAAGTGTTTCACTTAACTCAGAAAAGATCTGATGCCATGCTATCTTGGTTATTTTGGTTATTTAAAAAAAAGATTTTAAAGGATAGCTCTTTGTTTTTTTTTTTTTTGAAACCGTTTATTACAAGACTCAAAAAATTATACAGATATGGGCCTACAACCTTCCGGCCGGCCGCTAGCAATAAAAGGAGCATACGATATACATTTATAAAACACATGGTGCTGCGGCCGAGCATTTACAGGAGATAACATCGTTGCGTGCCACACTAACCAGACCCCATTATACGGTTCCATTTTAAATTTAAAGAACAACAAACACAAACAAACCCACAAGGCAATCCTCAATCGGAATAGCAACACGTGCTCCCCTAGTGGGGGGATTCTAGCCATCCATAGGGTTCTCAAGAGGGGGGGGAAAGATCAGAACTAGGGTTGGGGACACCTAATGCCCAGGTACCTGGGGGATGAGTTGGCTAAGGGGACGGGGCCGGCGACGGATCGGGCAATAACGGTGGAGCACAGATTCCCCCGCGGTAGGCGTTCCAGGGGCCCCACACTTTCACCCATGTCGCAGGCTTACCTCTCGCCACATACACCACCTTTTCCCGAAACATGCACCAATCCATATGTTCCTTCCAGGCCGAGACAGTCGGGGGCCTCTGGGATCCCCCCAGCTGGGCAATATCACGCTTGGCAACCATATACCCCAGAGTCACCCACCACGTCTGCGGCACCGAGTAATCGGTAGGCTCCCACACATTCAACAGGCATCTCCTCGCTTCGGGCAACAGCGCCACATGCGTGACCACTCGCAGCACCTCATGCACACCTCGTCAGAACCCCTCCACTTCCGGGCACTCCCACAGGATATGCAGAAAAGTCCCCAGCGCACCACACCCACGCTTACACAAACCGTCCTCAGCATAGCCCATACGCAGGAGCTTTGGCCCCGTCATGTAGACCCTGTGGAGTATCTTGAGCTGGACGAAACGAAGGCGAGCCGGTATGGCCACCTCTTTCGGGGAGGCCACCGCGGAGATCCAGTCCTCGTCGTCCAGCTCCAGCCCATCGGCTACCCAAGCCTCACGAAGGGCAGTCAGCAAGTCTGAGCGATCGTTGATCAGTTTTTTGTAGATCAGTGAGATCGTGCTGTCAGGGACGTGTCCATCCAGCACTCTGTCCTCCAGGGGGGAGCACTCCGGGATGGAGGCAACGTCCGGAAAGACGGAGCCCAGCGCATGCCGGACCTGCAAGTACCGAAAGTACTCGCTGCCCTGCAACTGAAATTCCGTCTGCAGCATCTCGAACGTTTTAAATCCTCCCCTCGTCCAGAGATCCCCCACTTTGCTGATGCCTATTAAGTCCCACTTCTCAAAGCCCTTTGAGGTCCACAAGGAGCCCAACCGCTCAGATGCGAATAGTGGTGATGCCCGGATCAAACGGTCCTTCCACCCCATTGCAGCATTGGCCGCGTGCCACACTCGCACCATGACACGCGTGGGGCCCGTTAGGCGAGCGTCGGGCGCGCTAGAGTAGAGCGCTCGATTATAGTCACCACCTGGAAGTAGCATCCTATCCATTTCAAACGCCGGGTTTAAAGCTGGCCCGTATAGGCCCTGATTAATTGCAGCTAGCTGGGAGGCCCAATAATACCGTTTAATATCCGGGAGGGCAATCCCCCATCATACCAGGGGAGCGTCAGCTTAGCCAGGGCAATACGTGGCCTCCCGTCCCAGAACAGGTGGCGCTGCAAACTCTCCACTTCGCGGAAGTAGCGCGCTGGGACGAGGTCCATCGTGTTCTGCAACGCGTATAGGAAACGCGGCAACGACATCATTTTAAACAATGCCGCCCGGCCGAGCGGCAAAAGCGGCAAACGCCGCCAGCGCGCGACATCCTCTTTCAGACGCTGGAGGGGGGGAAGCAAGTTCCGATCATACCGAGCCTCCGAGTCCAGAGTAATGAAGACACCCAGGTACCTAAATCCCTGCGGGGCGTCCTGGATCGGACAGCCCCGCTAGAGGATAAGAGCCTCCCCAGAGAGAACATACACACACGATTTAGCCCAGTTGATGACCAGACCGGAGTTACGACCGAATGAATGCAGAACATCAACCAGTACTATGAGTGATTTACGTGGGGAAGCTAGGTACAAGAGGATGTCATCAGCGTATAGGGATACGCGGTCCTCATACTCCGGGGTCCAGCGGAGACCACGGATGGAAGGCTCCCACCGCAGCCACTCCGCCAGGGGCTCCAAGGCAAGTGCAAAGAGGAGCGGCGATAAGGGGCAGCCCTGTCGAGTGCCCCGGCCCAGCTCAAACGGAGCCGATACTCTTCCGTTCACCACCACCTGCGCCAATGGGCCCGAATATAGCAATTTGACCCAACTGATGAACCCTGGGCCAAATCCAAACTTCGCAAGCATCGCCCAGATATATGGCCATTCAAGCGTGTCAAACGCCATGGTGGCGTCTAAGGATGCCAAAATGGCCGGCTCCCGTATGAACGGGGCACGTGCGAGCACACCGTGCAAACGCCGCAGATTAAGGGCTGTGTTGCGATGAGGAATAAAACCAGACTGGTCCTGATGAACCAAATCGCCCACCACGCCGACCAGCCGATTGGCCAGTACCTTAGTGAGAATCCTGGGCTCCGCATTCAGCAGCGAAATGGGCCGATAGGATGTAACCCGGTCCCGAGGTCTCCCCTCCTTGTGGATGACCACGATTGTAGCCAGACGCTGGTCCGGCGGGAGGGAGCCCACCGAGTGTGCCGCCAGGAACATAGCCCGGAGGTGGGGTGCCAGCGTATCCGGTCGTAACTTGTACAACTCGATAGGGAGACCATTCGGACCCATGGCCTTGCCGGAAGCGACCGAGCGTATGGCGAGGGCGATCTCGTCGGAGGTGGGAGCGGCGTCCAACGACACCCTGTCCTCCCCGGAAAGGGACGGCAGCGCGATATCACTGAGCAGGGCAAGGGAATCCTCTTCCGAGCAGGGAGACACCGGGGAATACACCCCATGGAAATAATCCGCAAAGCAGGAGACAATTTCTTCTGGCTCAGTTACACACACACCATCCGTTTTCTCAATCAGCGGAACCACACGATTCGCTCTCTCTTTTTTGTCCAACCACGCTATAAGCTTACCAGCCTTATCACCCACATCATACAGACGCCCCTGTTGCTCTCTACTGAGGCCCCTGGCCGCCTCCGTGACGAGGGCCCTGTAGGCCGCTTGCTTGAGTTGGAGGACATGTAATGCAGCATCCGTCACCCCACCTTCTAAATTCCCCTCCAACTCGGCTATTTCAGCCTCCATCCGGGTCACCTCCTCCCGCTCGCGCCTCCGGGCATGGGAAATAAGGGATAGGGCCTCCCCTCGGAGTACTGTCTTGAAGGCCTCCCATAGCGGTATGGCCGAAGGCACAGACCCCACATTCTCATCAAAATATCGCTGAAGGGATTTAATCAATGCAGCGCGAATGGAGGGGTCGCGCAGGTACCAAGGATTGATTGGGACCACCCTACCCTCACCCCTCGGAAAGACATCAAAGTGCAGTAGGAGCGGGGAGTGGTCCGAAATACCCCGTGGCAAATGGCGTACCTCTCCCACCCTCCCAACATAGGCCGCCGGGACAAGGACATAGTCTAGTCGTGAGAGACTACCATGGGCTCCCGAGTGGAAAGTATACTGCAGCTGCGCGGGGTGTTTTAAACGCCAGCAGTCCACTAATCCAAATGTATCCAAGAGGCCGGGTAGCCACGCCTGAGCCCGGGGGAGGTCCCTAGGGGGGTGACGATCCAAAGATCCAGATACCACCGCATTAAAATCCCCCCCCACAACTAAAAGCCCCCCCGGAAGGCCAAGGAGAAGGCGCCCAAGGTCCGCAAAGGTGGTCGACTGCAGCCCCGGTGGGATGTATACTGACACAAAGACAACCACTTTGCCCTCCAGTCTTCCCACCAAGACCGTATAACGTCCCCTATCATCGTGGAGCACCTCATCAATCTCCAACGGGAGCGAGTTCTTCACCATGATGCCCACACCCCGTGAGCCAGACGTAAAGCCCGAGTGAGCCACTAGGCGATAGCCACGCCGATTCATGGCGCAGAAGGAGTTACCAATGAGGTGTGTTTCCTGCAGAAAGACTACATCGGGCGAGATTCGCTTCAAAAACTGCAGGACCACACCACACCCCGTTTGATCCTGTCCCCCAGTCCATTCACATTCCAGGACAACAAAGTTAGTTCCCTACCCCCCATCATATACAAAAGCCATCATTCGTACCCCGGAGAGCACTTTAAAACCAACACAATAATACGTTTGCCTTGTGATAAAAACGAACAACACCCCATCCCTACCCACCCACCCCAACAGAACTCCCCCCTCCCTGCACCCCTGCATGAGCCCAAACAGCCCCCCCAACGTGCAGTGTGCCTGTCGCCCCATATGTAGTTAGACTAACTAAACCCCCTAGAGGAGGAGGGAGAACCCCCAATAGACCCAACACAACCTCCATAGGAGGGGAACTTACAAAAAACTGACGCAGAATCAAAAGTGGCATCATTTTCGTCCAGAGTGAGGCCCAATATTAGACCCTCAGTCCTGATCCAGCGTGCCGTCTCCCCCCGCCGCCCCCTCGATCACGATCCCCGGGCAGAGTATCCAGCCAGTCCCCGGCCGCCTCGGGACGATCAAAGAAATGCGAGCGACCATCCACCTCCACACGCAGCTTGGCCGGGAAAAGCATGGCATATTTGAGGTTTAGGTCCCGAAGACGGCGTTTGACGCGTAGGAAGCACAGTCTCTGCTTCTGGACCGCTGGGGTGAAATCAGGATAGAAATTAACCTCCATATTGTCAAGCTTGACCGGTCCATGCAGTCTGGAGGCTTGCAGGATAGCGTCTCTATCCCGAAAATTGAAAATCCGGGCGATGAGAGGTCTCGGAGGGGCTCCGACATTCGGCCTTCCCCCGGGAACCCTGTGAGCCCTCTCCACAGCGAAGAATTTGCTCAGCCCCCGTGGCTGGAGATGGGTAGCAATCAGGTCCTCCACAAAAACATCCGCCGCCGCCTCCTCGCGTCCCTCGGGCACCCCGATAATGCGGATGTTGTTCCTCCGTGCCCGACTCTCGGAGTCCTCCAGGCGTCGATCCATTAGCGCAGTCGCCCGACTAAGCCGGCGCACCTCTGTTTGCAAGGCCGCCACATCTGTCGTTAGGCCCGATGCGGTGTGGGCCAAAGACTCTACTCGGTCATTGGTTTTGAAAAGATCGGCCCTCACCAGGCCAACATCCACGAGGACCGAGTCAATCTTCTGCGCCAGTGTATCAAACCGCTGGCCCACCGAGGCCTTCATCTCGGCAATGGCGCCCATAACATCTCGCAGAGTCAAATCTGCGGGCAGGTCTGGGGCATCAGGAGGGCTCTCAGGGGACTTGCGCGGTCCATCGGGCGATCCCTTCTGGAGGGTATAGCGGTCCATACTGTTGGCCTGATGGACGGCGCCGCGCCGGGTCGATTTGGTCTTTGCCCGGTCTCCATCTTGTTTCGTGGCCATGGCCACCAGTCTCCCAGTCGCACCAGCCACGTCGTGTAGGGCAGGAAAGCAGACACGAGCTCCGGGGGGGCCCCCTCAGGGCAGCGGGGTGGATCACAGCCTGCAGGCAGGCAGGGTCTCCCAGCAAGGCCACACCACACCAACACCAAGGGCTCCGCGACCCAACCTCGCAGAGACGACAAGGTGGTGCGAAAGCGAAAGTGCGGGGCACGCGAGTCGCCAGGCCCTGCCTGCCGCTGTTGTTCACTTTGTCACTGGATCACCCCACAGCGCAAATCCGGGGTCCGGCGAGGGGAAGGCCGCACACTTCAATCGGTGCTCACTCCGGTGTCCGAGGTCCGATTCGGAAGCGGGAAACGGGTGCCACCTCAGCTCAGGTTCACCAACATAGTCCCCTCATCCAGGGCAGGATAATGTCAGGATAATCGTAGGAGGTTGCGGAGGTCCTCGGGAGCCTCGCACCTACGCGGCCATCTTGGTTGCGCGCTAGGCTCCTCCTCGGATAGCTCTTTGTTGAAGGTGAATACAAACGATTTTGTGTTGAATTTCAGTAGTGATTAAACAGTCTAGATTTATGCTGGATAGCCAAGCTTGAAACTGTGCTCTTGGCGGTCATGAGAAATTCTACTTTTGTCAGGGCGAGCTTCAGGTAGATTCTTGACATCCAATTTCAGATTGGATTGAGGCAGGTTTGGAGTTGCTGAATGTGATGAGACAGTATTTGTCTGGTGGAATCATTGGTGGTCTGATGATTGATGGATCTTTATACTTCTGGTTAGCAGCAAATTCGAAGGGGTTACATGTAGAGATTGCCGGTGGTGGAGGAGAGGATGTGTCCTTGGAGTAGTCTGTAGGAGACAGGGAGATTCTGTGGTTGTGAGTTTGGTACTCAACCAGTTTGACATAAAGACATGTATGTCCTTGGCCTTTGTGAATGTGTTCGTACACGCGTCTTGATAAAATGAGTCGGAATGAGTGAATAAAAAGAAGAAATGTAGAGGGGAATATACCCCTGGGTTCTGCTGCTACTGTATGGTGGATTAGTTAATGACTTGTGTTTGGATATTTGTTTTTACAGCTGTAAACTTTTTTTTAGATTCACATGCTATGTGTTAGTCTATGATTTAACTATTGGGTCCCCAAAAGCAATTTGAGAAAAGCTTATTTATTTTTTATTTTGGATTTTGAATCTGGGAGGAGTCCATATTTCCACCATCTTCTGATTCTGTTTTTCACCATCTGGATCAGTAGCATGAATGCAATCAGAGATGGAAAATAATGGCGCTTTTTGTTTTTTTGACTTGCGTAGATCTCATACCAGGAAGACTTGATCATTAGAAAAAAATATACATGCATCTATCTTGAAGAGCATCTGAAAATAAGCGACAAGACACTTAGACCATAGGGGAGACCCAGAAATACAGAATGTTGTTCTCCTAGTTATTCCCTTCTCTGAGTGTTCTACAGCTTTTACTCGTTTTTGGTTATTAACAAAACCATGCAGTTCTATCCATTGTGCCATCGTTGGTACCTGTGCGTAGACCAGTACAGAATGCACAATTTAGGATTCTTATTAGAACACCACAACATTGAGTTAGACCACCGTTTTCTTTACAAGCCTGAAACTATGTACATTTAGAAGATATTCCAGTTACACCTTGTTGTAGAGATTTGGTTCCAAAAATCTCCATGGTTCTGAATCCAAGGTTCAGGGATTTTCATTCTGGCTCTCGGGACTATGGCTGCAATGTTGAATGTACGAACATTGCATAAGGAGAACAGTTTGGTCTCTGGGATCATGAATAATAAGGGGAGAGTGACCTTATGGCTCCACTACCTTCTGTCCTAAAAGTGATCTGGATGGTGTTAAACACCCCAAGCCTACAACGCCACAGAGTGACATGGTTTTGGGGTTGGGAGCTTTAGTTCCAAAAATACCTGAACCCAGGTTTATTTCCAAACCCAGGTGCATCAAAAAACAAAAGACCTATGCTACAGTGACTCAAGCAGAAGAAGTATCTTCTAGGTTGAAATGCTCCAAGTTCTAGAAGGGTACAAGAGCCGGGGCATTACTTGGCTTTTAAAGATGTGATTGATGTCATGTGGAGGGCAAAAGGTTGTACATCGAAGAGTGCCTAAAGGGCTTCTTTGACACTCAACGTTCAAACTGCAACTCAAACCTAAGTCCTTAAAGACTTTGGGATTAAAAAGTTAACTTTACATCAACCATATTTTGACATGGCCCTCGATTTTTATTACACCTAAGTAGCTAAGACAAAAAAGACAGAAAAAAGAGTTGACTGAGACTGTTGAACATCATTCGCTACGACCTCTCATATCACCTTAGCATACATAGGACGAGGAAGTTGAAAAACCACAGGCAAGTCCAGGAACTGAAGAGCCGTAGGGTGGGCTAGGCTAGGCATAGTGAGAAAGAAGCGCAAAGGATATGCTAGGGCATTAAGGCTGAATGGTTCCTATCTGTTCATCTCCACTTGATGACATTCCAACCTACTGCTTCCTGTTCATAAGACTAGCAGACATTCAATGATGATAAAATGGTAGATGATCAGGAGGAGTTCTTTTGCGTTCTAGAGACCTTTGGCCATTTTTAGGTCGAGCCTAGCGCAGCGCGCATGCGCTGCTCTATGGGGGGCTTCTTGTAAATACTCCCTCCCTCCCCCCCCCACCCCGCGCATAGGATTAGCTTATGCGTGTGTCTTTCAAGAATGAAAGCACGCAAATGGCTAAAGGCGGGTGCATGTCCCACCTCTTTTTGTATTGATAACTCCCTTGGCGTTTTGCTCTCGGGAGCGAGCAGCGGCGCGCAGAGTGGCAGCTGCATTCCTGTGCCCGCCCCCACCACTCCTCTTGAGCTGCTTGTTTTCATTTCTGCGCTCCATGTTTGCACCTCCTCTTCTTTGTTATTTGTAGCGCTGTCCACTTTCACTTTGGGGACCGCACTTGCTGAAAGTGAGATTTTTAAAATTGCAGAAAAAACACCCTGAATGCTAACACCCTGAATGCTAAAAATGAGGCAAGTCAATCCTAAATGTATTTTTCATTCCGACAGTGCGTGCTGAGAGACCTTGTGACACCATCTGAAACTCAGTAACTTGTATGTAAGACAGTTGCAAAGTGTGAATCTGTAAATGCTTAGATGGTAGCAAACTTGCAAACATATAAATCATGCAAATAAATAATGGTGGACTATTGGCACCTAAAACTGAGCAGATATATGCGTGCGGATTTATTTATGCAAATCTGTAGTCGGTTATTTTGAATTCTAAATCCAATAAAAGTCTGAACTTCTTAAAATTAAAATGAAACTTTAGCCTGTGCTTCTGCCTTTACCGGTGGTATATACATACACAGCGTGAGTGTGTAGTCACCGTCTTTTGTTAGTGTACAGTCAGTGTACTTTGACTCTACTGTGGGTTTCTTAGTCTTTGTGCAGTAGTGAGCTCAGCTGTAGAGCTCATGGCTACTAGCAGTAGCGTTCATTAATACCACTGCTTCTTAGCCTCATGTTGGAGTTTCCGAGTAAGAACAGCAGCATTTCGACACCTTCATTATCTTTAGGGCACCCTTCGGGCCGCTTCTTTAAACCGTGACAAACGGCTGAGGGACTTGGCGCAGCTGCCAAGTAAACTAGCCCGCTGCACTCTAATGGACCCTGTGGGGAAGTGAGCCCGGGTCCCGTGGAGGCCAAGGCATGGGGAAAGATCTGGAAGATACAGAGAGCTTAGTGGGTTAATGCGTGCACCGTAGAAATTTTTGCATAGCATGCAGGCCACAGAATCACTTCTCAGGTAGGCCACTCTACCTCCCATCCTTTTGAGGTCGGCAAACTGAGCCCCGTTACATGGGGTGACCTTATAGCATTTGTTTTCCATTTCGTTAGTGTTTTCAATCAAAAGTGAGATTTTTAAAATTGCAGAAAAAACACCACGAATGCTAAAAATTAGGCAACTCGATCCTAAATGTATGTTTGAGGCATATGAGCTGCAGATTGTACACTATGCATAGATCGCCATCTGGTGTTGGGCTCAGATGCTTGCACGTTGTTGTTGTGTTGGAAGAGTCTTTTGTAGTCACGAGATAGGTGACTCCTTCCTTGGACGCATGGGCATCGACTCCATCCTCAGATTAGTTTTTGTTCCGCCATTGGGTTCGGATGTAACTTTT
Organism: Triturus cristatus; assembly: GCF_964204655.1. NCBI lineage: Eukaryota > Metazoa > Chordata > Amphibia > Caudata > Salamandridae > Triturus > Triturus cristatus. The sequence continues at coordinate 674,441,939 of NC_140593.1, read as the reverse complement.
GCGCTCCGGTTCGGCACCTTATTCTCCAAACCTTTTCGACGCGCAAACTATCTACATCTCAACGGTATTGTGTTCGATCGCGTGACCTTCGACGTGCATCTGACCTACTCTATTCCAGTCGTCGACGTGGGCCGCTGGGCCTATCGACGCTGTTCGGGCCTACAGCTCATGGAAAGGACCCCCTTCAAAAAAATACCCCCAGTGTGGAGCGAAATTCCCACACAGTGACTAGCACAAGGTCTGTAACCTGTGTCTCTCGGCCGAGCACGACAAGAACAATTGCCAGGCCTGCGCCTCTTTTTGATCCAAGAAAACCATCCGTGATCGCCGGGCCCAACGACACATGGCGCAGCGAGCAGCTCTGACACCAGTGGACATCTTCGATGAAGGCCCCGATGTCCCGGAGGAGGATTCTGAGGACCTGGCAATCGTGTCCGAAGCAGACGACTCAGACGACCACATCACTCCTGGTCAACGAATGAGTACAACTGCCCCTACCCCAGCTTCACCTGAAAAAAAGAAGGCCCTGGTCAAGACTTCGCCCGCTGGCCCCAGTCGTGACCGAAAACAAGCTTCAGAAGCCCCGGGCCCGGCTCCGAAGATAAAGGACAAGCCTTCCGGTAGCTCGGGACCAAGCAAACCGTATCTGTGTCCCGCAGGCGCCTTTGGCGCAACCTACTCCCAAAAAGAAGTCGGCACCGACTACCTCGACGGCGAAAGAAAAGCCATCGGATCCGAAACCAAAGCCTTCGGAACCAAAAAAGATTTCTGTCTCCATAGCCAAGCCAAAGGACCCCAAACCACCTCCTAAGGCCTCGGACCAGAAGTCCAAATCCTGCTCGGACCCAAAGAAGTCGGCGCTGAAAGCGGTTACCAAGGAGCAAGAACTTTTTCGACTGGATCCTGTCGATCCGAAGCAGAAAACTCCATATAGACCCCAAAACAGGACATGTGGCTGCTATTCCACACAAAAAGAGGAAGCTGGACACACCAGACACTCCTGCAGTGCCTGTGAAGAAAAAAGACTGTGCCACTTCACCTATATGATCCTCTTCTCCTGTCCTTCCTCCTGAGCCTGTCTTTCCTCCACAGCCTCCAAAACTTCCACCACATTCATCACCACCGCAGGATGACGAGGATTTAGGGGGTGAGGGAGGCAACAATGACCCTTTCACTAACCCTGATGACGACCCGGATGTACCACTGGACGATTGGGATGATTATGATGACCCGATAGATCCCCCCAGACCTCCCGGACCCCCAGCCATATCCAACAAAGCCATCTCCACCAGATGACAATATTGGCTTTGATCAGCTTGTAAATAGAGCTGCTGTCTACCATGGTGTTCAGATGCATTCAGACCCTGCAGATGAGGACTCCCTCCTAGACACCTTTGAACAGTCAAAGAAAACTGTCCAAATCCTGCCAATGCTAAAAGGGGTCATTAAACATGCTCCCGACATATTCAAAAACCCTGTAAGAGCTAGAATTCTCAATCCCAGGATTGACAAGAAATATAAACCTTCCCCTGATGATCCTACCTACATCAAAGGGCACCTACCCTTGGACTCAATACTGGTAACTAACGCTAGGAAACGTGCCAACTCACAAACCTCCGGTGACGCACCACCTCTGGATAAGGAATCTAAGTTGCTAGATGCTTCTGGCAAAAGAGTTGCTGGCCAAGCAGCTAATCACTGGCGCATAGCCAACACCCAAGTATTACTTGCTAGGTACGATAGGGCTCACTATGACCAACTAGAAACCCTATTACAACATTTACCTGACCAATACAAAACCCAGTCAAATGATTTAATTCACGAAGGCAAATTAATGACCAACGCATCAATCATGTGTGCCCTTGATGCAGCTGACACAGCCTCTAGGTCCATTAACACTAGTGTGCTACTCAGACGACATGCCTGGTTACGCATCTCAGCATTTAAACAGGAGGTACAAACCACTATCCTCAGCCAGCCGTTCAATCAGAAAAAACTTTTTGGACCGGCTGTAGATACCACTCTATAGAAGATGAAAAAGGACACGGAGACTGCTAAATCTATGGGAGCATTACAGTCTCTATTCTCACGTGGTTCCTTTTGTCGCTCCTTCTATAGAGGAGCATCCAAAAACATTGGAACAGACACCGCCTCCTCTTCCTACAAAAACACCACACAAACATTCCCCCCCCCCCCCTCTTTCCCAACAGGATATTTTAGAGGCGGATACAGGGGAAATAGCAACAAAGGGAGAGGCTGAGGTAACAACAACACTCACGCCTCCCCCACTAATAAAGAGTGACTTCCCTCCACTCCCTCAAGACCATTTCACTCCAGTCAGAGGGAGACTCTCACAGTTCCTACCTGTCTGGGATTCCATCACAGCAGACAAGTGGGTAAGACAAATTATCCAGTATGGTTACTGCCTGGAACTTACAGCAACCATACCACCCAAATAGCGTCCAATGTCCACGGAACACCTCACGCTCTTAAACAAGAGGTTCTCTCACTGCTTTAAAAGCAGGCAATAGAACTAGTTCCCTTACAGTATCAAGGAACAGGGGTTTACTCGCTGTATATCCTAATCCCCAAAAAGGACGGGACTCTACGGCCAATACTCCACCTCAGATCCCTCAATCTCTATATCCAATCAGATAATTTTCATATGATCACTCTCCAACAGGTCCTCCCTCTACTTCAACAAGGCGACTTCCTTGCCACCCTATATCTCAAGGACGCCAACTTCCACATTCCCATACACCCTGCTCACAGGAAGTATTGAAGGTTTATAGTGGACGGACAACACTATCAGTTCAAAGTCCTTCCATTCGGGGTGACCACCTCACCCAGATTGTTCACAAAGTGCCTGGCAGTGGTAGCAGCACATTTGAGAAGACAACAAATCCATGTCTTTCCATATCTCGACGACTGGCCAATAGAAGCCAAGTCATTCAACCAGTGTGCATCACACTCATCAAACCATCCAGCTGCTACACGACTTGAGATTCACAGTAAACTACCCCAAGTCAAATCTTCAGCCCTCCCACATACATCAGTATCTAGGGGCCACATTAGACACCTCCAGAGCTCTAGCATATCCCAATCCAGCCAGGATAGCCAATATGCAAACACTAATTTCCAGATTTCAACCACAGCATTCCCTCCCAGCAAGGGTATTCATGCAACTCATAGGGATGATGGCCTCTTGCATCTTTATTGTACCTCATGCAAGACTTCAGATGCGCCCCTTACAGGAATGCCTAGCACGTCAGTGGAACCAGGCTCGAGCTCAACTTACAGATCTGGTGTTGGCGTACAGCCGCACACATCGCTCTCTGCAGTGGTGGAACACACAAAACCTTTCCAAAGGGCGGCCGTTCCTCGAGCCAGTTCCACAGATAGTGATAACAGCAGACGTATCGCTCACCGGCTGGGGAGCCCATTACCTAAACCACACAATTCAAGGCAAATGGACCACACAGCAGAAAGTGCTTTACATCAATCACCTAGAATTACTGGCAATATTTCTAGCACTAAACTCATTCAAAGTACAGCCACAGCACAAAACTGTCCTAGTCCAGACAGACAACATGACAGCCATGTATTACATACAGAAAAAAGGAGGCACACATTCTTTGCAGCTGTTCCAGCTCGCACAAACCATTTGGAGATGGGCCATTCCACAAAACATATACCTTCTGGCAGAACATCTTCCAGGAGTTCACAATCAAATTGCGGATCTGCTAAGTCAGCAGACACCGCAGATACACGAATGGGAACTTCATCCCCAAGTTCTTCAACCATTTTTCCAAATGTGGGGTCAACCAGACATAGATCTGTTCGCCACTCACGCAAATGCAAAATGCCCAACCTTCGCCGCCAGATTTCCACACCCGTTGGCCAAAGGCAATGCGATATGGATGAACTGGTCAGGCAGATTTGCGTACGCTTTTCCGCCACTCCCATTGATTCCCCTAGTAGTACGCAAGCTCAGACAACAGTCTCTCAAGATGATCCTGGTGGCTCCCACATGGGCTCGGCAACCGTGGTTCACAACACTACTGAACTCTCAGTATTTCCACACCAAAAACTACACCTCTCCCCAACATTGCTAACGCAGAACCATGGAGAGATAAGGCACCCCGATCCAGGTCAACTGAATCTAGCGATCTGACTCCTGAAGTCCTAGAGTTCGGTTACCTTAACCTTCCGCCGGACTGTATGACCATCAGTAAAGAAGCCAGACGCCCTACTACTGGAGCTTGCTATGCAGCAAAATGGAAAGGATTTGTCATTACTGCAATAACAATAAGATTGATCCGCTGGATGCTTCAATCCAAGACATCATTTGCTATTTGCTACACTTACAAAGATGTAATCTAGCCTATTCATCCATACGATTACATCTAGCAGCACTTCACTTGTCACTATTTAGAGTACTTGCAATTAAAGCCTTTATGGAGGGTCTTAAAAGAATAATTCCTCCCAGACTGCCACCCTCTCTGGTGTGGAATTTAAACATTGTTCTTACCAGGCTCATGGGTCCCCCATTTGAACCTCTACATAAATGTGAACTTCAGTTCCTCACATGGAAAGTAGCTTTCCTTGTCGCAATTACCTCTCTCGGAAGGGTAAGTGAGATCCAGGCTTTAACCATACAAGAACCATTCTTACAAATACATCGTAATAAAGTGGTTCTCAGAACAAATCCAAAATTCCTTTCCAAAGGAATCTCCGCTTTTCATCTTAATCAGTCAGTTAAGTTACCGGTGTTTTTCCAAAAACCCAGACTCTGTGGCAGAGAGAGCTCTTCACACACTAGACGTCAAAAGAGCCCTACTTTATTACATTGACAGGACTAAGCTCTTTAGAAAGACAAAACTGTTTGTAGCCTACTCCCCACCTCATAAAGGTAACCCCATCTCCAAACCTGGGATCGCGAGGTGGATAGTAAAATACATTCAAATATCCTATCAAAAGGCTAAACGCATATTGACCAATCCCCCTACAGCGCATTCAACACGCAAACTAGGGGCTTCCATGGCATTCTTAGGGAACATTCCCTTAGATGACATCTGCAAAGCAGCAACATGGTCTACATCACACACCTTCACCAAACACTATTGTGTTGACGTGCAGGCTAAGCAACAAGCTTCTGTTGGCCTGGCTGTTCTTAAAACACTTTTTCAAACTACTGCAACAGATACAGGTGACAACCGCTAGGGGAGACACTGCTGTACAGTGTATGCATAGTGTACAATCTGCAGCTCATATGCCTCGAACGGAAAATGCTACTTACCAGTATGCATCTGTTCTTTGCATGTAGAGCTGCAGAGTTGCACACGCCCACCCGCCTCCCTGAAACCTGTATCTGTTCCAGTATTATCTTAATTAGATACATACACATGGACATCTCTTACTTCTTACTGACTCCATCATTTCCCATTATGGCGAAAAACAATCTGAGGATGGGGTCGATGCCTGTGGGCACTATCATCCAAGGTAGGAGTCACCTATCTCGTGACTACAAAAGACTCTTCCAAGCCAACAACAATGTGCAAGCATCCGAGCCCAACACCAGATGGCGATCTATGCATAGTGTACAACTCGGCAGCTCTACATGCCAAGAACAGATGCATACTGGTAAGTAGCATTTTCCTTTTCATTCTGACAGTGCCTGCTGAGACCTTGTGACACCATCTGAAACTCAGTAACTCATATGTAAGACAGTCGCAAAGTGTGAATCTGTAAATGCTTAGATGGTAGCAAACTTGCAAACATACCTTAAAAACATTACTAAAATCTCTGGCTAAACACGTGAGTTCCCAAAGGCGGGACCCATTGGCTATGCCAATGCTTGTTTAAATAAGGGCAAGCCTGATGTAAAAAAAAAAAAAAAATACATCTCTAAATATTTAGAGAGGGAAACGGCCTTAACAACGCAGGCTGACCCACGTGTGCTGTTTCCCTGCAAGCGGGACCACGCTTGCCTTAACCACGCTTATGCCTTAACCATGCCGAAGCGTGTTTTTTTTTTTTGTTGGATTATTTTTATTGATTTTCAGAAAAAAGAAATAGTAAGTGTCACTCCACTGCATCACATTGACAATAATATGTATAACCATTCGCATATAAGAAAAATGAGAGAGCAGATAGAGTATTAATGGGGGGTCAAGTAAACCTAATGATAATAGTTAAACAATATTGACATTCTTTATTTCAAAAATATTGTCTCCAACTTTATTAAAAATAAGAGGAATCTTTTCCACATGTGCTCTATGACTGTGGTATATGCTCATCTAGGCCACCACCCTCAAATATGTGGATATACAGATGGGTGCATATATGTCAGTGCTATGTGTGTTTAGGAGGGACATTGGTATCTAATGTTATACATGTTTTCACCTATGACGGTCGCGGACATACAAGCATAAGCGGAGTATGTATGCCTCCTGGGCTGTCTTGCACCCCAAGTGTCACTTATGGAAGAGCAGTCTAGTGCGGTGTTTATGATGATGTGTCTGGGAGGGTGGAGTGTAGCTTGGATTCTATGGTAGTTGTGCAAGCTTGCCACTGTGTGGGACTAGTGGATGGGGGTGCCATGTATCATTGGATAACTGATTCATCTGTTTGGATACCAGTGACCTACGGAGGTCTAAAAGCCATATGTGCCTACTCTGGCCTGTGGATGACTTCCAAGACATAGCCAATCTGCGCTTGGCTAGTCCCAGTGCCAGATCCAGGAATTTATTAAGGCTCTTTCGGCGAGCATTGCGTTTCGTTATACCAAGCATGAAGTGTAGGGAATGAGGTGTCACCAGGATACCTAACGCCTCTTAGAATCTCCACAATACCATTCCAATATGCCCCTAATTGAGGGCACAACCAGACCAGGTAGGGAAATATGGCATCCGCAGACAAGCACCTGGGGCATATGTCTGAGGAGTCGGGGTACATACGGGCCAGTCTGTGCGGGCTAGGTAAGTGTGGTGGAGATAATTTAATTGCATGTACTTCAGTCAGCATTACTTGGTCTAAACGTAGGGTAGCCTATACACTGCCCACTGTTTGTCAGTAATACTAGCGGCCAAGGCAGTGTCCCAGTATTCCCTTGGGTGCCAGCAGGGGATTAGAATCGGGCCTGAGGGAGTTATACAGTGCAGTGATAACATTTCTGCCTTGACCATGGGTCAGTAGTGTTTTTAAGACCTGGGATGTAGTGGGTTCAGTACATGCGTTCCCCCATACCTGATGGAGCAGAAAAGTACCAGATGGCACTCAGCAACCATCTGTCAGGTGTTCAAACTTTCATAAGTTTGTAGCTACGAACAGGTCTCCCCATGTATCCAACCTAGCGGTGAGCCACACTTCTATCTCTGCTCTCTTGAGGCAAGTGTAGGAGCCGGGCAGCAGCTCAAGAGGGAGGTCCGGGGCGTATGGCGAGGGTTGTCGAGCAGGAAAAACATACCTCAACCAACTGTTGTGCCGCCTGCATTAGCAAATTACCCTGTGTCTGCTGTTGTGCTGTTTTTAGTACCGGATAACCATTCTAGTAGAGCAGGTCTGCGGAGCCGCACAGCCCATGGATCTAGTTCCGCGAGGTTGCTACTCGCTAGCCATCTCATTGGCCATTGGAGATGCACTGCGGCATAGTACTGTTCGTAATTGGGCGCTCCCAGGCCATCCTCCGAAAGGTGGAGGTATAGTTTCTGAAGGACTATCCTAGTCCTGGCACCACCCAAGACCAGTGACACCAGGAGCGACTCCAGCTCCCGAAAAAATCTGCGCAGAAGTTTGTAGGGGATGGCAGCAAAGTGGTAGAGGAGTCTAGGGAGCAGAAGCATCTTAGCGATAGCCACACGTCTCATAGGGGATAAAGGGAGCCCGGTCCAGAATGGTAGTGCGGCCCAAGCTCTGGTAATGACTTTGCCTAAGTTACTGTCTATTACATCCGTCAGAGTGGTAAATTTGGACCCTTAGATACTTGAAGGAGTCAAAAACCCATGTGAGAGGAGTAGTGGGTAGATTTTGCTTCTGTGCGATTGAGTGGAGCTTCATTGGGAATACCACTGACTTGGACTAGTTCACTTTCTATGGACTAGCAGCTGCATAACAGCAGATAACCTATCAGCTAGTATCTTGCCCAGAATCTTATAATCGGCATTCAATAATGACAAAGGGCGGTATGAACCCATTAATAATGGATTTCTTCCCGGTTTAGGTAACCCCACCAGTATTGCTTTCCGAAGAGATGGAGAGAGCGCGCCACAATCAAACGCCTCGTGATAAATGTTACACAGGCGGGGTGTAAGCAAATCCACATACATCGCATAGAACTCCAATGGCCAGCCATCCGCCCCTGGTGCTTTATTTTTTGCTAAGTTTTGTTGTTTCGGAGAGCTTTGCCTCAGATATGGGGGCCTTGAGGGACTCTTAGTGAGGTTGTGTTATCTGTGGCAGGGGGCATGCCTGGAAATGCAGAATGTCCTGTGACGTGTTAGATACTGGGGCTTTATAGAGGGAGGCGTAGTATTTGTAGAAGGAATCAATCTGTTCCTGTGTGTTTACCAAGTGTCCTCCTAATGTACGTATGGCCTTGATTGGAGGATGTGAAGAACTGGTTTTGAGCAACCATGCCAGTGTTCTGCCAGCCTTATCGCCATCGTTACAACAAACAAATGATGGACGGAATGCTGACAATGCAGACATTCTCCCCCAGTCAAGAGATCTGGGTTAAATCCATCGTTCTTTTGCCCACTACACCACCCCAGTTTAGACATGGCCATATGCAAATCAGTCTTGACCCTGTGCCTCATGGGAACAGTCCAGCCCGAACTGCCAAGCCATGTCTTCCCTGGACCGGAATCAAGCATCCTAGGACCGGTTTCTGGCTATCAGCCGTCATCAGCCAGGATAGCTTGACTCCAGTGGCGTAGTGAGCACGGGTCCCACGTCTGGGAATACCCATCCCACTTAGGGCGAAAAGCGTTACAACAAACAAATGATGGACGGAATGCTGACAATGCAGACATTCTCCCCCAGTCAAGAGATCTGGGTTAAATCCATTGTTCTTTTGCCCACTACACCACCCCAGTTTAGACATGGCATGCAAATCAGTCTTGACCCTGTGCCTCATGGGAACAGTCCAGCCCGAACTGCCAAGCCATGTCTTCCCTGGACCGGAATCAAGCATCCTAGGACCGGTTTCTGCTATCCTGGCTGATGACTGCTGATAGCCAGAAACCGGTCCTAGGATGCTTGATTCCGGCTTGGCAGTTCGGGCTGTACCCTTTCACATGAGGCACAGGGTCGAGACTGATTTGCATATGGCCATGTCTGAACTGGGGTGGCGTAGTGGGCAAAAGAACGATGGATTTAACCCAGATCTCTTGACTGGGGGAGAATGTCTGCATTGTCAGCATTCCGTCCATCATTTGTTTGTTGGAACGCTTTTCGCCCTAAGTGGGATGGGTATTCCCAGACGTGGGACCCGTGCTCACTACGCCACTGGAGTCAAGCTATCCTGGCTGATGACGGCTGATAGCCAGAAACCGGTCCTAGGATGCTTGATTCCGGCTTGGCAGTTCGGGCTGTACCCTTTCCCATGAGGCACAGGGTCGAGACTGATTTGCATATGGCCATGTCTGAACTGGGGTGGCGTAGTGGGCAAAAGAACGATGGATTTAACCCAGATCTCTTGACTGGGGGAGAATGTCTGCATTGTCAGCATTCCGTCCATCATTTGTTTGTTGAAAGCCTTCTCGCCATCAGCATGTTGCCGGGCGGGGTACTGTTTGTAGTCTAGGACACCACTTGTTGTGTGTCTCTTTATAGGCCAAGCGGACCATTGCCAATGCGGTTGTAATATGAGGATCTATGGCGCCAAGGAGTCCGCAGCGCTTTACTTCAGACTCTTGGTCCAGAAGTACAATCAACAATGTCATGCAGGGGCCATGCACAGCTTTAATCACTAGGCAGCGCATTACGACCTTAAATGCATCCCATTCCATACCTGCATATGTGGCTGTACCTGCGTTTATTTGAAAGTATGAGTTTATAGATTGCGTTATGGAGGCGCGCAGTGGTGCATCCTGGAGTGCCTCCAAGGGTAAACGCCACGTTGGAATATTAGTTCTGTGTTTGCACCAGGCCAGGTGTATTTGAAGGGGACTATGATCCGACAGCGTGCAGGCGAAATATTCTGCCTGTTCTACTCTGGATAAGGCAGTTGCTGAGCAAAATATTGTAAGTTCTAGTGTACAGGTAGTTCATCGGCGAGTAATGGGAGTAGACTCACGCTGTGGGAGGTTTACTGTGCCAGGCTTCGCGTAGCTGCATTTCCATGGTCCAATTGTTCGTGTAATGTCAGGCCTATGGATTAAGCACCTGGGAGTTGTGGATGTCTTCTATCTAAATTTAAATCTTGCACACAGTTGTAGTCACGCCCCTCCCCTGGGCTGTCGGGTCACTTAATAAGGACAGGGACATAGTTTGTAGAAACGTAGCCTATCCAGAATTTGGTGCATTTAAGGAGATGAGTGCTATGGGGAGCCATCCAGAAGTCTCTCTCTAGGGTCACAGATTGACCCTGTGGGTGTACCCAGGTGTGTAGTAAGTGCAGTGGGGTCCCAGGTGCCACCCATATCAAAGTGCCCCTGGCATACCCCGAATATGTGGTCCCAACCGTCGTGCCCCTCCAGTGTTTGCGCAGAGGCGAAAGGGTTTGCTGATTGAGTTGTCTCCTGTAGCAAAGCCTCTGAAATCTATGTCTGCGCAAGTATTGGTATACCTTATGCCGCTTAGCACAGCCAATAAATCCCCGGACATTCCAGGTGAGTAGTAGATAATTATTGACTGACATCCTTTCTCTCTTAAAAGAGAGCCACAAATAGCAGGAGCGTGTACATGCTGAGGTGGTGCAGCCAGTAGTCCCCCTTCCATCCATTCCCCCCCCCCCCCCCCCCCCCCCCCCCCCCACCACCACCACCACTGAGCGCATCTTGCTCGACGCCGTGGAGGCATTGTTCATTTTGAGCATGATGTGTGTCAGAGCCGAACGGACAGATAATAGAACATTTACCATACCTAACACCCTGCCCCAGGCCAGTTTGCCAATGGGCAAAAGGCCATCTGCACTGAAATGCAAAATGACAATATCAAATAACCAAACAAATGAAAGGATGAAAAAAATCAGAAAGGGAATTGTAAGAAAGAGCAATAACAGAGCAGAGGGAGAAAAGGAACCATAACGATGCTGTATCAGCCACTTATCGTCCTGCATAAGCGTGGTTAAGGCATTGGGCGGACTAGATGTCTGGATGGGCAGGGAGAGAAACAGGAAGCATTGGGACAAAGGTTGACACGAACAGGTAACAGGCTGGGGCCAGGTTTGGTAGATTTTAGGGGGGTTGGTATTAGGCCGTGGGCGGGGATGTTTTTAGGGCTTATGGCTGAAGTGGGATAGGATTCCCCGACTTTTGGGCTCCGGAATGATTTCAGTTTCGTACCTATAGGAGTTGGTGAGGTTTGGCTAGGCGAGTTTAGGCCTCCGGGCCGGTTTCAGTTTCTTGCATATAGGAGTTGGCGAGATTTGTCTCCGATTTGGTGTGCTTGAGGTAAACGCCGTAACTTTTCCCGTGAATCGATCGGGTTGGGCTTGGTGAGGTAGTTTGGGACAAGTGGGACTTGTGTCCCTCCAAGTTTGAAATGGATTGGAGCTGTAGAACTGGTAGAAAAGCAATGGTTTCTGAGGTGCCGATGTCTAATGTTATCCAATTGGCCAGGTTTGAGGGTTCGGGAGAAATGCTTTTGGGGTGGTTCCAGTTGCTCCAGGTGAAAAGGAGCTTCCGTCACTGATTGCTAGGAGTGCCTAGAGTATGTGATTTTTTTTTTTTTTTGGGAGGGGATTTACCATACACATTCCTTTAACAATCATGCCTTTACAACAAAAAGCGTTGTAAAAGCATGCGTGGTAAAGGGGAAACCGCGTTTAAAACGCTTTCTCCACAACGCAATGCCATTACAACGCGGTTGTTCAAACGACCACGTTGTTACTACGCAATGCCATTAGATCGCAAGTCATTACAACGACTTGCAGTAGGGGGCACACTGGTATTGGATTTAAAATCCAACACCTTCCCTTCTGTTGCGTAGGAATAGTAAATACTATTCCTAAGTCCAGTGCGCCCCCTTCTGCAAGTCATTGTAATGACTTGCGATGTATTGGTATTGCGTAGTAACAACGAGGTTGTGTAACGACCGCGTTGTAATGGCACGTGATCAAATCGCATGCGTTGTAGGGAGAAAGTCATGCGTGGTTAAGACACATTCGAGGTTGCGCTGCATTGTAGAGGCATGCATGCCTCAGCGATGCGGGCCTCTGTCATACAACCATTTCTAGGAGTTTTGGGTCTGCCTTTTTCATTCAGTGGTCCTCTACAGCGTGGGGCAGAGAGTCAACCATTGGCTGTCTGAGTAATGGCATTTTGCTTGATCATGTGCACAACCACCTAAAAAGTGCACTTCAGTGTCTGGGCTGGTGGGCCAATACTTTACTGTCAGAGCTTTTTTCTTTCCATACTATATGCTTTTTGTAGTCATTAGTGTGTTTCAGCTTAGTAATTCAATGCCAATAGCCCCTTTTTTTTACCAATAGGAATCATATTTTTCTGTGCTCTACAGTAAATCTATAAAGTCTATTTATACCTGTTCAAAGTACACCTGCCTGCAAGGAAGCACCCATACTTTTCTATCCAAATGATAAGCAGTGTTTTTTTTTTTTTTTTAAGTGTCAAAATTACTATTGTAAGCATGTAGCCGCTATTTGTCCTGCAGTGTTTTTTCTGTCAGCCTGGCTACACAGCGCAGCTGTCTGCAAACGTAGTGTTTGTTGACAATCATTTAATATTCACATAGTGTGGGTTTAGGATTCGCCCCAGAGGGGGTCTCACCCCCCCGCCCCCCCTTCATCGTTTTGGCTGTTTAGTGAATCATTCCATGTTCTATTTACGAAGTACATGCAGTACAATGCATAATTGCACTCTCTCACTATACATTCACTTCATTATGTCACACATGCAATGTACACACTTTCTTTTCCTGTTTTTGCAGCCAGTATGCTTTTATGTTGTCCGGACTCCTGTTCGAGCCTGACTTTAAAATGGGCCCATTGTTGGGTAGATTCTGTTGCAGATCAGTACAGCCTACCCCAAAATGACCAAAGTCTTGCGAGATCAACAACAAAAGTCCCAAGCTTGCGGTACTTCAGGCTAAGTAAGGGCATCCATCTCCCGGTCAGGCCACCCAAAAGGGCTGCGAGTTGAGGCTACCTTGTCTGAAGCATATACATTTTTACCTAAAATCGTTTGAGTGCTGCTTATCATTGAGGTACACACCTTACATTTTCCCATCCCCCTTTCAATTGGCTTAACCCTTGACCTTACATCATACTTTCTTTTCCACACATCACTAAAATGGGGAAGATAACTCCTGGGTCATGAGTGGTGTGGGAGAAAGGCACCTACGGTATGCTGTGTGTTTGTGTACATAATACACAAATACATTTTTTTACTTCCTGTGCATTGGGTATTTTAACAAAATAATCACATTTACATATCGGCATCCCTCTTTTAATGATGGTTACATTTTCAAACAGACGTACATAAAAATTGAAGGGGTTTTGAAAGATGTTTTACGCTACTGTTCATTCAGTTTCGTAGTCACATCCACATGTTGGCATAGAAATGTGTAGAAATGTAGAACTGAGGGATTGGAGCAGGGCAAGAATGTTGTATAAAAGCCTCTCAACCGGATGACGCTATGATTTATTTTGTGTGTGCCTACTAATTAGCAGATCCAAAGTTCGAACCTGTCTCTGCGTTGCTGATCATGTGTTTGTCAAACTAATCACAATAAAGAGTGGAAAGCATTAGATTGTCTTTACTTTTTATTCGATAGCTGCTCTAAGTGAAGTGACAGTGTCCCTTATTTGGAAAAGCCAGAGGGATCAAAAACAAATTGCTACGTTCTCATTTCTTAGTGGCACATGGCAAGACTTTTCAGTGCCTCTTGCATTATTTCCATGAAATCTTTCTGAACCCTAGGTAATATGCCTCCAAAATTTACAGGATATTGTCAAAGTTAAGATATGTGATTAGATTAACAAAATCTAATTCTGTGTAGTTAACATTCAGAAGGCTGAAGTTCTGACAAGCCATAGTATACTCACCTTCCTGGATTAACCATGGGTGTAATAAACAACTTGGGACTCAGTATACTGGTCAGTCTCTCCCTATCAATGCGGCTGAATTAGCCAAAGTTATTGAAAGTGTCACAAAATTCATGGATCTGAATTGGCACCTATCCATTTCAATTACCAGCAGACTCAATAATAGCAAAATATTAATTTTACCCAAACGTATCATCCATTGTTCCTTGCACATAGATCTGTTCCAGGAGTTTCCCAATCACATTTCACTGAGTAGGCAACATGCACCAAATAAGGTTCTTAATCATGTCTATTGGATCTGAGTGGAACCGAGTCGTCCGCTGTAGAATCAATGCAGACACCAAAATGTTTTTAAAAGTACATCTCTAGACCTATACAGGGCAGGATCTGAATAGTCATGGATTGTCATGAAAACAACCTTTTATTCCTTCCACTTGTATTCCAAAATTATGCCTCGTATAATATTTAATCGTCTATGTATTAGAAAAAAAGTTTATTAATTTTTTATTGATAATACAACGGAAGATAAACCGTAAAGATATTTAGTACAGTACGGTTGACTTATTGTATTCTCTACTCTCCCAACACCCCAACATGTTATCCAGAACATCACATTTCTCTCTCATGTAAAATGCACTACCCCTTTCAATTCTCTGTTAATAGGCCGCCTCTTTGCCATAGGTTTAAAACTTGCATATTTGTTAGTAATTAGATCTCTGGAGGGCTCTATACTTCTGAACAATGTTTCGAAGGACATTAGCTCTTTTGTCCTTACACTTTTGTTCACTGGAGACATTGTCCAATGTCTGAGTTGGAAGCATTTTGTCTCCTTTTCTATTCCCTGCAAATCTACCTTACACTTTTCGAATTTCTTGGTCATAAAAAATCTTTTAGCAAACTGCAATTCCCTGACTGCCAGTGGATAAATACCCTGTCATTCTTTCCCCGTGGCCTCTTTATCAGTAGCGACTACTAAAACGTTTTCGTTTAACGACAAAGTTTTAAGCATTTTTACATTTTACTCAAAATTGAATTTGAAGTTTACTGTGTTGCCGTCACAGTCTGTTGGCCGCTTCGTCTGTGCCTGCGGCTCCAGCCCTTTGCTGCCAAGCCTTCAACAGAGAATTTGTTTATTTTTGTAAATCACATTTGTATCTTTTCATATCGTGTAGCAGTGTTTAATGCGGTCATCATTGCAACAACCCAGCCTGAATCAAGTGTCACTACTGCAGGGAAGAATTGTTTCTCCTGTGAAATAAATGATGCATTTCAAAAATTGTATCAAAAACCGACTGCTCACTATGTACCTCTGAATCAATAAACCTCGATTTTTGTAACGGTTGTTCTCATAATCATTTTAAAAGTCGGTGATTGGGTACTAGAGCTGGTGAGTGGTCAAGAGCATTGCTGTAATATGCAGCTTATGATATCATCATTTTATTGAAGTGGCTGAATATTCTGTAAGAGCGACTGCTAGGGTGGTGGTTGAGCACCCCCTAAACGACGGTTGGACGTCCCGACGCCTTGCCACAGAGATCGGGCTTGGATATTTTACAGGTTGGGAGAGCTGACAGGCCTGAAGGTTAAGAATCTATTCGGAGTACGGTGTCCAAGAAAAGGATATCTTGCAAGAAAAAAATGTATACTCCACCTAAGTAATATTTATGGGGTAAAAAATCAACAAGGATGGGGGAAGTAGGAAATCATAAGCATGCAAATAGATGCTTCCACTCCAAATCTAGACTGCATTATTATGAAGCTTCAACGAACTGATTAGCAGTAGAGTGCTGAACTGTGGATGAGACCTACAATACAATTTCAGTGTTTAGAAGGTAGTTTGGTCTACTGGGGACATCGTTTCTGATTGTGTAGGTGATTGGGGTCCCCTTAAATAATGTCTATAGTTACTTTCTAAACTGCAAGAGGTTTGCAATGGTTCCAGTGGTGATGTGGATGTAGTTCCAGATCCTGGGTGCTTAAATGCATAAAGGTGTTTTTGCTTTTGAATGTGTAAGTATCTAATTTGGCTGTGTTTGCCTAAGCTGGTTATTTTCAGAGCCAAGTACTCCGATTGTTTCTTATGGCCTTTTAGTTTATGCAAAAGTCATGGGCTTGGAGGGAAACCCCATTTAGTTCCTTCAGTACTGAGGTGGCAAGTTTGAACTTGAGGCATTTTGAGTCGTAGTGCTGGCTATAGGATGCCTTATAGTCGTTCCAATGTTGTCAGGGAAGCTGTTGTGCAGAACTTTGCCACCCTTCAGATTAGAATGGAATATTGCTATATAGTCTGCTTCGAGTCCTAAGTGTTTCACTTATTTCTGGAGAAGAGAGCCGATACCATGCTTTCTTGGTTATTTTTCTTTTTTAAAGGAGTTTTGTCGAAGGTGAATGCAAACTATTTTATGTTGGCTTTCAGCTGAGTGATTAAACAGTTAAGATTTGTGTTGAATAGCCAAGCTTGAATCTGTGCTCTTGGCGGTCATGAGAAATTCTACTTTTGTCAGGGTGAGCTTCAGGTAGATTCTTGACATCCAATTAAAGATTGGATTGAGGCAGGTTTGGAGTTTTTTTGATTTTACAACAAATACAGAAGAGAAGCATGAACATTTTTTAGTACAGTACTGTTGACTTATTGTATTCTCGTTTTCTTACAACTACCATTCTCTACCCTCCACCCAACACCATAACATGTTATCCGGGACATCACATCTCTCTCTCATGTAAAATGCATTACCTCCTTAAGTTCTCCATTAATAGACCGCCTCTTTGCCTTGACTTTCTATTTGAAGTTTCTCCTTGAATCGTTCTTTCTGGTTCCCAGTAGAACCTTGGTGACCTTAAAGGTTTGGGACATGTTTATTCTGGCGAGATTTTTGGGAAGTGATCTATTAGTGGTGTCCAAGTGGCACTAAATGTCCTCATCATTTAGATCATGCGTATTAGTTCTCGTCGACATTAATGACCATAATCTTCTAGAGCATTGTAAGATTTCAGGTGGCTTCATTTTCTTTCTGTTTAATGTCATTTCTTGCTTAGCTGTTAGTAGGATTTTCAAAATGGATGCCCAGTCATTTTGCAGACGTTCTTCCCAATTTGCCAACTTTCCACCCAGGATTACTATCCGGCATCATTTGGTATAGGCAATCAAACAAGTCTTTTAATGTGGCTTAATACTTCTTTCTAATAAATTCTTATTATCGGGCATGTCTGCCAAATATGGATCATTGTTCCTTCCCTGTTGCATCCTCTCCAACGTTTACCTTTTAAGTGTGGATATACCAGGGTGGGTAAGCTTTATTTGATCTCCAGGATCTTAAAAGCAACATACAATACATAACAAAGTAACAATAAATAGTTATACTTAAAATCATACATGACTACATGGTAAAAACGTTATATAAAATTCTAATTACTAGTCGTGTTAGCCACAATTGTCTGAGGGCAGAGAGTAATCAACCTAAATGGACAATCCTTGTACAAATACTCTTAATCAAAACCCGGTCTCTCTCTTTTATACGAATTATCTAGACTAACCTTACAAGTGTGGATATAGTTGTTTACGTTTCTGGGGAGTCCTGCAGTAATTATGCATGATTTTATACCATGTTTCCCCTCCCAGGATACTATGGGTTGTTTTTAGATGTCTCTCCATAGTCTTTCCCATTCCCCCTCTGTTATGTCTTCCCCCTGACATATTTGCCCATTGATGCATAAATGGCCACTCCTGATTTTGTTTTTACTTTAGTTTTAAAGCTTGCATATTTTACCTTAAATTCTACCTTACACTTTTCTAATAGTTTAATCTCTTGGTTTTGAAAGGATCTTTCAGCAAACTGCAATTTCCTGACTGCCAGTGGATAAATAGTGTACCATCCAATTCAGCAGTGAAGTTCAGTTTAAAATGTACTGGGGGTGAATGGTGATAGGAATGTTGTAATCGCTTCAGATGTTTTCAGCGTGACCCATATGTTCGAGGCATATGAGCTGCAGATCACACACTGAGGATAAGATCGCCATCTGGTGTTGGGCTCGGATGATTGCAGGTTGTTGTTGTCTTCGGAAGAAGCCTTTGGTCACGAGGATGGTGACTCCTCCCCTGGACAACAGTGCGCATGGGCATCCACTCCATCGTCAGATTGTTTTTTTCCGCCATTGGGTTCGGATGAACTTTTTTCCGCTCCAGCAGAAAACTTCTAGCAATCAATTTAACTCCTTAATCTTCATTCCATCGACGTCGACATCAACTCGGACCGGTTCCGCAAGCGGCTGATGGACAGGACACCATTCAAGAAATGCCCCCAGTGTGGAGCGAAGTTCCCCCACAGTGACCACCACGAGGTTTGTAACCTCTGCCTGTCGCCGGAACACAACGAGTCCACCTGTCCAGCTTGTTCCGCTTTCCGTTCGAAGAAGACCCTCCGGGACCGAAGAGCTCGACGCCATATTATGGCCAAACCAGCTCCAGAACCGGAGGACATCTTTGCTCAAGATGTTCCCGAAGACGACACCGAAGACCTCGAGATCGTGTCCGAGGCCGACGATTCCGATGACCTCATCACTCCAGGGCAGCGTGTGAGTACCACCCCCCCTGCCCCTGCCCCATCCAAAAAAACATTGGTCAAGACTCCGCCAGCTGGGCCCAGTCGCGACCGGAAATCCTCTTCAGAAGCCCCGCCCTCGGGCCCGGCTCCGAAGACATCTAAGCCTGTAGGTGGCTCGGGCTCGAGCAAACCTCACCTGATTGTGCCTTTAACACCCAAAAAACCACTGTCGGCACCGAAACAGGCTCCAAGACCGAAATCTCCTTCGGCACAGAAACGTTCCTCGGCACCGAAGTCTCCACCGGCACCGAAACGTTCTTCGACATCGATGCCTAAAAGTCCCTCGGCATCGAAGCATACATCGGCACCGAAGCATACATCGGCACCGAAAACTCAGTCGGCTCCGAAAAATCCATCGGACCCAACACATCCTTCGGCACCGAAAACATTATCGGCACCGAAAACATTATCGGCACCGAAAACTACGCCCACACTGAAAAAAGCTCAGACAGACCCGAAGCGGACATCGCAGCCCCCACCTTCGGAGCCAGATGAACTTTTTCGACCAGATCCTACTCAAAAGCGGATCTACATCAATCCTGACACTGGACATGTGACTGCCATCCCATATAAAAAGCGGAAGCTGGACATTACACCTCCCCCAGCTCCCATACGGAAAAAGGACTGTGCCACTTCACCACTTCGTCCTTCCTCTCCTGTATTACCTTCTAACCCGTCCCCCCCTCCTCCTCCTGATTCTCCTTTACCTTTACCATCTCCCTGTCATTCACCCCCTCCACAGGATGATGATGATGACTTAGGGGGAGGGGCGGACCCTGATTTCTTTAATTATCCTGTTGAACCAACCGACCCGTTTACTTTGCCAGACACAGCACCGGCAGATGACTGGTCTTATCCAATACCTGACATGCCTGACCCCACTACCTACCCCTCCAAGCCCTCCCCTCCTGATGACCACCTAGGGTTTGGCCAACTGATAAACAGGGCAGCAACATTCCATGGTGTCACTATGCACACAGACCCCCTTGAGGAGGATTTTCTCCTCGATACCTTTGAACAGTCACAAAAAACTGTTCATATACTTCCCATGATTAAAGGGGTTATAAAGCATGCCACTGACGTCTTTAAAGACCCTGTTCGAGCGAGGGTTCTCAACCCCCGCATCGAAAAAAAGTACCGACCAGCCCCGCAGGACCCTGCATACATTAAAGCCCAGCTCCCTTTAGACTCCTTGGTCGTATCAAATGCCAGGAAGCGCGTTAACTCACAGACTACTGGAGAAACGCCCCCCCCAGACAAGGAGTCTAAGCTTTTAGAGGCCTCAGGAAAACGAGTCGCCGCACAGGCGGCGAACCACTGGCGTATTGCCAATACCCAAGCCCTGTTAGCCCGGTATGACAGGGCACATTATGACCAACTTGAGGACCTCATCCAACATCTGCCTGAACCCTTTAAGTCCCAGGCCACTGACCTCATTCAAGAAGGCAAATTAATATCTAATGCCTCCATTAAATGCGCCTTAGATGCGGCAGACACTGCTTCTAGGGCGGTCAATACTAGCGTCTTACTCAGGCGTCATGCCTGGCTCCGTATTTCCGGTTTTAAACCGGAGGTTCAAACCGCAATACTAGCTCAACCTTTTAACCAGGAGCAGCTATTCGGCCCTGCAGTGGATACTGCATTAGAAAAAATGAAAAAGGATAATGAAACTGCCAAGTCTATGGGAGCACTGCAGTCTCCTCAAAACCGGGGTTCATTTCGTCGCTCCTTTTATAGAGGAGGCTCCAAAAACACATCAACTGAGACCACGTCCACCTTTAAAAATTCTGGACAAACGTCCCCTAACGGAGGTTATTTCCGGGGAGGTTATAGGGGAAACAATAACAAAGGTCGAGGGCGGGGCAGCAACAACAACACCCGCACCTCACCAGCCACCAAACAGTGACTTGCCACCACTCCCCCCAGACCATTCCACTCCTGTCGGGGGGCGACTCCAACAATTCCTACCTGTCTGGACTTCCATCACCACAGACAGATGGGTAAGACAAATTATCCAGTCTGGCTACTGCCTCGAACTCATACAATCCCCCCCAAACATACCACCCAAACAACGTCCAATGTCCTTACATCATCTCTCTCTCTCCTCAAACAAGAAGTTCAATCCCTGTTACAAAAACATGCGATAGAACCAGTTCCCCTTCAACATCAGGGAAAAGGGGTATATTCTCTATACTGCCTCATTCCCAAAAAGGACAAAACACTAAGGCCCATACTGGATCTCAGACTACTAAACCAGTATATACATTCGGATCATTTTCATATGACCACTCTCCAACAAGTCCTCCCACTGTTACAACAGGGAGACTTCCTTGCCACATTAGACCTCAAGGACGCATACTTTCACATCCCTATGCATCCCGCTCACAGAAAATATCTACGATTTGTGGTAGATGGGCAACACTATCAATTTACAGTTCTCCCATTCGGAGTAACAACGGCACCCAGAGTGTTCACCAAGTGCCTAGCAGTCGTGGCAGCGCATCTCAGAAGACAACAGATCCATGTCTTCCCCTATCTGGACGATTGGCTCATAAAAGCCAACACATACCAAAAATGCGTACTCCACACTCATCGCACAATTCAAACTCTCCACGATTTGGGATTCACTATCAACTACCCCAAATCCCACCTACAACCCTCCCACTTACATCAGTATCTAGGAGCAACCATAGATACCTCCAAAGCCATTGCTTATCCCAGCAACGCCAGGATAGCCAGTATACAAAATCTCATCTCTCAATTTCAAACTCATCCATCTCTTCCAGCAAGAGTATTCATGCAGCTCCTAGGCATGATGGCGTCATGCATCTCCATAGTCCCACACGCACGACTTCAAATGCGTCCCTTACAGGAATGTTTAGCACAACAGTGGAACCAAGCTCACGGACAACTTACCGATCTGGTGTTGGTGGACAGTCGCTCACTTCGCTCACTGAAATGGTGGAACACCATCAACCTGTCCAAAGGGCGACCGTTCTTAGAGCCTCTTCCACAAGTTGTGCTAACTACAGACGCATCTCTCACAGGGTGGGGAGCCCACCTCCTTCACCATACCACTCAGGGCAGATGGACCAGTCAACAAAAACTGCTCCACATCAACCCTTAGCAGTGTTCTTAGCAGTGTTCTTAGCACTAAAATCCTTTCAAGTTCACCTCAAGAACAAAACTGTCCTCATACGCACAGACAACATGACGACAATGTATTATATACAGAAACAGGGAGGGACACACTCTCTCCAACTGTCCCAACTGGCACAGCAAATCTGGAGATGGGCAATTCCCCAAAACATCTACCTGTTAGCAGAACATCTCCCAGGGATCCACAATCAAGTGGCCGACCTCCTAAGTCGCCACACACAACAAATCCACGAATGGGAACTACACCCCAAGGTTCTACTCCCCTTCTTCCAAAAGTGGGGACAACCGGACATAGACCTGTTCGCCACTCCCGAAAACACAAAATGCCCAACCTTCGCCGCCAGGTTTCCACACCCACAGTCGAAGGGCAATGCCCTATGGATGAACTGGTCAGGCAGATTTGCGTACGCCTTTCCGCCTCTCCCACTAGTTCCATTTGTGGTACGCAAACTGAAACAACAATCGCTAACGCTAATACTAGTGGCTCCCACTTGGGCACGTCAACCGTGGTTCACCACACTTCTGGAACTATCTTTAGTTCCACATCAAAAGCTACGCCTCTCCCCGGATCTATTAACCCAGAACCATGGAGAAATCAGACACCCAGATCCTCAAACACTGAACCTAGCGATCTGGCTCCTGAAGTCTTAGAGTTCGGTTACCTCAATCTACCTCCAGACTGTATGAATATCATAAGGGAAGCCAGACGCCCTACTACTAGAGCGTGTTATGCCGCGAAATGGAAACGATTTGCCATCTACTGCGCTAATAATGACATACATCCATTGGATGCTTCCATCCAAAACATCATTTGCTATCTACTACACTTGCAAAGATGCAATCTAGCGTATTCCTCTATACGTTTACACCTAGCAGCCTTGGCAGCCTACTTGCAAAATAGGCAACACCTGTCCCTTTTTAAGGTACCAGCCATCAAAGCGTTTATGGAAGGTCTCAAAAGAATTCTTCCCCCAAGATTGCCACCTGCACCAGTGTGGAATCTCAATGTGGTTCTAACAAGACTCATGGGTCCCCCATTTGAACCGATGCACAAATGTGAGTTGCAATTCCTAACATGGAAGGTAGCTTTCCTTATCGCAATCACTTCCCTGCGCAGAGTAAGTGAAATACAAGCCCTTACACTAGAGGAACCTTTCTTACAACTACACCGTAACAAAGTGGTTCTTAGGACAAACCCTAAATTTCTTCCAAAAGTGATTTCCCCTTTCCACCTTAACCAATCAGTAGAGCTACCAGTCTTTTTCCCAAACCCAGACTCCGTAGCTGAAAGGGCCCTACATACCTTAGATGTCAAAAGAGCCTTGCTTTATTACATCGACAGGACAAAACCCTTTCGAAAGACAAAACAACTCTTTGTTGCTTTCGCACCACCACACAAAGGCAACCCGATCTCCAAATCAGGCATAGCCCGGTGGATAGTTAAATGCATCCAAATATGCTACCTCAAGGCTAAACGTACACTTACAGTTCCCCCTAGGGCGCACTCCACGCGTAAAATAGGGGCTTCTATGGCCTTCTTAGGTAACATTCCCTTAGAAGACATTTGCAAGGCAGCCACGTGGTCTACCACGCATACCTTCACTAAACACTATTGTGTTGACGTGCAGGCCAAACAACAGGCCTCCGTGGGCCAGGCTGTCCTAAAAACTTTATTTCAAGCTGCTGCAACGGATACAGGCGACCACCGCTAAGGGGAAGCACTGCTGTATAATCTATCCTCAGTGTGTGATCTGCAGCTCATATGCCTCGAACGGAATATGCTACTTACCAGTATGCATCTGTTCTTGGCATGTAGAGCTGCAGAGTCACACACGCCCGCCCGCCTCCCCGGGACCTGTATCTGTTCCAGCATCCGTCTTACTTAGACATTACACATGGACATCCTTTCTTTCATTTCTATACACTCCATCTTTTCCCATCATGGCGAAAAACAATCTGACGATGGAGTGGATGCCCATGCGCACTGTTGTCCAGGGGAGGAGTCACCATCCTCGTGACCAAAGGCTTCTTCCGAAGACAACAACAACCTGCAATCATCCGAGCCCAACACCAGATGGCGATCTTATCCTCAGTGTGTGACTCTGCAGCTCTACATGCCAAGAACAGATGCATACTGGTAAGTAGCATATTCCTTCCATGACTAGTAGTGTGATGTCAGGTACTTGTACAACAGCGCTATTCCCATATAGGACCAGTATTTTTCCATCTTCTGGAAAGACCATTTGGATGCTCTTTGCAGTTGGGCCACACTATATTTCTCTTACTCGTGGAGGCCTGGAGAACAGCATCCTTCCAATTCTCTACAATAATGCCCTTGATAGCCTACGTTTAGGGTTTTGCCAGATAAATTTGTCACAAGCGGTTTGTAATAGTAGCTTGTTTTGTCTAGGTATAGTTATTAGTAGGGTTTGGGAACAAATCTAGCAATCTGGGGAATATTTCCCTTTTAAGCGCATCTTTGAAATAAACAGCGGGCTCTCCAAATTATCTGGTTGATAGCCCTATACAGGCTGTGTATTGTTGGAGTGATATGTACTCTAAGAACTTGGCACTCTTTGGTCCCTTTAAAAGGTGTGAGTGCTTCCAAGTTACTACTGGTGTTTTGGCTAATTTTCATCCCTATGACCTAGCGATTCACTGAGGATGCCTAACTTGCTCCTGTGCATTTGTTATATTATTGGACAAAACCTGACTTTCATCATAACTTGCTGCGGGAAAAATTTGATTTTTCAACCAGATGGAGGACCCTAAATGTTATCAAAGGTTTGACCCCAGATTGGTCTGGTTCCACCAAAAAGGGCATGCAGGTTTATAATCAGTTTGTTAGGATTTTTGTGAATATTTTGAGGCCTGTGTTTAACAGAGAGATCGGGTCCATATGATGATCTTTGTTACTTTGGTCTGCCAGGTTTATGCACAGGATCTATGTTGGTTTCTTCCATAGTTTCACTCACCTTGGCTGTTTCCTGAAAAGTGTTGTACAATTTTAAGGGAGGAGCAACTATTGAGTAAAATCTATTTAATAAAATGCTTTCCTTAAAACTTCTATTCCAGAAGATATTTTTTGGGAAGAAGACTTTTTGTAGCCCTTTCTACTTCCTTGACCGAAACAACCTTTTTAAAAAAATCTTCCCTAGTTTGTGAGGCAAAGGAGGTAAGTTTAATGACTGTAGAATCTGAACCTTATTCTGAACATCTGGCTTTTGCCTCTTAAGATACTGCTAGTATAGTATAGGAAGCCCTGAAAAAAGATCTTGGTTCACCCTCAAAGGTCCTCCGCCAGACCTCTGCGCTTGCCTCCACACAAAATCAGCTACCTTTCAGAAAGCTTCAGGCATCCACCAGGGACCCACATTTGGTCCAAAGACAGGAGTTCATCTGACCCTTATCTACCCTCCAAGGTCCAGTCCTCAACCAGCCAAAAATGTCCGACTCCTCAGTGATTTGGAGGGGGGGGGGGAGAAGTAGGTCGCCCCCTACTCCTTCTGGCTACTCCCCTGCCTCTGTTTGATCGTAGTGGCAATCTTACGGAACGTGGGAAGCACCAAATTGAAATTTCAGGTTTGTAGACCGCAGGAGTACCTGTTCTCTTTAGATAGTGTTTCCAACAGTAACACCCTACCGTGATTGATTAGTTTGGTAAAGGTTGAGTCCCACCAATTATCCCCTAAAACGAATCTCACGAGAGGTTGACCAAATCCTAGTTTTTCAAATATTCGGCTTCCCCGGAATTGTTTGCTATTGTTTGGAGTACCATATTTCCTGCAAAATATAGATTCAAAAACTCAATTGATTTTCAAAACCAAGTAGACTGAATTTTTCGGACCCTGAAATAAATGTTTCATATCCCCTCGCACAGCTTTGTTGGCTACCAGACGCTCCAAAAATAAAATGTTATACTTTTATGTAAGTTTTCAAATCAGACAAAAGCCCCAGACCAATCTACTTTAGAATCTGGCAAAGAATTACATACCCAGTGAAACCCTGAGATCAAACAGGGCAATCCCGATCACACAAACGAGGATCAACAGAAAAACATAAGGACAAAAAAACATTTGTGTCACAGACACACAACTCTGTGGTTGGATCAGAAGATTCCACCAAACCTGAGAGCCTTCAGAAGAAATTTGAGTTACTTTAGAGAAGCCTTCCCCTGCAATCCCATCACCACTGAGATACACCTTCCTACAAGGCAGGCTTCAAAAAATCTACTCGCCCACTTGCTTTTATCATGTCGAGCTATTTTTAGCACCTACTATTCCTATGAGTAAACTCAGGCTGGAAAGAAACAGGTGTTCTGTTCATGCAGAAAGTGAATGAGCATTAAAAATGCCATTAAATCTTGACACATTTGCCATCTGCTCAAGGAAAGAGGTCAAATGTCAGTTTGTCTTTAAACTAATTGCTGCTTGTAAAATGAGGTTTATTTTTAGGTCTCGCCTAGCGAGCGCAGCTGCTTCGCCTTGGCGAGACTCTATTGTCGTCTCTTTCGTTCGCGAAGGGAGACAAACCATGTGCACTCACGGACAGGCGATGTGCACGCGCATGGCGTCTCCCACCGCGCGCTTGATTTATTACAGCTCGGCCTCTCGCTCCCTCTCTGCGCGCACGCTGTTTTCCTGCTCGCGGTTATGAAGGTAAAGGTCGACCCTTCGGTGTGTACCTTAATTTGCTTCACATTTGACTTGTTTGTGGGTGCGGACGGAGTCGCGATGCTGCAGCGTTTCTTGTGTTTTGCTTCAAGAGCACTAATATTGATCGTGCAAAGTGTCCCGGAAATATCTCCACACTTGTGAAGTCGGTCTAGCCATTGATTCCCTCCACCCCGATGCGACTTGCGAGACACACACTGCCCGATTTAATGTGATGGTTTCCTGACGAGCAACCATTAAACCACGCTCCTCTTTCTGCTGCACTTTGACTCCGGTTACTAGATGATGTCTCGCCACGGAAGCAGTGCTCCAGCCCTGCGCTTATGTGTTTGAGCAAATCGCTCTTATTCTAATCTTGTTGTTCAATTGGGACGACAAGTGAAGTGAACCAGGAAGAGAAACCAGAATGCACAGGGTTGTGCTCCACTCCAGTACTAGAACACGGTTTCCTTCGTGATATGGAGTCATCTGGAGAGACCTTACCTTTGACCTCAAACTCTGATCCTATCTCATGATACTGCCTTTATCACTGACAGGTGGTACACGAAACTACATTTTGCACATGAAGGGACATGGCAATGGGGCGCCTCGTTGGGGCGGGGGGGAGGTCAGTGCACTGCTCGTGAGATACACCTTCGGCGCAGTGCAGCCTTCCGCACATCATATGCCGAAGGTCTGAGTTACCTTGCGGGATACTTACTGTCAACCACGGGAAGTTGCGAATTTTGTTTAGTCTGTACTGCATGCATGAAGTTTTCAAACACGCTCTCCATTGTATTAAAGATAACCATTGAATTATTTTGAATTTAAACTGAGCCAGGCATTTTAAAGGGGTTTAGAAATGCATTAAGAGTGCTAATATTAACATGGGTGTGCGCGAGAGCTTTCACAGGTGACGTAATGGGCACGCGTGGCTTATATATCTGAAGCAAAACCGAAATAAGATGGGAAAAAATGATGTACTGACATTAATCCCCTCTGGGTCGGCTGGTGGAGGGGTGACACACAGAAGTACAGTGAGCAGGGGACATCAACCTTTGTACTGTTGTAACTTGCATCATAAGTAGTGGTGTGCGGCAGCAACGCGGTGCAGGTGTAATAAACCTTTAGCCACTGTCTATCACAATGCTGTCTCCATGCGTCGCACCGTGATGTGTCCCTTAGGATTATGGCAGAAGTATTTTGATACTGCCTCTCATCCCGTATGCATGGACCATGCCATATGCGCACCCTTTTACAAAAATGGGAACTGTAGTTTTCTTGCCTCGGTCGATCCTGCGTCTGCGGTCTTGCCCCCTACTTTTTTCTTGCACACTTTTCTTTTTCATAGATCAAACAAGTTTTTTGTACAGCAGACGTGCTGAACTCGCACATTTGAAGGTGCTCTCATATGTGATAATGAAGAAAATGGGCGCTCAATGAATTAAATTATTTGTCCATGATCACATGATTTGAAACCAGTTTATGGGTCAAGAGCTTTACAAATTGGTCAAGTAGATTATTTAAGTCACTAGACCTGCAGGTCTAGCAATATTTTAATAATTTTTTTAGGCTTGCCAGGGATAGTGCCCCCCCCAAAAAAAGTAAGTGCACACCTCTCTGAAGGTGCCTCGTCAAGGTCAAGCAACAACTCTTGATGCAGTAGGGAGAAAATAGTGCGGTGAACTAATCACTTCAAACATACTAGCATTACGAAATGTCTTCTTAGCACAAGCCTATGAATTCAAAACCACTTTATAAATACGTTGGTCCTCTCTTGTTGTACCACCCTTTAATGAAGCACAAAGCAGGAATACTCTTTCCTTAGAACTCTTTTTGCTTTTGCCGTAAGCTTCGGGAACTGGATTATGAAGAATACTTCACATGTGGTGTTAATGTATGCTGATAACACTTTTTAGTCTTAGTAGAAGCAGGATTCGGTTCCAAACCCCCTATAAGGGTGGGAGCGTTTCTGGAGTAGTGTCTGACCATCACACATTCGGAGAAAACCTGGTTATTTCCCGGTGAGCCCTGACCAAAAGTAGGGAAATGTACACACATGAGAATGTGCAATGGGAAACTGAATACTTTAGATACCTGGGGATCTAGGCGGGATGTACTACGGACAAGTAGAAGCAGGATTCGGTTCCAAACCCCCTATAAGAGTGGGAGCGCTTCTGGAGTAGTGTCTGACCATCACACATTCGGAGAAAACCTGGTTATTTCCCGGTGAGCCCTGACCAAAAGTAGGGAAATGTACACACATGAGAATGTGCAATGGGAAAATGAATACTTTAGATACCTGGGGATCTAGGCGGGATGTACTACGGACAAGCAGTTGGCCTATTACATGGATGGAGTAGCAGAGGAAATTATGGGTTCAGTCAAATTCTGAATACATTTCTCACTCTGATCATGTGTAGAATTACAATAGCCACAATGGTGTAGTGCCAAGGTGGCTACCTGCCATACCATACTCCCTGTGTCCCCCCGCCCCTTAGAACCTGAGACATTTAGAGAGCTAGATAAACTGCGATCACCAGGGTCTAGGCTGGAAAGAGAAGTCTGGTATATCTAGGGATGTCAAAGCTGAACTGTGTGGCGAGTGGTCTTAGACTTCTCGACTTCAAACACTTTTACCTCGCTATGCAACTCCAACATGCAGGTGGGGCATGATTGAGGTCAACAACTAGGAAAAGGACTACTGGATGGGACCCAGGGGCTGTCCATTTGAGAGAACTACTGACGATGAATGGAACCATTCCTACTCAACTCTTGGACACGGTTTGCCCGTTGGATAGCATGTGGGAATGTGCAGTTAAAGTCATGAAGAAAAACCCTGAATAAACCTGCTATGTGTAGATGGAGCGTGCAACCTTTCAAGCATAGTGGGAAGGGTACGTCCGTAGCCAGATGGAGGGAAGGAGAGTGTGACACCCTAGGAGAGCTGTATTCGGGAGACTCCTTCAGAAGTACAGAAGAATTTTGGGGTTAGACCAGAGCAGCTCTTACAGTATGTCAAATTGTCCAATATTGCAACGGAAATCTGGACTAGTTCTAGATGACATGTAAGCAACGAAAACGTTGGTCCCACTGCTAGAAAATGTGGTTGGGCATAAATTGCTATCTGCGCTATCTTTTGTAGAAAACAGCAGAGGTGGGCTGCCCATGAGGCAACACTGGGATGCCAACTGCACAGAACCATTAACGGATACAAATTGAAAGAAAAGAGCGCAGCTTGAGGAAGTTTAGAGCAATGAAAGGTTTCAATTGGATTAATTCAGCTACCTTGAAACTAAACGGAAGCGACTCTGACAGAACGGGCGAGTACCGTCTAGAGTACTTGCAGGGTACGTATACATATACGAGGTATCTTCTAACCTACATCTCTCAAGCGGTACCCAGCCCACTGAAACCATTCAAAAGAATCCCCTTGTGTAATCCCAGATTCAAAAAAAGAGGTAAAATTAAACACAAGTTTGTGCTATTGCGCTCCGAATTAGCAGAATGATGACTCGCAATACTGGTTGCACCTCTGGGGCCTGGCTGAAAGCTTTGGAAAAAGCTGGGTGCTGGCGGGCAATATACAGATGAAGCCCTTCCGCCATGAAGATGGTGGCAGGGGGCCTTGCTGACTGGGTGGCCGCGGTTCAGAACCTGTCGGATCCTCTGGACACCAGACCCTGAAGGTGGAAAACACTGGCAGGAGTAGGCCCAGGGGCAGAACGGCTGAGACGAGAGGATGGGGCACCATTGGAACGCTGGCAGGAGTAGACCCGGGACCAGACAACTGAGACGAGAGGATGGGGCACCATTGGAGCACTGGCAGGAGTAGGACCGGGGGGGCATAACGGTGGAGACGGGAGGATGGGGCACCATTGGAGCACTGGCAGGAGTAGGCCCAGGGGGCAGAACGGTGGAGACGGGAGGATGAGGCCCCATTGGAGCACTGGCAGGAGTAGGCCCAGGGGCGGAACGGCTGGCAGGAGTAGGCCCAGGGGTGGAATGGCTGAGATGGGAGGATGGGGCCCCATTGGAGCACTGGCAGGAGAATGCCCAGGACCGGAACGACAGACTGGAGGATGGGTCACCATTGGAGCACTGGCTGGAGTAGGCCCAGGGTCGGAACGGATGATACAGGAGGATGGGGCACCATTGAAAGCCTGGCTTGAGTAGACCCAGGGCCAGAACAGTCGAGAAGGATGGGGCATCATTGAAACAATTGCAGGAGTAGGCTCGGCCGGAACGGCTGAGACGGGAGGATGGGGCACCATTGGAGCACTGGCAAGAGTAGACCCAGGGGCGGAATGGCTGAGACGGGACAATGGGGCACCATTGGAGCACTGGCAGGAGTAGGCCCAGGGGCGGAACGGCTGAGATGGGAGGATGGCGCACATTGGAGCACTGGCAAGAGTAGACCCAAGAGCGGAACGGCTGAGACAGGAGGATGGGGCACCCATGGAACACTGGCAGGAGTAGGCCCGGGGGCGGAACGGCTGAGACGGGACAATGGGGCACCATTGGAGCACTAGCAGGAGTAGGCCCAGGGGGCAGAACGGCTGAGACGGGAGGTTGGGGCACACTTGGAACACTGGCAGGAGTAGGTCCTAGGGCGCAAAGGCTGAGACGAGAGGATGGGGCACCACTGGAACACTGGCAGGAGTAGGCCCAGGGGGCAGATCGATGGTGACGGGAGAATGGAGCACCATTGGAGCACTGGCAAGAGTAGGCCCAGGGGGCAGAACGGCTGAGACGGGAGGCTAGGGCCCCATTGGAGCACTGGCAGGAGTAGGCCCAGGGGCGGATCGGCTGAGATGGGAAGATGAGGCACCATTGGAGCACTGGCAGGAGTAGGCCTAGGGGACAGAACGGTGGTGACGGAAGGATGGGGCACCATTGGAGCACTGGCAGGAGTAGGCCCAGGGGGCAGAACGGTGGAGACAGGAGGATGGGGCACCATTGGAACACTGGCAAGAGTAGGCCCAGGAGCGGATCGGCTGGCAGGAGTAGGCCCAGGGGTGGAACAGCTGAGATGGGAGGATGGGGCCCCATTGGAGCACTGGCAGGAGTAGGCCTAGGGGTGGATCGGCTGAGACGGGAGGATGTGGCACCATTGGAGCACTGACAGGAGTAGGCCCAGGGGCGGATCGGCTGGCAGGAGTAGGCCCAGGGGTAGAACAGCTGAGACGGGAGGATGAGGCACCATTGGAGCACTGGCAGGAGTAGGCCCAATGGGCAGAACATTGTAGACCGGAGGATGGGCCACCATTGGAGCACTGGCAGGAGCAGGCCTAGGGACAGAACGGCTGAGACGGGAGGATGGGGCACCATTGGAGCACTGGCAGGAGCAGGCCTAGGGACAGAACGGCTGAGACGGGAGGATGGGGCACCATTGGAGCACTGGCAGGAGTAGGCCCAGGGGGCAGAACGGTGGTGACGGGAGGATGGGGCACCATTGGAGAACTGGCAGGAGTAGGACCAGGGGGCAGAATGGTGTAGACAGGAGGATGGGGCACCATTGGAGCACTGGCAGGAGTGGGCCCAGGGGGCAGGACGGCTGAGACGTGAGGATGGGGCAGCTCTGGCAGGAGTGGTCCCAGGGGGCAGAACGGCTGAGACGGGAAGATGGGGCACCACTGGAGCACTGGCAGGAGTAGGCCCAGGGGACAGAACATTGCAGACGGGAGTATGGGGCAGCATTGGAGCTCTGGCTGGAGTAGGCTGTGGGGTGGAAGGGCTGAGACGGGAGGATGGGGCACCATTGGAGCACTGGCAGGAGTAGGCCCAGGGGTGGAATGGCTGAGACTGGAGGATGGGGCCCCATTGGAGAACTGGCAGGAGTAGGCCTAGGGGTGGATCGGCTGAGACGGGAGGATGTGGCACCATTGGAGCACTGACAGGAGTAGGCCCTGGGGCGGATCAGCTGGCAGGAGTAGGCCCAGGGGTAGAACGGCTGAGACGGGAGGATGAGGCACCATTGGAGCACTGGCAGGAGTAGGACCAGGGGGCAGAACGGTGGTGATGGGAGGATGGGGCACCATTGGAGCACTGGCAGGAGTAGGACCAGGGGGCAGAATGGTGGAGACGGGAGGATGGGGCACCATTGGAGCACTGGCAGGAGTAGGCCCAGGGGTAGATCGGCTGAGACGGGAGGATGAGGCACCATTAGAGCACTGGCAGGAGTAGGCCCAGGTGGCAGAACGGTGGTGACGGGAGGATGGGGCACCATTGGAGCACTGGCAGGAGTGGGCCCAGGGGGCAGAACGGCTGAGACGTGAGGATGGGGCAGCACTGGCAGGAGTGGGCCCAGGGGGCAGAACGGCAGAGATGTGAGGATGGGGCACCACTGGAGCACTTGCAGTAGTGGGCGCAGGGGGCAGAACGGCTGAGACGGGAAGATGGGGCACCACTGGAGCACTGGCGGGAGTAGGCCCAGGGGCGGGACGGCTGAGACAGAAGGATGGGGCACCATTGGAGCACTGGCAGGAGTAGGCCCAGGGGCGGGACAGCTGAGACGGGAGGATGGGGCACCATTGCAGCACTGGCAGGAGTAGACCCAGGGGGCAGAACGGTGGTGACTGGAGGATGGGGCACCATTGGAGCACTGGCAGGAGTAGACCTAGGGGGCAGAACGTTGGAGACAGGAGTATGTGGAACCATTGGAGCACTGGCAGGAGCAGGCTCAGGTGGCAGAACTGCTGAAACGGGAAGATGGGGCACCACTGGAGCACTGGCAGGAGTAGGCCCAGGGGCGGGACGGCTGAGACGGGAGGCAGGGGCACCACTGGAGAGCTGCCCGGTGGATGTCTCAGGGCATCTTTTGGAGGGTTAGCACGACCAGCACTGGTAAGTCTACCAGGAGGACCCCGAATATGGAAAGAAAGTTCATGACCAGAGTCGGTGACATCTGAGGTTCCAGGAGAACACTGGAACAAGACTGTGTGCATCTACGTGTATGTATCTGACTGAGCTTACAGTTCTCTAAGGTACAGGGGGGCCTCAAAATGTGAACTCTCATCCCTGTATTGACCATACCGGTACTATTTTTGTAAGGATGCAGATTACGTGCTTTTTGGGAAAATGAGCAAGTAATAAAGTTTAAAACAAAAACTGCACATGTGATGAATACTAAACACAACAAATAGCCGCCTGAGGAGTGACGCTGCCCTGGTGTAACTGACACATGAAGCACAGCTGCGCACGAACATCTAGCGTGCCCACGCTGTAGCTGTCAGTTTCGCGGCGCTGTAGGCGCTAGGGCGGGAAGCCTCTGGAGTTCTCGTCAGCGTTCAGAGCTTTGGAATGTACCACAAGCATGTACTTGCTATCACAGCCAGGACAGAATTGAGGTCGAAAGCAGAGTCGGAATCTGCGGTAAAATAACATCTCTCTATAATACACTAAGCCAGCATAGCAAGTGAGCAGAGCTCGCCTTCGCCGAGAGTGCCTGGGACGAAACCGCATTTGGGTCCCTCCCGTTCACCCTCTTCAACTGTCTGTGTTGGGGAAAAAATGGGAGGGGAAGGAGGAAGGCAAGACATAGGAAGAAAGTAGAGTGCATTCACCGTCACTAGCAGCCTCCAGAAACGGTATTTACGGTAACTTTTCTTTGGAGCCCATGTCAGAAGAAGAATGCTGCGGGCAGCGTCTGCGCCCCTCCGAATGCCCCGCTGTTACTTGCTAAAGGCCAACCCTGCGAGGGTGCCCGAGCCTCTTCAATTAAATATTGAAATAATGGGTCGAAGTCTGCGTATTTTACTTCAGGGTCTTTGACAGTGTCCCGTAGAACAATCCCTCTAATTCCAGCCCACCCTGTGCTTCGTGTAACATGGTTCTGTTTACTAACGCACAGAGCAGCCCAGTGTTCTAACACCATTGACATCAAAATGATCCCCTAGACCATGCTGTTTCACCGTTTACATGTTTACAATGCTGAGTACCAAAAGCAAAGTGTAGGAAAGTGCCCCTTTGACATGGGTACCCCCCACTTTTTGTCTGGTATGTGGTGCAACGTTGATTGAAAGTGTACTTGCTGAGCTCCTGCTAACCAGGTCCCCAGTACCAATGTTCTTTCCCTAAACTGTGCAATTGTTCCACAATTGGTACCCCTTTAGAGTCCCTGTAAGTCCCTAATGTTATGTGCCCAGGTTAGGCTCATGTAGTGAAGCTACTTATTTCTTACACAGTCCTCCTTTGCACAATAACATTACTGCTGTGACCTTTTGCACACATTTGCGTGCCTGACAATGTTGGATTCGTTTATCTGAAACTTTGTTTACACATCTGGCTTCGCATAACATTATTTCAATGCCTCGAACACCAAGTACAAGGCCTTTATCCACGAATCTACAAATGCCGTTCTATCTGCATCCACAGGGCGACACGGCTATCTACATATCCATAATATTGCTAATCTATACATACATCGCAAGGATGCTTTTTATTCACAGGATAAGCAGGGGAGGCACTTCAGCTGACACCAAGGGTCCCTGCATGCTGAGACTTCACCAGGCAGCGGTCTGACATCTCCTCGAGGGGTGTCCAGTTTGTGACCAGGACAGGGTCCTACATTCTCTCAATCAATCAATCAATCAAGGAATTTATATCGCGCACTACTCACCCGGAAGGGTCTCAAGGCGCTTGGGGGAGGGGGTCTGCTACTGCTCGAACAGCCAGGTCTTGAGCTGTTTCCTGAAGGCGAGGTGGTCCTGGGTCAGCCGCAGGTGGACGGGCAGGGAGTTCCATGTCTTAGCCGCCAGGTAGGAGAAGGATCTTCCTCCGGCGGTGGCTCTCTGGATGCGAGGGACGACGGCGAGGTTCGCGGATCGTAGCTGTCGGGTGGGCGTGTAGAAGGTCAGGCGGTCGTTGAGGTACCTTGGGCCCAGGTCGTGGAGGGATTTGTGTGCGTGGGTGAGGAGTCTGAACGTGATCCTCTTGTTGACAGGGAGCCAGTGCTGGTCTCTCAGGTGGCTCGAGATGTGGCTGCGTCGGGGGGCGTCCAGGATGAGACGGGCGGAGGCGTTCAAGATACGCTGAAGTCTTTTCTGAAGCTTGGCTGTTGTACCGGCGTAGAGGGTGTTTCCGTAGTCTAGTCTGCTGGTGACGAGGGCCTGGGTGACATTCTTCCTGGTCTCGGTCGGGATCCATCTGAAGATCTTGCGGAGCATGCGGAGGTTGTGGAAGCAAGATGAGGAGACGGCGTTGACTTGTCTGGTCATCGATAGGGAGGAGTCCAGGATGACGCTCAAGTTGCGTGCGTGGTCCGTTGGCTTGGGTGCGGTGCCCAGGGCCGGGGGCCACCAGGAGTCGTCCCATGCGGAGGGCGACGGTCCCAGGATGAGGACTTCTGTCTTGTCCGTGTTCAACTTCAGGCGGCTGATGTTCATCCATTCGGTGACATCTTTCATCCCTTCGTGTAGGTCGGCTTTGGCGGTGTCGGGGTCTCTGGTGAGGGAGAGAATCAGCTGGGTGTCATCGGCGTAGGAAATGATGTTGAGGTTGTGTTGGCGTGCGATGGCAGCGAGGGGTTTCATGTAGATGTTGAAGAGAGTGGGGCTGAGCGATGATCCTTGCGGGACGCCGCAGATGACTTCGGTGGCCTCAGAGCGGAACGGAGGGAGGCGTACTCTCTGTGTTCTGCCGGAGAGGTATGAGATGATCCATTCCAGAGCAATCCCCTGGATGCTGGTGTCGTTGAGGCGTTGGACTAGGGTGCGGTGGCAGACAGTGTCAAATGCTGCGGAGAGGTCAAGGAGGATGAGTGCCGCTGTTTCACCTTTGTCGAGCAGGGCTCGGATGTCGTCGGTGGCTGCGATGAGGGCGGTCTCGGTGCTGTGGTTGGCTCTGAATCCGGATTGCGATGGGTCGAGGGATCCGTTCGTCTCGAGGAAGGCGGCCAGCTGCTTGTTGACGACCTTCTCGATGACTTTGGCAGGGAATGGAAGGAGCGAGATAGGGCGGAAGTTCTTGAGGTCGGTCGGGTCCGCAGTTGGTTTCTTCAGTAGTGCGCTGAGCTCGGCGTGCTTCCAGCTCTCCGGGAAGGTGGCTGTGTCGAAGGAGGCGTTGATGATGTCTCGGAGGTGGGGTGCGATGGTAGAGGCGGCCTTGTTGAAGACATAGTGGGGGCATGGGTCAGTCGGAGATCCGGAGTGGATGGTGTTCATCATGCGTGTCGTGTCTTCGAGGGTCACTTTGGTCCATGTCTGGAGGATAGCGGCGGGATGCGTAGGTTCGGTCGATGGGTGCGGGCGTGGAGCGCCGAAACTGTTGTGGATGTCGGCGATCTTGCGGTGGAAGTACGAGGCGAGGGAGTCGCAGCTGTCCTGCGAGGGAGTGATGTCGTTGGTGCTGGGGTTGGAAAACTCCTTGACGATGTTGAAGAGCTCCTTGCTGTCATGGGCGTTCTTGTCCAGTCGTTCCTTCAAAGATTTCTCTCCTCCCAAGTAATGGGGTTGAATCATCCCTTGGGGCGGATTCTTGGCTTTACACCTATATACACTCTAGAAACACAGTAGTTTTGCATAGTAGGAGTACGCCTGATTACTACCTTGTGTTATATGCCTGCATATATACACTGTTTTAGCACCATGGTAGAACTGTATCTACTATTTACTCTTTTGGTGCTTGTAATCACTTTCATCTGCTTCTGTCTACTGATTATGGGAGCACAAGTATTTTATAGAAGGATAAAGTTAGTTCAATAAATATATTAAAAATGTCCCACTGTGTATTTTCTGAGAATAAAAGAGCACAAGTGACTGAGTGAGAGGTTCTGATCTGTTCCCCTGATCCTGGAGGGGTTAGGGTTGTCGTGTTCAGTGGTTGCCAGAAACCATTCGCTCCCTGGTAGGGTTACGGGGATTATGATGGTACTGTAAGCTAGCTGGTCTGTCAGGCAACATATCCAGCAAGGGTGCCCAGAATCAGTCTAGGCACCTCACCCAATGTTTTTGTCCAACAAATGCGCAGATCCTATGGATTAGTGGGAACTACACGACACTAGTGCGTGGTACCCCTGGTATCTAGTCCCTGGGAACTAAAGAGGGTCCCTAAGGGGTGCAACACGAATTGTGCCACCCTAAGAGACCCTTTACCAAGCTCATGCAAATTGCCAATGCAGCCTGTGTGTCTTGGTGCAGAGAAAACCATAGAGTCGACATGGCACACATCCCTATGTGAATTCAAACGATTGGTATAACCTGCACTCATGTACATAATTCTGTATATCCTGTGTGTAAACAACTGACAAAAAGTTCCTCTATTGTGTGCTACCCTGACCTGCTCCTGTCAGGTTAAATTATCAACCAACTAATGTGTAGAGACTCTGTCACATATATCGTGGTGCAATGCAAATTTTGTTTTTCCACTGATGTCATTTTTAAACCATTGATCCAACAAATAACTGTGAACCAATCATTTCAATGTTAAAACTTATACAAAGAAAAAAGGGAAGAAAACAGCAGCAGTCAAATTCATTTTCCACGTATCTTCTGTATTATACAATTCTTTCCAACGCATTCACGTCGTTATGAATTCCACATAAGGTCTTTCTTTGCCGTGTTCCCAATGCATTTCGGGAATCCCTTCTCAAGGGGAACTCTGTGCTAACAAATACATGATTTTTTTAAAAACCTAACACAGATAAAGCTGACCTCAATAACTTCCACCCTATCTCCAACATCTCCACCCTAGCCAAACTCCTAAAAAAATGCATACAATCCCAACTTTGTGCTCACATAGAGAACTTCCAACTACTAGACCAGCATCAATCTGGCTTTCGGAAGGGGCACAGTACTGAATTGGATCTCACTCAAGTTATGGATGACATTTTAAAAATGCTTGATCAAAATGATTCCTGCCTCCTAATCCTCCTTGACCTTTCCTCTGCATTCGAAACGGTTAATCATGACAACATCCTATCCATTCTGAAGAACAGGATGGGTTTCTTTGGTCTGGTGCTACAATAGTTCTCGTCCTTCCTCCACCACAGATCACAAAGAGTCAAGGCATACCACTCCCACTCCCAGCCCTATCTAGTACTCATGGGTGTCCCCCAAGGTTCAGCCCTATCTCCTATCCTCTTCAACCTTTTCTTGGAACCATTCGCTAACTCACTAAATTCCATAAACATTCTCTTCCATATGTATGTGGAGGATACACAACTTTACTTGAAAATCTCATTCCTGGATAACATCATCTCACTCAACACTACCCTAACATATACTCAAAATTGGTTAACTGAGAACCATCTCCTGCTCAACACCTCCAAAACTGAATTCCTTCTCATCTCTCCTCCGAACCACATCCCCAATCCTGACCTTTGACTGAATCACCTCATTACTTTCAAGTACACCCCTACCTTCATAGACTCAGCCAACTCTCTCGGAATCACCCTGGACTAGTACCTGAATATGAAAAATCACATCAGCAACGTGTGCAAGGGAGCTAATCACTTGATGAGGACTCTTAGAGATATCAAACCATTCCTTCCACAATCTGATTTCAAGCAGTTGGTCCAAGCGCTTGTCTTGCCGAGGCTAGACTACGGCAGCGCTACGCTCTGTGGCCTTACCAAATACACCCTGGCTTTACTAAGGGCATCACTGAACGCTGCAGCTAGACTGGTTACAGGGACCAAACGAAATGAGCACATTTCCCTAGTCCTAAAATCTATTAAATGGTTGCTCTACGAAGCTCGAATTCAGTTAAAGATTGCTGTTCTGACGCACAAAGCCCTGTATCTCAAAACTCCCAGGTACCTAGCACAAAAGCTTGAATTATCCTGTGGTGGTAGAGCCTCAAGAAACGCTAACACTTTCCTCTTGAAACCACTCATCCTTCGCAAAAAGAGAACTTGTTACCGAGCCCTCTCCGGCGATTCCCCAAGGGTATGGAACTCTCTTCCACCGGAAGTACGCATAATCTCCCCAACGACTGCTTTCAAAATGGAAGCTAAAAGATTCCTAATGAATAAATTCTTACCTTAATTGGGCTAAGCACACCTGCTAGAAACCATTGATTCTACAAGCATTGTACCATCATTTTGATGCGGTTCCTCTTTACCGCATAGTGTGCCCCCTTCATAACCTGCTATATACCTGTTTATTGTATTACTCTCCTTGACTCATTTGTCTTGTAATTATGCGATTATACCTGTTTTCTTATTCTTACTTGATGTTGATATTGCATTTATGTCCTTCCATCCTTTTGTAAAGCGCTCCGATATCCTTCGGGATGTTGTTGCGCTATACTAAACTTTATAAATAAATAAATAAATACTGTATGAACACAACCAAAAAAAATCAAAAATATACAGACTTTTCAGGTTTATGCCCTTCACCGTGTTGTTTAGCACCATAAGTTCATGCTGTGATTCAAAAGTCTGTCTTCACAATGAAGAGTAACTTAAAGAAATAACTGAAAGATTCCTCCATTGACATCTGTCCACCAGGTGCATCATGCCTCCCTTTCGGTGTGACTTATGGAGGATAAGCATGCCCTAGGTCATTGCCTCTAAAACACTACTGCTGTTTTCTTCTTCTTTGTATTAGTTATAACATTGAAATGATCGGTTCACAGTTATTTGTTGGATCAATGGTTTAACAATCGCATCCGTGAAAAAATATTGTTAAATTTGTATTGCACCACATGGGCAAGAGTAGTGCAGCTTGATATATGTGACAGTCTGTACACTTTAGTTGATTGACACATCCCTGAGTGCAATGCCTGCCAGCGCACCATGTGGTATAGATAAATCACCCCTACAGAAGGCCTAACAGCCCGAAGGCAGGGTGCACTATATCCATGTGTGGGCATGTCTGCAGAAGTGGTTATGTCTCAGTGATATCTAAGTTCACCTTTAGATATTATGAGTGCACAGGGAATCCATGACGAGTACATGGGCTGGACACTCGATTGCGAGTTCCCCAGCTACCTGTTGGCTTCACTGTAACCCAAAGTGTTTGGTACTAAAGACCTCATTTTAATAAAATCACACTGATGTCAGTGCTGAATTTATTATTAAATGCATCCAGAGAGCACCTTGGAGGTGCCCCCCTGAAAACCTACCGACTACTAGTTTGTTGACTGATCGATCTCGACTAGCCAGCCACCGTACACCTGTTTCTGACCTCCTGAGGTGAGAGCCTTCACTCTCGGAGGCCACAAACAAAGCCTGCTCTGGGCAGAGGTGTTGTACACCTCCTCCATGCAGGATGTGCATTCTAGGGCGGGAAGCTTCAAAGGCCCTGCTGCCCTAGTTAGTCAACCAAGGCCTCTCCAGATAGTGAAGATGCCCACCCCCTGTCCTGACCCCACTTTTCGGTGGCAAGACAGGCGTGAAAAATACTAAGATTAGGTGTCTTTAACCTCCTACAGGGTCTAACAATAGTTGGGGGCAACTTTAATGCCATGCTGGATCCAGGAGCATGATACAACTGGGTCCCCCACCAGCTCTAGACAGACTGGGGCGTTTCACCTCACTGATTAAGCTGTTACTTTTGGCCACTGTGATGCCTGGAGGACGTGGCACCCAAGACTTCACCAATTTACACACACCCCAGCAGCCCATCAGACCTACTCATGGATAGACTTGGTCTTCTGACCCGCCTCTAATTGTTGAAGACTTTCCCAGGTCCAATTACTGCCTCGTGATATTTCGGACCATTCCCTTTTTTTTCTTCATCTTGGACCTCCCAAATCTGGCCACGTCCTATGTGGTGTCTTAATGCCTGGCATTTCAAGGATAAGGCCTTTGTTCAAGCACTTCGTACTAAACTCCAAGTTTACTTCTGTTGTAATGAAAGGTCAGTTGCGAAAGTTGGCTTACTGTGGGCTGCTAGTAAGGCGACTACAGGGTTTTGCTAAGGGGTATATTAGGACCCAGAAGTGTGATGGTTCCTCTCTTGTTACCCAGTCAGAAGCACATCCTCTTCGTTTGCAACAACGCCTCGTGTCTGATCCCCAGGAGGGCATCACCTGCCAGTTGGGTCTCCTCCATGAGGAAATCAGTCAGCACTCCCTTGCAGCTGCCAAACGCCTTTGGCGGGCCACAACAGCCCGGATTTATGGCTGGGGAGACAAAAATAAGAAGTTGTTATATTGGCTGGCCTCCCAATCGGCAGGTGAATAGGATCATACCCGAAATTATCGATGGAAGTGGTTGCCCAAGACACACTGTCCCCGAGATTGCACAAGCGTTTGCCCACTACTATAGAACATTGCACACAGCTCCTGTGGGTGGGGATAAGATTTCTCCTGATCACTTTCTTGGTGTAATCCCTCTCTATAGCTTCTCCTAATGAAACTCGCATGCTTGATGAACCCTTTACGGCTAAAGAGGTTGGGGAAGCGTTGCCCGGATTGTCCCAGTCTCCTGGCCCAGACGGCTCCCACACGGAATATTACACTATGTTCCGTAAAATACGAACACCCCCACATTCTGTCTCTGAATAGGGAATTATGTCCCGTTGCGGCCTTTCCTCCGGAACTAGACCTGGTCACTATAATGGTAATTTCCAAGACACAGCCTCCTTCCACATCATGCAAGGACTATCATCCAATATCACTCCTTAATTGATAGGTCAAC
Source organism: Triturus cristatus (assembly GCF_964204655.1). Taxonomy (NCBI): domain Eukaryota; kingdom Metazoa; phylum Chordata; class Amphibia; order Caudata; family Salamandridae; genus Triturus; species Triturus cristatus. The sequence goes on along the minus strand of NC_140593.1, from coordinate 674,399,714 downwards.
ATTTATACCACTATTATGGCTACCCTCCTTAAGCATGTCCTGGCTACACTGATACACCCGAATCAGTGTGACTTTATGCCTACCCATAGCACGAGACACTGCCTCCGACGGCTCCATGTTGCCCTGGCCCGCCATCCTCGATTGCCTCCCGATTTACCACTACTTTTCATTGATTTTGAAAAGCCCTTCGACACAGTAGTGTGGGGCTACCCTCAGCTGGTGCCGACACTTGCTGGCTTCGTAGCTCGAGTTTGTGGCATGGTTTGTTCTGTTTACTCCAACCCCATGGCTCGAGCCAGATTAATGGGGTCCTTTCTGCAACTTTTCCTATAGGGCAAGTAACTAGGCAGGGTTGTCCCCTATCCCCCACTCCTCTTGGCATTGGCAATTTAGCCAGTGGCTCAACTTCGCCCTATGGGCACTGAGTGTATGAGATAGAATTGGGGCAGTGGCTGGGAAAACTGCATAGCTCAATATGCAGGCGAAGTCCACTATATCTTGCGAACCCCACCATAAGTGGTCCCCGATGTCTTCAGTTGCTGAAATGCTTAGAGGTAGCCTCATGTCTTAGGATGAATACCTCTAAGTTCGTACTGGTTCCCCTGGCCCCGTCTAAAGTCTGCTTTGACTGTCAGATGAATATTTCCCTTTGTCGGCTCAGCTTAAAGTATTTAGGTATATGGGTTACTTTGTATTCGGAACTCGCCTGGATTCTCAATCTCCAGTCTTTAGTCTGGAAGGCCAAAGCGGACCTCGCCAGATGGCAAACCCTTCCCTTAAAGTTTATGGGGCGTATTGCTCTATACAAGATGATGATGATTCTCCCACGGTTCCTATACATCTTTCAGAATTTAACGCTCTACTTGCCTCTGACATGGTTTTGTGATCTAGATGGAGCAGCGACAACGATTCTGTGGCATGAATCTTGACTCCCGTCTTTCCTTCACGCATTGTCAATGAAGTCCCTATGGCGGTGGCCTGGGAATGACAAATTTTTATCTTTATTATTTGGTTTCCCATCATCTTGTTATTCCTGACTGGTTTAATGGGGATAGGCAGACCCAGCTGACCCACTGGAACTGTCCCTGCTGGGTTTTCCTTGTCTACAGGCCCTGCTCTATGGCTCCTCAGTCTCTGCCTGCATGCCTCAAGTAACTAGAGTGGTATTTTTGGCCTGGAGGGCTGCGCTTCGGCATGTGAAATGGGATGCCAAGCTTACATAGCAGACCCCTGTCTGGCATGGCCCCTGGTTGAAAGAGATGGTAACTTTTCAAGTTTTATGACCCGGAACCTTATTGGCATCACCCATTTGGGTGATATCTGGTCTGGGACGCACATACAGTCCTTTCAAGACCTCCAGGATACATATTCTCTTGCAAATACCCAATTCTATAAATTCCTTCAACTCTGACATGCTCTCCACACTCATGTCTGTACATCCAAAATTCTACCAGAGTTTAGTCCCCTGGAAGCCAAACTCCTTATGGGAAACCTTGGGCGCGGAGGAATCTTCCAGATCTACTGTTCCCTGATAATGAACTCTCCCGGTACGTTACAACACCCCAGAGCCCAGTGGGAGGGATGGCTGGGTCCCATTTCGAAAAGAATTGGTGAGATGCCTTGATGGCCCCTCAAGAGCTTACTATTTCCTCGCGAATGAGGCTGGCTCAAACATATTATCTTTACTTTGTCTACCTTCTCTGACCCGATTGCACCGGTAGGGCCTTTGCCCTAATCCCTATTGCCCTCGATGTGGAATTGACCCGGCAGATTTTTCACGTGGTATGGGCTTGTTCTGTGGTGACGACTTACTGGACCAGGGTGACCCAGGATCTATCAGATGTCCTTGCGTGTGAAATTCTCTTTCCTCTTTGCTAATATTGCTTGGTGTGTTTGAGTGCTCGGGGGGGTACGAGAGCTGAGTGGTCGTTCTTGGGTATGGCCCTCCTGGTTGCCAAACAAGAGATTACTGTGTGTTGGATGTCCCTTGCTCCTCCTACCTTGCAAGATGGCGACAAGGAGTAGATTGGTGTGCGCAACAGGAGCGTGTCGTCTGAGGCCAGGGCCTGTCTCCATAAACATGGGCTGGTTTGGGGGAAATGGTTGGATCAATTTGTTTAAAACTGCAACGGATATATAATCTTGGACGATGTGTATCATATTTATGTACTACTTGAAGGTTGATGATCTGTATAACCACTGCATCTACTTTTGTAACATGATGCCTGTGTGTCAACTGTACATCTTTGCTGCTTTTTGTGGTTTAAAATCAATAAAAATCTGTTTATCCAAAAAAGATTAGGAGGTGTGCCCACATTCAGCAAGCACTACCCCTAAGTTGGGCCAGCTGATGTGGACCCTATTTTTAAGATTCCTCCATCTTGTTTTTTGCCGGAATTAGTATTCTAGAGTGGGGTTATGCTTACTTCCCACAGGAAGTGGTCATATAGAAGGTGGTGACAGGCTAAAGGTAGGTAGCCCATTGGCTACTGCCTGTCACTCCCCTTAAACGCCCCTAAATTGAACCAAAGAACTCTGATTTGGCGGATCAAGTAAAGGACTAAAGAAGTGTCACTGCCTGGAAAGAACTGTGGACTTTGGTGTGAAACCCTCCCCTTTCTTAGCCCTCTCTCGACAGTCACAACAGAGCGACTCATTCTGAGAGCTGGCGAACTACCAAAGTATCGGGTAGTCTGCCAGCACTTCAAAAATCACCTGTAGTCTCCTTTGGAGTAAAGGAGCTACTCCCCTGCAGTCCCTGGGCACTGGCAAGCGGAGTCCGGTCCACCGCCTTGCAGCTCCCTGGCCCGCCCGACCCACAGATGACCAGGAGAAGGTACTCACACTCTGGAAGGTCAGCTCCATCTTCCTACCGAGTGTGAAGGAACCCAGACGAACCAGAGCCATGCAGCACCAACCACTGTGGTACTGGACACCCTGCCTCAAACGCCAACAGTGAGAGTCCAGTCTGGATCCTCACTGCACCAGAACCAAGCAGCCGTCGAGTGATGTCCGCATCACTGAGATCTACTTCTTGAGTGGCACGGCTGCCTTGATTTCTCCTGAGCCAACAGTTTGTCCCCGACTGCGAGGTGCATCTTTGCATGCCCACCCCAGCTGACCAAACCACTCTGTACTGAGCCGCCTGGCCTGGGTCCCGAAGAGCCGGCTCCAAGACCCCTTGTGACCTAAACCCCCATTTGGGAGCCCTCGTACTTCTCCGCAAGTCCCCTTGTGCAGTCTCTTTTCAGGTGCCCCCCCCTTCATCGTGGCACGCCAGCTACCAACCTCACCAGCACCCTACTCCTGATAGAACCTGGGTGGTTCCCGAAGAAATGCTGGTAGTACTTTGGATCTTGACCCACTACAACTCCAAACCTCGAAGGTGAACCCCTGACACCGACTGTACCATCTTTATGCATCTTTGACTTTTCCTCCCATAGGATTGCATTGTGCGTAAAAGCGCACATGTTTGAACGTTTTACTTACTTGTGAATATTCAAAAACAGTACTTACATGGTTTTAAAACCTATATAAAAAGAAGTGTTATTTTTCAGTTCATCCCGCCACAGGAGCAAAGCCTTTTCACACTACCTCTCCTTGTATTCTTCCACAAGTGCTCCTTTCTGTAAACAGCCCTATAAATTTTGTTCTTATATTGTCGCATTTGCTATAGATTCAAAGACCGAGGTCAAAATGTCAGGCTGTCGTCGGAGGGAGATTGGTGTTTACTTTTCTTTCTCTGACTTTAAAGTGAGAGGATTTATGTGACAATCTTGCTGGATACTGGGGGCAAGAAAGTTTTTTTTCTCCTAGCACACAAGAACATTTAAATTAATTGTTCAGGTATTTCAGAATATATCCAAATGAGGAAAGCACAAATTAAGCAGTTTTTTGGGTTCATTCTGAAGTGTGTTGGAAACAAATATGTTAATATGATCAAATCAATACATTGGGTGATGCCATTTCCACACATTACCATTTATGTGCTGTATAGTTTTATTAGTAAAACTGTATGTCTTTGCAAATGTAATGGTCATTTCAATTGAAAATGTGTTGTGTGTAACGGCAGTGTGCCAACACATAATGCATACTCCACTCCACTCCACTCTGCACCACTCCACTTAATCTTGCAGTGCATTATTTACACGAGCTCTCACCTCAAAGACCGTGCAGTCTTACTCATTGAATAGCAAGAAGAATTAATTTTAAGGTTCATGCACCCGAAGCAGAGATGTGTTGCAGGCATGGCACTAGTAACATGGACAGGGTTGCTTGAAAGACCTGTGTGTAATCTTGGGCCACAGACTTGATCGAATAAATACTTCTTTCAGATGATTTATATGTCTGTTGCAGAGAATTACATGTGATTTGTAGTTCACAGATTTTTAGGTCGAGCCTGGGCAGTGCATGTGCTGGTCTACGAGGCGTGCTATATTCAGTATATGGATTATCGGGAGACTTTGTACACGCCCACCTCTTTTCTTTGGTTAGTTGACCCGCCTTTCGTTGATCACCAATTAATTCCTGTGGTCGGCCTCGGCACCCCCCCCCCCCCCCCCCCCCCCACCATCACGTGCAAATGCAGCATCCATCCATGGTGTTATCTGGAGTGGGGGAACATTTAGACCCTTTTCTACAGGCCGCTGGCCTGCTGTTGAAGAACGTTCTGGGATCCCAGAGTCAAGATCAAGGTTAAACAAGCATTTGCAATGCAATAGGTTCGCATTACTGAAAGTTTGATCTATTGGCGTTGCAACTAATAATGCAACACTAATAACTCAAACTTTCAGTAAAGCGAGACCCATTGCTTTGCAAATGCTTGTTATTTCATGTAATACAGCTCAGTGGGGTAAAGCTTTTGTTGCAGATGTCCTCATGTAGCCTACACATCCCAAATTACACTCCGGTAAATGGATCTGTAATCTTATGTCCCAATAACCAATATCTGCATGTATCCACTAGCCCCCCCCCCCCCCCGCACCACACCACACCCGACATAGCTTCTGATGCCTTTTAAGGTTTTTAACTCCCTCTTTAGTCACTTAAGGTTGATTGGTGGGTTGGTTGGATAGTCATAAATACTGTCAAACTTTTTAAATATCTTGTGTGCTACATAAAGGATTACTGATCAGCGTACTTAACATTCTAAAAAGCACACATTCTTACCAACAGAGCGCTTTAGTCTCACTTTATCTGTTGGAAACTCCTGAAGTAATACCCAGAGTGACCAGGTATGTTGTTTAACTTGGAGACAAGGTTCCTTGACTTCCAACCGTTCCCAGCCAAACACTCAACTGGAACAAAAGCAACTGGTGCTTTTCTTCAAAGTGAACCATGTACTTCTGGACTGCGCCTTCCCTTGCAGGCTGCAGCATCGCATGGCGTTACAAGCTGAAAGTGCATGAACCCCCCCCCCCCCCGAGGGTCTCACACACAGCTTTAGGGCACATTCTGGAAGATTGGTGCGATGGCCTGTATCCTGGTTCCAGCTCAGGAATTACTGCGGAGCTGGTATCCTGCTGGTTCCCCCTTTATTCCAGCATTGCTCATCCTTAAATTATGGTATTTGAAAAAATAAAATTGGCAACAAACAGAGCATACAACATAACCTTCTTACATTTCTGTGCTGCAAGTTATTAACCAACCAGACAATCCTAATTTTGTTGCCTTTGTGCTCCCTTACATACTGAAACAAGGGGGAGACCTGTACACAGCATCAACTAATGTTCTGGCGCACGTCAGTCCTCCTTGGCGGCTTTTACTTTTATTATTTGACCGGTTAATTTTTTTTAATACAGTTGCGTTGATCATAGTGATTGTTTACCAAACATGTGGTTTTAGTAGATATGCATGCATTTTCATTCACTTTTTAGGTTGAGCCTAGGCAGCGCGCATGCGCTGACTTCGAGACATGCTTTATTCACTCTGTGGGCTTACTCTGCCCACAGCTTTTGATTAACTTATGCTGGTGTTCATTAAAATCTTTGCTTCTAAGTGGTTAGTGTTCAAAGTTTGTCCCACCTTTTTCGCAATTGTCAACTTCCATTGAGTATCGCCACAGGACTTGTCCTTTTCCACTTCTGTCTTTGTATTATGTGTCTTGGGAACTTTTTTAAAATTTTGATAAAGCACTTTGTGTTTTTATAAGCGAATGAGTTTTGTTAGTCTGTCTCAGAGCTGCGCCTATTTCCCTTACGTAGTGCTATTTATTTCCCAAAAATACATGTTTGTTTGTGAGAGAATTTATTTTTAAATCTATTACCCACGCTCATTTCTGTTGCGTTACAGAGGGTCATTAAGAGAACAAGTGATTCACTGAGAAACACTTGTGTTGTGCTATTTATTTCCAAAAACAACTTGTTTGTGAGAGGATTTATTTTTAATTCTATTACCTGTGCTCCATTTCCGTTCTGTTACAGAGGGACACAGACAGATTAAGTAATTTACCGAAAAACACAGGATGTTGAGCCTCCCGCTGAGGCAGTTCTTCAATCTGTGGGGCGCACCCCCCTGGGGAGGCGCGACATCATCTTGAGGGGGGCGCGCGCTCCACCTTAAAATTTCACCTTCCCACCGTCGCATGTCGCAAGTACATTTGCGACGTGCCATACTCTTATAATTTAAAGAAAAAAACGTTTTCCTGCTGTCTTCAGCTCTCGGCGAATCTGAGAATGGATGGGGTCTGGTCCAAACCTGCCTCTCAGACACTGACGTGCAGGCAGGCATGCAACGCCCAGTAAGCTCAAAGGGCTTCAGCCCCCCCCCCGCGTGTGACTGAGACAGCTTCCCGGGAACACACACAGCCGCACCGAGTACTTCACAGGTCTTTTAAAGTCCATTTGCTTGTTAATGACGCTTTGTTCTTTTTTCACTACTTCTTAGAGCCCATGCCTCTCCACTCTGCCTATTGATGGGATAATCAGCCCCCCAGAAATGTGTCCCTAGTTGCGCCTCTGTGTGCAGGGCACTTTGGCTGCCCTTGTGTTGTTAAGACATTACAGCAATTCCGAGCTGTAGGAAAAGGTGCCCTCTTCCGCACAAAAACAGCACACGTGCATAGACACAGTGAGCCTGCTTGTTTTCTATTTAAGTAAAAAGTAAAATGAGTTATTCTGTGCCTCATCTCTCCCGATAAAATGGCTGAGATATAGAAATCTGTAAATACTGATCAGAGCCCAGTGGATGAATACACTCAGGTGCTCAATAGATTTTTAACCGCCGCTATTGAACAAGTTTGTGTATTCTTTTACTAATTATCTATAGTCTGGGTTTTTCAGAACTGTGACTGAAAAGGTGCAGCTGTCCTAGCACAGTTACATGATGAAAAAGTACTTCTGTGTATTTTTCTGACTTCTGTGCCAGCGCCATTCTTTATCTCAAAATTTCTTTGATACCATGGTCACCTAAAGTAAAGTAATGTTTATTGTTTATTATTTAGTTAGTTAAAACCATAACAATTTAAAACAAGTAGCAAAAGCACAATATTACAATAAGCAGTTAAAAGCAGAAATTTAAGTATAAAATCATTTTGTTTCTTGAAAGTTCAATGCAGAAAGTTAGACCTAATTTGTCCAGCTTCCGACCCTTTCAGCAAAGCTTTTTAAAGGCTGTAAGAAATTTGATCAATCCGCCATGCAGTGGGGGGTCTGAGGGGCTTAGGCAAGCCATTATTGCGACTCTGCAGGATCTAATACCTCTTTCGTTGAAACTTGTCTTTAGAAAGATTACACGTTCAACCCGCAGTTTTTTACATGTGCAAATTATATGGATAAAGTCTTCTTTGTGATAATTGCACAGCCGGCACGATTTAGGGCCTGTGTGCAGCCAAGCTGGCTGCTCAGCCTGGGATGGTAGTGTTCCAAAACACAGTGCCATAAGTTGTTTTTTTACGTTAATTGAGTAAGTTTCGCATAAATAAGCCGCCGGTGCAAGGGACTTATAGTGGTTTATCACCATCCAGGCGTGGGACCTTGATCTTAGGATATTTTTGTCCAGTAGCAGTGAATGGGTTTTTGATGCTTTATTTACAACTTGTTTAAACGATTGGTACGGCAAGTTTTTGTTCCATATTTCCGTCGTACATGTGGCCGAAAGGGATTTGCAGGGGTATTGATTGAAAGGAGAAGATTTGTCTTGGTTTAGTTCAGTCCAGATGGCCTCGTTGATTTTTGATGTAGCAGCGTTTAGCTTAAAGCGGTACCAGGTTTTCACCGTCGCGTACATTCTGCCAACTTCTTCATTTGTAAGGCCGAATTCCAGCCGAACCTGGGCTGGGGAACCTGACCTTGGAATCTGGAATACTTTTTTGTAGATGGAAGCTATTAGTTGGTTTAGGAGCTCTCCATCCTCGCCATGGAAGGCCGCGCTGGCATATGTTAAAGTTGGCAGGGTTTTTGCCTTCATTACGGCGAGCAAAGGTTTATATGAGGGGCCCTTCAGCTTTTTAGCTAATAAGCTGAAAGCAAATGTTAGTGCACTTGATCTCTGAGACATATATTTTTTATGCTCCGTAAGATTTCTTGAGTTGTCAATATAAAGGCCTAAGTATTTGTATTTTTTTACCTCCTCGAGTTGGATTCCGTTAAGCCAGATTGTCTGTTTTCTTAACTGTTTTTTTCCAATCACCATAGTTTTTGTTTTGGATGTGTTTATTTCAAGTTTGTTTTCTGAAATGTAAACTGACATTTCATTCAGGCATCTTTGCAGGCCAATCTTTGTTTGGCTCATTAGTACCACGTCATCCGCCTATGAGAGATGAGAAAGTCTCAGTTCGCCAAGCTTTGGTGGATGGGAATTGGTACAGTCCAGCCTTTGAGAGAGGTCAGATAAGAACAAATTAAAAAGATGTGGGGCCAGAACACACCCTTGTTTTAAGCCTCTGGTGGTTGTCGGCTTCCTTGAGAGTCTGGACCCATCACCTATCTTAATCCTTAGCCAGGTGTTTGAATAGAATAACAGGATGCCTTTTAAAAGCCACAGAAGATGGCGATCAACACTGTCGAAGGCTGCTTTTAGATCTATAAAGCAGAGGTAAAGTTGCAGTTTCCTCTGCTTAACTTGTTTGTAATTAGCGAAAGACCTAAAATGTTCGTTGTCGTTCCAAGGCCTTGTCTAAAGCCCGTCTGGTTTTCCGGAATTAGGTTAAGGTCGTCAGACCATGCCTTAAGCTCTTCTAGTACCAGGGAGGCATAATATTTGGCCTCTACATCCAGCAGGGCTATCAATCTGTAGTGCGCCGGATTAGCTCTGTCTCCTCCTTTAAATAAAGGTGTCAGGATCGAACCTTGCCAGTTTACTGGTGTGATGTTTAGTTTCTCTATTTCTTGATATAAGTTGGAAAGGTGTTTGCCCCAAAACGGAATATCATATTTGAAGATTGCTTGGGGGATTCCGTTGGGGCCTGGTGCACCGTTGTTTTTGGCTTTCTTAATTATACGTCTAACTCCTTCAATCGAAGGGGACAAGTTACTTATGGCTGGAATCGGGGAGACATTTTCCTCCATTGGATTTGTGACCACGTTCGATTGTTCCTTCTGTTTTGAAGTTGCGGCGTCTTCTGAGCTGGTGCTTTCCAAGAACCAAGTGGGCTTTACATGAACTGCCCCTTGATCATAGATGTTTCCCATGATTGGTTCTAGCAAGGGGGCTTCCCAGAACCTCCTGGATTGAAATTCCACCCACTCAGGTTCTTGTATGTTTGAGGATAACGCTGTAACCGGTCGGTTCAGGTTGTTTATGATGATCCAAAACTGCTTTGAGTTAGATTTCTTTGAGCTACAGAGGAGTTCGGCCCAGAATTTGTCGTTGCTCTTTCTTTTTTCTTCCCAGAGGTCTTTTCTATAACATTTCTTGAGCTGTCTTACACTGTCCCATGCTGCTGTGTCAGGAGTTGTTCTTTTTAGCATCCTTATGCATTTTTTGAGATTACGTTTCAGGGATCGCAGACCTAACGTTATTGTTTTTTCCCGGGCTTTGGGCTGCTTTTGTCCTTACGGCATTAATGTTTTTAGCTCAGCTGTGAAGCTTTCCCATGCTTGTATTTTGTCCTGGGCTCCAATTGTGCTAGTAATTAACAAGATTTTTATTTTTAACTGCAATATTTCAATTGTGTCGTTTGACCATTTTAGACGTTTTAGGTCCACTGTGTGTATGTTACCATCAATAGTTGTATTTACCTGGTGTTTGGTAATTTTTGACCTAAAATGTATCAGCTGATCTGAATGGTCACTCCTGGTTGTGAACTCTATCGAAAAGTGCGATAGGGATGGTATCAGCGATACTGAGATTGCTGTGTAGTCCAGTCTTGACCTTGTCTTCCCCCCATGGAATGTAAACTTAGGGGGGAAGTCGTCTGGAGTTCTACCATTCAATACTCTTAGCCCAAGAAACTCTAAGGCATTAACCAACCCTTGTCCTATGTGGTCCACTTTTGGCCTCATTGGCTGGTATTGATGTGGGACGGACCAATATATGTTGTCTGCTAATGTAAATGTATGTGTCTTGTAAAGCGCACTGCTGCCCTGAGGCGTCCTGGCGCTGTAGACCGCTGGGGAACCCGTCCTGGCTATCCCTGTGAGATGGTCCCTCCAGGGTATCTCCAAGGTGAAACCAGGCATCCCCGGCGAATGTGGGGGGCCGTTGTGGAGATGAGGCAAGCTAATGCCCAGAGTCGCCGAGTGTGATCCCTGGTTAGAGTAGGCACCGAAGCGAGAATTATCGAGTCCGCTGGCCCTGGTCCACGACCCTGCCGCGTCGGGGATTGAACCCTGGTCCTGGGCCGTCCTCTGCTTCTGGGTCTGCTTCCTCTAACCAGTGAGCCACACCTCTCCACTGATTCGTCCTCGTCCGGAGTATAAATTAGGTTTGAATTAGTCCCCTGTGAGTATCAAGTCCCACAAGGGAAAGGTACCCCGGATGTTGGTAATGATTCCGATTAGTTGTTTGTTATGGGCCAATTTTTACCTGGCCGAAGGATGTGTGTATGTGTTCATCAAGAGGACGATTTTTAATCTATTAGCAGGCCCTAATGTCAATTTGATCAATTGAATATTTGGTCCTTCTAAATCCATTTGTTCACTTTCAATCTTTAACTCTGAAGAGATAAAGACTGCCAAGCCCCCTGTTGGTCGACCGAAGGTTTTGGTTTTGGTTGCTGGAACTGTATAGTGGATGTAATTTGCCAGTGGAAGAGCTTCTAGAGCCCAGGTTTCCTGCAAAGCTATTATATCATAATTTTCCCATTTTTTGGGGAGTTCTCCGTTCTCCAGCCATTTTTTTGCCCCCGCGATGTTCCACGAGAGCACCTGTATGTTACTTGTGTCTTGAGTTGGTAGATTATTTTCCGTTGGTCAGAGGCTTGTTTTCGAAGTTAGTACTCCTGGCAACCATCCCCAGTTGTCCTTAGTCCCGTCCATTCCGTTTACCCGGTCATTTTGTGGCCCCTCTTTCTGTGTTGTAGAGAGGTTGCCGCCAATTGCCCCTTTGAGTACTGTTTGAATGTTAGGTGTGTTATCGTTTCGCCTTTGAGCTTTTCCTTTACTACGGTTGAGAATGTTGTTTAGGGGGCCAGGATAACGGGGGTCGCTGGTTTTAGCAATTTAATTCCCCAAGCTTCAAATTTCACCTTAGAATCCATGATGTGCTGCGCGTCTTCTTCTGTCAGCCAGGTGGTCAGTGTTTGCTCCTTACTCTTTTGGTGTTCCATTCCTATGAATTCTACTGCCAGTAGATTTGTTGATGTTAAGTATTTTAATGCCGGAATGTTTGATGTTGGCTGCAATATGTTCCCTCTATTCAATATATCATGAGGCCCTTTTGAATCGTATTCTGGGATTAGCAATAATTGCCGTTCTGTTGATGCATTGCAATGGCCTGCCTGGGGCATTGAGTGTTCTTCCTTATTTCCGAGTGTAATTTGCTTTAAGTCACCTATAATTTCGACTTTTATGTTGACCTGGTGGGATTTGAGATCCATCGCAGGCTGATCGACCAGAGGGACGTCCACCCGGCGTCCTACGCTCGAGGTAGTTTCTACTTCCTGTGCCGTACTCCTTAAGATTGAGTCGGCTTCTTGTTTCGATTGTGGTCTCTTTTGGTTTTCCACCAATCCGTTTGTTCCCCCTATACTAAGCATTTGGAACTTTGGGATGTCTGTTTTCTGGGCAACTTTCGTGCTGTCACCGTACTTTTGGTTCCCCATGTTTGGAGTATCTTGATTATCAGGAAGTTTCCATGTTTCTCTTCGTCCATCTGCACGATCTCTATTGGTGTCATGATCCGATTCTGATTTGTATTGTCCTTGATTATTTGCAACTTTGTTTCCACTGCATTTTTCTTCAGGGCAATTTTGAGCTGTCAGGTTACTAGTCGTAGCTTGTTGTTCGCCGAGACTTCTCGCGTCTTCAATGATGGTTTCCATTCCTTTCCCTTTTTTTTTGTTTATTGAGCACTTGTTCTTCGTTGTTTGTTGGGTTCCAGTAAAGTCTCCAACTCGGGTCACCTCTTTATTTAGGCCTTGTTTATTATCTCCCTTTCCTTCTGCTTGTTTTTCAATGGCTGCCGGATCTAAGCGAGCATGGGTCACCTCATTATTTGGGCCATGTTTATTATCTCCCTTTCCTTCTACTTGTTTTTCAATTGCTGCAGGATCTAAGCAAATAACACTATCGGTGAGATCATCTGTTGAACTAACCGAGGCTGTTGTTGTATAACCAAACTCTGGTAAGCGAAACATTGGATAGATCTTTGTTGTATGCTGCTCTAAAGGCAGAGACAGTTTATTCCGTGCTTTCCTGTCGGATTTTTTTTTGTTTGCGTGATAGTTTTCGATCTTTGTTGCTTGATCTGTCCTGATTGTCTGTCTGTTTGTCTGTTTTTATGACGTGATAATCTGGGCTTGAAAGATCTTGATTGTTTTCTGTTTTAATTGTTGTCAATTCCTTTTCTTTTGTTATGCCCTTCACGCCCAAGGAGGATTTATTGATTTAAATTATCTGATCTAGGAGTGTTGGCAACAAGCTTAGTTTGTCTATTATTGGGCTGCATGCGCACCTGTTTGATTCCCTATAGGTTCACTCAGCAATACATGTTTCTGAGGTCGATAAAATGATAGCCGTTTAGTTGAGTAGCAAAGACGTGATGTCACTTTGTCAAAGGCCATGTGATGTCTCTTCCTGTGTTGTCACTGGGGTCAAAGTTCTGGTGATCTGGCTTTTGCCCTCCAAGCAGATCTAAGAGGTATGCCCAACAGCTACGCAACATGCACATGCAAGTCATTTTAGCAGAGGACAATAGTGACTGCCAACCCATCTTTTCAATGAGGTATTTAAAATTGTGTACAACCTTTCCATCACCAAAGCACCTATGCCTGCTGGATGTTTGTACTCCAGATGCAGGTAGTACAGCTGGAAGCCTGACGGGGCAAAAACTGATTGTAGTCCTCGTAGTAACTGCCCTTCATGGTCCCATTGGAAGCAGCAGAACACACTATATGAAGGTAGCAGAGTAAGGTCTGGAAATGGAGTAGCCAGAGATGAGTAGCCAGGCCTTCTGGGGGGAGAGCGGGTCCACTACTAGTTTGTCACAGGCGTTGAGCACTTGAATGTATGTAGATTTAGTCAGGAGTGGAGTGCAACCTTTACTTCAATGTGCATTATCCGTGATAGTAATTAAGAAAGGCTGGTCAGTAAGGAGCTCCACAACCAATACATTTAAGACATTTAAGTAGTGGCATCTTGCTTTCCACCATGAGATAAGACATCTCCTTTTTTGTGATAAGCTAGTTTGAGGTTCACTCACAAAGTTAGTCTTCTTGCAGTGGGAATGGTGCTAAGCCCTGTTTGTTTAACGGCTCTTTAGTTTTTAGATAAAGCTAAAGAAAGTACAAAAATACCTGGTGGCACTGCTGTAGTATTTGTTCTTCCAGAGGAAAGGGCATTTGGAGGCATAGCTTTTCAATAATGTTAGGGGCGTGTGAGTCTGAGATTTCCTAACAAGCATCAAGGTGTACCCAACTAAAAGGATAGGGCAAGCTAGAGCTCCTGGACAGTGGTAACAGGCAGGGTTAGGAGCATGCATTTTCAGTTATTTAGTAAAGTACGCCCAGTCAGCATTGGAGCTCAGTGAGATCGTATTTATTATGTTGTCCACTGTAGTCCAATTCCTCTTTACAGCAATGTAGGGCAGAAAGGCCACGGAGAGCAAGCTAGCATAACCCAAACTTAACATCAACAGACCAGGCTTAGGGTGAGCAGCGGCAGCAGAGTTTTTAGTAGCCCAGGCGCAGCAGAACACGTGTGGAAAAATTGAGGAATCAGGGAAAGCAGGCTAGATAAAAGCATCAATTTGTAGAAAAAGATGCAGAATACCGAACAACATGCAATAATAAGGCACCTAAACCTCCAGGAAGGCAAAGTTTGGAACTTCCTGAACCATGAAACCAGTGTACTCCATGGTGATCTATATAGCAAGGAACCAATGATCTCTCTTTCTTTCTCCTTTTTAATAAAGTATATAGAAATGGTTTTACAAAGCTAACGATATGAACATTATGTGCAAGGATTAATGTGCTGAATGACATTGTAATTAGTTTTGTTCTACTGAGATGTACAATGCCCATTGTAAGCTTCAAGCAGTAAAGTTTTGAGCTAATGTTTCTAAGTGGCTGTAGATGTAGTAGGTTCAATCCGTTATTTGCCAGATATGGTATGGGGTATGCGGATGGCGGTCGATTATGTAGTGTACCAGATTCCAGAAATTTCTGACAGGTGGTGGGGGGGCCCAACATCTACAAAAATTCAGCTGGGGGGGGGGCTCAACCTAAAAAAGTTTGAAGACCTCTGCTCTAAGATGAGGTAGTTTAAGTGGCCAATCGCAGGGTCTGTAGAAGAGCAGCAGGACAATCCTTTCAAGGGGCTTCGAATCCCACCCAGGGCCCATGACTGGTAGGATGAGTGGCAGGTGTGCAGTGCCAGGACTAGACTCAGCGTGCCAACGAGCTGTGAAACGATGGAGCCATGCCCTGTAAGACTGGATTACAACCTTAATAACTCATTTTTATATAGCGCATGTTACAGCAGATTTTTGATTTTGTGGAGCTGTATATTATCCCCGGTACTTTTCTCCCTCGGACGGAGGTTGGAAATGGTGTCTGCAGTTAACAAACCTATCACTGCAGCAAGCTGGTATCCTGCTGATTTATTATGTCAGGCTTTGTATATGTGATCTGCTGGTCGTGCATGGCTCTCCGCAACTAGTGAGTGAGTTATCTTCCAATGGCCATCCTCTCAGTGCTCACAGCAGCCTTTTGTCTCTTTCCCTGGTTTGTTTCTTCCTCTTTCTCTGGCTCACGTTATCTCCTATCTTCTACCCCCCCCCCCAACCTCCCCATTACTTCCAGCCTTCCACCCAATCGAAGACTCATTCGCCCAGCTTGTAACATGGTCAAGCAGTTTCCTTCTGCTCCTGCGCTGACGTCGTGACCACTGAGCCCAGGGGTAGCAACAATGTGCTAGAAGTCCCAAAGGTGAAGAAGTAGTAACAATGGTTGCCTCCGGCTATTCTTAATCACTGCTTTAAAAAACAAAAAAAAAAAAAAGGCGTGCAGTTTCTCGCCAAACTGAATGGGTGGAATAAATGGATGGGTTAACTGCGTGAATAAGAGGCGAGCATTTAAGGCAATCTAACAAGAGAGGCAAAGTGATCTTCGAAAATAGCAGGGCACACAGCCCAATTCTTGTAACCACAGGTGCCATCTCAAATAGGAGATAGCATTTGCATCTCTAAACCTGAATTAAGTTTTCTGTGCAAATGAATTTTAAATACTCATGCGTCCTGTGAGAAACAAAGGGTTGTCTACAATTTCATACATTCACTATGAGTTTTCATAAATGAATAGTTTTTTAAAGATGCGTTTTGACACCTAAACATTTCCTCTTAACAATCCAAACACTGTCTCGTCTAGATTTGTAGTGAAATGAGCAGAATTATTTGAGAATGAGGGCCTCCTTTTGACAAAAGAAAGAACAGATATATCAGTGATCAATTATGTTATGTAGTTTAAAAAAAAAAGTGATACTAAGTGACGGGACGAAAAGAAGACCTATTGTAATAGTAAATGTAGCGCTTACGACCCCTGGCGAGGCATTGAAACGCTTTTTTGGTGAGTAGGGCACTAGTCCAGGACCAAAGATTTGTAGTTAATAACAGGTTAGTACATTTTTTTTTCTTGATCATTAGTTGTGTTGTGTGCTCTCTTGCTATTCACTAATGGAAACGTCTGGATCGCAGATCTAGGATACATTGAATTTAAATGTGACTTTCCTGCTTAGCCACTTTGTGTGATCTTGAACATGCTTCATCTCACTTACCTGTCACAAATGTGAGTGAGCAAATTGGTTCAATGCTGGCATTAAGTTATAATTTAATTTTAAATACTCTAGTATAAACGACATTTTTTCCATGTGCCTGATTTCCACAATAAGGCAAGACATACATTCTATTAGTAGAGGCGGACCGACTCATGCGGCGGATTAAAACGGCTTCCTCAACCTAAATGAAGTAGGAACATGTATAGTTTTGCACATTGAAGAGGAGGTGATATCATTGCGCAATTATATTCAAGGCTTTTTTTCGCAATTATGCCGGCAACATCCAGTGATGCTCCTTTTAAATATTATTTACATGCCTGATGCTTTCTGGACAGTATGGGAACCTTATGGCAGTCAGTGTAACCCCTATGATTCCATGCCTGATGTTTTTGTGTACAGTTTGGCAGCCCTATGGCAGTCAAGAGAAACCAACGATTCGCACTGTGATTGTTTTAATTCTTGTGGTTTTAGTCACCAACACACTGAGTACTCTTGTGCATTCATTTTTTTGTTTCTCTTGTTTGTGTTTGTTTTCTTTTGTTATATAAACGCCTCACTGAGATGTTAAAGTTCACACACTCATCTGAGTGTCAAGTAAGCAGAGTTTACGTGCGCTCACAACGTTTAGCATTTCTGAGATGTAGAGTTTTTCTATAATGCTTTATCCGATAAAGTTTTTCGGCTTCGTAGTACCACATGAACACGGAATAGTTTTCAGCAACGCATTATTAACATTATATTGATTATTTACAAAGAGTTTGAATTCACCGAGTCCATTGTACCTCGGCTGAGGGCACACAGTAGAGTTAACATGTCAAACACACAGATGAATCTTGTGACCATGATGACTGCAGTAGGCGGTTTAGGATATATATGATATTGGTTACAGTTGGATGGGATTTTAGAACTGGAGCGCTTCCCGGCAGCTTTACTCCATCTTCTCGCCTCCAATTTCAGCTATTTAGCCGATGGGAATGACCATGCGATCCCAAGGCAGCGCTGTGGACAAGAGTCTGCGTGAGCAGTGGTCGGCTTCCGAACCCACCCTCTGCATTGTTGGTTCATGCAAAGCTCGATACTGAAGGAGGTTGAGATGCGACATATTTAAAACCTAGTGCAAGGCTCCAGAAACATAAATGTGTTTTCTGTGATGGCACTAAACAGATTATCGCTGAGTGATATTTACAATCTACAGTTTACTACTAATAGATAGCAATATTTTGAAACAGAAAGAAGGGCATTTTTTTGTTTTGTTCCAATATTCTTTATTGTTTTAATAAAGGAATACAGATAATTAAGATTATATAGAATACAATACAACAAGTCTTTTAAATCATACCAATATGAGCAATTCATAAATAGAAGTATATTTCATGTAATAAATAAGTTAAATGTAATACCCAAATAATTAATTGAGAAGAAAAAACAATTTCATTAAAGTGGTTGTATTGCTTAGATAAATAAATAATGCGAATAAAGAAGAGAGAGAAAGAGGAAAGAAAAGTAAAGTAAAGACAAAGAAGAGGAAGAGACGAGAATAATCAAGAGAATAAGCACGAGATGGGAATGCCTGCTTCTTTGAGAGAAATAGCTTAAGAGGAAGACACAAAAGGAAATTTGAAAAATACATTGTGGGAATGACCTGATTATTAACAGGATAATGTGCTGCATGGCTAAACACTTATAAGGTCCAATAGGTGAGACCTATTGGCTATGCCAATGCTTGTTTTCTTTTTAAACACGTCCCGTTTTCCATTAAGGAAAAAGGACTGCAGTGGCGGCTCCTCCATTAGGGCGTGGGGGCGTCGACTCACTGCTTCTCGCGGTGCGAGAAGGCAGAAACATAAACGGTAAAAACAACCATTTATGTTTCTGCCTTCTCACTTTGCGAGAAAGCAGAAGTGCCTCTGTGCTTGGTTGGTCGGTCCAGCTCGAGGGCAGGGGGGGTGGCTTACCCACTGTTGTGGGTACTGACTGTTTGGTCGGCCCTGAGCCGACCAAACAGTCAATACCCACAATAGTGGGTAAGCCACTCCCCCTTGCCCTCCAGCAGGACCGCCCACTCTCCCTTTTTCTCTATGCAGAGAAAATGTCCCGGCCGGGGCGCTCGCCTGCTGCGCCTACCAGCGTTTAGATTGGTGTGCGTTGCGTAGGGGAGGGAAGCAGGAACACTAGGACTCACCAGTGACCGGCCTGGAGCGGAGGTGGTGCGGTACCCCAGCACTCACTCAGGTAGGTTTAATGTTTGATTTTAATTGTTAGTTTATTCCCCCCCCCCCCCTCGCAACCCCCCCTCTTCCCTCGAGCATGCCAGCCGCCGCTGAAGGACTGTATTTAAAAAAGGTAAGATTGCTTTATTAAAAAGCAATCGGAGACATGGTAACTGACCTCAGCAGGCCACCATTCCTGTGATGGCTGTGATTCCTAATGGGTCACAGATTGCGAGCTCCTCGTTAATATTCATGAGATAGGTCGATTTGCCACCTACTCGAAATTGCAATTTGGGAATGAAGCATTCCATACATTAGAAATACTGAGTTCCTACTTGCTTTGAATTAGGAAATCTTTATTCCTAATGTTAGTACCTCTGGTCCTTAGTTTTCGACTGAATGACCTTACTGGCGTGTTCCTACAGCTTATCCTTTTTAACTGGAGAGGTGTAATGCATAATGCAAACCTCACAGTTTTGAGAATTCCTAGGAGCGAGCAAATAGGATGACATAATAGGAAGTGATGTCACATAAAAATGTGCGTTCTTAACACGAGAAGTTACATAAGTAAAATGCTGACAAAATAAAAGTACATGTAAAATATATCAAATTACGCCAAACGGCACTTACATATATTCCCAGCTTGCAGTGAAGTAGTAGAACAGCATTCCAACGTGGTTATACACGTTTGAGCTAAAACCATAATTCCGTTTTTAATTGTGCTTTTCCGAGTGAATGTCATTGTTTTTTATGACGTACTTAACTTCTGAAAGCCCTCCGCAGCTGTGGTTGGGCGCGTGGCTAATGCCCCATCTGTTGTACCAGCGGATGCCCTGCTGCGCGCGGCCTTTAAGCAGGACTGAGCCTAGCCCAGACTGGTTGGGCAGCCCCCGCTGTGCATGGACCTTGGCTGTGTGCAGTGGAGGTCTGTGCAGCCCCCAGCAGTGCCACTGGCACCCAACCCCTCTGCGCACGGCCTTCTAATGTGGAACTGGTGTGTAGCCAGGCCCTGCGCCGAACCCTTTCTGCAACGGCCCTTGGATGTGTACAGCAGCCAGTTGTCGAAGTGGGGGAAAAAAAGTAGGGGAACTGTGGGCGGAGAATCAGAGGGCGGGAATAACCCAAGGATTGGCTCAGTGGGCGGAGCCAGAGGTGTGGCCAGAATGCGCAAATATCCCAATTTTTAGTATTTGTTTGGCATTTCACTGCCCAGTTTAATCAACCAATGGATACACAGAATTATATAAGGTTATAATGAGTTATTGACATTAAAACACATTCACAAAGTGGGATATGCTTCTAATCACAGAATGTTTCAAATACGATAAAATGTGGAAGCCCAAGCCATTTGTCTCCGAGCCATGGAGTTTATCATCAGCACTTCTCCTTTTTTCCACAACAGCAGTTCAAACATGAATGGCAAAATATCCTAGTTTGCAAATGTTTTCTATATAATTATGGCTCTGCCATATTTGCCTCCTAGTGCAAGATCTGCTGCATGATCTGACCATTTAAACTAATAAATTGTTTATGGCTCAAACTTATCAAAAGTTAATAAAAAATGTGACTTGTTTTGCTGCTGAGTGGATGGCTTGTTGCAAAGGTTGACTGATCACCTTTCTCACTGTTGCATTTGTATGTTACGCTGGTACTAATAAGGCAAAATCTTTACAAAGACTGTTAGCATGTGTACACATGTAAAAATAATAAAATATCAGAAAATATACTGCATTACGCTGCAGCCTTTTTTAAAATGCATAATTTAGTCAACACTGTGGCATAATTTTGTCCTCCTTTGCTGCATATTTAATTCCAGTGGCCCCACAGCAAGTAGCACATGTTAAAAGTGCTTGTGAATGAAGCAGAGAGACTGTGAAGTTTGCGAACTTAGTTTGGTGTGCGTGCAAATTTTGCAATGCAAAATCCCTGGTGAGTTGCAGCTCTTACTTCTGAAATAAGGCCAATGGAGCTAACTATGGGTGAGGCAGACTGGCCTCAAGGGCAGGGCCGGTCTTAGCACTGGTGGTGCCCTGTGCATTAATGTTTGTTATTACACTCTAATGGCCAACTCTGCCATGGATTCCCTCACTACCACCCTTTAACAGTGCCCCTCAAGTCTCCATAGCCACACTCTCTCTCAGATGCATTAAATTTGACCTACAGCACCACTCATACCAGTGTAGGGTGTCAGAGCACTTTACATCACACACATTACTCAGAGACAATCAATATGTGTGTAAATCACTGTATAGAAAATATTACACAAGACTAAGGACCACAAGGTGTAGGAGTCCCATGACGACCATACTAGTAGGCCATATAGTTTAATAGTGATTGGTCTGGAGAAACACAAACTCAGAATTTTTAAACGTAATACCATGGTTGGGGGTTCTCTTTAATAATCAGAATTGATTTCTGTCCAAAAGAACACTTTTTGCAACATTAGGATAATCAAAGACTGGGGGGGGGAATATAACGCTCTAATTTATACCTTGCAGTTTGTATGCAACTCTTAGATGAAAGTTAATAGCTCACTGTTGTATGTTAGGATTTTAACTTATAAACTGCAAGTAACAAAAGTCTCTTTCTGACAAAAGCAGTAACCCACTGACCTATTTACATTATGTGCACTTTGTGATCTGTGTAGGAAGGTGGAATCTGACTGCATGGTTGCCCCTCACTTTTTTCCTGGTGTTTTGCTGGTTTTCGACTTAGTCTGGCTGGGATCCTGCTATTGCTATTCAGGACCCCAGTCTATCTGCTTTCTCTCTTAAATTGATTACAAGTACTATAGGTACACTCCAGATTGGATTCTGGGGTACCCTTATAAGTCCGTAGTATATGGTATACTATGTACCAAGAGCATAGGTACCCCAGAGGCCTACCAGGGGCTGCAGCATGTATTGTGCCACCCCTGGGAAGCCTTTCAAAATGACACCACAGGTCTGCTACTGCAGCCTGGGTAAGGTGGTGCATGCACCCCTTACTGAGATATAGGTTCACTATATCTCTCTATATCACTGCACATATAAACCTATCAGTCACCCCTGTGGCAGGCCTTACCAATCCTGAAGGCAGGGTGCTGGGTTTAATGTGAGAGGGTGCCAAGGGATGAGCAGAGCCCCTCTGCAGCCTTCGGAACCTTTATTCTGGCGTTGTTTGTGATGCAGCCAAACCATACACTCTTAAGTGCATTATAACCAAACGGTAAATGCTAACTTTGGGATGGCTGCACGGAAACATATTTGGTGTCAAACACTTTGGAATCATACCCCCACACCAGTAACTGGTGTGGGAGTATGATCCCACCCTTCAAGAGGGAGAGACATTACACCACCGGTATACCCGGTACCAGCTAATAGAGCTCTGGCATCAACAAATGGATACTGCCAGCTACAGACACGAGTCTGCCCTCCTGCTGCGGAATGAAACTCCGGCAGGGGAGGCCTGGACAATAGGTTTCCTGTCACAGGGAGGTGTCACCATCTCCCAGAAAGGCTTTAGTGTATTGGGGCTGGGTGGGTGCACTCCAAGAGTGCTTTGAAGTTCAGCACTGGGGGCACATTTGGTGTCCCTGTGCATAGTCCAGCTCAAACCGGGTGCAGGGGCTACCAGCCGCTGCTCTGGTGCGAAACTGAACAAAGGAAATGGGTGTAGCCACCCCTCTTTCCTGACCCTCCCATAGGTGGGTCCCTAGAGTTTGGCCCACCACTTCCTTGGGTATAAGAAAGGAACCCCTGGCTACAGGACTCTAGATTACACCTGGACGAAACTCTGATACTGAATGCTGGAACTTCGACGATCTACATTGAACTAGATGAGTGAAGAATCTCCCTTGGTGCAAGGCAGGCACCAAAGACACATCTGACCAGTTTGCAGCTCCGAAGCTCCCACCAGACTCCAAAGAATTTTGCAACAAATGAGGTGGGTTTCCGTGGTCTTCAAGGTCGATCAGTGCCCACAGCAAGTCTGAGGCCCGTATCCCTCGTGGCGACCGTGCAAACCGAAACCCTTTTGCACTTGCACTGAAGATTGCCCGCCTACACCCCACGAGTGTTCCATGAGCTGGCCCTTTGTGTTTCCTCTCGAGGTCCCTTTGCGATCCCTAGTCCGTCGACTGGTGGGTCCCTGTGAAGGCAACTTTACTTCTAATTAGGCGTACCTGATTGCTCCAGACGTGCCCTGACTCTCCATTGCTTGGGGAGTCCCCAGGACCTTGCTGGTCCGCACCAAAGCATCTTTTCTCTTCCTACATGAGTTGCTGTTGCCAAGGCTTCTTGTGTTCAATACGAGCACCGACACCGCAGCACTCAACATCCTTTGTGGGACAGCTCAAATCCAGCTTCTGGTTGTCTTCGACGCCTCCTGGTCCTCGTGGCTGCAGAGTCAAGCTTCGCCTCTTCGCACCTGAATCACCCAACATCGGTGGGCTTTCGTCTACCGTGCCCCTGGTCACTGGCCAGTGACCCAGACTCTGTCCCCTCTGCTTTCAGGCTCTTCTGATCTTCGATCCAGGCTTGGATCACACCGGACACTTTTCTTCTTCCCGGCGGCAGCACTTTGCAGCAGATCGCCATTGAAATCAACGACGATCCCCGACACCATTTGACACCTATGCACCCGGCTTCCCTGGGTGAGGTAACTCGAGTACTCCGGTGCTCCCGTGGGTGCTGGCCCTAGAACCCCCTAAGTCTAAAGGGGTTTACTCAACGGCCTCTCCTAAGTGTCCTTAACTTCTAAAATGCCAACTGTGACTTTCCCATAAAATAGTACGGGGCTCGCGCCTATGTTATCACACTGCACGCGTCCCCCGTCGGTCTCCTGTGTCACTACTTTGGGTGGTTCCTTGGGGTCCCAGCGATTCTATGTGCTTTAGGCACTGTGTCTAGTCAAGTTGTGGTTCTTATACCACTTTCTTAATATATGGTTTGGTCCGTCCCTAGGGCCCATTGTATATTGTGCTATTTACTGTCGTTTTAGAACTGTATTATTGTGTATCTTGAACACTAATCTCATAAAGAGATTAGTAGTGAGTGTTTAGAAATAAATACATATATTTTATATATACCTTGTGTGGATCTCCTTTCATTTAGTAATTCAAGAGGTTATAATCTGGTAAACTAAGCTGCTTTACACTCCTTCAAGACTTAGCCTAAAGGCTGCTCTCCTTAGCTACCACTAGGATAGCTTTCAACTCACGGTTTTACCAAAACGGGCGCTCCCGGGATTGGGGCCCTTGGAAATCCTGGGAGTGCCCGTTTTGGTAAAGCCGTGAGTTTTACCACACACACACACTCCTCAGGTTAGGGTACGGCTTAGCGCGCGTATACCGCCGGGGCAGTTTTTTTTTTGGTCCTGATGTAAGCTTAGCTAAAATAGCAGTCACAAGCAGAAACATGTCGACCACTCTTTCACATTAAAATCTAGGATACAGTTGGCTCACTGTAAAGGCCAGCACGTGTCTCCTTCACCTGTTTTTAACAATTGGAAGCTGACCTGTTATTAAAATTATTTCTGGGTTCAGCTTGTCATCTTTTAAAACTGCACCTCTCTTTTTTTGCACTATCACACTGACAAAAAAACCAGCTCTGCTGTAATTCAGGCGTTGTAGCACACCAGGGAGACACTCGGTCTCCCTGGTAGGAACCCGAAGCATGTCACCAACTAGGTTGGTGAATGAGGGTTCTTTTAAAAAATAGAGGTTTTTTCCATCACACCTGCCCCTCTTTTTGTTGTTACTTTATTTTTACACCAATAGTCACTCTGGGTAAATTATGCTTCAAAAAGTCAAATTATATGGCATAATGTGGCACTTAAATAATATTACTTAATTATTTCGTCATTTTTAAACTTGACAACACTGTATGGGCAATGATTGCACCTCATTAGTATCAGTTTAACAGCCAAGTATAGCTTTAAGCAACAGAAAGGTGATCAGTCCAGCATTGAAAAGGGCGCTCCACTGCGCAGTCACACGTTTTGCTGCATTTATATTAACTTTTGAACCGTGCAAGGTAAAAAAAAAAAAAAATCTTGTTGAAACCTGCAGATTTTACAGCAGATGGTGGATTATGTGGCAAATGCGTCAGATATATAATAATGCGAAAATCGCCGCGGCTGCACAATTCCAGTGGCCCTGAGTATAATCTATTTGGATACAGTTCCTCTGGAATAAATTTATATGGTAGACTACATTTTTCCAAAATTATCTTGTATCTATGTACAGATCATATTTTAAAAGTGTTTCATGATCCAATGCTTTCCTATCCGAGGTAACTATAAACAACATTTCTTTGGGCGTAGCAATTTTGTGACCCAATCAAATAATCTATAAGGGGTGGATCCCTATTAGAAATGTGAGTGTGCTTTGCAGGAATATCCTTATTGATTCTCCCGGTTACAATCAAGCATCCATGTTTCCTCAAAAAGTGTAAAAGGATATGTCTGAACCCCTTTCAAAGGGCCATGGGGAAAGCAGGAGGTACTGGTCCCAACCATAAGAGGCCTTTTACTCCTGAGGTGTCTGGGCCCAACCTACTATGAATCCCGAGCAACTGGGCCAAGCACCCCTTCAGCACTTAACTCTCAGTGGTAGCGCAAGTCAAGCAGTTGGAGGCTTCTAGGGGTGGGGTAGATACAGGGGAGTGAACTCGGGCTCACAACTCAAAGTACGTTCAATAGCAGCGATAAATGATTGTACAGTCACATACTGTCTTTTGTGACAAAAGTTGTATCATACACAAACACAATGTAACAAATGGCATACACACTGCTCCCTAAGGTCAGGGCTCTAATATAAATAGGCGTACGCCTGAGTGCTACTTACCTCTCACTAGTGGTAGTGATTATTCCCCATTCACTATAGGTGACCTTCAGGTTAGGCCCCACTAGCAGTCCGAGTCTCAGGAGTCCTACTGCGACTGTTATAGAAAATTCAAAAGTGTTCCAACGACAAAACCCTATTCGGCAGACACGTTTCCCCGGAGGCCCCTTGAGCAGTTTTACCAGCACCAGCACAGATTGCATGAGTCTCTGAAAACATCTCACTCGCAAATGCAGAATCTGCAGCAGCTACCTTCAATAAGTATCACTTGCAGCTCTGCAGAGCAGCGGCTGGCTGACCTTGGCGTTCGACTAGTGAATTGGTAAATATCCTGTGATCCTTTCTACAGGTAGGGAAAAGGGGTTGCTCCGGTTCCAATTCTCTGTCAGGACTGGGCCCGCTTGGGTCACCACTATGGCCTCTCCTTACAACATCATTTCTTGAGCCCCCAGCTGGCATACTGGGTCACCCACACAGGCTATGCCCCGATCAACACAGTAGTAATCTTCACAACAGCCCCATCTGGCATATAGAGGCTTGCGACTTTCCTCTGCACATGGCTATGGCCTGATCGGCACAGCAGTAATCTTCACGGCAGCCCAGTCTGGCAGAGGGGGACCACTGACTTCACTCTGCAAACGGGCTGTGGCCCAATTGTCATAGCAGTAATCTTCACAGCGGCCCCACCTGATATTCATGGTTACCGATTTTCCTCTGTACAAGGCTACGGCCCAATCGGCAGAGCAGTATTTTTCATGGGGGCCTGTTAGACCTGGTACCATTGGCGTGAGTCTCCCTTCCATTTTTTGCTGTTGTCTCCTCTGTTTTTGATAAGTTTAGCTGGTTTTAGATGCTTTGGGCACTGTGCCACTGCTATCCAGTGCCACAGTGCAAGTGCTCCTTATGTTAAATTGTTGTAATGAATTAGTGACTCCATGATTGGCTTGATTTACTTGTCAGACCCTATAACAGTGCACCATGTGTGCCCAGGGCCTGTAAATCAAATGCTGCTGGTGGACTTGCAGCACTGGTTGTGCCACCCACAGAAGCAGCTTGTAAAGTGTGTCTCAGGCCTGCCATTGCAGAGCCTGTGTGCAGTCTAGTACTGCCTTGTCGACTTGGTAAGTGCACCCACTTACCAGTCGCTAAACCTTCCCTTTTCTACATGTTAGCCACCCCTAAGGTAGGCCCTAGGGCAGGGTGCATTGTATGTGAAAGGTAGGACATGCCCTGATGTGTGTGGCCTGCCCTGATGGTGAATTACTGCCAAGTTCGTTTTTCACTATTGCAAGGCTACCTGTCCACATAGGCCGGAATGGGCAGTTTGATTATAACATCTTATAATCCTAACTGACCCTGGGAACATGGTAGAAAAAACGAATTTAGTATGCCTAAACTCAGAATGATAAAATACATCTTTTAGTGAAGTTGGTTTTAATATTCTGTGTTTGAAAATACTACTTTTAGAAAGTAGGTATTTTCTTGCCTAACCATCCAAGCCTGCCTCTGCTAGGTTGTGTATTCCATGTCTTGTTTGTGAGTGACAGGGGCCGGGGGGGAGCTCCAGGAGACAGGTTGAGTCCGCACAAGGCTGAATAGACCTATCTGCATTGGGAGTGGTGGGAGGAGTAGCACCTGGGCCTGAATAGGGCTGTGCCTGCCTTCCACAATGCTGGCTCCACCCCCTGTGGTGCATCTGATGATCCTGGCCCACACTGACAAAGGAAGAAGTTGTGCACTGGCAGAATGCACCCAGAACTGGTTTGGACTAGGTACAGGACCCTCTGCCTTCAGAGGACAAAGGATTTACTGGTATAAATACTGGGGCCCAGACCCCGGGGCTTTAGATCACTTCTGGGAATCAAGACGGACCTTTTGCCAAGGAGAAGAACCAGAGAAACTGCAGGAGTTTTGGACTACCCCTATGCCAGTGAGTTGTTTGCTGGGGTTGGACTGCAGTGGTTTCTTTATTGCCAAGGAAAGGAGAAAAGACTTTTATTGAAACTTTCATCATCTTGCAGAAAATCTCCAAGGGCTTGAATTTGAGCGTGCCTCATGTCTGAAGTCTCAGGGATACAAAGACTACACCCCTTCTGCTTGCCTGCATCTGGAACTTACTGTTCTGGCTGCTACAGAAGGAAGTTGCAACACCAACGCCGGCAAGCGACGCCGTAATCTTCATTGAAGCTGTGAGCGCTGCCCCGACTTACAACGTAGACCCGGTGCCGGCCACCGCGCCACATCGACGCTAGCAAGCAGCATCGTAACCTGCCGTAAGCCGTGTGCGCTGCTCCAACTTTGCGACGTAGGCCCGACGCCTTCTGCTGTGCCGCATCGACTCCGAAGCCGACATCATCGTGGAGCCGATCCTCGACGTGGGTGGTCAAGAATCCATCGACATCGTACGAAACCGTGGTTTCGTCACCATCGTGACATTACCTCCTCTCCGGTAAGGAACCAACGTCTCCCCTGTGCTTTGCGTAAGCATCGAGGCCCGATGCGTCGCCTTCCCCGAAGCAAGGAACTGATGCCGCACAGTGCCAACGACGCCGCATCTCCCCCACGCCGCGAGCTGTCTTTGTTTTTGCTTTTCCAAGGTACTGTTCTTTGTGAGTCTGTTTTGACTCCGGGCCCGACGCCGCGCACCTCGTGGTCGACGCCGTTACTTTGGCATTTCTTTGACCTCGACGTCGTGATAACTCCAGTTTGGGTTATCTGTTGCTAAAAACTGCGTTTAAGTGAATAACCTATTTTTAAGATTCTTCTACCATCTTGAAGTATTATTTCTGATTATAGTATTGCGGATTTTTGTCGTTTGAGTCTTGTGTTAAGTCTATATACAGAATACTTATTTTTATAAAACCTGTGTTGTGTCCATCTGTAGTGTTTCACTCTATTACTGTATGTGTTCACAAATGCTTTACACACTACCTCCGAGATGAGCCTTCCTGCTCGTGCCAAGCTACCACAGGGTTGAGCAGGGGTTCTTTTAGGAGTGTAGCCCCCTTACTCTGACTAGAAGCAAGGGTCCCTATGTGGACAAAGGTGCAAGCCATTGCCAACTAGAGACCCCCAGTTCTAACATTGGTGGTTAGCGGTGAGGATTTGGACTTGCATTTGTGACTCATACAGTGATTGGTGTAAACTACTAATGAGTGCAGACCAAACGTGACCACACATTTTTGGTAGAATTTGTTTTCCTTGGAACTGTTATTTTTGCTAAAGACTGCCAGTTCTTATTGCCATGAGCAAACCAGCATCTATTGCATCTATGGATCTAGAGTTTGAGGAAGAAAGGTTGGAGGCCTACAATGTGAAACAGCTGAAAGCCTTCTGTAGAAAATTTAAAGTTGCTACTCCAGGCCTCACCAAGAAGGATGAGTACCAAAAGGCGCGAAGGGCCTGGGTGGAAACAAGAAATGCCCCTGAGCATGTGGTAGAGCCTGCTGAGGAGGCTGAGAATGCAGAAGGGCAGCTAGATGGGCCATTGGGTCCAGCCAGGTAGAGTGTCTTCCCCCATAGGCAGCAGTGTTTCTTCCAAGGGCATGTCCCCAGGAGAGCTGGAGGACAGGGAGAGAAATAGATTGCACAGAATGGAGATGGCTAAGCTCGAGTTGGAGGGTCAAAAGGACCTAGAGAGTAAGGAACTGGAGCTTGAGATTAACATATTAGCTGTTGAAAGGGAAAAAGAGAAATTAGCACATGAGAGATTTTTGAGGGAATTAGAGCTTAAGGCTAAGTATTTAGAATTTAGTCCCTCTGGTGGCAGCGCACCATCTGTGCCTGCAGAAGGCAGGCTATATTTCCCCAAGGATGTCCTCAAAGATTTCCATAAGCATGAAGATATTGAGCAGTGGTTTGCAGCCTATGAAATGGCAATGTTGGCCCACCGGGTCCCTGAGAAGGTTTGGGGAGCTGGGTTGTGGGGCCGCTTTGTTAGTAATGGGAGGGATACATTGTTAGACCCGCCCATTGAGAGTAGGATGCTTTATGCCCACATGAAGGAAGCCCTGATGACAAGGTATGGTTTGATCCCAGAACTCTATAGACAGAGGTTCAGGAATTGTAAAACGCTGGAGGCAACCACTTGGGTAGAATATGTATCTTTCTTTTGCAGAGCTATGGATGGTTGGGGGAAGGGTAGCAAAGTGAGTACTTTTGAGGAGCTCTATGATTTCTTTGCATGGGAGCACTTGTATGGTAATTGTTTTCCAGAGCTACGCCAGCACCTTATTGATAGCAAGCTAACTAACCCTAGGAGCTTGCTGAGGAGGTGGACCACTGGGTGAGTACCCGGGTCCACAAGGTCCATGTGGGAGACTCCGCCAAGGGTGGGCAGGGTCCCCAGCAGAAGAGTGGGGGGGACAAGGGTAAACAGAGGGAGTTCCAGAAAGGGCCCCAAAGTAATTCCCAAGAGAACCAAGGTAAGGGTCCCCAGCCTCCCCCTGAGAAGAAGTCAGAGCCCCGACAGGTAAACCTGCTCACAGGGGGCCACCAACATGCTTTCAGTGTAAGCAAGTGGGACACCGTTGGTATGATCCCCAGTGTCCCCAGAAGGACCACAATGCACCACCCCGTGTGCCACCCCGTCAGATGGCAAGTGTAGCCCTGGGATGGAAGGAGATGGGTGCCCAAGGTGGGTGGAATGCCTTGTCTCCTTAGGAGATTGTGAGATGGTCCCAAGGACCCAGCTGCCTCATACCACTAACAAATACAGGCAGTGGGTGACCATCAATGGCCATAGAGTGGAGGCTCTGAGAGACACCGGGGCCAGTGTGACAGCTGTCAGTTGTGGGCTGGTGTCTCAGGAGCAGGTGATCCCCCCCCCCATGCATTCTTCCCTGTAGGTGCCGTGGACAACTCGGAGAGCTAGTGTGAGGTGGCTCAGGTTCCCTTTGAGTGGGGGGGTCTCAGGTACTCTCCAAGTAGCTGTGAGGCCAGCCATGCCTGTGTATTGTCTGTTGGGCAATGATTTAGAGAGCTCGCCTTGGGCTAAGGTGGAGATGAGGTCTCATTTAGTGATGTTGGGTCTGCCTGAGTCGGCGTTTGTGACCACTCGGTCTATGGCAGCCAGTAAGGGTGTTCAATAGGTCCTGGAGCCTGAAAGTATGGCCCAGGTACCTGCCTTAAAGAGAAGAGGTAGGGGGTGTGGGAAACCTGCCCCCATAGTTCCCACGGTTCAGGAGGAGGTAGACCTTGAGAGGGATGCCTTGGAACCTACATGGGACCAAGTTGCTGAACTGGGGGACCTGCCTGAGCAGACCCATTGGCAGCAAGAAGGAGGACCCTCCAGGGAGGAATTTTGTAAAGAACAGAAGAAGTGCCCTTCTCTTGTGGGTTTGCGGCATCAGTCCACAAACCAGGCAGCAGATGATCAGTCTGGATCACATTGGATCTACTGGGAGAATGACCTCCTGTATAGCGAGCCTAAGGCTGCTGAGCCCGGGTCAGCCCGTGTGCTGGTGGTACCCCAGCACTTCAGAGCCTTCCTACTGGGTTTGGCTCACGATGTACCTTTAGCTGGATATTTGGGGCAGGACAAGACCTTTGAAAGGCTTGTAACCCACTTTTATTGGCTCCAGATGCGCAAGAGTTCAGACACTCTTTGTAGGACTTGTCAAACTTGCCAGGCAAGTGGGAAGAGTGGGAGGCTCCTCTCCAGCCCTTCCCTGTGGTCAGCACCCCCTTTGAAAGGGTGGGCATTGACATTGTGGGGCCTCTGGACCCCAAGACAGCCATGGGCAACAGGTTTATCCTGGTCTTGGTGGACCATGCTACCCGGTATCCGGAAGCCATCCATCCCTCTCAGGACAGTGACGGCCCCTTTGTGGGGCATGCACTGATGGGGATTTTCTCCCATGTGGGGTTTCCCAGAGAGGTGGTGTCAGACCGTGGTACAAACTACATATCTAAGTATATGAAGTCCCTGTGGCAGGAGTGCGGTGTAACATACAGGTTCACCAATCCTTACCACCCCCAAGGTAATGGACTGGTTGAGAGATTCAACCGGACCCTCAAAGGCATGATTCTGGGTCTTAAAGAACCTATGAGGCGTAAGTGGTACTTCTTCCTGCCATGCCTTTTTATTCACTTACAGTGAGGTGCCACAGAAGTCCTTAGGGTTCGGTACCTTTGAACTGCTGTATGGACACCCAGTAAGAGGACCTCCGAGTCTGATTAAGGAAGGCTGGGAGAAAGCTCCCAGGAAACCTCCCCAGGATGTATATAGCTACATGCTGCCCTTCAGGAACCAGACTAGGCGATTCAGACAACTCGCTCAGGCGAATCTGGAAGCCAGCCAGGAAGAGATGAGGCGGTGGTACGATCAGAATGGCGCTCTGATTGAGCTTCAAATGCAAAAACAACAGTTGATGGACAGAATGCAGAACAATGTCATACATTCATCCCAGTACAGAGATCTGGGCCTAAAACCATCGTTTTTTTGCTCACCATGCCATTCCAGTTTGAACCCAGCCATATGCAAATCAGTCTTGACCCTGTGCCTCATGGGAACAGTCCAGCCCGAACTGCCAAGCCAGGTCCTCCCTGGACTGGAAACAAGCATCCTAGGACCGGTTTTGGGGTTTCACCCCTCTTCAGCCAGGATAGCTTGATTCCAGTGGCACGGAGAGCACGGGACTCGCATCTGAGCATAGCCGTCCCACTCGGGGTGACAAATGCAAAAACAACAGTTGATGGACAGAATGCAGAACAATGTCATACATTCACCCCAGTACAGAGCTTCAGCCTGGCCAGAAAGTTTGGGTCATGGCCCCAGTGGAGCAAGATAAGTGGACTGGACCATTTGAGGTGGTGGAGCGCAAACGTTATGGCACCTACTTGGTGGACTTGTGATCTCCCAGCAACCCTTTGCGGGTCCTACATGTCAACAGCCTAAAGCCCCACTTAGAAAGGTCCGAAGTGGGCATGCTCCTAGCGACAGATGCTGGAATGGAGGAGGAGACTGACCTCCTGTTTGCAACAGAGCAAGATGGGTCAGTGGATGGAGTAAACCTCTTCCACCCTGACCCCTGAGCAGCAGAATGATTGTCGCCAACTGTTGGGGCAATTCTCTGATTTGTTCTCCCTGGTTCCTGGTGTCACTGAGTGGTGCATCCATGATGTAGACACTGGGGACAGTCCTCCTGTTAAGCACAAGGCTTACAGAGTGACTGACCGGGTCAGAGCTTACATCAAGGAGGCGGTCTCTAAGATGTTTGCCTTGGGGGTGATTGAGTCCTCTAACAGCCCTTGGGCCAGCCCAGAGGTCTTGGTCCCAAAGGCTGGTGCGCCTGGTGCCACAGCCGAACTCCGGTTCTGTGTGGACTACCGAGGGCTCAATTCAGTCACCAGGACTGACGTGCACCCCATCCCCAGAGCTGATGAGCTCATTGATCGACTAGGGGCTGCACGGTACCTCAGTACGTTTGATTTGACGTCTGGGTACTGGCAGATCGCCTTAACTGATTGGGCCAAAGAGAGGTCCGCATTCTCCACACCAGATGGGCACTACCAATTCCGGGTTATGCCCTTTGGGATGAAGAATGCCCCTACCACCTTTCAGAGGTTGGTCAACCAGGTGTTGGCTGGGCTGGAGGATTTCAGTGCCGCCTACCTGGATGACATTGCAGTGTTCAGCACCAGTTCTATTCTATTCTATTCTATGCGGAATTTGTTAAGCGCGCGGACACCCAGGGGTTTCATGGCGCTAGAGAAACGGAGAAGAGGATTCGGAAGATGTAGAGTTCTAGCAGTACGCTTGTTGAAATAGCCAGGTCTTTAATGCACGTCTGAACTCAACCAGCTTGGAGCAACTCCTGATGGACAAGGGCAGAGAGTTCCAAGTCTTTGGGGCAAGGTGTGCGAAGCTGGATCCGCCAAGTCTTTTCCTTCTGAAGGTCGTCGCCCTGAGAAGGAACAGGTGGGCGGACCGAAGCTCACGGGTCGGGATGTGTTTGATAATAAGTTGGTTGATGAATCTAGGGCTTTTTCCGTGAAGAGCTTTGAAAATTATGCAGCCTGTCTTAAAGATGATCCTATGAGTGATGGGGAGCCAGTGGAGGGAGGCTAACAGAGGTTTGGCTGACTGCCTGCGGTTGCTCCTGAAGATTAATCTGGCCGCTTGATTTTGCACAATCTGCAGGCGTTTAGAGATGGTGAGGGGGAGGCCGAGGTAGGTCGAATTAGAGAAATCTAATCGAGAGAGGACCAGCGCGAGTACTGCCTGGATGAGGGCGGAGTGAGACAACAGATGAGCAATTTTTTAAATTTTTCTCAGTTGAAAGAGACAGGAGGAGATCACTGTTCCGACCTGGGTTTTCAGAGAGAGATCGGCGCTGAGAGTGACCCCAAGGCTTTTCGCTGTCTGGGATGGTGAGGGGGGAGTGCCCATGGAAGGTGGCCAGAAGTGGGGTCCCCAGCTGAGTGCGCTATCACAGGGAAGTACTAACTCAGTCTTTCCTGGGTTTAGCTTAAGGTGGTTCCGATCCATCCAGCTCTGGATATGCAGCATGGTCTTTTGGAATTCCCCAACGGAATCCGGGGAGTTGAGGGGGAATATCAGCTGCAAATCGTCAGCGTAGTTAAAAATGATTACTTTTCTGTTTTTCAAGGAGTGCAGGAGGGGTTTAAGATAAAGATTAAAAAGTAGGGGGGACAGTGAAGAACCCTGTGGGACACCGCAAGTGGTTGGTAGAGTGGGGGCTGTGAAGTTCTCCAGCTTTACCGCCTGATATCTGTCCGTCAGAAAGGATTTAACCCAAGAGAGGGCCGTACCACTGAGGCCAGCTTGTTCGACACGGTGTAATAGAATGGTATGGTCCACCGTGTCGAACGCGGCCGATAGGTCGAGTAGTACGAGGGCCTGGTGGATTCCGTTGTCGGCATTGGTCCTTAGGGTGTTCTGCACGGCAAGGATCACCGCCTCGGTGGAATGTGCCTGGCGGAATCCAGCTTGGTTGGGTTCGAAATAGTCAGATATCTCGATGAAGTTGGATAAATGGCTGGTTACATAAGCTTCCAGTAATTTTGCGCAGTAGGGGAGGAGGGAGATGGGGCGATAGTTTACGAGGTTGGAGGGGTCGGCGCCAGGTTTGTTTATGAGAGGGACCAGGGTGGCGTTTTTGAAGGAGTCGGGTACCGTACCTTGTGATAGGGAGGTGTTCAGGATGGGGAGTATACTCTGAGGGAGTATGGTGTAGACCTCTTTCAGGATGTGCGGAGGGCAGGAATCGTTGGGTGAGCCCGATTTTACTCGGTTCATAAGTTCCAATAGTTTGGGTGGGTCAATGGGGGGGGAAGTCTTGTAGGGTGTTGGGATTTCTGCAGATGTCTGACTTGTCTGCAGGGTGATTGGTATGGATGCTGTTTTTTATGTTGTCAATTTTCTCTTTGAAGAAGTTGTTGAGTTGGTTACACAGCGTTTGAGATGCGGGTTGGGAGGGGGCAGTTCTGGTATCATTGCAGAGGTCGTTGACGACTCTGAAGATATCCCGTGATTTGTTTTTGGCGTTGGAAATTTTTTCTGAAAAGAAGGTAGATTTCGCCACTAAGATTGAGTCCTTGTATTTTTTGCGAGCTGTCTTATACAGTGCTCTGTCCGAGGCTAGGTAGCTATGTCTCCACTTCCGTTCGAGTTGGCGGAGTTCTAGTTTCTGTTCTTTTAATTCAGCAGAGAACCATTTGTGGGCGTCCATGCGGCGGGCGCGAGAGAACTTGGTCAGGGGGGCATGTTCATTACATGCGGAGAGAAGCCATTCGGAATGCGTTTTGTCCATCAGATTGATATCTGGTAGCTGGGTGGGGATGGAGTTGGACAGAGAGGAGAGAAAATCTTGGAGATTTAAAGCTCTCCATTTCCTGATTGAGCCTCCAAGGGGTGCATGGTTTTTTTGATAACCCTGGGTGGTGATAGAGAACTGCAGTAAGTGGTGGTCGGACCATATGCATGGTAAGGCCGTGGGACAGGAGGTGGAGATGTTGTGAGACCAAATGTGGTCTAGAGTATGTCCCTTTTCATGGGTGGGGGTCGCGACATGTTGGTGGAGGTTTAAGTTGGAGAGGAGTTCAAACAGTTCTGTGGCGTGAGGGCCAGCATCAGCATTATTATACCAGTAGTTGAAATCTCCTAGGACCATAACTTTGTCGTGGTCGACGACTAGGCCTGCTATTTGTTCAGACAAGGAGGCAGGGAAGGAAGGCATGGATGTGGGAGGACGGTATGGCAATACTAGCACCATAGTGCCTGTCTCGGTATTAGATTTGATAACTAGGTTATCCGAGTCTGGTAGGTCTAGAGGGGGTAAGGGAGAAAAAGTTTGGTCTTTATGAATAATAGCGGCCACGCCTCCCCCAGTTTTACCTGGTTTTCTGTTTACAGACAAGATGTAATAGTCTGATGGCAGGGCCGAGAGTTGGGAAGTTGGGAAGAACATCTGAGCCACCTCTGGGAAGTGTTGATGGCGCTGCGGAAGGCAGGTCTCACGATCAAGGCGAGTAAGTGCCAGATCGGGCAGGGTTCTGTGGTGTACTTGGGGCACCATGTAGGAAGCGGCCAGGTGGCACCCCTACAACCCAAGATTGATACCATCCTGGCCTGGGAGCCTCCCAAAACCCAGACACAGGTGAGAGCCTTTTGAGAACTCACAGGGTACTACAGGAGGTTTGTCAAAGGTTATGGCAAAATTGTTGCACCCTTGACTGAGGTGACTTCCAGGAAGCAGCCCAAGAAAGTGAACTGGACTGACACCTGTCAGAAAGCTTTTGACGCCCTGAAGACTGCCATGTGCACAGCACCCGTGCTTCAGGTGCCCAACTTCTCAAAGGAATTCATTGTCCAAACAGACGCTTCAGAGCATGGTGTGGGGGCTGTTCTTTAACAGATCAATGAGGAAGGCCTAGACCAACCTGTAGCCTTCATCAGTAGAAGGTTACTTCCACGGGAACAGAGGTGGATTGCAATTGAGCGTGAGGCATTTGCTGTGGTCTGGGCACTGAAGAAGTTGAGACCATACTTGTGTGGGACTCACGGTTTCAGACAGACCACCGACCCCTCAGATGGTTGATGCAGATGAGGGGTGAGAATCCAAAGTTATTGAGGTGGTCCATTTCCGTACAGGGGATGACTTCACGGTGGAGCACTGCCCTGGTACAGAACACGCCAATGCTGATGGTCTGTCCAGATTTTTCCGCCTTAGTGAAGAGCACTCCCAAGGGAAAGAGTAGTTGTCCTCACATTTCTGCTGGAGAGGACATGTGTTAGACCTGGTACCATTGGCGTGAGTCTCCCTTACATTTTTTGCTGTTGTCTCCTCTGTTTTTGATAAGTTTAGCTGGTTTTAGATGCTTTGGGCACTGTGCCACTGCTATCCAGTGCCACAGTGCAAGTGCTCCTTATGTTAAATTGTTGTAATGAATTAGTGACTCCATGATTGGCTTGATTTACTTGTCAGACCCTATAACAGTGCACCATGTGTGCCCAGGGCCTGTAAATCAAATGCTGCTGGTGGACTTGCAGCACTGGTTGTGCCACCCACAGAAGCAGCTTGTAAAGTGTGTCAGCTTGTTTGTGAGTGACAGGGGCTGAGGGGCTCCAGGAGACAGGGTGAGTCAGCACAAGGCTGAATAGACCCACCTGGCAGATGGGATCACGTACTTCACTTTCACACATGGGCTATGTCACGATCGGCTCAGCAGTGAGTCTGACCACGACTACCTTTAGGACTGGCCCCTTTAGCATACGAGGTCGCCGACTTGAACCTGTACATGACCGCCACACTGATGGGGTCCTCGCTCATCTCCTCACACCTCGTGACCGGGATCCACTCACCAGGATCTCCCTCTGGACCGCTCTCCTTCCAAGCGCTTTTCCCTTCCTCACAGGGCACACAGGTCTTAGCAAGCAGGCAGGCACAGGTACTTTAGGCTCCAGAGGCAGGTGGTCTTGGAACTCCCTGGGTGAGGGCCCATCACCCAGCTGGGAGACTGGCAGGTCTTAGTCTTCACCCCCTGGTGACAGGCAGAAATAATCTTCTCCTTGCACAGCCCAACTGGCTGCTTTACCATTGACAATTTTTGGGACCTCGTACTCCCCTTCTTACAGTCCATTTCCAGACACTATATGTGTTTTAGGGCCTGCAGAAATCTTTCAGTTAAAGCAGGAGCAACTTCAAATATGATAGTCCTATAACTTGGGCTACGAGAGTGACTAGAGCTTCACACCTGGATGCCAGCCACAGTGATATTTGCGTCAAATGGTTACCCTAGACCCTCGGCCCTACCTTTTAGGATTCTATTATCAGCCCCATCTCCTTCCTGAGATGTGTGCAGGCCTCTTTCTAGTGGCCTCTCCCTGAATCAAACAGTACCCTTTGAAGTGCAGCAATCTATAAAACAGTCTGGGGGATACCTCTACCTTCTCATACTCCTCCAAATGATCCTGGGTCTCCCAAAATGGAAGCTAGAATATTCTGTGTATTGTACCATTCCCAGGCACTCGTGCTCCTAGCACATGCATACAACACACACTCACTGCACAGCGCCACATGCTAACTTGTTGTAGGCCAAGGGTGAGTTAAGCACACTGTAGCAGAACTTTACAAGAGTGAGTTTGTAGGTCTCACTCTAGTGACAGCTAAAAAGGCCTGTTCACTTCTACTACTCACTAAATTGTATGCTGTCACCACCTTGCTTGTGCTACCTAACTCCTAACAAAAGCAGTAGCCTTACACCACTAGGAGGGCAGTGCTTTGGGAAACCCTCCTAGTCCAACAAAACGGCAATCTGGGAGAGAGGCCATGTCATGGCGCACATGCATGATCCATATTCGCCCATGACAACAAAAGTCAACACCGGCGATGAAGACATTGTTGCAACTGGGGCACTCAGGGCTGGGGTACACAGCCATCACTATGCAAGTGACTTTTCAGTTCCAACAATATAAATCCTCCTGTATCAGTTTTTGAATTAGTTGGCAAAATCACTATGGGAATTTTAAGGCTGCTTCCCTGTCTATGCCTGAGAAAACTCTTAATACATGATGAGACTCTTTTATGTTTAAATCACCCACCAGGACTAAATGTTGGCATTTCATTGTTTCAAAAATCTGAAATTAATACAAATAACTGTTTAATCAGAGGAGAATATGATGCACCTGGATGAGCCTATGCATTCACCAAAAGATATAATTCATCTGGCTACTGGCCATTGTTTCTGGTAATCTTTACGCACTGTACTAAATTTGACGAATGAACAAAATATCTAAAAGTCCGTGTATGATTCATGTTCAATAAAATTGCTCTTCTCCCACTTGCAAGTCCCCTCCTATAGGGTTTGACTGGGCAGCTAAAACAGCAATTATGAAATGAAAAGTCTGAAGTTAGCCAGGTTTCCTAGATACCTATAATATCCGCTCTTAGGCTATTTAATTAATCCACTTATTTAAAATCGTGAGAACAGTGAGCCATATTCCAGGAGGTAAGTCTTAAACCCCTGTGTT
The DNA here is from genome assembly GCF_964204655.1 of Triturus cristatus. Lineage (NCBI taxonomy): Eukaryota > Metazoa > Chordata > Amphibia > Caudata > Salamandridae > Triturus > Triturus cristatus. Next base: position 674,360,816 of record NC_140593.1, on the reverse strand, counting down.
AATTTTAATGGGAAAACCTGTACCCCAGAGGGCAATTGTAATGAAGTACACCTGCTAGCCAGTTCCAATGCCTGTCATCCCCAGCATTACTGGGCAACATCCTTGCTGTTTCTCTTGATTTGATATAGACACCCATCTTCCCCCCTTTTCTACTGATGCTACTGTACTTTTTGCCCTTTCATCTTATTATCTTGACGAAAATCTGGGTCCAGACCACTATCCAAATATTTATCAGCATTAGGATATTATGTGCAACAACCTGTTTTGCCTTTAACCGGAATGCAGCGAGAATCATCTGCCTCACGTGTTGTATCTTCAGTGGCCCCTCCAAGCATGCTCATGGTTATCCTTTACTAGTTGGCATCAATGTTCCCTCTAATTTTGTTCCTCCACATGTGGTAATGAATGATCTCTGTGCACCACAGCCAAAACTGCGTGCCACAAAGGCATGCATTAAATCACTTTGCAAGTAAGTGCAACGCATAAGCTATCAAATGCTAAAATTAGAGCTTTTGATTCACATTGCCATCTCAGTGACACATGCAAACCTCATTACAGTCACTTGACAGCCACTCTGTCACCTCTAATGGCCTCTACACTCAAACAGTGGAATATTTAGTGTCCATTACTATAAAAACCTTAGAAGAAAGGTTTAACCACATTACATCCCTAACTTCAGTACATCCCACATTGGTGGAAGATTTGTCTGTCCAGAAATGAAAGCTTGGGTACATCCTCCTGACACAAACTACTTCCAGGCAGTTGTTGACCCTGTCCAGCAATAGGGCCAAATCCAGTCTATGGCTGCCAAACAACAACCATCTAGAACCCCAAGTGCAATAAAACCTGACTGCTTCCTAACCCGATCTGTCAGGTGCAGGTTATAAGATGTAAAGGGACATATATGCGCACTGAGATCCTATATTTCTTTACAGTCACTTTCACGCATAGGCGCTTCTAAAAGGTAACTGCAACATGACTGCAGCACACATTCAAATCTCATGCACAACACTAAACACACTACATATAGGCAACACTATAAACCAACACCAATTATAAATCACTTCAAAGTTATTCAATTACCCAGAAATTGCTTTAAGGACCTCATGACGGTTATAAAGCACTTTACAAAAACTGCAATACAATACTATATAATACTTAAAGTACTTATAGAACTAGTACCCTACACTGTTAAAGTCAAACCCTTTGTTATACTTGAGGCATCAGTGTGGTCACTGAATTCTCCCAATTTAGTGAGATAACTTGAAATGAGGGTGCATTTATAAGGACTATAGTGGAGTTAGGGAATTCAACATTCATGACTTCACTGCATAAGTAGACACAGCTTCAGACAATAAACATGAGTGAAAACCGTGGATGGCACCACAAAATCCATCTTCAGCCATTGAGTGATGTTCCTTTTGCTTTATGTCTTAAATGAAGACATGAGCATGCAAAAAGAATAAGTCTGTTAATTTAGTTAGAATGAATGGTAAGCTAAAGTATTATCCATTGATTTGGCAAGTAACCAGCGACTTGGCCCAAACCCCTGGGGTGTTCCACGTAAATATAATTTCAAATATATTGTGCAACCATAATATTATAGAATAATACTGAGCCCCAAAATATTGACAAGGTGAGACTATACGTGTAAGTATAAGTTTACTTAACTGCAACTGTACTGCACGTGACGATAGATATACATATATATTGACGTTGGCATATGCCAACCAGCACCAAATCACTGGGGCTGCTCGTAAAGTGTGCGCACGCCACAGTGCTAAAATCTATTTCTCTCCACCATGGATTCAAAGGGAGCACGGCACTCCATGATAGCTCACAACACAATTTTATTTATTTTAGTAGAGGTACATGAAAAACTGCACGTCAACGTATTTTGGCAAATGTCACCTTGTTCATGATGCCGACCACCATATTTACTTTCAATATAAACAACCGGTAAACCAAAAAGACATCCACAACCAACTAGCCCGGGTTCGTACTAATTCAGTGCAATCTTAAAGTGTACAAATTAATTTAAAAACAGACATGGCATGATGATAATGTCTGAACAAATACTTGGATCGAGAATATTTCATCACATATATCATTTTATCACTACTCTTAATCAAATTATTCCATTGCGACAAATTACTTTTAATACAAGTCTGTAGTTTGTGTCCAAGTATATAGATCACATTCTTAAACCCTTGGTGGTGAATCTTCCCTCTTATATCAAGGACAAGCTGAAGTTTTGAAAATAATTTTTTATATGACGTGGGAGGATATGCTAATGATAAGCCTTGATGTATCATCATTATACACAAGTATTAGCCACAAAAATGGTATGAGGGCAGTCAAACCTTTCTGGGAGTAGGACCGATTAAGCTTTTTAGTCACAAGAAAATGCTGATGAAAATGATAGATTGGTATCTCTCAAGAAATATCTTTCTGTTTGATGTTGAATTGTTTCAGCATCATAGGGGTTACAGCGATGCGTACCTGCTTTGCCCCCTGTTATGCTAATTTGCACATGAAGCAGGTAGTTCATGGAACTGAGTTGGAAGAATCGTCTACTAACATTCTATTATGGGTCAGGTATATTGATGACCTTTTTACACTATTGAAAGGAGAGGAGGTAACAACTGGAGGTTTTGTGGCTAAGATTAATAGCAACAACTTTAATCTGATATTTAGGGACCAAATGAGTCGAACACACTTAGACTTCCTTGATGTGAGGATAGTGGTAGAAGATTCAAAATTAATGACAACATTGTCTAGAAAACCAACAGCTGAAATTACATGCTAGGAGTTTTCACCTTGAGGCATTAAAAGATAGCATTCCCTATCGTAAACTGATGCGAGCCAGAAGAATTTGTAGTGCCCAAGAACATTTTAATGGCATACAGGATGAGATGTTAACCAGATTGAAGGCAAAAGGCCATTCAGATAGCATTTTAATTTTAGCCAAGAATAGAATAGCCAGCTGCGAGAGGGAAGATGTCCTCATTAAGATGCAAACTGAAAAAAAGGGTGAAGGACAGGAAGTTAGATTTATAACATCTTATCATGATCAACATGATAAATTGAGGAATGCTTTAAAAAAGCATTGGCACCTCATCCGGAATGATCCAGTCGTAGGCAATGAGGTGAGAAGGAGACAACAGATTATATTCAAGAAGGCTCCAGCTATGGGAGAGATATTAGTCAAGGGTGAAGTAAAGATGAAGAAGGAACAGTGGTTAGAAACGAGCAATGGTTTTGAGAAATGTGGAAAGTGCAAGGCCTGTGCAAATGAGATGAACATTACTGAGATTGTCACACCTTTCAAAAAGAGGAGTAAGATAAAAGCTGCACTAAATAGTGAAACAGAATTTGCGGTGTAGGTTTTGTTCTGCCCTTGCCCCTAAGACCTATGTGGGTAGCCCCATATTGCCGGGACAGAAGAGAGTTCTTCAACATCTTAGAGCAATAAAAAACAGAGATGCTAATTAGTCAGTAGCTTGCCATTTCCAACAATTCCGTGAACGGGACCACCAGAGGCTCCAATACAGTGTGATTGATAGTATACCAAGGAAAACAAGAAGGGAAGACAGAGAAAAGTAATTTAAAAGGTTGGTGTCCAGATATATTTTAGAAATGGACTCCATGGAGCCCTATGGTTTAAATGTAGATGCAGAATGCATATTCTCCTTTAAACTTCCTTTGAGTGAGGTTATGGTGCTTTTGACTGGCAAATACTTTGAAGGGTTTTAAGTTTTGTTTTTTGTTTACATATCTTTTCAGAAATACAACCTGTGAGAATTTAATGAAGAATTTAGGCAGAATGACAAATATTGGCTGACTGAAAAATACGTGGATGGCAGAGACCGTGCTAGGATAAGTTTGGATTGTCCTTTTTAAATACAACCTACCCACTTGGGCCCTACAAAGTGAACGCACAGTTAAAGTCAGGATTTGCGTGAAAAAAACTTTGAGTTAATATGTTATTTATTGCATCTGTAAAGTGTGATAAAGATTTGTGAAAAATGAATTAAAGGTGGAGAAGGTTTTGATTTATGTATGTTTTGATATTATTATCAGAAGTTATATCTGCTTTGAAATGTATTTGTTGCCCACTTGGGTTCCCTAGAGTAAACTACAGACAGGTATTCATTGTTAAGTTATTACTTGCAACAGAATAATTCGATTGAGTAGTGGTAAAATGAAATATTTGATGAAATATTCTCGATCTGAGTATTTGCTCAGACATTATTATCATGCTATGTCTATTAATTCGTACACTTAAATAGGGTGCTAAATTGGTACAAACCCAGTCTAGTCCATTGTTGATGTCTATTCGGTCTACCTGTTGTAAAATATGTTCAAAGTAAATGTGACTGTTGGTGTCGTGAACAAGGCAAGTTTCTACGAAACACGTTGACCTGCAGTTTTCAATGTACCTCTGCTAAAATAACGAAAATGTTCAATGTGAGCTGTCATGGAGTGCTGTGCTCTGTTTGAATCCAAGGTGGAGAGAAATATATATATATATATATATATATATATATATATATATATATATATATATATATATATATATATATATATACATATATATATATATATATATATATATATATACATACATATGTCTTCAATATATTCAGATGTGAAGTTGAGAATAGTACGTTTATAGTTACCCATGTGCACTTTTCGTCTCAGTGTTTGACATTTTTCTTGTGATATTATGGTGTTATGCTTGCACAACAGTTTTGAAATTATATTTTGCCATACAAACATCTCGTATCATTTTCGGGGATGCCATCAGATCCACCCAGACTCCAATCTTGTGGACAAGTTTGAATGTGTTGCATGGCTTTTAACACTGACTTCCCCATCATTATTTGTACTCCTTTCTTTGCTCCCATTTTCATCTAAGTTTGGAGCCCTTAGAATCCGACTAAAGGCTTCTAGTAACCATATGATGAATACTGGACTCTAACATGCATGACATTTTACACTGGTGAGAAAACAGTACTCTGTTGTTGCTTCTATCATCTTACTTTATCCAACTGTTTGACCTTCTCTGTGTTTGAAGAACAGTTACTGCTGTTTCTTATTTGTAGTGCTGCTTGCACCAAAACCAATAGAGATGGGTGTCTGCATCCTTAGTGGGCACTTCCGAGAATTTCTCTGTAATCATATACTGCAATGATTGCCAGAAAATGGACTCTAGCTTCCTGTGAGTCTCTGCATTATGTGTTTGTATGGTCTCAAAACTCTATAATTTACATTTTCCAGATAGTGCAATTCTGGACAAGAGCTCTCCAGAAGCCTCTTTTAAAACGACAGCAGTGGTGTGGTTTTCAGAGCAATAATGTTGATTTATCGTGTGGAACTATTGTACAGTGCACCAAAGCATGAAGTGACATCTTTAACACTAAACAGAAACACTTTAATAAATAAAAATAATCCACAACAAGCCTTTGTTCAGCGGTGTTCCTTTACCTTAAACACAGCATGTTCTTGATGTTTGTCAATCTGTATCTGTACCTTACAGTCTGCACTGTATCGCATCACCTTAAAGCTGCAGCACGGCACCATAAGCTACCATAAAAATACATTCAAGAAAAACATGCAAATTCAGCATTCCTGCCTCCCAGAACTGATGAAAGAAGTACCAACATCTTGCTCAATAACAATCTCCATCATTGATCAAGCAGAAGACAATCATGTTTGTGGTATCCATTATGCAGTTGTGAAACATTTATAATGTACTGACTAAAGGCCAATAGGGATAGTTTTAACAGGGTGGCATATCGGAAAGGCCATTAGTCAGTCTCATACAAGGTGTGCTTCATAATGAGTCTGACCTGTGACTAATGTATCCCAATCATAACTTCTGGCCTTCCGAAAGGCACCACACTATCCCAAGGTTCAACGGAGCATCCCGCAACAGAGAGCATGGGTATAAACATTTCTTGGAGCTTTCTTCTCCTCTCTGAGGAAACCCCTTCCCTGCAGGCTTCTTAATTCTCTGGCTAAACCACATGTTTAGACAGCCTAACTCTCTTCGGCGAACCATGGTAGGTAGATTTTAAATAGGTGAGAGAAATAAATACCCATCGTATTACTGAACTGCCAATGTGGATCCAGCATCACCAAACAATGTGATTGTATCAGTGCTGGAAAGTAGGGGGATCCCGGTTCTGGCAGCTATTTCTGTGCTGAATCTTGGATCTGGTCAACAAAGGGAAACATGCTGATATTATCCTGATTTCATTTTTCTAACATCTTGACACATTCAGCAGTGCCTACAAGATGTCAGGCGGAGAGGGAGCTTTATGATTTTAGTTTTCTACTGGGCCCAAAATAAAGGTCTGATTTAAAGGGCCATCCACCCTCATTTTGTTAATTTATCATTCTGGCTTAGAGTCATCCGAAGCCTAACGCCTAGACACCACTAAAATGGATGCGGGAGGTCATGGTACTTTACTCTGCCATGGGCCTAGCCAGTTTATGGGAAGACCCAATAGCACATATTTTTCCCCCTAGGAAAACCTTAAAAGATCTATACTGGCGTGTGGTCTTAGCAAAAAGATTTGGTTCATGCATTGGTCCGTCACTAACTGCGGATTTTATGGAACTTAAAGACTCGCCTGTGTTTGAAAGCTACTGGGACTGTGTTACAGTTGTGGAGGACAGAAAGAGATACCACCAATTTAGGGTGGGCACACTTCCTATTAACTCCTTCGTTGCTAAATGGAGAGAAGGCCTTGACCCTGGCTGTCCCTTCTGTCCCACAAAACGGGAAAGTATTGCGCATATTCTATTTATCTGTCCGGAGTATAAAGTACCCAGGCGGTCTTGGCTTAAACCTATTTGTCTTCAATTGGGCTTTTGGACAGGTGGTGAGGCCTTGCGGCGTCTTAAAACTAATACCTCCCAACCTGTGATTATTGCTGTTGCAAAATTTCTTCATTGGATGTGGATAATTCGTGCACGTAAATTACGTCTTTCGTGAATACCTTAGTTATTTTTGTATAAACTCTTTTTATATTACAAGCTTTTAAAATATTTTATATGTTTTATCAACAATGAGATGTGTATTTATAACTGTAAATGATATGTACGTTACATTCTATGATGGTTCTACATTTTTTCTCTCTTTTTAAAATTGTTATAATATTTTAATGATGTCTTTTATGATTGAAAATCGAAATAAAGACTTGAAATTGAATTGGATGGAAACAAAGGTGCACAACTTGTTATCACTTCACAAACACTTACGAGAAACTATTCAAGGCAGGTTTTAACTTTGATCAACTCCCTATGTAAGAGAAATGCTTGCACTGTACGAATGCAGGATTTATTGGTCTGTATGAGTAATTATACACTGTTTATTTAAACGGCACTTACTAGTGTTTTCATTTAATTATTTTCTGGTGCTACTCATCACCGTGTTGGAGATCAGAGCTCTTTACATCACATACAGAGGCACACTAGATCATACAAGTGTGTAAGCAATGTACAGGAAATGTTACCTAAGAGAATAAGGGTTATGAGGTGGATGAATAACACAGCAGCCATACTTGTAAACATTATATCGTTCGAGTGAATGTCTGTACTAACAAAACTTCATTAATTCCTAAAGGAACCCTACTTTGCAATCTTAAAATAACGTATTGTGAAAAAACAATAAGGCTCCAAATCCATGACTTACAGTTTCCATACAGCTCCTTGATGCCGATAAATAGATCACTGTGCTATATCAGAAGGCTTCCAACTTATGAAATGGAATTAAGAAAATGATCTGTGTCAAAAGCAGCAGCCCACTTACCTCTCAAATTGAAATGCAAAATCGTGATCTGTATGTTAAACGACGTGGAGATACATTAACGCTGTATGCTATTTTGAGTCAAAATTGTGACTGGACAAAACACAGTACTCTCCCAGAACTGTGATGACAGCTAGATATAACTTACTGCTATTACAATGCCTTCCTAATTGCTGGGGACACAATGATCTCTGCAGCAGGTGTCTTAACCCTGTCAGATATTTTAAAATGCAGCCTCTTTGTGACCAGTTATGAAAGCTAGAACATATTTGAACGCTAGAACAGATTTACGGTCACATGTCCTTGTTACCAATTTCTTTGCAGCAGATTAAATAACAAATCTATGAGTCGACTTCCAGACTCTGTTTTTCAAGCATTGCCCCTCCTGACTTCACCCCCTTGCCTCTCTGCCACATTTTGACTCCTAATTTATAGGTTCTTGTAGTCATTTTTTAGGTCTCGCCTAGCGAATGCAGCGCATGCGCTGCTTCGCCTTGGCGATGCTCTATTGTCGTGGGTTTGGTGCGCGAAAGGAGACAAAACATGTGCGCGCCCAGACAGGCAATGGGCACGCGCCCGGACAGGCGTGCACGCACGCGCCCGGACATTTTCACCAGAGTGCTCGGGCTGCACGGGTGGAGTAGAAATGCTTCCGCTATTATAACTTGTTTGTGAATAAGACGGCCATCTTTTAGTGGCTGGTTTTCCATCCTGCAGGCGAACATTGTAGCGCAATGTGTTAAAAAAATATTTTGAAAGACACAATGGAGCAAAAGAAGCAAATTTTACTCCAAGAACAGCATTGTTAATTAAACTAAAATTCGGAATGCAAATCTTTTTTTATATTTGTTGTAAGCCTCTATAAGTAGTTCACGATACTCTCCAACCATTCAGTTAGTCCGAACACCCACAGAAAGAGACCACTTACACGTTCGTTCACTGGATAATAATTGAAAAATATCCGCTTCCGACCGTTCAAATACCATCGCCGTTTAGGGGCAGCCAACTCAGCAAGCACACGAAGTGACATTTATATAAACCCTGTCGCAAGGTATTGTGGGTGGGTATTTTGAACAGCGGCGCGCAAACATGTCATTGCACCTCTTACCGCTATGCCAGTGTGCCTGGTGGGAGCAGAGAGTTGCCCCGTGCATGAGAGGGAGCCCCGATCCCGAAGATGGAGGAACAGGGTGGAGGGCCCTATCGGAGCGGCAGTGACTCCATGCCCGCAGCTCTGTCTCAGAGCAGCACGGTTACCAGCGAGCAGGCAGAGAGATATGAGAGGTAATTTAGGCCATTAGAATACATATTCGAGTCAAAGGAGGTGGTAGACACAGAGGGGACCCAGGCTAACCCATGCTATTACTGTCCTTTAATAGCACATTCCCGAAATATATTTCCTGCTTCAAGGACAACGCTAGCCATGGCTTAATCCCCCCCTCCCCCAAACAGGTGAAGCCAGGGCAGCTCCATAACAATGAAAATATCATACATGATCTATTTTCCCTGCTTGGTCGCGCCCCACCCCCATGCCAAAAAGGGTGGAGTTATTTATCTGTGCATATTTATAATAGCGCGGACATTAGCCAAAGGTGATAATACGCTTAACAAGAGAAATATTTAGTTACGTGGAACTTACAGATGGTTTAAGAAGAACACATTACAAAGGTCGAGAATACAACATCGTAGATCAGTCCATAAAAAAGAATGTAGAAGAGGTATGTACAGTTGTCAAAAGGTTAATGTAGAGTAGATGTTTGTGCCAAGAGTTGATTGCAGTGTCTGAGCTAAAATATTATTGAAGGAGAAGGGTTTTCAAGTCTGTTTTCAAAGTCGCTACGGAGGTGGTTAGATAAGGAGGTAATGAGTTCCAGATTCTGGTTGCGCTATTTGAGAAGGGGTGTGCCATCAGTGGTACCTTTGTAGGTCTCGCCTAGTTTACTTTGTCGGCCAGTCCCCTTGCTCCCTTAATCGAAAGGCCTCTGTCTCTCTCTCTCTGGCAGTGAGACCGGGTCCAGGAAACTAGGCCAAGCATACCGACCCTCCCACTTCAGGCGGGAGACTTTCTATTTATTTCAAAGCTTCTCCTGCCTGCTGGAGGCGAGGCAGCTTGAGCTCTGAAATATATCCTGTGCCAGAGCGCCTTGACATTAAATCTTGGAGAGGTTGTTTAGCGGGTGTAGCAGGCCTCCACGTTTAATTGTTGGTAGTTTTACATAGCACATACAAAAACAGAGTTTAGAACTCTGTTTTTGTACGCACTATCTTATTAAAGTGCGGAATAAATGAAATGCTGATTGTCACCATACATGCCAATAGACCCCGTGGAGACAGATTGCCTTCAATCTAAGTCAATAGGGAAAATGGATTCTACAGACAATTTGTTTTTAATCTCTCACTTGCCTGCTTTGGAATGTTGGTGTATGCTAGACAGAGACTAAGAGCAAGAGAGTAAAGAGCAAGCATTTGCAATGCAATAGGTTTCGCATTCGCGAGATTTTGAGCTATTGGCATTGCAAATGGCAATGCTTATTGATTATGTGCTTGAAAACCTACAAGCGGTGCGTGAACACGTACTTTCTACGTATGGTCCTTGCTTAGGAGAAGCAAAGCTGGCAGTAACTGCACCTGTTTTACTGCCAGCATTGCTTCTTGTAAGCAAGGACTAGTAGGAAATGTGCAGGTTCATGCACTGCTTGTAGGTTTTCAAAACATATAAATAAAAGGCATTGTTATTTACAATACCAATAGCTTAAAAGATAGCAAATGCGAGACCTATTGCATTGCAAATGCTTGTTTACCTATTCTAGCAATTGATTGTATGCAAGTATTTTATTTCACTGAGCCGCCATTTTCTGCATTATCACTTATGAAAGCACCTTCAAATACCTGATTTTGTATGTGAGCAGCACAAAATCCTCTTGTGTTTTGATTTAATGGACTATACTGTTTCTCAATGTATAATAAGGGACTAAACTACATACTGGATGCACAAGAAAACTGACTTGCCTCTTGATTTGTTGTCAGAGCAAGAGGTCTGAATGTGCCCAAGTTAATTTTAAAAACCGATCACTTTTAATAAACATCTCTCAGTGCAGTGAGGTAACCTGATATACTAAGGAAAATTGTTAAACAAGCACACTTTCTTACGTTTTGAAAAGCCTTTATCTTATTTCTACGTGGTGTTTCTTGGATGATTTACATTTACAGTGAACATTTTCGGGGCTGGCTCTTACAGTTTAGTGAGACCATAAACTTGTCTTTGTTCTACTTCAAAACATTTTGGCTCATGCACCTCCTATTGTTGGCTGAGCCATTTTGCCTTGGAAGGCAGCCCACGCACCCCCTGCATCTTCGTCACCTCCAGGCTAATGGCACAACTTGCTCCAATTACAGGGCAGGACTTATCAAGCCCCCTTCCCAGCTGATTTCCTTTATTTTCCTTGAGGTACCATACGACAACAGACATGATGCCTTTCACATGCATGCATTTTTAAATGACTTGCATTCAGACACGAATGCTCCTTAATGGTTTCTGGAGCGGCCTGCATGCGCCATAAAATACTCTAGGTGCTTGGTCGTTCTCCCTGCCAAATTCATATGCGGGTGGACCATAGTTTGACAATGGCGGACACTTTTCTGTTCCCACTGTGGCCAAACTTCGCCGACGTAGTAAGGGCCATCAGAGAATTGGTTAAATGTCCACCCACCCAATTTAAATGGGTGAACATCTAGTCGTTTTTTTACTGCTCATCACCACCAGGCAACCCCTGGCAGTAAGGGACAATTAAAAGCTGAAATGCCCCCCTCGCCATAGGAGAATCACCCATGGCGAGGGGTGTTTTGCCTTATTTATTTTCAAAAATGAAAACCCACTTTAGGGTATTGTTTCTGGAAACATAAAGTTTTGAAACTTTACCTTACATTTCCGTCCAGTTGGATGGAACTGGATGGCAAAGTTCCAATACATTCACAAGAACTAGGGATGGGTTTAACTGGCATAATTCACTCTAGCATAAATACTGCAAAATTACTTGTAATTATGCGTAATTGTGTGGGACGAGTAATCCAGCATTTAGCACTATTTTTTTAGTGCACAATGCACCCGCGCATTCAAAATGGGCCAGAAAATACATTTTTCACTAAGAAAATAACACTAAATGCTACAGAACATAAATATTAGTAGCCAGCAGATGCTCTCTCTTAGTTTGTTGTTCCTGTGCTCCTTCGGTAGGATTGTTGGCCCAAACTACTCTTAATTACTCAACCTGGCGTAATCGCATAATTTTGATAATTTCACATCACAAGAGTAATGCGTAATTACTGAAATTACTACGGCATAATAAAAAATTCACCTAGGCCTAACAAGAACCACCTTGAGAACAGTTTCTCTGAATGGTAAAAATTTCCGCCGGGCTGACACGCATTTCTAAATTTGGCAGACGAGTATTCCATTAATAATGTACTCTGTTGCCCTGAAGGAGTACAATCCGTCTGCAAAGTTATAAATCGGCCGGTTAGTCCAAGGCTATTAATAAAACCTGCACATTACAAGAATTCTAAGTTAATAACCGTGTATGTAGGGTTATTAAAAATGTATCATTACAGAAAGCAAAAGTAGTTAGTTAATAAATAAAGTGACTTAGCAAGCAGACTAATGTAAGGTCCATCTCCAGATAAAAGCCGAAAAAATCACTGCTCCGTAGCTAAAATGAAGATGTAATGAACAAAAAGTTGGTTGTCCCCCAAAAAACAAATCTTTTATAATGTTTCAGGAACAGAAGGCACACACATTTTCTGACATGACGTAATATTGGAGGGTTGGATTAGAAATGTTTCATTCATGACAACCAATAAATCTGTTAGTTTGAAAGGCACCCCAAAAACTACTACTTCATAAGGCATTTTATTGGTCAAAGCTGTACATAATTAAGTAAATTAAATCATGTGTTCGTTGAAATTCTGAGAAAGAAGGACACATGCATAGATCGTACACCTAAAATAATCATGCACTTTTCTGTAGCATTTCATGAATAATTGTCAATCCAGACTGATGCATCCTAGTTACGGTAACTGAAGCATGCCTAAATTAATCATATTCTAGCAAAAAATTAAAACTCGCCTGCATGTGTTTGATGGTGTATTTCTGACATGATTCATATGAAAGACTGAGTGTGCAATTTATTATTTATATGTGTGATTTTGTGTGTGAATTTGGTCTCATATCTCTGCATTTCCTATATGTGGTGTTATGGTGTAAGAAAACTTCTGTCTTTTCTTCCCTTAATATTAGGATCGGCAAGTCCTCCTCCTCCCCTGTGAAAGGCTGGAGGCTTGCTGCTTTGCTGCTGTGCAATTCTTGTACTTCCATATTCCTCTGTTTTCATTCAGGTAAATTACGGCACCGGTTGCTGTAGTGGACTGTTCCTCCCTGGATGCTCTCTTTGGATCCTTACTGCAGGTGATACTTGGGGCCTTCTTAGGTGTTGCCTAAGATAGTGCATGTGCTATTTCGTGCATGACATATTTCTCCCTAACAATGGGTTTAGAGACCGACCATTGATTACCATTAGTTTGATTTACTGTCACTCTCATTTGCTTGCTTACTATTGTTCAGCTGCTGTAGGCTTTTTTCCTCTGTGTGTTTGTTCCACCCCTGGATAATGGACACATTACTTGTGTCCTTCCACTGCTTATTTATTTTAGGTGTTGCCCCTGAAACCCCTTCTCTCCCTATTGTCCATGTTGACCCACCACTCACCTTCCTTCCATTGTCTGTGTTGCCCCGCCACCTGCCATAACAAACAAGCATTGGCATAGCCAATAGGTCTCGCCTTTGGGACCTTAGAAGTGTTTAGCCATGCAACAGTTGCATAACTAAACACTTATAAGGTCCCAAAAGCGAGACCTATTGGCTAAGCAAATGCTTGGTTTAACTGCTGCAATCTATTGAAGCCTATTGGAGAACATCAAAGCGGCCGTGCCACCGTGAAAGTGAAAGTAATCGCGGTAAAGCGCGACGCGTGCGCCCGTGCACATGCACTGTAGGTCTAGGCTGGCCAGGTAGCACTTTTTGGAGCCCTCACAAAATGTCTCGCCAGACCAGCGCATGCGCTGGGTCAGGCGAGACCTAAAAACTTAAGTGCTGTGATGCGATCAGCACTGGCGGCATCATAGCATTTCTCCCACACCCTCCGTTGTCCGTGTTGGCCCCCCAGATGCCCCCTACCTTTGTGTGTCCTTCCGCCCCCAAATCCCGCGATTTAAAAAAATAAATAAAAGCACAAACATGGCCCGTGTCGGCTGTGTCATGGTGTTCTTTTTTTTTTTTACTTCAAGCCTGCTGCACAGCAGTTGCGCTTCTGTACAATATGGCTAAAAACATTGACAAAGCCAATACCTAGCATATGTGACACCTATTGCTTTTGCCAATGCTTGTATTTTCTCTCAAATCTTAGAGGTCCTGGCTCTGCTACCACATGCTATTTTTTTATTTGTCTTATTGGAAATGACAGTCCTTAATGCAGCAGCCACATTTCTTACGTAAGTTTTAATTTTGTTGTTTTTGTTTCCCAGCTATGTTTTAGCTGGCATTGATTTCACTGTGTCTGTTTCTGGTCGAGAAGCCTACTGTACACAGAAGGAGCAGTTGGGCTCTTAATTCCTTTCATTTGGCCTCTCGTTTTACTCTGGTCATTGGAGCTTAGGTTTCCTAGAAACCATTGGGGAAGGTCAACTCTGCAAATGAAGGTGCATTTAAGGTCACTGTGTGTACAGCTGCTCAATGGATACATGCAATGGATGCACCACTGGCATACCAAAGGCAAATCTGCTTCTACCTGTCCCTGCTTTGACTGTGCCCATCAATTTAACCCGTAATTGTTTTACTATTCTGATATTTTTTATACATGTAAATCACTTCTGAATCTATGAGATGCTCCCAAGCACACTCACTCTGTCCTCCACGTCAGCACCTCTTAAAGCAATTCAACTTGACAAAAACTGCCTGACATTTGTTACTTTTGCATGTACTATACTTGTAGAGGCAATTTCTTTCGTTTTTTAAAATCTAACTAAAGGACCCGCTTTCTGTACCTTTTACCATACTAAAGGGCCACGCCGGAGGTGGTGGATTATTGCTGAGTTCATTGAAGATTTCTATGGTTGAGAACTAGGATTACAGATAGGTAGTGTTTTCTTCTCAAACATAGAAACTTCTTGATAGTCCTAAACACTTGAAGTGATTAATAAAACAATCCTGTGAAATGCAGCAAGAAGGTTTAAGGTTGGTGAACAAGTTGTGCGAGAACACAAACCAAACAAGTTCCTGAAAACAGCCTGACCACTAAGCTATCTCCACTGTAGTGTGGGGTCTAGGGCTAGGCAATACTGCTTTGTGAATGTATGAACGGATCTCCATAAAGCCACTATTTAGATATCAGAAACTGAAATAATTATTAATAAGGCAGGTATGGTGCTTTACATCTCGTAGAGATAGCGAGCTTTCTGAAAACATAGTTATGAATGATACAATCCATCTGAAAATGGGCTGGCACTTCAGCCCTAATGGCACTGTAGTCTACAAAGAGAGATTTAGATTTTCTAATTCCTTTTGTCAAATTAAAACCTAAGTAGACCCTCAAATCTACAGCATGTAAGGATCTTTCCACACTATAATTAAGATTGTTAAACAACACAGGCGAATAAATAGTCTGTCTAACAAGAAAACATCTTTTGCAGGAAAAGAGGGATGAGTCCTCATAACTCCTCTATTGAACAAGCATTTGCAATGCAATAGGTCTCGCATTGCTGAAAGTTTGAGCTATTGGTGTTGCATTATTATTTGCAACGCCAATAGCTCAAACTTTCAGTAATGCAAGGCCTACTGCATTGCAAATGCTTGCTTTTCAAGCTGGCCACTTAATTACCTGCACTTCCGTGAATGCAAACTGATTTGCACCTATAAACATGCATTGTGTTATCCCTTAAAATCTTTATTCCTGCGCCCAAACTTTTGTTTGCGATTTCCACAATACTCTCCCTTTAAATTTGAACCACTATGAATAAGTAAAATGCTGTTTACTTGACCACTTGCAATGTAGCGTAAATCATGAAAGAATTGAACTCTTAGCACAAACATTTTTTGCGAGTCAGATGAATCTCGAGTCAGCTCAACACTTTAACAGTGTTTGTAAAGATAAAGACAGCAGCATGAATATGTCATCAGTGACTTCTTGCACTGCAGTGTTAATCAACCATCGAGCTTGGCGAAGCTAACCTCGTCATTCAACTGGTTCTCTCTCTGTTTATTTACAGAACAAATCGGGAGACACAGTTCCCATCTTTCAGTACAGAAGTCTGAAAAATGTTTTGTTAAGAAATGTATGGTTTAAATATATAACATTCATGATTCCTATTTGAAATACGCAATTCTTCCTTAAGGCAGTGGAGAATGGCATGTACATGTGTACAAGATCATACTATCGTTTGTATCCTTATAATGAGGCAGGTGCAATGTGAGTTGAGCAGTAATTCTTTGCTTTTTAAGCGTTCTACTTCCTTTTTTGACCAACCAAAATAAATATACAGAGTTCATGAGCTGTGTGAACCGCACACAGCAGAGGCACGAGTGAGTAAACACGGCACTACATCATGCAGCCACAACAGCCAACAGAAGTTGCAAAGTAAACCAACAACAACTAGCTCTGGTCAAATGGAGAGACTCCCATTACAGTTATCCGGTGCTCCTTGAGGGAAGATAAATATCTGCTGCGGAGGAGAGCACTGGAGGCTTTTTACGATGTTTAAGTTGTCAAGCGTCATTTGTTATTTTGTGTTAAACAAATGTTCACATCGCATGCATGAGATCCCCTACTTCCCCCCTGGCAAGGATGAGCAGTGCCCTCTTGGACGCAATGACGGTGAATGTCCCGGAGAACTTTTACCGAAGACAAACGGAGTGTGCCCGCAGCTGTTGCAGACTGCAAAACAGACCAGGGAACCAAGCCAGGTGGTACTATTAAACTCACTCTGCCTCTCCCCCACCACATTGATAGCTGGCCAGAGAGCAGCCCCAGCACCGAAAAAACATAGGGGCAGATTTACAAGCCCCTTGCACCACTTTTGCGTCACTTTTAACATGGGAAAAGTGACGCAAAAGTGGCACACAGAGCTTGTAAATATGCCCCGTAATATTGAAAAAATAGAGTTTGGTGAGCCTTCCCAGAGAAAAGAGAGGCGCAGCTCGCCAAACACTATTTTTTTAATATTGTAACTTGTTCATAAGCAGCGCAGCACGCCCGGCTGCTTACGAAAACTGTATACAATTGAAAAAAGCAAAAAGCCCGTTGTCGAGGATTGTTCGAGATGCAGGACTGGGAAAGAGCTGCATTTTTTTATACACAAAAGGCCTCAGTAAGGGGTGCTAGTTTGATGGAATCGAAAGAAAGAAGACGACAACTCCCAAAATTCATTTCGTTTCACGCGAAGGTTAGCTCCTGCGGTTCAGACAGACTAAGCACTTTGCACATCGACGAAGCATTCCAAGAAAACGTTTTAGGGCGGCCACACACAATCCTGAAAGTTGGGACAGGGAGGACTTGCGAGAAGGGTGGTGCAATGTTCCTGAACCAAATACAATACATTACTTTGCTTATCACTTCGACCGCCTCTTCCACTTGAGCACCTACCCATGAGTTGAAAAATCTCAATCTTGAAAGCAAACCACCGCTAAAACAAATGTGCTGCTCGGAAGGTATCCTGTCCTCTGTTCACATAAAAAGAAAAAAAAACACCCACTCGTTCTTGTTTTAAGATGGAGCACACCTGGAAGTAAGGAACAATCAGCAAACACTCAATGAATAGTCATTTCTGATTGGCCCAACCGGCTTCCTGTTAACCAATGGTCTCGCATGGATTTCTTTTTTAGCCAGTAAGTTTGATCCCATGGTAGTTTCAGAACAAGCCCGGCGGAGCGTGGCGCGCGCGCGCTTGGGGGCGGGGGAGCGGACGCTTTGAAGTACTCCCAAAAGGCGGATTGCATGGCGGCACGATGCTCGTGATTGTGCGCGTGCTAGCCATGCAATCCGCTTTTTGGGAGCACTTTTGAAACCCGTATTCTATAGTCTCGCTTTGCAATCGCTTACGCGATAGCAAGGCGAGACCTAAAAATGTGTAGCATTCTTCAAATACTGTGCTAGGATTTTGTTGATTATAAAAGCTGAAGAAATAGTTACTGGGAATGCAGTTTTCAAGGACAAATATTGTGGGAAAGCTATGTACATAGTTTCAAACAGATGGGTTTAATAATATTGCAAGACCACATTAAGTTCCCAAGGAGAGGAAGGTCTTCTTATTTGGAGAAACACTTTGTTTATGTCTTCTAAGAAATCCTTTACAACATTACACACTCAAGGGAAGTCTGAGAAGAATTTTTTGTAGGCTGTAATGTTTTCAAGATGTACCTTGGTGTAAGAGAGACGCAGACCTGATGTTGGAAGATGAAGCAGATATCAGTTCAGTTCATAATCTTTATTTCGATCACCAAGATCATGAAAGAACATTCGGATAAATACATAAAACATTTTTTACAGCACCAATTTTGTCCATAAAACTAAGCATATGTACATATATACATTAATGATGATCGACTGATCCAAGATCAATATAATTTAATAAAAGTTAAAAAAATCAATTAAACCGTGTCTTTACTCTATTGAAAATTCTGAAGTTTGAAACCTATCTGATTAAAAAATATCATATTTTGGTCCAACAGATTAACAGATATTAGGTTATGATTTGTCCAATTTGGCACACGGTGGGCTGCATGGCATATTTCTTACAAGTCATGGGCTATCAATAGCAAGTATGCGCATTGCTGCCCAAGTTATCTATGTGTATCCATTGCTGACGCATGTAATCATAAAAGAAGACTGGAGTGGTGTTAAACGTTACTGACCAGGCAATAATTACCCAACTGGTTGTACGCCATCCTGTTCACTTTGTTCGCTGCAGATATTGCAATACTGCCTCTACTTGGCATGAGGTTGGAATAGATTCTTCTAAACACAATGTACGCAGACCATTTGAATGAATAGGATTGTGTGGCAGATGGAAATGTCACTACACTCAGAATATCCCTCCAATCTTTTGAAAGATTCAAACAGTCGTTTTACATATATTGAGGAGCCATACTGCCAAGTTCAAAGATGGTTGACTAGTGTAGCAAATCTAACCTTGCAGTCTTGACAGTGAGTTCCGTCTGCAGGCAACATTTTCTGAGGTCTCGCTGACGTGAAGATCTGTGTGCCAGCACTGTATCGGATGTTTTTGTGCCATCATGATCATTGCCATTTAATCATGTTTGATAAAATCATAGGAGTTAGCAGAAAAGTGTAGATCCATTTCACTAAACAATTGATACAATGAGCAATACTTATTGCCCCTGATTTGCGGTGTCTGTCTTCAGAGTCTGATTTTTTTTTTCCCCAGACTTATTGAATAGATAGAAACTTTAATTGCAGAAGACGTGGTGAAAAGTGTCTTAGCCTGTGACTCACTCATTGTCTATAACTCACTCAAGCTTTTCTCTGAACGTTTTGCATAAAAAGATCTCCTTGAACACTGTCAACACCTGGAAGGTGAACTTCTTTTATTTCCTGTAATGAGCAACCTCAATGTTGATCAAGCCTCCAGGGAGCATTATGCTATTGTGCACCCTTCCGTGTTTCATAAATATAGAGTAATGGTACTACCTGTTTGGAACCGAACTTAATTTGTTGGTAGAGGTGGTAGAAAGGCCTTGAGGGCAAGAAGTACTACTGCCATAATTTTCAATAAGGTTAATGCAGTATTCCCTTTCACTCTTGCCCCCTTCCTGTCAGAGAAGCATCCATGAGAATTGTCTGCATAGTGAGATCCCAATGAAGCAAATGTCTGTCCCTTTACCATTCTAAAGACACTAACATGAGGGAGATTGAAGAATGGCGTATGCAAATAAATATTTACCCTATTGCCCTTCAACTCAATCTACTGATCCTCTCTGCATTCTTGAAGAAGTCTCATGTTGATTCTTAAATTTGGTGCCATGTAAAAGCACAATGTTAGAGAGTTCTGAAGCGATGAGCTTTGACCTGCTGTGTTGGGCAAGGGATATTTATCCGCAGACCACACTTTCATTAAACTGCAGAACATCTTTCCCCTGAATAAAACCCTTTTCCTATGTGTGTGTGTATCTAGAGTTGTACCTAAGTAGCTTAGATCCTCTACTGGTGGTTGGGTGCACTTTGGAGAGTTGATTTAGAGCCACAGAGGTTGTTGAAGAGATATGTTTTTTGAAAATTGATTCAAGCTGTCTTGAAAGTCCTGGCTTTGACGCTTTAGTCATCTAATTAAAGGTAGAAAAACATTTGTTTTTTATAGGCAACCCACCACCGATACCATACATTCAGACGATGTTGAGGGACTGACTTGATTTGAAATGGGAGCACATTGTACTGGTAATAATTTGTTTCTGTAAATAGGTTTCTGAATCTCTTTAATACTTTTTCGTTACATGGTTGTCAAAATAGCATCTTCCAAGTCAAAGAAACACATCCAGTTGAAGTTTAGGATAAAGCTGGTGCAGACCGCATTCTTGTGTCCTTCGTCCTTACCCTTTTGATTGCAATCTTCACGTCTAGAGTGTGTCTTGATTCCTTTGCTTTTCTTTTTCAGTGCTACCGGTTTTACTGTCTGCTTCTGCATGAATATGGAGGTTTCTCCTAGGCAAAGATCTTGTTGTTATTGGGCAACATTTTGAGGGAAAATGCAGGCATCTGCATGTTGTCCCATTTTCACTATATTCAGCACCCATCTGCCTTTGATTTTGTTTTTCCACTCTTCATGATGATGTTTCATACCTCTTCCCACCTGAATGGCATAGAGAGGAGACCTTTCTGTGCAGCATCTGTGATTTGCACAACCCTGTAAGGACACGGCTGAATGGCTACTGCGGAAACAAAACACGGTGCTTTGTCTAATCTACCTTTCAGAAGGAATGACTGCACCTATCGTCAATGGCTACATAAACATGAAAGTCAAACACACGTTCAAGATGGAATACTGATACTGCACGGTCACCTTTGAACAATTACTCTACCAAAACATTGTACTGAAATGAGGAATAAATATTCCAATATGTTGAAGCGTGCGTGTGCGGTACATGCACTACTACTAATCAAAATCACTTACCTATTCTGCTCACGGAGAACAATGTAACTAAGGTCTCTTCTGGCTCGCTCGCGGTAGACACTCAGCATAGACAGTACTGTGACTGGCACAGACCATGTTGCTCTGTAATGAGACTGAGGGATCACTGGAAATTCAAAAATGTAATTGTGTTAATAAAGTCTTCAAACTTTGTAGTGCCTGCTAAAATGAACTCAAGTCCCTCTTGCAGGTATATGCATGTTCTTAGTAAGGTCACTTAACTAATGGTTTTCTAAAGATGTGTATGCAAAAGGAAGAAGTCTATGGGCCTTCCGCCATTTGTGGAGGTCAGATGCAAAGAGGACCATTGGTCTACCAATCTCCTCATGAGTATGCAGTAGGGGGGTGTGTCAAGTCCCAGCTTAATCATTGGCTCATCCTTTGTGACTAAAGCTACTGGAGTCAATAGCCTTCCCTCCCTGCACCATGGAGGTCACCCATTGGAGGTGCCCTTACAACACCCTTGGAAGAGTATCTCATCACTAATATACCTTTGTTATCCACATAAGTTGGAAGGTGGCCTAAGCTTATTCTGCACTTTAGGAAAATAAGTCCATTCTCATTTTCAGTCGTTGTTACAGCCAGAAAATCCTTTTTGGCTGAAAATGTAAGCCGTGCTATCTCCTGGCTGTACCCATAATTCGCACCCCTTCTGGGGTGATTAATACTAGTCTTACTACAGCTTTTACCCTGACTGTAAAAGTAACTAGTTGACGCCATGACAGGATTTTCCTTTCTTGTTTAAAAAGGCCCATCCTTTGGAAGTATTTGCTACATGCTATTACATTTATATATAGAGCAATTGGTTGGCGATGGGTTGGCTCAACCCAGTAAAATCAGAAAAGAGGATGGAGAGAGACGTCGCAACCCTTCGGTCACAGTTTTCACCTCATAGTTTATTTCTGTTTGTAATCACAGCCTGAAGTAGGTTATCCTGGTTTTTGATAAAATGCTTTACATGAATGATAAATATTTGTCGATTTGAGTGTACAACGACTTCAGAATCACAAGTCATGACTGTACATTCGCAATTATTTTCTGAAATAATGTCTGAGCCCACCTGGGGGCATATTTACAAGCCCTTAGTAACACCGGGGTGGCACTTTTTTTTACGCTCTGGTGGTGCTGTGTGCTGGCCCATATTTGCTTTGCGTGGCTTTACACAATCTTGTAAATACGGCCTTATTCTGCATTAATAGGGCGTGTCATGGTTGTTGCTGTGGGTGTTCCCATGCAACACCAATGGCTTTTTGACACTGCCTCAGATTTACAGGGATTGGTAAATGTGAGGCAGCACCAAAAACGAACGTCTTTCAAGGGGTGGTGTTAAAGTGACACAGCGAAGAGAAATACTTATATTTCTCCTTGTTTTTTGCCCTTTCTATGTGTACTGCATTCTGCAGCACACATAGAAGGAGCAGAACGCCATTAATGATTGTTTTTGTGCAAGAAGATGTTCCTTCCTTCACAAACACAATCATCCTTGCAGCGCAAGCATCCTGGTACTATGGTGCCAGGGTGCCTGCATTGGTGCATGGCTGCTGTTCTAGTGCCAGTGCAGGGGAGAGCACAGAGGTGTGCCGAAATCCTGTAAATATGGCGCATCCCTGCGTTTTTTAAATGACGCGGCTCAGCGCAGAAAAATAGCTTGCGGCGCCACACTGCACGATTTTATTGGTAATATCCCCCTTCATTTGGGAGCCACCAGCAACAGCTTGGTCAGAAATTACTTCAAAGACTTTAGGTAGAGTTGTGGTTACATTTTTAAATACCACATGATTCTGTTTTCTAAATGTATCTTTATTCAGCAATATTACATTTCACAATACTTCTTCCACAAACTACGTTCAGGGCCAGTGTGGCAAACTTGGTTGAGACAAAATACTTTTTGACATCATAACTGTACTCATGATGTAAAGCCTTTAATATATGAAACCAACTTTGACCCTCCCCACTCACGAAAGAAGGGGCTATGGCGCCAAGCTGGATGACTGAAGTGGCGTTGAATCATTTGGGCATACACTAACAAAAATGGATAGGTGGGAGAAAGGCGAAGATAATAAGAATTCCAGGGACCATCTGGGACATGTCAGCATTGAAGGCTCCGGATTCGGACCCACCCGCCATCATCCACACAGAAAGCTGGTTGGAGGGGCTCAGTGAAGGCAGCAGTGAAGGTGTAGAGGTGGCTGGCCGATTCTGACACATGATAAAAGGACAGGACCCCTGAATCATAGTCCAAGTAGATGCCAAACCTGTTTGGGAATATTTCACATTCTAGGTCATCAGCCTTGGAGTTGTGGTATGCTGTGAGTCCTTCCATATTCCAGTCCAGGCACCAAGACTTGTCATTATAGCCAATGCCGGAACGGGGTCCAACTCTCTCAATGCTGGGATAAGCCACCCCAATGGCCCAGATCCCTGTGGAGCTAGTCTCCACTTCCCAGTAGTGTTGACCAGATGAGAAGGCAACTGAGCCTAAGACCTGAAAGCATTCTTTGAAAACTTCAGACTGCAGGCTCACAGCTGGTGTTCGGGAGTGTGAAACTGTTTTCAGATCCTGAGAGACCACCATGCCCGTCTTTAACCCAATGGTGCCCACATCCAAGATCATATCTGATGAACCCCTTAAATAAATCTCCCTCTTCGTTTTCAGCTTAGGGATCGTTTCAATAAAGCTGTTCAGCACTGACTGCAAGGTCACCAAGATCGTACGTTCACCTTGGTTTTTGGTCGCCGTGTCCTTTTCCTCCTCGCTGGCTGCGCTTGTGCCACACTCATCACTTTCCTCCTCACTTTCATCAGCATCATTCTCATCTACATACAGGAGTTTGCATTCTTCCAGCAAAGTGAGTGGGTCAGTGTGGCTGCACAGTTCCTTCAGGTGATGCATCTTCTCTGCAATGACTGCTCTTTTGTTCTCCTGCTCCTGGATGTGATGCGAGATTTGGAGAAATGTGTTTGTCTCAAGGGCTATCATCTTTGATTGAAACTCCTTTTCCTTGGCATCCAGCAACTCCCGGATGTCTGAAAATAGAGCGCTGGTGTTGGTTTTGACGCAGGTCATCATTTCGCTGAAGTACCCCTTGCATTCTAGCAGCCCGTCTACTTTCTGCCCTGTGGTCTCACTTTGCACGGTCAGTTTCTGTAGTGCATGCTCCAGCTCCTCTTTCCATTTCTCTGAGGCTTCGGACAGTAGTTGGACCCGGTGGTCCTTGTGTTTCTTGACCACACAGCAGGTTACGCAGAGGTAGGAGTCATCATCAGCACAGTAGCACTTAAAGAGCTCCTTGTGGGTAGAACACTTCCTGCTCTCCAGGGGCGTGGTGGGCTCTGCCAGGAAATGACTGGCCCTTTCGTTGTGCTTCTGAAGGTGGCTCTCACACAGAAACATTTCACACTGCAAGCAGAGCTTCTCAGCTTGGGTAGGGGGGCCAAGGCAGTAGGTACAGAAGACTGAGCTTTTTTCCATCTTTGCCTGGTTAGAAAGGTAACACTTGACCACATTGTTCAACGTCCAGTTGCTTTTCAGCTTTGGTCTCTTGAGGTACATCTCTCGACAATACGGGCAAGCAAAGACCCCAGCCTCAGTCTGCCCGTCCCACATTTTCCGAATGCATCCTCTACAGAAGTTGTGCCCACATCGCAAGCTCACGGGGTCTTGGTACAGGCCCAGGCAGATGGAGCACTTTAACTCCTCTCCAAGGTCAGATGTTGCCATCCTAGATCACGCGATCTCTGAAAAACAAGAAAAGTGAAGGTCTATGAGATTGTCGAGCTTAATTTACCAGGCACTGCAATGCACAGTCACCTAATTTACGGGGCAAACTCTAGATCCCTGAGAAGGTTATAGAAATTTGAAGTGGTTGGGATTCCTCCCTTCTTTCTATCAGAAACTCTCCCTTCGTTCTCTCTCACACACACTTGTAAAAATATTACATTCTTTAAACTGTGGTTTTCAAATTTTATTTGTGAGTCCCCTTCGCATGTAGAAAACAGCAAATCAAAATCAAAGTAAATATTGTGTGCAAGTCAATACTGAATTACTTTTCTTGTAACTATAGTTGGCTAGTCAGGAATCTTCCCCCACATTCATAACCTTAAAGTCCTTCCACGCCATCAGAATTGACCTAAAACACACCACACCTTTTTTTTTATTTGGGATTACTGGAGCAGATTCCCTACATTACACTTTCCCCCAGAAAGACACAAAGTAAGAAACTAAAAAAAAAGAAAAGAAAAAGAACCCCAGAGAGGGATCTTCCCTTCTAAACTTGTTTCTACAATGACTAGGGTCTACTTTGGAGTAGAAAGATGACACTAAAGCATTTTATATCGGTTCTTTTTTCTTTTTCAGAAATTTTCCTCCCACAGAAATCTCCACTAAGGAGAGGATGGATGGGTTGGTTATAATTCTGCGGAGGACCCATCAATTGAGAATTGCTGTTACAGGAATGTACCATTCCTGCTCCAGCCAGGGATCCTCCCCAGAATCCTAACTTTAAAATTGAATCCATAGCCGTGCCAGACTTAGGAGGGGGTATTGGAGGGTTATGTTAGACAAAAAGACTCCCGGAGAGAATCACCTTTCCTAACATCCAAATCCAAGCAACAGTGAGCCCAAAGGGCATGTCCAGACCCTAAGTTACAGCTCTGTGGATCTGAAGAACAAGTTTTTGGGATTGTTGTTTTTTTAAATTTATTGAATTATTTTCCATGCTACCCTGACATGGAGTAATGATGAGCTTTGAGCATTTTCACCAGAAGTGCCCCTGCAATATTGGAGAGTAGCGTTTGCAAAGAAAAGTTCTGGCCAACCTAGCAGGGGCTCCACCTCCCCCACCTCGAAGTTTAATGGCTTGCCAGAAAAGGTCCTAATTACGTTCTTTGTCCTTTCAATTTAGTACTACAAATTACCTCTCATTTACCAAGTTTGGAGAATAAGTTCTGCAGGGGCTTCAATAAATGCTGGTTTAGGAATTAGTCTGATTTATGTGAAAATATGACACCACCATCTTTAGAAAAGAGTGATTTCTAAGAACCAACTTGTGACAATGAAAGGTAGTGAAAGGCTCCTCCACCAAAAGTCTCTGGCAGGGTGGTGGCAACCAAAAGTATCCCCTTACACCTATGCACACGTTCAAACAGTGACTAGTGCTAGTTTGGACAAAATGTACATTTCATTTCCCATAGAGAGATGGGTTTATAAAAACCAAGAGAAAAACTCTTTTCAACCCCTCTATAAAAATCAGAAAGTAAAAGAATGCTAAAGAAAGATTTGTGTCTTGGAAATTTTCGATGTGAAGTAATTGCTGAGAGATGAACCCTGATCGAAGCATACTATAAGTCCAACTTCGCCAAAACCAAAAGGTAAAGGAGCCACTGCTTCTCTAGCGGAGCGGTGATGCTGATGCAAAATATACTATATGCAAAACCTTCTCTATTTCCTCTTTCCCCAAATGCCTGTGTTGATGGGTAATGAGCTTCCTGGGGATGTTCACACATTCCTCAAGCAAATTGAAACATCCTTAGTGCAGGATTTGAGAAGCCTTCTAACTGCGAGAGCTCGGGTAGTGGTGGTAAATTCTTTCATCACACCTAGCAACTAATCCTTCCTGCGGGTAATACGATTACTGATGTAATTAACATGCGTAGAGGTCCAGGTAATACATTTGACTCTCCTGGTTGAGTGCAATGAAGATCACTGTGGATCCTGAACCACCTTCTTCAGAGATGTTAGTATTGATAGACTCAGAAGAAAAGTATACAGTTCCATGTTAGATGCTTTGAATTTACATGTTGGTCTTTTTTCATCAGGTTGAATACATAGATGGATCCCTGGTGGTACAAATTTAAGTGCGATGGAATCCAGGACTTTGGCAGTTTGTGTTTAAAATAATTTTTGGTAGTGGTTTCAATGTTGCTGTGAGGTGTTAAGTAATGTCTTTAAAGCTTTTGAGTTGATCGGTTTCTTATAGATGTTATCCATAAGTCTCAGATCGATCCAAACTGAAACATCCTTACTTGATAAACTAACCAACTGGATTTTCTCATTTATTCTGAACATGAATCGAACCAAAATTAAATTCCTACTCCTCTTCTTCACTGACTCTATCACCAGTTGAAAGATGGGCGCTTGATTTTCTTCATCCCCAGGGTAGTTATCCACCCTTGGTCCGTCGTACAAAATCACTCGACTTTATCTTTGACTAAAGCATCAATCTAAATGAAATCTCTATCAAACTGACTTAATCTGCATTCTACCAACTTCATCTACTCGGAAAGTTCAAACCCATAATCATGTACACAGATTTAAAAATGGCAGCACAGGTGCTTATACTCAAACATCCTAATGGAAGAAATGTAAACTGGCAGGTCTTCCCAAATCTTCTACTGAATCTCTTAGAGTGGTCCTGCATGAAGCCACTTTATTGGGGTGCAGTAGATGAAAAACTCAGATCGCATCACTCCCATCTTTTTTTAAGTAATTTTTATTAGCATTATGAAAGCGGTGACATTGTGTAGGATACAATATGCATATTTGTTACACAATATGTATGGTGTGTACTAGCACTCACTGTACAGAGCTTCAGTATTGCCTTTTTATCATTGGAACTATCCAATACAGAAACATTAACATAGGAAGTATGCAGCTGGAAAGAAGGATGCCGGCTTAAACTATATATGTTTATCTCACAGTACTTTATAGGGATCATTTGACTTCACTCTATGATACAAACTCAACTACTACCACATGGTTTTAGTGTCAGGACTGGATCATGGTCAGACTACTGTTTAAGGTTCTCTTTATGCTTCTAGTGATAATTGCGAACAAGAATATTACATTATATTGCTTGTGGTGCTAGATGTTAAACCTGCTACCCGTTCATTCCATTGTTGCGCTATAGGTAATTTCCTTTTTGCTCTCCTTTCTTCCCTGTGAAGCGCCTTATTTTCAACTTCCACTCAGAGGGCTACTGATCTTGTACATTTAGTGATTGATAAAGGAGCTGTATCCTCCTTTGAGATGGTGATAGGTCTTCTGCCCTTCAGCAATGCCAAGTCTAGAAATGTTGCTGCTGCCATATCAGTCTCAATACTTAGTAAAGCTTTCAAGCCCATTATCTTATCTTATCATATGCACGATCTCAGCCCAGTGTTTTTCAAGGGCAGGGCAGCTCCACATCATGTGAATGAAATCAGCTACAGATTCATGGCATCACGAATACTGAGATGATATCCTGCTAATCTTAATTGAGGCCAAAATAAGCCCTATGCAAGATATTACAATGTATGTTCTTAAATCTCACATTTTCAAGAAAACTCGTTAGGATACCAAATTATTTTCTCTCATTTATTATGTTAAATGAACAAGTTATTTACCTTCGGTAATGCCTTATCTGGTAGAGACTCTATCTAGCCACAAATTCCTTACCTTAGACTTATCCCCAAGCATCAGAATAGATCTGGACATTTTTAGTGAGCAGTACCCCAATGCACCAAAAGTAACATCTGCGATGCCACCCCAGCATGCTGACATCAGTTCTTTTCTTTGCACGCCAGTCAGCTCAGATCCGTAGAGCGCTACCCCGCCGTTAATTTTTGACTGACCTTTTCTCGACATACTTCTTCTGGTGTGGCTGGGATGTCCACTAGGAAGGCTGGCTTCAAGCCCTGTAGGACCTGTCAGACAGATGTCTGTGATGAATCCACATCTTGTTTGCCCCTGGTGCCTGGAGCGCAACCCAACCACGACATGATGACCCTCAAACTCCTTTCCGCTTGACGTGCGACGCCACGACCATCTCGATCCCGGTCGAGATCAAGGTCCCGGGTTCAGTCGCCGAGCCAAAGTTCCTCATCGCACTCTAAGTTGTCTGGGAGTTCAGGTAAGTCCCATAAGGACAAGAAGAACAAGAAGTCAAAGAGGTCTTCAACTTCACCCCGTCTATCATGTTCTTCAGACGAGACAGGGAGCCTCATTATTCAAGGCCTGGCTATGCGGTTGAGCATGCGCCTGGGCCCGCTCCACTTCTCCCCGAGTTTACAGGAGCCTGTGCAACCCTCCTGCCCAACTTCGAGAGTTTTATGAGGCTATGCACCTCATATCTGGGCAGGCTGTCGCCGTCGGCATGCCTCCAGGCCCATGGCTTCAGGAGAGGCTCCTACAGGTTCCCGCTGGCAGGTCCCGGCATCAGTTGGGCCTCTTGGATCCACAGATGTATCCGGACTGGGCCCGGTCATACCATCTCAGCCTTTCCAAGAGCTGCTACAAATGCTGATGCTCCTAGATGCGCCTGCTCCCTCCAGTGGCACCATCCTCAGTCTAATCCTCGCCTCTGACACTGAGCCGTAGAGTGTCAGCTGACTGGAGCCATGCCTTCCCGGATGGAGCTTGAGCCCTGTTCTTATCGGCTTGGATTTAGGAGGATTGGGAAGAGTCATTGGACCCTGAAGAATACCAGCCACTAGATCCCAACATGGACTGATATGATGACTTGGCGGAGGCAAGTGGACTGGGCACTTCCACATATACTGCCATGGTTTTTCCCCTTACCACGGTCGTAGACCTTAGCTACCCCTCTGTGGCAGTCCAGATTAATGTCTTGACAGAGGTGCTTCAGCCGGGAGTGACCCCCTCGGAACCGCTTCTCCAATTTAATGAAACCCTCAAGGACGTCCTGCTTTGGATTTTGTCGAAGCTCAGCAAAGTGGCTCCTTTGAACAGGACAATTGCCTTCTGCCACGCCCCTCCCCAGGGGACCCCCAGTTCCTCACGCTACACCCTAGCCCAGAGAGTATGGTCAACCTAGCCTCTACTTCCTGTGAATATCCTGGCATGTCCTCTACCACCCCAGCTGATAGGGAATCCAAGAGGCTGGACACCTTAAGCAAGAAGATGTTTTTTTCCACCAGCCTGGCTGTAAACACTGCATGCCTTTTTGGCCTTCACTCCCATACTCTATGGGATTCAGTTGCGCAGGGTCTGCCCATGGTTCCTGAGGAGGCCCGGGCCATACATTCCCAAGCTGTTGCTGACGAGAGAGATGTAGCTGAGTTCACAATCCGATGTGGACTAGATATCACCTACTCGCTAGGAAGAGCGGTTTCATTGACGGTGGCCTTACGCCGCCACGCCTTGCTAGGAACAACTGGCTTTTAAGGAGCTTCCAATCATTGCTTATGGGTGTTAGAAAACCCCACTCCCACACCGGAAGGGTGGTAGTGGGTTCTCCCAGACATACACTGTGGTAGCTTGGCTCGAGTGGTCAGGGGTCAGGCACCGTGCTAAGCATACGTCATACCCACACAATAACCATGCGCGCATCCGTTCCAAAAACGACTCTACACCTTAAAAATTATACTGAAAATATATCTCTTTATCTTCTTTTCTCTTAGTTGCTGATTCAATAAATAATAATGCAATCACAGTACACAAGGCTTTTCTTGTAGAAGGGTAGGTCAAATAAATAGTACTCCAACAATTCAATAAATAAGGTAGATCATAAATAATCAAGGCATAAATATAAGTGCATTACATAACAGGCAATTAAATATTATGAGGCAGGGAGCGCACAGCGGAGGAGGTGATCACCACGCGCTCTGGGAGAAGGTCACGCCGAGGGTCGAGAGCCTCCTCTGCCTCTTCGGCCGCACATGCCAGTCCCGGGGCAGATGGACGGCGGACCGTGTCGCCCCGGCCCACGGGCCCTGCAACTCAGCCGGTCGAATTGGTGGACTCTTCGGACCTCTCTCGCAGCCCCAACATTTGACTCTCTTTGTTTCC
The DNA here is from genome assembly GCF_964204655.1 of Triturus cristatus. NCBI lineage: Eukaryota > Metazoa > Chordata > Amphibia > Caudata > Salamandridae > Triturus > Triturus cristatus. The sequence continues at coordinate 674,329,962 of NC_140593.1, read as the reverse complement.
TTTGGGGGGAGGGGGGGCTGGGGATGCCTGGACGGGGATGGGATGCCCCGTTATCAGTGTTGCTCTTGGCCAGGGCAGGTAACTCAGGTCTGAATTCATCGGTCTCAGGGGTCCACTAGCGCTCAAGCCCAAGCGTTTTAGCTTGGTGGTTCTTCCATTTGGTTCGGGCGACAGATGCTTCCGTTTTCGAAGTGTAGGGTGGGGGGGGGGTTGGGGTTGGTTTGGGGTTGTTTCTTCCCCGTTGGGAAGACTTTGTTGGTGGGGGATGACTCCCTCTTAATTGTTGTACTAAGGCATCATGTGCTGTCTGGCTTGCTCTCCTGCCCGATGTCCCGTTGTCCTTCCTCTCTGGGGGCCTGCTCAGCCGCGCCCCTACTGGCCCCCTCTCCTGTCCTAGACCATGGCTGACCCGCCTGTCCCTAGGGCCGCCATGCGCATACTATCCTGGAACGTCAATGGTCTTCTGGACCGTTTTAAACGTATGGCGGTCCTCAAATACGCGCAACGCGCTGAGATCGATGTACTCCTCCTCCAGGAGACTCACCTGTTGGGTAACAACTGCCCCTTCCTTGGCCGCTACGGTTACGACAGGGTATGGCATTCCGGTTTTGTGCGGGGATCCCGAGGGGTGGCCATTTTGCTCCGCAAGTCCTTCCCCTTTGTCCTGTCCCGGGTGCATTTGCACCCCCAAGGTATGGTAGTGGTGGTTTCTGGCAATCTGGAGGGGCGACCCCTTACCCTGATGTCCCTTTATGCGGCGCCATCCCTCTTGCAGTCGGCCCTCTCCCACGCGGCGGGTCTCCTCCCGACACTTCCGGCGGGCTCCCTCATTCTCGGCGGAGATTTCAACGCCGTCTACTCGCCTCCCCTGGACTCGACGGGCCCGGTCTCCCTGTCCCGCGTCGCCCGCGCAAAACAGCTCTCATCCTGGGCCGAAGCGCAGGGCCTCTGCGATGTCTGGCGGATCTGGCACCCACAGGCACGCCAATACACCCACACATCGGCGGCCCATCACTCCCATGCCCGGATCGACCTCATCTTCGTACCATCCACCGACTGCGCGGGGGTGCGAGATGTACGCATTCTTCCGAGGGGCCTTTCGGACCACTCGCCTGTGCTCCTCGCTCTTGGTCCCCCACCCCTCTCTGCCCGTCCGATGTGGCGTCTGAACGCCTGGTTCCTCCACGACAAGGCTTTCCGGAAGGCGGTCGGGGGCGAGATCGCCGACTACTACTCCCATAACGAGGGCTCTGTCACCTCCCCTGCCGTCTTGTGGGAGGCCGGCAAGGCGACTGTCCGGGGCGCCGCTAAGGGGCATCTGCAGCGCCAACGGCGGGCACAATCCCAGAAGCTCGCGGAATGCGAAGCCCAAGCCGTGGAATTAGAGCGCGGTCTGGGGGAGTTGGACGATGCCGCCCGATCTCGTCGCTTGGCCTTCCTGCGGGAGGAGATTCGCCTCCATTCCCTGGAGGCGGCGAAGATTCTATGGCGCTCCTCGGTGGCCCGGGTCTACGGGTGGGGAGACAAAAACGGCACTCTTCTCCACCGGCTGGCGACCTATCCCCGGGCGGGACGGATCATTCCGGCCATCGCGGACCCAGCGGGTGGTACTCACACAGCCTCGGTGGCGATAGCCCAGGCGTTCGCTGACTATTACTCCCAGCTATACCGCCGCAGGCCGTCCACGCTCTCCCTTGAGGAATTGCTGGGGACGACCGCGGCTACACTTACGCGGTTGCAGCCCGAGGTTTCCGAGACCCTTGATTCACCGATCGAGCTGCAAGAGATCGAGGAGGCCATAGGCCGCTTAGCACCTGGGAAGACCCCGGGACCCGACGGGTTCCCCCAGGAGTACTACGCTCACTATCGGGAGACGCTGGCCCCGAGGCTTCGGGACCTGTTTGCAGCCGTGGTGGACACGGGCTCGTTCCGGCCCGAGACGGACACGGCAACCATAGTTGCCCTCCCCAAGACTCAGCCTCCCTCGCGGTCCTGCTCTGACTATCGGCCGATATCCCTTATCAACACCGAACTCAAAATCTATGCTACGGTCCTAGCACAGCGGTTGCGCCCGTCGCTCGCCTCCTTGGTCCATCCGGATCAATGCGGCTTTATGCCGGAGCGGGGGACCAGACACTGCCTGCGGCGCCTGCATCTTGCGATGGCGCACCGCGGCCGCCTTTCTCCCTACCTGGCCCTCCTTCTGGTTGACTTTGAAAAGGCCTTCGATTCCGTGGGATGGGCGTACTTGGCCGACGTCCTGGAACGCATGGGTTTCGGCCCCCGGTTCCGTGCCATGGTAGCGGTCCTATACGCGCACCCGCGGGCCCGGGTGTTGGTCAACGGGGCTCTCTCTCGCCCGTTTCCCATAGGTCGGGGGACGCGCCAGGGTTGTCCGCTCTCGCCCCTCCTTTTTGCGTTGGCCATGGAACCCCTGGCAATGCTGATTCGCGCGGATCCCGTTCTTCGCGGTTGGGAATGGCCAGCTGTGGCCCCCGATAAGATTGCCCTATACGCGGACGATGTCCTCCTCTATCTTTCCGACCCAGCGACCTCGGGGCCCCGGGTCCGCCGGATCCTCCATCGGTTTGGCCAGGCGTCGGGTCTCCATCTGAACCCAAAAAAATCTGTTCTAGTCCCGCTACACCCGTCGCGGGAATGTTTCGACTGGCAATCAGATATTCCCCTCCGGAGACTCTCCTTTAAGTACCTGGGGATCTGGGTCACCCTCCTCCCGGAACTCTGCTGGGCACTCAATGTGGCTCCAGTAGTAAACAAAGCCAGATCAGATATGCTCCGGTGGCAGGCCCTCCCTTTGAATCCGCTAGGGAGAGTCGCCTTATATAAGATGATGATCCTCCCCAAGTTTCTTTACATGCTGCAGAACACTCCATGCCCCTTTCCGCGCCCGTGGTTCCGGGACCTGGATAAGATGGTGACCAAATTCCTTTGGGGCGGTGGTCGACCTCGGCTGGCCTTGGACCGCTGCAGGGTCCCCTCCTACGACGGCGGCCTAAGCATGACCAACCTCTACCTCTACTATCTGGCCACCCAACTACTGGTGGTCCACGATTGGTTCTCAGGGGGCTGGGGCGACCCGGCTTATCGACTCGAGGTGAACTGCCTCGGGTTCCCCTCCATCCAAAACATGCTCTACGGCACAACGATCCCCCTGTCGCTCCCCGGCGTCGTGCGGGCTCCCTTTCTCGCGTGGCGCGCGGCCTTGCGACACACCAGATGGTCGGGGACGTCCACGCAACTCACTCCGCTTTGGCACGGGACGTGGCTGCGGGAGGTGGTGGGACTCACGGGCTTTCGGCAGTGGGATCTTCTCGGTATCTCCTGTCTGGGCGATATATGGCGTGGAAGCCGCATGTGTTCTTTCCAGGAGCTTCGGACCCGCTTCTCGCTGCAGCCTTCTCAATTCTACCGCTACCTTCAATTGCGCCACGCGGTTCGGGCTCACGTCCCTCTAGATTCCAGACTGCCTTCCCATAGTCCGCCTGAGGCCCAGGTGATGTTGGGGTATCTTGGGAGGGGGGGCATATCCCGCATTTATAAATCCCTAATTAACAATACACCGGTGGATTGGAGCGGGCTAAAGCAGCGATGGGAGGCTTGGGTGGGACCCCTGGATGAGGCGGACTGGAGGGACGCCCTTATGGGCCCTCGGTCGCTTACCACCTCCGCGAGGCTGCGGCTTATCCAACTTTATTACCTCCACACTGCCTATTTGACCCCGGCCCGCCTGTATCGTGCGGGACTCCGCGCGGACGCCTCTTGCACTCGCTGCGGGGAGGTTCCGGCAGATTTTTTCCACATGGTGTGGTCTTGCCCTCGTCTGGGGGACTACTGGGCAGCGATCGAGGCCGATCTAGCGGAGGTCCTGGGTTGGGAGGTCCCCCACGAGCCTAGAATGGCCCTGCTGGGCATCATGGACGGGATGGACGGGTCCCGCAATGAGAAGTACTTCCTCACCACTGCCCTTATGGTGGCTAAAAGAGACATAGCGGCGGCGTGGTCACAGCCAGACCCGCCCAGAGTGGCTACCTGGAGTAGAGGGGTGGATTGGTGTGCAGCTCAGGAGCGGTCGCTATACACTGCACGGGGCTGCCCAAAAAAATTTCGCAAGATATGGGGGAAATGGTTGGGGGGCCTGCTTTGAAGGGTGGGTGCGCAGGGGGGGGGGGGAGGCGGGAGGGTTTTTGCACTTGCCTGTTGATGCTTTCCTGATTGCCGATACTGATGCCTTGTTCACTGCACTGCTGTATATTATTCCTGATATTGTTCTTTATGCCGCAAAACACAATAAAAAGAAGTTTATCAAAATATTATGAGGCAATAAATATTGCGAGACAATAAATACTGTGCAACAATAAATACTGTGAAACAATACATACTGTGAGGTAATAAATAGGATTAATACAATAAATACAGTGCTCTCAATAAATAATAAAAGCCAACAGTGACACTTGAAAATCAGTTCACATTCCTGAGGTACTATGGGATGATTTGACCCAATCCCAGCTTGTAGAGATTTGGATGGCCTGAGGGGTATACTCCCTGGCTTGGACAAGGTTGAGGCCTAAACTGAGGTAGATCAAGGGGGAATCTAGAGATCTGGCTCTCCCACACTACACAACCCCTCTGTATTAGTCTCAGCTCACCCCTGGCACTATCAAGCTGGTTCCAGCACCTCTCTAGCCTCTAGGATGGTCTCTTAGGGCTTCACAGGGCCTTAGGCGCCCTCTATTCCACTTACTGCCCTTTTTATGAAGTTCCGACGCCGCTGGAGTCGTGTCGACGCCGTGAGGCGGCTCCGGTTCGATGTCGGCGGCCTCGGCGCAATGACAGTTCTTGACGACGCCGGTAGGCGGTTCCGGTTCGATGTCGGTGGCCTCGGCTCGATGTCGACCTCCGGTTCGATGACGTCGGGCAGTCTTGGCTCGATGTCGACTTCGGGCGGCTCCGGTTCGATGTCGGCGGCCTCGGCTCGATGTCGACCTCCGGGCGGCTCCGGCTCGATGACGTCGGGCGGCCTTGGCTCGATGTCGACTTCCGGTGGCTCCGGAGTGCGATCTCCACTCCCGACCTCCGGTGCTCCTTTCCTCAGGTTCCGGCGACTCCGGAGTGCGACCTCCACTCCCGACCTCCGGCACGATTCTCTTCAGGTTCCGGCGACTCCGGAGTGCGATCTCCACTCCTGACCTCCGGCACGCTTCACCTCGGTCTCCGGCGACTCCGGAGGGCGGACTTCACTCCCCCGTCGACGCCGCACACTCGACCTCGGGTAACTTCCTCCTCGACCTCTGGTACTCTCCACGACCTCCGTCGGCGCCCTCTCTCGACCTCTGGCGGCTCCGGGTACGACGTCTGCTTTCCAGTCAGCGCCGCTTCTCCACCTCGGGCTCCAGGTCTCCAGGCTTCTCGACGTTGGACTTCAAGAAGTTACCAGTAACCCGGTCAGGAACTTGCTGTTCTTTACTTTTAAGGCCTGTTCCTGCTGTCCAGGTCCTTAAGATGGTTTTTCTTGCTTTCTCCCACGCAGGGCTCTAGGCTGGGCTCAGTCAGTAGGGACTAGTATCAAGGGTGGGTTTATGGACCCCACTCCAGGCACAAGTTTCCACCCCTGCTGCCTCACTCCTTCCTCCTTCAGTTCTGTGCTCCGCTCTCTTCACCAGTCAGGTGCCAACTGCCAGCTCCAACTGTCAACTCTGACTAGCTTCCCAACATTCTAAACCGCCTCCAACTGTCACAGGGTTCCAGAATGTTGCAGAAGGTTCTAGTAGGTTCCAGTGATGTCACAGGTGACAATGGGTGGCCACCATTTTGTGCTCCAGGCCCTCAGACAGAAGTTTCAGGGGTAGATAAAATGGCTCCCTGAATCTGCATCAATACTAAAAAGTCTGGTGGTTCGCAAAAAGGAAAAAAAAATACTAACAGGGTTTGAGGCAAAAGTGGGACAAAATAAATAATGATGAGGAGGGACCACCCAAAGGGCTGACAGGTCTAACACGCGTCCCCCCCAGCTGAAAGTGGGGAGAGCTACCCAACCCCTTGGGAGTTCTCATCACTAAGGCGGAAATACCTTGAGAGACCGTCTGCATTGGCGTGGTCCACTCCAGGCCGATGTTCCACCTGAAAGTCCATTCCCTGTAGGGAGATAGACCACCTCAACAACTTGGGATTCTCCCCCTTCATCTGCATCAGCCAACGAAGGGGTCTGTGGTCGGTCTGAACTAGGAAGTGCGAGCCAAACAGGTATGGCCGCAACTTCTTCAGAGCCCATACCACTGCAAAGGCTTCACGCTCTATTGCACTCCACTTCTGTTCCCTGGGAAGTAGTCTCCGGGATAGGAAGACCACGGGTTGATCCAGACCCTCTTCATTGAGTTGCGATAACACTGCCCCAATGCCATGTTCCGATGCATCTGTCTGGACAATGAACTTCTTGGAAAAGTCTGGGGCCCTTAAGACCGGGGCCTCGCACATGGCTTGCTTCAGTCTCACAAAGGCCTGCTGACAAGCCTCCGTCCAGACTACCCGTCGAGGTTGTTTCTTGGACGTGAGCTCCGTGAGGGGGGCTACAATGGTACCGTACCCCTTCACGAAGCGACGGTAATATCCCGTGAGGCCCAGAAAAGCTCGGACCTCAGTCTGTGTCTTGGGGGGTTCCCAGGCCATGATGGCCTCGATCTTCGCCTGGAGGGGTTGCACCGCTCCCCTATCCACCAAGTGTCCAAGGTACACTACCGACCCCTGCCCGATCTGGCATTTACTGGCCTTGACCGTTAATCCAGCTTGTCTCAGGGCCTGGAGAACAGCTTGCAGGTGACGCAAGTGATCCTCCCAGCTGTTACTGAAGACGGCTATGTCATCCAGATAAGCAGCAGAGAAACTCTCCATTCCGGTGAGGATCTGGTTTACCAGGCGCTGAAACGTGGCAGGTGCGTTCTTGAGCCCAAAGGGCATCACACAGAACTGGTAGTGGCCATTGGGCGTGGAGAAGGCTGACCTTTCCCTTGCTCCATCAGTCAAAGAGATCTGCCAGTACCCAGAAGTAAGGTCAAAGGTACTTAGATATTGGGCAGCTCCCAGCCGGTCAATCAATTAATCCGCCCTAGGGATCGGATGAGCATCAGTTTTGGTTACTGAATTCAGTCCCCGGTAGTCCACACAGAACCTCAGTTCCGGTTGGGCACCCGGTGGTGCAGCTTTTGGTACTAGTACCACCGGACTGGACCAGGGGCTGCTAGAAGGTTCGATCACTCCTAGCTCCAGCATCTTAGTGACTTCACTGTTAATGCTGGCCTTCACCTTGTCTGACATCCGGTAGATCTTGGACTTCACAGGTGGGCTGTCTCCTGTGTCCACGTCATGGACGCACAGGTGAGTCCTACCCGGAACAAGGGAGAACAACGAAGAGTACTGTCCCAGGACCTGGCGGCAGTCCTCTTGCTGTTCAGGAGTTAGGGAGGGGGAGAGAATCACTCCCTCCACCGACCCATCCTTCTCTTGAGACGCAAATAAATCGGGGAGAGGCTCGCTTTCCACGTCCTCTCCTCCGTCAGTCACCATCATCAAGATGACTTCGGGCCTCTCGTGGTGGGGTTTGAGGCGGTTGGCGTGCAGCACCCGTAGGGGCTGACGAGGGGTTTTAAGATCCACCAAGTAGGTAGCCTTACCCTTCTTCTCCAATACCTCAAAGGGTCCTGACCAGCGATCCTGGAGGGCGCTAAGCTCCCCTGGTTCGATCACCCACACCTTCTGGCCAGGCTCCAACTCCACCGGGTGAGCGTTGTGGTCATACCACGCCTTCATTACTGCTTGGCTGGCTTCCAAGTTGTCCGAAGCTTGCTTCCACAACTTAGCCATTTGGCTCCGGAAGGCCAGCATGTAGCTCACCACATCCTGGGGAAGCTTTCTGGGAGTTCTTTCCCATCCGTCTCTCACCAGGTTGAGAGGTCCACGTACAGGGTGCCCATACAAAAGCTCGAAGGGGCTGAAGCCCACTCCCTTCTGTGGCACTTCCCTGTAGGAAAACAATAGACAGGGTAGGAGGACGTCCCATTTCCTCCGCAGGCTTTCAGGCAGACTTCTGATCATGCCTTTCAAGGTTTTGTTAAACCTCTCCACCAGACCATTGGTCTGGGGGTGGTAAGGAGTGGTGAACCGGTAGGTCACTCCACACTCCTTCCACATGGCCCGCATGTATGCTGACATGAAGTTGGTCCCCCTGTCGGACACAACTTCCTTGGGAAAACCCACTCGGGTAAAGATTCCCATCAGGGCCCTAGCCACAACAGGTGCTGTAATGGTCCTCAGAGGTATTGCCTCTGGGTACCGTGTGGCATGATCCACCAGAACCAGGATAAACCTGTGACCAGCTGACGTAGGCGGATCTAATGGACCCACAATGTCGATGCCCACCCTTTCAAAGGGGGTGCTAACGACAGGAAGTGGTTCCAGGGGAGCTTTCAGCTTCACCCCTGTTTTCCCACTGGCTTGGCAAGACACACATGTCCGGCAGTAGGTATCGGACGACACTTTCATTTGAGGCCAATAAAAGTGGGGGACAAGACGGGCGAAGGTCTTGTCTTGCCCCAGGTGTCCTGCCAATGGGATCTCGTGAGCCAACTCCAGAAGGAAGGCTCGATAACGTTGAGGGACTACCAAGGCTCGTGACGATCCATGTAGGGGTGCCTTGGGTTCACTGTAGAGGAGGCCATCCTCCCAGTAAACACTGTAGTTCCCTTCAACGTTCCCTGCTGCCTGGGATTTGGTCTGATGCCTCAGTCCCTCAAGGGTAGGGCACTCCCTCTGGCCCTGGCAGAATTCCTCCCTGGTCGGGCCTCCCTCCACGTGCCACTCGGCCGGGATGGGTAGGTCCTCCAGTTTGGTGACATCCCCCACCGCAGACTCCTGGTCCACCACCTCCGGTGGCCTATCCGTCCTACGGAGTGTGGACGCCGAGGCAGGCTCCTCCTGTCCTCGGTTCTTCCCTTGATCGGCAGCTGGCTGGGCCTTTGTTCCAGGCTCCAGCCTGAACGAACTCCCTCTCCGGGTAGTCGCGGACCCTGTGCTCACACAGGCCCAGTCAGGTGTACCCAGCATCTCAGTATGAGTCCGGTATTCCACCTCCTTCCAAGCATTGTGCTCCATGTCATTCCCCAGCAGACAATCAACTGGCACGGCAGGGCTTACGGCAACTCGAAGTGAACCTGCAACCCCCTCCCATTCAAAGGGAACCTCGGCCACCGGATAGTGGCCTGTTCTGCCGTCAGCCATCGCGGCTGGGTGGAGTACATCGGGAATTACCTGCTCTGGAGACACCAGTTGGCTACGCACCATAGTCATACTGGCTCCTGTGTCTCTCAGAGCCTCCCCCCTTTGGCCGTTGATGGTGACCCACTGCCCATACTTTACGGTATTGGCGGGCACCTGGATCTTAGGAACCATCTCCCGTTCTCCCAGGGACACTAAAGTGACACCCGCCCACTCCCTTCCCTTAATTAAAGGCATCTCCTCCCCGAGCACTACACTAGCTACTCCGGAGGCCTTTCCTCCAATGGGAGGGGGTGGTCGTTTTGGGCACTTCGCATCTCCCTTATAGTGTCCAACGCCACCGCACTCGAAGCAATGGACAACCCTTGGCTGCTGACTCTGGCCAGGATTAGGGTTTCTGGGTGGGTTAGCCCTAGGGGTGAATCCTGTTCCCTTACCTTGGAAATTATTTTGGGGGCCTTTGGAGAACTCCTTTTTCTTTTCCCCTCCCTCTTTCTTCTGGGGGGCGCCCTGTCCGGCCTTTTGAGTATCCCCTCCAGTCCCCCTTGTGGACACCCGGGTACTAGCCCAAATGTCCGCCTCCTCAGCAAGCTTCCGGGGATTGGTCAGCTTGCTATCCACCAGGTGATGACGCAGTTTAGGGAAACATTTTTCGAGCAGGTGTTCCTTCAGTACTAAATCAAACAACCCCTCGTAGTTCCTCACTTCACTGCCCTGAATCCAACCCTCTAATGCCTTCTTTGCATAATCCAGGAAGTCCACCCAATTCTGTGTGCCCAGTTTGTGGCTACCCCGGAACTTCTGTCTGTATTTCTCGGGTGTTAGTCCAAACTTTCGTATGAGCGCCACTTTCATGGTGGGGTAGTGGGTCTGCTCATCCTGCTATAGGGCCAATAATGCATCCCTACCAGCTGGAGGCATGTACCTGTACAATCCCCCTCCCCAGTACTTCTCTGTAACCCCATGGGCCCTTAATGAGACCTCATAGGCCGCTAGCCACTTGGCAATATCGTCGCCCACACCATAGCTAGCCACTATGTCTTTCGGCAAATAGGGTTTGGGTTCCCTGGTGAACTCTCTTTCTTCGCTGCCACCATTAGGAACAGGGTGTGCCCTAACTCTTAGGATCTGAAGATCTATCTCTTTCAGCCTTAGCTCATGAGCCATCCTCTGTTCCTCCTTCTCTTTCTCCAGCCTTGCTAAGTCCCATGTGAGCTGTCTTTTCTCCCTCCGGTCTGTTAACTCCACTTCAGACAAGCCACCGCTAGAGGCACTGCTGCCCTTCCTAGAAAGTGTCCTGGGCCCCGCTAACAGGTTCCCCACCTCAGGTTGGTACAAACCAGCTCCCTCACTGTCGGGCTCTCTATCCCTGTCCTCCTCCTCAGCCTTGCTTTCTCGTCGTGCCTCCCCCCAAGCCCTTAAGCTGGTTTGGAGTGCACCCTTCTTTGCTCCTGGGGGACAATACACCCCCTCCCGCTGACAAAACTCTCTGAGTTGGGCCACAGTGTACGTTTCTAAATTCTCCAGTACAAACTCCATCTTGCCCACTCAGGTCAGAGGACAGTTATTTGCAGAAGCTATGCAGGGGGGTACCTTTTATAATACCTCCTCCCACCACCAGAGTAAATTTGGAACAACAAAAACTCACAATTAGGAAGGCCGCTTTGAGAAAACTCCCGGTGTAGGCCTATGGACTACCCACAGTTATTGTCGAGTATACGTAGGCACAGCTCTATCCCACCACTGAACACCAATTATGTTAGAAAACCCCACTCCCACACCGGAAGGGTGGTAGTGGGTTCTCCCAGACATACACTGTTGTAGCTTGGCTCGAGTGGTCAGGGGTCAGGCACCGTGCTAAGCATACGTCATACCCACACAATAACCATGCGCGCATCCGTTCCAAAAACGACTCTACACCTTAAAAATTATACTGAAAATATATCTCTTTATCTTCTTTTCTCTTAGTTGCTGATTCAATAAATAATAATGCAATCACAGTACACAAGGCTTTTCTTGTAGAAGGGTAGGTCAAATAAATAGTACTCCAACAATTCAATAAATAAGGTAGATCATAAATAATCAAGGCATAAATATAAGTGCATTACATAACAGGCAATTAAATATTATGAGGCAATAAATACTGCGAGACAATAAATACTGTGCAACAATAAATACTGTGAAACAATACATACTGTGAGGTAATAAATAGGATTAATACAATAAATACAGTGCTCTCAATAAATAATAAAAGCCAACAGTGACACTTGAAAATCAGTTCACATTCCTGAGGTACTATGGGATGATTTGACCCAATCCCAGCTTGTAGAGATTTGGATGGCCTGAGGGGTATACTCCCTGGCTTGGACAAGGTTGAGGCCTAAACTGAGGTAGATCAAGGGGGAATCTAGAGATCTGGCTCTCCCACACTACACAACCCCTCTGTATTAGTCTCAGCTCACCCCTGGCACTATCAAGCTGGTTCCAGCACCTCTCTAGCCTCTAGGATGGTCTCTTAGGGCTTCACAGGGCCTTAGGCGCCCTCTATTCCACTTACTGCCCTTTTTATGAAGTTCCGACGCCGCTGGAGTCGTGTCGACGCCGTGAGGCGGCTCCGGTTCGATGTCGGCGGCCTCGGCGCAATGACAGTTCTTGACGACGCCGGTAGGCGGTTCCGGTTTGATGACGGTGGCCTCGGCTCGATGTCGACCTCCGGTTCGATGACGTCGGGCAGTCTTGGCTCGATGTCGACTTCGGGCGGCTCCGGTTCGATGTCGGCGGCCTCGGCTTGATGTCGACCTCCGGGCGGCTCCGGTTCGATGACGTCGGGCGGCCTTGGCTCGATGTCGACTTCCGGCGGCTCCGGAGTGCGATCTCCACTCCCGACCTCCGGTGCTCCTTTCCTCAGGTTCCGGCGACTCCGGAGTGCGACCTCCACTCCCGACCTCCGGCACGATTCTCTTCAGGTTCCGGCGACTCTGGAGTGCGATCTCCACTCCCGACCTCCGGCACGCTTCACCTCGGTCTCCGGCGACTCCGGAGGGCGGACTTCACTCCCCCGTCGATGCCGCACACTCGACCTCGGGTGACTTCCTCCTCGACCTCTGGTACTCTCCACGACCTCCGTCGGCGCCCTCTCTCGACCTCTGGCGGCTCCGGGTACGACGTCTGCTTTCCAGTCAGCGCCGCTTCTCCACCTCGGGCTCCAGGTCTCGAGGCTTCTCGACGTTGGACTTCAAGAAGTTACCAGTAACCAGGTCAGGAACTTGCTGTTCTTTACTTTTAAGGCCTGTTCCTGCTGTCCAGGTCCTTAAGATGGTTTTTCTTGCTTTCTCCCACGCAGGGCTCTAGGCTGGGCTCAGTCAGTAGGGACTAGTATCAAGGGTGGGTTTATGGACCCCACTCCAGGCACAAGTTTCCACCCCTGCTGCCTCACTCCTTCCTCCTTCAGTTCTGTGCTCCGCTCTCTTCACCAGTCAGGTGCCAACTGCCAGCTCCAACTGTCAACTCTGACTAGCTTCCCAACATTCTAAACCGCCTCCAACTGTCATAGGGTTCCAGAATGTTGCAGAAGGTTCTAGTAGGTTCCAGTGATGTCACAGGTGACAATGGGTGGCCACCATTTTGTGCTCCAGGCCCTCAGACGAACAAGTTACTTACCTTCGGTAACGCTTTTTCTGGTGGATACAGTATCTGCCTGTGGATTCCTCACCTTGTGAATATCCCCTGCGCCAGCAACATTCGGAAACTTTTGTAGCAGTCCACGCCGATGGGGTCGAAGATGACGTCACAGAGACACGGCTCCGCTCGCGACTCCACTGACGTCACCGGCTCCATAAGAAGACCTCCTCGGCGTGATGACGTCAGTTCCGCCCCTTTTTTCCGTGCCTCCGAGGCACACGGACGGACTGACAGCAATATGTACATAAACAGCATACACAGTACACAATATGCATATCAACACACACAGTGTGGAAAAGAAACATCAAAGCACTAGAAATAACCCAATGTCCTTGACAGTCATAAATACATTTGAAATCATTAATAGAACTACCGTCATAGAGTCACTGGAATAGAAGGATGGACAACGGGGAGGCGGGTGGGTCAGTGAGGAATCCACAGGCAGATACTGTATCCACCAGAAAAAGCGTTACCGAAGGTAAGTAACTTGTTCTTCTGATGGATACATCTGCCAGTGGATTCCTCACCTTGTGAATAGATTCCACAGCAGTCCCCGCTCCCGGAGGAGGGTGTCCATCCCCCTATACCAGAAAATCCTGAAGGACGGAACGGGCAAAATGTCCGTCCCTCCTCACCTCAGAATCTAAACAATAATGTTTTGCAAAGGTGTGAAGGGAGGCCCAAGTTGCCGCCCTACAAATGTCCTCCACAGGAACACCCCTAGACAAAGCAGAGGTAGAAGACTTTGCTCTAGTGGAATGAGCTCTTAAACCCTCCGGAGGCTCCTTACCAGCTAGGGAGTAGCAGATCTTGATGCATAGCACAATCCATCTTGAAAGGGTGCGCTTGTGCACCGCACGACCCTTTCTGCAGCCAGCAAAGCCCACAAAGAGCTGGTCATCAATCCTGTAGTCCTTAGTCCTGTCCAGGTAAAAGCTCACCGCCCTCTTAGGGTCCAAGCGGTGAAGTCTCTCCTCCTCCTTGGAAGGGTGAGGGGGAGGATAAAAGGTAGGAAGGGTAATGGACTGCCCCAGATGGAAGGGAGTTACCACCTTAGGCAAAAACGCAGCCCTGGTCCGGAGAACCATTCGTTCAGCATGCACAGTCAAGAATGGGGGTTTTGAACTAAGAGCTTGAAGCTCACTTACTCTCCTTGCCGAGGTGATTGCAACGAGGAAAACCGTCTTAAAAGACAACAGTCTCAAGGGACACTTATGTAAGGGCTCGAAAGGAGAACCCATAAGATAAGTCAGTACAAGGTTTAAGTCCCACTGAGGTACAATAAAGGGAGTAGGAGGAAATTTATTCGTAAGGCCCTTGAGAAACCTAAGCACAATAGGTGACTTAAATAAGGACGGCTGATCCGGCAGGCATAGGAAAGCCGACAAAGCCGATAAATATCCCTTTACAGTGGCCACAGCAAAGCCTTGCTGGGCAAGAGAAAGAGCAAACTGCAGAATGTTAGACAAACGAGCCTTCAAGGGATCAATCGACCTCTCTCCACACCAGAGAACGAACTTAGACCACCTATAGGAGTATATGGATTTGGTGGAGTGTCGCCTGGCCGATAAAATAACATCCACCACATCTGGCGGGAGAGAGAAAGAATTCAGGTTGCCCCGTTCAATCTCCAGGCATGAAGGTGTAAGCTCCGGAGGTGGGGGTGTAGAACCTGCCCCTCCGACTGCGAGAGGAGGTCTGCCCTCAGAGGGAGACGGAGCGGAGGGCACGAGGAGAGGCGGAGAAGATCTGTGTACCACACCCTTCTTGGCCAATCCGGGGCGATCAATATAACTTGGGCCCGGTCTTGGCGAACCTTCCTCAGAACCCGAGGAATCAAGGGTATGGGAGGAAACGCGTAAAGGAGTCGTGAGCCCCAACTCAACTGAAACGCGTCTCCCAACGCCCCCTGCATCGGATACTGGAGACTGCAGAATGACAGGCAGTGCGCGTTCTCGAAAGTGGCAAACAGATCCACCCGAGGAGTTCCCCACGTCCGAAAGACGTGACGAACTACCTCCGGATGGAGCCTCCACTCGTGGTCGGCAGAGAACTGCCGACTGAGACTGTCCGCACGAACGTTCAGCACCCCGGCCAGATGATTTGCCATCAGACAAATCCGATGGTCCTGAGCCCAGGACCATAGACGCAGGGCCTCTCTGCACAGACAAAGAGACCCCACTCCTCCCTGCTTGTTTATATACCACATCGCGGTAGTGTTGTCCGTCAGAACCTGAACAGACTGACCGCGAAGGGAAGGGAGGAAGGCCTTGAGCGCCAAGCGTATCGCCCGTAACTCCAGAAGGTTGATGTGAAGCAACCTTTCCTCTGGAGACCAAAGACCCTTGATCTCCAGATCCCCCAGATGAGCACCCCACCCTAAGGTGGATGCATCCGTTATCACCGTGGCCACCGATGGAGGTAGATGGAAGGGCTTCCCTTGGGACAGATTGCCCTCCACGCTCCACCAAGACATCTCCGCTGCAGCTTCTCTGGAGATCCTCACAGACTCCCTGAGATCTCCCTTGTGCTGATACCACTGCTTGCGGAGGCACCACTGGAGCGCCCTCATGTGCCAGCGTGCATGGTTGACCAACAGTATGCAGGAAGCGAACAGACCGAGCAGGCGAAGGACCTTCAGAACTGGAACAACCGCTCCGCTGAAAAACAAAGGAATCATTTCCTGTATGTCGAGAATCCTTTGAGGAGGAGGGAATGCTCGACACACAGTAGTGTCCAGTACCGCACCTATGAACAGGTTGCGCTGAGAGGGCACCAGGTGAGATTTGGGCACGTTGATCGAAAAACCCAATCTGTACAACAGCCGAGTTGTATCCTGCAGATGACACAGCACCTTCTCCGACGACTCCGCCTTGATCAGCCAGTCGTCCAAATAAGGGAAAACCGAAATTCCCGATCTTCTGAGATGGGCTGCCACCACTGCCATCACCTTTGTGAAGACTCGAGGTGCCGAAGTAAGACCAAACGGAAGGACCGCAAACTGATAATGTTGCGACCCTACCGTGAAACGGAGATACTTCCTGTGCGACTTCAGAATGGGGATGTGAAAATACGCATCCTGCAAGTCGAGCGACACCATCCAGTCCTCCCGATTCAGCGCCTGAAGAACCTGCGCAAGGGTGAGCATCTTGAACTTTTCCTGTTTCAGGTAAAAGTTCAGGATTCTGAGGTCTAGTATCGGACGCAATCTGCCGTCCTTCTTCGGGATCAGAAAATACCGGGAGTAGCATCCCTGACCCCTCTCCTGCTCCGGAACCACCTCTATCGCCCCTTTCTGAAACAACTTCAGGACTTCTTCCTGCAGGAGAAGACGGTGGTCCTCCGAGCAAGCACCTTGGCAAGGAGGGTAAACTGGAGGGAATTCCCGAAAGGGAAGGGCGTACCCATTTTCTACAAGATCCAGAACCCAAAGGTCTGTAGTAACCGATTCCCAATCTTGTAGAAAATGGGTAAGCCGGCCCCCCACAGGACCAGCATGATCCGGAATGTCGAATCTAGGGCTGTTTTGCGGTGGTGGGAGGGGCTGAGGAAGAGGAAGAGGAGGAGGAGAGTTGACGGCCACGTGAGCGACCTCTAAGCCTTCCTCTATATCCCTTGGAGCTTTGCTGCTGCTGCTGCTGCTGCTGCTGGGCTGGTCTATAAGAACGAAAACTCGCCCTTCCAAAACCTCTGTACCTCTTGAAAGTACCTCTCGGCTGGGATTGAAGGCCCAACGACCTAGCCGTAGCCTTACTTTCTTTGAAGCGCTCGAGAGCAGCATCAGCCTTCTTCCCGAACAGACCAGACCCATCAAAAGGTAAGTCCAACAAGGTCGACTGGACATCCGAAGAAAATTCGGAGGACTTAAGCCATGCTCCCCTCCTGGTGGCAACTGAAGACCCCATGACCCTGGCAACTGAGTCTGCTGTATCCAAGCCACTCTGTATAACCTGGCGAGCAGCCGCCTGGGCATCCGACAGTACTTCACTGAAGCCTGCCCTATCCACCTCCGACAGCTTCGGTGCCAACTTTTTAGCTGAATCCATAAGCGCATGGATATAGCGCCCCAATAAACAAGTCGCATTAGAAGACTTTAATGCCATACTGGCTGAAGAAAAGACTTTCTTGGCCGATTGGTCCACCTTCTTGGCCTCTCTGTCCCCTGGGACCTGAGGAAACGCACCTTTTGAACGTCCAGAACAAGCAGCCTGAACGACCAGACTTTCAGGTGAAGGGTGTGATGACAAAAACTCAGGATCCCCCGGAGCCACCCTATATCTCCTTGCAACCACCTTGGACACCGCAGGAGCCGAAAAAGGCTTGCGCCACACATCCAACACAGGCTCCAATATTGCTTCATTAAAAGGCAACAGCGGCTCTGACACCGCAGTTGGAGAGTGCAACACCTCAGTCAAGATATTAGACTTGAACTCAACAGATGGCAATTGAAGGTCCAACAACTCTGCAGCCTTTCTTATCACAGCATGATAAGGAGCCGCGTCTTTAGAAGGTTCATCTG
This sequence comes from Triturus cristatus, assembly GCF_964204655.1. Lineage (NCBI taxonomy): Eukaryota > Metazoa > Chordata > Amphibia > Caudata > Salamandridae > Triturus > Triturus cristatus. The sequence continues at coordinate 674,312,477 of NC_140593.1, read as the reverse complement.
AAGGAGGAGTGATCTCCCACTCCGGAGACAAATCCAACCCACTTGCCTCCTTCAATTCGTCAAACACCTCATCGGATTCGACCAATTCTCCCTCTTCAGCCTCATCCATAAGATAGCTCCTCTCCTCCAGCACTCTCTGCGCCTCTCTCCTGGAACGGATCCGCACCTGCGGCGTCGGCGGCGCCGTGATCGAATCCGACGGCGCCGGCAGAGGCGTCGAACGCGGATCAGCTGGAGCAGCCGGCGTCGAACGAGGTCGAGTCGGCGCCGGTGAAGAGGGAAGCGGCGTCGATGTTTTCGGCGCCGGCATCTGCCAAGACGGCGTCGCTGGGAAGAAAGGCATAAACGGTGCTTGAGGATAAACCTGCGGCACTCCCAGATTAAAAGCCATCGGACCCATCGGACCCATAGGTGCACCAGAGGAATACATGGCCCGTGAGAACACCCCATACATCGCATTGAGATACTGCGAGGGGTCCTGACCTGGATTAGGGAAAGCTGGATACTGGTCAGGTAACACCGGACTCGGGCCTGCCGGCGCCGACGGTGGAACTTGCGGCGTCACAGACTCACCCGGAGCCTGATCATCCTCATCCTGGGCCGGAGTCGGAGACGGAGCCGAAGGACCTGCAGGACCTGGAGAAGCCATCGGCGCCGGAGAGGACGCCGGCACCGGCGAATCAGCCGGAGCCGGAGAAAACACAGGAGAAGATGGAACGGGAGGCGAAGCCGGAACAGGAGAAGGAGACACTGACTCCCTTCGACGCCGAGCAGGCGATTTAGACTTCGACGTCGAGGCCTTGTGATGAGACGAATGCCTCCTTTTCTTCTTATGCTTCTTGCTCTTTGAAGCATGTCCCGACGTCGACTTGGAAGCCGACCTCGACCTCGACCTGGATCTTCTTCTACCTCTTTTCTCCTTTCTCTTCATCCGGGCGATAAAGAGCTTTGCCTCTCTTTCCTTAAGAGCCTTTGAGCTCATCTTCCTGCAACACGAACATCCTTCAACATCGTGGTCCGATGACAAACACCAAACGCAGTCGTCATGCGGGTCAGTGATGGACATGTGTTTGCCACATTCATGGCAAGGCTTGAAACCAGACTTCCTTGCCGACATTCTCGAAGAAAGACAGAGAAACTTCGGAATAAACACAAAGTAACAGGTAAAGCTACCAGTAACGATTCCCGAAATCCGTTGGCGTCGTCGGCGCGGAAAAAAGGGAACTGACGTCATCACGCCGAGGAGGTCTTCTTATGGAGCCGGTGACGTCAGTGGAGTCGCGAGCGGAGCCGTGTCTCTGTGACGTCATCTTCGACCCCATCGGCGTGGACTGCTACAAAAGTTTCCGAATGTTGCTGGCGCAGGGGATATTCACAAGGTGAGGAATCCACTGGCAGATGTATCCATCAGAAAGAAGTTTCAGGGGTAGATAAAATGGCTCCCTGAATCTGCATCAATACTAAAAAGTCTGGTGGTTCCCAAAAAGGAAAAAAAAAATACTAACAGGGTTTGAGGCAAAAGTGGGACAAAATAAATAATGATGAGGAGGGACCACCCAAAGGGCTGACAGGTCTAACACGTGGGCATTCCCTTTGATGGCTCCCGTCTCTTTGGAGACAAGGCAGACTCAGCACTTTAGCACTCAAGCACAGCAGAGCTACAGTCAGGTCCTTGTGCCTTTCCTTTGCCTCTTGCCAAACTCGGACCACATTTCGCTCCTTTCGTAGCCACAGAAGGGGCTTCCAAATGCGTCTTTACTCACCCAGCTTCCAGAGTGCTCAAGCTTCCCAGCTTCTGCGTGGCCGAGGATGCACTACCCGCACACCCCGTGGGTAGGGTAGCCAGAGGTCAGGCCAGTCCACCCCCACCAGCGGCAGCCTCCAAACTCGCTTAGTTTACTCTCTTACCATTATGGGCACCCAGTTGGAGGCAAGATACGCCATTCACTGCTCCACTGGAAGTCTATAACATCAGACTGAAGGGTTCTCCAAATTGTCCAAAGGGGATACTCCCTCCTCTTTGTGACTACTCCTCCACCCATGCCACTTGCTTGCGACAGGCTGACAGAGGTCCATCTTACCTTGCTCCGCCAGGAAGTGATGGCTCTCTTGTTCAAGGGAGCCATAGAGTGGGTTCTGACACCAGAAGTGGGGCATAGTTGTTATTCTCGCTATTTTCTGGTGCCCAAGAAGGACGGAGGCCTTTGTCCTATCCTAAACATGCACCCTCTTAATTTCTTCCTCAAGAAGGAGAAGTTCAAGATGCTCATGCTCACTTTTTCTCAAGTCCTGTCTGCCCTGGTCCCGGGAGACTGGGTGGTGGTGTTGGACTTGCAGGATGCATACTTCATATCCCCATCCTGCCTGCCCGTAAGTGCTATCTGAGGTTCTCAGTGTACCACAAGCACTTTCAGTTCGCAGTGCTTATTTTTGACAAGCGCTCCTCAGGTTTTCACCAAGGTGATGGGGGTGATTGCAGCTCATCTGCAGAAATCAGGATGGCCAGTCTTCTATCTCGAGGACTGGCTGTTGAAGGCAGGCTCGCCCCAGGCTGTCATCTCCCACCTCCAGACTGCAGTGGACCTCCCACACGCTCCCTTTCATCGGAGCTGTTCTGGACATGGTGCACTTTCGGGCCTATCCTCCCTAATGGCGAGTCCGGGATATTCAAGCTATGGTAGCGATGATTTAGCCTCTATCATGGATTTCGGTGAGACTGACTCTGAGGCTGCTGGGACTCATGGCCTCCTTTATCTGCTTGTGACATGCCCGCTGGCATATGCATGCTCTGCAGTGGGACCTGAAGTTCCAGTGGGCGCAGCATCAGGTAATCTCTCTGACATGGTCCAGATCTCTGAGAGAACTGCAAAAGATCTGCAGGGGTAGTTAACGAACCACGATTGGGTAAGTGGCAGACCTTTCTCCCTTCCCCAACCAGATCTCACAGTGGTGTCGGATGCGTCACTCCTGGGATGGGGCGGCCATCTGAGAGAGGTTGAGATCAAAGGCCTCTGGTCTCTGACAGAATCTGGACACCACGTCAACCTTCTGGAGCTCTGGGCGATCCCTTTTGCATCGAAAGCCTTTCTACCCTCCGTCAAGGGAAAGCTAGTGCAGGTGTTCATGGGCAACACCACCATCATTTAGTACTGCAAACAACAGGGTAGGTGGGGTCGTGGACCCTTTGTCAAGAGGCCATGCGTCTTTGGACATGACTGGAACATCATATCCCTGGTGTTTCAACACCTGCTGGGCTCTCTGAATGCCAGGGTGGACAAATTCAGCCGAAGACGCCTAGTGGATCACGAATAGCTTCTACATCTGGAGGTGGTGCAAGGTCTCTTTCAGCAGTAGGGAGAGCCTTGGTTAGATCCGTTCACCACTGCCGAGAGTAAGCAATGTCAGCAGATCTGTGTGCTGGAGTTTCCAAGGCGGCTCTAGCTCAGAGATGCTTTTCATCTCCAGTGGAGCTCAGGTCTCCTATACACCTTTCCGCCCATACCATTCCTGTCCAGAGTTTTCAAGATGATCAGGAATGACTGGGCCCAAGTCAATCTTATGGTTCCAGACTGGGCTCAGATAGTTTGGTATCCCAATCTGTTAAGCATGGCCATCGGTTTTCCGATCAATTGCCGATCAGTCTGCCCCTTCATGAGGGTGTTCTGTCACAGTAGCAGAGGAGGGTTCTCCGCCTGAAGTTATCAACGCTCCACCTACTTGTGTAGGGATTGAGCGACATCAATTGACAGCTTTCGACCTTTCGCCCTAAGTATGCAATGTTATCTTGGCTCCCAAGCATCCCTACACCAAGATGGTACACTCCTGCCAGGGCAATTTTGTGGCATGGTGTGCTGAGAAGCAGGTTGATCCTATTTCTGCCTCCCTCTCTCAGGCCCTTCTCTTTATCCTTTCCCTTGCCCAGCAGGATTCGGCTCTGTGAACCTTAAAGGGCTACCTTTCTGCTATATCAGCCTTTCTGCAGTTGCCTGACCAGCCATCCCTCTTCAAATCTCCTATTTTACATAGGTTCTTGAAAGGTTTGCAGCATATGTTTCCTCCTTCACCCTTCATTATGCCTCTGTGAAACCTTAATCTAATTCTGACATTCCTGATGTGCGCTCCATTTATTGTAAATTCTGTTTATTGAATAAAGAACATACAACACAAGCCAAACAAATTGAAGACTCATTCCCCTGTAAAACGAGCATCAAATAAACCCACATTCCATTGTACAAAATGCAACAGCTTAATGAGAACATTCATGTCAGGATCTACCCCATGTAAAATGCAATCAGGCCCTTCATAACAAACTGTAGCCCAATATAGGGGAACAAAATTCCTCCGAGCCTCGCCGCTATTTATCATAACAAGCAATCCATTATAGGGAAAGCGGAGAGAAACAAGCCTAGATGCGGGAGGGAAAAAAATTAATAAAACAAGGTTACCCTTAACTCAAGCATTGAACATGAGCCTATCTTTGGTGCTGCATAGGAAGCTTTGGAGAGGTCCTGTGGATGCCAGCACAAAATATGAATACTTCCCCTGCTCTATGGGGGGCCCTCTGAACAGGAAAGCCACAGGGAACTGTCATCACTTGCACATGAAGAATAACTTTAAAGAAAAACCCAAAAATGGAAACCTCACAAAACAAAGAGAAAAAAAAGAAAGAGAAACAAAAGGTTGTGCTGAGAGAAGACCGCCCCTCGGACAGGAGTTGGGGAGTCATCAGGCCAGATCAACGGGCCTAAGTGGGTCACTCAGTCTGGGGGGAGTCCGAAGTCTGGGGGGAACCAAATGTGAACGCCTGGTTGCAGTGAGGTAGTGTATAAGAGGCTGCCAAATGCGGGTGAAACGTGTGTCTGTGTGTTTAATGTGGGCGGTTAGCAATTCAAGAGCTAAAACATTCCAAAGGCGAAGAAACCAGGTGACAATAGGAGGAGGATGCGGCTTTGTCCAGAATAGGGCAATTGACTGTCGAGCTGTTCCTAACAGATGGAGGATCAAGCGCCAGTCCGTATATGACATAGCAGTGAGTGTTGAGGGTTTAATGCCTATGAGCGTAACTACTGGGGAAGAAGGAATAGGAAAATCCACCATCTCTTTAATGTGGCTGAGGACCTCCTTCTAAAAGACCGTGACAACTGGGCATGACCACCAGATGTGAAGGAAATCATCTCTATCCCCCTGGCATCTCCAGCAGGTCGGGCAGAGTTTGGAAACATTTGGTGTAAGCAGGTTGGGGTGTAATACCATCTCGTCATTAACTTGTAGGCCGATTCGTATTGGGGCGTGCTCTGGAATGTCTTTGGGACATCCCACCATAACCGGGCCCACCCTTCAGGAGGTATGTCTTCTTCTAGGTCTGAAGCCCAGTGCGTCAGATATCCATGGGGTGTGGGGAGCTGAGAGCGTTGTAAAATAGTATATGTATAAGAAATCAAACCCTTTGACCCCTCAAATTTGCGAACCAGGGACTTAAAAGGGATGAGTTGTCTAGTAGCTCCCTGGATATAGGTCTGGGAGCTAAGCCAATGGCGTAGCTGATAATATTGCATTATGCCCCCCCTGTGAGATGAAACTTTTGCCTGCAATGCTCAAATGTAAGAAAGTCCTTATCCTGAAAATGGACCTGAATGACCCGGCATTCGCCCTCTGTCCATGTACCAAATGCCTGGGTTTGCATTGCCGGGGGAAACATCGGGTTATGGGCTATCGGCGTGTTTGGGGATGGGAATGACATCAGGCCTCAGGGGACTGCCAACTTTCCCAAATCTCCAATACCGTCTTCGTAGGGTTGGCTATATAGGCGCTGTGGAGACGCGCTCCACGTGGGAGCCAGGCCAAATCCCACAAAAGTCCACAAGCCACCGCCCGGTCCAGATGAAACCAATGTTTTTCACTTTCGTGAGACACCCACTCCGAGATAGACCTAAGGTGACAAGCCCAATAGTATTCCAAGAGATTTGGGCATGCCTATCCACCCCGGTCCCGAGGCAACCTGAGAATCCTGTTGGAAAAGCGTGGGCGGGATTTCCCCTATATAAATTTAGTAAAGTCACGTAGTAGGGCAAGAATATCAGCTTGAGGTATTGGGGTGGGTAAGGTTTGGAAGAGATAGAGATCTTTAGGGAGGAGGGACATAATAGTGTTGATACGTCCTGACCAGGTAATGGGAAGGCCCTTCCATCTATGCAATTCCTCCCGGATAGCCTTCCTATATCTAGGCCAATTGGATTGAGTCCAGGTCGAGAGTGTAGGGGTCAAGTCTAGTCCCAGGTATCGAATCGAGACGTCTGTCCGCTGCACCGTAATCAGGTCTCGCATTGCCTGGACTTCCGAGGTGGAGAAAGTAAGATTTAGAGCATGAGATTTTCCCAGATTGATCCTATATCCAGACGCATCCTCAAAGGTCTTCAGAAGGAAAGCAACCGCTGGGAGGTACAAAGAGGGATAGGATAAGGAAAGAAGGAGGTCATCCGCAAAGAGGGAGGCTTTATGGTCATACCCACCCTTGGGAATGCCTCGTATATTCAGATCTTGACGAACAGCGATAGCCAGGGGTTCCACAACCAGGGCGAACAACAATGGGGATAGCGGGCAACCCTATCTAGTGCTCTGTGCGTTCCTTTTGAGCCCTAGCTCAATTGTCCTTTCAGGCTTCTTACCATCAAGACGGCCTTCCTGGTGACAATAACATCTGACCAGAGGATCAGTGAGCTTCAGGCTTTGGCATTCAAGCCTCCATACTTGAACATCTACCCAGACAAGCTGGTTCTACAAACTAGAGCTTCCTTTCTCAAAGCCTTGACTACTTTTTGTGCTCAGCCACATCCATCTAAGGAAGAGGAGGACTACGCAGAGAGGAAAACAAAGGCCTAAGGAAAAACCCGATAGCCATGGAATGGGATATGAGGGTGGAACAGTTTGTGGCAGCTGAGCCTTCACTGCATTGTATAATAACGGGAACCCAATCTGAGCAATGATCGACTTGAGAATATTATGGTTAAATGACAGACCCCATCGAGACCTCCTGCATGTATATGATCTGTAAGAATACAAGACTTGGCCTCAAAGTTTCTCTGTTTGGCATCTCAATGGATATGTATTTGTAATGCTGTAGTCACAATTATTCTAGGGTTTGGGAGGGGATGGTTTTTTTTCTAGTTAATAAAGCACGGGAGAGCGAAGGAATGATGTTTTGTTTAGTATGATTATTCTGTACACGGAAATAATGCCAAATGCTGTGCAATATATCCCCTGCATTGCAATGTTAATAGTTTGGCTATAATACACACTCTGGTCACATTCTATGACCCTGATATGCCATGACTATGTTATTATATGTTTGAAATTAATAAACTCTGTTAAAAAAAAAAATCTAAGGGAGAGGAGCGACTCCATAGACTGATGTTCTACCTTGACCGCATGAGAGACTTCCGGGAGGACGAACAACTCACTGTGGGGTATGTCGGAGCGAAGAAGGGAAGGAGCTTGCAGAAGCGGACCATCTCCCAATGGATCATGCTCTGCATTAAGATCTGCTACGCATTGGCCAAGAAGCAACCCCCTGAGGGTTTGCGCTCTCTTTTCAAGAGAGCTAAAGCTGCGACCACTGCGTTAGCGTGCAGAGTTCCCTCCTGGATATCTGCCAGGCAGCAATATGGGCTTCTTTACACACATTCCTGAAGCATTACTGTCTGAACGGTCAAGTTCATCGGGACGATTATCTTGCTTGTTCAGTCCTGCAGGACTGTCTAGTGTGAGCTACTTTCCCAGACCCACCTCGGGGGAGCTATTGCTTGGGTATCTATTCTAAGGTACGGTATCTGCGACTAGAAGTCTCTATCAGATGAAAAAGTTACTTACCTTCTGTAGCACCTTGACTGGTAGAAATTATATCTAGCTGCAGATTCTTTACTGATTCACCCATCCTCCCCCTTCAGCAAACGAAATTCTAAGGACAGGGCTGTTTCCCTTTCAGGGCCCTAGTTTTCCACATCAGTGGTCAGTGTCTTCGTGGCTCCGCATGAAAAGTCGTGAAAAAAAACTGACAGCGCGCTGGAGTGGCACCTATATACCCATTGCACAAGTCCCTTCTTGCACTGACAACGCTACATGGAGCCAAATGACACCACCTACCGGTGCGTAGGGGTACTGCTCACAAAACATTTCCGGATCCAGTCTGACGCTTGGGGATAATTCGAAGGTAAGGAATCTGTGGCTAGATAGAGTCTCTACCAGACAAGGCATTACCGAAGGTAAATAACTTGTTCATTTAACATAAGGTAAGGAATCTGCGGCTAGAATTTTTTTCAGATGCTCTGTTTATATATGCCTCTTGCATCTTAGCAAGTCCAGTAAGGTCCCAGTGTGTTTCAAATGAGCACCGTAGAGCCAACTAACTAGTTCCCTACCATTATCCATCGTAAGGAGGGACTGAGGTACTTTGTGTGTTTCTACCTTCTGCTGTGCTCCCAGCCACCTGCCTACACAAAGCTTAGATTATTTTTCCAAATGATAAGAATCGCCCTATCTGAAGTTCGGAACCTAACAAGGGCACCTTCTTGGAATAAGTCATCCACCATTCCCTAATTCTGTCCAACGGCAAGGATCTTTGTTGTGTGGGAAGACCTACAAGAGGTATGGCCAGTAAGTATGGGGTGAACTTCTTTGTAAAGCTGCGGCTTCTTTTCAGGCATTACAGTGCCACGCTTACTACTCCCAGGAGGCCAAAAGGTGTAATCGAGTTAGGGAAGAAAATCATATGTAAGGTCCCATTATTAAGCAGACACTGCATTAACCCAGTTTCCGAGACTGAATGGCCAGCCAACCATCAGGTAGCTGGGCACCCAAATATAATTCAAAATCTAGTGACCCAGACCTCCCTGTTCCACATGTAATTATAATTTGGTTAAAGCCACTCAATGTCTCTTAGTCATATGCTAAGTCGCTCAGCGGCTGATTTCCTTGGTAGGAGTAGGAACAGATTGACAAAGTAATAAAGTAGCTAGTGCAATACAATAATTTTTGTTAACTCCATGCATCCTATAACTGATAGGGGTGGAAAAGACCAGAATTTGATTATTGGTTTTAGAAATCTCACCAAAACCCTGGGTTAACGTCAAAATATGTCAGGTTTAGTATGACAAATATTATATATTGTCAAATGTCAAAACATGTTGGGATCCTATTATATGCAACTTTCTCATTTGTCAGTCTCCCTTGGATGGAGAAGAGGGTTCTTGGGAAATAAGCAAGATTTGAACAAATTAATTTTCAGTCCTGACAGATATGCTCCTCACAAAGCGAAACAACGATTGTTGCCAGTTAACAGGATCTCCCATTCCATTCCTTCCTACCTCAGTCTAACTGGCAATAGTTCAATTGCCAGAGCAAATAACAGAAGAGACAGGGGACATCCTTGGCACGTCCTTCGCCATCTCCATATGAGGTTTATATACAGGCCCGCATTTCGACTAGCCATAGTACCAGTGTAAAGCACCTTGCATTCATTGTCTCATGTGCCTTTGCAGACCAATTTTATTACATTTCTTTCAGCGTGTAGGTCCAATCAAGGGTGTCAAAGGTTTTTTGAGTTTCCATTGTAAGACAGCGGCTGGTGGCCAGCGGTGAGGAGCAGACTCAAGTATTCCAAACAGCCTTCCAATGCTTAACAACGGGCTGTGGCCAGGGAGGAACCCATTTTGGTCAGTGTATTTCAGTTTTGAGAGTTCAGTAAGCAATCTAGATACTAGCATCTTGCTTAGGATTTTGTAATTTCCATTTAAGATAGATAAAGGTCATTAGAAACCATATCCTGTGGATCACACTCTGCTTGGGGCATTGACATTATAATGGTTTTGCTACTACTGGGGGGAGGCTTCTATCCTCAAACGCAGTTGCATATACTTTGATCAGTTTAGAGATTAACTGGGCTGCAAATGCTAAATGAAATTGTGTGGGGATCTCATTTGAGCATGGAGTTTTGCCAGCTGCTCCACGAGGGCACCTCTGACTTCTTGTTCAGTGATAGAGGCTTCTATTTCTCAGACAGCTCTGTGGTCAATCTATTGAACGTTACTTTTCCCAGAAAAGTACATTTTGAGCTCGATCCTTCTTGATTGGTATACAATTTCCTGTAATAATTCAAGAAGGCCTTGTTAATCTCACCCGGTGTACACACCAAATTCCCCTGTTGCTCTCTCATGCTGCTTCTAATAAAACCCTCAACCACCCAGTCCAATCCAAAACAAACAATTGAGTGCCTCTTCTCAGCGGTAAGCAATTTAGGGTTATTGGATGGGATAGTGATCCGATGAACGCACTATTCTGAGCTCTTACAGCCTACTTTATGTTCACTCTTAAGATTGGGATGTGTCATGTGTGTGACATCTAGGACATTCTTGTAACGCCAGCAATTCCCAGCTAGAGGGCTAGAGGCATCAACACAATATTGTGATGTTGGAGCGAAACTATTAGCACCCATCAGACATTGCCAATCATACTGTAGACAGAGCTCTATGTAAGTCAGTACCAGGTCACTCTGACGACCCACGTCTCTGAATTTACAACCAGTATCTAAATGCATTCACTTTTCTGTGTATTCTGTCCCTTTTGAGTTAAGTCAGGTCATCTGCTGTCTGTGGGGTGACTACTGATGTCCCATCAGTGTCCATGTCTGATGAGGATTCCACCTCTTATGTCACACACTCCATGCTTATGGGTAAAAACAACCTGTATATGCCCCTCAAGGCAGCCGTTGTCGCTATAGCTAAGCCCCATGCAAGAAACTCTAGAGGGCTGCAGTCAGGTGACGTATCATTACCTGACCTCTCGAACACTTCCTCTAGCAGCTTTAATATCCTCAGCCAGGTCCCATGCTTATTCAGGCACCGTAATGAAGTGTCAACACTAGTTGGCTACCAAACTTAGTTATGCAGAGAACATCAATGTGTATTTCAGGCCAAGAGGTTTCAGATTCTTTTTCACATGCATGAAGGAAGCTCTCTACTGTTGTACCGCAAGTGTGTAATCTGGGAAAATCAAGATGCTTGCATTCTCTATGGTGTAGTGGCCAACTTTCCTCACGGCTTGTAGTATTGCGTCCCTGTCTCAACAGTTAATTATATTAGTCAATATGGCTCTCAGGCAGAATGAGAAAGAGGTCTTCTGGTAGGCCCGCTTGTGCATGTTTTACTGTGAAGTGGGGAACAATCCTAGGAGACGCAAAATTCAGTGTACTCTGTTGTATTTCATTCTCCGATGCTTTTAGATAGTCCTACAATGCACAAGTTATTGCACCTTGCACAGCTCTTCCTTCAAAGAACATGATTCATTCTGTTAGCTCTTGCATCTGCCTTTTGAGATCTGCCATTTGGAGTTGTAGCTCTTGTATAGCCGTCTTGTTGCCGTGTATTCTTATGGAGAGCTTGTGTTGATTTTCTCTAAGCAGGTTAAGTTCAATGCTACAGTGTCTACCTTATTTTCTGTTGTGACCAGCGTGTCAAGCAAAAAGTTGCTAGGAATCATGTCCAACTTGTTACGACTTGGGGCTACTCCTTCGTAAACATATGTGCACCTGATTTAGCTTGATACATCCTCACAAGTTCCAAGTCTTCAAAATTCCATCTCTCTCAGTTGCAGGACGTTCTTGTATTGTTAATGTGTCCATTGGAGTAGCCAGTGGTTTGCGGGATTTCCATATAAGGGCGCCCAGTGATACAAAGAGGTTTGCTCTTACTGCACGGGGTAGGTAGGGCCAGTTTTGCTAGGACCACCTCTATATATAACAATTGTTCATGCAAGAACAGTTGTCTCGAATTTGGTGAGTATGTGTGTCAGACCTGTGTTAAGTTGGTGCTGTGAGAGAGAGTGGGAGGGGGGACCCAGTTTGCGCAGTTGTTACACTTCAGTAGGTGCTGTCGTAGTGTTTCTTCTGACAGGACTCAGAGTTGTGCCATTGGTTCTCTTTCTGCTGGCCCTTATTATTTCACTTTAGACTTGAGGGGTTGGCAGAACTGTCCTTATAAAGTTAGTGCCTCATCGACAATCCTTCATCACCCGTGACCTATTCTTTTAATTTATCACCAAGGAAGGGTTTGGCCCAAAATCAGTAAGGCTAGGGCCATAAATACTAAACACCAAAGACAATGCAAGTACTGATCATCATTCATTCACAAACATGATCACAAAAATCAATTGCTATGATCAAATGAATTTATTTCAAGAATCAATCCTCAATAAAAAATCTTTTCTTTGTGTATAAGAGAATTTTGATTGAATTTTGTAAGTTCATTGATATTTTGATATACAAAGGGGATCACAAAATTACAAATTTCAACAATGTGTAGCCACCATACAAATAGCATGACATATATATAATACATATACAAAACACAACACAAACAATTTTTAGCTCAAGTTCTACACAGTTTAAATTACAATATTATCATAAATACCCCTGGCACCTACCTACCTAAGGGAATTTTTACATACTTTAACAGGGGCAATAGCCAAATAGTGACCCAACTGAACTCACAGGAAATTCTTAAAAAGCAAACTTCTCGAAAACAATCGGTTACGAGCAACAGTGTTAGTGCATATGTAGAACTCTTATTAAGCCAAAAAAAAAAGGCTGTCGACGCGTTTCGAACCCTGAACAGTCTCTTTAAGGGTTCTCCTCAGGACACAACGCTGAAAGAACTTCATCTGGTGTCTTCTCTCATTGAATCACATAAGGAAAGGCACTTGAAAAAAATGCCGCAATTTGTTCCCTCTACTAATTCAACTACAAGCAGCTCAGCTTAGACAAGATTTTCTATTCTTTGCGTCCTTATTTTCGTGTAGTTTTTGGATATCTCTCATTCAGTCCATCATATGGTTCTCAGAGTTCCTTTGTGAATGAGTGAATGAATGATAATCAGTACTGGCATTGTCTTTGGTAGGACAGGTATGCCCAGATGTGGGTTCCATGCATTCTGTGCTACTGGAACCAAGCTATACCTCGTGTATGAGCGAAACCGGTGCTGTGTTGCTTGTGTTCCGGTTCTGGGAACACCTGCCTGGCAATTCAGGCTTGACTGTTCCCACTAGAACAAGGTCAAGGCTGATTTGCATATGGCTGGGTCCAAACTGAGGTGGCATGGTGTGCAAAATAACGATGGATTTGGATGCAGCCCGAGTAATTACCAGTCACTGAGATTCATTCAAGCAATCCATCCCTCACTTTTTGTATATTTCACTGTTCTCATATATTTCAAATGAAATCTCTATGTGTTCAACTGAATATTTGTTATGTAATTTTAAACCAATAAAAACATATATAAAAAAGAAAATACGCTATTTAAAAAATAGCGTATTTTCTTTTTTTATATTTGTTTTTAATATGTTTTTATTGGTTTAAAATTACATAACAAACATTCAGTTGTTCACATAGAAACTTATTTGATAATCCCACAGACATTAAAATAGCTTTTTAAAATCATTTTGAAAAGGTCTATAGAGAAGATCTTATTCCTCAAGAAAAAAAGATAGAGACTTGGCTTGATGAATTTCCTCCCCAAAAAATTGACGAAACACCTTCCAATAACCTCAATTGCTCAATAAGCCTAAATGAAATAAAAAGGGCAATTCAGACAGGGAAAAAGGGCAAGGCACCAGGACCGGACGGCCTACCAGCTGAATTGTATATCTATGGTGGATGTGCTTGCCCCAGTGATGGATAAGCTATTTTCCCATATATTTGAAAAAAGATGGGAATATACCCCCCTCCTGGAACGAAGCCACTGTTGTACTGATTTTAAAACCCTCAAAGTCACCTAAACAGTGTGACTCATACAGACCAATCTCTCTGCTTAATCTAGATTATAAAATGTTTGCAAAGATTTTAGCAGAGAGATTAAACGGTGTAATAGGAGATCTAGTACACGAAGACCAAAAAGGGGTTGTTAGAGGTAGGGGTATTCAAGAATTAACATATAATCTCATTGGAGCTATAGACATAGCTTCATTATATAAACTACCAATGGCCATTATCACAGTTGACACTACGAAGGCGTTTGATCGGGTTAATTGGGCTTATCTAGCCAAAGTTCTTAAAAAGTGTAATTCGGGTGAAAAGTTTTGTAGGGCAATTTCATTAATTTATTGTGCACCAACAGCCAGAATTTTGGTAATTGGAAGCCTGTCGGATTCCGTGGCCATAAAAACAGGGACAAGGCAGGGTTGTCCCCTATCACCATTGCTTTTCAACCTGTATATCGAGCCACTAGCGGAAAGGATTAGGAAACATGAGGATATATCCTCTTTTAAATATAAAAACTGGGAAAAGAAGTTATCTTTATACGCTGATGATATGATGATATACACGGCTGACCTAGATAAATCGGTCCCAATAATATATACCCAAGCACAACAAGATAAATGAGTCAAAAACTGAATGTATGGTATGGAATTTGAATGATAGTCTCCCTACAATAAAAAAGGAGATAAGGTATCTGGGTATTAAAATAACGCAAAACATTGAAGATATAACTGATACAAATCTGCGTAGAATTGACAAGGAAGTCACTAACTCGCTAAAGGGTTGGGCCTATCTGCCACTAACACTAATAGGAAGAGTCAACATAGTAAAAATGATGCTCTTACCAAAATTCATTTTTTTATTTCAAAATATTCCACCATGCTTTAAGGAGGATGGCTTAAGGAAAATTCAGGCAAAAATAAATTCCTTCGTATGGGCCTCCAAGGGGATTAGAATTTCTTGGACAAAAATAAGAAGGAGGAAAAATAAGGGAGGCTTATGTGCGCCTGATCTAATTTACTTGGGTGTTTTTAATGAGAGCGGGGAAAATGCTTAGTTCACCAGATGACTCAGATATAGGAAAAATGTTTAAAGAGATGCTCCGGGAGACTAAAGGAGGAGAGAAAAATGTCATATATAAATTTTTCTTTAAGAAAGTACGTCTGAAGTCTTTAAAAGATATGGCCACAAACTGGTACAAAATCAGGAAACTTTTAAAAATCAGTTATTATAGTGCTATGGCACCTATTTGAGATTCCCCAGGCTCTCCAGAGTGGACTAAAGATCTGTTGGCAATCCCGTTGAAATTGGCTGGGATACAGTGCTGGACTCAACTTAGTCCTGAGGGCTCCCTACTATCATGGGAAGAAATTAACACCTTGACGGAAACTGGCCGATCGAAATTCAAATATCTACAAATAAAAAGTTGGACTCAGACAATTGGAATAGAAGTGGGTGCCTCAAATAAATTGCAGATGGCGTTGAATCCGAGGAACCGAGAAAAAAAGGAGCTGGCCAACCTGTATTGGATTTTGATTGATCTCACTGATGGTGATTTCATCTTACCAACACAGCTGTGGGGAGAGTGCTTGCCCGACATCAGCACAGAAGAAATCTGGCAAGTATCTTATGATTTATTATACTCCACAGTATATACTGCTAATTTGAAGAGAAATCATCTTTTCTCCCTCCATAGGGTATATTGGTTTCCACTCAGGCTTTCTAAATTTGCGAAGGGATCTATCCCCTGCTGCCCGAAGTGTCATCAGGAAATAGCAGATCATGATCATATGTTTTTAAATTGCCCAATCTTACAACAGTTCTGGGGAGCTGTTGTCGAAGGTATGGAGGCTATGCTTGGTTTCAAAATCCAGGTGAGCATAATCTTGGTATTTTTTGGCATATTCCCAAACTATGAATCATCATCCCTAGATATAAATAAGTCATCCCTTTACTTAATCTTCCTTGCAAGGAGAGAAATCTGTAAAAACTGAATCAAGAGAACTCGGCCGACCTTTCTAGCCTGGGTAAACTCGACCAAGTATACATTGAAATTTATTAGAGCCACTCGGATGAGGAAAAAAGATTTTTGGTTGCCATGTTTGAGGTGGCTTGATAGCTTGTAATTTTTGAAATCCATCTGTCCTATGATTATGCCTTTTCACAGACTTACTATACCCCTCGTGTCAGTTCAAGGGGCTGGTCAGATAGAAGAATGGAACAGACTGAAAGCGAGAGGTACTGAGTAAAGAGCATCCATATAGAGCAGAGCCCTTGTGTCGGTGCCAATCTATCAAAAGGGGGGCTGCGGAGTTTGAATAACTAAGGCTCTGGGAACATATAAGGGTGTATGAGGACAAAAAAAAAGAAAATACTGTTTGGCAATCAGGTGTCTTTAACTTACAAATATCAAAATGTTGTTTATACTTCCTTATAAGAAGCTTGAGAAACAAATGTTCTGAGTTCACATATGTACTGATGATGATCCCATAAAGCACTGTAGAATGGATGGAAATGTTGACCTTTTTACCTGTACCATCTTATATCTTTGTAAATTGTTAAGCTGTCCTTATGTTCAATATAGTATAAACCTACAGAGTTTTAGTTCAGTTTGTATAAACGCTTGTTTATATTCTGTAACTTGATTTGTAATCTCTAAGTTTATGTCTGTGGCTCCTTCCTCGTTAATGAATTTTCCTGTGCATGAAAAATTATATAACTATTTGACTTCCTCTGAAATAATGAAAAAATGATGTATCCAGTTCTTGTTGTGACACCCCTTAATTTGATTCACTCTATTTTGCTGTATGCGTTGTCAACTGAAGCCATGTAAATACAAAGTGCTCCAACTGGAGTTTTTTTATTTTTTATTGAGTGAATACCCAGACTTCTTTAGCATCAGAGACCGAATACACTCTTTTGCTCTCAAATGAAGAATCTTGCCCTCAAAATTCGTTTTTTTTACTGTATTAATTTTTGTGTTAATTGAGTTCACTTAGCAACAGCACTGCTATAATTACAAGATTAATTCCAAGAGGTTTTAATGAATGAGTCCGATGGAACGACTGTCCTTCAATTTTATGAGTTATCCAGGTTCCTGTTGGGCATAAGGACAAGTTCTGTTACATTCCTAATGATAAGACAAAAACTGTCCACATGCTTGTCAACTCAGGAGGATCTGCATCTGTCTTGTTAATGGTGTTTAGGCTCTGGTAGTCCACGCAAAAGAGCAGTTCTGTTACTCTTGCTTGAACAGGTATCACAGGACTAACCAATTGACAAGATCTAATCTGGTCCTACATGCACTCCTCATCCGACACCCTTTGTGTCCTGCCCTTCACAGGCTATCTATACCACAAAGCTATTTCATGGACAAAGAAGGGTGTCAACTCTGCGGTGAGTAAATACAGGTAGGCAAACTGGTCTAATACTGCCTTCTTGTCACATGAGAGATAATTTTGACCCTTGCCACTGAGCTAACTTTCTTTTCTACTTACAGTAAGAAATGCGGGGCTCACTGCTGCCCTTGAGCTCTTCGGTGACTGTTAGTATAACAACTTGGTACTCCCTCCGAAGGTACAGTTTCAGCTAATTTATGCAGAAGAGGTACTCAAATCAACCATGTAGTTGGAATCTGAACCCTTCTTGACAAGAGTGTGTAGGTCACACAGTTGGTCTTTTAGAACATACATGGGCAAACAGGCTTAAAGATGTAAAGTTCCTGACTGTCTTTTTACGGAGGCCCAGTACATAATCCACCATAAAATGTTCTAGGGTTGCCCTCTCAGTCCCTCCTTAGTAAAAAGTAAATAGTAAAAGTGCAGACATGGTACTGCAAGAGGATATTTCACGTCCTCTTTAAGCAGTTTTCCACCATCATACTCCTTAGGTTCTTGTGGAAGCACTTCACCAGCCCATTGGTCTGGGGGTGGTAAACTGTGGGGATTTGGTATGTCACAGTAAAGTCTTCCCTGATTCCTTTCCTAAAAGATGAGACAAAGTTGCTCCTTTAGTCAAAAACAACAGTCTTCAGGAATGCTACCTTGGTCAAATAATACTAAGGGGAGTCCCTAGGTGTGGGAGTGCTCTACTGGGGCACCACCGCAAGGTATCTGGTTGCATGATCCACCCAAACAAAATGTTCCAGTTAGTGAGAGAGGGTGAAAGGCAACAACAATGTTAATTGCTAGCCTCTCAAAGGGTTCCATGACTACTAGTGAGGGTCCCAGGAGTACCTTGGTTTAGCCTCCAGCCTTGTTGAAGGCTTGAAAGGTGACGTAGGTCTGACATAGTCAATTATAGTAGGCCTCTAGAAGACAGGTGACAACTCTTTTTTAGTCTTCTTTATGCCAAAGTGCCTGGCTACGGGTATCTCTTGGGCCAAATGCATCAGGAGAAGCCTGTGTTCCTAACTCCTGGCTCAGGGTCAACAGGCTCAGTGAGGACTGGTCATAAACCACCCACTGGAGGCCCATATGGCTAGGAAACTAGATCTGGGCCTTACCGAATTCTTCGAGGACAGTCCTCCAGCAGTTAACTACTAGGTGTGATTTCAGGCTGGCAGCAATGGAACGGAGATTGTATACACAAAGTGTTTTACCACAGTCAAAGGGCCTTATTTACAAGCCCTGCACACCGCCGGAACATCACTTTTTTTGATGTTCTGGCGATGCAGAGTCCAGTGCCATATCTAAAAGACCAAGAAAACCCACCCTGTGTGGCTTTTCATGGCTTCTTAAATATGGTGTAAGGCAACGCAGCAGAAGTTACTGCGTTGCCTCACACTGTGTCGTGGAGGCGTGCCTTGGGCATGCCGGTGGGTGTTCCCACTCAACCACCCATGGTATTTGATAAATTCCCAGATTTACAACACAGCATGAATCGGTGCCCCATCCTGCACGAAAACAATCATCGTGCCAACAATGCAGACACCCTTACATCATGGTGCAAGGGTGCCTGCATTGGTGCTGGCTAGCCATTTGTGTGCCAGCGCAGTGGAAGAGGACAGTAATGCTCGGTATCTCAGAGACGAGGCACATTCATGCCCTTTTCTTTTGACACAGGGCAGCGCAGCAAAGTGACATGCAACACTGTTCTGTGTCCAATTGTTGTTAATGAGGTCCAAAGTTTTTACCTTCTAACTTAGTCACTTTTTAGTTCTCTAAATTCAATAGCAGGGCAGGGTTGGATACGGTAGGTGGAAAAGCCTCCAAAAGGCTAGATACCTTCACACCAACGTCCCACTGAACCAGTTTCTGGTGTGGCAAAAAAGGTCTCAGCTGGCCGAATCTGGTTTTCTTGCCCAACTTGGTTACCCCCTCCCTGTGCAAGCTTCAGAACCTTGTACTGGTCCTCGGGAAGTGGAAAAAATGTATTTTCTCCAGCTGCTGGAAAACTTCTTTATGGTCACTCCTGCAGCCTCCAGGCCCTCATGGAAGCCTTCTAGGCACCAGGTCTTTTTCTATTCAGGGCCTCTGTGGTCAGATGGGTTCTTGGAGTCAGGAGTCCTTTTTCATTTTGTAATCTTGGGCCAGGCAAACAGGAGGTCAGTCACCTGACCCTTGGAGAGTAGTTCCACTTTCTGAGTGCTGTCAGGAGCCTGCAGTGCTTAGCTTCTTCAAATGGAGTCTTCTCAGAATCAGGAATGTTATAAGGGAGATGGTGGTGAAGTGTCAGTCTTATACTATGCACTAGCCACTGTATGGAAAATGTTCCCACTCAAGTTTGTCACCCTGGGCCCACCTTCTTTTGCACTACTTCATCTTAACTTTCAGGAAAAACATCCCAGAAGCCCTAAATCCAAATGGCGAACTCCTTCTTCCAACAGAATAGGTTCTGGATCTTCCTAAACTAATCTCCTACTTAGATGAGGTCTCTTCCCTCTGTCAGGGATAAGATCTGTTTCCCCCTCTTGGGCTGCTGCTACAAAGTCTAGGAGATTTTTGTGAATGGCTTGGAGCAGATCCAGTCAGTCCCATTTGGCAACTTCTAGCCAAAAGAGGGAGTGTGGATAATGGACATTGTTCTGCCAACTTTTCCAGCCTCTTCTCCGATGGCTAATCCCTGTTAAGTGACCAGTTGTGGACAACACCCCTTACTACCTGGACCCAGTGCTAAACCATTGCCCTCTGGATAACTTCAGCCAGGAATGTGTATAGAGCCTCTGGAGGTGAGATGAGTGGCAAAAGTGGTTCTAACCCAATTTGTGCAGAGGCAGTGCAAAGTAGATTTTTAAGTTTCTTTTCCTCTAAATGTATCAAAAATCCTTGACTGTGAAATTTGGTTTTTAAAATGCAGTGGGAAAAAACTTTGAATCATTTTGCTAGCATTCTCAAGAAAAGATAGCAAGTAAGGATTTTAATAGTATCTATTCCTATTCAAGGAGAATCTAGATTCAGTTACCCTATAAAAACAGTTTTGAATTCTTAGTAACTGTGAGGGTTCACTACTTTCAATATGTAGTGGACAACGTTTTATACATTAAGCATCCAGCCTACGAACCAACAAGGTACGCTTTATGAGTGACATATTAATATATAAAAACCGTTTTTTTACACATGGCAAAAACGCTTCTTCTTTCCATATGTCATTGCAATGCTCTTAAACTGCAGCCCAACCGCAGCATATTGATGTTCTTACTACCCATACAGATTTGTCATGTATGTGGGTGGTATAAATGCACACTGCAGTCCACACATGACATTTTACTCCCAAGCTATTTGTATATTTTCTGCACCATCTACCATAGTTTGGACCTGGCCCTTTATGCAGGTTTACCCCCAAACGTATTGCTTTTTACCTCCTATTTTTCTGAACTTTTTTGTTGACTTTAAGGCTCTGAGAACTTTACCACTGCTGATCAGTGCTAAAGTGCATATGCTCTCTGTGTAAATTGTAATTCTGATTTGTTATCCATGATTGGCATATTTGATTTACTGGTAAGTCCCTAGTAAAGTACATTGTTTTGTGCCCAGGGCCTGTATGTCAGAGATGACATATGTGTTCTCAGGGGAAGAGTGAAAGGATTTGGGCCAGCGAACCAGGATCACACAGTATAACTGACAGTCGGGATTAGAACCTGTTGCGCTTGACATTATAGTCTCAGTTTGCACCCTGCAGATTACAGGTGCTAATTCCAGTGAGGTCGAGTCTCTCCCTAATTCATCTGTAGCAGATACTGCAGTCCTACATGAAGGGGCCTCGTTTAATGGTATGAAGCCTGGCTGCTCTACCTCGGGTGTGTGGAGCAGCTCTTCCATCACCTCAGCTGTGGTTGGGCCACCTAATTTTAAGGTGCATCCGTGTCAGCAGATATCTTTCCCCCAAAACACCTCCCATTTACTGTTAGACCTAGAGTCCTACGGTAGCTTGGCTCAGGTGGAAAGGCCTTGCTCCAGAGTAACATGTCGTGCTTGCGTCACATTCACCTCAGCACTCCAGCGTACCACCACTAAAAACGACACTACACCAAGAAATTAGAAAAGTTAGAAAAGCTTTATCTTTCCTTATATCTTGTTTTTTTTCTAGTTACATACAGTTCAAGGATTCACTACTATAGATGTTGCCCACAGATTGCCGGCATTAAAACATTGCATTCGACGATTTCTCGAATAAACGCATAAGTGAACTTTGCTTTGTCACATCATTTTACATTCACTAGTACCTTACCGGCATATCAATTTACATTCATTAGTACATTACCAGCCTATCAATTTACATTCATTAGTACATTTCCAGCATGTGCTCCCTGCTCTAGGCTAACTGGCAGAAAATAAGTTTAGTCAACCGCTCTGCAGCACCGATATTTCTGGGGAGGAGGTGACAGCTGAGGCATAGAATATCGACAGTTGGTCTCTCAAATAAACATTTAAGCATCTGCTTTACGTTATTTTCACTTAAATAGGGCAGAATAGTACCCTCGATTCAATCAGGTATTGCCTTCACAAATTAACCTCCTTACTTGTTGCAGTTCTGGGTTTTCTTTTTCTACTTATTATGACTGGTGATTTCCTTGTTTTCTTTTTCTGGAGCCTGTAATCCTGCCAACCTCCTCCCACTACTGACAGCAGCAGTCTCTTAAAGTTCAGTTACCTCAGTTACGGTGCTCTCATTTGCAGGGGAACCTCACAACCCTCAGTTCCTGGTCCCCCCTTCCCCGATCAACCTATCACGATTTGGGCCCAGACTGAATGGAGTTTTACCCCCACAATGTGCCATTAACCGCCGTGTCACTCTCCACCAACACACCTTCTCCCCCCCTCGCTTACTTGGTTCCAACGGCGATCGTTGGGGGTGTGTAGCAGAGTCTTTCCTCTACTGGCTCCCTCACAGTGCCAGCGTCCAAGTGTAGTGAGAACTGGCCCACAGGGAGTTCTACCTCACAGGGGCGTGCGTCAGCCTCTGCCCCCGCAGCTGACTCTGCGCCTTAGCCCACTCACGCTCCTCACAAGGCCCAGCTCCTCCCGTGCTCTCTTGGCAGCCCTCCTAGAAACCGAAGGCTTTGGAGTCGGCCCTCCACGTCAGCTCCTCCCTGGGGGTTGGACCGGCCTTCCTCGATCCCGCCCCACTCCTTCGTGGATTCCTCCTGACAGCGGAGGGGCGGAAAGATCCTCAGGCCTCCACTGCCCGGCAACTTCCCCTCTACGCCGCGCTTGCGCAGAGCTCACCGGACTTCCCCCACACTTCCTTCAGCGGGGATGCCGGCGTTTCCTCAGTGATCCGGATTATTCTAGGGCTCCGGGCAACAGCGGGGATGTAGAGTATAAGGTCAAAAGTCAGGTTCTCTACCGGAGATGGTAACTCTCTCCCCCGGATCACTTCAGGGGTCCTGGCTAGACGGGGAGCACAAAAGGTTGACGTGATCCCAGGGTCAGAGGCTGAAGGCAGGGCTAGATCACTAGGTAGAGGGTAGTGTCAACAGAGGGGGGGGGAAAAACAGGCCCTAAGAACAGTCAGTTCCCCCCTCAGCGCACCTACCTCCCTACCCAGATGCCTCGCTCCTGACTACCTCACTTCACACACAATGGCTGTCGCACCTCACCTCTATATATAGCCTGGGCCTTGACTGTCTAGAGTGGCCCAGAAGGTTCTGGAACCCCTCATGCCAGCCTATGGCCCAGGCTCTGAGTTGACAGTTTAGGCCACCATTTTGTGGAGGAGCTCTCACTCTCCCTCCATTTTAGGGAAGCACCTTGCGCAACACCATCAATTAGTGATAATGGGGCGCCCAGAGCCTCTAAGTCAACACCATAAAAAACTAGTGGACAGAAAAATTAGAGGGCAAAGGAAGAAAAATGAGGAGGGGACAGCCAAAGGGCTGGCAGGTCTAACACGCGTCTTCCCCAGCTGAAAGTGGGGAGAGCTACCCAGTCCCTTGGGAGTTCTCTTCACTAAGGCGGAAATACCTGGAGAGACCGTCAGCATTGGCGTGGTCCACTCCTGGGCGATGTTCCACCCTAAAGTCCATTCCCTGTAGGGAGATGGACCACCTCAACAACTTAGGATTCTCTCCCCTCATTTGCATCAGCTACCTGAGGGGCCGGTGGTCGGTCTGAACCAGGAAGTGCGAGCCAAACAGGTATGGCCGCAACTTCTTCAGAGCCCACACCACCGCAAAAGCCTCCCGCTCGATCGCACTCCACCTCTGTTCCCGGGGGAGTAGTCTCCTGGATAGGAAAACCACAGGTTGGCCCAGACCCTCTTCATTGAGCTGCGACAGCACTGCCCCGATGCCATGCTCCGACGCATCCGTTTGGACGATGAACTCTTTAGAGAAGTCAGGGGCCCTGAGGACAGGCGCCGCACACATTGCTTGTTTCAAGGTGTCAAAGGCTCGTTGACACACCTCGGTCCAGATTTCCCGTCGAGGGTGCTTCTTTGATGTAAGCTCAGTCAAGGGAGCCACGATAGTACCATACCACTTGACGAAGCGTCGTAGTAACCGGTGAGGCCCAGAAAGGCTCGGACCTCCGTCTGAGTCTTGGGGGGTTCCCAGGCCATGATGGTTTCAATCTTGGCCTGGAGGGGTTGCACCTTGCCCCGACCCACCAAGTGACCGAGGTACACTACCGACCCCTGCCCGATCTGGCACTTGCTGGCCTTAATCGTCAGACCCGCCTGCTGCAGGGCCTGAAGGACAGCCTGAAGGTGACACAAATGGTCCTCCCAGCTGCTGCTGAAGACGGCGATGTCATCCAGGTAAGCAGCGGAGAAAGCCTCCATCCCGGAGAGGACCTGGTTCACCAGCCACTGAAAAGTGGCAGGGGCATTCTTGAACCCAAAGGGCATCACGCAGAACTGGTAGTGACCCTCAGGTGTGGAGAAGGCTGACCTTTCCTTTGCTCCATCTGTCAGGGAGATCTGCCAGTACCCGGATGTAAGGTCAAAGGTACTCAGATATTGGGCAGCTCCCAACCGGTCAATGAGCTCATCCGCCCTCGGGATAGGATGAGCATCGGTCTTCGTCACAGAGTTCAGTCCCTTGTAATCCACACAGAACCTGAGTTCTGGGGTGGTGCCCGACGGGGCAGCTTTAGGTACCAGTACCACTGGACTGGACCAGGGACTGCTTGAAGGTTCAATTACTCCCAGCTCCAGCATCTTAGTGACTTCACCATGGATGCTAGCCTTCACCTTATCCGACAAGCGGTAGGACTTGGACTTCACAGGTGGGCTGTCCCCTGTGTCCACATCATGGGTACACAGATGAGTCCTTCCCGGGATAAGTGAGAACAGTGAAGCGTACTGCTCCAGAATCTGGCGGCAGTGTCTCCGCTGTTCGGGAGTTAGAGATGGTGAGAGGATCACTCCCTCTACCGACCCATCCTTTTCTTGGGACGCGAAAAGATCAGGGAGAGGTTCACTTTCCTCTTCCTCTGACCCATCAGTCACCATCATCAAAGTGACCTCTGATCTCTCTTGGTGGGGCTTGAGGTGGTTGACATGGAGCAACCGATGGGGCTGCCTGGGGGGTCTTAAGATCCACCACATAGGTGACCTTGCCCTTCTTCTCAATCACCTCAAAGGGGCCTGACCAGCGATCCTGGAGGGCGCTGAGCTCTCCAGGCTCCATGACCCACACCTTCTGGCCAGGCTCCAGCTCCACCGGGTGAGCATTTTGGTCATACCACTCCTTCATGACCGTCTGGCTGGCTTCTAGGTTTTCGGAAGCTTGCTTCCACAACCTAGCCATTTGGCTATGAAAGGCCAGCATGTACCTCACCACATCCGGGGGAAGTTTTCTGGGAGTCTTTTCCCATCCATCCTTCACCAGGCTGAGGGGTCCACGAACAGGGTGCCCATACAACAGCTCGAAGGGGCTTAAGCCCACTCCCTTCTGCGGTACCTCCCTGTAGGAGAACAGCAAACAAGGCAGGAGGACGTCCCATTTCCTCCGCAGGCTCTTGGGCAGACTCCTGATCATGCCCTTCAAGGTTTTATTAAACCTCCCCACCAGACCATTGGTCTGAGGGTGATATGGGGTGGAGAACCGGTAGGTGACTCCACACTCCTTCCACCTAGCCCGCATGTATGCCGACATGAAGTTGGCACCTCTGTCGGACGCAACTTCCTTGGGGAAACCCATCCGGGTGAAAATCCCCACTAGGGCCCGTGCCACCGCAGGTGCAGTAATGGTCCTCAGAGGAATAGCCTCTGGGTACCGGGTGGCAAGATCCACCAGAACCAGGATAAACCTGTGACCGGCAGAAGTTGGTGGATCCAATGGCCCAACAATGTCGATGCCCACCCTTTCAAAGGGGGTGCCAATGACAGGCAGTGGTTCCAGGGGAGCCTTCAGCTTCACCCCTGTTTTCCCACTAGCTTGGCAGGTGACACACGTCCTACAAAAAGTGTCGGACGTAATCCTCATCTGAGGCCAGTAGAAGTGAGGGACAAGCCGAGCAACGGTCTTGTCCTGTCCCAAGTTTCCTGCCAAGGGTATCTCATGAGCCAATTCCAAAAGGAAGGCTCGGTAACGCTGGAGAACCACCAAGGCCCGGGATGATCCATGCACTGGAGCCTTGGGTTCGCTATAGAGGAGACCATCTTCCCAGTATATATGTAAGTTCCCCGAAACGTTACCCGCTGCCTGGGCTTCGGCCTGCCGCCGTAAGCCCTCAAGGGTAGGGCACTCCTTCTGGGCCCGACACAACTCCTCCCTGGTAGGTCCTCCCTCCACCTGCCATTCTGCAGGGGTAGGTAAGCCCTCCAGGGAAGTCACATTCCCCTCTGTGGACTCCGGGACCACCTCAGTTGCCCCATCCATCTTACGAGGTGCAGATGCCGGGGCAGGCTTCCCCTGTCCCCGTTTACCCTTTTTGGCAGCTGGTTGAGCCTTTGTCCCAGGCTCCAACCTCTGTGAACTCCCCCTCCGGGCAGTCACGGACCGCGTGTTGGCACAAGTCCACTCAGGCGACCCCAACATCTCCATATGAGCCTTGAACTCGACCTCCTTCCAGGCTGTATGTTCAAGGTCATTTCCCAACAGACAGTCGACCGGCATGGCAGGGCTTACCGCAACTCGAAGTGGACCCGCAACCCCTCCCCACTCAAAGGGAATCTGAGCCACCGGAGAGTGACCCTCTCGGCTGTCAGCCATCACAACCAGGTGGACTACGTTGGGAACCACCTGCTCTGGGGACACCAGCTGACTCCTTACCATAGTCATGCTGGCTCCTGTGTCCCTCAGAGCCTCCACCCTCTGGGCATTGATGGTGACCCATTGCCTGTACTTGGTAGTATTCGAAGGCACATGGGTCTTAGGAACCATCTCGCAGTCTCCCAGGGACACTAATGTTAGCCCTGTCCACTCACCTCCCTTATCTAAGGGCAACTCCTCCCCGAGCACTGCACTCGCCACCCCAGGGGTCTTTCCTCCAGTGGGAGGGTGTGGTCTCTTGGGACACTTGGTATCCCCCTTGTAGTGCCCAATCTCACCACACTCATAGCAACGGACAACCCTAGGCTGCGGACCACGGTCAGGATAAGGGGGTTTGTGGGGGCCAACCTTAGGAGGGAATCCTGATCCCTTTCCCTGCGAACTCTTTTGGGGGCCTTTAGGGAACTCCTTCTTTTTGTCTCCCCCCTCTTTCTTCTGGGGAGCGCCCTGTCCAGTCCTTTGGGAATCCCCCCCAGTTCCTTTTGAAGACACCCGGCTACTAGCCCAGATGTCCGCCTCCTCCGCAAGCTTCCTAGGATTAGTCAGCTTGCTGTCCACCAGGTGTTGACGCAGCTCCGGAAAACTTTTCTCGAGAAGGTGCTCCCTCAAAAACAGGTTATACAACCCCTCGTAGTCTTTCACCTCACTGCCCTGCACCCAGCCCTCTAAAGCCTTTTAGGCGTAGTCCAGGAAGTCCACCCAGTTCTGGGTGGCCAGCTTTTGACTACCCCGGAATCTCTGCCTGTACTTCTCAGGGGTCAGCCCAAACTTCCTAATCAAGGCGTCCCTCATGGTGGGGTAGTTGGTCTGCTCCCGTTGTTCTAGGGCTAAAAGGGCATCCCTCCCCACCGGAGGCATGTACCTGTACAGACCACCCCCCCCACTGAGCTTCCGGGATCCCATGGGCTCGCAAGGAGACCTCATAGGCAGCCAACCACTTGGCGATGTCGTCCCCAACACTGTAGCTGGCAACTACGTCCTTTGGTAAGTAGGGTCCAGACTCCCTGGTGATTTCTTTCTGTACGCTGCCACCAACAGGACCACTGGGGGTCCCTAACTGAAGGGCCTTGAGATCCAATTATTTCAAATGGAGCTCATGAAGGAACCTCCGCTCTTCCCACTCCTTCTCCAAGCGGGCTAATTCCATCCTGAATTGCCTCTCCTCCCTCCTGTCGGCTAAGTCAGCCGAAGACAGGCTTCCCCCTGAAGCGCAACTACCGGCCCTTGAAGGCGCCCTGGGTCCTGCAACTATATTGCTGCTCTCAGGGGGGAAAAGTGATTCTGCCACTTCCGTGGTGTCTGGTTCCGGTCCCTCCTCCTCCCGTTCCCCACTAGGGTGGGCCATCACCCAGGCTCTCAAGCTAGTCTGGAGCTCCACTCTCTTTGCTCCCCGCTTGAAAAATACCCCCCTCTCCTGGCAGAATTCCTTTAGCTGGGTTACAGTGTACTCTTCTAGACTACCCAGCTCAAACTCCATCGTGCCAGGTGGGGCCCTAAACAATGCGGAGAAGAACTCACAAGGTAAGAAGAACCTTCTTTAAAAAGAAAACCACACCACAGGACAGGGATAATTTTGGAAAATCCCCCCCCCCCCAAAAAAAAACCAAATTCAATCAGGGAGACAACCTGGGGAAAACTCCAATAAAGAAAAAGACCAAAAATCAGGTGTAGGGTGTGTGGCGCACGCTGAATTGCTGATGAGTGGACGCAAGTACAAGCTCAGAATCCCACCGCTGAACACCAACTTGTTAGACCTAGAGTCCTACGGTAGCTTGGCTCAGGTGGAAAGGCCTTGCTCCAGAGTAACATGTCGTGCTTGCGTCACATTCACCTCAGCACTCCAGCGTACCACCACTAAAAACGACGCTACACCAAGAAATTAGAAAAGTTAGAAAAGCTTTATCTTTCCTTATATCTTGTTTTTTTTTCTAGTTACATACAGTTCAAGGATTCATTACTATAGATGTTGCCCACAGATTGCAGGCATTAAAACATTGCATTCAACGATTTCTCGAATAAACGCATAAGTGAACTTTGCTTTGTCACATCATTTTACATTCACTAGTACCTTACCGGCATATCAATTTACATTCATTAGTACATTACCAGCCTATCAATTTACATTCATTAGTACATTACCAGCATGGGCTCCCTGCTCTAGGCTAACTGGCAGAAAATAAGTTTAGTCAACCGCTCTGCAGCACCGATATTTCTGGGGAGGAGGTGACAACTGAGGCATAGAATATCGACAGTTGGTCTCTCAAATAAACATTTAAGCATCTGCTTTACGTTATTTTCACTTAAATAGGGCAGAGTAGTACCCTCGATTCAATCAGGTATTGCCTTCACAAATTAACCTCCTTACTTGTTGCAGTTCTGGGTTTTCTTTTTCTACTTAGATGACTGGTGATTTCCTTGTTTTCTTTTTCTGGAGCCTGTAATTCTGCCAACCTCCTCCCACTACTGACAGCAGCAGTCTCTTAAAGTTCAGTTCCCTCAGTTACGGTGCTCTCATTTGCAGGGGAACCTCACAACCCTCAGTTCCTGGTCCCCCCTTCCCCGATCAACCTTTCACGATTTGGGCCCAGACTGAATGGAGTTTTACCCCCACAATGTGCCATTAACCGCCGTGTCACTCTCCACCAACACACCTTCTTCCCCCCTCGCTTACTTGGTTCCTATTGCGATTGTTGGGGGTGTGTAGCAGAGCCTTTCCTCTACTGGCTCCCTCACAGTGCCGGCATCCAAGTGTAGTGAGAATCGGCCCACAGGGAGTTCCACCTCACAGGGGCGTGCGTCAGCCTCAGCCTCCGCAGCTGACTCTGCGCCTTAGCCCACTCATGCTCTTCACAAGGCCCAGCTCCTCCCGTGCTCTCTTGGCAGCCCTCCTAGAAACCGAAGGCTTTGGAGTCGGCCCTCCACGTCAGCTCCTCCCTGGGGGTTGGACCGGCCTTCCTCGATCCGGCCCCACTCCTTCCTGGATTCCTCCTGACAGCGGAGGGGCGGAAAGATCCTCAGGCCTCTACTGCCCGGCAACTTCCCCTCTACGCCGCGCTTGCGCAGAGCTCGCCGGACTTCCCCCACACTTCCTTCAGCGGGGAAGCCGGCGTTTCCTCAGCGATCCGGATTATTCTAGGGCTCCGGGCAACAGCGGGGATGTAGAGTATAAGGTCAAAAGTCAGGTTCTCTACCGGAGATGGTAACTCTCTCCCCAGGATCACTTCAGGGGTCCTGGCTAGACGGGGAGCACAAAAGGTTGACGTGATCCCAGGGTCAGAGGCTGAAGGCAGGGCTAGGTCACTAGGTAGAGGGTAGTGTCAACAGAGGGGGTGGAAAACAGGCCCTAAGAACAGTCAGTTCCCCCCTCAGCGCATCTACCTCCCTACCCAGATGCCTCGCTCCTGACTACCTCACTTCACACACAATGGCCGTCGCACCTCACCTCTATATATAGCCTGGGCCTTGACTGTCTAGAGTGGCCCAGAAGGTTCCGGAACCCCTCATGCCAGCCTATGGCCCAGGCTCTGAGTTGACAGTTTAGGCCACCATTTTGTGGAGGAGCTCTCACTCTCCCTCCATTTTAGGGAAGCACCTTGCGCCACACCATCGATTAGTGATAATGGGGCGCCCACAGCCTCTAAGTCAACACCAAAAAAAACTAGTGGACAGAAAAATTAGAGGGAAAAGGAAGAAAAATGAGGAGGGGACAGCCAAAGGGCTGGCAGGTCTAACACGCGCCCCCCCCCCCCCAGCTGAAAGATATCTTTTCCCCAAAACACCTCCCATTTACAATGTGGGAAACTCTTGGGGGGAAATATATCTGTGCTGGCAGGTGAGTCATGGCAGCTCTGTGATCACTTAGGTTACTTCTAGGTATGGAACTTCAAATGCAGAGGTCCATCTTCAGAAATAACATCCCTAAAGTCCTATATTCAATGGAAGTTTTCAAGTAACCTGTGAGCTTTTCTGCCCAGGATCAGTACGGTTTAGGGACCAAATGACGTCAGAAGGGCTGTCTTAAATAGGGTGGTACTTCTGACACCATTTCCACCTGTGCCAGCTCTCCCAGAAGGGTTTTTCCAATGGTGAAGCAGGCCACATTCTGTATATGAGGTGGGTGAATACATAGCAGGGTGGAAGGGACAGTCACCTTTCATTAGCAGATATCCTGCTATTGCCCTCTTCTAACCAATAAATCTTAATGCTTTGTATATTGCTTGGAATACATATATGCCACCTTGTATTCTGGCTTTATAAGTACTTTAAGTAAGCACAATAGTAATTAAACAATTAAATCGATACCTATTTTATCGACCTCAGAAGTGTGAAATGCTGAGTAAAACTTGGTTAGGAATTGAACTCTACTTTCTTGTAACATCTCCATCCAAAGTGAGGCTTGCTAGCCTAAAGGGAAAACAGAAGAATTACTCAAAACTTTGGTATTTCTGAACGGCCAGGGCCAATAGGGTTGGAATAGAGCCAGTCAACAGCACATGTATGGCTGAATGTGTCCATTGAGCCTTTTCATGGGATGCAAACAGTGAACAAGCTATACATTGCTTGCATTACTTGTATTCCAGTGCTCTAGCCTGCAGGTGCACATTACTTCAAATGAATATGGGCTAGCAAGTGAATATGTGAAGTTACTTTGCATGCGTTTACAACGCATGCCTGTACAACGCAGTCAGTACAACGACCGCGTTGTACCACGCGTACCATTACAATGCAAGTCATTACAATGACTTGCTGTAGGGGGCGCTGGAGTTTGAAATAGTATAATTTACTATTTCAGCTCCAGTCTGTGAAACAGTAGGGAAGGTGTTGGATTTGAAATCCAACACCTAAAGCCCCCTACAGCAAGTCATTGTAATGGTATGCATGGTAACAACGCGGTCATTGTACTGACTGTGTTGTAATGGCACTGCTTTGTACCGACAGAGATGTAAACGCTGTTTCCCCTAGCAAGTGAGATAACCTACCGAATTAAACACTTGTAGGTCACATCTGTATGTAATCTGCAAAACACAGCTTCAAATCGCAGCGTGGCCAATTCAGCCTGCTATGTTTTTAAGAGCACCAAAAAAAGTACAACTTGGGGGCATATTATCAAGAAACGACGTTAAAATTATCGCCGCTTAAGTGGCAAAAAACTGCCGCTAAAGCGGCGATGATGGGCTTGATAATATGCCGCAGAGAATTCCCATAGAAGCCCAGGTTTGGTGTCAACATGGGCTTCTATGGGAATTCTCTGCAGCATATTATCAAGCCCATTATCGCCGCTTTAGCGGCAGTTTTCTGCCGCTAAAGCGGCGATAATTTTAACTCCGTGCTTGATAATATGCCCCTGAGTTTGTAGCTAGGAGCGCATGTCATTTTTAGAGCAATGAAAGTAAAAAATAAATCTGGATCGAGTGCAATATATAGTTACATTTTACTTTTTATGTTCCCAGTAGATTTGGTAATATCGTCCTTTTGTTAGGCTAGCGACAGCGCGTTCTCTTTGATGTATTTACCTTTCTCAGACAATGATGTTTTATATGCTCTCTGGTGACGTTTTGGTTTAGGAAGTGCTTGCTGTTTGGATGCCTAAGCCATAAAGGCACGGTGCTATTTATCAGTAGCCCTTGCACATTCATTTACTTCACTTTGCTGTGATAATAATACGTTTGATTTACAACTGTTTTTGTTAACAAAGTGGACATGTATGCACATAGTCTTCCCTAAATATGCAATGAAAATACTGGCCCTTTATCAAAATGATCCTTTATGCTAGATGTCACTGTTTATGCCTTGTGTAATAAGAGTTAACGCCACTTATAACACAAGCTTCATCTTGCGACCCCATTTCATAACACTCTTCGTTGGGGGTAGACCTTAACTCTGCTAATACAGTCTGGTCAGAAAAGGTGTCCTACTGAGCTGTGGCCAGCATACACAAAATCACCCAACTATTAGCAAACACTTTCCCTAACAAAAAGCAAGCCATTTTGGCTTTTCCAATGCTTGTGTTGCAATGGAGGCTCACTCACTTTTGGTTTCATATGTCCATAGTTCGGGGAAGACGCTTTAGTTAGGGAAATATCAACTTCGCCTTCAGGGAAGAGCTCATCGGGTTGAGAGAAGTGTTCTACATTTGGGGAAGACACCGACATTTTGGGTGCGTGGAAAAAGTACTCCTTTTTTGGGAAGACTTCCTCATTTAGGAGACAATACCTTCCTTTTGGGCAGGTACCTTCGGTGTAAGAAGACACTCATTTTCAAGGAAGTCTTTTGTTCATTTGGAATCCTTTACAGTTTGGGAAAACACTTCAAATTTAGTGGAAACCCCATTGGTAAAAGAAGGAGTCACCTCAATTTGAAGGACATAATCCTGTGTTTGGGGTACGCTGTTCTGTATGGGGACAGAGACTATCTCCCAGGGCCGGCTTTAGGACGGTGCGACCGGTGCCACCGCACCGGGTGCTGGCTTCCTGGGGGCGCCGTGTTTGTAAGTTTATTATGCTTTTGAAGCATCTGCTGCAGCGTGTCTTCCCCTGGCAATTACCAGGCCTCACATAAATGTCAAGATAACTCGTGTGATTAATTATCTTCCTGGAGAGAGATCAGCATTTTGTATAGTTGAGGTTTTGACTTCGGTGAAGTTAGTGCAGAGGGTTAATATGCCTGCTGCAAAGAACGTGTGCCAAGTAGATTACAGAGTGTGTATGATGTAAACAGATCAGCAGGTTACTGCGTTCAAAAGAGACATCTTTTTTGTTACTTGCAATTTATAACTTAAAGTCCTAATATAGAATAATGAGCTATTAACTTTCATCCTAGAACTGCATACACACTGCAAAGTATATATTATTAGAACATTGATTAATGTTGCAAAAAGGGTTAATTTGGCTAGAAAACGATTCTTATTATTAAAGAAAACTCCCAACTATGCTGTTTCTTTTTCGACTCTGCGTTTGTGCTTCTCCACACCAAGAACTCTTAAACTATACTGCCTACCAGTATGGATGACATGTGAGTCTTACACTTTTAGTCCTTTGGCTTATGTAACATTTCCTATACATTGATTTACACACGTATGATTGATGGTCTCTGTGTAATGTGTGTGTGATGCAAAGTGCTTGGACATCCTACACTGGTATGAGTGGCGTTATATAACTAATTCAATGCATCTGAAAGAGTGTGGCTATGGAGACTTGGTCACTGTTAAAGGGTGCTAGTGAGAGAATCCGTGGTGGAGGTGGTCATTGGGGGTCGCTAACAAACATTGTCGCACAGGGCGCCACCAGCACTAAAGCCGGCCCTGCTATCTCCCTTCAGCAAAAGACTAGCCCAAGTTGAGAAGATTCTTGCATTTTGTTGGCATTGATGCCCACGAGTTGGTGAAGATGCCCCAGGTTTTAGGGAAATTCATTTAGTTTTAGGTGCCCTCTTGGTTTTAGGGAACAACATTCACAACTTTACATGATATGCTCTTTCCTTTGGGCAGCAAACTCGGACATCCTGCAGGACAATGCCTTGGTTGGATGTAGGACTCTCTCTAAGGGGTAAACTCTCTGTCTGGCATGAAAAGCTCTCACTTGGAAGGAAGACCTGCAGTCTGGGACAGATGTCTTCACTTTTGTGAAAATTCATTCACTTTGGGGTGACTTGTGTTAAGGGGGTACTTTCCGAATTTGGGAGGCCTTCCAAATTAAGAGGCACACTCATTTTGGGAGTAATGAATCAGTTTGGCAGAGTTGGTATGCCACACCACCAGTTATGGGGAAGCACCTACATTTTGGGGGAGGCCCTACTTTGGTAACACCTTTAGTTTGGGGAAGGCACACTCAGGTTTTGAGGACTCCCACAATTACACCTATGCTGCCTCACTAAGGATCAAATTCCCTCAGTTTGAGGGAGACTCAGTTACTAAAAAGCTTCATCATTTCAGGAGAGTCACCTATGGCCCTAGGAGGGATGCCCTCAATTTAGAGACAAATGCCATTGTTTTGGAGGAGACACTCTCAGACAGTGGGGATTTACTATAGTAAAAATGTTTAGTCATGCATGGAATACCCCTCACTTTGGGCAGACTACCCAAGCTTGGGGGAGGATACTTCAGCTTGGGGATGACATCCTCAAGTTTGGTGCAGCCTTCTTAGTTTAGAGTTTAGGTGTCTTCAGTTTAGAGAGGTTGTCTCAGTTTGGGGGAAATGCTCTCGGTTTAAGGAGGAGGGAAAATACCCTCATATTGTGGAGAGAAGCGCCTAGGTTAATGGGAGGCTGTTCCAGCTTGGGTGAGACACTGTCAGTTTGTTGGTAGTTGCCATGGGTTTTGAGGTTAGGCCTTTACTTTGGTGGCGATGTTTGTAGTAAGACTCACTCCTATGAAGATGCCCTCAAGTTGAGGTAGGCCTACCTGCTGTTAACGGGTTCAGAGACTTCGACAGTTTTGGGGAGAAGGCCTTCGGGGTGCCTTCAGTCTACCTGTGTTTTTGTATGTTCTGCTATCTTTCTAACATTTAATTTTTTCCTCTTTCCCCAGCACAAAAAACCTATCTTTTCATTGGATGCAAAAGAAAGATACCTCTTCAGCGGCCTCCAAATCTGCCTTACTACAAATCCAAAAGGGGGGTCGGTCTTGGAGGGGAGTACTGATACCAAACAGAGACATGGTTGAGTGAGATTTAATTTACGCTTTTGACCAATGGGGCACTATCAGTGATGCTGACCCTGTGTGAATCACATTCAAAGACAAAAAGAAGTGTAGACAATGTTTGCCAACTCACACGGTGCCACCCTGTGACACACGATATCGGCTCCCATCACATGGTCCCCGGTGCGGAGCCGATATCACACCATTGCAGGGAAAACGAGCTGAAAACCACTGTAAATAGTGCTTCCCAGCTCGTTTTAGAGGCTTCGAACTGCTGACGTTCATTAAGGCAGGGCCGGCGCTTGGCATGGGCAGCTGGCCAGGGCCCTGTGCCTGCTCGCAGCCATGGTGCCTCGCACCTTTACAGACTCCAGACTATTGAGGCCCAGGGGGCCCCCTAAGAGTTTATATTTTTTCTTTGTTTGAACAATCTCCCCTGCAGGCCTGTCTCTGTGGGCCTAATGGCTGCATCTGCACATTGACGACAGCAATTAGACCGTTTATTGAAGTGCCCTGGCCTGTGAAGGTTGCCCTGCTCCTGTATCAATGAAAAGCAGAAGATCCTGCTGGGCACAGAACAAAAGATCGAACAGGGCATCACAAAGTAAACTGCTCACCTAGGACAAGTGGAAAGAGAGCAGAGAGGGGTATTAAAGGGTTAAAACACACTGAATAGAGTCGGGGTGGGGGGGGGGGAAGCAGATAGGTGTGCGTACAGCAGCGAGACAAGAGGTGCACGCAGAGGAGCAGAATCAGCGTGTAAAAGTGGATGGAGCAGGGTTTAAAGTCTGCTGGGTCACTCAAGTCTCAGACCCGGCAGTAAATTAAAATGGACATTCAAAAGGGGCCCTATATTCATGTCCTTAAGTTCACCTGCAAAAACATTGATCCAGCGTCTGGACAATGAATGAAAGTTCTGAAAAGCAGGTGATGAGACGGGCCGCTCTCCATTTTTACCCTCACCTTCAGAGTGAAAAAACAAATCTCAACTCTGCAGCAGTGCCACCCTCCGCTACCTTCAATGAAACTTCAAAGAGACTCCTTATAGTTCTTTCACAGTCTCATCATGTCAGAACTGCGGCATTTTCAATATTATATACAAGGAAGCCGTAGACGTTGCTTATTCATCTTATGCAACTAATAACCACTGACAAAGCCAATAGTCCTGGCTTGTTGTAGGTGTAATTTTACTTGTTGCAATATTTATCTGGAGGCAATGACAGAGGCAGCAAAATACCAGTCGGGAAGCGCACTATGCTAAGCACAAATTTATATAGCTTACATGTTTTAAGACAGACCCTTAATTACACCAGCAATGCCCCTTTGAAAGACACCCCCAGTTTGTTTTCATCCCACTTAAAGCCCTTCTGTCAGGTCAGTATGTAGGCCGTTTGTTTGGCTAGTTGTTGACCTGCTTTATGGTCAGGTGAGCCAGTTTTTAGGTCTCGCCTGATCCAGCGTATGTGCTGGTTTGGCCGAGACATTTAGTGTACGGGTTTTCAAAGTGCTGCCACACGGCCTAGCGCTTGCATTCACGCAAGCGTGCACACGCGCAGCCGGCAGCTTTCAGGGCCCGAGGCGCCATCTGGAGCTTTCACTTTTTCCGCCCGCGTCGTGCGGCCAATTCTTGTTTTCCATGCTTTGGCCGCGCACGCACACAACTCCCGCTTCTCCCCCTCCCCCACCACATATGGCGTCTCGCGCGTGCGGCCAATGCTTGGTTTTTTTGGCTCTGCTCGCACCTCCCTCCTCCCTTCTCCCCCTCTGTTGTCAGTTTTGCATTTTAGCGCTTGCTTGTTTCAATTTCTACTTTCGCGGAGGAACTTTTTTTTTCTGAACAGCCGCTCTTCACATATGCGAATGGTTGCTCCCTCTCCTCGGGCTGAGGCTGCCTCCTCCTCCATCCTGCTCAGCTTTTGCCTGTATTTTATTTAATTCAGGGCTGCCGCTAGTTTCAAAGGCGCAAAAATACTTTGTTACTTTATAGGCAGTGTGTCTTTTATTTAATCAGCACAGTGCCTGCTACGTTTCAATGTTTCAGCATGGGGCCACACAACAAACTTTATTCTTATTTACACGACACACGCTTATTTTGGTTGCTTCCCATGCACACCTAACATTGCTGTCACTGTGGGGGCAGAGGGTCACTAAGGGGCCTCTCTAGAAGACAGGCGCGGCCGGCGACAGAGAAGATGGAGGATTACTGCTGCAAAGAGTAGATAATAAGCATGGTGGAATCCATCAGAGGCTCGGCCAGTGCACATATTCCCTCGCTTCATGGCCAACGCGCTTGTCTAAAGTTAGCCAGCTTTGTTTAAATTATTATTATCGGAGAACGCTTAGCTATTGAACTATTGAGATTTGCCCAACCCATCATGGCTACCGCCCTAAGAACATAGCCTGCTATATATCCCTTTCCCATCATGGTTACTGATGTCGCCCTGGAAGTACGCGCCTTCATACATCATAGCCGGTCGGGAGTCTGCGGTGCTGAGAGTGGCGGCCAGGGCAGGGCTGATGCTGCTGGGCGGCACGTGAAGCGATCCTGGAGGCGTGTGGGAGTTGTGCACGGAAGATGAGAAGTCAGGGCGTTCTCCAGCAGGAGTCAGGGCTGGGTGCACAAAAGCAATTTTAACAACCGGTGTGAAGTAGACGGCAGTTCACAACTATACGTCTTTCTCCATAGGTGTGCACGTTACACTATCCAAAAAGTCACTGTGCCCATTATCTCAATAATTTTACTAGCATTTGTTTTGTATCAGGGGAAGCACATTTAGTAAATGGTTATCTTTCATGGCAAGTGAAATAGCATAAATCCTGACCAAGGAGAAGGCGTGTGGTAATATTGTACAAGCATGCATTCAAGAACAGCAATGCTATTGACGCCTCACATGTTTAATATTTCCGTAGCGCTTGTTCTTACATCAGAACTGGCAATCATTTTTTGGTGGCCTGGCATATAACCGGGCTGCAGTTTTTGCAACAACTGTGAGTCTTACGATGAGATTTGGGTGGTGTAAACGAAGGAAGCTGGTTGAATATCACATCTACATCCTTAGATGTGCAGATAATGAAAGAAAAGTCCCAGGCCAAAAGTCACTAATTGGTTAAAAAGCAAAATGTTTGAGGGCCTGCAGTTTCCTGCGTGATTGTTTTACCTGCATGAGGGCCTCATGGCTAACTTTACCTTTATTTACCTGGCGCATGCATTTTTAGTTGCTTCCTGTACTGTCACTGCGGGGGCA
Organism: Triturus cristatus; assembly: GCF_964204655.1. Taxonomy (NCBI): domain Eukaryota; kingdom Metazoa; phylum Chordata; class Amphibia; order Caudata; family Salamandridae; genus Triturus; species Triturus cristatus. The sequence continues at coordinate 674,274,138 of NC_140593.1, read as the reverse complement.
GGGGGCACTTAGGGGGCTCTCTAGTATTTAAAAGTGCAGCTCAGGGAGGCTGCAGTAGTTTAACTCTTGCCTACCCGTAGCTGGGAGAAACAAAGGGGTACCCGAGCCCCAGTCATTTATATTTCTCAACAAGCCATCACACCCCCCCCCCCCTTGCCATCTACTCCTCGGCAAATGGCATTTCTTTTCATTTCAATGCACAGACACTTTCTTTCCGCGTCACTTTACTATGGTATTTGTATTATTTTACTTCATTTAGACTTTGCACGCCAAATTAACCAAGAAATGAAGGCATTATAAAGTGACTTAGTGGTGCTGTGAGCGTTATACGTAGGATTAACCTGCAAAGCCTTGTTGGAACTTAAGCATTCACCATGTGGAACTCTAATGTTGGCTGCTTCCAGACACATGTACATCTTCAGCGCCCACATAGGTGTAGTACGTGCTATACAAATGCTTTTACAGTTTAGTTCGTGGGTTGTCCAGTCTGTAACACCTTGAGACTTAACCGTGCCAGCAGGCGGCTGTAGGCGATCCAACACAACAATTTATGCTTATCTTCATCTACAGGCACTCACAGTATTACGTTTGTGATGCATTGCGTAGTCTGATAATATGCTGCATGGCTAAACACTTACAAGGTCTCAAAGGCGAGACCTGTTGGCTATGCCAATGCTTGTTACTATTGATTTTTATGATATTAAAGCAAACATTGCCTGCACCAAACTCAAATCGGTGCAGTCTTCCATACCTTACAAAAAAAGTACACAGCATATCTTTACAAGTTTAAAACTGCCCTAGTTTGCAAACATGGGACACTTTTCTAGCTAACTAACTCACTAATGGGGGCCCCTTTTATTTTGGTACTGGGCCAATTTTCTTTCCCAGTCTGATGCTGCATGTTTGGCAGAGCCACTGGAATTATGCGATTGTGCGGCAGCAGCGACTTCTGCAGAATTATGCATTTGACTCATTTGCCACATAATCCATAATCTGCTGCATAATCTACAGATTTTAACAACAAAATTGCTTTCTATCTCAAATGGTTCAAAAGTTACTAAAAATGCAGCGAAACGTCTTACTGCATGTGGGAAGGACCTTTGACAAGCTGGAATAGTCAACTTTCTGTTTACTACTGCTAAATTTGGGTGTTAAATTGGTACTAATGGGATGCAACCAGTTCCCAAACAGTGTTACCAATTTAAAAATGACAAAAAAAATGAAGTAATACTATTTCAAAATGTGCCAGATTATGCCGCAAAATTTGCCTTTTCTTGCCACATAATTTACTCACCCTGCCACATAATTTATCCCTCTCCTGACGCATAATTCCAGTGGTCCTGATGTTAAGGTAATCCATGGCTGTGATTTTGTTCCTGTTTATATTTCACATTCTTTACTTAATTTTGCATCCTCCAAGTGCGCTAGCTATTTCCAGCATGTGTGTTTCTGTATTTCTTTTCACAGCATATTACTCTTGGATGATACACCCTTTGTACTGAGTCGCCTCCAGGTGTTTATAACAGGCTACAGTTGAGCACTTTAGAGTTGAGGATGCAGGCAGTACAACTTTCACACTGTGCCTGTCTGTGGGTCAAAAAGGTGTTTAGAATACATGATCATTCAAAATATGGCCTCTCTGCAGAGCACAAAGAGCAGTCAGTCAGTCAGTCAGAAAACTTTATTTCGGCAAGGTTGCCATAAAAGTGCAGACATCACATTTAAAAAAAAAAAAACCATATATAACCAATAGTCTTAAAACCTCTCATAAAACAATAATTTAAATCGTTGTGTGTACATAAAAAGTAAATGATGTTTAGCACAAAGATACAGTAAAAAGATACATGGCTTGGAGAAAATAGGGAAAAGGCGTTACAATACTAGGTGTTTTCTTGTTACCCACATTGAGAAAAGGTATTTTGCAGTTACTGTGACGAATAGGGGTGAGGTATCAGATTTCATTATCCTATATAGGTCTCTATAATTTCTTACACCAAGATTTTTGGCTAGTTGAATGATCCATTTTTTGCGTGGGTTAGTATAAGCCTTGCAAAAAAATAATACATGGGCCTCTGTTTCTTCATTCAAACTACACCCTGGGCATAGACGAATTATAGAACCTTCCCATTTATTCGTCCTAGAAAACAAAGGGAGGGATCCATGCCTAAATTGGATGTAAAGTTTCTTGGCAAGCAATGGTTGGATCAAATCCAATTCGGGCTCAAAGCTGTAGCTTAATTTCATTTCGAGGAATACAGAAGTTATGTTAGTGCTAGGCTCTAGGCGTAGCATTTGCAACATTTTGTATTCCTCTATTGCTTTTGCCAACTGTTTTTTTTTGTAGGACAACACAAGTCTCCTCTGGATTAAGCCAAAGATCCTCCCTACCAATTGCGCCTAAAAACTTTTTAATATATGCAAGCCATGAAATGGTGCCAGCCCCTGGTAGTGTCATGATTGATTTTAATTCCTCCCTAAAGTTGGTGAGTTCTGGTGTGCTCCACAAACGGCGCCAATACATGACCGGGCGGGAAGCAACCAGGTCCGCTATTGGGTGGATTCCAAGATCCATTCTAAGGGGTTGGAGGGGAGTACTCTTGGGTAGTGCGAAAAGTTGTCTCATAAAATGATTTTCTGACCTTACTAAGGACTGGACTGCACTATGGCCCCAAAGTTCAGCGCCATAGGTCGCCACTCCTCTTGCCTGGACCTTATAAACCTCTACAAGCGGGCCAATTAACTTTATCGGGATGTCCCTGTACATCTTCAGGATTCCCCCAGAGACTTGGACCAGTTTCAGATTAGCCTTTAGAATCTGGGCTCCCCAATCCATTTTATTACTTAATGTAAGCCCCAAATAATCAAAGACCGATACTCGTTCCAGCGGTAGATCGTCAAGCTTTGGGATCGGGCAGTTTGTGGTATCCGCATGCAGGACCATGTATTTGGTCTTGTTGACATTAATGACCAGATTCCTGTTTCTGCAAAATGTTGCAAAACCCTCCAATACTCTTTCCATTCCCATTGCAGTCTTGGACAAGAGCAGAGTATCGTCTGCAAACATTAGTGCAGGTATTTTTCTACCTGCTAGCCTAGGTGCATCAATATCTGTTAGGGCTAGCAGTTCTTCCACGAGGCCGTTTAAAAAAAGGGAGAAGAGGGTCGGAGCAAGCACACAGCCCTGCCTCACTCCTCTTTCGACGGGGAAGGGGGATGTTAGTTCACCATTTTGGCCATACCTTACCCTGGCAAAATTGTCTTTGTGGAGGGTTTCCATGAGATGGCATAGGTAAGGAGGGACACCCATTCCCTTTAGAAGGTCCCAAAGCTGACGTCGGTCGACCATATCAAAGGCGGACTTTAGGTCAACAAAAGATAGGTAAAGACTACCTCCTTCCAATTTAATGGATTTCCAATAGATCATCTGGAATCTAAAGACTTGATCTATTGTTGACATTTTAGCTCTGAAGCCCGCCTGGAGTGGAGTCAGAATGTTAGTCTCTTCCATCCATGCTTGGAGCCTCCCCAATAAGACGCAAGCAAAAATCTTCTGTGCCACGTTTATTAGGCTGATCGGCCTATAGTTAGCCGGATCCAGGGGTGAACCCTTTTTATGTATCGGAATGATCTCAGCCCCAGCCCATGTATGAGGCAGTGGCATTCCTAAAAAAATAGCATTAAAAAGATTCTGTAAATAGGGAACCCATACAACCTGTTCACTCTTGTACAGGTCACCCGGGATCCTGTCGAGGCCGGGGGCCTTATTGGGGAGGACTTTTTTCAGGGCCAGTTCTACCTCTCCTAGAGAGCATAAAACGTTATCACAAAGAGCAATGGTCCTGCATTCCAGTTGTGATCCTATGCAAATGTGTGTGAAGGAGCTACTTATTGGTCAAAACAACAAGGTGAAAGGAAAATAATTTATTGTTGTTACACTTTTAGCTTTAACAGCTAACAACCATTGACAAAACCCAGTCGTGGCCAGCATGAGTCGCGGGTGTGGGGGTCGCGGGGGGTTAGTTTAATTTTAATTATAAAAAATAAAAATAAACTTTCCTTAGCCGACCTGATCCGATCCCCAGTCGTCTCTGCTTAGGGGCCTCACATGTTTCTATTCTGCCCTGGGCCCCACATAGCCTAGGAACGGCCCTACATTAAGGGGTGTGAAAACACCACAGGATGTCCATTAAGGGGTACGAAAACACCCCAGGACATCGCTACCATCCTCAGCAAGCTTTTTTTTTGGGGTGGGGGGGGAGGGGGCGGGGTTTAAAGGTGCCTCATAGGTACTCGGCACACGGTGACATTGTTCTTCACGTTGGCAGGTATGAGCCAGCCCATCTTGATCAACGTTCTAAAGTGTGTGATGGGGCGCGATGCGATGTTACCTTCACTCCAGCTTCCGCCTCAGGCGCTCGCCCCTCAGGTTTCCTGCGATGTTCGAGTCCCTCGCAGCCGCACACTGACCATTCGCCGCGCCTCTGCTCCGGGGTCAACTGCCGCTGGGGACAGCGTTCCAAGCTCGGTTTGAAGGTACACGCGCTGAGGACTGAGCCAACCAGCGGGTCGACAGGGGGGTGGGCATGGGTATCATATGACCTAATCATGCCACGGTCATATTACTCCAGTCGTGGGATGTCACTTAAAAGCCTACTGTATTCTGGCCATTGTAGATATGAACCCCTGGTTTAAACCAGTTGTGGTAAACGAACAGACTACAATGGCGTATAAAAGGATCGTCCAGGACTCGTGTATGGAGTCATCTGGTGAACTTGGTGGTGGAGTGAGTTAAAATCTAAGCAACACAGCCTCAAGCATCTTCCATGGGATAAAAAAGACCACGAGAGCCCCATTCCCAGTACCAATTTCCACAGACCATGCATATGTACATAGCTGTCTACATGCCTTATGTTTACTTCTTTTTTTTCAGACGCCCCCTTGCTACAGTCTTGCTGTTACGTAGCCCTCAAACTAGAAAGTGTTATTCTTTCTGACCTCTCCTACTGGTGCGACCAGGCTTCAAAGGATGAATCGTTATACTGACCTAAATGCATCACGTGACCTTCTGATTATCTGCAGATTTCCATAGTAAGTACATGAACACTCTGAGCTGTCTTAATGAATATATCTCCGCTAGTAAGATAACCGGCCGATCTACCTTAATTGTCACATCTCAACTAGTAAGATAGCTCAGTGAGTAAGACAACCCACCAAGTATCGCATTTTGGTAAAGTAGTTCAGGTGGTTAACGTGCCAGCTGCGGCGCACTTGTGACTAGGTCCCAGGGTTTGTCCTACAGTGCCTCGGAGGGGTCTCGATCGTTTGTTGTTGAGCTCCAGGTGCGACCTGTAGGCCACACGTTCCAAAGCTGTCACAGGATCTCCATTAGTTGTGTACACGATGCAAAGACCCGCACGTGATGTCCAGCGCACAAGTTCGACCTCTGCATGCCTTTCGTTTGGAAGATAATTAACGACTGTTTTATGCACCTTTACGCAATTGTTCGTGTTGTAGTGAGTCGCATACATTGTGCATTCATTCAGGAAGAGTGTCATGTTAGGTACCGTGCTTGCCCTGATGACAGACAGGTGTTTCTCGTTCTGTGACGGAGCCCATTTACCATTTCTTACAGCCTGTGAGAACACACCTTCCTTTCATTTTCTAGTTCGTTCAGATCTTCACTAACTTGTGATTTTAAGTATACAGCTGTGCTCCGACCCCTCTGATCGCTCACACCTCCCCCCAAGCCAGAGCACTTAACCCAAAATAGAGGTGACACATGATGTTACGTTATTGTTATCAAGTGAGAGATTACAGCGGTGACTCGAGAGGTGACTCTAAGCCTTCTGTCATTATGCACACTTGAAGGTCAATAGCTGTGCCTTGTAGCCAGTGATAGTCTGACAGAGGACTTGAGGGCAGCCTCCGTCAGTCATTGACTTCCTTTGACGTTGAGCCTTCAGCTATTGGCGAGCGAGATTGTCAATCACATCTTGAGTCCGCTCTGAGGAGTACTTTTAGGTTTGACATGTACTGTACTATATTCAGTACTTTAGAGAGCTTTGTTTCAGCCTTTTTTAGACATTGACCTCTTGGGTTTATAGCTCTTGGCTTGCCACACTGTCTATCAATCAATCAAACAAATAATTTTATTCACATTTGGTATATGCATAAAAGTACAGAATAACATTTTCATAGTGCAATTTGATCGAAGAGGAATTTAAAATCAATTGATAATTCATTTTATGTTTTAACCTTTTAAAATAGCAATATTTGCAAGTAACCTAGTTACTAAAACTAACAACTATTCATTATAAGAAGAATTTATTACAACGGGCAGTTAAGATGACAACACCTCCATAAAAATTCCAATTAACATATTTAAAACCTTACAGCAATTCATTTGCAAGAATTGGGGGAATGGCAGCAGTTAGTAACAAGCATTGGCATGGCCAATAGGTCTCGCCTTTGGGACCTTATAAGTGTTTAGGCATGCAACAGTTGGCGCCGCGCTGGCTAGAAAGAGAGGGGGTTGAGGTAGTGGAAGGAGAGATGACTGAGGCAGAGAAAGGAGGGAGGAAAGAGAAGGGCTGAGGCAGGTAAGAGAGAGAGAGAGAGGGGCTGAGGCAGGGAAGAGCGAGAGAAGGGCTGAAACAGGCCAATAAACCATTTGGGCCCAACACCAATGGCACAAAATATTTGCCCGTCCATTATAGCCACATGTGAAAGCACTTGCATAATTATCCATCCAGTCAAACCAACACCACCCCCTCAGCTTTTATGGAAGGAACATGACCACCCATACGACATCGCAAATTCCATGGCAGTAAAACAAAGACATATTTAGAGTGCCACCCCCTTCAGTTTAAATACAACACAATGCCACCTCAACTGACAGCAACAGCCACCCAGCATTCCCCAATCTTTGCCACACGCTCCCCCATGTGCTTCCCTCACACACACTAACAAGGCCAGCCATCATGCAGCCTTGCTCCAGCTTGCCTTGTCAACGTCACAACCACACATCTAACTCAGAACTGACAGTGCCCTCATCTGCAGTGTCACCATGGCTCCAACATTAAGTCCTAGTTATTTCTCTTACCCCAAAAGTAATATAAAAAACAAAAGCTGGACTACAACACTGTCTTCTATTACCGTTGTTGCACTTATATGAGCAGAGCCCGTCATCCTCTCCCAGCAGGTCCAGCGCAGCATTCAGGTACATGTCGATCTCGTGTACTCCGTTGTGAATGGTTTTCAGGGTCATCCTCCAGTTGGGGGTCTGGGCTGCTTGTTCTTCTTGGCAATACACTGGAGACACAGACCACATCTCACAAGCTAGGAGAGCTGACAACAGCAACCAAAGCATGCTGCCCGACATCAGCGACAGCCACGAGGCTACTGACAACAGGAGCGTTGTTATACTGTATGTACTCCAGTGCCACTTCTAACGAGCCTCTCTGCTTGCAGAGTCAACAAAAAGAGCATGTCCTTTCTTTACGTCTATGCCCGGCCCGGCTAAGGAAGCCTCTGGCATTGGAGAATGATTCGGATTGGATTACAATTTCGACGTAAATTAGGAGAGAGATTGTAAGTACACTAGTAACCGTGTTCTATGTAGACTAGAGTGGCCCTAAAGCCCCCAGCACTTCTTTACAGTTGAGTCAGTGGGTGAGGGACCGTCCTACCAGATGAGTCTTTAGGCGTCGGCGGAAGAGTTGAGGTGCACGTACGGTCCTCATTTCCTCAAGGGGAGTTTTCCAGAGGGTAGAGGCAGCTCAGAGAAGGGCTATTCCCACTGCCACTCCGCCTGCCGGGAGCTCACGTGCTTCAGAGACGGAGCTGCGGCTTCTAAATTCCGCTCTCTCCCCTCTAAGCCAGAGAGAGTGTGTGCCAGTGCCCACGCGCCACTAATACTAAGCGGGGGCAAGGGCAAAGGCCATGGGGCAACGCGCCAATGAAAATTGGGGAATGTGCATTTCACATTGCCAAGGCACAAAATGTGTTTTCACAAAATATGAATTACAGAACAAAAAGTAGACCCCTATGCTTATTGCACCCATTAAGCATGCATGTTTTTCGGGTTAACTGACGCTCGGTAAACAAGTGGGAGGGGTGGGGGGAGTTCGGTCGAGAGCAGGGACGCGCAGCGTTTACCATGCGGGAGCAAGCGCGATAATTGCTAACAGATGGCGCCACTCGCTCCCTCAATGGAATCGCCATATGTGCATGCGTTGCCATTGAAAGCAATGCAAAGCGTGCATGTTTTTGGGAGAAAAAGCTAATCGATTCCAAGAGGTCTCCTCTTAAGCAACGCATGCGCGCTGCGTAGGCGAGACCTAAAAATGGTCAAATAAAACAACTCCGCTATCTGTAGAGCTTCTCCTAGTCCGAAGAACTGAATGTAAACATTTTGCAACCGTGAAACAAATATATGGAGTTTCCAGTGAATTGATAACTGCAAAAGCTGAAGACTGAGAATATAGGCTCAATTTTGTTATCAAGGGGAGTATATACTTTTCCTTTCCATTAAAAAAAAATAACAGAAGAATAAAATATGGGACATAATTTGAGTAGACAGTCTATCTCAAGGACATGACGCCAAATTATTTAATGAATGTTCATGTGCTGGGTATCCTACTATCAAGGGAAAAAAATGTAACCTCATTCTTGTTAAAAGGTATTGATGCATCTTATTAGTAACAAAGGAGAGATAAAAGTCATGGCCCATGGGCACTCTGGGCAGGGTATGGTAGTAGATAACTGTAACTTTACTTTGGTTGCGTGTGCCATCTTTCTAGCTCACATTTATTACAGAAGGCCTCTCTCAGCTTAGTCTTGGAAAAAGCCAAACATTTATGATGTGTGGTATACTAACAAGCTAAGCCCAAATTTGTGAGAGACTTCCTGACATATACTATCTAGGGAATACTATTGGCTCAGTGTAGGTTAATTACATCTTTTATTATAGTTTGATTTAACCCAACCGTGCCCCTTTTCCAGATGCACAACCATAAAAGGAGTGGGGCCAGTTTAATTGCGTCAGTAATAAAAGGGAGGGCAAGTTCTTTACGAGCGATCAGATTCAAACAGGCTGGTTTAACTGATAGCATTTTTTTAGCAACCGTAACCTCCACTTTCTGCAGAGCACCCACATCAACTGTGTCCCATATTTCTGCGCCATAGGTGGCTATGGCTACTGATTTTGCCAAATATATTTCTAACATATCTCTGATTGATTTTTTACCCAATTTAGAGGCTAATTTCCACAGGGCGGCAATGCTTCTTTGCAACAAATTAATTCTGTTTGCAACCATGGCCGCCCAGGTAAGTTTGGAATCAAAGAAAAGGCCTAAATACACGAAGGACTCTACTCGTTCCAGCGATCCCCCCGTCTAAATGAAATAAAGTAGACTTTTTCTTTCCCATTCCCGCTATCAATTCAATTCAATTCAATTCAATTCAGCTTTATTCGGTGCAAATTAATGACCATAAAAGCATACACAGTCACAAAATCAAAATATACAATATACGAACAACTTATAGCAGGCATGATAATACATTAAAAACACTATAATTGATTAAACATGATCACCTTTACTCAATTAAAATAGCATTTATACAACTAAAAACACATGTTTTCCTGGAATTGATGCATTTGTTTAAAAAAGTAGCAGTATAAAAACAAACATCCGCAGATTGTAAATTAAAAATCAATTTCATTGCGTGCTCAACCGTACGTGTTCCATATTTAACAAACATGGGTTTAAGTAAGACAATACGAAAATTAGAGTACAGCTTACAGAATAGCATAAAGTGCATTGTGCTCTGCTTGGAAATCCCATCGCATCTACAAGGCCCTGACGGGTGTTTCTTCATTATCGGATGGGCCACCAGGTAGTGCACTATTCCAAATCTAAGTCTAGTTAGCACAAATTTATGCGTCGGCCTAGTGACTAGGGTTAAGTAGACAGGGAATCCATCCATAGACAAATATCTGTTATAAAACATAACTGTGGACAAAGTACCAGCGATAAAAGTTCTCTTTCGCTCTGCATAAGCTAGAAAGACCCTTTTTAACTCTACTTTGGGAATTAATAGAACAGCGTTCGGATCAGTTACAATATTCAGGTTAAAAATATCTGAGAAGCACACAATAATGTATTTAATCCAGGGTATTGCTGTAACTTTATCTAGTCGCAAACAATCCTGGATAATAGACCTAGTAAAAGACTTCTCATCATTCAGCCAAATCATCAAAGGTCTAAGTGACAAAAGGTCAAGTAAATAATTCACAGATAATTCCTGATGACTCAGAGCGTTAGAGGCCGAAGTGGGTAAACATAAAAGTTTTTTAAGGAAAGAATTCTCTTCCAGCTGCAAATTATGTGCGCAGCAATAACCCCAGATTCCTGCCCCATACAGTGCAATTGTTACGCATCTGGCCTGGTAAATTTTTAACATGTCCCTGGTCCTACAATCCCCAATTTTCTGAGCAAATCTAAAAATTCCGTGGGCATTTCTAGCCATTTTATTGCGAATATTATTAAATTCGTGAGTCCACTTTTGTTCGCTGGAAAAAGTTATACCTAAATAACAAAATTTGTCCACTTGCTGTACTTTAGCGTTGTCAATAAAAAACCCTTTCATTGTCTTTTTTAATTTCTTTGGACCACAGGTCATGGTGTAGGTTTTGCCTTTATTAATAACTAATTTTCTGTTGTCAATAAAGGAAGCAAAACTATTCATCAATCGTTGCAACCCTACAGGAGTTCTGGACAACAACACAGCATCATCGGCGTATAGTAACACCGGCACTGATACACCATTGATTATGGGGGCATCTGCACTAACTTCCTTTAAAATAGCATCAATTCCATTAATAAATAAAATAAATAAAAGAGGAGCTAAAACACAACCCTGCCTAATACCTCGTTTAACGCGAAAGTTCGGGGTACATTCTCCCTTCCTACCAAAACGTACACACGTTTTTAATCTCTCGTACATTCTGGCAAGAAAATAAATTATGCCCTCTGGCGCTCCCAGTTTCAACAAGGTTGACCACAAGATTGAGTGGTCAACCATGTCGAAAGCGCTGCTTAAATCAGCGAAGCACAAATATATAAGGCCAGGTTTTGCATCACTATACTTCCCGATCAGTAATTCTAAATTAATACATTGATCGAGCGTACCCCTGCCTTTTCTAAAACCATATTGGCTATCTGCCAAAATACCATCCAGTTCTGCCCACTCTTCCAATCTTACCAGCATTATCCTGCTCATAACTTTTACGGAAGAGTCCAGTAATGAGACAGGTCGATAGTTTTTTGCATCAGACCTTGATCCTTTTTTATATATTGGTACGATAATAGACTCCTCCCAAGTCGGAGGTGGTTCTGTACAAACCGCGGCATTAAAAACAACAGTCAACAGGGGACCCCATACTTCCGGCGCTTCCTTGTATACATCACTTGGAACCCCATCCGGGCCTTGGGCCTTTCCTCCCTTACTTGCCCTAATCCCCCTTTCAACTTCTTCTACAGAGATTTCAAGTGGTAATATAGGCCAACTTGATGGGCCGGCATTTGTATTTTTACCCAAATCAAAAATAGTTGAAAAATGGGTAATCCACCCTTCACAGGAGACATTAGCTGTTAACTCAGGTGTATTTGTCTCCTTAAGGAATGGGGAGTTGACTGTTGCCCAAAACAACGTACTATTTGAGAGTTCTGCCGCTTGGTTAAGAGAATCCCAGGCTTGATGTTGAAGAACCATCTTCCTTGATTTAATGGCATTTTTATACTCTAACCTTAATATTGTTACTAAATTTTTATCCCTAGGCTTAGCTGCTAGGGCCTGCTTAAGGTTAGTCAAGGCAGTAGAACAGGTTTTGTCAAACCAAACAGGTCCAGGTTTTGAACAACCCCTGTTACCACCAGTAAACTTCGCGTTAATGGCAGTGTTGATCCCTATAAAACAAGATAAAACCTGCTCGTGATCCAATCTGTTTTCTAAAATAAAAACAATGTCTGCTAAATTCATCAATATAATGGATGAAGACAATTCAGATGCTTTCGCCCCTATCCACCTAAGTCTTACCCCATTAGCCCGGTGGGCTTCTATGTTTCCGACTATAGTACCCACCTCTCTAACATTCTCCTCCCACAGGGTCATGGTCACAATAATACAATTATGATCACTTGTATCCATTATTTCAATTTCCAGTGGGGCAAAACAATCGACAATACTAGAAGATACCAACACATGGTCAATCACAGAGTTAGAGCGCCAGTTCTTGAATGTGGGGACGGGTAAACCATTTCCGTCCCTACAACAATCCAAAATTTCCAAGTCAATGCACCCCATTAATGTATTCACAGTTTCCCCATACATATCATGACCAAAGTGTGGAACCTCCCAACCAGCATTATTAGTAACCCCACAGGCCTTTATAGGTAATAATTCGCATAATGAAGTATTGAAATCCCCACACCAAATAATATCAAATACAACATTGGAATCCAAACTCAGGGTATCAATAGCATTGGCCAAATCAGTTATTATTCTACCCCTAGTGCTATCAAATATATTGTTGTAATAATTGTTCAGAAGGATATTACGGCTTTTGCCTTCACAAAGCCAAAGCATCTGGACAAGATCACCCACCGGTACATATTTTTTCACCAATATTTGACGGTGAACTGATACTAGGGTGAGTAAACCCCCCTTAGCCCTTCCCGGACCCTCTCCATGTGCTGGTAGGTTATATGATACGAATCCTTCATAGTCAACATCACTTTTGCACCAGGTTTCTTGGAAACATAAAATATCATACCTATTAATAAAAGTTTCCCAACCAGGATCTCTGCCCTTAGATTTCAAACCGGCCACGTTCCAGCATACCAGTCTGGAACATATACCTGTTCTGGTATTAGTCCCATTGGCAGAACCTGGAGCATTTCCGTCAGCGTTGACAACCCCACTTGTTTGGCCCATGTTACATAAATTCACAAAACCCACTTGATTATTCTCTGCCTCAATCTGATTAGGCGTATGTCCTGAGACCCTAAATATTATTTCAGGGACACGATCATCCACATGATCATCCCCGTCGGGTCCCTCCTCCCTTGCCGTACACATCTCCATCTTTTGTATACGTCAATCATTAGAGTCCAGGGAGCTAAGTGCATGAAATCTATTTTGTGTGGGAATATCAGGGTGTGGTTTATAGGTGGTCGGGTAAGTAATAATTCTGGTACTGTCCTGTTGGTTAGCATTAAGATGATTATAAAAGAAACCTAGCGCTCGGGCACTTACATTGCCTTCGGAAATTGGGAGAGATGCAGCTCTTAGGAGGACTGTAGTAACATCTTGCGGATGTTTAAAATTTATAATTACACAGTCCCCTTTTGAGCTTTTCCTAGAACTCCCTATCCATTTAACTCTCCTGGTAGTCAAAACATTACCAGAGAAGTTCACTGGGAAACCACATTGCCTATTCAGCCAAGATAGACATTTATTTTTTAAGGAATCGTGTGTTTCTTGATGACCCCTATTATCAGGCGGCGGTACATTTGTTAAAACCACCACATATGGAGCACACTCAGGTGGGAGATTTACAGCATGCCTTTTGTTAACTTCTTCCCAACCATTTGTATTTTCTATAACAGGCGTAGCCTGACTTCCTAGATGAGTACGCCCTTGAGGTATTATGGGGTCGACACTAACATTTCCTTTACTGCCTATGGCCTTAATAGAAGGGTCTCCTTGTGTATAACTGTTACATTGATTGCTAATTATGGCATTTGTGGCAATAATTGCCCCTTCTGGTTTGTCCAAGGCCTTACTAAGCAATCCGCCCAATCTTGCAACCTCTTTTGTCAATTCCTCAATTTTTGATACCAGCGGGTCTATAATGCCTCTAATCTTTGAGTCAATAATAGCCTCTAGGTTAGTTATTGTATCGTCATCTATACCAACCTTATTGGGCTTAACCTTTGCATTTGTTTCAAGTACTTTAACGGGTGAGGCTACTCGTTTCCGCACACTACGCATTCCCCCCTTCATATTCGGAATTTTCCTACACGTTCTTACCGCCCGAGCTACGGGGGTCGGTGAACATTGTAATACCATATCAGGACAATCTCCTAATTCTGCCTCAGTAGGGGTGGTTTGCTCAGAATCTAACTGTCCCATCTGTACAACATCCGGAATAATAATATTAGAATGATTGTTCGCAACCTCTAAAGTAAAAACTGATGAACCCCTAGTAGGGCTCTCCGCTTGCGGGGAACTAATTTTCCCTAATGACTGTCGCCTTTCAGAATTTATCTTGCTAACCTTCTGGACCAAATAATTATCCAAAGTACGTGGTCCAGAAGGAGGCTTAGGTTTCGACATTTTATCAACAGGCAACAGACACAGCCCCCAATAAAGCTGACTGAATTATGATAACACTTACACCATATACTATTGGTGTTATATATTAAAAGAAACACTTAAAACCTAAAAATAATAAACAAGTCCAGACCTACTACTAATGTATGCCACTACCTGTGCTATATATATCACAGTCCTGTAGAAGCAGCGTCTATGCCCCAGCCCGGCCTCCTCTGTCCTCTGAGGGCCACAGAGGGCCCGCCCTTTGCCCGGGCTTAGCCCGGCGCCGCCCGCGCGCGTCCCGCGACGCGGAGAGAGCCTCTCGATTTTAAGCGCCTCCGGGCGCACTGGTAGCCGGAAGCAGGAAGTGCCTCCGAGGACTCTGGGGGCTGTAGTCCCCCCTCACAGCGGCCAGCGAGATGATGGCGGCGGAGGAGACCACAGCGTCAACAGCCCAAAGAAAATGCCAGGAGGTGAGGAGAGCGTCAGGGCGTCAGGTAAGGTTCGCCGTTTCTGCCAAATGCCCCCCCGCTATCATAATATCAGTTTCCGATCTTTTAAGTAGCAACCCCAGTTCAGCCATAAACGTTGAATAGGAACCAATTAGGCTCTGTAAGGCCAGGGGTGTCCTGGCCATCAGAATCGCATCAACTGTATAGAAGAGAGCGGGCAGCAGTAAGCAGCCCGCTGATGGAACATCTATGCACTGTGCGGTCAGAATTTCGTTACATTTGTTGGTGTCTGTCACATCTTGGATCAGCCCACAGGAATATTTTTACGTTTGACGTCTATAGCGCTTGTCCCCTTAATGGTAACTATATATTCTATACGTACTATAAGGGCCTTTACATCCGTCTCTTTCAGCTTTTGCCTTCTTTTGCTTTAGAACCTTCAGCCATTGTCTTGTGACATTGTCAATCACATCTTGGATCAGCATGAAGGAGTATTTTGGTGTCATTTTTTTCCATTGACTATTTAGGTATGTCCTGTCTACAGTGGAATGCATGAAGGACCATGCTACAGTCTGTGCGCTGTCCTGTGGAGACTTGCTGCTCGACTATGATTATAACATGGCGGCCATCTTGGAATTATACCCCTTTCTATAACAATTTATACCCTCATACCGTCCATGTCCTCTCACAATTGGTTGCCCCAAGCTATAACATACATATGTTCCATTTATCTGTATGGCAGTAAAAGTAAAGTTTCTTAAGAAACATAGGTCCTGATAAACATCATAGCAACAACAATAAACCAGAAGAACAATAATTAAAACAGGCTTTGATAAAAATATCTCACAAAACACAAACTCCGTGTGCATGCATAAAACATCATTTCATGACCTCTATCACGGTTGTAATCTTTTTCTGTTTAAACTGAGGCTTCACATAGATTTTATGCTCTTGAAGATATAATGACAGAGTAAAAATATACAAAGGAAGGCATCAAGGTTTTCTCACTAGTTACAGCTTAGCAGTGAGCTTTGTCAAACCAATTACCCGAAGGGCTAACTGACCTACTTGCATTGATTATTTTATTTTTAATTTTTATTATAAACCGGTTTTATACGAAAACAAAGCGAGCAGTGACAGGCCATGATTCATCAGTAAGTGTAACAAAAGAGAAGGCAGTAGAAAACAGTTAAATGTAGTAATTGCAACATACAAGCTTTAATATTCTGTAATGTATCAAGTCCTTTTGTGGCCAGGAACTGGTACCTACAACTCGACTGGATATCGTGATGGGGGAACAAACAGTAGATAAGAAGGTGGATAGGGGGACGGACGTATCAGAACGTGTCAGTGTTGGTGGTGTGAATATTGCTGAGGGCAGCCAAGAGGTGGGCTTGTGTCAGGGGGAGGAGCGCATTCGCACAGGTGGGCAGGGGAGGATGAGTGTTGGATATCATGCCTAGGATGGCCCATTTCAGGGGGAGGGGGATTTCGGCTTGAAGTGTAGTGTGTGTCAGGGCATGAGGCAAGGGTACATGCAGGTACACGGTGTCCACCCACTATTTTCACAGGGTGGACGCCGTCCCCCTGCCAAGAAGTTGGGCCCCACAGAAATATGTTGATTTTGTCCCAGAATAAGACACCGGGACAGGTTCAGCAGCAGGCAGCGAGGGGGCTTTTTTTACACCTCCAGCTAGGCCTAAGTTAAGGGGCCATCTCCTTTTTTAAAATATCTTGACTGGAGGCTGCTGGAACCTCACACTTAAATGTAAATGCCACAGAGGGGAAACAAAGGCACACGGCTTGCTATCTCTTCACAGGTATTTAAGAGATGCAGCTTTTGCCTTTGTTCTGTCGCTCTATATAAGTGCAGACACTGTAAGACTGTCAGAGGGGGTGGTCTGTCCCAGTATTTACACAAATAATGTAAATAGCACTAGTTTATTTCTTTTATAGTGCTACTTTGTGACGTCATGTGCTGTTATGGCACGCGTCATGATGTCAGTTGTATAGTGTCTAACTTGGTCAGTTCCCCCCACTTCTTTTTACAAGACTTGTGCCCTGGTGTGTGTGATGAGGTTCACGGGGGAAACCGTCATTGCCGGCTAGCTATTGGAAATGGGCAAGGAGAGCGGCCCACCACGGGGAGATAGGCTCCTGGTGGATTCTACAAACCTCTTCATTGCGCAGGGGGTCCTCCTTCGCATGGCCCCATTTACGGAGCACGTCTCTCCATGCCTCTGTTGGAGGGGCTATCGGTGAGCGCTAGTGGAGTGTAATAATATGCTTAGCCGATAGTAGTGCAAGGGCTGTGAACCCCGCCTGTGCTTTATGCTGCCTTCTCCTTTTAAATATGCTGAGGGAACATGCCTCTCATGTGGTGATATCTGGGAGTCCTGTGACTTCGTGAAGCACAGCATGTATGATACGCCAATGCTCCTGGAGAGCTGGACACAGCCACAATATGTGCATCAGTGCGGCATCCGTGGCTTGACAGTGGGGGCACACAAACTGTGTTTCCGGGAAGTAATGATACAATTGTGTAGGCTCAATGCACTATAAAAAACTATATTCTTGAACCGTGAATTGCGGGAGACCTTTTTCGGGAATTCAAGTGCTCATTCCTATTTCTTATCATGTAGTTCTCTTCCAAACTCATCCTCCCATTTGTGGCGGAGTGAAGTCAGTGTGGTAGCTGTCAGCCCCCAAATGGCTTTATACAGCCAGGTAATAAGGTGGTGGCCTGGTCTCATAGTCGGTATGGCCTGAAGGACTGCGTGCGTCTCAGGTTTCCTGCTAGGAAGATCCCACAGGGCGCCGCATGCTGTCTGTGCAGGAGGCACTGTCCCGGTGGGAGTCCACTCTCCTCAGCTAATCAGTCAAAAGGGAAAAGGTGTACCGCCACAAAAAGGTCCCCCACCTCGATGAGTGAATGGTTAGGCCAGACCCGCAGTTCTCAGAGTGTAGTAGTCTTATCCATGGGGAAGGCCAATTAGGGAGAGGTTTGGGGTGTGGAGCGTGATCACCTGGGAGTCGAGATGTATCCTAGTCATGCATGTTCTGACCACCGCCGCTTGTAAGGGCCAAGAGGACGCGAGTTGTGCGCCTGGGAGGAGCAAGTGTCGGAGGGCATGTATCAGCAAAGGCCCTTCCTCTAGGGAGGCTTCGCCAAGGTAGCGCCCAACGGTCCAATGAGACCACCATTGCAATTGGGATGCCAAGAAGTATGCCTCAAAAGACGGTGCTCAGAGGCCCCTTCAATCAACTGGTAGCTGCCGCCGACGTGTGGACAGTGCCACACGGCGGCAGCCAGACCCCCAAATGAGTGCACGAGAAGTACATCTAGTTCCTTAAAGAAGGAACAGAGGGTATAACTGAGAGATTCGTGAAAGTGGTAAAGGAGGAGCGGCAGGGCCACCCATTTTAGCCAAAGCGATCTTGCTGATGGGGGTCGGGAGAGGGTGTGATAGAATTGTATTGGGACCGGATACCCGCCAGGAACCTGCAGAGGTTCTACTCATATAGATCCAGGGTAGAATGATAGAGACGAATCCCCAAGTATAGGGGGCCTGGTTTTGCCAGTTAAGGTGGGTTGTGCCAAAGTACACCTCTCAAGGTTTTGCCTGGTGTGGTTTGAGTGGATGACCGACTTTGCCCAATTGACTTGAAGGCTAACTATGGAGGCAAACTCTGCCAGTGTATCCCGAATGGGTGGAAGGTCAGCTGGGATGTCGCAAACATAGAGGAGTAAATTGTCTGCATACATAGACACTGCGTGTGTCCTGTCCACTAGTGGAATGCCCCATCCCAGGTCTTCCCTTCGCAGTCGTATGGCGAGGGGCTCCATAGTGAGCGCAAATAATAGGGGGGATAGTAGGCAGCCCTGGTGCGTTCCTCTATACACCGCAAAAGAGGCTGAGATAAGGTGATCCAGGTGAACCTGAGACACTGGGTTAGCGTACAGTAGCTTAGTGTAGGCTAAGAGTTTAGGTCCCACCCCCAGGTGAGAAAGCATAGCAAACAGTTAGCGCCAGGATAGGGTATTGAACACCTTCTCCAATTCTAGGATAAGGCATGGCGCCTGTGGGAATTGCCCTTTTATTTGATCTTACATATGAAAGAGGTGGTGGAGAGTCTGTTAGGTGCTTCGGCCCGGGATGAAGTCGTTCTGATCAGAGTTTACTTATCCTGGGAGGATCTGGGGGTAGCAGACAGCTAGTCTTGCCCAAGATCTTGTAGTCAGCCCTGGGTATAGCAATGGGTCTGAACAAGGCTAATTGCATGGGTTCCTTGTCTCGTTTTGGTATGGAGACCAGAACGTACTTGTGCAGGGAGTGAGGGAGTTCACCACTGCTCAGCGCCACTTTGTACATTACACCTAACCTGGGCGTTAAAAGGGATCAGAAAGTGTGATAATATTCCAGAGGTACACCATTGTACCCAGGAGACTTATTACGAGCAAGGTTGCGGATCACCTGTTTTATGTCTGCAGGGGTGACATCCACTTCCAGGGCAGTTCTTGTAGAGGCTGGGATCTGGAGGAGCGTGATACCAGTCAGGAAACCGTCTAGGGATTCCATTTGTGAGTCTTGCGGCACACTGTGTACAGCCAAGAAATTATCTTAGAAGGCCTTCAGGATATCAGCCTGAGCGCGAAATGTGATGCCTGTGAGTGTGAGGACCTCAGTTATAGGGTGAGTTGTCGAGTCTTGTCGGGCAAACCACGTCAGGAGTTGACCGGGTATATCGCCTTATCAGTGAACTCTAGTGGCGTAGGGCGCAAAATTGTAGCATCACAAGTTCTCCAGGAGGCCTGCGTGGGTGAGTCAGGTGTCTTCCAGTTTCAAGGTGAGTGTGGGATCGGCATCTGTTGCTTTACTAAGGTCTGCCAGGATGCGTTCAGTTCTCTCTATATCCCTCTCATGATTCCTGTGGACTTCGGCAATCTGTTAGATGCATGTTCCTCGTAGAGCCACTTTAAAGGCGTCCCATTCCAGCATCCTGGTGGATGCCGTGTTGTGATTATCAGTGAAGTATTGCCTGGTGCAGACATCCTGCTCCTTCCAGAACACCTGAACTTCATGGCAGTCCTGTGGCAGTCTCTAGGCGGGTGTTGGGGGTAAGGGAGGCACCCATTTAAGATCCATTGAGTGCTCATCATGATCCGAGGCTATACTGCCTAGGGAGTCTGCGTGTTGAAGTAAGAGCACTAGTACCGGACAGCAGAGAAAGTGGTCCAGGTGAACATAGAGGTTGTGTGGGTAAAGCCGGGACGTAGATTGGCGAGAGTGCCACATGTCTGTGAGTGCCCAGTGATGTACCCAAGTTCGAAAGCGTTCTTTCTGGGTATTTGTGGGGGTTCGGGGCAACGGGGAATGGGACCTTTCAAATGTGAGTTTTAATATGCAATTATAGTCTCCACCTAGAATCCACAGTGACGCTGTGCTATGGGCAAGTGAGGTCGAGAGGGTCTCCCAGGATGCTCCTTGGTCAGTGGTGGGTGCGTAAATGCAGTCCAGAAGGACGGGCCGTCCATCCAGACAGCCCTCCAAAGGACATAGCGTCCATCTTTGTCAGTCTCTTTGTGGGTTTCTTGAAAGGGGACACCATGACGAACCCATACCAGCGCATCACGTGCGTATGATGAGTATGTTGTGGTACAAATTATACCACGTTTCTCCTTGGAGCAAAATGATTGTCACTGCTCTAACTACTCCAGTTTTTATATTATTATGAAATAAAAGTAGATTGTCACTGCTCTAACTACTCCAGTTTTTATATTATTATGAAATAAATGTAGATTGTCACCTCTCTAACTACTCCAGTTTTTATATTATTATAAAATAAATGTAGATAGTCACTGCTCTAACTACTCCAGTTTTTATATTATTATGAAATAAAAGTAGATTGTCACTGCTCTAACTACTCCAGTTTTTATATTATTATGAAATAAATGTAGATTGTCACCTCTCTAACTACTCCAGTTTTTATATTATTATAAAATAAATGTAGATAGTCACTGCTCTAACTACTCCAGTTTTTATATTATTATGAAATAAATGTAAATAGTCACTGCTCTAACTACTCCAGTTTTTATATTATTATGAAATAAATGTAGATAGTCACTGCTCTAATTACTCCAGTTTTTATATTATTATGAAATAAAAGTAGATTGTCACTGCTCTAACTACTCCAGTTTTTATATTATTATGAAATAAATGTAGATTGTCACCTCTCTAACTACTCCAGTTTTTATATTATTATAAAATAAATGTAGATAGTCGCTGCTGTAACTACTCCAGTTTTTATATTATTATGAAATAAATGTAGATTGTCACTGCTCTAACTACGTCAGTTTCTATATTAGGATGTGTGCAGTTGGCACACACTATGCACCAATTTCTAGCCTCTGTCCTTTCCCCCCAGAGCCTGTAGGGCTGTGTGCACTCCTTCAGATGTTTGTCAGAGATTAGAAGTTTTTGAAATGTTGTGCCTGCAGGGAGAGGCAGGCCAAAAAACGGTTCCACTCACACTTCTGCAACCACACCCTTTACAAATTGGCGGTGATTTAGATGTTCTGCTTTCTCAAGCCCTCTAAAAAGAATAGCCGGTGTCTCTTCATATCAAAGCCTGAGTATCAACAACATTTAGTGCATTCCTACCTAAAGATTAGGTAAGGGATACAACCTGCCTGGTCAATGCACGTTATATGCGAAGTCTATCATTTCAGAAATGCCGTAAGGCATGAGCCAACGGCTCTTTCCAAGAACCCCATACTAGTATGGCTACTCTTGTTAAGAACTTTTCACTTGCAGGTCTGGCTCAAACATATTCTGTGGTCATTTGTGCCGGATGACCACAAATACTGAGGGACCTCAGATGTTTTTCAAAAGCTTTTTCATGTCTGTAGACAGAGGCCAGATGATGCAAACCCAACAGAAACGCGTGTTACTCTGGAATGGTGTTTAACAATGCAATGTTAACAAATATTCCTTTACTGAAGGACGATGGCACATGTAGTAGAGGTGTGCAGGATCAAGGTGTTCAGAAGTTTGCACCAAACTCCTCTTCTAGGGATTGTTTGGACCCAGCGAAGGATTGGCGTCCTGGGTGTGGGGTTAGCAAAGGTAAGTGGAGCACTGGTGGTCAACGTTGGGACTTGTGAGGCCAGGTCTCAAAGGGCCGTGGAACTAAATTACACCCAGGCAATCCTTCTAAAAAATATTGATGTTGTCCCTGAGCTCACAGCAGTCTCTGCAAGTTCAGAGAATCTCCAAAGTTTTAGTCTTTGACTTACAAGGGATAGGGATAGGAAGGTCAAACAGACAAGGTTTACTCTTGAACGTTGGTTATGAGGTAGAACTTTAGCTTCAGTTCGCACGCATATCTGGCATAATACCCTAAATGTCCAGGCACAATTGTTAACTTGGTGATCATCATGAGCCTCGGTTTCAGTGGAAGGATTCCTAGAGGAGCCAAATACTCTTGTGTCTTCAGGCTCAGTCACTCATGAGGACACAGACGGCCACAACAGTGAGGATGAGGCAGACCGGCTCTGTCTTGTGTGGTAAATAATTTAATTACCGGGACTTAATTTGATACAGAAACATAATAAAATAGCTCAGTAAATAAGAGGCAGAATCCGTGGTATTAGAGGTTCGGAATGGGCTTTATTCCAGAGGTCGATTATAATCGGTTGCTCCAGGTTCCATCACCACGAAGGTTCAGGAAGTGAAGTACATACGTTATTGACAATCAATTACTTTTATACAATAAGCATTACAGTGAAGCATATACAAGAGGCGTAACAATTGATAGTGGAGATAATATATTCATACGTGTCAAAGATAGGCGTAACTGGGTGTGTTTACAGAACGTCATCAGATGTGATGTCATAAGAGGGTGGTCACATGAAAGAATTTCGCAATGTCAGCAGAAATATTTGGCAGAGATGCGTGCGCAGCAGCATGACGTGTGATTGACGTGCAACTAGGGGGTGAAGGGGACTTGACATTTAGCTCTACATATGGCGACAGAAGTCTGGAGGGTCAAGTCAACCTAATCCCAAATCATATCTAACATCCTATGTTTAAAGAACTAAGTTATCCAAAAGAGAGGTCTCTTCGAGTGGAATCTTATTCTATACTGACTATACTGACTGTTAGTGCGTGTACAAGCGTCTAAGTGTCTATACTAGATGCGAGGGCGGAATCTTCCATAGTAACAGGGCTATGAATTACTTGCATGAAGACAGAGAAGCCGGGCCTTTGCTCGGTAGCTGGCAGAATGTTTACTTAAGCTACTAGACAGGAATGCATTGGGCAGGGAGCGGAGCAGATAATTTTCGAAGGTGAAATACAGTTTTTTTGGCAGGCAGCAGGCTGATGTCAGGCTTCGTGAGCCGCGCAGAGAATGAGACAAAGTTCATGGTCACAGATGCAGGCTCAGACTGGAGCTTTCAGAGGCAGAAGGCAAGAAAAGCTTGATGACAGAATCAGGGCCTACTTGCCTGGACTGTAAAATGGCATAAGTGAACCATATAAAGGCGGTGGCCTTTCGTACTTAGGAATGGAATATCCGGCCCATTCATGGCGGATCTGAAAGAGGACATGTTAACGGTGGACGCACATGTATTTGCGTCTTCATAACTGGAACTGGAGGGAACATACATGTACTTGTGACATGCACATAGAACCGTTGGGGTCCAAGATAGGGGACATAACTGACCAGAAAAATCCATATTTCCACATTCCCTCCTTGTCCCCTACTTGCCCGTCAAGAGATATCAATCTTCATTAATCCATTGATCTGTTCATATAGCATCATTTGTTCTTCTTTCTTCTTCCGGGATCTTGAATGAAAATCTTGATGTGGAATGCACGATGTGGCACACAGACCACAAATCGCTGGTCCACATTGTAGACATAGACAGCAACTGAATAGTATGAGAAGGCCAATACCTAGGAAGGATAGAACTCTCCATCCAAAGGTAGATAATACACTCCAAAACCAACCGGACCAAGTCCAGGTGCCTGGATTCTGGTGTATCTGGCTTACAATCTTATGAAGACGAGTTATGGCTTTATATACAGATGGCGAATTTTCTGGTATGAAAATGCAACAGCTTGATCCGATGACCCTACAAGCTCCGCCCCTATCAGCCAGGATGACGTCAAGGACAAGACGATTTTGAAGCACAACAATCCGCATAGCAGACTGCTCTTCTGTTAAATTGCCTAAGGCGGAAATAGTTTCGTTCACTACTGCTTCAAGGGTTCTAGTTAATCTACATATCAGCTTGCTATTAGTAACGGTACCTATATAGGGAAAGAGACCTTTATTGAAATCGGTGTATTTTTCCCATGCTGTTTCAGTGTAGTCGACTATTGGGAGATCTCTCCTTACTCTATTATATACTAAATTAATATTTCTGTGATAATCAGGAGGAGCTAGAAAAACAGGTGGCAAAAGGAATCCAATGTAGCAAGTACCATCCCAATCTAGAGGCAAACGTACATATGCCGTCTGACCACATATGAAATAGGAATGGCGGGAAGCTCTAAATGTAGACTTGCCTTGATCACTAAATTCTACTACAGTGGTGCATTTACTATGGCCCATGTGTATGGAACCATTCTTTCTTATACATAATTCACCTTTTACTGGAAGTATTGACATAGCGGGCAAAATTGAAGTAGCTTCGGATTCGACATTCAAGATCAGGAGATTAAGCGTAAAGTTACCTAATCCATATACTTCATTTTCTAGATCAGTTCCTGTTCCTTTGGGAAGTCCCTCCTTGTTGGGGTGGCAGACCTTAAGTAAAACTAAGTTCAGATTTCCCCATACCCCATTGTCTTGATAAACTGCAGAGTTCGAATCTTGGGAATTAATTAAACTAAACCATGCTCCACAGGAGCCGTTGTGTGTGAACGGGTATGGAAAAAGAGGTAGAATTCCTTTATCATTCTGATAGGGAGGGAGTCGGCCACATATCCAACAATTTGTAGCATTGCTAACCTGATGGGAATGATGCAACATACTAATAAACGTGTTATTGCGCAGCGCAAATCTGTATGACAATTCAAGCGGAGGTAATTCACTAAAAGAATGTTCAGCAGTAACATTGTAAACATGTCTAGAAATAGGATAATATATGTGCAACAATATACTTGCAGTAATTATTAAAAGACTTGAGAAAAACAAAATTAATAACGTCACTATGCAATGACTACGCAGTGATTTACAGTACGCCTGTCGTTTCAACATTTTTCGGGTGTATTCTCTATTCAGGTCCAAGGGATACATGTCAGAGACAATTCAACCGCTTCACCTTGGAGAGGACTTAAACAATCAAATTGCTCGACTGATTGGGCCTGAGCTTTAATTTATAGTGTTCAGAATCACTTTTTTCCACAAAAGGAAGTTTTGAGTCAATGGGTGAAGACACACAAGGTGAGGTATTCACATCTGATTTTAGTCCATGAAATTTCTTGATATGACTTGAATGAATCCATCCCTTTCTGCCTTCGATCTTTACGGCTGTTCTTGTGGTGAGCAACACCAGCTGAGGTGACCTCCACCTAGGTTCCAGCTGAGTCTTTCGATCAAAGTTCCTCACGAGGACCAAGTCTCCCGGAACCACGTCATGGGGTTTCACCTCAGTGTTGTCAGGAAAAGCTGCAGCTACCTGTGAACGACAAGATTGTAGTGCAGACATCAAGGAAGCCAAGTAATCTGTCAGCATGTTACAGTCAATATCAGTTATTTTGCGCGGTACAGGCGTCCCCCACATATTTGGTGGTCTGCCGAAGATCACTTCATACGGGGATAGCCCTGTTCGAGAGTGTGCTACCATTCTTGTGTAAAAGAGTGCAACTGGTAATGCTACTACCCAGTCGACACCTTTCTCTCTGCATATTTTGGATAATCTTATTTTCAGAGTCTGATTATGTCTTTCTACGAGACCTGCTGCTTCGGGGTGTCGGACACAGTGGAATTTCCACTGATAGCCTAACAAAAGTGAAACGTGTTTCATTAATTCGGATGAGAACGGCTGGCCGTTATCTGAGTGAACAACACGTGGTAAACCGTATCGTGGGAAGAATTCTCGAACCAACTGTTTGGCAGTAGTCGGGGCAGTGTAATCTGAAACCGGGTATGCCTCCGTCCAACGGGAAAGAGCACACACAACTACGAGAACATATTTGAATCCTCTACATCGTTCCATCTGGATATAATCCATCTGGAGGACTTCAAAAGGATGATCTGGAGGATGAAATCCACCCTGTTCTACGGGAACGCTTTTTCCTGGGTTGAACTGGCAACAGATCAGACAGGTACGAACTTTTTGTTTGGCTGCAGCTCGTAAATGTTTATTAAACCAAATGTGTTGAATGCTATCTAGCATAGCTTTTTCTCCTAGATGTGCAGGACTATGTACAGTGTTAATTATAACTTGGACCATTGAATCAGGAAGGAACCACACAGATTTTTCCTTCATCATCCATCCTTGATCGGTTTGGATCCCTCCTAATTCAGTCCATTTCTTTATTTCGTCTGGTGTAGCATATGTCTGTATGTCAATTACATCAAGAGCGGGATCCTTAACCATCATACAATGTGGTGGTGTCTGGACTATTGTCTTTGTCATGTCGGATGTTTGAGTTTGAGCAGTCTGTTTAGCTGTTCTGTCAGCTAGATCATTGCCTTGAGAAATGATATCAGTAATTTTCGTATGAGCTTTGCATTTCATAATCGATATTGCAATGGGCAAATGTATTGCATCTAATAAAGCATGAATGAGGGGTCCGTGCTGAATGTGGGCACCGTGAGAAGTTAAATAACCTCTCTCTCGCCACAGCACGCCGAAGTCATGTACGACTCCGAATGCATAACGTGAATCAGTGTATATGTTGACTTTTTTATTTGTGGCTTGAATACAGGCTTGTGTCAGAGCGACAAGCTCTGCTGCTTGAGCGGACAAGGTATTTATACACTTGGTTTCAATAATTTCAGTGTCTGTGGTGACTGCGTAAGCGGCCACTAACTCTCCTGTACTTGTTCTCATACATGAACCATCTACATACAACGTCAGGTCTGGATCTGACAATGGAACATCTGTCAAGTCTTGTCTGGGTTTCGTCGTGATTGTAATAACATCAATACAATCGTGGGCTAATGGGTCTGTTCCATTTACAGGTAAAAGTGTGGCAGGATTCAATGTGTTACAACGTCTGATTTCTATATGTGGCTGAAACAATGTTAGTTCATACCCTGTAAGTCGCGCTACAGTCAAGTGTTGTGTTTGCGTTCGATTCACAAGAACCTCTACGGCGTGTGGTACTTGTACTGTCAATGGATGTCCTAACACTATGGCATCGCTTTGTCTGATTGCTAAAGCTGTCGCTGCCACTGATTTCAGGCACGCAGGCAGAGCCTGAGCTACGGGATCTAATGTACTAGAAAAATAAGCACATGGTTTGTGTGCTCCTGCTTGTTCCTGTGTGAGTACTGACAAGGCAGTACCTTCTCGTTCTGTAATAAAGAGTGTAAAATGTTTTCTGTAACATGGTGTTGCTAAAACAGGTGCTTGACATAGAGCTTTCTTTAAGCTTTCAAAAGCTAGTGTGTGTTCCTGAGTCCAAGGGAGAACAGTCGATGTGGCTGCCTCCTGTGTTGTCAACTGAATGAGTGGTTTTGCTAGAAATGCATACTGAGGGATCCACTGCCTACAATATGAAGTGAGGCCTATGAAAGCCCGCACCTCCTTTTGTGTCTTGGGTATTGGCATGTTAGCTATTAACTGAATGCGGTCGGGTGTAAGCTGCCTTCCCTCCTTGGACAGCGAGTGACCAAGGTAAATAACTCGCTGGACACAGAATTGCAGCTTAGAAGGGGACACCTTGTGCCCCTTTTCGGCTAGAAATTGTAAAACCGTCAGTGATGCTTTTTCACATTCAGGTTCGCTTCGGGCGGTGATCAGCA
Organism: Triturus cristatus; assembly: GCF_964204655.1. Classification (NCBI taxonomy): domain Eukaryota; kingdom Metazoa; phylum Chordata; class Amphibia; order Caudata; family Salamandridae; genus Triturus; species Triturus cristatus. The sequence goes on along the minus strand of NC_140593.1, from coordinate 674,246,320 downwards.
GATGATCGACATATTGAAGCAAAGCAGTGTTAACTGGCATGTGGATACTGTCGAGTTCTCGTTTCAGTGCTTGGCTATAGATGCTGGGGCTTTCTGTAAATCCTTGAGGTGCGCGTGAGAATTTGAAGCTACGTCCATTTAAACTAAATCCGAACAAATATTGGCTTTCCGGATCTATTGGGACGCTGAAAAAGGCATTTTTGAGATCAATTACAGTAAAGAATGTTGCTTCGGAATCAATAGCTGTCAGTAATGATGAGATATCGGGGACCACAGGGAATTGTGGCACAATACACTTGTTTAATTCGCGCAGATCAATAATCAATCGATATACTGGCGGGGCCTTCGGATCTGTTCGTTTGAGAATCGGAATTATCGGTGAATTACATACATTGGAGTCTGTTTCTACAACCACTCCTTGGGCAATGAGCTCGTCAATGATTTGTAGTAAAGCCACTACAGCATCTGGTGGTAACTTGTATTGTCGCATTCGTGGTAGTACCACTCCTGCCTTTAGTGTAACTCGATATGGTGTAATATTCATGCAACCAACATCAGTAGGTCCTTGTGCCCATAGATGTGTAGGTAAAGTCTGCAATCGGGGATCCATGTCTCTAGACACATAATGACCTTTAAAATCACGTAAAAACAATCTTACTCCTTCCGGAGAACAACATATTATAGCTCCTAGAGCTTTCAATGTCTTTATTCCTAACAGGTTTTCTGGACATGATTTAGTAAGCAACAAATCTGTAGTTCGGGTCAAAGGTCCTATCGTAAGTGGAAGAGGTTGTGACACTTCATTAACAATAGGTTTTCCTGAAAAACCAAGGGAAATATTCTGTGAGCCTGAGAGGGGTGCCCCTGGAACTTCACTACGTTTTATAGTTGTTCGACTTGCCCCTGTATCGAGTAAAAATTTTCTGTCTTGGCCTAATAATTCACTGTGCACATAAGGTCCTTCTTGATCTACAGGGATCTCGATAAGGGGTAAGTGAACTTCCCTCTCTAGGCTGGTTCATGCATATCGTTGATAATCAGGATAGTCATACTGTGCGGTCTGGTATAGTTGTCGTGTCGTGGTTTGTGTGGCAGCAACAGGCAGCGCTGGTGCAGCTGGCACAAACTGTATAGACTGTTGTGGAGCTGGTATGGCCTGTGCATGCTGCGGTGCTCCTTGTTCATTCTGATCCTGTCTAAGTGGCCGTGGTCTTTCTTTTGTAATACCCGTGGCGATATTACGCTTCAGGACTGGACAATCGTGTACATGATGACCTAGTTGTTTACAATAGTTGCATGTCCCTTTTACAGGTCCTGCTAAATCGCCAGAATGTGTCGTACCCTTTTTATGTCCTTCCGCTGGAACTGTCTGGGAGACTAGCATTTTCATTTTCGTGTCTTTCATGCGTCTTTGTTCATGATCTTGTTCCTCTCTAATTCTATTGTGATGATACTGTAACATTTGTAACATTTGTGATGGAGTGTTACCTTGCCATGTACTCTCGAATTTTAATACTCTATTCTTCACTTGGGGCAAAGAATTTTCAACTAATTTTGTCACAAACAGGTGTGGGTATGACTCGCTACTTGCTTTTATACCACTATTTATACCAAAACATTTTTCGAATCGGGCATAGAAATCACTAGTGTCTTCATCTTGCTTTTGTTTACAGGCTGAGATTGCACCCCAGTCTTCCTTTTTCGTAGTTAATAAACGTGGCAGTACCTGTACTAGTAAACCTGGCAGTGCTTTAGTTTTGTCCCCAAGCCCCGAACCTGGACCTCGGGCCTTTTCTTCATTTTCTAATGCTGTCCACTCTATCTTTTGGTCTCCCACCTCCCACTCTTTTTCCTTGAGTTTTTCATAAATGCCAGCAGGCATTAATACCTTTAATATTGTCATAATGTCGGGATAGGTATACTCCCCCATGAGTAACATGTCTTTAATTTCTCGGTGGAAACCCGCTGGGTCTTTGTCATGACTGGGTACCACTTTCTTCATTTCTAACAATTCTATTTTTGATATGGGCGTATATACATATACACGTTTAAACTGATTGTCCTCGCCCTTTATTGGGTGCACTTCTCGTAAGGGATTCTGTCTGTCCATGTAATACGTGGTTCTTTCCTTAGTGGGCAGTGAGACATGTTCTGGGCATATAAAAAGAATGTACTGCTTTCTTGATTCTAGTATTTCTTTAATTAGCTTAGTACCTGAACCTCTCCATTTATTCGTGAGTAATTCAGTCAATATATCAGGTAAGGGACCAGGATCTGAATGTTGGCTTTTATATAGTATAAGAAGTTGTTGAATCATATAAATCCCAGCTAAACGCTGTTCATCTGGGGTGAGATTCAAAAATGTGTGGGCTATTGTATTATCACCATACATTCCGGGACTGTCAATCCAATGAACGGCTGACTTAGCTAATTCTTGTTCATCCATAGAATCAAGAAAATGATAACCCCTTCGTTCTCGCAGTAATTTGTCAGCGGCTTGGAATGAATGCTCGTTAGACCTTATGTTTATTATTGGTGTTTGAAAATTCCTGTTATTTTCTAGACATATCGGACGTATCGGATCAGTAAGACATCTAGTACTATTACAAGATTTTCCTCTACCTACATAGGCTATGGTTTCTGACTGTCCTGTGGACGGTCCTGATCCTTCTTCCTCCTCGTTTTGTTCAAACTGGTCTACCGTTAATCTTTCTTCGTGTAGGCGTTCTATTTCTTTACGGATCTTTCTGCACATGGCTATTATACATTTTTGCCTATCATGTCTCCCTTCTGATATATTCTGGCTCCATCTGGTAAGAGTTTGCATTATTTCCGGATCTACCCCCGGTCGGTCTTGATTTCTGATTACGCAATTTATGAGGAAACGTAACAGTTCCCCCTGTATTTCCACTTTCTGGTATTCCATAGCTCTGTTAATACATTCAGAATCTCGCCCTGTTTGGACATAATGATATATATTGTCTAGATGCATAGTCATTCCTGGTAACTTCCCTAAATACACCGTGGCTCGTCTGATACGTAATGATGCCAGGATCATTTCGTCCTCCTTGCCGGGCACAGGGTCATATCTACAATCTACTAGAAGTTCCTTAAGCGTGCGGGCATTTATGAGTTTGGGGGTACGTGGATGTGCTGACTCTTGAAAAGTAAGTTTATTTATTCTAGGTGGCGTAGAAAAGATATTGGTAGCACCTCCGGTAGCCCCGTCTGGGGTATCGGGTGTGAAAGGATTCGTTGAACGTGATACAGCAACTATAGGTGTGGATACAGCTATAGAAGTAGCTGTAGGGACAGATGCAGAAACAGATGTGCTTGCCGGAACTTGTGTCAGAACTTGTTGCTGTAGGGATACGGGTACTGGATCTTGGCGTTGAACCTCCCTGGCAGGCGGTCTATGTGGGGCGGAATTAGCATACTCGGGAGCTGCGTCATCTAAATATGAGGAAAGAAAAACATCTTCTGCGGTTCTAGGATGCCCCTTAGGATGTACCTTTATTGGAAATAATGGGGTTGGCAAGTCTTTTGGTATCCCTGGAGTAGCCTTAGGTAATCCTTCAGCCAGAAGGGGATACATACCATTCATAAGGGCATTTCTTTGTCTGTCTACTTGTTCTGATTTCACTCGTGCACCTTCTTTAATTAATAGATTTTCTCGGACTTCATTTGAATTTTCTTTACTCTTCTCTTCCTGTCTACGTGCTTTTTCTGTTCGTCTATGTGATTCTTTACGCCATAATTCAATGGCGTCTTTCTGTGATTGTCTAGCTTTCTTTTTCCATAATTCTTCCTCTACTTTCACGATGCACTCTGCATCCCAGGTCCCAGCTGCGGGCCACCTCTGACTTTCTGGTAATTCCTTAGTGTAGTCTACCCATAAATCGAGAAACAATATGGCGTCTAGGCCATGTTTATGATACATGAAGTACCCTGGAGTGTCCCTAGGAGGAATGGGAACAGCTTCTTCGAGTACCCCTTTTCTAGTTGTGATCTGTCTTAGTTTCGAAAAGAGCGGCATATTGAGAACTGGTCTGCTACTTGATCTTGAACAAACTTAATACAATAAAACACAATAATGAACAGTCATTCATACCACAATATGCAGGACGTATCAATACATTTAACATTTATCATTTAAAATGAGCAGCGGTGATGATGACGATGATCTAGGAAAAACTTAATCACTAAAACATAATACTCGACATTAACTGACTTATTCTGAATTTATATACTTGATATACTAGATATACTGCTAAACAGTACAGATACACTGCTGAAACAGTGCAGACCGGATTTGTGTACCCAAACCCGTCTGGACCGGCACAACTTATGTGCACGCCAGAACGCCTCCCCAGTAATGGTACTCACTGGGTAGCTCGAAACGGAAGGCCTGAACTGAACTTGAACCGGACTGGACTCGACTTGAACACTTCGGACACTGGACTCGACTTGGGACTTCGGAAACTGGTGGGCCTCTGTATACCTCGGATCTTGCTCTCTCAGCTAGGCTCTGGTCGGGATACTTCGCACTTCTCACCGCCTCGTCTGGGTGTTGATCGCAGCCTCAGTCGCTCCCGCTTGACCGGAGGGAGATACAGGAAATCCTGCTGGTACGCGTTGTTGTCCGTCCAGCTGTGGCAGGAGACCGGGCCTGCAACGCACCGCCGGCGCGTGAGATGAGAAAGTGTCCCTGTTCGGGCGCCATTCATGTGGTAAATAATTTAATTACCGGGACTTAATTTGATACAGAAACATAATAAAATAGCTCAGTAAATAAGAGGCAGAATCCGTGGTATTAGAGGTTCGGAATGGGCTTTATTCCAGAGGTCGATTATAATCGGTTGCTCCAGGTTCCATCACCACGAAGGTTCAGGAAGTGAAGTACATACGTTATTGACAATCAATTACTTTTATACAATAAGCATTACAGTGAAGCATATACAAGAGGCGTAACAATTGATAGTGGAGATAATATATTCATACGTGTCAAAGATAGGCGTAACTGGGTGTGTTTACAGAACGTCATCAGATGTGATGTCATAAGAGGGTGGTCACATGAAAGAATTTCGCAATGTCAGCAGAAATATTTGGCAGAGATGCGTGCGCAGCAGCATGACGTGTGATTGACGTGCAACTAGGGGGTGAAGGGGACTTGACATTTAGCTCTACATATGGCGACAGAAGTCTGGAGGGTCAAGTCAACCTAATCCCAAATCATATCTAACATCCTATGTTTAAAGAACTAAGTTATCCAAAAGAGAGGTCTCTTCGAGTGGAATCTTATTCTATACTGACTATACTGACTGTTAGTGCGTGTACAAGCGTCTAAGTGTCTATACTAGATGCGAGGGCGGAATCTTCCATAGTAACAGGGCTATGAATTACTTGCATGAAGACAGAGAAGCCGGGCCTTTGCTCGGTAGCTGGCAGAATGTTTACTTAAGCTACTAGACAGGAATGCATTGGGCAGGGAGCGGAGCAGATAATTTTCGAAGGTGAAATACAGTTTTTTTGGCAGGCAGCAGGCTGATGTCAGGCTTCGTGAGCCGCGCAGAGAATGAGACAAAGTTCATGGTCACAGATGCAGGCTCAGACTGGAGCTTTCAGAGGCAGAAGGCAAGAAAAGCTTGATGACAGAATCAGGGCCTACTTGCCTGGACTGTAAAATGGCATAAGTGAACCATATAAAGGCGGTGGCCTTTCGTACTTAGGAATGGAATATCCGGCCCATTCATGGCGGATCTGAAAGAGGACATGTTAACGGTGGACGCACATGTATTTGCGTCTTCATAACTGGAACTGGAGGGAACATACATGTACTTGTGACATGCACATAGAACCGTTGGGGTCCAAGATAGGGGACATAACTGACCAGAAAAATCCATATTTCCACACTTGTAGTCCTAGGACAGCCAGCGACGAAAAAGGGGAAAAGTCATGGTAACTGGTTTCCTTTTTGGGAGGTTCAAAGGCTCACATAGGTTGTCTGCACAGGTGAAGGCACGCTCACAGGGTGCCCTTCCAGGTGACAGTTAGGCCACGCTGGTCACAGACCTTGGGGGAACCTACCACTGAGCATGACTCTGCGGGCGACACATGGGCTACAGATGAAGCCAGGAGGGAAGAAAGGCCTCGGGCACTCCACTTTATGGTCAGCATTCTGCCATGATGACTTCTTGACTAACTGCATTCACTGCAGGGTCAGGCAGTTATGCAGCAGTCATAAGTCTTGGATCTTCACAGTGGTTTCAGGTCAGAACTACATGCAGGTGATCTACACATGGAATAGTCCACCTCCTCCCCCTTTCTAGCTTTAGCAACAGCATGTCTTTCACTCAGTCTTGAGGTATATTCTTTACTCCATGAGGAGCCTATCCTCTGGCCCAGTTATTTTTCTGTAGTCTTATGCAAAAATGTTCAAGTGAAATGGTGAACTCTGAACTTATCTACAGGACAAACCTAAATCTAGAAACAGGGGCAAATAGGCGCATGCCGTAAGTTTTTCCCAAACATTAAGAGAGGACCTATCAGTCATATGTGCATTTTGTAGGTGCTGTACACGTTTGTGGTACCCAGTTAACTAGGGTGCACTGTCGCTATGATTTGAGGATGTGTGAATCCCATAATGCTCACTCGCTTGTTTATTGGTGCCAGACAAACTTCTTGCCAATCAGGAGCTGTTGAGGGCTTTCTTCTTGAACAAATGAGGACACAGGATACAGAGGATGGGCAAGCAGTCTGCATTCTTTGTGTAGTGCTGCATCAGTGGCTATGTGTGGTATCTGCTTCCAGCTTGCTGCTCAGCCTGTGGATGTGTGTAGAATGTTAGTATGAGTGTATGATGTGATAGAGTGTTGTATGCGTGGGTGAATGTAACACTGGCGACGATTTGAAGAACCCACATGTGTTCCTAGAGGACTACTGAAATTTAAAGCAACTCCAAGGTACGAGCATCTTGTAACTACTATTGAACTTTGAAACCTTCTGGCATCCTGCTAACTTTGAAGCTTTCTGGCACCCTACGAACCCCAACAGTGACCTCCCACCGGTCGCCCTCAACACCTACGTGCCAATCTCTGCTTCAATTCTTTGTATCTGCTTAATGTAACTTGCCTGAGAGTGTTATTCTTATTTACGCTCATGGAACCTGTCACTACTGCCTTGGAACACTATTCTACCACCGTGAGTGCCCTGTTGAAACAAGCGTTTCGGTCTACCCGCTCCTTCTGCTTTCAACCTGACTTTAACAGGACTAAGAGAACAAGAAACGAGGTATGAGGACGAGTTCGGGTTCCAGATCAGATGACACAGAGTCCAGATCAGGGGAGGAAATTTGAACGTGTGACCCTTAACCTGAGGACAAGAGTTTGTTTTCTACTGTCTCCTTCACTGTTCTACTCTGCTGTGTGCCCTCAGTAACCTGCTCTGCTCTGGATCGTTAAAGTAAGGAGATTTACGGTTACCTTATCAGCAGTGCTTTGAATGAGACAAACTCAGGTGAGACATTTTTATTTGGATTTTTGGTCTACTCAGAGACGTGATTCACGCATCTGTTACCAACCGTCATGTTCAAATTCAAAATTAGTCATGGCACGAGCTCCCCTGCACGCACATACCTGTATCCTGATGACGCGCTGTTGCCTCGAGACATCCTCAATGACGTTGCTGAGAGATTGGGCACTGCTGAAAGGATGTCTTTCTGCACTGGTGTGCAGTGAACCACCCGGCGCGACGTCTAGATGCGTGCCACCATTTTGGGTTTGTCCTTTCCTTTACTGCATTCACTTTGCCAACCACATATTAATATGGACAACATTCGCAGCGTTCCTCACTCTTGCATTCCGCAATACTTCATTGTTGACGCGCTGCATTTCTGCTATCCCAGCAACGCAACGATCTTCTCATCTATTTTGCATCGTAACTTGTAACATTCTGCAGTGGCGCGCATTCCTTTCCTGGATCATATTCCTGAGTGAGTGGAGTCATCCTGTAAGTACCCTCAGTGCGGTGACGCGCACGCCTTCTTCAAAATGTGACGATTCTCCTCAGTGTCACTGTAGTGTCGCTGCAGCTGCTCGACAATCCTTGGCCCTTAAGCACTCTTCTGCCAACCAGGTTTGCCATCACCACTTTAATGTTATACTTCAGTTGGTTGGTGTATTATTTGTTTTTCGTCAAGGTTTGAAGACCGTGAGTATAACTTGTGCAGTTTTATTGATTACGGAATAGTGCCACCTAGCCGTCATTCACCATGTCTGCACCTCTTCAAGGAAGATAAGTCCACTCGTTTTAGACATGTAAAACACAATTCCTCCAGTGTTTTTCTTGCATCAACTGTTCTACAAAGGTCACCCGTTACTTCACAAGGTACTGTTCCATTTCCCTTTAATTCGTCAGCTGCATTCTATCATGCAAACGGTGACCACTTTATTTGTTTTATCTTGGAACCTTGCTTAAAGTTTAAAATGTTATAATTTCTCATATGAACCACTTTGCAACTTGCATTTCTTGTGTTCTCGCATTTTACGCTGACATTTGTCACATATTGTTAGTGTTTATTTTACATTACGTTACAGTACTTTAGAGTGTTAGAATTTACAGTGTCAGAATTTACATTGCTTAGAGCATCTGTTTTAATGGCCTACTGGCTGTATATTTTATTTTACAATGCTTCCTTCTCAAATTCTTGTAGGAGAATCTTCATTGTTCCTATCATAGTATTTATTGCAACGTTACTTGATTTAAAAATTCCATATGGAATTCCTTATTGAGATCTACGAGCGATTTTTGCTCTTATGTTACGTGGCTTGTCAGGTCACCAGCGTTATGCATCACGGTATGTTACATTCCTAGGTTACTTGACTTGTCAGGTCACCAACACTGTTATCCATTATGGTATGTTACTTTGCCATGTTTCGTGACTTGTCAGGTCTACTACTCTGTTATCCATTATGTTACCTTACTTTACATGTGCCTTATCCTCCTGTTCGTGATTCGTCACTCACAATGTTTCTTACATACATTAGATGTTTACATTACTTTACGTTACATTACCTTACAGTGCCTTCCTTTAGGGCATATGTTATGTAGGTAATTGTGTTGTAATAGCCTATGTTTCTTAATTCTTGTATCTTATGTACATATTCTTGTTCTTGGGATCTATGATACTCTGTATTTTCATCTTACATGGTACCTGTACGTTGATTTTACATTGTATCACTTTACTATTTTACTATTCTCATGTGTATTTTCTAATTCCAAATGAGTTTTCCTTACACATCTCTTATACATTTTGAGAGTGTTTTTCTTGTCTTTGACCTGCACTGTCTGTTTTTCTTTTGCTGTTTCTTCTTGCCATCTTCATTCTGGTATGGCCAACTGGTATGTTTGGTGGTGATTTGGAGCGTCAATTCCTTTTTTGTTATGTGTGTTTCGTCTCTATTGCTACGCTATTGTTGTCCTTCCGTACTTTGTTAGTATCTCCTTAGCTTGTTGGCATTTCCTACTTTTCTTCTTCTTTTGCTCTTCCTACACATGATTTCTTTGTCGTTCTATTAAAGGGGGAAGATGGGTGTGGGTTATTTGGATATTCCTGTTATTCTTTGTCGAGGTATGCATTGTCCTTTTCTTCCTTACTTTAGTGTTTATGTTCTCATTGTTAGTCTGCATATTAATTCCATTGTTTTATTGCAGAATCCTCTATCATAATATTTGCAATATGTTCTCATTTAGTTACTTATGTTTATTGACATTCTGACTGCTTGCTTCTTCCCTGTAATGTCGTTAGTATGCTTATTCTTCGCATTTTCAATTTTTGTGTTTTTATTAAAGGGGGAAGAAGTGTGGTATCTGCTTCCAGCTTGCTGCTCAGCCAGTGGATGTGTGTAGAATGTTAGTATGAGTGTATGATGTGATAGAGTGTTGTATGCGTGGGTGAATGTCAGTTGAGAGTAGGGTTGAGCAGCAAGGAGGTTGCTCCTGTTGGGGTTTCGTTATTATTGTACATTTGTATCCTTCTTCTTACTTCTTAGTTCATTACTTCATCACCTTGTTTATACCTGTACCTTGCCTAATAAACTACTTGAAGATACCACTTGAATCTGGACAATTCTTCCGTTACAACACTATGGCCTTGGATACGATCCGTTGTTCACATTTCTCATCTCTCTGGCCACAGAGAGGTGGACACACAAAGAAACCTTCTGAATCTATTGATGTTAAGTAAATCCAGACCAGTTACTAGCTTGGCTTTACAATGGCTGCAGCAGGAAGGGAGAGGGCAAGAAGAGCAATGCAAGGGGACATCAGGGCAATTAGAGACAGCAGACTTATTATTATGAAATCTGTCTATTGGCATTTTGTTAATATAGACACAGCATAAATCATAAATGGAACCTTCACAGGCAATGAGTCAGGTACTCGGAGGAGTCTCCGCCAATTGTGAATGCGGTGAACCACAGGATCTATCGCCACCACCATGTGTGGAGCAAGGCAAACTGATAGGTGTCAGGACCACCGCCCGCATTTAAACAGATTCATGGAACAACAAAAGGAAACAGGTTAAACAACAGAAGCCCAGCAGAACAGCAGCAGCAGGTTCGGGCTTCGACCACGTGACCCTCAAGATACCTCCCCCAGTCCACCCCCCCCCCCAGCCCGGCCCCCATCCCTCGTTACATATCGTTCCATTAAAGGCAATTGTCATTGTCCGCACATCCGCCCGGCTCAGCTAAGACCTCTCCGCCAATCCCCAAAGTGGGTCCCCCAGTCTCGCCTCCGTTCCCCTCCCCCCCAGGGAGTGTCTCCACAGTATGTGTCCCACAGAGTCCCAGGGCATCCCCATCCAGTTGCATCAGGGCTTGTAAGTGTACGTCCCATTGATTCGCTATGGGTGTGCGTCTAGAGACAGCAGACTTATGACCACGACTAAAACTACAAAGTACCCTAAAATATTTGGGCCTTTGTACCTATGTCGCAATCACACTTGGGTACCCCACCCCTCATGCATCAAAGCCTAACCTCATACACTCTATGGGTATTGGTGGGCAGTCCTGACAGACTGTAACTAGGCAGCCTCCCAAATTATATACAGGTAAAATGCCTGGATCACCGACTATAGATTAGCTTCCATCGACCATTAGTCATGTCATGGCCTGGATTATGGGAGAAAATAGTCACTCATGATAACAGAAATACCTTATGGGGTGTAACCGTATAGTGTGAGTCTATAACCCTATTGGTGAACAGTTACCAAACACTTGTAGAGCACCTACCAAGGGGTTTTCTGAAATGAGTCTTCTACATAACAAAATGTAGAAGGTTGATCAACACAATTAATTGAGGAGCACATTTGATTGTGTCAGGCACCTACTACCCTGCAGGGCCCTTGCAGAGAAGTATAGTGTCCCTTATTTTACTGGTGGATCTTAGGTAGGTTGTACAGTTCAGGACTAACTGCAGTGTCTAAGTCCCTGGAAGGCTGTCAGAGGCGAGGGGAGCATCTTTGTCCTCCTACTGTTTAGAAGGTGCAACCAAGGTGAATAGAGGGTGTCATAGATGTGGCAAAAGCAAGTCCCAATGAATAAATGAGAAATGGTTGTGAGAAAGTGCTTTCTTTCTCCATGGTTGCCCCCACTTTTTGCTGAATTGCTGATCTGCTTTGACTGAGTGTGCCCTGGGCTCCTGCTAACCAGGTCCTCAGGGCCTATGTTTCTTTCCCTAAAATTGCATTGAAGCCTAAACCTAATTGGCATCTCTGGCCACCGATCAGCCCCTGGTAAATGGTTCCACAGGTACCCAGGGCACTGTGACCAGAGAAGGCCTCTAAGGACTGCAGCACTTATTGTGCCACCCTTAGAGGTCCTCTACCTTCACACTCACACACTGCCTTTGCAGTCTGCGTGTCTTGGTGCAGAACAAAGTGAAGAGTCAACATGGCACACATCCCTGTGTGCCACGTCTACAACCCACTGTCCTGGCATAGATCAGTCACCCCTCTAGCTGGGTGCCCTATACCAGCTGGTAAGAAGATCTGATCTTAAAAGTCACCCCTACACTCGATGCCCCACAGCCTTGGGTGGCCAAACTGACTGTGCCTAACCAACCCCCAACATCCCAACTTACCTCTCGAAGTGGTGGTCGCACCCAGAAGACCTTCGTCCCTGAGAATGCATTACCTTTGCAAACCGGAGCTTCCCCATTACAAACAACAGGGGCCTTGAAGTCGAAACAGCACCCTGCACCCGGCCGCCCTTGTGCTGCTGAGGGTGCACCTTTGGTGCTACTTTGTTTCCCCATTTCCCCTGAGCTAAAGTCCAGGAGCTTTGCTCCCACAGCCAAGTGGCCTGCTCGTTAGCAGCCACCAACCGGAGGCCCCCTATTGGATAACTTTAGGCCTCAGCACTCTGCACCCGGCCGCCCTAGTAGTGCTGAGGGTGTAAAGAGAGTGTATCCCTGACCCTGGGGGACCCCTGAGTCGACCCCCAGAACCTCAACTCCCACTACCGCATACTTACCCTAAAATCGATTACACTATTTTCCTCTGTAGGATAACATTGACTGTTTTTCTTGGAAAAGTGTTGAGTTTGAAAACCTAAAGAAATTCATTAAAATTGTACTGACTAACAAAAACAACTTTACTTACCTGTTTACAGGAAATATCCCAGTGTAGTATCCCGGTATACTACACTGTGTAAGAAAAGTAATCTCAAAAGTGACTTACCTGTAATTTTCCTCAAACTCCTATACAAAGTATGTGTACTGTATTCTGAAAAGCATTGCATTATCAGTAACACTAGTGTAACCAAATCAAAGTACATTTACAATTGCAATCCAAACTGTGTTACAATCTGTATATTTACTGTAAAGTACTTATCACTTACCTATGCCAGGCTTGCTTGGTTCTAGGAAATAAAATAGCTAAAAGAATATATTTATACAAAAACAATTGGTCTGAAGTTCAGTCTTTGAGTGTGTGAAATCGTTTGCTGATTGAGTGTGTACAACAAATGCTTAACACTGCCCTCTGATAAAGTCTTACTGCTCGACCACACTACCACAAATAGAGAGTAATGCGCTATCTAACTTTACCTCTGCCTACCTTTGGGGTTCCACTGGACTCTGTGCACACTATACCTCACTTTTGTATAGTATATACAGAGCCAGCTTCCTACAATGGTTCAAGGTGTGAGCTCCTCAGCTGACTAAGGACTAGAATACAGGAGATGCTGTAGAAGTAGAGGGCCTCTTACTCTTGCCAAGGACTGAAGAGGTACACAAAATGTTTTTGTGTAAGAGCAGAGGGTGTACTTGAGCTATGTCCTTTTAAGTATAGTCACTAGGTGCTGGAGTGAGAGAGTCTTTGAGGTTGGGGACAAATTGGTAAGGCTCACATCTAGAATTGTGTTGTTTTGGGGAATCTCCCTCACGTAGATGGCCTATCTCCTTTGGCTATGGTACAATTTTCTAGGATTCCCGCCTGTCCTTTACGGTGGCGATGGGAAAGCAGAACAGTCTTAATTGAGCAGTAGGTCAGCTGTCCCCTGCTAAGATGATGGAATTGGCGATTTGCAGATTCTCACCACTGAGAATATGTGGATATATTGAGAAATGGGCTGCTCCCAAAGCCTGGGCTGCCTGTGTCCCTCCCCCTCCATGATGTGGGTTGCTGCAAAATGTGGGGCCTAAGCAAACTATATTGACAGAGCAGCAACAGCTCTTATCTAGTCACATATTGGAAATTGTGAATATTATTTAACATGGTTGTAATACATGACAACGCTTATTACAATGTGGATGTTCTTGAATTTGACGTCTAGATGCACTACATCCCAGAGGACTCAATGAGAGTCTTGACTTAATCGGTTTCTTGTAATTGAATTCTTAAAACTATGGCAAAAACTGTGGAAAGACATTTGATCACCTGTAGGATCGTGTACTTTTAGGGATTGTGGACATGACAGAAACAGTGTTGGCTTCGAGGAAAAATTATGAAAGCATGTGACAATGGTGTTTCTTACAGCAGGCAATAATATACTTAGGGTAAGACCTCTCTGATTAACATAACTGTGAGGATATGTTAAGGTATGCATTGTTTATAGAAATTATAAGGTTTTTTCTTAGGTCATTCAAGAGTAAATTTGGAATTTAGAGACAACATACCACCCAAAAAAGTGATTTTGAGTGGCAGAAAATGTATGCAAAATATATTTCTTACAATCACGACATTTTCTTTTGTGGAGTTAATTTGTATGTTTAACAGTCTTGATAAATCAGTGGTAAAATGACCAAAACCTGCAACTACACATTTGGACTACAGTTTGTAACAAATCTGTTGATTTTTTAAAGTTTGAAATAAAGAAATATACAATTGAGGAAAGTGATGTTGTGGCATTCTGGTTCTAATATTCGCTATTCTCATCTCAGCGATGACGGTCTGCAGTAACAGCTAGTCAAAGGGGAAATGCAGATTTTCAAAAATTTGCAGTTGGTAGATTAGCACCACTCTCAGCTTCCTCATCCCTTTCAGATGACTGTCCACGTAACAGAGCATCTGACTCTGAAGTGTGGTGATTGTCCTCTGTTCCTAAGGAATTCCATGAATATATATATTTATATTTTTTTACAGAGTTTAAAATAGCGCAAACTTGACCTGAATCAGGTATCAGAGCGCTGATACCTGCACTCTATGCTACTCTATTCTACTCTGCACCACTGTACTCTATTTCACTGTTATCTCTGCCACTTTACTCTGCACCACTTTACACCACTGCATTCTATGACACTGTGCTCTGCAACACTGCGCTCTCCGACACTGTACTCTGCACCACTCTACTCACTGCCCCTGCACTCTATGCCACTGCACCGCTCTACTCTATGCCACTCTACGCCACTGCTCTCTAATCTACTGTGCACAACTGCACTCTGGACCACTGCACTCTGGACCACTGCACTCTTCGCAACTGCACTTTACACCACTTCACTCTATACCTCTGTACTCTACTCTGCTCCACTCTACTCTGTGCCAATGCACTCTGCTTTACTATTGACCACTATGCTCTTGTTCACTGCACTCTACACCACTCCAGTCTAAGCCGCTTCTCTACTTTGCACCCTAAAGGGAGGCAGTCAAAGAAAAAGCACAAGTCCTTAACTATGCATTTACAATGCTAGCAAAATCCATCTGGGGCACAATCTTCAGCCAATGGCTGCAGTAATGAAGGCTAAATTGATACCTGTAGTCTCTTATGGGGCAGAAGTAATGAGTGGTGTAGAGGGCAACCTCCTTGACAAAATCATGATAACTACCGAGATCTACATTGCCTGTCCAAGTTAGACTGGAGTTCTCACTGGTGATAAAGCAGTCCCTCCCTAAGCCTGCGGCATTCCTTAAATGTTGCCACAAACTGTGGTCAGCTACCGAGGGTTCACTGGCTAACCTAGCCTCGTCTGAAATAAACCTTCAAAAGGGGAATGTTGAATATAAAAAGTACCCCGAAAGAAGCACTTTCAAGCTCGAATTGGGCAAGATATGGAACTCAAATACATCCAGTCAAATTTTCAGAAGAGCAGTAAATAAATCTATTAAGCTGCAAAGTTGGTTGGACCATAAAGATAAAGTGGCTAAGCTGTGACATGGGCGGCTGGTGCTGAAATCCTACAATTTCCAAAAAGAACTCCCCTCCTGGAAGCTGCTTACTCCCTGAAGATTAAACAGAAATTATTGACACTGAGACTTGGTGACATTCCAACTTTAGACTTCTTACCAAAGTGGAGGAAAGAAGGACAAAGAGGGGACCAGTAATACTGACTATGTCACCAGGCAGATGAAACCCTGCAGCAAGTCATCTGCACTTGCCCCGATCTAGGTCCTCTGCAAAGAAGCTTGCTGAAAAAGGAATTTAACGCATTAGGGATTAGGTCTTGTAGATCAGCATTAATTGAAGCGGGAGGGACCGCATGAGTCTTCAAACCCCTTGGTCTGGCCACACAGGACCGGGTCAAACTGGGTACCTGGCAACGAGGGAGGGTCTCCCCACCTGCATGTCAGCCGCCCGCCACCGGGTGGCCCAAGCCGTGCCAGCGGGCTGGCGAGTAGCCCACCCCACCCTTGCCCAGGTCGGAGGCGCCAGAAAGGAAGAGCCAGGTGGCTCCCCATCCTTCACGCCTCCCACCGAGAAGAACCCCGGTGCCCTGCAGGCTCTCGGCTCCTTCTCTTCCAGGCCGCCCTGCCACACGAGAAGGACCGCTCCTCGGTCACCCAAAACCGGTCGGACCGGGACTTGGGCGCGGGAGGGCCCAGGCTGCGGCAGGGCCTTCAAGGGGGTTGGTACCAGCCCAGGGAGGCACTGCCATTCTGTTTCCCCCCACCCCAGGGGTCATGCCGGGTGAGTGTGGGTTCTGTCTTGGGAGGGCCTACTGCTGACCCCTCCCAGGAAAGGGACAAGGGATGGGGCCGCCCCTGTCTCCGGTCCCTCACGCATCAGTCCGGTCCTCCCCGGTGGAAAAGGCCGCCGAAGGCCTGGTCCTCACCTATTCGCCCCATGCAGCCACGGACCGCTCCCCCAGCCGGGGCACGCCAGGGCAGGGCCGGGCCCTGTGCCTATGGTGTGCTTGCAGGAGGTGGCTCAGGACTTCGGGCTGGTGCCATCGGTCGCTTGGGCCCCTCCGCCGTTAATGATCCTTCTGCATGTTCACCTACAGAAACCTTGGTACGACATTACTTCCTCTAGATAGTCAAGTTTGATCGTCTTCTCGGCGCTCCACCAGGGCCATTGCCGACCCCGGCGAGGATGATCCGAGGACCTCACTAAACCATCCAATCGGTAGTAGCGACGGGCAGTGTGTACAAAGGGCAGGGACTTAATGAACACGAGCTTATGACCCACACTTACTGGGAATTCCTCCTTCATGGGAAATGATTGCAATCCCCAATCCCTATCACGAACGGGGTTCAGCGGGTTACCAGTACCTGTTGGCGAAGGGTAGACAAACGCTGATCCATTCAGTGTAGTGCGCGTGCAGCCCCGGACATCTAAGGGCATCACAGACCTGTTATTGCTCGATCGCGTGTAGCTGAACGCCACTTGTCCCTCTAAGAAGTTGGATGCTGACCGCTGGGGGTTGTGTAACTAGTTAGCCTGGATGAGTCTCGTTCGTTATCGGAATTAACCAGACAAATCGCTCCACCAAATAAGAACGGCCATGCACCACCACCCACAGAATCGAGAAACAGCTATCAATCTGTCAATCCTTTCCGTGTCCGGGCCAGGTGAGGTTTCTCTTGTTGAGTCAAATTAAGCCGCAGGCTCCACTCCTGGTGGTGCCCTTCCGTCAATTCCTTTAAGTTTCAGCTTTTCAACCATACTCCCCCTGGAACCCAAAGACTTTGGTTTCCTGGAAGCTGCTCGGTGGGTCATGGGAATAACGCCGCCGGATCGCTAGTCGGCATCGTTTATGGTCAGAACTATTTATTTATAAATCTGTTTATTGAGGTTTTTGAAAGGTGTACATCACATCATGAAACAGAATAATGTGCAGCAATATTTAAATTATGGCTATGTACTCAGACGGGCATACAATGAACTGTGAGGAATGGGTGTATCTCTTGGTTGCCTGTCACAGTGAAGGCCCCCACGACAGTGGCACCAACTATAGAGCCGTGTTTTGTCCTGAGGCCCTACCACATAAGGGGCGACCCCAAGGCGAGAGTTTTAATATTTCACCTATTCTCCCCTAGGATTTCTCCATAAACAAATAGCAAATTTTAATAAAAATAACAGGGACCAAACAGCTGAGCAGCTAACGCCCCATCAGAACAACAACAACGATAACAGCAGCAATGTCCGGCCATTGTCCAAGTATTGCTCACCCAATGTCCCGTAAGTCGTCCCCCCCCAGCCCCATACCTCCCACTCAGGTCGCTGCACAGACTGCGTCGCGTTTGCACTTATGCCTCGCCAATCTGACTTAGTCTTCGCTATCATATGCCATGACACTCTGCTGGACAGACCAACTCCATACCCCCGGGGCGGCGCCCTCATCATGTACCTGACAGGCCTCTGCAGCATCCTCCCCTAGGCGCATCATGGTCTGTAAGAGCGCCTCCCACTGGGCCGCAATGGGCGTCCTCCTGAGGCCTAGCGTTTCCTCCCTCCAGAGGGCCGTGCCCTGCGCCCTAGCCCAGACCAGAAAGGAACCGCGCCATGCCCTCGTGTGTGGTGGGGCAGCCATCTTCCAACGCTTGGTAAGAAGCCGTTTCGCCACCACAAACTCCAGGTCAATGAACCTAGAGGTAACCTTTGTGTAAGGTGTTCTGTGGAAAAGGTGTAATAGGTATGCTGGCCACTCAAGTGGGATATCACGACCTGTGCACTCGCAGAGCGCTTCCTGCACTGCCTGTCAGTATGTGCTCAGTACGGGACATCTCCACAACATATGGAGTAGGCCAACGTCCAGCTCCGCACAGCGGGGGCAGCATGCATCCGCAAGGTGAATGTATCTATTAATAGAGGCGGGCGTGAGATATGCTCTGTGTAAGATGAAGAATTGTATTTGGCGGAAGCGCATGTTCCTGGGGATTCTCTTCGGGCCCTGCAGCACCCTGTCCCACTCCTTGTCAGTCACGGGTCGAGCCAGATCCGCCTCCCACTTACCACGCAGCGGCGCCAAACTAAGTGCCGTATGCGTGCGTAAGGACGCCGCAAACCATTTAACCAGATGCCTCCCCGCCACATGACATGGAGATATTGTACCGTTAGATGTTGCTCTGGCTCCTCCCTTAGGGGTCCCCAACAGCCCGTGAGTGTCGCCACCAAAGCCCGGTGACGGAGAAAGTGGCCTGGAGCTAACCCCGTCTCCTCCGCCAGGGCGGCAAACGAAAGAAGTATCCCATCTCGATAGAGGTCCCCTAAGGTGTGTATGTCTGCAGCGCTCCAGTCTTCTAGTTCCGAAGCACTGAGCACCCCCTGCCCACAAGGGGAGCCTTCGAGCGGTATAGCCGGGGCATAGGGGGACCGGGTCTGGGTAAGATGGAGACACCAGCGATAGCATTTGTAGGCCACCACTAATAGAAGAGGCACAGGCCTTGATACCCTCCCGGTCGGGTGAAAGAGCTTAATGATGTCAGCCACTGAAAGGGGGGGCGCCGCAGTCGCGGTATCCTCACGACCTTTATCTGCCAGCCAACGGGCTATCCACTGTAGCTGCGCAGCCAGGTAGTAATGTTTGAAACACGGCATTGCAAGTCCCCCTTGGTCAGTGGGAAGGTACAGCTTGGGCAACGCGACTCTGTGACACGTGGCACCCCATAGGAAGTCCCGGAGGGACTGCACCAAACCTGCGAAGAAAGACGCCGGAACATAGACGGGCAGATTGGTGAAATCGTACAGGAGACGGGGTAAAATCACAATTTTTACTAATGCTATTCGGCCCGTGACCGAGAGAGGAAGCGTACCCCAGAACCTCATCTGAGGCCTGACTGCGGATACGGCTCTGCCCAAGTTGCCCTTCACAAGATCCTCTGGTTGACGGTATATATGGATACCCAGATAGCGGAAGGAATCCGGTCGCCATTATCGTTTATGGTCAGAACTATGACGGTATCTGATTGTCTTCGAACCTCCGACTTTCGTTCTTTTTTTTTTTTGTTTGAATATCTTTATTAGTACATTTTCCTGTATAATTTCCTGTTACAGCATGTCTATTGTCTAGCATCGACAAGCATCACTTTCCATATAACATTACTCCTCCGACTTTTGTTCTTGATTAATAAAAACATTCTTGGCAAATGCTTTCGCTTTGGTTCGTCTTGCGTCAGGACAAGAAGTTCACCTCTAGCGGCACAATACAAATGCCCCTGGCTGTCCCTCTTAATCATGGCCCCAGTTCCAAAAACCAACAAAATAGAACCGGAGTCCTATTCCAT
The DNA here is from genome assembly GCF_964204655.1 of Triturus cristatus. NCBI lineage: Eukaryota > Metazoa > Chordata > Amphibia > Caudata > Salamandridae > Triturus > Triturus cristatus. The sequence goes on along the minus strand of NC_140593.1, from coordinate 674,226,378 downwards.
TATTCCTAGCTGAAGTATTCAGGCAACCGGCTTGCTTAGAACACTCTAATTTTTTCAAATTAAACGCTTCGGACCCCCAGGACACTCAGTCAAGAGCATCAAGGCTGGAGGAGGAGCCTAGCGCGCAACCAAGATGGCCGCGTAGGTGCGAGGCTCCCGAGGACCTCCGCAACCTCCCACGACTATCCTGAATTTATCCTGTCTCGGATGAGGGGAATGTGTTGGTGAGCCTGAGCTGAGGTGGCACCCGCTTCCCGTTGTCAAATCGGACCTCGGACACCGGAGTGAGCACCGATTGAAGTCTGCGGCCTTCTCCTCGCCAGACCCCGGATTGGCGCTGAGGGGTGACCCAGTGACAAAGTGAACAACAGCGGCGGACCGGGCCTGGCGAGTCGCGCAATCCGCGCTTTCGCACCCCCTTGCAATCACTGCAGGGTTGGGTCGCGGGGCTCTTTGCGTTGGTGTGGTCTCGCTGGGAGACTTGGCCTGCCCGCCGGCTGTGACCCACCCCGCCGATCGGGAGTGGCCCCCCCCCGGAGCTTGTGGCCCTGATTGCCTGCCCTTCACGACGTGACTGGTGCGACCGGGAGACTAGTGGCCATGGCCACCAAACAAGATGGAGACCAGGCAAAGACCAGGCCGACCCGGCGTGGCACCACACATCAGGCCAACAGTATGGACCGCTATACCCTCCAGAAGGGATCTCCCGGCGGACCGCTCAAATCCCCTGAGGACCCTCCTGATGCCCCGGACCTGCCCACGGATCTGACTCTGCGGGATGTCATGGGCGCCATTGCCGAGATGAAGGCCTCGGTAGGCCAGCGGTTCGACACACTGGCACAGAAGATCGACTCGGTCCTCGTGGATGTTGGCCTGGTGAGGGCCGAGCTTTCCAAGACCAACGACCGAGTTGATTCTTTGGCCCACACCGCATCGGGCCTTACTACTGATGTGGCGGCGCTACAAACAGAGGTGCGCCGGCTTAGTCAGGCGAGCGCGCTTATGGATCGGCGCCTGGAGGACTCCGAGAGTCGGGCCCGGAGAAACAACATCCGCATCATCGGAGTACCCGAGGGACAGGAGGAAGCGGCGGCGGACCTATTTGTGGAGGACCTGATCGCTACCCATCTCCAGCCACGGGGGCTGAGTAAATTCTTCGCGGTGGAGCGGGCCCACAGGGTTCCCGGGGGAAGGCCGAAGGTCGGGCCCCTCCGCGGCCCCTCATTGCCCGGATTTTCAACTTTCGGGACAGAGACGCTATCCTGCAAGCCTCCAGACTTTTGGGGCCGGTTAAGCTTGACAACATGGAGGTGAACTTTTATCCGGATTTCACCCCAGCGGTCCAGAAGCAGAGACTGAGCTTCCAGGGCGTCAAGCGCCGTCTTCGGGACTTGAACCTTAAATACGCAATGCTCTTCCCAGCCAAGCTGCGAGTGGAGGTAGAGGGTCGCACGCACTTTTTTGATCGCCCCGAAGCGGCCGGAGACTGGCTGGACACTCTGTCTGGGGATCGTGATCTGGGGGGCGGGGGGGGACGGCACACAGGATCGAGACTGAGGGGGTGATGTTGGGCTTTACTCTGGACAAAAATGTTGCCACTCTCGATTAAGCATCTGTCTGTATAATTTCCCCTCCTATGGAGGTTGTATGGGGTCTCTTGGGGGTTCTCCCTCCTCCTCTAGGGGGCTTAGCTAGTTTTTATTATATATATGGGGCGACAGGCACACTGCACGTTGGGGGGCTGTTCGGGCTCATGCAGGGGTGCAGGGAGGGGGGAGTTTTGTTGGGGTGGGTGGGTAGGGATGGGGGGGTGTTGTTTGTTTTCACCACAAGGCAAAAGTATCATTGTGCTAGCTCTATAGTGCTCTCGGGGGGACGAATGGTGGCTCTTGTCTATGATGGGGGATAGGGAACTAACTCTGTTGTCCTGGAACGTGAATGGACTGGGGGACAGGATTAAACGTGGGGTGGTCCTGCAGTTCTTGAAGCGCATCTCGCCCGATGTAGTTTTTTTGCAGGAGACACACCTCATTGGCAACTCCTTCTGCGCCATGAATCGGCGTGGCTATCGCCTAGTGGCCCATTCGGGCTTTACGTCTGGCTCAAGGGGTGTGGGCATCATGGTTAAGAACTCGCTTCCGCTGGAGATTGATGAGGTGCTCCATGACGACAGGGGACGTTATGCGGTCTTGGTGGGAAGGATGGAGGGCAAAGTGGTGGTTTTTGTGTCAGTATACGTCCCACCGGGGCTGCAGTCGACTACCTTTGCGGACCTGGGGCGCCTCCTCCTTGGCCTTCCGGGGGGGATTCTGGTGGTGGGGGGGGATTCCAATGCGGTGGTTTCCGGGACTGTGGATCGTCACCCCCCTAGGGACCTCCCCCGGGCCCAAGCGTGGCTCTCTGGTCTATTGGACACTTTGGGATTGGTGGATTGCTGGCGTTTAAAACATCCCACGCAGTTACAGTATACCTTCCATTCGGGGGCCCATGGTAGTCTCTCACGACTAGATTATGTCCTGGTCCCGGCGGCCTATGTTGGGAGGGTGGGAGAGGTGCGCCATTTGGCACGGGGTATCTCGGACCATTCCCCGCTTCTGTTACACCTGGACCTTTTTCCGAGGGGTGAGGGTAGGGTGGTCCCGATCAATCCCTGGTACTTGCGCGACCCCACTATTCGCGCTGAATTGATTAAATCCCTCCAGCGCTACTTTGACGAGAATGTGGGGTCCATGCCTTCGGCTGTCTCACTGTGGGAGGCATTCAAGACAGTACTACGAGGAGAGGCCCTGTCCCTCATTTCCCACACCCGGAGGCGCGAGCGGGAGGAGGTGACCCGGGTGGAAGCTGAGATAGCCGAGTTGGAGGGTAATCTAGAAAGTGGGGTGACGGATGCCGTATTACATGTCCTCCAACTCAAGCAAGCGGCCTATAGGGCCCTCGTCACGGAGGCAGCCAGGGGCCTCAGTAGAGAGCAACAGGGGAGATTGTATGATGTGGGTGATAAGGCTGGTAAATTGATTGCGTGGCTGGACAAAAAGGAGAGAGCGAGTCGTGTAGTCCCGCTGATTGAGAAAACAGACGGTGTGTGTGTGTTACTGAGCCGGAAGAAATTGTCTCCTGCTTCGCGGACTATTTCCGTGGGGTGTATTCCCCGGTGTCTTCCTGCTCTGAAGAGGATTCCCGTACCCTGCTCAGGGATATCGCACTGCCTTCCCTTTCGGAGGAGGACAGAGTGTCGTTGGACGCCGCTCCAACCTCCGACGAAATTGCCCTCGCCATACGTTCGGTCGCTTCCGGCAAGGCCATGGGTCCTAATGGTCTCCCCATCGAGTTGTACAAATTGAGACCGGATACGCTGGCACCACATCTCCGATCGATGTTCCTGGAGGCCCATTCGGTGGGCTCCCTCCCGCTAGACCAGCGTCTGGCTACAATCGTGGTTATCCACAAGGAGGGGAGACCTCGGGACCGGGTTACCTCCTATCGGCCCATTTCGCTACTGAACGTGGAGCCTAAAATTCTCGCCAAGGTCCTGGCCAATCGGCTGGTCGGCGTGGTGGGCGAACTGGTTCACCAGGATCAGTCCGGCTTTATTCCCCATCGTAACACAGCTCTTAACTTGCGGCGTTTGCATGGGGTGCTTGCACGTGTTCCGTACATACGGGAGCCGGCCATCTTGGCATCCCTGGACGCCACCATGGCGTTTGATACGCTTGAATGGCCATACATCTGGGCGATGCTTGCGAAGTTTGGCTTTGGCGCAGGGTTCATCAGTTGGGTCAAATTGCTGTATTCGGGCCCATTGGCACAGGTGGTGGTGAACGGCAGAGTATCGGCTCCGTTCGAGCTGGGCCGGGGCACGCGGCAGGGCTGCCCCTTATCGCCGCTCCTGTTTGCGCTTGCCTTGGAGCCCCTGGCAGAGTGGCTGCGGTGGGAGCCTTCCATCCGTGGTCTCCGTTGGACCCCCGAGCATGAGGACCGCGTATCCCTATACGCTGATGACATCCTCTTGTACCTAGCTTCCCCACGTAACTCACTTATAGTACTGGTTGATGTTTTGCATTCATTTGGTCGTAACTCCGGCCTTGTCATCAACTGGGCTAAATCGTGCGTGTATGTTCTCTCTGGGGAGGCGCCCATTCTCCCGCGGGGCTGTCCGATCCAGATCGCCCCGCAGGGATTTCGGTACCTGGGTGTCTTCATTACTCTGGACCCGGAGGCCCGGTATGATCGGAACTTGCTTCCCCCCTCCAGCGCCTGAAGGAAGATGTCACGCGCTGGCGGCGCTTGCCGCTCTCGCCGCTCGGCCGGGCGGCATTGTTTAAGATGATGTCTCTGCCGCGCTTCCTCTACGCTTTGCAGAATACTATGGACCCCGTCCCAGCGCGCTACTTCCGTGAGGTGGAGAGTTTACAGCGCCGCCTGTTCTGGGACGGGAGGCCGCGTATCGCCCTGGCGAAGCTGACGCTCCCATGGTATGACGGCGGAATTGCCCTCCCGGATATCAAACGATACTATTGGGCCTCCCAGCTGGCTGCGATTAATCACGGCCTGTATGGGCCCGCTTTAAACCCGGCATTCGAAATGGATAAGATGCTACTCCCGGGTGGGGACTATAATCGAGCGCTCTACTCCAGCACACCCGACGCTCGGCTGACCGGCCCCACGCGTGTCATGGTGCGAGTGTGGCACGCGGCTAATGTGGCGATGGGGTGGAAGGATCGTCTGACCCGGGCGTCACCACTATACGCGTCCGAGCAGTTGGGCTCCCTGTGGACCTCGAAGGGCTTCGAGAAATGGGACATGATAGGCATTAGCAAGGTGGGGGATCTCTGGACGAGGGGAGGATTTAAAACGTTTGAGATGTTGCAGACGGAGTTCCACTTGCATGGCAGGGAGTACTTTCGGTATTTGCAGATCCGTCATGCACTGGGCTCCGTCTTCCCGGACGTTGCAGCCATCCCGGAGTGTTCCCCCCTTGAGGATAGAGTGCTGGATGGACACGTTCCGGACAGCACGATCTCACTGATCTACAAAAAACTGATCAATGACTGCACGGGATTGCTGACTGCCCTTCGTGAGGCTTGGGTTGCCGATGGACTGGAGCTGGACGACGAGGACTGGACCCTTGCGGTGGCCTCCCCGAAAGAGGTGGCCATACCAGCTCGCCTTCGCTTCGTCCAGCTCAAGATACTCCACAGAGTCTACATGACGGGGCCGAGGCTTCTGCGTATGGGCTATGCTGTGGACGGGTTGTGTAAGCGTGGGTGTGGCGCTTTGGGGACCTTTCTGCATATATTGTGGGAATGCCCGGAGGTGGAGCGATTCTGGCGTGGTGTGCATGAGGTCCTGCGTGTGGTTACGCATGTGGTGCTGCTACCCGAAGCGAGGAGATGCCTGTTGAATGTGTGGGAACCTACCGACTACTCGGCGCCACAGACGTGGTGGGTGACTCTGGGATATATGGTGTCCAAGCGTGATATTGCTCAACTGTGGGGATCTCAGAGGTCCCCGACTGTCTCGGCCTGGAAGGAGCATATGGATTGGTGCATGTTTCGGGAAAAGGTGGTGTATGTTGCGAGAGGTAAGCCTGGGACATGGGTGAAAGTCTGGGGCCCCTGGAACGCCTACCGCGGGGGAATCTGTACTCCACCGTTATTGCCCGACCCGTCGCATGCCCCATCCCCGTAGCCGACCCATCTTCCCTGTTCCGGGCATTGAGTTTTACCCAGCCCTAATCCTGATCTCTTCCCCTTCTTGATACTCCTATGGATTGGTAGGGTCCCCCTCTCAGGGGAGCACATGCTGCTATTTCTGATTGTAGATTGCCTTGTGGGTTTTTTGTTTTTTCTGGTTGTTATTTCAGTTTAAAATGAAACCGTACAGTGGGGTCCGGAAGGTGTGGCTATCAACGCTGCTAACTCCTGTGCATCTTCCTCAGCCGCAACGCGCGCTCTACAATGTGTATCATATGCTTCTTTTGTTTACTAGCGGCCGGCCGGAAGGTTGTAGGCCCATCTTTGTATATTTTTTGAGTTTTGTAATAAACGGTGAGTAGACAAAATATCGGAAATGTAATATCGATATACAGAAATATCGAAGTCAAAATATCGATGGAACAATATATCTCTGTCAACAATATCGATGTAAAAAATGTCGAGATTGTGATGTGTAGTAAAATATCGAGGTATAGTATATCGAAAGACATAATATCGTGTAGTAAAAATATCGAAAAAGTATAGTATTAAGTTACTTTGTGATTTGTAAAAAATTATTGTTTAGAAGTGTCAGCAAATGTTTATTTAAGTGTATTAAAAATAACAATTTTGTTTCTATTAATATAATTTTTTAAATTTTGATATATAATTTTAGGAGCGGGATGTTGGGTTTATAGGGGATAAGGGTGGGGAGTGTTTTAAAAAAATATATTTGAAATAAAATATTTTAATAAATTTTTGTAGAATTTAAATTTAAATTTTGAACAAAATTCAATTATTTAAAATTTAATTATGAAAAAAAATTTTTTTAGTGGGATGTTGTGTATATAGGGGTTAAGGGTGGGGAGTATTTTGGAAATAAATATTATATTTAATATTTTAGTATATAATTATTGAAATATTATTAATAATTTTTTTTTAATTTGGATATATAATTTTAGGAGCGGGATGTTGGGTTTATAGGGGATAAGGGTGGGGAGTGTTTTAAAAATATATATTAGAAATAAAATATTTTAATAAATATTTGTATAATTTGAATTTAAATTTTGAACAAAATAGTAATATTTAAATTTTAATAATGAAAAAAAATATTGTTAGTGGGATGTTGTGTATATAGGGGTTAAGGGTGGGGAGTGTTTTGGAAATAAATATTAAATTTAATATTTTAGGATATAAATTTAGAAATATTATATTTAAAAAAAATAAAAATAATTCAAATGTGTTTTTAAATTTTAAATGTGAAAATTGTAATAATAAAATAAATGTAATCAGTGGGATTTTGGGGTTATAGGGGATAAGGGTGGGGAGTGTATTAGATATATATTTAATATTTAATATTTAATAAAAAAAAAAATTTCAAATTTGGTATGAAAATTAAAAATTAAAAATTTTAGTAATAAAATTTAATAATTTATGATATAAATTTTGAAATATTATATTTAGAAATAAAAACATTTCAAATTAATTTTAAAATTTTAAATGTGAAAATTGTAATAAGAAAATAAATGTAATATGTGGGATTTTGGGGTTAAAGGGGATAAGGGTGGGGAGTGTTTTAGATATATATTTATTATTTAATATTGAATTCAAAAAAATTTAAATTTAAATTTTTGTATTAAAATTTACAATTAAACATTTTACTAATAAAATACATTTAATAAGTGGGATTTTGGGGTTATAGGGGATAAGGGTGGGGAGTGTTTTTGAGAAATATTTAATATTTTATAAAAAAAAAATAGATATTTAATTTTTGGGTTTAAAAATTAAAATTAAATAAATTACTAATACAATAAATTTCATAAGTGGGAATTGGGGGTTATAGGGGATAAGGGTGGGGAGTGCTTTCAAAATATATGTAATATTTTATTTTTGAAAAATATAATGCAAAGTTCTAATTTCTTAATAAAAGTAAATTTTAATCTTTTTAATAATAAAATAAATTTCATAAGTGGTATTTTGGGGTTATAGGGGATAAGGGTGGGGAGTGTTTTATAAATATATAAAAATTTTATTATTCATAAAAAATTATTTCCATTTAGAAATGTTATTTTAATTAACATTTAACAATTTTAAGAAGATAATTCATTTAATAAGAGTGATGTAGGATTTATAGGGGATAAGGGTGGGTAGTGTTTACAAATTAGTAATTGTTTTAAAAAATCTAACATATATAGTAATCCTAATTCAATATAGATTGGAGTGGGAATAGTAAATTATTTATGGTCACTGTCCAGCACCTACTGTAATTTTTTATAGACTGGAGTGGGAATAGTAAATTATTTATGGTCACTGTCCAGCACCTACTCAAATTTATTATAGACTGGAGTGGGAATAGTAAATTATTTATGGTCAGTGTCCAGCACCTACTCTAATTTATTATAGACTGGAGTGGGAATAGTAAATTATTTATGGTCAGTGTCCAGCACATACTCTAATTTATTGTAGACTGGAGTGGGAATAGTAAATTTTTTATGGTTAGTGTCCAGCACCTACTCTAATTTATTATAGACTGGAGTGGGAATAGTAAATTATTTATGGTCAGTGTCCAGCACATACTCTAATTTATTATAGACTGGAGTGGGAATAGTAAATTAGTTATGGTCAGTGTACAGCACCTACTCTAATTTATTATAGACTGGAGTGGGAATAGTAAATTAGTTATGGTTAGTGTCCAGCACCTACTCTAATTTATTATAGACTGGAGTGGGAATAGTAAATTATTTATGGTCACTGTCCAGCACCTACTGTAATTTTTTATAGACTGGAGTGGGAATAGTAAATTATTTATGGTCACTGTCCAGCACCTACTCTAATTTATTATAGACTGGAGTGGGAATAGTAAATTATTTATGGTCACTGTCCAGCACCTACTGTAATTTTTTATAGACTGGAGTGGGAATAGTAAATTATTTATGGTCACTGTCCAGCACCTACTGTAATTTTTTATAGAGTGGAGTGGGAATAGTAAATTATTTATGGTCACTGTCCAGCACCTACTCAAATTTATTATAGACTGGAGTGGGAATATGAAATTATTTATGGTCAGTGTCCAGCACCTACTCTAATTTATTATAGACTGGAGTGGGAATAGTAAATTATTTATGGTCAGTGTCCAGCACATACTCTAATTTATTGTAGACTGGAGTGGGAATAGTAAATTTTTTATGGTTAGTGTTCAGCACCTACTCTAATTCATTATAGACTGGAGTGGGAATAGTAAATTATTTATGGTCAGTGTCCAGCACCTACTCTAATTTATTATAGACTGGAGTGGGAATAGTAAATTAGTTATGGTCAGTGTCCAGCACCTACTCTAATTTATTATAGACTGGAGTGGGAATAGTAAATTAGTTATGGTTAGTGTCCTGCACCTACTCTAATTTATTATAGACTGGAGTGGGAATAGTAAATTAGTTATGGTCACTGTCCAGCACCTACTCTAATTTATTATAGACTGGAGTGGGAATAGTAAATTATTTATGGTCACTGTCCAGCACCTACTGTAATTTTTTATAGACTGGAGTGGGAATAGTAAATTATTTATGGTCACTGTCCAGCACCTACTCTAATTTATTATAGACTGGAGTGGGAATAGTAAATTAGTTATGGTCAGTGTCCAGCACCTACTCTAATTTATTATAGACTGGAGTGGGAATAGTAAATTATTTATGGTCACTGTCCAGCACCTACTCTAATTTTTTATAGACTGGAGTGGGAATAGTAAATTATTTATGGTCAGTGTCCAGCACATACTCTAATTTATTATAGACTGGAGTGGGAATAGTACATTTTTTATGGTTAGTGTCCAGCACCTACTCTATTTTATTATAGACTGGAGTGGGAATAGTAAATTATTGATGGTCACTGTCCAGCACCTACTCTAATTTTTTATAGACTGGAGTGGGAATAGTAAATTATTTATGGTCAGTGTCCAGCACCTACTCTAATTTATTATAGACTGGAGTGGGAATAGTAAATTATTTATGGTTAGTGTCCAGCACCTACTCTAATTTATTATAGACTGGAGTGGGAATAGTAAATTATTTATGGTCACTGTCCAGCACCTACTCTAATTTTTTATATACTGGAGTGGGAATAGTAAATTATTTATGGTTAGTGTCCAGCACCTACTCTAATTTATTATAGACTGGAGTGGGAATAGTAAATTATTTATGGTCAGTGTCAAGCATCTACTTTTATTTATTATAGAGTGGAGTGGGAATAGTAAATTGTTTATGGTCAGTGTCCAGCACCTACTCTAATTTATTATAGACTGGAGTGGGAATAGTAAATTATTTATGGTCACTGTCCAGCACCTACTCTAATTTTTTATAGACTGGAGTGGGAATAGTAAATTATTTATGGTCAGTGTCCAGCACATACTCTAATTTATTATAGACTGGAGTGGGAATAGTACATTTTTTATGGTTAGTGTCCAGCACCTACTCTATTTTATTATAGACTGGAGTGGGAATAGTAAATTATTGATGGTCACTGTCCAGCACCTACTCTAATTTTTTATAGACTGGAGTGGGAATAGTAAATTATTTATGGTCAGTGTCCAGCACCTACTCTAATTTATTATAGACTGGAGTGGGAATAGTAAATTATTTATGGTTAGTGTCCAGCACCTACTGTAATTTATTATAGACTGGAGTGGGAATAGTAAATTATTTATGGTCACTGTCCAGCACCTACTCTAATTTTTTATATACTGGAGTGGGAATAGTAAATTATTTATGGTTAGTGTCCAGCACCTACTCTAATTTATTATAGACTGGAGTGGGAATAGTAAATTATTTATGGTCAGTGTCAAGCATCTACTTTTATTTATTATAGAGTGGAGTGGGAATAGTAAATTGTTTATGGTCAGTGTCCAGCAACTACTCTAATCTGTCTGGTATTTAATTTAATTAAATTACATTGATATAGTAGTTATAAAAATATATTTAAGTGAATATTATTTGTATTGTATTTTTATATATTGGATTTGTAGTAATTAATTCTATATTTATAGTTTAGGATAATATATACATGTAACCTTTTAATTTGATATGTTTGGAATATTTAATATTATTATTAGGAAAAATATATGAATATTTTGTATAGGAATAATGGGTAATGGTATTCTGTAATTTTATAATATTGATTGATTTGTAATTTTTTATAAAATAATTATTCTATATGTTAAATATTCATAATAGAAGATTAATATTAATAATCAGAGAAACACAATTCATAAGACAAGAACATGGTTTTTATTGTAGTTTTTTAAATTTGTTATTGTTTATTCATTTGAGTAAGATCATTCAGAAATAGCATTATTTATATTGTAATTACATTCAAACATATTGAATATAGGTCAGAACAAATTTTATGTACATTAAGTATATTTTCAAACATTTTTAAGTAAATTATAAAGATTATTAATAATGTTGTACAATGTAGTGTTTTAAATTAAAATTAACATAGCAATAGGTTTTGTAAATCTTTATACAAAACTTTTAACAAATATTTTCATACATCAACATTTTAATATTTGTAGTACAAACATGTTATACCTTTTTTATTAATATTAATATGTAAAATATTAATATTAATTATTTTTACAATGTTTTGGAATAAACATCTTTTTAACATAAATAAAATTTTAGCATTCATGCAAAAAAATTTTTACAATTTTTCATACATTGTTCTGTAGTATTATCTTTTTAGAAATTATAATAATAAATATTTTAAATTTTAAAATATTTATTTATATAATTTTACAAATTAGGAACATTTGTTGACAATTTGTAGGTAAATTAAAAAAATAGGTATATTTTTGCTAAATAATATAAAATATTTGTGTGTGAATTTACTGTTTTACCTGATTTATTTAGGGCTTTTTAGTATAGTTAAATGTTTTATTATGTTTTGGACACTCTATTTTGTAACCGGGTAATGTTGTTTTGGGTCATTTGGTTTGAAGGGAAGCTCGCGGTTGGGAGTTACTTCGCGTCGTGAAAGGTAAGGTTTGTTTTGTGTTTTAGATGGTTTTAAATTTACTTTTGAGCCTAGTTAGATAATGTTTAGTGTAGCTGTACATATATTAGTTATATTTGGAAATGTTATGTGTTAGAGTTGCGTGTTGTGTTTTTACGTGTTTTTAACAATGTGTAGGCATGTTTCGAAAGTTAGGTTTAAGGTGTTTAATGTATATTTAGAAGTGTTTTAAATCTAGTATTATTGTTAGTACGTGTTTATGTGTTGTTTTATGTGGGTGGGAATGTCAGTTGCTTTGTTTTTACTATTTCTTTTCTAGGTTATTCGTTTCGGATGGACTCATTTTTTTTTTTAAAGAAGTGTGTGTTCGTTTTATTGAACAATATGGTTTTTACACTACTTTAAATGTTTCGGTTTTCATGGATCGTTTTTTAATATTTTTAGCTATTTTCGGGTTTTTCATGGATTTTCGAAGGATATTTGGTGAATGGCTTATGGATTTAATCGCCAGTTGTATTTTTGCATTTTTTTTTGGGAACCATTTTTTTTATGTTTGGATTGTGTAAGCAGGAAATGGATTTTTCAGACTTTGGAATAAACGTGGTAAGTTAATTTATTATTATTTCTTGTGGGTGGGTATTGTTTAATATTATTGTTCTTTTTTATTTTATTACAAATATTATTAATGTGTGTTAATATATTTTTGACAATATGTATAAATATGTTACACACAGTAATTATTTTTGTAATAAGATACATATATTTTATGTGTTTGATATTATTGAAAATGGGTAATTAGTCATTTATTTGTATTTGTACTTTAAAGAAGTGTTTTAGCTATGATGTTTAGGTATTCTAGGCCTTTGGTAGTAGGGTACAATTTTACTTGTTGCTCTAGATATTTATACATTTGTTTAGTTTGTTTTGAGGTTTTTGGAGTTAGCTGAGTTATGGATTGTTCCATTCGGAACTCTTGATAACTCTGTTCTTTTTGTAGGCATGATATAAATCTTTCTAGTGTTGGTTTTGTTCTGCCTGTTGATTGTAGGAAGGCGTTATGCCATCCTTCAACTGCGTTATTAGTTTTGGATTCTCCATTTAAGGTGCTTCTGTATACGTTCCACCAGGGAATTAAGAATTTAGGGTTTCTTCTGTGGCCAGATCTATGTAGTCTGCCGACCCATGTATCTTCGAAATAGTCCAATAGTGAACTTAGTTTTTCTTCATTTTGTTTGTAGAAGGCGCTGTCTATTAAAATGTTGTAATGTTCTGTTACGTCTGTGTCAGGTACATAAGCTAGTGCTATGAGTTTTTTTATTTGATATGCAAAAGATGAATTAGTTGCATATTCAATGCTTAGGGCTGATTTTTGCATGTGTCTCCATAGGCATTGATTAAAATGATAGTAACAGCCTTGTATGGAGGTATGGGGGTGTGTTTTTAATATAGAATTAATCATTGCATGTTCAAAATCTAGGATTATTTTTTGTGGGGAAAAGTCATTTGTTTTTTGTTTTATTATATTTAATAGTTCAGTGTATGTGGAGTTATGTTTGTTTGGTAATAATGTGTAAATTAATGGTATATTGCAATTGTGATATATGACATGTATTGTATATAGTTGGAAAAATGGTTTGGGACATATGGTAAAAGTCCCATCCATCATCCAGTTATGTGATTCTTGTAGTTTACAGAGATTATTAGCTGTTCCAAATATTATTATTCTTTTGTCATTGTTTTTATTATCATAAATGACAAATGGTTCTTTGTTTAAAGTTATACTTTGTTCTGGACTTAGAATAACTTCACTGTATGTGTGAGGAATTGGGGTTGAAGTAGTAGTGGTTTTTTTAGTACGTGCAATAGTTCTTTTGAGTGAAGTTACAGATGGCATTTGTGTAGTAGCAGTTTTAGGAATTTTGGGAAGCTGCTCTTTTAAAATTACACTGGTAGGTTTTTGAGAACTTGTGCTAGCTTCCTTTATAGTTTCTAAAGCAGATCTGACTTCGATTTCAGTAATGTTTGGTGGGTGGTTATGTTCTCTAGTGTATAGTACTGTTGTTTGTCGTGTTGTAGCACGCCCATAGCACTTATTAGAGTAGTATTTAGTGCATTTCCAGTTAACTTTTAAACCATACACTTTTTCCTGTGTGTAAGTGTACCCCATATAGCATAGTAACATTTTTCCCTTCTGGCTTGTTATGAATTCAGCTCCTTCAGTCATTTTGATGTTGTTTTATCTATGAAAAATATATATTATAGTTATTATATATGATGTTATATTAATTTTCAGTAGAAAAAAACAAGATTTAGTTACTATATACTTACAAAGTTGGTTTTGATGTGTTTGAGTAGAATGCTCCTGATTCTTTATTTGTGGGATTTTCCTCTAGTATTTTCTTTGTCTGGAAAAGAAAAGGAAATGTGTTGTAATAATTGTTTCTATATTTTTATAGGGAATGGTTAGGGGATTTGCAATTGGGATTTAATTAGGGTGGTATTTTAATCTATTAGTTGATTTTTGGTTGTGAAATACTTACTTTTTAGTTGTATCTTTTTTGGTGCTGTTCTGTATTTTCTTAGTTTCTTTTGGAGTTTCCTGTAGTGAAAACATGAAATAGAAAGAAGACATTAATTTATTTATAGTGTATGTATATTGTAATTACAATTTATTCTATTTGAGTCTTTATGAGAATAATATAGTTAACTTACTTTTGATAGTTTTAAACATTTCCTGTATGTTGATTTTCTTATATCTGTAGTTGCAATCCAGTCTATTTTCCTCTTCATTCAATTTCGTTTTTTTGGTTTTGGACTGTGAATGAAGTTGAACTTCTTTTTATAGTGCTTTGGATGTTGTAATATGTGTTTTATTGGTCAGTTTGAATTCGGAGTGTTTTTATTGGTTAGTTCGAATTTTTTTTTTTTTTTCTGGTAGTTAGTTTCCTAATAAGGAAAACGCTAATTAGTGGTTTTGTGGTGTATTATTCTATATGTATTTTTCTAAACATTATATTATGTATTGGATGCATGAATTGATAAAGTATAATTTAATAATATAGTTGTTTAATGTAGGAATGTTGTTAATAATGTTTTAGTAAAGAGTTAATTATTTAAATCCATTTTTAAATGTAGTAAATATATAATTGTTTAATAAGAATTTTGTGTAGAGATAAAAGACATTATTTGGTGTTTATGTAGTTTGATTTTAGGTTTTCATTAAATGTTATATAGTCGATATTAGTAAAATGGAGATATTTTAGTGGTCGATATTTTAGTTTACGATATTTTGTTATGAAGTATATGTATATTATTGAGCATCGATATTTTAGGATTTCGATATTTGTGTTGCCGATATTTTGTGTACCTATATTTCTGTAGTTCGAAATTGTGTGTTCGATATTTTTGTAATGTTTTAAATAAGTATATGATGTCGATAATAATGTGATCGATTATTTTGTATCGATATATTTGTAGGTCGATTTTTAGTCTTTCGATATTGTGTCAGTGATTCGTAATAAACGGTTTCAAAAAAAAAAAAAAATAAATAAAAGAGCATCAAGGCTGTGCCGAGAGGCAGGGGCTGGGACAGGCGGTAGCTCGCCTTGCGGCTGACCGCCAGCTCGATCCCAAGGTCCAACGATGAGCTTTTTAACTGCAACAACTTTAATATACGCTATCGGAGCTGGAATTACCGCAGCTGCTGGCACCAGACTTGCCTCAAAAGAGTCCCGTATTGTTATTTTTCGTCACTACCTTCCCGAGTCGGGAGTGGGTAATTTGGACGTCTGCTGTCTTCCTTGGATGTGGTAGCCGTTTCTCAGACTCCCTCTCCGGAATCGAACCCTGATTCCCCGTTACCTATGGTCACCATGGTAGGCACAGAAAGTACCATCGAAAGTTGATAGGGCAGACATACGATCGTGCGATCGGCCCAAGGTTATCTAGAGTCACCAAAGGGACTGGACGAGCCCGGATTGGTCTTGGTCTGATAAATGCATGCATCCCGGGAGGTCAGCGCTCTTCGGCATGTATTAGCTCTAGATTTACCACAGAATTACCAAGTAACAGATGGAGCGATCAAAGGAACCATAACTGATTTAATGAGCCATTCGCAGTTTCACTGTACCAGCCATGTGTACTTACATGTGCATGGCTTAATCTTTGAGACAAGCATATGCTACTGGTAAGATCAACCAGGTAGCTGCACCTGCTGATGAGGGTGGAGTTCGGGAGCCGCATGCCCGTCTCCCTGACCGGCAACCTTCGCACACCCCTCCCTCTTGGGAGCCTGCTAGGGGAAGGAGCCCACCTGCCTGGAGGGGTGGTGAGGTGCGGTTGCACAGGCACTGGGGGGCCCAGTCGTCTCCCCCGGAAGGGAGAGGTGGGCCAAGGCGCAGCCTGAGCGAGACGCAGGGGTGCCGAAGCCTGGAGGCGGCGGCACCCATCGAACGCTCATTCTGAGCTGCTGCATAAATGCGCTGGGTGTAGAGGGGTGACGGCGTGGCACATGGGCCCTATGGACCTGCTTGGCCGCAGCGTCCGAGGGCCTAGGGCCACCGACCCCTTCCGCTCGGGTCGGACCACTGGGGTCACGAGCTGCCTGGGCCGCTCGGCCTTCGCTCTGCATGGTAGGGTGAAGGGTCTCCCACCAGGCAGCAGGCCCTCGAGTCAGACGGTCCATGCGTGGTGGACGCTCTTTGCTTGAAACAACAGCCAAGGCTGGCCAAGCAGTCATCCCTAAACGGAGAGTGCCCAATCGATTGAGTATGGCCGGGGCCACCCCAGGCAGGCCGCCCTGCATGGGGGATGCCGGCTTCGCGTCTCTGCCTGCTCCCGGGGCCGGTGGGCTCGGAGGAAAGGCCCATCGGGAAGGGGCTGAGAGGCAGGCACGGACCCAGGACCCTGAGGGCCGTGGCGGGCATGCCCGGGTCCTGCCTTCCCCTGTCTCATGGAGGTCTGACTGACCCTCTCCCTAGTAATGCGGAGGAAAATTACCCCCCTTTCTTGTAATCTGTGCGTACCTAGTGACAGATAGGACCCAAGGCACGAACGTGCACGACCTCCTGGAGTCCTCACTGGGATCGGGGAGAGTAATGAACCCTCATCAGGACTTCCAGGGAAGCCCGCCCATCTTGTCACCCCTTTGGAAAACATTGTGCACGACCAGATGGCCAAGGGAAAGGTGCGACCAGATGGCCGGGCTCGAATGACGGCCATCTGGTCACTCTGTGCCCTAACGAAAGGGACATGGGGGCCCGGAGCCACAGCTGGGCCTCAGCCATGGGGCTGCGAGGGGCGAGCCAATGGGCCCCCCGACCCGGGGCCCCCAGACACCTTGACAAGCAGGTGTAGTGGAGGAGGACAGTATGGGATCGACGGACCCCCATCCCGGGCCCATGGCAGAGCGGCAGGCCGGAGGATGGGGCCCAGGGCTGAAGCACCCGACCCAGGGCCCGGTGGGGCCCCTGGATCCCATCTGGGCTCCCGGGCCCAGAGGCATAGGGGAAGCCCCCGTGGGACCCATCCCAGGCACCCTGTCACGCGACAGGCCCGAGGACGGAGCCCGGGTTCTTGAGGCCACCCTCCCCAGGACCCTCAGGGGCCCCGGACAGAGCTCCTGAACCCAGCTAAGCGAGGGGGGCTCCCAGGCACGACAGAACCCCATATTGGGCATTTGGCATAGCGGCAGGCCGGGGGACGGGACCCTGCCGGGCCTTCTGGACCCCGAGGTGTAGAGGAAGCCTCCCTGGGCCCGCAGGACTCCGTTCCAGGCACCCTGCCACGCGGCTGTGGAACTTAAAAGCAAAACAAAATGGTTTTAAGTAACTTTCTAAAATGAAGGTGGTTCGAACATTCTCTTAAATGTAGGGGAAGTTCATTCCAGTATTGCGGGCCAAGATGTGAGAGAGCTTTTACTCCTAATTCGGGGGACCTTCAGCAAGTGTTTAGTACTAGAACGTAGGGATCTTGGGGGATGATAGAAAGAGAACTTTTCTGACAGATAACTAGGGCCAAGATCAAACAATGCCTTGTGGATAGTGCAACAGAATTTAAATTTTATCCATTTTTCGTATGGGTAACCAGTGAAGTTTTAAAAGAAGAGGGCGGGAAGCTGATCTGGGAGGCATGTTCAGGACCAGTCGCGCCGCCATATTCTGAACCACCTGAAGTTAACTAATCGAAGTTTCATTGGCAGAGAGCAGCAGACCGTTACAATAGTCCAGGCGACTCAATATTAGTGCCTGAGTCAAAGTGCTTCGAACAGAGTCCGGGAGCAAAGGAAAGACTCGTCGAAGTAGGCCCAAAGTATGGAAACATGTGCCTACTGTCTGGCCAATATGTTCCGTAAAGGTAAGGGCATGATCTAAACGGACTCCTAAGTTCTTAACGGAGGTTTTAGGAATGGGAGGCTTCCCAAGATTGATAGGCCACCAATTAGGTGACCATAATAAGGGAGCCTCTCCGAAAAGTAAAAGCTCAGTTTTCCCAACATTACATTGGAAGAAGTTATTCTTCATCCATTGTGAAATGGCACTCATACCCAAAGAAAAGGTCTCCTGGACAGTGGGAGTAAGTTAATCGAAAGGAAAGAGTAACTGCATATCGTCAGCATATGATATTGGAATAAACCCATATTTTCTTAGAACATTGGCCAAGGGAGCCACATAGATATTGAATTAAGTAGGACTCAAGCAAGAGCCCTGTGGGACTCCCTTAGACAGTTCCATGGGCGCCGAACGATATGAGCCTAGGTTAACCGTCTGAGATCGACCAGATAGCAAGCTTGACATCCACTGAATGGCGGAGTCTCTTAGTCCCATTTCCCCCAGCCTTCTGAGCAATATTTGATGGGAAAGCGTGTCGAATGCGGCAGATAGGTCCAATAGCACCAGAATCATAGAGTGGCCCTTATCTAGAGTCATTCTGATGTTATCCGTGACTACTAGCAGGGCTGATTTGGTGCCATATTTGGGCCTAGAGCCTGACTGAGAGGAGTCTAAGCAGCCTGAAAGTTCGACATGGTTTGAGAGATGTTTGTTGACGTGTCTCTCTATTAGTTTACTCAGAAAAGGTAAGAGCGAAATGGGACGAAGATTGGTCAGATCGGTCAGAGGGGCCTTGGTGTTTTTGCGAATTGGCATTATCTGTGCGGCTTTCCATACCAATGGAACAAAACCTTCCTTTATTGACAAATTAAGAATAATAATAATAATAATGGGTCTTGTAGAGCGCAATGGTGACGCACAACGGCGTGTCCCCGCGCTGAGAGTGTGAGCGTGTTCAGAGGGAGTCCTGCGGGGAGGGCCACTATCTGGTGTACAGATATGTTTTCAGCTTGGCTCTGAAGATAAGCTCTGATGGTTCCAGACGCAGTGCTACTGGAAGTTTATTCCAGCATGATGCGGCGAGGTACCTGAAGGACCTGCCACCCATCCTTGCTCTGGACACCTTTGGGATAGTTAGGCGCCCTGAACCAGAGGATCTCAGCGCGCGGGATGGCTCGTATTGTGTCAGGAGACCCTGAAGAGGAGGGGGTGCCCTGCCATTAATGATCCGGTGACAGGTGCAGAGGGCCTTGAATTCTACCCTGCTCCTGACCGGAAGCCAGTGCAAGGCTTGGAGCGCGGCTTTGGAGGCTGATCTTCTAGGAAGTTTGAGAACTAGCCGAGCAGCGGCATTTTGCAGGACCTGTAAGCGGCTCAGATTCTTCTCGGGGATACCTAGATAGAGAAGGTTGCCATAGTCCATCTTGGACGTGACTAAAGCATGCACTAATGTTCGGCGGGCTCTAACGGGAAGGAGCTCCAAAACCTTCCTGAGAGTCTTAAGGATCCCGAAACAGGTGCCGACCACCCGGTTGACCTGGGGGCCAGAGGTAAGATCGGAGTCGAACCAGACACCTAAATTCCTCGCCTCCAGGCAGGGGGTAGGTGTTGGTCCCAAGCAAGGAGGCCACCACGCCGACGTCCACGCCGCCCGGTCTCCCCCTACCACCAGCACCTCAGTCTTGTTGCCGTTAAGTTTAAGGCAGTTGGCAGACATCCAGGCAGCAAGATCTTGCATGCATGCTCTGAAGATGTCCGCCGCAAGGCCGGGAGTACGCGATAGGGAGATGACCAGCTGCGTGTCGTCGGCGTATGACACCATGCGCAGACCGTAGCTCTCCACTATGGAGGCGACCGGGGCCACAAGAAGAGGTTCAATCAATGGAGATAGGGATTAGGGTGCTGGCTACTCTCGCAGGAATCAAATCGCAAGGCGAGCCAGACTTCACTTGATGCATTAGGGCCTCTACGTCTGCTGTGGTTGGTGGGGGAAAATTCTCAAGCAGCTTGGAAGGAATTGATTTTGATATTTCTGTGGTCATAAGCATCCGGTGTGAGTTTCATGAAGAGACAATTTTTTCATAAATTAAATCTATTTTCTGTGAAAAGTGTGATGCAATATCATTGCATAAGGTTTGTGAAGGTGCTTCAACATTCTCACAGGCCTTAGGTTTTACAAATGACTGAAGAATGTTATATAGAACCTTTGGAGCATTACCAGTCCGTATAAGTTGAGTGGAAATGTTTTTTTTTTTCATGCAATCTTAATGCTACTATGGTAGCTTGACAAAGAAGTTAGAAACTGAGTTTTGTCACTCTCCTTATGGGTAATACGCCATTTCATCTCGTATTTCCTACACAGTTTTTTTTGTATATGTAACTGGGGGGAAAACCAGGCAGCTTGGGGGCGTTTAGAGTGGGTGGGAAGACGTTTCAAGGGTGCAAGGTGGTCATTGGCCCGGGTTAATGCCAGATTGTAGTTGGTTAAGGCTTCTACTAAATTGTCTGAGGATTTATTTCTTGGTACTTCCAGAGAGGCTTGAAAATTCTCAGGAGAGACCTTTTGCCATTGCCTACGGATCGTAAAGTTATCCGAATGTTGGCCCCTATGTTCTTCTTTATAGCTCTTAATGGGAAATTCAATTAAAGCATGGTCGGTCCATGTTAGTTGTAATGGTGACTCACACCCAAGCTCATGCTGTATAGAGGAAAGTAAGTCCCAAATTTCAATAGAATGTCTAGGCAAAGAGCGGACATTACATAACATGTTTTTCAATGTCCTCTGGCTTCCATTTATGGAATGCATACCACATAGAGAGGAGGCAGGCTTTGTGCAGGGTGGAATTTTATTTAATAGAGAATAATCTGATGTTACACAGGTCAACCCTGCTTCGTCAGCATTACTCTGATACTGACATTGTCTGCACGCAAAAAGACCTTTAACTAGTGGCAAGAGATCATGTTGGCAATGGAATATGTTATTGATTCTGAGATCAAGCAGCTCTTGTTTGGTGTAATGTTTGGTCTTACTTGCAATGCCCAGGTCTGGGGTGGCTTGACCAGGGGTACTGGCTTCTGGCGCTGTCCTGGCGCGGACGGGCACCGATGGACTTGCCTTTGGCACGCCACTGACGCGCCCGCTCTGTGCGTCTGCTGCGCATTGCTTGTGGCATCCGGTTTAAATAGGTGGTTGGGGCACTGGAGTGCCAACCTCCTCGCACCGGAAGAGAGTCAAAATGTGCAAAATTTAAAATTAAAAAAACCTCCCTCCACAACAAACGAGCAGCGCTCGCGGTGGACCGGGGAGTCGAATGCAGGACAGAGGGGGTGAGCAGCAATGATATTTTAAAAAGGCAATTCAATTTGAGCAACACAAAAGACTAACAGAAATGTTTAAAATAGAGCATAAAATTCAACAGTCGCCGTTTCAAGTGATCGTGCGTACCTATCTCTTCGTTACGAAAACAAGTGTTCAGTTGGTGTCATACTTTACCCAGTGCAGGTCACAACAGGATTGAAAAGACCACCGAGAGGGTGTTGCACCAGCTCTGGTGACCTACGGTAAAAAAAGACATAAAGACATGGGTTGGAGAATGCGTGGTATGTTGCCAGATGAAAACTTTACACACTCGGCAGGTAGGACTCTTACAACCACTTCCTACCCCTGCCCAACCCTGGGAACAAATATCCATGGATTTCGTGGTAGGGATGCCTCCAGACAAAGGATACACAGTCATCCTCGTAGTGGTAGATTATTTGACTAAACTCGCCCACTTCATTGCATGCAAAAGATTGCCTAAAGCAGGTGGCCTGGCTCAAATTCTTTTGGAGAACATAGTACGACTACATGGGCTCCCACAGGTAGTGGTTTCGGACCAGGGTACTCAGTTCACTGCTAACTTCTGGAAGGTGTGGTGTTCGGCGCTACAGATCACTTCTAACATGTCTACTAGCTTCCACCCCCAAACAGATGGCCAGACTGAAAGGGTCAACCAAACCCTAAAACAATATCTCAGATGCTATGTGGATGTTATTTCCGAGACCTGAGTAGATAGCTTATGGTTGGCAGAAATAACTTACAAGAGTGCGTTCCATAGGTCCACCAAACACACGCCTTTTTATTGCACATATGGGTTCCACCCTTGTTTCATCCCCTTCCAGCATCCTGTGGGCCAGGGGTCTGTGCCAGAGGTGCGGGAATGGATAACACACATTCAAAACACGCTAAAGAAAGCACGCAAGGAGTTACGAAAAGCTAAGGCCCAGTATAAAGCTTATGCGGACAAACATAGACGGAAGGGGCCCGCGTATAAACAAGGTGTTTATGTGTGGTTATCCACAAGGAACATAAGATTTAAAAGATATAGCATCTTTAACCCACGATACATCGGCTCCTATAAGATTGTCAAGCTGATAAATCCGGTGGTGGTAAAATTAGCTTTACCGTCCACTCTACGCATACATCCCGCGTTTCACATCTCCCTGCTTAAACCCTCACGTCACGGGTTTAGAAAGAAACCAGTTCCAGTCCTTGTAGAGGGTGAGGTTGAACATGAGGTGAGGGGTATTCTGGACTCCCAGATCTATCGCACCAGGTTGTGGTATTTGGTTGCATGGAAGGGGTATGGTAATGAGGAATATTCTTGGGAACCCGCTACAGGGGTTCATGCTCCTCGATACGTCCTCCAGTTCCACAACCGATTCCCTCGTAAACCCTGTCTCTGTCAGTGTTCTTCAGGAGAGGGATGTACTGTCAGGTCTCACCAGAGGGGCAGCCGGAGAACACTGCCAATACCGAAGTAGGAAGCAAGACACCACGGACTTCAGTGGAACTACAGTTCCCATGATGCAATGGGGAACCACATTGCTGACGTCCTCCCGTTCACGGAAGGAGAGTATTTCATCTCTTCCGGTGAACCTACGGGTGCCGTTTACTTTTGCTGCTGAGATGCTCGGAGCTGTGTGAAGGTCCGGTAAGGGTGCACCTCGCACCGCCTCTTCTGTTGTTTAGTATCAGTGAGCGCTCAGTGGATGTGGCAAATTTCCTTGGATGTTTAAACCACTGTAGCTTTGCTCTGTTGGTTGAACCCACTTCCGGGTTCTTGCGGGGCAGATGTGAACAGCGTGCATTTTGTTTTGAACCTAAACTGTGCAAATTCCATTTAATGACCATCGTGTGGGGGTCGGTAGGTGGCTGCCTTTCCAACTCTTTAGGCATTCTCTTGTGCTGGGGAGTTGGAGCTGGAGCTCAACTCATGCAGAGAGAACGCATTCGCCAGGACCAGCTGGCAGTCTTTGTAGTTTTCAATAGTTGACTAATGAAGTAGCACTTTTCTCAGGAACTTCCTTGGGGAATATTTGCTTTGTTGGCTACACGAAGTACGTGGCTACTTATTATACTTTCAGTTGTTCCTATCAAGTATAGGAAGCCTTGACTTACTTCTGTTTTCATTGGATCTGAGAGTTTATCAGACATCGTGTCAGTACGCTATCCACAGTAGGAGGCATTGTTACATGGGGAGTAGCGTGAATGACATATCCTGATTTGTATCACCAAAGTTAAATGCTCATACTTACAGTGGTAATGCACTGGAGCCTTTTTGGTTATCTCACTAACAGGGGAATCAGAACCTATCTAAGTCAGCTCTTCACCCCTGTTCGGCCACACTCTACATATTGTGGGTAGGTGTTTTCACGAGGAGCAAGGGGAGGGGTAATGTACTGCTGTGTACTCATATTTTAAACATGTTGTTTCATCCTTAGATATGTGTGGAGCTTTTACGTCAATGTATGCTGACTAGAATACGGATGCATTTTGCTTTACAGGTAAATGCAAACCCCCATAGATAGCGATAGGCATTACTGTGTATGCATTGTGTATCTTTTGTATTATAAGGTTGTCAATCTTGTTGCAGGTCTCCTTCCCCGCTGTCCCCATCCTTCCCTTCCCCCACTTGATCACTCCATTGTGTCTGTATCACTAAACCAGACCTTTGGGGGTATCAGAAGGTGGACCAAAAGAGAGCAACATACAAACCTGAGGATTACAGGCCGCGACAGCAGGGGTGATGCTCCCTGGGCCTGGCGGAGCCCCGTCTTGGGCCCCCGGTGGAGTGGCAGGCCAGGAGACTGATCCTGGTGCCCCTGGACCCCTTAAGGGCTCCTGGGCAGAGGTGAGAGCTCCCTGGGCCAGTGGGCCCCCATCCTGGACACCACGCCACACGTTGCGCCGGGAGATGGAGTCCCGGGATTGGGGGGCATCCTGGCCCATCCGGCTGCCGGCTGAGGACCGCTAGGCCGAGAGCGGTTGTGGAGTACCCTGTCCCTAGTAATCCTGAGGAAGGGTACCCCCTTTTTTGTGACCCGTGCGCACCGCGAGACTGAGGGGACCCAAGGCACGGATGCCACTGACCTCCTGGAGCCCTAGCTGGGATCGAGGAGGCAAAGTTTCTATGTGACGCATGCCTCCTGTTCTGGTCTCTAACCTGAGTTTCTCTGTTTGTTCAATGAGGAGCCCTGATGTTAGTGGTTTGCCGTCAACCGCCAACACCTCTTTTGGGATCTCATGCGACACCTTCCTTATGGCTAATTTTTCCACCAATCCATGGTGTATGAAGTTACCCGTGGCCCCAGAATCCAACATGGCTCTAATCTGATAAGTGTGTGGACCATTCTCTATCCACATAACCAACTGGATATGTTTTTCTGTGTCTTTCTGTTGATTAGTAGCCAAAGAAGGGATCCTCCAGTGTTGAGCCTTATCTTCTACGGAACTACCCAACGGTACTGGGTCCAAGTCTGTGCTGGCCACGGTGGCTATGGCCTTTCTGTTCCTGTTATAGCCCCCGGGTCTTTTAGGTCGAGCGGGGCATTCACGGACATAGTGTCCCTTCTTCCCACAATACATACACAGCCCCTGTATTATCCTGCTCTCCCTTTCCGCTCTTGACAGAGGAGCACGAACAGCTCCCACTTCCATGGGCTCGGGTGCTGCTTCTACACCGGTCATTTCCTTCCTGACCCTCTCTCCTCGAAACCTGTCACCCCCCTGTCAGCGATGCGCCCATCCAACCGTAAGGCTAGGCTAACCAGAGCGGTGCATGTGCGGGGTTGTGGGTCTATTCTGACGATGGCATCTTTTAACTCGTCGCAGAGGCCCTGGTAAAACAGAGACATCCTCTTCTCTTCTGGCCATGCAGCCTCCGCTACCAAGCGATTAAAAGAGGTTAAATAAGTCACCAACTAATTTCTTCCTTGTTTTAACTCTAGAAGCTCTCGATCCGCGCTAAACATGGTAATTCGTCTGTCAAATACCCCTTCTAAAGCTGCCCTAAACTCGTCCCAATCGGATAAAACTGGGTCATTGTTTCGTACCAACGGTACCGCCCAAATGGCGGCATCGCCCGCCAAGTAGGAGATAGCAAAGGCCACCCTAGAGTGATTAGTCGGAAAAAAGGACGGCCTGCAGGAAAAATGCATCAATATTTGTGTTAAAAACACCTGTATGTATTTTCTGGGGATCCCCGGAATATCTTTCAGGGTTGGCTAGTGGAATGGGGGGAGGCACGGTGACCTGGATGGGAAGAGCACCTGCACTAGCATCAAAAGGATTTCTCGACATCCTTTCTACCTTCTCTCATAATGCCGCTGTTTCAGCCCTAGAGGCTGCTAATTCTTGCTGTACTGCGGCGAGTGCTTGCAAAACCTCTTCCATACTGCGTCCCTATAGCACCCCCCGAACCGGGAGGAGTCTCAATACGTGGGTGCGTAATTCTGTGACGATTCTGTCCCAGATCCGACTCTCCTCAGGATTCAGGCGATGCTATAGGGGGTCCACCTCTCGACGTCCCCAACTCCTGCACTAAAGGCACGGAAGGTTGGAGCAATCAAGCGAGGGAAGGGAAGGATGGGAACAGCGGGAACTAGAACCTGTAAAGAAAACAAACATACAAACACTAATGAAGCGTCAAAACATATATGCTACACTCATCAATTCTCGCTAGTGACACCCGTTCCTTGCAGGCTGATGGCTGGATTAGGAATGTTTTACATTTGCCGGTAGCACTATTACCTCATACGCATACCACCAAATAAACAGAAGCAGGCACCTCACAGGCATCAGCTAAGAAACTCGGGCCACCACCACCCTCCGTGGACTTATTGATTGCCCCTTTAAAGAACTGCGTGTAAGTTTAGAAACACCCGGAGCCACTCCTAAAAGCCCCCAGAGTCTTGCTTTGGCAACGTAGAAAAGCTTCCGTAGGTCACTAGTGAGGCAATAGCGATCGTTCAGGTGAAGCGATACTAACAACCTGGTTCAACTTGGCTAGACGAGGTTACTATACCCTCAGACTAAGCGTCCATACTGTTTCCTAAGTAGATTGTTCTGAGACGCTTATCCGTTGTGGTTACATACACCACCCTTGGACTCAAGTACTCTTATGTAAATTTAACAAGCTCCTCCACCGAAGGATTAGGTGGAAGAGCGGAATGCACTAGCAGGTTTCCTGGCGTATCGCCAGGACAACAGCGTTCCCGGCACCACCAAAGACAGTGGCGGTGTGCAGGGGAGAAAGGCCTCTAGTCCGAGTGGGAGACTTAGGCCGAAAATACCTGGCGTTTCTCGCTCCGGTCCCGGAGCGTTGCCTTGGCTCTGGCTTTCCCCGAAGTCTGGGAAGATACGCGTCTACCGCCGCTCGTCTCAGCTGGGCAGGCGCCTTAGGCGAGTCTGAGCACAGCTGTCGGGGCTTCGTTCCAAAATGACCGGTGAAGTATGATCTCTCCACAGGAACCGGTCCAAGGTCCAAAGGTACTGCTCCGAGCCCCTTGGAACGGGTTTCAGAAATGACGGACACGCCAATTAGGAATTACGCACAGCGTCCTGCGTGCGTCTCGTCTTCTTTATGCTCGCGGCTTCGCCCACGCTATCCCCGGGAATTCTGGGGATCGTAGGCGATGCAGGCGCGCGATGCCCGAATCATGACACTTTTACCCTTCTTCGACAGTCGGTGACCTAAGTAGGTGACCTCCTGTCAACAATACTGACATTTAGAAAGGGACACCTTACGTCCATGTTGGGCCAAATGCAATACCAATTTAACAGTACTATCTTTACAACCCTGCTCAGTATCAGAAGCGATAAGGAGGTCGTCAACATACTGCACCAATACATTACCTGTGGGAAGCAAAAGGGAATCCAATTGACCTTTCAGATCCTGACTATAAATGTTCGGACTCTCTGTGTAGCCTTGAGGAGCTTGCCAGAACCTAAAGTTCCTACCAGCTAGGGTGAACCCAAACTGATATCTGCTATCTGGATGAAAAGGATTACTGAAGAACACATTTTTCAATTCAATCACAGAAAAGAATTTAGCAGAAAGGGAATCATTGTCAAAAGAGTGGTAATGTCAGGGACCACTGGAAATTGGGGAACCACTATTTTATCAACTTCGCACAAATCAATCACAAAACGATAAACATCTTCATGCTCATCAAGAGAACCTGAGGGGGTCCGTTGAAGAATCGGAAGAATAGGGCTATTACAAATATTAACAGTTGTCTCCTAAACCACTCCTTTCTTAATCAGAATCTGTACAATTTGCAATAAGGCTCGCTCTCCTGCATGCAGTATTTTATACTGAGGGATACGAGGTAGAATAGCACCATCCTTAGCCTGTTTCGTGACTGGCGATATCTGCAACAGTCCAACATCTGTGGCGCCTGTTGGCTACAGATTGGGTGGCACATCTTTAAATTTAACAGGAAGGGGCGCATCTTTGGACAGACACTGTTTAGCTCACACCACATCTGGACCCATTGTCATATAAACACCTGCCGGAGAACAATAAATCATAGCATGCAATTTCTTCAACAAATCCAAACCCATCAAATGTTCACCGCAGTTAGATGTCAGCAAGAATGGCGAAGCCACAGTGAAAGGACCAAAAGTCAATGCAAGGGGTCTGGAAATGGGGCTTACAACCCGTACACCAAAAAAACCTACGGAAACCTTATTATGGCCAAACAGAGACGCACCAAGAACCATATTTTGAGAAACAGAACTTTTCGTCACACCTGTGTCCACCAAAAATTCCTTAGTCGAACGTTGCAGTTCTGCCGTTACATAAGGACCACGCTGGTCTACAGGTATCGGAACTGGTCCCTCACTCTGTCCCTGGCTGTCGTAGCTGTAAGACATTCCTGTCACCTCCTCCATATTATAATCATCATGGTCGTACTGTCCCTCACGAGGTTCATCAAAGTAATTATTATCAGAATGACCCTGTGAGGCCACAGCATTTTGAGCCTGACTTTCCTACCAGCTCCACGACCCCTTCCACGAGAACCTCGTCCTCTAGGGACCGCCACCTTCTACAAAAGTAGGGGACACTCGCTACGCCAATATCCCTCCTCTTTACAATACGCACACTGATTCGGACCCAGGGGCGTAGTGTTTGGCTGCCTACTAGTCGTGGAAGCTGTTGGGCCAAACCACTGTGGCCTCGACCATTCTGTCTAAAAGCCTGTTGCAACAACACCTTTGTCTTCAAATCCTTATGCTTTTTCTCTGTCCTCTCCTTTTCCTCATTATCCCTATGCTCAAAATACCCCCCAACTCGGCTAAATGATCTTGAGTATGAACCTGTCTCTAAATGTCAACCGGAACAAGAAGACCAAAATACATTTCAATATCGGCAAGAGTCATCACAGTGGAAAGGCAGCTTCATGTCATTTTTTTTATAATATGCAGTTGGATTTTTCCTAGGATCAGGCAAATGAGTCTTAAGAGACAAAACTTCACTTCTTTTCCACGGAGTTTAATCCCATTGTTCTTGAAAACAGGCTGCCACACCCGCAAAGGGACAGTCCCTTGCCCGTCTGTTAACTCCAGTTTCTCTGGGTGATAGATAGGATGAGCCTCTCTCATCGGAAACTGGGGTACCGTGGTGGGACTCTTCTCAAGTAGCCTACCCCTGTAAGCAATGAATGTCGTAACACTGCCAAAAACGTGGCCAGGCTCCATATTACTAGCATATACGCGATCTTTAATATCATACAAAATCTGTGGTGCAGCATCCTTGAAACACTACTCCCAAATAGTAATCAGCGTAGCAGACATATGCTTAAGGGCATGCTGTTGTACAAAGGGCTCATAATCTTTCATCACACTCCAATCATTGTTTTCTTTATCCCCCACTTCAGACATACGGACACATTCACTCTTTAAACTTTGTCGAATCTCTGTCCCCAAACCCGCGCACTGGCGTCCCATCACTTAAAGAAACTGAAGGATGAAAAACCAGAGAAGGAGAAGCATAAGAAGTGCCAGGTACTATCAATGCTGAGGGTTGCGTCGCAGGAGAAAGAGCTGGCAAGAGGGATGCTGAGACAATAGGTGTGAGAGGGCTGCTTACAGTCACAGTTGCCACAGATGGCAAAGAAATAGAAGGAGGAGGAGCTGGTGCCGTAACAGGCGGCTGTGAGGGCACTGGAACAGTTGGATATATCCTTTGCGGGGCATGTGGCGGTCGATTATCTAATAACTCTTCCACAAAAGTATTGTCTTCCTCCTTAGCTATATGACTTATCAATTTGCAACCAAAATCTCCTATCCTCACGCTCAATTCCTAACTCTTGTTTCTCTTTATCATGTGTTACAGCTTTCTGCGTCAATGTTTGCATTGTAAATGTAAATGTAGTTGAGCTTATATAGCGCACAGCTACCCGCTGTGGGTTTCCCGGCGCTTGCTTAGGGAACCCATCCTGGTATTCCCCTGTGAGATAGCAGGGTATCCACAAGGTGAAAGTCAGGCATCCCGCGGCGAGGGGCCGTTGTGGAGATTAAGCAAGCTATTGCCCAGAGTCGCAGAGTGTGAACCCGTGAGTTGAGGAGGCACCGGGGCGAGAATTATCGAGTCCGTAGAATTTTTTTTTTTTTAGCCCAAGGCCCGCCGAGGCAGGGAATTGAACCCTGGTCCAGGACCGATCTCAGCTTCCGGGTCTGCCGCCTCTAACCCCTGAGCCACACTTCTCCCCTTTTGTGCGTCCCTCTCCATATTTAATCGCCTTTGTCAGGTCTTCTTCTGACAAGTTCTGAGGGAATCGAACATTGACTGCCTACTTCTTTTCCTAAATAACTGTTCTTGCAAAAACCCAATCTTTTGCTCATCAAAGGTGCCCGTCAAAGGCCACTGCAACTCGGCATTGTCCCTCGTATATTTGTGCCATAAAGTACTAAACATAATAGGGCCAAGACCATGTTTCACATACATATCAAAATTAGGAGGGCCTTCTGGAGGCACTGGCTGTCTTTACTCCAATCAAGCATCAGCAGAACAAAAACAGCAGCACTAGGAAAACAGTTTACCAGCACTAGGCATTCACAAAAGAAAACAAGTTCACTATTTTATGCCTAGCAAAACAATTTCAATTGCTTTTATTCCAAAACCGGCCCTTAGGCCATACCAAATACAAACCAAAGTGGTACCATATCCATAAAGAACCAAAACAAACTCACCTGATATATGTAGGTCAAACGAATTTATTCTCCACTGTCTACTCTCTAGACTAAACGGTCAGATCCAAGGGTTTCGCCGTTCAGGACTCCAGTCGGGATGACCACTGGTCGAGGCACCGTCCGGTGGGACAGAAGGGGCAGCTTAGAGTACCAGGAACTCTTTGTGCAGGGATCCCTGATCCGTCCGTCCGACCCAATGATGGCTTCGACCTCCCCCTCCATCCGCGGAAGATGATGGGTCACTTACCCGAAGGAGTCCCTGTTCGGGCACCAACTGAAGGAAGTGGCCCGATTAGGGTCCTCCGGGTCATTCACAACCACCTCTCAGCCTTCCATACAAATGGAGAGTCGGACAGACAGTAGAGAATACAAACCAATATATGTTTATTGAGATACACTCAAGCGGAGCCCAGTCTGCCCAGTCTCTTAGGAATGCTGCAGAGGGGACAGGCAATGAAAAGCACAGAGATACATATTATATCATTCGTAACTGGATTAAAACACGCCCATAGTGGAATTTTCCAAGCAGAAACAGCTAGACAGTGCAATACAAAAAAATTACTTTTCGATCCTCATATCGTACATTACCTCAGAAACTCAATGTTGTTTCTCCCTGCACCCGCCACTGGACAAGTGGGAGAGGACCTTTATCTAGTGGTAGGTATGCAGCACATGAACAGTGTATTCATTAACGAGGACAGTTTAATCATTTCTGGGAAGTGAAACCTAACGGGGGCCTTTTCTTAGAAAAGAGCAAAGGTTAGTTTCACTCACGTATCAAAATGGCATCTAAATTCATAATGGTGCCGTGAATGCTAACTTACATAAAGCAATGCGTAAGCATGAATTTTTCTATTCTGACACCAGCACCACCAATACCACCACCACCACCAATACCACCACCACCAATACCACCATCACCAATACCAATACCACCACCAATACCAATACCACCACCAATACCACCACCAATACCACCAATGCCATCACCACCACCAATACCACCACCACCAATACCACCAATACCAATACCACCACCATCAATGCCACCATCAATACCACCACCACCAATACCACCACCTCAGTGCCTCTGGCTCACTAGTAATAGCGGGTGCTCTGTACGAGGCCGGAGCTGCAGCCGAGACCATCCCTTCCTCCATGCCTGCCATAAAGCACAGCCCACCCTGTGTTGAAGCCAGGGCCCTACTACAGCTGGAGTGTTTTTTATCAGGCCAAAGATAGCAATGACATTACTCAACGCACACTACACACTCAAATCACAGAGAGGTCAGGAAATAGCCCTCCCCCATTTATTCTCCTGAGCCACGACAGTGTAATCACAGAGCGAAAAGTGTTGGAGCGCTTTATTAGTGTTTATAGCTCGGATCATATGTAACTCTCACTTCACACTTTGTGTCTGTGTAATTTACAATACTTACACATCTTCTTCACGGCACTATTTATCACTACTTTGAAGACGTCGCAGGCCGGTCTCTTCCTCTGATATTTACAATCTAACAAGCGGTCGAGAAGGCCCTTTATTGCAACGCAAGAGGTCTCGAATTTGCAAGAGTTTAAGCTATTAGTATTGTAAATGACAATGCCTTTTATTTATGTTTTAAAACCCAAAACATAAATAAAAGGCATTGTCATTTACAGTGCCAATAGCTCAAACATGCGTCAATGCGAGACCTATTGCATTGCAAATGCTTGTTTAACAGGAGTTATTAGTGCTCTTTTCCAGGCGCATGGAACTTGACCCATTTTCAAAGACTGAATGCAAATGTTCAGGAGTGGCGGAAATACCCAATCTAACAGTTTCCAGGCTTTTGGCGGTAATGGTTCTAGTAATGAGCCCAAAGAGATGGATATCGCTGCTGCCCTAAACTTCCTCAATCAACATTTCGAAGGATTCAAGGTTATTAGTACAGGTTGCAATGATTTTGTCCAAAGTGGCATCCTCCACCTCTGAAAAGCACAAAGAGGATCTGGGAGGATTTATATGTAAAATAATGTTCTTGATCTTATTATCGAAAAAAATCGATAAAGTGTCACAAAGTCTGAGAAGGCCTAATGGCCTGCTTAGTGCATTCTGGGTCAGATAACTCACGAGCAATAGCAAATATATTTTTCGTGCAATTTGAAGCTCCTAGAATGGCTTTGGAATAGTATTCCTCTTTAGCCATGCACCCATATAGTTATAGCTGTTTAAGGCAGACTTTAATTGTTGTTTATACTCAGCAAAATAAGACATGTGCCATCTCCAACTTTTTACAAGCTAATTTAGCCTATTTTAAAGTCTAGGTATGCCAAGGCGCAGAAGGTCTTAAGCAGGCTTTGTCCCCTTTAAGAGATGTTGCTTTATCTAGAGCCTCTGTAATCCTCCATTGTGAAGCATTGTAGTTGTCTTCGACCTCACACTTTACTATGAAAGCATGCTCCCAGATCAGAGGTATTCGTTTTCACTATGTGGGCCCGTTTGTCCCAAGCTCTACGAGGCACTGGGTTTGTAGACCCCAGCCTGAAGTTAAATACTTTGGACACTTAATATAGAAGGCCTGCCTTCTGGAATGACTAACTCAGAGGTGTAACACACCCCAAGCAGATAAGGTCTCCCCTATGCAAAACTAAGGTCCAGTGTATGCCCCTCTTGATGGGTGGGCCCAGGCACAAGGCGCTGTACTCCCAGCATTTCACAGGAACCCTGTCGGTCCTTCGAGTATTGCACTGTCTCATCATTAAAATCAAAAGAATAAAAAAGTTGAGAATGTGAGGAGACCAAATTTGAGCTACAAACAGAGAGGGTTTGCACAAAAGAAACCGCAGTGCCTGGAGGACAGGAGCACAGGATTCCAGAAAGAGAGCTGCCCTTCTGCTCCCTCAAGGAGAAACCTAGGATCTCTCAGCAAAGGGGTGAGTGAAGTGATGTAGCTTGCGTTCTATCTGTAAGATAAGATTGGATCCAGTCAAGTTCTTACCCACCTAGCCGATCTCCCATGATCCGGAAATTAGGATCTTGTGGTTAACTTTGTCAAAGGCGGCTGAGAGATCAAGTATCACCAATGCTACCATTTGATCCTGATCCACTACTCATCCAAAGCCAGAACTAAGGCGGATTTGGTGCCATGAGCAGGGCTGAAGACAGATTGTACTTCCTCTAAGAGGGCGAGGACTTCCAGATATGCCGATAAGTTCTTGCTGACATATCGTTCAAGAATATTAACTGGGAAAGGCAGCAGAGATATAGGCCTGCAGTTGCTAAGATCAGACAGGTCCGCTGAGGTTTTTTTTAATAGGAGTTATTAGTGCTCTTTTCAAGGCGCATGGAACTTGGCCCATTTCCAAAGGTGATTGCAAATGTTTAGGAGTGATGGAAACACACGATCTGCTAACAGTTTCCAGGCTTTTGGCAGTAATGGGTCTAGTAAAGAGCCCGAAGATATGGACATCGCTCCTGCCCTAAACTTCCTCAGTCAACATTTCGGAGGATTCAAGTTTATTAGTACAGGCTGCAATGATTTTGTCCAAAGTGGCATCCTCCACCTGTGAAAAGCATAGAGGGGATCTGGGAGGATTTATATGTAAAATAATGTTCTTGATCTTATTGTCGAGAAACATCGATAAAGTGTCACAAAGTCTGAGAAGGCCTAATGGTCTGCTTAGTGCATTCTGGGTCAGATAACTCACAAGCAATATCAAATATCTTGTTCGTGCTATTTGAAGCTCCTAGAAGGGCTTTGGCATAGTATTCCATTTTAGCCTTGCATACATATTTTCATAGATGTTTAGGGCAGACTTTAATTGTTGTTTATACTCAACTAAATAAGACATGTGCCATTTTCTCTCCAACTTTTTACAAGCTAATTTAGCTTGTTATAAAGTCTAGGTATGCCGAGGCGCAGAAGGTCTTAAGCAGGCTTTGACCCCTTTAAGAGATGTTGCTTTATCTAGACTAGAGCCTCTGTAATCCTCCATTGTGAAGCATTGTAGTTGTCTTCGACCTCACACTTTACTATGAAAGCATGCTCCCAGATCAGAGGTATTCGTTTCCACTATGTGGGCCCGTTTGGCCCATGCTCTACGAGGCACTGGCTTTGTAGATCCCAGCCTGGAGTTAAATACTTTGGACACATCATATAGAAGGCCTTCCTTCTGGAATGACTAACTCAGAGGAGTAACACCCCCCCAACTGAGATAAGGTCTCCCTATGCAACACTAAGGTCCAGGGTATGCCCCTCCTGATGGGTGGGCCCAGGCACAAGGTGCTGTACTCCCAGCATTTCACAGGAACCCTGTCGGTCCTTCGAGTATTGCACTGTTTCATCCGCCCAGGTATTAAAATCAACAAGAGTAAAAAGTTGGGAGTGTGATAGGACCAAATTTCAGATACAAACAGAGAAGGTTTGCACAAAAGAAACGTAGAGCCCGGAGGACAGGAGCACAGGATTCCGGAAAGAGAGCTGCCCTTCCGCTGCCTCAGAGAGAAACCTAGGACCTCAGCTCCCTCAAAGTTATCCAGATGCATGGTAACGAAGTCCCAGCAGTCCTTTAAGATTATGGTTACTCCCCCTTCCCCCCCCCCCCTCCCCTGTCGTCTCTAAAGACGATGTAAGACCTCGCAGCTCAAGGGGAGGGGGGGGGGGGATATGACAAAATAAGTATTCGAGATACCCCGGAGTGACACCCCTGGGTAAGTGTCTGCGCATGTGTTAGAATGGATGTGTGTGTGCAAGCAAGTTGTGACAATCAGCCTTAGCTCCGCGCCTTCCCAGCAGCACCGGCAGCAGAATCCTGTGAATGGAACACCTGTGACAGACCAGTCCCTCCAATGGGATGTCACGAGGTCCGCGCAAGCACCAGCTGCAGAATCCTGTGAATGGAATCCCAGTGACGTGCAAGGCCCTACATTGTGATGTCACAAGGTCCGTGCTAGCACCAGCTGCAGAATCCTGTAAGTGGAACACCTATGACAGGCCGGGCCCTCCAATGTGATGTCACGAGATCCGGGCTAAGTGCAGAGGGGAGGCCTCCGCCGCAGCAGAGACAAGCAGAGGTCACTGATGGGGAAGAATGTCTCGTAGGATGGGATCGTCTTTGAGGTTCATTGCAGATCATTTTTGTGACTAAATATGTATTTGCTTTTTTTCAGGACATTGAGTTAAAACCGTGTCTCGCCTGATCCCTCCCCCTTACACTGCAAGACATAATCGCCCATAACCCGGTGATGTATGATGACACGTTGAAAAGTCTCTATTGTGACGTGTGCTTGGTATAAAAGGCTGGTAACCAGGCAGCCGCAGCATTGCACTCATGAGCACCGGACAGAGAGGACCACTGCTGGCGGCTGGAGCTGAGGCCCGCGAGAGGCGGAAGCAGCAAGGGGCCTATCAGGCTCCAAAAAAGAAGTGGGTGGGGATGGGTCTTAAGGGACACGGTGAGTATATAAAGCAAACGAAAAATGAACTGAAAACCGAACTTGAAACCAAACTGAAACCAAACTTGAAACCAAACTTGAAACTGACTTGAAACTGGCTTGAAACTCAATTTCCCTTCCCTTCCCATCAACTTCCGTCCCGTCCCCTTCGCTTCCATCCCTTTTCCCTTCCCTCCCCGACCTTCTCCCCTGCCCTTCCATTCTCACCGCTCCCTCCTCATCTTCCACCCCCTTCTCCCATCCCAGCTCTCCCTACCCTCCCCTTCCCTCTCCATTCTTCCCTTCACTCCTTCCTCCCTTCACTTCTCCTCTCCCTTCTTCCCCTCACCCTTCCCTTACCCCCACCCTTCCTTTCCCTATCTCCCCCTTCCCTCTTTACCCCCACCATGTACCCTCATCCTCGTTTCCCTCTCCATCCACCCTCCACCGTCCCATCTCCCATCTCCCTTCACCCTCAACCTCTCCCTTTCCCTCTCCCTCTCCCTTGCCTTCCCCCACCCTTCCCCTCTCCCTTCCCCTCTGACTCACCCTCACCCTCTCCCATTCCCTCACCCCTCCCCTTTCCCTCACCCTCTAACCCTCCCTCTCCCTTTCCCTCTCCCTTTTCCTCACCCTCTCCTGTTCCCCTCTCCCTCCACCTCTCCCTCTCCCCACCCCCTTCCCTTTTTCCCCTTTCCCTCTCCCTTTCTGCTTCCGCTTCCCCTTTCCCTTTCCCATTCCCTTCTCACTTCCCCTCTCCCTCTCAGTGCGCCTCACCCTACCCCCTCACCCTTCCCTCTCTTCCCCTTGCCTCTCTACCCTCACCTTCTAACCTCACCCTCCATCTTCCCCTCTTCCTCCTTCCTCCCCTCCCCTCCCCGTTCTCCCTCCACCTTCACCTCTCCCTTCCCTCCTCCCTCTCCCTTCCCTTCTCCTCACCCTTCCCCTCACCCCTCACCCCTCCCCTCATCCCCTCTCTCTCCCTTTCCCTCTGTTCACCCCCACCCGCATCCTTCCCTCACCCACTCCCTCTTCCTTCCCCTCACCCTCTCTCCTACCCTCACCCTCTTCTCCTCACCATCACTCTTTTCTTTCCTTTTCCCTTTCCCTTCCCCTCTCCCTTTATCCTCTCCCTTTCTCCTCACCTTTCCCCTCTACCTCTCCCATACCCTCACCCTCTCCCTTCCTCTCTCCCTTTCATTTTCCCTTCCCTTCCCCTCACCCTTACTCTCCCTTTCCCTCTCTCTTTCCCACTCCCTTTCCCTCACCCTCTCCCTCTTCCCCTCTCTCTCTCCCTTCCTCTCTCCATCACCTTCCCCCTTCCCTCCATCTCCCTCTCCCTCACCTTCTCTTTCCCTCAACCTCACCCTTTCCCCTCTCCCTCCCCTCACCCTTTTCTTTCCATTTCCATTTCCATCTCCCTTTACCCTCTCCCTCTCCCTTCCCCTCTTCCTATCCCTTCTCCTCTCTGTTCCTCTCTCCCTCGCTCCCTTCCCCTCTACCTTGCCCTTCCCCTCTCTCTCACCCTCTCCCTTCCCCTCACCCTCACCCTTTCCCTCTCCCTCTCCCTCACCCTTCCCTTCACCCTTCCCCTCTCCCTTCCCCTTTTCCTCTCCCTTCTCCTCTCCCTTCCCCTCTCCCTCGCTCCCTTCCCCTCAACCTTGCCCTTCCCCTCTTCCTCACCCTCACCCTCTCTCTTTTCCCATCCCTCCCCCTCACTCTCTCCCTTCCCTCTCACTTTCCCTCCCCCTTTCCCCTCTCCTTCCACTTTTCCCACCCCACTCCCCCTCTCCTCTTACCCTCTCCCCTCTCCCTCCCTCTCCCCCTTTTCTTCCCCTTTCGCTCTCCGCTTACCCTTTCCCTTCCCCTCTCCCTTGACCTCTCCCTTCCCTCTCTTCACACTTCCCCTCTCCCTTCCCCTTTTCCTCTCCTTTCTCCTCTACCTTCCCCTCTCCCTCGCTCTCTTCCCCTCAACCTTGCTCTTCCCCTCTTCCTCACCCTCTCCTTTTCCCACCCCTCCCCCTCACTCTCTCCCTTTACCTCACCCTCTCACTTTCCCTCACCCTCAACCTTTCCCCTTTCCACCTCTCCCTCTCAAATTCCCCTCTCCCTCTCCCTCACCCCACCCTCTGTTTCCCCTCCCCTTCCCATCTCCCTTTCCTCTCTCAAATCCCCTATACCTCTCTATCCTCCTCCTTCTCCTTCCCTCACCCTCTCCCTTCCTCTCTTGCTTCCCCCTTCACCCTTCCCCTCCCCCTCTCCCCTTATTGTCTCCTTCCCCTCTCCCCTCCACTCCCTTCCCCTCTTCCTCTCCCTTCCCCTCTTCCTCTACCCCTCCCACTCCCTTCCCCTCACCCTCTCTTTTCCTCACTCTTTCCCTACCCCTCATCCGTCTCCTTCCCCTTTCCCTTTCACATTCCCTCTCCCTTCCCGTCTCCCTTCCCTTTCCCTCTCCATTCCCCTCTTTTCACCCTCATTTTTCCCATCACAATCTCTCTTCCCCTCACCCATTTCTTTTTTCCCTCTCCCTTTCCCCTCTCTCTGACCCGCTCTTCACCCTTCCCCTCCTCCCTACCCCTCTTCCTCCTCTCCCTTCCCCTCTCCCTTCCTCGCTCCCTTCCCTCTCCCTCTCCCACACCCCGCCCTCTCCCTTCCCCTTCCCCTCTTTGTCCCCTCTCCCTCCCTCTCCCTTTCCCTCACCCTCTCACTGTCCCTCCCCTTTCCCTCTCCACCTCTCCCCCTCTCTCTTTCCCTTTCCTCTCTCCCTCCTCCTTTCCCTCTCCCTTCCTTCTTCCTCCCTTCCCCTCGCTCTCACTCTTCCCCCTCCCCCACTCCCTTCCCCTCACTTTTCCTCCCCTTTCCCCTCTCGACCTCTACCACCCCCTCCCCCTCTTCCTTCCCCTCCTTTCCCTCTTTATACCCTTCCCCCCTTCCCCTCTTCCTCTCCCTTCCCTTCTCCCTTCCCCTCTCCTTCACCCTTCCCCTCACCCACTCCATTCCCCCTCTCCCTCTCCCTCTCCTTCCCCCTCTTCCTTCCCTTCCCCCCTCCCCCTTCAACATCTCCCTCCCCCTCCCCCTCTCCTCCCTTCCCATTCCCCACTCCCTCTCCCTTTCCCTTTTCCTCACCCCCTACCCCTCTCACTCTGCCTCTCCCTACCCCTCCCCCTCTCTCTCCCATCTCCCTTTCCCCTCCCATCTCCCTATCCCCTCCCACTCTCGCTTTCCCTCTCCCTTCCCCTCTCCCTACTCATATTCCTTCATAGCTCCCTCCCCTCTCCCTCCACCTCACCCGCTCCTTTCCCCTTCCACTCTCCCTCACCCTCCCCATTCCACTTCCCCTTTCCCTCACCCTTTCACTCCCTCACCTTAAACCCTTCTCCTCTCCTTCCCCCTCTCCCTTCCGCTCTCCCTCTCCCTTCCCCTCTCACTTTCCCTTTCCCTCATTCTTTCACTTTCCTTCAACCTCACCCTTTCCCCACTCCTTACCCTCACCGTCTCCTTCTTCCCCTCTCCCTTCTGCTCCCTCACCCTCTCCTTTGCCCCTCTTTCCCTCCCTCTCTCCCTCTACCCCTCTCACTCCTTTTCCGTCACTCTCTCTTTCTTTCACCCCTTCCCTCTACGTCCCCCTTTCCCCTTCTACTCTCCCTTCCCCTCTCCTGCCATCTCTTCCTCCCCACTCCACTCCCCCCATTCCCCTCACCCTCTCCATTCCTCTCTTCCTTTCTCCCTCTCTCTCTCTTCTTTTCCCTCACCCTCACCCTCTCACTTTCCCTCACTCTAACCCTTTCCCCTCTCGCTCTACCTCTCCCCTTTCCCTTTCCCTCACCCTCTCACTTTCCCTAACCTTAACCCTTTCCCTATCCCTCCACCTCTCCCCTTTCCCTCACCCTCTCACTTTCCCTAACCTTAACCCAGGCCCCTCTCCATCTTCCTTTCCACTCTCCCTCCACAGCTACGTCTCCGTCCACCTCTCCCTCCCCCTCTCCCCTCGCCCACTCCCTTTCCCCTTTCCCTCTCCCTTCCCTTATCCCTCTCCCTTCCCCTTCCCATCGCCCTTTTCTCTCTCCAATTCCCTCTACCTCTTCATTCTCCTTCTCCTTCCCCTCACCCTCTCCCTCTCTTGCTTCCCCCTTCACCCTTCCCCTCTCCCCTTGCTGTCTCCTTCCCCTCTTCCTCTCCTTTCCCCTCCCCCTCCCTCCCCCTCACCCTCTCTTTCCCTCTCCCTTTCCTTAACCCTCTCACTTTCCCTAACCTTAACCCAGGCCCCTCTCCCTCCCCATCTTCCTTTCCACTCTCCCTCCACAGCTACGTCTCCGTCCACCTCTCCCTCTCCCTCCCCCTCTCCCCTCGCCCACTCCCTTTCCCCTTTCCCTCTCCCTTCCCCTTTTCCCTCTCCCTTCCCCTTCCCCTTCCCATCGCCCTTTCCTCTCTCCAATTCCCTCTACCTCTCCATTCTCCTTCTCCTTCCCCTCACCCTCTCCCTCTCTTGCTTCACCTTCACCCTTCCCCTCTCCCCTTGCTGTCTCTTTCCCCTCTTCCTCTCCTTTCCCCTCCCCCTCCCTTCCCTTCACCCTCTCTTTCCCTCTTCCTTTCCTTAACCTTCTCACTTTCCCTCACCTTTTCCCTTCTCCACCTTGCCCACCCCCTCCCATTCTTCCTTACCTTCCCTGTTCCCCCTCCACCTTTCCCCTTCCCTTCTACCTTCTCTTCTCCCTTTCCCCTCTCACTCCACTGCTCCATCCCCCTTCCCATCTCTCTCCCCTCTCCCTTTCCATCTCCTCCCCTCTCCCTTTCCCTCTCCTCTCCCTTCCCTTCCTTATCCCTCCTTTCCCTTCTCCCCCTCACTATTTTCCTCTTCCTCTTCCTCTATCTTCCCTCTTCCTCTACCTTCCCCTCTCCCTCCTCCCTTCCCCTCACACTCTCCCTTTCCCTCTCCCTCCTCCCTCGTCTTCTCACTCTCCCTTACCTTCACCTCTCCCCCTCTCTTTACCCTCCCCTCCTCCTTCTCCTCACACTCTCTATTTCCTTCATCTTTTCTTTTCTTTCCCTTCCTATCTCCCTTCCCCTCTCCCTTTCCCCTCTCACTCCACCGCTCCCTCCCCACCTCCTCCCCCTCTCCCTTACCCTCTCCCTTCCCATCTCCCTTTCCCCTCTCCAGTCCCCTTTAACTCTCCCTTCCCTCTTCCTCTCCCTTCCCCTCTCCCTTCCCCGCTCCCTCTTCTTCTTCCTCCCCTTCCCCTCTCCCTCTCTTTCCCTCTTCCTTTCCCTAACCTTCTCACTTTCCCTCACCTTTTCCCCTCTCCACCTTGCCCACCCCCTCCCATTCTTCCTTTCTTTCTCTGTTCCCCTGCACCTTTCCCCTTCCCTTCTACCTTCTCCTCTCCCTTTCCCCTCTCACTCCACTGCTCCCTCCCCACCCCATCTCTCTCCCTCCCCCTCTCCCTTTCCATCTCTCTCCCCTCTCCCTTTCCTCTCCCTCTCCCTTACCCTCTCCCTTCCCATCTCCCTTTCCCCTCTCCAGTCCCCTTTACCTCTCCCTTCCCCTTCCCTTATCCCTCGCCTTTCCCTTCTCCTCTTCTCCTCTCCCTCACTCTTTCCCTCTTCCTCTATCTTCCCCACTCCCTCATCCCTTCCCCTCACAATCTCCCTTTCCCTCTCCCTCTTCCCTTCCCCCCTCTCCCTTTGCCTCTCCCTCTCCGTTACCCTCTCCCTTCCCATCTCCTTTCCCCTCTCCAGTCCCCTTTACCTCTCCCTTCCCCTCTCCCTCCTTTTCCCTTCCCGTTCCCCTTCCCCTCTCCCTTCCCCTTCCTCACCCTCGTCCTCTCCCTTCCCTATTCCACTCCCTGTCCCTTCCCTCTCCCTCTCCCACTCCCTTTTCCTCACCCTCTCTTTACCGCTCCCCTCCCCTCCCCCTCCCCTCTCCCTTTCCCATCCCCATCCCCCTCGCCTCCCATTCCCCTCTCCTTCCGTCCCTCTCTCTCTCTCTCCCTTCCCCTTTTCCCCCTCCCTCCCTTTCCCTCCCCCTTTCTTCTCCCCCTCTCCCTTGCCCTCCCCCTCTCCTCTTACCCTCTCCCTTTCCCTCTCACTCCACCTCTCTCTTCCCCTCTCTTTTTCCCCTCCTCTCTCCCTTTCCCCTTCCTCTTTCCCATCCCATCTCATTACCCCCTCTCAATCCCCACTACCTCTCCCTCCCCCTTTCCCCCTCCCTCCCTTTCCTTCCCCCTCCCTTTCTTCTCCCCCTTCTCCCTTGGCCTCCCCCTCTCCTCTTACCCTCTCCCTTCCCCTAACCCTCTCACCTTTCCTCACACTAACCCTTCCCTTCAAACTCCCTTGCCATCCCCCTACACCTCTCACCTTTCCCTTTACCATCTCCCTTCCCTTCACCCTCTCCCTTCCCCGCTCCCTCTCCCCCTCCTCTCCCTTTACCTCTCCCTTCTCCTCTCACTACACCTCTCTCTTTCCCTCTCTGTTTCCTTATTTCCCCCTCTCAATCACCTCTACCTCTCCCTTCCCCTCACTCTCTCCCTCACTCTCCCTTCCTCTCTTGCTTCCTCCTTCACCCTTCCCCTATTCCTCCCCTACCCCTCTTCCCTTACCATCAATCCCCCTCTCCCTTCTACTCCCTTCCCCTCCTCCTCTCCCTTCCTCTCACCTCTCCCATCCCCTCTCACCCCTTCCCCTCTCTCCCTCCCACTCCCTTCCCCTCACCCTCTTTTTCCCTCACACTTCCCCTTCCCTCTCCCTTCCCCATTCCCTCTCCATTTCCCTTTCCCTCTCTATTCCTGTCTCCCTTTACTTTCCCTCTCCATCCCCCTCCATTCACTCTCTCCCTTCTCCTCTACCTCTGCCCTTCCCCTCACCCTCTACCTCACCCTCACCCTTACCCTCACTCTTTCTCTTTTTCCTCACCCTCTCCCTCTTCCCTTCTCCCTTGTCCTCCCCTTCTCACTCTCACTTCCCTTCCCCTCTCCTTTTCCCCTCATCGTTCCCCTCACCCTCTCTCTTCCCCTCACCCGTTTCTTTTCTTTTCCTCTCTTTCCTCTCCCCTTTCCTCTTCCTTCCCCTCTCCCTCTTCCTCTCCCTTCCTATCTCCCTTTCCCGCTCTTCACCCTTCCCCTCTCCACTCCTCCTCCTCTCTCCCTTCCTCGCTCCCTCCTTCTCCCTTTCCCTTTCCCTCAACCTGTCCCTTCCCCTTCCCCTCTCCCTCTTCCTTTCACTTCCCTCACCATCTCAATCCCTCACCCTTTCTCCTCTCCCACCAACTCTCCCTTTTCCTTCCTCTCCCCATCTCCCTTCCCCTCCCTCCCTCCTCCTCTTTCTCTCCCTTCCCTTCCCTCTTGCCTCTTCCCTCTTCCCCTCCCTCTCCATCTCCCACTCCCTTTCCCTCACCCTCTCTTTCCCTCACCTCACCCATACCCTCCCCTCCCCCATCCCCCTCCCCACCCCCCTCTCCCTCCCTTCCCCCTTCCTTCCCCGTCCCTCTCCCTTTCCCCTCCCTCTCCCTACCTTTCCCTCCCTTTCTTCTCCCCCTCCCTTTCTCCCTTATCCTCCCACTCTCCCTTTACCCTCGCCCTTTCCCTCACCCTCTCACTTTCCTCACCCTAGCCCTTTCCCCTCTCCCTCCACCTCTCCCTCCCCTTGCCCCCTCCCTTCCCCTCCCCCTCCCCTCTCCATTTCCCTTATCCCTCTCCCCTCCCCTCTATATTTCCCCTCCCCCTCTCCCTTCCCCTCCCCCTTCCCCTCACCCTCATGCTCTCCCTTTCCTTCTCCATTTCTCTTGCCCTCTCTCTTCCCCTCTCCCATCCCCTTTCCCTTCCCCATTCCCTTCATCTCTCTCTTCCCCTCTCTTCACCCTTCCCCTCTCTCTTCCCCTCTTCCTCTCCCTTCTCCTCTCACTTCCTTGCCCCTTCCCCTCACTCTCACTCTCTCCCTTTTCATCCCCCCTTCCCTCCCCTGCCCCTCTTCCCTTCTCCCTACCCCTCTCCATCGCCTTCTCCCTAACCCTCTTCCTCTCCCTCAACCCATCCTCTCCCTTCCTCTTCCCCTCTCCCTTTCCATTTCCCTCACCCTCTCATTTCCCCTCACCCTTCTCTCCACCTCTTCCAACTCCTTCCCCTCCCCATCCCCATTTCTGCTTCCCCTCTTCCTCCTTCTCCCTTCCCCTCACCCTCTCCCTTCCCCTCACCCTCACTCTCTCCCTTTTTCCTCACACTCTCCCTTTCCCTTCCCTCTCCCTCTCCTCCCTTCCCCTTTCCCTCTC